>NC_067473.1:22107297-24507297 GCF_947179515.1 Apodemus sylvaticus
CTTCCACAGTGAGATATGTGTCTGTCTGTTTTGGTTTTGTTAATTGATTAATTAATAATTGGTTAATTAATAATTTACTAATTTATTTATTTATTTTGGTGGGAAAGTTTGCAAGAGTAGACCATGGATTCAAAAATACAGGGAGAAGAGTGGGACTGAGTTGCATGATGGGGAATTCACAATGACTCAAGAAAGAAAGAAAGAAAGAAAGAAAGAAAGAAAGAAAGAAAGAAAGAAAGAAAGAAAGAAAGAAAGAAAGAAAGAAAGAAAGGAAGGAAGGAAGGAAGGAAGGAAGGAAGGAAGGAAGGAAGGAAGGAAGGAAGGAAGGAAGGAAGGAAGAAAGAAAGAAAGCCAACTCCCTTTATTTTAGCTTGCTCTTTCCTTCATAAGTAGAAACATGCCAAGAGCCTTTTCTGCATCTACTGAGAAGATCATATGGTTCCTCTGTAAACTGTTAACTGAGAAGAGTTACATTAACATAGTTTCTAGTGTTAAAGTCATTTAGCATTCTGAATAATAAACTTGACAATAATATGTTATTGCTGCTTTCAGCTTGTTGGGTTTTTGAAATTAAATTTAATTAATTGATGTTCCAAAACATGATGGCACTGGTGCTCTCTTAGCTTGCTATCAGATCACCATACCTCACAGTGAGTTCAAAAAGACTCTCTCACAGTCACTTCCTGAAAATCTGTGTTCTGTCAGACTGGTCGATGTTTGACTATTTGAATAAGTCACCAGGAAATCTTATAGGTTTAGACTTGGAGAATATGCTAACTAAACAGTCAATTTATTTGCTGATTGGAAAATTGTTCAGTTTAACTCTTCAGACAGATTTATTAAGTACCTTAGTTTTTGATGTCACCCATACATTAAAGCTTTCAAAATCAACCCCAGAGTTGCCTAGGTTGGGAAGATAATTCAGTAGATAAAGTATTTGCCATGTGAGTGTGAAAATTTGAATTCGGATCCCTGCACCCACAAGAAGCCAGACAGGATGGAGTGTGCCTGGATCCCTGGTTGAATGTTGTGAGAGGGAGGCCAGAGAATCCTGGGAGATCACTGACCAGCCAGCCAAAAGGCTATCTCCAGGCTTAGAGAGAGACCCCGTCTCAAAAACCAAGGAGGAGTAGAATATGTAGTAATGCCTTTAATACAATCTACCACCTACACTGAAAGCCTTGTCCAAGAATTTTTAAAATCTATGTTTATAGAATACTTTAATAGCTTCAAAAAAGTAATAAAAAGTAAACATAATTGTTTCTTATTTTAAGAAACAATATAAATCTACCCTAACTGACACCCTTAAAGTGTGGTTATTAATTATTTTCATAAAATGGGTACATTTGGTGATGTGACATGTTCTAGGTGTTAAGATAACAGTATGCAGAGAATATTAAACCCTCCTGGCAATCTGCTTAGTGGGTAATAAAAACAAGAACTAGAGAGATGTCCTTTGCAGCATCTTTAAGTCAATGTCAGACATTTCTAACACGGGCTCAGGTGCAGATTTCAAAGAGGTCCTTTAAATACTAAAACCTTTGATGGTTTATGATGAGAAAAATTCTAGATTGCTCAGAATGACTAGATAGAAGGAACATGTAGAAAGTATATAAGCAGTATTTGTCTCGCTAAATCTACTATCATTATAATTTTTTTTCCATTTCCATTTTTAAACTTGTTAACAAGTTTATTCTTGGCCAGGAATGGTAGTGCACACCTTTAATGCCACACTCAGGAGGCAGAGGCAGTTGGATGTCTAATTTCAAGGCCAGCCTGGTCTACATAGTGAGTTCCAGGACAGCCAAAGCTACATAGTAGAGAGACCCTGTCCAACTAAAAAACAAAATCGAACAACAAAAATTAGACCGTTTACCAGTTTCAAAGACCACAGTCCTGCTCCCCTTCTGGATTTTATGTTAGCTATTTAGAATACTTAAGACACGACCTTTATTTTAACTTACAGACATTTCCCATCAGTTTATACACTGTTAAATATATGAAAACTTTTATGTTTAAGATTCTGTTTGTTCTGCCGAGCGGTGGTGGCTCACGCCTGTAATCCCAGCACTCTGGGAGGCAGAGGTAGGCGGATTTCTGAGTTTGAGGCCAACCTGGTCTACAGAGTGAGTTCCAGGACAGCCAGGGCTATACAGAGGAACCCTGTCTCGAAAAAAACAAAATCCAATAAATAAATAAATAAATAAATAAATAAATAAATAAATAAATAAATAAATAAAAATAAAAACCCAGAAGATTCTGTTTGTTCAAGCTTGAATGTTTTTTCCCCACCATAAATATGAAAAATGTTTTTTGACTTTTTTTTAATCCCATGGCTTCTAAATTTTAACACATCATGATACATAAATTTTATTTTCCTGTATTGTGTGAAACTAGATATGGAGAAATTGGTTACTTAGATGTTGTGATCAATTCCTATAACTTGTTTTTAGATATAAACGGTGCACTGCTATCATAAAACTTGAACATTTTACCAAACTATATTTTTAAAATAAGTGAGCTAGGCCAAATACAACTTAGAAATTAGAAGAACTTTAAAAATTAACAAAGTAAGAAGGTGAGAGGACCTGGGAGGAGCTGGGATAGAAGAAAAACACAATCAACATACATTGTAAGAAAAAAAATTTAATCAAAAGTAAATTAATTAAATTTAAAAAGGTTAATAAAACTGAACTTCAAACAGACTTCAGTTTTCACATCTCCGTCTTCACTAAAGCCCTCTGATCCCTCTGAGTCACGAAGGTCAAACACTGTGTTTATAGAACCTGCAGTTGGATTTGCTTCTTAAAGCTGGTTTCTCTGGTTCTGACAAACAGGATTTATAACTTTGGGGACAACTTAATTATCTTCAGAGCCCGCTGTCTTAACTTGAGCATAAAGAGGATGATGAAATAGTAAGAAACTATGAAATAAAGTCTTTGGGACGTTTTGAAGTAACAGTGGTAGGGAAAGAAAAAATGGTTTGCAGAGGATTGGTTCATACACTATTTTAAAAGCTGTAGAGCCATTTATATGAAAAAGATGTAGACAATATTATACATAATTAATCAAAACTGAAAGGGGGTGTCCTTATTTTGTTATCCATTACTATGCAAGTAAATCCCTCCAAATGGCAGTTTTAAGACAATATATTCTCTTTTACTTTCTTGTGAGTTCAGTGTCCTCAGCCTGTGAGTCTCAGTTGGAATTTTTTATCTTCAGACAGCAGCAGAGAGCTGAAGTCACCTGGGTCCTCTGAAGTATAAAAGTACAAGGTAACTTTTTCGCTTGGGGTGAAGGATACCCCTTGGTGCCTTAGAGCCTCTAGGACCGCTCAGGTTTCTATTTATCTCTAGGGGCAGCTCTGTAAAGCTAGTTTGGACTTCCTCATGCATGGAGGTCTTGGTAAAAATTTAGAAGTGCTACTCCCTTCCTCTGGAAAAAACTTTCCAAAAGGCTACGGTGATCTGACCTGCGAAGTAACACAGCATCGTCTGCTGTTAGTCCTGTGGTGCCAGCCTGTATTAAGTGTAGGACACTACTCCCGACCACTAACCGAATAATCCACAGAAAGAGGAACTACCTTAGCACTCCTCTCCCGTTTTATGCCTTTGAGTCTCTTAGTCTCCATAATAAAGGAATTTAAGGACGAACTCAAACAGAAGTTCAAGGACAGTTTTATTTCAAAATAAGAGAGAAGTCCCTCCACCCCTCCCCCGCCCCAGGGCAGGCAAGCTGTACATTTCTACAGCTGCCCAGAGAAGAATAGAGAGAAGGGAAAAAAGCGGTTGTGTTAAGGTGGCATGGACATCAGAAGTGCACAGTGGACAAGCAGCAGCTTGCAGGGGTGGGGAGGGCTTCAGAGAAAGGGCTAGGAAACCCCAAATACCAGAAAAGACAAAACACAAATGGAGAGTTGCACCTTCCCCCGTCTCAGCAGACTGTGGCTATGTACACTGACTTTGTAAGGCAAGGGAGATCTACGGGGTGGGGGGGAGTGAAAATGGCCTCATTAAAGAGCTATTCCACCGTCTCCTAAGCATCCTTAAGGTGAACCTGCCTTCCTATGGTGGTCCTCTTCCTGAGCAGTCATCTGGTCTCTTACCAGTGTGATTCCAACTGAAACATCAAATCCATCCAGCCCAGAGAGTCTATTCTCTCCACCAGGACTTATTTTTTAAAAAATATTTTTTATTATTTTATTTCATGTGTGTTATTGTTTCGTCTGCATGTGAATATGTGTACCATATGCATGCTTGGTCCCATGGAAGTCCGAAGAAGGCACTGGATCCCTTACAATTGGATCCACAAAGGGTTGTGAGTCACCATTGCGTTGTGCTGGGAATCTTAGCCTGAGTCCTCTGTAAGAGCAACAACTACTATAAACCACTGGGCCAAGTCCCCAGACCCAAAATCTCCCTTTAATGAGTCTTTATTGCCCTCTTTTATAATATGACGTGACACTGGTGTGTGTGTGTGTGTGTGTGTGTGTGTGTGTGTGTGTGTGTGTGTGTTAGGGATGATGCTAAGGACTAGTTCTTTAATGATGTGGAGATATCAGTTTTCTAGTTAATTTTAAATCTGCAAATAATCCCAATATCTTTTGCTTCTTCATACCATATTCCCTTCTTTTATTTTGGATAGCCTAACTGTACATTCAGAGTGATTCTAGAGATTGAGAAAATCACAGAACAAACACCAGCAACTTCTAAGGGTCAGTATGTCCTGAAAGGCCCCTTGGAAACCACCCATCAATCTTACCAGTGCATGCTCACTTACGATAGCTCTACAATCGAGGATATATTGAATACAACAAGGTTTTAAATCATGGAGGAACTTGCCTTTATCCCAGAAGACAAGGCTCAAAGCACATGCTGTGCTAAACATTCAGGCAAGTCACTGAAGACATCCTTAATGTAGGTCCCCAATAATTTGCAATGCAATGTGCTATCAATTTCATTTACCTATGAGAATTCCAGCTGTAATTATTAATAAACCAGCTGAAATTATCTGTGGCTGATCCTTTTTTATATTTAGACTTTCAAAATAACAGCTGTGGTGCACTGGCTGGCATACAGCAAGAAGAGAAAAATGATTCCCAGTGGGCTCTGGAAGACTGTTTCCCAGTTTTGTGCAAGGTGTGAACTCCTTCTAAAATAAGGGGGAAAACACAGTGGTCACTTTGCTGGTCTAATTATTTTTTTAACTACTATGAATACATGGCAAAAATCCCCCATGATTAGAGCTTGTAAATACATATAATATTTGCTTCTGGAGAGATAGCTCAGAGAGTAGGAGCAGTGCCTTTTCTTCCAGAGGACCAGGGTTCAATTCCCAGTCTTATCAAGGCAGCTTACAACCTTCTGTAACTCTTTTCCCAAGGAATCCAATACCCTCCCCAGGCACCAGGCACACACATGATGCACAGGCACACATGCAAAATGCCCAAGCAGGCAAAATAAATAAAAATTCAAAATAAATGAATAAATGTAGTTGTAAAACCCTAAAAATACTTTTCATAATTCTTTGATAATGTGTGCACACACACAATGTATTTTGAGTATATTCACCCCACTTCTTCCCCTACCTCGTCCCAGAGTCACCCTGATCAGAGGATATATAGAACTATTAAAGTTCTTGCACTGAATGTGATCCAGGCCATCTCCCTATAGATCTGGGTTTAACACACACGCTAAACTGCATTTCCTAGTGACGCACCTCTCTCCCCATTTTTTCCTGTGGTGGCAAGGGTCTTTAATCACAACACTTAGGAGGTAGAGGCAAGTGGATTTTTGTGCATTTGAAACCACCCTATTCCACATAATGAGTTCTAGGACAGTCACAGCTACATCGAAAGACACAATCTAAACTGATTTTTCTCTCTCAAGTGCTAAATAAATAATGGTTTATTATTGTTAGAGTTCAGGAATCACTGAAGGAAGATTCCCCAGACTCAAATAGTATGCAAGATCAAAGAGTGTTTATTGTACAGAACCAACCAGCATACGGGGAGGGGGGGGTTATCAAATCAAAAAATGGCGACCACCATGCAGGCTTTCTTTTTTTTCATGCATTTTTTATTCGATGTATTTTTTATTTACATTTCAAAATGACTTCCCCTTTTCTGGCCCCCCCACTCCCCGAAAGTCCCATAAGCCCCCTTCACTTCCCCTGTTCTCCCACTCACCCCTTCCCACTTCTCTGTTCTGGTTTTGCCCTATACTGCTACACTGAGTCTTTCCAGAACCAGGGGCCACAGGTTCTTCTTGTACCTCATTTGATGTGTGGATTATGTTTTGGGTATTCTAGTTTTCTAGGTTAATATCAGCTTATTAGTGAGTGCATACCATGACTGATCTTTTGAGACTGGGTTACCTCACTTAGTATGATGTTCTCCAGCTCTATCCATTTGTCTAAGAATTTCATGAATTCATTGTTTCTAATGGCTGAATAGTACTCCATTGTGTATATATAACACATTTTTTGCATCCATTCTTCTGTTGAGGAATACCTGGGTTCTTTCCAGCTTCTGGCTATTATATATAGGGCTGCTATGAACATGGTGAAGCATGTATCCTTATTACATGCTGGGGAATCCTCTGGGAATATGCCCAGGAGTGGTATAGCCGGATCTTCTGGAAGTGACGTGCCCAGTTTTCTGAGGAACTGCCAGACTGATTTTCAGAGTGGTTGTACCAATTTGCAACCCCACTAGCAGTGGAGGAGTGTTCCTCTTTCTCCACATCCTTGCCAACACCTATGCAGGCTTTCTTATAGGGAACTGGAAGGGAACTCTCGAGAAGGATTATAAGTAGCCTCTAATGTGGTTGATAGGGGGCCAAAGCCCTGAACATTAGTACAATTTTGATTGGCTACTATGTTAGGGTTAGTTACTCTATAACCTCATTGGTGGGTGCAGGGACCCAGATGGGCTGTATTCCTGCATCATGAATGATTAACTCCCGGATGTGCTGCCCAGCACAGATGGCCTCTCCTGAGATCAGATATCTCCCATTCATGTGCTGTCTTCAGGCTGTTCCTCAGGTGGGGGATTTTATTGTCTTGTTCCTGGACTTTGGGGGTCTGCAGCTGGAGCAGATGGTTTATGGCCTAGTTTCTGAGTGGATACAAAATGGAATGAATGGACCCCCTTCATCATATAGATTATGATTTTTTTTTATAATAAATGGAAGACCATGTTGCAAAACAAGAAACTATGTCTGTATACTGGGCTTTTCTTAAGACAATCTTGATGACCATTTCTGTCTTATAACAATAATATAATTACTGTAAAATTCACCCACTTGAAGTGTACAAATCAATGGGTTATAGTATATTAACAAAGTTGTGCATCTATCACCATTAAGTGCAGAACATTTTCCTCATGAAAAAGAAACCGAAAACCCTTTGAGCAGTCAATCTTTGGCCCCCTTCCCATGAGCTAGTAGATTTGCAACTTTTATATTTTCTCTTTATGGTTTGCATAGTCTAGGCATTTACTAAATGGGATCATGACACGTTTGGAGCTTAAGATCTTCTTCTCACTTAGCAGAATTATTTTTAAGTTGTACATATTTTTGTTTATTTGGGGCATGTATGCGCATGCGCTCGGATCAAAAGATAACTGTGGGAGCTGGTCCTTCTCTTCCCTCCTGTGGATAGAACTAGCCTTAGATCCCAAGGATAGAACTAGGATAGTTACGCCTGTCAGCAAGCACTTTTACCCGGGACCCTCTCACTGGCCCACAGAGAAGATTACATCTAAATTGTAATCTCTATTAGTGTAACTGGCATGGCAAAAATGAAGATATTCTAAAGAGACATTTGTTTCTCTCAATGTATTGCATTACTGAATCAACGGACTCCAAGAAATGGAACTTCTTCCAGAAATTTTATGCCAGGGGAAGAGAGAGGCTGGGCCCAGCCAGATGGAGAAACTGCATCTCAGAAAAGAAGTCGCACACGGTCCTAGCATCAGACAATAGGGTGTAAGCAGAAGACAGCTGTGCTGGGTCATTGGTGGGCGGGGCCGCACCTTGATGCGCATGTGCAAAGCTTTGGCCCTGGCTTTACGTGGTTAGTCTTCAGGAACCAGAGATGGACTGGCGGAAGGGGTTGCTCCTCCTCTCTCTTCCCACTGTAGCCACTTTGAATAAATCTCCTCTTCCTGCTTCTCCTACTCATTTGGCTGTTTTCATTGGCTTCTCCGGGACAGGTAGCTGAACTTGACTTCTTTTTCTTTATTTCTTTTTTGCTTTTTAAATTTTAAATAGGGCAGTTTTATTTAATTAAAAGGAAATTGTCTTAAATTATACTTTGTTATCAATCGTGGTTTCTTATGATAAGTCAGGCCTGGCTGCACACGCGTTTGTGAATAGCCCACGTCCTGTAGGAAACGGCTGCGAGTAACTTTCTTGAAATCTGCCTTCACATTCCGGAGGCATTTCTTCAAATTTAATGTACTTCCTGCCCTCCCTCTAAATAAAACTTCAGATTATGTATCTTAAGGTAGCATGGGCATGTGAAATGATAATTCTGCCTCCTGGATTAAGTCATTTCTCCCAGTAAAAGGATTTCAGACCACTAAACAGGAATCTGAGTTTGGAGATGACCTACTCATGACTGCTCTCCTCTGCTAACTGTGTGGCATCAGACTTCATCAATGCCAATCTGAATTCATAAATCATATGGAAACAATGACTGCCTCACCTGGGAGCCATCCCATATGCAGTCTCCAAACCCAGGTACTATTGTGGATGACAAAAAGCACTTGTTGACAAGAGCCTGATATCACTGTCTCCTGAGAGGCTCTGCCAGTGCCTGACAAACACAGAAATGGCCGCTCACAGACTAACAATGGAATGAGCACAGGGTCCCCAATGGAGGAGTTAGAGAAAGGACCCAAGGAGCAGAAGGGGTTTGCAGCCCCATAGGAGGAACACCAATATGAAACAATCAGCACCCTCGGAGCTCCCAGGGACTAAGCCACCAACCAAAGAGAACACATGGAGAGACCCATGGCTCCAGCTGCATATGTAGCAGAGGATGGCCTTGTTGGACATCAGTGAGAAGAGAGTCCATTGGTCCTGTGAAGGCTCGATGTCCCAGTGCAGGGGGAATGCCAGGATAGGTAAGTGGGAACGGGTGGGTTGGTGGGCATGGGGAATAGGATGGGGGTTTTCAGAAGGGAAATGAAGAAAGGGGATAACATTTGAAATGCAAATAAAGAAAATATCTAATAAAAGAAGAAAGGAAATGTTCAGAATGTATACTGAAAGCAGGCAAAAGTATTGGTTTTCTATTTATTAATATACGTTGAATTTTAATGATTGTCTATGACCTATTTTTGAGTCTCAAGTTTGGATAATACTTGTATACAATGATGATTTATGAAACTCATGCGGTCCAGCTCAAGTAGTCCATTAAAAACTGAAATCAATTCTAGCTTATATACATGCCCTTTAAATGTTTCAAAGATCCATAGCCTAATTATAAAACTATGTACTTTCATGCTAAGACATCTTTCCTGTAAAAAAAAAAATAGCATTTTTTCCTTAAAATTTCATTTTCCTGATGTTTCAGGAAACTAATGTTGGCATTAAACATGATGTCTTTGAAGATAAACTTGACCACCAAGTCCAGTAATAGTACCAGAAAAAGACTATTATTTTAATAGGGCAAGCATATTTTTAAAGGAAGTATTTATTTATTTTTTGTCCACTAACTTTATCAGCGTCCTTCCCCCCTCTTTCCCTACCTCTCTCCTTCCCTTCCTCCCTTCTGTCTTTCTTTCCTTTTTAAACAGGGTCTCTTTTTGTAGTCCTGGCTGTCCTAGAACTCACTGTGTAGACCAGCCTTGAGCTCACAGAGATCTGCCTCTTCTGCCTCCTGAATTAAAGATATGTGTTCTCAGGCCCAGCAACAGCTTTCCTTTTAAAACAGGGAGCAGTGGCAAACCCACAAATAGCTGTAGGCTCCTCTTCTCTTTCTGCTCTGACCTCCAAGAAAAGAAATGCCTGCAGGTACCTGGAAATAACACATTTGTGAGTCTGAGGCATCTTAGTCCTACATAGTTATTATAGTAAAGAAGTAATCTTTTAAAACATCTTGTCTTTGTAAAAATCTAAAATAATGTGTAAGCTAAAAATTGGATGTAATTCTGTCAGCGTTTCAATTTGTAAGGTAAAAATTGGATGTAATTCTGTCAGTGTTTCAGGGTACAGGCTCAGGAAGTACATCTCTCTACTAACTTCCTCATAGCCTGAGGGTTCTTTGAGAGTTTTAGAGACCTCAACTTAGGTCAAACCAGGATCTGTGGCTTCAATGCCTAAAGGAATTTCAGAATTAGCTAGCATAGTAAAATGGAACAGGAAAGCTAGTTTTATCAGACTTAAGACAGCAGTCACAGATGAGATTCTGGTTATTATCTTATCACTGGGTGGTTGTAGAGGAAACTTGATAGGATTATTATAGAAGGTAACGGCTAGCATTTGGGGTACAGGAGACTGAGGTCTTTACTCAAACAGTCTTGTTTGAAATTCTCAGTCTGGAGAAAAAGGAGGAGGAGAGTCTACACAAAACAGGATACATTCAGTCCTTACAGTGGGTCATTGTTTTTGTTTGGTTTGGGTTGGTTTGTTTTGGGTTGGGTTGGGTTTTTTGTTGTTGTTGTTGTTGTTTATTTAACTCTGTGTTGGTAGCCTAAACAGCAACTGTTAATTGTCCTGGAATTCTTGCCTCTGCAGAGTGGGCTCCTTTCCATCCCTTGTCTTTAAACGTCTCCTGTCTCACTTTTATAGTGTTTGTCTCTTGTGAGCATAGGGGAAATATAAAGCACATTGTATCCTAATATGACTGCCTGTCGGCCTCTGACATTTTGAAACTTTAACATTAATAATCAATACCATCTGGGGGAGAGTTGTTTTGCTTGAATCAGGGTCTCACTGTATAGCTCTGGCTGTCCTGGAGCACACTATATAGACCACCTCAAAGTGACAGGGATCTGCCTACCTTTTCAGGGCTGGGGTTGGAGGCATGAACCACAAGGCCTCACTACTATTGGGCTTTTTTGAATGGGCTTGTTTGAAGGGTTTGGTCTGTGTTTAGACAAAAGTCATGAATCCAAGAGAAAAGAAAATCTAAAGAAATGAGATTTATTATTGATTTTTAAAATGTTCTTCTATAAAGACACCAGTGTAAAACAAGTACCTAATTCCTGTGTCTAAAACAGCAAGCCTTCCTTAAAGATAAAGAACATCCTTAAAGTCCTGATCTTAGTAACATTGTACAAGTGACTTTTAAAAAAATGAGATTTAATGATTTGTTTAAAATTGTTTGGCTCAGGAAATTGTCCATTTTAAGCAGCAGCTTGTGTTAAAGGCTTTCAAATGGCAATTCTGTATGCAACCGTTTGAAAGTGATTTTAGTGCTTTCGAATAGTCTATGACGTGTATAGTGGTATCTCTACGCTTTGTATGTTCTACAAATTGTACAGAGTTAACAGCATGTGAGTTTAACACATACAAAACTGTCACTAAGTGCTGTGGCTGAGCACAAAGTTGTCTCAGCAGCCAGATGTGACCAACGGAGAGGCAGTAATACCAGAGGTGGCCATAGCCAACAGTACTGGGCACAGCAGGCCAGAGCACAGTCCTGCTTTTCCACAGCCCTAGGCCAGGTTAACCCAGGTAAGCTCCGAATAACCCTGCTGAACATGGGGTAATGCCAGGCAGCCCTGTGGCAGCATCCTGGAAAGAGAAGGAAAACTCGAGACTGTGCGTTATACGGGTGTAATGAGAAGGGTTTTCTCACCCACATGGCTGTATCTAATAGCTCTTTTAAAAGAATGGCTGACAGGAGTGATGCAACCTTTCCACACTGCATCCAACCTCATTAACGTTGCTCTTTGATTTCCTTAGCTACTGACTCTGAAAAGCTGCTTAGAAGCAGACGATGGTCCGCCTTCCTACCCCTGTAAAAGGTGTCGTTACACGATTCCGACCACAGTGTCTTACACTGCTGCATAGACAAACTTGCTGATGGGAATAGAGGTTAGAAATTAGTCGGGGAGGACAGAGACCCCAAAGTAACAGTCCAAGAATGATCTTGCTTTCAGGCAGAGGCAGGAGTGCCAGAGAGAGTTCTAGTTGCTGTTTCTTTGTTACTCTCCTCAGGGCTACACCTGACTTGGGGCTGACACTGAGAACAGACCTCTGTCACTCGATGGCTTCCCCACCTGCGCTGACCAGCTCATCTTCTCCCCACATCTAAGCCTGGTCTCTGCCATAGCCCTCCAAACCCCAGCCTAGTTACTCTAAGGCATCTTATTTCCTGGAAGTCCTCATGCTACAATGGAGTTCTATGCAAGCCCCACCCTGACCTCATCTGTCTTCGTCCTATGAATCTATGATAAACTTCTTCCTAAAATTCACCCTCTATGGGCCATGAATTTTATTCTTCTGGTTCAGGAGACAAGAGACAAAAAGGTCACTGCTCAAGGCTGCTTTGGTAGCCATTACGATGTGTGTGTGTGTGTGTGTGTGTGTGTGTGATTGCTCTAACAAAATAAGTAATTTGGGGTTGTATATGTGAAATACACTTTGGTTAATCCATTTGTAATAATGATGCTGTTCTTGATGTCATTTAGTTCTGAATTCTCCTTACCGGTTGATGGAGTGATATTGAACCAATGCAATGAAATTTGAAGTGTGAGCTCTGCTGTGCTTATCTGCATAAGATTGGGCCTTTCAATACCCTGTACTAGAGAAGGACAGGACTCCTGATGCCCAACCCTTTCTGAGCACTTATAGGCAGTTAATAGTGAGCAGGGAGGAGCTGCTTCTGAGGACCCTTCTCTCCTTGAGATGTTCTAGGCAATTAATGGATGCTGGGTTAGGGAAAAGCATTTTCTTTAGTGGTATAGCCACTAGTAAGGTGCCTATGTTCCTATAAATGGCTTTGTCACCCAAGTACCTATAAGCAACCTTAGTGAAACTCAGTGAGTCTCACATACACACACACACACACACACACACACACACACACACACAGAGTATGGGACTATTAGAAAAGGAGAACATAGTCAGGAGTGGGAATAGGACCAGAGAAGATAATAGTGGGTGAATGTAGTCAAAATACATTACTCATGAAGATATAATGAAACAATTACTATCTATAAAAACATGCTATTAAAATATACATATGCATGCTTTTGTGTATGCTCTGAAATTGCATGGTTTTTCTCAGTGATAAGATGGTAATTCATGAAACCCAAAATTAAGTTCACTAGTAAGGAATTTTTATGATTTATTTTAATTTCTTTTCTTGGAGACAGAGCAGTCCTATAAGTCAAGCTACTCTCAAACTTTCTTTCAGTCGTGGGTCAGCAGCCTTCCAAGTATTGGAATTGTAGGGAAGTGCTGCCTCACTCAGCTCATTAAACAGACAACAACAACAAAACATCCCCTGACTTAAGTGTGAGATAGACAATAGTAATACACTCAAAAATACCTACATTTTAAGTTCCAGTCTATCTGTGGACTAAATTCCTAATAAAATTAAATGAGTTGATGTTTTGTTTTGTTTGAGATGGGGGTCTCCTGTACCCCTGGAAGCGAAGCTACAGACAGTAAGTAAGGTACCACATGGGTTTTGGGATGTCGAATCTGTGTCCTC
This sequence comes from Apodemus sylvaticus, assembly GCF_947179515.1. NCBI lineage: Eukaryota > Metazoa > Chordata > Mammalia > Rodentia > Muridae > Apodemus > Apodemus sylvaticus. The sequence continues at coordinate 22,120,972 of NC_067473.1, forward strand.
TGGGGAAGCAGTCACTTCTTTTAACGGCTGAGTCATCTCTCTAGCCCCATAAAAAAATTCTTAATAAATCCACATTTTGGAATATATTTTAGAAATACTCTTTGAACTTAATATACAAAGAGTAAGTTATATAAAACTATTAAAGCAGTATTACTCATAACAGAAAAGGAATTGGATTTTTTTTTTAGACAAGTGTCACACTACATATTATTGGACATCCTAAAACTGTGTAGACCAGGCCGGCCTTGCATTCACAAAGATGTGTCTGCTTCTGCCTCCCAAGTTCTGAGATTAAAGGCATGTGTCTCCATGATGCCTGGGTGGAAAACACATTTTCTTAAAGCTTTGTGTTAGACTACCATATATCACATGATGGAATACATAACCATTAATAATTAATAATTAAAATTAATAATTTTCTGTGTGTGGTGGCACTTGCCTTTGATCCCAGCACTCTAGAAGAGTTCAAAGTCAGCCTGGTCTACATAGCACATCTCAGAACAGCAAAGGCTACACTGTGAGGCAGGCTTAAGGTGGACGGGGGCTGAATTATGTTGATGAAAAGATGTTCATGAAATAATGTTAACTGTGAAATATGTTTTGTACAGACGCACATTTGTATTGTCTAATTGCTTTATAAGTGTTTTATATTCAGCCTTTGTCTTATTCAATCATTCTATTGGTATGAAAAGACACCATGACCACCACAGTACCTCTTATAAAGGGAATCATTAACTGAGCCTTGCTGACAGTTCAGTCTGAACATGGTGGTGTCAAGCAGGCCAACACGGAGCTGGAGGAGCTGAGAGATCTACATCTGAATCAGTAGGCAGCAGAGAGAAACACTGGGCCTCGATTAAGCATTTAAACTCCAAAGCCCACATCCAGTGACACACTTCCTTCAACAAGGCCACACCCACTTCAAGACCACACCCCCTAATCCCTCCCAAGCAGTACCACTTCCTAATGGTCAAGCATTCAGATGTATGAGCCTATGAGGAGTTATTGCAGTCTTCAAATAAAATCTATTTCAAGCAGTTATCTTAAAATATATAAGTATGCTTTCAACAATAAAAAATAGGCAGGTTATTGACTTTTATGTTTACTGAATGGTTTAATTTCACAAAAACAGAATTTCATAATACAAAAGGCATTTTGTCAATATACACTGTTCACAAAGTACTCTCAAAAAAGCATCTTTGCTAAGAGTGGGCTAAAGGAATGTCTTTAGTGTAGAAAGTTACAGAGCCTCGGCACCACTAATGCACACGATGGCTCTCTGGAGGGAGGATCCTGCCATGATTTACCCAAAGTCTGCTGTCTCTATCAGGCTTTACACATCACACAAGCAGCAGGCCTTGTGCACAATTTATTTGCACCTACTTAATAAAATATCTTCACGCATTGTGATGGTTTGTATATGCTTGGCCCAGGGAGTGGTCCTATTAGGAGATGTGGCCTTGTTGGAGTAGGTATGTCACTGTAGGCGTGGGCGTAAGACCCTCATCCTAGCTTCTTGGAAGCCAGTGTTCAGCTAGCAGCCTTCAGATGGAGATGTAGAACTCTCAGCTCCTCCTGCACCATGCCTGCCTAGGTGATGCCCTCCTCCCCACTTGATTGATGGTAATGGACTGAACCTCTGAACCTGTAATCCAGCCCCCATTAAATGGCCTTTATAAGTCTTGCCTTGGTCATGGTGTCTGTTCACAGCAGTAAAACCCTAACTACAGACACCCACCAAACAACAAATTTTGGAAGACTTGTCGTCACTCTGTCTCCTGCTCTGTTCAAGAGTGCTTGACACCCAGGACACACAGCAGGAACTCAACAAACATGCTCTTGGTGAATGAGTTGCCAGAGAGCTCCAGGTGCTTAAAGTTCCTTTAGGTATTATCATTTCAAAGTTATCCAATTGTATAATAACTTCAAAGGAGAAATTATGTTAACACCTCTAGGCCACTAGAGATTTATTTAATGAATTATTGCTGTGCTTCAGTGGAATAAATTACTTCAGGGAACGGTGGGAGGACACTTCTCAGAGAGTGCTTCATGACCTGGAAAAAAGGCTTGCGAAATCAACTTTATATACTTTGAAACTGTAACCGGAAATCACTGGTAAAAATGACCACCGGTTCATGAAATCTTCCAGGAGCCATGTTCTGTAGCACAGATGGCTGTCTTCCGAGCACTTCTGGCCTGCCTGGCATTTTCCATCCACGGAGGATGTTTGCTTATTTTAATAGTTCAAGTATGAAAAGCAGATATTCCTTCTGGAAACTGTTGAGTCATTCATTCTTTTGGGAGGTAAATGATTTCACATATTACTTTTTTTTTTTTACATAAACAGAGTCCATGTCTAAACAGCTTTTAAAGACTTTTTAAAAGCACACTTTACCTGTTTTCTGTAATAACTTATGATTTTGTGCTACCTAGGGAAAAAAAAGGTGATAACCTTTGCTAGACATTAAGTAATGAATGCTTTTGTTTATGTGATAGGAAAGCTACATCTTCTTCCCCAAATGCTAAGGACACAGCAATTTCCTCCATGGGTACTCCAGAAGTATTAGAAATACCCTGCTTTTTTCATTATTTGACAGTAGTTGAAGTGAAATAATAAACTCTGATATAAAATATAAGGATTTTTCTTCCAGTTACCAAAATGGAAAGTACTTTACCAGTTGTCAACGCTCCACCCTGACACATCACTGACAGCAGAGCTTGTGCCTAAACTTTAAACCTCAACTGTGTGTATTTGGGGGTGGGAAAGAGATGCTTCCCACAAGGATCAAACAAATGTTTCCCAAGTTGCACTTGCAGAGGTTAATCTGTGTAGTGTATGCCTTTCAAAGGGGAAAGGGCGGTGCCCTGAGGATCGATAGATCCAAGACCCTCTTCTGCTTTTCTTATTTGTCTAGTTAATAACCCACCAAGAAAGATAATTTTTAAACCTAATTTGCTGAAATGAGAATTTACTAACGTCTGGGCATGGGGGAAGTAAATTTGACAATTTTTGATAAATTGGTTTCATATTTTACAAAAATCTCCACTAACACTATTGACCAAAAAGGTAAATAAAGGATTCCTATCTATTTGGCAATCCAAAAGGAGGGGGCAAAATTACAGAAAGCAAGGTGCCCTTACACACAGCTCAGCGAACCCTGGATGCACCAAGGCCACTGCGGGAGTCTGGAGGTAGGCAGCTCTCTGCAGGCATGCTGGTCTCCTGACTCAACCTTCCAGTCCACACACAGAGCTCTCGGGGGCACCGGCGACAGTGAAGGTCAGAGTCCACAGACTAACCCCTGCAGCCCACGGCTGTGGAAGGCCTCCAGTCTCAGGGAGTTTTAAAATGCAGTCCGCGGGAGGGCATTTCTGATCATTCTCTTTCAAGGACATGGTCCAGCCCAAAGGGAGAAAACAAGCGCACTTTCTTCGAGGTTTGTGTGGAACAGAGTAAGGAGAAGGGGGTGGGCAGGGAGGAGGGCACTAATCAAAGCCAAGTCCCAGGCGGCGTGGCGAGCTTCTCAGAGGTAGTGGAGTGTAAGCGCGGGCAGAATCCACGTAGGGCTGCTCCCACGGGGGGTCTCCGCAAGATCGCGCGCAGGCGTGGGGACCGCGGCCGGGTGGGTCCCCGCGCACTCTGTCCCGACCCGCGCCCCCTGCGCGTCACCGCCAGCCCTCCGCGCGCCTCCCCCTGCTCCACCTCCCCGGCGCGGTGCGGCGCGGTCCGGCTGGGGGGCCGGAGGAGCGCGGGCGGGAGGAGAACTCCGTAGGCCCGGGAGCTCGGCGGGCCCTCGGCGCGGGGGAGCCACGGCGCGGCGCTGCGAGCGTGGCTGGGAGAGGAGGGCGCGGAGGTGAGCCGGGTGGCCTGAGCGCCGGGGTGGCCGATCTGGGGTCGCCTAGCAGCGGGCACTGTGCGTGAGCCGCATCCTTCCTCCCGGATTCGGGGGATTGGGGGGCCTGGAGCTGGCCAGGTGGTGGGTGGGAGGGGTGCTGGAGGGCGTCCGTCGCACGCAGTCCGCCCCCTGATTCCCGTCGGTCCTCCCAGAGCTCTGGGAAGTCCTCGGGTCCGCGGCCCAGCAGAAAGGAGGCCAGGAGAGACCTTGTCCCAGGTAGGATGTGCCCGAAAGGGAAAGGACCCGTAGGTTACTTTTGCCAGCCACTTTGGATTGATGCGGCACTTTTCACTGTCACACAGCGCTGCTTGCCAAACAGGTAAATAATGCCTGCAGTAGCTTTGCTTATAAACCCGGTCATGTAATCCTGGTGTGCTCAAGCCATTTGGCGTTAGAAGTAATTGGTCTGTTCTTTCAGTGTCCTTAATTACCTCTGCGGCCCGTGTTCAGCCTCGGCTGAAACTTGTTGAAAATTATGCCCTAAAAATCTTGTTCTGAAAATAACCTAGGGAGATGAAGAGATTTTTCCCCCCTGTGGTCTGGGAGATTTCCATTTATTATCTTCACTATCCTGTGGAGCAGGATTGGTGTCACTGTTTACTCTTCAGGCAGATGTTTGTTTGTTTGTTTTTAGGTAGAAAAACTTATTCTGGCCCACATTTAATTATCACCGATCACTGTAGGCGAAATAAAATTCAGACTCCTGTCCCCACTTCAACCCTCAGGACTTGATTACCTAAAGTCCCTGTGAACCACCCCACTGCTTGCAACCTTTTTCTCTCCAGTCTAACCCTCACCCCCCCTTTTAATGATTTTTTTTATTACTTCTTTATTTAGATGATCTGTTTTCTTTCTTTGACACTATACCCCCCCCCCACACACACACAAGATAACCTATTTGGAGAAGCAAAATACGAAAATCCTGAGTATTTAGCAGCATCAGTGCCGCTCTCAGGCTGCCTGGAGATGCTCTTGAGATGCTGGTATCCAGTGCAGTTTCTGCCTCTCTGTTAGTCAGGGTGGGGGCTGGAGGTGGGGGATAGGGGTGGGGGCTAGGGGTGGGGGCTGGAGGCAGTATCAACAGTGATAGCTAATTGTGGACTATGGAAATGAGAAGCTTCATCTAAATCACTCTTATTGTACTGGTACCATGGAAAATGTACTTGGATTGAAAAAGCATAATTGTATTTTAATACTGGAACAGAGCACAGATGAAGGCAGAATTCTAAAATGATTATAAATGATATAGAAAAAAATGAGAAGGATAAAGATGCAACCAAAGCTCAAAAGGCTAGGCCTGTGAGAGAAGACGCAGGAGGTGCAGTTGCTCTGCTCAGCCTGTAACCATGCCTCTGAGGTAACACTGACACACCATTTAATCCTTTGGGGCCGTTGGGCCCACAGATCTCAACCATCCGAAAGAAAGATCTGGCCTAGAGACTCATTACATTTTCATTGGCCTTGGCGTTTATAAAAATGCATTTAGTGACAGGAAACATCTATTGCATACTTGGTGTGTGCCAGGCAGAGTGGATAGGAGTGTGTGTGTGTGTGTGTGTGTGTGTGTGTGTGTAGGAGTGTAAGTAAACAGTCAAAAAGCAAATAGGCAATTCTTTAAAACAACTCCCCAGGAACTTAACAGGGGCTGAAGGCAGCTGGGGTAGAATGAGTCAGACATATAGGAGACAGCGATGCTGGGATGGAAGGGAGATCTGTCTTTTCCACTTCTTGAAAGGGATTCTGAGGCTGGGCAGTGGGAAATAAGGGCCATCAGAAGAAGGCTGGAGAGGTGAGGAGAGGCCTTTAGGGTCACAGTCAGGTGTCAGAAGGAGCCACTGACTTTTAATCAGGAGAAACATTTTAGGCTATTTGTCTTTCAAGATGACCGTAGCTCTTAGGTCGAGGGTGGATGTGTAAAAGATGAAGACAGGCTTGAAGGGTGAAGAAAAGATGCTGCAGACATGATGGTATGTCCTTCAGGTACCAGGTCCTGAGGCAAGAGGAGCACTTGAGCCTAGGAGTGTGAGACCAGCCTCAGCAGCACAGGGGACCTCATCTCAAAGTCTGGGTGGGGGTGGGGGTGAAGGTTTGAAGTAAGAACAGATCAAAGCACCCGGGTTAATTGGGTGTGCTGGTGTCGCATAAGAGAGATTTTAAAGGGGCTGGGCTTGGTGGCACCCGCCTTTGATCTCAGCAGAGGCCTGCATATCTCTAGGAGGCAAGGCCAGCCTAGTCTACATATACATAGCAAGTTCCAGACCAGCCAGAACTACACTATGAGACCAAGAAATATTTTTAAAGAACAGGGGTTTCTGGGTGAAGGAAAAACAAAACGTAGAGATTGACCCACCTACCCCACTACCCCCATCCCCACCCCAGAGTTCTCACTTGAGCACCCAGTAGGAAATGGTGAAGCAGGTATATTGCAGGTGGAGTTGAGTTTCGAACCTGTTACATTTGAGATGCCATGAGAAAGGCTATAATTATACGCCCTTAGGAGGCAAGGATGGTCTCCAGGGGAGAGTGGGAAGACTGGCTTGTGATGGGAGAAGGTAGCCATCCCATCGTGATGTATGAGATTAGTAAACATGGTTGTCTGGATTTTCATCGGCGTTCTGCACAGAGCTGAGTGGAGATACAGAGGAAATGGGTAGCTGGGTTCTTCCGGAGGTTTACTAAGGGTATGTGGTGGCACGTAAGAATGGAGGATCTTTTCAAGGGAATGACTCTAAACGTACACAGGCTGGGTTTAAAGAGAAGCCAGGAATGGAATGGGAGGCCCATAGACAAAGCTGGTTGGCCCCCTAGACACCAGGGTGAAGGTGTCTGGGAAGGCGCTGGACTGCGCCCAGAAAGTGAATGATGGGGAGGCAAAGATCTGTGGCTTTTGATAAACAAACCATGAAAACAAAAGAGCCTGATGTTAGGATGTTTAGCTCAACCAGGCAGAGGAGGCACCTTTAATCCCAGTGCTTGGGAGGCTGAGGCAGTCAGATCTCTGAGTTTGAGACCAGCCTGGTCTACAGAGCAAGTTCTAGGACAGCCAAGGCTACACGGGGAAACCCTGGCTCAAAAAAAACCAAAAAACAAAAAAACAAAAAAGCAAAAAAAAATATGGTTTATCTTCTGGAATGGTGACAATCTTGACATTGTTGACAGCTGCTGGGGTACAAAGAACAGTGAAAAGGGATAATCTAGGAGTCAGCAGAGAACAGAGAGGTTAGGGAGAGGTTGTTAGAGTTTCAGAATAAGTTCAGGAGGTTCAGGAATGAGCTTGTGACGAATGCAGGCACCTGCCGCACGGCCCTGGAGGGTTTGATTGTCTTGATAGCAATCATCAGATTGTTCAAGTCATGAGAATCTCTGAGGATAGCTCTTTCGAATCGAGGCCATCCAACAACTAATGTCCTAGATGTTTCCATGCAGTATAAAGTAGGCTCTTCCCCCCTCCCCCAAAAATCAATTTAGCACAACTGCAACCATTGTGTTAGAGGAATGTCAAATCCTAAACTAAAAAAAAAAAAAAAACTCTTAGGGACTATCTTAGTCACTGTTCTATTGCTGTGCAGAGACATCGTGACCAAGGCAACTCTTAAAAAAGAAAGCATTTAATTAGGGCCTTGCTTAGGTTTCAGAGCTTTGTCCGTTATCATGACAGGAAACATGGTGGCACACAGCTGGACATGGTGCTGGAGAAGGAGCTGAGAGTTCTACATCCTGATCTGTAGGCACAGAGAGACCTGGCAGGGCATGGGCTTTTGAAACCTCAAAGCCCCACCCCTAGAGACGCAAAGCCCCACCCCTAGAGACGCAATTCCTCAACAAGGCCACACCTATATGAGCCTTTGGGGCTTATTCATATTCAAACTAACATAAGGGCTGTGCATATTAGTCTAATTGCATCTTTGTATGGTATTAATACTCCTTCAAATATTAACTGTTACTAATATGTCAATTAATTATTAATATGTCACTAAATGTTATTAATAATGTCAAGTTAGATACCCATAGGGACTTGGATTTCAAGGAGCCTGTGTGCTACTTAAAATATACTTTTAACGGGAACTCCTGTGCTTGCTGTTAAATCCGAGGTGATAATGTAACATCTTATGTTGCTTCAAGACTTAAAACGAAGAGAATTTTAGCATTCGGAGATCATAGGAATCAAGTAGAGGTGGTTTAATGATCAAGATGGTTTCAGAAGCTTACACCAATCCATTTACGCCAACAGCACAAAAATAAAACACGCCATCAATGGAATAATTTTATTAGTTACTTAATCTATATTACCTATATTAATTAATATTTTATATTGAATAAAAACTTAGAGAAGATCAAGGATGTTTTAGCTAAAGTGGCCCTTGGACCAGCACTGTGGCCATCATCTGTAGCTTGTAAGTTAAGACAGAAGTCAGAATCACCCGGCTCTCTATACTCTTGCTTTATACTGCAGGAGAACCCCAGCCCGGATGCTCACATTAGCAATCAAAGCTTGCTGGGTCTCTCCACTTACAGACAGGTTTAATTAATATTAATATTATAATAAATTACAGACGGAGTTTGCGCAGGCCAGGGACCTGTGGAGCTGGTAGACCTGAGGAAAACAGCACCCCCTCCTGGGAGAGTGAAGGGTTAATATTCTCAGAACACTTGGAATCTTGAGTGTTATGAAACAGGAACTCTGTGTCCTCCTGGGTGGTGTGATGACACATTTTAAGGAATGGCATCTTTCTTCCCAGAAAAGTGATGGGAGGATGTAGCAAATCAGTAAGCAGGCTTTCTGGTGGTGATTCTGAGTCAGGGAGAAGGGGCCGCACGCATATACCTCCCCTTTACCAATTACAGGCAGCTGCTACCCTCGGGGTCATTATTTTTCACTGCTGGGAAGAGCAATGTGAAAATAGACATAAATAAGAATCAGCTAAACCTGCAGTCTCCGGGCAGCAAAATAAATATGAAATTGAATCCTGACCTTTTAGAGGCGTTTTTGGACTTGTCTTCCTATTCTTCGCACCTCATGATCTCCGATAAAATTCCTGATGCCCACGCTGAACCCTCAGCTGATTAAATAGACATCAGGATGGAGGAACAAGTGACCAGGGATCATTACTTTTAAATCTCTCTAGGTCGTCCAGTGGAGCGACTGTTGAAAATGACGACCTTGAGGTCATTCTGAGACAGGTTCTGCCTTTCCAGCCCCCAGTGGGGACCTCCCTCCCCCATTTCTGTTGTGTAACCAAGCTCAGGCAGACATACAAAAAGAAAGTTTATATTAACTCATCGGTGGCTTTTTCAGACACTGAGGAGGCAGGACTTTTGTGAAAAGGGAGAGTTTGCAATTTGTTTTCTTACATTGAGTGAGTGATGTTAGCTTTGGTAAAAATGGTCGCTCAATGTGGTACCCTTACAGAGAACTGCTCATTTATATATTTAAAATGGAGAAATTCTTTGTGTAAATCACATCTCGGTCAAGTTGTATTTTTTTTAAGTTCTGTGTCATCATTCATAATTTCATTGACCGGATAACCAGGCAGTCGGTGCCTGTTTTGTGTCACTGGGGAGTTGGCGCCTGGTTGAATGCTTGGTAGGGAAAGTTGATGAGTCCCTGTGCGGATCTTTGATGATGGACTGATGCCTGAACTGATAGCACCCACCCAGAATACCTGAGGTTCTTGGTTGAGGAAACACTAGGCAGATGTTTTGAGTTGTTGAAAAGGATCCAAGGATTGATTGGCTTAGGAGGTAAAGTGCTCGTTGAGGACCTCAGTTCTGTCCCCAGCACCCTTGTAGAGAGCCTATAATCCCAGCACTGGATAGGCTGAGAGACGGGGGATGGGGCTGTGAGACCTTACCTCAAAAAATGAAGTGGAAACTGATTGAGATAGACACTCAGTGTTGACCCCTAACCTCCACATGCACAGGCACATACATGCCTGCGTACCTACCCACAGGTGCTCACACATATGCACACACCTAAATTTATTATCTGAAATCTTTGAGAAAAGTGTTTTAACTAAGTTTCTGTGATTATTACGTTCAGCCAGATTTTTGTTAACATCTTTTTGGTTGAAAATGTTCCTAAAAATAAGTGAACTGTTTCTCTGCCCCCACCCCCACTCCCACCGCACCCCCCTTCCTGTTTGAACAGGGTCTCATGGAACCCAGGCCAGCCTCGAATTCTTGAATTCGCAGAGATGAGCCTGTTTCTCCTTTGCCAGTTGTGGGGTTTAATATTTTCCTCCACGCCTGGTATTTGATCTCCCTAACTCCACCTGCCAAGCAGTGGGATTACTGTTGTGTGCTTCTGTACCCTGCTTCTGTAATTGCAACACAATGAATGTAAAATGTTGTTTTAGTGACTAGGTATTGAGGAATGTATGTAGATCACATCTGCATAAGAGTTAGTTATTGAATACAATTGGACCTAAGAAATACGTTGGAAATCTCAAACACCCCGGGAGTAACCCCACTGCGTTAGGAAATCGAATGCCTTGCCTTTGGGGTTTTCTGAAGGGTTTGAAAGTGTTCAAAATCTCTAAACAGAACAAAACCGCGTATACACACATAGAAATCTGTTCTTGCCCTACATGAGCAGTTGTGTTTTACTTGTTTATTTAAACGTCAAGAGGATTTAGGGACTGTTTTAGCACAAGCCAAAAGTTGTAATGTTTAGAGTCATCCTCTAGAGATTAGGATATCTGGCATTTCTGGAATGTGCCTCCTGGCTCTGGAGTATGACTAAGCAGATAACTGTGGGTTGGGGACAGGGGGCTGGGGGTGGCTGACTCCAGGGGCTGGGGAGAGGCATTTTCTCCTAACAGCTACTGGGCTCTTCCGCTTGGAGCCTCCTACTGGCTATGGAAATTATAGCCCCCAAGCTTGGCAGTTTTACAAACCAATCAAATGAAAAATAGAGACATGGGCTGCTTAAGATTGCCGGCACAGGCAACAGTTATCACAATCCTTTCCTGAACAAAGGACACTGGGTGTATAAAAGTGGGAATGAGACACTCTAAGTATAAAGGACAATTCTTCAAGGGGAATATCTGCATGGAAAACGCCTTGCTTTCTCCATGTATTTTCAATTGGTATTCAGGAGTTAGCACATTTGAGGCCGTGGAAAGCCACATTAACGTTGAGTCGTTCCCAGTTTTAAGCTAGATTGCAGTCATGGCACGCTATCAAAATGCTGCAGAAGCCACACACGTGAATGAGGGAGTAGTTGGTAAATACAAATTTATCATCTGTCACACATATGACACACAGGGCCTGGAGAGATGGCTCAGGCTGTTCTTCCACAGGTCCTGGGTTCATTTCCAACACACACAGACTTTGTGGCTCACAACCAGCTGTAATTCTAGTCCCATGGGAGCCAGTGCCTTCTGATGTATAGATAGACATGCAGACAAAATACCCATATACATAACTTACACAAATACAGCACATGCACAGAGAGAGAGGGAAGTGGCAGAAAGATAGAGACAGACAGAGAGAAACATGTACACACACACAAAGAGAGACAGTGACACGGAGACAGAAAGAACAGAGACTGTCTTGACAGGAACAAGCACCACACAGTGTTCTCTCCTGGCTTCCTAAGGTATGCTCTGACTATGCAACTCAGGTTTTTATTATAAGTGCATCCAGTCACTCCCTAATGAGACTGATTTTCTCCTGTGTCAGCATGGTGCCTTCCCCTGCTTTTTATCTTTATGCACAGGGCACACAGTGCACGGGATATACTCACAGTGAGCCACAGGGCAGATCTACCTTGAGACTATAACTGCATAACCCCTTGTACACTGAAATGTATAAATCCTTCCATTTTTTGTGTCCTTTTTTGTCCTAACTGAATAAATGTGAAGATGTCATCAGTAGCCCATGTATCCACTTGTAAGACAGGAAGGAAAAGACCCAGAGTATAGGATAAACAAATTATGAATAAAGTTGATGCTGTCTCAGCATCAGATATTATCCATTGTGGGAGGTGGGCTGCTCTGGGGTCTGAATATGACTGAGCCCAGTGGGATATGAGCCCACTCTTTGCCCCTTTTTCTTTTCTTCTCTCTAAAAGCAAAATAAGCCTTCAAGGTGCCTACAGGGTCTCAGAAGAGGCATAATATATATTCCCCCACCCACCTGAGGATTTCAAATAATACTGTGAGTAAAAATACTCTATGAGCTATGAGATTACACGCAAAAGTATGGTGTATGGTTCCAACAATAAACGTTTCATATCTTAGATCCCTAAAAGATCTCTTGGGCTGGCAAACCAGCACGGTGGGTAAGTACTTGCTGTGTAATTCTAGTGACCTTAGTTTGATCCCCTAAATGAACAGTATAAAGAAAAAACTACTATCTCCTCAAAGTCGTCCCTGATCACCACAGACACACGGCTATACTAACACACACACAAGGTAATAAAATTGAAATCTCTCTCTGAGCGTGTGCATCTCTGTGTATCTCTGTCTGCCTCTCTCTCTCTCTCTCTCTCTCTCTCTCTCTCTCTCTCTCTCTCTCACACACACACACACACACACACGCACACGCACACGCACACGCACACGCACACGCACACACACATACACACTACAGTAAAAGAGTCTCATTTATTAGGCTAATTTTTATTCCTAGCCACACCATACTGCTAGGGTCCAGTTAGAACTTGTCATTAGGAATACTATGTGATTAAGCATGTTTATACAAGTGTTGCCCGTTAATAGATAGAAAAGTTGTGGCTTACTGAGAGGTGATATTTTTAGGTTCTAAGGTATGTATGTACTTCTCCACACTCTGATTTAGAGAGGTCTGAACTTATTCTAATTTTTTTAAAAGGCAGATAAGTGATTAAGTTTTCATGTTTTTAGTTTGAAAAGGCCTTATTATCATGATGATTAGATTGAAGGGTTTTGCAGTTCTTCCATGAGAGATGTTGTATACTGAATAGCTGAGGACTGGTGGGAATCTCTGGCTTTTCTGAGTGAATCTAGTAGCACTTTTCATTCTTAGGTAATGCGCTTAAGAGAAGGGGCTGGTAAGTTGGTCACCCTTCATTTGGAGATGAAATGGGTGTTGGTTTCATTCTGGTGCCTTCAAAAGTTCAGATCCCCAGGTTAGTCAGCACTGCTCCAGGAATGGGAGGGTGGCTTTGTAGGAGCAGGTTGCCAAGGACTACCTGAGAGCCCAGGACTGCCCCAGGGAGAGTGGATAATTACACTTCCTGACTTGAAAGGCGTGAAACGACGTGTAATAGGTGTAAAGGTGGTGCATTTTCTCCCTTCATGGAATCTAAATTAGATATTGAGATCACCAAGTAACACTGGAAAACAGCGAAATAGCCGAAGAATATCACCATTTTAAATAGGGGAGCTATGTTATGGGATGCAGGGATAATGAGAAGATGTCTGTGGTGTTTAGCTGATTCTTTAGTAGGGTGTTGTTTCTCTCTCTCTCTCTCTCTCTCTCTCTCTCTCTCTCTCTCGCTCGCTCGCTCTCTCTCATTTTAATTTTATTTTATGAGACAGGGTAGCCCTGAATGGCTTTGGAACCCACTACATAGACCTGACTGGCCTCAGACTTATGTAGATTTACCTGCCTCTGCCTCCTGAGTGCTAGGATTAAAATCCCACTATGCCTGGCTATTCACTAGATTTTGATGCCTGCTTTTCTTTAATATTGTTTAAATAATGGCATAAATTTTATTGTTGGCTGTTTTATCTTAACCTATTTTAAATCTGTAGTTAATCAGTATACAGACTCTCTGCCCCCAAATAATTGTCTAGTTTGGGTTGTACTACATGGAAATTTGTTTTTATGTGTCTCTTCTCTCTCTCTCTCTCTCTCTCTCTCTCTCTCTCTCTCTCTCTCTCTCTCTCTCTCTCTCTCTCTGGATTAAGGTCCTTTTCTCTGCATCTGATGTCATTTCTGATTTGCCGCCTGATGTGCTGATCGCATGCTTGCTGGAGCTGATTTTGACAAACATTCTGAGTGAAATTCCTTCTTTGCCCTAGGCCTTCCTTGCTACACATAGGCAATTCCACCGTCCAGCAGCATCTGCTGCTGCACTATTTTAGAAATGCAGCCTCCAGAGCCTCCCTCCAGACCCTCTGAGTGAGAAGCTGCATCCTACGATCCCCCAGGTATATTTGTATGTGCCCCCATTTACCTGATTAATCACTTTTCTGTTAATTTTTCTATTTCTGAGATCTTCTCTAGCTTACAAATTGTGCTTGCTGTGTTCTGGGTTACAGAGCATGTCAAAATACTTTTGTCTTTAGAGATGTAGGACATAATTGCAATGTCTACAAGTTGTTTTTTTTTTTTTATGTTTATCAATGGGTTTAGTTGGTGAACATTTCCTTTTCTCTCTTCTAGGACATTCCTGGTGATCTTGGAAGAGTCTCTACCATGGAATCCATCTCTATGATGGGAAGCCCTAAGAGCCTGGAGACATTTTTGCCTAATGGCATAAATGGTATCAAAGATGCAAGGAAGGTCACCGTGGGGGTGATAGGAAGTGGAGATTTTGCCAAGTCTCTGACCATTCGGCTTATTAGGTGTGGCTATCATGTGGTCATAGGGAGCAGAAATCCTAAGTTTGCGTCAGAATTTTTTCCTCATGTGGTAGATGTCACCCACCATGAAGATGCGTTAACAAAAACAAATATAATATTCGTGGCTATCCACAGAGAGCATTACACCTCCCTGTGGGACCTGAGGCATCTGCTTGTGGGCAAAATCCTCATTGATGTGAGCAACAATATGAGAGTAAACCAGTACCCAGAATCCAATGCAGAGTACCTGGCTTCACTATTCCCGGACTCCTTGATTGTCAAAGGATTTAATGTGATCTCAGCTTGGGCACTTCAGTTAGGTCCCAAGGATGCCAGCCGCCAGGTATGCAGCCTTTTGATTTTTATTATTTGTTTTTTTAGTCAAGTAAACCAAGTTAGGTTCTAAGGCATTTTAGTGATGCTTTGAAAACTATGAGAGATCACATGAAGACTACATTCCAACCTTATAAACGCTTGTACTTCTCTTCACAAAAATGATGCATAAAATTTGATATAATGGCATGGAGTTTTCTGTAATAGCCAGTTAATTAAAGAAAGGGTGAGTTAGCTGATGTGTCCTCTGATGCATTACATTAATCCTCCAGAATTTTCAAAGAATATAGCAAGTGTTTTTATTTTTCCCCACTTTTGTTTTCCTTTCCCCCTCTCCCATCCTGCCTTTTTGTAGATACTTGGTAACACAGCATTTCATCTCTGAAGGAGAAAGGACTTCATGTAACCCTTCGGAACGCTCAAGAACAGCCTTTGTATTTTTCATGGATTGGGCTTTTACGGCTTATTGAGAGTAAAATCTGTTAAGCACAGACTTTAAGCTTTGGGGCAGGTGGGCAGAGGTAGAGTGGATTTCTCCACTTTGCTTGCAGCATACAAGTCTAGTTCAATTTGTGAATGGCGCAGACAGCAGGTTCTGTTAATGCTTCTGCAATTAGGAATTCTTACTTAGGAAAACACCTAAGTAAGGCACTTTAAAAGTCCCCCAGAGGTGTGCTTAGGTATTAAATCTCAGGGTTGTGGTAAAAAGACCTTCTCATTTTTGTTCATAAAAACAGTTAATTGTAGGGCTGGAGAAATGGCTCAGCGCTCAAGAGTACATAGTGTTCTTGCAGAGGACAGACATTTGGTTCTCAGCACCACACTGGGTAGCTCACAACCACCTGTAACTCCGAGGGCACCTGCACTCCTGTGTGTAAACTACAATGCAATAAAACACGGGTCATTGCATTCATTACACAGTACATGTATCCTGGTTTATGCTATGTATTGTGGTGGTGACGTCTACATTGAGTATTTTCTATCACCGTGCCTCAGGTGCCTCAGGGGAGAAGGATATACTTTGCTCACGGTTTCAGAGGGTTCAGTCCATCATGGTGTGGAAGAATGGCGGAGTGGTGCTGTTTATGTCATAGAGGGAAGAAAACAGAGGAGGGGCAAAGCCATGGTTCTGCTGCCTTTCTGCTTTCTCTTCATTTATTCTGTCCAGGACCCCAGCCCACAGGATGGTTCCCCAGCCCACGGGATGGTTCCCCAGCCCATGAGATTGTGTGCCTTCCTTCAGGGGGAAACTTTCCTCCCTGTTTAATCCTTGCTGGAATGCCTCTCAGACACACACTGGAGTGAGCCTCATCTTCCCTTAGGTGATTGCAAATTCAGTCACATTGACAAGATGAGTCGTCACAGTGACCACTTTCAAGTCTCTCTGTTTCTCCCCCTTCTCCTCCTTCTTGCTTCCAGCGTTTTGAGAGTTGTCTGCACTGGCTTTAAACTTGATGCCGTCTCATCCCTCAGCCTCCAAAACACTGGGGTTACAGGCATAAGCAACCATCCCAGGCTCCAGTACTTGAAACAGTCCATGGTTCCTAAAAGGTTTCGCCCACTGCTCTGAGCTGCTGATCAGACGCGGCAAGCTAGGCTTGAGCCCCAAGCCAGACTCTAGCTTCTAGACACTGTCCTTTCTTATTTTTTTTTTAAAACTTATCCTGTAATGTTTGGCAAATTCAAACCAGGGCCTGTCAAAGTTAACATAATTACTTGCTCATATTCATGATCATTTTAATTTTTAACGGAATAAAAAAAAAAAAACCATGTGGAACAGTGATTAAATTCAAATTCAGAATGAATTGAAAGTTCCATCATGTCAAGAGCCATATAAGTGGCATTTCATAATGCCCGTGCCCTCAGTTCTGCGTGTCTCACTTGTAGATCTAGATTATTAAAATATGTCTTCATTTATAGACTTTTCTCCAAATAAGAAAACGGGTTTGCTCCACCATTTCACACCTGCAGTAAATCCAGATGAATGCTTTCCTTATTTCTTTGCTAGAAAAGAATTCCCATCTTAGAAATCCTTTTTTGTTCGTCATTCACCTGGCTACCATCAGCTGAGATTCAAAACCCGGAAGCTGAGCTCCGTATTGTCACCCTTGTGTGACTAGGAAGAGTCTGCAAACACTTCAGCATGGTCTCTTTCAGAGTCAGTGCACACATGTCTTCAGGGATATATCTGGACATTTGTTTTTCCTCAAACATTACTAGAGACTTTGTACCAATATTTTTCTATGCATGAATGAGATGGCCTACCTGTCTACAGCAGTAGCTCACTCCAGACATGAACTTGGGGCTCAACAGATAACTTATTGAATTTTCAACTATATTATAGTATTGGTGAGGTTTTGAGCTTCCTCACCCTACCTATCATATCGTTCCTGTAGAGATGGTATGATTACTCTTAGAAAAATAGCAGTTCCCATTGTGTGTAAATTAAGCCTATAGAGTCATTGCTCTGTGTTCACGAATGAAATGGTATACCTGGAATTGTTGAAGTGTTTTATAGATACTTAATGACTTGGCCTCTGACCCTGAGTTCTACAAGGAGCTTGGCATCTTGACACAGTTGGCACATTTTACTTGCAAAGGCCGCCGCTGCCCAGAGGCTGCTCATCTGCACTCTTGCTGGATAAGGAGCAAAGGGTTTTCCACCACTCTGCTAGGCAGAATCTCCACATTCCTAGAATTAGAAGTTGTCCAGGGAAGGAAACAAGGGGATCCAGCCTCACCCTAAGAAAGCGGGCTTGGGGGATGGCAACCCCATAGGAAGAACAACAATATCAACTAACCAGGACCCATGGGAGCTCCCAAAGACAAAGTTACCAACCAAAGAGCACACATAGACCAGTCCATGGCCCCTGGCCAATTGTAGCAGAGGACTGCCTAGTCTGGCTTCAGTGGGAGAGGATGTGCCTAATCCTGTAGAGACTTGATGTCTCAGGAAAGGGGGATGCTGGAGGGGAGGGTAAGGTGGTGGTAGGATGGGAGGGAAGTACCCTCTTATAGGCAACGGAATCGGGGCGGGGGGGGGATGGGGCGAAGAACTCTGGAAGGGGAATCAGAAGGGGGCAACATTTGGAATACAAATAATTTAAGGAGAGAGAGAGAGGGAGAGAGAGAAAGAGAGAGAAGAGAAGAGAAGAAAAAAATCTGGGTTGAGAGGAGATGGCCGTAGCCCCCTGGGGGGGGGGGGGGCATGTCCCTTCCCTTTCAGCTGCTGCTGACCCTGGTGCCCTAGAAGAGCGAGCACACTTCCTCTCCCAGTAGCTCCCAGTCGTGAGGACCTCTTGGAGCCTCCCAGTTACAGCTAGATTCTCTGTACTTTATTTTCATCATAGGTGGCAAAGACTTTCCAAACTTTTATTAAGTTTAATCATAATGTGACACTTTTGATCAATCCGTTGTGGAGATACCGTTTTTTAAAACTGTTACTAATACCTATGGAAGTATGTACTTTAAGTCTGTTTAATAATTTACAGTTAACTATTTTTTTCTCCACTCCCGCACATCACACTAAGTTAATAAGCAATGCCTGGCAGATTCAGTCGACTTTGTGACTGAGGACAGGACTGTGATGGACGGCGGTGGTAACCATCCGTTTTGGCTTTTCTTCCAGGTTTATATATGCAGCAACAATATCCAAGCTCGACAGCAGGTTATTGAGCTCGCCCGTCAGTTGAATTTCATTCCTGTTGACCTGGGATCTTTATCATCAGCCAAGGAGATTGAAAACTTGCCCCTGCGCCTGTTCACCCTCTGGAGGGGGCCGGTGGTTGTGGCCATAAGCCTGGCCACATTTTTCTTTCTTTATTCCTTTGTCAGAGATGTGATACATCCGTACGCCAGAAACCAGCAGAGTGACTTCTACAAGATCCCTATTGAGATTGTGAACAAAACCTTGCCCATAGTTGCCATCACCCTGCTGTCCCTGGTGTACCTGGCGGGCCTCCTGGCTGCCGCGTACCAGCTTTATTACGGCACTAAGTACCGTAGATTTCCGCCTTGGTTGGATACCTGGTTACAGTGCAGGAAACAGCTGGGGTTGCTGAGTTTTTTCTTTGCTGTCGTGCACGTTGCTTACAGCCTCTGCTTGCCGATGAGGAGGTCGGAGAGATACTTGTTCCTCAACATGGCTTACCAGCAGGTACTGAGCATGGTTGTGACTTATCTGGCTCTAGTGTGATACCGTCATAGGAATTGTAAAATCTGAGTCCAAATAGTGTACATTTATGTATGCTATTAAATGGCATTTTCCCTTTGGTATATTGGAGCGGGAAAGTGTTTCTGTTTTTTTGAGGTGGGGTCTCTATTTATGAGTGGATGTTGCTTTTCTGTATAGCTGTGGAGATACTGGAGAGGAATATATTTGGGAGGGTGGTTTGTTTTGTTTTGATTGAGACACGGTCTCACTATGAGGCCTTCACTGGCCTAGAACTTTCTATATAAACCAGGCTGGCCTCAAACTCACAGAGCCTTGCTTGCCTCTGTCTCATGAGTGCTGGGATTAAAGGCTTGAGCCACCACACCCAGTGGACAGGAATTTGGTTAGAGCTTTTTCAATGTAGGAGCCCCAAGGGCTCTTTTCAGGATGTTGGTGGGGGTGGCTTTTTTTTTTTTTTAAAGAATGCCTTGTTAAATAAAACTGGACAAAGTTAAGACGGTATTAAGAATATGCTTTCTTCCACTTGTAGATACATGTTTAAATCAAATTTCAGCTGCAGTCCAACTCATGATTTATGCTCTAATTATATTGTCCATGGCCAAATAAATAATTCTAGAAGTATTCACTATGCAGACTGCCATAGACTCACAGTTAAGTCATACTTGACTTATGTGTATTAGCAATAAAAGGGAAGGATTTTTAGAAAAATATTGTAAATCAGTGAAGCTGTTTGGAGTTTGGAAGGTATATTAGTGAGGTAATTCAAGTGGACAAAACTCAAAGCCTGAAGACTTTTTGGTTTCCAGGAAAAAAGGGTAAGAAAGAGATATTGGTATTGGGTGAGGAAGAAGGTAACTTTGAAGTCCCCGCCTGGCTTCTAAGTTAAACTTAGTAGAGCATACCCAAAACATTCAGTCACGTTTGTCAGCTTGTAAAAGCACCTCAACCTCAGAACTTAGTCTGACTACAAATTCTTCTCTCTGTCACTTAGGAACCAGTCAGATGTCATCTCATGGTCTTGGGCTGCAGTAGTGATACACTGTGAATCTGATGTCCTAGGCTTAGCCCCACCCCACCCCCTTACATGCTTGAAAAGGAGGACATCTTAGTCCTGTTTTGATTTAACATTCCCGTATTCTCTATGTCTGGAATAATAAGAACAGAGTCTCCACAATGGTTCACGATGCTGAATTAATACTGTTAATCTTAAAGATGGTTGTAAATGGCCTGGTTCTTCTTCGGCCAAGAGTAAACAGTGTGTAGAGTCAGCTAACGTTCTACTAAGTAAAGGAAGTTCATATCTGTTTTCTTAGGTTCATGCAAATATTGAGAATGCATGGAATGAGGAAGAGGTTTGGAGGATTGAGATGTACATCTCCTTTGGCATCATGAGCCTGGGCTTGCTGTCCCTGCTGGCGGTCACTTCCATCCCTTCAGTGAGCAATGCTTTAAACTGGAGGGAGTTCAGTTTCATTCAGGTATACGGGGTTTGTTTGGTAAGGCATTGGGCGGCACAGGATTTCATTGTTAAGTTCAACATTAAATATGTACTAAGAAGAGGGCCTTGGAGGCTGTATTTGCACATCCAGTTCAGATGACATCCGGTTCAGCTGAAGGCCAGTTTAGTAAGTGAAAGGCCAATACATTGTTACATAACCTTGTCTATCAAGTTAAGAATAAAGAGAGAAGTGGCCTTAGGTCAAATTTAATGTTGAAAGCCTATTTATTATTAGGCAAATGAACACATGAATACACACACAAAGGTATAAGCACTGTCATGCTAGGTAAGTGTGCTAATGGGTCGTGACAACCAACTGATTTGTGAATCTTGTTAATGTCCTTTAATATGTCAATCACAAACTAATGTACAAGAGGAACTGTAAAGAAAGTCAAAGAACACTTGAGCTCTTTAAAATCTAAACGTTCATCTCCATTAATATCTGTATAACATAGTTTACATTCTTAAATACACACACACACACACACACATACACACATTCAAACAATTTGGGTTCTAGTTATTTGGCCCACAGTCTGTACTTGCTGCTCCAAACAGTGTACAGTACAATATATATAATGTATACAGTAGAGTCCTTTGGCAGTATACTAAGTTTTATTTTGTCCCTTGCCTATTGAGTTATTTTTGTCTTTTGTCTTATTTGTTTATTTTTTTTTTTTTGGTTTTTGTTGTTGTTGTTGTGTGGGGTGGGGTGGGGAGACAATTTATCTATGTGGTATTGGCTGTCCGGGAATTTCCTGAAATTTGCTGTGTAGACCAGGCTGGCTTGAAACTCAGAAAGACCTTCCTGCTTTGGACTCCCCAGTGCTGGGGTTAAAGGTGTATACCACATGCCTGGCTGCTTTAAGGAAGTTCTAAAGGATACTTTTTATTCTTTGAAGATGATATGCATGTATACACGTGTCTTTGTTATTGACACTCCCCACCACTTCCCTCCAACCCAGCCCTTTAAAGTCATGCAGAAATCTTATTCTAATTAAGGACAACCCTTCTCTAAATTCGTTTTCTCCCTGTGATCACACCTGAAAGGAAATGAAGGCCTTCTGATAGAAGGTGCTAGACAGACATCTATCATCACAAAGTTAGACAAGTAATTGCAAACATCTCACCTGCTAGAGAGCTGACATTTTCCTGGTGAACTTAGACATTACGTCACTATACTGATATAAACTAGTTGTCAGCGTAAGCGACCTTAATGTAATAATTTAGGGAACTGAAAAATGGTAACCTTTTAACCCATAAAATGGCTAAAGCATTTTTGGTCATCTCCTTTATCATAGTCAATAAGCCACATGTTTGAATTGTTATTCACGTATTACATAGTAATACTCTTAAGTCTTATCATGTTTTCTTATTAACTAGTAACTACTTGTGTGTGTGTGTGTGTGTGTTAAAGCAATTGCTATTTAGTATTTAATGTTGTATATGTGTTTATTCACACACCTGTATATACCTGTTTTTAAACTATTTTAGTTTTATACATAACGTGTAGCAATTTGGATAATCTCTACCTCTAGTTTGCTTGTTCGTTGAGACAGTTTCACTGTATTGCCCAGGCTGCCCTCAGATTAGCAATGTAGATCAGGCTGGCTTTGAACTTGTAGTCCTGTTTCCTTAGCCTCCCTAGTACTGGGATCACAGTGTGAGCCACAGTGACAGCTGTACAAACCTTTATAAAGCATATGGACACCATGCATATCTATACCATGAGAGAAAAGCTAGATGTTCTGATCACTAATTCTAGTAATAGAATCAGCCCAAGGATATAAATCAGAATATAAGAGGTCTACAGTGGTATTATTTATAGTTGAAGAAATTTAAGATTCAGAATGATCAACACAAAGGAAGGATTAAACTGTATCCATTCCGTAAGACATCACACAATATTCATGCTGTGTTTTGATAAGGCACGACAAACCTTGTGATATAATGAATTAGATAATGAGATTATTCAGTTTATCCTATATGATCTAATATGTTCAAGATTGAAGCACTGTAAATAAGTGTGTAGGAATTTATGCAACTGTCTTAAGTTGCTCCATTCAGAAGACAGTAGGTCATGGAAGATTGAAACATCAACAGGGAATCTGCACAGGTTGTTATGTGGGTGAGTAATGGACCTCTTTCCTCTTCCTCTCCCATCTCAAGTCTACGCTTGGCTACGTCGCCCTGCTCATCACGACCTTCCACGTGTTAATTTATGGCTGGAAGCGCGCATTTGCAGAAGAATACTACCGCTTTTACACACCACCAAACTTTGTTCTTGCCCTCGTTTTGCCCTCCATTGTAATTTTGGGTAAGATGATGTTACTTCTCCCATGCATAAACCGAAAGCTAAAACGAATTAAAAAGGGCTGGGAAAAGAGCCAGTTTCTAGAAGAAGGCATGGGAGGAGCAGTTCCTCATCTGTCCCCAGAGAGGGTCACAGTGATGTGATGACAAGAGGTGCTTGCGGAGCCACAACTTCCATCCATGCCATTACTTTAGGCCCTCGCCAAAGTCCCTGTCAGCAGATTGTCAATTGGCGGCAGTCTGAAACCTGCTGTGAGATTTCAGCCAGAGGAGAGATTGTATTCTCAAGTTAATTTTTATAAATGTCATGTTTTTCCAATGTGCAATTTTGTAGTCCTCATCTATGGTTACAATCTAGGAGGATTTTCTTTTGTGCAACCCTAACAGTGTTGCTCTTTTAACCCTACTGCATAGTCAGGCAGAAATATTTGTAGTTAATAGTACAGGTGAAATATAATGTTTAGAACACTTGGCAAAACAGCAGAATGAGAGGCTTTTAACATTACTCAGTGGATATGCATTTTCCCTGAGGCTAAAGATTTTAATTATTATCCAATTTAAGGAGCAGAAATGCACAGTCATACATTATTGAGAAGGGGCACATCACATTAGCATCTACAGTACACAGGAGCAATCTTAATGCTGTCATTAAAATGGGATGGGGAGAATGTCATCCATTATACACAGCAGTGTATGTGAGCAGGAATTAAGGGCAGACGGAAAATTGTATTTAATGTGCACTGGCAACACAACATGCCAATGCACAACTTACGAGGGCTTTAGTCTCTATCGCATTACAGAGCCATTCCATTTTCCTGTTCATGTCAGTCAGGGGAAGGATCCAGTGACATTTGACCTCCCAAGCTGGTACTCTGAATACAGTACCAACCTCAGGAATTGTGGACCTGTCCTTAATTACAATGAAAGTAATTGTTGCACATCAGTCTGTATGTGTAACTTTGGCCCTTCCTACGTGGGATTTTATCGACATCCACTGAGTGATTGCGAAATGGTTCAAAACGCTTGTCCTATTGAATACAACAAACCCATGAAATAGCTATCTTCACTTCCCATATGAAAAACTGAAGGACAGAAAAGTTAAATTTGCCTGAGGTCACACAGTCAGCAGTCATCCTAGGGTGTTATCCGTCAGAAGCCGCGGCTTTATAGACATCCGCACAGACAACCCCTGCCCAATCTCTACGCACCACATTCACCATGCCAGCCTAGATGGTTCCTGTCTTGAATAGTCATTGGCCATCTTTAGAGTATGCCGTGTGCATCAAAGGATGTCTAAAAGTATCTTAATTATAATTTTGTGATTGCTTGTGGGTAGTCCATAGTTGCATGGAAACCCATAGTAGCACAAAGCCTCCCCGTTCAGTGAAGGACTGAGCAGGGAAAATTCCCTAACAGGGGATGAACTATTGAGATCCTACAGCTCTTTAAAAATTCCCTAAAGTGGCCATGTCCTTTGCTCCTTCGGAGAAGCCTTCCTCCCTTTACTACCATCCATTAAGAAGCCATTTTTAAGCACAAAGGATATTAGGACAAGAGGTTAATTATAAATCTATATGATTATGTATCTCTGGACACATAATTTACAAAATTTGTCAGTGCTGGTCTTCCATGTGTAAATTGCATTTTGTTCAAACCTTAGGATATACTACTCCATTTTCTCCATTTGTTCCTTATTTATTGTAGTAAAAGTTCCAGACAAGATGTAATTGTGTGTATTCTTCCTAAAATTGTATTACCTCTAAAGTTACCTACTGACTGGAATCCGACCATCAGAAATAAAAGGACTCTTATTTTGTGGAGCCTCTCCTTCCCACCAGTGTCTGCTTTCCTGTCCGTGTACTGTTGGCCTGGGAAATCGCCCACTACTCTTGGATGTTTGTTGTCTCCTTGGCCAACTGTAATAATGAACACCCCATCTTCATTATATTAATCATAATCATTTTTTGTAGGAATTCAGTACATTAATGACTTTTAACAGTAAATACCAACAAGCTGGGTGTGGTGGTGCATGCCCTTATTCTCAGCACTGAGGAGGCAGATGCAGGCAGTGCTCTGTGAGTTAGAGACTGGCCTGGTCCACTGTGAGTTCCAGGCCATCCAGAAGTATGCAGTGAGACACTGGCTATGTACACACACACACACACACACACACACACACACACACACACACACGTATGTATGTACATTCTGGTACTGTCATGAACTAGTGAAAAGTCGCAATGTGTTTTTAATACTTGCTTACTTCTTGAACTTTACTCTAAGGCCACTGAATGTGGAAACACAAATATTTCTAAAAGTTAGATGATTGAAGTACATTGCTGTGCATATGATAGGAAGCCCATAATATAAAATTATTGCTAATATACATACATGGGACCTTTGAAAGTATGAAATTATGCAAAAGCTATGAATATAATTTCAAATGACACTTTTTCTTTGGAATGCTAAGAAAATGGAATAGCTTCATTTTTTAGAATAAATGTAATATACTCATTGCAATTCTAAATGCTGAAAGGGGATGGAGGAGTCTGATCCCTGGGATGGATATGGGGTCAGAGCACGGACTCATTATCCCCTGACACACACACTTATGGTCTTCTTCCCTCCCTCCCTCCCTCCCTCCCTCCCTCCCTCCCTCCCTCTCTCTCCCCCTCCCTCCCTCGCTCTGTCTGATGGTAGTGATAGATGATCAGAGTGTAGGAAGCAGAACCCGTCTCAGTCCTCTGACAGTCAAACAACTTTTCCTATGAGGGAAAATCCCATATAACATGTATCATGCTACTTAGCTTTTGTGCAGATTTCTTCTCTCCTTTATTAGGAATATTTAAAACCACATTTAAATATAAATGGATTCATCCGTTTTTAAGAAGATGCACTGAAATTTAGCTCATACAATCTACATGAGCTTTCAATTTAAATTTTACAATATTATAAAGTATGAGTACATTATGATTATTTATCAGAGCTAATTATTTTGTACATTACTGAGGGTGGCTGCTGAGTTCATGTTAAACTACCTCATTCTTATAAATAAGCATAACTGCAAATTTTACTTTCAAAATTAATTATTAACTTGGTAATGATAAAATATGTTCCTACTTATAGTTGCAAAAATTATTTTTAAAGGGACTTCAAATATATATTCAACCTGATGTACTTAGAAAGAAAGAAAGAAAAAAAACAATATATTCAATTTTGCTATTATTTATCTTTTATATAACAAAAGTCTTACTTTAAATTTTGTATGCCATTAAGCTATTTAGTAATATATTTTGTAATGTTCCCTCCCCAAATGAGGCTTATTTATAAAATTTAGCTATTTCACATGGCATTTAAAATATAAGTATCATACATGTAATTCATAATATACTGTAAACAGCTAAATTTACCTGTATCAATCTATAAAATCCTGCTTTGAAATGTGCACGCAGACTGAAATATAACAGAACTTGCTCTGTACATTCATGACAAAGCAATACCACACACAGTGTAAGGCACCTTACCCAGTGCTGCAGTTCTGTCAGATGTTAGGAAAATGAGGTGCTGAACCGCCCACTGTTCTGACTTTAACAGGACAAGTTCCAGCATTTATTCAGTCTTTGTAGGACTAAATGAAAGTGTATCCAGTTTCGTGGAAACTATCTGTTCTTGTGAACCCCAGGAGTGAACAGGTTCTTCATTACTTTTGAGTGTTATAAAGTGCTCAGTTTTTCAGGGGTTCTAGCCATATGACAAAACAGGGCTTCCGGTCAGCCTGAGATCCACAGTAGGAATTGTTGGCTTGTTTTTACCTTAACAAATCGCTAGCTTTCCACTGTGCACTGATCTACAATGCAGGCAGACTAGGAATCTTCCCTGTAGCTTAGGGACTCTCCTGTCAACTAGGCACACACAGAGAAAAGCAGGTACTTTGTCAGTTTCCAAATGGCAGAGATCTCCCTCCGGGGCTTTTTATAGTTCACAGATGTTCAGCCTTCACGGCTTTTTCCTCACCATTGAGCTGCTGAGGGCTGCCTTCACAGTTGCTACTGGAACTAGGTGTCCTTGTGACTGATCTCCGTGACTCACTGAGTGGTGACCCTGGGATGAGTGCTGGCCTCTGAGGACTCTGCTTGAAGGAATTTGGTGTGTTCTTTATGGGCCCTCGGTTCTGGCTGAGGAGGCTGTGGATAAACAACTGTCCCCAGAGGCTCAAGGCAACACGCTGAAAAGGCTGAGGAGAAACTAGAGAACAGACAAGCCTCTGCTTCTCCCTGCGATTAAACCATTATAAATTAGGTTTCTATGTCCCGTGAAATGTAAACTTTAGCCCTGCCAGTTCTTTCTCACAATACAAATTTAACATTCCTGAATAGGTTAGACTGTAATAATCCTGAGTTTTAAAAGATCTTAAAGGGTCACTCACAATTTATATTAAAATTAATATTCTGTTGTTAATTAATTATACTTGGGTTTTGTCTCCATCTTTCATTAGCTATTTCGTGTTGACTTTTGTAGTTCCCTTTGTGTGCATTCACTTTTGCTCAAGGCCTGCATCCTGTGACAAGTTGCTGTTAACAGATTATCCACCATGAATTTATGTCATTCTCATAGATCTGCTTTATAAACATTTCAATTAAAGGTATTACTTAATGTTTTGTTCATTTTGCTTTTTTATCTTACTGAATAATTTGAATGTTGCATCTGATATTTTGGTCTTTGCTTTTAAAAGGACATCTAGAAATCAACTGATAGCTTTGTCTGGGTAGGGGACTCTGCTCACAGAAGTAGTCATTTAGGAAAAATTCTATTTAATGATGATTATTTCATTTTATTGAGCATTTTAAGATAAGGATATCTACAATATTTAAGCTACTCTGTAAGGCAGGAATATAGTGTTTTGTGTTGCTAAGTGTCTGGTTTCTAATTCAGTTCATTCTATAGCAGACTCATTTCTATAGAAAACTATGCCATTCCTCTCTTCTGTGCCTATTTCTTCCTCCTGAACCTCACATCGCTCACCATCAATGTCTTCCCTTCTTGGCTGGTCTCCTTCCTGTCCAGTGGCCCAGAGCTGCCCTGTCCCCCTAGGGAGGAGTTGCTAGGGTGCTGCCATCAGCAGTGTCACGCGGCTTCATGTGGAAGAGTCCCATGGATGTCACACACCTTCGTGTGGAAGGGTCCCATACACCCAGCAGAGCAGGAGGAACGCACTCCACGTGCATCTGCCTGAAGATGCTTGAGTGTGGATCCTGACAAGGTTAGCAGAAGAGGATTCTCAGTGACATCTGAGTTATAGGCAATCAATAAATAACCTTTTACCGTAGGCATTTTAAGAATGGTACAAGTATGACATGGCCTTTTTATTTTTCCTAATATGGCAGCCCAAATGAAGGGTAAACCCCAACCAAGGAGACACAACAAAAATTGCGCTAGTAGATCAGCTCTCCATTTGTTCCCTCCAGACGGAATGTTCCAAATTGCCATTCAGCAGACCTTCCTGGTAATGCCCTTCAAAGCCAAGCAGTTAGCTGTACCCGTCCCACAGCCAGGGTTAGCAACATTGACTTTTTTCCTTTCCCCACCCCAGGAATAACAGTCCCAAGGAAAGTGAGGCCTGCTGCATGTTTCTGGAGGGCTTAGGAAACAGGCCAGTTCAAGTGGAGTTGTTGACTGGCAAAATGAAGTATGAAATAAAATGATCTTTGCAGTTCTGGGCATAGGACCTTGCAAGCTCAAAGTCCAGAGTGTGTTGAGAGGCTCGATGACAGATTCATACTGAACAAGTATTTAGTAGTAGATATTAAATTAGCATCACACTTTATGGACACTGGAAGTTATCAGTGCTCTACCGGTGAGGATACCCATCTGGCTTTAACTAAACATAATGTATTCTTCAGTGTGTTCATAAGAGTTCATATTTTAACTTAAAAGATGGTGAGATTTATTATAGACTGAATTACGTCTTCCAAACCGTGTATGGTGAAGTCCTAACCACCAACCACCTCAAAAAATGACTGTATTTGGAGACTGGTCTTTAAAGAGATCATTGGGATAAGATCAAATGGGTGAGTCCTCACCCAATAACAGACATGGACAGAAGGAAAGTCACATGAAATAAAGGGAAGAAAATAGCAAACCAAGAAAAAATTCTACACAAAGCCTTGGTCTTGATTTTTCTGCCTCTAGGACTGTCAGAAAGTCTTTGTTTTTAAGCTACTTGATCCATAGAATTTGTTACTACAGACTTCAATAACAAATGCAAGGACTATGGAATCAAAACAAGTTGTATAAAAGTATTTATACAACTTGACATCGTTGGAATAAGCGTATCTAGAGAATCCTGCTTTCCAATAAAGACCTGTATCTAGGGGCCTTCAATTTGCCCTCCACCATGTAAGCACAGTACATATGATAGTTCTAAATGTGCGGGAACATTTTCACTTCATAGGGATACTCCTGTGTCAAAAGCTAAAGAGTTGAACTGGTGGAAGCAGGTCTTTAGTTTGTTTAATTTTGACTTTGGGTTTTTTTGTTTTGTTTTGTTCTGGTGTTTGTAGATTCATTTTCTCCATGACTGCACACTTCATTTATCCTCTGCGTAGGAACAGTTCCCCTGGCTTCTAATTGCAGTCTGAATTACTGCAGATACACTTTTGATTTGAGCAGCTGACTTTGGGGGCAGCTGTTCTACTAGTGTCTTCTGTTCCATTCATCACGTGTGAATTTTCATGTGCAGTTCTGTCAGAGGTGATTAGTTTGTAGGCTGACAACTCTAAGTCAATATGAAAGACTGTTTAAAGTGCACGAGTAAATTAAATCCCAGCGTTCTTCTGTTAGAAATTTCCCCAAAAGCTAACCCACTATATTAATAATATTTAATATAATGCTATAACAGTTCTCTAAAACAAACCACTTTGTCTCAGCAGGTAATAATCTTTGAACATTTAGGACAAGTAGCATATATTTAGAGAGAATTAAATTCATATGTAACTTAAAATACTTACAAAATGTTCTTAATTCATGATAATGAATAAGTGCAATTTTGCTAAATTGCTAATGAGGCAGGGTGGAAAACAAAATGGGAAGAATTACATTAATATTGAATTTGTTTAACTTCCTTCATTATTTCTAAATGTACAAATTGTATTTAGATTGATATATGAAAACTTTGTTTTATATTTACAAGTGCTTCTAAGAAGCACTAATTCATATCTTCATGATGATACATTCTGCAAGATGGCCAATATATTGAAACATTAAAACATTCCTATTCTCTAGGTAGATCTTATTTCTCACGTTTCTTTACTATTAATTGATCTTTTGTTGAAGTAATTGGACATCTCAATAGTTGTTAATCCTTTTATCCATTTGTGTACAACTGCATTATCATAAACAAGGATTAATGAATAGTAATTAAAATTAAATCCACACATTTACCCAGCTGAAGCCCTTAAAAACTTAAACCTTGGTGCACTTCTAGGAAGAAAATGCAATAAAACAATCAATTGTCACCAAGTCAATTGACAAATAGAAATAGCCCAAGCCAGTTGTTCCTTTGATTTTCTTTGGAGATGACTAACTTTGGAAAAACTGTTCCAAAACAATAATAACAAAAAAAATACACACATCATGAGCTTCTCAGTTTTCATATGCACTTTTGTTAAAATGGACATTCTGATTCAGTATTTACACCAGGGGGTCCAGAATTCTGCATTCTTGAAGAGCCTCTAATGGCTATGCTGTTAGGAAGTCCACGGAGACCATTTTGAATAGCAAGGATCTAGAATGCTTAATCTGAATAATTTACTTTGGAAAAACTGTTCCAAAACAATAATAACAAAAAAAAATACACACATCATGAGCTTCTCAGTTTTCATATGCACTTTTGTTAAAATGGACATTCTGATTCAGTATTTACACCAGGGGGTCCAGAATTCTGCATTCTTGAAGAGCCTCTAATGGCTATGCTGTTAGGAAGTCCACGGAGACCATTTTGAATAGCAAGGATCTAGAATGCTTAATCTGAATAATTTACAAAATGCTTTCATTTTACTTCAAATCAAAATCTAATCCTTGAACTGTTAATGAACACTTATTGAGTGCCTACTATGATACTGATTAGAAGGACAGAGAGTGTGGCCTTTAGACCAACTGCATCAGCGTCACGTATAGTGGGAACTCACTATAAAGGCCAATGGAGCCAGGTCAGGTAGGCATCCACACCATGCCTACCTCCATCGCCAGCATTTCACAGGTTGGGGACAAAGTGAGCAAATTAGTGGCTATGTACAAACCTCCTTTAATTGCCTTAGTCTCAGTAGTATAACACGTTTGGGCTGCTCCACCAATAAATACCACTAACTATACAGTGAGCACCAAAAAACAAAGCAAAACAAAACACAAAAATAAACAAAAAGAAGCATACCACACAGTATGGCATCCAAAACAACAGAAGAAACACGAGATTTCCTAGGACAGATCAGGCCAGGCTGTTTTCCTAGAGAGTAAGCCTTTCTGAAGATGGTGGCATGCAGTTTGTACTCTATAAAAGAGATCACAACAGTGACTGAGTGTGCTTGAGAACTTCCGTCCCTATTGCTTCTCAACCTTCTAATGAATAAAATATATGCCATCGTGGAAAAAAAAAAACAATTACAAAGCTGGACTGTTGATTTGACAAGTAGGAGAACCCATCCCGTGAAAATTTTCGGTGTTTTTCTCTGGTTGCAAAATGTTTACTTTCCAACCCAGGCCATACTAGACACCCAACCACTCTACTGCTGGAAAGATTTTCAAAAGTCTGTACGATGCCTTTTTTGTTTGTCTAACTATCCAGTTAGGCCACTAACGTACAAGAAAGAAAGAAAGAAAGAAAGAAAGAAAGAAAGAAAGAAAGAAAGAAAGGAAGGAAGGAAGGAAGGAAGGAAGGAAGGAAGGAAGGAAGGAAGGAAGGAAGGAAGGAAGGAAGGAAGGAAGGAAGGAAGGAAGGAAGGAAGGAAGGAAGGAAGGAAGGAAGGAAGGAAGGAAGGAAGGAAGGAAGGAAGAAAAAAAGAAAGAAAGAAAAGAAAAGAAAGAAAAGAAAGAAAAGAAAGAAAAGAAAGAAAAGAAAGGAAAGAAAGGAAAGAAAAGAAAAAGGAAAAAAAACACCTGAGAAATTAAGCTACACTGACTGGTCCTATTTCTAGAGAAAGGGTAAAGTGCTCGGCTTTGAACATTATGCCAATCACATCCCTCAGAATGCATCGCACCTCCAGCTCCTACTCCTCCGCCCCACTCAGGTCTTTATGAAACAAGGGCCATCCGCTACAAGACTGAAACACTAGGTGCATACCGCGATCTCAGCCCCTGGTCTTCTTTGTCTCCTGCACCGCACACCCGCAGACCCTCCTTTGGTGAAGTTTGGCTCTCCCAGCTTCCGTAGGCCCCGCCCCTAACAACGCTCGGGCTTGTGTTAGCAACTGGAGCGCGCTGGGTGCCTAGGTCCTCCTGTGGGCAGTAACAGCAGTTGGATGTCCGCTATGTTGCTGTGGCGGGGGTCACGACCGGACTTTCGGGGTCTTTCCCCCCCATAGCTCAGGTTGCGCAGCGTGTTTTCTCCCAGGGCTCGTGGGTCCTGTGGTTGCGGACGCACCTAAGACCGCAAGCTCCCACCCCAACCATGTCCACAGCGGAGGCCGCGGCGGCCGACGCCGCCGAGGCGGGCGGCAGGATGAAGACCGGCAGTCCCCGCACGATCCCGGTGTTTGGGGTGGCGATCCCGGATGGGGAGATGCAGGTACGGCCGGGCTGTGTGACAGAAGCGGGGAAGGGCGTGAGGCTCCGGGGCAGCCGGGTGGAATGAGGATCATAGTGAGACTTGGGAGCCTGTGGGATGGAGGTAAAGGTAGCCCAACTCTTCCCTGGAGGCCTGGCGGCTGGCGAGCATGGGGGCTGGATGTCGTCAACCAGGCCATCTGGGGACTCTAGCTGCGTGGTTCTCATAGAGAGAAACACTGCTCCTTGAAGTGTGGCCCCGAAAGGAAGTGGCACTGATTTGATAACTAGATCACTGTGGTGGGTTTTTGCCTATAGATCAGCACATCTATAAAGTGGTGTTCCCTGGGTTTATTTCCTGCTAAATTGCCTTCTAGTTTACTGGGAGGGCAGATGCTATCGGGGAGTTGAACACAATTTTCATTGTTATATTTATATTTGGTTTCGGGCTTGCTTTTGTTATAAATGCAAAGATTATTTATAAAAGTTGGGTCGAGGAACCTCTCTGCCTTGCCCCCACACTAATGATGTGGAGGCCACTATGGGAATTCATATTGAGGCGTCACAACTCCCAAGCTGCGTCAGGAACAGTGTCTCCTGTGTCCTCATCCTGGAGCCTCGGAGAGTTACTTGGGAAAAGTCAGTTGTCTGGGACCACTTCTGTGGGAATTGGGCAGAGCTCTCTGAGGGCACTGACATTTACGCAACAGCCCGCAGAGCAACGGTACTTTTGCATAAAGAGGGGATACCAGGGGAATTGACCTAATCAGTTTTGTGGAGGTATTCCTGAACAAGATCTGAGAAGTGTAAGCGATCGTAGCTTTCCACCCTCTGCGCTACAAGGAAGCTCAGCATTGCCGCTACACTAAGAAGTAGGTGAGCATGGCTCTCATTTTTCTTTGGGCAAAGATTGCATGATACAGACAAACGGGTTTATAGAAATATGTCCAATGGGTCATTGCAAAAGTAAAAAAAAAAAAAATGTCCACGGCATAGGAAGTAACATAGCTGTGTGTGTCTTGTGTTTGTTCCTGTGTCTCCTTCTATGAGTATTAATATTTTTAGAAAGTACTGAGAGAATAAAAAGACAATTTCTTCCTAAGTAAATGGAATAGAAAAAAATATCAGAATTAGGAGAAATCTCAGTGATCTCTCATTCCTCTTGGACATTTTGTTTGCAGTTGCTTTTACAAAAACAGTGCCTTTAACTCCACCAGGAATTAACTGTAGCTACTCAGTTCCTTTACTCACTGTGGGGCCTGGTGTTCCTATGATGATAACCTTTAGCCCTTAGTCAGCAGAGAAAGAACTTTGGACGCTTAATATCTCTAGTCCATTCAAAACATTCCACTTTTGCTTGTACTCAAGAGACAGCTAAACCACTCCACCAGCTCTGAAATCAAGGCCCATTGATAATAATGGAGGTTAAGATGGGGATTATTCTAGTACTGATGCTCATTGTGTTCTACTTAGTGAAGGCCTGGAGACTGCTCAGTGGGCATGGGTGCCAGATAGCTTGACTTCCATACCTGAGTCCCTCCACATGGTCGAAGGGGTAACTGACTCCTCAAGGTGTGCCCGCACCTCCACACCCACCTCCCTATACAAAATAAACACAAACACCATTTAAAAAGTCAGCTGTAAAGACTGTTACAGCTTAAACAGAATGCACATAGGAGTCTATAGTGTGCCGTACACTGAGATACTCAGCTTTGCCATCTTTCTTTCTTCGGGGAGGCAACTAAAGCTTGTGATATTTATTTGTCATTGAAACTCATGGGGTATCTGAAAATTTAAAAGTAGCACCTAAAGATTTCCTGCTCTAAAGATGCTATTTTTTCTACCTATGCATCTAAGGGTTATTTTATTATAGACCTAAATTTGAAGCATGAGTCACCCTAACATGAATATTTTTGAATATTGTTAATTATGTTATGTCCTTGTGATTTTCATAGATGTCCTACTTGAGCGTTCTAAGCTTATTTTTTAAGAATTTTGACTCTTATCTACAATAATAATTATTAAAGCTTTAAGAAAACTATCACTTTTTAGGTTTCCAAACAATAGAATCCTACTAAAATTTAGTGATTAGATTTTCCTCATTTATTTATTTATTTAATTTTAAATCCTTATCGCAGCCCCCTTTCTCAGTTCTCCCCACAGCTCCTCTCCCCACAGCTCCTCCTCCCATCCTTCCTCCCATTCTTCTCTAAGGAGAAGCCTGCCCATCCACTACCCCCACCCCTAGGTATCAACCCACCTGGGCACCTCAAATCTCTGTAGAACTAGGCACATCCTCTTCCACTGATCTCAGACAAGGCAGTTCAGTTAGGAGAACAGGATCTGCGGGCAGGCGACAGTCAGGGACACTCTCCCCAGTTGTTGGGGGACCTGCATGAAAGCCAAGATGCACGTCTGGTCATATGTGCAGAGGACCTAGTTCCAGCCCATGATCAATTTTTATTTACTTTATTTGGTGAAGATGCTGTCCTTTTCTAAGTCGTGTTCTTCACCTGTGAAAAAATTTGTAAGAGCCTCTCTCCTAAATTATTTTAAGAGATAATGCTCCATGCTCATCACACATGTTGTAAGGATCCATGTGCTTATTTTTGGATGGCTCTAATCACAAGTTTTTCTAGTTTTGTTCTTAATAAACTCTGATGATGTTTACAGAGCAGCTAAACCTTTATTAGGTGTGGTGCCATAAGGTTGCTTCTCTACAAATAGTCCTACTGCTCTTAGCTCTGTTCGAGAAGATAGGGAGGGACATTAGGCACTAAAGGCGAAGTCCTTGTTTTCTGGGAGAGTGGATACAGACAGCATTGCAGTTTTTGTTGAGCCATTGGAAATCCTGAACATCTAATTGGTTACTCTTGGTCTGTTTCAGATCTGATTCAAACAACCTCCCTTATTCTAAAGAACTCTAAACCCCTTTAGAGCAGAGCTTTCCAAGCCCAGTGTGTGCATAAAGGTCACGGGGATCTGATGAAAGTGCAGATTGGATTCTGCAGCTGGGGGGCGGGGTGGACTTTCATGTTCTCCTTTCCTAGCAGATGTTCAGGGCATGCTGGTGGGTTAGTAGATAGACTCGTTTCCCACTCTGAGTAGCAACTCTTAGTGGATTACAGCAGGAGGACGGCATAAACAAATTCGTTTCATAACTAGTTCCTAGAAAGGTTGATATAAATAGTTTCCTGTGTTTCAGATTATAGAATAATAGCAAGGAAACAAAATTCCAGCCCTTCCCCCAACTAGATCAGGTAGTGTTATGGTGTAAAAGTAAAAAGTAAGAGGCCTCAAGGGGGCTTCTGAAGGCCGGCTTGCTCTCCTTTCCTCTTGGCTGACCACAGACCCCGTCTGACCCAGGTTCTCAGTCCTTTTGGCCTGTTACTGGTTTACATCTCTTCTCTGACAAATTTATTGTCTTTAGACACCATCTCACACTTTGTTATGCTTCCCTCTCCCCTAGAATATGTTCAGTTCCATTCAGGATCTTCCTGTATCTAATAAGATTGCCTCTAAAAAGACTTAACTTCTCTAGCTTTTCCCCTATCCTATAAAAGCAGCCTATATTTGGTAAATGTTCCCTCACCCCTAGGTGACCATCACAGTCTTCTGGGAAAACATTTGGGAGCACTGGGCATATCTGGGCCCCACTGCACATTTAATCTGCTATAATCACCAGCCTGAGACCTTAAACTGTTCTCTCAAGCGCCCCTGAAGCACCAGAGTCCGTGAGCTGGTGCTGTCTTAGCTCAGTGCTGGCCCTGGGGGCCTCCATTCTATTTTTCTGTCTGGATCCAATGCTCTGCTTAACTTCATCTCCATGAGGACAGAATCTTAATTGTCTTTTTCTGCAGCATTTTAAATGTAATACCCAGTACAATACCAAACAAATAGGAGGTGATATTACAGAGTTAGAATGCATGGCCATAGCCAGGCGGTGGTGGCGCATGCCATTAGTCCCTGCACTTGGGAGGCAGAGGCAGGCGGATTTCTGAGTTCGAGACCAGCCTGGTCTACCGAGTGAGTTCCAAGAAAGAGAGAGAGAGAGAGAGAGAGAGAGAGAGAGAGAGAGAGAGAGAGAGAGAGAGAGAGAGAGAGAGAGAGAGAGAGAAGGAAGGAAAGGAAGGAAGGAAAGAAAGAAAGAAAGAAAAAGGAAGAAAGAAAGAAAGGAAGGAAGGAAGAAAGAAAGAAAGAAAGAAAGAAAGAAAGAAAGAAAGAAAGAAAGAAAGAAAGAAAGAAAGAAAGAAAGAAAGAAAGAAAAAGAAAATATTTAGAATGCATGGCCACTTCTAAAAGCGTACATTTCTCTTATCTCAACCTATGTTCAGGGACTGTGTCTCCTCAGACAGGATATGTTTCCTGTTTATTTCATCCTTACTTATCTACCTCTGCAGGAATAGCTTTAGCTTTGAATCATGCCACTTCTTACCTAATTATAGGTTATTTTATGTTAGTCATTGCATCATTTTAGATGATTTCTGTTAGATAGTCTTCCTTGTGTACGGGTGGAAATATAGTTACACGCCTTTCCCTGAACTCCTTTACTCTGGGTCCAGAGTAGAAGCTTAAGTCCTAGTTTGTAAAGTTCTTCTTTATAAGCTAGGTCCAGTCACTCTAACCTTCTGGCTTCTCAAGTGTACCAAGTGCTCTAGCCCCCGGGCCTTTGCATGTTCCGTGCCCACTGCATAGACATTATCCTTTCTATGTAGATGAGTTATTCCCTCACCTCCTCTAATATTTTGCTGAAATGGTACCCTCTCTGTGAGTTAGCCCTTCACTGACGATGGGGTATGAAAATATACTTCTTAAACAAGCCAGAACTTTATGACCATTTAGTTTTCCCCAGAATATTGACATCTTACTCTGTACTACAAAACTCGCTTGATTTAATGCCCCCCATGGAATATTGTTTATGCAAGTGGATTTTGCATCTTTCATTTTCGTGTCAGTACCACCCAGAACAGTGTGTCCAGTCAACTTTGTGGTTGTGACTAGTTGTCTAATTTACCCTAAACCTTCGGTTACTACCTTGAGCCCAGGTTTCATCAGGTGTCTGGATCCTCATACCGTTCTGCAGCTGAAATATGATAAGCTTTGTTATTCCTACTGGGAAATGGGGCCCTTAGTAAGCAGCACGGCATGACTAGAAACTTGTGAAAGGCTCATCCTCCGCCCTAGCACAGACTTCTTCCCAGCACTGTGTCTCATGTAATTCCTCAAGGCAGACACTCATCTGCTTTTTCCTTCTTCCCTATTCTGCATCCTATCACTTACTAATCCTGCAAACTCAACCTCCTGGGTGTCTTTGTTTGTTTCTTATTATTTATTTACTTATTTATTTATTTATGCATTCATTCAGTTTATATCCTGACTGCAGCCCCTCTCCAATTCCCACCCTTATAAGTCCCACGTGAAGACCAAGCTGCATATTGGCTACAAACATGTAAGGTTCCCCTGCATGCTCCTTGGTTAGTAGTTCAGTCTCTGTGATCCCCCCATGGTCCCAGTTGAGTTGAATCTGTACATCTTGTGGTGCCCTGACCCCTCCGGCTTGCTCAAGGCTGTCCCCCACTCTTCCATGAGATTTCCCAAGCACCACCTGATGTTTGGCCCTGGGTTTCTGCATGTTCCCATGCCTCTCAGGAGACAGTTACATTATTTCAGAAATTATAACCCAAAAGGCTTCCCTGTTTATCTGTAGCTGTATCTGCATCCATAAAATCTGAAAACACAACAGGAAAAGAGGAGAAAGCCAAAGTAACCATAGCTGATACTGTTAAAACTCCATATCTCCAAAGGCAAAATTCTGTTTACCAAACTATTTGTTAATGGTTAAAATAACAATTTAATAGTTATCTTTAACAATGGGATGGTTTCCAAGGCCCAGCCATGCCTGAGAAGCTTTTGCAAATCGATGGCTGCTATGGGACTGAGCGTCACTTTTCTCTGAGGGTGGACACTGGCAGGTTGCCTATGCCAGATTTGATAACCTCATAGCTGTGTACATATGGGCAGCTTTAATTTGACCCAGGATGTTATTTTTAAAAAAACTGTAAGTAGGAAGGAAGATACAGTGGGGAAAAGGGTCATGAAGGTGGAGAGAGGGAATGGGTACAGATATGATTACAATGCATTGTATACATCTATGACATTTTCAAGGAACACGTGTGTGAGATTGTGGGAGGGGTAGGAATGTGGGTGTGGTCATGTATGTGTTTTACTTAATTTATTGTCATGCTGTGGAATAATAGGAGCTGTGTGTTTTCAGGGTATTTTCAAGCCTATGGACCTTAATCGTATCATCAAACTCCTGGAAGAGGATGATAAGGTGAGTAACCTTTGAGAGTTCTTGCCTCATCACTTAGAAAATCATATTTTCCTGAACAGTAATAGGCATCCCCTCTGATGCATTCCTTGTTTATTTCTCTTTGTTGAAAACCTTTCCTACAGTTTATGTTTTATAGTGAAAGAATTTGAATATAGTATGAGAACCTGTTTGTTTTCATAAGAGGCTCAAACCCATCCATGCTTGCTATTATTGAAGATCCACAAGGGTAGAGGAAGGACTCTCTACCCTAGGCTAATACTTCAAAATTAGAGAAAGAGCCATCTAGCTTGTTAATAACTTACCTTGCCAAATAGGATGGGAGAAGTGAAAGGGTACCAAAAGGACTAATAAAAGCCTTCTAGTCTGAGTCAGGATGTAACCAGAGCTCTACATATACATAAATGATGTGTCCTGATAAAAGTGATGAGAATACAAAGTAATACTTATTTAAGAAGACTCAGGAACTGTAATGAGAAAAGATAACTGTGTATACAACATGGCCATACACCACACTTTACTGATATTACCCAAGTATGATAATAGCCTCAGAGATAGCACCTACTGTAGAACTACATATAGTCATTTTCAAAGATGAATACACATTTTTATTAAATAGGAAATCGATCAACTCAAAGATAGCCACCAAAACAAAGTAATATCCTATTATTAGTAAACACAAACATTTAGTTATTATCTTAACATTTTTAATCTCTACTTCTTTATAGAGAAAAAAATGAAAAAAAAAACACTAAGAATAACTTATCTTTTGATGACTCAGTTTCTGTTATGTCTCCCTTTTCATTTCTGATTTTGTTAATTTGGATACTGTCTCTATACCCTTTAGTTAATTTGGCTAGGGGTTATCTATCTTGTTGAATTTTCTTGAAGAACCAGATTTTGATTTTGTTAATTCTTTGTATCATTCTCTTTGTTTCTATTTGGTTGATTTTGGCCCCGAGTTTGACTATTTCCTGCCTTCTACTCCTATCAGAGTGTTTGCTTCTTTTTCTTCTAGGGCTGTCAGGTGTGCTGTTAGATTGCTAGTGTAGAATCTCTCCACTTTCTTTATGAGGTCACTTAGTGCTATGAATTTTCTTCTTAGCACTGCTTTCATTGCGTCCCATAAGATTAGGTATGCTGTGTCATCATTTTCACTGAATTCCAGGAAGTCTTTAATTTTTTTCTTTATTTCTTTCCTGACCAAGTAATCATTGGGTAGAGAGTTGTTCAGCTTCCATGTGAATGTGGGTTTTCTGTTGTTTTTGTTGTTATTGAAGTCTAGCCTTAGTGGGTAGTGATCTATAGGATACATGGGATTATTTTATCTTCTTGTATCTGTTGAGTCCTGTTCTGTGACTGACTATTTGGTCAGTTTTGGAGAATGTCCTGTGAGGTGCTAAGAAGAAGGTATATTCTTTTGTTTTAGGGTGAAATGTTTTGTATATATCTGTTAAATCTATTTGGTTTCGAACCTGTATTAGTTTCATGGTATCATTGTTTAGTTTCTGTTTCAATGACCTGTCCATTGATGAGAGTGGGGTGTTGAAGTCTCCTGTTATTATTGCGTGAGGTCAATGTGTGTTCTGAGCTTTAGTAAAGTTTCTTTTATGAATGTGGGTGCCCTTGCATTTGGGGCATAGATGTTCAAAATTGAGTCTTTCTCTTGGTGGATTTTCCATTTGGTTAATATAAAGTGTCCTTCATCACACTTGATAACTTTTAGATGAAAGTCTACTTTATTTGATATTAGAATGGCAACTCCTGCTTATTTCTTGGGAACATTTGCTTGGATGACTTTTTCCAGCCTTTTACTCTGAGGTAATGTCTGTTTTTTGTCATTGAAGTGTGTTTTTGTTTTTGTCTTTTTGTATGCAGCAAAATGCTGGATCCTGTTTACGTATTCAGTCTTTTAGCTCATGTCTTTTTATTGGGGAATTTAGTTGATACTGAGAGATATTAAAGACATATGATTGTTAGTTCTTGTTATTTTTGTTGTTGTAGGTGACATTATATATATATATATATATATATATATATATATGTGATTCTCTCCTTTTGGTTTTGTTGGAGATGATTAATTTCTTGTTTTTTCTTTGGTGCATGTACCCTCCTTGTGTTGGAGTTTTCCTTCTAGTAGGGCTGGACTGGTAGATAGATATTGTTTAAACTTAGATTTGTCATGGAATATTTCTGTTTCTCTGTTTATGATGATAGAGAGTTTTGCAAGTTATAGTAGCCTGGGCTGGCATTTGTGTTCGCTTAGGTTCTGCATGACCTCTGTCCAAGCTATTCTGGCTTTTAGAGTCACTGTTGAGAAGTCTGGTGTAATTCTGATAGGTTTGCTTTTATATGTTACTTGGCCTTTTTCCCTTGCAGCTTTTAATAATCTTACTTTGTTCTGTGCATTTAGTTTTTGATTATTTTGTGATGAGAGGATTTTCTATTCTGGTCCAACCTGTTTGGTGTTCTATAGGTTTCTTGTGCATTTATGGGCATCTCTTTCTTTAGGTTGGGGAAGTTTTCTTCTATAATTTTGTTGAAGACATTTTCTGGTCTTTGATCAGGGAATTTTCACTCTCTTCTATTCCTATTATTCTTAGGTTTGGTCTTTTCATTGTGTCCTGGATTTCCTGGATGCTTTGGGTTAGTTTTTCATGTTGTGAATTGTCTTTGAGTGTTGTATCAATATTTTCTAACGTGTCTTCTATACCTGAAATTCTATCTCTTGTATTCTGTTGTTGCTTGTATCATTAGTTCCTGACCTCTTTCCTAGGTTTTCCTATTTCCAGGGTTTGCCTCCATTTGTGTTTTCTTTATTGTTTCTACTTTCATTTTTAGATCTTGGACCACTTTGTTCAATTCCTTCACCTGTTTGATTGTTTTCCTGTATTTCTTTAAGGGATTTGTTTGTTTTCCCTATAAAGGCTTTTATCTGTTTACCTGTGTCTTCCTGTATTTATTTCAGTGAGTTATTTATATCCTCCTTAAAGGAGACTATTATCTTCATGAGATAGGATTTTAGGTCAGCATTCTGTTTTTTAAGGTGTGTTGGTGTATCCAGGGCTTGCTGTAGTGGGAGAACT
The DNA here is from genome assembly GCF_947179515.1 of Apodemus sylvaticus. Lineage (NCBI taxonomy): Eukaryota > Metazoa > Chordata > Mammalia > Rodentia > Muridae > Apodemus > Apodemus sylvaticus. The sequence continues at coordinate 22,162,912 of NC_067473.1, forward strand.
AGGTTCTGATGGTACCAAAGTATATTGGCTTCTGTTGCTTATGGTCTTGTACTTGCCTCTCAACCATCTGGTTATCTCTTGTGTTAACTGCCCTGGTATCTCTGTCTGGAGCTTGCCTCCTGTGTCCCTGGGTTACTGCAGGTCTCCTGTGGGATCTGCGTCCCTGGCTGTAGCAGATTTCCTGGGAGGACTTCAGACTGTGGGGTCTTCAGAGAGGCAGACATGCTGATGATCTGTGGCTCTTGGTGCAGCAGATCTCCTGGGAGACCTTCTGACTGAGGTGTCTCTTGCTCTGGGTACAGTAGATCTCCTGGGAAGCCTTTAGACTGTGGGGTCTTCAGAGGGGCAAACAAACTGATGATCTGCCCCAGTGGGAAGAGAGGTGGAGTTCAAGTGGAGGGGATGGGTCCTGAGTCTACCGAGTTCCTCAGGGTTCCCAACTGCTGCGGTCATTTGGGAGGGTCCCTGCAGAAGGCACAGTCTACTTGCTTTTTTATATAAGAATTATTTAGTAATTATCATGTGTCTATACACTGAATAAAATTTTCAAAAATCTTAACTAATTTAATAACACAAAAGAACTAACAGACCATTTGTTTTAGGATGTCTCAGAAGAAAAACAACTTATCTATATCAAGAAACTGATACACTGTTATCAGAATGGATTTGTATCCTTTATATTTGTGTGGGTGTTATCATCTCATTCCTCTGGAAACACTAAAAATTACACTAGATCCCTTCCTATGGTCATGATCCTAAGGTGTCACAAGCCATGTAAGTTTATTACCTGTTTAAGGATCAGAGGTGGGATTCCCATCTGGAACTGACAGGAAAGTAGAATGCCCATGACTATAGAATTCACGGGTCTCAGAGGGGATGTAATTACTTCTGTCCCATTGAATAGATGGAATCTTCTTGTTAAATTGCCTTTTAAACGTTTATACCTATAGATTGCTGCTGTTGTCAGCCTCAGTCAATCGGGATGGGAAACTTCCTTTGTAATGGGTGTTGTACCATCAAGCTTCTGAGATGACTTGAGCATTGCTCAGGTACAGTTGCTCAATACTCTGCCACAGAGGGAGGAGACGAATGAAGCACCTATAGCACTCCTTCCAAGGCTTGGGGGAAATGCAGAGGAGAATAGAAGAAATGTAGGAACTGGGGGAAGGGGTGCATTGTTGTAAGACTTTCCTTCTAATTGAAGTATCCCCTCCTGGAGAAAGGACAGAGGTTCCTAAGGCTCAGAAAGGAAGCAAAACTCATAACATTTGGAGAGCAGAAACTTACAAGAGTCATGTACTCACTCTGCAAGATTCTATTAGAGATACACAACTTCTGGGAAGAGGAGACTCTCCAACTGGAAAGCTGCCTACACACTGTGCAAGGAGCTCCAGGGATGCAGATTCTGAGTCATGAGTCGAGATGCAGTACGCACTTGAGTGCTGCAGCTGCCTTTGAGTCATCTACCCTCCTGTTAAGCAACTGCTCATATGTAATTCGGCAAGTAGTCACAACAAACTCACTGGTTCATCAAGTACATAGAACTGTTCCTGTAATCTGTTAGCAGTGACCTATCTAAAGTAAACAAATCTACGCACATCTCCCAGGAAAAGTAATAACAGTTTCCTGGGAGTGATACATCATCACTTTGTAAAGTTTTACAACCTCTAAAGACTATTAAAAAGGGTATTCAGAAGTAGAGCTGCTTGCTACCAACTCCCTAAACCTAAGGAAAAGCAATGTATTATGTGGAGGATTTTCCCTCATCTCTATTAAAGGTCAGCACTGATGGGAATCACACATCACTTCTGATCGGTTCTTGTCACATCACTGTTGGATTCTTACAAGCTCTAAGCTTACGGACCCCATGAAGGGCTTTCCAGTACGGCTCTAACTTATACTTTCTTTCCCTTCCGGCTCCTTGTCATGACTTATTCCTCCTGGTTGAAACCGGTCATTTTCAGCTGCTTAGAATGAGTGCTGTGGGAATTACCCACCAAATCAGAGGCTAACACGGAAGCTGATAGCTTCATGTCCCTTAACATTGTAGCTACTCCTTTAAACATGACCCTCCTCTAAACAGCCATGTCTGCGTGTTTTACATATCTTATTATATATAGCAGTGGGCATGCAGAGGTCACCACAGCTTTCCGACTGTCCCCTGTGGGATTGTCACAGTCTCTAGTCTTTGAACTGTGGTCAGAGTGTTTGCATATTTACACTTTGAATTCCAGTCACCAAGAGAATCCCCATTCCCATAACACATAAAAGAAGATAATTAACCTGGGATTACCCCCCACCCCCAGAGATATTCCATTCTGAGACAACTCAACCTTGGCTGCATGCCTTGTCACACATCTCGGAGTATGGAGGGAGCCACCACCCCTTACCACAGGGAGAAAGAACCCTTATTGGGATTGTTCCCCTGGGCTGGCTCTACCTTCAAACTGATCAGTCATTGATGCATGTCTCATCACACACTGCAAGGGCCATATAATCATTCTGTCCCAACCCCTCTTTGCTTCTGTCTGTCCCTGTGCAGGCACCAAGCATGTTATGCAACTTTTCCTGGGGAGACATGAACAGAAGATATTTAACCCTGGTAGGGAGGGCACAGATGAAAGACCAAGTTAACAGTTCTAACCAAGTCTAAGTTAGCAAACTATTGACTGTACTGGCGTAACTTACAGGAATGTGGATGACTCAGAGAGCGATGCATCACTACACAGCACTCTCCATCATTGAGAACAGTGAGAGCTCACAAAGCTCAAGTCCCTGAAACTTGTCTGCAGCTCCCCAGTCGTGAATGCCCACATTCCAGGGCTGTAGGGTTTGCTTCCCAGTCACGTGAGCCTCTCCTCCTCCTCAGGAATGGATGGATGCTTCAGTTCGGAGGAAGCTGAGGTTAGCAGAGGTGTGTCCCCTCCTGCAGCAAAGCCAGGCAAAATAGAATGTTGTTATTCGAAGCTCTAGAGGTACATAAGGTACATTTTACTTTCTTATGAGCTTTAAGTGAAATAAACTCTCAAACAATTTTAATGCTAATTAGAAGAAAATGCATCTGGAACATAAATTACTACATTAAAATAGGATTTAATCTATATCTGTGTTTGGGTTGAAATAAAGGGATTGAAAATATAATGTTGCTACAAGTACAGTTATAAACTGTTCTCTTTAGACTTACAAACAAATTAAAATAAAATATACCATACTTAACAAAATAAATAATATTTTGTAAACTTTCTGGGGTAAATTCTTATAAGAAATGTCCTTACAAATTAATGATAACTTTATTTCCTAACAAAAATATTAAAGCCTCTAAGAGATTTGGCCCAGATATTTAAGATTCTGAGTCTGTGTGCAGAAAAAATTGAAAGGCAGCCCAGTTTTGTAGAACCTGCATCTGACATCATAAAATTGTGTGGGTAAGTTGTTTTTCTTTAGCTTTACTTTGTACTGTATGCTTTATTTTGTATACAAAGATGTTACATATATAATGTATCAAAATAATAAAAGCAAAGCTTAAATTGGCAACAGGATGTCATGTTTCATTTGATTTTGCCATTTTAAATGAGGAAGAAAAACTGATTGGTATATATGGGAATATAAATTAGAGGTAAGAGTTATAAAATTATTATGCCTTATGTTCATACCAACTCTGGAAACTACATATATGTGTATACTTTTATTTTATGTACTTATAGATCAGATGTACACACATATACGTATATGTAGACACGCATACACACATAAATGCTTCTTTGCTGCCACATAGTGGCTGATCTAGATATATGTTTAAATAGTGGCTGATCTAGATAAATAGCCTCTTTCAGGTCAAGAGACTGAAGGAGACTTCTTAAAGTTGGCAAGAATCATTTTGACAATTTCATCTTCTAAACTTATCTACCAATTTAGTATGTTAAATAGAAAGTGACACTATTTGTGTGTGTATGTGTGTATATATATGCATTCCAACTCTTAGATTTAGCAGCAATAAAATAAAATTTGTAGCCATTTACATTTAATTCCTTGATACCATAATAAAATAATGAAAAATAATTTACCAGATGCCTATGTTTGGCCTTACTTTTCAATGAGGATTTCTATACAAAGAAATAAATTATTGCTCTGGTGCTTTCAAACAAACTATAAGTTTTTGTGTTGATCAGTGACTACATTACAAACCACCTTTTTGCGGGTGGGGCTGAGCGGGTTCTGAAGAACTGGGCTCGCGGCCCCCCCACTCCAGTGTCTGCGCCATGCAATGGTTCAGGCTGCGGAATGTCTCACGGTGTCACAGTGCAGGTCTTCTCAGCTGTGCTCTTCCCTTTCCCTCCTTTGTAAATTATTTACATTATTAATTTTTAAAACATTTCAAATTTCCACCTATATTCAGCATTTCACTCAATCCTCACCTGATGCCCAATCCTCACTTGATTGCTTTTTCAAGAAGGTTTTGGAGATTGAAGCATTGAAAATGCATCAGCCATCTCTGCTTTGGGCTCTAGTTGCTTTTTCCACTGTGCCAGGAGCACATTCTTATTTCCTGCATAACTTTTTGGTGTGAACGACCAACCCTAGTACTTTATCCTATAAGTTTCCTTATAGGAAAAAAAAAAGATCAAAATGGAGCAAGATATTTAAGAGTCTTAGTTTTGAAATCTTTAGCTCTACATCAGTCTACTAGATGATAGTATTATTTGCTTGGTATTTAATTCTGAAATGACAAGAATGAGTTGCCACACAAATTATAAAATTGTTTCCTTGTAGCTTGCCTTGATATACTTTTAAATTCAAATTGACTTGAGTATTCTGTATCCACATATGATTGTTTTCAATTCCCATGTACACCTACTTTCCAACACAAGGAAGAGTGTGCCTGCTTCCACCATGTCTGTTTTCACATATGATCTATCATTTGCAATGTCACTGCCCAATGATTTCGTAAATGTTTTGAAAGGCTTGGAAGTTGTATATACAAATATGTTATACTTCAATCAGCACAGGAGATTCAAATGGTTTATATTTTAAGAAGTAATTTTTATCTGTCCCTTGAAATTTAGTATAATGACCTGGGATTTATTAGCTTCATCTTTTACGACTTACAAATAAGTATTTTCAGATACTGTTGGTTATAGCAACTGTAAATTACAATTCTAACATAATTAATTTTTTTAAAGTTGAATTAGTTATTGTTTCCAAAAGCATTCTGTTTTTTTGTGAATAGTTGCTAATCCGACTAATGAGGAGGAGGCACTAGCCTTTGGAAAGAGATTGACCATTAATTTGGTAACTCCTGCTTTATCAACTTCAGGAAAACCCATTAAACATTTTTAAGTTTTAGCTGATTTCTACTAATTCTGATTACAACTGTAATTCAAATGACTTTGCCATCAAAAAGATGATTTGTAAGTATTTTGTTAAGAGTGATGTAAGATTACTTTCTTAGATCACCCTCATCTCGTTGCCTTTACTCATGTGTTTTGTTTAATCTGTGCTTGATTAGCTAGAAATACAATTTTCTTTCTTTATTGTTTTTGGTTTTCTACACTAAAAAATAAGATAGGCTAAGAGAGAATATCCCTTATTCTTTAGAATATAAATATTTCCCCTTATAAAACGGATGTATCAACCATGGAATCCATTTAAAATTACTCTGTCATTCTTCATTCTTGCTGAAGCTTGCCATTTTTGAAAAAGAAAGTATCGGATGAAATAACTTACACTGAAGATACTGCTAATTCATTTGCACTTCTGGGTAAGTTAAGACTGTCGTCAATTGGGGAATATAAAATAGCAGGACCAATCTGAGGGAAAGAGCGGATTTGTTTTCATGGTTTCCTTAACAGGATCCCCCCAGCACCACCACCAAGGCTCCTAATTCCCTTATTTTAGTGGGGAATTATCACGGTGTGCTCTGATGGTTCTGGAGCTGTTTGCTCCTGAGGTGTTTCATAGTATCAGCAAGACCCTCCTCTATGTTGGAAGGCTGCCTTTTACTTCTTTGATTTTTTTTTAACTTGGAGTATAGTTTACTTGTGTGTTTCTTAACCTTTCTTTAGTTCTATGATAGGTTTTTACACCATCTTTTGATCATATTCATCCCTTATCCAACTTTCCTTAGATCTACACCCAACTGTGACTGTCCTTTTGCTCCCATCAAGATCAGTTTGTGCTGTCAAATATTTCTGAACAGGTAGGCTCTCACCAGAGCCTGCACTCTTAGAGAAACCAGCCTCCTCTAGCAGCAGCTATCAGTTGTCAGTAGCTGCACAGCTAGGGGTGGAATTGTGTGTCACCTCCCACCAAGTATCTGCAGTATTCTTCTAGGAAGCATGGAAATGTTTTCACATTTGAGCTCTTATGCTGAGTTGTTGAAACCATTGAGTTCAAATACATTGTTCACTGTCTGCTACAAACTTTTAAATAAAATCAAATATGAAAAATGTCATAAAAGGGTATGTATTTGTATCTAGGTTTATTTTTTTCATTTTTTAGAAATAGAAAAATAATTTCCTAAGAAATGCAATCTCATAAATCATTTTTGAGGCCCCAGGGAGTGGGGAGGCCTAGTGGAATGGGGGTGGGGGTGGAGTATGGGATGGGGAACTGTTGGGGAGGCATACCAGGAGAGGAATAAAGTCTGGACTTCAAAAAAGGAATTAAAGAATAAAAACAAATAAATTTTAAAAAAAGAAAAAAGAAAGAAAAACCAAAAAAAAAAAAAAATCCCAACATTTTCTGATAACTAGCCTCTAGAACATGATGATATGTTTTCCAAACAAATTATGTTAAATTCATAGTTACTAGTTTGTTTTTATTTATAAAAGTGAAATAATACTAAGTGAGGTAACCCAGACTCAAAAGGTGAATCATGGTATGCACTCACTAATAAGTGGATATTAACCTAGAAAACTGGAATACCCAAAACATAATCCACACATCAAATGAGGTACAAGAAGAAAGGAGGAGTGGCCCCTTGTTCTGGAAAGACTCAGTGAAGCAGTATTCAGCAAAACCAGAACGGGGAAGTGGGAAGGGGTCGGTGGGAGGACAGGGGGAGAGAAGGGGGCTTACGGGACTTTCGGGGAGTGAGGGGCTAGAAAAGGGGAAATCATTTGAAATGTAAATAAATTATACCGAATAAAAAAATTTTTTAAAAAAGTGAAATAATAGATAAATTATCAGTAAACTTTTAAAGCTGTTTCCTTAAGTTGTTAAAGTGGTGTTCCCCATACAAGATTTTAAAAGCTCACCCAAAGTGAATAAACATGTTTGTTTTAAAATTAAATATTAACGTATTTTTGTCTAGGTTTCATTATCTTAAACTATAGTTTCTCAGAACTTCCTAAATTTCAGCTCCAACAGTAGAAGTATCACAAAAACTAGACTAAATACAGAGAATTAAAGAAAATCTCAAGAATCAAGCAGGTTCAGAAGTAATGGAGATTTCAACTCTGTCATTAGTAGAAAAGTTAAATAAGAAGACACTCTAAAAGATGATATGCTATTATGTAAAAATAGGTTTTGTTGTTAATATTATTTTTAAGTGTCCCTGTTGACACTGCTATTGTAGAATGTTGACTCCTAGAAAACTATCAGACATTCTAGAAAACTCCATGGCCTGACATCCCCTCATTCTTTACTTACTATCACTGTTAGTAAAAGTGCCCTGCTGTGCCGCTGAGGCAGGATGAACTCCTAACTTCTGACACATTAAGGAGGTAGTGCAAATACTGCTATGTTTAGTGTCTTTTTAATTTCTGAAAACATGAAGTAAATGAAAATACACAATATGAAGTATTTAGTAAAATATATTCATGACAATTACTGAGAACCCCTGAGTTCTACCATGTAAGTATTAGAGCTTCTTCTAAATGCTCTGTAGATATTTCTGACTCTGGAGAAGGGTTCTGGAAATAAATAAGGAGAAAAGTCTGTACTCTGCTTTACAATGCTAAGTCAGGAAGCTATAAGAAATATTCTGAATTTATGGGAACTGAAAGATGGAGAAGCAGATGAGAGTTTCCTATACTTCCTGTTTGGCTAGTTTAATTGTTCTCTTGCCTGTTACGGTTATTATTTTATGTTTTTATTTTTTACAAACACTGACACTCCAAATGAAGCTTCCAACATGATGTGTAAGGAGATATTCTTGACATTATTAAGGGTCAACTTTCTGGAGGAGATGGTGCTAAAGCACGAAGGGGGCCTGCCTTGGGCTCCCTCGCACATGTCCACTCTGACGGGAGTGAACATTACATGAGGCCCAAATGAAAGTCCACGCTTAAAAGGATTCTTTATTCATTTATGCTCAGAGACTCCAATATGAACCAGTTTAATCCAAAAACTGATTCTGCTGACTTGGCTGTCCTTAGGGATGCAGACAGCATGGGTCACTGCTGCAGATTCCCCTGAGGGACATTCTTCTTGAACTTCAAACGAGTGAACGCAGTGTAGTCGTATAGGTGTGGCTGAAAAGAAATCCCATGTCCTTCATCCTCACCCAGAAAACTTGAACATAAAGTTACTGCCTTTGAGACAAAGACTGCCCCAGATTCCTTCCTGCTAGACTGCCAGCAAATTGAGAGCAGAGCTAATATGGATCATTAGAAATGAGTGCACCATGGAGCACAAATTTCTCAGTCTAGCTAGAAAGACAACTAGACAATAGACTGCATTTTATCAAACAGTAACTATCACACGTAGGACTTAACAATATGCAAAACATTCTCAGCCCTTGTCTTATATGAAATCAGTGTTTGTAGCATTTTCTCTTTATCTTCTTTTTTGTTGTTGTTTTTTTATTGAATATCGTCTTCATTTACATTGCCAGTGGTAAAACCTTTCCTAATATCCCCCCTCCCCTAAGACCCCCAACCTCTCCCGTTCCTCCTTTCCCCTGCCTCCACGTATATGCCTCTCCAAACACACTCCCTACCCCCCCATTTCCCTTTGTTCGGGCCTTTGTTGAGCATTCTTAAATGTAGTAACTGTTATGTCTGCTTCATGGATGGAAAAATCAAGGTACTAGTTTACAAAGGGGGTGTGTAGCAGAGCCAGAATGTAATCCTGGATGACTTGGCTGCACTATCTATGTCATTAGTATCATTCTGTTCTTTCTGGAAATTACAGGCTGAAATGATTGAGATATCAAATATATAATGATAGACTCAAAGTATTGTGTAGTCACATATGCATGTATGTTCACATATGCTGTCATGCACGGGATCACCTCATTTCACCCAACAAAAGAACATATGTAAGATGGTGATGCTATAAATCTGTCATTGGTCCAAAAAATTATATTCCTCTATTGAAGGCAAATCATTTTCCACATGTTTGTGGTGAAAATGGTATAAATAAACCCCTCGTTGCTAATTATCTGAAAATATAACAACATAGTTATATGAAGTTCGTAACACTTGGGAAGTGGCAAGCCACTGGGCTCCTAGATTATGTATTTACTGTATTTTATCGTTTGGAGTGCACTTTCTACGTAACTATTTTTGAATTAACTGTCAAACAGTACCCTGTTTGCCAGCACATCATGGTTATGTGAATTGTCACATAAAAAACAACACCTGGCAAGAACTTTTTCAACATATGCTCTCATATGAAGTAATGTATAACATACATAAGATTACACATGCAATTATTTGCAATGTGAATATCTGATGAGACCTTAATTATTATAATATCAGTATTCTGTGCTTACATTTTAAAACGAGCTTATAGCATGTTATTGCATTGTTCTCCCTTATCTTTCTGGCAGGTGAACTGATGAAAATACCAAGTTCTGCATTGAGGATACAGATTTGTAAATGTATTGTTGACTTCTATCATGCAGAACCACTAAAGAAACAAATTCCAGGTACATTTTTCATTGTTCTTTCAATGATAACTTTTGTCTTTGGAAAACAAAAGAAAATATCATTGTATATTTCACTAACCTTTCAGCAAACGGGGCTCAGAGTTTCAATACATAAAAAGGACAAATCTGCATAGCTTTGACCTCTTATATTTTTATTTATTTATTTTTAATTTTTTAAATTTATTTTCTATATTCTTTGTTTACATTCTAAAAGCCTTCCCCTTTCCCATCCCCCCCCATATGTTCCATAAATCCTCTTCTCTCCATCCATTCTCCTGTCTTTCCCCCTCCCCTTTCTCTGTCCTGGTACTCCCCTACAATGCTGGATCAAGCCTTTCCAGGATTAGGGCCCTCTTCTTCCTTTTTCATGGGAATCATTTGATATGCTAATTGTATCTTAAGTATTCAGAGCTTTAGGGCTAATTAATATCCACTTATCAATGATTGCATTCCATGTGTATTCTTTTGTGATTGCGTTACCTCGCTTAGGATGATATTTTCCAGTTCCATCCATTTGCCTAAAAAATTCATGAATTCATTGTTTTTAATTGCTGAATAGTACTCCATTGTGTATATATACCACATTTTCTGTATCCATTCCTCCATTGAGGGATATCTGGGTTCTTTCCAGCTTCTAGCTATTATAAATAAGGCTGCTATGAACATAGTGGAGCATGTGTCCTTATTGCATGCTAGGGAATCCTCTGGGTATATGCCCAAGAGAGGTATAGCAGGGTCCTCCGGAAGTGTCATGCCCAGTTTTCTTAGGAACTGCCAGACTGATTTCCTGAGTGGTTGTACCATCTTACAGTCCCACCAGCAGTGGAGGAGTGTTCCTTTTTCTCCACATCCTCGCCAACACCTGCTATCTCCTGAGTTTTTAACCTTAGCCATTCTGACTGGTGTGAGGTGAAATCTCAGGGTTGTTTTGATCTGCATTTCCCTAATGGCTAATTATGTTCAGCATTTCTTAAGGTGCTTCTCGGTCATCCGAATTTCTTCAGGGGAAAATTCTTTGTTTAGGTCTGTACCCCATTTTTAAATAGGGTTATTTGGTTCCCTGGGGTCTAACTTCTTGAGTTCTTTGTATATATTTGATATTAGCCCTCTATTGGATATAGGGTTAGTGAAGATCTTTTCCCAATTTGTTGGTTGTCCTTTTGTCCTTTTGATGGTGTCCTTTGTCTTACAGAAACTTTGTAATTTTATGAGGCCCCATTTGTCAATTCTTGATCTTAGAGCATAAGCTATTGGTGTTCTGTTCAGGAACTTCCCCCCTGTGCCCATGTCCTCAAGGGTCTTCCCAAGTGTCTTTTCGATTAGTTTCAGTGTGTCTGGTTTTATGTGGAGGTCCTTGATCCACTTGGAGTTGAGCTTAGTACAAGGAGATAAGAATGGATCAATTCTCATTCTCCTGCATGCTGACCTCCAGTTGAGCCAGCACCATTTGTTGAAAAGGCTATCTCTTTTCCACTGGATGTTTTCAGCTCCTTTTTTGAAGATCAAGTGACCATAGGTGTGTGGGTTCATTTCTGGGTCTTCAATTCTATTTCATTGGTCCACTTGCCTGTCCCTGTGCCAATACCATGCAGTTTTTAACACTATTTCTCTTATCTCTAAAAATTGTATACGTTTTCTTTTTATTTTTATTTTTTTAGTTTGGAGATTTATAATAAAATCCTATCTTGATGGTAAATATTTATGTTCAGTTGATAAAGGCATAGCAAATTTAGTTTGTTGCCAGGAGTATTACTTAGAATTGTAAATAAAATTATTCTCATCACTATCAATCCACCTAAGTAAATGTTAAATTTATAATACTGGTACAATTCTCTGTTATGTTTGTGGAGAATTCTGTATGTTATAGCTAGTAAATCTTAATGCATACTTATGAATACATTATATCAAGTATTAGTCTTGAGAGTATATAATCTATTTAAAACATACTTCTTATCATCATTGATTATATAATATGCAATTAATATAGTAAGAGAGAGACTAAAATGATATTTTATGTTTATATGTTTTTAAATAGATAAAAGTAAATCTGTGGTAGCCTAAAATGTTGTGACTAAGGAGAACAAGAGAAGATGTCTGACCTAGGGAAATACTTATGGAGCTTATTAAACAGAGAGGAGACTAGGTACTCTGCTTAGAGTTCCCGTCAGTTGGTCAAGCTTCTAGCCATCTGCCAGAGCTCTTTGGAGTCTTGAAGGAAACACACACACACACACACACACACACACACACCAGCTTAATTTTTAATATGCCTAACTATCTCAATGACTGGACGCTTCTAAACCTGCCCCACGGCTAGTACATACCCCCTTTGGTTCCCTAGACGCAAGGGGGAAGTGGTCCCCAGATTTTTATAGGTTGGCAAACCTTTACTTCTGATCCTTCTGCATCCTTGTCATGGTGAATCTCTCCTCTCTTTTGTCCCTTCTCCCAGAAACCTACAAATCCTGCCTCTTTTCCTCTGCCCAGCCATTGGCTGTTGGCAACTTTATTTTGCAATCAGAACCAACTGGGGGCAAGCTTCCTTTAGCCTATGTGTAGAACATTGTAAACAAGTTTTTGGGGTAACACAATTAGCATGAGAACACAAGCCACTACAATTAAATAGTCATTGTGAAGTTTCAGATAAACAGCTTGGAGAACACAGTGTAGGGTGGACAAGAATATGAAAAGCATCAGGGAAGACAAACAGGTTTGAAGTTCGCTGAGTAGACATGAAAATTTAACCTGTCAGTGGTTAAATTAGTCAGAAAATAAGTCATATAATCAGCAAGGAACCAAGAAGAACACTATGGGAAGGGTTGATACTGAGAGTTGGAAAATATGATCCAAAGAAAGTGGTTCAAAGGATCCAAAGACTAGAAAGGCTCAAAAGAAGGAAGAGCCTTGTCTGGCACCACCACCATTAGGATCCCATGTGTGCTGCTGAGACCTGTTGTGCTGCAGGCTGCAGGAGAGAACAGCCATGGAGTGAACCTGGGACACCCAAAAGGTAGAAGATGTCAAAAAGGAGAAAGCCAGAACATTGCAGAAAACACAAAATCCTCAGGGAAAACCTAAAAGATCAAGTGGTAGAGAAATTATAAACATGAAACAATGTAAGCAGTGCAGAGAAATGGTGAGCTGGACTCTAGGTTTTATTTTGAACAAGAGAATTCCACATGGCATAAACCATGAGAAGCCTGTATTGTGGAGAAGTAGATATTGGCATTTCATCTCCACATGTACCCTCCAAAGCTCAGCCTGCTCACACTAGAAAACATGAGTGCCAAGAGAGCACAAAAATGAATATAAAGAACACAAAAAACATTGCCATACTCAATGTTTCCAAAACATGAAAGGGCATATCATGAAGAAAAGCCATATATAGATAAGCAAAGTGTGACTACCAGACATTCAGACATATCCTATCCGGTAGCACATGGGGGAGAGAAACCTATATATGTAAGCAATGTGAGGTGTATTTGTAATACCTTTGGCTGTTCTCCTTCATTTCTAATACATGAAAGAAATTGCTCTGGGGAGAAAGTCTGTGAGTGTCAGCAATGTGCAGAAGCATGTGGTTTATCTTCTCTTCAGGGACATGCATGACATTACACTGCAGAGAAGCATCATGCATGTAAACAGTGGGAGAAAGCCTCCATGTTTGTGTTCCCTCAAGTGTGTGACGCCTTGTGTTTGTGAGCACCAAACACACTGAGACTGTCACAACAGTTAGTTTCAAATACATGTGTTGAAATTAGGCCCTGGTTCTGCCTCCCAACCCCATGCTCCAAGAAATAAGACTCAGACTCAAAATATATTTTCAAATATCTTAGCCATATAGCTAGGCTCTTCTCTGACTAGATATAACTTAAAATATCCCATTTTTTCTAGCCCACATTCTGCCACATGCCTGGTTACCTGTGCTTAGGTACCATGTGTCTTTCTCGTCATATCTTTCCAGCAAATCTCCTACCTCTGACTCTCTCCCAGAATTCTTTCTCCTCCCATATGTTCCACCTCTGCTCTCTACCTAAGCCATACACCATAGGCTTTGTAATTGACAGGTGATACATCCATACAATACACAAGATATTCTCTGTATAATTCCCATTTTTAGTTCAATAAAAGGCTCTTTTTCTATCTATTTTAAATTGAATTCAAATATAACAATTATGAAAGCATTTATATATTTATAATATTCAATCCTTATATATTTGACAAATTACAGTAGTCTATCATCTATCCTATCCTGGTGAGTTCAGAGTTCTGCATCTAAATCATTTTCTATTCTAACTTATATTACCAACCTAAATCCATCTTTTTAGACTTTTAAAATCTTCTTAAATCCTAAACAATTTAAGCTTATAGTACGATTATGAATATCTAGTCTTCAATCCCATCAGAGAACTGAGAAAGAATAAAACTTACCAGAGTATGTAGGAAGTGCAGAAATACAGCTTCCAAAAATTATAAAATTGCAGAGACAGCTGACCACCTCCAGATTCTCTATAATGTTGGAGCATCTATCTTCAGCCTTCTGGCTCAGAATATCTGACAGACCTTTTATGAAGCAGGAATTATGAAGAATTTGCTTACCCCATCTTAGCTGAGCTTAACATTCAACTACCCTGCATTCATTTGTCCTGCTAGGACAGCATTTAGTCTGCAGATGAAATTAGAGCATTTTCTTTGCCTAGTAGCTTTTAAAATTGGTACTTGGCTGAAGCAAGTCCCAATGTGGCTCTTTCTGTGTTCATCATCTTTGAAATGGAATGGGGGTACTGTCAGGATCATACCTGTCTCATAGTAAAAAGATCTTTTAATAATGAAATAATTTTAAATACTATATTCTGAGGATCTCAGAGGCTTTAAGATCATATATTTATAGTATATCTGACTTGTCAAATATTGTTTATTCTTAGCTATTTCTATTTGGATAACATCAAAAATTTTACTGTAATTAACTAAACTAATATGACCGTGATTTTGACTGAATATTAACTTGCATTATTATTTTAAATAGTTTGCAATAGCAGCCATTAAACAGACTGTGATTAACCTTGTATTTTAAAATGAGTTGAGCTATACATATGTCATGTTGTAACAAAATTAATCTTAAATTTTGTATCATTGTACAATGATTTATACCAATAAAAGCCTTAAACTTGTATCACTATACAAAATCCTATAGCAATATAACAAAACACAACCCTAACTCTGCATCTATATATAAAGATCTCTACCAATGTAAGATTATGGTTATAAATTTTTTGGTTTAAGAGTGAATTCAGTAATTTGTCTGATTTCTTATATTTCTATATCCCTCATTTCATCTCAACTCCCTTCCCTTTATCTAAGTGAGAAAGGAAGATAGAGAAAAGGAAAGAAAAGATAGAAATGTTTGAATCTGAATTCCCTATTTAATTTTCTCCCTGTCATACACCATAATTATTTGTAATCATCCCCTAAAATGACAACATCCCTAGATCTTCATGAAATGACAAAACCTTCTAACCCAATGTAATGATGGATGGAAAATTCAGGCTCATGTCATACCTGGAAAGTCGTAGTTAATGTCTGCGATCTATTGATGAAGGTGGTCCTATAGCATTATGAATGGATCATGAGAACAGAAGCAGTCACTTCAAACTCATATTTAGAGTTAAAATTATAAAGAAAACAAGATGGAGGGACAGCTTGACTGGAAGCAAAATCAAAGGGCACTTATTTTGGTTTTGTTATTAGCTTTATGATATAGGAATGAAGTTTGTAGGCAAATAAGCTAGAAGCTCCTAAATGGGAAATAGAAAAGCAAAATTCGTGAAGCATACATGAGAAATTGTAATTAAGAACACAAGCTTAGAATTAACTCAGCAATATTGAGAAATTGCCTTTAAAGGAAAGAAGACAAAACTGGCATGATGGCACAGTGGGTAAAGGTGTCTGCTGCCAAGGCTGGTGACCTGCGTTCAATCAACAGGACCCATGGAGTCACAGGAAAAAAACAAACTCTAAGGTTGTCCTCTGATCTCTACACACATACCATAGCACACCACAGACATACATCAGAAGAAACAGAGTTAAAGTTAACAATATCTTCCGCTCAAATTCCTGGCCCAGGAGGGACTTGTCCAGAGCCATCAGGACACAAGAACCAAGGAACAGACAGGGATAGGCAGGATCCTTCCAGTTTCTGTCTTCACCCCAGTCCTGACCCTGTACCACAGCTCTCCATACCCAAATTCCTCCCAAAGAGAACAGGTCTCCAAGGAGTACTGACACACAGGCTTACAAGAGGGACAAGCCACAGTCAGAGACAGCAAGACTAGCTAACACCAGAGATAATTAGATGGCAAGAGGCAAGGGCAACAACATAAGCAACAGAAACCAAGGCTATTTGGCATTAACAGAACCCAGTTCTCCCACCACAGCAAGCCCTGGATACCCCCAACACAGCAGAAAAGCAAGACTCTGATTTAAAAATCACATCTCATGAAGATGATAAAGGATTTTAAGAAGGACAAAAATAACTCCCTTAAAATAATACAGAAGAACACAGGTAAACAGCTAGAAGCCCTTAAAGAGGAAACACAAAAATCCCTTAAAGAATTACAAGAAAACACAACCAAACATGGGAAGGAAATGAACAAAACCATTCAATATCTAAAAATGGAAATAGAAACAATAAAGAAATCACAAAGGGAGACAATACTCAAGATATAAAACCTTGGAAAGAGTTCAGGAGTCAGAGAATCAAACATCACCAACAGAATACAAAAGATAGAAGAGAGAATCTCAGGTGCAGAATATACCATAAAAAACCAACAGTCAAAGAACATGCAAAATTCAAAGAGCTCCTGACCCAAAACATCCAGAAAATGCAGGACACAATGAGAAGATCAAACCTAAGGATAAAAGGAATAGAAGAGAGTGGAGATTCCCAAATTAAAGGACCAGTAAATATCCTCCATAAAACTTTCCTAGCTGAAATAAATGACCATAAACATACAAGAAGACTACAGAACTCCAAATAGATTGGACCAGAAAAGAAAGTTCTCCTGTCATACAATTGTCAAAACACGAAATGCATAAAACAAAGAGTATTAAAAGCAGTAAGGGAAAAAGGTCAAGTAACATATAAGGTAGACCTTTCAGAATTACACCAGACTTCTCAACAGAGACTATGAAAGCTAGAAGATCCTGGGCAGATGTCATGTCATAGAGACCCTAAGAGAACAGAAATGCAAGCCCAGGCTATTATACCCAGCAAAACTCTCAATTAACATAGATGGAAAAATTAAGATATTCTATAACAAAACCAAGTTTACTCAATATCTTACCATAAATCCAGCCCTACAAAGAATAATAGGTGGAAAACTCCATCTATTACACAAGAAGGGAAGCTACATCCTAGAAAAAGCAAGAAATTAATCTTGTTTCAACAAACTGAAAAGAATATACACAAACATAATCCACCTCTAACAATAAAACTAACAGGAAGCAACAATCACTATTCCTTAATATCTCTTAACATCAATGGACTCAATTCCCCAATAAAAAGTCATAGACTAATAGACTGGACATGTAAACAGGACCCAGCATTTTACTGCATACGGGAAATGCACCTCAATGACAAAGACAGACACTACCTCAGGGTAAAAGGGTTGAAAAAAATTTTCCAAGCAGATAGTCGCAAGAAACAAGCTGGAGTAGTCATTCTAATATTGAATAAAATTGACTTTCAACCAAAGGTGATAAAAAAAGATAAGGAAGGACATTTCATACTAATCAAAGGAAAAAAACTACCAAGATGAACTCTCAATTCAGAACATCTATACTCCAAAGGCTAGGGCACCCACATTCATAAAAGAAACTTTGCTATCAGTCTGGTGGTTCCTCATAAAATTGAGCATAGTATTACCTAAGGACCCAGCTATACCACTCCTAAGCATATACCCAGAAGATGCTCCAACATGTAATGAAGACACATTCTCCACTATGTTCATAGCAGCCATATTATAACAGCCAGAAGCTGGAAACAACCCAGATGTCTCTCAACAGAGGAATGGATACAGAAGATGTAATATATTTACACAATGTAATACTACTCACCTATTAAAAACAATGACTTCATAAAATTTGCAGGCAAATTAATGGATCTAGAAAATATCATCCTGAGTGAGGTAACTTTTTTTTTCCACTTTTTTTATTTGATATATTCTTTATTTACATTTCAAATGATTTCCCCTTTTCTAGCCCCCCCCCCACTCCCCGAAAGTCCCATAAGCCCCCTTCTCTCTCCCTGTCCTCCCACCCACCCCTTCCCACTTCCCCGTTGTGGTTTTGCCAAATACTGTTTCACTGAGTCTTTCCAGAACAAGGGGCCACTCCTCCTTTCTTCTTGTACCTCATTTGATGTGTGGATTATGTTTTGGGTATTCCAGTTTTCTAGGTTAATATCCACTTATTAGTGAGTGCATACCATGATTCACCTTTTGAGTCTGGGTTACCTCACTTAGTATGTTCTCTAGCTCCATCCATTTGCCTAAGAATTTCATGAATTCATTATTTCTAATGGCTGAATAGTACTCCATTGTGTAGATATACCACATTTTTTATTCGATATATTTTTTATTTACATTTCAAATGATTTCCCCTTTTCTAGCCGCCCACTCCCTGAAAGTCCTGTAAGCCCCCTTCTCTCCCCCTGTCCTCCCACTCACCCCTTCCCACTTCCCTGTTCTGGTTTTGCCGAATACTACTTCACTGAGTCTTTCCAGAACAAGGGACCACTCCTCCTTTCTTCTTGTACCCCATTTGATGTGTGGATTATGTTTTGGGTATTCCAGTTTTCTAGGTTAATATCCACTTATTAGTGAGTGCATTCTATGATTCACCTTTTGAGTCTGGGTTACCTCACTTAGTATGATGTTCTCTAGCTCCATCGATTTGCCTAAGAATTTCATGAATTCATTGTTTCTAGTGGCTGAATAGTACTCTATTGTGCATATATACCACATTTTTTGCATCCACTCTTCTGTTGAGGGATACCTGGGTTCTTTCCAGCATCTGGCAATTATAAATAGGGCTGCTATGAACATAGTAGAGCATGTATCCTTATTACATGGTGGGGAATCCTCTGGGTATATGCCCAGGAGTGGTATAGCAGGATCTTCTGGAAGTGAGGCGCCCAGTTTTCAGAGGAACCACCAGACTGATTTCTATAGTGGTTGTACCAATTTGCAACCCCACCAGCAGTGGAGGAGTGTTCCTCTTTCTCCACACCCTCTCCAACACCTGCTGTCTTCTGAATTTTTAATCTTAGCCATTCTGACTGGTGTAAGGTGAAATCTCAGGGTTGTTTTGATTTGCATTTCCCTAATGACTAATGAAGTTGAGCATTTTTTAAGATGCTTCTTCACCATCCGAAGTTCTTCAGGTGAGAATTCTTTGTTTAACTCTGTACCCCATTTTTAATAGGGTTGTTTGGTTTTCTGGAGTCTAACTTCTTGAGTTCTTTATATATATATATATATATATATATATATATATATATTGGATATTAGCCCTCTATCTGATGTAGGATTGGTGAAGATCTTTTCCCAATTTGTTGGTTGCCGATTTGTCCTTTTGATGGTGTCCTTTGCCTTACAGAAACTTTGTAATTTTATGAGGTCCCATTTGTCAATTTTTGATCTTAGAGCATACGCTATTGGTGTTCTGTTCAGAAACTTTCTCCCTGTACCGATGTCCTCAAGGGTCTTCCCCAGTTTCTTTTCTATTAGCTTCAGAGTGTCTGGCTTTATGTGGAGGTCCTTGATCCATTTGGATTTGAGTTTAGTACAAGGAGACAAGGATGGATCAATTCGCATTCTTCTGCATGCTGACCTCCAGTTGAACCAGCACCATTTGTTGAAAAGGCTATCTTTTTTCCATTGGATGTTTTCAGCCCCTTTGTCGAGGATCAAGTGGCCATAGGTGTGTGGGTTCATTTCTGGATCTTCAATCCTGTTCCATTGATCCTCCTGCCTGTCATTGTACCAATACCATGCAGTTTTTAACACTATTGCTCTGTAGTATTGCTTGAGGTCAGGGATACTGATTCCCCCACAATTTCTTTTGTTGCTGAGAATAGTTTTAGCTATCCTGGGTTTTTTGTTATTCCAGATGAATTTGATAATTGCTCTTTCTAACTCTGTGAAGAATTGAGTTGGGATTTTGATGGGTATTGCATTGAATCTGTATATTGCTTTTGACAAAATGGCCATTTTAACTATATTGATTCTACCGATCCATGAGCATGGGAGGTTTTCCCATTTTTTGAGGTCTTCTTCCATTTCCTTCTTCAGAGTCTTGAAGTTCTTGTCATACAGATCTTTCACATGTTTGGTAAGAGTCACCCCAAGATACTTTATACTGTTTGTGGCTATTGTGAAGGGGGTCATTTCCCTAATTTCTTTCTCAGCCTGCTTATCCTTTGAGTATAGGAAGGCCACTGATTTGCTTGAGTTGATTTTATAACCTGCCACTTTGCTGAAGTTGTTTATCAGCTGTAGGAGTTCTCTAGTGCAGTTTTTTGGGTCACTTAGGTAGACTATCCTGTCATCTGCAAATAATGAAAGTTTGACTTCTTCCTTTCCAATTTGTATCCCTTTGACCTCCTTATGTTGTCTAATTGCCCGAGCTAGTACATCAAGTACAAAATTGAAAAGATAAGGAGAAAGGGGGCAGCCCTGTCTAGTCCCTGATTTTAGTGGGATTGCTTCAAGTTTCTCTCCATTTAGTTTGATGCTGGCTACCGGTTTGCTGTATATTGCTTTTACTATGTTTAGGTATGGGCCTTGAATTCCTGTTCTTTCCAAGACTTTAAGCATGAAAGGATGCTGAATTTTGTCAAATGCTTTTTCAGCATCCAATGAAATGACCATGTGGTTTTTTTCTTTGAGTTTGTTTATGTAGTAGATTGCATTGATGGATTTCCGTATATTGAACAAACCCTGCATTCCCAGGATAAAGCCTACTTGATCGTGGTGGATGATCGGTGTGTTTCTTGGATTCGGTGTGTTCTTGGATTCGGTTGGCAAGAATTTTATTGAGTATTTTTGCATCAATGTTCATAAGGGAAATTGGCCTGAAGTTCTCTTTCTTTGTTGGATCTTTGTGTGGTTTTGGTATCAGCGTAATTGTGGCTTCGTAGAAGGAATTGGATAGTGTTCCTTCTGTTTCTATTTTGTGGAATAGTTTGAAGAGTATTGATGTTAAGTCTTCTTTGAAGGTCTGATAGAATTCTGCACTGAAACCATCTGGCCCTGTGCTTTTTTTGGTTGGAAGACTTTCTATGACTCCTTCTATTTCATTAGGCCTTATGGGACTGAGTGAGGTAACTTAAACGCAAAAGAGCACACATGGTATGTACTCATTGATACCATATATATATTATGCAAAGAATATATTAAGCAAAGAATATGGAAAACCCATACTACAACTCATGGACTACATGAAGCTCAAGAGGAGGGAAGACCAAAGAGTGGATGATGCAGTCCTACTTAGAAGGGGGAACAAAATAATCAAGGGGAATAGAGGGTGGGAAGGACTTGGGAGGAAGAGAAGAAGGGGAGGAGTAAAAGAGGGGAAGAATTTGGAGATGAGGAGATAGAGGAGATGTACATGGGGTCAGGAAATTGAACAGAGGTGTGTAGCAATAGGGGATGGGGAACTGTGGGTAGCAACCAAACAGTCCCAGATGCCAGGAAAGCAAGAGCCTCCCAGGACCCCACAGGGATGGCATTAGATGAAATACCCCACAAAGGTGAGAGAGAACCTGTCAAGGCCATATTCAGAGGTTAGGCATGGCCTCCTGGTTGAAGGATGGGGCAATCCAATCATCTCCAAAATTTTAATCCAGAATTGCTCCTGTCTAAAGGAAATACAGGGACAAAGAGTGGAGCAGAGACTGAAGGAAAGGCCATCCAGAGACTTCCCCACCTGGGAATCCATCCCACACGCAGACACCAAATCCAGACACTATTGTGAATGCTAAGAAGTGCTTGCTGACAGGAGCCTGATATAGCTGTCTCCGGAGAAGCTCTGTCAGATTTTGAAAATACAGATGCAGATGTTTGCAGCCAACCATTGGACTGAGCACGGGGAACCTAATGGAAGTATTAGGGAAAGGACTGAAGGAGCTGAAGGGGCCTTATCTGGCATCAATGGGAGGGGAGGCCCTTGATCCTGTGAAGGCTTAATGCCCCAGTGTAGAGGAATGCTAGGGCAGTAAGGCAGGAGTAGGTGGGTAGGGTAACATCGTCATAGAAGCAGGGTATGAGGGGATTGGATAGGAGGTTTGCAGAGAGGAAATTGGGAAAGGGGATAACATTTGAAATGTAAATAAATAAAATATCAAAAGAGAGAGGGGGGAGAGAGGAGTTTTGAGGTACAGTTTTGAAGTGAGTGTAAGTAACTTTGATATAATCAAGCTGTGGAAACTGGGAATTGTAGACAGTGCCCTTACTAAATGTGGTTCACTTGGTTCCAAGTGGTGGGTATGGCTGGATGTTGGGGAGCAGAGATGGAAAATCCTCAGTAGAGTGATTAGAAAATATATAGTCCAGAAGATGACTTAGGTTCATGAACCTGGATGTTACTATGTCCTATAGGAATGGAAACTCATTAGTTAAAAAAAAAAAAGCAACATATATAAAGCACTTGCGGCATCCATATGAAAGAATTATGCAACTAAAATCATGACTTAGGAATGAATTTTTATCCTAAGAAAACACAACTAAAAAGTTAGTGAGCTACAGTAAAGTACAAACTTCAGAATAGAGTATGCTATTAAAATCATGTTCATATATTAAAATATCAGCAATAAACATTGAATGTTAAGATTATCTTTAAATGGTAAAATTATAAGCAATTTTATTCTTTGTAGTTTTTAAATTTTGTATACATGTCTGTGCATATCCATGCATGTGCACATGCGTGCACATAAGCTGTATGTGTGTGGTGTATGAGTGGGTGGTATGAGTTCACATTGGGTGTGGGTAGCTGAGGATGCTGGGTAGCTGAGGATGCTGGGTGTCCTGCTCTATCAATTTCTAGTCCTTGGAGACTAATACTGAACCTAGACTTAAGCTGGTAACCAGTGAGCTCCAGCAGTCTCACTGGCTCTCCTCTACCCACAAGCCCTGGAGTCAGACAAGTGGACAGCCATGCTAGGCCATGCCATGCTTCTTTGTGTTTATTTCTGTTAGTCTTGAGTTTCATTTGTCTGTTTTTGTTGTTGTTGAGACCTAATGTCACCATGTTGCCCTGACTATATTGGTATTTTCTGTGTAGACCAGGCTAGTGGAGAGCTCACAGAGCCCTCCCTGCCTCTGCTAACTGCTGAAAGGAAAGGCATTTGCCACCATGCCCAGCCCAGGCCAGGGTTTTTACCTTGGTGTTAAAGATGCAAATTCAAGTTCTCATGCTTGCAAAGCAAGTGCTCTTACCCAGTAAGCAGTCTCCCCAACCGTCTTTGTACTTTAATAAGTTACACAGTGAGTATATAGGACATTCTCCAATATAACCCATCCCAAGAATAGACAGGGCCTTGTCTATGGCTCAGAGACCAAGCTCTCAAAGTTAAGGCAAACTGGCAGACAACTATGTCAAGGTTAAAGAATCTAGTTGTTTTCAAAGGTCAAGGTATCAAGGAGTTGTAAGTGAGATCACTGAGAAAATATAGCTTCACCTCACTGTGGTTTCTTTAAGCCTTGTGAATAGACATAGTTAGGCAGGCACCTGTGTAACCAGCAAAAGTGGTAGGGTCTCATAGGACCTACAGCAAAATGAAGTTTTGTGAGGTCACAATGTTCACCTGCCCTAAAATAGCCTATAATCACAGTTGTTTACTTCTCCCCTCTCATTTACTACTAATATGATGTAATCCTTATCCCTTGAAAGAGTTGTAGCAGTACTTTGTTCCATATAGTAAAGATGTAAAGTATTTGTCTCCCAGGCTGTTTGGCCTTACAGAAAGTTACTACTTACTGACAGAGAGTTGCATTTGTTTGTTTGTTTTGATTTGATTTTTGTTTGTTTTTTTAGCATTTAAGATTGTTTCGAAAATCTGTGCATTTATTTCAAAGCCGGAATCTATGGAGCCCACAGGACAAAACAGGGATACTGCAATATTATTTGTGGCTTTCTTTTTGCTATGATATCATGCTACAACATCTAGAGCTAAATAATTGAAACACGGATCTTAATAACCTATAAAGATTAAGTAAATACCGTCTTGCCCTTTATAGAAAATGTTGTCTATTCTGTACTGTACAAGTTATTAATGTCAGATGTCCTTTAAAGAGTTTTGAAATGGTTTTTCTTATTAAATGATCATTTTGTGAAATAACTGTCCCTGTTGCTGTCTTAGGCTACCAGCAGGTTAGCTCATCATATAAGATTAAAATGGTAGAGGTTGGTGGATTGGCAAAAGCAATGGTCCAGTCAGCGCTCCTGCTTGAGAATCAGCTTGTTGAGAAACTCTGGGTTCTTAAAGTTCTGCAGCATCTCTCCACCTCTGGTGTGTATATTATTACTGAGTCTAAACATTTCGCTGTCTGACATTTTGCTCTAATAGACTATACAGTATAAATAGTTTGTTAAATTTAATTTTCAGGGGTTAATTGCACTTTAATGGTGAAAGCCCAGGCAGCCAGCAGAATCTGTGCTCACCTCAATGACCCAGATCCCTCAGGACAGCTTTTATTTCGTTCCTCAGAAGTACTTTGGAATTTACTGGAAAAATCTTCAAAGGAGGAAATTATTCAACAGCTTAGTAACTTGGAATGCCTGCTGTAAGTGCATGTAGATAGATAGGAATGTCTTCTGCCCTGAAGCGTAGCCAAAGATAGATAACCACAACTTTGAACATGTGTTCTATTCTGATCACTCGGAGCTGCTTTGCATGAACTCTCCATACTACGATGAAGGGGGTGGTCTGTTGCTCCTATGTGTTCAAATGCTAAATACTGGCCCCCAAGGTCTGTTGCCCCTGAGGAGATCCTCACACACACCCAGTGATGCTATGTAAACTCTGCCCCTCAAGTTATCCCTGATTGGTTAATAAAGATACCTACAGTCTGGATTGGGCAGGAGAAAAGGGGAGGAGCAAAGATTCCTGGGCTTAGGGTCTGAGGTAGGGACCATGAGAAGGAGAGAGGAGGGAGGGAGGAAATCACCATGGGATAGGTGGCTGGTGAGAGCGTGGCTCTGAGGGTTGGCCTGATGGAGTGGGAGCATCTAGGAGGAAGTGATCTAAAGTGGGGTAGAAACCCCTAATAGATATTTAAAAGCAACAAGGGGATGTAGCAAAACCCTATAATAATAATTACCAACACAAACTGATGCCCAACATGGGACGCAATTATATAAAAGGAAATATTTTTAATATAATATAATCAGTGAATTAATCTGGTGCCTGTATTTCTTAGCCAGCTAATTCCCCAATAGCCTCACAGAAAGACTAAGATTTATTAAATTTCCTTGAGCCAAATACTGAGCAATTATTACTCCATTATAAACCTCCAAGCTGGTCAGACTTCCAGTCAGCATTCCCATCTTACTTGAATCTTTTTATCCTTTCTTGATCGAGCTCTCCTCTTCTGATAGTTGCTCCACCTCCCTCACAGCCCCCTCCTTCACTTCCTGACTCTTTCTCTGCCCCTTCCAGAACTGGAAGTCTCACCTATTCTCTCTTAAGCTCTGCACTGGCTGTTGGCTTTATTGGCAAGGCAGAGAATGAATGATGTGTTTATACAAACTTGAGACAGGAGCTTTGAAGAAGAAACATAACAAAGTCATATGTCCAGATTAAACAAGAAATGAGGGCAAAGTAATCAGCATTTGAATAACACAGTGGTAAACTTTACACAGTGAATGAAATCATTATGCCTACAATAAGAAGCTATATTTTTGTTGTACTGTGGGCTTTGAGGTAGGCTTTATGTAGTAAGACTGACCTGGAACATGCAGTGTAGCTGGGTGGGGGTGCTCTCCTTTTTCCTCCCCAGTACTGGGAATAAATACAGCCATGTGCCTCCTTGCCCAGGAGAGGTCACACTTGTCTCTAGGATGCTCTAAAAGTGTATTATTATTTAAATAAATTGTGCTACTACAGATAGATAAAGTAAAAATTAGACTTCTAGAACTATTTATTCATTAGGTATCTGATTAGTATTTACTACCTTTCCAGATGTATATTTAAAATTGTCAATAAAATGTGCACACATTTTCAAATAAGTTTCAAATAATTCACTTATTTAACATATGGTTATTATCTGTTGTGCTAGGGTCAGTCTGTGATTATAATAACTAAAGCCTAGGTGTGGTAAGCAACATACCTTTAATCCCAGAGGTCTGAATGCTTCCCCTAAACCCACTTTCCCAATACACTTCATACTAGAGAGGGTTTCAACAAAACCAAATTTGAAGAAACACAAACATTTTGTGTTTAACGATATCCTTTTCTAACATTTTATTTTCTAGGGCTTTGAAGGAAGTATTTAAAAACCTATTTGTGAGGGGGCACAGTCACTATGAGCGTCAGCTTAGAAATGACATATTAGTTATCACCACAATTATAGCTCAGAACCCTGGAGCGCCGATGATTGTGAGTATGCATGGATCATATGAACTTCAATGGTGAAAGTGGTGGGGGCACTCTAGACTGTGTTTTAGTATTTAGCTGTGTTACTGCACTGCTAAAGTGTATTTTAATGTCTCAGTAGTCACCGCTGCACCTCCACCCCAGCACGCTGTTGCGTTCCACTGGAAGCCCAGCATGTGCTCTGTGTTTCACACTCCTATAGTCATCATTTCTGGTGTTTTTCATTTGTTCCTGCCTATCTAGCTACATTTTCTTTTTCACTGAAAGAACTTTATCATTTCCTGTGGGACAAACGTGGTACATGCTCTCTACAAAGTCCCTTGGGGTTCTTTTATCTAAAATTATCAATAATTTACCTTAATTCTTGAAATTTATGTTCATTGCATATAGAATTCTAGGTTGAAAAAAATCTGTTAGCACTTGAACGATAGTGTTCCACTGTCTTCTGCTCTTTGCTGTTCCTGGTAAGTACTGGTTATTTGGAATTCTTGCTTCCTGGTATGAAAGTGTCCTTTAAATTCTGTTTTCAAGATCCGCCCCCCCCCCTCCATCATTGGTTTTCAGGGGGTTTATACTTTATAGAGTATCCTACATATGTAACTTTTTCAGCAAGTTTGAACAAATTTGGGTCATTATTTTTATCAATAGTTTTTAGTTTATTCTCTTTCCCAACTTGGTCTAGCATTCCAAATATTAATACATTTAATTAGTTTTAGAAATGGTCTCATATGGATGTAGGCTTCTAGTCACTGTTTTCAAGAATTTTTCTCTCTAGTCCTCAGGTTGGGTGGTTGTATTGGTCTATATATTTAAATTAACTAATTTTCCTGGTCTCATCCATTGTACAAACCCCCCTTCCAGTGTGTTTGCATTTCAGATCTTAGAATGTCTCTTTTTCTTCAGTTCTGGAGATGAGCCCAGGACTTCTGTTACCTCTGAGCTGCACTCCTCTGAGCTGCACTCCTCTGAGCTGCACCCCTCTGAGCTGCGCCCCTCTGAGCTGTGCCCCTCTGAGCTGTACCCCTCTGAGCTGCACTCCTCTGAGCTGTACCCCTGGTCCCCTTTGATTCGCTCTTACCATTTCTACTTTATGTATTTCTGCATTCCCATTCATTAGAGCATCTTTCCTGTGGATTCTGACATAGGCCTCTGAAGAGTACTTTATCAGTTTTATTATGAGTGGACATTGGACTGGTCTGCATTCATACGTATGGTGGATTATGGTTCAAATCTCAGTTTGGTTCTTCTAGCCTTAATTATCATATGTAGAATTATCTGTATTTTGACAGGTCAGGCAGCAGTCAGAGTCAGAGCATTTATGTGCATATTTTTATTCTGCTTCTGGCTTCTTCCTCATATTACTGTACTACCTATCCATTCTTTTCCTTCTAGTGGCTGTGGTTGCCTCATCCTCTGATTCCTGTGTCCATTTAGAGTTTATTTACCTTTGAGTTTAGCATCCATACACAAGGTGTAGAATAGGATTGCTGTTGGGCTGAAAGCCCATTTTAAAAGGAGTTGGTATGAGAATCTACACAGTGATTTGTTAGTCTTTATCAGACTTTCAAAGTTCCAACTTTCTTCCAATTCTACTTTATCTTGGCTAAGAGAAAAGCACAAGATTGATGCTTTTTATATTTTTGTTCAAAGATTGTTTTATCATAACTACCCAGCCATATCAGAAGCTAATTCTCCCTCTACTTAAAAATATTTATTTCAATACTTTCGTGTCGTGTATGAGTGCATGACTGCAGGCTTGTCTGAGTGTGGGTGTGCACAGAAGCAGGGGGCAGTGTTGGAACACCTGGAATTGAAGTCGCTGGTGGTCATGAGCCACCCGAAGTGGGTTGTGGGAACTGAACGCAGGTCCACACTCTTTAACTCCTCGGACATCTGTCAGCCCCTTCCTGTACTGTATAGTGAACAAATAACTGAGTGACTAAAATCACAGTAGTCACACATCAGCCAAACCTGTCAGTGTACATCAGGTGGTCCAATATAAGAAAAGTCACTGAATTCATACTGTGGGAACACACAAGCAGTCTGAAAAAACCCCTAGTTAAGTCTTCCACGTGTAGGTAGACCCCATGTTTGTGTGACAGGCCACAGCCAGTCAGTGAGTTCTCAGTTCTGGTTGTGGTCAACATTCCAGCAACCACATGAATATAAACCAAAGCAATAACATTCTTACATTTTTAAAGGAGCCATGTGAATCCTTAAGAGGGAGGAAAATCATACTGCTAATGTAAAAGCGCAGTATTGTGTGCACCTATAAACTTTGCTTATTTTGCAAAGTCCAGTCTGCATATCTGTCAAAAATGAGCTTCCTGTGCGTATTTGCAGCTCTGGTAATTCTTTAGGGCTTTTGTGTTAAATAGTGCTGTTTTGCTCTCCCTGGATGTCCTTTGATGTATAGAGTGTGACTGGGAAAACAGTAACATTGAATAGAATAGCTATTGAAAAGAATTGGCCTTCCCACTGCTGTGGTATTACTTAAAGGTAAGAACTAGGTGGGCGTGTGCCGGCAACTCACGCGCTCACATAGCATCAGGTATACATGGACTAATACAAAATACCTCTTAGAAGCTTCAGCAAATTTAAAGTAAGTAAACTCAAGCTGTCTGTCCATGGTGGTGCTTTTTCACTTTTGTCTATTATTAGCACGATTATGAATGCAAATAACTTACAGTATGGAAGTTATATAGCAGCAGTTGAATATAGTAGACAACTGTGGGCACACATAGCTTAATTGCCATTCCAATTTCACCTTTGTGCTTGTTTTGTGTGTTTGTAATAGGAATGTGGCTTTACCAGGGATTTGATACTATTTGCAACTTTTAATGAAGGTAAAAATTGTACCATCTTGAGCATTTTGTGGGTGTCCTGGTGAGTCTCCTGTGTAACTTTAGCTTTCACGTCACTCCCTGTGTTTTTCTCTCACAGTGAAAAGTCAAAACCCTTTGGTAAAAAGTCTTAAGCTTTTTAATTGCTATGAAGATTTTGAACTGAAGAAATTGCTATTCAATATAATTGTGATCTTATGTAAAGATTTAACTACTGTGCAGGTAAAGACAACTCAAAATAGAAAAGTTAATAAAAGCATCTTATATAATAGTATAGTATTTTTGAAATCATGATTGCAAATCTTTTGTTAACCAATTCATTTCTATACCATTGAGAGTAACAACCTTATCAGCTTGCAGTCCTTTAAGATGTCCTTTGAAAACAGCACACATGAAGGATAACTTTGAACTACACTCACCAAAAAAATAGTAGTTAAGAGATTGAGCAATATATTCAGATCTCCTAACTAAAAGAGCATAAACAAAAATAGTTCACACAGCCTAGACCACGCACCCTCTGCTGCTCAGGACTGAATACCTGTCCTTGCTGCCACTGAGTCACAGGCACAGTCCACACACCTAGCCTGTCGGTTTCCACTTACTCTCCAGAAAGGGATGACTTAATGTACAGTAACAGCTGACCTCTGCTGTGCCGATCTCAGACCCTTAGGAGCCTGTATTTTCTTCACACAAGCCTAACATCTTTCATTTTTATTCACCCATCTCGCTTTCTATTTCTGTGTCACGTAGTATTTCAATGTTGTCCACTGAGTTTTCACAGTGATGCTAGAACTAATATTCTTGTTCTTAACTCCTAGTCTCGTTCTCTTTCAATGTCACCATGAAGTGACATGCTAGTGAATTCAGTAGAGAATAAAAAAACCTTCATGATTGTTACATAGACTAATGCTAAGTAAGTAGGAAAAATAGTATTATATAGGGCAGAGTTTTACATCATGAACTGAAATATGCATCAACCAGTATTAATGATTATATTAGCCACAAGCCATTTCCTTTTGCCATTGGTCATTTTATAATTTTTCATGTTTTAATTTTTTTATTAAAATGCTAGGTTTAATAGAATTATAAAATCTTAACGTGTCTAATTAAAAATGGCTTGTGACCTGACAGTCATTGATATGGTGTATCTTATGATTCTTTCATTTGTACATAAGAAACAATTAGCTTACAGTGCCCTATTACATTTGTGTGCCTTGAGGGCTAGAGGCACAGGAGAGAGGGAGGCTGGTGGACTGGTATGCTCAGTCCAGCTATGATCCCAAGCACTGTAAACAGAGAAAACTGAAAAAGCAGGGAAGAAACACCACCCAGTTATTTGCCTCCGATCTCCTACCTTTATGATTTTGTTATATATGTATGTACCTGAGTGGTA
The DNA here is from genome assembly GCF_947179515.1 of Apodemus sylvaticus. Lineage (NCBI taxonomy): Eukaryota > Metazoa > Chordata > Mammalia > Rodentia > Muridae > Apodemus > Apodemus sylvaticus. Next base: position 22,193,676 of record NC_067473.1, read on the forward strand.
TCAAAATGACTAATGTATATTTTCTGTTATCATTGACTGAAGAGCTCACACCCCAGGAAAGGGCGCATTGCTCTGTCCTTGATGGCGCTGGTATGCTGTCATTTTTGTTTCCATGTGTTTGGGATAACTCTACTGTCACAGATAGAAAAGAAATATTTTGAAATTATCACTGAAATATCGAATTTGAGATCTTGTATTTAATTTTGCTAAATTAAATAAAGCTATCCTAATTATATTCCTAACAAAGTACATTCTGCCTTTTCTTGTAGCTATTAATCGATGGCAAAGTTATTTTGGCTTTGTTGACCTATGTAAAAAAGCCTGAGAGACTCAAAATCATCGAGTGGTCCGCAGCACAGTATGAAGAACTACAACTGCATGCGATTGCCACCTTGTCCTCGGTGGCTCCTCTGTTGATAGAAGAGTACATGTCATGTCACGGCAATGCTCGGATCCTTGCGTTTCTAGAATGGTGTGGGCATGAGGGTGAGTTTCCGGCAGGATCTGGCAGCACTCTTGTCTGGTCTGCATTTCAACTGAACTCTCGGTATTTACACAGAAAAACAATAGTTACACTGAAGAAAACCAAAATATCGAATTCATTTTTGTAGTGGATTATATGAGTTAATAAACATTGAGATTTTAGGGCTAGAGAGATGGCTCAGCAGTTAACATCACCTACTGTTTCTGCAGAATACCTGAGTTGGGCTCCAAGTACCTGTGTCGGGGAGCACACAACTGCCTGTAATTCCAGCTTCAATGAGAGTTCCAGCATCAGTGACCTGTGCAGGCACGGGCACTCACGTACACAGGCCCCCGCATGGACACCCAAAGATAAAACACATGTTTTAAAAACATTGATATTTCAAACTTAAATATTAATCAGTATCCTAAATATAACTAATAAATGTTCAAAAGAAGTTATATAATTTTATTCAAATTTTTGTATTATGAGGCCTATACAAAGATTATACTTAGAAGGGAAATTTATCTGGACGATATTTTAGTGTGTTCATCCAACAAACACTGTCTACTGAGTGCCAGAAAATACATTTAGGTGAAAGTGGACACAAATCCCTAAATAATGTTATAATGTTTAAAACCTAGTTATCTAGCCACAAGCACTAGCTCTAAGCTATTGCGTGTCAAAAAGAAAAGCCTCAATTTGCAAATGTTATTTTATTCAATTCTTAGAAAGAAAATAAATATATTCATGTGCTTACAAGTTTGATTAGGAAGATCGATTTCTTTCTGTCAGTAATTTTTCTGTAGAACATGTTGGAGGTGTAAGAAAGAGAAAGGAAAGACTCAGAAGAATTCACTAGGCTGTCCACAGACTCATAATCCTCCCACCCCAGCCTCCTGGGTGTTAGGGTTATATATACTCAACACCACACCTGGATGAAAAGAATCTTGTAGGATGCACTTTCATTACATCAGCAATAACCAGACCCAGACTATAAGTCCCAGCTATTAAAGGTGCTAAGACAATGGACTGAGCAACCTGTCTCACAATAGAGAAGAAAATCATGTATTCATTCACAAAGGAGAGAACATTTTTATCCTTTGTATGTTTTAATATATTGAGTTGCTAAACTTAACCTTATTAAATTAGGAAATAAAAATGTTCTGAACATAGTTCACATTGTTTTATATTTACAGAATACTCCAAGGCAAAATGGAAAGTGCTGCCTCATAAGTTGCGTAGCTAACAGTTACTTGTGCCTCCTGTGTGCTGGGTCTTACAGAGTCCCTCAGGCATTCCACCTCTGGTTTGTCAGATGGGCAGAACCCAGTCTGAGAAGTTACATAATATATTTCTGACCACATAATAAAAGCAAAGCAAAGATTTAACCAGGACTCCATGATAACACACAGTAGTGCTTGAATTCTTTCAAAAATCCTTAACCTAAGGCTACTTATAGAAGCCTGTAATACATTATTATTTGAAATAGTGTATTACAACAGAAAGAGACTGTTAGGCATGTACCCCAGTTAGTGCAGTGCAGGCTGAGAACCTGGTAAAAGGGCATGCACCATAATCCAGCACTTAGGAGGCAGAGGCAGGAGGACCACAGCTTGAGGGCATCCTCAGCTAACAGGTTCCAGACCAGCTTGGGACCCATGGGCTCTGTCTCACAAAGGAGAGAAAGTTTTACTTGACTTTTTATCAAAACCTGCCAAATCTATAGTAATTAAATAACGGGGCGCTGTTCCAGGGATAGACAATCGTCGACTGCGAGAGATGGCATTTCCATTTCTGGAGACGCTGATAGTTCACGAGAGAAGGGTTGTGTGGAAGCAATGGATCCTCCACAGGAAAATGAAAACTTTACATTCTCTCACCTTGTTATTTAAAAAAAAAGTTTGCAAAATGAAGGCTTGTCTAAATACCTAAACTGTAAGACTCTTAAAGAATATGTGACAGATAGCATTTTGATAGGCATCAAGAGAGAAAATTTTTGTTTTAAAAACTCAGGAGCTTAAGCTGCAGAAGGGAAAGCCTACATAACAATTAGAAGAATTACAAGAAACTGTATAACAACATCTGCAACATACTAATCCACAATTCCAAGCAGCTACTACTTTTTGATGCGGAATTCAAGTTGAACTTTTTAAAAAACATGTATTTTAGCAGGAAGGTGATTCAGCTAACAAACACAGAATAAATGAGGATTGCCATGTTACTCAGAAAGTTTCAGATGTTCTACAAACATTTTAGGAGCTCAACCAGAGAAGTAATTAGAGAAATGCAGGTTAAGCTAAAGGTGAGCTACTACATAATGTTTAACAGATGTAACAAAAGAATCGACTGGTTTGGGCATTGTGTCCATTGGGTAACTTTTCTAAGATTTGGTTAACATCTCCTGTATGATGAGGGTCACTTGGAGAACCCCTTCTCCATTCAGGACAAGGACAAAATGTTCACCGTAGTGTTGGTACCAGTGAGTGGATAAACTGATTTGTTTTTAAATGAATGCTGAAGGCAACTAAAATAATGCCCCAAGTCTACATATGATACTGTAAATGATTTTTTAAAAAATTACTTTTATTTATTATTATTTATTATTAGCTGTGTGTTTGTGTGCACACAAGTACAGCAGTTGTGCATAGAAGCCAAAGGTATGAGATCCCTGGAGCTGGAGTTCCAGGCTCTTGTGAGCTACCCTCTGTGGGTGCTGGGAACAGAATTTAGATTCTCTGGAAGTAGAGTATGGATTCTTTATTGCTCTAGCTCCCAATGTGAGTAATTTTTAAAACATGGCATTTACTAGCAGAGCATTGCAAGAGGCACAAACAATGATAACTTTGGGTAAAATGTTAGGAAGCATATTTCCATTCTGAGAATAGAAAGAAAGAAGGAAAGGTCAATATTTCTGTAAGAGAGAGAGAGAGAGAGAGAGAGAGAGAGAGCAAAGTTGATTGGATTTTAATATCTCCTTTAATATATAGATATTTAAAATATATGTTTTGTTTATAAATTTGCTTGAAATGTTTCAAGCTTTGGGTTTCTTAGTATAAATTAAATTGTTAATTTTTCCTACAGATTCCTACTTCATTCATGGTAACAGTTTCCATGGTACAGGTGGCCGTGGAAACAAGTTTGCCCAGATGCGTTACACTTTACGACTCCTCAGAGCCATGGTTTATCTTGAGGATGAGACTGTGAACAAGGACCTTTGTGAACGAGGGGTTATTCATCAACTGATAGGTAACATAGTGCTTTGCAACCCGCTGGGGAAAGTTTGGTGTTTATGATCCTGCAGGCTTTCTATGAAATATTTTTCTACAAGTTGATTTTATGAATAAGCATATCCTTACCATTTTCCTGGGTTTTGTTTCATCTTGTTGAAATCAAGCAGTTCTCTTTTATAATCAATCCTTTAAACATTTATTTCCTCAGTTAGAGACTCCTTTATTAATCAGTATCTTTTTAATTTAAGTGAACTGTCGTTAGGTCTCATTTTTCTAGTAATAAACTTGCCACTTCTTGCTAAGCAGTGTGGAGCCATTTTCAAAATAGATAAAAGTTTCCAATCTATTCAGAATAATCAGCACATCTGTGTGTATAGAAAAGTATCCAAGAGTTTCTCTTCTAACTAGAAAATTCATGAATTTCAATTTCCAGCTCAAACTGCTTTGCCCTTTATTATTTGAAAATCCATAGTCCTCCAGCCCTTCCATTCTTGGAACTGAAAAGTGCTGTTCTGCCACTGTTTCATATAAATGTCATGTCGATGGCCTCTGCAGCCCAGCGCTCTGCTTCCACATAGTCAACCAACCACAGAAGTGTCTGAACAGAAAAAGACTTTTCTTGTCATTAGAAAGTAGTAATTTATAACAATTATTAGCATAGTATTTCCACTGTACTAGAAATTACAAGTAATCCAGAGGTGATTCAAAGTATACAATAATACACATACAGTTTCATATGCAAATGCTGTACCAGTTTGTGTTAGAGAACTAGATTTCCCTGGGTTTTGGCTTCTCAAGAACATCTGTACTCTGCCCATGTTAGCTCTCTGTGGCTATGATAAATAACTGGGAGAAACTGGCTCACAGTTTTACAGATCTCCACCCATATTAACTTGGCTTAGTGTTTTGGAGACTGTGGTAAAGCATTATGTCAGTCATCTGGCGTGGAAGTAAAAGAAAAACTGGAAAAGATCAGGTTCCCATCACCCTCCCTTCTAGTAGGCCACACCACTTTACAGCACTTCCCAACACCTATGCCCCTGGGGGGCAGTCACGATTTAAAATGGAAACATTGCTAGACACCAACTAATTGCGATCTTCTTTAAAAACGAATCCTCTACTTATTAAAATATTTTTCATCCAAAATTGGAAAAGATAGTGTTCTCTGATTATAATATTTGTGAGTAAAAGCAAACATATATGTTGAGACAGGGCCCAACTGTGTAGAAAAAGCTAGCCTCACACTCACTACAATCCACCTGATTCTACCTCCTGAATTGTGTAGTCAGAGTATGCACTGCCATGCATAATTTTACAAGGAAATTGAAAGTGAAGTTGTGTAAAAGCATTTTTCTTTGTTCCAAGTGGGATTAAAATACCACAAAGTACATTTTATTCACAGGTATGTGCACTCCATTACACAGTTTGAGCCGGAAGTGCAATCTCTGTCTACCCAGGGAGGGACAGTCATCCTGCTGAGCTGAGGGGTCTGTAGAGGAGCATAGCAAACAGAGCTCTCTCAGGACATTCACCCCTTCATTCTAAGTTGATCTTTGTTACACAATTCTTAGATGCAGGAGCCTTGTCTTTTTTAACCTAGCAGGGGTTTGTAGCAGTTCCATCCTCCATCCTCAAGAATATAGAACGTGCATTGCAAATCCACTATCCATGAATTATGCTTTCTCCTCCGACGGAGAGATTAAAAACTGTATCAGTCAGAATGCTGGGGAAACTTGTCCTGATAAGAACAAAAGAGAGGCATGGCCTGTCTTACCTTGTGCTGTCACACATCTGGCATCTGGTGAGTGGCAGAGCAAATAAATATCACCAAGGGGTGTGTACGTGTGCGTGTGTATGTGTGTGTGTACGTGTGTATGTGTGTGTGTACGTGTGTATGTGTGTGTGTACGTGTGTGTGTACGTGTGTGTGTGTGTGTGTGTGTGTGTGTGTGTGTGCCACAATACACATGTGGAGGTCATAGGACATCTTTATGGAGTCACTTCTCCTCTTCCGTCACCTTGCACAGGTTTCCCAGACCAAGCACAAGTACCAGGCTTTTCCAACCCAGCATCTTTACACGCAGAGCCATCTTCCTGGCCCAAATGCGGCCCAAATGCTGTGTTTTAGAAAGAATGGAACAGTGAAAGTAAAGGCAGAGAGTTCAATGTACCTTTATAAAATGAAGAATATTATTCTTTATAAATATACTCTATGATCCAGATCAAAGGTCCATAATTTCCTTGGGAAGTAAGATGAGGTAATCTTGAAAAGAGAATTGTAGCCAGCTCTTACAGGATTTCTGTAGACAACTCTAATAAAGGAACACATATCCCCCTGAGCATAGGGGACCTGACACTCTCTCTAGCAAGTTCTGCTATGTTCCTTGGGCTCTCATTCCCCACCCTCCCTTCTAAAAGGATAGTGCCACAGCAGCTGGGCCAGTAGACTGTTTCATTCTTTAGAAACAACTCTGAAGCCTCCTGTTAATGACAGTGTGCTCTTTACCTGTTTAAAAGAGCCTTCCTACCGTATTCGGCAAAACCAGAACAGGGAAGTGGGAAGGGGTGGGTGGGAGGACAGGGGGAGAGAAGGGGGCTTATGGGACTTTCGGGGAGTGGGGGGCTAGAAAAGGGGAAATCATTTGAAATGTAAATAAAAAATATATCAAATAAAAAAATGTTTTAAAAAAAGCCTTCCTAAATTCTGAAAGTTTAAAGGAAGTTCCATTTTTGGGAGACTTTTATTGTGAATGCCACCTGATTAGTGGTAATAATAACTGTTGAGTCAACTTTGGGCTTGTTTGCAAGGAGAGGATTTTGAGAGCTCATGGAATCTGGCTGCCTAAAGTTGCAGAAGGTATTCTCTTTATATAGACTTGCAGAGAAGGTCTAGAAGAAGAAAGAAAGAAACAGCAGAGATAGAGCACACACATAGAAGGGTCTCCCACGTTTGCTCCCAACTAGCAGAAAGAAAGAAGATAAAACAACTTACAGTCAGACGTTTTGATAACAAATGTGCAGAAGCATTTATTTCTGCTGCATAGAACTACATGTATTTAGACAAAATTAATTGGTCAAAATATGTTGTTAGGTTGTGATTTAATGACATTCCACTTACTCTGTACTAACATTTTTACATATGTAACACTGGTAATTATATTGAGATATTTTATATCATTGTGGTTCTACACACACACACATACACACACACACACACACACACACACACACACACACACGTAGAAATTCTTTGTGAGACAATTGACTTAAATGCTTAAGAAATCCATTTGCCACCCTCTGTCCAGTTTCTAGGTTACTATGCAATGAAACTAGCCCCTCCTCTAATAAAATGTTTTCTCTAACTGAAAAATCCTTTGATCTTTTAAAAAATGTATTCTTATATCATCTATCATATGATATATATCAATCATAGCATATATCAGATAGATAGATAGATAGATAGATAGATAGATAGATAGATAGATAGATAGATAGATAATGTATCGTCTCAACCACAGTTGGCTTCCCTCTCCCCCTCTTAGTTCCTTCCCCCAACCTTTCCCACCCCATGCATTGATTTTTCATTTTCCTTCAGAAAAGGTCAGGCCTCCCAGTAATATTAATCAAACATGGAATAACAAGTTGCAATCAGATTAGAGACCTACTTTCTTGTTAAGGCTGGAAGAGACAACACAGTAGGGTCCCAAAAGGGTCCCAAAGCAGGCAAAAGAGTGAAAGACAGTCCCCCTGCTCCTAATACTGAGTCCCACAAAACGGTTACACCGGCAACAAATACGATCAAATCCATGCAGGGTCCCTGAAGTCAGTTGGCAGTTCAGTCTCTAAGCCCCTGTGCACACGGATTAGTTGGGTCCATGGGTTTTCTTATGGTGTCCTTGGCCCCTGTGATTCCCACAATCTCCCCCCCCACCCCCACCCCCACCCCCCACCCCCCCACCCCCACCCCCGCCCCGTGGGATTCTACAAACTCTACCCTATGTTTGGCTGTGGGTCCCTGCATCTGTTTGCATCACTTGCCAGATGAAGCTTCTCTGACAACGATTATACTGGGTTTCTGCCAATGAGTATTGCAGAATATCGTTAAGAATCATTTCATAAATGGCTCCAGACACATAGGTAGCAGAGGATGGCCTTGTTAGACACCAGAGAAAGGAGAGTTCCTGGTCCTGGAAAGACTTGATGCTGTAGTGTAGAGGAATACCAGGGCAGGGAAGCGGGGGAGGGTTGATTAGACAAGGGGAGATGGCTTACGGGAGGGGGAACCAGGAAAGGGGACAACATTTGAAATGTAAATAAAGAATATATCTAATAATAATAATAAATGAATAAAATATAAATAAAAAATAATGAAAAACAACAACAACAAAAAAGAATCATTTCATAGATGTTTTTCTCTAGTGGTGTTTGGTTCTGTCTCCAGTCTCTGAGCTGTCTGGGCTGTGGTTCCTGGCTCTCCAGATAGTGTCAGGGCTGGGCTCCCTCTAGTAGCATGGGTCTCAAGCTGGATCAGTCATTGGTTGGCTACTCCCACAATTTCTGTACCACCCATACACCAGCAAATCTTGCGGGCAGGACAAATTGTAGGTCAGAAGTTTTGTGACTAGGTTAGTGCCCCAATCCCATCACTGGAAATCTTGCCAGGTTTCAGAAGATGTCACATTCCGGCTCTTGTCCCCATTGCTAGAAGTTATAGCTAGGCTCATCCTCATGGATTCCTGGGAGCTTCCACTGCACTAAGTATCCAGCTCATCTCTGAGTTGCCCTCATTTCCAGTTGTCTCTCCCAGTTCTGGTTCTCTCTCTCTCCCCCCCCCCTCTCTCTCTCTCTCCCTCTGCCTCCTTCCCCCCCTTCTTCCCTCCCTTTTTCCTCCTCCCTTACCCCCCTTCTCTCTCTCCATGCTCCCTAACCCGATCCCTCTTATTCCCACCCTCACGCACCTGCACTCCACCCACAGGATCTTTTTCCCCTTCCCAGGGAGATTCATGCATCCACCTTTGAGCCCTCCTTTTTACAAAAACAGTGTCACGAGGTCTCATTTATTAATTTTGGATCTTAATGCTTGTGCTGTTGGTGTTCTGTACAAGGAATTGTCTCCTGTGACAGTGTATTCAAGGCTATTCCCCACTCTCTCTTCATTCAATCTCAGTGTGCCTGATTTTATGTTGAGGTCTTTGATCTACTTGGACTTGAATTTTGTGTACAGTGCTAACACATGGATCTATTTGCATTCTTCTACATGATAAAATCCAGTTAGACCAGCATCATATGTTGAAAATACGTTCACTTTCCCATTGTCTAATTCTGACTTCTTTATAGAATATCAGGTGTCCACAGGGGTGTGGATTTATACCTGGGCCTTATATTTGATTCCATTGACCCTGTCTCTTTTTATGCCAGTACCATGTGGTTTTCATTACTACAGCTCTTTAGTCGAACTTGAATTCAGGATGATGATAACTCCAGAAGTTCTTTTATTGTATAGGATTGTTTTACCTATCCTGGGCTTTTGTTTTTCCATATGATGTTGAGTATTATTCTTTCAAGTCTGTAAAGAACTGTGTTGGAATTTTGATGAGAATTGCTTTGAATAAGTAATTTCTTTTAGTAAGAGGGAAATTTTTACTGTGTTAATCCTACCACTCCATGAACATGGGAGATATTTCCATCTTCTGAGGTCTTCTTCCATTTCTTCATTCAAAAATTTGAAGTTTTTGTCCTACAAGCCTTTCACTTGCTTATTAAGAATTACACCAAGGTATTTTATATTATTTTTGGCTGTTGTAAAGGGTGTTGTTTCCCTGACTTCTTTCTCAGTCCATGTGTTGTTTGTATATAGGAGGGCTACTGAGTTTTGTTCCTTTGAGTTAATCTTGTATCCAACCACTTTGCTGATGGGGTTTATCAGCTGTGGGAGCTCCATGGTAGAATTTCTGAGGTCACCTATATTATCTTATCATATGCAAGTAGCCGTACTTTGACCTCTTCCTTTTCAATTTCTATCCCTCTTGTCTTCCTACTCTAGCCAGAACTTCAAGTACGGCAGAGTAGACAGCCTTGTCTTGTTCCTGATTTTAGTGGAGCTGTTTTGAGTTACTTTCTGTTTAATTTGATGTTGTCAGTTGGATTTCTATATATTGCCTTTATTATGTTTGTATTGTTTATCATGAAGGGATGTTGAATTTTGTCAAAGGGTTTTTCAGCATCTAATGAGATGACCAAGTTTTTTTTCTTTGTTTATATGGTGGATTACATGGATGAATTTTTATATGTTGGACTGTTCCTGCATCCATGGGATGAAGCCTACCTGATTATGGATCTTTTTGATCATGAATGCTTTGTGCATATTTACTGAGTACGTTTGTACCAATGTTCATGATGGAAAATGGTCTGTAATTCTAATTTCTTTGCTTATGGTTTTTTTTATTTTGTTTTGTTTTTCAGACAGGGTTTCTCTGTGTAGCCTTGGCTGTCTTGGGACTCACTCTGTAGACCAGGCTGGCTTCTAACTCAGAAATCCATCTGCCTCTGCCTCCCAAGTGCTGGGATTAAAGGAATGTGCCACCACTGCCAGACTTCTTTCTAATTTCTTTATGAAGGCACTTAGTGCTGTGAACTTTCCTCGTAGCACTGCTTTCAGTGAGTCCCATAAGTTTGGGTATGTTGTGCTTCATTTTTATTGAATTCCAGTAAGTCTTTAATTTCTTATTTCTGTCTTAACCATTTATTCAGTAAAAAGTTCTTCAGTTTCCATGAATTTTTAGGCTTTCTATTGTTTCTTTTGTTGTTGAAATCCACCTTTAAGAAACAGAGGTCTTGTAGGATACATGGAGGGGGTCATTTCAGTTTTCTTGTATCTGTTGAGACTTAATTGCAACCAAGTGTGTGATCAGTTTTGGAGAGGGGTCTGTGAGGTGTATATAAGAAGGTGTATTCTTTTGTGTTTGGGTGAAATGTTGTGTAGGTATCTGTTTCATTTTGTTCATAGTGTCTGTTAGCTCCATTATTTCTCTGTTTAAGGTTTTGTCTGAATGATTTGTCCATTGGTAAGAGTGGGGTATTGAAATCTACTCTCTATTAATATGTTCAGTTTGATGTGTGATTTTAACTGTAGTGATGTTTCTTTTACAAATGTGGGTGTAGGCAAGGTGCCCTTGCCTTTGGGGCTCACATGTTCAGAAGACATCTTCTTCACGGAGTTTTTCCTTTGATGAGTATGAAGTATACTTCTCCATCTCTTTTGATTAGTTCTGGTGGAAAATCTGTTTTGTTATATCTTAGAATGGCTACGCCATCTTGATTTTTAGGTCCATTAGCTTGGAAAATTTTCTTCTATGATTTTGTTAAGAATATTTACTGGATCTGGGAAATGAGATTCTTTTCCTTCTATTCCTATACTACCTAGGTTTAGTGTTATAATAATGTCTCAGATTTGACCAATGTATCATTTTTTATCTTCTACACCTGAGGTTTTCTCTTCCATCTCTGGTGTTCTGTTGGTGATTTTTGTGTTCATAGTTCCTGATCATTTACCTAGATTTTCTGTCTCCAGGATTCTCTATTTATGTTTTCTTTATTGCTTCTATTTCCATTTTTAGGTCTTAAACAGTTTTATTCATTTCCTCCACCTGCTTTTTCTTGGTTTGATTGGGTTCTTTAAAGGATTTATTCATTTCCTTTCCATTGTTTGCCTTGAAAGGATTTGACCATTTCCTCCTTAGGGGCCTTTACCATCTTCATAAAATTAGTTTTAAGGTCATTTTCCTGTGCTTCAGATTTGTTGGAATATGCAAGACTATAGTAGGAAGGCTGGGCCCTGGTAGTGTATATTGCCCTGGCTGTTGTGTTCTCAAACTGGCCTCTATCACCTGGGTGTGGGATAACTGTAGGTTTATAGGCCAATTTCAGAGTTTATCTTTGATGAGTGGATTTTCCCCCCTGTTTTCCATTTCCTTTCTGTTATTCTGTCTTGAGCAGCCTATGGTTCTGGTGACAGGGCATGGGCAGACTCTGTGACATTTGGGTTGGGATTTTGAGATTCTAGGAGCTTAGATGGCCTCTGGGGTTCAAGGGTACCTTTATGTCCTCTGATAGAGTAGAGCTTCTGCTAGAGTTGTGATCTGGGATATGGTGTTAGGGGACGGGGTGCTGTTGACACACTGGGCAGGCTCTGAGGAAATGTTGGATGTCTGTGGTTTCTGGATATAGTCATGGCATCTAGTAGAGCATGGGGATTCTCCTGGAGTTGTGGGCTAGAATGTGAAAAGTCTTCTTAAAGGGAGTTTCCTAATAGTAAATAATAAAAATGTATCTAATAATTACATTCTTCAACTTTTCTCTTACCAGAAATTTTTAAAACTATGATGAGCAGACCTGCTGAGAAGGAAGAGGCCATTGCCTTAGAAATCCAGTCTGACACATTACTTATTCTGTCAGGCCTTTGTGAAAATCATATCCAAAGGAAGGTATGTAATGTGGAACCTCCCAGTCCACAGTGCCCATACATGTTTTCCCTTTTTTCTAATCTTGTCTCCTGTGGGATGATGGGATGGCTCAGCACTTAAACACGCTCAGACTAAGCAACATGAGTTCCATTTCTGGAATCACATGACAGAAGGAGAAACTTGTCTTCGACCTCCAAACATGCATCATAACACACACCTGCCTATACAAACGCACAATGAATAATAAACCAAATTTAAAATCTAACTAAATTTTAATACCTTTAGAGTACGGTTACATGCATCCTGTGTAATGTTCAAGGCTTGAATATATATCTAAGTAGGTTTTTTGAATGTGCATAACATATTTTACCAATACTCCAGTTGGAACATGTAATATGCATCTCTAAGCACAATCTTGTACAGGTATCACATTGACTTATCTGTTCTGCAGACATGCACCTATAGTTAGTTTTGACAATTCTGATACAAGTGAAATCACACAGAATTTGGTCTTCCATATGTGGTTTTGTTATCCAGAGAGAATTTGCCATGTGTTTCTGGAATATATTCATAGTGTTGCATGTATCATTCTTTTTTTTATCACTAGTGATCTATTACCTATAAAAACCTGTTTATCTGGTGTCTTCTTGATAAGCACTTAGGCTTTTTGTATTTAAACTGTTAAAACAAAAGTTTGAGTGAACACTCTTGATCCAGTCTTTCAGGAAAATGTAATTCTTTCACTTCTTCTGAGTAAAGACCTAGGACTAGAATAACAAGATTGAAAGTAGCCAAGCAGCTATCCATAATAGGCTGGATTGTCAGAAATATTGCTTGGAGTTTCAGCTGTCTTTATATATGAAACTAGAATATTAAAACAATGGTTTAATTCTCTTTCATAGTTATTAGCTCTATAGTAAGCTATTGTCATAAAATGATAATTTCAATAAGATAGAATTGGAAAGATAAAAAATTTAGATAGATTTTTAAAAAGTTTAGATGTATATATATTTTATCTGTATGAGTATTTTGCTCACAGGTGTGTCTGTGCACTGTATGCATGCCTGGTACTAATGTCAGAAGAGGGTATTGGATCTCCTGGAATTACGGATTTTTGTAACTGCCATGTAAGTGCTAGTAATCAAATGCAGTTCATCTGAAAGAAAACAAGCACTCTAATACCATAAAGAGAGTTTTAAAGAGAGGCAATAGGAAGAAAAAGATAGGTTTGACTCCAAACCTTGAAATATAACATACTGTTCTTTTCTGCCCTTAGCCTGCTCATCTAGAATAATAATCATGATCTAAGCAGGAACTAGAACAGAACGGCATGGCAGTGAGGAAAGGAACTGGTAAAGGGAAACAATTGAGTTCTGATAGGTTTATATAAGTCATTAAAGGTTGGCTTGTCACTTATCTACTTACTCCTCTCCTGAGAACATGGCATCTGCCGTGATGCTTATTGATGCCTGCTGCACATTTACAAGACTCTAAGCTGCATTCACCCCAGTGTGGAAAAAGTTATGGACAAGTCTTATATGGTTTACATTTTAAGACACAGAGAAAAATTACTAAGAACACTAAGCTAGCACATTGATTTTAAAGTGATTGGCTTTATAATTTACCACAAAGAACTAAGAATGAATGAGTACATTCTTTAAAAACAAACTACTTTTTAGATTTCTTTATTTTACGTGCATGAGTCTTTTGCCTGCATGTAGGCATTCACCACGTGTGTGCTTGGTGGCACGGATGTCAGAAGAAGGAATTTGCTTCTCTGAAACTGGATGACTGTGAGCTTGATGGATGTGGGTTCTGGAGAGCCACATATGAGAAAAGCAACAAGTACTCTGAACTGCTAGGCCACCTCTCTAGCTGTGAATAAGTACAGGTTTTAATTGTTTTAAATTCCTAGCTTGGAAACTAGCAAACCTAGTTTGAAAACAACCAAACAATGCTAGTATTATTTTTCTGATATAAAAATATTCCTAAGGGGTAGGATGACATAGAGAAGGTGACAGAACAATTATATATTTATTCCAAGAAATGATTTAAACAACTCTCTTTGACAGGAAATGTTTGGAACTGAAGGAGTTGACATAGTTCTTCATGTAATGAAAACAGACCCCAAGAATTTACAGAGAGGTTTAGGCTACAATGTCCTTCTTTTCAGTACATTGGACAGCATTTGGTGAGTATTTCAATGACTAAGTGAACACCCTAGTATAAGGAAATTAAGTTTACAGCTATTGTTTTCTTCCCTCAGAAGTGCACTCGAGGGATAAGTCAGTGCCTTTTCTGTTAGATAGCCTGAGTGTGAATTTGCCAAGTAACCAAGTCCATCTACCATGCAAGTAGAAAAGCCACTCGTTTCAAAAATCATTTGTTGTGATTAATTCCATTCCACATTGGTGTCGTGTGGGAAACAGAAGCATCCCTGTTACATATGCAGGATGATGCTTCTGCTTTAGCTCTCTTAGGCACTCAGCATTGCTCCAGTGACAGTCATCTAACTTTCCTGTAATTTTGTGTTGTTTTAGTAATTAGAACTTCTAAACATAAGTGGACATTTGGTATAATTAGTTTTCCTTGTACCTTTTCGATCTTAGATTTTATTGATAACTTAAATGCATTAAATGTTCTCAGAGTTCTCCAAAGAAACAAAATTAATATGTTCTATATAGAGAGAAATATTTATTGTAGAAACTAGCTCTGTTTAAAAGTTAACAAGTTGTAAGCAGGAAAAAACAATGCAAGCTAAATGTCTATCTTGGCTTCTTTTCTAATTTCAATTCCACAATGATCTGACAAAAGTAACTTAGAGAAGACCAGGTTTATTTTTGCTCATAATTCCAGGTTCCAGTCCATCACGTGAGGGGTCAAGCTGTCAGGAGGTAGAAGCAGCTAATCCCCTTACCTCCACAGTTAGATCAGAGAAAGAGCAAATGCTTGTGCTCAGCTTGTCTTCTCCATTCTTAGATAAGGAGAGGGGGACATAAATAACCCAGGGAATGGTGCCACCCACAGGATGGGTCTTCTCACCACAGATAATGTAGTCAATATAACCACCAACAGACTTGCCCAACCTAACTGGTCTCTTGTTTTAAAAAAGGAAGCCATTTTTAACCAAAGAACAGAGGAAGCTGACCCTAGCAGGCTTTAAGGCTTGGAAGAAAGATAACTGCTACTAATGACTATCATCCTCATCATTACTATTGTCAACAGCTTTGTCAGCTTACTAAGGAAACTACTGAGAAAAACAGTAAAAGTAGCCCTGGAAGCAGTCTCAGTCCCTCACTCCGTGCAGTCACATAGACTTGAGCAGTAGGCACTGTAGCAAATGTCACGTGCAAGGATAAATGTAATCAAGATGGTCCTGGGAAGGCTTGATGCAGCAGTGTAAGGGAATACCAGGACAGGGAAGCAGAGGGGTTGATTGGGGACAGGGGGAGGGAAGAGGGCTTATGGGACTTTCAGGGAGAAGGAAGCCAGGTAAGGGGAAATCATTTGAAATGTAAATAAAGAATATATCTAATAAAAAAATCATCAGATAATTTAGTTGCACCAAACCATGAAAGATATGGGAAACACATAAATACAGCAACTAGAGACCTTCAAGAATCATCGGTGAGAAGTCCCTGTAACTCAACTTGCAAGGCACCTACCACCAACCTTTACTCTCCTCCTCCACACATGCGCATGCATACACAAATAAAATCTTGAAAAAATTACAGTTGAACCACATTTATAAAGCTTCTTTAGAGTTTCTATGTTTTAAGTAAAAACAAATTACCTACTTGGTTTAGAGGACTAAAGTAAAGGCATTGCTGTGATAGGAGGGAGGGTCTGCAAGTCAACTCCAACTACTGATGCTTGCTGAATGACTGGCTTTCTCTTAATTGAAGGTGCTGCATTTTGGGGTGTTATGCTTCTGAGGATTATTTTCTTGAAAAGGAAGGGATTTTTCTCCTTTTGGATATACTGGCAGTAAGTACTATCCACAGCACTCTAACACAAAACATGCATGCGTCCATGTTAACCTTTTCCAAACCAAGTGCCAAAAAAATAGGTTTTTTTTTTTTTAATAAATGTGCCTCAAACTATGTTCAGATATAGTGATGGGCTTTTGTTTGTTTGTTTGTTTGTTTGGGGTTTTGGTTCTTTTGCTTTGTTTTGAGACATGGTCTCTCCATGTAGTTCAGGCTATCCTGGAACTCACTTTATAAATTGGCCAGCCTGGAATTCACAGAGATCCTCCTGCCTCTAACTTCTGAGTGCTGGAATTAAAGGTGCATGCCATGCCCAGCTAGATATATTGTTTTAAACAAAATCCCTCCCAGAGATTCCCAAAACACTAGCATATTAAGGGTTCTGAATATTCCTCCAGTCAATGTTCCCACACACAGGTAAGCTGATGTTCTACTCTGTCTACCTGTGAAGAAATAGTTTCTGACAAGCTATACTGTGTCCTCTGTCAAATCTCTATCATCCAATCAAAACTTTTCAGCTTTTCTCCAACACTAACGTTATGGGTAACATTAGAAAAAGATGACTGTAAAGAAGTGCCTGCAGTCCAGAGGTAATATGAGGACATGTGGTGTGTCAGGCATGAGCTAGGAGCTACCACCACCTTGCAGCTGTGGAGAACAGACATCATTTCCATTGATCTGAATTAGGACTGTAGTCAGTATAACAGAGGAAGTCATAATTTAATATCAGTGAAATACGAAAGTCTCATGCAGAGTCATAGCCATGTCGATTTTAACTTCACTTTTTATTTTATTAACAGAAGAATAAACCCACTTTGACTTGATAAACATACCAAAATTATCAGTCTTATCCTGTCCTTGCAAGAAAATTTGTATATTACTATATTCACAATGTTTTCATCTATAAAACCAGATAACAACAGCATCTGTCTGCCCCCCACCCCCCACCCCCGTGTCAGGAGCTAAATGAGTGACATACTGTGGGTGTCTGAGCACTCTGTGAATATGTACATGAATATGCTGTGCATGTGCGTATGTAAATTCATTGACCTGTTATGCCTATATACATTGTTGTAATGTGTTTGCTATGATTAGGTCACTAAGTTGTACATACCCTGGATTTAGTCAGTAAATGTTAAGAATGTTCTTGCAGCCAGGCGGTGGTGGCGCACGCCTTTAATCCCAGCACTTGGGAGGCAGAGGCAGGCGGATTTCTGAGTTCGAGGCCAGCCTGGTTTACAGAGTGAGTTCCAAGACAGCCACAGCCAGGGCTACACAGAGAAACCCTGTCTTGAAAACAACAAAAAAAAAAAAAAAAAAAAAAAAAAAAAGAGGAATGTTCTTGCATCAATTTCAACCATTAACATCTGTTTCTTTCCCCTGGAAGTAAAGTAAAAAACAACAACAAAAACCACTCGGTTCTGTTTCTTTTTATTTTTTTTATTTTTTTTTTATTGAATATAATCTTCATTTACATTTCAAATGCTAAAGCCTTTCCCGGTTTCCCCCCTCCCTGAAAACCCTCAACCCCTCCTCCCACCCCCTGCCTCCAAGTGTATGCCCCTCCACCCAACCCACTCCCACCTCCCTACCCAACCCCTCCCTGCCCCATTTGCCTTTGTTGGGGCATCTTTTGAGCCTCTGCAGGACCAAGGACCTCTCCGCCCATTGATGCCTGGCAAGGCCTTCCTCTGCCACATTTTTGGCTGGAAGCATGTGTGCCCCTTGATTGATGGTTTAGTCCCTGGGAGTCCAGGGGTGTCTGGGTGGCCGACATTGTTGTTCTTCCTATGGGGTTGTAAACCTTTTCAGCTCCTCCAGTCTGCCCTCCAACTCCTCCATTGGGGACCCCACGCTCAGTCCAATGGTTGGCTGCTAGCATCTGCCTCTGTATGTGGAAGGCTCTGGCAGTGCCCTCTGGAGACAACCATAACAGACTTCTTTCTGTATGCACTTCTTGTCATCCATAATAGTGTCGGGGTTTGGTGACTGTTTATAGGATGAATCCCCAGGTAGGGCAGTCTCTGGGTGGCCTTTCCTTCAGTCTGCTCCACACTTTGTCTCCTTTATTGCTCCTGTGAGTATTTTGTTCCCTTTCTCAGAGGAACCCAAGCACCTCCACTTCAGTTCTTCTTCTTGAGCTTCCTGTGGTCTATGAATTGTAGCTTGTTTATTTTGAGCTTTTGGGCTAACAGCCACTTATCAGTGAGTGCATACCATGTGTGTTCTTTTGTGATTGGGTTACCTCACTCAGGATGACACTTTTTAGTCCCATCCATTTGCCTAAGAATTTCATGAATTCATTGTTTTAAATAGCTGAATAGTACTCAATTGTGTATATATACCACAGTTTTTGTATCCATTCCTCTGTTGAGGGACATCTGGGTTCTTTCCAGCTTCTGGCTATTATAAATAAGGCAACTATGAACATACTGGAGCATGTTTCCTTATTACATGTTGGAACATCTTCTGGGTATATGCCCAGGAGTGGTATAACTGGGTCCTTAGGTAATACTATGTCTAATTTTCTAAGGAACCACCAAACTTATTTCCAGAGTGGTTTTACCAGCTTGCAATCCTACCAACAATGGAGAAGTGTTCCTCTTTCGCCACATCCTCTCTAGCATCTGCTGTCTCCTGAGTTTTTCATCTTAGCCATTCTGACTGATGTAAGGTATGAGATGGAATCTCAGGGTTGTTTTGATTTGCATTTCTCTGAATAACTAAGGATGCTGAACATTTTTTTAGGTACTTTAGAGCAATTCTAGTTTCCTCAGTTGAGAATTCCCTGTTTAGCTCTGTACCCCATTTTTATAGGGTTATTTGACTCTCTAGAATCTAATTTCTTGAGTTCTTTATATACATTGGATATTAGCCCTCTATCAGATATAGGGTTGGTAAAGATCTTTTCCCAATTTTTTGGTTGCTGTTTTGTCCTATTGACTGTGTCCTTTGACTTACAGAACTTTGCAGTTTTATGAGGTCCCACTTGTTGATTCTTGTTCTTAGAGCATAAGCCATTGGTGTTGTATTCAGGAAATTTTTCCCCTGTGCCCATGTGTTCAAGGTTCTTCCCCACTTTCTCCTCTATAAGCTTCAGTGTGTCTGATTTTATGTGGAGGTCCTTGATCCACTTGGACCTGAGCTTTGTACAAGGAGATAAGAATGGGTCGATTTGCATTTTTCTACATGCTGACCTCCAGTTGATCCACTAGCATTTGTTAAAAATGCTGTCTTTTTTCCACTGGATGTTTTTATTTTTAGCTCCTTTGTTCAATATCAAGTGACCATAGGTTGGTTTTGTTTCAAAACAGCTCTGCTAAAAGGTTAAATATTATGGAGTATTTACTGTATTGCAGTCTCTCCTTCCCTCCCCCCCCCTCTCTCTCTCTGAAAGGGTTTCTCTGTGTAGCCCTAACTGTCCTGGAACTTGCTCTGTAGAAGATCAGGCTGGCCTTGAACTCACAGAGATCCACCTGCCTCTACATTCTGAGTATAGGGATTAAAAGCATGCACCACCTCACCTGACTCTTGTTCTTATAAAGGATATTTGTATTGTCCTGTTTTGCTAAAGCAGGTTCTCAACTTTCCTAGTACTATGACTCTTTAATACAGTTCCTCATGTTATGGTGACCACCAAACATTGCTACTTTATAACTGTAATTTTGCTATTGTTATGAATCATAATGTAAATATCTGTGTTTTCTGGTGGACTCAGGCAGCCCATGTGAAAGGGTCATTCAACACCCCCATAAGGGGTCATGACCCACAAGTTGAGAACCACTGCTCTATAAAAACAACTTTTAGAATGAATCTATATATCTATATCCATATATAGACATAAATATGTAAATATAGATACAAAGGATTTGTTAGAATGGCCTACAGTCTGGTCCACTGGTCTATCAATGGCTGCCTACATATGTAAAGTCCAAGAATCCAGAAGTTGTTCAGTCCATGAGCCGTGGTCTTCAGTACCCACCAGAATCCTGAAGATGTAGGCTTTAATACTAGTGAAGGAATGGACTTGCTAGCAGGAGCAAGCAGGCAAAGAGAGCAAGCTTCCTTCTTCCATGTCATTCATATAGGCTACCAGCAGAAGATGTGGTCTTGTTGGCGTAGATATGGCCTAGTAGAGAAAGTGTGTTACTGTGGAGGTGGGCTTTGAGGTCAGATATGCTCAAGTGTGGCCGGTGTGAAACAGCTGCCTGTGGACCAAGATGTCCAACTCCTGGCTCCTCCATCACTATGTCTGCCTGCACACTGCTATGCTTTCCACAATGGGGATAATGGACTGAACCTTCAAACTGTAAGCCAGCTTCAATTAAATGCTGTCCTTTTAAGAGTTGTTGCCTTGCTGATGGTGTCTTTTCACAGCAATAAAACCCTAACTAAGACACCTTCCCAGGATTTATATGTAACCAGTAATTTATCATGGAGGGTGGGCCCACAGTTCCATCTCTAGTCTATGATTGGTTGCTGACAAGCTCAGTTTTGTACTGGTCCAGTGCAGGCAAACATAGCTACTGTGAGGTCAAGCAGTCTGCAGTGGCTGTGTCATGTTCTGAAGGTAGTATTTGAAGCCCTTCTTCCCGTGTTCCACCTCTTATAATCTATCTAAATATAATCTTATAAATATCTAGTTTAGAGACGAGCATATAGCCATCACTTATTCTTAGCAGTTTAAGCAGCTATGACTATCTGCATTTAGCACTGTTGATTACTGTTAGCATTCTGGCTAAACTCCACCCCACAGTTACCTGGAAACAGCCAGGTAGGCCTGGGTCACTATAAAAGGAGCTACTGGCCCCTCCTCCCCTCTCGCTCTCTTTTTCTCTCTCTCTTGCCTCTTACTCCCTCTCTGTCCCCATTCCTTCCCCCTCTCTCCACATGGTCACGGCCAGCCTCTCTCCATTCTCCCTCTCTCTGCCTTTCTCTGCCTCTACTACCCTCTTAACTCCCCTCCCCATGCCCTAAATAAACTCTATTCTATACTGTATGTCATGTGGCTGGTCCCTCAGTGGGAAGGGAGGCCTTGGCATGGGCTTCCAAGTCACCCCCTTCCCCCATACCTTACCACACCCCATAGAACATATCTTAGACATCTTTCTCTTTTAATAAACACAAACAGAAGATTCTTGATTCGAGAGTGAATAGCATTTACCTATAGATACAAAGATCAGTGTTTAGGACTTAGTTTGACACCATGGCACTTTAGCTAAACCATAGTGGTAAGTAACTTCTAGGGCCTGTGATTTCCTCAGCCATGGAGTGTTATCCAGTTCACAGAATCATGCAGGTACGTTCTGTGGAGAGTGCCTCAAATGCAGTCTGAATTTGGGTTGGTTAACCCATTAAAGTTGTACCACTGTGGCACTGGTATTTAGATCTTGCCCAGCAGGTTAACATTGTAGTTTGTAGGGTTTATAGCTGGTTAAGACTGCTGATGTTTTTCTCCTCAGTGTCTGCAGAGCAGCTTCTGGCCCTGTAAAAGCTAGCTAGCAGTGAGGAAGGTCCCAACTCAGTTCTAGCTTGTTTTCTCTATATCTTGCAACCAAGATATATTGTTTCTTGAGCAATAGGATCTTATCATCTGGTTCTGGTGAGCCACCATGAAGAATTTCAGGAGTCTGTATTGTTTTGAGGATCTATGGAGCCTCACTAGCCAACAACTCATGAGGACTTCCACACCTGGCACTTGGACTTTTAATACAATGGCTTTTAGGGTCAGTGTTTTCCAGCCACTCAGATATCTTCATCCTAACTTTTTAAAAAACATACCTTTAATGTTTTGTAGATTTATTTTATGTTTGTGTTTTGCCCAGAAGTATGGGCATGCCATGCACATGCCTAGAACCCACAAAGCTCAGAAGTGGCCATTGGGTCCCTTGGAACTGGAGCGTTGGATGGCTGTGCATTACCACATGGATGCTGGGAATCAAACTTGGACCATATGCAAGAACAATTGTTCTTAAGCACTGAGAGCAGCGTCCTGTCCAGCTGCTTGACGTGCTTTTGCTTGGCTTACAAAGTCACAGGATTTCATATGCCTTTCTCATACAGCCTTCGTTTTGGTTAGCCATCCTCCTTCATCACACCTTTTCACTACCCCATCCTGCCTATATCCCTGGTACCTCCTGTATCCACTGTCTCCTTCATATCACCTGTACTGTACAAGCCTTCCTCCGTATAGAAGACACCCTGTTCCCAACTGGAGCTTTCTGAGTTTACTGACTTCTACAGGTCCTACTTAAATCTACAAATCTAAAGCTTCAAAGTTACGATTAGATAGGATTTTCTACATCTAAATTTTATATTTTGGTTTTAAAATGTGTATACTTGGTGACAAGAGAAATTTTTCTTGAATTCTTAAAAGTTTCTGATGTCACAGTTGCTGATAAAGCCTAAATTTACACATCATTTTTTCATAATTGACTCTCACATTTGTACCAGTCATTCTCTTGATAACAAAGAATGTACCTGGTGATTATCTTTTCAAACCTTAACAAAGGATGTAAGTGGAAAATATCCTGTACTCATAGGAACCTGATGACCATGCTCCATTTTAAGCAAATATGCATATTCTCTCATGTTTTGAAAACGTCTCCTTCCATTTCCACCAAATGAATACATATTTATTTTGAAGTATGTTTATCACTACTTAAGAATTATATTCAAACTCTTTATTGTTCTAGTATTGATGAATGCTCATGAATGCTTATAAATGACTTACTGGACATTGATACAGTCAGACTGCTCAGAAGGCACTGCCTGATAATCCAAGGGTCTCTTTCATTTTCAATATTCATTAACATTTTTGTCATTTTCTATTTCCTTGCAAAGTTGAACCAAAAAAAATTCTGTAATCTGATTCTTGGAATAATGGTTGAATTTTGTGATAATCCCAAAACTTCTGCTCATGTCAATGCTTGGCGTGGGAAGAAAGACCTGACTGCTGCCAGTCTCTTAATTAAACTGTGGAGAAAAGAGGAAAAAGAGCTGGGAGTAAAACGTGACAAGAATGGCAAGATCGTTGGTAAGTGTGGCCACAAGTTTGGGTAGAAACAATTCAGAGATTTATCCAGAGTTTTAAAGCATAGGAATGTGAGGATGCTTACCCATTTTATGAGGTTCTTCCAACAAGATGCTAAAGACTTTTATCATAAATTATGAGTACTTGGGGTACAAGGGGGAATAGTTCAATCAGTGAAGTGCTAGCATGACTGTAATTCTACCCCAGATCAGCAAAACAGAACACAATAAACCAAAACAAAACAAAACAAACTTGGTTCTACTGATTTGACTGAATCCTAGAGATGAGTCTCCTCCCTAGAGCGGGGACTGTGCCTGGCCTTGCCTCCCCGCCCCCTCCACACCCAACCCCAGGGTAGAACCAAGCATCCCAGGGCCAATTACAAGCCCTGTCTCAAACAAACAAAGGAAGCAAACAAGCAAAAAAAGTAAACAGACAGCACCTGTGGAACGATGATACAGGTTGTCCTCTGGCCCACTGCCCCCCTTCTCTAATAAAATAAGTCGTGAATAATTAGAAGAAAATGGAATAAGTTAGTAGTGGGTTCAGGTTTAATAGACTATTTTAAAACATGACACCTACCTATATTCTTTAGCTCAGAAATTAATGATACTTCCTAAATCAGTTTATTTGGACTTCTTGCTTTTATAACTAGGTTCACTTATTATGCTTCACTTAGCATTAAAATTTGATAGATAAGTAATATTTCACAACAAACCTTATAGTACTATGTGCACCGGTGGTTCTATAATTTTCTTTTTATACAAAAGAGGTTTCTTTTTAGTAAAAATAAGTCAAATGTTCACCAGTCTTCGCTGCCATGTTCTAAAGAGGTTGGTGGTATCAGAATGGGTAATTGAATTGTAGAGCTTGTGGTACTGTGTTACATCTTCATTCACATTCAAATTGTTTTTAGCAAAAGTGTTAGTAATATCTATGTTGAATAAAAATACTACCACTTTGGATTATTTCTGTCTCTAATCTCATTTTTGCTATCTAAGTTTTAAATTAAAACATCATGAAGTAGATTTTCTCTTTATGGTAAAATTTATAGAAACCAATCAAAATTATCACACCACTATTGATCTGACATTATCCCATCTCTAGAACTTTATACTTGACAAGGTTTCTACATAGAAGGCTCCGCAGTTAAGAACACTTGCTACTCATTCAGAAGACCTGAGTTTGAATCTCAGCACCCAGATAAGATAGATCACAACTGCCTATACCTCCAGTTTCTGGAAGCCAGTACCTTCTTCTGGCCTCTGCTGGCACCCCCAGACATGATGCATACACACAGAGAGACACACATTCATAAATAAAATAAGTCTTTAAAAGAAAACTATAGATCTGTGTTTTTCCTTTGAGATAGGGTCCCCTATGTAGTCCCTGTTCTCGTGGAACACTATGTAGACCAGGCTGGCCTCAAACTCCCAGAGATTCTCTTATTTCTGCCTCCCGAGTGCTGGGATTAAAGGTATGTCCCATTACACCCTACGTAGCTGTACTTTTAAAAATCTTACATAAATAAGAAAATGACAGCCATAGTTTTGCCACAGACTGGGAAGCATTTACTGCTTATGCTTTCAGAGTATTAGCCATGGGCTGGCTGGCACTGAGCCGGCTGGCACTGTAGCATGAACAATGACAGAATCCTTGCTTACCAGTCCTGAGATGAGTTCCCAACTCTAGAAAAGAAAAAATAGCAACACACTATATTTTTGTTTTCATTTTTAAACATATATTTGTATTTTGATCCATTTTATATAGAGAATAAAATCTCAAATATTCACTGTGGTCTTTATATCTCCCTTCTGTTTCATAATACCCAATGATTAGATACAAAGAGACCTCTATTTACAAGTTTTCAAGAAGAACAAAAGGTCATGCCCCTTCCTGCTAACTGCCCATCCATTGCAGTTATGGATGTTGCTGAAAATATCAGAGCAAAAATTTATGCTGTGTTGGATAAGCTAGGTAAGAGAGCCCTGATATTCACAAGCGTCTGTATGTGAGGCGTGTTGCTGCACTGGCTTTTGCTGTAGAGTCCCCTTTATACACATGGATAGAGACCCTTCATATGGCAAATGCATGTTTCCTCATGACCTCAGTGCCCAGGCCATAACACCAATGTAAGGATAAAATTTTGGAATGTGGAGCCCCAAGAGAAGTTCTTTTTAGTTTTTCAGGCAGTTTCAGTGTCTAGCGGGATGGCGTGGAGCTAATTAAGACGCTTAGGCATAAATGTGTTAGCATTCTGAGTTATCTCGATTTTTTGCTTGTTTATTCACATCCCAAGTGCTGCCCCCTGATCCTCACTGAGATCCCTTCATCCCCTGTCCCCTTCTCCTCTGAGTGGGTTGAAGTCCTCTGGGTGTCCCATCATCCTGCCACACCAAATCTCTGCAAAATTAGGCATATCCTTTCCCACAGAGGCCAAATTATCTCAATTTATCAACTCTTTGCTTCCTATTAAAAGAAACATTTCCATGTGCTTCTAAGTTTCTGATAGTAAAATCTCTTGCCCACAGTGCAAAGCAAATGAGTTATCTACTAATGACTCCGTAAGGACAACCTGGAGAAGGTTTTCTTGTAGGAGTCTGTGTTCAAATTTGTTTTTATGGTGATTCTTGAAGTGATTTTCCCTGTTAAACTAATTCTCTCTGTATAAACTTTGACAGATTTTGAAAATTTACCAGGCTTATCTGCTGAAGATTTTGTCACCCTCTGTATAATACATAGATACCTTGATTTTAAAGTAAGTACCATTTTAATAAATCAAAATCTATTATTTTAAAAATAAATTGGGAGATAAAAGATGTGCCCATAACTGGAACAATTGTTTGCATACTCTAGGATTCTCTTCCTAGTTTCATATTGTGATTAAGTGGACATATCACTCCTTGGGTTTCTTTCATGAGAAAATATTTTATGCAACTGTGATAGAGCCACAAGTCACATGCAGCGTTGTTCTACATATAAACTGACATTGGCTCTGACTGCAAGCACAAAACCTGCACATGCGAAAACCAAAGCCCCATCATGGACCAGGGAGGTGGCCAGGAATTCCCATCCTAGCTGAGGCGCTAGTGGCAGTTGGTAGCCACTAGGAAAAGGCGAGTCTGTTTTCTGTAGGCTTGCTCCCCTGATAGGTAATCCATGCTTGGGTAGATGGCCCTGCAGTTCTACAAATACTGACAGTACTAAGTGAGCTCTAGGGGTGGTTACTTGTTCTAAAGGAGAACACATGAAATTGAGAGGGGGTGGGGGGAGGGGCAGTAGAGGAACTGGAGAAGAGGAACTGGGAGTGGACTAGATAAATTCAGAATATGCATTTTTTATTCGATATAATTTATTTACATTTCAAATGATTTCCCCTTTTCTAGCCCCCCCACTCCCCGAAAGTCCTGTAAGCCCCCTTCTCTTCCCCTGTCCTCCCACCCACCCCTTCCCACTTCCCCGTTCTGGTTTTGCTGAATACTATTTCACTGAGTCTTTCCAGAACCAGGGGCCACTCCTCCTTTCTTCTTGTACCTCATTTGATATGTGGATTATGTTTTGGGTATTCCAGTTTTCTAGGTTAATATCCACTTATTAGTGAGTGCATACCATGATTCACCTTTTGAGTCTGGGTTACCTCACTTAGTATGATATTCTCTAGCTCCATCCATTTGCCTAAGAATTTCATGAATTCATTGTTTCTAATGGCTGAATAGTACTCCATTGTGTATATATACCACATTTTTTGCATCCACTCTTCTGTTGAGGGATACCTGGGTTCTTTCCAGCATCTGGCAATTATAAATAGGGCTGCTATGAACATAGTAGAACATGTATCCTTATTACATGGTGGGGAGTCTTCTGGGTATATGCCCAGGAGTGGTATAGCAGGATCTTCTGGAAGTGAGGTGCCCAGTTTTCGGAGGAACCGCCAGACTGATTTCCAGAGTGGTTGTACCAATTTGCAACCCCACCAGCAGTGGAGGAGTGTTCCTCTTTCTCCACACCCTCTCCAACACCTGCTGTTTCCTGAATTTTTAATCTTAGCCATTCTGACTGGTGTAAGATGAAATCTTAGGGTTGTTTTGATTTGCATTTCCCTAATGACTAATGAAGTTGAGCATTTTTTAAGATGCTTCTCCGCCATCCGAAGTTTTTCAGGTGAGAATTCTTTGTTTAACTCTGTACCCCATTTTTTAATAGGGTTGTTTGGTTTTCTGGAGTCTAACTTCTTGAGTTCTTTATATATATTGGATATTAGCCCTCTATCTGATGTAGGATTGGTGAAGATCTTTTCCCAATTTGTTGGTTGCCGATTTGTCCTCTTGATGGTGTTTTTTGCCTTACAGAAACTTTGTAATTTTATGAGGTCCCATTTGTCAATTCTTGCTCTTAGAGCATACGCTATTGTGTTCTTTTCAGAAACTTTCTCCCTGTACCGATGTCCTCAAGGGTCTTCCCCAGTTTCTTTTCTATTAGCTTCAGAGTGTCTGGCTTTATGTGGAGGTCCTTGATCCATTTGGATTTGAGCTTAGTACAAGGAGACAAGGATGGATCAATTCGCATTCTTCTGCATGCTGACCTCCAGTTGAACCAGCACCATTTGTTGAAAAGGCTATCTTTTTTCCATTGGATGTTTTCAGCCTCTTTGTCGAGGATCAAGTGGCCATAGGTGTGTGGGTTCATTTCTGGATCTTCAATCCTGTTCCATTGATCCTCCTGCCTGTCACTGTACCAATACCATGCAGTTTTTAACACTATTGCTCTGTAGTATTGCTTGAGGTCAGGGATACTGATTCCCCCAGATTTTCTTTTGTTGCTGAGAATAGTTTTAGCTATCCTGGGTTTTTTGTTGCTCCAGATGAATTTGATAATTGCTCTTTCTAACCCTGTGAAGAATTGAGTTGGGATTTTGATGGGTATTGCATTGAATCTGTATAGTGCTTTAGGCAAAATGGCCATTTTAACTATATTGATTCTACCGATCCATGAGCATGGGAGGTTTTCCCATTTTTTGAGGTCTTCTTCCATTTCCTTCTTCAGAGTCTTGAAGTTCTTGTCATACAGATCTTTCACATGTTTGGTAAGAGTCACCCCAAGATACTTTATACTGTTTGTGGCTATTGTGAAGGGGGTCATTTCCCTAATTTCTTTCTCAGCCTGCTTATCCTTTGAGTATAGGAAGGCCACTGATTTGCTTGAGTTGATTTTATAACCTGCCACTTTGCTGAAGTTGTTTATCAGCTGTAGGAGCTCTCTAGTGGAGTTCTTTGGGTCACTTAGGTAGACGATCATGTCCTCTGCAAATAATGATAGTTTGACTTCTTCCTTTCCAATTTGTATCCCTTTGACCTCCTTATGTTGTCGAATTGCCCGAGCTAGTACCTCAAGTACAATATTGAAAAGATAAGGAGAAAGGGGGCAGCCTTGTCTGGTCCCTGATTTCAGTGGGATTGCTTCAAGTTTCTCTCCATTTAGTTTGATGCTGGCTACCGGTTTGCTGTATATTGCTTTTACTATGTTTAGGTATGGGCCTTGAATTCCTGTTCTCTCCAAGACTTTAAGCATGAAGGGATGCTGAATTTTGTCAAATGCTTTTTCAGCATCCAATGAAATGACCATGTGGTTTTTTTCTTTGAGTTTGTTTATGTAGTGGATTGTATTGATGGATTTCCGTATATTGAACCAACCCTGCATTCCCGGGATAAAGCCTACTTGATCATGGTGGATGATCATTTGGATGTGTTCTTGGATTCGGTTGGCAAGAATTTTATTGAGTATTTTTGCATCGATGTTCATAAGGGAAATTGTTCTGAAGTTCTCTTTCTTTGTTGGATCTTTTTGTGGCTTTGGTATCAGCGTAATTGTGGCTTCGTAGAAGGAATTGGATAGTGTTCCTTCTGTTTCTATTTTGTGGAATAGTTTGAAGAGTATTGGTGTTAACTCTTCTTTGAAGGTCTGGTAGAATTCTGCACTGAAGCCATCTGGTCCTGTGCTTTTTTTGGTTGGAAGACTTTCTATGACTCCTTCTATTTCTTTAGGCATTATGGGACTGTTTAGATGGTCTAGTTGGTGTAAAAGTGGTCTTCAATAGCAACAGAAACAACAGAAAACCCACATACACGTGGAAACTGAACAATACTCTGCTCAATGATACCTTGGTCAAGGAAGAAATAAAGAAAGAAATTAAAGACTTTTTAGAACACAATGAAAATGAAAACACAACATACCCAAATCTATGGGACACAATGAAAGCAGTGCTAAGAGGAAAACTCATAGCCCTGAGTGCCTCCAAAAAGAAAATGGAGAGAGCATACATTACCAGCTTAATGACACACCTGAAAGCCCTAGAACAAAAAGAAGCTATTTCGCCCAGGAGGAGTAGAAGGCAGGAAATCATCAAACTCAGGGCCGAAATCAATCAAGTAGAAACAAAGAGAACCATACAAAAAATCAACAAAACCAGGAGCTGGTTCTTTGAGAAAATCAACAAGATAGATAAACCCTTAGCCAGACTGACCAAAGGGCACAGAGAAAGTATCC
This sequence comes from Apodemus sylvaticus, assembly GCF_947179515.1. Classification (NCBI taxonomy): domain Eukaryota; kingdom Metazoa; phylum Chordata; class Mammalia; order Rodentia; family Muridae; genus Apodemus; species Apodemus sylvaticus. Next base: position 22,223,398 of record NC_067473.1, read on the forward strand.
AAAGTAACAAACTTAGAAATGAAAAGGGAGATATAACAACGGAAACTGAGGAAATCCAAAAAATCATCAGATCCTACTACAAGAGCCTGTACTCAACACAACTGGAGAATCTGGAGGAAATGGACAATTTCCTTGACAGATACCAAATACCAAAATTAAATCAGAATATGCATTAAGAACGTCTCAGTCAGCCAATTGCTAGCTTATAGGAGAAGGTGAATATTACAGAGTCATTCTGAAGCACAACAGGGTTTTAGAAATGGAATCTTTACAGTTTGGGAAGCAGCAGTGCTGCAGTGAAGCAGGCTGTTGTGTATTGTAGGGTTAATAGTTACCAAAGTTGTCTTCATCACTTCTTTATGTCATCAGTCAAACTTCACTTAAAAGTCATTAATTAGCTTGGTGTTCTGCTAAGTGAACTTAGTAAAGAATGTCTTTGAAGCCAGGCGATGGTGGCACACGCCTGGAATCCCAGCACTCTGTGAGGCAGAGGCAGGTGAATTTCTGAGGTCAAGGCCAGCCTGGTTTACAAAGTGAGCTCCAGGATAGCCAGAGGTACACCGAGAAACCCTGTCTCAAAAAAACCAAATCCAAAACAACAACAACAAGAAAAAAAGAATGTATTTGACATCTCATGAAAATCCTCTGAAGTAAACATTTTTTTCTGTTAATATTTGGATACTGTGAATGAATAAGTTTTTTTTTTCAAATAAAAAAAATCAAGTTGAATTCCCGTTTTAAATGATATAACTTTCTCTAGTTTTCCCTGTGTTCTTCTGCCTTCCTCTCATAATGTGAGGTGGAGGTTTTGGCATAATGAAACTGTGGAATTAAAACCTTGAGATTCAAGCATGACTGGAATGTAAATAAATAAAATAATAATTATAAAAAAAACCTTGACCTGGTGAAGACCAGGGTAGCTTTTCCAGGGGTCACATGTCCCAGACTCCCAGAATGGCGCTCTCTTTGTTCAGCACGGCCTGGCCCTCATTAGGGGGCTGTAGGTAGGAATAGCATGAGTACTCCCGGAAGCCAAACTGGAATAGTAGTGTCTACATCTATGAAAGGGAAAAGACTATTAACCAGAATCTCAGATGTAGCTGGTACCCACAACCATTATCAGACTGTCTAACTTACTCCCAAGAAGTTGGAAAATGCTTAGCATTGGCAGGATGACTACCTTGTAGAGAGTTATGTAAAAAGGTTTCACTTACCTCTGTTTAGTCGAACTCTCTCAACTTAAACTTTGCCATTGCAGATTGGAGAAATATGGAATGAAGTATCTGAAGAAATAAAGCTGGAAAAGTTGAGACTAGTCATGGCAGATGAAAAATCTTTGCGCTCTATTATATCAGCAACAGAAAATATTGGAAAGATGGTTGCTTCCTTGCAAAGTGAGATGATCGAAAACCAAGCCCTCCAGGACGTGCAGAATGAACAAAGAGTATATGCAAAGGTAAGCGAGGGCACCGGCGAGCCTTTGGAGCACAAGTCGTTCACGTCAGTGTATAGACTAAAGTTACCCATAAAAGAGATTTGTCCTATTTATAACTATATCAACATTGAATTGGTTTTTTTCCTATGTTATTTTTAATACCTCAGTGCAATTTAAAAGAAACTATGGAGCTCGGGGTTTAAAATTCAATTGTTATTATCAGTGTTGCTTTGGGCATTATAATTCAATTTCTGTGTTTTTTTTTTCTGTGTATCCATGTGGTATATGCAGATTCACACACATTTATGTGCATGGAGGCATGTGCAAGAATGGAGAACCCAGAGGCACATGCTGCTGTCTTTCTTAATCACTCGCCACAGTTTTTCTGTAAGCTCAGACATCATGATTCAGCTCAGCTTGCTGGCTAGAAAGTTTCAGAGATCCTCCGGTCTCTCTCATCCCGCTACTGGGCCACGGGGCTGCCAGGCCAGGCTGCTGCTGCTGCTTCTGCTTCTGCTGCTGCTTATTATTATTATTATTATTATTATTATTATTATTATTATTATTTTCTATATTCTTTGTTTACATTCTAAATGATTTTCCCCTTCCCAGTTTCCCCCTCACCGTAAGTCCCATAAGCCCTCTTCCCTCCGCCCATTCCCTCCCACTTCTCTGTCCTGGTACTCCCCTGCATTGCTGCATCAAGCCTTTCCAGGACCAGGGACCTCTCCTTCCTTCTTGGAAATCATTTGATATGTGAGTTGTGTCTTCGGTATTTAGAGTTTCTGGGCTAATATCCACTTATCAATGACTGCATTCCATGTATGTTCTTTTGTGATTGGGTTACCTCACTTAGGATGATATTTTCCAGTTCCAACCATTTACCTAAGAATTTCATAAATTCATTGTTTTTAATTGCTGAGTAGTATTCCATTGTGTAAATATACCACATTTTCTGTATCCATTCCTCCATGGAGGGACATCTGGTTCCTTTCCATCTTCTGGCTATTATACATAATGCTGCTATGAACCTAATGGAGCATGTGTCTTTACTGCATGCCAGGGAATCCTCTGGGTATATGCCCAGGAGTGGTATAGCAGGATCCTCCAGAAGTGTCATGCCCTGTATTATGAGGAACGGCCAGACTGATTTCTAGAGTGGTTGTACCAACTTGCATTCCCACCAGCAGTGGAGGAGTGTTCCTCTTTCTCTACATCCTCACTAACACCTGCTATCTCCTGAGTTTTTAATCTTAGCCATTCTGACTGGTGTGAGGTGAAATTTTAGTGTTTTGTTTTATTTTTATTTGCACTTCCCTGATGACTAAGGATGATGAACATTTCTTAAGGTGCTTCTCAGCCATTCACAGTTCTTCAGGTGAAAATTCTTTGTTTAGCTCTGTACCCCATTTTTAATAGGGTTATTTGGTTCTCTGGAGTTTAACTTCAATTCTTTTTATATATTGGCTATTAGCCCTCTGTCGGATATAGGGTTGGTGAAGATCTTTTCCCAATTTGTTGGTTGCCCTTTTGTCCTTTTCATAGTGTCCTTTGCCTTACAGAAACTTTGTAATTATATGAGGTCCCATTTGTCAATTCTTGATCTTAGAGCATAAGCTATTTGTGTTCTGTTCAGGTCTTCCCCAGTTTCTTTACTATTAGTTTCAGTGTGTCTGGTTTTATGTGGAGGTCCTTGATCCACTTGGAGTTGAGCTTAGTGCAAGGAGATAAGAATGGATCTGTTTGCATTCTTCTGCATGCTGACCTCCATTTGAATTAGCACCATTTGTTGAAAAGGCTATCTTTTTTCCACTGGATGCTTTCAGCTCCTTTGTCGAAGATCAAGTGACCATAGGTGTGTGGATTCATTTCTGGATCTTCAATTCTATTCCATTGATCTACCTGCCTGTCACTGTACCAATACCATGCAGTTTTTAACACTATTGCTCTGTAGTATTGTTTGAGGTCTGGGATACTGATTCCCCCAGAAGTTCTTTTACTGTTGAGAATAATTTTAGCTATCCTAGGTTTTTTGTTATTCCAGATGAATTTGAGAATTGCTCTTTCTAACTCTATGAAGAACTGAGTTGGGATTTTGATGAAGATTGCGTTGAATCTGTAGATTGCTTTTGGCAAGATGGCCATTTTAACTATATTCATCCTGCCAATCCTCGAGCATGGAAGATTTTTCCATTTTCTGAGGTCTTCGATTTCAAGTCTGCCGCCTCTCTCCATCTCTTTTCAATACAGTACTTGAAGTCCTAGCTAGAGCAATTAGACAACATAAGGAGGTCAAAGGGATTCAGATTGAAAAGGAAGAAGTCAAATGATCACTTTTGCAGATGATATGATAGTATACTTAAGTGACCCAAAAAACTCCACCAGAGAACTTCTACAACTGATAAACAACTTCAGCAAAGTGGCTGGTTATAAAATCAACTCAAGCACATCAGTAGCCGTCCAATACTCAAAGGATAAGCAGGCTGAGAAAGAAATTAGGGAAATGACACCTTTCACAATAGCCACAAACAATATAAAGTATCTTGGTGTGACTCTAACCAAACAAGTGAAAGATCTGTATGACAAAAACTTCAGGCTTCTTTATGAAGGTTCTGGGATGTGAGCTCAGGTCTTCACGCTTGTACAACAAGCAACTTGCTGGTTGTGTAATTTGATTTTGGTACTCTTATATTTTACAAGGTAAAGAGAGACATGCTGCACTCCTTTCTTTGAAATGTCCAACAGGATTCCAGAAGCTGTAACCTGCCTAAATATATACTTTAAATATGCCTGGCAGCTTACCTGTAAGGAGTACACAACTTCCTAGGGAGAGGCAGCTGTCTTTCTCTCACACCTCATTCTGTCACAGACCTTTACTGTTTTGCCAGCCTTAGGGGTATCCGTCCATAGGCTTCATCCTTGTCTCCCTGCCAAAATACTTAAGAGCACTGATTTTCTACATGCCCAGGAAAGCTGGCCTGACTTTAGCTTAACAGAGGAAGTCAGCCAGTTCCCTAGAGGAAAATAGCCTGTTCCCTAGAACTTTGCACAGGTGAGAAACTTTGGCATAATTCGTTTGTCCATGTTTTACTGGTTAAGAGGAATCTAAACAGTGTTATCTATAGACAGAGATGTCACCACTTTGTCCTGGTTCTCTGTAACTACAGTTAAGCTCTGCAATTCCTTGTGGTGATCTCCAGTGTTGTCTGTTGCCCAATCTTTCCACATAGACGATGAAATGTTTGACTCCACAGCTTAGGATTTGTGTCCATTCACCTGTGAATGCCACACCTAGCTAATTTATGACATGGCTACTGCTGTATGCCAGTTGATCTGCTCAGAACCAGGAGGGAATCGTGGAGCTTATGCTGCCTCATGGCCATTAGTTCTTGTGAACCCCAGAACCTTTGCCATTTAATTATATATTTATTGTCAAACCTCTGTCCCCACTTTTGGAGTTGTTTAATTGCATATTTTTAAGTGTCCCTAAGAATATTATATTTATAATAATATTATATATTTGTATTTATATGATACACACACACATACACACGCACACACACACAATGGTGTGTATCCTATGATTATAAATGGTGTGTATCTTATGATCAGTGGCCAGAAGAGTCTTTCTATTTTCACCTGTGATTTTTGTCTTTAAATCCTAAATTTAGTTTTCTCCAGACTATAAAGTCTTCACAAATAGGAACTATATGAAGCATTCCGTATTGGTGAGAATGATTGGAATTAAACTGTTTTGAGTAGTTTGTCTTACATTCTATGGAAAATAGTTCAAACTTTAACTAAAGATGACTAACTTTTTAAATTTTAATTTTTTTGAAACAAGGTTTCTATGTAGCACCAGTTATCCTGGAACTCACTTTGTAGAGCAGGCTAGCCTAGAAGTTAAATAGTTCTGCCTACTTAGGCTTCCTGAGTTGCTCAGATTAAATGCTTCTAGCAGCCTGACAACACTTGATTTGTTCATTTTAAATTATGTTATACATTCTAATCTCTGTTTCAGCCAGCCTCAAGTTATCCTTTAGAGAAAGTAAGGCACTTCCTTTAAAATAGGGACTTCTGTGCCCTTTGGTGTGGTTCATGGGAACTGAAACTCTTATTTTTCATATTTCTTTCAGATACAAGCTACACATAAACAGAGAGAGCAGGCTAACAAGTCATGGGAAAACTTCTTGGCTAGAACATCAAATATTAAAACATTAAAGGTAAGATTTTCAAAGCACTATCAATATACACAACAACCAACTAATTGTAAAGAGAGAGATTTTTTGAATGAATATTTATTTCTACCTTTCTGCTAAGGTTCTGTAAGATATTATTACTGTTAGAGCCTTGTCTGCCTCTTAGACTGTCAGCTGAAAGCACATTTTACAAATGAAAAAAAATACTGCTTTGCATTTCATTTTACTTAAGAATGAACGCCAGGGTCATGTTCCTGGAGCATTTGAAGATGAAGGCTGGGAGTAAGGCAGAGAGAGCCTTGCCATGACCTCCATTCAGAACCATCCTATCAAAAGATTTCATTTCTATAAGTGGCAGAGTGAGGAATGGGAGAACAAATATATCTACCTTCTCTGCACAGACCAACAACCATGCTTTACTGGCAACTAATATTATTTTCTTTCTAATTTAAAAATTTTCAGAAAGCAAAGAGGCTTCAAGAAAAGGCTATAGAATCCTCCAAATACACTGAACGACCACGAAATGCAATATTCCATCAAACAGTTATTAAAGGCCTTAACACAACGGTAAGACCATTTTTTTCTCCATCTTTCTTAATAGATACAAAGTATGTGGGTGACCAAAATGTTATTTCTATGGGAACTTTTGTCTCTTCTATTTTGCTTTGTGTTGTTCAAATTTCTCATCGTTGAGGCATATTTATCTCCAAAATGCGTTTTCCCCTCCCTTATCCCCACCTCCAGTGCTGGGTTAGAGCAGACCCACAGCCACAGGCCACCAGCTCTGGGCAGGCCATTGGGTGCATCTCCCTTGCAGGATGAGTGCAGTTCCCCTTTGCCTGGAAGTAGAACAGGGCCACGTGCAAGTGCTCGCAGTGGACACACTTTGTCCCCGGCCACAAAACCAATGAACAACAGAAGAGTCCAAGCCCACTTTCCTGGCCCCAGAGGCCTTATCTCTCTCTCATGTCACTCTCTCTCTTTTGTGTGGTGTCTTACACAGCAAACTATAGAATATATAGGTTTTTCTGTTATCAAAGGGTTTCCTAAGAAGACCTGTAGATACTTGTCTTTTTCTTTTCCAGGTACCTTCAGGACGGGTGGTGACAGTGGAAAGCACTCCCACCCGACTACTGGGAGGACCTCTGGCTGACACGGACATTGCTCTGAAAAAGCTGCCTATTCGAGGAGGGGCCTTGCAGCGGGTGAAAGTGAAGCCCCTGAACGACCCTAAAAAGAGCATCCCTACCTGACATGTTCCACAGCTCCTGAAATAAATTCTACCTGCAGCATTTCAGCTAAATGTATCTTTATAGACAAATGCAAGGCAAAAATTTAGAATAAATATTTTAGTAAAATATTATAAAAATTAAAATTAGGATAATATACTTTATTTTTATTGAAAATACAACTATCTTTGAAAAGATTATTGATCCTGTATCTGAAACTGAAAATTTGTTTAACAACTAGGACTTTTGACTGTACATCAGTTGCTCCAGATCACCGACCCTAAGGGACATTTCTGTGGGCTTTGTATTTCTAAGCATGAGTAAGTTAGACTGGGAACTGTTGGCTCAAAGGGCTGAAGCTGAGTGAGGAGGGGTGTCCTTCCAGCAGCTCTGCTGTACTTTATCCTTTGGAAAAGTGGAGATGTATTTTTCTCAATAATTTGTGTAGTTTCCTCTGTGCGGGAACCGTTGATTGGCCAGAGCTGCATGCCCACCCCAGAGCACCTTACCTCAGAGCCAGCCAGACCTGCATGCTCCCTGCTCTTGGAGCCATACACAGCCCAACATCATCTAAAATAGCTAAAGAGCCAGGAATCAAGGTGCTATCATCAGAAGGATATATGAATACCAGAAAACATAAATATTTTGGTGAAAGTATATATATTCTATAATTATAGGGCAAGTGCTAGTCATAAGCTAAAAATAAAAATAAAGATACACATGGTTTTTCTCTAAATATATCAATGTTCAAAGTACAGTCAGAGAGATGGCTTAGAAAAGCACTGGCTGCTCTTCCAGAGGTACCCAGGCCTAATTCCCAGCACCAACATGGCAGCTCACAACCATCTATAGCTCCATCCCAGAGGATGTGACCGCTCTTCCGGTCCTCTCAGGCACCAGACATTCGCACACAGACATATGTGCAGGCAAAACTGCCATAGATATAGAACAGATACAATTTTAAATTAAGTAAACAGAAGTTGGAAGGTAATTCTAATGCTGTTTCTTCAATGGGAAATGGACAAATAGTGTGTGGGGAGCAGATAGAAGAGTGCAGCATGTTCCTACAAACAGCCCCAGATAATGTCACATTAAGATCTCAGACACACCCAGAATCCTTTGCTGTGCCCATACCTAAGAGCAATGAATCTTTACAGCACTTACAGACTATGAGCTTTGTCAGACTCTTAGTTCCCTAAAGGCAAGGGAGAAAACATGTCTAATTTACAATTATGACCAGCACGTCAGTAATGAAGTTAGTGATTAAGGATTTGTCTCTGGAAGCGTTTCCCTTGACATCTTCAAATGCAGCAATGCACTGACCTCAGAGGGAAGAATCAGCCCACAGGATACACTACAAATGGTGCTAAACATGTTAAAGTGGTTCAAATAAATGTACTTCAAAGTAATTATGGGCTTTTCTCGAGTTATAAGGCATAAGTACTATGGGATAAATATAAATGTTATAGAAAATTGATATGATTCAGCTGAGTATCCATTTTATACACAGGCCCAGTGTCCTATCTCCAGATTGATTTAAACTAATCCCCACCAGCGTCATCTGATGTCTACAGATTATTCTGCTACTCAGAAGGAAGAGGGAAAACAAAATGAGACAGGTTATTTTCTAGCAGATGTTTACTACAAGAAGAAGTATAGGCGGCTGGAAAGCAGTAATAGTGCTTAATGCAGAAACTATCCACATAGTAGATGGATCTCTGACACGTTTGTCTGCTACAGTTCCAGACATCACCCAGTGAGCCAGGGAGGCCACAACGGATAGCCTCACAAACTGCCCTGCTTTTCTCTCTATTTCCTATAACTGCTCCTCTTGAGTCCCTGTGGATGTGGTGTCTAGGTTACCCTGCCTGAGCAGTCCACAGTCTATTGTCTTCTGAGTCAGCAGAGTCAAAATTTTAAAGCTTTAAAACTGAAATATGTACTAAACAAATAAATAAAACTTGTATTTTAAAATGAGAATTAGCTGTTTTTATAACTCCATATCCTTAAGATTTCTAGGAATTCACTGGTTATACATTAAGTTAAATGAGTTGAACTAAATGAGTTCAACACAAACTCAGATCCATGAACCGGATTTTGAGTCTGCTGTAGTACAATTACAGAAATGCTGGAGAATATTGACAGTGTATGCAGAAAGCACTAGGTGCAACTTTCTCCCTTTTTCCTTCATTTATTCACTTTACATCCCCAACACAGCCCCCTCCCTCTTCTCCCCCAGTCCTACCCCCCCTTCTCACTGCCCCTTCCAGCCCCTCCTGGCTTTCTCCTGGTAGATTCCAGCCTGAAGCCTGCTCCAGTGCAGACTCCCTACTGAGACCAGCTCACCCGCCTTCCTTGTGCTGTGCATAATAAATGAGTTTCCATCCATCATGGGGAACACATCCCATACAATCCTAGCTTGTCTGTCTGTCTGTTTGTCTGTCCTTCCCTCATTCCCACATCTCCTCAGGTTTCCAGGACCAAGCAATGTAGGGCATGGCAATTTACTGAGAGAATATTTAACATATCCAAATCCTTAAAAATGGCTTACAATGGACTATCCTAAAACGCTCATTTAAAAAAAAAAAGTCCTTAATTTAAAAAAAATGCAATTGTCTCTCTCTCTCTGTGTGTGTGAGTGTGTGTGTGTGAGAGAGAGAGACAGAAAGAGTGTGCATGTGTGTGTGTGTGTGAGAGAGTGTGTGTGTGTGCGTGTGTATGTGTGTGTGTGTGTGTGAGAGAGTGTGTGTGTGTGTGTGTGTGTGTGTGTGTGTGTGTGTGCATGCACACGTGCGTAAACGGACAAGAGGATAATTTGTAGGAGTCTCTTCTTCAACCACACAGGCCCTAGAGCTAGAAGTCCAGTTTCCAGGCTTGGCAACAAAGCACTTTGACCCACTGAATTACTGCCCCTGCCCAAATGCTCTTAACAGTATAGCACAATATTTCAGGAGAGTGAAGAGACCCGTTTATAATCAGTTTAGGTTGGAAGGCTAACCACTAATTTTGTTAATTAAAGCTGAAATGCTTATCATTGACAAAATACAATTTTTACAGTTATTAATGGCAACTTCAAATTTTCAGCCAAAATGACATAGCGTTGCTTTATGGCACTGAACTATTGAACTGTAATCATTGTGACAGATTGTGAAAGTCATTAAACTGTTTCCTGAGGAAAACCACACTAATTCCTGAGCCTCTTGAAAAAGAATGCTAGTCATCCCACTAGTGCAAGCTGATTTTCAGAGCTTAGGAGACTCCTTCCTTAAGGGGCAAAATATTTTCAGCCTAAAAGTCTATTGGACCAACAGTCTCACTCTGTTTGCCACTTGGCTAATATATTACGCAAAACGTAGTTACACAAAATAACACTTGTCAAATAATATTTGGAAAAATATGAGGTTCATTTAACACTGAAGGTTCATAACCCACAATTCATGTACCACCCTTAAATTTCTGTATATAAAACCTTTACTTAGTATTGCTTCATGAGAATTTGAGTGGTCCAAACTCAGAATACATACCTTTTTAATTCAAGGTTATTGGGTCAAGTCAAGCCATCAGACACATTTACTCAGTATTATTTTTTGCTGGGTTGGGAGTGGGGCACAAGCCGGGCTTTCTTTGTGTAGGCCTGACTGTTCTGTAATTATCTCCATAAACCAAGCTGGCCTCAGACTCACAGAGATCCACCTGCCTCTGCCTCTCAAGTCTGGGATGAAAGGTGTGTACCACACCACCCTTTTACTTTTGCTGTTCATACGTTTGCTTGTATTTTGTGTACAGAGAAGAATGTGTCATCATCAAACTTCTTGAAAACATTATTTGTATCATGATAGCCATAGGGAAATCAATTGGGCAGATTTCTATTGGTTCTTTGTCCTGAAAAGTGTGAGGATTCCTAAAAAGCAAAACAAAACAAAACAAAACTGGTTTGGTTTTTCTTGTGAAAACAAGAATCTTCAAACTCCTCTCAAGTCCCTCTTCACCTTGAAAATTAGAAATCTCACCAATTTTCAGGTCCCCATCGGAGGTGTAGGTTGGGATGGAAGCGGCTGAGGTTGGGAGTCTTCCTCTACCACTCCATTTTCTTTTGTGAGACAAGGTGTCGTACTTACTTGGAACTCACCATCTCTGTTAGACTGGCTGTCCAGGAAGCCCCAGAGACCCTCCTGTTCTCCCCTTTCCCAGGATAGGCTTACAGTCACAGGCTCCTCTGCCTCAGTATCTGGTCTTGTGTTGTTGTGCGTGTGCCGCAGGCACTTTACAAACCTGAGCCATCCCCGCAAGCCCCAGAAGTCCTGCTTGACAGCATGCAATCATAATCACTGACATAAACCATAACTGTGTTAGCAGTTTCCTGTAATCTCTTCCCACCATTCCAATTCTCTGTGTCTTGTTCTTTTGTTTGATAAAATTATTTAAAGCTCCGTACTGTTTGTGGAATATGGTGTGAGTTGTAACAAATATAAAAATGACTGAGTCTAAAATGGGACTGACATAATACCTAGATGAAAATTATATCATGCTGTACTTTGCAAAATTGTAGATTCTTTGTTTTTGTTTGTTGGCCATTTTTTAATGTTGAGACAATAAAAATTATAGGGATTGGAGAGATGGCTCAGGGGTTAAGGTTGCTCTCTAAGAGAACTTAGGTTGAATCCTTGGTATGCACATGGTGACTCCAAACCATCTGCAATCCCTGTGCTTGGGTGTCCAAACTTCTCTTTTAGCCACATATCCACAGTAAACACACACACACACACACACACACACACACACACACACACACACATACACATACACACATGCACACCATACATACACACGTGAACATGCACACAAACATATACACATACACAAAGACACAAGGACACACACATACAAGGAAACAGGAGAGAGAGAGAGAGAGACAGACAGACAGACAGACAGACAGACAGAGAAAGAGAGAGAGCACATCCATACACGAACAATACATCAAGATAAATATCACTTTAAATACTGGCATTACTTGGGGCACAGTTTTAAATATTAGGGTACCAGAACTTAATAAAATTAATTACTTCACTGACTAGTAAAAAAATGTGTGAAGTACTATTTTAAAACAATGAAAACTTGGCAAAATGCTTTCTAAATAACAAACTATTAAATTTTCTAAATATTTGCTAATGATTCAATCACTACCAATAAGGTAATTATATATCTAAGAAAGAAAACCACCAGATTAAGAAACTGGAAATCATTTTAATTACAGCAGGAAACATTTGACTTGACAAATACTAACAGGGTTATGCTCACAGTTGCCATCTTGCTGGAGGTATTTTTTGTGTTTTTCTTCTTAATTTTTAATAATAAATTTCTGTAGTACTGGGAAAAATCAATATAAGATTCCATTCTTCTATACAACCTATTGAAAATGCTTTGTTTCAAAAACTACTACAAGCTTGATATTCAAGTCTTACAATATGAATAGATACAAAGGTGTATGGCTTTCTAATGAATTACTCATGGGGTAACAACTGGATGATTTGAATGATCTAGCAATGTATATTCTAAGGTTACCTATAATCAAGCACTCATGATTTCTACATAATGTAAAAATGAAAAAAGTGTATGTAAAAAAAAAAAACCAAACATGATAATCTGCTAGCTTATTTGACAAACCTGAAATAATCGAACTAAATGCGAACTTTTAAAGAAGCAACATCACTACTTGCGTAGGTACACCTTCAGATCACGCCCCAACATTTTCTGTGGAAAATTATTCTTGGAAGATAGCACCTGTCTTCTGCCCATCCCATGAGACCTTGAAAGCAAGCAGTCTATATACATGTCCCAGAAGTCCTGGGCTATGTTTAAGAAGACACTGTAATGCCCGGGCCGCTGAGATTTTTGCAAGAACAACATGAAATTCCAGAACGCATCCACATTGTGCTCTATCTTGATTTCCTTGAGGTCTATCAGCATCAGAGAGCAGGTTTTCCAGCACTGAAGATCTATGTCTGCTGTGATGCTAGGGCTGACGCTGGCAAGCACTCCCTTTTGAAACTCCAAGTCCGCATCAGTAAGACGGAACAGCACGATGCAGCCCAGGGGAAGGATGAACCACCGTCTTACAGGAGAGCCCATCCTATACAGAGGAAAGGAGAATTTTTTAAAAGTATTCAACTTAAACTTGGAAGATTAAAAACCTGATCTATGGTATAGTCAAAGATGTATTTGTTGGTTTTGCCTTTGAGCTGCTGACTCTCAGACCATCTTTTGAAAGGATATTGTTTCCAATTTGTCAACCAGCTGTCCCTGGGAGTCACTGGAATCTGCTGTCTGTAAAGAGGTGACCTTCATTTCATCACAGGCTTTTACAGTCCCAGAAAACCTCAAAAACATGTATACATCTCCTTCTGAACAGATCAGAGCGCTCTCAGTGATGTGACTCCGGTCTCTCTGTCCAAAAGGATTGAAGTGCACCTCATTCTACATGGAGCTATGATAGGTTCTGTTGATTTTTAATTATTAGAAATCTATTTACCTGATGGCACTGGCTGTCTCAGGTATTCATATATTTTGTTCTCACTGAATAAATATATTTGGTAAGCACTCATGTTTGGTGGATCCTGGCTTTTCTTAGGTTGCTTGAGATTAGTTTAGAAATGAAGATGGATCCATAAAAATGTAAGAAAATAGAGTGCGTACAAACTAGTATGAGATGACTCAGGCTCAATTATGGTTAGCACATACTATCGTGTTCTAATGCCTTCTCTGTAAAGTTTCTCTGCCAGTTGGTTCCTCGGCAAATCGACCTAGAACATGGCTAGAAACCAAGGATTAAATAGCCAATAGATTGCTCCATAGCTGTTTATCCAGACTAGTACATTAAGTGCTCCTGGACATACCACCCCCTTGTTAGCCAGCTCAGACAAGATGGGATGAAGAATCCGGTACCCAGAAGCCAAAATTCATCTCCTGTTTACTATTGCCTTTCTCCTTCTCATAAAAAAATAATTTCTTTCTAAGGAAGAAACTTAACATTCACGCCGTTTTATATGGTCGGGATTTGTGCAGATTGCACACAGAGTGAGCTGACAGGGGCAGGAGACAGGAATTCTAAAAGGGTGTGAAGGGTTGGCGCCAAGACTTACTTTCCCCTCAATTGGTTAGCTTCAGGACCAACGCCCTTTCCATCCCGCTGAGAACCAGGAAACCAGGTACCTTCTCCGTGGACCTACCTGGCACGCGCTCCTAGTACTTACCCAAATGCGCCTCTGGCTGGAAGGCAGGAGGTGTCCGCGCAGGCTGCGGTCGTCCCACTTCAGGAAACAGAAGGAAAGTGAAGAGGGTGCTGTGAGACCCGGGGGCGCAGGGGTTGGAAGCAGGGACCCTTGTGTTAGGCTGGCGATTCTGCTTCGGGCTCCGCTCTGAAGACAGCTGGGCAGGACCTCGCTCCTTTTCTAGGAACGGAGCACGCCTGCTGGGTGGGTGGCCACGCCCCCTCGGGGGTCCCCGGACCGCCGCTTCCTCCTGCCCCTGCCTACCCAGGCTTGACTTCATCATGATCAAGTCTGTCTTTCTTCCTGGCTCCCTCTTTCTCCTCTCTGAGATCCTCCGTGTTGGCAGAAAGCAGTCATCAGCCCCAAGCTATCTTCTCCCTCGGTGATGCGCGCCTGTGCCCACAGGAAAATTCTCTTAAGGCTGGAGACCTATTTAACGTCCATTTAAATTATTTACACTAACCATTAACAAACTCAAGTCTGACCTCGCATCTACCTCAATGCACAATTTAACTCTAGGAACCGTTTTCTGTAGCCTTCAGTAGAAGGAAGATTTCAGAAAGTCCCTTATATGTTATGACCATGATATTATTGCCCATGGTTCCAGCCTTGGTGCATCGTTACAATAATCATGGAACTTATACCTGTTTCCTGTGCTCGAATTCCAGGGCAATGGCCAGATGGACTGGATGGGAAGTTAAGCCAGAGCCCCGATTGAACCCTTCCTCGTTTTAGGAAGGTCTTCTTTCCTTACAGCTCCTTGAGCTAGGATGGAGATGAATTCCAACATCCCAAATTCTAAACTAAACTAAAATGGGCTTCTCCGACATGTAAATGCTACGAATAGTTCCTTCCTACTCTTCTCATACTACGAGTAAAGTTTTATGGTTAACTACAATACCTCATATCTTAACCTTAAATGCCTCCCGGGTCCCTGTTGCCTCCAGGACCAAGTTCCTACATAAACATAGCTGAGAAAAACGGGAAGATTTGTTACTCAGATCTTATAGAACGCACATCCACCTCACACCAGTATACTTCTCCAGTACTTCAGGTGTCCCAGTCCACAATTATTCATGGACTTTCAGAGAAGACATGTTAAGTTACCTAACAGAATACCTCATCTTAAATCTGAACTTTTAGGTCTTCTACAGAATTCTATTCACCAAATCCTGTCCAGTTTCACTTGACTACACACACACACACACACACACACACACACACACACACACATCCTCTACCTTAAGGAAGCATTTTTTGTACTTTTCAATTACTGGTAGCCACTCAACAGTTTCATCTAAACTAAATTTCTGTTAAGTAGCCATGTAAATCATGACTTTGTAAGAAATATTTTCCATAAAATAATGTACTGCTCCTATACTGTACCTATACAAATACTGCAAAGTTTATTTTGAAAAGCTGTAATATACAGAGTAGGAAATAGTTGGTACATTTCTTTCCAGGTCTTTTCTCAAATGTTTCGCTCCCCTTTATTACTATAAAATACTTTAAATATAAAGTATTACTATATATATTCATATATATGAGTATATGAATATACATATACACACACATATATATGAAACTAGTGGCATTTTCAATAAATTTGACCGGGACTATTAGTTATCATAGAGAGCAGAATTAAATTTAGATTATCTCCTCATAATATCACAAAACTCAATCTCAGGGATATTAAAATATTTGAATGTAAAAAAGGAAAACATCACAACTTTAAGACAAGAATATCTTTATAATTTGAAGTTGGGGAAGATTTGTTTTAAATATGATAATGGTAAAAAATAAAAGAAAAAGTATTTAATAATTTAATAATTGGTATGCTACCCAAAGTTATAATACATTTAAAACTTAGGGCTTGTGATGTACTTCAGAATGCTTGCATGCCTGAAACTCTGGACTCAATTCTCAGTATAAAAAAAAGGAAAGCAAAAATTAAAAAAATAATAATAATGAGTAAGATGTTTTCAGCACTATAACTGGTTACAAAAGGATTGTGATAAGGAGCCAAAGCTTAATAACCGTCTGTGGAATCAAGAAAAAGATAGATTTCCCCATATAATCTGAGGTTTTGAAGAGTCATTTCTCAGATAAGAACACAAAATAATTAATACATATGCATATTCATGATGTCATGGGAAGCAAGTAAGCACAAATAAAAAGTACAGTGAGAGGTGAATTCATACATTTCAAATAAAATCTGTAATATGTCTTAGAATATCAAGTACACAACAAGTACATTATAGTCCTTCAAAGAACCGGAACCAAGAGGTAATTATATTTATACATAAATGGTATTTCATAGAAAGCTCTCTCTCTCTCTCTCTCTGTCTTTCTCTCCCTCCCTCCCCCCCCCCTCTCTCTCACTCACACACACACACACACACACACATACAACAATGAAATGTAAATAATTAAATCACGCAGTATGGAGCTGGAGGCTCTGGACAGCTGGTGATATAGTTCCTGCCTGCATCCAAAGACCTGAAGGCTACAACAGAACCAATGACCAGCCAGTAATCTCTCTCTCTCTCTCTCTCTCTCTCTCTCTCTCTCTCTCTCTCTCTCCCCCCCTCAGTGGACTGGATGACACACACCCAATGACTGGGAGAATGGTAAAGCAATCTGCTTTATTCTGCCTGCCATTTCAAACACAGATTTCATTCAAATCAAACTCTCAGACTCACACAGAAATGTTTTCTGAATACCTGGACAATGCATGGTCAAGATCACACATGTAACCAATTTCTGAAGCAGTGGCACGTTTATGTAATACTCGGAATATTGTAAATTGGGTCATAACTGGAACCATAATTTAAGTCCTAGTCTTTCCTTTCAGAACTCCATCTATTCTGACACACATTTTGATCAAATTGATCCCCATCTCTCTCCTACAATTTCACCTTTAACCCCCCAATACTAGTCCTCCCCCAACCCCGTGTCGCTCTTACTTAAAAATCCACTGAGCTCCACTTGGTGTGCTTGGGTGTTAGGCAATCTACTAGAGCCTGGGTAAGCTCTCAGGGGCAGCATTCCTGAAGAAAACTGATTCCTCATCCCCTGGAAGCCAAGCATTGTCAGCAGCTTCTCAATTAGTGGAGGAACTTCAGGAACTGTTGCCCCCAACCAGGCGGCACTTGGGTTGGCATGATCTTGTGCAGGTCTTGATCATGCAGCTCCATCTGTTATCAATTCATATGTGCAATGGTATTCATTGTCATGTCGGGCAAATACTGTTTCACCAAAGATGTCCACTGCCTCTGACTCTTATGTCAACTCTACCAGCAAGGAGGTCTAGGCGAGAGGAGAAGACCGGGTCCAGCTGAATGTTGGTCAGATCTCCTGACAAAATAACCACCCCAGCCAGGAGTCTGTCAAAGCAGTAACTCATTTTATTGAAGCAGTCTTTTGTTTATATAGGGTTGAGGGAGGAGATGTGGATTTTGGGTGAGGTGAGATGACATAGGGGGCAGGGAAGGATGACTGCAGGCATGGGGTGACTGACAGGGCCAATAAAGTTATTCCACATCAGAGGTAGCTAGGCAAAGGCAGGCTTAAGCAAGTCTTGCTGAGTCACTCCAGTACGGAAGTGAGAGAGACAGGTCTCTAAACTTGAGCAAAGGCTCAGACTCCCTCACTAGGCCTCAGCATCTGGCCAAATAAGGCCGAACACCTTACCATCTTTCCTCCAACTTCTCTCATGATGGCCCCCAGCTAAGCATGCTACATTTTCTTATTCTCCACAGATGGAGAAGTTGAGTGTCTCTGTATTAATCACCCTCCACTGCAAAAAGACGCTTCTCTGATGAGGGTTGAAAATGTACTAATCTGGGAGACTAAAAATGAAAACGGAGAGACCAGTTTATTGCTGTCCATCTAGCAAATGAATAGTGCTGGTTTCTACCCAAGGGCCTGTGGCTTAGCCAGTCCTGTGTTCTGGGCACAGTTAACAGTATCAGGAATGAGTTCTGCCTTCCGGAGTGGGTTTTAAAGCCAATCTGAAAGTGACTAGTTATTCCCACAACATTTTTACTTCTATTGCATCGTGAATGTATCTTTCTGTGCCAGTTCTTATAACTCATAGGGGTCACAGTTGGGTAAGATTGTTGATTTATTTTTCTTCCAAGTAGTTACCTTATGTAGCACCTTCAAGCACTATGAAAGCCAGCCGGTAAGGAAGCAGTTTCAGGTTGGTACCAGCATAATTTCTCCATGTCCTATGATTTGGGTATATGATATCTCCAGCAACAGGAACTTACTATCAAAGTCTAGAGGTTAACCACGAGAAATAGCTTGTAATGCTTGGAGGATCAATGGTACCTCACTGGCCAACTCTTTTTTGAGTTTAAAAAGGAAACCTATACATGGTTATAGGTTTATCTGATAGGTTATAGTGTCTGAGGGAGGCATTGTATACCTCTTACACAATAACTTCATTTAAACACACACACACACACACACACACATATGTAAAGATGCTTCAAGAAGCTTCCACGGTAGTAGGTTTCCAGATGGTGTTTTCAAAGGTCTTAAGATGCACACACATAACTTTCAATAAGTCTTTATGTTCTCAGGAAGAGATCTTGAAGGAATTTTTGTAAATGGGGACAACAATGTTCATAGCAACACTGTACATAATAGCAAAGACAAGAAAATGGAAACAAGAAAAAATGATCATTAATATTAAATTAACTGTAGAATATTTTTAAAATTCGGAATATTATTCATCAGTGAGATTAATAGGCAGCAGTTGTGCACACACATATACATACAACACATTAAATTTTTCTTTGCATGCAGTAATTCAAAAATGTAAAATCATAGAAGACATCAATTTTACAAAGTTCAAGAATGCAAGATTAAACTAATTTTCTGTAAATACTTGTAAGCTGTAAAAAACAATTTAATGGGGATATGTTTGGGGGATGTGGTTGAGATGGGATATTTGAGGGAAATGGATCTGTAAAAGACACAGGGCACTGGTGCGGATGAGGGTTCAGAGATGCACTAACCTGTGGGTGAAGGGTGAAAGCACTTCCACAGGACCTGAGTTCAAATCCCAGCAACCACATCGTAGCCCAGAACTATCTGTAACTCCAATCCCAGGGTATCCAAGGCCTTTAACTGACTCTAAGGGCACCAGGCATCCATGTGGCAAAATACCCAAACACATAAAATAAATAAATCTAAGATATCTCTATAAATGCACTTAAGGAACAGTTCATTATTGTGTCTTCTTGGGAAACTAGTGGCTCTAGATTCCCTTTAGTATCTTTATGTTTATGGCTTCTGTATTTTAATTACATTCTCAAAATAAAAACTGTGTAAGACAGTAACAGGAATGACATATTTTCAAGGTAGGAAGAGAATAGTTGGTGTCCAGCATGCTGCACATGCCGGAGATAGGGAGAGAAGAACCTCTTGCGGCATTCACGGTCTGGGGGTGATGCTGAGGAACGTGGAGGAAGGCAAGAGGATGGTTGAGGAGTAAGATGAACTGGCATGCTGGAGGAGAGCTGGTCCTTAGTAGTCTACGATTTCTGACAATTACCTAGAAATACAATTAGGTTTGAGATGATTTGGTCTTGATGGAGTCTTATTTGCTGCCAGAATATGGCCATTGGCAACAGAAAGTCTAGATGAGGAGGGGGCACTATGTTCAAACACAGGGCCCATAACCTGTCACCTAGATCAATGAATGACGAAGATTAGGGCCAATCAGTTTGGTCACTCTCCAGGGTAGGACAACAGGATGTTATCAACACATTATATTGCTTTAAACGTTTTAGAAGTGTGTAGCCATGGGAGAATTGATACAATTGATAGGGCAAAAAGGGAGTAAAGTGATAAAAGGCACACCCTACATCCTGAGGTGACTATGAAGGCCAGGTGTGGTGGGTGCATCTGGAAGGCCAAGCCCAGGGAAGTGGGAGCAGAGGAATCAGTACTTGAAGGCCATCATGCACTTCATCGTGAGACCTTCTCTCTCAAACCGGGGAGGGAATAATTGCCGCAAAGTTTAGACTTTAGAGTTGACTACGTCTACAGCCAAATGTGCTGCCTAACAACTCATTGCTCATTTTATCAAACATTAACCCTCTAGGATCTGGAGAGAAGACACAGCAATTAATAACATTTACTGCTCTTCTAAAGGCCTGAAGTTTTGCTTCCAGCTCACATATTAGGCAGTTCGCAGTGGCATGTGATTTCAACTCTAGGGAATCCAGTGCCTTCTTCTGGCCTCCATGGGTGTACACACACACACACACACACACACACATACAGGCAAACAAACAAATAAAACCATTTTAAAGTCCTTAAAAATCCTTTCAGCAAGTGTTTTCGAAGACATTCATCATTTTTATTAAAACGATTTTTACCAGGAGTAAAGCATTCCTCATGGTCCTACTATAATCGCTCTGTTCCCAACTCATTTCCAGTGTCCCCACACCTCATCTCCAAGTTAGACCGAGGATAGCTCTGCCTTCCCCTTTGTCACCTTAGGTCCTCACTCCAAGGTCCCTTTCGCACAGCTCAGTTTTTTGGCTACAATGAAGTGTCCATTTTCAATAGATCATTTGGCATTTGTTTGTATGGTACTATATGTCATATCCCCTCGAGTTCACTTATAATAAAATATACTTATTACAGACTTTCTAGTGGTTGTCATAAGGTACAACGAACACTCGAGTATTTTTAGCTGATTTCTATTTCTGTGCAAGAAATGTACAGCTTCTTGGGAGCTTCTCAGCTCCTCAGCAGCCAGGGTCCTTGAGCACTTCAGAACCCCAGTGCTGCCTGGAAAGGTTTCCTGATTTAACCAAGACAATAGCCAACTCACTTGTCGCATTGCTTCCTCTCTTCCAATCACTCAGAGGCAGCTCTGTCGCACTTCTGTTCATCTTGAACATTTTCATAGCTCACTTCCCCAGGAAATACTGCCATCATCACCCTGCATAGCATCTAGAAGAGCCCTCCACACGCAGCGGGGACACGCTGACTGCGTAATTGTGCTGAATACCTACAAAAAGAATAATTTTTTTTGAGTCATTGACTTTCTGACTCATTAAAATTAAAGAGTTTACTTTTAAATATCCACACCACAACCCCTCTAGTAATCCTTAATTACAGTGTATTTATCAAAGTGTAGTGCATGGACCTTGCTGGTAAAGAGAGCAGGAAATGAGGCTGAAATAAGCAAGGGCCCTGCAGAGACCAAAAAAAAAAAAAAAATGTTCTCTGTCTGATAATTGAGGCAAGAAGCAGCAGCACTATTTTTCCAGGAACATGGGAAAGGATGGTGAATGGAATAGTGACTCTGCGATAAAGAGAAAAAGTTCAGGGCAGAGGTAAGAGAAAAGATTTTCAGTTCCTATTTCTCCAAAAGAAGAAGAGGAGGAAAAGAGAGAGGAAGAGAAGGTGGAGAAAGGGGAAGGGGAGGAAGAGGAAGAAGAAGAGGAAGAAGAAGAGGAAGAAGAAGAAGAAGAGGAAGAGGAGGAGAAGGAGGAGGAGGAGGAGGGAGAAAAGGGGAAGGGAAGGAGAAGTAAGAGGAGGAGGATCATTGGTATAATATATTTTGTAATTATTTAAGGGAAGGAAAAGAAAGTTTTATTAGGACATAAGAATTGAAACATTAAAAACACATAAGCATTGTATATTCTAAGAGCCTCATGTAGTAGTCCAGGTTCTCTAAAAGAACAGACTGATGGGATGAGGTAATTGATCAGATTGGCTCACTGACAGAATCTGAGTACTCCAACAATAGCTGCCTCACACTGGAGAATCCAAGCATCTAGTAGTTGCTCAGTCAACAAGGCTGGATGTCTTATGAACGCCTGGAGAAGCCCTAGAGGGTATCTGGTTTTCAGTCAACTTCAGGCCCAAAGCAGCTGGTTCTAATATCAATGAAGAAATGCCACAGTAACAGAATAGATGAACTTGTTAGCAAGAGTAAAGGCAAGCAAGCAAAAAGAAGTTTCCTTCTTCTGTGTTCTTCAGTATAGACTGCCACCAAAAGGTGTTGTCCACATTTGGAATGAGTCTCCTTGTTTCACTAGAAAGGTCCTCACAGGAGTGCCCAGAAGCTTGAGGCTTAGTTGGTTCCAGATGCAATCAAATTGAGAACCCAAAGGAGTCATCATGGTCATCTCATGGTTAGAATCCCTCGTCATTCTTGAACTTATGTGTCACTGTTGGATACTCACAGATGGAATGTGTAGACTTCCATGGCGCAAGGTGGGAACATGCACAGCTTTTTTTAAAAATTATGTTTTAAATTGCATCTGAAAGATAGCTCTTCTCTTCTGCATTTCTCCTTTTATTCATTTTTTGAAAACTTTCTAACATTTATTTTTAATTTTATGTGCATGGGGACGTGCACTTGTAGATGCACATACATGTGTTAGCGGTGCTTGTGGACACAAGGGAAAAAAGTTGGATCCACTGGGACTGAAGTTACAAATGATTGAGAGCCAACATGTTGGTGCTGGGAATCAAACCCAGTCCCTGTGGAGAGCAGTCAGTGTTCTTAAACACTGAGCCATCTCTTCAGAATCCCACATTTTTCATATGAAAGTGAACGTAAAAATAAGAATTGGATTTTTATTAAATAACAACATACGCATTGTAATTAATTGAGGCTTACTCTGCCATACAATTATTCCATTAGAAGCACTAAACTCTTCGGTATTTTGGTCTGTATTTATCTACCTTCTCAGTATCCCCCGCCTCCCTGTCCTAACTTCTAGTGACTTTAGGTCTTCACTATGTTTCTATGCAATAGGATTTTTTCAGTTGCATAGTCCAGTGAGGAATGTGGTACTCGCCTTTCTGTACCGTGCTCATTCCAGGTACTATGATGTCGTCTGGTTCTATTCATGTCTCAGCTATCATTTTAATAAAGTGAATCAATAAAGCTGGATGGATCATAGCTTTGATTCAGTAGTAGTAATTCCTTGTAACTATGAAAAATAAATAAGACAAGATTACTCAATTTTATGTCCTCTCTGATTCTGATTCTGCCAGAGCCTTTTATATCTAGAGAGACTATGCTTTCTCTGTAATCTCTGCATTCCTATTGTAACATTTCAGTATCTTAGAAGGGAACAATGTGAAACGGATGCAGGTATTGGTCTGTCTCCTCTGTGAACTCTAAGTAGTCATCATGTATTACGTAGCTCATCGTCTGTTAAGAAGATAGGCTACTTCCCCTAACAACCCAGCATTGCTTCTTTGATAAAAGCCATCTTTCATCTGTGAGAGGGTTTTCTGTCTATAGTTTGGCATAGCAGGATTGACATTCGTGGCATTTTAAGAAGACATTGCTATAAGATGTGATTCCATCAAGGAGCAGGGGTAGCCATTCTTGACATCGAGGCCATTTTTGCAGCTGGAAAAGAGAACTCCAGAGTTAATAACAGCATAGAATGGGTTAGCTCTAACAGTGAGAGACCAACCCTTGGTGGTTTATTTGTAGGGTTATGGTTTAATTTCCATTTCAGAAGGAAAAAAAGACCTGGAAATACCATTTCCAAACACAATTATTATAATAAAAATTGAAAAGAAAGAAAATATCTAGTGTTTGATGTCTCAGAAAGAAAATGTATTTTTAATTTTTTTTAATAAAAATACTTTGAAGACCTGGTCCTTTATTTCTTTTTTGTACATTAGGCCATGAGTTCCTATGGAACGGGTTCCACAGCTCAGGTTCCTTCCCGTTAGTGCTCACAAAGTGTGTTCCTCTGGGTGGTGCAGGCAGGCGCTTCAGCTGAACCCAGGTGCCCATCTGTTTGGCTTCCTTTTGCTTCTGATCATTCTCCTTCACCGGCTTCAGGAAGCTGCCTCTGCTCTTCCAGTGTTTGATGTGCTCAATCGTCCTGGCCAGAATCTTGTCCTTAACTCGCTTGTTGACAGTGATGCCCACGGCCTGCTGGGTGACATTGCAGACCCTTCCGATTTGCCGTGCTAACACTTATGGGTCATTCCTTTTTGAACAGCGTCCGTTCCCATGATGATTACAGTATCACCCTTCTTATAAATTCACATGTGTCTGGCAAAGGAACAACTCCGTGTTTTCTAACAGGTCTAGAAAACATAGAACAAGCGCCCCTTCTCGTTCCCTCTGTGTTCGTCATTTTGGTGAGTTACTGAAATGGCTGCCTGGCGTGGCTGAAAGAAAAAAACTAATAAAACTCAACTCTAGCTAAGAAATTTGTCAGTTACTGGGTGACAAATTCCGGATGACACATCAAGTGGAGCGCCTGAGTAGATGCTTCAAGCTAATGTGTGGAACACAAGAAGCTCGGATTTGTAAATGATCACAAAATTCGTAGGCCACTGCCAAGGTTCTCCACTCCTCAAGCAGTGGAGGTACCTGACCCCTTCGCGCTCTTCTGGATGGAGAAACATCCACGGCAAACCTATTGAGAGACTTCAGTTTCCTTTCCCTGTAGTGACATGTCCAGAGAACACAAGAAATGATGGTATTGGCTCACCGTTACATTGTGTACAATCTAATTGTTACAGAAAAGGGTTTTAATGCTTTGAGACTGCCCTACTTTTTTCTAAATTTGTGTAGTAAAGTGCATGAATGTTTCAAGGCCTAGAGGTTGGGGGTGAGTAGAGCGTGCTTTGGATTCAGTCTTTCCAGGCCACCAAAAGAAAGGAGGTGACTGGGCTGGCTGAGGGTTCAGATATCACTTCAGTGGGAAAAGCAGAGGCAATCAAACTCCAGTCAGATGCCTAGGTTACCAGAGATGAGAGGCCGCAGAGATGGAGCAAGCACTCTTAAAAGCACCCATGAAAGAGTTAGCGTCAGTATCTGTAAATCCCGAACACTCAAACCCAATCTACTGGTGACAAACTCAAATATAAGTTTTCTTACGTTTCTTGTCTGTCTTCTCTTGGTTCGAATCTGCGTTATCCTGAAGCTAATAGTAATATGCTTGTATATGAAATCAGGGCTGGCAAAGGAGAGGTCATGGCGTAACTTTAAATTATTACTGATTTTTTATGTAAGAACCAACATTTTTATTTTTCATCGTTTATGGTAAATACGAGTGAAGTTTAAATCCATCAGGGTAAAGTTATAAGTACATTCTATAGAAGGAAGTGCAGCCTTAAGTATTAAAAGCCTAACATGAACCAATCGCATAAAAAATTCAGCATTTAGAGCACTTAGTAATACTAGTAGGAATAGAAAAAAATGAAAAGGGAAAGGGGTGTGGCAAGACAATGAAATGTAAGCAGGGGTCTTCGGAGGGATTTTTAGAAAGAGGGGCTCATAGGAAGAAACAGATGTGATCCTGAACAGGAAGAAGATCCTGGATGCAACAAAAAGCAAATCAGAGTTGGGAGGATGAGGTGAACGAGGAGGAGGGGGGAGGAGGAAGAAGAGGGGGAAGAGGAGGAGGGAGGGGGAGGGCAAGGGGGAGAAGGAGGAGGAAGAGGGGGAGGGGGAGGGTAAGGGGGGAGAAGGAGGAGGAAGAGGGGGAGGGCAAGGGGGGAGAGGAGGAGGAAGAGGGGGAGGGAAAAGGGAGAAGGAGGAGGAAGAGGGGGAAGAGGGGGAGGAGGAAGAGGGAGAGGTGGAGGAGGGCAACAAAAACAAAATTACAACCCAGACTCCCAGATGTTAAATGGCTTAATCCAGATGTTGCTCCCCAACCCCAAATTAAGAACGAAATGTGTATCACACAGCTACGAGCTACAGCCTTTCAGACTGTCCACAGTGGAAAGGCAATGTCAGGAAAATATTATTTTGTCCACATAACATACCTGTTGACATGAAAAAGTGGCATGACAATGGAGGATTTATGCGAGGTGCACGTTCAAATGAACAGCAGACTCACGAATTCATTGTTTCTAATTGCCAATAAAACAACGGAATAGTAGTACTCCATTGTGTAAATATACCACATTTTCTGTATCCATTCCTCCATTGAGGGACATCTGGGTTCTTTCCAGCTTCTGACTATTATAAATAAGGCTGCTATGAACATAGTGGAGCATGTGTCCTTATTACATGCTGGGGAATCCTCTGGGTATATGCCCAGGAGAGATATAGCAGGATCCTCCAGAAGTGTCATGTCCAGTTTTCTGAGGAACCACAAGACTGATTTCCAGAGTGGTTGTACTAACTTGCAACCCCACCAGCAGTGGAGGAGTTTTTCCCCCACATCCTCGCCAACACCTGCCTTCTCCCAAGTTTTTAATCTTAGTCATTCTGACTGGTGTGAGGTGAAATCTCAGGGTTATTTTGATTTGCATTTCCCTAATGACTAATGATGTTGAACATTTCTTAAGGTGCATCTCAGCCATCCAAAGTTCTTCAGGTGAAAATTCTTTGTTTAGGTCTGTACCCCATTTTTTAATAGGACTATTTAACTGGTACAACCACTCTGGAAATCAGTCTAGAGGACTTGCTACTTACAACATTTGGTAAAAGTTAGGGGCATGACTAAAGTTCTAGCAGGCTGAAGGGCAAGTGACAAGCAAAGCAACAGTATGTGAAATGAAAACCAAGACTTCCCTCAAGTAAGGCAAACAGGAGGAGCTGCGCTATGCAAGAACTAGGTTAATGGTAGTAAAAGTCAGATTTAATTTTTTAAATTATCTCACTTGCTTACTGTCACAGTTTTACTTCGGTTGCTGAAATGTAATGGTGAAAAAGGAGCTTAAGGAAAACAGGTTTATTTTACCTCATAGCTCCATTGTTGTGGGGCTGTTAAGATAGGAACTTGAAGCAACTATACACAGTAAAGAACAGAGAGGAGGAGGATGTGTGTGTGTGTGTGTGTGTGTGTGTGTGTGAGAGAGAGAGAGAGAGAGAGAGAGAGAGAGAGAGAGAGAGAGAGAGAGACTTTTTCCCACCTTTATTCCATTCATAATCCAAATCCAAGGAATGGCATTGCCCACATCAATTAATAAAATCAAGTAACTCCCAGCAGACATGCTCACCAGCTAACTGCTAGACAGTGCCTCAAGGAGACTTGTCTGAGGTAATTCCCGATCGTGTTAGGTTACAAATTAAAAGTAATGATCACATTTATCTTTTAGAAAAGGTAAAGTAAAAACCTGTATTTTGAATAGTCTAAATAACTCTTGAATACAGTGAGTCTATAATAACCCCCTACATCCTCCTATAACCTGCCATATCCTTTATACAGAGAAGTCTCTATCCAAAGGGTGCAAGGTGCACAGATGACATTCCATTCTTTCCACACATGGAGGAGTGGTTTATTATTTACACGTAGAGCAACAGCTAACATATTCATACGATAGCTTCTTTATGAGAAGAATAGTCTAGAACACTGAATTATGATTTACTGAAAATAAAGGTTTAAAGAAATATCTGTATAAACCATGATACCTTTCCTTATTTAAGCTATTGAAATTTTCCTATTAGCAGCAACATTATAAATTCTCTGTATAATCAATAAAAAATGAGGTAAATGAAAAATGGAAACATGCCAGGCAGTGGTGGCGCACGCCTTTAATCCCAGCACCTGGGAGGCAGAGGCAGGTGGATTTCTGAGTTCGAGGCCAGCTTGGTCTACAGAGTAGGTCCAGGACAGCTAGGGCTATACAGGGAAACCCTGTCTTGAAAAACAGAGAGAAAGAGAGAGAGAGAGAGAGAGAGAGAGAGAGAGAGAGAGAGAGAGAGAGAGAGAAACATACTTCTGGCTTTTCTGGGCATCTGAACAAACAAAAAGCTAACGTGAGAGGCTTGTCTAATGTCTGAACTGACATTTTTATGCCTCTTGACAGATAGAAGAAAATACATAAGAGCAGGTAATTGATTATTAGTAATACAGTAGATACAACCTAAAGTATTTTGAATTCTGTGGAACAAGTGGCTGACAATAGGGATACTAAAATTATAATTCAACCAACTCTTAGAGATTCTATAAGTGTTTCTCAAAAATGAATCTTTAATAGACATTCTTCAGATTTAAAACAAGATACATTAAGAACAAAACAAATGATATTTAGTAGGAGCTTTTCACAGCTTTTAGAAAGGTAAGTATCAGAAAAGTTAAAAATGTGCCTTTATGCCATTAATACAACCAGTCTGCTTAATTATAGTTCAACTATTCCAATAGCTACATCAGCTCATAGCTGAGTGTGTGTGGCAAATTCAGAGGCCAGAATTTGCCATGCAAATGAAAGAATGAAACACTGCAAATTTCTAGAAAAAAAAGGAAATACTAAAAATTCATTCTCTTTCATGGAGATCTTGTTTGGGGACTGAGATTCTCTATCTAAAGGATGCCACCGTGACAACGGTTCATCCTTGTTTATAGAAATAATGACCTTAGCTGGTGTAAAGTCCGTTATTGATTTAATCTACCACCACGTTTACCATTTGGAAGAACTCCAATGATTTCATATCAAATTTTCAGACACTAATTTATAGTATTTCTCAGAACCACAACATCAGAATAGCAAAAACGGCGGCTATTTACTATGCTAATTTGACAGGGGTTAAAGATAAAATAATTTGTTGTAAGAGTGAGCACTATAGTGGTTGTCTTTCTTTTAAATAAATTAACAACCAATAGAAAATATTCTGTTTCTACTGAGCCCAAGGCCCGAGTCGCATAAACCTTGTTAGTCCACTTATACAAGGATAAGCCAAAGCATTACAGACAAATAGTGGGAATCAAATTAGGAGGGGGTAGGGGAACATCAGAAGACAGATGGAAGCTGTCTACAAATCAGAGAGCCAAGTCAAACAACTTAAATTTCAATCAGCTAATTCAATTAAACAATGCACCCTAGATTTCTTAATTATAATCTGTCCACTCTGTGTTTTAAATTGTATGCACACTCAACTGTCAGTTAGGTTAAATACGACCTGTATAGTAAACCTGAAATAGATAAAGATCAGAGCAAATCAACTTATACAGCTACAATGTAACTGAATATCCATGTGTTTGTCTACCAGGCTCAAGATACTCGTTCTCAACAAACAAACGAAAGTTGGAAGTTTAATGAATGATATTGTACGCAAACTAATTTTTTAAAGATCCATTTGTTTTTATTTTGTGTATGGGCATTTTGTCTGCTGTCTGTGTACCACATGTATTCTGTGCCTGGACAGGTCAGCAGAGAGAGTTAGGTCCGTTAGAGTTGCAAATGCTTGTAATTGTAACCTGCCTTGTAAGTACCAAAGAGCAGCACATGCTGCTAACTGCTGTGCCGTTTCTCTAGCCTTGTGTTTACTGTGTAGCCCAATCTTCCAGCTTTAAGCCTCTCACATGCTGACATACTATGCCCAGCCTATTTTTTTCATTTAGATGATGACCTAATATGTTCACATTAGGACATGCTAGGCAAATTTGTACTATCTTTTCAATTTTCTTGTAAACAGTAAAAAGCCATACAATGGTAGTGTAAGGTTGGTCAAAATCCATAGATGTAGAGGTCTCAGAAGCAACCTTGCTGCTGTTCTTTAGCTGGACTGTTGTGGGATCTACCTGTCTTCTGAATATTTAAGTTTATGCCCACTGGTAAGCGCTACTCCCGGCCTTAGTCAGAGCAGCTTCTCTTTGCAGTGAACTGCAGTGAATGAAGAAGTTCATGAGCACTCAAGGTACTGAGTGTCAGTGGTTGTTGAGTGCTGAGCTAGAAACAGAACATTTATAGCACCAGGGTTCAGGGATTGTAGCAGAAGGAGGGGCAGAAAGAACGTAGGAAAACACCATGAGATGCTTGCTGTCTTCTGCACATGGCAGAACTATTGCAAACCTGACCTCAAGCTGCTATGTTTGCAATTGCCCGTACAAGATGGGACCAAGCCGGCCATCATGGGTCAGAAGGGGGGGGGGGCTATCATGGCTTTAAACCTCCGTGAACTAGTGTGGCTACTGATGATAGATTCCACCATTGTCCTCAATTGTGTGTCCACTGATGAGTCTATCAGGCTCAATATATAGTTTCAAAGCCATTGTTACAGACAGTTCTGATTAAATTCAATGGGTCTCAAAGGATGAGAAGGAGGAAGAGGCATGACTAGAAAAGAGATTTGTGGGGAAGAGGGATAACTTGGGTGGAAGTAGATCAGATAAAATTACAATAATCAAAATGAACTTTATACATGTATGAATTTTCCAAAAAAACAAAAAATCAAATAAAAGAAAAAATCCAAAAGGAAATGCTTAAAATTCTGATTAAAACAACTCTGTTCTAAAGTATTTTTAAATCAGATTATGAGTTATATAGTGAGTCATGTGTGACTTTGATGAGTAACACGAACAATTCTCCGGTGCTGCTGACATTAGGGGTTTGCCTACTTTCATCTTTAGAGAAGCACATTCCTGGGAAAGTGTGTTCCTCTCCTAACAGAAATGCTAGTATTTTCATGCAGTACTGACCTCTGGATGATCCCCTGGGTCACCTAATGCCAGGTTTTAAAGTATTTAAATTATATGTGCATGTGTTCAGGGTTGAGGAGGGTTGTGCACATGCACGCATGAACACACACACACACACACACACATCTGTGTGATGATATATGCATATGAGATATGAGTGCAGGTGCTTTCATCAGCCAAAAGGGGGGGGGGCGTCAGATGCCCTGGAGCTGTTATTACATGATCCTGGGTATTAGGATGGCTTCTGGTCTTCTAGAAGAGTAGAAAATGCTCTTAACCAATGAATCATCTCTCCAGTCTCACCTCAGGTCAATTTTAATAGCATTTTTTAGGAGAGTGAGTTTAGAGATTTAAAAGGTTTCTTCTACTATCTTATTATCAGAATTATAATAAAATATCCTTGCTCTGATAATGTTTTGTTTAAGGTATAGGTATTTTTCCTTTGTTTACATCATCAATGGTCCTTAGCATTTTAGATATCAATGTCTCATTTATATTTTATTTATTGCTATTATACTCTGTGTATGTTATGGGAAAGAGAATGGGCCTGTATTCAATAATCAGAAATAAACATTAGAAGGTGTATCCATTAGGCTAAACATTCTGCATAATTCAAATGGCAGCAAATTTTCTAGATTTAACAGGAAAAGTATGATAACAGCAACTTAATATTCTGGTTTTTAAGTATATTGGTTGAGGCTAACACCTGAATTGACCTGATATTTAGGTCAATATTGAATGTTAGCCTACATAAGTTAAAACCAAACAAACACCTGACTGTTACAGGCTAAATGAAAATGACAGCTTCAAAGTCCAGTAAATAAACGAATCTAGATAGAGCAGTAGTTTCCACACTGTGTACTTCCAAATAGGTTTCTTTAATAAGAGTTGAAGAAGCTGTCCTATTAAGGTATGGAAATGTGGGGAATAAGATAACAGAGTTAAAAAACTAGTAAAAAATGAAGTTGTTTTAATATACCATTCTGCAGAAAGGGATGCCAGCATAGAAAAGGAGTGAAAAATGTCTAATTTTGGCTAAAGTGAGTGATTTGGCTCAAGAATAGGGTTTTTAGTTTAGTTTAGTTTTTTGTTTTGTTTTTTTGTTTGTTTGTTTGTTTGTTTGTTTGTTTGTTTTAAATCCCTTGGTCTGGAGAAATTCCTGCCCTCTCTTCCCATATTCTAGGACTCGTCCCTTTCCCAAATTCCCCATTCATTCTATTGTTTAGGGTGCAGAACCTTATCTAAATGAATTGGAGCCCTGTTTTCTAGTCTAGGACTCAGGCATGTAGCAGATTACCTGTAACTACATTTTTCAGAGTTTCAAGACTAGCGTTTGCCAGGTTCCAGCTCGGGAATCGGCCTTAGAGGCTTAGGGCCTCGGGCTCTCTTTAACTAACTTTGAATGTACCTCATACTGAAAACTGAACATAACAATTTCTTACAGTTACTCTCGGCTGCACTGCCCTAGCCAGTGACCGTGACTGAGCTGCATTTCGCCAAGGATTCTAAACCTAATAATTCTAGTGATAGAAAATAATAAAATGAGCAGTGTAGGGAGACCCCTCCGGTATGCTTGCATGCATTTTTCACCCAAAAAACTTGGCAGAAAGGTGGTGAAATGGGCCTGCCATTTGATGATCTTTTCCCCAAAACTGGAATGTAATCTCTTGTGTTCTCACAAGGACAGCCTTCAAATGATAGGTGAAAACTCTTGGCTGAGTCCAGGTTGGGGTTTATGTTTGCCTCCACTGCACTCCACTCATGATTCTTTGTAGAGATCTAGATCATCCGTCCGTTGCACTTCTTTCAATAGTTCTGTGCTACAAGTTTTAAGTGACCAGTTCCTAAAGTTAAAGCCTTGGCTAAAAAAACCTACTCAAGTCATCACCCATAAGGCTCTCCTGATAGAGGGTTTTTTTTTTCAACGTGAGAAAATCCTGTCACCTCAGGTTCTTCAGCTACTATAAAAATGTTTGGCCAGGCAGTGGTGGCGCATGCCTTTAATCCTAGAGGCAGAGGCAGCAGATTTCTGAGTTCGAGGCCACCCTCGGCTACAAAGTGAGTTCCAGGACAGCCAGAGTCATACAGAGAAACTGTCTCAAAAAACCAAAAAAAAAAAAAAAAAAAAAAAAAAAAAAGTTTGTTAGGCAGGTCAGTCTCCAATGCATAGAGTTCAAAACGTCAACTCCAGAGACTCCTACCCTAAGCCCTGCTGTCCCTTGCACACAACTTACAGGAATCTCCACTTTGCACTCTCCTTCCTGCACCAGGAGGCTCAGGAGTGCCTACAAAGCACACGCCCACCTTCCGCGAGTGCTCTGCACCACGCACGCGCGGATCAGCTGAGACGTCACCTCGGCGACCAGTAGTGACGTCAGAAGGCGCGCCGGACCGAAGTTTGTCGGGATTCTGCAGGCGAGAATCCTGCCCCTTGGAGCTCATGGTGCGCTGCGGTAGCGCGTTGCTGAGAAAGGTCCGTGTCGGGGATCGTCCCCCAATCTTCAGTGTCTCTTACTCTCCTCCTGGGTTGTCGTTCCTCGGTTCCCGCTGTCCTGGGAGGAGACTGTGTCTCTGTGACACGCTTACTCCCGTTTGGGGTCCAGCTTTAGGAAATTATTCCCCAAAGCACATGGGAGGCTAGTTGGGGTACCTGCCTGCGGTTTAGACAGGGCATTACGGTGCACGTGCTGCGCAGCGGCTTTTTTGTTTGTTAGTTTTGGTTCTCATTGTTTAAAAGAGCGCTCATAAGCTGCTTTTATACATTTCTCCTCCTTTGCACTGTTTTTACTATCTTTCTGAAGACTTTTTTTCTGGAAGCCAAAGCGTGTAATCACTGTGCCTCGTACAGCGATATTATGTTAGTTTTTATGCAGTGCCTGTTGTAGAATCCATTTTTTTTTATAACAATCAGCAGCCAACTGCTTTGATTTAAAATAAACCACCATGAGCTAACTAGCAACGGTTTGTGAAACTTAGAAGTCGTCTTACATGCATAAACTGTTGTTATTAACAACCATGTATGATAGATAGCCCTTGTGAATGATATTCCCCAATAAATAGATAAATCACATATTGAAAACAGCTTAAAACACCTTACTAAGAATATCTCAGGGTGGTCAACCTATAGTTTTTTAAAACCCACAGATATTTTTTGATACCCAAAACTATTGCAGATTACCAAAAATGCAAATATGAATTTCAACGATTACTCTGTAACTTGAAAGCCTGGGATTAAAACATAAGAGCTTTGTAAGAAGTTACTTATTTAGTGAGGGAAGCTACCAGAAGGTAAAATACCAGAAAGTATAATACAATGTCTAGGGAAGCCCACAAAGTCAGAAAGAGTTTAATAGACTGATATTCCAAGGATGCCTCAAATCATAAAACCATAAACCTTATTTTAGTTGAATTTGACGGTACATTGCAACTGACACCAGAAAATGGGTTTATGATAGAACAAATGATAATCCACACAGAGGAAGAAATGTGAATATAGAGCAGCAGTGAGTGTGGGCAGTGCACAGAAAGAAAATAAAAAGAACCAGTAAAGCTATTACAAATGATAACCATCCTGGTGAGATCCGGTGAGGGCTTTGAATCCAGCACTGTGAACTTTATTATTTCATAAGAAGTAAAAACCCCAAAGTCGTCATTGTTTCTGAGTAAAGAGAAACATAGACATCAGGTTCATTCAAGGGGGAAAAAGATGCTCTTGACTCATGGTGTTGGATGCGTTAAGAAGGAAGGATGAGACACTGAAAGACCATTTGGAGTTAACAGTCAAGATTCTGCGTAGATGGTGGTCCTGGAAAGGAGTTTGGCTTCTTGGAAAGCAAAAATTACAGGGAAAAACCATCCATGTATTCAGTCTTGGTGAGCAGATGAGCTTTGATAATTAACTGAGGGAACAGATTCTTGTTGTTGCTGCTGCGGCTTTTAAAACATTTTGTTGTGGAGGGAAACAGCCACTCTATGGATACCCACCAACAAGTTACTTTTATTTAAAGGGTTTCAAATGTAAGTGAAAGGCAGTTCTGCTTTCAGTTGTTTTGAACTTTAAAAGCTTAACATTTTCCCTGTGTGGAGCAGGGGTGGGTGGGGCGGGGAGTTACTAGTACCTACTGAAATCACCCTGGAGAGAAGGTTTGGAATGAAAGCAAGAGAAAGGGCAGAGACCTCAAGGCTGAAGCAATTGATCATTGAGGGAGAACGTGGGAAAGAACATAAAGGGCTATACAGTGCTAGGCACACAGCTTTGGTTCTTTTCTGAAAGAAACCTTAATAGAATCAAACTAGAACCATTTAAGTTAATAGAATTTTTGATGTATAAATATCCTCTCTCTCTCTCTTTCTTAAGTATGGAAATTTCATTGATAACCTCAGAATCTTCACCAAGGGAGGAAGCGGTGGAATGGGTTACCCTCGTTTAGGTGGAGAAGGTGGAAGAGGTGGTGACGTCTGGGTTGTGGCCCATAAAAATATGACCTTAAAACAACTTAAAAGCAAATATCCTCAGAAACGGTTTGTGGCCGGAGGAGGGGCAAACAGTCGGTAAGTGTTTGTGGGATGGTAAGAGAAGTCAGACACTTCTGGGGAAACCAGAATAGAGAACTTTACTAGTAACCCACATTACTTTCTGTATTCTCATCAAACAGAAGTCTAACATGACTCTCTTGGTAGTTTTTGACCTTTGTCCATCTATTCTCCCCATGTCCCTTTTGTACTTCTTCCTGGGAATAAATGCTATCTGAATCCCTACTTTGCTCCAGATTTACCTTGGACAAACTTTAAGTAATACCCCAGCAACTCCCCACTATAGAGAGATTTTGATTTATAATTCTTCCACCCACATATAACCACTATTTGCTTTGACTTGACTTTTCTAATACAGTATGGTTTTATAAATGTAATTATGTGTTTGTGTATTAAGTCCAGCCTAAAGAAATAAAATACCAGAGCATAGTATTTACAATGCCCCCCCCCCTTTTTTTTAACTTAACCTGTTCATGCCTAAAAATTATTCAGGGAACTGTGATTCACAATATCAGAGTAATATTTTATCACTTGCTAGTTTAGGCTAGTGTTGGTACTGTCCTTTTTTTTTTTTTTTTAAACTGCCATAGCCACAATGCTTTAATGATATCCTGTGAGGATGTTCTTTACATGTTTAATTTTTTTGATAAATTTCTACAAGTGGAGTTACTGTTAGAAGACAGTTAAGGCCAGCTGTTTAGAAAAGTGATACTCATTAGACTTGCTGGGCCTTTCTACTTGATTTGTATTGTAGAAATAATCTTTGGATTTCAGATATATAGCATGTCAAATTGAAATGACTTTAGTGGTTAACTTAGTTTGAACTTACTTCCATTTTTATAGGACACGTTAGTATAAAATGTAAAATCTAGGAATAATCTGGTTTTTTTTTAACGTTTTAATATCTCTTTCAGTAAGAAGGACTGATTGTTAGTGATTGTAGTTGTAAGTCATTTAATTTAGTGGTGCTTTGTTTTGTTTTGTTTTGTTTTATAGAGTTAGCGCACTGAAGGGCTCCAAGGGGAAGGACTGTGAAGTGCCTGTTCCTGTGGGTATCTCAGTAACTGATGAACACGGCCAAGTGCTAGGTGAGGCTCTGCGCCTTCTACGCCTGTGAGAGACTGAGCACATTTTCCAAAGTTAGTGCAGGAAATAGCATACAAGCTCCCTAACTTGTGATGAAAATGTTCTTCAGTATTAAAATTACATTGTTGATTTTGTGCATTGGGAGCCCGACAAGTGAAAGTTGGAGGCCGATTTACAAGAATCAGTTCTCTCTTCCTCCCATCCTGTAGATTCTGGGGATAAAACTCAGGCCATCAAGGTTGGTTGCAAGTGCCTTCACACATTTCACAGAAGTCATTTCATAGAAGAAAGTCTCTTAACATTTATAACTTTAGCTACTGCCTTATTAAATATTTTTTAATGTATATATAATGTATTCAAAGACTTACTGCTAGATTTAAGATGGCTTTAAAGAGGTAAGGATACTTACTTGGTTTTAAAACATATAATCAGCTTTCTTTTAGCTGTGTACAAAAGTGTTTTTCTGGGGTATTTATTTGCCTTGTGTCAATGACAGACAAACACTTTACCTCCAAGCCAGCCCTAGAGAGTTGCTTTTACAAGTGTTTTGTTTTGTTTTGTTTTGTTTTGCTTTGTTTGTTTTAAGAAATTTAATCTTACAGTTTATCCCTTTAGATTTTTAAATTGGAATTTCTTGACATATTTATGCAACAAAACAAAACATACTGGTTTTATTTATTAAATTTTGTTGTCTTTCCTCTTAAAGGAGAACTCAATAAAGAAGAAGACAGGATTCTGGTTGCTAAAGGTGGCCTTGGTGGTAAATTACATACAAACTTCTTACCTTTGAAAGGCCAGAAGCGAATAATTCACCTGGACCTAAAAGTTATAGCTGATGTAGGCCTAGTAGGGTAAGTATCATTTATATTCTTGTAATATGCCCATCAGACAGTTCAAGACTACAAAATAAATGTAAATAATAATTTGGGGAATAATAAAACATTCCTAGTTTATGTAATTTGTATATTAGTACTTTGTGCTAAAAATACAGTTAACCCTTAAAAATTTAAGAGTTGAGGTACAAATTTCATCACTATATTCCTGCACTAAAAAGTCTGTATACAATTCCTTTTTTTCTTCCTTCCTTCCCTTCCTTTCCTCCATCTCTCCCTTCGCTCGGTCACTCGCTCACTCGCTCGCTCGCTTGCTTCTTGGATCTCTATGTTGCACGTGTTGGTTTGGAAAGTACCATACAGTTCTGGCCAGCCTCAGACTCACAAACCTGCTCTCAGGTGCTGGGTTGGTGGTTTTAAAGAGAACAGTCCTCATAGGTGCATATTTGTATGCTTGGTCCTCAGTTGGTGGAACTATTTAAGAAGGATTAGGAGATATGGCTTTGTGGGAGGAGGTGTGTCATTGGGGTACAGGAGGTGGTGCTGGTGCAGCTTTTAAGGTTTCAAAAGGCCACACTGCTCCTAGTTAGTTCTCTTTGTGTCATGTAAACTCAGATACTCCTACGGGCTGCCTGCTGCCGTGCTGCCTGCCATGATAGCCGTTGATGGTAATCTTTTGGAACCGTGAGCCCCAAAGTAAACTTTTTTTTTTTAATGAATTGCCTTGGTCATGTTTTGTCATGGCAATAGAAAAATAACTAAGACAACAGGCAGGAGATGCACACATATGCCCACCTGGGCCTCTCCCACTTTATACAGTCCACGAACCAAACCCAAGGAATGGTGCCACCCACTTTCAGCCTAGGTCTTTCCTTATCAGCCAGCACAATCAAGACAATCCCTCACAGACTTACTACAGGCCAACGTAATGTAGATAATCCCTCACTGACACTCTTCTCAGCTGACTCTAAAGTGTGTCAGGTTGACAATTAAACGTAAACCGCAGTCAGCATGCCTGGATCAGTGTATAATTGGATTCCCAGGAAACTTAATTGCTAACAGCCTGTGGTTGACTTTTTAGTTCTTCTTTTGTGTTGTTTGCATGTTACATGTTATATATACTAGATGTGGTAAACATTGCATACATTCATTATATGTTTTATACTAGTGTGTGTGTGTGTGTGTGTGTGTCTTGACTGGAGAGCTGGATTGGTGATTAAAAGCATTTGATGTTCTTACAGAGGACCTGGCTTAGTTGCTAGATCCCAGCACCCTCATGGTTGCTCAGTTCATTTTCATTTAGTTACAGGAAATTATTTTTTCTTATTTATTTGGCCCATTCACCATTCACTAATGAGTTGTTTAATCTTTATGAGTTTGTGTATTTACTAGAGATTTGTTTGTTGTGCATTTTAAATTCATTTGTTCATTCATTCATTCATTTGCTCTTTGGCTTTTTGAGACAGGGTCTCCCTGTGTAACAGCCTTGGCTGCCCTAGACTCGATTTATAGACCAGGCTAGCCTCAGTCTTACAGTGATCTGCCTGCCTCTGTTTCCCTAGTGCTAGGATCAAAAGCTTGCGCTACTGTGCCTGGTGAAATTTTAAATGTTATTGCTCTATGATCACATAGACTACAAGGAATTATTTCAGTCTCTTTGGATTAGTAAAGATTCGTTTTGTGTCAAGGGATATAGAATGGTTTAGAAAGGCAGTATGCTGCTGAGTAGAATGTATATTCTTTTGTGTTTGAGTGAAACACTCAGTAAATATATGTTAAGTCCATTTGAAGTATGATGTGAATTAATTCTCATGTTTCTGTTTAATTTTTGTCCAGATGATCTGTCTAATAGAGAAAATGGGGCATTAAGATCATCTACTATTAATGGACTGATAAATCCTTTAAATCCAGAAATATTTGTTATGAAATTGGCTTCTCCAACATCTGGTACATACATGTTTAGGATAGAGATGTGTCTTGGTTAGTTCTTTCCCTGATCAGAATGAAGTGCCCCTTTTTATCTATTCTGACTAGTATTAGGTTGAAGTCTATTTTCTCAGATACTAGGATAATGACTCCTGCTTGCCTGGTCCTGTTTGATTGGGATGCTTTTGTCCATCCTTTCAGGCTATGCATTGCATATTTTTAAAGATAAGGCATGTTTCTTCTAAGCTACAGATGGATATTGTTTCTTGACCCCTTCAGTCAGTCAGCCTATGTGTTTTGATGAAGAACTGAGGGCAGTGATATTTAGAGTTATTACTGAAATGTGTGTGTTGAGCAGTCATTGTGTGGTTGGTTTGGGGCTTGTTTGTGTTCTCAGTGGTGTTTTATGGCTTCATATTTCCTTTCACAGTCTCTCTGCTGTGCTCATTCCTCTCAGCAGCTGCAAGTATTACTTCCCGTATTCTCTTTAGGCTTGGATTGTTGGATATAATTTTTAAGGCTGTTTATATCATGGAAAGTGTTTCTTTATCCTTCAATTATGACATAGTTTTGCTGGGGCTGTTATCTAGCCTGGCCTTCACAGTCCGTTAGGACTTGGAATGCATTGCTCCAGACTCTTCCTGGCCTTCAGAGCTTCCCTGAGAGAGCAGCTGTCACTCTGTTGAGTTTTTCTGTACATGTGACTCGTGCTTCTTCTCTTGCAGCTTTCAGTGTGTTCCCTTTGTTCTGTGTATGCAGTGCTTTACGCTGTAACTGTGCTGTGCCATGGAGGCTTTCTTTTCTGCTCTCGTTCATTTGTGTTCTGTGGGGTTCTTGTCTTTCTATGCCTGTGTCTTTTCTTAGTTTGGCAAAGTTTTCTTGTGTTATCTGATTGAAGCTCTAGCCTATCTAATTGATTTGGGATTCTCCTCCCTTATCAATACCTATACTTCAAAAGTTTGGCATTTTTTTATGGTGTCTTGTATTTCCTGTGTTCCTTTATACCCTCCTTCCCCGTCTGGTCTGTGTGTGTGTGTGTGTGTGTGTGTGTGTGTTTTAATTTTTCATATTTCTTGCCTATTTCATTTAGTTCCTTAATTTTATCTTCCATTCCTGATTCTTCCCTCTGTTTAGTAATTCTGCTTTAATGGCTTTCCTTTTAGCTTACTAGTTGAGTTGCTGGGTTTTTCACTTCCATCATCATTTCAGTTTGATCCTCTTCGAGTCCTGGGTTGTCTTGTCTGCTCCATCATCTTTGCTTTTCTGTTGCCTTGGGCATCTCTCAGGTGCTTAGTCCCCTTTACTTCTTTCTTCTTAATTTCACAGAGCTGTTAATATTTTCTTTAAACTCAATTGACTTCTTTGATGAAGCTTATGGTTGTTCTTTTAAATTCTGTGTCCTGAGGCTCATCTACATAACTCTTACTGGTAAACATTTCTAAAGGACTAGTAGGTTTTGGAGTGAAAATACTGGCTTGATCATTTCATATCATTGATATTTTTGCAATGAAATCTATGTATATAGATTTTTGTTGGTTTAGGCATGTGGACTGTATTAGTCAGGGTTCTCTAGAGTCACAGACCATATGGGCAGTCTCTATATAGTTAGGGAATTTGTTGATGACTTACAGTCTGTAGTCCAACTTCCCAGCAACGGTCAGCAGCAGCTGTGGATGGAAGTCCAAGGATCTAGCAGTTTCTCAGTCCCACGAGGCAAGCAGGCAAAGGGAATGACTCTTCCTTCTTCCAATATCCTTATGTAGGTCTCCAGCAGAGGGTGTGGCCCAGATTAAAGACTGTGCCTCCGTACCTTTTTTTTTCTTTTTTTTTAATTTATTGATATATTTATTTACATTTCAAATGATTTCCCCCTTTCTGGACCCCCACTCCCCGAAAGTCCCATCAGTCCCCTTCCCTCCCCCTGTTTTCCCACCCAACCCTTCCCACTTCCCTGTTCTGATTTTGCTCTATACTGCTTCACTGAGTCTTTCCAGAACAAGGGGCCACTCCTCCGTTCTTCTTGTACCTCATTTGATGTGTGGATTATGTTTTGGGTATTTCAGTTTTCTAGGTTAATATCCACTTATTAGTGAGTGCATACCATGATTCATCTTTTGAGTCTGGGTTACCTCGCTTAGTATGATGTTCTCCAGCTCCATCCATTTGCCTAAGAATTTCATGAATTCATTGTTTCTAATGGCTGAATAGTACTCCATTGTGTATATATACTACATTTTTTGCATCCACTCTTCTGTTGAGGGATACCTGGGTTCTTTCCAACTTCTGGCAATTATAAATAGGGCTGCTATGAACATAGTGGAACATGTATCCTTATTACATGTTGGGGAATCTTTTGGGTATATGCACAGGAGTGGTATAGCAAGATCTTCTGGAAGTGAGGTGCCCAGTTTTCGGAGGAACTGCCAGACTGATTTCCAGAGTGGTTGTACCAATTTGCAACCCCACCAGCAGTGGAGGAGTGTTCCTCTTTCTCCACATCCTCGCCAACACCTACTGTCTCCTGAATTTTTAATCTTAGCCATTCTGACTGGTGTAAGGTGAAATCTCAGGGTTGTTTTAATTTGCATTTCCCTAATGACTAATGAAGTTGAGCATTTTTTAAGATGTTTCTCTGCCATCCGAAGTTCTTCAGGTGAGAATTCTTTCTTTAACTCTGTACCCCATTTTTTTAATAGGGTTGTTTGGTTTTCTGGAGTCTAACTTCTTGAGTTCTTTATATATATTGGATATTAGCCCTCTATCTGATGTAGGATTGGTGAAGATCTTTTTCC
This sequence comes from Apodemus sylvaticus, assembly GCF_947179515.1. Classification (NCBI taxonomy): domain Eukaryota; kingdom Metazoa; phylum Chordata; class Mammalia; order Rodentia; family Muridae; genus Apodemus; species Apodemus sylvaticus. The sequence continues at coordinate 22,265,087 of NC_067473.1, forward strand.
AATTTGTTGGTTGCCGATTTGTCCTTTTGATGGTGTCCTTTGCTGTACAGAAACTTTGTAATTTTATGAGGTCCCATTTGTCAATTCTTGCTCTTAGAGCATATGCTATTGGTGTTCTGTTCAGAAACTTTCTTCCTGTACCGATGTCCTCAAGGGTCTTCCCCAGTTTCTTTTCTGTTAGCTTCAGAGTGTCTGGCTTTATGTGGAGGTCCTTGATCCATTTGGATTTGAGCTTAGTACAAGGAGACAAGGATGGATCAATTCGCATTCTTCTGCATGCTGACCTCCAGTTGAACCAGCACCATTTGTTGAAAAGGCTATGTTTTTTCCATTGGATGTTTTCAGCCCCTTTGTCGAGGATCAAGTGGCCATAGGTGTGTGGGTTCATTTCTGGATCTTCAATCCTGTTCCATTGATCTTCCTGCCTGTCACTGTACCAATACCATGCATTTTTTAACACTATTGCTCTGTAGTATTGCTTGAGGTCAGGGATACTGATTCCCCCAGAATTTCTTTTGTTGCTGAGAATAGTTTTAGCTATCCTGGGTTTTTTGTTTTTCCAGATGAATTTGAGAATTGCTCTTTCTAACTCTGTGAAGAATTGAGTTGGGACTTTTGATGGGTATTGTATTGAATCTGTATATTGCTTTTGGCAAAATGGCCATTTTAACTATATTGATCCTGCCGATCCATGAGCATGGGAGGTTTTCCCATTTTTTGAGGTCTTCTTCCATTTCCTTCTTCAGAGTCTTGAAGTTCTTGTCATACAGATCTTTCACATGTTTGGTAAGAGTCACCCCAAGGTACTTTATACTGTTTGTGGCTATTGTGAAGGGGGTCATTTCCCTAATTTCTTTCTCAGCCTGCTTATCCTTTGGGTATAGGAAGGCCACTGATTTGCTTGAGTTGATTTTACAACCTGCTACTTTGCTGAAGTTGTTTATCAGCTGTAGGAGTTCTCTAGTGGAGTTTTTTTGGTCACTTAGGTAGACTATCATGTCATCTGCAAATAATGATAGTTTGACTTCTTCCTTTCCAATTTGTATCCCTTTGACCTCCTTATGTTGTCGAATTGCCCGAGCTAGTCCCTCAAGTACAATATTGAAAAGATAAGGAGAAAGGGAGCAGCCCTGTCTAGTCCCTGATTTTAGTGGGATTGCTTCAAGTTTCTCTCCATTTAGTTTGATGCTGGCTACCGGTTTGCTGTATATTGCTTTCACGATGTTTAGGTATGGTCCTTGAATTCCTGTTCTTTCCAAGACTTTAAGCATGAAAGGATGCTGAATTTTGTCAAATGCTTTTTCAGCATCCAATGAAATGACCATGTGGTTTTTTTCTTTGAGTTTGTTTATGTAGTGGATTGCATTGATGGATTTCCGTATATTGAACCAAGCCTGCATCCCTGGGGTAAAGCCTACTTGATCATGGTGGATGATCGTTTTGATGTGTTCTTGGATTCGGTTGGCAAGAATTTTATTGAGTATTTTTGCATCGATGTTCATAAGGGAGATTGGTCTGAAGTTTTCTTTCTTTGTTGGATCTTTGTGTGGTTTTGGTATCAGCGTAATTGTGGCTTCATAGAAGGAATTGGGTAGGGTTCCTGCTGGTTCTTTGAGAAAATCAACAAGATAGATAAACCCTTAGCCAGACTGACCAAAGGGCACAGAGAAATTATCCAAATTAACAAAATTAGAAATGAAAAGGGACATATTACAACTGAAACTGAGGAAATCCAAAAAATCATCAGATCCTACTACAAAAGCCTATAGTCAACACAACTGGAGAATCTGGAGGAAATGGACAATTTCCTAGACAGATACCAAATACCAATATTAAATCAGGACCAAATAGATCATCTAACAGTCCCATAACCCCTAAAGAAATAGAAGGGGTCATAGAAAGTCTTCCAACCAAAAAAAAGCACAGGACCAGATGGTTTCAGTGCAGAATTCTATCAGACCTTCAAAGAAGACCTAACGCCTCCCGTACCTTTAATCCCATATGACCTTGAACTCAGAGATCACCCTCTCTTAATCTTCCGGAATTCATAGCCACTGTGCTTCAAGATCTCCATGCCAAGATCCAAGTCAGAAACTTGTATCTCTCAGCCTCCAGATTAGGATCATAGGTGAGCATTCTAATTCTAGATTGTAGCTCATTCCAGATATAGTTAAGTGGACAACCACTTCATGGACTTTGCTGTCTAAGTCTCATAGACAGAGCAGGTTGGGGGTAGAGAAGAGGATGTTTGAATGAGCTGGGCGTGGAGGCTGGAAATGGCTTGAGTGGGATAGTCAGGGAGATGAGCGGAGTGTACTGGGGCAGTATATAAGATGTACCTTTGGTGCCTGTTTTGGGGGCAGGGGAATAGGAGTAGATAGGCCTAGATGGGAAAATTGGGGATGGCATGGGAAGTTGTTGGTTGGGGGCAGGGGCTTGTCAGACGACTGCAGAGGAAAACAGACTAACCTGGGCCACGGAAAATGTGATCCAGGCTACCTGTGTCTAGCTGGGGGAAGGCATGAATGAGGAAGTCAGTGAGACTCACCAGGCTAGACCCTGGAGAAGGAAGGTCTGGCTGGGTAGAAAAGTTAGATAAATCACAGAAGGAACCTGTGGGTGGTAGCATGTAGGACAGATCATTAGAAAATCTTTTTTTTTCCTATATTCTTTGTTTACATTCCAAATGATTTCCCCTTTCCTGGTTCCCCCCTCCCCATAAGTCCCATAAGCCCTCTTCCCTCTGCCCATTCTTCAATCACTCCCCTCCCATTTCTCTGTCCTGGTACTCTGCTACAATGCTGGATCAAGTCTTTTCAGGACAAGGGCCCTCTCCTTCCTTCTTGTGAATCATTTGATATGTTAATTGTGTCTTGAGTATTCAGAGCTTCTGGGCTAGTTAATATCCACTTATCACTGTCTGCATTCCATGTGTATTCTTTTGTGATTGAGTTACCTCACTCAGGATGATATTTTCTAGGTCCAACCATTTGCCTAAAAATTTTATGAATTCATTGTTTTTAACTGCTGAGTAGTATTCCATTGTGTAAATATACCACATTTTCTGTATCCATTCCTCCATTGAGGGACATCAGAGTTCTTTCCAGCTTCTGGCAGCTTAAGGCTGCTATGAACATAATGGAGTGTGTGTCCTTATTACATGCTGGGGAGTCCTCTGGGTATATGCCCAGGAGTGGTATAGCAGGATCCTCTAGAAGTGTCATGCCTAGTTTTCTGAGGAACCGCCAGACTGATTTCCAGAGTGGTTGTATCAGCTTGCAACCCCACCAGCAGTGGAGGAGTGTTCCTCTTTCTCCACATCCTCACCAACACCTGCTGTCTCCTGAGTTTTTAATCTTAGCCATTCTGACTGGTGTGAGGTGAAATCTCAGGGTTGTTTTGATTTGCATTTCCCTAATGACTAATGAAGTTGAGCATTTCTTAAGGTGCTTCTCAGCCATCCAAAGTTCTTCAGGTGAAAATTCTTTGTTTAGCTCTGTACCCCATTTTTTAATAGGGTTATTTGGCTTTCTGGAGTCTAACTTCTTGAGTTCTTTGTATATATTGGATATTAGCCCTCGGTCAGATGTAGGGGTGGTGAAGATCTTTTCCCAATTTGTTGGTTGCTGTTTTGTCCTTTTGACAGTGTCCTTTGCCCTACAGAAACTTTGTAATTTTATGAGGTCCCATTTGTCAATTCTTGATCTTAGAGCATAAGCTATTGGTGTTCTGTTCAGGAGCTTTTCCCCTGCGCCCATGTCCTCAAGGGTCTTCCCCTGTTTCTTTTCTATTAGTTTCAGTGTGTCTGGTTTTATATGGAGGTCCTTGATCCACTTGGGAGTTGAGCTTAGTACAAGGAGATAAGAATGGATCAATTTGCATTCTTCTGCATGCTGACCTCCAGGTGAGTCAGCACCCTTTGTTGAAAAGGCTATCGTTAGCTGAGCAGTGGTGGCATGCGCCTTTAATCCCAGCACTTGGGAGGCAGAGGCAGGCAGATTTCTGAGTTCGAAGCCAGCCTGGTCTTCAGAGTGAGTTCCAGGACAGGCAGGGCTATACAGAGAAACCCTGTCTCAAAAAACAAAAAACGGAAAGGCTATCTTTTTTTCCACTGAATGGTTTTAGCTCCTTTGTCGAAGATCAAGTGACCATAGGTGTGTCGGTTCATTTCTGGGTCTTCAATTCTATTCCATTGACCTACCTGCCTGTCACCGTACCAATACCATGCAGTTTTTAACACTATTGCTCTATAGTACTGCTTGAGGTCTGGGATACTGATTCCCCCAGAAGTTCTTTTACTGTTGAGGATATCCTGGGTTTTTTGTTTTTCCAGATGAATTTGAGAATTGCTCTTTCCAGCTCTATAAAGATCTGAGTTGGGATTTTGATGTGGATTGCATTGAATCTATATATTGCTTTTGGCAAGATGGCCATTTTTACTATATTAATTCTGCCAATCCATGAACGTGGAAGATTTTTCCATTTTCTGAGGTCTTCTTCAATTTCCTTGTTCAGAGACCTGAAATTCTTGTCATACAGATCTTTCACTTGATTGGTTAAAGTCACACAAAGATACTTTATATTGTTTGTGGCTATTGTGAAAGGTGTCTATTTCTCTAATTTCTTTTTCAGCCTGCTTATCCTTTGAGTATAGGAAGGCTACTGTACTGGCTGGTTTTGTATGTCTACTTGACACAGGCTGGAGTTATCACAGAAAAAGGAGCTTCATTTGAGGAAATACCTCCATGAAATCCAGCTGTGGGGCATTTTCTCAATTAGTGATCAAGTGGGGAGGGCCCCTTGTGGGTGGTACCATCTCTGGGCTGGTATTCTTGGGTTCTATAAGAGAGCAGGCTGAACAAGCCAAGAGAAGGAAGCCAGTAAGGAACATCCCTCCATGGCCTCTGCATCAGCTCCTGCTTCCTAACCTGCTTGAGTTCCAGTCCTGACCTCCTTTGGTGATAAACAGCAATTTGGAACTGTAAGCTGAATAAACCCATTCCTCCCCAACTTGCTTCTTGGTCATGATGTTTGTGCAGGAATAGAAACCCTGACTAAGACAGCTAAGTTGTTTATCAGCTGTAGCAGTTCTCTGGTGGAGTTTTTTGGGTCACTTAAGTGATCCTTATTTTTAATTCTTATGCTTAATGTTTATATTTAATACTTAATACAAGGTGGGCCCTTAAGGGAAATATATCAATAAAGTCAAAAGCCTTTAAAGTGATCACATATTTTAAATAATATAGACATGTATTACAATAAAGAAATTAAAGATACAAAGATTTAAGATAATCACTATATTGCAGTCTGTTTTTCAATTTTTATTTTATGTGTGGGTGTTTTTCCTTCAGGTATATCTGTATACCCTCAGAAGCCAGAAGAAGGCATCAGATCCCCTGGTACTGGGATTACACATAATGTGTATTTATTATTACATTTTTTTGTAGAAAGAAAATAAAAGAACAATTTAGCTGTTCTACCACTCTAAATATCAGTGAAAAGTATATATTTCTCCAGTTATGTACATATTTTTATCACATTTACTTGTTTTTGTATATATGTTTGGGGGCATGCAATTGTCACAGCACATGTATAGAATCAGAATAATTTTCAGGAGTTGGCCATCTTCCTTCACCTTGTAGATCCCAGGGACCAAACACAAGTTGTAAGGCTTGATTCACTGAGTCATCTCAGTGACCTCTCAATGGCTTTTATATACATATTTTTGCAATATGTATATTTGTACATATTTATAAAAAATTATACATATTTATACAAAGTTATTTATAATTGCAGCAAATTAGAAGCAATATGAATGTCATTAGAAAGTTGGCTGGATAAGTTGTATATTAAGCATTGAGAAGTTGTTCTTAATATCATACAGGTTAAAATAGGTCACTAAATTGTGGAATATCTTTCAAAAAATATCAAGGCATATTTTATTAGTCAAGGTTCTCTAGAGGAACACAACTTAAAATCCAGGGCAAAGGACTGTGTTAAATGAGGCTGTCTAGGTACCTGGTAGCAGAAAATTCTGAACTGTAGGAAAGAAACCCTGTGGGCAAATGACCCAGTTTCTTTAAAAATAAATTGCAAAAGAGAAGCAAAATAGAAGGTAAGTGTATATGAAAAAGATTTCAGAGCCACAGCTAATTTTAATTCCAATGCTTTATTTCAGTTTATATCCAAACAATCAGACTTTAAAAATTGAAGACCCCTGAGCTGAAACTGATCAGAATGCTTCCTCACTGAGAGCTAGCTTTCATGGAAACAGAAAGCACAGTGTAAGCTTCCAAAGGAGGAAGGACACCCAGTCTAATCCAGCTATGACGTACATGAACCTATCAGTAGCCAGCATAGCCTTATGACCCTAAGGGTGCAATAGTGGCACATACACATTGGCAGCAACCAACAGGGCTCTAGTTGGACTTAAGACAAACTTAGCATAGCAACACTTGGGAGGCAGGGGTGGGTGCAGCTCTATGAGTTCCAGGCCAACCTACTCTACATAGTGAGTTCCAGGCCAGCCAAAGCTACACAGTGAGACCCTGTCTCAGGGTGAGAGATACCATGTCTGGTACTAGAAACCTAGCTAACTACTATCTGTATGAAAACATACATACAAGGAATATTATATGGATTGAGCAGATTTGGTAATGCATTTGTGTGAGTGTACAACATGCATACAATACAATAGAGGCTGTGAATTAGAAAGAGAGTAGGGAGGAGTATATGAAACAATGTGGAGGGAGCAAAGGCAAGGAAGGGAAGTCTTAGTTGTATTATAATCTCAAAAAATGAAAAAGTAAAAATTAAATAAATAAAAATGATATTGATAGTATATTGTAGCTATTAATAGTAATTGAAGCTAATGTTCACAATCCAAAAATCATTAAACATTAAATAATGTTTTATCAGTCAGTGTTTGTCTAAAGATAGTGAATTGCAGGACTAAAGAGCTGGCTCATCAGTGAGGAGCACTGGCTGTTCTTCCAGAGTATCTGAGTTGAATTGTCAGCATCCAGATGTTACCCACCACTGTCTGTAACTCCCAGGGTCTCCAGTTCCCTCTTCTGGCCTCAGCAGGCACCAGACACGCATGTGGTGCACAGGCATACAAGCAAAGCACCCATACCCAGGAAGACAAATTAAGAGAAAGGAGAGAGTGAATTGCAAGGTCTTGAGCTTTAAGAATTACTTTTAATTGTGTGTATGCACATGTGTCTGTCTGGGGTGAGTCCAGTGCGTGTGGATCCTTTCAGATCCCACTGAAGCTGGACTTACTACAGGCACTAGTGGGCTGAGAATGGATGCTGTCTGCAGAAGCAATGCATACTCTTCTTAACCCTCAGCCATTCTCTCTCACCCTGAATGTGTTTACCTAAGTTAAAAAAAAGAGATACTTTACTCTCTTAAATATTAAATTCATACTTTTACTTAATTCATAAGTATATTTTTTCTCAAGTATTCCAAAATTATTTTAGGCTTACAATCTTGTGGAAAGAGACTGAGGAATTAAACTCCTATACTTCTTGAATGTAGAGTACACATTTTACTATTGAGGTGTAATCCCTGTATTCTAAACATAGTTCCAGAAATCCTCAAGAAATCTACATTTGGGAGGGGAGGGCTTGGATGCAGAAGCAAGCAAATCTCTGTGAGTTTGAAGTCAGTCTACAGAGTTCCAGGACAGCCAGGACTACACAGAGAACCTGGTCTGGAAAAACACAAAGCAAGAGCGGTATTTTCTATTAGCCCAATGGTCCTGGAACTCTAGACTGGGGTGGTGTTGAACCAGCCTCTGCTTCCCCACTGCTGGGATGAAAGGTGTGTGCCATCACCACCTGGCAAGGAATCTACTTCTTTTCAGAACAGAGTCCAAGGATGGAGTAAATGAGAATTCTGAGTGCTTGTGAGAAAACATGACTCTTGTGACCCTAGTTTCTTTGAAACAAAGAATTGTTCTTGGAATATGTTTTCACGCTCCTTCCAGGGGTAGCGGACAGGAGTGAGTTTTCTTCAGCTGTTGTTATTCACATGCCTCTATGGAAACATGTGTTTGCCACATGTGACTTAGTCTCATGATTGAACACCTTGCTCATGTGATTCTTTTTAACCTCCAAGTATAAATGTCCTGATGCTTTGAATAAAATTGGCTATTGCTTGAGACTTTAGTCCACCTCATTTTTAGCCCCTGCTCCCAGGTTCACACCACCAACTAGAGTAGTAAACACTTGAAATGTTGAGTATTCAGAAACATGCATCTAATTCTGGTATTTGTTATAATGCACATATATAATGTATTTCAGATTCCCAAATGCTGGAAAATCCTCCTTACTAAGTCGGGTTTCCCATGCAACTCCTGTGATTGCAGATTATCCATGTAAGTATAGTTGGTGTATTTTAATGTGTGAGGTAAGTTTTCTTTGCATAAGACTAATACAAGTCTGAGTTTAGCTTTAATTTGAAAGCCTTCAGCAGTTAGAGTCCATGCATTTCTTTTTAATCTTTCAGACCACTACAGTCCTCACCAAAGCTTCTTGGCCTTGTTAGGAACATTGCTGCCTTTATTTCTCGGTTACACATCACTGACTGGGTTACTGTAGGATTGTCAGGCTACTTAGGTCATGTTATGCATCATTGTGCTAAATACTGGGAAGACAGAGATAAACATTTTTACTAGTTTTATAAGGATTTATTTCTAGGAACCATATTAATATGGCTATGCTGCTAGAAAAACTGGTAAGCAATGTTGTGACATTAATTAGAGTAGGGAGAAAGGAATGTGAGTGTGTGTATGCATACCACTGATAAATATAAGGGAAGGAACATATTAAAGAGCAAAAGTCACTGCTGTAGGTAGACCTTCCTGAGGGACTATGCCTGGGCACAGAGATGCATGATAATTATGATTAACCAGAGCTTTACAATAGAGGTAAAGGGTCTTTACATCATGAAAGGAGCTTATGCACACACTGCTCAGTAGTTACAGGGAATGTGTTTGTCTAGAGAACATGAAGTAAGAGTCGGGGGGAGGTGAGATTAAAATCTGATCAAGTTCCATAGACTACATGGGTTGTCTTTCATCTTATTAAACATCTTAAGAATATTTAGAAGACTTTATGGAAGGGATAAAATAGACTTTCTAAAGTTCTCTTGGCCTAGACTATAGAAATTGGTTGGTATAAAGCATTAAGGAATCTGGAGAGAGCAGTTAGTATGCTAGTGCATAGCTAGATGAGATTCAGTAAAAGATTAGGTTAAAGGTATTGAGTGAATATGATACAGTATTTGCCATTATTGAACAAAATCCCACAGAATGGCAGTCAAGGTGACAAGCCAGATTAGCCTTGATAGAAGGAAAGACAAAAAGTCCTAGGAGTGGGCTATAAGAAACGGAAGGAAGGCATAAGAACAGCTCAGATGAGAACTTGACCAGGCTCTGTGTGGTGGCTTAGCACGGAAAGGTGCTTGCAGGTAAGCCTCCTGACCGCTCCGTTTTACATGTGTGGAAGGAGAGAACTGAGTCCTGTATGAATTCTCTGACCTCCACATGCAGACCATTCCATGCACAAGTCCTTCCCCAAAATAAATAGATACATAAAGGTAATGAAGTCTTTGAAAGAAAAATTTTACTGCAGAACCAGTGATTGTGATCAGAACCTAAATTCTGAGCCCTTAAAGCATTCTCAAGCTGCCCTGGTCATGCAATAGGACTTCAGGCCAAAGCACAAGTCTTTGTCTTTTTAAAAGTACAAGTGACTGACAGAGATAACTGTAGTACCCATTTCAACAAATTAAAATGGAACTAAATATTCAGCAAATAGGTAAGGATTCAAGTTATATATAATGTTGACATTTTTTCTGGAAAATTTAGTCTTTTATTCCTTCCTTAATTTACAGCCATTTCTCCTTTCAGTTACAACACTAAGGCCTGAGCTTGGAAAGATTATGTACAATGATTTCAAGCAGGTTGGTAGTTTTAAATTAAAATATAGTTGGTTTTGTTTTGGGTTTTCCTTTGTTTTTTTAATATTTTAAAAAATATTTATGAATATGTATATATGTCTTCATATGAAGTCAAATGGGTCTCAGATTCACTGGATCTAGGGTTACAGGCAGTTTTAAGCTATCTGATGGTGTGCTAGGAATTGAACTTCAATTCTCTGCCAGAAAACATATGCTCTTAATTACTGAGCTATCTCTTGCCTGTTAGTAGGACTTTTATATTTACATGTGTCTATGGTCTTGAAGGAAAACACAGAGATTGTTGTTGTTGCTACTGTTGTTGTTTGGTAAGTAAAACTATAGACAAAGTAATTCTGCTCAACATTATTAAAATAAAACAAGAATTTAATTTCTTCACTTTCCAAGTGTTATGCTCACTTCATCTCTACAGAATTATGTCTTTGTTATGTCTTCCCTAGTGTGTATCTTCTCAGTATATGTCTTTTTTTTTACTACCCCAGTGAATTGTTAATCTCCGGTTCTTAAGATGACTTTCTATAGAAACTATAGTACTTCTGTGAAAAATGTTTAATTCCAAGTTTCTGATTCTGAAAAGGGGGAAGGCAGGCAGTTCATTGTTGTTTGCTTTATATTCTTCTTAAGGAAGAACTATAGTTGCTTTATATACAGAGAAGCCTGCATGTCTATGTTTCTAGCAGCTTTATTCATAATTACTAGACCTTGGAAATAATCAAGATTCTCAGTATGTGAATGAATTAACTGTGTTATATCTAGAGAACAGAATAGGCAGTTTTAAAAATTAATGGATTATGAAGCTGTAAAAGATAAGATCTTGAATACATATTGCTCATGGAAGAAGCCAGAAGGCTATCTTCTTCCAGTGTTAACTATCCGCTTTCTAGTACAAGAAAACTATGACAAAAACAAAAAGGTCAATTTTATCAAGATAAAGAGAAATGAGACATGCGTAGAGGAATCCCAGATCATTCTTAGGATAGAGAAACTGTTCCATGTGATACCATTACTACTGATGCCTTCATTTTTCAAAACCTTCAAAATAGACAAGACCAGGGATGAACCCTGTGTAAAGTAGGGATCTTAAAAGGTAATGGTATGTAAGTGTGTCCATGAAATTCTCAGACACAATAAAAAGATCTGAGTAGTGATGTAACATAAAAAATAAAACAATTAGTATAGAGTATAAAGTGCTCAATATACTTATAGTATATAGTGTATGTTGAACATAAGGACCAATATTTAGAAGAAAAGAACATTATTTATACCTAATGTTTAAAGGCGATCAATAGAGATTTCTGAAGGGGATTTAGGATGTGAGACCCTTGCTGTGCACACACCTCTGTCATATAGCAACAGCCTCCTTTAAGACTCAGGATTCCTTTTAAACATGGGTGACAGTGCGTTTCCTTCCTCACTCATCTCAAATCACCTGGGTGGGCTAGGAACTACAGTGACAAATGATGCCTGGTCTCCAGAGACTCCAGACTAATGGCTTATGGATTGCTTGGTGATTTGTTTGTAATAGATGTTCCTGATGATACAGCAGTGTATGGTGCACAGCAAGGCTTGAAAAGTGTGAAGCAATTGTTAATAATTATCACCCATAGGAGGACTATGGGACACTTGCTGCATTGTCTCACTGTGTAAGAATAGACTTTCATCCTGCTGGCCTGTCGTGAACAGAGAAGAGCAATGGTGCCATTTACAATTGGAATGTAAAACTTAGAAAATCCAAGTAGATTTGCTACAGGTTGTCAGCTCTCTGCCAGTAGGCCTAGGCTGGGAGGAGAGAACCGGATCTGTCTGGAGAATAATCACCCCAGCCCGAAGCTGGAACTCTTTTTAATTGTATCAGTCTCTTGTTTATATAGGGTTGAGGAAGGAGGTGGGGATTTCTGGTGGGGTGAGATGATGTGGGGGAGGGAAGGGTGACAGGGTATGGGGTGACTGACAGGGCCAATTAAGTTATTCTACATCAGCAGTAGGTAGACTAGGGCAGACTTAAGCAGGTCGTGCTGAGTCACTCCAGTACGGAAGTGACAGAAACAGGTCTCTAAAACTCCAGCAAAGGCTCACGCTCCCTCACTAGGCCTCAGTATCCAGCCAAATAAGGTCCAACAACATAAATGTTAATGAATTCTGCTTATAAAAGTTACAGTTTTATAAAAGAATTTATAAGCATAATACAGGGGTAAAATTAAAGACTAACAAGGCTCTGTAGGTAAAGGAGCTTACATCCAACCTGATGACCTGAATTCAATTCCTGGATCCCACAGGTGGCAAGAGAAAATTGACTACTGAGAGTTGTCTTCTGCCCACATGCAAGTTCTGGTTCATGTGTGGCTGCACACATTCACACATATGATGTACACACTAGTTATATACACACTTTCATTAGTAACCATTAACTAAATACTAAACTAACTTCCCAATAACTATAATTTGAAATACTAATGAGTTAAAATGGGATGCAGATATATGATAACAAAAGATTTTAGCAAAGATGTCATAGAGTGATTAATTAGAAACTATATGAAGTTTGAAAATTTTGGAAAAATTGACCTTGGTTTCATTTTGTTCTTTTTCATTAGATTTCAGTAGCTGATCTCCCAGGTTTGATAGAAGGCGCTCATATGAACAAAGGCATGGGCCACAAGTTCCTCAAGCACTTGGAGAGGACCAGACAACTGCTGTTCGTTGTAAGTCATATGCACATCAACTTGTTTTTCCTAAAAAGACTTTGTAAGATTAAAGTTAATGTGTCACAAAATCATGTTTTCATCATTGATAAATGCTGTTCCATATCTTATGGTGGTACCAAAAGATCTACACCCTGGTGGCACCACAGCCCTCTTAGACATGTGATCATGCTCTGTGAGATCACAGTGATAAAATCATTGGCCATGTTTTCAGAATGAAGTCCTGGTATTAGATAGTACATGACAGCACTAGTAAATATTACTCCTGTAAGTCTGTTGCAATGGCGGACAAGTACAGTAGATAATGCTTGTTTATAATATGGGGATGCAAATACTATTGCTATTGTTTGGTATGTATACTTGGCCAGACTTAACCAACACTTAATTCCTTGAGATCTTTTATTCCTTGACGTAATATCTCTTTCAGTCTACTTGATATGCTTGAGTCAAGCATGAGATTATCAATATTGATAACAGTTATCTATACTAGTTTTTCACTAATGACTCACTTTATAGTAATGTCTATAATATAGTAGTCATCATGACAAGGCAGTTTGTTATTTCATTGAATGACTGAATTATCAATTCAATATTAGATTGAGAAATTATTCCTTGTTGAAATTATTGAGAGAAAACATTTCTAAGCACAAACTGAATAACTAGTTTATGTTCTGTGTTTTCTCTTTAGGTTGATATTTCTGGATTTCAGCTTTCTTCTGTAACTCCGTACAGAACTGCCTTTGAAACTGTAATACTTCTTACAAAAGTGAGTTTTTCTGGTTCACTGTGTTCTGGATCTAGTCCACCAAATAGACATGTCACATAGTAATCAGAATAGCCACCTTTTTTAAAGATTTTATATCAGTTGAAAAGTTAAGGTTGCTGTTTCCAAATCTTCAATATTCACCCTTTCCTCCCACTGTGATGCTGGCAGCCCTCCCCTGCTCCACATCCCCTCACATCTTGTCTGGCTTCTGCTCTGGCATCTTTCCTGAACCATTGTCCACTTAGGAACTCTCCTCACATTCTTTTCTCTGTTGGAGGGTCCTGAGGACCAAACCATGACTGCTGCCCAGCCTTCCGCCATGAGCTCTGCTCCAGCACTCTCCTTACCACATGAGCACCATTGCTGAGAGTACTGAATAGTCTGACCTTACTGCCCTTGACAGCTCAGTCTGTAGCTCATAGCCATCTTCAGCTTCTGCTTTAGACTGGATACTTACAAGGCGTCTGTGATTGACTGCCACGTTAAACACTGAAGGAAGGAGGAGGAGGAACGAGCCATAGCCTTTTCTGCTTTAATTCTGCTGCTATCCCTACAGTATGGAAATTACACATTTCCCAAGACTACAACAGATATTAAATCAGCTGTTTCTGGCAAGTCGTGTGAGCTAACATCCCATTAATTGGTTTAGCAAAAAACATTGTTAACCTTATCATTATTGTGATTTTTTTGCTTTGTGGTGGTATGAATGGGCTGTAGAGTTACCAGGTTATTGAAGATCATCCTTAACCTTCATACTGTTATTTGTTTTTTCTTTTTATTTAAAGGAGTTGGAATTGTACAAAGAAGAACTGCAGGCAAAACCTGCACTCTTAGCAGTTAATAAGATGGACTTGCCGGATGCCCAAGTTAAACTTGATGAACTGATGGAGCAGCTCCAGAACCAGGAAGGTAACGCCTTCCCTTTACCTTCCTCGAAGGGCCGTTCACGTCCATCTGTTCCGCAGTGCTGGCTGTGTACAAGACTGTCAGGGAGTCTTGATTTTAGTCGGGGGTTAAGTTCTTGAGACAGGGTTTCCTGAAGCCTAGAATGGCTTCAAGTTTGTTGTTTATCTAAGGATAAAAATTTATCTTATCTAAAAATAAGAATTTCTGCCTCTACCTCCCAGGTGCTAGAATTATAGGTATGTACTACTATGGCAAATGGTAGGAAAAATAAATGGGAAAGAAAACTAGTGTTTTGTACTCTAGAAACTCTATATTTAAAAAAAGAACACCTAATGTTGACGCACTGGAATAGCATTGGCCAGGTCTCAGAATGAGTACGTTAAGTTAGAGAAAGAAAAGAAAGGCTACTTTTGTCCAAAAAGGTCAAGTTTCATTTTAAAAAAATTAAAAATAAAAACTAAAATTTATATGGACCTGTAAAGGGTGCGAGAGAGGAGGGCCTGAAGAGATGGCTCAGTCATTGAGAGCACATGCTGTGCTGGGGGAACCAGGGTTACTCCAGCCTTCATGTCACATCCTCACAACCACATCCGGGAATCTGATGCCTCTCGTGTTCACACACAGCTCTGCACCCAGACACTCATTCATACATTTAACTAAAGATGGAAGTTTTTGTTTCTTGACTTTGCTTTATTTTTTGGTGGTCTCATAATGTAGCTCTGGCTATCTGGAAATCATTATGTAGACCAGGATAGTTTTGAAATCATAGAGATCCACTTGCGTCTGCTTCTGAATACTGACATTAAAGCTGTCTACCATCATAACCAGCTAAAGATAAAATAAATCTTTAAAAAGAAAACAAAACAAAACCACCCAAGATATGTGTAAAAAGAGAAAATTCAGCAACTACCTGTAGAGCATAACAGTTCTGTCACAGTTCCTTCGCCAGCCCTAGATCTTTGTTTCACTGGTACACACTGTATTTTAACAAACCTGGTAAGGTTTTACTTTTTTTCTTGTTTTGTTTTTTGAGACTTTACATACATATGGGTTTTCATTTGCATGTATGTCTGTGTACCATGTGCATGCCCAGTGGAAGGCATCAGATTTTTGAGGTCTAGAGTTACAGACAGCTA
Source organism: Apodemus sylvaticus (assembly GCF_947179515.1). Taxonomy (NCBI): domain Eukaryota; kingdom Metazoa; phylum Chordata; class Mammalia; order Rodentia; family Muridae; genus Apodemus; species Apodemus sylvaticus. The sequence continues at coordinate 22,280,581 of NC_067473.1, forward strand.
TTTGCTGCCGTGCTAGAACTGAACCTGTTCTCTGGAACAGCAGCCAGTGTTCTTAACTGCTGAGTCAGCTGTCCAGCCCCCAAAGCTAGTAGTTTTAAAGAAGGATTTATTTTTATTGATGTTGTTTTACTAAAAGAACATGTAGTTCTGTGCTTATGTGACATAGAAAGTAATATGTATGACTAATGTCTGTGACTAAAAGGATATGACTGAAATTTCTTAAATGGAAATATTTCTACTGTATAAAGAAACCTAGAGGAACTGACTTAGTCACTATTCTATTGCTGTGAAGAGACACCCTGACAAAGGCAACTCTTGTAAAGGCAAGCATTTGGCTTGCTTACAGTTTCAGAGTCTTACATTATCATCATGGTGGAGAGCGAACATAGCCTCCCTCATGTATGGCGCTACATCCTGAGCCACAGGCAGAGACAGACAGACACTGGGCCCAGTATGGGCTTTTCAAAGGATTGAAGCCCACCTCCAATGACACACTTTCTCCTAGTCCTTCTAATCCTATCAAATAGTGTCACTTCCTGCTGACTAAGGATTCAAATATCTGAGCCTAGAGGGGCTATTCTTATTCAAACTACCATTTTGAATTCTTATTCATTCTTATTCACAGTGTAGCAAACTGAGGGTTGTGGAACACTTTTATCCTGTGGCGATGTGTTCTTTTGGTGTCTAGAAGAGGACCTCATGGCAATTGGCTCTCTGCTTTTGAAGAATACTGATTTCATTCTGTTGTTGGAACAATAATTGGAGAAAACAGACTTTAATATCCTAAGATTAGCAGACAGCAACAAGGTCATTTTTCTTTTCTTGAAAATCATTCCCCTTACATAATGCACATGTAAGAACTGTCTCTGAATTAATATAAGTTAGTTTTGGGTCATAAATATTCCGTAAAGGTCTTCATTCATTAATATCATTTGCCTTATCAGGTCAGTAGTTCACTTTGCTTATTGATCTTGCAGATGGTGTACTAGAATTGAGGCTAACTCAAGAGCACATATGTGTTCTGGACCACCACAATTCTTGAGTTTATCTCTGGGTTTTCTTGGAGGTTTAGAAGTCAGGATGATTTCAATCCACCCATTTTAGTTGTTTGGCAGTGGCCCATGCATTCAGTTTGCTGTCCTCCTCTCCACCTGCCTTAGTGTTAGGGAAAAGATAAGGCTGTGCAGCATTTGTTGTCGCCTGAGAGATTGACTAGACCTTGATAAAGTGATCTGCCCTTGAGCTAATTGGCTTCTTGGTGCAATTTTGATTGTGGATTCTCACCTCCATTTAGATAGTGATAGTACTGTGCCTGAAAGAAGTGAAAACTTACATGTGTACTAAGGGAAGCCAAGTGTTCCAAGAGACACCACTGTTTTTATAGAAACTTTGCCTCATTTTCTCCTCAAGCCATTTTTTATTTTTTCTTTAAGTATTGTCATGATTTACTAGTATTTATTCTTCATTTTGTTTAAAATAAATTTGCCCAACAGTTATTTACTAAGTACTTACCATGTGCTAAGAACCACCTTTGTCAGTAGTAAAACAGATCCCAAGGGCGTGTAAGGCGGGGCAGAGGAGGGAATGAGTCCAGGTGCTGAGCTGTCAGCTTCATAGTTTTGATAACGCCACCTGTTCTTGTTTCAGATTTTCTGCATTTACTTGAAACAAAGATGATTCCAGAGAAGGCTGTAGAATTCCAGCATATCATCCCCATCTCGACAGTCACTGGTGAAGGGATTGAAGAGTTGAAGAACTGTGTAAGAAAAGCACTGGATGAACAGGATGACAAAGAAAATGATGCGTATCATAGCAAACAGTTGCTTAATTTGCAGAGTTCTAGTTCAGCATCTTAGACTAAGCCACATTGAAGTGTGTTGCTATTGTTTCCGGAAAAGGCAGCATTTAAACCTAGTATAGCGTATTGACGGAATACTATTTGGTTCTAAGGAATCAGAAAATCATGTTTAAAACATGGACGAGCCCGCGATGTAATGTTTTGAGAAGCCAGGCAGGCACAGCCAGACAACTATCAATGATTTCACATGCGGAATCTTAAAATGACAAATTTGAACTGAAAATGATAATTATTTGAGGTATAAATAAGAGCTAGAAGATTAAGAGATGTTGGCCAAAGTTTCAGTTAAGCTTTACAGATCTGCTATGTACCTTGTTTATAGAATAATGTATCATATTTTGAAAATTTGTAAGAAAGTAGGTTTTAAGTGTTCTGACCACATTTTATTGAGAAAAATATATATTTTAAAATCGATTGACTCTGTGTTTCAAAATATGTTCTGTGTGATAAATATGCATAATTTTATATCAGTTAAAAATTGTATTGAAATTACATTAATTTGAAAGCTTTCCTTCATTTTAGTATTTATGTAGTATTTTTGATAGGTTTCCCCATATATGTGTCATCATTCAGAAAAATACATTTTTATCTTCCTTTTCTTCTGGTTTTAGCTCAGCAGGATGATTCCTTTTTTGCATAAGGTGTACAGAAGACCAGGCTAGCAGCACACTGAGACCCAGGCTGGCAGCACACTGAGACCCAGGCTGGCAGCACCTGAGACCCAGGCTGGCAGCACCTGAGACCCAGGCTAGCAGCACCTGAGACCCAGGCTGGCAGCACACTGAGACCCAGGCTGGCAGCACCTGAGACCCAGGCTGGCAGCACCTGAGACCCAGGCTAGCAGCACACTGAGACCCAGGCTGGCAGCACCTGAGACCCAGGTTGGCAGCACACTGAGACCCAGGCTAGCAGCACCTGAGACCCAGGCTAGCAGCACACTGAGACCCAGGCTGGCAGCACCTGAGACCCAGGTTGGCAGCACACTGAGACCCAGGCTGGCAGCACCTGAGACCCAGGCTGGCAGCACCTGAGACCCAGGCTGGCAGCACCTGAGACCCAGGCTGGCAGCACACTGAGTCTAGCAGGGCTCTTATGTTTTATTCCTGATGTGGGTGGTGACTGGGTCCTATCCCATTGGTGGGGGCTTGACTTCACAGTCAAAGGGCCCTCACTGGCTAACCTGCTTTGATTTTCAAGTTTCTTACAACTACCACCTCTTTATTGCATTATTTTTCAAATGTAGGCAGTTTATGTTGGCCATCTAAAGTCTCTAGGAAGAGGAAATTACATAGTCAGTGGGGAAGCCCACCTTCTAAGATGGGTTTTATTAATTCCTGCTTAAAGCATTTAAAAGATACAAATAGAGACTGTTTTCCTTTAGGTGAAATGTGCATGCTCACTTCTAAAATATACATTCCAGCAGTATATGGGGGTATGAGGCAAAAGACATTTCTGTCTGCTGAGACCTTCAGTGTTAACCAGAAAGTTACGGTCCATAGCTTATGTTTTTATGGAAAATGTTAACATTTTTTTCCACAAACAAGTTTACTGTAATTGTCTCTCTCTCTTTTTTTTTCTTTTTACAAAGTAGCAGCAAGTTAATGAGCTTTAAAAACTTCCTTAGCCAAGCATGCTGGTGTAGGCCTCTTCCCACACCACGTGGGAAGGAGATGCAGGGGATTTTGGGTAAGAAGGCCCTCCTGGGCGACATAGCTGGTTCTAGGTTGCTCTGGATTTCGTAATGGGACCGCGTTTCAGAAATACTGTTTTTTAATAGTATGATTATTTTATTATTGTATGTGGTTTGCTGTTTTGTCTATGTATGTAAGTCTATGTACCGTGTAACCATGTGAATGAAGTGACTAGCAGAAGAGGGGGTCAGATATCCTGGAACTGCAGTTCTCTACAGTGGTGAGCCGCCATGCCAGTGGGTGTGGGAAATCAGACTCAGGTCCTCTGCAAGAGCAGCCAGGGTTTTTAACCACTGAGCCCCTTCCTCTAATAACACTTTTTTATTTGTTAAAAATTATTTAATAATTTATTGTTTAGTAACAGTTGTAGTCATTGACCCTTTTTTAAAAATCCTTTTTTAATTGTATGTTGATTGGACTTAAATTTCTTCTGACTTAATAATGTGTATAGTTTGATAACATATGATTTGAATTTTAATCTAGTTTCTGTTCCCAATGCCCACCTCACTCTCATTTTAGTGCATGGACTAGTTTTTTTTGTATCTCTTTTTTTCTTCATTACAGAGGAATTTATTGAACACTGTGCAGGCTGCTACACATGCAGCGCTACAAAGAACAGGTAGAACTCTTACCCTGCTCGTACTGCACAGCACAAGCTGCAGGGAGCTGCCATGGCCTACTTCATAACAAAGAAGTACAGCTGAGGAAAACCACAATGAGCTTATACTGGTCAGCCTACACGACTGAAGCTGGCCTTGTTAGACACTTTGTCCCACCAGTGCCCTTTTCACATCTTTTCTACCGTCAATGCATAGCAGTGAGGACAGCTCCATGAGGTGAATTCAAGAGTCTGCACTTTGATCTGATTTTGGCTCAGTGCTGGTCTTAGTTACATCGTCTTAGGTGGGTGTCTAAGGCTTCATTGCTGTGAAGAGACCATGACCAAAGCAACTCTAATAAAGGACAACATTTACATGGAGCTGGTTTAAAAATTCAGAGGATCAGTCCATTATTGTCAGTGGTGGGAAGCAGCAGTATCCAGACAGATATGGTGCTGGAAGAGCGAATAGATGGCAGCCAGATGGAGACTCTTCTGTGGGCAGCCAGGAAGGGGGTGGGAGTCTCTTCTGCATTGGGTGGAGCTTGAGCACTGGAGATTGAAAGACTATCACCATGGTGACACACTTTTTCCAACTCCAACAAGGCCACACCTCCTAATAGTGCCATTCCCTGGGCCAAGCATATCCAAACCACCATATTCTGCTCTCTGGCCCCCATAGGCTTGTTCAAATACATGAGTCAAAACTGTGGGGGCCGTATCTAGCCATTAGCATAAAGCAAAATACATTTAGTCCAACTTCCAAAGTCTGGTAGTTTACAGCTCTACAAGCTGACCTTGAACTCAGATATCTGTATTCCTCTGGCTCCTAAATGCTGGGATTAAAGGTGTGTACCACCACACCTGAACCTGTGCCTTTCTTTACCTTTTCACAAGATCTTTATAAGTTCTAGGTTGTGGTTCATTCCAGATGCAGTCAAGTTAACAAGCCAGAATAGCCATCATAATTCATCCCTTGTCATTTTAACACATATCTCCTTATGTAAAAATGAAAGCAATAACCAGGCCATCATAATGCCTAACATTACTATCCCTTGTTCAACTGTAAATGCATAAGCAATAAGCTTAACTGGGTGGAATCTTGCCCTGAGGTCACCACTCCCTTAATTCCATTTAATATCCCCAAACACAGGATTTAGCTCCTTTGCATTTCCTGGTGCCCCTTTAATACTTGAACCATGTATTAAGCTTTTTATGCTTGGTCAGAATGCTCCTCATAAGAGTGAACCACAGGACAGTCTAAGTTTAATTGATGTGATACTTCCTTTGTCAATGCAATTAATCTGAATTTCTTCACCTTAGCCTCTGTCAGAATTCCCAGAAAAGAGCAAAAGGCAGCCATATTTTTCACCAAAACATCCTAATAATGATCTCCATGCAACATACTAAAATTCATTTCCCTGAAACCTCTTAAGCCAGGCCCCAACAGGTGAAATCATATTCAACACAAATGTCTTTCATAATTCCTACTGGGCTAGCCCATTAAGCTACACATAGAGTATTCCATTGCTTTCCAAATCCAAAGTCCCAAAATCCACATTCCTCCAAACAACACCATCCTCAGTCCTATCACAATACCCCATCCCTTGGGACAAATTCTGTCTTAGGGTTTCATTGCTGTGAAGGGACAACACGACCAAGGCAACTAAGGAAAACATTTAATTGGGGCTGGCTTACAGTTTCAGAGAGTCCATCATCATCATCATGGTGGGAGCACATAGGTAGACATGATACTGGAGGAGCTGAGACTGCCACATCTTGGCCTGAAGGCAGCCAGATGGACTGTCTTCTGCAAGCAGCCAGGAGGTGGGTCTCCTCTGCACTGGGTAGAACTTGAACAACTTTAAAGCCCAACTGCACAGTGGCATGTTTCCGCCAAGGCCACAACCACTTTAACCTCCTAATAGTGCCATTCCCTGGGGCCATTCAAACAACCACAGGGTTTGAAGTTGAATGTTTGTGAGTGACGCCTAGGCTACTACTAAAGAAATTCATGATTTATTATGTAATTATTAAAATGTTGTTGAAGATGTAGTCTATTTACATATTTTAAAAGCTGTTGGTTTTTTTCTGAAACAAAAGGAGAAAGACAATTTAGTGTGCATGTGCACATGTATGCATGTGCAACAATGATGCCTTAGGTGGGATCCCCATGAGCTGCAGTTTGCAGACATTGCAAGAAACCAGTCTTGTTTGCATGAGTGCTGGAATCTGAACTTTGATCTTCATGATTGAGTAGCAACTCTGGTTCTGAGCCTTTAATGGCTGAGCTGTCTCCACACTCCTAGATTCATGTTCTGCTTCATTAAAAAGAATTTTTTAAAGTGCATGTTCAAGATACTGGGTTTGACCTCCAGCATTGTTGTTAATTAATTTGCATTGAAGTACTTTGTTTGTTTGTTTGTTTGTTTTTCGAGACAGGGTTTCTCTGTATAGCCCTGGCTGTCCTGGAACTCACTCTGTAGACCAGGCTGGCCTCAAACTCAGAAATCCACCTGCCTCTGCCTCCCAAGTGCTGGGATTACAGGCGTGCGCCACCACGGCCTGGCTGAAGTACATATTTTAAGATTTCCTGAAATAAATTTTACCCAAGGGTATTCATTTTACCTTTCAAAATAGTTACATTTAGAATATAATTACTAATGCAATAACAAATTAGGAAAGGCAGGTTGAAAGAAAGAAAAAATAAAGTAGCTCAGAACCCTATGAGACAGTTCAAAAATGAGAGTTGTATGCCATTGTAATATTAGCTTTTCCAGAGTCTCTTAATATAGTTACTGATGCAATATGCAGAAAGAGTTGTTTTGCATATAGAAATCACTGAGCATATTCAGAATGATTCCAAATTGATTTCACTGTTTATTCAATTATAACAAGTGATCAGAAATAGAAATGTATTGTATGTAACACATAACAGATCCCGTATGGGTCTTTGAGGTCCTCTAGCACAACATAATGAAGTTGATCAGCTACTGATAGGAATTGTGCTAGAGGCTTCAGAATTTCATTTTTAAAAACTCGCCATGTTAACAGCAAATGTTTAAAGAAAGAATTATCTATCACTTAGCAACAGTCTAAGTAAGTTCTAAAGAAATATCCTAGTTGTTCTTTATATAGCCAAACTTCAACACCTGCAGGAAGTAACCCTAAAGGTACCCAAAAAATTAAATTTGACAAGTGGGTGTGTTTCATTTCACAGAGTTTGGTAAACTACAATATGTGCACCATGCTATATACATATTCAAGATCTCACCAGTTTTATCTTCTGAAAAGGCTGATTCTGTAGTTACGCATTTATTACAAGTTATGGCCATTACGGAGATACCTGTACAAATTAATACTAACAATGCTCCAGCATGTCTCTAGGAGAATGATGCAGTTTTTACACACATACACATAAACACACACATACATACATATAAATCCATATTTATATGTATTTATTTATATATAAACACTTATATGTTTATATATAATATATATTTTATTAAATTATTTTATTTACATTCCAAATGATGCTCCTCTTTCCAGTTCCCCTCCCTCAAGTTCTTCGCCCCATACCCCCTCTTTTGCTTCTGAGAGGGTACTCCCCCACGCACCCACCCACCCATCCACACTTCACTCCCAACAACATCCTTCTTCCCTGGGGCATGAAGTTTCTACAGGATTAGGCACATCTTGTCCCACTGAGGCCAGACAAGGCCTGCTACATATGTGCTGGGGGCACACACCAGCCCATGTAGGCTCTTTGGTTGGTGGTTCAGACTCTGGGACCTCTGAGGGGTCTGGTTAGTTGATACTATCATTCTTCCTATGGGATTACAATCCCCTTCAGCTCCTTCGATCCTTCCCTTAGCTCTTCTGTACGATTCATCAACCTCAGTCCAATATTTGGCTGTAAGTCCCTGCAACTATCTTAGTAAATTGCTAGTAGATCCCCTCAGAGGACAGCCATTCTAGGCTCCTGTAAGCCTAGCAAGCACTACATGGCATCAATAATTGTGTCAGGGTTTGGTGCCTGCACAAAAGATAGATCCAAGTTGACCCAGGCACTGGATAGCCTTTCCTTCAGTCTCTGCTCCATTTTTGTCCCTGCATTTCTAGGAACAATTCTGGGTCAAAAGTTTTGAAGATGAGCGGGTGACTCCATGCCTCAGCTGGGGGCAATGTCCATCTACTGCAGGTGGTGTCTTCCAGTTCCATCTCCCTACTATTGGGCATTTCAGCTGAGGCATCCCAGTTGAGTCCTGGGGAGCCTCTCACATCCCAGGGCTGTGGGACTTTCCAGAGGTTCCCTACACCCCATACCCACTACTCCTGCATATTTCCGTTCATTCTCATGGCCCTCTGGTCTTCTATCCTGTCTCCTCCCCCCTCCCAAACTGATCCTGCCCCCCCCCGCCCCCGTTTCCCCTCCCTTTCCTTCTATTCTTTCCAACCAGGTCCGGCCCTGACTCTGCCTCTCATGATTATTTTGTTCCCTCTTCTAAGTAGGATTGAAGTATTCACACTTGGGCCTTCATTCTTGTTAGGCTTCATATGGCCTATATGACTTGTATCTTGGGTATTCTGAGCTTTTGGGCTAATATCCACTTATCAGTGAATCACTGTGGTATGGTGGAGCATCTTTTGGGTATATGCCCAGAAGTGGTAGAATATGTAATACAAATTATTTGTTGTGTGTGTATATATATGTTTATATAAATTATATATAAATATATATGAATTTATATTTTTACATTTATATAAATATATACATACATACAATCCTTTAGGACAAGCAATTATGGAGTGATTCAATCATACTTTACAAAAGATGCTTAACATACAGAAAGAGGTAACAAAAACCCCCAGAGATAGATTACACAGTGATTTAACTTTGAATTTTTTCTTTTTTATTATTTTTATTAGATATATTCTTTATTTACATTTAAATGATTTCCCCTTTCCTGCCCCCCACCCCAAATCCCATAAGCCATCTCCCCTCCTCCTGTTCCCCAATCAACCCTCTTCCACTTCCCAGTCTGTTGTATTCTGTAGCTGCCTGCAGCTACTGTGAACTGGATTCCTGGAAGAGAAGCTAAGGGATGGATGGGAAAGGGGCAAAAAGAAAGAGGCCAGGATGATAGTTACCAATCGGTGCCCCAACTTTAATGGCGGTCAGACCATTTAACAGTTTGGGCAAGTCCCTCCCCCCAGACTCTGGGCTGAGTTCCAGGAAAGTCACCTGGCAGTCCTTGGCTCCACTGCTCAGGCAGCTGAGTTTGTCACCTGCTTAATTCAGGAATTCGTAGACCTGGAGGAACAAAGAACTTCACCTTCACTCTGAGCACTCCACCCTAGGTGGAGCAGGATCCTGACTAGCATAGAAATCTGTGCTCAACATAGGCTGGGAGAAGTTCACCTTGACCAATGTCAAGTACACTCTGAGCATTCCACCCTAGGATAAAAATTATCCTGCTGTAACCTACTTCCCTATTATACCCTAACTTTAGATTCCTGCGGAAGCCCCTGTCCTTGGCCAATGTCAAGTTTCTACCATGTGGCATGACACCCCAATATGGCTCTGTACACCTGTCCTGTTTTCCCCTACAGTGCTGCATAGAGCCTTTCAGGGACTAAAGGGCTCTCCTCACTTTGGTGTCCATGAAGGCCATCCTCCACTGCCTATGCATCTGGAGCCCTGGGTAACTCCATGTGTACTCTTTGGTTGATGGTTTTATCCCTGGGAGCTCTGGGAGTACTGGGTAGCTCATATTGTTGTTCCTCCTGTGGCTCTGCAAACCCCTTCACTTCCATGGATCCTTTCTTTAGTTCTCCCGTTGGGGACCCTGCGCTCAGTTCAATGGCTGGCTGAGAGTGTCCCCCTCTGTATTTTTCATGCACTAGCAGAGCCTCACAGGTGACTCCCAGGGGTAGTCTCTGGATGATCTTTCCTTCAGACTCAGCTCAACACTTTGTCTCTGTATCTCCTTCTGTGGGTGTTTTGTTCCCCCTTCTGAGAAGGACCAGAGTATCCATACTTTGTTCTTCCTTCTTGAGCATCATTTGATATGTGAATTGTGTCATGGGTATTCCAAGCTTCTGGGCTAATATCCACTTGTCAGTGAGTGCATACCATGTGTGTTCTTTTATGACTGCGTTACCTCACTCAGGATGATATTTTCCAGTTCCACCCATTTGCGTAAAAAATTCATGAATTCATTGTTTTTAATAGCTGAGTAGTATTCCATTGTGTAAATATACCACACTTTCTGTATCCATTCCTCTGTTGAGAGACATCTGGGTTCTTTCCAGCTTCTGGCTATTATAAATAGGGCTGCTATGAACACAGTGGAGCATGTGTCCTTGTTACATGCTGGAGAATCCTCTGGGTATATGCCCAGGAGTGGTATAACAGGGTCCTCCTGAAGTATTATACAAAGAACTCCTACAGCTGATAAACAACTTCAGCAAAGTGGCCAGATATAAAACTAACTCTAACAAATCAGTAGCCTATCTATACTCAAGGTATAAACAGGCTGAGAAATTGGGGAAACAACACCCTTCACAATAGTCACAAACAATATAAAGTATCTTGGTGTGACTCAGACAAGTGAAAGATCTGCATGATAAGAACTTCAAGTCTCTGAAGAAAGAAATCAAAGAAGACTAGAAGATGGAAAGATCTCTCATGCTTGTGGATTGGCAGGGTTAATATAGTAAAAATGGCCATCTTTCCTAAAACAATCTACAGATTCAATGCAATCCCCATCAAAATTCCAACTCAATGCTTCATAGAGTTAGAAAGAGCAATTCTCAAATTCATCTGGAATAACAAAAAACCCAGGATAGTGAAAACTTTTCTCAACAGTAAAAGAACTTCTGGAGGAATTAGTATCCCAGACCTCAAGCAGTACTATAGAGCAATAGTGTTAAAAGCTGCATTGTATTGGTACAGTGGCATGCAGGTAGATCAATGGAATAGAATTGAAGACCCAGAAATGAACCCACGCACCTATGGTCACTTGATCTTTGACAGGAGCTAAAACCATCCAGTGGAAAAAAATAGCCTTTTCAGCAAATGGTGCCGATTCAACTGGCAGATAGCATGCAGAAGAATGCAAATTGATCCATTCTTATCAAATTGTCCTGTCCAAATGAATCAAGGACCTCCACATAAAACTAGGCACACTGAAACTGATAGAAAAGAAACTGGGGAAGAGCCTTGAGCACATGGATACAGGGGAAATTTTCCTGAACAGAACACCAATAGCTTATTCTCTAAGACCAAGAATCAACATATGGAACCTCATAAAATTACAAAGTTTCTGTAAGGCAAAGGACCCTCAATAGGACAAAAGGGCAACCAACAAATTGGGAAAAGATCTTTACCAACCCTGCATCCGACAGAGGGCTAATATCCAATATATACAAAGAACTCAAGAAGTTAGACCCCAGAGAGCCAAATAACCCTATTAAAAATGGAGTACAGATCTAAACAAAGAATTTTTATCTGAGGAATATCGAATGGCTGAGAAGCACTTTAAGAAATGTTCAACATCCTTAGTCATCAGAGAAGTGCAAATAAAAGAAAAAAGCACTGAGATTTCACCTCATATCAGTCAGAATGGCTAAGATCAAAAACTCATGAGACAGCAGGTGCTGGCAAGGATGTGGAAAAAGAGGAACACTCCTCCACTGCTGGTGGGATTGCAAGCTGATACAACCACTCTGGAAATCAGTTTGGCGGTTCCTCAGAAAACTTTGAATGTTTTAAGAGCTAGCCAACAGAACACTACAGCTACTGAGAGACATTGGGTTATAGAAAAAAAACCTGCAAAACTAAACTATCTGGATCATTTTAAAGATTTCATAAACTTGAAATAGAAAACAGAAAATATATTATGATGGAGAGGTCACATCTATGTTTCCACAGGAAAGAAAACTGTGGATTCCTTCCAAATTGACAAAAATCATATATGACAGGAGAGACGTCCTGAAGATCTCTGTTAATGACAACAAGAAGAAAACCAAGAAGACCAAAAGAGGTAATGTATATGTTGGATCCCTCTTTTTGGGAACAGCTCTAAAACTGACTGGGACTTAAATATCCATATGTAGTCGATAAATCTTGGCTACAAAGTTCATAGGACTTAATGTACCTTTCTTTTAGTGGCATAGATAAAAATTCATATTGCACCATCTGTACCCAAAGCTAACACTGTACTACAGCTTACCATACCCAAATCCCACCAGAGAGAACTGGTCTCCCAGGAGTGTTATCACTCCTAAGTTCACAGGTGAGACCACCACTTTTGATCCCATAATTGGCCAAAGAGGGACCCACCATGAGCCCACAGGGTATAGGAACTGTAAAGCAGCCAGAGACAGGATCCTTCCAGTTTCCATCAGCACTGTGACACAGCTTTCCTTACCCAAATCCTGACCAGAGAGAACTGGTCTTCCAGGAGTGCTGACACACCTAAGATCACAGACTCACAAACTCACAGGAGGGACAAGCTTCAGTCAGAGATAGCAAGACCAATTAACACCAGAGATAACCAAGTACCCAGAGGCAAGCACAAAAAGGTAAGCAACAGAAACCAAGGCTACTTGGCATCATGAGAACCCAGTTCTCCCACTACAGCAAGTCCTAGATGTCACAACACACAAGAAAGATTCAGATTTAAAATCACATCTCATGATAATGATAGAGGACTTTAATAAGGACATAAATAACTCCCTTAAAGAAATACAGAACACACTTAAACAATAGAATCCTTTTAAGAGGAAACTCAAAAATCCCTTAAGAATTATAGGTAAACACAACTAAACAGGTGAAGAAATTGAACAAAACCATCCAGGATCTAAAACTGGAAATAGAAATAATGAAGAAATAACAAAGGGAGATAGAAAAAGAGAAAGAATGGGAAAGAGATCAAGAGTCATAGATCCAAGAATCACCAACAGAATACAAGAGATAGAAGAGAGAATCTTAGGTGCAGAAGATACCATAGAAAACACTGACACAATAAGGAAAATGCAAAATGCAAAAAGCTTCTAACCCCAAACATCCAGGAGATACAGGACAAAATACGATCAAACCTAAGGATAAGTATAGATGAGAGCAAAAATTCCCGACTTAAAGAGCCAGTAAATATCTTCAACAAAATTATAAAAGAAAACCTACCTAACCTAAAGAAAGAGACGCCCATAAACATATAAGAAGCCTACAGAACTCCAAATATATTGGACCAGAAAAGAAATTCCTCCCATCATGTAATAGTCGAAATACCAAATGCACAAAACAAAGAATGAATATTAAAAACATTAATACATAATATCAAAATATCACTATTTGCAGATGATATGATAGTATACTTAAGTGACCCCCAAAAGAATTCCACCAGAGAACTCCTAAACATGATAAACAATTTCATCAAAGTGGCTGCATATAAAGTTAACTAAAACAAATCAATAGCCTTCCTATACTCAAAGGATAAAGAGGCTGAGATAGAATTTAGGAAAATGACAACCTTCACAATAGTCACAAATAATATAAAATATCTTGGTGTGACTTTAACCAAGCAAGTGAAAGATCTATATGACAAGAATTTCAGGTCTCTGAAGAAAGAAATTGAAGAAGATCTCAGAAGATGGAAAGATCTCCCATGCTCATGGATTGGCATGGTTAATATTTTAAAAAGGCCATCTTACCTAAAGCAATCTACAGATTCAATGCAATCCCCATCAAAATTCCAACTCAATTCTTCATATATCTAGAAAGAGCAATCTGCAAATTCATTTGGAATATCGAAAAGCCCAGGACAGCGAAAACTCTTCTCCACAACAAAAGATCTCCAGGGGGAATCACCATGCCTGACCACAAGCTGTACTACAGAACAATAGTGATAAAAACTGCATGGTATTGGTACAATGACAGGCAGGTAGATCAATGGAATAGAATTGAAGACCCAGAAATGAACCCTCACACCTTTGATCTTTGACAAAGCAGTTGTAATCATGCAGTGTAAAAAAGACAGCATTTTCAACAAATGGTGCTTGTTCAACTGGAAGTCAACATGTAGAAGGATGCATATCGATCCATTATTATCTCCCTGTACAAAGCTCAAGTCCAAGTAGATCAAGGACCTCCACACAAAACCTGATACACTGAAACTAACAAAAGAGAAAGTGGGGAAGAGCCTTGAACACATGGGGACCAGGGAAATTTTCCTAAATAGAACACCAATGGCTTATGCTCTAAGATCAGGAATTGGCAAATGGAACCTCATAAAATTGCAAAGCTTCTCTAAGGCAAAGGACACTGTTAATAGGACAAAACCGCAACCAACAGATTGGAATAAGATCCTTACCAACCCTACATCCAATAGAGGGCTAATATCCAATATAGACAAAGAACTCAAGAAGTTGGACTCCAGAGAATCAAATAACCCTATTAAAAATGGAGTACAGAGGTAAAGAATTGTCTACTGAGGAATATTGAATGGCGGCAGAGAAGCACCTAAAGAAATGTTCAACATCCTTAGTCATCAAGGAAATGCAAATCAAAACAACCCTGAGATTCCACCTGACACTAGTCAGAAGTAAATAAAAACCAAAAAGCCAGCCCTGTTTAAGGTCCAATACCTTATATGAGAGTTGAAAATATTTAGACATAGTATGCTGTAACAAAAATATCCTTAAATTTTCTATCAGTATACAAAGATTCTTATCAATTAAAACCTTAAACCTATATCACGATACAATAATCCATATAAATGTAAACAAAAGTAATCTTTTTTGGGAGTAGCAATAGCTCTAAGTTGAAGAGTATATTAAATAATCTACCCTTTTATCCTATTATTCCTACATGATATTCCCCCCTATTCTTTCTAACCCTGTTCCCTTTATCTAATGAGAAAGAAGAATAGAGAAAAAGGAAAGTGAAAGAGAAATTTCTGAGCTTAAGCTCTTACACTTTGTTTTGTTTGGTTTTTTTCTTTTTGATTTTTATACTCAGAATCATTCACAACTTGCAAACACCCACCTAAATCACAACAAGCATCCATAACTCATAAATGTCCAGACCTAATCTCATCTTAAGGGAATTGCACTTGATCTTAGCAAAAAGGCAGAGAAGTGATCTCTTAAGGGAATTGGATGACAGTCTTCTTGAAATTGTTTCCTGGTGATTTGGGTGTCTCAGTATCCCCAAGGTTGTTCAGATATGCTATGAATAGATAGATGGTCTTCAAAAACCTCAGAGACTCACAGAATATGGCATTTAAAGATGGTTTTGGTAGCGGTGAATTGTTAATTTACACTGAGCTTCAGGCAGGTCGAGCATATCCTGCACCATCCAAGAGCTCTGGATTCATGAATGAAAGACACACGGGCAGTGACATTTTTAACATGCCTTACTAGCTCAATGGCTGGGTCACTCCTGAACCTCCCCTCTGCTCGCACACTCCCCTCTGGTTAACACTTTCGAAATCTATATTTTATCTTTGCTGCTCCAGATCCAGTCAAGGGAGTGCCCCCTTGGTCACTTACCCTGATTCTTACATGTCAGGGAGATCTTAAGTCTGATCTCTCTGCTCCCCCATCATGGCCATTCTGTCTGTCCTTCTTCTGCCCCAATCTCTTGCCTGTGCAATCCAAAGTCCTGATCATTTTTTTTAAATGTTGGCAGGGGCAAAAATGCTTTATAAAAACATTGTGAGAAGCTGGGCATGGTGGCACATGCCTGAATCCTAGCAGAGGCATTGAGTGTTTATGAGTTTGAGGCCAGCCTGTTCTACCTACTGAATTCTAGGTCAGCCTAGGCTGTATAATGAGACTGCCTCACTATTAGTAAGAAAAGAAAATATCACACGTCTCAAGCCAATTGTTAAAGACATCTGGAAAAAAAATTGTGTGTCTGCTTTACAAAATTTTATTATGTGGGATTAAGCCAGTGAGATAGTAGTTGACATTTAATGTTAGCAGTAAAGACAATACACTTGTTACTGCAAAATCAATGAAAAGAAAAGTGTTGTTGTTGTTGTTGTTGTTCCTCCCCTTAAAGAGGTGTCTTGTTTCCTGACTAGGGCTTGGCAGGCAGTGGGAACAAAATCACCAGGGATTTCATTTGTATCTTTTCATGCATGTGGTTCACTAGGTGAAGGAGAATAAAAAGCAGGCAATATAAATGGCAAGTGGGGGTAGAAGAAAGATAATTTTGGATATTGTAATTCTCTTATGGATACTTAAGAGGAACAAGCAGGGTCATTGTTTCTGTTGGCTCTGATCAGGAAAGGGAGATTTCAACTATTTCTGATGACATCCACCAACTCATTTGAGGCAAATTATAAATTTAAATGCTTTTCTCCATGTGAATTTATTAATTGATAATTATCAGGTACTTGAAAGACTATAGAGGAAGTTAACCCCTTTGTACATAGCATTAAAGTGTCTACAGTAGAAATTATGTCTATGGGATACCCAGATACCAAGCTGTGTGAGGCTGTCTGAAACATGACCTTTGAAATACTTAGAATTCAAAGAACAGGATATGTAGTTTATATTATAATTAACTTTAGAGCAATATATGACAAAGCCTTTTTTTCTATTTGTTTTCTAAACTCTGAGTGTGTTCAAAGTTGAAAGCAAAGGACAAAAGCTTCCTTTGTTCATGACCACAGATTTCAGTGTGTTTTTCTGAAATTGCCAGTGGTTTCTAACCAATGAATTCATTTTTATAGGTCATCAAACATTATTTTGGTATTATTTCTATATGAAAAGCCTTAAGAAGACTTCAGTATAATTTTATTGTATTAAGCAAAAGGATATAATTGTACAGCTAAAATATAGCTTTATTTATGTTGGTATATGATTTTCTAAAAATTACAGGATATGAAGACTTTTAAATCAAGGACAGATGTTGAGTAAAAGCTTCTGACTAGGTTTGAAACATAATTAAATAAAATCTCAAAAGCCCCTAGTCAGTTGTACCATGATGGGGAAAACAAGAATACTATATAATAATTGTACCTCAGCTTCGAAATCAGTCTTTCCCAGAAGTGGTGCCATTTGGCATCAAGAACAATAGTAAGAACTGTACGATGAATACAGATGGACTTTCCTATAAAGCATGAGACCATAAAAGCTAATCAGTTTCAAATAACCAGATAATGATATTTCCAAATCTGCAATGTAGTCCTACAGAAGTTTAAGGCACAAGTTTCCCTTTTAAGAACTGAAACCCGGATGTCCCTCAACAGAGGAATGGATACAGAAATTGTGGTATATATACACAATGGAATACTATTCAGCTATTAAAAACAATGAATTCATGAAATTCTTAGGCAAATGGATGGAACTAAAAAGTGTTATCCTGAGTAAGATAACCCAATCACAAAAGAACACACATGGTATGCACTCACTGATAAGTGGATGTTAGCCCAAAAGCTCAAAATAAACAAGTTACAATTCATAGACCACAGGAAGCTCAAGGAGAAGGAAGACTGAAATAGAGGTGCTTTGGTTCCTCTGAGAAAGGGAACAAAATACTCACAGGAGCAATTATGAAGACAAAGTGTGGAGAAGAGACTGAAGGGAAAGGCCACCCAGAGACTGCCCTACCTGGAGATTCATCCTATAAACAGTCACCAAACCCCGACACTACTATGGACAACAAGAAGTGCATACGGAAAGGAGCATGCCATGGTCGTCTCCGGAGGGACCCTGCCAGAGCCTTACACATACAGAGGCAGATGCTAGCAGCCAACCATTGGACGGAGCGTGGGGTCCCCAATGGAGGAGTTGGAGGCAGACTGGAAGAGCTGAAAGAGTTTGAAGCCCCATTAGAAGAACAAAGATGTTGGCCACCCAGATGCCCCAGGACTCCCAGGGACTAAACCATCAACCAAGAGGTACACATGGTTCCAGCCAAAACCATGTGGCAGAGGAAGGCCTTGTCAGGTATCAGTGGGAGGAGAGGTCCTTGGTCCTGTGAAGGCTCAATAGATGCCCCAGTGTGGGGAAATTAAGGGAGGGGTAGGTGGGAGTGGGTCGGGTGGAAGGGCATATACTTGGAGGCAGGGGGTGGGAGGAGGGGTTGGGAGTTTTCAGAGAGGGGGGAAACCGGGAAAGGTTTTAGCATTTGAAATGTAAATGAAGAATATATTCAATTAAACAACAACAACAACAAACAATAACAACAACAAAAACAAAAAACAAAAAACTTGAAACCAGGGCAAGAGATCATGTTTACACTGAACAGCTTAAAAACCAGGAAACAGTTGGTGAGATAGCTCAGCGTTTAAGAGCACTGACTGCTCTTCCAAAGGTCCTGAGTTCAAATCCCAGCAACTACATGATGGTTCACAGTCATCTGTAATGAGATCTGATGTCTTCTTCTGGTGTGTCTAAAGACAGCGACAGTGTACTTACATATAATAAATAAAAGGTACAGGTACAGGCAAAGCTTTCATTGCTTCACTTCTAGACAAACCCTTCCGGATCATCTCCTGTCATTCCTTGCCTCGCAGATAGCAACTATTAAAGAGTAGAAACTTACTGCAGGTTTAGTAGGGCAGTTTTGCAACCCCAGTGTCAGGAAGTCAACTTGGGCTACATAAAATCCTGAGAATCCGGGGATATCACTTAGTGGCAAATTGCTTTGCATGTGTGAGGCTCTCAATATCACAACTCATAAAAAGAAAAGAAATGAGCTGTCTTGCTTCCTGTTACAGACTGTACTGTGGATTCGTAACTGGTTTTGAAAATTATCAAGAGCAAAGTTTTCTCTTTGCATGTGCTGTGTGTGTGTGAGTGTGTGTGTGGGTATGGGTGGGTGTATGTGTGTGTGTGAGTGTGTGTGTGTGTTAGTGTGTGTGTGAGTGATCGTGTGTGTGAGTGTGTGTGGGTGTGGATGGGTATGTGTGTGTGTGTGTGTGTGTGTGTGTGTGTGTGAGTATGTGTGGGTGTGTGAGTGTGTGTGTGTGTGTGTGTGTGTGTTACTTGACATTCTACACTGCTCAGGATGCTTTTTGAATTGCTGGACTGAAATACTCCTCCAGTCCTTGTTTTCTTTGTCCATTACAGGAGGACTCCAGATGTGGTTCCTAATTTAAATAGAGTATAAAGAAGACATCCATAAAAATGGGTACCAAAGTGAAACTACTCACATGCTAAGGTTTTGCATATAGGAGTACAGTTAATTTGTGTTAGCAAAGGCTGAAGTTGAAGCAAGAGCAGAAAAGCATGTGGGATGGTAATTATATACTAAAGTAATGGCAAGTCTGGGCCAAAGATGTGGTTTTGAGAAAATCGGCTGCTCTGCTCCAAGAAAGTGTGTTGGCTTTGGGAAGAGCAGAGGACCTACCTAGCCTGTTGTTAATTACACTGGAGATTGGGAAGGAGAAAAGGAAAGGAAAGGTTGACTGGAAACTAACTGGAGACATTACTGCCACATCCAAGGAAAAGTTTTTGGAAAGTGGTTAAAGAACAAAAGTGGAGAAAATTAAGACTCAAAAACCAGATTTTTGGACTCAGCTTGGAAGAGGTTCTTGGAATATGGTAGACAGAATGAGATTTTATAAAGTCAACTACAACCTTTTCTGAATCTAAACATGTTATGTTACGTGGCACGGGGTGAGGTAAGGTTTTGGGTAAATTTAAAATTACTACTAAGGTCCATAAAACTGTGACATCCTGTATTGTCTGGGTATCCTCAAGTAGTCAAAGGGTTCTTAGCATGGAACAGGAACAGAGGAAAGAGGGGTCTACATTGCATTTTTCAATGTACTCTCACAAAGTACTCAACATGAACATAGAAAGAAAGGTTCATTCTGGCTTACATCTGAGAGTACAGCCCATCACGATGGCACTGCCATGAGAGTGGCCATGAGATCTCTTGTCCACACGCAGGAGGCAAAGAAGCTGGGGTCAGAAACAGGACCAGGGTGACAAGACTTGCGTGCTAGAGACTCACTTTCTCCAGTTCTCCTTGGGGGCTGACTTTTTCTGGCCTTTGATAGACTCGTTTGCCATCTGAAGCAATATGGCCATCATGAGAAAAGGTTAGCAGTGGACAGATAATAGACCTCCCCCCTTTTCTAACAGTCCAGTTGTTACTATAGCAACACAAAATGGAAACTATTAATAGCCAAGTTCTTGTTCTGCGTGAGATGCTGTTGTACTTTTCTATGTTTTCCTTATTATAAGGTTTAGATTAATTTAATTCTCATAATTTTCTGGTGCAACACACTGTTCTATAGATGGAGAACATAAGACCCAGCGAGTCTTCTTGTCCAAGGTTAACAGCAAGGCAGAGCTGAACAAGAATGGGTGGGATTGTTTACAGACCTGTCAACTATGAGAACTGTATTTCCTTTTTGAGAAATTGCAATTGAGAAGCTACAGAACATTTAAATGAATTATAAAAAAAATTGTGTACTTGCTTAGATTCAAAAGTTGTTCCCTAACCTAGAGGTTCTTTGCAATTGATACCTACTAGAGGTCAGTTTTATCCAAAATGACATCAACCACAGGAGCAGTTGACTACTGCAAAACAAGACTACACGTCTTTTGTGTGCTTTTTGTTTTGATTTGTTTTGGGATTTTTTTTTTGTTTTATTGATTTTGTTTGTTTGATTGAGTCTCATGGGCCTTTTTTGTGTTTTGATAGGTAACATGAAGTTGGGTGGGTAGGGTGGTGGGAAGGATCTGAAAGGGCTTGGGGGAAAGGGAGATATAATCAAAATTTGTATGAAAAATTAAATAATAGAAAACTTGTCATCACAGACACCTGGGATATGGGAGGCATCCAAGAACCAATGGTGGTGATCTTAGCTGTGACAGCATTGGGGATTTGGAATCTGGAGCGCCCACCTCTTGTAGCTGAAACTCTGCTGGAGTGATAGGGATATCAACCCACCCACAAAACTTTCAACCCCAAATTTATCCTGTCTACAAGGAATGCGGGCACAGGGGATGGAGCAGAGACTGAGGTAATAACCAACCAATAACCAACCAACGTGAGACCTATCCCACGGGCAAGCACTAATCCCTGACACTATTAATGATACTATGTTATGCTTGCAGACAGAAGCCTAGCCTCTCTCTAGCAGCTGACTCAGAAAGATGCAGATAGCCACAGCCAAACAGTGGATGGAGCTTGGGGACTCTTATGGAAGAGTAGGATGAAGAATTGCTGTGCCCTGAGGGGAATAGGAACTCCACAGGAAGATCAACAGTCAACTAACCTGGACCCTTGGGGCTCTCAGAATCTGATCCACCAACCAAGAACAAACACAGGCTCCTATGTAACAGATGTGTAACTTGGTCTTCAAGTGGGTCCTAAACAACTGCAGTAGGAGCTGTCCCAAAAACTGTTGATGTAAGTGGGATATGTTCTAGCTGGACTGCCTCATCTGGCCTCAGTGGGAGAGGAAGCACCTAGCCTTACAGAGACTTGACGTGTCAGGAATGGTGGAGGCCTCACCCTCTCAGGAGAAAGGGATGGGGATGGGGGAAGGACTGTGGGAGGGGAGATGACTGGGAGGGGGCCAGCGTTCAGGATGTAAAGTGAGTTAAAAAAAAAGATAAAATAAAGAAAAAAGTTGTCAACATCGACCAGTTTTTGCTTCTCCATTTTTGGGTATGAATATGGTGGGATGGAATCACTTGGAAGTCATAGGCATCCGCTTTTTCTTCTTTAAATCTAATAAATACTGTATATGAATCGTTTAACATACTGATCTGCACAGGATGCACATATAAGAAGATGAGAGAGGCTAGCTGATGTGTAGATAGTCAAATTAAACACGTAATGGCTATTTTATGTATGAACTTTTGCTGCAGTAGGTTATCTTTTGCCTATAGATAGCCACAGAAGTAACATGCAAAGCGCCCCCTTTTAAACCTGTGTGGCTATGGTTTTAGACCCCATTTTGCATTTAATGAACATTTGATCGAATACCCTAAAGAATTTCAAAATTTGTCCCTCATTATTTATAATAGCCAGAAGCTGGAAAGAACCCAGATGTCCCTCAAAGGAATGGATACAGAAAATGTGGTATATTTACACAATGGAATACTACTCAGCAATTAGAAACAATGAATTCACAAAATTTTTAGGCAAATGGTTTGATCTGGAAAATATCATCCTAAGTGAGGTAACCCAATCACAAAAGAATA
Organism: Apodemus sylvaticus; assembly: GCF_947179515.1. Classification (NCBI taxonomy): domain Eukaryota; kingdom Metazoa; phylum Chordata; class Mammalia; order Rodentia; family Muridae; genus Apodemus; species Apodemus sylvaticus. The sequence goes on from NC_067473.1 coordinate 22,302,917, forward strand.
CACATGGAATGCAATCTCAGATAAGTGGATATTAATTAGCCCAGAAGCCCTGAATACCCAAGGCACAAATCGCATAACAAATGAGTCCCATGAAGAAGTATGGAGAGGGTCCTGATCCTGGAAAGGATTGATCTAGCATTGAAGGGGAATATAAGGACAGAGAAAATGGAGGGAGGTGATTGGAGAATGGATGGAGAGAAGGTTTATGGGACATATGGGGAGGGGGGATCTGGGAAAGGGGAAATCATTTGGAATGTAAACAAAGAATGTAGAAAATAAAAATATTAAAAAAAAGAATAATAATAAAAAAAAAAAAAAAGAGTAAAAGCATTCTAAACCAAAGCCCCAAACTAGCTCTAACAAGGTGCAAGAGGAAGCGAGGAAGGCGGGACCCAGAAGAAGGAGGTGGTCTCAGGCTATGGCCCGCGGCCAGTGGCCCGATGGATGCTGGGAATTGTAGTTCCCGGCGGCCAAGGTATTCATTCCCGAGCAGGGCCGGGAAGAGCCTGACTGGCTCCCTGAAGCCTCGGGGCGGCTTCACCGGAACGCACTTCCGCGGTCGCGGAGGGAGACCAGGAGTCGCGGGTCCAAGTGGGCGAGCGGCAAGCCCGAGCCGTGAGGAGCCGGTAGGTGTAGCCAGGAACTCTCCCGTCTCGGAGTATTTTGCAAGTAGTTGAAGGTGTTGCGTGAAGCGGCGAAGTGGCCGCGAGTCGGCATTTGAAAGGTTGCCCACATGGGTGGATGTGGAAAGTGGCCGAGGAGGTACTGGGTACGGCGTCGAAGCCGCGTTCGCTCCCTCCGAGGAGCGTGGGAATGTGGAGCCGCGTTGCCGGGGCAGCTCGGGGCTGGGGGCGGGGGTGTGAGGCGCGAGCGGCGAGCTGCGAGCTGGTTGCTATTTCCGACCCAGTGGCTGACGGAGCTGGTTGTGTAACGCTGACCCGCTCCCGCTCCCCACGCACGGGGCAGCCTGGGCTGGCGGCGAGCGTGCGGGGCGGACTCACGCCATTGGCTGTGCGCAGCCGCCCCCTCCTCCGCTCGGCCACTCGGGGTCTCCTGAGGACGCGGCTCCCACCGGGGCCGGCAGCGGCGGGGGCGGGTGTGCGGGCGGAGCTGGCCGAGCTGGCTGCGCTGTCCCCGGACACTGCCCCGGCCTTCGGAGGGGCCAGGATCCACGTCGGTCCGAGACCCGCCACGCTAGGTGACCTCCCTGGAAAAGGTTGCCCAGGGCTCGGATTGGTGTCACGGATCAAGGAGCCCTTCTAACTTTGAAAGCAATTTTGCTTGATAACAACTCAAGAATCGTAGATAGGGAACCTCGATCGATCGATGTCAACACCCAGGCCACCTCCTGCCTAATTACTGTCCTAGGACCAGCGATAAACGCCGCGATCCAGGAAGCTTCCAGGCGTTTATGAGTTTTCACTCATCCTACCTGTTCGAGTTAAATAGTATTTAAAGAGGAAGTCACTCCCCTTGAGAGATGAGAAAATATAGCAAATGGCAGGTTGAGCCAAGGACGGTACCACACAGCACAAAGTAAAAAGGACATACTAGTTGCAAATAGTAGGTCGTGCAATGCAGATTAGTTTTGTCTGGTTTTATTGTAAATACTGTTCTCTAACCATTTTAGAGAATAGTGCATTTCTTTTCATTCCAAGACAACTGCATAGTGCTTTCATCGTGCTTGTTATGACTAGATAGGCAGGAACTACTGGATCTTGAAAAAAAATTCATTATTGTTTTTTTTTTTTCTTAGCTTTCTAGCCCAGTGAAGTGATTTTTAATTTTAGCCGTAATTATCCTGAACTTACAGATCACAAAATAAAGAGTTCTTTTTCTTTTGAGGCTCACATCTAGCAGTGAATATAAGAATAAATTGCCTGCGTTATTTTTTGTTGTGTTTTTGTTTTTGCTGTTTCGTGGCACTGGTATTTGAACCTAGGGCCATCTACATGATGGGCAAGCATTCTAATACTGAGCTACACCCTTAACCTTAAACTGTCTTTTTGAAAAACTTATTGTTTTGCTGTAGCATTTTATTAAGTCTAGACAATTACTGCCCCCCCCCCAGTTATATGTGAGTTAGTTGCAAGAGAAGGACTGTAGTAATTTGGAGCATTTATTCTACTTTGGAAGGTCCAGATTATCTCTGCTTTGTGTGCAGATGTGTTCCTGATTCATCTGAGTTCTCTAAGCTGATTTTCGAGGCTCAGGTGCATTAAAGGGTAAGTACATGCCTGTTCCTTGGTTATATAATGATTCTGCTGTTTCAATCAGGAACGCTGCTTTTCTTCTCTTCTTCAGCAAAATAACAGTGTAGGACCTTTGTGGGTACAGTGATTGATGGTTACAGTTTCCAAGAACACCAACATTATATGTAGAAGGGATAGCCACTGTTAGCATCGGACATGAATTTCGTGGCCATGAGACATACATTCTTTTGTAGTGATTCCTTGGAGTTGTCTCTGAAAAAATTATAATGGTTATAATAAAATTATAATAGTTATAAAAATTATAATTAAAAAATTCCAAAAGCCCTTAGCCACTATTTCTGCATCAACTTTCTTTAAACTCTCTTCAAAGCCAGAGAAAATACTCTTTTCAAAATATTTTTATTCAAAATGATACCACCCATAACATTGATGTACCACATTTTCTTCTCTGAAAGTCACTCTGGCACAGACGACAAATGTGGAGTCATTGTTTTGGAACAGAGTATTTGATTTGGTCATTAACCAAGCCAAAACATTGGAGAGACTTTTGGCCAATAAGGAGCAGAAGCAGACACATAATCTAGAAACAGCTCCAGTGTTTCAGAGATGAGGGTGTGGTGACCTTTGCCAAATGAAATGAATTCAAGTTATGCTAAACCAAATTTATAATTTTCTCTGTATCCCACTATGTATTGATTCCTTTAGTCAGTAAGTAATGGAGTACTGTCTGTGTGTCAGTAGGAGACACAATGAACAAAACAGGGATCTCTGTCCTGAAGTTCTCAAGCTGTTGGTAAAGAAGGATATATAAACAAGGAATTAGTAAGCATTATCACTGCTACCGAAGAAAAAGTAAAACATGGCTGTCCACATCACACAGCTGGGGATGGAGGAAGGCTGTGAGTCTCCCCAGCAGTGTGACTGCGTATCAGTTACAGAAGATGGTGGGACTGAGGAAGTTCTTAAAGGGTTGAAGCACTGGCTTAGCAGTTTGGAGCACTTGATGCTCTTTCAGAGGACCTGCTTTGGTTCCCAGCACCCGCATGGTAGCTCACAACCATCTCTAACTCCAGTTTCAGAAGATCTGACATCCTCTTCCGGCCTCAGACGCTGCATGCATGTGATGCACAGACACACAGGCAGGCAAAACATCCATACACATAAAAATAAAACTTTAAACAAAAATAGTTCAGGAGAATACCATGTGGCCTAGCTCTTAATTAAATTAAAAAGTAGGAAATTTGGAAAGTTAAATGGAAAGTTAATTGGAAAGTTTAGAAAGGATAAACAGTGGTTGCATAGACAGCTGTGTAAGGTAAGAGGGGCTGAAAAAGGGGGGAAGCCAGACGGGTGTACACTGTGGGGAGACTCGAGGGTTTTAGAGCCTTCATTATTCAGGACGGGGGCAGCTGTTGAGTGGAAAGAGGTGAAGTGACAGATCTGCATCTCAGAACATTATTCTGGATGCAGAATTCATCGACATAGCACAAGCGTCTCAAATTTGATTAAGTCTTAATTAAGTCAGCAATATTGTTTTAGTTTTAGTACTAAATATATCATTTCATATTATTTCCTCTGTCACCCTGTGAGACGTTATCTCACTAGTGGGATGAGACTTACTAACAAATTATAGATATGTAGAGTTAATAACAGGATGAGGAGTGAAAGGACCAAAGGAGGTGGTTACAAGATGCTGAACATTAGTTTCAGCACTTGGGTTGAACCTGAAGATTGAGATCACTAATGTTCTTTTTCTGAAACACAGTTCATGGTGTCTCTGTTGACTATAAAACCGTAAGTCCTTGAGAGTTTAACTAAGCATGCGTCACCATACCAAGCTCAGAGACCTGATGTAAAATATAGCTATAAATTCACTTTGCACTAGAATAAATGCTTGGTCTGCCCATGTTCACTGATACTGTTTGATTGTCTGTAGGCTAAGATCGCAGGAAAGGATTAATAATAAAGCTATATCTCCTGATCTTGTTCCTCATTGCCTTTGGGTTGCAGGAGTCAGTGGCATAGGACAGGCTGTTTGGAGAAACACTAATTACTTTGAAATTGTGAGTATTCATCCACTATCTCTGGAAGTAAGAATGAAACTGATTGAGTTGAGAGTTGGAGAGTATTTGCTGATGGAATCTTGAAGCTTTAAAAGAAACAGGAATAACCTTTTCTCTTACTGCTCCATCTTTACCTAACCCAGGGCAACAACCTTTCAATAAATGTTTTACTGACTTATGTTGCTTAATATAATAACAGTGATCACTTAATACATGGTAATTATGCAGTTGGTTAATCATCAGTATTTTGATTTTGCATGAAACAGCATATTTTTATTAACACACTAGACCAGTGTCCTCTCAGGGCATTTTCCATATGCATCGCATGCTACAAATACTTGTTGCATGACTGACGTCTTAGTCATAGCTGTTTCTTTGTCTGGCCCACATTTGTGAATACATTGTATGACCTCGTGGTACATGGTCCACTTCTCATTCATATAATCCTAAAATGATTCCTGTGCCACACATTATGCAAATTTCCCATCATATATGGGAAAGCAGGTCAAATAAGAACTAGAACTGAATTGTGGAGCTTGGCATCCTTAAGTATTTCTAATGTAAGTATTCCCAAACCTGAACAAGGTGTTGGTTCTGAACCAAATTCTTTGTTGCTAAAATTAAGCAAGAAAGGTAGACTTTTTTCCTAATTTGCATGAAAACTAACCTATATTTTTGCAATTTAATTCTGAAAATTTTCTGGGACAGTTACAACTTCTGATACTGACAGAAGGCAACATAATACGTAGTGAATACTATGGGAAAACTTAGAACCACCCATGTTTAATTTGAAAATCTAATTTAAGGCCAATTGTGTCCAAGCTCTGCTTTCATATTGTACCCTTAATGATGTATTATTTGAATACACAGACCTAGAATTTTTGTCAGTAAAACTGTTCCTAATTTATGTGGCTGTATAACATGACAGACATTGTTTTCCACAGAACATTGTGTTTGCTTGCTGAAGCTTGTGCTAACCTAATTTCTTAGCATTTCACCATGATTATCTTTCTGATCCTGGCTTCCTGGGAATAATGTTCCTGTACCATCTTCGTAGAGAATATCTGATTCTGGAAAAGATGATGGATTCTGTGAACATCATGATATTATATCAGATTTAAACGTCACTGTCAACTCGCCCCTTCATCTTGCTTTAAACAACAACAAAGTAAATGTACCCTTAAAAGTTGTCTGCTCTGTTGCCTCATGGTGGAAAATGTGCTTCAGTGGTGCTTTGAGGCGCATTATAAACTCTGGAGAAAATTAAATCTGAATCAGATGCTGCTTTATGGGGAAAGAATACAGCCTTGTAACTTGAGGAGAGAGAAAGGCTGTGCTGTCCTTTCCATTACAATGGCAAGGTGTTCTGAGGGTGTTCTACTTCAGAATCTGCATTTATCGCACACTAACATTAAGAGCTTTATAAATACCAAGTACTAGAGATTTCCCTGAAAAGCACTTGAGTCAAATTAAATCATCAGAAGGTAAGTAAGCAGAGATTCTAGGGCCTTTTGTTCTCTTCAGATTGACTGGAGATGGGCCCATTTCATTTCTAATAACTTCCCGGTATGCCAGAATCATAGTAGCGAGATGAGTTTGCTTTTTCTCATGCAGTATTCATCCAGTAAATGTTGCTTAAAGCACCCTAGGGTGCTGGGGACTGAGCACTGGCCAAGCAGGAAAGGCAGTCGCTCGTGCTCATGCCCAGCATTTGCCTTACACAGTGCTTCATGTGTGCTCTAAGCATGTGACATTGCATCTGTCAGCCAGGTCAAGAGGCAGCTGTCCTGCTGTCCCGCCGTGCTTCTGCGTGCCTCTGCCTTTGGTGGACCAGTCACTCACCTCTGCTTGGGTCTCACTTTACATTTGCTTGAGCGCTTACGCTGGGGTTGTAGAAGACCCCGTAGCTGTTAGTTATTGTGTTCTAGCCCGTGCTACAATTTGAATAATTTGTGATTTTTTTCACTGAATACCTGATAGGCAGAGTGGTCCATATATGTATGCTGAGTGAATATTGACAGCCAATTTTAAATTTCAGGTGATGTTACTCTCTAATTATGAAGACAAATAATGATGGCTAAAGATTTTGGTGGCTGTGTGACAAAGTGATGACAAAGCCACATGTGTGCACTTGATCTGGGACATATGTGTTCATGTACATTCATATTGTACAGGGAGGAGACAGGGGTTTCCATCTCCTTCCTTCATCTCTCTCTCTCTCTCTCTCTCTCTCTCTCTCTCTCTCTCTCTCTCTCTCTCTCTTTGTGTGTGTGTGTGTATCTGTCTGTCTGTCTGTCTGTCTGTCTTTGTTGGGCGGGGTAGGTGGTGGTGGCAGGGTCTGGTCTAGAACTCAGTTTAGAGACCAGGCTGCCCTCAGACACACTGCAGTCCTGGTGCCTCAGAAGCTAGGATTGCACGAGCTAGCTCCCTCTCTGCACTGGCATTTCATTTGTACATGTGCTGCCAGTTGGTGGCAGATCTAGGTGTGCTCTCCTACCGTGCCTGATTTGTCCTCTGTGTGTCATCCCCCAGACTGACCACACAGCCCAAGTCCTCCTGCCATGGGCTGCCGAGATGTCCATGCAGCCACGGTCCTGTCCTTCCTGTGTGGGATTGCCTCTGTAGCAGGCCTCTTTGCGGGGGCTCTGCTTCCCAACTGGAGGAAGCTGCGGCTGATCACATTCAACAGAAACGAGAAGAACCTGACGATTTACACGGGCCTGTGGGTGAAGTGTGCCCGGTATGACGGAAGCAGTGACTGCCTGATGTACGACCGTACTTGGTACCTGTCAGTTGACCAGCTGGACCTGCGTGTCCTCCAGTTTGCCCTGCCTCTCAGCATCGTGATCGCAATGGGTGCCTTGCTACTCTGCCTGATCGGAATGTGTAACACGGCCTTCAAGTCCTCCGTGCCTAACATCAAACTGGCCAAGTGTCTGGTCAATAGTGCAGGCTGCCACCTGGTGGCTGGACTCCTGTTTTTCCTGGCAGGTACCGTGAGCCTCTCTCCATCCATCTGGGCCATCTTTTATAACAGCCATCTCAACAAGAAGTTTGAGCCAGTCTTTACCTTTGACTATGCAGTCTTCGTCACCATTGCTAGCTCGGGGGGTCTGTTTATGACGGCTCTTCTGCTGTTCGTTTGGTATTGTGCATGCAAGTCTTTGTCCTCTCCTTTCTGGCAGCCACTGTACTCTCATCCTCCCGGGATGCACACGTACTCCCAGCCCTATTCATCGCGGTCCCGCCTCTCCGCCATTGAGATCGACATTCCCGTGGTCTCGCACAGCACTTAACAGAGATCTAATTAGCTGTTCAGAGGATGTCTTGTGGCCTCGCAGCCCCCTGCATATGAGCCTTTTTAGACCTGTGTACATTCTTCCTATGTTCCTTACCACTCGGTGGAGCCAAATTTGTATATCTCAGTAGAATGACATGCTGCTAGATTTTATGAGGTACCTATTACATTCTTCTAAATGTGAAACATTCCTTTTATCTTGCTTCTAAGACTAGAAGGGTCTTTAGCCTCCTTGTTGATGTCTGATCAATGACTTATATGAAAGGCCCCGTGATAACGACTGAGGCAATGAAAACAGCATATCGAACAATGCTGTTTGATCCTTACCGATATATTTCAGATTGTGCGTTGTCTCCGATGACTTAAAAGTAAAAGGGGCAGTTTCAACTTTAAGACATTTTGGTCCAATAAGGCCAGTTAGTAGTTTGTCTTCAGAACTCTACCAGCTTGAAGGTATAATTTCGTTCTCTCTTGGGACTAATTGAATAGGCATCAGTATCCTGAAGATTACTATCTTCTACCTCATTCCAGTGAAACGTAAAACTCATTTTAAATGATGACAGAGTAAGGCTAACATTTAAATATGCTTAACATTTGACTTCTTTGTTGGTTTCAGACAGGGTCTTGCCGTGTGTAGCTCTGGCTGGCCGAGAAATCACTCTGCAGACCAGTCTGTACTCAAACTGTCCTCCCGCCTCCTGAGCACTCACTACAAGGCACGCCCAACTCCATCTAGCACCTCATAAGTTTTAGTTACTGATTATATTGCTGGAGCTAAAAATGTGCCAAGAGACAGTATGTTGTTCCATTTGAAGCAAGAATCCCTGTCCAGATACCCCAGTCAGGTGGTGTTCATGCACTGTACAAGCTCACCGTGCCCAGGACAAATGAGGACGAGGTTGGTGATGCCGATGGTTGTCTCCTCAGGCACCGGAGTCTGTTCTTCAGTGTCAGCGCCGAAGAGTCATTTGGTGGCTACTATCTGAGTAGCCATGGCTCTACTCTGTTCAGTTCCTGCTTCAGGACTGAGTGCTTGCTTCTAACACTGCTTAACACTTGAATACTTATTTAGAGGATACACAAACAGGAGAAGTAGCCATGTCTATGTAGGAATTTTGATGTAGTACATTTGATAACCAGTGGAATGTTTGACTTTATGGTAGCTGGTAAACTTGTCAAACATTGACCCAGGAATGTATTTCACCTGAAATGTGTCTTTCTGACACAGACAGTCTGTGGTGTACCAGCAGAGATAGTCTGGACCCTGGAAATTCACTTTTGTTAGGTCTCCTCCCATAGCTCACAAGCCGTAATAATGGTCTCAGAGCATGAGAATGGGCAAGATGGAAGAGAGATTAAATTATACCTGTTCTACCTCTGAAACTAAGATGATACATTGAAGAGGGACAGATTTTAAGAATGTCTCTTCTGATGTGATATCAAATGGTTGAAACCATGTAAGTACTGACGTCCCACTTTGACACTGAGGGGTGCTGGGTCTTAACTCTTAGGGATTTGAGCTGCTCATTAATTAGTATCATGTCCACTTACTAGCATTATGTTCGTAAGGTTTATAGTATATTATGGTTATAGATTTTTACAAGCAGGTGATTTTATCTTAACAGTTTATGATGCCTCTTTTGCAAATTTGAGTATTCCTGTAGAGATATGTAGTGCTTTTCCGTAAGTCCAACACTACTGTATGTAGGCAAGTAAATCCAATTGTATAATTTTTAAATGCCGTCAATACAGAGCATGCATATCAATGTTTTTTTTTTTTTTAAATTATGGCTTCTAGTCTTTTCCACCTTTGGTTCTTCTCATCCGTAAATAGAACTGAGTGTTGGTCATTCCGAGACAACAGCATCTAGAATCTTGAGACTAATAATAGGTTTTTTTCCCTTTGTTAACTAATCTTAGTTCTTCTCTCACTAAACTGTTTTCAGAAAGATTAAGAATTTTGCCATGTCTCGGTGTTAGTATAAAACTAGGGCCAGCTGTAGTGGCGTTTGACTTTAATACCAGCACTCACGAGGCAGTGACAGGCGCATTTCTAGACATTCTGGTCTCCATAGCAAGATCCAAGCCAGTCAGAGCTACACAGTGAGACCCTGTCTTAAAAAAAAAAAATTAAGAAAAAAAAAGTGGACTCGGCAATGAGAATCCTAGACAGTTTTCAGCTCCCAGGATTGTAACTACAAACATTAATCTTTCTTATGAGAGTCTTTTGGCATTATCATCTATAGCCTCCAATTACTGTTTATTATGAATTCACTCAGGAAGAGAAACAGCTGTTTCTGTATTATCTTTTTAGTGTTCCAGATTGGGCATAAATAGCTGTTTTTTTTTAAAGCCATCAAATGAAAGCATGTATTTACAATCCTTCTGAGTCACTTGAGCACTCCTGGGGCTGTTACTGAGATGGGGTGGGTAACTTCTTTTGTTGCTGAAGAGCCGTTGGTTTTAAAGGAGCAAGTTTGGCAAACAACCTTGACTGTGAGATGGTGCACAGAATTTGTGTTAGCCAGCTTTGGGAGAAGAATAAATCTGAGATCCCGAGTTCATTATGCTTGTACATATGCCCTATGATGGATAGTGTGTGCTGTAAACCGCAAGGTAAAAACCTCAGTGGCTGTGCTGTGCTGCCTCATGTTTATTAAAAGATGTATTTTTACAAGTTTGTCTCTGTTCTTTTCTCAGCGTTAAGGTTAAATATTTTGGAAAACGTTTGTCATGTGTAAGTCAGTGAAAATAAGGCACTCCCAAAGACCATGGATGGGGAGCTGGGGCCTCTGCAGAACAAGCCATCGTTCCTTCAGGTGGATCACACCCTCTATTCAGTGGGCTTTTACCAGTCCACAAAAGAACACTCAATAAAGCCGTCGGCCAAATTTTCTTTTATCAGTGAACTTATGTGGGTAGGCTAGTGATTGGGAATTTGAAATATGTAGGTAGTGGCAACTTTCCTTATTTAAAGCTTCAGGTTTATGGGAAAGTTCTGTCAACACTTTTTAAAGCCTGTGATGAACCTTTAATTTTGAATTACAGCCATCTACAACCATTCCAAAGACAAACTCCCCCACTGAAACTCATGACTTTATTATGCACTATTAGGTAGCAGAACCATACGTTGCACCAAAAATTAAAAACAGCTTCAAATAGAGCATCCCAGCTAGTAACACTAAAGTGTACTAATCCAGACTCTGCATCCAGCTCTGCAGCTTTGTTGAAGTTGATCAAATACTAGACAGACATTTTATGCTAACCAGATCACAAAAATCTGGGCTTTAGCCAGAAGTGAAAAGACACATCATTTGCATTCATTATCTAATGAATAAGGCATTTCAGGGCTATTTGTGTGCATAAGGCTATTTCAGGGTTGGGACCAGACAGCTCACTTGCCCTAAGAAAAGGCTCTGAGCGCCTTGGAGGTGGATTAAACAGCAGCGAACTCAAGGAACTCCCACTAGCCAAACCCAAAGCTCTGAGCATCACAGTGAAAAACAGTAATGGGCTTGCAGTTCAGTAAGGTCAGCTGTGTGACCATACTGATAGAAATGATGGCAAAATTTTCAGTATTTAAAAAATACTGAAAAGAAAACCTGATAAATCAAGATAGGCCACTGACATCTTTAAGTGGGGTTCTCTCTTCCCATATTGCTGCTATTTTTTATTTTTATGTATATGAATGTCTTTCTTGCCTGTTAACCACTTGCATGCCTGGCTGGAGCCTTCAGAAGCTTGAAGGAAGCAAGCGTCCGATCCTTTGGAACTGGAGTTACAGATGGTTCTGAGCGGATGCATGGGTGTTGGGAATGCAGCTAGGGTCCTCTGGAAATGCAATGAGTGTTCTTAGCTGCTGAACCACTAGTCCAGCCCCTGCCCTTACTCTTTTTCTTGTCTGCACTTATGGTAAATAATCTTGTGAAGTGGAAAGACCAGAAGCCTGTCACAGACCTGGCAGCCCTCCTCTCAGATAAGCAGGTGTCTGGAAGGCTCATTGTGTCCTTTGTTGGCCATAACTATGCAAGCCAGAATGATCCCAAACTCACATAGACCTGCCTCCCTCTGTCCTCCTAGGCGTGATTAAGGGATGCCAAGACACCAGGCTTCTGGCTGCTACTTTAAGAGCTCAGAGGCAGCAGTGGCCAGGTTCCCTGAGAACCAACTGTGCATCGCTTCCCAGCACACCGAGGAGTGACATATTGGTAGCTTCAAATTGGCTGTCGTAGGAACATTTGCGCCTCCAAAATTGCCAGACGCTGCAAGTGTGCGCTCTTCTTTCTGCTGACAGTGGCTTACTGCACATTTGCCAGAGTACTGTTCCCCGGAAGAGATTAAATTGCTGGGTTTGAGATTAGTAAGGAAATTAGTTGGCAGTTGTAAAACTTTGTTAACTGATGAAGGGACTGTCTGAAAAGCCTCTTAACTGGTGTTCCTGTCTCCACCACTGCTCTAGCCCCATCCGTACTAGGGCCTGGCTCATCCTGAACACAAGCAGAAATATCTAAGAAAATGTACCCAGCCTCTGCTACTCAGCCATGTTTGCAGTCAATTACACTATTCAGTTACGGGAGCAGTAACCATTTCCTATCTTTAAAACACAGTTCTAATATAATCACCTGTATCTGGGGTCCTTCTTTTAAGAAAGTAACATGGCAGGCTGGAGAGATGGCTCAGTAGTTTAGAGCACCGACTGCTCTTACAGAGGTCCTGAGTTCAATTCCCAGCAACCACATGGTGGCTCACAACCATCTGTAAGGGGGTCTGATGCCTTCTTCTGATGTATCTGAAGAGCAATGGTGTACTCATATACATAAATAAATAAATAAATAAATAAATAAATAAATAAATAAATAAATCTCAAAAATAAAACGTACGATAGCTGTTTCTTCATCCAGAAAAGGGAAATTGCTTTTTCTAAAACTCATTAGCAGTTGAGGTAGCCAGCTTTCCTCTGGTTAAACAAATACTCTAAAAGCTTGTGAGCAAAGGATTTAGAGGAAGAAGCTGAGACATTGTGATTTAGTAGGGAACATTTAATCTGATTGTTTTCCTAACATCAAATCAGATGATTTCACATGCCAAAAGAGGACACAGAACCCCTTGATGGGAGAGTAAGACAGTGGAACAACCACAGTGCCCATGGTAATAAGCTGGCTCGGACAAAGAACAGAACAGAAATCAAGGAATTCCTAGCACTGTGGGAAGGGAGATTATCTTGTGACTTAGCTCAAAGGAAATCTGTAAATCTGTATCCCAAAATGAATGATGGATGCAAATTCCATTTATTCCAAGAACAAAAAGCAAGAGTTAAGGAATCAAGGAATCAAAATTTAAAGTTATTTCAAATTCAAATGGTGAGGAACAAAGTCCTGCCCTTGTTAGTTTTTTGTTTGTTTGTTTTGTTTTTGTGGTTTGTTGTTTATTTGTTTTTCAAAGCTCCACTGTCTTCAGTTACATGTCAAGAGTGTGGTAGCCTGTGTTTCTACATTGAAATATTTGTTTTAGTTTTGACAGATGCCTCTGAAGTCTATTTTAGAAGCAAAGGCACTCATTCTGCCAAAGAAATTAGCAATGAATGACACAGCGTGAATAATGCCAATGCCAAATACAAGCACTACTACACACGTCCCTAACTCTGCTGGAACTGTCTCTCTGGGGGCTGTATGACACCAGGACAGGACCAGCATCCTGGGCATTGTGCAATCACAGTTTAAGGATTCTTAGGTTGTCTATATGTCTTAGCTATTATGAATAGAGCACCAATGAACATTGTCTCTGAGAAACACTTAAATGTTCAACATCCTTAGTCATCAGGGAAATGCAAATCATTGCAACAGCCATTTTTCGTATAAATGTATTCAGTAAATTAATATTGTGGCTGTTTTTACTTTTTCTAGTTAATTTCCCAAGAACAACAGAGATACCAAGATTTAGTCAAGTTTTACTGCAATACTGGGGCAGTCATTGATCCACCTCAGCTAATCTGGCTACCCTTCCAGCCCAAATCCCTGTTAACACTTGCTCCAGCTGAACCCTCATGATGTCTTCTGTCTCCTCCTCCCTCCTTGTGGTTCAATCTGTTTTACAATTCTCTCTTTCCCTCCCCTGACTGGCGGAAGTCCCGCCTTGTTCTCTCTTCTGTCCAGCCATTGGGTGATCACCTTTTGTGACAAAGGAGAGAACAAATGGTAAGCACTGTTTCCACAAACTTGAGACAGGAGATTCTTGACAGAGGCATTACAGTGTCATGTCCGGACTGAAACAAGATAAGGAAGAAGATAAATCAAAATTTGAATAACACAGGTATAATCTTTATGTAGCACACAAAACATTATGTCTACAGTGATAAGGGGAAACACTCCTCCCTTGCTGGTCGGAGTGTAGATTTGTACATCCATTGTGGAAATCAGTATGGCAGTTCCTCTAGAAGATGAGAATTGATCTACCTCCAGACCCAGCTATACTACTCTTAGACATACACCCAATGGATGCTTCATCCTGCCACAGAAATACATGCTCAACCATGTTCACTGCTGCTCTATTTATAATAGCCAGAAATTGGAAACAACCTGGATGTCCCTCAACAAGTGCATGAATAAAGAAAATTTACCTTTACACAATGGAGTTTTGCTCAGCTGTCTAAAAAATGAAATAATGAAAGTCACAGGTAATTGGAACTAGAAAAAAAAGTCATTCTGAGCGAGGAGGTAACCCAGACCCAGACAAATGTGACATTCGTTTTATGTGTGGATATAGTTGTAATGTCACTGGTAACCAAGCTACAGCGTGTAGAACCACAGAGATTAGGTATAGTGTAAGGGACTTGGGAGTCGGGGAAGAAGATCTCATTAGGAAAGGTTAAAAGAATAAAAAGTTATGGGTGGATGGGAGGGGGTGGATTGGGACAGGAGGATCAATGAAGAGTGGGAGAGAAGAGAAGATGAGACGGGGATACAGAGAGAGCTAAAAATTAAGGGCCAGTTGAAGGGTAGTACAGAAACGTAATAGAGTAGAGCTTCCTAAAATATCTACTCATATGCGAAGGTCTAAGCAGAATCACCAATTAATGGGAGACAGAGCCCCAACTGGCCATCTCTTGTCACCAAGGAAAGTTTCCAGTACCGGGATGGGGTTATATCTAATTGAGTTGTTGGTCAAAGGGGTCTGATGGAAACCCCCCAAACAACCGAGGCTGTTGTCAAGTCTATGGGTTGTTCTCCACAAACTGATTGCAAGGCACCATTACTGATGCCAACACTTACACAACTCAGTGATCATGGAGAAGTCAACCTTTTGTATCCATAGAGCCTTCAGTCCTAAGCATCATTGCTACAAGAAGAAACTGCATTCTATCAAACGAGAAACATAAACACCAGCCCAGCCACAAACACTTTGATCTACAGTGCCATCTTGTCTGCAAGATATCCTAGTACAATGGGGGCACAAACTTTCTTGGAGTAGTCACCCAATATCTGACTTGAATTAAGGTCCACTTCACGAGATGGAACTCAAACCCAACATTGCTTGGGTGACCAAAAACCTGAGACTAAATAGTTCAGAGACCTAGGGTAAACCCAAATACTACTGTTTAAAAAATAGCAATTAAATGACTCCTAATAAATTAATACCGTGCTCAGCCATCATTAGAGAAGTTTCTTCAAATCTCTCCACCCAGGGATCGGGGAACTTTCTGGAAGAGGAAATAGAAAGACTGTAGGATCCAGAAAGGATAGAGGCCACCAGGGAAGCAAGGCCCTCTAAGTCAGCAGTGCACATTTGAACGCACAGCCTGAGACAGGATGCCAGTGGCTCGCATGGATTTAGACCAGATGGGGTCCTAAGCTGAAAGTAGCGGACACACTCCGCCAATCCCTAACCCAGAAGCTATCCTCAGTTGATAAGAACTTGGAAATGAAAGCTTGTTTCTTTCAAGAGGGTCACACCAGGAAAAGGAACTACTGTTAAGGGTAGGCTGCATGCCCTGCCTGCCATAAATGCCTGATAGAAAATGAGCTCAAGGGCTCAGCCGTTAAGAGCACCCACTGCTCTCCCAAAGGTCCTGAGTTCAAATCCCAGCAACTACATGGTGGCTCACAACCATTTGTAATTAGATCTGACGCCCTCTTCTGGTGCATCTGAAGGCAGCTACAGTGTACTTACATTTAATAATAAATAAATCTTCAGAAAAAAAGAAAAAAATGAACTCAATCGCATCTTTGGAGGTTCCTTGTCTCATAATATCATGTGAATGCTTTTCCTTTATTTACCATATAATTTTATATATATTTATATTCTCTCTTTTTTTTATCCTTCAGGTCCTTTGAATATATATGATGGCTTCCAGTTTAGTGTTTTTATGGGATTCCTGAGTGTTTGAATGACAGGGTCTCCTTTCTTGTGCCTTCTCTTGGGCTCTTTTTTCTAATGTTATTTGTTTTGTCCAGTTCTGATATGTTGGTATTGTTCTATCTTATAGTTTATTTTATTATTATCCCATAAAAAAGAAAAAGAGGTGGGGGAGGGGCTGGGAAGGAGAGGGAGGGGTTGTGGGAGTGAGTACCCCTACAGTACACATGCATGAAGTTATCAAAAAACTAGAAAGTTAATCAAAACTGTAGAGTCCCAGACTCCAGCCCCTCTAAGGGTCCTGTTGCAATCTCGTATGATAATTATTTCTGAAGAGGTAATGAATTTTCATTTTGACCAGGGATGTATGAATTATAGTGAACTATTTGTGTGAAGAGATTCTGGGGAAAATAACGTATAATGCTTTCGAACATGCAGACCTGGGATTCGAACCAGACTTCTTCCCATACATACTGTGCAATGCAAAGGCTATTTATCCCACCCTCATCTGCAGCCAGTAAGATCCCAGATCCTCCTGGCATAATTACAAAAGACAGACATCTGCATCGGGGATGCAGAAGGGACTTGAGGGAGAGTGAATCTTAATTATGGTTGTTACTAATAAAAGCAAGTCTGTGTATTAAGCCCCACAGATGTTAGTGCTGGTCACAAAACACATACCTTTAGAAAAATAGATCTCTGTTTTACAAGGAGCTGTGGACTTCCATTGTCAGTACTATCGCAAGAACCTCCATAGCTTCTAATGACCATAATATCAGCTATAACGGAGATGAAGAAAGTTAACGGTCCTTTTAATGCTAGCTGCTTCTTGTAATGCAGTTACCATTAATGACTCGTTTAGACAAGTGTGGAAATAAGAGAGTGAATAGAAGGAATATGAGATTCGATGTATATGTTTATGTCTGTTCCTTTTCTGGCTGTCCAGAAGATTTCCCCACTGTTCCCTTAATCAAAGCTGCAGCTTCTCCTGAGGCCCCTGCTCATTTTAAACCTGCCCCTCCCCCCAGATGTTTGCAGCCAAAGAGAAACTGTCGTATGGTTTTTATTGCTGCAATGAAGCGTCATGACCAGAAAGCAAGCTGGGGAAGAAAAGGTTCATTTGGTTTATGCTTCCTCACCACAATCATCAAAAGAGGTCAGGACAGGAACTCAAGGAGGGCAGGAACCTGGAGACAGGAGCTGATGCAGAGGCCGTGGAGGGGTGCTGCTCTGTGACTGGCTCACCATGGCCCAAGCAGCCTGCTTTCTTAGAGATCATAGGGCACCAGCCCAGGGACGGCACCACCCACAATGGGCTGGGCCCTCTTCCATCAATCACTGATTACGAAAACGCCTATAGTTCTGCCTGTATCTTACGGAGGCATTATCTTTTTTTTTATTCGATATATTTTTTATTTACATTTCAAATGATTTCCCCTTTTCTAGCCCCCCCACTCCCCGAAAGTCCCGTAAGTCCCCTTCTCTCCCCCTGTCCTCCCACCCACCCCTTCCCACTTCCCCGTTCTGGTTTTGCTGAATACTGCTTCACTGAGTCTTTCCAGAACAAGGGGCCACTCTTCCTTTCTTCTTGTACCTTATTTGATGTGTAGATTATGTTTTGGGTATTCCAGTTTTCTAGGTTAATATCCACTTATTAGTGAGTGCATACCATGCTAGAGAACATCATACTAAGTGAGGTAACCCAGACTCAAAAGGCATTATCTTAACTGAGGTTCCTTCTGTTCTGTTGTCTTTAGCTGGGTTAAAGTTGATGTAAAACCAGCCAGTACACAAACCAAACCTTCAGTACACCGGGATCAGTTGTGCAGTTCCCACAGGAGAAAAGGGAAGGAGGCAGTACAGAGCCCAGCATTCCATAGGACTGAGACCACGTACCTCAAGCCAGGTCATGAGATTGCGCCTGAATACCCACGTTCATTATTTTGTGGCAGTTAATGTGGCCACCGCCAGACTAAATTAGCAAATTGTGAACCATTGCACCCAGGAGATGCCTGGGAACCTCCGGTTACATTTTAATCAATTGGTCAGTCATAGCTATTTTGTGTGTGCTTCTGCTTAAGGATAAATTATTTATGAGGATATGTTGTCTTACTAACGACTCATGCCTGGCAGTATTATGATTCAATAAGAAAGAAATATTAGCTAATGCATTCATTTTCCTGCAGGCACAGCGTGCTCTTCTGCTTGTGAACACAGCATAGCAACCCCAAATTATCCTTAGAGGAGGGGACTTTCAGCAAAATCTCTCTCTCCTCTCTCTGTCCCCCCCTGTCTCTCTCTGTTTCTCTTTGTCTCTGTCTCCTCTCCTCTCCTCTCTCTCCTCTTTCTCCTCTCTCTCTCTCTCTCTCTCTCTCTCTCTCTCTCTCTCTCTCTCTCACACACACACACACACACACACACAGAGTGAAAGAACATGGAAATACAGCCATAAGCAGATGTCAGAAAGGATGCTTGTTCTCAGTATGAGAGCTGAAACAATAAGTCAGAGTTTCCTTCTTACTCCCCGACTCCACCTGTGGAAATGTTTCTGAGCTCTGCAGATATCTTAGCATGGCCACGAAAGCAAAGTGAGTGCTAACTCGAGTCACAAATGGATTTTTGTAAGAAGGTTAATTCATAGATACTGCATGGATGATCAAGTGTGAACAGAAGTCAAGAGGCAGCATTTTTTAAGGCCTTTGGTGGACTCAAACAGAAAATGAACCCAGTGACCTTTAAGATGCACACAAATTGGATGTGGTAACACATTATTTCTGTAAGCCCAACATTTGAGATCCTGAGGCAGGAGGATTGCTAGTTGGAATATATAAGAACATCTTATCTTTTTTATGGGAAGCAAGGCCCTCTAAATCAACAGGATCAATGCACATGGGATAATATAGGAACATCTTATCACAAAAATAAACACATATCTATACAGACTGGACCATATCTCTTGTATTTTGAAGAAGACACAGCAGGGAGCATGTGAAGTGGAACCCTCTTGTGTCAGCCGTCATCCTGTGGGCAGGGTGGCTTTGGGTTGGCATCCGGAACGCCCTGTTGGTGCGTCTTGGCTTTCTCTTCTGTAAGTTGAGACTGGTAATGGTCATCTTTCTTCTCCTAGTGCAGTTCCCAGGGGGCAGTGGATATTTAGAAGTTTTCTTTGTTATTTCATGTTGGGGTTGAGATTGAAAGGATAAACACATTCAAATTTTCCTTTGTACCTGGTTCGCTCCTCCCAGAGAGAACACACCAAATCTGTGCTAACATGTATGGAGCCACATATAATTGAAAAATTTTCTAGCCAAACTTGCTAAAGAATGTAAAGTAACTCAGTCAGTGGGTTTTAGGGTCTAACTCCATTCATACTAGGGATTTTTAAAAAAAGATTTATTTATTTTAAATACGTGAGTACATTGTGGTTCTCCTCAGACACACCAGAGGAGGGCATCAGATCCCATTACAGATGGCTATGAGCCACCACGTGGTTGCTGGGAATTGAACTCAGGACCTCTGGAAGAAGAGCCAGTGCTCTTCACCACTAAACCATCTCTCCAGCCCCATACCAATATTTTTATAATGTTTTTGAGGCAGAGTCTTGCTATGTAGGCCAAGATAGACTCTACTTTCAATCCTCTGGTGTCAGCCACTATATCGCTGGGTGTTACAGGTATGCACCACCACACCCAGGGTCAGCTAGACTTCTAAAAGGAAAAAGGAGACATGAGATCTAACACCCAGTGTGCAGAAGCCACGGTTTAGAGGCAGGGGCAGTGAAGAGTAAGTTCCTGTAATGGAGGGGTTCTGATAGGTAGCAGCAGAGACTCCTGAGAAAGACCTCCGGGCAGCCTACAGCCATTGCAGTGTTCTTCCACCCAGTCTATTCATGATGCAGCCCTAACTCTCTAGTTCTCCGGCAGGAAGTATATCCACCGTGTGCATGCTAGCCATGTTCCTGGAGGAAGCATTCATATTCCAGCAGTTGCTGGTCGTGCACACACTAACGATAGACTCACAGAACAAAATGTTCTACTCTGGAGCCAGAAGGGGTCGGGGGAAGACAGGGTGCTGACTGGGCCAGCTGCGGTCTCTCCAGGTAGACTGTGATGCTTTTAATAGGCTTGGCCCAGGGAGTGGCACTATTAGGTGTTGTGGCCCTGTTGGAGTAGGTGTGTCACTGTGGGCGTAGGCTTAACACCCTCATCCTTGTTGCCTGGAAGCTAGTATTCTGCTAGAAGCTTTCAGATGAAGATGTAGAACTCTCAGCTCCTCCTGCACCTGCCTGGATGCTGCCATGTTCCTGCCTTGATGATAATGGACTGAACCTGTAAGCCAGCCCCAATTAAATGTTGTTCTTATAGGAGTTGCCTTGGTCATGGTGTCTGTTCACAGCAGTAAAACCCTAAGTGAGACACAGACATTTGTCGTGTTTCTCCAGTTGTCTCCATTATGTCTCTACCATTAAAGAATATTTAACTCAGTGAACCCGTGTATAGAGAGATTCGGTAACAAGCTGTCGGTATATTTTGTATCAAGGCAGAAAAGTAATTCACTGGGATAAAATAAAATAATGTATGGCAACTTGACTTGAAAGTTGTATAACCGTCTATTGACAGAACACATTGGACCAATGAGATGACTCAGTGGTAAAGGTGCTTGCAGCCAAGTGATCCCCAGAATTCACTGTGGAAAGAGAAAACTGATCCCTGAGAGTCAACCTTTGACCTCCACACATCACACATGGAGAAAAAAATCTGAATAATAGTAGTAGTAGTAATAATAATAATGACGACGACGACGACGACGATGATGATGATAGCCCTGGCCCTAGAGGCACTGCAGGTATAGCGGCTGTGTTTTCACACATAGGTGGCAGAGAGGAGGGAGGCTATGTCTGCACGCAGTGTTCTGATCTATGAACATCTGAATGACTAGTGGCCTACCATTCCCTGAGTCTGCGATGATCAGTTCAGTTCTGGGCAGGCCTGGATGGGCTCGCAGGACACGGACCAGGCCTGAGGCTAGACCACCACCACCTAGGACTACGGGCTCCTGGTCGGCGTGAGCCCGAGTCAGACAACGCTCACATGGGGCAACTCAGGCAGGCCCAGGAGCAGAGCAAGCCAGAGCCCACCACCAGACTGGGAGCTAGCCTGTGACAGCGACCACCCTGCACCAAGGAGGCCTGGGAGGGAGCAGAACATGCCTGAGATAGCCCTTGCCCGGATGACGTAATGCATGGGCAGGGCATAGCTCCTGAGATGACCCCACACACCCAGAGATGATGGGTGCTTCTAAGAGAAGCAAGTGTGTGGTGGAGAAATGCGAGAGAAAGGGAAACAGAGAGATGTGGGCACAACGAAGAGAAGCAGAACTGGAGACTGCAGGGTCGTGAGGAGCAGACTGATAAGAGTACCCGGTGATGCCATCTGGGACCATGGTGGGGTCCTGTCCTGTGCTGCCTCCAGGAGCCACGTCTGGGTCCGTGGATCTAATCACTAAGGCCACACCTTCCACCAGTGCCACTTCCCATGGGCCAAACATATTCCACAACCATGTATCTGTGTTTTGGAGTTGCACAGGATAAGCACCACTGACATAATCCTGTTTAACCTCCTGTTCGTGCCCTTAAAGAAGTTTTATTTTACACTGACTGCCTCATGTGTACAAGAAACTCTTCGATTTGGAACTCCTTAATCAGAAGCCAAATGTGGGTTGGGTTTCAGTATTTGCTTTAGTGATCAGTTTATTAGCACAGAAACAAGTGTCACTTAGCCGCTAGCACATTTGTGCTTAACCATTTTAGATCAGCATGAAGTGTGCATGTCTACTCAGAAGGGAGCATTGGATATGCCTGACAGCATGGATCTTGGTAAGGTCAGTACCACCCAGGGCCCGGGGTTTCCTTGGATACCGGTGAGAGCACAGTGAATGAGTGCGGGTATAATGCATTCGACTTAGATGGCAGCGGCACGGACACGGTAAGCCCAGGCGAAGAGCCCAGTCCTCCTGTGCCCTCACCTCAGCTGTCCTGCGTTTCGGACTTTTCTTGTTTCAACTCCAATGAATCATACAAACTCGCCAAATTAATACATCCCTTTACATGGAGATACTCGTAAAGAATAATTTGAAGATCAGCTTATGAAATGTAGCTTTTCATAGCAGTGTGTGACATAGCCACACACCCCCAGTTTTCACTTGCCTTCACTGGCTTGGAAGAGAGCCACGTGCCTGCTGCTCTCTTTGTGTGGAACAACCCTGACATCTAGTGGAGACTTCAAGTAATTACAAGGAATTTTTCACGTGAGGTTTTGCACCTTACTTCCAGAAGATCCTGCTATACCACTCCTGGGCATATACCCAGAAGACTCCCCACCATGTAATAAGGATACATGTTCTACTATGTTCATAGCAGCCCTATTTGTAATTGCCAGATGCTGGAAAGAACCCAGGTATCCCTCAACAGAAGAGTGGATGCAAAAAATGTGGTATATCTACACAATGGAGTACTATTCAGCCATTAGAAACAACGAATTCATGAAATTCTTAGGCAAATGGATGGAGCTAGAGAATATCATACTAAGTGAGGTAACCCAGACTCAAAAGGTGAATCATGGTATGCACTCACTAATAAGTGGATATTAACCTAGAAAACTGGAATACCCAAAACATAATCCACACATCAAATGAGGTACAAGAAGAAAGGAGGAGTGGCCCCTGGTTCTGGAAAGACTCAGTGAAACAGTATTCAGCAAAACCAGAACGGGGAAGTGGGAAGGGGTGGGTGGGAGGACAGGGGAAGAGAAGGGGGTTTGCGGGACTTTCGGGGAGTGGGGGGGCTAGAAAAGGGGAAATCATTTGAAATGTAAATAAATTATATCGAATAAAAAAATAAAGAATATAACTAATAAAAAAAGAAAAAAAAGAAAAAAAATTCATTTAAAGGGACATTTATGCAGCTTAAAGGGAAATCAGAGTATGCTAAACTTAGGACGTTGCTCCTGACGTTTCGCCTTATTGTGCACACCAATTTATTCCATACTCTTAGAATAGTTCATCCAACAATAGGTTCATCTTAGTATTAATCTCCATTTCGTATCTTAAAGAGATTTACCTAGCCTTTAATCCCAGCACTCAAGAGTCAGAAGCAGGTGGGTCTTTGTGTTTGAGGCCATCCTGGTCTCAGAGCAAGCTCCCTGACAGCCAGGGCTACACACAAAAAACCTGTCTGGAAAAACCAATAGAAGAGGAGGAGGAGGAGAAGGCAGAAGAGGGATTGAGGGGAGGAGGAGAAGGAGGAGGAGGAGAAGGAGGAGGAAGAGGAGGAGGAGGAGAAGAAGAGAAGAAGAAGAAGAAGAAGAAGAAGAAGAAGAAGAAGAAGAAGAAGAAGAAGAAGAAGAAGAAGAAGAAGAATTTTATTTAAATTCTGTGTATATGTCTGTGTATGGGAATTTGCACGTGCACCACCACTGCCCAGCTCAGGATGTTCTTTCTTTTGACGGGGGAGAGTGGGATTTTTGTTTGAGACAAGACCTCTAGCCCAGGCCAATCTCAGATAACTTTGGCCTCATAGTCTTTCTTCCTTCACCTGAGCTCCAGAACTATAAAGGTGCATTATGCCTAGTTTATGCTGCGCTTAAGGCTGAATCTGGAGCTTTATGCATACATTTTGCTTTAAAAGTATGCTTAGTTGTAATTCTTCATGTAATGAGGTAACGCAACATTTTCCTTTATAATTGCACTTTAATCTCATGCACTATATAGTTGCCTCTTCTCTCAGAGGATAAGAATAAAATACCATATACATTTACATAGATTACTATATATATATATATATATATATATATATATATATATATATATATAATGCACACACACCACACACTCAGGTAATTTTATTTCATTTAAACCTTTCATCACCTGAAATTTTAATAATAATAGAGATAGAACATTAGTTTTCCTTATCAATGTAAAGATGATTGACAAATCTAAATATAGCTATGAAGAAGGATGGTGGTGTGGACCCATATATTCTGATGGGAAAAGATGACTGTATATATGAGAGCAATATTAACAATATAATTCCATTCATGCAGAAAAATTAGGTACCAGCAAAGACACAAAATGTCTGAAGGTTAGTCAATGGTACATGCACATAAGACTATCATTCCTGTGGGGCCGCAAGGCAGAGCACAGGGGGCGTGGCTTAGCGGATAAACATACCAGCTGCTCTTCCAACATCTGTACAGCACCTCACTACCATTTCCAGCTCTGGTTCCAGGGTATCTGCCACCCTCTTCTGGCCTCTGTGGGCACTGCACACAGGCGGTGCACAGACCTTCCTGCAGGCAATATGCGCTCCTTCTAAGGAGCGCACACTGGACACCGGCAAGATGAGCAGAGATTTTGCCTTTGTATCTGTGTAGTTCTCTACTATTGAACATATTGTCGTGAGCATGAATTGCTTATGTTACTAAAAGTGTTGTTTAAAGGTCATCTTGAAGCATGGGAAGATGTGGTGGTTTGTGTTTTTGTGTCCCCCAAAGGTCCAGATATTAAAGGAAGGCACAGTCCCCTATGGCGCACTATGAGGAGGAGGTGGAATATTTAAGAAGTGGGGTACAGTAGGTGGTCTTGGGGCACTGTAGGCATGCCTTATATAGCTAGAGTGGTCCCCTAACTCCATTCTGTGTCTTCTCTTCATTTCCTTCTGGCTGTGAGGAAGACTCCCCCCAGCATGTGCTCTGCCTTGCAGCCGACCGTAGAGCTGTTGCCACTTCCCCAGAACGGCAGCCCGGCCCAAGGCTGTGAGTCAAGCCTTGCATCACTGAACCTTTCTTATCTCAGATATTTTGTTACCCTAACAAAAACTTAACATGGGAAATAGTGAGGATCTTAACTGCACGACAAGCCACAAAGCTATGAATAAACCACCCTGCCCTAGAAAACGAAAGAACGTCTATGTAAGTAAAAAATGCTGAGTGGGTCTGCACCAGAAATGTCCTCAGGGACTTTGGAGAGGAAGGCTCTGAATGATTTCTGTTTCCTATTGTATTGCTCTCTATTTCCTAAGCACTTTACAGTGAATATGTCTGACGCATGAGACCAGAAAAGGGGGAAGAATCACTATTTACTAATCTGTATGTATAGATATCTATAGAATGCTTTAATTACAAATATTCTGTTCCCAAATATGGCACACTGCTATTTTCTCTCTTTCCTACTTAACTATTTTATCCATAAAAAGAGGGCTTCCATGAGTGTGGTGGCCACACCTGTAGTTCTAACACTCTGGAGTTGAAAGGGAAGGCACAAGTTTTAGGTCCATTTGAACTTTGAAGATGGCAAGGCCTTAAAAAAAAGACAGAAGCAATGAAACTGAAAATTGTTAATTCAAAGATATTTTTTAATTGATTAGATTTGGAGGTTTAGTTAGCACAGTCCTCCCCAGCAAGCCCAAAGCCCTGGGTTCTGACCTCAGCACAACACAAATATGAGCTTGGTGGTACATGCCCACAATTATAGCACTTAAGAGAGAAGATGCAGCTGATCCTGTGCCAAAGCACTCTATACCAAAATACCTACAGGAGAGAGCTGGTCTCCCAGGAGTGCAGACACACCTGTGAACACGGGTAAGACTACCACTTCTACTCACATTCCTGGCCCAAGAGAGACCTTCCCAGAGCCATCAAGACACAGGAAACAAGAAACAGTCCGGGACAGTATCCTTCTGATTTCTGTCTGCACCCTGGAGCTGACTCTGTGACATAGCTCCTCACACTCAAATTCCTCCCAGAGAGAACTGGTCTCCCAGAAGTGCTGATACAGAGGCTTGCAGGAGGGCCAGTCCACAGTCAGGGACAGCAAAACCAGCTAACAGCAGAGATAACCAGATGGCAAGAGGCAAGGGCAAGAACATAAGCAACAGAAACCAAGGCTGCTTGGCATCATCAGAACCCAGTTCTCCCACCACAGTTAGGCCTGGATAACTCAACAAACCAGAAAAGCAAGACTTTGTTTTAAAATCACATCTCTTGATGATGATAGAGGATTTATGAAGAACATAAATAACTCCCTTAAAGACGTACAGGAGAACACAGGTAAACAGGTAGAAGCCCTTAAGAAGGAAACACAAAAATCCCTTAAAGAATTACAGGAAAACACAACCAAACAGGTGAAGGAATTGAACAAAACCATCCAGGATCTAAAAATGGAAATAGAAACAATAAAGAAATCACAAAGGGAGACAATCCTGGAGATAGAAAACCTAGGAAAGAATTCAGGAGTCATAGATGCAAGTATCAACAACAGAATAAAAGAGATGGAAGAGAAAATCTCAGGTGCAGAAGATATTATAGAAAACATTGACACAACAGTCAAAGAAAATGCAGAATGCAAAATGCTCCTAACTCAAAAGATCCAGGAATTGCAGGACACAATAAGAAGACCAAACCTAGGGATAATAGGTATAGAAGAAAGTGAAAATTCCAAATTTAAAGGGCCAGTAAATATTTTCCACAAAATTATAGAAGTAAGCTTCCCTACTGTAAAGAAATAGATGCACATAAACATACACGAAGTCTACAGAACTCCAAATAGATTGGGCCAGGAAAGAAATTCCCCCTGACACATAATAATCAAAACACGAAGTGCACAAAACAAAGAAAGAATACTACCTCAGAATAAAGGGATGGAAAATAATTTTCCAAGCAAATGGTCCCAAGAAACAAGCTGGAGTAGCCATTCTAATATCAGATAAAATCGACTGTCATCCAAAAGTTATCAGAAAAGATAAGGAAGGACACTTCATACCTAACAAAGATAAAATCTTCCAAGAAAAACTCTCAATTCAGAACATATATTTCTCAAATTCAAGGGCACCCACATTCGTAAAAGAAACTTTACTAAAGATTGAAGCCCACATTGCTCACAGAATAATAGCACCCCACTCTCACCAATGGACAGATCATGGAAACACAAGATAAACAGAGACACAGTGAAACCAACAGAAGTTCTGGACCAAATGGATTTAACAAATAGCTATGGAACATTTCATCCTAAATAAAAAGAATATACATTCTTCTCAGCACCTCATGATATCTTCTCCAATATTGACTACATAATGGGTCACAAAACAGGCCTCAACAGATACAAAAAGATTGAAATAATCTCATGCATCCTATCAGATCACCATAGACTAAGGCTGGTCTTCAATAGCAACAAAACCAACAGAAAGCCCACATACACATGGAAGCTGAACAACATCCTACTCAATGATAACTTGGTCAAAAAAGAAATAAACAAAGAAATTAAATATTATTTAAAATTAAATGAGAATGAAGTTATAACATACCCAAATTTATGGAACACAATGAAAGTAGTGCTAAGAGGAAAATTCATAGCTCTGAGTGCCTCCAAAAAGAAATTGGAGAGAGCTTACACTAGCAGCTTAACAGCACACCTGAAAGCTCTAGAACAAAAAGAAGCAAATATTCCCAAGAGGAGTAGACGGCAGGAAATCATGAAACTCAGGGCTGAAATCAACCACTTTGAAACAAAGTGAACTATACAAATAATCAACAAAACCAGGGGCTGGTTCTTTGAGAAAATCAACAAGATAGACAAACCCTTATCCAGATTAACCAGAGGGCACAGAGACATTATCCAAATTAACAAAATCAGAAAAAGGGGAGATATAACAATAGAAACTGAGGAAATTTTAAAAAATCATCAGATCCTACTATAAAAGCCTATACCCAACACAACTGGAAAATCTGGATGAAATGGACAATTTTCTAGACAGATACCAAATATCAAAGTTAAACCAGGATCAGATAAATCATCTAAACAGACTCATAATCCCTAAAGAAAGAGAATCGGTCATTGAAAGTCTCCCAACCAAAAAAAAGCCCAGGACCAGATGAGTTTAGTGCAGAATTCTGTTAGAGATTCAAAGAAGAGCTAATATCAAAACTCTTCAAACAATTTCACAAACTAGAAATATAAGGAACACTACCCAATTTGTTCTATGAAGCCACAGTTATGCTGATACTAAAATCTCACAAAGATCCAACAAAGAAAGAGAACTTCAGACCAATTTCCCTTATGAATATCAATGCAAAAATATTCCCTAAAATTCTTCCAAACAGAATCCAAGAACACATCAAAATGATCATTCACCACGATTAAGTAGGATTCATTCCAGGGATTCAGGGATGGTTCAATATATGGAAATCAATCAATGTAATCCACTATATGAACAAACGCAAAGAAAAAACCCACATGGTCATTTCATTAGATGCTGAGAAGCATTTGACAAAATTCAACATCCCTTCATGTTAAAAGTCTTAGAAAGAGCAGGAATTGAAGGCCCATAGTAAAAGAAATATATAGCAAACCAGTAGCCAACATCAAACTAAATGGAGAGAAACTTGAAGTAATCCTACTAAATTCAGGAACTAGACAAGGCTGCCTTCTCTTTTCCTGTCTATTCAGTATAGTACTTGAAGTTCTAGCTAGAGCAATTAGTTAAGAAAAGGAGGAAATTGGAAAGGAAGAAGTCAAAATATCACTATTTGCAGATGATATGCTAGTATACTTAAATGACCCCAAAAATCCCAGCAGAGAACTCCTACAGCTGATAAACAACTTCAGCAAAGTGTCTGGATATAAATTTAACTCAGACAAATTAGTGTCCTTCCTGTACTCAAAGGATAAACAGGCTGGGAAAGAAATTAGGGAAACAACACAATTCACAATAGTCACAAACAATATAAAGTATCTTGGTGTGACTAACCAAGTGAAAGGTCTGTATGACAAGAACTTCAAGTCTCTGAAGAAAGAAATTGAAGATCTCAGAAGATGGAAAGATGCCCTATCCTTTGGCAGGAATAAATAAAGCAAAAATGGCTATCTTGCCAAAAGCAATCTACAGATTCAGTGCAATCCCCATCAAAATTCCAACTCAATTCCTCATAGACTTAGAAAGAGCCATTCTTAAATTCATTTGGAACATTAAAATACCCAGGATAGAGAAAACTATTCTCAACAATAAAAGGACATCTAGAGGAATCACCATCCCTGACCCCAAACTGTACTACAGAGTAATAGTGATAAATACTGCATGGGATTGGTACAGTGACAGGTAGGTAGATCAATAGAATGGAACCCAAGACCCATAAATGAATCCACTCATCTCTGGGTTCTTGGTACACATATGGTACCCACACATGATCTTTGACAAAGGCGCTAAAATCATCCAGTGGAAAAAAGACAACATTTTCAACAAATGGTGCTGGTTCAACTGGCAGTCAACGTGTAGAAGAATGAAAATTGATCCAATCTTATTTCCTTGTACAAATCTCAAGTCCAACTGGATCAAGGACCCCACATAAAGCCAGATACCCTGAATTTAATAGAAGAGACAGTGGCAAAACTCTTGAACACATGGGCACAGGGGAAAAATTCCTGAACAGAACACCAATGGCTTATGCTCTAAGATCAAGAATAGAAAATTGGGACCTCATAAAATTGCAAAGCTTCTGTAATGAAAGGAAACCATTAATAGGACAAAATGGCAGCCAACAAATTTGGAAAAGATTTTTACTAACCCTTCATCTGACAGAGGGCTAATATCCAATATATACAAAGAACTCAAGAAGTTAGACTCCAGAGAACCAAATAACCCTATTAAAAATGGGGTACAGAGCTAAGCAAGGAATTCTTTTTTTTTTTTAAATATTTTTATTTTCTATATTCTTTGTTTACATTCCAAATGATTTCCCCTTTCCCGGGTCCCCCCTCCCCTTATGTCCCATAAACCTTCTTCACTCCATCCCTTCTCCAATTACCTCCCTCCTTTTTCTCTGTCCTTATATTCCCTTCCCATGCTAGATCAATCCTTTCCAGGATCAGGACCCTCTCCATACTTCTTCATGGGAGTCATTTGTTATGCAATTTGTGCCTTGGGTATTCAGGAAAGCAAGGAATTCTTATCTAAAGAATACTGAATGACTGAGAAACACCTAAAGAAATGTTCAACATCCTTAGTCATCAGGGAAATGAAAATCAAAACAACCCCGATATTCCACCTCACATCAGTCAGAATGGCTAAGATCTAAAACTCAGGTGACAGCAGATGCTGGTTAGGATGTAGAGAAATAGGAACACTCCCCCATTTCTGGTGGGTTTGCAAGCTGGTACAACCCCTAAGGAAATCAGTCTGGTGGTTCCTCAGAAAATTGGACATAGTACTAACTGAGGACCCAGCTATACCACTCCTGGGCATATACCCAGAAGATTCTCCAACATGTAATAAGGACACATGCTCCACTATGTTCATAGCAGCCATATTTATAATAGCCATAAGCTGGAAAGAACCCAGATGTCCCTCAAGGGGACATGAATACAGAGGAATGGATACAGAAAATGTTTTACATTTACAATGGAATACTACTCAGCTATTAAAAATAATGACTTCATGAAATTCACAGGCAAATGGATGGAACTAGAAAATATCATCCTGAGTGAGTTATCTCAGTCACAAAAGAATACACATGGTATGTACTCACTGATAAGTGGATATTATCCCCAAAGTTCAGGATAGCCAACATTCAATTCACAAACCATATGAAGCCCAAGAAGAAGGAAGACCAAAGTGTGGATGCTTCATTGCTTTTTAGAAGGTGAACAAAATACTCACAGGAGGAAATATGGAGACAAAGTGTGGATTAGAGACTGAAGGAAAGGCCATTCAGAGACTGTCCCACCTGGGTATCCATCCCATATTCAGTCACCAAACTCGGACATTATGATGGATGCCAGGAAGTGCTTGTTGACAGGAGCCTGATATGACTGTCTCCTGAGAGGTTCTTCTAGAGCCTGACAAATACAGAAGCGGAAGCTCACAGCCAACCATTGGACTGAGCGCAGGGTCCTTGATGGAAGAGTTGGAGAAGGGACTGAAGGAGCTGAGGGGGTTTGCAGACCAGTAGGCAACCAACAATGTCAACCGGCCAGACCACCCTGAGCTCCCAGGACTGGACCACCAACCAAAGAGTACACATGGAAGAACTGATGGCGTTGGCTGCATTTGTGGCAGAGGACGACCTTTTTGGACATCAATGGGAGAAGAGGCCCTTGGGCCTTAGGGTGTTCAATGACCCAGTGTAGGGGAATGCCAGGGCAGGAAGACAGGAGTGGGTTGGTTGGTGGAGGAGCACCCTCATAGAGTCAGGGGGAGGAGGGTGGGATAAAGGGTTTTTGAAGGGGAAACCTGGAAAGGGGAGACATTTGAAATGTAAATAAAGAAAATACCCAATAAAACAAAAACAAAAACAACAAAAAGATGCATGAATGCTAGCGTCTATTTTGTCTACACCTACAAATCTTCGTGTCTGCTAAGGGGGAAAAGAATGAAAACAAGATCAGAAATTTAAGCTTATCCTACATAGCAAGATTTGCTATAGTTGTTTGGTTTGGTTTGGTTTGGTTTGGTTTGTTTGTTTGTTTGTTTGTTTTGAGACTGGGTCTTTTCATATTGCTCTAGCTGTCCTAGAACTCAGTATGTAGACCGGGCTGGTCTGGAACTCAGAACTCACAGACTTCCTCCTTCTTCTGCCTCACAAGTGCTGGAATAAAAAGTGGGTCACTCCCCCTGAACCACACAGTGAGCTTTAATAGACAATTTCCCCCTCTTGTTTCTTCTTTAATTGCACATTTGGCTATCTTTTCCTTTTGTTTGGTTTATGGCAATATCTCCCTATATAATTCAAACTCACGATTCTCCTGCCTCTATTTTCCAGGAGCCTAACTGCCTGTTTTAGTGCCTGATTTCTCTGTCAACTTGAACTTGAGGCTCCTTGAACCCTGAGAAAAAGGGTCATCTTCTTGGAAACTCTGATGTTCAAAAGGTGAGTGCTAGCACCGTCACCAGTCCATTACGTACAAGTGGCTCAGAGCCAGCGTGACTGCGTTTGAGCTTCTAGCTTCTGCCTTTCTGCATCTGAGATCAGATTCAGAAAACAGCTGATACTCTCAACGTGAAGAAAATCTGGAGGATATGCTTGGGCCTAGTAAAATTTCCCAAAGAATTATAATTTCTATTGAGTCTTTCGGCTTGCCTTTCAAATAAAATCCTGTGGTAAGTGAAGAAAAGATTACTGTCTATCCTTTGGGAGAGAGGCTCCAGGGGGCTAAATCCTATCCATATGACCTGCTTTGGAGCCTTCATTATTTGTTACACAGATGCTTCTACCACATTTCTTTTGTCTTTTCTCATCTTCTAACACCTAAATCGTGATTGACTTTTCCTGAAATTCAACCTGGAAATCAATGAAAACTGTAGCGAAGAATCCTGGAACATTGCTACGGTAGCTATGTGACAATCGTGCCAGGACAGGAGGGTAAGTTCTGTAGAGTGGTAAGGAGCTGGCAAAGTCTTTCTCCTGAGCCCACAGTCACCACAACAGTCTCTGCCGAACAGAAACCTGAACAACAAGTTTCTCCATCAGAGGAAGTATTTCCACAAATGGCACCAACTCTACATGTGTGGCCAGGGCTTGTTTCAATCGTGACTTAAGCTCTGGCAAAAGTGCTGATGAGGTTTCCAGAAAAACAACAAAAGCAGGCGCTTGTTCTCACCTTATTTCTCATCATTCTCTGACTAAAGAAGATAATGGGGACATTTTCTTCCTGCTCCTTGGATATACAACAAGACTCAAAAGACATTTTGTTGTGAAATATAAATAGAACTATAGAGAATAAGGAAAAGGATAACAACGATTCCACCTCGCTGTTATATAATACACTTAACATTTTCTATTTATTTTTATTTAAATCTTTTCTAAGCAATAGCATTCTTACAACTGTTTTCAAATCCCACTCTCTCATTGCATTCGCCAAAGATAGCCAGTAATCTGCATTCGGTGTGTTAATCCATTAATGTTTACATAATACCTTTAAATTTGGCATTTTGTTTTTTAAAAAATGATGGATCACAGGTAAAAGCATTTGCCACCAAGCCGGGCAGCCTCTGTTTGATCCCTGTAAATGAATATAGGAGGAGAGAACTAAGTCCAGTAAGTTGCCTTCTCATCTCCATGCATGGGCTATAAACACACACACACACACACACACACACACACACACACACACAAACACACACACACAAACACACAGCACATGTGCACATAAAAAGACTTTGCCTGGAGTCAGCGGGCAGCGGCAGCAGCAACAACAGCAGCAGCTGGTCCAGAAGAAGGGCTATCAGCAGTGGAACCAAGGTGACAGGGTCCAGGCAGGCCCTGCACCCACTACCACTGACCATCGCTGGCCAGCCGGGCTACAAGCGGCGGATTTACAGTGCCTTTCACCCCACAGAAGCCATGTCAGAACTCTGCCTCCCTCCAGTCAGTTACGAGAGACTCACCTCCATCTTGGTTCTTGGACACCAGAGAGTACCGACAGCCTGAGATACGCAGACTTAGCCTGAGGCCAACATCACGGGGGGGGGGGGTGTCTAAGTCCTACAGGCATTGGCCTGCACCCAGGCCCGGGCTGTTGTGGGGGGCATCAGTGTGCCAACCCGGCCAGGAGGTTGATTGCCTGGCCGGCCGCCATTTTGGCTACTGGACACCAAAGCAGGCAAAGTCAGCTAACAGTCATAGCCCGAGGCTAACATAGCGGGGGGGGGGGGTGTCCTAGGCCTGACAGGCCCTGGACTACCCCCAGGCCCTGGGCTGCTCGGTGGGCCATCTGTGTGCCAACCTGGCCAGGAGGTTGTTAGCCCAGCAGACTCTCCCGGCACTTTCAGGAAGCACACCACCATCCTGGCCACCTGACAGAACCAGTTAACACTCATAGCCTGAGGGGAACTTTGCTTAGAACTTGGACTGCCAGGCTTTTGCCTAGACTCAGGGCCTCAGCAGCTAGGCTAGCCTTGTGGGCACCAACCCGGTTGGGAGACCAGCAGAGTGATTGTCACTCAGAAAAGGTCCTGCAGCATACACCATCAGTACTCCTGAAGGAGCAAACGGGCACCATCTGGTTCACAGACACAATCTGGGGCAAGGCACACTAGGGCTCCAAGGGCATCCAAAAGGAGGGCATTCCCAGTCTGTGACAGGGGAAACCCAGCCATCCAGTGTTGTGGAAATAGCCCTAGAGCCTCACAGGATTCAAACACCAGTCAGAGACAAGACCAACTAACTCCAGAGAACAAGATGGCAAAGGGCAAACGCAAGAATGCTACTAAAAGAAATCTAGGCAATATGGCAGCGTCTGAACCAAACTCTCCAATATCAGCAACTCCTGGTTATGCCAACACACCAGAAAAACAAGATTTGGATTTAAAATCACTGGTCATGATGCTGCTAGAAGAACACAAAAAGGACATAAATGAATCTCTTAAAAAAATACAGGGGAACATGAATAAGCTAGAAACCCGTATAATGGAAACACAGAAATCGCTTAAAGAAATGCAGGAGAATAAGGCTCAAGAGATAGAAGGCAATAAAGAAGAAACGCAAAAAAACAAAAAACAAAAACCAAAAAACAAACAAACAAAAAAACTTAAAGAAATGCAGGAGAACTTGAGTCAACAGGCAGAAGTCATGAAAGAGGAAACTCAAAAATCTCTTAAAGAATTAAAGGAAAACACCAACAAACAAATGAAGGAAATGAGCAAAACCATCCTGGATCTAAAAACAAAAGTAGAAACAACTAAGAAATCACAAAGGGAGACAACTTTGGAGATAGAAAAGCTTGAGAAGAAATCAGGGGCCATAGATGCAAATATAAACAACAGAATACAAGAGATGGAAGAAAGAATCTCAGATGCTGAAGATACCATAGAAACCATTGACTCAACAGTCAAAGAAAATGCAAAATGCAAAAAGCTTGTATCCCAGAACATCCAGGAAATCCAGGACACAATGAGAAGACCAAACCTAAGGATTATAGATATAGATGAGAGTGAAGATATACAATTGAAAGGGCCAGAAAATATCTTCAACAAAATTATGGAAGAAAACTTTCCCACTTAAAGAGAGAGATGCCCATGAATATACAAGAAGCCCATAGAACTCCAAACAGACTGGAACTGAGCAGAAATACCTCCCATCACATAATAATCAAAACCCCAAATGCACTAAACAAAGAAAGAATATTAAAGGCAGTAAGAGAAAAAGGGCAAGTAACATATAAAGGAAGACCTATCAGAATCACACCAGACTTCTCACCAGAGACCATGAAAGCTAGAAGATCCTGGGAAGATCTCATGCAGACTCTAAGAGAACACAAATGTCAGCCAAGACTACTATACCCAAAAAAACCTCTCAATCACCATAGATGGAGAAACCAAGATATTCTATGACAAAACCAAATTTACAAAATATCTTTCTACAAACCCAGCTCTACAAAGAATAATATGAGGAAAACTCCAATACAAGAAGGGAAACGACACCCTGGAAAAAGCAAGATAGTTACCTTCTTTCATCAAACCCAAAAGAAGATAATCACTTAAATATAAAAATAACATAAAAAATGACAGGAAGTAATAATCACTATTCCTTAATGGGCTCATCAATGGGCTCAAATCCCCAATAAAAAGACATAGATTAACAGACTGGATAAGGAAACAGGACCCTACATTTTGCTGCATACAGGAAACACACCTCAGTGTCAAAGACAAAAACTACCTTAGAGTAAAAGGCTAGAAGACAATTTTACAAGCCAATGGTCTTGGGAAACGAGCCGGAGTAGCCATTCTAATATCAGATAAAACTAACTTTCAACCTAAAGTAGTCAAAAGAGACACAGAAGGACACTTCTTGCTGGTCAAAGGAAAAATCCACCAAGAAGATCCTGAACATCTATGCTCTAAATGCAAGGGCACCCTCATTCATAAAAGAAACTTTACTAAAGCTCAAAGCACACATTGCACCTAACACAATAATCGTGGGTGACTTCAATGCTGCACTTTCCTCAATGGACAGATCAAGAAAACAGAAACTAAACAGGGACACAGTAAAACTAATTGAAGCTTTGGACCAATTGGATTTGATTGATATTTATAGAACATTTCACCTTAAAGCAAAAGAATATACCTTTTTCTCAGCACCTCATGGTACCTTCTCCAAAATTGATCATATAATTGGTCATAAGACAGACCTCAACAAATATATGAAGATCAAACTAATCCCATGCCTCCTATCAGATCACTATGGAGTAAGAGTGGTTTTCAATAGCAACAAAAACAACAGAAAGCCCACATACTCATGAAGGCTGAACAATACTCTACTCAATGACACCTTGGCCAAAGAAGAAATAAAGAAAGAAATCAGAGACTTTTTAGAATTTAATGAAAATGAAGGCACAATATACCCAAATCTTTGGGACACAATGAAAGCAGTGCTAAGAGGAAAACTCATAGCCCTGAGTGCCTCCAAAAAGAAAATGGAGAGAGCATGCACTAACAGCATAATGACACACCTGAAAGCTCTAGAACAAAAAGAAGCCAATTCACGCAGGAGGAGGAGAAGACAGGAAATCATCAAACTCAGGGCTGAAATCAATCAAGTGGAAACAAAGAGAACCATACAAAGAATCAACAAATCCAGGAGCTGGTTCTTTGAGAAAATCAACAAGATAGATAAACCCTTAGCCAGACTGACCAAAGGGCACAGAGAAAGTATCCAAATTAACAAACTTAGAAATGAAAAGGGAGATATAACAACGGAAACTGAGGAAATCCAAAAAATCATCAGATCCTACTACAAGAGCCTATACTCAACGCAACTGGAGAATCTGGAGGAAATGGACAATTTCCTTGACAGATACCAAATACCAAAATTAAATCAGGACCAACTAGACCATCTAAACAGTCCCATAACCCCTAAAGAAATAAAAGGGGTCATAGAAAGTCTTCAGATCAAAAAAAGCACAGGACCAGATGGTTTCAGTGCAGAATTCTATCAGACCTTCAAAGAAGACCTAACACCAATACTTTTCAAACTATTCCACAAAATAGAAACAGAAGGAACACTACGAAGCCACAATTATGCTGATACCAAAACCACACAAAGACCCAACAAAGAAAGAGAACTTCAGACCAATTTCCCTTATGAACATCAATGCAAAAATACTCAATAAAATTCTTGCCAACCGAATCCAAGAACACATAAACATGATCATCCACCATGATCAAGTAGGCTTTATCCCAGGGATACAGGGTTGGTTCAATATACAGAAATCCATCAATGCAATCCACTACATAAACAAACTCAAAGAAGAAAAACCACATGGTCATTTCATTAGATGCTGAAAAAGCATTTGATAAAATTCAGCATCCTTTCATGCTAAAAGTCTTGGAAAGAACAGGAATTCAAGGCCCATACCTAAACATAGTAAAAGCTATATACAGCAAACCAGTAGCCAGCATCAAACTAAATGAAGAGAAACTTGAAGCAATCACACTAAAATCAGGGCCTAGACAGGGCTGCCCCCTTTCTCTTTATCTTTTCAATATTGTACTTGAGGTACTAGCTCGGGCAATTAGACAACATAAGGAGGTCAAAGGGATACAAATTGGAAAGGAAAAAGTCAAACTATCATTATTTGCAGATGATAGTCTACCTAAGTGGCCCAAAAAACTCCACTAGAGAACTCCTACAGCTGATAAACAACTTCAGTAAAGTGGCAGGTTATAAAATCAACTCAAGCAAATCAGTAGCCTTCCTATACTCAAAGGATAAGCAGGCTGAGAAAGAAACTAGGGAAATGACACCCTTCACAATAGCCACAAACGGTATAAAGTACCTTGGGGTGACTCTTACCAAATATGTGAAAGATCTGTATGACAAGAACTTCAAGACTCTGAAGAAGGAAATGGAAGAAGACCTCAAAAAATGGAAAAACCTCCCATGCTTATGGATCAGCAGGATTAATATAGTTAAGATGGCCATTTTCCCAAAAGTAATATACAGATTCAATGCAATACCCATCAAAATTCCAACTCAATTCTTCATAGAGTTAGAAAGAGCAATTATCAAATTCATCTGGAATAACAAAAAACCCAGAATAACTAAAACTATTCTCGGCAACAAAAGAAATTCTGGGGGAATCAGTATCCCTGACCTCAAGCAATACTACAGAGCAGTAGTGTTAAAACCTGCATGGTATTGGTACAGTGACAGGCAGGCGGATCAATGGAACAGGATTGAAGATCCAGAAATGAACCCACACACCTATAGCCACTTGATCCTTGACAAAGGGGCTAAAAACATCCCATGGAAAAAAGATAGCCTCTTCAACAAATGGTGCTGGTTCAACTGGAGGTCAGCGTGCAGAAGAATGTGAATTGATCCATCCTTGTCTCCTTGTACTAAGCTCAACTCCAAATGGATCAAGGACCTCCACATAAAGCCAGACACTCTGAAGCTAATAGAAAAGAAACTGGGGAAGACCCTTGAGAACATCAGTACAGGGGGAAAGTTTCCGAACAGATCACCAACAGCGTATACTCTAAGATCAAGAATTTACAAATGGGACCTCATAAAATTACAAAGTTTCTGTAAGGCAAAGGACACCATCAAAAGGACAAATCGGCAACTAACAAATTGGGAAAAGATTTTCACCAACCCTACATCAGATAGAGGGCTAATATCCAATATATACAAAGAACTCAAGAAGTTAGACCCCAGAAAACCGAGTAACCCTATTAAAAATGGGGTACAAAGTTAAACAAAGAATTCTCACCTTAAGAACTTCGGATGGCAGAGAAACATCTTAAAAATGCTCAATTTCACTAGTCATCAGGGAAATGCAAATCAAAACAACCCTGAGATTTCACCTCACACCAGTCAGATTGGCTAAGATTAAAAATTCAGGAGACAGCAGGTGTTGGCTAGGATGTGGAGAAAGAGGAACACTCCTCCACTGCTGGTGGGGTTGCAAATTGGTACAACCACTCTGGAAATCAGTCTGGCGGTTCCTCAGAAAACTGGGCATGTCACTTCTGAAAGATCCTGCTATACCACTCCTGGGCATATACCCAGAGGATTCCCCAGCATGTAATAAGGATACATGCTCTACTATGTTCATAGCAGCCCTATTTATAATTGCCAGAAGCTGGAAAGAACCCAGGTATCCCTCAACAGAAGAATGGATGCAAAAAATGTGCTATATATACACAATGGAGTACTATTCAGCCATTAGAAACAATCAATTCATGAAATTCTTAGGCAAATGGATGGAGCTGGAGAACATCATACTAAGTGAGGTAACCCAGTCTGAAAAGATCAATCTTGGTATGCACTCACTTCAAATGAAGTACAAGAAGAATGGAGGAGTGGCCCCTAGTTCTGGAAAGATTCAGTGTAGCAGTATAGGGCAAAACCAGAACAGGAAAGTAGGAAGGGGTGGGTGGGAGAACAGGGGGAGGGAAGCGGGCTTATGGGACTTTGGGGGAGTGGGGGATCAGAAAAGGGGAAATCATTTGAAATGTAAATAAAAAATATTTCAAATAAAAAAGACTTTGCCTTATTTTAAATTACAAATTTATCATTTGTATCTCACGTGTACTGTTCCACAACATATATTTTCCATTCAATATTGTTTTGAGATTTATGTTTTTACTTAGAGCCAGTAGCTGCATACCGTTATCTTCCATTTTACTGCAAATAGGATTTTGTTCCAAGCACATTTTCTGATTATCATGACTAGTACACAGAATTTCCTGTTGGCTGGTCCTCAAGGAACCTTTCTGAACTCACTTATCAGTCTGAGCCATTTGCAGGGTTTTTGTTGTTGTTGTTGTTTTGGTCTTGGTTTTTTTCTTTTTGATTTGCAATGTGGGTAATCGTCTGGAAATGGAAGACGAATGTTTTTAGAATGGCCACATTTCTCATCATGACTTATACTTTACAGGACAAAAAGCTCACAGGATATCTGATTTTTAAGGTAAAACTACTCTCTGGTATCTACCTTTCAATGCAGATCCATTCTTTTCTCCATCCCTATCTTTTTTTTCTCAAGGGATACAATTGTAATTGTGTCTCTCCCTACCTGTCATTCAAAGATCATTTCACAAGAAGTGCTTAGTACATCTTCAAACGATACACTATAAAGCCATGTAACTGGAAGCGCAGGCCTGACATTATTTTAAGAAACACATGTTACCTCACTTGGGAATAACTGTAATTTCATATACCAGTGAACTTCTGGAGAGACACTTTTCAGATGAAGGCTTTTATTTAGATTTCTGCACAAACAGATGGAAATAGAGATGTCTTCTTTTGCACATCTATAGCATGAGCTGGATCAGTACCATGTGTTCAACTGCTTCTGCTCCATTGAAAAGAGTGACATTATAAAGACAAAGGCCAAAGACCCGCTCTCTGCAGCATTTGCGCTACCACCTCTCAGTGCTATAGGAAAACCTCACAATCGCCATACAGCGATGTCATCCCATTTCCCTAACTACTGGAAAGCCACAGTTTCCAGTATGTCCTTTCTCATGTTAAATTAATATTGTTAAAGGACATTGTCCCCCAAACTCCAAGAAATAGAAAACATTCCCAAATAAATCTGTGTCACATAGGGTTCTTTGGATGCAAACAAACAAGACTGACTAACTTGCTGGAAATATTCTGAGAAGCTGAAAGGACTCAGGGGAAAAACAAAAACCTCTGAACAATCAGACCTCAAGAAAGCAAGCTTGGGGCTGGAAAGACAGCTTGGAGATGAAGAGCACTGTCTGTTCTTCCAGAGGTCCTGAGTTCCATTTCAACAACCACCTATAATGTGATCTGGTGCCCTCTTCTGGCATGCAGGTGTACATGCAGACAGAGTACTCATACACATAAATAAATCTCAAAAAAAAAAGAGCAACGCTTCTGTAGACAGTTAGAAAGAGATGTCCTCTTTCGTGCATTGTATGACCGATGTAGACAGATGAAAAGAGATGTCCTCTTTTGTGCATTGATAAAATAATGTACTGTGTGTTCAACTGCTTCTGCTCCCAATGAAAAGAGTGACATGATAACGATGAAGGCCAAAGACCTCTTTATACTCTCTTTGCAGCGTTTGTTCTGACCACCTCTCAGTGCCATAGTTCTGTAGACATTTTTTTTTTTTTTAAAAAGCTCTGGGGAATCTTGGTAAAAGGAATAGACAGTCAGCTCAGAGAACAGCCTTCTGTCAACTCTAACATCCTTCTCTCTCACTGTATACCAGGATCTGGGTAGAGAAACACCGTTTTCCAAGGCTGTGTGTGTGTGTGTGTGTGTGTGTGTGTGTGTGTGTGCGTGATGTTGTATTGAGACAAAGTCTCTTGTAGCACAGGGGGTCTTGAACTACTTAGTCTGAAGCTACAAGAGGTTGAACTCCTGATCCTCTTGTCCCTACCTCTCCAGTACTGGTATAGTAGGCACATGACACCACATCCCAATGCGCATAATGATTGGTGCCAAGAGGCCCCTCCTTTATATTTATGTTGATGGCTTGGCTTAAGGGAGACAGCTTCACTGTCACTTCCTTCCAGGACTGTGTGTAGTAAGGAAAGGCAAGCTAACCCAGGAGAAGCCAGGACATTTTTGTTCAAGATCAGAAAGATCTGCTGTTGAGATCACAGCCTGAGCTCACCTCTCCTACTGTGTGTTTCCATCAAGAGTTAATGCAGCCATCTCCTGACAGAACCTCCCCACGCAATACTAAAATGATCTAGGAGCCCTGAAAAGACCAAAGTAAAAACAAACTCCAACGAGGCATCAGGCTAGCATCATGAATGTGAGCTCTGTCTCACGCATGCGTCACAGAGGGTCAAGACTTTGCCCTATGGGATTCTGTTTGCTGAGCTCCTCCTTCCGTCCTTTGACTGTGAAACCGAGGCATCTCAGAACATTTTTCTTACTAGGTTTTGCTTCTTCTTTGCTGCTTCTGTTGGCAGTGTCTGAAAACAAGATAAATGTGCAAGCTATCGCTAGGCACCCAGTTCAAATCACGATTCTACCACCTTTTTTCTGGTTGGCGTTATCTGTCTTCTTCCAGCTAGTAAGAGTTACTGCTGATTACCATTTACAGTGTCAGATACTCCCTAGTCCCCCTTCTAGATAAGATTAACTCCACTCTGCGTTAGAAACCAATTCAGGAGAAAAATCCTTACGATTAGATTTCTTTCAAATTTCTAACACAAGTCTAGATTCTGGGATGCAGCTTCCTAACACCTTTTTACTAAGATAACTCACATTTCTGCATGCTCTGAATTCTTTTCCCTCTGTAACAAGGAACAAACCTCACTGTTCAAGTACAGAGGAGACCCTGGTGGTCTTTAGCCCAAGAGTATTGGTAAAAATTTGGACTGTAAGCTCACTGTTCCCACCACATACCAAAAATAAGACCTGAGTCAGATTTTTGCAGTGTATTGCTTGATCTACTGTTCATTTCATGGAGCTGGGGCCAGTTCTGTGGGTTCAGTCCTGCTCAACACCTTCCAGGCATTGCTGCTCTATCCTTTAAGGAATGCTTTGCAACTAGTCTTGCATGGCAGAAATTCCCCAATGGATTTTGATTTTAAGGAATAACACAAACATATATATTATTCTACATGTTCCCTTTAAAAGTACATCTGTGTGAAACCCAACACCTGCATGCAAATGTGTTCATGTATTTAATGAGGGGGAGAGCCTAGCATTTACTAAATGTATGAGAGTTGACTTCGGTTGTCAAGGAGATGAGATCCAGAGTCATTTGGGAGATAGATCTCTGGGCATGCACATGGTAGATTATCTTTACCACGTCAGTTGAGATGGAAAGACACACCCACTGTGGATGGTGCCATCCCCAGGGGCCTGGACTAGATAACAAGGATAAAATGAGCTAGCACAAGCTCGAATCCTTCACTGTTTCTCAAGGACAGATGGCCAGCACTGGCCACACCCCTGCCGCTCTGCCTTCCCCAGAACGATGGGCTGTAACCTCAAAAACTGTGAGCCAAATTCACCTTTTCTGCTGAGGTTGCTTTTGTAGGCAGGGCATCTTTGTCAGCTGCAGGTAAAGAAAGGCAATTGCATACCAGGCTGTTCAATGGCATTATGTGATTTTGGTATGTGTGTATGTAGACAAAATTTGAAAGGAATTACTTTTCAAAACATTTTAAAGTTAGAGAAGAAATTGTGCAGCAGACATACAAAGTAATCTTGATGAAAGAAGATGCCGTTCTCTTGTGGAATTTGAGCCAGATTTAAGACTGAAGCAAGACTTAGATTTGATTTAAAAATTCTCTGCCAAAGGCATGACCTTCATTTCCCCCTCCCCATGAGAAGTCTTTTAGAGCCTGCCTGCAAAACAAATTCAACCCCCATGAGAATGTAAATCAAGTTAGGGTATGAAATAACGTATGTAACTTACTGGCTTCATTCAAGTCAGAGAGTGGAGTTTAGATCGCAACAAACTTCAGGATACCCAAGAAGACCTTTTATTTCAAAGCCTGAGATGATTAAATGATGAAAATTGCTCTTTAATAATTAAACATGCCATCTGTACAAGGCAGTGTGACCTTTCACCCACCATCTCTCATGCTGTTCTAGAATTTCCGCAGTTGGCACACATGCTATCAGAAATCCGTTGATACTCTTCCTTTGAAATATGAGAGGAGTGGACTTAAGGCAGCTGTTTTCGTGCTGCCGGGTTTCATTGAAACGTGGGCTTTAAATGCTCTTGCTTGTCCTTTTGAGTTAGCATACCTTAATCGCAAATCTCACCATCACATAATTCAGTCATGCCTGAAACTCAATATAGCGGAACATTTGCTGAATCGTGCACTTAGCAACGCTCGCCAGACAGAATGTATGTGCTTTCCATTGAAATGCCTCCTCATGCTATACATGCGCCCCCAGAAATGCCTTGTAGATTATAAACATTCCTAATTCTCCAACAACAGAATACCAACAATTTCCATTATGCCCCCACCCTTATTAGGAATGTACAAGGACTGTGACATTTGGAGAACTGCTCCAGGGTTTAGGGACTGATAGAACTACTAAAATATTGATGCGACCCTGTCATTCGGTCGACATGGTAATTAGACAGCCATGACGAGAATCCTTGTCTGATTGTCTTAAATGTCCGATCAGGCACCTTC
Source organism: Apodemus sylvaticus (assembly GCF_947179515.1). Taxonomy (NCBI): domain Eukaryota; kingdom Metazoa; phylum Chordata; class Mammalia; order Rodentia; family Muridae; genus Apodemus; species Apodemus sylvaticus. Next base: position 22,346,984 of record NC_067473.1, read on the forward strand.
TACAGGTGTGAGCACTTTACAATCAATGGTCAGAGCAAAGGGAAGGGAAGGACAGCAGCCACTCTAGGTATAGTATTTCTGTGTATTTAGGAGAAGAGATGTAGGTACTGACTATGACAATACCCACTGATTAACCTGTAAGCAGATGGGGCACTTTTTATCTGCTGTCCTTCCAAAGGCTATTTATTTAAACATTCAGCTACATTTGAATGCGTTTGGGGTTGGTCTTACTTAATTTCACTTCCATTTAAAGCCTTTGTGTGAATGTTTAGCCAGATTAGAGATGACTACAGTAGACTATTTTAAAAATATGCTATATATTTTATGTTAAAAAAACACACTGTGGGGGAAGAGTCATAGAAAATACTATTCAAATTTGTTCCTCACAGAAACCAACAACCAGCATCCAAGAAAATTTATCTTGTTTCTTTCACTGATACATGTATCATTCAAAATTGGGATGTTGACATGTTGACCTCAAGACACAAAGTCACTGAGCAGTAAAACGTAACACAAAGCAGGCTGCATTAAGCCTTTCCCTCCAGCAAGATATTAAACTGAAGACAGAAAATGAGAATCCATTCATTCTTTTATTTAAAAACACTATAATTTCCTCTTTAATGGGGTACAGGAGTGTTACCATCACAGATAAGATATTTGATAACTTAATCTTAGGTTCATGTAGGTATCAGACATGTAAAGTACAAGATGATTTTTATATGTATTTATGGGATTGGGATGGGTCTGGCTATGCTGGTAAATCACTTGTTAACTCTCCATATCCATTCCCCCATCCTTCTCTGCCATGCTTTACCCTTTGCAGAGGTGCTGCCCGAGTTTCTTTGCCTCTCTGGCCTGAGTTAAAGATTGGAGGAGAGAGAGAGGGGGGGGGAAATTGTGATATAAAACCCATACCGCCCCCCACTCTATCAGACAAACTAATTTCTGCAGCCTCAGACCACAGCTCTCGTTCAGCAGAGCAGCAGCTGCTTCTGACCCGGCGTTCTGTGGGGAACGCTGCTCATGATATCTGGTGGCATCGTGCGTGCTTTCACCCTCAACCCCGAAGCTCATCCCTGCCCTTTGTTCTTGAAACTCCAGCCATACCTCTGTATTTTGCCTTTTCACTTAAATATTATAATGAATTCTCCAACTTGGCTACACACTGAGACAGAGAGGTAAGGAACAGCAAAGAGATACTACATCACCCTTACCCTCCCATTCTCTCCAATGTCCAGAATGAACTATTTGAACTAAAAATGTGCCATTACTGTTGCTACCAACAGGTGGCGGTAGTCGTCACACTTAGACATTTATGGACAGCATTTCTTCAGTTTGTTGGCTATTTCCACCTTTTGGAAATATTGACTCTGTACATGATCAATGCAAAAATCTAAAAGAGTGCTTGGAAACTACTTTAATGAGCACACATTTGCTTCTGACTACGGCAAGAAGAGGGATTACTTCAGAAGCAGGGAAAAAGAGAAGAAGCAGGATTTGGATAAACAGAGGGAATGATTTCATGGGGCAGGGACCAGGAATAATTTTGAAAGACAACGAATGTACTGAAAAAAGGACCCAGTAAGCTGAATGACAACAGAGAAATCCTTCCAACTGTGGCAAACTATGAGGGTGTGACTATTTCCTCCATAGTCATGTGCCGAATTCCTATCCCTTTGTATTATAGCTTAGACACAGGACTTTGAGGGTCTAATTATGGCTAAATGTGGTCATAAAAGTGGTGTCCAAATCTATGAATACTTCTGTCCCTATGGGAAGGAAAGCTGCCAGGGGGTTGCATGCAGAGAGAAAAGCACCCATGAGCTGTGAGAACCAGAAGGTGCTGTTCACAGAACTTAGAAGAGAAGCCCAGTAGAGGCCATCTTTGCCGCTGTCTTCATATAGAGGTAAAACCTCCAGAACTCTTACAATTCTGTGTTCAAGTCAACCAGTCTGTGGCATACTCCTTAAAGAACCCCTTGCAGATGGCGGTTACCAGTTAACCTTCACTCAGAGAGAGGCTAAACAGTGCTGGCTAGCCCCGCACCACTTCCCAGAACTCTTCCCTCCGTGTCTGTGTTAGTTTGGGTTCTTGAAGAATCGTCTGCCAAAATAGGATTATACATGCAGGGTGTCCATTAGGGCACTGTTGGAAAAGATGAAAGGGGAAGAGGCAGAGAAGGCGAGGAGAACCTTTAAACACTCACACAGCGCTAACACCTGTGACGGGGAGAAGACAGAAGCGTGGTTGGCAGGGGTTCAGAACGCCTCACGGCGTTCCAAGAAAGTCTCAAATAGATGTATGCATCGTCTGTAAGCCAAAATGTCCCACTGAAGGCAGTCCATATTAGTATCCCTACCGAGTCTGGTCTTGACTGAGCCGTTTGCAGGAAGCATAGCATTGGCGTGAATACAGTGCAGGAGTCTGAGCCTCACCAGCTGAGGTCATCAGGCACGAACGCTTTGATCTGGGCATTTCGAGGTCCACTCCATGCCACGGTGGCTTTTAGCAGCCACGGTGATCAAATCCTTCCAAGTCTGAAACCAGAGGAGACATGCATGCTTACTCCAACCTTCTGTCAAAGCTCTAAGCGTGTCTTGGGTTGGATATACTTAGATCATTCGCCCAGCCCCGAGCTAGGAAGAACTCCATGTCTTGAGTCTCTGAGGTCTCATATTTCAGGCTCCACTTCCATGTCAGGAGTCAATGAGCAGCAAGAAGCACACTTACTGAGGTGATGGAGGTGTGTGTGCTTCTGTGTGTCTGTATATATACATATATGTATATATACATATATACATATACATATATATGCATATGTGTACACACACACACACACACACAGTAGTTTACCCCAGGTAGCGTTCCAAAGGCACTAGCAATTCACAACAGCCGAAGGTCACTTCCCCACACCTCCAGCAGCAGGGGTTGTTTCCTTTGTAACTGGCTGCCCACCTGATTATCACAGCTCATTTCTACTTGACTTTTTTTTTTTTTACTAGTGACAACTTTTTCTCCCTCGGGACTTATTTCCTACTTGGACTTTCCTTTTCTATAAATGGGCTCTTGATATCCCTGCTCATTTTCTCATTTTGCTTTTGTGCCTCCCTTGCCTGTGAAAGCACATTTCCTATGACAACAAACAGTCCTCTGTTTGGTGTACGCCTAACAAATAGACAAGGAAAAACCTGAATTCTTGGTCATGTCTTTCTTCCTTAGTTATGGTCAGATACTTCATTTAAGTCACAGTATAGGTCAATATGTGAGGAATGTGGGAAACCATTCCATCATCCATTTTTTTCATATTTTTTATTAGATATATTCTTTATTTACATTTCAAATGATTTCCCCTTTCCTGGATCTCCCCTACCGAAAAGTCCCATAAGCCCTCTTTCCTCCTCCTGTTCCCCCATCCACCTCTTCCTGCTTCCCTGTCCTGGTATTCCCCTACACTGCTGCACTGAGCCTTTCCGGGGGCCTCTCCTTCCTTCTTCTTGGGCATCATTTGATGTGGTCACTGCTTGAGGGCGCATTTCCATCTGTCTCCCATCACTTACCATTCGTTCTCCGTGCTCCAAGTCCAGTCGTTCTAGACCAATCTCCTCCAATTCCTACCATGTCCTTTAATTGTGTACAATTATTACATGTCTGAAAGTTCTTTTTTAAAAAAAAAACCATAGGTTTACTTTAAAGGGAAAGTTTATATTATTGTCGTTGTATATTTTAACTACTAAAAGATTATAAAAATAAGTAGACTACCTGAAACACACCATCTGTTAATCAGCTGCAGAACACACCAACTGTCCCAGCCAAGGCAAGAGCAGCACTGGGAGTTTTCAGACAGTGAGTTTCACTGCATTCTGTGTAACACCCCGAACAGGGTGAGACCGTAGAGATTCATTAGTCTGAGGTATGCTATCCTGAATGGCCAACCAACTACTTTATATACTATGGACGCTGGAAATTAGAACTTGGTCTTTTCGTCAAAAATCATCAAAATATACCAGAAAAACAAAACAAAACAAAACAAAAAAGTAGGCTTTGAGGGCAGAGAAAGAGACTCAATCAAGTCCTGCGGGCAAACTGCACGAGCCTTTCAAGGCTTGAGACTAGTGCGCACCCAGAGTGTGGTCTGAAAGTTCTCATTCTAGCCAGAACATTCTAAGATTCTGCTAATTGTGCTGGCACGAAAGGGTCAGAACAGGAGGGCCTAGTGCCCAGGGCTGGGCAGGGTCCTCGAGCAGGCTCATCCTGTCCCGTCCAGCGCCCAGAGGGATAGAGGCGTCATGTGCTGGCTGAGGGCATGGAGCCAGATCCTCCTGCCCGTTTTCCTCTCCATAGCTCTCATCCAGTTGATTATCAGTTTCTCTGACCATAAGACTAAAACCCACCATCACTGGAAGCGGAAAATCGAAGCAAAATACGTTGAACAGGGTGAGCTATTTGTGAAATCAGGGCGAGTCCTAAGGCTGGCTGTACCCCACTGGCTTTTTGGTAGGGGCATCCCGGCTGGCTCAATTGTCCGTTTTAAAATTTGCCTTTTGGTGGTGGTGGTTAAGACAATTTTAAAGGCTCTTGATGTATTGGGAGAAATCTAGTTAATATTGGACTCTTTCTTCCTTTCTACTACCTAAACTGTATTGATGAGATCTGGAGACATAAACTGGCTTCCCGGTTTAATATAACAAGACCTCCAAAGAAAAATCACTAGTCTCTGCATCTCGACAACCCCCTCTTTGCCAGAGACCAGAGACGTCATAAGTGTTTGGGGGACATCTCATACTTTGTCTAGTTCTTAAATGATTTTAGGGTTATTTCTTTGGAGGGAGACAGGTTAAGATAAAAGTTGCAGGAAAGACAGGTTAAGATAAAAATTACTTCTGGCCAAGAGATCAGACTTTATGGCTTGGGTGGAGACCCAGGATTCCATTTGAGGGGGTCATCCATCAGGCCAAGGGGCTATCCCCAGGAAGAAGAGCTAGAGAGATAGAAAAATACTTAGTCCCTTCCTGAGATGATGTAATTTGTTTTCCCAGAATTCCTGCCCCAGGGACTGGAGCTCACTCAGCTGCAAGCATGCATCTCTGGTCTGACCACTTCTACTGAACTTTCTTCCCGTCTCTTTTTTATAAGCATGCTTTCCCCAGTACTTTGGACTCCCGGCACTTTCTCTAAAGCATTCCCCTGTTTCTACCGTGAGGCTGTTTGTCAGCCATGGATCTGACCTCCATGCTGATGGGACAGCATGTCTTTCTTTTCTTCTTTCCTCCATTGGCCTTCTTTGGCCAACTACTGAGATTTGTAGCTTCCCTACCTTGGGGTTTGTTTTGTTCTTTTCCCTTTTAAAGATTTATTAATTTATTTTTATATTTGTGAGTACACTGTGAGTGTCTTCAGACACACCAGAAGAGGGCACTGGATCCCATTACAGATGGTTGCGAGCCACCATGTGGTTGCTGGGAATTGAACTCAGGACCTCTGGAAGAGCAGTCAGTGCTCTTAACCACCTAAACATCTCTCCAGCCCCCGTTCTTTTCCTTTTAAGCATAAATAAAATTGGTCTTGAGCTCAAACAAAAAGCACATCAGTATCAAAATTGAACAGAGAGATTTCAAGCTAAAAATCAAGTAATAGAGCCTGTGGCATTTTATATGGGCACGCAGTACAGCAAACCTTGATGACACACTAACGAACTCTTATTTACCTAAAATAGGTTTTTATAACTGATAGAGCAAAAGCACTATTTACGAAAGGACATCTGACAAATTACACATTTATGTGAGAAGTCAACAGATCAAGGACAGTGTTGGGGCAGAGAGAATGTTTTGCAACACAAGCAGGGACAGTTAGTTCATTAAGAAAAGATGTCCTTAAAGCTGAGAAGAGTTGGGGTGTTTGCATCAACTAGTGCATGCGTTGGGAGATGTCATCTGTGTAGTGTGGATTTTCCACCGATGCTCTTCTGTTGCACACCTTGTTCATGTCTCCTTAGCTCCTCAACCCCATCCAGGGGACTGTTCTGGAATTGTAATAACTTCCACTATCTAGAGGGCCTCTCCACCTATGCTAATCTAGTCGGCCTTGGCCTCCTGGTCTCTAGGGGTTGGGGTAAAGGGAAGGATTAGGAGAGGCTGTTCTGGCCTTCACTTTGGCCAACTTGTTCTTTTTATATGCTAATTTTGTAGCCTTTGCAAAGCCTTCTGGATTTCATTGTCTGCCCCATTCCCTTGCCTCAAATCCTCCCCTGGGAACTCTGGTCTCAAAAATCTTTTTTTTTTTAGGCAGTGAAAAATGATGAGTTGCCTTCTGTACCTACTCCTATATTCTATATATCATCTCTGCCTATGAGGGCCATAACTGTTAGTCTCAAAGATGACATAACTCATAACTCATGATGGTCCATATAATTAAAGCAAGCAAGTCAATAAAGCAAGCTTTCTTATTCATGTACATGGGCTGCCTCTCCTTAAGGTGGGGTTTAAGAGGTCAATATTGGACATGAGGAAAATAAGGTTTTTCTTTCTTTCTTTCTTTCTTTCTTTCTTTCTTTCTTTCTTTCTTTCTTTCTTTCTTTCTCTCTCTCTCTCTCTTTCTTTTATTAATCAATTAATTAATTTTACACTCCATATTTTATTTCCCATACCCCTGTCTACCTTCCTACTGTTTGACATCCATACCTCCTCCCTACCCTTCTGTCTCCATGTGGATGTCTCCACCTCCCTACCACACCTGACCTCTAAACTCCCTGGGGCCTCCAGTCTCTTGAGGGTTAGGTGCATCATCTCTGATTGAACACAGACCCGGAAATCCTCTACTGTGTGTGTGTTGGGGGCCTCATATCAGCTGGTGTATGCTGCCTGTTTGGTGGTCCAGTGTTTGAGAGATCCCAGGGGTCCAGATTAATTGGTACTGCTGTCCTCCTACAGGGTCTCCCTTCTCCTCAGCTTCTTTCAGCCTTCCCTAGTTCAACAACAGGGGTCAGCTGCTTCTGTCATTGGTTGAGTGCAAATATCTGCATCTGATTCCTTCGCTGCTCATTGGGTCTTCTGGAGTGAGGTCATGCTGGGTCCCTTTTTGTGAGTGCTCCATAGTCTCAGTAATAGTGTCAGGCCTTGGGACCTCCCCTTGAGCTGCATTTGAGCTGAATTCCACTTGGGCCTGTGGATGGAACTTCTTTTCCTCAGGCTCCTCTCTATTTCCATCCCTGCAGTTCTTTCAGACAGGAACAATTATGGGTCAGAGTTGTGATTGTAGGATGCCCCCCTCTCCCTCATTTGATGCCCTGTCTTCCTGCTGGAGGTGGGGTCTATAAGTTCCCTCTCCTACTGTCAGGCATTTCATCTAAGGTCCCTCCCTTTGAATCCTGAGAGTCTCTCACCTCCCAGATTTCTGGTGCATTCTTTATTTTTTTTAAATTATTTTTAATTTTTATTCATTCTTTGAGAATTTCTTTTTTTTAATTTTCTATATTCTTTGTTTACATTCCAAAAGCTTTCCTCTTTCCCAGTTCTGCCCCCCTCCCTTTTGTCCCATAAGTCCTCTTCTCTCCATCCATTCTCCTGTCTTTCCCCCTCCCTTTTCTCTGTCCTGGTATTCTCCTACAATGCTGATCAAGCCTTTCCAGGATTAGGGCCCCCTTCTTCCTCTGTCATAGGAATCATTTGATATGCTAATTGTATCCTCAGTATTCAGAGCTTCAGGGCTAATTAATATCCACTTATCAATGATTGCATTCCACGTGTATTCTTTTGTCATTGGGTTACCTTGCTTAGGATGATATTTTCCAGTTCCAGACATTTGCCTAAAAAAATTCATGAATTCATTGTTTTTAATTGCTGAATAGTACTCCATTGTGTATATATACCACATTATCTGTATCCATTCCTCCATTGAGGGATATCTGGGTTCTTTCCAGCTTCTAGCTATTATAAATAAGGCTGCTATAAACATAGTGGAGCATGTGTCCTTATTGCATGCTGGGGAATCCTCTGGGTATATGCCCAGGAGAGGTATAGCATGGTCCTCCGGAAGTGTCATGTCCAGTTAGAAAGGCTAAAGTTAAAAAATCAGGAGACAGCAGGTGTTGGCGAGGATGTGGAGAAAGAGGAACACTCCTTCACTGCTGGTGGGATTGTAAGATGGTACAGCCACTATGGAAATCAGTCTGGCGGTTCCTAAGAAAACTGGACATGACACTTCTGTGCATTCTTGAGGGTCCCACCAACCTCCTACCTCCTGAGGTTGCACGTTTCCATGCTTTCTGCTGGCCCTCAAGGCGTCAGTCCTTTTCGCTCACCTAATACCAGATCAGGTTCCCTCTCCCCTCCACTCCCTCCTACTCCCCTTCTACTCCACTTTCCCTCCTAGGCTCCTCCCACTCCCCACTTGGGATTGCTTTGTTCTCCCTCCCAGGAGGACTGAGAAGTCCTCCTTTGGACACTTCAGCTTGTTGGCCTTTTTTTTGTTGACCTTTCTGAGTTCTGTGGACTGTATCTTGGGTACCATGCATGTCCTTTGGGGTCTGAGTTCCCTCACTCAGGATGATATTTTCTAGTTCATATCTCAGAGGTAGGGGGGTTCTAACTGGTGTATTTGGTAGGGAAATGGGTAGGGTTTTAGAAGCAGATCGTAGGCGGAGCAACTTAGTCAGAATGCTCTGAAACCAACATGGTTGCAAGGTGGTCATAATAATCCTTTGAAACAAAGGTATAGTTGTTATTTCCTGGAGCAGGCAGTACAGAACCATTTATAGTTAAGTTGATAGATCGGGCACAGCCCAATCCTTGAAAACCAGAGTTTAATCATAAACACGGATGAGTCCAGTTTGTCTCTACTAAAAGATGACTTCTAAGTTTAAGAAGGAGGCAGGGTGGTTACTCAGTAACACCTTCTCAGCATAGCTCTGTATATGCTGTGGTGGGAGTTTCCTGGAATCCCCATATCGCAAAAACCTTAGTCTGGAACTGCTGTGTCTTAGAAAACACAAAAACATTTTCTGTGAGCATTTGGCAGGATGTTTGGGCTGCTGCTAGCATGTCTGGTGCTATCAGGTGTTATAATATAGTTGTTCTCAATTTTGCTTCAGAGTTTAAGAGTAAGAATCCCTCATAGTGTTGTAAAAAATACTAGAGAGGAAAACATAAAAGATTTCTTTGAAGGAATTCACTCTTGGAATACACTAAATGAAAAACATGAGGTTGTAAATTGTAACCTTTTTTTTCCTTTGAAGAAAATTTTAAGTTTTAGTAGTTCACAAATCTAAGCAACCTTATCTTCAAGATCTCAGGAGAGAGGGTAGGGGGAATTATTAAGTAAATAGCTACTTGAGTCCTTTCAGTCTGGGTGGGAAAGGTCTTTATCCTGAGAAAATATCAACAAACAATAGAAGATATTTATATCCTCGACAAGGCTATCAGCATCGTGACAGCCACTGTAGCCCATAAGCATTCTAGGTGGCCACATTTTCCAGAGTAGCTGCACAGGTAAGCTATATATCTAGGAATGTCCCCTAACTTTTAAGTGGCAATATCAGAGTTTCAGGTTCTCGGTATCTAGGAATTTAGGAAATAGAAGATTGTTTGTCTTTTCTAACTCGTAGCTGTTCTTGAAAAAAAAATCTTTCCTAAGTAACTTTGTTGAATAATTTATTTATTGCAATGGCACTAAAATGGAAGTTTTGATTTGGTACATAGTTAATTAGTTAATTAGACAGGAATACTGAGGTCAGGTGTTTCTGGACATTTGCATTGTATCCCTTGTGTAAGAAGATGAGATGTGCAGGATCAGCAACATTATGGAGTAGAAGACACTGGCCCAGGACTTAAGAGTGGCCAGCAAGATTCCACAAAGTCTAGGATAAAGCGATGCTCTAGAAATCAGGAACAATGCGATTTCACGGAAGGAAACAATCAGAAGAAATAAACACAGAACCCAGGCTGGGGCTTGGAAGAGAGTGGGTGGGTAAAGCACCTGACCTGCAAGCATGGGGACTAGGATCAATAACCCGTGTAAAGCCGGATGTGGTGGCATGCATCCGTAATCCCCTCCTGTGGCAAGATGGAAGGCAGATGGCAAATGACGTGGTAAAGAAAACAAGGCGGAAGGTGAGGACCAACGGTAGAGGCTGTTCTCAGAGATCCACACAGGTCCTTGGTGAAGAGCTTAAAAAGGAGAGAATTGGTTAAGGGAGTGTGGCACGGCGGTGTGGGGGAAGGGGGTGCCCAGGCAGGCCCCTGTCCAGGCACCTCTTCTCCCTGAGGGACCACACACACACACACAGGCATGGTATAGAGTAGAGTTTATTCAGGGTAGAGAAAGGCAGAGAGAGAGAGAGAGAGAGAGAGAGAGAGAGAGAGAGAGAGAGAGTAGAGAAGTGGAGTGGAGACTGGCCATGACCACGTGGAGGCAGGGAGGAGAGCCCAAGGGGCAGAGAGGTGAGAGTATGTGGGAGAACAGGAGAGCAAAAAGAGAGAGGAGGGGCAAGTAGCCCCTTTTATAGTGGGCCAGATCTATGGGGCCGGGCATACCTGGCTATTGCCAGGTAGGTGTGGGGTGGAGCTTAGACAGAATACCAACACTTGGTGTGTGGGAACCTTACACACACACACAGATTGGGAGGGGTTGTCCCATAAAATGCCGATCAGCCTTCATCAAAAACGCTAAGGTCATGATAAACAAGGACAGACACTAAGCCCTGTTGCAGATTAAAGCTACAAGGCAAGAACCCACAAGTTCTTGGAACACAAACAAGACACTCGTGTAAAAATCTAGGTAAATACTGAGAAAATCCGGAGTTTAGTTCAAAGCAATACATTAATTTTGGTTTCTTAGGTTTAGAAGTTTACCTAATTTAATGTATCATTGTTGTGAGTATGAGGTGTATCTACAGGTCTACGCCTAATTTAATGTATCATTGCTGTGAGTATGAGGTGTAGCTACAGGTCTATGCCTAATTTAATGTATCATTGCTGTGAGTATGAGGAGTATCTACAGGTCTATGCCTAATTTAATGTATCATTGCTGTGAGTATGAGGTGTAGCTATAGGTCTATGCCTAATTTAATGTATCATTGCTGTGAGTATGAGGAGTATCTACAGGTCTATGCCTAATTTAATGTATCATTGCTGTGAGTATGAGGAGTATCTACAGGTCTATGCCTAATTTAATGTATCATTGCTGTGAGTATGAGGAGTATCTACAGGTCTATGCCTAATTTAATGTATCATTGCTGTGACTATGAGCTGTATCTACAGGTCTATGCCTAATTTAATGTATCATTGCTGTGAGTATGAGCTGTATCTACAGGTCTATGCCTAATTTAATATATCATTGCTGTGAGTATGAGGTGTAGCTACAGGTCTATGTCTAATTTAATGTATCATTGCTGTGAGTATGAGCTGTATCTACAGGTCTATGCATGCCATGGTGTAAGTCAAAGAATGACTTTATTTATAGTCAACTCTCCTTCCACACGTGTATGTCCTTGAACTCACATCTCCAGGCTATCACGGTACATCATACCTTTATTCATTGAGCCAGCCCAATTTGCTGGCCCTAGTTTCTTTGAATGGTTTGTAGTAGATGCTAGCAATGGAGCACGTGACTCCAGAGTACAAATGAATGCCCATATTATCTTCAAACTGTCCCTGGAATATGAAATTATTCCACAGCATGACGTTGGTTAACAGAACAAGCTTAAGAAGTGATTGGAGTTTGGATAATAGTTATTTCCCCTGAGATAAGCCGGGAGCAGCATCTTGGATGTACTTGAAGTCATATAATCTTCTCTATTTACTTTACCTTTCCATTGACTTACTGCTCCTCCAGGAATTTTAACATACTCTGAGGGTAGAAAGGAAGGGATGGTTAACAGGATTTAATTTGAAAACTAAACTGTAAGGTTTCCCCTACCCCCACCCACCCCCACCCTCCACCCCCAGGTAAGCTCTGCAGCCAATTAAACAATCTCAAGTTAAACAGACTTTTCTTAAAAAGCCCGTGAATTCTGCCAAAAAACAATAGGTAGAATGACATCATTCTTCCCTCCCCATAAAACAAGGGTATCAGATAACAACTTCCTTTCAGAAGACATCAGAGTAATACAATAAGCCACCAGACGAGTTTTGAAATTTGAACTCACAGTTTTTATTTTAGAACTTTCAAATATAAGTAGTATTGTTATTTTCTCTTTTCTACAAAATAGAAAGAAAAAATTCTTCACCTGAGACAAGTTTTTAAGTTTTGAGACAAAACAGAATGGAACATTGAATTTTTTAAAATAATTAAATGGCTAATTAGCCAGGAATGTGTTTGCAAAACTGTTTTTTGACAACAAAGGTATTACTAAATTGCTTTTAAAGTATGCTGTATTAAATCGCTGATAACACTGGCAAGGTGCTTATTTTGATTATTTTGGGGAAGTTGTTTTTAGGCAGTTGCTGATCAAATGAGACAAGGATTAAATTGAACTGGTGGGGGGTTGTAGTTACTTTTCTGTTGCTGTGAAGAGAGAGCACTTGGCCAAGGCAACTTATAAAAGAAAGCATTTAGTTGGGGGATGTGCTTACAGTTTCGGAGGGAGAGTCGGAGATGGTCCCACCATGGCCATCATGGAGGGAATCACAGCAAAAGGCAGGCAGGTGTGGTGCACTGCAGCAGTAGCTAAGAGCTTACATCAGATCTACAAGCAGGAGGCAGAGAGAAACACTGGGTCTGGGGTGGGCTTTTAACCTCAAAGCCCGCACCCATTAACAATCCTCCTTTAAGAAGACCATGCCTACTCCAGCAACACCACCCCTTTTAATTCTTCCCAAAATATTTCCATCAACGAGAGACAAAGCATTCAAGTACACGTGTCTATGGAGGTTGTTATTTAAATTATCACATGTAGAAAGTATCAAGGTATATGAAAGCAGAAACAACTAATCTTGGAATACCAATGAATATGACTTGAAGGAAGAATGACGAAATGAAATGTACTTGCACATAAAACTGACTGATAGATTGGCTTTGGTTTTAATATTTATGCTTTTTTCCCTTGTAGAATGTGCTCAAAAGCAAACGTGTCCACTGTGTACTCGGGATAAGAGAGTAAGTTAATTTTCTTATGAAGAAACTTTCCTGGGAATATTATAAACCCACTCATTTACAGCTGTCATCTCAAAGATATGCTAAGTTTTGTTTTCTACACTTTTTATAGCAAGAATGAATGACAGCTATGAAGATAAATTCCTTTATTTTAAACTGTTCCTTGTGGGTCTAGAATAAATAATAGACCCAAGTTCAGTTCTCAGCACCCACATGGTTCTGGGTGGTTCGTGGCTCACAACCATCTCTAATTCGTTACAGGGCGTCAGATGCATCTTCTGGCTTAATCAGGCATAGCACAGGCATAGTGCACACGCAGGTCAGCTCACACACATACAATGAAAGAAAAACTATGGGGGGGGGGAGGGAAAGAACACTTCAAGGCAGGACTGGGAGAGGCCAACATTTGGGCTGTACATAAAGAAAATAATTAGTTAATAAAAAGGGAAATCACACCAAAATGTTGGATAGATTTTTGCAAGCAAAGGAAAGACAAAGCTGTTGAAATATGGCAACACCTTCCTTTGCTGTTTCTAATATCTAAAGACTAGAAGGGATGACACACCGACCCTTAACCTCAGTGTAACTAAGGCCGCTCTCTCTGATGATTAACTGTCTCTTCTTATTGTTTTCTCACAACGTTGAAGAAAGTAACAAACATAGAAAAACAAAACAAAACAAAAGAAGAAACAAAAACCCCAAACCAACAGCGACAAAGCAAATGGTATCAATTTACAGACAACTTCATGGCAACACTTGAAAACTCATTCTCGGAGGATGGTTTCTCCGACCTCTGGAGGAGACCTGAGCACACAAGTGGGAATGACTGAGAAGAAAGGGATGCAGTCTGGGTTCCTGTTGTAGTAAACCAGACAAGTTATCATCTGCCTCCCCTCCTTTCCCATGCCACTTTTCTGCTCTAATGAGGACCTGGGCTTCTGGCTCCTGGAATTCTCTACCATGTTGCAGGCTTCCCACAGACAGCACTGGCTCGCTGTCCTCACTTCTGTAACTATGACGTGAGGATAGCACAGCTCATTGGGAGCCCTGAATCACCTATGAGGGCTGTTGTTTCCTTCTCTCTAGACACTGTACCTATTCTGACGCCTCAACAAAACTATCTACCTGCCCTCCCCCCCACCCAGAGCTTCAATCCTCCCACGTTCCCGGCAGGTGCTTGTCCCTAAGGTTCTCTTCTTTCTTGTGACTTCTCATGGGTATTCACCTGAACTCACTCCCCCACTTTTTTGCTGCTAATTGCTTTGAAGTGTAAAATTTCAAATGTATAAAAGTAGAGGAAATATACCTGGGGACTAAGTCATGAGTTCCTTGTCTGTCCTCTTGAGGAAGGTGAGGTGGGAGGATCCCTGGAGTCCAGGATTTGAAGGCCAGCCTAGACAAGTAAAAAGAACCCCATCTTAAATAGCTAATGCATGAGATAGATAAAATAAAATTTTATACCACTAAAGATCATCTTGGACAACTTTGCCTCATGAATGTTCCCTCCTTCCAAGTAGACTATTGTGAAGTCAAAAGTTATATGGATACCATATTTTATTTGTAAATATTGACCCTCTATGTATGTCTTAAATAAAAAAAGACTTTGAAGTATTACATCTATAATCCCATCTAAAAATTAACTAATTGCCCAGTTAATCTGTTTCATATTTACACTGATTTAAGCAATTAAATCAGATCCATATGCTGTAATTTGTTGACACGTAGCTTAAATCTCTTTGTGTCTCTGTACTCTTTTGCTCTCTCTTTTTTATTTATTGAAATGTATTTGATACAGACTAGATTATGATCCTGTTGAGCTTCCTATAGGCAGAATTTTTCTGGTCACATCCTCAATATGAAGAGGGCTTCATCATGTTGTTTCCCCACTCTTTTGTCATTAGCTTACAACTAGATAGAAGGGATTGATCAGATTCTTTAGGGATTTTTGGCAGCAATATTTCATGATTAAGATTTAGTAGAGGGCTGAGAGTATGGCCTAGACTTTGGTGATGTCACCAGGAAATAATATTCTCTTTAGCGGTATCCACTGTATCCTTGGGGGCTGCAAAAACTCTAACGACATTAACATACTTGCTCACATGTTTGATGCTGCTTACACTGCCTGACTCTGATTGGTCCTCTGGTCTTTCTATGCATCAGTGCTATGCATTATGGGCTGACTACTGCACAAGCACACTACATCAAAGTCCTCATTAATACAGCTCCACACTTAAATTTTCCGAAGTGCACCTGATGCCAAACACTACCTATTATTTTCTCTTTTGGTTGGCAGCATTTCCTAAGAATGGCTGTAGTAGTAATTTCAGAACTTTGAACTCACCCTTAAAGTACTAATATTATCAAGCACCCCTTCAATCTTAATAAGTGACTCTATCTTTTATTTTATAGATTAAAAAAGGCTTTGGGGATTAACTTCACTCACCAAATTATAGGAAGGCTGTCAGTTTTATTTAGAATTACATATCCTTATCATTTATCCTTGAAGGGTTAATGTCTCCTGCACTTCTGCCATACTGCATTTAGACTTGTATCTATGTATTTTTAAATTTTCTTCCATACAATATACATTGTTTTTTTTAACTGTCATATTTCTTCTGTTCTCGGTTCCCCATGGACAAAGTAGGTGTTTTATTCACCTTAGTGTCAATACACTTCACACATTTTCAGTCACTGAGTAGAAAGAAGCATTCAATAACTATTGAATTAACTCTTGAGCTATTAGAAGAAGCTTAAATTACATTCAATACACTCTCTAATGTAACAAGTAGAGAATTTTATCCTGAAACATTTCCATACATAAACCACTATGACATGTCTGGAGAGAAGCACATTAGGGACAATGTGAAAACGATTCCCAGAAACCCATAGGAAGTGATGAAAAGATAATTGTGCATGATCAATGCAGGATTAGTTATTGTCTTCTAGAAAGGAGATTCTCTCTCCTCCAAGAAACCAGAAGCACAGTGGCTGGCCCTCATAGTTTTTATCACTCACCACACAAAAGTCCAAGGAAGTGTCACCCCCTCCCCAGTCATTTCCTGATACTGCGTGCATCTTCCCTGTGGTGGGACAGGATGGCATCAGTTATCTGTGCCCAGGATGAAATGACCCCACGGTGGAGGTCAGGGACCTTGTGCGGTGTAGTTCTAAGTTCTCCATGAACTCACACAGGATGAAAGGTGCTTGGCACATCGTGGACTGTCCTACTTTATTATGTTCATTCTTCCACTTACCTCAAGAAAATCTTCACACCAGCCCCCACTTTTCCATGAACACTACAGTTGGGGGTTGGTCAAGTCCATGCTTGTTCTTTTTTAGGTGAAAGAGAAGTTTTAGCTTCTGACTGCATATTTTTCTTGTGGTCTATCTAATAGCAGAGGGCCAGCCTTCCTACAATTAGAAAATAGTCTTCCCCAAAAGAAATCCATAAAATCCTTACCACTAACTCTCTACTCACAAACACAGCATATAGAAAACAAAATGTGGGGCTGGGCTGCTGGGTAAGTGACTGAAGTGCTTGCTGTGACACATGAGGAGCTGAGTTACGATCCTTAGGACCCATGGGAAAAACATGGTGGCATGACTGATAATCCCAAGACTCCGGAAGTGGAGACAGGCAAATCCCTGGGAATTTCTGGCCAGCTAGCCTTGCTTAATTGGCTGTCCTGGAGCCATGAGAGATCCTGTGTCAAAGCTAAGGTAGATGCTTCCTAAAGAATTACACCTAAGGTTGACTCTTGGCCTTTACATGCATACACACTTAGTCATATCCACACTCATACTTGAACATATATGTGCACATATTTATGCACCAAACATTAATGTATTTGTTCCATTAAAAGTAAAACTTCAACAACCATGCCAACTAAAACAGGTTAAACATTCTTTGTTGGTCTTTGGTTGCCATTTAGCATTTTGCATATCACTGTTGTGTCTTTGAAATGATAGTTCTCACAAATTATGTCAGAGGGTGTTAGTAAGTTTTGTCCTTGACTATTGAAAGTTATAAGGCAGAACTTTGTAATGCATTAGAAAACAACTCAGAGTACATTATAGAGTCTCTGTAAAGTCAAATCTTTCTCATTCATTGCATCCTGATATGGATTATTGTTCAGTACAGAAAGAAATGAAATTACAGAAGGCTAAAGGGAACTTGTAATCTACCTTATTTGTTGAGTAGTTCACATGAAAGTTTCATTATCATACGACTGTCAAACATGCTTACAAATGCTGTAACTCACACTGCACCAAGAGATGCATTTTTAATCCTCATTTTTTCTGATAGTGAACTCATAGACATGTGTGTAGAGCATATGTTATAGGCAAAGGTAGACATGATTGTGGGTTCAAATCTACATATGGCATTGAGAATATATATGTGTGTCACTTGTCAAAACTCCCCCAGTTATAAACAAACAAGAGTCAGTATTATGGATCGATTTCTATGACAAGCATTCCTGACACTTGGCACTCTCTTGACCCTTTTTGTGGATGATGCCTTTACTTGAGATCTTTAAGGCCATCCATTTGACGTAAATGTTCTCTTTTCTTCTGAGCCGTATTGCTGTCTTTTTTCATAAACTTTCTTTTAGAAACCTATCTTGATTTCAAGGTGCATCCATAGGTCAAACTCTGAAACAGGGCCGTTGAGATGGCTCGGTGGGTAACAGTGCTTCCCACAAAGCCTAATGACATGAGGTTGAACCCTGCGTCTCACAACTGATTCCTGAAAGCTGTCTGTCCTCTGTCCTCCACAGGAACACCATAGCATGTGTACCCATGGGCATACACACATGATAATAAAATAAATGAACATTTTCAAACATTTAAAGGTCCAGAGCTGCAGTGTGTTTCTCTGCATTGCTTTCTTCCTTTGTAGTTCAGAGACAATGAAGAAAAATCTAAAACCTTCTCTCTTTTTCTGTCTAGTGTATGTATTTTACTACTGCTTGTCACATGGTCCCATGTCAAAATGACTTGAAGGTTACAAAAGCCTGCCCATAACCAAACGTCATGACCTTCCCAACCAAGCATGCGCTCTTCAGGACACTTGCTCTTTGGTGATCATGTTCTTCTCCAGGGCCTCTTCCTTCATGCACCTCTGCTTTCTTTACCAGTTCTTCATTTTTATATTCCTAAATGGGAGCATTCTAAAAAGTTAATAGATTTTTCTTTGTTTTCATAATATGGAGTATTTAAATTTTTTTCATTAAAAACTTTCATACAACACATTTTGATCATATTCTTTCTCCTCTCTCAATTTCTCAAAGATCCTTTTCCCTTCCTACCAAAGTGTATTTTCTCTTTTAAAAGATCAAACAACAACCAAAGAACTCCAACAAAGTATAGCAAAACAAAAAGCAGACATTAAAAAAAAAACAAAACAAACAAAACAAAAAAACAATCCTGCCAGGCGGTGGTGGTACACACCTTTAATCCCAGCACTGGGGAGGCAGAAGCAGTTGGATCTCTGTGAATTCAAGGCTAGCCTGCTCTATAGAGCACGTTCCAGAATAGCCAGGGCTACACAGAGAAACCTTGTCTGGAAAAAAAAAGCAAAAACAAAAAACACCCCAAAGAAGAAAAACAAAACATGCAGGCCATTGTCTGTTGGCCATTATTCCTGAGCCCATCAGGCCTAAAGAATACTCTTCATTGAAGGGACCTGATTCCCGCCCCCCCTGTTATGTCAGTTGCAAATAGCTTCTTGGCTAGGGGGGGTCAGACTTTGTGGCTATGTCATCTTTGTGCTAGAATTGTGTCTGGTTTGAGCTTGTGCAGGTCTATGCTTGCTGTCACAGTCTCTGCGTTCATACGGATATCAGCCGTGTTGTATCTGGAAAACACTGTGTTGTTGGAGTCCCCCATTACCTCCAGACCTTACAATATTTCTGCTTGCTCTTCTGCATAGACTTCTGAGCCTCGAGGGGATGGATATGGGTACATCCCATTTAGGACAGAGCACTCCAAGGTCTTTCAGCCTCTGCACACTGTCCAGTTGTGGGTCCCGGTGTTTATTACCATCGTCTGCAAGAAGAACATTTTTATGCTGCATGGCCATCCTGTGCTCTCTTATCAGCAGTCATGGATTCTCCCAGAAACTGTCACACCTACCAGAACTCTACTAATCAAGCTCTCTGTTGCTTGACTGACATTTCCTTCTTGGTATCTGTTTTAATCACCTCAACTTTTAAAATATCTCTAAATTTATCATTTTGTCTTCCCAAAGAAGCTATTTTTAAAATGTCCTTATTTATTCTTGGCATTATTCCTCAAGAATTCTAATTTAAAAGTGTTTTTGGTTCCTGTGCCTTCTATAAAACATCTGTCCATTCTTTTCTTTCAAATGAAGTAATCCTAGACCTCTCAAATTGCTACTCTATCTTCCCCCGACTCCTGCCCCGTCAGTCTCGTCTCATGCCTTATCATTATAATTATGTTTTTTTAATGAAGTCACCTTTGAATTCCAAGTAACACAATTCAGTTTCTGTTCTTAAATAAAACAAAATATATAAACTTCTTAGTCTGACAGTCACAAGACATCATCTTTCTGAATGGCACTATGAAAACCTACCAGGATAGAGTTTCACTTTTCCATCATGATCTTTGTCTTAGTGTTCTGCTGTGTCCTTTGCATTTCTTCCTCCTCTCTATGCATTTGTTCCTCAGGACCTGTTTCCCATATTGTTTGAAAAAAATCTTATCCAGTCATTCTGAATCAAAGTGAATAATACTTTCTCTTGTTAACTATCACATTTTAAATATTGCTCTTCTGAAATTAGGGCATTCATCCATTCAGAGATAAATCGCTAAGAGATTCCCAGATAAATGGTAAATTTGCACACACTGTGCATTCCTGGAAGCTGAAGGAATGCTTTTCTGTGTTGATCTGTGTAATCTCTGCCACATCTGGCATCGTCTTGGAAACCTTCTTTTGTTCTTTGCCTCCTCACAGCCATTTTTTTCTTTTTTCTTTTTTTTTTTTTAATAAAAAAATTGTATTTACTAGGAAGCATTCAGAATGTCAACAAAACAGCCGCATTTTTTTTTTTTGGCAATTACAGAGTGGTATTCAGTTAACAGAACAACAATTATCTTCATATAAGCTGCATCAGAGACAACTGAAGATGAAAAAAAATAAAACCCCAGAATAAAACCAAAAGAAACAAAAAACAAAACAAAATCCAAACGACTATCCCCCTATATAACTAATTTGTGCTATGTACCAACAAGAACCTGCTTTAAATTTCCATGCCAATTTACATCCCCCAGACTGTACCAGGCAAGGTTAGTGGCTATTGAAAATACCCCCAGGACAGGGCTATCTAAAGACACATTTGTTAGTGTGTTAACTATACAAAAAAAGGATACTCTACAGTTTAAAAACAAATCTTACACAGCCTTACATTTCAATTTTTTTCTTTAAAAGGAGTGAGTTGTGTACAGGGGGGTTAAATGCTTTATAGACAAAAAATAACTGCGCTAGAACTAACTTATTCATCATCTTCATCTTCCTCTTCATCTTCCTCTCTTCCTCCTCTTCCTCATCCTCTCCATCCTCCTCCTCGTCTTCCTCTTCCTTCTTTTTCTTGCTCTTCTCAGCCCTGACCACCCCCTCTTTGGCTGCGTCAGGTTTTCCTTTAGCTCTGTAGGCAGCAATCTCCTTCTCATACTTCTTCAGCTTGGCGGCCTTCCTCTCATAGGGCTGCTTGTTATCCGCTGCAGTGCTGTTCCACATCTCTCCTCGTTTCTTTGCAACATCACCAATGGATAAGCCAGGATGCTCGCCTTTGATTTTGGGGTGATGCTCAGAACAGAACAAGAAAAAGGCCGAAGGAGGCCTCTTGGCAGCACTGGGGTCCTTGAACTTCTTTTTGGTCTCCCCTTTGGGGGGATGTAGGTTTTCATTTCTCTTTCAGAACGAGCCTTGTCAGCCTTTGCCATATCTTCAAATTTCCCCTTTCCTTTAACGGCCATGGTCTTCCACCTCTCTGAGCACTTCTTGGAGAACTCTGAGACATTGACAGAAGCATCTGGGTGCTTCTTCTTGGGCCCCTCCCGGCAGGTTTGCACAAAGAAAGCATATGAGGACATGCTGCCTCTCAGCTTCTTAGGATCGCCTTTGCCCATGTTTAGTTGATTTTCCTCTGCGAGGCACAGAGTCACCCACTGCCGGTCTGGCTCTTGCTTGCCCCGACGCTGTCTCTTTGGAGCTCAATCAATATACTGCAGTGACTGTCACAGCCATTTTCTATGTCTGGTAGCATAATATTAGGCCCCTTTAAATACAATGTTACCACCTCACTGATCATCCTGTACCTCTCCTAACTGTATTTTTTCATTTTAATGACATTTCATGCAAAATAGCAATTTCTATATCTACAGAGAGTTAGTAAAAATAGGCTTCTACTTCAAAAACAAAGATTTCAGTTTTCTTGTGGAGTGATATGCATCACCTAGAGCCTTACCTGGATCCTCAGTTGTCACATACTTAAGAGGTTGAGGTTGGAAAGGTCTCATAGTTACATGATTCACCCTCTTTAGCTACAAGGGAAATCCTATGTAATTTGTCTTAAATTATACATTACCAACTTAGGGATGTCAGTACATTATTCTGTTCCTCTGGGCAATGAATGTGAAGTTCTGTGCTTTGAAGACATTTTAGACATAGTTACAGGGCTTAAGGTATCATACCTTTTTTTGTGGGAAATGGTAGAAACTCAATGCAAAGTAATTTAATAGAAGCAGGGATTCACTCCCTCACAAAATTGGGTGTGCATGGTTTCATGCTCAGCCGAATCTCAAAGGAAGTCACACTCCAGTTTCTCTCCTTGCTTTTAGTCCCAGCCACAACAATCAGGATGTTGACCTCATTTTCTTCCACAGTAATGGGCATTCTCTAAACAACCAAGGGAGATGCTCGCTCCCTGCTAGCCCATCTCTCAAATGTCTGTAGCTCCGAAGGAAGTTCTAATTGATCTTATTTAGGTCTGTTTGTTTGTTTGTTTTATTACTTTTATTTTTTTATGGTCTAGTCATTAATCCCCTCCCAGTCTGCCCTCCCATAGTTCCTCACCCCATTCCTCCTCCCCCTGTCTCCAAGAGGATGTTCCCCCCCATACCCAGGCCTCCCCACCCCTGGGGCCCCAAGTCTCTCCAGGGTTAGACACTTCTCTCACTGAGACCAGCAGTATAGCCCGGACAGGGGATGAACTACCTTGAGTGCCACTATAGTTGTCAGAAAGGAGCAAAGAAGAACTGTTGACAGCTTTACAGCCACATAGCATTGATTGAAGATGCTTACAAGTACAGATTATCAGAAATGGAAACACAAGATGGCATACATTTAAAACAAAACAAAAAATTCTGCTTCCCTCTGATGCATTTTAGACTCTGCCTGCTTGGGACATGCATTTCATTTTATCTTCCTTCCATATTATTAAAAAATATCCCTGGCAAGATAATGTTACCAGTCCTCACCAAAAACTATATTTCACAGTCACTGTGAGCTCTTCTCCCAGCCCCAAATCTAGACCCTCATAGAGACGTGAACAAATCCTGGGTTTGGGTGTGGCTCTTCGTGTTCCGTACTCCATCAAGTCAGCTACACAATCAACAAAACTAACTCCCCACAACCCACTAATCAACATGGAAGCAAAATCAAGATGTCAATAGTGAAAACTCCTGTTCAGGGAGGAAGGTAGTGGGTATGCAGTGTGCTCTTATCTTGAGTGTCCCAAGTCAAGCCATGAGTTCTTTGGTCACAAAATATGTGGATACCCAGGGGCTAGGCTTCCTAAAGATCTCCATTTTCCAGAGAGAGAGAGAGAGAGAGAGAGAGACAGACAGACAGACAGACAGACAGACAGAAGAGAAGAGGGGATATCTCATTTGAAGAGTGAGTTACTTTAGGAGTTCACTTGTGGACAGCTGTGGCTACTGGGTCCGGTCAATCATCTTAGCACTTGAATAACAAGTTGGTTCACATTTACTCTGTCCTTTTCTTTCTCTTCAAACTCTGTTATATTCTGCGAGCTTGACTCTTAGGAGCTCTGAGAACTAACAGCTGAGCTAGCTGTAGGCCCTTTTCATGGAGCTGGACCTGGCTTTTGTAGTTCCTGTCTTTAAACCATAGCCTAAGGTAATAGGCTCCGTGTCCTGAGTGGCGTCAGTCTTAGGTTTGCTTTACCAGCTTGAACGAGACCTTTGATCTCAGCAAAGATGGAACAAAAGCTGGTCTGGGATACAACTGCTCTCGGGCAGTGCCTAAGGTGATTTTCTTTACACGGGCGCAACATTACCTTTGCTAGTTTGGGGATTCTGCAGCCAGGGATGATGCAACTGTATGTAGGGTCAGCCCCCACAATGATTTACTGGTTCCGAACTGGGCTGCCATCTTACCTAGCTGTGAGATCCTAATGTGCAAGTCACTACCCTGTTCTGTGCCTCATTGATCTGACCTATATAGGGGCCAGCTTACAGGATTTCCATGAGTACAAAATGAATTAATGCATATGAAAAACTTAGAACACTGCCCATCACAGACTAAGCCCTGTGTGCGAGATAGCCAGTTTATCAGTCTTGACCTTTAAAAAAATATCTTTATGTGTTGGGTGTTTGATTGCAAATATGTACGTGTCCCGCATGCTTGCCTGGATCCCGCATAGCCCAGAAGAGGGAGTTAGATCTCCTAGACCTGGGGTTACAGGTGGTTGGTTGTAAGGCCCCTGATTTGGTACTGGGAGTTGAAATCCAGATCTTCTGGAAGAGTAACAGTTTCTCTTGATGGCTGAACAATCTCTCCAGCTCCACTCTTGACATTTTGTCCCCCTCTCCCAGGCTCTGGTCTTGTCTCACAGAGTGGTTGTCCTCACTGGGCTTTTCTACCTTATGCTGACACAGGGTTTGAGCTCAATCTTCCTGGTACTCAGTGAGCAGGTGTAGGAAACTGGCATAGGACTGATTGACAGCACCACCAGAACCGCATGTCACATAGGAAGGCTCCCTCAGAAGACAGAGCAGATGCTTCAGAGAAGGGACTTGAGAAAGACATTGGAGACATTTTCAATCCTATCTCAAGCAGTTCTCAACACTACTTCCTGATGTTGGTTTTGGGTTAAGTCCTCCAAATGCAACATCGGAGAAAGGAATTTCAGTGTGGGGGACATCTGTGTGACTGAGGTATAGCAAAAAGCCCACAGAAAAAAGTGGATTCCAAGAAGAGAAGGGACAAAAGCCAGGAAAAGATGAATTCTCTGCATCTACATTTCCTTGACCAGTCACCTGTTGGGAGAAAAATCACAGATCAAAATTGTCCTTAACTAAAAGCAAAGATGTTCACTGGGTCTCTGGAACTCCATACTAGTCAGTTACTGGGCCACGGGTATAGCAACCTTAGGAGCAAGCTGGCCACCCCAGGATAAACATCCCCATGGGGAATTTGTGAGCCTTTGCAGCAAGCATTCACTGCTGCTGTGGTTTGAGAACACCAGTCTGAAAAGGCTATCCACAGGCCACCAATGGCATCTACTATTACCAAAACAGTGTTGACAATGGTTGGTATTTATTGATATTGATATTATACTAGTTCAAAAAGTTTACCGTAGGTGTTATTTTGACAGAGCTTTTATTTTTATTTTCCACATACAGTGTATTTGGTGCCGAGAAGAAAAGGTTTGCAAAAAGTACTGTTTTCCATATTCTGACTGTAAATTCAATTCTATATTTTGGGCAAACTGTAATGGTGAGTTCTCCTTTAAATTTTTGTGACTTCATTTCAATGGACTTGCAAATAGCAGTACTTTGTTACACTTAAGGGATTTTAAAGGAGTAGATCTGCTAGAGAATTTGATAAAATCCTCTAGTCCAGGGCTCTAGTTCACTGTTGCCCTCTGTTCTAAGCTCACTAGTTATGCCAGGTGGTGTTGATATAAGTTGAGTCAGGTAGACTTCTTGCCGTAATACTTGATAGTTTAGATTTATTTGTAAAAATCTCTGTTGCATGATACTCATAACCTCGTTAAGGGATGTGTGTGTTCTAATGTTTTAGGAATTCTGACAGAGTGTATGTGTGTATGTGCACACAAGTGTGTGTCTAAGTGTGTATCTAAGTGTGTGTTTGTGTGTGTACATGCTAGTTCTGAAATGCACATGTAGTGAGCCCAGTGACATTACTGTAACATATTTCCTCAGCGAATGTAGTCTATATTGAGAGTCATCACTAAAAATAGTGACTCCTTAAGACAGAAAATATCATTTACCACAAAGACTCTTTATATTTGTAATATCGTTTGGACATAATATGGAGTAGTTACCAAAGCAGAAAAAAAAGTTCTAATATTTTTTAATGAAATTTCCAGAGAACCTAAAACAGGTGATTTTTCAAGAGAATGTTACTCTTATGAGAAAATCCCACCTATCAACCAGTTGCCTAGTACTTTTTTCTCAATTGAAGTGAAAACATATAATTTTGCCTGGAATTGCTGTTTGCTTCAGGTTCTACAGATCTGTTTAAGTCATCTGTATTTGCAGCTTGTAAAGAAAAACTTTGCATTCAGTCTGAACAGAAACTCTGGTTTTCCATTTGATGTTTTCCCTTCTAGTTCGTTTCACTGTACACTACTAGGCTAATTAACTATCTAGTTTGAAAGGGGCGGGGTTCACCAGACTTAGAAATCTGCTTTCTCAGCAAGTTTGGTCTGTTTCTGATAATTAAAAGGCTGGCACTCATACAGTGCGCCACCCCCGTGTTGACTACACACACTTCCACAGCAATCTGAGGCACCTGCTGCCTCACCTGTTGAGAAAGTACCAAAAATCAAATAGAAGGCAAAATGAGGAGAGAAAAAATGAAACAAAAATGTGTTTACCTCTTCTAAAATCTAGATGAATTTCACAGCAGCGATCGCTGTATTAATGGTCGCCTTATTAGAACGTACTGTATGTGTTATTGTGGTCTTATGTTCAACAATGATCTGAGAATGTGTAGCCAAGAATCAAGACTGCACAAAACTAGAAGAGTTAAGAAAAAAACATAAGAAAAATTTTGATCTGCCATTAAAATATGTCTCTTTTCTTCAATTTCAGTTGACCTCTTTGGACTCGTGATGCTGATACTGCTTGTAATAATAGCAATAGCATTTGTGTGGTATTGCCTTGCCTATTACTTTTACATGCAAGAGTACGTCATTTTATTCTTCCTAAGAATTCACTTATGGATAATAGCATTACAAAATACTAATATAGTTCTCAGGAAGTGTCTAAGAGGGTCATAGAAGGCTTCTGTAATAACCTCTACCACCCCTCACTCCATCCCCCCAAAAGTAGCAACCTAGACAGGAATCCATCAAAGAGAAGTCTTAAAAATTGTGCTAAGGATGCTAAAGTGTAGCTCTCCACAAGTAATGGCTTCTGTTGGGGGAGCAGATGGGGAAGGACTTGGTTTTCTTTAAAGGGCTGGCCACTGGGAGTTTGAACTTAATCAAGTGCGTATATGGGCAACACAAATTGAATTTGTTTTTCTCCTACTCTCCTATTCCTCCTTTCCCTCCTCTAATCTTCCTTCCCCTCCTCCTCTCCCTCCTCCTCCCATCTTATTTCCCTCCTCCTACCCCTTCTCTTCTACCCTTCCTCCTCCTCCCCCTCCTCTTCCCCCTTCTCCTTCTTCTGGGGAGGATGGGAGGCCTCAAAGCTGGGGAGTTAGAACTGGGAGGACTGGGAAGTCAGTGGGATGCGGTGCATGATGTGAATGAAATTCCCAAATAATCAGTAAAAATATTATATTGGAGAAAAGAGCAGTGTTGAAAGGCACATACAACATTATGAGATGGAAAGATAGAATAGCTTACTTTCCTGACCCATCTCCACCTCTAGCTTGTCCTTTGCAGAAGCTGTCCTTCAGAGGCTGTCTGTGGCTCTGCTGGTTCTCTCCATACAGCTCAACAGCTCAACAAGATGACTGAAAACTTCCTATCATACTGATGTCACGTGTTACCCCTAGGTCCTCATCAGAAAGACTGGAAATTTTACCCTGTGATGTTCTTATAATCTTTTTGTGTTTTATTGTTCTGCTATTTTACATTTATTTATTTATTACATTTATTCATTTCTGCTATTTATTTTGCAATGTTTATTTTTCATGTGTCATCAGTAACCTTAAGGTTACTGATACCTGTAACGTGCTCATTTTTTTTTTTTTAATTTACTTAGTTCTTTGGATCCTCTGGTTTTCTATCGGACTCTTTCTCTTCTTATTTAATATACAAATTTTGATTGCCAGGGGTGGTAGTGTTTTTCTTTAATCTTAGCATTCAAAGACAGAGACAGGGGCATCTCTGAATACAAGTCCAATCTGGTCTACACAGAGAGACCATGCCTCCACTTTTTTGATTCCCTATATTTATTGTCATTTCTCCTCTTTTTCCTTGAGATGCCCCCCCCCCCCGCCGAATTCTGTAAGCTTTCTCACTCATTTGACTTTATGTAGTTGTCATTTTCAACGTTGTCTTCAATTACATCCCAGAATACTCACTTCTTAAGTCTGAAACTTTTAACAATTCAAGAGACTAAAACACAAGTGTGTAAATAGTCTATAAAAACTCAAAGTGAAAGTAGAAAGTATAATTCTATGCCATCAATCCATGCTTCTTGAAGGAGAATTACCGACCACCAAGGGAATGGAATCCTCTTTCTTTGCATCCACTTCTTAAATGCACAGCATTATTAGCTTGCTTCACACACACACCGTGTCTTTCTCAGTCTACCCTTGTAGTTCTAGGAGTGTAACTTCCCACCCCCTCACAGGATTTTTAAAATAGCTTCATTATTTCTTGTTATTAAAACTTGTACCAAAGCACAGTGACATACACTTTTGATCCCAGCACTTGGGAGGCGTAGGTGGATCTCTGTGTTTTCGAGGCCCAGCCTGATCTACAGAGCAAGTTCCAGGCTAGCCAGAACTACACAGAGAGACTCTGTCTTAAGAAACCAAAAAAAGTATTTTTATTCTAACCATTTAACTTTGCGTTTCATAAAATATTTTTCCTACAGTCACTCTTCTGCAACTTTGCTGACATCCTATTCTGAATTTTTAATTAAGTTGGCGTACACGTAATTCTTCACTATTATGTTTTTATAAATTTGTTCTTACTCTCCCGCCCCTCTCCCTGCCTCCCTCCCCCTGCCTCCCTCCCCCTGCCTCCCTTCCCTCTGCCTCCCTCCCCCTGCCTCCCTTCCCCCTGCCTCCCTTCCCCCTCCCTCCCTCCCCCTGCCTCCACCCCTGCTTCCCTTCCCCCTGCCTCCATCCCCCTGCCTCCCTCCTCCTGCCTCCATCCCCCTGCCTCCCTCCTCCTGCCTCCCTATCCCTGCCTCCCTTCCCCTGCCTCCCTATCCCTGCCTCCCTC
The DNA here is from genome assembly GCF_947179515.1 of Apodemus sylvaticus. Classification (NCBI taxonomy): domain Eukaryota; kingdom Metazoa; phylum Chordata; class Mammalia; order Rodentia; family Muridae; genus Apodemus; species Apodemus sylvaticus. The sequence continues at coordinate 22,375,493 of NC_067473.1, forward strand.
CCCCTGCCTCCCTTCCCCCTGCCTCCCTTCCCCCTGCCTCCCTTCCCCTGCCTCCCTTCCCCTGCCTGCCTCCCTTCCCCTGCCTCCCTTCCCCTGCCTCCCTTCCCCTGCCTCCCTTCCCCTGCTTCCCTTCCCCTGCCTCCCTTCCTCTTGCCTCCCTTCCCCTGCCTCCCTTCCTCTTGCCTCCCTTCCCCTGCCTGCCTCCCTCCCCCTGCCTCCCTTCCCCTGCCTCCCTTCCCCTGCTTCCCTTTTCCCTTCCCCTGCCTCCCTTCCTCTTGCCTCCCTTCCCCTGCCTCCCTCCCCCTGCCTCCCTCCCCCTGCCTCCTTCCCCCCCTGCCTCCCTTCCCCCTGCCTCCCTCCCCCTGCCTCCCTCCCCCTGCCTCCCTCCCCCTGCCTCCCTCCCCCTGCCTCCCTCCCCCTGCCTTCCTCCCCCTGCCTCCCTTCCCCCTGCCTCCCTCCCCCTGCCTCCCTCCCCCTGCCTCCCTTCCCCCTGCCTCCCTTCCCCCTGCCCCCACCCCCTGCCTCCCTTCCCCCTGCCTCCCTTCCCCTGTCTCCCTCCCCCTGCCTCCCTCCCCCTGCCTCCCTCCCCTGCCTCCCTTCCCCCTGCCCCCCTTCCCCTGCCTCCCTCCCCCTGCTTTCCTCCCCCTGCCTCCCTCCCCCTGCCTCCCTCCCCCTGCCTCCATCCCCCTGCCTCCCTCCCCTGCCTCCCTCCCCCTGCCTCCCTCCCCCTGCCCCCACCCCCATTCTTCCATGTATCCAATAGGCCTCAGTTGTGTTTCCACCAACACCCTACCAAAGTTCACAAAAAGTTTCTTTTCATAGATTAAGCAGAATATTTTAGTTTCCTGTCTTCTTTTCAGAGTCCCCCCTTTTTTTCCTTTCCTGTAGAATAAAGTGTCTTTTTCCAAAGGGGCTTTGCAGAGTTTGAAAAATAATCATGTAGTTCATAGTTGCTTACCAATTTATCTTTTCCCTCTCTTTTAGAACCTGGCGTTTCCTTTGCCAGATTGTATGCCTTTTTTAAGAACAACCTTTAAATAAGATAGGTAGATTCGAATATAAATAGATGCACACAGATAGGCTTACCTGCATGTATATATATATATATATATATATATATATATATGCATATATATATATACATACATACACATATATATAACTGTTAGAGCATGTTTACAAAACTTTTAAAATATTTAGTATATATTTTAATATGTATAATATTAAATCTACATATATTTTTAAATATATGTAATATATACATATATTACAGTTTTCTTGTTTAGCATCTTTGCTTTGTTTAGAAAATTGTATTTTTTCTGGTGTCAGGGGTTTATGTCCTTTCCTTACTAACCTATCAGTACAGGACGGAGTAAGATGTTCATATTCCTTTCCTCTCAAACAACAACAAAACAATTAAGAGAGGAGAACACATGGGGTACAGTACTTGCATGGCAAGAGACTATTTTTTATATTTTTAAAAAGATTATGGCGTATTATGTCAGTATATTTTGTGTAGTTACTATGAATGAAATAGCTAATGACACTCATTAGAGCAGAGGCCTTAGAAAAAGCCATTGCTGAAGCTTCCTTCATTGATAGTTCAAAAGAAAGATTTGTAAACATGCTCTAACGATTGTTTTTAGTTCTGATTTAACTTAGTTGTCTATCTTCATTTTAAATTTCCTGTGTGGACTTTCTCTACCTTTGTTTAACTGAGTGGGCACAGGACTTACAAGAGGATTTTATTCTATCAAGGAGGCGTTCTTAATAATGTAATCATCCGGCTTAGGCTCTAGTGCATCGCTGGGTACGTGGCACAGTGGATAAGCACCTGTCTAGTATGCCGAAGGCCATGGGTTCAAGTCACAGCACTGAAAAGAAATTCTTATAGAAACGTCAGTCTTCATTTTAAAAATGCTTATTATTTAATTTGATATAATCATGTTAGCATTTAAAAATTAAAGGACTTTAAATATCCTAAATATTAATAAAATATGGATATTTGATATACTTGATGTTTTCTTGAACACATCTATTCATTGTCAGAATGATTATTAGTTGTCGTGCACTATAGTCTCTGTCACCAGAGATGTAATATGAAAAGGCCAATACTCTACCTTTATGTGGGGCAGAGATGAGGAAAGAAGCAGCTGTTGGTTTTATTGTTCATTGATTTTCAGATGGCATTCCATTTATTTCAGTTGTATTTTTCTTAATGAAATGTACTAACTCTCCTGAGTAGATGAAAGAATTCAAGTTACTAAAGCGAAGATGCTAACATGTAACTATACTTTATATAATGAATTAACATAATTTCAACTATAACCATTCTTAGACTTACTTTATATTCTTTTGAACAGGAGGATGGCTTTTTATTATGCAAGAAATGGACACATTCCTGGTTACAACTTGAATCCTGTTGGCAAGTGCTTTCTTCCTGTTCGACAGGCTCCTCTAGGCTTGTCCATCCACCAACAGCCGGAAGTCATGCTCTTCCTGTAGACCACAGGGTTAAAGTTCATTTGGGAAGCATGACAGCAGATTTAGTCCGCATTTTGAAATACACTTCTATATCCTCAATAGTTAGACTGGGATTTGCAAAATAGTAATTGTAATAATAATTGGGAATACTAGAGTAGATTATTAAAATTTTTCAGTTCACTTGGGGATTTAATCACTTCCCTTTTTCCTTCCTTCCTACTTAACGGAGGGAACTCAGGGAGACCTTTGTCTCAAGGAATCCTGTGGTCATTTCCCTTCACCTCACCAAGTGCTCTAGGCCACCCAGTGTCCAAATCTTCCCCAGGTTCTTCAAGTTTTCTCTCAGTTGCTGCCTTACAGAGGATGCAAAGAATGGCTTCCCTGGTTGGAGACCTTTGTTCATATAAGGCAGAGAATAAACATGCTTCTGGTGGGGAGTAGGAAAATGTGGAGCTTATCCAATGTGGTTTAAGCACAGTGCTCCTCACAAAGGGAGTGGGAGAGGGATTACGCCTTCTAGAGCACGCTGTTTTCCTGGAAAGTGTGTCTGGATCATTTCTTGGCTTAGAGAGTCACTCAGCATCCATGGATTTTCTGTCACTGAGGACAACTAGCCTTGTGGTTTCAACATTCATTTAGCCCTTTTCTCTTTGTCATATTTCCACCCAGGCTAATAACATCTTATATTCCTTGACCCCTGAATATTAAAATAGCAGCAACATTAAAATCACAGCACACCAATCCTTAGTGTATTTATGATATCTGTGTACATTTTATGGTCAACATTTTAAAGGTTAAACATGTAATGTTTTTATTGAATTTTGTGAAAAATATTTTAAAAAGTGAACTTATTTTCTTTTTCCGTAGCACATTAGTTTTAAACGGCTGACAAGACAAATCTTCCAGAGGGAGAAGGAGAATGTCCTTCCAAGGTAAGGTTCTCAGTAACACCGCAGGAAATTTCGGTACCAGGCTTTTTGTACCCAATAGCTTTCCAGGGATATATAATTAAAATTATTGAGAAAGAAACATAGAACCTGCACATTGTATGGATAGATCTCAACCTCTGAACACAGAATGCACCAGAAGATAGAGGTGTGGGAGTTTCTGAGTCAGGCTTCTGTTTCAGTCTGTGCCTAGACTATGTAAAGGGATGCTGCTAAGGGATGCTGCTAAGGGCGTCTTTTCACAAAACCAGCTGCTTTGTGGATCTTCTCTTTTCCCTGGCTTGTATTTAATTCACTTCCATCTCCATCTTTATTATGTCCAGCTAACTCCATGCGTAATTCATTCGTTTTCCTCGTGAATAACCTCAGTGGCTTACTCTTGATGCCTCCTTTGTACAGCAATGGTCACTCGTCGCTATTAACTTCTCTCTTAGAACTACCTTTGCTAAACCTACACATTTCTGTATTTTCCTCTCTCAATAAATGTTCTGATTTCCCTTTGACTTCTTCCGTCTGCTACTGTTCGGAACAACTGTGTTGCTTAATTTTCTCGTACTTATGAATTTTCTTTTTTGATTTTTAGTTTCAGAATGTTGTGATCGGAAGAGATAATTGATATGATATTTTTAATTTGGTAAGTTTTGTTTAGTGCCTAAACATAATTATCCTGGCAAATGTTTCCTGGGTTCTTGACTATGTCTTTTCTGTTGCTACTGTTCTATATATGTCTGCATAGTTTAAAATATTACTCAAACCCCACATTTTCTTATTGATTTTCTGTATACATACTCTACACACTGTTGAAACTGGGATATTGAAATGCCTTCTTATTTTCTTTAACTTTACATTCATTTAATATTTGTTTGCATTTTCAGGTGTGCTAATGACGGATGTGCATGCATTTACAATTCCTGTATTTTCCTGGTGAATTACCTTTTTTTGTCGTTAGATAGTTACCATAAAATGACACTAATAAAGATAACATCAATTATCATGAAATAAATACAACACCTTCTACAATCAAAAGGCATTGAATAGATTTAAAAACAACTTCAGCTATCACTGTTCACAAGAAACCCATTTCCTCTCTTAAGAGCTACAAGAACATGTGATGAAAGACATTCCGTGCATATGGAAGTGGAAAGAACAAAGCTAACCACACTTAAACCATACGAAATAGAAGGTAGTGAAAGCAAACAAACCAACAAAAGCCTCTAGCATTGGAGGTCTTGGAGCTCTTTGGCTCATTCTCAATTAGCACAAAGCCCTGAGGTTGGTCCTGGATTGATAAGCCGGGCCTGGGGGAGACACGTCTGTAACGCCAGTTCTTGGGAAACGGAGGTGGACTCACAAGTTCATCTTTAGCTACATAGTCAGCTTAAGGCCAATATCCAACCCAGGACACCTGGGACCCCAGAAAAATAAAGCACTGTAAGAAAAGACAAAGATGTTCTTTGTGTAATAATAAAGATGTTAGCATGATTTGATTTCAAAAGTCTATTTTATATCAGTTATATGAGAGAGAATCTTTTTCATAAAATAATTTCCATTCACATTTTAGTACAAATACACATAACAAACACTTATAGTGTTCATGTATGGTGTATGTGTATGTGTGTATGTGTGTACATGTATGTGTGTGTGTTCCTGTGTGCTCCCTGAAAAAGCCAGAGGTGAATAATACTGTTTTCTGCCATAATTTCCACTTTATCATTTGGTGCTTGGTCCCTCACTTAATCAGGCACTTGTGGTTTTAGCTAGACTGGCTGGCCGGTGAGTTCCTGGGGTTGTCCTGTCTCTGCCAGCCCTGTGTCCTTCTCAGTCCAGGAGTTACAGTTGAGCATTGACACACCTGTTGGAGCTGAGCACACAAGATAAAGTCCCATGCTCGTGCGGCCAGCATTTTCCTACGGAGCCGTCTCCACAGCCTGTAGAATCTCTTAACACATCTATTCAACGCCATTCGTTTATGTTTGATCATTTCCTAATACCATGATAGTCACACTGTGAGTCCCCATGGGTAATTTCGATATATTGATGGAATTAAACTATCCCACACATTATATTACTCTTCTTGTTTCTACTTTTTGTTAACTTTAATTTCAAGTATAATATTTATATTCTTCCAATGCTAGTTCACAGAATTAAACATATAGTCTCTGGAAACCACTGTTGAGTAGCTCTCAGAGCTATTGACATATAAAGCAAATCATGAATTAACAGTATCTTTTGTAGATTTGTTTCACTTTGGTTTCTTTCTTGCTTTCATTCTTTTTATTTTCTGCTTTCTTTCCTTTTGCCACCCCCATTTTCTTCCATCCCCCTCTCTTTTCCACAATATTCTCCCCAAAAGTTTGCTAAATAATTTAATTTTAACATAGTTTTACAAACTTAGTTTAAAATATCTCTCATCCTTCCTGTTTGTGCAGAGAATTTTGTTTTGAATCAAATGGTCTTGGATGACAGAATATTGATAATTATACTATCTATAATTAGTTATAATTATATAACTAAAATACAACCAACTAAATACCAAAAAGCACCCACCCACTCTAATGCATGCACTTACGAAATAGACAGTTCTCAAAAGATGAACTACAAATGTCCAACAAAAATATGGAGAAGTGTTCATCCTCACCAGCCATCTAGGAAATACAAATTAAAATGAATGGGACTGAAGCAGAGGGGCTGGAAATGCCTAAAACAACTTCCGGTAGCTGCTGGGAGGATGACTGTGGGACTGTAAACTGGACCAACCATTATGGAAGCCAGGATGGTGATCCCTAAAAAAACTAAAAATAGGATTACTCTATGATCCAGCTGTACCATCCTGAAAAGACAGAGAGTAAACCTCCCTCCTCCATGACCTCTGCTTCAGTTCCTGCCTCCAGTTTTCTGACCTGACTGAGTTCCTGTCCAGACTTCCTTTGATGATAAACAGTGCTGTGGAGGTTTAAGCCAAGGAAATGCTTTCCTCTGAGGTCGCTTTGGTCATGGTGCTTCATCATAGCAGTAGAAACCTTAGCCAGGGCATGAAGCAAAGCATTCTTTGAAGAAAATTCGAGGAAAATACATTTCTTCCAATTACCTTTTTATCATTATTGAGTTGATTTTTAAAATCAATCTCGTGCATAAACTGGGCCACATTTGACCTTTATAATATTCAAGTTTAATAAAGTTTAGAATGGGATTAATTGTGCTAGTTACTAAAGATGTAAATATACACCAATAGGAATGGGAGGTTTACCAGGAAGCAAAAATGTTTAAATGGAGTATTTTGGGTAAAGTAGATTGAAAACAGACTAGTGAATCAGAATAGAGAACAGAAGTGCATGTCCAGAATGCATGGGTGAAACCTTGAGGCAAAACTGACTGTTTCTATTAAAGGGCCAGTGAGTATTTTAGGCTTTGGGAGATTTCTAATCCCTGACACAACTGAGTTGCTGTTGTAGTGAGAAGACACCCATACACAATTCAAAAATGCATGTGTGTCTGTGTGCCAATCAAGATTTCTGTTTCCTTGTTTGTTTTGTTTTTACAAACACGTGCAAGGTATTTTTTTTGTTGTTGTTGTTGTATGAGCCATGATCAGTGGGCGCCTTGTTTAGATGATCAAAAATGATCATTTAAGTGTGATCTTATAACTTAATATTTTTTTTTTACTTCGAAGTAGAATTAAAGAGAAACATTTCCATTCCTTGGCTGTCTTTTGATAAACAAATCCCATGAAATTATATGCGGAGCATGCCAGAGCCCTAATGAACAAATTGTGATTGAAAATCATGAAGAAAGACCTAACCTATTGTTTTCTCTGGTAGACGGTGCCAGTTAAAGACATGGGGTGAGTGGCAGAATAACAATAGCCTTGTTAATGGGGCGCAGTAGATTAGATTATTATTGTCTGAAATGGTTGCTTTATGGTTAGCTGTAATAAAATGACTTTCCCTTACTTCACTCCATGTGAATGTTAATTACTGATTTATAATGCATTGCAGGCTAGCTCTGCTTACTCTGGGAGCTCTAGAAATGTTCTCTGGTATAACCAGCATTACGATTTAGGGTTATTTTATTTGGAAATAATTTGTTCCATTTTTTCATAAATATATATATTTATATATAATATATATGTTTCATATATATATAAAACATATCTTTAAAAACAATAGGGATTTTCTGATCAAGTAAATGGTCATTGACAAAAGTGAATAGCAATGTTCAAATCATATCAGATTAAATGATATGTATATTTTAAGGACTTTTTCATTGCCTTCATAGTTCCTTATATGTCAAAACACAGCCAACCATGCTAATTCCCATTAAACCTCTCCCCATTTTTTTCTTTACTAAAATTATATTCTTATACTAAATTAAACCTTCTGATTACTTCTGATTCTACGCCTTTTTTCCCCCTTTGCTCTCTGTGAATGCATTTACTTTAATATTTCTTTGGGGGATCAGACAGGCACCTACTTATTTCTGTGGGTTGCATTTTATCCTGACTTTTCCAAGTCACTCGAATACAAATAAAGTATAAAATAAAATGCAATGGTTTTAGTGAAGTTAATAATGGAAAGTAGTAATTATAAATCTCTTATGTCCTTGGTCAATTGTTTATATGTTAACATATTTACATAATCAATTTTATCCTGTTAATGAAGGAGCATTCAAGAATCAGGTTTATAAATTACTCATGGAAGTTACTAATTCTGAGACATCTAAAGCAGTCGTTCAATATCTCCAGACCTTGATTTCTTATCTGTGATGGAGGTACAATAAGAACTGTTTTGCTAGAAAAGTGAGCAATAACATAAGAAAATCCCCTGGATTATGACATACACTCAGTAAGGGGGAGGAGCCAGGCCTGGTGCAAGGGCAGGGGAGGAGCCAGGCATGATACTGCCACAGAATAGGAAAAACTCTGTCTGAACTAGGAAGATCTCAGATGACCTTTGCTTCTGTTGTTTGTTTGTTTTTGTTTGCTATTTAAGAGAATTACTTAAACTATTGAGTTCTCCCTGAATGAAAGGAGAAAATATTTAAAAGTGGTCTGAGAAATGAATACTATATGTAAAATGCTGTTTTAGAACTGATGCATAAAATCAAAACAACCCTGAGATTTTGACCTCACACCAGTCAGAATGGCTAAGGTCAAAAACTCAGGAGAAAACAGGTGCTGGTGAGGATGTGGGGAAAGAGGAACACTCCTCCACTGCTGGTGGGTTGCAAGCTGGTACAGCCACTCTGGAAATCAGTCTGGCGGTTCCTCAGAAAACTGGGCGTGATACTTCCAGAGGACCCTACTATACCACTCCTGGGCATATACCCAGAGGATTCTCCAGCATGTAATAAGGATACATGTTCCACTATGTTCATAGCATCCCTATTTATAATAGCCAGAAGCTGGAAACAACCCAGATATCCCTCAACAGAGGAATGGATACAAAAAATGTGGTTTATATACACAATGGAGTACTATTCAGCCACTAGAAACAATGAATTAATGAAATTCTTAGACAAATGGATGGAGCTGGAGAACATCATACTAAGTGAGGCAACTCAGTCTCAAAAGAACACTCATGGTATGCACTCACTGATAAGTGGATATTAGCCTAGAAGCTTGGAATACCCAAGACACAATTCACATATCAAATCAAGAAGAAGGAAGGAGTGGCCCCTGGTCCCGGAAAGGCTTAGTGCAGCAGTGTAGGTGAATACGTGGACAGGGGAGTGAGAAGGGGTGTATTGGGGAACAGGGGGAGGGAAGAGGGCTTATGGGACTTTCGGGGAGGGGGGATTCAGGAAAGGGAAACTCACTTGAAATGTAAATAAATAATATATCGAATAATAAAAGAACTGATGCATAGTAGGCTCTTTATAAATGACCCCATTTAAGCTCTCCAAACCTATTATGCCACTGTAATTCTGGGGGAACTTGCAAACATTAAGACATTTAAAATCCTTCAAGGAAAATGAAATTTGAGGACAAGTTTGTATAGTACCAGATGTCCCGTGACTGAGATTTGTAGGTGTTCAAGGGACAAGTCAAAGGGTAGGGAATACATACACCTGCGATCAGGTAGACTTAGAGCAGGTAATGGTGGCATCCTGACTAAGCAAGGAAGGGCATAGTGTATTAACAGGAAGAAATTCCGTCTGTGACCAGAGTCAGGGTTTGTACAAAGAAGCAGAATGAGCGCTGAAAAACAATGGAAAAGATACAGATTACACAAAAACAATTATAAGTCAGTTCTAGTACTCGCTTAAATTATAGGCGCACACCCATTCTGGATTCATGTTTTGGGCACTGTTTGAAGGGCTACATGCATATTAATTCATTGGATCTTCACAGCAGTCCCATTAAGTATACCAAGTACCATCTACACTGTACATATAGGGAAACTAAGCCCTTATCTATGTTGTCTTTCTGTGAAAGAGAAACTGGTATCATTTCTGGGTCTGTGGTGCTCTCCTGAGGCACACGGCATAGTTATGGCTCAGGGACCTGCTTTCATATGCTGTGTCTCAGCCTGATGCCAAGATAGGATACCTCAGTCAACATCCACGGCACAGAGGTGTTCTCAGTGTCACACCGCTGGCCACTCTGCCCCAGAGACCTGCGCTGTCATTCACGGCACTGCTCATTGAGAAAGGCACTCGGTCCTTTATCTGCAGTAAACCTCAAAATCTACACTTTGGGGCTTAGGCATTATTTTAAAGGTGATGGCAGTATACTGTTTCGGGAAATATTAAAATGAAACGAACTAACACATTCTTGTGGTGGCGAACTACGGTCATGGCGCTCCTGCCGTTCCTGCTAACTCTCTGGAGCTAGCCCCTGTAGCATCTGGCTCACTTCTCCCATGAGCCTCTAGTTCTTCCTCAGCCATAAACCCATGTAGTCAGTAATCTTGCATTCTAGTAACTAAATGGAACCGCCACCTCATGGTTGCACAACACAGTACACAGGAACCTGGTAGAATCATTACTCTTAAACCTTAATTCACCAATCAGATTTATTTATGTATCGATACTATCACAATTTGCAAGAAGCCAATACAATAATTTCAGAGCCAATTCATAATGATAAAAGCTTTATCCCAATATTTCTAACCTTGTGAAATCATAGCTACTCGTGGATGGAAAACGCCATACAGGTACAGTCAGCAGCCTTTTCAGATCCTGCTGCTCCCTGTCCTTGCTACTCTAAGCTCCACCTCCCTTTTCCTGTCCAATCACAGGCCTCCCCCTGCTCTAATCCTACCACAGTATACAATCTTTAATTTGAAAGAATGTGACAGTTCAAATGTGTAAAGGATAAAGTAATCACAGTTGTAAGAGAGTTCTTTGATGTTGTTGCTGAAGGGTGAGGGGAGGCAGGAAAGTTTTAGACAGTGTGTAAAGAGGAGAGATTGAGGCTGGAGCCTTCCAGACATTAAACTGAGCACTGGGAAGGCCCAAATAAGGATGTTAGAAATTTAGTGGTGAGGAAAGATGCAAATACTCTTTGAGGTTAGAATAGGCAAGGAGCAGTGACCAATCATGGAGTAGCAGGGGGTGGAGAGAGAGAGATGGTAGAGAAAAACCCACTGTTTCCAACTTGCCTAGATAGAAACTGAAGATAGTGATGCAATTAATATGAAGAAAAGATGGGGGAGAGAGAAGTTTCTATGAAAAGGGTGGGTAGGCTTAGGTTTTTCAAAGCCTACTTTAGTAAAAGTTTTTAAATACTTTGACCCCCTTCTAGCCCACTTTTCAAAAGTAGGGGAGAAAAAATGGTAAATAGAACAAGGGAATGTGGAAGAAGTAGTTTAGAAGTAGTTCTTAGGGACGATTTTAATCTCTGTCAGGATAACAGCAGTCCAGTTCTGCAGGGTCAGGATACCAATAGTCCAGTTCAAAAGTGTCACCAAACATAAATCAGCAACAGAACAGATCCAGCAGAAACCACCAGGCCTCCACTGAACTGACAGGAGTGGCCAGGACCAGCAAGAGTGCCATGAGTTCTGTGCTGTGTCTCTCTCAGTGATGTGAAGATCAGAGAAGGTGAGAGACCAATCAAGAGCAGCACAGCTAGCTATGCAAGTGCATTGTCACTGCCCGCTGAGTCCGTTCATACTCCCTCCAAGCATCATGTGTCCTCCCATGGGTCTTGCCACAGCAATGCATCACACGGGTCTGCATCACATGACACAACTAGAAACTTCCACTTCAAGGATGGATTTAACAACAACAACAAAAAATTGTCCCAGGTTTCTGGAAAATATTACAGAATGGATATAAATGGCTCCCTGTGATGTCTGGAAATCCATACCAGCTATAGGCTAAGCCGCATGCAGATTGGAGAGACTGCCAAAGTCCAGAAACTTAGTTTCAGTTTTTTCCGCATCTACCTCAGTGATGTGATCTCGGGCTGAAATTTCAGGAACATAATTACCTCTCCTCTTTCTACTTTCTGTAACTCAATAGAGAAAACATAACTCACAGGATTTCCCCGATCTGTTTCTTCCTGTTGCAGACCTTCTTGCTGGGGATAATGCTCTCTTCACACTTATGAGTGTGGAAGCCATTTCCTGGCCACATGTAGTGCTACTTGCTGTTGCCACAGGCCACATTCTTCCCATTCCTGAGGCCCACGCTGGAGAGTCCTGGTGAAAAAGACAAAAGGATGAAATTCTGACATTGAAATTGTAGTAATAGAAAGATGTACAAATCGAAGCTCCAATCAGGACTTGTGGTGGTTGGGTTGGATGTTTAGGCTGTGGACCTACATGAAAAAATAATGCATGCTGTCCTCCATGTGTGTGAGAATGCGTGTGGACCATGCAGGGACATAAAGGATGGGAGTGTGTCCTTCAAGGCCCCTAATCTATAAATGCAGAAAGAGGCTGAAGAGTCTGCTGATGGACTGGGAACAGGGACGGGGGACTCCTGGAGTCCGTGAGCCAGAGCACGGTACTAAAGAACGCACAGGACAGGCAAGAGCTGTTTATAAGTCTATTCTATAAGCCACAGTAATGCTTTTTAAGCTATTAGCGTTTCAAGCTACTAAGAAGCACTGTGCCAAATAGGTTCTACGGCAGCTGAAAATAGACTAGGGCTTCCCAGAGGGCCTCGAGTCACAGGGTGCATTCTGTGACTAAGAGAAAGGTGGGCCAAGCACAGTGCATGTTTTATCTTAAAACACAGTGGCCTCCTGGAGCATCTGGCAGTGAAGGAATCTGAGCCGTGCCTACAGTCTGTGCTCTGGCAGAATGTGCCTAGGAATGGTAGAATGGAGAACAGGCCACCAGGTCACACTCCGTCCCCCTTTGATGCTTCCTAAGGTACAGTTTGCACTCCACAGTTGTGTGATTATTAGTAGCATCTTCATACATTTTGTGACTTGTGTGTTTGTGTGTGTGAGAGAGAGTGGGGGAGGGGAGAGAGGAGACAGAGCAGAGTCTCTATGGTTTTGCAGCTGTGAAGTTCTCCAGGGTTAACATCCCAAAACAAGGGAATATCAAGCTTCCTAGAGTACAGGAGTGAAAATCATTGTCTTTGGTCATAAACAGCAGAATTATGAACACTGATTTCTCCTCTATCTATCTATCTATGTATCTATGTATCTATGTATCTATGTATCTATGTATCTATGTATCTATGTATCTATCTATCTATCTATCTATCTATCTATCTATCTATCTATCTCTCCCCCCTCTCTCCTCTCTCTCTCTCTCTGTGTATATGTGGGTGTTTACTTATTTAGGAAATCAGGGAAATACTCTTAAGGGGAGCTGCTAGGGTGTGTAAGGAGAATTAAAGTAATTGCTCTCTACTGAAAGAGGGGAAAGTTAAGTTTCTTCAACTCAAGAAATTTCATCACAGAAGACCACAGGCATGGACCAGGAAAAATGAACACAGAGTTGGATTATTCACCAAGGGGATTCTCGCAGCCACATTAATAAGTTCAAATGCCCTTCTCCCTGCTCTTCTATAAATATGCACGGGTTTTATTTTCTATTTTATTTTAATTTGTCATAGCAAATACTTGTTTTAGTATTGAAAATTTTGCATAAATACATTTGAAAATATGATCACCTTAGATAATTATTGGATCTAATTTTCGCATTTTAGGTTGTGAGCCTAGCCTTGCATGCTGAATCATTCTCTAGCTGTGGAATTAATTTTTATTTTAATTGTTATGTATGTCTACTTGTATGGGTGTGTGTATGGGTGTGTCTGTGTGTGTGTGTATGGTTGTGTGTGTGTGTGTGTGTGTGTGAGCATGTGTGTTCAGGTGTTCATGGGTACATTTGTCTCAGCATGCATATGTAAAGGCTAGAGGTCAATGTCAGGTGTCTTTGTCTATCACGTTGGTTTTTGAGACAGCATCTCCCCCTGAACCTGGAGCTCAGTTTCAGCCAGACTAGCTGGCCTTTGGAGTCTCAAGGATCTGTCTATCTCCCAGCCCCTTCCAAACACCAGTACTGGGCTTAGGTGTGTGCCACTGTTTCTGTGAGCCCTGGGAATCTTAAACCGTAGGCATGCTCACACACTGAGCAGTATATCCAGCCAACCCATCTTTCTAGCCCCAGTATTCATTTTTAAATAATTTAGTTTTGCAGAATTTTAGAGCTGTGACCTTTTGTATTTACTCTGCTGCAGGAATGTTTAGCAGGACTCAGGTCTGTGTCGGAATAAAAGGACCTTAGAGGCAAGGGCTCTCTGCACCATTGTCACTGACTGGACCTGAGCCTGGCCTCTCTCCAGTCTCCCTGGCTTTTCTTTTTGTCACCTGCTGACTTTGTCGGAGTTTTCTTCCATTGCCCTGCTTATGATTGTATGAATTTTTGGTAGTACCTGGCATCAAAAATCTTTTATAGTAACTGGCAGTAGTGACCAGAAGCAGACAGAAAACCAAACAAGCGGTATTACTAGAAAACAGCTCAACCTTAGCTATCACAGGAATCTGCAAACCTTAACTCATTTTCACTCTTTTTTTCTTGGTTTACATTTCTCATGTTCTTCTACTATCTTTTCCTGTGTAGGTGTGTTCTCAATATTTACGTTCTGATAAGGGCCCTTAAAGCAGGTCCTAGGGGTTCACTCATTAAAACCCTAATCTTGTTCCCCCCAAAGCTCAACTCAACTTTTATCTTCATACAAATGACCCTAGCCTCCCTGACCCATGCATTTTTTATATCTTGAATGCCCAGCTCATGTTATCCCCCCCCTTGGTACTCATGATGGGAGAGATACTACATTTCTCTCTGTTCGTGATGTCTTGAGCACATTATTAACCTTTCTAGATCTTCATTTCCTTGCCTCTGAAATCGGGATTAAGACAGTTGCATGCCCACATGCTTGAAGTGGTAGTCTGCTAACATGCAAAGCATGATAAATACTTTCTACACCAGAGACTCTGAGCATACAATAGCTTTGACAGCTGTACCTCCCAGACCCTGGCTTATATCTCTGCATATTGATTTGGCTGTCAGTGATGAAACTGAGTAGATAGTGAGTTTGTTTTTGCTGTGCAATTGATAAGAATAAAGGAAGCGGGCATGGGCTAGATCAGAGTGGAATGGAATTGATTAACTATTGATTTCTTTTCTGTATGTCAAGCATTAAGAATACAACTTAGAATTGCTTCTGTCTAAAGGAAATATAGGGACAAAGAGGGGAACAGAGACTGAAGGAAAGGCCATTTGCAGAATGCCCCACCTGGGGATCCATCCCACATGCAGACACCAAACCCAGGCACTATTGCTGATGCCAAGAAGTGCTTGCTGACAAGAGCCTGGTATGGCTGTCTCCCGAGAGGCTCTGCCTGATCCTTACTAATACAGATGGGGATGCTCACAGACAGACTGAGCACAGGGACCCAGTGGAGGAGTTAGTGGAAAGGCTGAAGGAGCTGAAGGGGCCTTATGTAGCATCAGTGGGAGGGGAGGGCCTTGGTCCTGTGAAGGATTGATGCCCCAGTGTAGAGGAATGCTAGGGCAGTGAGGGGAAAATTGGTAGGGGAGGGTGCCCTCATAGAAGCAGGGTAAGGGGGAATGGGATAGGAAGTTATCAAAAGGGGATAACATTTGAAATGTAAACAAATAAAATATCCAATAGAAAAAGAATGCAACTTAGACAAGACAGAAAAAACCTCTTTATAATTGGGGAGCAGATATTTTCTGGTGTGGATAAAAAAGAGTAAGGTACAAAGAAAAATGTCTGAAAGCTGTGGCAGCACTGGAAGAACAGAAGGGACAGAAATCAGAGGCCCCGATAAGCTGGTCTACCTGAGATCAGCAAGACGGTATTCCTGAAGGAGCAGGGCTTAATCAATGCCCAGAACACTGCACACCTTGTATCTTCTCACATGTGCAAAGTCTAGCTTTTCAAAAAGATATCAAAGTAGAAATAAGACTGCTTGGGAAACTGTGGGAGAGAAGAGGATAAAATAAAAGGTAAATGTGAACAGACATTTTTGTATATATGTATGAAAATACATAATAATTAAAGCGATTGCTATACATAAATAATATGCAATAATGAAAACACCCCTAACTATGATATAGGGTCAACCAGAAGAGTTGGGAAGGGAATAGCAGGCAGTGTGGTTCAGCAGTGAAGGTTTCCCACACATACTAGGTGAGTGATTTTTTTCATCTGGACTTGCACTGAGAGCTATTTGGAAGCAGACATTTCAGGTGGAAAAGCAAAGCCGTGGGGTCGTGGTTTAGAACAGTTTTCAGAGAGACGAGAAATCAGTTAATGAGGCAGGGCAGTTGCCCTGGGAATGGGAGACATCGTGCTCAGGAGCCGCCACAGCTGTTTTGCTGCCGTGTGCCCATTCCTGAATTTTCTCATTGCATCCACTTAAACAGAGAGCGTCTCTTTTACCTTGTCGATTTTTTTCTGGCGGTCTTTATACCGAGTGCGCACTCAAACTTCCGGGTGCGCTGGGTAAATCCTTCACAGTCCCTTAACCTGCTCCCTTTCATGTTGCCAGAGGGGAAAGAAATTATTCACGTTCGCTTGGGTAGTTGAAGAACCTTCACATTCTCAATGTACTCCAGGGTGCATGACTAATTTGAGTTCATAACCACTGTCACCATGTGCCGGCTTTCCAAGTGATAAACTCTGGCTTGGGAAATACTACATTTCTACAAGCAAGCAAGCAAACAAACAAACAAACAAGTAAATGCTGTACTGCCTTGAACTTTTTTTTTTACTCGATATATTTTTTATTTACATTTCAAATGATTTCCCCTTTTCTAGCCCCCCCACTCCCCGAAAGTCCCGCAAGCCCCCTTCTCTCCCCCTGTCCTCCCACCCACCCCTTCCCACTTCCCCGGTCTGGTTTTGCCGAATACTGCTTCACTGAGTCTTTCCAGAACAAGGGACCACTCCTCCATTCTTCTTGTACCTCATTTGATGTGTGGGTTATGTTTTGGGTATTCCAGTTTTCTAGGTTAATATCCACTTATCAGTGAGTACATACCATGATTCACCTTTTGAGTCTGGGTTACCTCACTTAGTATGATGTTCTCCAGCTCCATCCATTTGCCTAAGAATTTCATGAATTCATTGTTTCTAATGGCTGAATAGTACTCCATTGTGTATATATACCACATTTTTTGCATCCACTCTTCTGTTAAGGGATACCTGGGTTCTTTCCAGCATCTGGCAATTATAAATAGGGCTGCTATGAACATACTAGAGCATGTATCCTTATTACATGGTGGGGAATCCTCTGGGTATAGGCCCAGGAGTGGTATAGCAGGATCTTCTGGAAGTGAGGTGCCCAGTTTTCGGAGGAACCGCCAGACTGATTTCCAGAAAGGATAAGCAGGCTGAGAAAGAAATTAGGGAAATGACCCCCTTCACAATAGCCACAAACAGTATAAAGTATCTTGGGGTGACTCTTACCAAACATGTGAAAGATCTGTATGACAAGAACTTCAAGACTCTGAAGAAGGAAATGGAAGAAGACCTCAAAAAATGGAAAAACCTCCCATGCTCATGGATCGGTAGAATCAATATACTTAAAATGGCCATTTTGCCAAAAGCAATAGACAGATTCAATGCAATACCCATCAAAATCCCAACTCAATTCTTCACAGAGTTAGAAAGAGCAATTATCAAATTCATCTGGAACAACAAAAAACCCAGGATAGCTAAAACTATTCTCAGCAACAAAAGAAATTCTGGGGGAATCAGTATTCCTGACCTCAAGCAATACTACAGAACAATAGTGTTAAAAACTGCATGGTATTGGTACAGTGACAGGCAGGAGGATCAATGGAACAGGCTTGAAGATCCAGAAATGAACCCACACACCTATGGCCATTTGATCCTCGACAAAGAAGCTGAAAACATCCAATGGAAAAAAGATAGCCTTTTCAACAAATGGTGCTGGTTCAACTGGAGGTCAGCATGCAGAAGAATGCGAATTGATCCATCCTTGTCTCCTTGTACTAAGCTCAACTCCAAATGGATCAAGGACCTCCACATAAAGCCAGACACTCTGAAGCTAATAGAAAAGAAACTGGGGAAGACCCTTGAGGACATCAGTACAGGGAGAAAGTTTCTGAACAGAAAGATCAAGAATTGACAAATGGGACCTCATAAAATTACAACGTTTCTGTAAGGCAAAGGACACCATCAAGAGGACAAATCAGCAACCAACAAATTGGGAAAAGATCTTCACCAATCCTACATCAGATAGAGGGCTAATATCCAATAAATATAAAGAACTCAAGAAGTTAGACTCCAGAAAACCAAACAACCCTATTAAAAAATGGGGTACAGAGTTAAACAAAGAATTCTCACCTGAAGAACTTCAGATGGCGGAGAAGCATCTTAAAAAATGCTCAACTTCATTAGTCATTAGGGAAATGCAAAACAAAACAACCCTGAGATTTCACCTTACACCAGTCAGAATGGCTAAGATTAAAAATTCAGGAGACAGCAGGTGTTGGAGAGGGTGTGGAGAAAGAGGAACACTCCTCCACTGCTGGTGGGGTTGCAAATTGGTACAACCACTCTGGAAATCAGTCTGGCGGTTCCTCCGAAAACTGCCTTGAACTTTTAAGCCTTCTGGTCAGAACATGCAACTTGAGTTCACATTGTGTCATATGTGTTCAAAGTCCTTTCTCTTTCAGGCTCCCATTGGGATTTTAACGATGTCTACAAACTCTTTGAGAATGATTGAACATAAATTCCTTTAAGTTAAAAAACTTGAATTCTATTGAACTTTTTGTAGAGTATTTTATTACTTAGACATTATGGCTTGTCTACTAACTGGAGCCGGGTTGAACTAGATTTTGCCATTATTTAAAAAATTTGGCTTTTCTTTTCTGTTTGTTTTTTAATTTTGAGTAATCTGCATCCAAACTGGTTTGCCAGGCTTGGCCTTCTTGCTTTCAGCCAGAAAGGGTTGTAGATATTAGTTATTCATACTTTCCACATGCCAGCTTCCTTATGGCTTCAACTTTGTTGGCTTTCCCACCCCGCCCCCCCCCCCCCCCCCCCGTGATCATGTCAGATACTATTTTCCCATCATTACAGTGACAATAAATACTCTTATTTCTAATTTTGTTCACATGCATTTTGTAAAAGAGCTCTATTACTCAGAGCTTCCCTCTAATAGCAAATTTTAAATGATTCACATAGAGTTTGGTGAAATTTTTATTGAATCAATAATAGTCTTTAAAAACACACACATATTTCTTTTTCCAAAACACACGGTATGAAAGCTCTTCACAGTTTAGTATATTAGAGGATTTCTGATGGACTGATACCATAGAGGGTTAGTGTCAATACTAAATAGTTTCTTTATCACCACTTGATAATGCTCCGTTTACCCATTACCAATTGCTTCGTGAACTTTTCCCACATTCGCTGGTCACTTATTATCTCTGAGAGTATTTGATGGTTTCCAGTAAGTGCACTGAGTTGTGTGAAGCGGCTGGCGAATGAACAACAGCTCTTTCTCCTGCTCCTCCTCTGTCACTAAATCCCACTGGACAGAGAAGCTGACTACATTGCACACCATCTTCCTCTGCACAGCCACCCACCCTTTGTCGATGTGTGAGTGGAGCTTCTTCAGTAGATCACAGCTGGACAGTGAGTCCCTCAAGGGGCATGGCTGGGCCCACAACCTAGTGCTGGTCATTGTTGCCCTGTTGTCTATGAGAAGAAGGTCACACTGAACCCTACTCTCATGCAGGGTTTTCTTCTTGACTGATAGATGCTTGACAGAGGCCATATTGACCAAGGTAGCCATGACATGGATGTAACTGGGAGGAGTGTAGCTTCTAGTCTTCACAATACCCCAAATACTCATGCCCTGGTAGTCAATGCTCTGCTGCCAAAATTCTCATCTCCCTCATGGCATGTTATCCTTTGGGCACTGGATGCCTATGATGAGAGCAAATCTCTGACTGAAAACAACTGGTTTTTAAAATTTTCCACTTGTTAGGCAAGCTATGCAAAATTTGAAATTCTTTCTGCATACAGTACTTCTTCCATACTCACAGGCTTCAGCTGAGCTTCACGGTAGAGAGAATGGAGCATTAAAAACTGGGGAAAAAAACCCATCCACTGTAATAAAGGGATGAATGAAGCTTGATTCTGTATATATTCAAAGTTTTTAGCCAACACGGTGAAGCTAGGCTTTTTAAGTTAGAAAAAAATGAAGTTTGTGCACGTGAAGCAAGACATGCCTTGCACTGGATCAAAGATTAATTTCTTTATTATGCATCATTTTTAGCATGTTTTTCCTTGTTTTTTTTTTTTGTTGGTTTTTTGAGATTTTTGTTTGTTGCTTTTGTTTTTGTTTTTGTTTTGAGCTGGAGTTTCTCTATATTTCCCAGGCTGCTCTAAAACTCACAGAGATGGCACTTACCTCTGCCTTTTATGGGCTGGGATTAAGGGTGTGCACTACTAGGCTGGCTTTCCTATTTTTTCACTTATTCATTCATTCATTCATTCATTCATTCATTCATTCATTCACTTTACATCCCAGTCACAGCCCCGTCACTCCTTTTCTCTCAGTCCCACCCTCACAAGTCCCTCTCTCCCATCTACCTCTCATCTTCTCCTCATAGAAGGGGGAGATCCCCTTGAGTACCTGCCTGCCCTGGGATATCCAGTTGCAGCAGGATAAATCCTCTCCCATTGAGGTCCAACTAGGCAGTCCAGCTAGGGGAAGGGGGTCCAATGGCAGAGAGACTCAGAGACAGCCTCCATTATAATTGTTAGTGAGCCCTCATGGAGACCAAACTGCACATCTGCTACAAGTGTTTAGGGAGCATAGGTCCAGCAGCTGCATGCCCTTCAGTTGGTGGTTCAGTTTCTGTGAGCCGCCATGGCCCAAGTTAGTTGATCTGTAGGCCTTTTGGGATCTCCTTGACTCTGGCAGCTTGCTCAGTTCTATCCTCAACTCTTCCATAGGACTTTTCCTAGGTTTTTTACACATCAATTTTCTGTTGCTGCCACAAATGACCTAAATATATATATATTTAATTAAATGTATAAAAGGATTATTTTAGCTCATGGTTTTGGAGTCATTAGCCAATGATCACATGATTTCATTGCCTTGGGAGGGAACATCATGGAGGGAAGTATGTGTTAGAAGAAAGATGCTCACTCCTGGGTGAGGCACCATGTCCCAATGTCTTAGAAGACACTCTACAAAGACCTTCCATGAAGCCCCACCTCCTATGTATTCTACCATCTTGCAGATGCTGTATACTCTGGTGATCCCACCGTGTATATTCGAGATCCAAATTATAGCAGGCATAGGCAGAAACTTTGATATTGTTTGATGGACTGAAAGAGCAACATGGAAATAAGTAAATGTTTGTTCAGCCAGAATCCTGGGACTTACTCTACCCTACTGAGGAAGAAGCCATCTAGTCAGTTGAGGTAGCCTTTCCATTGTCTTGTTTCTCTGCATTATTGTACTCTGGTGTCTGATGTCGCAGAACGAATCCCAATCTTCACTGTTAAAGAATATTATAGGGCTCTCGGTTAGTCTTTATAGCTTCTTTGCAGGAAGTTTTTCCCATTTATTTATGTATGTATGTATGTATGTATGTATGTATGTATGTATGTATATATGTATGTATGCATGTATGTATTAATTTTCTATCCCAGCCACTGCCTACCCCCATCCCCAATCCCCTCCCCCTCTTCATCCCCTTCTTTGAGAAGGGGGAAGTCCTCACCTAGGTACCAACCCATCCTGGGACATCAAGTCACTGCAGGACTAAGGGCATCCTCTTACACCAAGGCCAGGCAAGGCTGTGCAGTTAGGGAAACAGGATCGACAGGCAGGCAACAGAGTCAGAGGCAGCCCCTGCTTCAGTTACTGGGAAACACGCATGAAGATGGAGCTGAGCATCTGCTTTCTTGGAGTCTGTGTCAGGTGCACAAACCAAGTGGCCTCTGTCCTCATCTGGAAATGTGATGAGTGGGGTCCAGGTAAGTGAGGCTTCATTCAGCTTGCCACAAATGAGTGCTTTATTCTCAAAATCCTAGACAAAGGGAAGGTTGTTTGTATGGAGAGAAATGAAGAATAAAAGGTTATTCAGTTTTGTGCATTGATAAAATTATTCTTGCAAGGTTTAAATATATTTTTTAAGAATTCATATCACAAAAATATGTTAACTTTTAGGATGCTAAATTATTTCCTTTTGAAATTAATTCTCTTCATATGGTCATTTTCTTATACTTTTCAAAATCTCACTAATCTTTTGAGCAATTTAAACTTTCCTGTCCTTTCATTACTAAAAAATTTCCAAGTAAGTATCTTAGTTCAAAATAAGCACACTATCTGGTGCAAGTCCTGTCACCTTCAATAAACTGTCAACATCATTCTTTAATTGTGCAACTTGGACATGCCTTTTAAAATAGTGTTTGTTTTATGTGTGAGTGCTCTGCTGTTTGTGCATCTGCAAAGAGAGCACCATGTGGTTGCTGGGAACTGAACTCAGGACCTCTGGAAGAGCAGCCAATGCTCTTAACCGCTGAGCCATCACTCCAGATGCTAAACATGACTTTTGACTCAATATAATCTGAGAAACAAAACGCCAAAAGAAATAATGTGTATGAAGCACAGTTGGAACTTTTATTTTATTTTCATTGTAGGAGAAGGTTTTTTTTTTTAAATTAAATTCTTTATGTCTGGCCTTGATTCATTTTGCAATCTGCCTTGCTCATACATTTATGAAAATCACTGTTTACCTTCTCATCAGTTTTTCAACAAGTTATTTTACATCGTCAGATTTAATAATACCATGTTGTTGTTCAAAAATGCAAAATACTCCATTAATAGTGTTAGATTTTATTTTTTCAGTTAAAATTACTAATAACTTTGTTCCTCTTATGTTTCATTTTCTTGTATTCCTATTAGAGAACCTAAAAGAATAACGTGCCTTTCAGCTGACAGACAGCCTTTGAAGAATAGCTGTTTGAGGTGAGAATAAATTGATAGTGTAGTAACAGGGGTATGGTGATAGCTGTCCCGGGAGATAGCTTATGCATATGATGGAGGTCTGCCCATCCCTGCACGTGGAATACTGACACTCTTGAATTGAATAGGAGAGCATTTCTGTCTTGCACCTGCTCCAGAATATGACTGGCTGTCATGTATTCCAACAAAAGAAAGAAAAGCTGTCACTATAATTTAAGAAATATGCATAAGTGTATGAACAAGCAAAACATTTTGAGTGGTTAGAGTTTATTTTTATTACTCCATTATGCCCTACTAGTCTCTTTAAGTTTTGCTCAGTATTATGAGTGTTTTCTGTCGAGCTCATCAGTATGATGTCATCGTCACAGAAAGCCACTGAATTATTAAAGAGTGTCCGCACCCACAAGGCAGGAGCAAAAGGTTGCAGTGTTTGTGACTCCTGACTTCTCAGTGGCTCATAGCAAAATGACATCTAGGTGAGGCATAAATGCAGTTCTAGGAGGATTTCTTTAAGGTGTAAAATTTAAAGTTGAAACTGAATTGTAAAATTCCTGTAAAGTAAAATAATAGAATAAAATTGTATTTTAAAATTAGAAGATAAAAGACTTTTGAAAGTATTCAGGTTCCTGACATGTTGGCTTCTGGTTCTGCCTTTAAGTGTGTTAGAAATACTTAAATATAACTGCCTTTTCTCAGTTTTTTTTTTAAAACTGCATATTGATGTTTTCTGAGTTCAGAAGCCTGTCAAATTTCCCCATGTTTTCGGAGCAAGTGTTTCTTCCCATAGCATGACATGTCGATTTTCTCTGCCTCTGTCTTTTCATTTTTATTTTGCTTTAAAACCTTCAAGAGACCTTAAGACTGTACACACCCAAGTGCATATATGAAGTACACTCACAGTCGCACCTGACTCAACATTTAACAAACGTTTTACAGGCACGCACCAAAGTAATTTTCTTCACTGAGAGCGTTCACTATTGGGAATTAACCACTTATTTCATTGCTACTGATATTTAAAATGTCTTTGGATCTCTCCTTTTGAAATGCCCTCAGCAACCTGAAGAACATTTAAAGCCTATAAATATTCAGCAGTGCCGGCCATCAATCTTCAAGGATGACTGAGGAACAAGGGCAGTGTATTTATTTTTGAAGTATGTAAAAAGGCATGCAGAGCCATAAAAGATGAACAGGTAAACTGGTTGTTTCTGATAATCGATTTTTCGTCAGAGTCACACGTTTGTGAGAGGAAAATTGAAAAGGTAAGGCAAAAACAGGAGAGAGCTTCGTGACATCAAAGAAAACCATGAAATGTCCTCAGAGACTGTTAGAAAAATGTAGAGGACAGTGACGAAAAACATGCAATTATCTGCAACTCCTTAGCAGCCTGCGAAACACTGAGATTTTGCAGACTTTCCTTTCTATCCCCAAACCCAGTAAGTAAATCGGCAATGGAGACTAAAGTAAATTAAAATTAAATCTGATTAGTTCTTCTTAAGCCTCTGCCACCCACTCAGCACCAGTTTCTCCAGTGGGGAGACCAGGAAGGCTTTGTTGACCTGCTGAGCATCTCTGTGCTACACAGTGACACTCGGCCGATGATGCTTAGTTTCGGATAGATTACAACTCTGGGCAGTTTTCATGTTAGGAAGATACAAACTGATGAGAGATCAAAACCAACCATTGAATTCTAGATGCTACTCGAAGCTGCACACTGACTGCACAAGTCTCTTCGTGGCCCGACTCAAAACTCAGAGTGCAGTTCTTGGAATAGAAAATCAAGTGGCTGACGTATTAGACTTTGCCCTGGTTCAGCAGTGACACTCCCGTGATCCTGACAAATGACTTTGAGAAAATGATGGTTTCCTCATTTTATAAATAAATCATTTGAGACAGAAACTGCCAGAGCCTCTGCTTTATGCAGAAGTTTAAAGACACAAGTCAGTGAAGACAAAATTAATTGCTCAAGGTCATAGAGTTAAGACTTGGATCTAGGATGAGCAGCACAGGGTTTTTTTCTTTCCTGTTACTTTGTGAGATAACTGTTGAAATTTTTCTTTTAAATTTGAAAGTGAATCATTCTTTCAAAAAGGTTTTCCTGTTAGAAAAGATTCCCACGTCAGTGAATCGGAACAGTTTGAGAGGCAGTGCTTTCATAGCTCTATCTGGTTAACCAGAAAAAAAAAATCTATACTTGGTTTAAAAGTTAAGGAGACTTTTGCTTCTTGTTAGTCTTTTCTTGGGCTCAAATTCTTCCAGTGGTTTCTGGGTCAAATGTTTACATTGTTCATCATAGGTAATCCCAGTAAGCATAATTGATTGTGTTAAAGGTTATCTTCTATCCATCAAGAAGTCAGACACTAAAGCCCTAGGTTTTGTATCTGATGCTTAATCCACCAAATGACCATACGATTTATAAAGCGGTGTGTTGTTGAGCTCAACTGCAACCACTTTATTTCACATAAAATATTATATTCTATGGATACAGAGACTAATTCACAGAAGGCGTATTTCCATATCCTCTTATATTTGTTGTGCTAGCCCTCAGAAGAGACATGGACGCTATTTTACTTAAAGTAAGAAAAAAAAAAAGGTAAAGACATTTACATTAGAAAAGAATTGATGGACTCTTTATAAAGAGCTACAATTGTCAATATTTCTTTTTCTATTTTCTTGTGGAAATAGAGCAGTAAAACAAGACATCTGTGGTTCACAATGCTCAACCGAGTGTTTCATTCTGTATAATTCCTCATGTGCCTGGCAGAGCAACTCCAAAGGAGCCCATCGCGGTCTATGTATGGCCTTACGCATCCTCATTTGTTGGAGTGGGAGAAAGATGAAGGCTGGAATTGTTTAGATATCGGAACCATTCTCAATATTTAAAAACTGAGTCCTATTGATTGTTATTAAGCCATTATTAGGTTGTACTATCTCACAAATACTTTTTGAAGTTTTATAGTATATAGTATTTCAATGATAAATGTATTTTGCCTCTATTAATTTAAAATGTGTTCTGGTATCTTTCATAACAATGTTTGCTGTCAGATCGCTTTGCTATATTTTTCCTCTCAGAATAAAACAAGCCAGAGAAGAGAGAGGAAAAGGAAGCTACTTTTGAGAGGGCAGTTTAGAGAGGAGGAGAAAGTGTTATAGAAACAGGCTGAAGAGAGAATAAGCTAGACACAGGAGAAGACAGAATTAGTCAGAGAATGAGAAGAAGGCAGAAGATTAGAACAGATTGCTAGAGTTACTTTGAGGCCAAGCAGAGCGATTCAGCCAGAAGCCAAGAGGAGAAGCCGGTTTGAATCAGTCAGCATAGAAAGGACTTTGAGCCAGAACAGTTGAGTTGAACCAGCCAGCCAGAGTTCTTAAAGGGCTACAAAGGGTGACCTTATTCAGCATTAAGTCTCAGGGGCTGAAACATTTTAGGCCTAGGTAGGATTGTATGGAGCCCGGAAGTGTCCCTGTATGAGACCTAGGTTAGTAGACAGAGGCAGTAAACTCAGAGACAATAATTACTACAGGATAATAAGAGTTAACCGAACCCATAGCTAAATTATTATATTCACTAGAAACACTAATGTTAAAAATACTGACCTTATCAATTATAGGTAAAGCTGTGGATAAACTATAACTTTCACATTCCTATGAAAATAAGAAATGGCCAGGTATGGTGGCACATGCCTTTAATCCCTGCACTTGGGATGTAGAGGCAAGTGAATTTGCAAGTTCAAGAACAGCTAAGCTAGGTCTACTTAACTTTGAACTAGAAATCCATATGTACATTAACAACAACAAAGGAACAAATGCATGTGGCCATATAATGGAATACCAATACGAGTGAAGTTGAATGAAAGGGAAACATTGTATATCACTCTAAAGAAAAAAGCCAGGAACAGGAAGGGGGATAGAAGGAGGGCCTGCAACTGCATAGGAAGACCCTTGGTAAGATGGTGGATATGTTTGCCGTCCTGTCGAGGCAGTGGTCATACAGACATCTGTCAACACCCATCATCTGTGGACTCAAACAGGCAGAATGTATCGTATGTGAACTGTGTCCCAATTAGACTATTAAAAATGACTCCCCATCAAAACCTCAGGAGGATCCACATCTTAGTGTCCGTACTTGTCTATGTCTCAACTTGGAAGCTGCTTTCACCGATTTTTAATCTGGGTGTGGATACCACAGCTTTACTCAGTGTGAGAAAATCCACTTGCACATATGCACTTTTTTATAAATACGAAACAGTTCAACAACCCCATCCCCACCAAAAATAAAAAGTAAAAAGACTCTGAAAATCTGACTTTCCAGGACATGCAGGCCGTCACACAGTAAGCTGAGAGACGTTTGTTTTCCTTCCTCTTTCTCTTAGCATTGAAGAGATGAAAATGGGAGGTGGAGACAACTTGCCCAAGCGGTGGCTATTTCAGTTCAGGCCACAGCTGGACTTAGGGTTTTATTTTGCCCACTTGTGATTTTTCCAGTCAGTGAAAGGGCAGGCCCATGAAGGTCATATTAGAAAACAATCATCCTGACTCCCGAGGGACATTCCTTCCCCTGCACAGCATAAGCCACAACGACTAACATCAGAGTCCTTCAAAGCTCTGGGCAGTATTCACATCAACAGTTTGTGAGATACAGTACAACTGAGCTTTGTCAGTTACCACAGTGGAATTGGTACGGTCTTTGGGACAAAGAATTATGAAGAAAAACACTACTTAAAATAGAAGACCTCCTACTAGTAGAAAAAACATGTTGATGCTTATAGAATGAAATGATCTGAGGAAAACAAATAAAATAACAGTAATAATAAATGCAACAATGTTTTGAGCAAACAAAAAATAAGAAAAACTTATGTATCACAGATATTCAATACATTTCATTGCCAACAACTCAGTGGAAGAATCTTTTTTTCTTTAAAATATTATTTATTATCAGGACAAAAAAAGAAAGAAGTACCTGATATTAAAATACATAGTTTTGTTTAGAAACTGATTTATAAAATAAAAAGACGTAAGTAATAATTCTATATAATTAAAATAGACACACTCTATAACCTAAGCATCATTATCATGATGCATTGAATGCAGGAGACAGTTAAAGGAAGACAGACTGTCATGACCAGCTTCGAGTGAAGAAGGGAGGTGTGAGGCATGCTGGGAAGGTAAAGGCTGCATCTGTAGTAGAGCAGTAGACAACTGGCAATTCCCAGTAGGTTTCTCAAATGTCACCCCCTGTGTCCTTTAGCTGTTGCTCAGGACTTTTGTCCTTCTCCAAGTGCCCAAAGATTCTATTCTGTTCTCAAAGCATCCTTCTTGCATAGGAGGAAGAGAGGCTGGCCTGACTCTCAGTCCAACTATAATTGGTTTATCTCACTTTACCTGCCAGTAATTGTTTTAGAAAGCCCACACAATCATCATCTGGCTAGTCAGGAATAGGAGATCTCCTAGGAACCTCCAAGAAAGAGTCTTCTCTCTTCAATAAGTTACACAGAAGATGCCCTTCTCATCAGGAAATTACTTAGCTGTGATTCTTAGTTGCAGATTTTGGTACTCTCTTGTTGTATTTATGGGCAAAGTTGGTGTGTGAAAGGGACAGTATTAAAACCAGAACATAGCCCTTATTGAATCCATAAATTGCCCAATAAATTACCCACCGTCAAAGCTGCTTCTGAGGAGCCATACAGCTTTGAAGGCTTGGTTTTAGCCTCAGTTTTCTCAGCTCTCAAATGAAGGTCACCTTTTACTTGATCTCCGTAGGATCTGTCAACTCTGCTTGTCATATACAACATAGCCCAGTGTGTCCATAGACATGAGTTTGTAAAATTGCCTAGGACCAAACAGTTGAAAGGTTCTGAAACACTGTAAATATCGCAAACTGTATCTGTCTAGTAAGGATAAAAAGTGAGAACTGCTTGGGGAGAAGCTAGAGTGAATTGCAAGAGGTGATGTTTAGTCTAGACCCCAGGTTCCTATTCCTATACTGATCACAATATAACGGAAGACATAGGTTAGTTACATAGCCTCCCTTCACCCAATGTTCTTTGAGCCATTTTATCTTCATATGGAGATATTTTGTAAGTTGGGGCAAATACAAACTCTCAGTACTCTTAATCTACAATTTTGGAAATTTTGATCAAAGGAAATTAAATGGAATTGTTCTTCTTTGTGTTAGAGGGTCACAGGGATCTGCCCTCTCTCTCACACTCTATGGTGTTACTATTGCTTGAGAGCATCTATTGTTCTAAAGTCATTTTCACTTGGTTCAGGTTTGTAGGCATTTTAGAACTGATGGACCTTTTAATAGTTTGCTGACATTCATCACATACTTACAAAAGCCCTTATTTCACTCCCGGAGTGTTTCTGAGAAGTAAACGTTTTCCTAGCAGAATGTTTTTTTTCTAATTTCATCAAGTGGTTGTCTTTTTGAGGTTATTGTTTGTTTCGTAAGACTCCAAAGAACCAAGTAACCCAATTAAAAATGGGTAACAGAACTAAACAGAAAATTCTCAACTGAGAAAACTTGAATGGCTGAGAAGAACCTAAAGAAATGTTCAACTTCCTTAGTCATCAGGGAAATGCAAATTAAAACAATCATTAGATGCCACCTCATACCAGTCAGAATGGTTAAGATCAACAACTCAGGTGACAGCTATGCTGCCGCCGAGAATGTGAAGAAAGAGGAACACTCCTCCATTGCTAGTGGGATTGCAAGTGGTACAACCACTCTGGAAATCAGTTTGGCAGTTCCTCAGAAAATTGGGCATAGTACTACCTGAGGACCTAGCTCTACCACTCCTCCTGGTCATATACCCAGAAGATGCTCCAATGTATACATGCTACACTATGTTTATAGCATCCATATTTATAATAGCCAGAAACTGGAAACAAACCAGAAGTCCCTCAGCATCGGAATGGATACAGAAAATGTGGTATATTTACATAATGGAATACTCCTCAGCTATTAAAAACAATGACTTCATGAAATTCACAGGCAAATGACTGGAACTTGAGAATATCATCCTGACTGAGGTAACCCAGTCACAAAAAAACACACATGGTATGCACTCATAATAAGTATATATTAGCCCAAAAGTTTGGAATACCCAAGATACAATTCACAGACCATACATAGGAAGCTCAAGATGAAGGAAGACCAAAGTGTGGATGCTTTGGTCCTTCTTAGAAGGGGCACAAAACACTCATAGGAAGAAATATGGAAACAAAGTATGGAGAAGAGACTGAAGGAAAGGCCATCTAGAGACAGTCCCGCCTGGGGATCCATCCCATATACAGCCACCAAACCTGGGTGCTATTGTGGATGCTGGGAAGTGCTTGCTGACAGGAACCTGATATGGCTGTCTCCTGAGAGGCTTTGCCAGAGCCTGACAAATAACAGAGGCGAAAGCTTGAAGCCAAACATTGGACTGAGCGCAGGGGTTCCTGATGGAGGAGTTGAAGAAGGGACTGAAGGAGCTGAGGGGGTTTGCAGACCCACGGGGCGAGCTACCGTGTCAACTGGCCAGACCCCCCAGAGCGCCAGGGAACTGGACCACCAACCAAAGAGTACACATGGAGGGACCCATGGCTTCGGCTGCATATGTGGCAGAGGCTGGCCTTGTTGGACATCAGGGGAAGGAGCGGCCTTTGGGCCTGAGGGTGTTCAATGCCCCAGTGTAGGGGATGCCAGGGCAGGAAGGTGGGAGTGGGTGGGTGGGTGGGGAAGCACCCTCATAGAGGCAGGGGGAGGGGCGGTGGGATAGGGGGTTTCCGGAGGAGAGACACAGATAGGGGATAACATTTGAAATGTAAATAAAGAAAATATCCAATGAAAGGAAAATAAAAGAAAAAGAATAACAACAACAGCAGAAACTGGGTCTCTCATAGTACAGACCAGCTGTAACTCACTGCATAGTCAGGTCTGAGCTTCAGTCATAGAGGCGAGATGCTGCATCCCGAGTGGTTAGTAGTATTTCAATGGCTGAGGTCCCTAGCTTCACAAAAAGGAGGGAGCACGATGAACACTGGCATTCAGAGCTTTCTGCTTCCTCGCTGCAGAAAAGCGACTGTGAACTCAGCCACATTCTCCTGGTGTCCTGCATCCCTTGCCTCTCAGACTGAAAGCCAAGCCCTTCTTTTGGTTGCTTTGGTCAGGCACATTTTTTTTTTTGTTCTCAGCAATAAAGCTAACATTTAGCAGTAATCGTACCATCATGAATGTGGGACCTCTGTCAAAATAAACCCAACATTCCAGAAGGGGATAGAAACCAGATGTGACTAAATCATGTGGGCCGCTACACAAGCCACATTTAATATCAGTCCTATCCTTCAACTTGGCGGTTCTGTGAGCTACTTTTTGCATCAGTCAGTTTCTGGAAAGGTTACCGGCATTTGCAGGTTTCAGGAAGCATATCCAATGGACTGATTGAGTCCATAGCTTAAGTCTCAGTGCATTGATTCCTAACATGGTGGGCTTGCCCCTGATTTAACCAAAATCTGCAAGTGGTTCTCTGTCTCTCACCATGCTAATGTTCGGAACTAACTCTTCTTGTCAGCCTCAGGAACCAGCCTGTCTCACAGCTACACCCTTTTGTTTACAAGGTAAAGGAGCTGTCGACACCCAGAGGACAATCCACTGTAGATAATGTTGCTAAATTTATAGCAACCAGCAACTATGCCAACCGAGAATATACCTCACAATGATAAACCACAGGAAAAGACTTTATAAACATAGTGAATTCTACCATCTTGGAAGCAAAACTTCACGCTCATAGTTTTGTTCAGCAATAGCAGTTCAAATGTATGAGAAGGAAATACTTTATTTCAAAAACTGATACTTCTGTTTATTGACAGGGTACAGCTGAAACGTTAAGAAGTAGACACATGCTCGAAGTTTCTCACTCCAAAAATCAGCAGCCTGACAACTATTCAAGATTCAGTGCAGAACTCTGGCTCCTTAGCCTGGGCCTCACGTTCAGAAACTGCCTTTTTGAGGTCATATAGAATGTTATACAACATTTCTATAGATCAGCATTTTTGCGGCAAAATTATGACCTAATTAAAGGTGTGGCTTTTCGTATCAACCAGATTTTTGTTTTGTTTTGTTTTTGAGAACACAAAGTTGTACAACATATGTGGATTTTTAAAAGCAAATATAGCAATTCCTGATTGGCTGCCACTGGATCACCAATCAGGCAGGCTTTAGTTTGGCCCTCATGCACAAGTTGCCCCACTTGCTGTTTACCAAAGTTTATGTGGAAGCAGCCACTGCCCTGGCAGCAGGAATTTTTGTGTTCCTCCTACACATGAAGGTGATGGGGATCATACTCAGGGCCTATGCAAGAGCCCCCTCCCAAATAGTCACTACCTGTCTATTACATTTGATCATCTAATATTCTTTAATTAAAAATAAAAACCCTTGAGTATGTTCCCTGTTAGTGTGTGTGTGTGTGTGTGTGTGTGTGTGTGTGTGTGTGTGTATTAGTTTGGTGTGGATGCCATAACTCACAGTTATAGGCTAAGTATCACAGAAATTTCTTCTCACGGAATTTTGGTGCTAGTGATGTAAGTTTCTGCTAAGACCTCTCTTGTTGTGTTGTTAGTGTTTGTCCTCTCCTTGGGACTTCACCTAGTTACTCTGTTCCTGTCAGTGATTAAATGTCCTTTTATGAAGACACTGGTCCTACTGGGTTGGAGCATATTCTGATAATTTCATTTTAACCTTAAAGACCTTATTTCCAAAGCAGTTATGTTCTGAGGTACTGAAGATTGGGAATTCAACATAAGAATTTTCAGGGAGCTGTGGCTATAGCTCAGACAGTAAAGCAGAGGTTAAAGGAATGTAAACATATGCAGATACATATGTATATATGTGCATATTATATACACTATATATAGATATATATTTATATATAATATATATTTATATAAATATTTATCTATCATATCTATATGTGTATATATATATATATCTGTCTCTAAGAGAGAGAGAAAGAGAGAGAAAGAGAGAGAAAGAGAGAGAGAGAGAGAGAGAGAGAGAATCAGATGTGGTAGTGTTTGTGGTCCTACTACTGGAGAGGCAGAGCCAGGTCAGTCCCTGGGCCTCCTAGCTTACCTGGCAAGATCCAAGTCAGTGAGAGGCCCTGTCTCAAAGGAAAGATACATGTGGAAGCCAGAGGACTAACCTCCAGTGTCATTTCCTCAGATGCTAGAGGACACACACACACACACACACAGAGACAGAGACAGAGACACACAATGAAGCCAATGGCACTTAAGTCCCTGTGGCAGAGCTTCAGAACATACCCATGGTCTCTCTGTCACCTGAACATCTGAAAATCCACATAGTCCTCTGGATTTGGCCCTTGGGGTTGGAACGCAGATATCCAAAGCTCATTCTCTCTTTTGAGAAGCTCCCCAGTTCTCTTTGGGGAGCTTTTTTTCTGAATTGGAAATGTCGTTTATAAAGCAGTAAATTTTAGTGTTTTCCTTTCTTGTATGAGAAGGGCCTCTTCCGTGGGCTTTTCGTACCAACACCTTCGGAAGGCGCTGAAGGGCAGCATTCGACACACAGTTGGTCAGGTTCACTTCTGAGAACTTGAGGTTAGTGAAAAAGAAGCTCATGTTGTCAGAACGTATTGATTTCCGCCCTGGTACCATCTCACTGAGCATATGTTAAGTAAGTTATTTCAAAATCCTCCTCCTCCTCACCACCATGATTGCATGCTCCGTAAGCCCAGCATGTTTGGTTCCCATTGGACTCCAAGCCGAGTCCCTGACTGACTGACCTTCCACCGACTTATATGATGATAACAACATAAAGACAGAAAAACTCATAAACAGCCTTCAGGCAATGATGGGTTTTAGGCAGGAACCACCAATGGGTGTGTGTGTGGGGGGGGTGAATTATGAAAAAGATTCATTCAAAAAGCTGTTTTAAAGTTTCTCAATTTCAACTATCCATAAATATGGCAATTATTCCCAATAAAAAGATAAAACAACTATCAGAATCTTAAAGAAGGTTTAGTTATATGAGTAGTTTAAGAGACATAAAGCTACTTTTTTTTTAAATTTTTCATCCTAAAATTGAAGTCATTTAAAGCAGAATACTGGCAAAAGGGTACAGAGGTGAGCATCTTCATAAGCTGGTGGATACTGAGCTTTCAGGAGGGCATGCTGGCTGTAACTAGAACATCAAAATACCCTGTACTCATAGGAAGATGCTACAGAATAAGGGATATACGAAGTGAACAGACATTATACAAATACAGGGAAAGCTAAGGAAATGAAAGCCCACAGGGCTTTGAATCAGAGACTCATTCACTATGGACCACTGCAGACAGAGTGGGTAAACAAAGTGCTCCCAGAAACATATGAGTGCTCCCAGAAAACTGTGAGGGCTTAACGTGGATACAGATGTGGAATTTTCCCAACAGGGGGCTTCTGTAAAGTCTTGGGAGAACCAGAGAGCAGGAGATGTGCTGCCAGGATCTGATAAGCGCCAGTGTTTATAGTAGAGAGTGACGACAGCGTGTGTCCTGCTCGGGCAGCTAGAGCCTTCAGAAAGTCAAGGCAGTCTTTGCAATTTCCAATGGACAAATCTCCCAGGTGTCCCCGAGTCCTAAGCTATTGGGAGAGGATTGCGGGAAACAGAGTCTCCAGCCTTGTCAAGTTGACAATAGAACAAGGTAGAACTCTTATCTTTCGATCCTGCTGGGGTCTCATTTCACATCTGGGATTAAAACTGATAGAGTGGGACACAAAGCCAACCAAAGCTGGATTTAGAAACCAAAACCAAACAAAAACCCAGGGCTGGAAGGAGATGTGGCTCACTGCATAAGATACGTGCTCATTTGCTAGTTCATTTCCCAGTCCCCACACCAGGTGGCTCAGAACCACCTGTAGCCACAGCTCCAGGGATCTGATGCCCTCTTCTGGTCATCTTCTGCACTCATATTCACTTGAACAAAAACACATTTACGTATGCACGCACGCACGCACCCATGCACGCACCCACGCACGCAAGCACGCACAGAGCCTTAGGGTTTCTATTGCTATGGTGAAGCACTAAGACTGAAAAGCAAACTGGGGAGGCTTATACTTCATACTTCCACTCTGTAGTCCATCACTGAAGGAAGCCAGGATAGGAATCGAAACAGAGAAGGATCCTAGAGGCAGGAGCTGGGGAAGAGGCCATGAAGGGATGCTATTTATTGGCTTGCTTCTCCTGGCTTGCTCAGCCTGACTTTTAGTAAAATGCAAAACCACTAACCAAGAGATGGAACCACCCACAGCGGGCTGTCCCCTCTCCCCACCAATCACTAATTAAGTAAATACCTTATAGCTGGATCTTATGGAGACCTTTTTCTCAATTGAGGGTCCCTCCTTCCAGATAACTCTAGCTTATTTCAAGTTGACATAAAACCAGCCTACACACACACACACACATACACACACACACACACACATTTACATATGCACGCACGCAAACATGCACGCATGCACCCAGCCACGCATGCACCCAGCCATGCATGCACGCGCGCGCGCGCGCGCGCGCGCGCACACACACACACACACACACACAGAGAGAGAGAGAGAGAGAGAGAGAGAGAAGTTCCACCATACGATTGGCATAATAGATAAAATTAGAACTAATTCAGTTTCTCTACAACATAAGAATGTGTGAATAGTTGAGGTAAAACAGACAAGGCATTCATCTTAAAAATGACCCTGGACGACACACAGGGACACCGAGGCTGCCTCTGCTTTTAACTAGTAAATAGACTCCTAAAGGAATATATTTGGTTTTTGCACTTTCTGTAATAAGTTCTCACGAAGCCCATCTGGCCTTGAACTTGCTATGTAGCCTATGATGACCCTCAATTTATTCCCCTGCCTCCATTTCTCACATAGTAGGATGAAAGGAATGAAGAACTATGTTAGCCTGTCAAATGATTTTCAGTGACACGCTTATAACCTCATGATGTAGACTCTTTAGATTCAAAAGAACATTCATCAGAGATACAGTTTTTGAATGTTTGCAGATGTAACTTTTTAAATATACCTTTCCGGACCCAAGTTGCTGAAGTGGTTTGCAGCGCCATAGGAGGAGCAATGATATGAGCCACCCAGTACTCCCAGAGCTCCCAGGGACAAAACCATCAACCACAGAGTGCACATGGAGTTTCCCCTGGCTCCAGACACATAGGCAGCAGAGGATGAACTTGTTGGACATCAAAGGGAGGAGAGGACCTTGGGCCTGGAAAGACTAGATGCTGCAGTGTGGGGAAATGCTGGGACAGGGAAGTGGGACAGGGTTGATTGGGACAATGGGGAGGGATGATGGATTATGGGAATTTTGGGGGGGGCAGGAAAGGGGACAACATTTTAAATGTAAAGAATATATCTAATAAAAATAAATAAATAAATATACCTTTCCATTTCCCCAAAGCTATCTTTTAAACAATGTGAATCCAGGGCTGGAGAGATGGCTCAGCGATTAAGAGCACTGTCTGCTCTTCCAGAGTTCAATTCCCAGCCACCACATGGTGGCTTGCAACCATCTATCCTGGGAATCTGATGCCCTCTTCTGGCATTGGGTGTACATACAGATAAAGCATTCATTTGCATAAAATGAATAATCTTTTAAAACTCTGAATCAAGTTACAGGTATCCCTTGGCTAACACTCCAGCATGGTTTTCTACTGTGCTTCAAGCAACACAAACGCTCACACAGTCTGCACAATGCCAGAAGCTTCTGCTGGTGATTCTGGCTGCCTCTCAGCTCCTCTTGCATCACCCAGCTGTGGCCTGACTGGGCTTTGGTCAGCTTCAAGCACAGATCCAAGTCTCTCAGAATCTTCATTAGCCACTATTATTCAGATCTCACATCAACTGCCGCTTTCTTTTTTATGGTTTTGAAGGCTTGTTTTATTCATTAATATGTGCATATGTCTGTGTGTAGTTTGTACACATGAGTGCAGGGGCTGTGGACGAGAGCATCGGATCCCCTGGAACTGAAGCTACAAGTGGAAGTGAGCCATCTGATGGGCTCATAGGACAGAGAGCAGAAAATAGTACCGTCTGCATTCTGTGAGTAGCCAGGTCCCCAGTCTGGGGTTGTCTTATTCCCTCTGGGATGAGATAAAAATGTATATGTGTATGTATATGATGTATAATGTATATGTGTATGTATAATGTATATGTATATGATGTGTATGTATATGCATATGATGTATAATGTGTATTATATGTATATGATGTATATGTATATGATGTATATGTATATGATGTATAATGTGTATGTGTATGTATATGATGTATAATGTGTATGTATATGATGTATATGTATATGATGTTTATGTATATGTATATGATGTATAATGTGTATGTGTATGTATATGTATATGATGTATATGTATATGATGTATAATGTATATGTGTATGTATATAATGTATATGTATATGATGTGTATGTATATGCATATGATGTATAATGTGTATGTATATGATGTATATGTATATGATGTGTATGTATATGATGTATAGGTATATGATGTTTATGTATATGATGTATAATGTGTATGTGTATGCATATGATATATAATGTGTTTGTATATGTGTATGTGTATGCGTATGTATAGTATATATGAGAAAAAACAATCAAGGTGAATGTTAATTAGGTTTTATTTTGGAGGAAGAGGAAATCTGTACTTAGTTGTTTTTTTTTTTAAATTGGTTTGGGAATGTTTCATAAGATAGTTTTTCCAATATAATCAATGAAAAACCTTCTGATATTCTGATTGATATTCTAGTTGATTTCATTAGCGAACATAATTCAAGGGTAAGCTGATAAATAAAAACCTGGTGGTGTGTACTTAGCTTAGTTTGTGCTCCCTGGCTCTCTCGGATTCCTTACAGCAGATGCAACCGTATACGTCAAGCCTCCTTTCTAGACCTGTAACTGGGAGCTATTGTGTTTGATTCTTATGAACACACGAATTTTGGTTTCAGCTTTGGCAACTTTTCATTCTTTCCACGTCCCCTGGGGAAGTAGGAAGGGATTCAGAAGTAGCCATAGGAGATCCCTCTTGCTAACTGCTGCTGGGGAAAAAATCATGGAGTGGTGTGAAATGTTCTCACTGTAGAACACATAGCTGCTTTGGCTGAGTCCGTGCCCAACCCATTTGCTCTCTCTCTCTCTCTCTCTCTCTCTCTCTCTCTCTCTCTCTCTCTCTCTCTCTCTTCTCTCTTTCTCTCTCATGATTTATCCAACCTTCTCTCTTTTCCAAAAGGAAAGGTCTATCTCATCTAGCAAACCTTAGATAACTCCAGCCCTCCCTTCACTTTCAGAAGGACCTCTGGGCTGTACGGAGATAACAGAAGGGTTTCCATCGGAAGGGTTTTCCTTCCATTCCCACCAGTCAAAACCAGCCCCAACTCTCCCCACTTCCTTTCTAATAGCACAGAGGTCCCTCCCTTCTGCCTAAAGGTTTTCTCTCTGTGGGAGGCACTTATACGCCTGGTCCCATCAACTTTCACATCTTGGTTATTCATGCCCTGTGTTAGATCCTCCTCTTGAAGGGTTAGGCACAGTGAGCTGAGCCTGATAAATAGAATTCAGCAAAATGACACAGTATTACGTATAACAAAAGGCTACAAAATGATTCTGAATCTATCTTGGGAACCCTCTGGGTCCCTCTTGCTCACTCCCCTACTTTGAAGAAGCCAGATAGCTTGCTAGGAGCTGGCTTATTGAGAGGCGCATGTTCTAAGCTGACTGACATCCAGCAGGCACTGAATCTCCCTAACAGCTGCTTCCCTGGTAGCATCTTCACATGAAACGACAGCCCATGCACATAGCTGGACGGCAGTGGCATGAGAGACCTTGGTCTGTACCGTCCACCTGAGATGACCCCCTGACCTCTGAGCCATGGAAGATGTGAGATGATGATTGTCATTTGCTTTTGTCTTACTGTGTGGAGACAGAGCCCCACTGTTTTGCCCTGGCATTTTATGCTGCTAAATGTTGGACTGTGTTTTAATGAAGCAGTAGATGGCTAACCCAACCTCAATCTAAGCTTTGGATCCTTCTTACCCGTACCCTTCTCATCCCCTTCTCTTTTCTCCCTATCATGAAATGATCCTTTTTATTTACTTCTTGTCTGAAACATGGGTGGAAATGCTTAAGAGTGTCTTCACCCTCCTGCTGTTGCATATATCCTCGTTCTTTGGAGCCACCATTGAATTGTCAACACTGAACATGTCCCTTTCATTCTACTCTCTTGCATCTCTTTCCACTGTAATGTGCCCTCTAGTTTGTCACCTTTAACACATACACACTGCTCATCAATGACCTCAGTGACTTGACCCTACTGGATATTTTACTATTTAGGAAACTTACTCTCTATTTGGGTAAACTCACTTCCTATTGAATTTCATATTGATAGATCAAGCTCCTTCCCAGGCTGTAGATGCACGTCTCCAGCAGCTCCTTTCAGCGAATGCAGAACTGCTTTCATCATTATCTGCTCTTTCTGTCTTTCTCTTCTTCTTCTTCTTCTTCTTCTTCTTCTTCTTCTTCTTCTTCTTCTTCTTCTTCTTCTTCTTCTTCTTCTTCTTCTTCTTCTTCCTATCCTAGTCAATGACACTGATACTTGGACATTTTTGTCAGAACTATGAAAGTAGCAAACTTAACACCCATTTCTTAATAATTTGCAATTTTGTCCAGTTCTTTCCACTCAGAATGCTATGACTTGGCCCAAGAAGTCATCTTCTTGCTTGGAAATTGTTATGACAAACCTTCTGACTGGTTTCCAACTCATTACTGTCTCTGACATCTCAGAGAGGGTTCCAACATAGGAAAAGTACCAATTCTCTATCTAAAATCCTCCAATATCCTCCCAGAGCCCATAGGATAAAGTCAGTTTTTAAAATAGTATTTTATGTGTACCATACACATAGCTGGTGCCCTAGGATACCAACCAGAAGATGTTGGATTCTCTGGAATTGGGTTGCATATAGCTTGAACCACCATGCTGGGAATTGAAACCAGGTTCTTTTTGAAAGCAGGTCTTAATCATTGAACCATCTCTCTAGCCCCCAAAGCAAAAATTTTCTACCAAAGTTAACCAGTGGTACCTTAAGGCTATTTTTTGCTAAAATACTCTAACAAAACAATTTAATGGACAAAGGGTTTGTTTTGGGGTCGAGGCTCAGTGGTGTAGTCCATTGTGTCAGCACAGTCACAGCACTAAGAGCTTAAGACAGCCAGTCACAATGTATCTGTAGTCAGCAGAGCTTTTGCATCCACTTCTTTTTTCATTTTCGTGTGGTCCAGGATCCAGCCAGCAGGTGGAATGGTGCCACCCACAGCATGCCCACGAGGCATGCCCAGAGGCCCATCACCCAGCTCATCCTAGATTCTATGAAGTTGATAATAAACACTAATCTTCACAGCCCACCATCTTGTTTGTCATCCGAAAGGAATACTTTTGACGGCTAGGGTGTGAAACTGAGGCTGGACAAATGGAGAGGCCTTGTGTGATCTGGCCTGTTGAGTATTAGAAATGCAGCTGAAGAGATGGCTCAGTGGTTAAGTGCACTGACTGCTCTTTCAGAGATCCTCAGTTCAATTCCCAGCAACCACACAGTGGCTCACAACCATCTGTAATAGGATCTGATGCCCTGTTCTGGTGTGTGTGTGAAGACAGTTACAGTGTACTCATATACTCATATACATTTATTTGTAAATAAAAAGAACGAAAGATGACTAGAGTGATCAAGGAAATGCATTTCTAAATTTATTATCTTATACAATTTAAAAATAAAAGACCTTTGACGTGACAGATATTCAGCAGTGGCTCTCATATTGCATCAGAACGACCAGAAGGCCTGAGACCTTACCCACTCCTCAAGAGGTCTCCAATATAGTTCTTTTGAAGTCAGGGTCTTCTATCATATTCCGAGTAGGAGTGATGAAGCTTGTTTAGAGGCCATGCGTTGCTCTGGTCTGGTTAAAAGTACAAACTATGGAGATAGCTCTGTCAGTAAAGTACTTACTGCCCCAGCATGAAGACCGGGTTTCGATCTTCAGAACCCAGGTGAAAAGCTGGATGTGGTGATGTGTGCTTGTGACCCCAATGCTGGGCATTAGGACAGTGAATCCTTAGAGTGCTTTGGTCAGCCAGTCCAGACAAATGGATGGGTTTCAGGCTCAGTGAAAGTTTAAAATAAATATAAAAGTAGAGCTCCAGGCATGCTAACACACACGTAATCCAAGAACTTCTGAGGCAGAGGCAGGTGGCTCTCTGAGTTCCAGCCTAATGTGGTCTATATACTAAGTTCCAAGAAAGTCAGGGCTGCATGGTGAGACCCTCCATCAAACACAAGCAAGCAAGCAAGCAAGCGAACAGAGAACTATAGCTTCCACAAACACATGCATCTACTAATTAATTCATTATTTATACACTATGCTACATGTACCGTGTGTGTGTGTTTGTGTGTGTGTGTGTGTGTGTGTGTGTGTGTGTGTGTAAGAGAGAGAGATAGAGGGGAGAGGGAGATAGAGACAGATAGACAGAAAGACACACAGACTTGTACCTACCTCCTGTAACAGATCAGAATCTACATGTCAGCAATTCTTCTGTGTATTTGGATGAACATTGAGAAACGCCGAAGTGATGTCTTCAGAAGTCTGATAATCCCACTCCTACCTCACCCATACTGCTTCTGAGCTGTAATGCTACTGTTGTGGTCTTTTTTAGCGTTCATGTTTCAAACTATTTCTTTTAAGATTTATTTTATGTATATAAGCACACTGTCACTGTCTTCACACACACAAAAAGAGGGCATTGGATCTCATTACAGATGGTTGCAAGCCACCATGTAGTTGCTGGAAATTGAACTCATGACCTCTAGAAGAGCAGTCAATGCTCTTAACTACTGATTCATCTCTCCAGTCCCAAGCTAATTTTTTTAAAGAGTCAAATCATGACTTTGATCCCAATCTTTTTGAACTTTGATCATAACCTTGAAAACAGACATCCTAACAAACACATAATGCTCCCTGTAAATCAGAAAGTAATAATACAAACATGGAAATATTTTCTGTTGTGTCATAAAACTGCTTGCAGTTTTATGGTTTATTCTTTAAGGTTTGAAGGCTCCATTTTAAAGGTTGCCACTTTCATCCCTTCTGTTTCACCACAAATGGATTGATGCCCCTCTTAATTAACAAAGGAAGTCCTGGTTCTACCTTTGCTGAAGTCTTGGGTTTCATGGAATAGAAACATGGTCAAAAAAGAGTTGAAAGCCACTGCTTTTCAAGAGTGTTCTGAACTTTGTCTTTATTCCTTGATGGGTTGACAAGAACACAACCTACATGTCCACCTTTGACCCCATTCCTTCCCCTGCTCACGCCTCCTTCCCCATTCCTGCCTCCCGAGAACACAAGCCCTATCTCTTCAGAGAAAAACAGTTCTTCCTCTGAAAGCCTTGAGTCTAGCCTCCCTTGGCCCAGTGTGATCACCATTCCCCGAAGTGCTCAAATCTCCAATCTACAAGAAATTTGAACTTGACCTTCGCATAACCGAAAGGTTTCCAAGCAGCCCACGTCTCATTAAATACATCTTACTTGACTTTAAAGGTGTGTAGTCGAACAGAAAAACGCTGCAAGCTAAAACAAATTGTACAGTAGACAGAAACCGCTTTGTTCATTCAGAAAGTGGATCTTCCTGTCATCCGTTCCTATGTGTGATGGCTGCTTTTGAAGGAGTCTTGCTGGTCATTTGTTGTCTCACTACCAAGAATGACTCAAGCTCTAGTCAAACACTCATTTTCCTCCAGTTTCCCTATGTAATGTTTCAAACTTTCCTATTCCTTGACATAATTTACTGAAATGAAACTAGAACAAAATCTTTTCATCAGACAGAGCTGAAACAAGTCACCATTTAGATGGAGAAAAAAAACAAAAAACGACAGACCTCTGCCCAGACCTCATTCTGTTGACAGTGGTGATTTGAGAAGGATCAGAGATCAGGAGAAAAAAGTTGAAACCTTCCTTTTTCTTAAAGCAATCATAGGAAGAAGTCTTTGTAGCTTTGGTGGTCAAGATTTTTAAAGGAAAACACAGAAAGCACTAGCAGTTAAAGGGAAAGGGGCAAGCTAAGGGTTGCTAGAACATGCCTGCAGGGGCTTGAGAAATGGCTGGAACCATTGAGGCACAGACTGCTCTTGGAAAGGACCTGAATTCATTTCCTAGCACCCAGGGCAGATGACTGACAACTCCAGCTCCAGTGCCTGAGGAGCCCTCCTGCTGTGACAGGCTGTTCTTTATCTCACACAAGGGACTACATCACACAGCCTTAGCCAGTTTGTTTTTGTTTTTTTTATGACAAACTGGTTCCCTTAAAAATCTGTG
Organism: Apodemus sylvaticus; assembly: GCF_947179515.1. Lineage (NCBI taxonomy): Eukaryota > Metazoa > Chordata > Mammalia > Rodentia > Muridae > Apodemus > Apodemus sylvaticus. The sequence goes on from NC_067473.1 coordinate 22,418,796, forward strand.
CATTTCGCATTATGAAATGCATTCATTCACTCACTCATTCATTCATTTCGTTCTTTTTTCTAATGAACATTTGAAATGTGCAGTTCAGCATTGTTACTTTGATCCAGTGAGCCTAACTCAACCATTCAAATGGTCAAACTCTCAGTGGCAGTGGAGAGTAGCTAGCTACTTTTTGTTTGTTTTCTTTTTTTTCTTTTTATTCTATTTTTTTATTTTTTTAAGTAGTTCTTGTTTATATTCGATATATTTTTTATTTACATTTCAAATGATTTCCCCTTTTCTAGCCCCCCACTCCCCGAAAGTTCCATAAGCCCCCTTCCCTCCCCCTGTTCTCCCACCCATCCCTTCCCACTTCCCTGTTCTGGTTTTGCCCTATACTGCTTCACTGAGTCTTTCCAGAACAAGGGGCCACTCCTCCGTTCTTCTTGTACCATTAGGTAAAAGTGTTGTAACAAATCCTAATTTTGTAGAACATACTTGTAGATTTATTTTAACTCAGTGTGGGCAAATCCATTGAGGCAGAACATAGACTAGTCCTTCACAGAGGCCGGGTTTGGGGAAGGAATGGAACTGAGAGCTAATGCAGAAAGACTTTGTTCTGGGCTCAGTAAACCGGTTCTGAGATTAGTCAACGATGGACGGTTACATACCTTTGTGCAATCACTGAAAGCCACAAACCAAACACTACAAAGGGCGAATGTTATGGTATGTAGATTATATGTTGATAGGTCAATTATTTTTAAAAAGTGAATATGTTTCCTTTTTAACTACACACATGATGTTTTAACTGGAATAAAAATAAGAAATATTTAAATTACTTCCCTAAAGCACAGAGGAAGAGTGAAGCACTGGAGACTTCCTGATCAAATGCTGACTCATTCTAAGCTACTGGATACTGTGTCTCAGTGAAGGTGATAAAAATTCTTGGAGTTACAGAATGGTGATAATTGCTCTGCCTTGTGGATATACCAGAACTTGGAGAAATGTGCAATCTGAAATGGTAAACTTTATAGTGTACATATTGTATAACGCTAATTGTATCTTTTTTGGGGGGGATTTGATTTTTTTCGAGACAGGGTTTCTCTGTATAGCTCTGGCTGTCCTGGAACTCACTCTGTAGACCAGGCTGGCCTCGAACTCAGAAATCCTCCTGCCTCTGCCTCCCAGAGTGCTGGGATTACAGGGTATCTTTTTAAGCAAAGAGAAAAGGTTAGACTCAGAGTAACTGTACATGCCCACACAAAATCCTATATGCCCTTTTATGTAATAACTCTAAAAGAAGAACAGCCAAGATGCATATGAACTGTGAAATGGTAAAGTGTTACCATGTGGTGGAATATTTCTCAGAAGTTAAAAGAATTAACTTATATGTGCTACAAGAAAGAAAAAATTCAGTCACAAAACAGTACACATTACATCATTCCCTTTATGCAAAATGTCTGGATCAGACATGGCTGTCCCTAGGGAAGAAGGGAGACAGGAAGTGACTATTAGCATGGGCTCCTTCCATAGGTGACAGAAAAATGCTCAAATTAGATGGTGATGAAAATTCATCACATCTTGCCAGGGTGAGTTACACGATATGGAAAGCTACTAAAAAAAATGTTGGCAAATATTTGCAAAATATTGGGACAAAGGTTGAAGAGAGACAGATGACGGGAGCCTCTGCTAATAGACACAAGGGAGAAAAAGGCTTCTACTTTCTCAACCTCTTCAAAACCTGTAGCCAGCATTCCCTAAATACCTTAACTCAAGGGCATCTCCCTTGCTCCTTTTCCAGGTCTCTGGCACATTAATTAAAGCTTATTCCATTTTCTCCTGCCCCTTAGGGTTCTATGCTTTGTATATGGTACACAGATTCTGTCTCCTCACAGAGCTCATCAAACCCATGAGCCCCCTGTGATTTGTGTCATGTTAATATGTTCTTGAATGTTGTATTCATGCCTTTTCACATTTAGATAGGAATATTAAGCCAAGCACTCGTGCAGGATGGTCACTCCAACCACGGTGAGTTCTACCAGAAGAACATGTCAGGAGGCTCTGCCTCTTGTTATTGTCTGACTCTCTCTGTGAAAATTGTGTCTCCCTAGTAACGAGGTTGTTTGGCCATTGTTTTGACTTTCAACGGCCTCAGAAGTGGAATCTTGTCAAGCGTTTTAAATTATAGCGCTTCCTAGTCCATTCAACAATCATTTATTGAGTGTGTACTAGTGCCAGACACCTTGTGTTTATGACTAGCATTGCAGAGCTCCAGCTGGTTAATTGTGTGCTTTCTCTTACAGATATGGGTAACAGCACTGCAACTATGTGAATGGGATTAATTCAGGGCTCTGGCAGATGAGTCAGTCTACGTGGGGCTGAATGGTAGGCAGAACATAAACTAAGGAGAAAAGAATTTGAATAAATGCTTTTTGGTTTTGTAGCACACTCCTCCCCAGCTCTGGATCTTCAGCTGTACATGCCTGCACACTCACACACACACACAAATACACACACACAAACACACACTCACTCACTCATACACACACACACATATACACACTTGCTCCCTCACACACATATACACACATCATACACATACTTGCTCACTCACTCACACACACATACACACACACACACACACACACACTCACTCACTCATACACACACACACATATACACACTCACTCACACACATATACACACACAAACACTCACTCACACACACATATACACACACATACACTCACATACACTTACACACACACACACACACACACACACACACACACACACACACACACGAGTTTGCCCTCTGGGACTGAGGCTCAGCATCCTTCCCTCAGGCTTCTGCAGATGAGAACAGTGAACTCAGTGACTCAGAGCAACATGCTGCTCGGATCAGCAGAGAAAGAGAAACCCCAGTTGGGTTTCAACTTATTTTCTAGAATCAAAAACGAGCAACAACCAAGCGTGCAGCCTTTTCTAAACCACACTTTAATCAAACTTTAATGCAATCTGAAGCTCCCTTTTGTTCGCCCCTGGCTGTTGGCTTGATGGAGTCTGATTCCCTTACTCCAGTGTGGGGATTCTCAGGACTTTCTTACACTGGCTGGTTACAGAAGAAACAACTTTCCTCTCACTGCTTGCTCATGGTCAGCTCCTCTGTAAGAGCCAAAAAGCCGAAGTCGGCCTGCTTTCTGGTGAGAAAAGCGCTGAAGGGATGTTTTGTTTACAACATTTTCCAATATAGATTGTTAGCTAGAGATTAAGCATGATACCATTCAAAATGATAAGTTTCAAATTAAATATAATAGGAACAAATGGTCTAGCTTAGTGTCTTCATCCATGGTGGCAGTTTTAATTGGGTTGCTTAAACGTCCATCTATTTTTGCAATGATTTCTCACTTTGAGCACTAATTGCATCCCAAGAATTATATGAAATGAATCGCCAGGCGGTGGTGGCAGTGGTTCAGGACTTTAATCCCAGCACTTGGGAGGCAGAGGCAGGTGGATTTCTGAGTTCAAGGCCATCCTGGTCTACAGAGTGAGTTCCAGGACAGCTAGGGCTACACAGAGGAACCCTGTCTTGAAAAAACCAAATCCAAAAAAACCCATAAAAACCAAAAAAAAAAAAAGGCAAAACAATGGATCATGGGTATTAACTTACTACTTACACAGTGTGAGTCAAGATCCACAAATGATGGACAGAGCTCAACGTGTCATGAGATAATGTGACAGGACATGAGGCAACATGAAATTTTATATACACCATCTCTGTTGTGTAGCTGAGGAAATGGTTTAGAGAGAATGAGTTACCTGACCAAAATCTCTTATAAAGACTCACATCCTCATTGGAACCCATATTCTTTAACATTAGCCTTAGACAAATGGATGGACCTAGAAAATACCTCGTCCTGAGTGAGGTAACCCAATCACAGAAGAACACACATGGTGTGGACTCACTGATACGTGGATATTAGCCCAGAAGTTCAGAACACCCAAGACACAATTCACAGACCATATGAAGCTCAAGAAGGAAGACCAAAGTGTGGATGCTTTGATTCTTAGAAGGGGGAACAAATATTCACGGGAGCAAATATGGAGACAAAGTACAGAGCGGAGACTGAAGGAAAGGCCATCCAGAGACTGTCCCACCTGGGCATTCATCCCAGACACAGTCACCAAACTCTGACGCTATTGTGGATGCCAAGAAATGCTTGCTGAAAGGAGTTTGATAAAGCTGTCTCCTGAGAGGCCCTGCCAGAGCCTTACAAATACAGAGTCAGATGCTCACAGCCAACCACTGCATTGAGTGCAGGGTCCCCAGTGGAGGAGTTAGAGAAAGGACTGAAGGAGCTGAAGGGATTTGCAATTCTATAGGAAAAACAACAATATCAACCAACCAGATCCTACCTCCCCCAGAGCTCCCAGGGACTAAGTCACCAACCAAGGAGTACACATGGCTCCAGCTGCATATAGCAGAGGATGGCCTTGTCAGGCATCAATGGGAGGAGAAATCCTTGGTCCTAGATGCCCCAGTGTAGGGGAATTGAGGACAGGGAGGCTGCAGTGGGTGGGTGGGTGGAGGAACAGCCTCACAGAAGCAGAGGGAGGGGGATGGGATAGGGAGTTTCCAGGAAAGGGGGAACTGGGTAAGGGGATAACACTTGAAATGTAAATACATTAAAAATAAATAAATAAATAAAAACATTAGCCTTAGAAAATGTTACATTTTATTTACTTACTTATTTACTTACTTATTCCTTTATTTAGAGTATATTTGTGGCAGTGCATGTATGTGCATATTGGACATGTTATGGTCAGAGGACAACTGTCGGCAATCCTATTTAGTATAAAATAGGATCTATTTGTGTTAAGGACACCTCTGTTTGTGTTCCTGCTCCCAAGTGCATAGGTTGAAATAAAACCCCAAAAGGTGATTGGAGGTGAGGCTCTGTAAGGCAATTAGGCCATCAGAATGGAGCCAGCCAGCAATGGGGATCGGTGCGTCTAGAAAGAGATTCCATAGAGCTGCCTTGCCGCCCTCACGGTTCAAGAACACGGGTGAAGACTAAACCAAGAGAAGACCCCTCCCCACACCACGCCTCAGATCCCCCTTCATCTCAAGTTTCCTAACCTCTGCAGCTCTGAGCACTAGCAGCTGTGGTTTGAGCCATACAGTCTGTGGTGTTTCACCATAGCAGCCTTCACAGTCTGAGACATCTAACGCCAAGTACACTACTGGATACTGTGTCTCAGTGAAGGTGATAAAAATTCTTGGAGTTACAGAATGGTGATAATTGCTCTGCCTTGTGGACATACCAGAACTTGGTGAAATGTGCAATCTGAAATGGTAAACTTTATAGTGTACATATTGTATAACGCATATATTATATGCCCATCACGCTCAGGAGGTAAACACTAATAGATTTTATGTCTAAAGGGAACTTGTTGGTTAGGCAAGTAAGTGTAAGTCTTAGGGCAAATAGTTACTCGGGTTTCTTTTTTCTAAGGTTGATTTCAATCGAACAAAAAGGCAATGCAAACCATGGAGCAGAGCTCAAGATCACAGAGGAGCAAGTCTGACTCTGCACGGGCTCCCCTGACTCCCTGCACAGTGTACCTGGAGGTCTGTGGGCTTTCCTAACTATGGAGCAAAACAGGAAAGCATTGCAACTCCGTGTGTGTGATGGGGAACACAGGCTGAGTACAGCTCAAGGGCCCACCCTCTTAGCCTGTAAAGAAATGCCAGCACTCCTGTGGCTGCTAAATTCTTAGTTTGGGGGTCTACATAGGGATGCACTGTTAAATGAACACGCTTTAACCTCCAGGACTCCTTCCTTTTAGCCTCTGCGAGTGGCACACATTAGAGCCTGGAGTGCTATGGATGGCGAGGGAAGCCAGTATGTGACTGAGGGCTCTTCAGAACAAAGAGACCGAGAAGGACTGAATTTGGTGTTGCTGTTATGTGTTTATTCTTGACTCATGGCTAGCCCTGCATCCACTTACTCTGTATTGCCATTTGTTTTATTGATTAAATTTTTAAAAAGAAAGAAACCTCACAGTTTGCTTAAGTCTTGGCCTTAACAAAAATCAAGAAACATTTCTATAGCCTGTCTGGATCCTAATGGTCACAAAGGACTGGAGTTTGTTGGAAGAAGATTTAGGGCCCCTCTGGATCTTTCGTTTGCCGCTTTCCTCTCACGCTCTGCTTCTCTCTCCTCTAGTGGATAACACAGGAGACTGCTCTCTGTAGATAAGCTCCTGGCTCCCTGGCCATCAGTTTGGGGAGCACTTGTGGAATCGTCTGCAGGAGATGGAGGCCGGAAGGAAAGACCATGCTTCTTCCTGGTTTCTTTCCTAAAAGCAGGTGACCACAGGGCTATGTAATCTGTGCTGCCAATGGGGTTCGTGTTGGAAGACGCTGGCTCTTCGTTAATGTTTCACTGTCACTGTCCTGAAACTATTATTAGTTTTGTATTTTAATGCATAGTTTATAAATAAAATCCAATGGGAGAATGGAGCATATATGTACGTATTCACGAGTCTGCCATTTCTGTTTAGCATATTTGAGTAGATTCCTATAACAATAGGATATTCTAATAGATTCTTAGAATAATAGAATTCTCGAGCACCAATGCATAATGCGTTGGAGTTAAATAATAAAAAAAGACTCGAAGCAATTCTGGATGGTCACTGCATACAACACAACCCTGCACCCAACGCTCAAGAGAGGTTCTGGAAAGGGGACTGAAAACTTGTAGGAATGAGAGGACCAGGAGGTGTCCTGAGAGATGGTATCTTCCATATATGACAGGGAGTTGCATCCATAGAATCTTAATAGCATGGTCACCTAAACAAGATCTACACAATGATAATACCACTCGACACTCCACCATGGAAGGGGGGAAATTTCACTAGGCCCCACATCAGAAGAAGAGCTATAGTAATTAGTGTTGCTAAGACATAGTAAATCAGTCTTCTAGGGATAAGCCCCCTGATGTCTTATCCAATCTCAAGTAGCCATCACTTAATATATGCCTATGAGCAATGCTAAATAGACTCAGCAGGTTGTCTTTCTATATACATATATAAACACACACATATATTCTATACAATATGATATATTATATACTATATACTACATACTACATACTATATACTATATACTATATACTATATACTATATACTATATACTATATACTATATACTATATACTATATACTATATACTATATATTATACATTACATATTATGTATTACATATTATATTACATATCACACATTATATATTAAATATCATATATTATATATAATATTTAATGTGTATATGTATTATATATATAATATGTATATCATATATATAATATATCATATATATATGTATATCATATATATAACATAACACATATTATACTTTATATATTACATGTCACATACTATATATTTTATATATTATATATTATGTGGTACATATTATATGTTATATACTATATATCACATGTCACATATTATATATTATACACTATATATTATATGCCATATATCATATATTATATGTCATATATTGCATATTATATGTTATATATCATATATTATATATTATAGATCATATTATATCATATATCACATATCACATATCATATATTATATATCACATATTATGTATAATATATTATATATTATATATTTTATGCTATATATCATATAGCATATATTATATGTTACATATTATATATTATACATTATATATTACACATTATATAGTATATATTATATATCACATATTATATGTTATATGTTATATATTATATATTACACGTTATAAATTATATATTACATGTTATATAGTATATATTATAGGTTACAGGTTACATGTTATATGTTATATATTATATGTTATATGTTATATATCATGTGTTATATGTTATGTGTTATGTGTTATATGTCATATGTCATGTGTTATATGTTATATATCGTATATTGTATGTTATATGTTGTATGTTATATATTTTATATTTTATACTATATATTTTATTTTATATATATATATATATATATATATATATATATATATATATATATATATATATAGGGATTGATAAGGAGAGTTGGAGGAAAAAGAGAAGCAGAAAGTAATGTGTATATAGTACTCGAGAATGAAATTCTCAGAAAAAGAATAACAAACATTTAAGATTATGTAATATAAGATTCAAAATTATTATTCTTCCATAATACTTCAGCTCTGGAAGTCTTGCTTTCCATTTCAAACAAAATCGCTTAAAATTCATAAAAGAGGCAGTAGAATTCCAAGAAACACCAACAGTCAATGAACCCTACCATGCCTTTCCTTTTTTACCTAACTTCCCTGTATTAACCTGTTGCTTCCATTAAAAATGAGACCATAGAAGAAGAGGAAAACCAAGGACAAGGGCAGCTCCCTCTCCTTTCAGCATCTCCAGACTCACCAGCAAGCCAAGAAGAATAGTGGCACGACACATGTGAAGTAGTGAAGTAAAACACTCCACTATTCCTGTATGGAGAAGACACATGTGTCCAGTCTATGAAATGTGCATATCATAATTTTGGAGACTCTGCAAAGGAACTGAACACTCTTGTATCACATTTAAAGCTAGCAGAGATAAATGAAGTTTTCTAAATTCATAACTAAATATTGTTTCCTTGTGTGTAGAACTATTATTAAACAGAAATGCTTAAAAAAGCAAGGGAAACAAGGCTGTAGAGATGGCTTAGCGGTTAAGAGCACTGACTGGTCCTTCGGAGATTCTGAGTTCATTCCCAGCAACCACATGGTGGCTCACAGCCATCTGAAATGGATCTGATGACAGCCACAGTGTACTCATACTCATAAAATAAATCTTAAAACAAAACCAAACAGGGAGTCAGGCAGCTACTGTGGAACATACCTCTAATCCTAGCTCTAGGGTGGCAGAGACAGGCAGATAAAACTCTGGGATTTACAGGCCAACTAGAGCCATAGCTCTTTCTAGTGAAACCTTGTCTCAAAACAAACAAACAACATCAACAACCCTCCAGAAATAGCAGTAGGGTGAATTACAGGAGGAAAGCAAACACTTCCCCTTTCAAGGCATCACCCCAGTCCTCACTTTTTCAAACATTTTTTTTTAAACTTCTCTCTGGGCCCAAGATAAGCAGTGAGCTTTGGTGGACGGTGGCTACATTCCCTCATCAAAGGTCAACCACCTTGAGCGCAGACCCCTCTGAGGCCCCTGTGCTTTCAAGTCTGGTCCTGAGAGCACTTGCTCCTGTCAACAGCCCTGGGGTGGGTTGTTAAAATATTAATTTAAAAAGTAGCTTGTTCTTTGTATATCCCAACTAGCTTCCAAATAAGTGAGACAGAGGCTGCAGATATATGTGATAAGCTTTACAGCGCAATATCTGAGCCGTCATTGATCTGTTCTAAGCCTCTAAACTAATCTGGCTCCCTCCTAGCCCAAACCCCTGAGATACTCTCATTTTAGTGTTCATTTCCTTCTCTGTGCTCCAGGTGTTTTAACATGGTGTGTCTGGGTCTCTCTCTCTCTCTCTCTCTCTCTCTCTCTCTCTCTCTCCCTCTCCCTTTTTTCCCTCCTTCCCTCCCTCCCTCTCTCTCCCTCCCTCCCTCCCTCTCTCTCCCTCCTTCCCTCCCTCCCTCCCTCTCTCCCTCCCTCTTTCCCTCCCTCCCTCCCTCTCTCTCCCTCTCCCTCCTTCCCTCCCTCCCTCCCTCTCTCTCCCTCCTTCCCTCCCTCCCTCTCTCTCTCCCTCCCTCTTTCCCTCCCTCCCTCCCTCTCTCTCCCTCTCCCTCTCCCCCTCCCTCCCTCCCTCCCTTCCTCCCTCTCTCTCTCTCTCCCCCTCCCTCCCTCCCTCTCTCTCTCCCTCTCCCTCCCTCCCTCCCTCTCTCTCTCTCTCTCTCTCTCTCCCCCTCTCTCTCTCTCCCTCCCTCCCTCCCCCTCTCTCTCCTCCCCTTGATAGAATTGGAAGTCCACCCCTATTCTCTCCTCTACTCAGCCATTGGTAGATATACTTTTATTGACAGATCACGGAATAAATGGGGAGAAGTGTTCATACAACATTGAAACAGGAGTTACTTAGAATAAGCATTACAATGCCCTGTCTGGATTGTAACCAGACATGGGGGCAGAGAAATCATTTAAATAATACAAGGATGATCTTTACACAGTGCACAATAACATTATGCCAACAGTGGGCGAGAGAATGCATGTTAGTAGAGAACAGAAGGAGACTTTATCTTTCTGTGTTATTTCCCCCAGTCTCCTGCATGTGTGCTTCTATAGCCGTCTCTTTGCTCCTCATGTTTTGCTATAGACTGTTCAAACACAGAGGAATGGAGAGAATATTCTAACAGATTCCCAGGCACTCATTGCACAGCTTTACAAACCATTTGTCATCCTTCAGAGTATGACGCTTCTTTCTTACTGGGATCATGGCCGAGATCAAGTCTAATCCTATCATTGAATTATTGAAGGTCACTGTGTTCCTGTCTCTATCAGGGAACAGCAACTTGGAAGCCTGCTGCTAAAAATGAAATTAACCCCCAGATAAAGACAGTAAAACGGTCTTAAGATGATGGAAACTTCCAGGAAGCTATGAGAGGGACTTGTAGCAATAGGGAACATGAAACAGTTAACTCCTGTAACCAGGCAAGACTTCCAATGGGGGGATGGGGACACCAAACCAGCCACAACACCTTTGCCCCACAATTTTCCCTGCCTTCAAGAGGGCAGGAATAAAGAGGAAGCAGAAAGTGAGGGAGTGGCCAACCAGTGAGTGACTGGTCCAACTTGAGTCGCACGCCATGAGCAAGAGCCCACTCCTGACACTATTAATAATATTCTGCTATATTTGCAGACAGGAGGCAAGCATAAAAGTTATCTGAGTGGCTTCACTCAGCAAGTGATGAAAGTAGATGCAGAGTCTCACAGCCAAACATGAGGAGGAGCTCTGGGAATCTTGTGGAAGACAGGGCGGAGGGATCAGAGGAGCTACGAAAGTCAAGGATATCACAGGCAAACCTACAGAACCAACTAACCTGGGCACATAGAAGCTCACAGGCTATCCTCTCCATGAGAATATTGATATGAGGTTATATCACAGCATGTGTTCACCTTCTACAATTTCCTAAAAATAATTTTGTTATTAATGAAAGCAGTTGCAAAGCCAAAAGGTATTATCCACAAGGGTGGTGTCATTTATGGTCTAAGACCCTGGTCTATTTTCTTTTTCTCCAGCAAGGAAAGATATCTTTTCTGTTTCTTTTTAGCTAGTGAATCCTAGACCCAGTAATGGTAACATTCTATAAGCATATTTTTGGGAGAGGATTCTTTTGCACTGTGGCCTCTCAGGGTACCAAAGCTTTATCCAAAATCAATATGACAGAGATTGGAAAAAGAGCTAATACCGATTGAAAAGCCTCTGTGTTTCTCGAGTACTATATTTTTAGAAAATTCATGTTCACAGAATCCTAGGATGTAGCTGTTTTTACTCCATGAGTGTTAGAGGGGACAAAAGTGCCTCTCTTGGAAGACACATTGTCCTGGGGCTTATAGTAACATTAATTTCAGAAGCTAACCATGTATGCTTTGCTCTACCTGACTCTGTGTAAGCACTTGATTTCCAGTATTAAATTTAGCTCTGTGTGGTAAATCATATTATGTCCAGAATACAGATGAGCCGAGTTTAACATCTTGTCTCTGGACACAATGATAACAACTCAATCCAGAGCCAGTCCTGGCTGACAGAATCCTGCTGCTCTCTGGCTCCCAAGAGAAATGGCTGCTACAAGCTCTTGTTCTGTCTTGAGCTATCCTTGGCCTTTATCAGCACTCATTCAATCATCTTTAGCTAGAAGATGGTCTTGCTAAAGGATACAGAACCAAATGTGAGTAGACAGGCCCTCAATCATCCTAGTGAACCCTACAACCAGCCCCAGCAGGGGACCTGCTCCCTCCTTTCTCGTTTGCCTTTCTAACATGATTTTCTCTTTGAAACATCTCCAAATATGTTTACGAACACCATCCTATGACTTTTAAAAACCAATACATTCTTCCTTGTATTTTAGTATTGATACCTCAATATTTTATCATGTTAAATGTTTATCATGTTGTGGTAATAATATGTAAAATGTATACATGGTTAAAAGGCTCTATATTTATAACCAAATTTAAGTTCTAATATTTATAATAAATATTTTTAAATGATCACAACATTAGTTGGTATTTATACAGTGTACAGTAGATAGTAAAACAGTTTAGTTATCCCATCATTTTATTTTACTATATTTATTAATATTCTATATATTACACACATTGTATAATATATAACATAATTAATGTAACATAAATTATAGTGAAATGGCTGCTGCAGTAAAACAGATTGACATGTATATCACTTTCTTTAATTTCTTCTTATTGGTTGTGGTAATAATATGTAAAATGTACACTGTTAGAAAATTTTCCACATATAATCTGGGATTATCAGTTATAGTCCTCATGCTGTACAACATACATTTTAAGAATATATGTCAGTATCAGTGCTGGTGATGCACACCTTTGATGCCAGCGCTTGGGAGGCAGAAGCAGATCTGAGTGAGTTCAAGGACAGCTTTGTCTCCTGTGAGTTCAGTGGAAGCTTTGTCTACTGTGAGTTCAAGGTCAGCTTGCTCTACAATCTGAGTTCAAGGCCAGCTGGGATTTCATTGTGAGACCCCCTTTTTTTTTCTTTAAAAATCAGAACAGAATAGAATAAAAGATCACTGCTTTATCTGAAGGAATTTTGTGTTCCCTTTTCCCCCTTGATATCATATTCCCATCCTATGTCTTTCTGTACTTTTGTACTTAAGAGTATTTCATGACTCTCTGCAACTGTATCTAGATAAAGATATGACAAGTTTAAAAATAAAACTTAGAACATATATTCAAAGGTGGATAATAAATTACTAAACATAAAGTGTGAAATTATTTTGGAATTAATTTCTTCTGGAGATGTGTATAGTCTTGCCTGCCCCTGTATTCTAGGCAAGTGTACCAAGACTCAGCATTTATTATATTGTTTGGTGGATATGGGGGCTTTGAAACTCTTCAATTAAACAAGTCAATTGGAATCATGGAGATTTTTGGTGTAGGTTTCAGTTTTGATTTTTTGAGACAGGGTCTGTCTGTGTAGTCCTAGACAGTTTGGAATTGGCATATGTAGAGCAGGCTGGCCTCAAACTCAGTGATTCTTCTGCCTCTGCCTCCCAAAAGCTGGGATTAAAAGGGTGTGCCGCCATGCAAACCTCTTCTTTTGTTTTAATGTGCGATAGACAGAACTCAGTACTTTGAATTCTTCAGCTATATTACCCTGAATGTTTTTCATAGAAGACAAGCCTAAAACTCCATTATGAATGACTCTCCCCTCAGAACTTAACTAAGTGCTCTTCACTTTTTTGAGAAAAGAAAGAGTTGGAATCCCCCCCCCCCCTTTTTTTTAATTTACTTTCCGTTCTGGGTCAGGATCCTCCCGATCCTCACTAAGTGAGAACACGCTCATCCTAGGCCATACACCTCATAGGTCTGGGACAGATGTGTTGGCTGCCTTTCTATTGCCAATCTTAACGGTAACTGTGCAGAAGATGCAGCAAAGGAGACCCTATGGCCTGGAGTGTAGGAGCTTTCTTGGGTCCTTATCCGAAACCATTCCGCCCCATTTAGCCTCAGTGAGTCTTCATTCACCTCCCTCCCCTAGCGTTGGCACTCCAGGCTTGCAGCTTTAGCTTCCTGGCCTGTGGTTATCTTCCTGCATTGTCCTGCAGCATGGCCCTCTTCCTCGACCTCTTTAGCACCCAGTACATCTCCTACAAGGCTCCATCAGGCCTTGTAACTAAGACAGCTCTCCGGGCACTGATATTTCGCTGTTCTGGTAGGATCAAGTTTGCTCCCAGCTCATTCTTAGTGATGTAGCTCTTGTGAGTGGGTTTCAATCCCATTTCAGCTGGGGGACTGGGATCTAGTTGGTTGAAAACCCACACCAACCCTTTTCTGTTTGCCGCAGGAATTGGTTAGCTTGGGTTAGCATGTCATTTAATATAAGAAATTGTGCTCTTACTTTTGAGTAGAAATAAGGCATGTAAGTATATATATATTTTTCTATTCATATATATACTTACATGCCTTATAAAGTATATATACTATTCATATATATATATACACACACCAAGTTCTACTGGCTGCTGAACATATCAGGATGGTATAGCTTTTATGGCTACCTTATAACTATAGAGGACAAGTGTCAAAAAACAGACCCAAAGCTGTTTGTTTGAACTAAAATTTCTCTTCCTTTCAAAGTCCTCACCGTTCTTAGCATAGCCAAGATACAGAGAAAAGGCCACTTGTCCAGATAAATCCTCAATTCCAAGCATATGATTAAAATCATTTAGCTTAACAGTTTTAGTTTTTTCATTCTAGAGTCAACACTCCGTTCCATAGACTAGAACAAGTGTTCCACAGAGAGGAGGAGAGGGGTTTGGCTCTATAGAAAGGTAAGAAATGGGGAGGTTGGAAAAACCAAAAGAGTAAATAAGTAGATAAATATTCAAAATCAGATTGATTAGTTTAAAGGTACTATCCTAGTAATGGAAGTGCAGATGCATAGAACAATACGGGGAATCTGGCTGGCTAGGATGGGTGACTTTAGGTTAATTTTGTGTGTGAAAGGCTTGAGGCTGCTAAGGTGACACTATCATAGCTAAGCAGCTGGACACCCTCTAATCCTGATTTCTCAGGTCAGATGAACATGATGGTGGTCCAGAACCACAACATAAAGAAGGATACTGTTTGGTTTGAACCTAATGGAGGTTCTAGGTGCAAGAAAATGGCCTCCTGTGATACTGATTGTATGTCATGATTAAGAACCACATTCATGCCCAGATCTCTCTCTCTCTCTCTTTCTCTCTCTCTCTCTCTCTCTCTCTCTCTCTCACACACACACACACACACACACACACACTCAAACATGCCAATGAAAAAGAATCTCCTTATTGTCTGTAAAGTGGACTTTTACTTCCAGAAACAGTCTCTAAGTTACATTTAAAAAAATGATAATTTTTACAGTTATGGACAGTCACCAGAGTGTTTGCATACTTTGCTTTTTTCCGCATATATTGGAACAAACATATGTATGTATGTATGTATATATATATATATATATATATATATATATATATATATATATAAGCCATAGTGTTCCTTCAAAATCACAAGTCAGTTCTTGTCACTCTCCAGTAAAATGATCCCAAAACTTGCCTTTGTGCTCAGTATAAAATATAAATGGATATATATATATAAACACATATATATGAATGGAAAATATATACATATATATGTACATACACATGTGCATACACACCTATGTGTTTTAAAGAGTAGAGTTTCAAATCATGATAAAAAGTGGAAGATTTATCTTTATTTTTGTTAGGGAAGGGACACTGCTATGCATTCACGGGGGCCACTCTGTGGAACCCCTTTTATCTCTTTCCTACATCACGGCTATTAAGCTCCAGTCCCATGCCAGGAGTCTTACCAATAGACTATCCTTCTGTGCTTCTCAATGTGTCTGACGTGGGCACTACCTAACCAGTTTCTTGAGAAACTCTACAAAGAATACTCAGCCAGATGCACACTCCACAGTCAAGCTACTGGGGGGAAAAAGGTACCACTGGCCTGGCCTAGCAGAACGTCAATCTCATCCACGACAGGATGAGCAGAAACAAGAAGGTTAAGCGATCACATTTTCTAGAAGTGCAATTTTCCTCAAATTAAATTAAAATTTATAAAGAAAAATAACATGCTAGTCAAATTGTGGCCAAAAACAAAACAAAACAAAACAAAACAAAAAAAAAAAAAAAAAACCTGAAGGAGATAAGGCAGTGTAGAAAATAGAAGGCAGGCAGTGCTTTAAAAGGAGCAGTCCACAGAGGCTTTGAGAGGACAGTAAGCCAAGGTTTGAAGGATTAAGCGGATGTGACGTTACAATGTGGGCGGAAGTTGGCGGGGAAAGCTACTACTCTTGGTGCAAAAATCAGAAAAATACCCAAAGGCACCAAGGTTGAGGAGAGCAGCGGAGGGGTATACAAAGTGAAGGCAAGAGGTGGGCGTGGCCTACAGGGGTGGGTGGTCATTTATATTTTATACCAAGGACAAGGCTAAGTTTTGGGATCATCATACTGGAGAGTGACAAGAACTGACTTGTGGTCTTGAAGGAACACTATACTATGGCTTATATATATATATATATATATATATATATATATATATATATATATACATACATACATACATATGTTTGTTCCAATATATGCGGAAAAAAGCAAAGTATGCTGACTGGCTTTCTCTTGTGCGGGTGTGTGTGCAGGCTGTGTGTGCAGGCTGTGTGCAGGCAATCGTAACTGCTGGAGTTTATAAGTGCAGTAGTTACATCATGTCCAGAACAGTTGCATGCAGGCCAGGCCCTCCCTGACCTCAAGCTCTTATATTCCTTTCCAAGTCCAACTTCCGAGATGGTCCCCCCTCTCTGCTTTAGATGTAGCATTTGGCTCTTTGTGAGCATCCGCCTTAATTACCAGCCCCACACAGAGACCTCGCTGGTATCTATTTTCTTAACCTGGGCCATGTTTTAAAAACGACACTGCTAGAGACATAAGGAAAAGCATGGAGGAAGCAGATGATTTTCAATTTTTATCACCCTTATAGCAAAAACAACAAAACTGCAATCTAGACCTTAACACTATCTTTGGCCTATAAGGAACCAGTACAGTTTTTGATGACTATCATCTCAGTAATGTACATTGTTGCAGAATATGTCCTTGTGTGACTTTACATATGGTCCTCTGTCATTATAGCCTTTGGAGGTTGAGAACAACTCTTCAGGCCCAGGGAAGTTGTCCAGACTTGTGCTGTCCAGTAGAAATAGAGCTAGAACCACATATTTAATTTAAAATTTCCAGTAACTACGTCTCTCTCTCTCTCTCTCTCTCTCTCTCTCTCTCTCTCTCACACACACACACACACACACACACATCCACACTTCCACATACACACACACACACACACACACACACACACACACACACAGAGAGAGAGAGAGAGAGAGAGAGAGAGAGAGAGAGAGAGAGAGAGAGAGAGAGGTGAGAAATTACTTTCTATATTATACTTAATATTGGTAAAATATTTTCATTTCAAATGCATAGCAAATATAAGCCACTATTTACAAGTCGATTACATTTATTTTATTGGACTGTCTTGGAAATCTAGTGTGCTCTGTACACTTAAAGCACATTTCAGTTTGGATTATTCCTATTTCAAGTGCCTAGAAGCCACATGACAGCACAAAGGGCAAAGGTCACAGAATGTGAAGTCTGGACTCTACTACAACCAGTAGAGGATGAGTCATGGTATTACCACTCTGCACACAATTCTTTAAATGCCTCCCACCGTGGCTGGAATAACAGCTCAAGTCTTAGAGACTGCACATGTTACAGCCCTGCCTCCCTGTCTAGAGTTCCTTGCCTGCCTGTTTGGCTGTCTTTCTGCCTCTGTCCCAGGCTTGCCCCTGAGCCAAGTTCATTCTCACCTTGGGGTCAAGTCACTTCCTGTTCCTTTAACCTGGATTCTGTCTTTTCAAGTAACAAATGTCTGAGTCCTTTTGTGTTTTTCCGTCACGCAGTCCTAAGATGGCTTTTCTCTCCATCCACTTTTCCACTGCCCTGTCTGCTTTCTGATGGTTCATTGCCTCAAGCATTGGCACTACACACACATTTTAAAGTTTGCTCACAGAGAGCTCCTTCCCATGTGAGAACCCTCTGATGTTGAGAGCTTTGCTTTGTTTTGTTATTTTATTCGATATATTCTTTATTTACATTTCAAGTGAGTTTCCCTTTCCTGTCTCCCCCCTCCCCGAAAGTCCCATAAGCCTTCTTCCCTCCCCCTGTTCCCCAATCCACCCCTTCCCACTTCCCTGTTCTGGTATTGCCCTACACTGCTGCACTGAGCTTTTCCAGGACCAGGGGCCACTCCTTCCTTCTTCTTGGACATCATTTGATATGTGAATTGTGTCTTGGGTATTCCAAGCTTCTAGGCTAATATCCATTTATCAGTGAGTGCATACCATGAGTGTTCTTTTGAGAATGGGTTACCTCACTTAGGATGATGTTCTCCAGCTCCATCCATTTATCTAAGAATTTCATGAATTCATTGTTTCTAATGGCTGAATAGTATTCCATTGTGTATATATACCAGATTTTCTGTATCCATTCCTCCGTTGAGGGACATCTAGGTTTTTTCCAGCTTCTGGCTATTATAAACAGGGCTGCTATGAACATAGTGGAGCATGTATCCTTATTACATGCTGGGGAATCCTCTGGGTATATGCCCAGGAGTGGTATAGCAGGGTCCCCTGGAAGTATCATTCCCAGTTTTCTGAGGAACAGCCAGACTGACTTCCAGAGTGGTAGTACTAGCTTGCAACCCAACCAGCAGTGGAGGAGTGTTCCTCTTTCTCCACACTAGACTCCAGAGAGCCAAATATCACCTTTAAATATGGGATACAGAGCTAAACAAAGAATTTTCAAGGAATATCAAATGGCTGAGAAGCACCAAAAGAAATGTTCAACATCTTTAGTCATCAGAGAAATGCAAATCAAAACAACCCTGAGATTTCATCTCACACCAGTCAGAATGGCTAAGATCAAAAAGTCAGGAGAAAACAGATGCTGGCGAGGATGGGGAGCTTTGCTTTGAATTGCCATCATTTGGGTTGGGCCCAAGTGCACAGTAGGGCTGCTGAATGAGTGAGCAAGTTGTGTTACTTGGGGCAAAGCATTTGGAAGGTGGGTACGAGGTTCAAACATTTGTGGTCTGGAGTCAGGTGCCAGCTGCCCAGCTTTATTCCAGTGAGCTGAGCCCCTCCCCACTCCATTTGCTTATCTAAAAATGTGGCTATTAATAGTGTCATCCATTTCATGAAAGTGGCATTGCTGAGTGGATTAATGGAGTTGAAGTTTATAATATCTGGTTCACAAGAGGTTCTTGAGAAAGTGTGTTGTTATTACCTGTGATTACAGTGACTGCATACATACATACTCAGCCAGCCCAGAGCTAAGGTTCCTGCAAGCCTTGTCTTTTTACCTCTCATACCTACCTTGGTTCCCTGCTGGGCATCCCATCCACCTTCAAGACTCCTCTAGTTCCCATAGTGCAATCTTTCTCTCCCCACCTCCTAGGCCGGCCTGTCATTCCCCCTTGCAGGCTGGATTACTCTTCCCTTAAGGTTCCTTCTGGGTCAGCCTTAGATGCTGAACTCTCTATAAGTCCAGCCACCCGCCCATTTTTCCATTTTGTCAAAACTAAATCAAACTAAATTTTGTAGATGTAGAATTTAGTGGCATCAAATATCATAATGCGCAACTATAATCATCTACTTTCATAACTCTTCACTGTAAAATTCAAACTCTAGATTCATTAAATATCTTATCCAGGGTTCCCTTCTTTTAGACCCTGGCAGCCATAGTTATACTATTGATCTTTTTAGTCTTGATTACTCTGTGTACCTCATATGTGGAATTAAACAGGATTTGTCTTTTTCTGACTTATTTAATTTAGTATGATATCAAGTATGAATCACATTTTAGGACATTCAGCTTTATTCATCTATTAATATTCTATTATGTATGTGTACCGCCCTTTGTGGAAAGCATTTCTGTGATCATAGAGTATATGGATATTTCATTGGGCCTCTGTTTTCAATTCTAGATAATAGATAGGTAGACATTAATTTCTATTTTCATGACTTCCTGGTCCATCTCATACGCCTCTAGAACTTCAGTTGCCATTTTTTTCTTTACTAAAAATTAAAATAAACATATAATTTCCCTAACCCCTTCCCTCTCTGCTCCATCTCATGTATTATTCTTTGCTCCCTCTTAAAGTCATGACCTCTTTTTCTATGTTATAGTCACACACACACACATACACACACACACACACACACACACACACACACACACGAACCTAAATATATAAATCCAACCCATTCCATCAGTTTAGTTTTACTTGTATGCATATGACTTGAGGGCTGACCACTTGGCATTGGCAGAGCAATTACAGGTTTCCTCCCCGGGGAAGACTGTTCCTTCCACTCTCAGCATTCCCTCCTGGCTGGCTGTTATGTGTTTATGGATGGAACCCCAAGAATTTCTCCTCTCCACATAGCATGCATCAATACCGCACTTCTTCAGGTCTTATTTAGGCAACCATATTGCTAAGGTATCATGGATAAAACTTCTCTACTATTTCTTGAAGATACAATTTCACAGCAGATTTCCTAGTCCTCTGGCTCTTAAAATCATTTGGAAGGCTCCCGAGCCTTAGACATGGGTGTTGCATTATAGATGTATCTATGGAACTATATCTTATCGCTCAGTCATTTGTTTTCTGCATTTTGACCAGTTACATTTGTCTGTATGTTGCAAAAAAGAAGCTTTGTTGAGTGTTGAGAGCTACAGTGCATCGGTGGTTATACAGATACACATTGAGAATGCATTTAGACATTGTACTAGTTTAGTGATGTGGTGGTAGTAGGTTCTCTTGTAAGAACCTTGACTTCACTAGTCCCAAGTGGTTGGCTAGGTTTCCAGTACCAGGTATAACTTCACTCCTGTTGAATGGGCCTCAAGTCTAATTAGAGAGCTGCTGGTTACTGCTAAGATGTGTCACTATTGCACATTTAGGGTTTTTGTGTCCTGCTGGTCATCATTGTAGTTCATAGGCATTATAGTTGGGTGGGATTATTGCATGTTTTCCTCCCTTTGAAGCTTGCGTAGCATCTTCAAGAACCATGAATGCTAGTCCTCAAGGAGGAACCTTTCAAGTCTGATCCAGCTTAGTGTTTCTGGGTCTTGTGTCCAAAGCACAAGGCATCTTTAGCAATGGGGACTTACTTTCAGTCTCCAGGAGGGACCCAAGTACAGCAGCAAGAGCCTCTATTGTTTGGGGAGGGTTGCATTCACTTCCCAGACCAACATCTGGAAAGGTGGTTTCTCATGCCTGGTAGTGACAGTTTTGTTAGTCTATGGCGGCCATTTCTCATGCTAATTCCAAATACATAGCTTAAATCTTGCTTTCTCTTTGGAGATCCAGATTCATATTTGTGATGGTCTTGGATACCGAACTGTGAAACTGTTTCCTCCAGACGATAGCCCTTCAGTATAGTTTCTGGTTTAAATGAATGACATTACCCACCTACACAGAAAACACAATGTAAATCTTGGGTCCTTCTATTCCGTTCCAGACTCCACCTAATCACAAATCTCCTTTATGTGACCCTGCTACCACACCTGAATTCAAGCCAGCTGTCACTTCATGCCCACATTCCAGGCTCTGGGCCACTAACTGCCTCCGTATATACACTTCAGCTTCTATTCCTGCCTCCATTGAATTCTTGGTAATATACTAGTCATTTTTAAAAAGTGCAAATCAGATTGTGTTATCAGATGATGTCAGTATTTGGGCTTCCTAGGAGACAAGGAGCTTACTAGTCCCCATTAACACCACACCAGTTGTGGGTAAAGTAAACACACACCACAAACACACAAATAGAAGTTCTACAACATATACCTCTCATACTAACTGTCTCCAGTTTCTTATTCTTTAACTCCCTAGAGACGATAATTTCCAGCTATCTACCTGACGGCTTTGGTGTATTTCCACATTCCTAACTAATGTTCATTTTGTTACTTTTTTAAAATCAGAGACTCAATTCTAGACTTTAAGATTTAGTTTATTTTCATTACATCATGTGGTGCCTATATACCTATAATCTCCCATCTCTCACCCTCCTAATGATTGTTTCTTTATCCTATTTCACTCATTGTTTACATTGGCATGTCTCTGTACATTTTATTCCCTTTGGAGCCACAGCATATATTCTCCCAAGATGACTTCTCTTGTGCCGTTTGCATTGGCTTTTTCTGTAGCTAGCTGTCTTTTTTCTCTCCTTGCAATTTGTCTTTTATGAGGAAGAGGCTGGCTCCAGATTTGTGTGAATATGGATAGCGTTCGCGCCCGGTGTCTCCTACCCTTACAAATCTGGGCAACTTAGATAACAGAGCTGTGCAGGTCTTGCTCCTAAGCATCAGTGTGAATTTAAAATTGGGTTCTAACCCATGGTGAGAGAATTCCTCACCATCTTGACCTTTTGACCACAGTAAAAACAGACACTGAAGCCCAGGGGTTGACTTTGTGTTAGAATTGGAGAGCATTCACTGCTAGGAACCTGTATGGGACCTAAATATACTCGGTTTATATTGACTGCTGAGTCCATTGGGTCCTAAGTAAAGCTGAGTGGGTAATCATACCCACCTCTTGGTGAATGCATCAAGACAGCTGTATGGTACTGATTAATATGTATCCACACTGCCCTCACCTCCAGCTTAGTAAATCTTCCTAGGCATGTTTCAAGTCTATCACTACTATATTTTCTTTTTTTTTTTGTCCTTTTTCCTTTTTGTATTAATCATTTTATTCATTTGCATTTCAAATGATATCCCCCTTTCCGGTACCCCCTCCACAACCCGCCCATCCCACCCCCCTTCTGTTGGCCTATATGTCTCTTCAATATGTTCTTTATATTCTTGTTTTTATTAGATATTTACTTTATTTACATTTCAAATGGTATCCTCCATACCTCTCCAAAAATACCCTATCCCATCCCCCTCCCCCTCCTCTCCCACGTCCTCCCCCCAAGCGCACACAAACCCTTTCCTGACCCAGCATTCTTCTACACTGGGCATCGAGCCTTCACAGGACAAGCTTTCTCTTAAGGCCGTCTACACTGTGCCCGTCCTTGCCCAGTGTCCTTTGGTGCTTTGGACATGGGCTCTCTTGTTTCTGTCTCTGCCTTTCTGGTATATAAAAATCCCGTTTTGGGGTTCTATTTTCTCTTGGTTGAACACATCAGTTAACAGCTTCATCAGAAACAGGCCTGGGAGGTGACATTAGTTATCTTCCCTGTATGAAAGAAGCTTTGTTATTCATTGCCCCCCCCCATGGCTTCTATATTAACAATCATTCCCTCGCACTCCTTTCTGCGTTTTGTGCTGCTGCAGCTGAGACGTCCACGCCACTCTGTACCCAGTTCTACTTAGAATCCTGTGTTCGTGTTTTGAAATCTTTGGAATCTCCTTTGTCTGCTTGGTTCTGTGGTTTCATAATGATGCGTCTCAGTGTAGGATCATTTTCACGCATTGTCTTAGGAATCAATAGGCCCTTTCACGTTGTCAAGTTATGTCCTGTCATTCCAGGAAATTTTCTTGAGTTGTTTCTTTGATAATTTCCTCCTTCTGCTTTTCCTTTGTTTTCTTTCTGGGACGGCCATTATCCGGAATCTGAACTTCCTGGACTAGACAGGCTTCTCTTGTGCTTATTCTCTTCAACATCCTAAGGCCTTCTATCTTGTTTGGTTTCGTGGAAGAGTTTTTTTTTTTTCCGTTATTTATATTTTAAATTTTCAACTGAATTTTTTTTAAACTGATAAGTTTAATATATAGGATTTGCTTTTACCTTTTGGTTATCAAAATTTATAGCAAAACTTAAGACATAGTATCCGTGTCTTGTTTAGTGGCTATAATATACTATTTCAGCAGCTTTAAATGTCTGAAGATAGCAGTAATAGTATTGTTTTCTTCTTCCCGCATAATCTTAACTGTTTCTTAGTCAATTTTCTATAGTTCCTTTGTTTTTTTTTCCATTTTAAAAATTTATTTATTTCTTTTCATTGGTTATTTTATTTATTTACATTTCAAATGTTATCCCCCTTCCTGGTTTCTCCTCCACAAACCCCCCATCTCGTGCTCTCTCTGCCTTTATGAGGATGCTTCCCTATCCACCCACCCACTCCTGCCTCACTGCCCTAGCATTGCCTTATACTAGGGTGTCAAGTCTTCACAGGACAAAGGGCTGTCCCTCCCATTGATGCCCAACAAGGCCATCCTCTGCTACATAGGCGGCTGGAGCCATGGGTCCCTCCATGTGTCCTCTGTGGTTGGTGGTTTAGTCCCTGGGAACTCTGGCGGTTTTGGTAGTTGATATTGTGGTTCTTCCTATGGGGTTGCAAATCCCTTCAGCTCCTTCTGTCCTTCCCCTAATGCCTCCATTGTGGTCCCTGTGCTCAGTCTGATGGTTGGCTGAGAGCAACTGCATCTGTATTGGTCAGGTTCTGGCAGAGCCTCTCAGGGGACAGCCATACCAGGCTCCTGACAGCAAGCACTTCTTGGTATCCACAATAGTGTCTGGGTTTTGTGTCTGCAGATGGGATGGATTCCTAGGTGGGGCAGTCTGCGGATGGCCTTTCCTTCGGTCTCTGCTCCACTCTTTGTCCCTGCATTCCCTTTGGACAGCAACAATTCTGTGTTAATATTTTTGAGATGAGTGGGTAGCCCCATCCCTCAACTGGGGACTGTGCTTAACCAATGGATATGGTCTCTACAGGTTCTCCCTCCCCTTTGTTGGGTATTTCTTAATGTCATCCCCATTGGGGCCTGGGAATCTCTTGGGTCCCTGGCATCTGGGACTTTCTTGGCTACCTCTAATTCCCATCCCCCACTGCTACACACCTCCATTCAATTTTCTGCCTCTCTGTACTTCTCCCCGTCTCCTCTCACACCTGATCCTGCCCCCCCTTTCCCTTTCCCTTCCTAGTTTGTTTGTTTTGACCTCTATCTTTCTTACTAGGGTACTCTACCCAACGATCCATGAATGCTTGCTGATAACCAGGAGGGAGGCAACAAGGATGCCTGACTGATATATTTGGGTCTGCCATGTGATACACTGTGGAACCAGCTATTGGCCAGGACCATGGGAGACCAGCAAGAAAAACAGGCAGGGTCCTCAATCATCACTTACAATTTTCAATAGGCTCTCCCTCAGCCTTGTAAGTGGCTAACATAAAGTGTCTACTCCTCTGAGGCTGACGGTTTAGTTACTATGCAGCTGTGATTTTGTCTTTTAGTTTCCAAAATCATGTTGTTGATTTACCTTTTGTGCACGTGCTTTTAGACCTTGGGAGACATAATCAGGGGGATTTACCATAAATTCAAGGCCAGCCTGGTCTACAAAGTAAGTGCCATACAAACTATGGAGGTTATACAATATCTTGTCTTTTAAAATAAAATAATCTAGTCACTCTATAGTTTTAATGAGTTTTCAAGAGGAGTGTGTGATAGCATGCATGCAGTCTGGTATTTCTAGTAAGAACTAAAGAATATGATGTCTTTACTACATGACTAGCAAGTGTTTTCAGCTTTGGGAGATGCTGTAGAAGAAGGCTCTGGGAAAGCCATTTCTGTACCAGGCACTAAATATGTCTGCACCTTGATGTTGGTTTGGATTTCCTGTACTTCAGGATGGTGAGAAACAGATTTATATTATGTGTAAGTGAAATAATTTATCATGGTTTTAATGTAGCTAAAGCAGATTGAAACTCTATACATGTTTTACCTAACGTCTCTGTTTCCACAGTCTTTTGTCTCCGTTGAGACAACGGTTACCTCTAGGTTTTCATAACGGAGGTTTTTGTAATGCTTCTATTATTAATATCTGACTAATTTTAAGTGATCCGTTTGAGCTCTACAGGTCTTAATTTTCTTACCTGTAGAACTGAATAATAAAATATACTTCAGAGAGTGTTTGTGAGGTTAGAGGTAGTACCTTTGAGCGCCTAACATGTAGCAGTGGCTTAACTGATAACTTAAAAACAATTCATTCATAAACACCAATCTGAGTGTGAGGGAGCCTCCTTCCAAAGTCAGCTGTATGTCTTTCAGTGTCCCATTCATCTCCCACATGTGGAAGAGCAACATACAGTGTTAGAATTTAGGAACTTTGATCCATTCATTACAATTCTTAAGTTTGACTAGTTCCTTGAATTCTCCTGTCATTCTCTAGAAAAAGTACAGTTGCATTTCAGGTACAGGAATGACATGCATCATGCTACAAAGATGGCTCATTCAAAACTCTTTTTGGAAGCTGAAAATGTCTCAGCCTAAGACTAGAGCATATGTGATGATCTTGGACGCTTTCCCACGCCATTTTTAGGTCTGTTTCTATGTGTTACATAGGGATGATAGAGTAGGACAGAGCAAGGTTAAGATTAAAATGAGTCCATCAATCCAAGCCATTGTTGCCTATACAGTACTTTAGTTACATTTTCAAGTTACCAGTAGGAAGTCACTATATTCATGTGACACGTGTGATGGATGACATCATCACTGATTATTTTGGAGATGCCTCCTCTGACTTGTAGACATTGAATTGAAACAGGCATGTGAATGAGGTCAAACTGCCATCCATCCTGAAAGGAAGCCCAGGATGTAGTTGATAGGAGAGCTCTGGTTTTTAAATTTAATTGCTGCTCACAGGACTTATCTTGACTGATTAAAGGCATAAGGTTTTAGTTCTCAGAGGTAGGACCATGTCCAGAGTTCAGTTATGGGATTGGCTACTGAAGCTTCGTTTTGATGGATGTAACATGAAACACTGAAGCTGATGACATTCATAATTGAGGACTCTTAGCTCATGGTGAATATGTATCACACACACACACACACACACACACACACACACAAATAAAACATCAAAGGATATGATTAATTGCATTGTATCTTTGTAAGAAATAGTGGTAGCTATTTTCTCATATAAATTTTTTTCAGATAAATTATGTTAACAACGAAAATCGGGATTAATATGGCAAATTTTAATATTTAAATACATCTTAATAGGATAGATGAATATTCCTAGTCCTTAATGGATACTTTGGCTTGGACAATTTATTACTTTCAAACCTATTCTGAGCTAATTTATGCATATTGCCACTTAGATCCTTTTACAACTTCTTTGTTCTATGGCTAGCTATCTGCAAGTATCATTTTACTTCAATCACTGGGATTCTTCAAATACAAGATGAAAAATACTCAGGACTGACTATAAAGTCACTAGGCAAAGGTAGTTCTTATTTCTGGATAAACTTGGAGGTTTGTGTCAGCAAAGACTGATCTCTGAAAACATAAAAGAAATCCGGATAAGGAGTGGGCAACGGATGGAGACCTGGCAGGAAGAGGAGGAAGGACAGAGAAGGAGGAGAAGCCTCCTTTGATAGGAGTCTAACTACACTAGCTTCTGCCACGCCCCACCTTCCTCCCCTCTCTGGCTTCAAGGTTCTCTTTATCGTAAGGAAAACAAGGAACGAAAAAGACAAAGATAAAGAAAGAAAAAGAAAAAGAAGAAAGGAAGAAAGGGGGGAAAGGAACTTTGATGAACCAGTTCTTTTGTTTGTTTGTTTGTTTTTTGGATTTTGGTTTTTTCGAGACAGAGTTTCTCTGTGTAGCCCTGGCTGCCCTGGAACTCACTCTGTAGACCAGGCTGGTCTCGAACTCAGAAATCTGCCTGCCTCTGCCTCCCAGAATGCTGGGATTACAGGCGTGCGCCACCACCGCCCGGCGATGAACCACTTCTATCCATCAGTAGGGATACAAGAGACAGCCATAATGGTTAAATTAAGCCTTTTGAATTACATGGACCAATTTCGCTCATGACTCAGAAAAAGGTTATACAAACTATCTAAACGGTGAGCTCCTTCATTTCCTGAATGTGTTCAGAAACGAATGATGTTTGATCCTGAGAATAATTAACTAGATCAACGTTTCAGAGTTCTTGGAGGATATTTAATTCCCAGAGTTTTCACCACTTCAGTAATTATGCTGATTGGATGTCAGCCTTTAAACTTTGACTATTTTCTGGAAGTTCACACCAGTGAATATATCTATTTTTCTGTCTTTGTCACCTTTGCCCTTGGCACCCTTGTTTCACAGGTTTCTTTCCCTCAACCCTATCTTTGAATATTGTTAAGCAGCAGTGAGGCTGCTTCTGATGGTTCTTTGATCCTAATCAATTCCCAGACTATTTGGATTAGGATTGCTTCCTTTACATATCCTGGCAGCACATCTGCACCTTTTTCCTATGTAGAAAGGATCTGTAATGAGACCCACAATATTTTCTTTTCTTTTATTCTTTAATCCTTTCTTTTACAGACCAGGCTTTATCCCCCTCCTGGTCCACCCTCTCACTGTTCCACATCCCATACCATCCCTCCCCTCCCCCCAGTTTCCAAGAGGATGTCCCACCCCTACCCCACCAGCTCGCCCCCTCCCTGGGGTTGTAAGTCTTTCGAGGGTTAGGTGCATCTTCTCTCCCTGGGGCAAGATCAGGCAGTCCTCAGCTGTGTATGTGTCGGGGCCTCATGTCTACTGGCATATGCTGCCTGGTTGGAAGACCCACAATATTTTCTAACAAATGCACAGTTTATGTCTGCAGTGACTAGACATGATGGACATTAAACCACATGTAAATTCTGTCAATGGACCTTTGCCTTGTTTATCTATGTACCTTGTATATCAATCTTCATGTATCAAAGGTTTAATCAGCCTTTAGTACGTAAGCTGAGAGTGGGGTAATGTCACCCTTACATTTTTGTAGCTAAAGATGATATCTGAGCGTATCCAGCTCAAACTGTTACCTTTATGGATAAGGGAGTAGATGCATTACTCGTCTAAGGCTCCATAGCACGTATTGATGGGCTAGGAATGACAACGCATGCATCCTGGGTTCATAGTCAACTTCTTCGGGCCTAACATATTGCATTGGTGAATTTGGTTGTGTCAACACTTGCCAGTTAGGCCCTAGATAAGCTTATGTCCTTGACTTCAGACATTGTACACACACACACACACACACACACACACACACACCACCCTACCCCCACACAGATACATGTTGAACCCTTAAACGGAAGCACACACATCTCAAAAGCATGAAGTTAATTTCCTTCTCCATTTTCTATGCTTACTGCTGAACTTGCCAGTGTAATACATACGCAAGAAAGGACTACTGAACATGGAGGAGAAAGCTGGTTATTCACAGCTGCCAAGGTTCAGCTGGCTTGTCACCGGACACGGGCTTCATCTCCCCGATATACTGTTCGACTTTAGTGGGCAGGGCCTGAAGAATGGAGCCAAGCCAGGAAAGGGAAATTAATATCCCTTATGTTGTAAGTCAGTATTTTTTGCAATATAAAATTGATGCATTTTGGGCGTAACATAAAATACTTCAAGTATAAAGTATAAGGACAAAGTAGTGTCCCATCTAGTATATTCTCCTAAGTTTCTTCTTTTGCTTCCAGATATTTTGTATATTCCAGAAATGTATATATATTTGCATACTTTGTCACAGTTTAATATTAAATATGGTTTCCCCTACTAACCCTAGATATAGGGACACAAGTTTGTTATTTAAAAAAATGGTCACAAACAATAGCTTTGTATGCATAGATGGTAAATTGGCTTTTTAAAGATTAGAAAATTAGAAATATTGGGAAGACAAAAAAGATATCACACACACACACACACACATACACACACACACACATACACATGAAGGTCCATGCACACATACACAAAGCATGTGAGGGCAAACACTCACTACTGAGTCACAACACTGGGTTGTGTCTCCCCTCAAACCACCATTTCCAAACTAGACAGCAGTATGGCCACAGATACATAGAACTCTAAGGTTTTATCATTGACTATTTTTTTCATCTTTGTTGACTGGAAGAATCTATCAGTGTTTGGATCTCTCTGTCTCTCTATCTCTCCCTTTGTCTGTCTCTATCTCCGTCTCTCTTTCTTTCTGTGTATGTTCAGTTGTAACTGCTAATTTTCTAAGCAGTCTGACCAAGTGGTAAATGTCAATAAAACTTTTTCCTGTCTGAGGCCACGCTCTTGTTGCTTTCTGTAGTTACTGAGACATGGCTGTCAGGATCCAGCATCCCTGTGTTTAAACTATCTTGGCTTTGCTGTGGATTCCTGGCTCTCTCCTCTGGTAGGGGCTTGGCTTGACTAGCTAGCTGCCTTTTATCGGTGGCAATCTACCAAAAAGCCCTGTAATGTGCTCAGCACAGGGCGGAACAAATCAGTGTTCTACCTCACAATTTAAGGAAGGCAGGGGGCTAGTTTTTGTTTTAAGATAAAAATCTTTTGACAAAACACAAACTCCCCAAAACTTCCTTTAAGCCAAACAGCATTGTCACACCCACAAAAGCTCCTATTACTTCCACAGCCAGATGACTCAAGATCTCTAACGTTTCTATTCATAAGGACTTTGCCGGCCCATAATCAGTACGCCAGGCCTCCCTCATCTTCCTTCACCCTCCCCTGGGAGACTGACATTTGGAGTAACTCATTTATTAGAAAAAAGACTGTGTTTTTCTGCCGGAACTGTTTGTCCCGGGGCTTTAAAAAAAGCCACCCTTAAGATCCTTTTCAAGTTCATTCACTAAAGTGGGGAAAGGAGGTGACAATAGGTTGCAAGTTTACTAATGACCAGAGTATCCCTCTGAGCAATCAGCTACAGTGACATTCCTGTCACCCAGTGACCACATTAAGGAGAAACACAGGAGCCATGCCTTCTAGAAGTTCCAGGGGTGCATTTTCACCCTTTGCACTGTACCTCAATGAAAATGGGACTTCTCCAGCCCTTTGGAGCACCCACGTTCCTTGTAAATTAAAACCAACCACCCCACCCCAGAAAGTCTCTCCTAAATCCGAATGCGTCTCCAAGGTCCTCGAGCTCCGCGCCGGGACACTCTCCGTCCTTTCCGGGTCGGGGGCCAGCAGGGACAGCGCCACACCACACAGGGGGGACAGTGTCGGCCCGGAGCCCAGCGCGGCCGTCCGTCTGTCCACCGGTCTGTCCCTCTGCCCGCGGGCTGCGGTCCCGGCGCGCGCGGGAGGAGCGCGGCCGCGGCGGGTGGAGCGCGGGCGGCCGGGAGGGGGCGCCGCCCGGGCGCGGCGGGTCCGGGAGGGCGGCGGAGGCCTCAGAGTCGGAGCGCAGCGCGGGGTCGCGCCGGGGTCCTGGGCGCCAGGCCTCCGGCGAGGGCAGTCGCGGGTCTCCGTGCAGCGCCGCTCCTCGGACCGGGGAACTTGTCCCGCGCGCCTCGCCCGCAGCCGCCTGCGCCTCCTCGGCCGCGGAGCCCCATCTCCGGCCGCGGCCGCGCGGCTCTCGCTTACAAAGGAGGGAAAATGCAGCGGGCGGCGGCGCAGCGCGGGGGCCCCCGGGCGGCAGGGATCGCGGCCGCCCCCGGCACCACGTAAGACGCCCCCGCGCGCCCAGCCTCGGCCCAGGCCCGAGCCCCGCAGCAAGCGAGCGCTGCGCGTCGCCCGCGGCCCGCGAGGAGGCGGAGGAGCAGAACGAGGCGCCGCCTTCCCCGCGCCGCGCGCCCTCGCCCGCCGTTGTCTGCGCGGCGCTGCGCTGCGCTGGACCAGTTTCCCGAAGTTGCCCGGGCCCCGCGCCGCCCAGATGTGCGACCTCATTGAACCGCAGCCGGCCGAGAAGATCGGCAAGATGAAGAAGTTGAGGAGAACTTTGTCCGAGAGTTTCAGCCGCATCGGTGAGTGTGGGCTACTGTCCCCAGTGTCCTGCGGGCGATCTCCTGGCTCGCTCTCTTCGGTCCCCGCGCCCAGTCTGTGCTCAGGGCACCAACCAGGCAGCTGCCACCTCGGAGTGAGCTGCGGACCGGGGATGGAGGAGGACTTCGCTGAGGACGCCGGGCTAGGGCAGGGACCAGCTGGAGGGCCACCCCTCGCTCACAGGATCTGGGCTTCATTCGTGGACTGTCTTAAGCCTCCAATTTGAGTTCCCTCCTCCCCGCCAATAGTATGTTTGGCGCCCGTAGTGGACCGGAGAGGGGATACTCGGTCCCCACCGCCATCGGGGTTCTGTGGCCACCAAGGTTACTTAAAGCACGTTGGTTTTACGCGGTTAGCCAATACTTTAGCTTTGGGAATTGTTGAAACGTTGAAATGTGCCTGACGTTGTTTAATGTACTCAACCTAAAGGAAGTGGGACAGATACCTTGGGACCTTTTGTTCCGTACTTCGGGTCCTATAAATGGAGGTTTGGATGTTCAGTTTGTAGGTCTCCGGAACCTTCCAGCTGCTGTGGTGAATTGCGAGTTGTGAAGTTGTGGGGATATTTACGAGTAAGTCTCCTGGATTTGCTTCATTAGTGCAGTCCAGAGGCTATTGTCTTCTTAAAAAATTTCAACCAGCTTAACAGAGAATGAACACACAGCGATAACAGAAAAAGCTCAAGGGATGTTTCGGATACTTAGAGTGAATCCATATTATAGGCTACAGCAAGATGACAGCTGTGTCCTGTGGAATGGGTTTGTTAAATCTTGAGTGTTGGTAGCAGAAAGCGCCTGTTAACCGGGAGGCAGTGTTGCTACTTAAACTTTGGTCCTTAACTTTATTTGATACAGGTAACTGTGCAAAGCTGGGCATTCCTATAAGCCCCAGACCTGCCCACCAGAGTGTCCCAGCATACCTTCTGGCCTTCAGTCCACCTGTAGTGGACTGATGTTAGTGAAAGTTAATTAATCATAAGCTCATTCCTTAAAATAAAACCCTGACGTGCCAGTGGAGTGTCAGCAGTCTGTTTCAGAGTTCATTGTCCATACATGCAAACTGTCTTCAAGAAAACATGCATAAACATTTAGTCGAGCTTCTTCTTCTTCTTCTTCTTCTTCTTCTTCTTCTTCTTCTTCTTCTTCTTCTTCTTCTTCTTCTTCTTCTTCTTCTTCTTCCTCCTCCTCCTCCTCCTCCTCCTCCTCCTCCTCCTGTCAATTTTGTTTGACATTTTGCTTTTCCTGCGAACACTGTAAGTTATGTGCAGAAGCCATAATTAGTCATGCCCTTACATATTACGTGTGTTGAGTGTACACTGACTCACTTTTCTGAGTTAGGAATGTGAGTGTGGAGTTCTAGCTTCAAGCGAAGTTTGAAGCCAAGAGGAGTGTGAGAGTGAGGTGTGGAGTCTGTGCATTATTAACAAGGATGTTTCAGGGCTGGACCCAAAACACTACCCAAGCTGGTTCTGGAGTCCATTAGGGCCTGTTCTAAAGCACATTAGCTAGATATTTACTAATGCTAATGATCCCGTTGGAGCCCCTCCAGTTTTGTGTTAAATAATTCATTGCAGTGGCGTCTCAGTAAGAAACCAAGGGCATTAATATAAAAATCCTGAATGTTTAAATAATTTTAGGGTTTGATGGTCAATCAGTAATCTTTGGGTTAACTGCAGTGTTGGTAGATATTGTAGTTAATTGGGCTTCCTAGATTACTGAGGTTCAGTGATGTGCAAGCATCTTTTGTAGTCTAACACTCCTCACAAATGCCTTCTCTGATTATGTGGCTTTCATATCCATTCTTTACGAAACAGTACAGCTCAGTGAAGAAAGCCAGTCACTTCTTTATTGAAAGAGGACTTAGAAGAGCAGATCTTACTGTGGTATATTGCGAAAGAAACCATTGACATTTTTTAAGTGATTTTTGTTGCGTGTGCATCAAACCCAGAATATTCATTAGAAAGGGCACCACTGAAAAAAAACGTTATCTTCTCTGCTCTCCTTCACACTTAGAGGCAGTGAATTCAGTTTGATGACTGAAGGATTTTTTTTGAGGATCTAGAGTCAATGCAATGAGATTTTTCTATAGGTTCATATAGTTCATGAGCAGTGAACGTGGACTGTGGGGTATTTTTTTTGGCACTTGGTGAAATGATGACGCAGTATTTTGTGTGACACGCAGTGAAGGCTCAATAAATGTTTGCAGTGTGTTGTCATTATTAGGGATTAGATCATCTGGACATGATTGTGTTATAGGCAGAAAGCAGGACAAGGGAAGTGGCTACAGATTTGTAGTATAGCATCCTGAAAACATGGTAGGTTTTGGATTTGGACAGCTATGGGCCTGCCCCTCTGTTTTCCTGTGCTTGGGCAACCAGTCATTTACTTAAACTCCTGTATCCTCACCTGCATATAGTTGTGTAATTGTGGAGATTAAGTGAGGCAGAATAACACTATCTGATACATCATGTATCACGTGGTGAGGGTCAGTTTCAGAAACTCATGGTAGCCCTTCCGATTTCTGTTTGTCCCCTTTTCTGCTTTTCTTCAAAGAATAAATGGTTTATCCCCATCAAACAATCTGGCATCGCCATGTATTCTATTACCTAGTCTGAGAGGACCTTTGGAATATACATTCTGGCTTTATTTTCTTTCCTTAGCACTATTCAGGTGTAGCTTTGTAATATGGTAAAGTGTCCAATATTATTGCTCAGCCATGAGAAATCACTAATTATTTACCTAGAGAATGACGACAGTTCATGCAGGCATATGATCTGCAACCAACGGCTGTTTTTAAACAGTGGTTCTGAGTCTAAAAAGTAGGACTGTTTAATTTGCCATACATCATAGACCATGTTGACTTTGTCACCATGAACCCCAAACATAACTGATCCGACACTGCTACATAAGGTCAAATGAGACACATTGGGTTTCAAGCCACAGGGCTCTGATTTATGCCATCTGCCGGGGAGTGACTGCAGTAGAGCTGTGGCTCTTTTATAAGACGAGTGTAACTGAATTCTAAAGTCAAGCATCCATTTCCACAGTGACTATTTCTGGTTTCCTGCTCAATAGCTCAGTGTGGTCACCTGCATAGGATACTGGTCTTGTTTTATTGCTGGTTCTCTCCTCTTCCCAACTTAAAACTTCTAGGCTAACTGAGGTAAACGGGAACTTAATTGGTAGATAACTTACATGAACTATCTGATTTCTTGCCCCTGTGCCTTTTTTGACTTTACAGGCGGCCTTATGCAGATGGAGACCCTCAAGTGTCTGTCCACTGACACTCCTTCACACCTTTCCTAGAGAAAGGACGTTTATGCTTGATGTTTGAGATGAGCCCATGGCATGGATACCATTTGTTTAAAGGATGTGGTTGGTGAACAGAGGAAGCTGTGATTAAGGCGAATTCTTGTGGGTTTCTTGCCCTCTGCCTGTGGGTGTGTGTTTCTAGGTTGTCATCAATGAGCCATTCTGTGAAGAGAGATAAATGTAAAGTGAAATGTTCAGGTGTACAGTTCCCAAAAGCAGCTATAAATGGTTTTAATTTGGGCTGTGGAAAAAGCTCTGTGAGGAGAGCTTGCCCAGTCTGTGTGAGGCCCTGAGCTTTGGGCCTAGCAAGAGGGAGGGGCAGTGGGATGGTAAAGAAGAGGGAGTGGATATTTTTTTTTATTCGATATAATTTATTCACATTTCAAATGATTTCCCCTTTTCTAGCCTCCGACTCCCCGAAAGTCCCGTAAGTCCCTTTCTCTTCCCCTGTCCTCCCACCCACCCCTTCCCACTTCCCCGTTCTGGTTTTGCCGAATACTGTTTCACTGAGTCTTTCCAGAACCAGGGGCCAAGGGAGTGGATATTATAGTAAGGGGACTTGTGTTTATGGTTCTTACACACACACACACACACACACACGAATATATATATATATGATATATATGGTTTTCATTTGCCAAAATCTTAGTGCACATTAAAATATGAGGTTCTCTCTCTTTGCCACTGAGGTAGGACTTGTTAAGGCCACGTGTTACCACATACCTTCTGGTGCTAGATGTTGTCCTGGCATGGAGTTAGTGTGTGATAAGGCTGGCACACAGGCTAGTGAGTGGGTTTTGCCAACCTAAAGTGGCAAATTCCATAATGATGATTAGTGGTGAATTTGACATCGGAGGATGCAGCAGGATCTCCTTGGTGAGTTACTAGAAAGCCTTTTGGGAACCATGTCTGAGCTGATCAGATAAAGTATCTGATCATAGTCAACGACTTAACATCTATCCTTCTGTTAAGTCGGAGTAGCACAATCTGCTTCTTGTCCCACGACATCCTCTCGGACAATTGTGGCTTTACATTTACATAAATGATTAATGGCAATCAGGGAACAAAATCAATAACAAGATGTTGTGTGCATGTTTAGGTCAGAGTTTATTCACCAGTGACCTGATAGCTATCTGGCAAGGACACCTTTAATTGGTTTTTGTTATGCTATCAACTGCCTTTTAGGGCAAAGTACAATATTTAGAAGAAACCATGTCACATGTCAATCTGACAATGAAAGGTATCTATTGATACCTTTTTGGTCCAAATCTGTTCTTCCTCTGGTATATAGGGCCTGAGCAGCAGAGATCATCTGTCTTTCTTTATTGCCTAGCAAATGCACCTAGAATCTTTTTTTTTTTTATCCCTGGTCCCCTTTCTGGCTAATCTCAGACCCACCCGTTAGAGTTAGGATCATGGGAAATTGTTAGAACTAAGAAGGCAAGAAAGAGTGGGCCAGTGTGAATATTCCACAGCCCCACCCCTATTCATTTCTCAAAGTCATTCCATATCTCAGTCCCTAGGGGGTCAGCATAAGCTGTAGTACAGCTTGGCCAAAGAAAACACACCTCTCAAGTTCCAGCACTTTTGTAATGACCACATTAGATAAAATATTATAGAAAGTTTGTCTTCCGAGTCACATGCTTTGCAAGGCTGTCCATGGCTGTTCATTCACACTTGGTAATTGACAGATAAACCTGCAATTATGTGCCCATATATGCTACTTCATAATTGAAGTCAATGATGCATACATACACACACACACACACACACACACACACACACACATTTTATACACACACATATTATACACACACATTCCATATACCCACAAATCAGAAATTTGTTTGTATTGTTATGTCACCAATGTTTTGTAATGACCATGCCAGGCAAGCATATTAACTAAAAGACACACCATTGTTGACTGGGCTTGAGAGTTTCTAGATTAGAGGTTAAAATTCTTTTTTTTTTTCAAGCCATTCTCCTCTATAAATCCCACTGGTTCCAGGGGCAAGCAGTCTTGGTGGATGGCTCCCAAGGCTCGCCGCCCCCCCCTCGCTCTTATCATTAGTCATTTAGTGAATACTTTGGCACTTGTTTTACATGCAGGAACAAAAGGTTTTCTTTTTCTCCCTAAGTTTGCCAATTGAGCCTTGAAATTCAAGGGCAGTGAAATGGTTCTCATATTTCCTCCTCTTAAATTTAAGACCTTCATCTCCTCGTTTTCCTCATTTGTCTCCTTGTGTGTCATGCTTAGCATGCCATCCTGTTTGAATTTGTGCTTACATCTTGTATTGTGTGTATATGGAGGAAGGTGCTATGTTTGATTTGTTTCTTTTTTTCATTTTTTAAAATATTTTTATTTTCTATATTCTTTGTTTACATTCCAAATGATTTCCCCTTTCCCGGATCCCCCCTCCCCATATGTCCCATAAACCTTCTCTCCATCCCTTCTCCAATCACCTCCCTCCTTTTTTTCTCTGTCCTGATACTCCCCTCCAATGCTAGATCAATCATTTCCAGAATCAGGACCCTCTCCATACTTCTTCATGGGCGTCATTTGTTATGCGATTTGTGCCTTGGGTATTCAGGGCTTCTGGGCTAATTAATATCCACTTATCAGAGATTGCATTCCATGTGTATTCTTTTGTGACTGGGTTACCTCACTTAGGATGATATTTTCCAGATCAAACCATTTGCCTAAAAATTTTGTGAATTCATTGTTTCTAATTGCTGAGTAGTATTCCATTTTCTAGTGAAACTGAGTCAGTAGCAATCAGCTAGGATCTTCTTTCTTTCAGGTTTAGCATAAATTAACAGCTTTGTAGTGACAAGGGGCATGTGATCCGTTTGAGGAGCAGTTGTTCAGGCTGGGACAAGGACTCTCATTTAATTTGCTATTCAGGGCGACTTGTTCTGTCATGAAGAAAGTGGTCAGTCTGTTATGGATCAGTGTCTCAGGCTACAAGGGGAAGACTATAACTGATCAGTGTTTTAGCTTCTCAGTCAGCCTGCACCCTGCTAGCCACGCCCACCACCACAGCTGCACGCTTTTTGACCTTTTAAAAGGACAAATTTATATTCTGAAGAAGAGAGAGAAAACTTTTTCAAGATTGTTAGAAAGCTAGATATGGTGGCACAAACCTATCAACCCTGCTTTTGGGAAGCTGACGCAGCATTTCTGCTAGTTCTAGGCCAAACTGGGTTAAAGGGTAAGTAAGACCTTATCTCAAAAACCACCCCACACACTATGACACCACACCTTACCACACCACACCTCACCTCACCATTACATGGTTAGAGTATAGACATTTTTTTACTTAGTATCTGCTTAGGCGCCTTAATTTCTCAGAACTCCATTTCCGGAATAGTTTGCTTTTCATTGCTTTTATCAGAGCAAAACCTTTCCAGCAATAGATACCCACACATTTCCATCGAGGCTAGGAGTATCCAGAACGGGCCTGTAAAGTAGACTTGAACTATTTCTGCAACTGGTAGTTTCAGATTAGTTAACATTTTGTGCCTCTTCCTTACTATGAAACATTGTAAGAAACTGGGACTTAATGAACAGCGAGTTGACAACTATAAGCTTTTATTTTTCTTTAGAATGAGATAAAATTCCATTTTTAAAAGATTAAGTGTATTTAAGATAGATCTGAGGTGATTGTTCCTATGAAACATTTTTGAATGTGTTCTTTTTTTTCCTTCAGAAACACTTGACTATAAAATTCATCATGTTAGGTGTTTGAGTTAAGTCTCTTATTCCACACAATACTTATTTGATAGTACTTGGTCTTTTATTAGCGTGCTGCTTAAACTTTAGTTAGAATTAAACTATCGCTTAGACACAATGCAGAATGTTTACCATCCTAACAAGTGGCTTGGGAAGTCCCCAAACCACACAGAAGGACACACCAGGTGTTGGAGCGGAAATTCATTCGCCATTACTTTGTGTTCCTTTCCCACTTCCATTAAAATGTGTTGTGCTGAAGGAGATGTGGACGCCGCGCAGGCTTTTCTTCCCTGTTTTCCAGAATGCTTCATTTACATATTTATGAAAAGCATTTCACAGAGAAGCATGCTGTGCTGTTCCCACTCTCATTTGCAGTTTTTGTATTTTGTATCATGACATCATTATTCAGGTTGGGGTACAGTTTTGCTTTCTGAGATGAAAACACTGTAGTGCT
Source organism: Apodemus sylvaticus (assembly GCF_947179515.1). NCBI lineage: Eukaryota > Metazoa > Chordata > Mammalia > Rodentia > Muridae > Apodemus > Apodemus sylvaticus. The sequence continues at coordinate 22,457,862 of NC_067473.1, forward strand.
CCCGGTTTCTATTTTCTAGAACTTAGATACTCGGTGTCTTTGGGATGCTTCATGTTAACTGTTTTCTTTCTCTCTTTTTTTTTTCTAGCTCTGAAGAAAGATGACACCACGTTTGATGAGGTATGCTAAGTTTCCTCCTTGAACACAAAGGTGTATCTATTTACTTTTTCGTAGAGTCCATAGGTGCTGACTTTGTGCTTAGAAACAGAAAATAATAAAAACAAAACAAACCAACAGACAAAAACGCCCCAAAGCTTAAGAAACAAGTAAGAAAAAACTTCACAAGAAACAAGAAATAGCATTTGTTTATTTAGTTACCTTCTTTTAGCCTCCAATCTCAATAGTCATTTAACTGAGTTTTGTACAAATCATCAGAAATGTGTCTTTGAATCAATAAACAATAGACGCATGCCTGCCTTTGTGTTGTTGTGGCCTCGATAACAGCTGTGCCTGGGAAGCCCACTGGGGTGCGCATGTGTCGGGCAAGTCCAGAGCTGTGGGTAAGTTGGACAGCAAGGCTCCTTTCCAGACCGTGATGAATCAGGTGTGATGTGTTGACGTCACAGATTGTCTGCAAGGTTCCCAAAGGAGAAGGTGACTTTTTCTGTTCCAGTTTCCCTGTTCTTTGTGAATCAGACGAGTCTCTGTTTACTTGATACAAAGTAGTGTGTGTGTGTGTGTGTGTGTGCCAAAGTTTATATGAAACAGAGGATTCTGAATGCAACTTTAACATGGTACTTCACTGAGATTTTGTTATTGTTTTCAGGGTGTTACAGACAGGAGTGTTTTATTGTAACCATCTAAAGCCAGTCATGGGTGGATGTTTTGAACCTGCCCTGTGTGCACACTGTATGAAGTTATATGTAAACAGAGATGTTTCTTCATTTTGTGCTTAGCCCACAGCCTAATGAACGGAGCAGTTGACTTTAATTGTTTAATGGTCTTAGATTCCATGATAGATGCTACCAGCCCTCCCTCCATTGTGGCGGGGAAAGGGCATGTGTACTCCTGGAATGTTCTTGTCCTGCGTCCCAGGGAGGGCTCTTCAGGGCAAGCCTGCAGGCCGGGATTTGGGGCTGGGGCTGGTGCCTTTTGGCTTTCATGGTCTGCTGCTTCATCGCAGCACCTGTTCCGACTTTGTGGTCCAAGCTCTACAAAGCTGTGCCACTGGACTCCGAAGCAACGCTCTCAGACAGCTTTCCTGGAACATCCCCCTAAAGTTAATTCCTCTTCTCCTTTCCCATCCTTAGTAGGTAATACTGGGATTTCCTCCAAACCTGCATTTCTGGGATTTCTACTGTTTCATTACTGAGATAATTTGTTTTCAAGAGAGTATTTTTTTTTTCTAGGAGAAATCAGAGTAAGACTATTGGGCACCTTTTCTTTCTTTATAAAGAAAAATCTCCCCTATAATTATGGAAGTAATTTAACCCTACCTAAAGAGAGACTTAAAGGAAGGGAGGAAGATAAAACTCTTCCATTGTGTTATCCAGATCTATCCACTGCTGAATATTCTTGCTTCTTCAAGTTTTAACGCATAGCCCATCATTACACTACTGTTTTTTTCTGTAAGGCGTGGCATATTTCTCCATGTCTTCATCGGCTTCTCCTCCTAGTCATTGCAAGGAATTAAAAAGCAAAGCAAAGCAAAACCACCAGACAAAAGCCACTCCTCTCCCGTGTGTGCACCATTGTTGTGTGTGTGTTGGTCTGTCTCAGAGCTGTAGGTACATTTGTCTAAACACACATGTAGCTGAGGGCCAGAGCAGAGCAGTGGGTCTAGAGTATATAAGGACGCCACAGCTACTCCTCTAACCTTCCTTCTAACACCGCTGTGGAATCAGAGGTCTGCGGTTTGCCATCTGAAACAAAATCATCACCAGCTCACACACAGGATTTTCTTTCTTCCACGGCACAGAGATTCTTTTGAAGAATATTTTAAATCAGAAAGTCATACAATGCCGAAGCTAGAAGAACGCCAGACACCCTTATTTCCTCATCGCAGCATTTCACAGATGAGCACATTGAGATGCAGAGGGCCAGGACAATTTCCAGCTAGTTAAGGGAAGCTTAAGGTCAGGCTCTGGGGGAGTGGCAGCAGTGCGGGCCTGCCTCAGGGTAAACGCTAAGGCAACTACCTGGAGTTGAGCAACTGCTCCTCCTTCCACAGGCCTGCAAAACGGTCGGTCCTTCCTTTTCGGTGATTTGAGTGGATGAAATAAATCAGTGTACATTGAGCCTTTGGAATACGATCTAGCATGCTGGAAGTGACAGAGTTTATATCACCCTCCATGGCTGTCACCAGCACTGTCTATATTAATCTGTCTTCTCCACAAGGATGTTGGAAGGATTCAATCAGAAAATAAGGCTACAGAGGAGATTCCGCTTCAAATAGACCTCTGAAATTTCATGTAAGCCTTCGTGTAATGATTAGTGTTTTGAGTTGGTGAAAATATTATCTAAAATCCACCATTTTTTAATCCTCCACAAGGGAATGCCACATTTGCTCTAGTTACCGTTGGCCGCAATGCACACGCGCAGGTAACTTTCAGAAAGTGTCTGTAAAATGTGAGCAGCTGTCTGCTTGGGGAGTGAGGGGAGAGGAGCTGAGGGAAGGCAGCATGGCTTCTCAGTTGCCACTGCTTAGCTGTTTGGACAAGTTTTTAACATACTCAGTCTTGGTTTTCCCATTTATAAGTCAACCAGTTAGACCGCTTTTCAAGATGCTTTGGCCTCTAGTGTAGGATTCTAAGTTGTACAGTTAGCTCACATAAGAGTAAACTCTTCCCAGGGTCTCAGAGGAGCACTAGATGTGTGCCTGTAGAAATGGGAAGTGACAGCGTTTGGGGATCATTTTCAGATTGCCTTAGTAGAAGTTTCCTTGTATGTGTGGTTTTCGGTATATATATATATATTTCTTTTTGACTCTTTCTCTTCTAGTGTTGGAATCTGGTCTCTTCTATAGTCTCTGGGAATTCACTTGAGACTGGAATCTTGCAGCTCGAGGGCTGGGTCAGTTTAGCTATGCAGCAAGGTGTGGCGGCTCTCTCCTCACCCCAGTTATGACAGGCTCCTTATCACAGGCACTGGCCAGGAGAGGCCTGCACTGGAGTTGGGAGCAGCTCCACGATTGGCTTGAGGATTTCTTTCAGGTGTGTGTAAGTGTTTGACCTTGAACAGAGGAGAGAGTGAGATGTATTAGTTATTTACTCTTTGTAATGCTCTGCTGAGTTTTAAAACAGCAGGAAGTTGTAATAAGGAATTATGTAAAGTAGACCTTGTGTGTGTGTGTGTGTGTGTTTGTCTGTCTACACATGTGCGTGTGACTGTCTGTCCATGAATGTTGCTGATACCCCTCCTGGTTGGATACAGGACATGTTCAGGACTGTTGGTACCCCTTCATTCATTGTGCATTTATTGGGACCCCCGACTTAAATGATAGCCACTTTATGATCTGTGGATTGAATCTATATGTTTCAGATGGCCGAGTCAGTTTTAGGATTTCCAAAAAATGTTCTCTTCAGTTTCAGCCTGACTTCCACAACCCACTGAAGTTTGGATAGGTAAATGCTGGGAGAGAAGACCTGTTAGATAGAAGGTGAAAGAAACCTGGTTTCTTCCGATATTGATTTTACTGGGTGTGGAGGTGTCACTGTGAGGACCTCTCCATGTAGTGCCAGAGCTTCTGCAGAACTTCCCTAATGTCTTTGTGGCCACATTCTTCCTTAAGTAGTAAACCTACACCATGCCTTTATGTGGAATATCAGTTTTTTAATGGTTTCTTTGGAATAATTATGATGCCTGATATACAAACATTGAGAAAATACAGGAATCCACTGATGTAAAAGTACCACATACAAAGCCTTGTGGATGTTGGACACAAAGACTCCAGTAAATGAGAATGCACACACACAGAAAAGATTGGAAACCTCTGATGTTTCAGCAACCCGTGAGCTGTCATTGATTAAATGAGAACTTAACTTGTATAGTCTGTTGTGTGCTATTTAAAGAAAAAAAGAGCCCAGATGAGGAGCTCAAAAAAAATGTTGACCGTCCTTGCCTTTTTGGTGAGAAGTACAAAACCTTTCATAGTTGAATTTAATCTTCGAAGTGTTAAGGGTTTCAGTTGAGTGTGGTATGTGAATCTAGGCAACTCAGCACTTATTTTTGTGGTTTTAAAAAACAGCCTCCTAATACATGAGCTTTCTTGGCATGCCTACTGTTGTCATAGTTGCAACTCCCAAGGAGCTCCCAGGACTTGTTTTGATATTTTCTACCTATTTAACTCTTGAAATCCTAGGGAAATATAAACATTTTTTTTATGTATACATAAAAAAAAATCGTCATTAGAAAAAAAAATCTTACCCGTGAGAACTCAGGAGTGTATTTTAGAGGCCAACGTACATTATATATTTACTTGCAGATAGATGGGGACAGTGTATAGCTGTTTCAGCTTCCAGTCTAGAGTGTGGCCACTGCTACTCACATGATGACGTAACACTTGAGAGCGGAAGTGTACCAGTGATTGATGTTATGAGGACATGCACCGGGGCAGGGATGTTGCTGGACCCTGTGTTCCAGTCACTGTGATTGTGCCTCTCATTGGTGTCTGTGGGTGTACACATGGTCTCCAGCAGTCAGTCTGCACACAGGGCTCTGGAGCTCCACCCACACCACCACCACCCCAGCCCTGTTTCTAAAGGGAAGTCGCCCAGTGTTCACTTCTCATCCTCTGCTATCCCCCCATGTCTTTGTCCCACTGCCCTGGCCCTGCACGTTGCCCTTCTTTCTTCTCAGGCATCTCTCTCCCCCTCCAGTGCCCTCAGTAGTGTGCTCCTTGGCACGTCATATGTAATCTCTGTCAGCCTGGATTTTGACCTGTCCCTTTATCCTCTCGCCCAGTCGCTGCCAGGAGCTGCTTGAGAAAATCCCTCTGCAAATAAATGTATCAGTTCCCCAGGTTGCTGCTACCTGGAGCAGCTGAAGAGCCTTTCATCTCTGTGGCTGCTGTCACTGGCCAGAGCGCTGCTGAGCTGTGTGCCCCTTGTCTCCAGTGGAAGGCTTCTCCGCTCTTAGGGCTTTCTGAGCGACGGGTTTCAGCCACACACTTTTCTGGAGATAAGAAGTCTGAAGGCTGTCAGTTAGTTCCTTCTACAAGCTGAGAGGGAAGGACCACTCCCCAGTTCCCTCTCCTTGCCTTGTAGATGCTGGTGTCTTCCTGTTTCCTCATGTCATCTTCCTGCAATATGTATTTAACCCTTTCCCTCCCCCTCCTCCCCTCTCTCTTTCCTTTTCTCCATCTGTCCTTCTCTCTCCCTCTTTCCACAGGGACATACTATGTAGCCAAGACTATCCCTGGATTCAGGATCCTCCTTCCTCTGCATAGCAAGTCCTAGGATCATTTTCCCTCTTTTTGTTGTTATCAGGGCATCTTTCAGACAGAATCAGGAACTCTCCATACCCCTGTAAAGCCTACTGTTAATATAATTATATTTGCAACAATCCTTTTCCCTCCTTCCTAAATAAGATCGCTTCTGGAGGTGTCAGAGTTAAAGTGTGGGCATGTGAGTTTTGTGGACACAGATCAACCACTACTTACTTCCTTTCTTTTCTTGAAGTGCCCGCCCAGTCCTTCTACTCACTTTCTACACATGCACCTTACACACTGGCCTTCCCCGCTCCTCCCTGACTCCAGAGGGCTGTTCCTTTTCTCCTGTTCTAGTCACTTCCTCTTCCCTTTCCCAGACCCCGTCTCCCACTCTCCTCTTCCAGAGGCTTCCAGAACTGACTCCCCTCTGTATTTCTGGGCGACCCCTTTCCTAGCACGTCTGCCACGGGCCCTGAGCATGCTCCGCTCGCCCTGATGGTTTCTTTTGTAACAGTAGCCCTCTGCCCTCTGAGATCATGTCTCCTGCTCTCACCGAGTGTCTCATCTGTCCCTCGCTTTTGGCTAACCTCTTATTACAGTCACACCAGAGTGTTTGACTCAGCTTTCTATGCCAGACTCTGCACTGAGGAGTCTACGTGCCCATTTAGGTGCTTCTGCCCCTGTATCTACAGTCATCCGGTCTCAGTGCACACAGAATATTAATAATTCCTGTGTTGCCCAAACCTACACTTTCTCTTGTCTCTAACTTAGAAATTGGCTTTTCCAGCTATATGATTTTTTTCTAGGGTGGGAACATTTTGTCTTCTTAAATTCTGCAGCCTCCCCCACCCCCATGTAAGCACTGGATTGGCTCTTCTCCTCATGTCCCCTTGGTTCCCACCACTGCTATGGACACATGACTTTGACATCTCTTGCCTGGCCTTGTGGTTGTCTTCTGACTGTCTCCCTTCCCTGTGGCTGGCTTCCAGCTCCAAGCCGATGAGATAGATCTCCAATACAAAGTACCCTCTTCTCATGCTTCTGCCTTTCTAGGTCTTTGTCAGCCGTAAGTTCATTTTCCTGGTTTGACTTTCAAGGCTCTCCGCAGTCTATTGCACGTCTGCGTTGCTGTGCCTGGCGGACATTTATTCACCGTCCTGATGCCCTCCTTATCATTGTCTCTGCTGCCTGTCAGTTCGGTGCTCTGTCACTGTCACCTGCTTTATCTCAGCTCCTCGTTGGTCTCATGACTTCATTGCTCCTTCACTCCTGCCTTCCCCAAATGCCTTTCAAGTCGTGATCCTTCCCTACTTAAAGACTCATGCATGGATGAGTCTTGTGAATGTCTGTCTTGTGTCAGTCTCTGGTCATGAGCTCAGCTTGATTCTCCATCTAGTCAGACAGGCGGCCTCCCACGGCATCTTTCAGTATCATTCCGTCTTATAGAAATATTCTGCATTATTATCTTGTTTGTTTTTCGATGTGGTTATTCCCCCGACCTTAGATGCTGTGGATCATAGTGGGCAGGATAGTTTTATGTCAGCTTGACACACAGTGGGCTCATTGGCCAGGAGGGAACCCCGACTGAGAAACTGCCTCCCTAAGATTGGACTGCAGGCAAACCTGTAGGGGATTTTCTTAATTAGTGATTATTGTGGGAGGGTCCAGCCCACTGTGGGTCGGTCCTGGGCCAGTGATCATGGGTTCTGTAAGAAAGCAGGTTGAGCAAATCAGGAGGATTTGCAAGGCAGGGCTCCTTCCTGGCCTCTGCGTCAGCTCTACCACCAGTTCCTGTCCTTTAGAGTTCCTGCCCTGAATTTCTTCAATGATGAACAGTGATGTGAAATAAACCTCTCTCTCTGAGTTGCTTTGGTCTTGGAGTTAGTTGTATCACAGCCAGAGTAAAGCTTACTAAGACACAAGGTGACCTATACATTATTGTTTAATTATTGACTGTGTGTCAAGCTCATGATCTTGCACAAGTCTCCTCAGTTCTCTTGTTGGAAATTTAGTTTGAATTTTGCCCGTCTAAAACTCTCCGAGTTTTTGCGATGTCTATTCTAAAAATGTTCGATCAGATTTGCCATCTCCCTAATTATGGTAGACATAATTACCATAATTATGTCTCATCCGGGCCAGTGGCTGGAATGTCCCGGTAGTTCTGAAGAGCCAGAGAAGTGCATGTCACAGAATGCAGAATAGATGGCATTTGGGGGAATTAGTCACTTCATTTTGACAAGACCAGAGTGCCAATAGAAATCGAAAGCCCAAGGATCATCCTGTTGCTGCCTTGGACCTCACTGTTCTGTGAGCAGGGTCATCAGGCCGAAGCTGTCTGTGTCCTGTGAGGGGTGAGTCCTCCCCCACCCCCAACTGTGTGTGTGTGTGTATGTATGTAAGTATGGTATGTATGTATGTATGTATGTATGTATGTATGTATGTATGCATGTGTGAATTCATTTATGGAAAGCTGTCCTTTGACATTGGAAGAGTTTCCGTATTGCATAAGTACTTTTTTCCTCAACATGTAGAGCTTGAAATACTGAGGTTGCTTGTCCTTGGCTGAGGTCCTCTCTTACCAGGAACCAGGATGATTGGAATTGACCAATCAAGGCTGAGGTGTCTCTGTTTTCCGAGGCCTTAAATCTGTGGTCTACTAATTTCTAAAACTATAGCAAATGTGTCTCGTCTTATTCTTGATGGTGCAAGTTCATAAAGGCATAATTACAAACCATTTGAACCATCAGTGGCTCTGTTTTATAAACTAATTTTCTTAAGACCATGCCAGTATTTTTAAATTTCTTAAAGGAGCATCTTCAGCATTTAGACAATAATCAAAGCGATACATTCCCCTTGTGAGTCAGTTTTATTTTGTTTTACTTTTATTGTATCGTTCTCATTATTCTTTCAATTTATTATTTGGTTTTAGCATTGTGTTTTCTCTTAATATTTAGTTTTATTAACTCTCTTATTAACTACTTCTCTTAAAACATGTACACCTGGAAGTCTTCTTAAAACTTTTCCCTTTATGACGTGAAACCATGACAGTAATATTTATTACATGGTATTTTTAAAATAAAAACATGATCTTCTTCATATGTTTTTATTGTTTAAAATTTATTTTTTACTTAGTGAGCATATATGTCTGCCTGCACTTTATACACGTACATCACATATGTGTACAGTTCTCAGAGAGGCCAGAAAAGAAAGTTGGCTCCGCTAGAGCTGGAGTCACAGACAGTTGAGAGAAGCCCCGCGGGTGCTGGGAATCAAGCCCAAGAGCAGCTGGTGCTTCTAGCTGCGGAGCCGTCTCTCTAGCCCTTTGTACATTTGAAAATATCTATTCCAAATGGTACAGCATTAAATCAATATATGTGTGGGGCTATAGCACACATATGATGTCTTTCCATACCCTTTCAGTATGGACATGATGATAGACATGATCAGGGGCCCTCTTTAAAGATCCCCACCACCGGCTTGGTGGAAGGAATAAAGACACATCTCGCTATATCAGTACAGTCTGCATGGTTTAGAATGGCTCCATTTCTGAACGTGATTTCTGTGTTCTGATTGAGAAAACAGGGTTTTCTTAGTTCTACAGTATTTACCTTTTGGTACCAAATTAATATTCCAGATGGACCTCAACCAGAAGAAAAGCTACAATTTTTTAACAAAGGGAACTTATTCTATGGCAGACAAGAATGAATTTTTGTCATTTTCTTGAAAACATTTTTCTCATTAATCTAGGCGAGTTGTAGCTAAAGAAGAAATAAAGATTGATGAGACAAACTTGTTTGTTTCGGGATTGTCATCCACGGCCTGAATTACAAATTCTTTTGTGTTGTAGGTGCTCATTTGTTTTCAATCTTCGGCCCCCCTGCTCTCTCTAGATTGCTTTCATGTGAATATGATGGAGAAGGTCTGCAGCGCCCACTTCTCTCTTAAAAGGCAGACTATTAAGTCTTACAAATGAGGATCCTTGGGTCATTAGATATTGGGGTTCAGGTGTGCAAAAGGCTTGATAACATATGGCCTGTGCCAGATGCCTTAATTGAGTTTGGAACTTCTTCCCTAGGGGGTTTGCATGACTCTGTCTAAATGATGTGTTACGAGTGCAGCAAAAGGTGCTTTAGTCATAGGGAGACAAAAGCAAACACGAACTTTGTAAAGCGCCCTGCAGATTGCGAGGCGCCGACAACATTAGCTTCCGAGCAGTTGCCGGAAGATGAGCATATGAAAACCTGTGTGACCGACATTAGTTGGATGACCTCACTTTTGGCTGAGCCATTCTGACCCTGTTCTGCATTCCCTGTATGTCTCTGACGACATTGTCTGGAGTCAACCTCTAGTAACATTTTACCCAGAAGCCTTGCAGGAGAAATTCTGTATGGGTACCATGTGACATATGACATACAGACCATAAAGGACCAAGAGGCTGCCTGTGTTTACTAGTAATTCTAGCATTTGAACAACTTTTCCTAACAAGCAATGATGCTAAGTATTATTTTGATTTTTCATTTGTGTGTGTGAATGCTTCCCTTTTTGGTTGTTTGTTTGAAAGAGAGATTAAAAATATAAAGAACATATATGCTGTAAGAAAAAAAATTCAATAAAAAGTTTAAAAGAACGGATTCCCGCAGTAAATAGGACATTAAAATAGGTTTACTGATTTATTTATTTTGTATGGATGTGTGCTTGCTTGCATGAACGTGTGTGCGGCACATGCATGCAGGAGCCCGAGGAATGCAGAAGAGGGTATTGGTCCTCTGGAATTGCAGTAACATGCAGTTGTGAGCTCACATGTGAGTGCTGGGAACTGAACCCAGGTCCTCGGCAAGAGTCTAGTGCTCTTAAAAACCGAGCCATCTCTCTAGCCCCATAGGACAGTTTTTGAGTCAAGCTATACACCCAGCTTATTGAGTGGAGACCAAGGTCTGAGGGCATGATATAATTATGTCATAAAACCTGACTGATTAATTATTATGATATCAAAGGGGTCTCTTTCTTAATTTACTCTTTACATTTCAGATTCTAATTTTAGGCATAATTCAAACTATGTTCATATTGGGTTTTTTTCCTTCTGGATTTAAATGAGGATTGTATGGAATGTTTGGCGAGTCCTGCTTGATTCCTTTGGGAATATTTTTATTTGATGACATTTACAGCTGGGCTGTAGCGCTCTGAAGACTGTGGAGGTTATGGACAGTTAGCTTCTGGATGGCTGTGGCATGGTCTAGAGGCTGGGGCGCACTGGGAAGTTTGGGGGAGTGATGTCGACGTGTGTTTTAACTGGCAGGTTCTGAAAACAGTCTTAGAATGTTTGACTGTGGGTGTAAATTGCCTTCAGTGGACACGGCAGAGCGGTTAATTTTCAATATAGTTTTCTTTGAGTCCTGAATATATACATGGATTCTGAGCTCATGTATATGTAAGGACTTTGCCTTCATATTTATTTCATATTGTGGCAGCTGGAATCTTTGTGAAAGGATAACTATACAGAAAATAAGCAGATATTTATAACATTTACATTTAGAAAGGATGAAAGGCTTGACTTGGCAAAGAGAAGAGACACTGAATTCCTTTTTTCTTGTTATTTATTTATTTATTTATTTATTTAGGTAGCTGTGGCTACTGAAGAAATAAATGCTAAAATTTTTTTTCTTTTGTTTCCCTCCACCTCTTTCTCCTCTTCTCCCTGGCCCCAGTTTCCTTGGATGATCTTCTTCTTTTTTTGTTTTGAATGCTGCCTGGCTTTGGTGAAGCACACAGCTCTGTCTCCTTCCTAACAGGTGCTAACACAAAGCTCTGTCTCCTCTATAATAGGTGGTAGAGCTGGAATCTGGGGAACTTCCTCTGTCCTGAGCCCTCATGGGCGAGGTGCTGGGATGGTAATGGGATAATGGCAGTTTTAGTGCCATCCTCCCATGGGTGCTGATGTAGTTTTGTTTGTTTGGGGGGAGGGGAGCACATCGCACGTACAGGCTGGGGAAGAAGGGAGATGTCTCTGTCCGGAGATGGAGGCGTTCTGTGCTGCCCGGCTTTTGATATCAGGCCTGGACCGTGTGCTGCCCCCGCTGTGCTCCCCAAGGACTCCACCGTGCACTTCAGTTCAGTCACTTGGTCTTTTGCTTCTGACAGAACTTTAGTGGTGTAGAGAAGATGTGAGGGAGGGTACCCACGTGAGGAATGATTTCAGATTCTTCTTCAGACCATTTGGGCTCAGACATAGGAGGAATCTATTCCTTATTCATGGATTTATTTCCTCCCTTTTTCATGAGAAGGAGTAAGGAAGTGAAAAAAAAAATCTCAAGAGAGCAAAACCAGTTTTCCGGTCACCAGGCTCATTAGGTTAATATTTACTTTCAAAATGAATGTATTTGCCAGCCCTTCCTGCTGTTGTTTGGCAAGAATTTAACATCCACTTGAAAGCTCAAATTGCTGTTTCCCTTCCACTGGGTGCTTCACTCCTGGGCTGGTGGCCTTGTGTGCCAGTCCTGACCCCGGTTGTGCTGGCTTTTTTCCCCTCTTTTTCTTGAAGTGATGTGTATCTTGGGTTTCGGGGAAGAAATGAAACTGAGTCTGATTTTCCCATTTCTCTGTGTCTGGTGTCCAGTGTTGGTCAAACATTGAAATGATACCTTGTTCTTTTAAGCCCATTTTTTAAATAACCTTCCTGAGAGGCACGATTAAAGTCCAACCTTGAAAAACTAACAATCACATCTGAACCTTGTGTATATTTTTCTAATTAATTCTAATCGTGTGACATCTTTGCTTAATAAAAGTACAGTGGGTCATTCACAGAAAGGTGTAAGTAACACAGATGACATGGGAACACTGCAAGTTTAGGAAAACTGTTTTCTGTTTAGCAACAACTGATTGTTTCTGTATTTTATTAACTTGGATTTTAAGATTGAGTTTCTCTTTAAGTTATATGTATGTGTATCTGTGCACGCCTGTGCGGGTACCCTTAGATGCCAGAAGAGGGCAGCAGACTCCATGGAACTGGGGTTCCAGGCATTTGTAAGCTGCTGATTGTGGGTGCGGGAACCAAACTCAGGTCCTCCAAAAGAGCAGTGCACACTCTGTACTGCTGAGCCATCTTATTTTCAGTATTTCAACAGAATATTGATTTTAGTTTATAGGTTTTACAAAAAAATAAAGCTTGTCTTGTCATAAATGATTATTGCTCTCAACCTCTTGTGACGACTCAGTCTGTCTTTGGTGCTATTTTGGAGACATGGTTTAATATGTAATTGTTGGTTAAGAGTTAGAATCAATTTTTATTAATTTCTTTTTGTATTTTGATATATTTTCTTAACTCTATTGATTTCAGTATTTTTCAGAGGTTTTCTGGATACATAAGCATCCTATCCACTAATTACTTTTTATGGTTTCTGTTTCTAGTGTCCCCTGAAATTATTTTTTAAAATGTTCAATGCTGTAATTTTTCTCAGTGGAAGTTGTAAATTTTCCTTAGGTCTCAGATGCGTTTCCTATAATATAACATTATTAATGAATATAAAATATTAATTATTTTAGCCTCACTGGATCATTAATAACGAAAGTCTTCAGATACATTTTGTTGTAATGTGAATGTTTTTTAAAGCATGTTCTACCAGAGAACTGCCAATTATGCCTCATTATCAGAGGATTTTAAAAAATTTATGGCAAAGGAGAAAGCTGTCTGTGCTCAGATTCTTTAGCTGGTATCCTTTGTTCCTTGATGCCAGCAGATGCACCCATTTTTGAAGTCACAAGTATGACCTGTAAGCTTTTTGTAATCCCAGCATGGCATTTATGCATATGGAAGTGTGAGAAAATTTTATGAACTTTTATTAGGACATAAAGTATCATTTTATGTTTGTTCCATTTATGGAATCTGCGAGGCAGGGAAGAGCTACAGGAATTACAGATTTAGCAGTCAGTAGGGTGAGGCATTTTCCTTTGAGATTCATTTTTGATCTGTGCGTGGATTGGCACCCGTGTCTCCACTTGTAACCCTGGCGCTGTCCTGGTGGCTGGAGCAATCCTGAGTGTGGACTGGAAATCTAGAGCAGGAGATAGGGAAGTATCTTCTTCCAGATCTACAAGGCCTCTGGGCACCTCTTTTTCCTTAGCTGTCCAATAGGATACTAATCCCTGCCAGGAGCCGGTTGTTGTGAAGAGCAGTAACCTAAAGCTTGTAAACCCTTTCAGCGGTCTTTGCATAGAGACAGCAACCCCCTTGGTCCCTTCACGCTTGCGGTGTGATTTTATGAGCCCTTGCACCTAGGAGCGCGGGCTCAGGGCCACACCATGCCCCTTAGCTTCCTCACAGGCTCCAGTGGTCTCACTTTAAAGATGAGAAAACTCCGCACTGCACCATCCAGACTGAGGCTTCCTCCTCTTACTGCCGCAGCTTCCGACGTCACACAGTCTCCTGTTGGTCACGTTAACTGGATCTAACTACAGGGAACGCGTACCAGGTGGCTTTGGGTGGATAAGGGTTATGTCCAAACAGACGGCAGCCTTTGTGAGCCCTACTAACGATATTTTATAAAGAAACAAGGCTTACTTGTGTCACGTCTGCGTCTGTGGTGTGGTGACAGGAATTACACAGATACAGCGTTGCTCAGACTCGATGGAGTGGGAGGAAGATAGTTCCCATTTTTCTGCTTCCTTCTTCTGGTTTGGGGCTTCCCCGTGTCTTCCTGAATCTGTTTGGTTCTCTGTTTTGTTTGGATTTGCATTTTCTCTGGAACATATTCATTGTCTAGAGAAGCTCCGTTTCGTTTCCCCAGTTCCCTGGCTCCTGAATCCCTGAAACGAATAACCAGGATATTCCCGTCTTCAGAGTCTGTTCAGCCCAGTTCTTTGCACTTGCAAACAAAAAACTGAAAGACCAGCTAGCCAGCCAACACTTCTGAGACCTTTTTTGAGATGTTTGTATTATTTGGACTTTTGTCTCCCCACCCCTCCCCATCCCCCCCTTTTTTTTTCTGAATGACACAGGAAGGGAGTATGCTGAGTACGCCTGTTGCGGTGGGGTAAGTCCTACCTTAAAAATGTTTTTCTTCCTGTCAATATTTGCATTTGTTAAATTTTACAGACATGGAAGAAACTGAGTCTTAGAACAAAACAATTTGCTCAGAGCCGGTGACATTTCTGCACTAGGGGTGATGTGGACCTCTGTTTCTTGAACTTTGTATTGGGGCCCTGTATCAGGTTGTGTTATTGAATATGGATCTTGTGGACAATTTGGTGATAGTAAATGGTTTGGGGACACACAACAATGACCAAAGCATAATTCTACATAAAATGTTTGATGAAGTCAAATGGGTATTTTTTTGGGGGGAGGGTGGCATGCTTAAGATTGTTGTACTGTACATCTTTACTACACCTTGGTTTTGAACACATAGCATAACATATGTACCACACGCCACTGCATCATGCGATGCTATGCCTTGAGTAAGAACCAAGGCAATGATTGCATGCTTTGACTAGAATGTTTCTACTGCACACACGTAAGTTTCTCATCTTATATAAACACAATGGTTTAGTTACAGAAAACAAGGGCTTACTATTTTCATTTCATATCCTTCCTCATTTAAGTATCAGATTTGTATCACAACGGATTGTGTTATGTTAGGATGTTTGATTTAAGAAATCTCTGACGTGAGTTTCGTGAAAAAAAACCATTGGAGGAATTTTGGCTTGGGATAAAGATGAGTTTTCCAACACCATTGAAATGGCTCACCCCGGAATTCTGCCAGTCTGCAATTCCGTGTGTATGTGACATGGTGTTCTCAGCACTGACAATTAAAACACAGGAATATACGTCATTCTGAAAATGTGAAGGATGATGTGGACATCTTGTGGTGTTACATATTTAGTCAAGTTTTATCAGTACATACATCTCTTTAGAATGCACATTTGCTTTCCTACTTAATAAATGGTAATATTCTACATATATATATATACATAAACATTTGTTAAGATTTTATTATTACTAATTTTTTTTACAAAAGATTTATTTCATTTGATGTGTATATGCATGTGCCTGTTTGTCTTATATCACATGCCACATGTGTGCAGGTACCCGCAGAAGAGGGCGCTGCCCATGTCCTTTGTAACATCTCTCAGGTGAGCTGTCTCTCTAGCCCCCAATGTGTTTTTAAAAGAAAACTCGTTATGATTTATTAGCAGTGCATGTTTTATTTGTAAACCTATTTTACATATCTATATGCCCTGGTCATGTTAAAATTTGTTCCAGGAAAAGAAAGGCGTCCTGAGTGTAAGAAGAGAACCATGAAGTAGCCAGGCCTTCCTTATAGGCTGGGCAGCTCCTGGGAGGCTCTCTGGGTTGGCCTGAATGTTGATTGAGGTTACATTTTCTCTTGAATTGTAACTTTCAAGTTGCTAATTAATGCCGAGAGTGTATTGGCTGCAGGACTAATTGAGAAACAAAGTACAAAACTAAAGTGCTGCATACAAATTGATTTTCTGACTTAGAGAACTCACTATAAATTCTATGGCATTGGCCTTAAGGACACTTTCTTATCTAATTAAAAAGTACAGGCTGGATATGCATGCCAGGAATCCAGTACCTATGGCGTTTTTGTTCCTATTTGGAAACAAATAGGTAAGAAGAAGACTGTGTACAGTGAACTAGTTCTTTTTAAAAGGTGTGTGTGTGTGTGTGTGTGTGTGTGTGTATGTGTGTGTGTATTATTTTGAGTTTTCTTTACCAGTCTTGAAACTTGCAGAAAATTTGATAATATAGCCTGGTGACCTTTCTTCAAAGTCCCCAGCTTGTAATTGGATTAAATAGTCATGCTTTCTATTTAAAACATATTTTGGGAGTAATTCTCTTGTATCAGGGTTTTCTACTTTTGGTCCCAAGACGTGTAAAATTTGAGTCCCAGAGATAGTTTTCTGGTGTATTGGGTTTTTGTCTAGACTTGTCACTTGTCTTAAGTGGGGAGTGGGGAGGGGGTGGGGGAGAATACCTAGGGACCTTATTAGTGACTTGGGAAGGCTATTAGCTGTTCCTAACACTGCTCAGGCTGCGTTGACTGAAGTCCTTCCTGCCTTCTGAGAGTGGTTTATGCTGTTTATTTATTTACACGGTGTAAGGAAATTCCTTCTTTATCACTCCATCTTATCTTTGATCAAAGTTTCCACTCCGGGGCCCTCATTTAAACAGTTATCCTAATCTGCACCTTCTCTTTTCCTTTTAAAAAAGTTCTTTTTAATTTGTTTTAGTAGTCATTGTTATTTTGTAGGTCTAGGGATTGAATTTAGGGTTTGGGCATGTCAAGCAAGCTGTTTATTTACCATTGAATGATGCTCTCCTTTTTTTTTCTTTCTGAAAACCTTTCTGAGTTTTCTATCTCTCTGGTGTTTATCCTCTTTGTGGCTCTGAGAAGGAGTGGTCACAATTTCCATTCTTAATGTAAACATATGCCACAAATTATCTCAATTTCTGCTTCTGTGTCTTAATTTTTAAAATTAGTGTTAATGTTTTAAAAACATTAGTTGTCTATTTTTTCTTTCCAGAGTTGCAGGGTTTTTTTTGTTTTTTTTTTCTGGCAATTATTTGCTTAGGCTTAGGGTTTGGGACAGTATATTAAGTGGTTTTAAGAGATTTCTGCTGTGGATACGGAGTGGCTCTAACCCCACTAAAGGCAAATGTAAGTCGACTCACAGATTCCAGTAAGGAGAACCCTGCAGCTGTTGCTGTGACCAAAGCCAGAGGCCTTTGAGTATTTTTCTTCACATGGATGGCAGAGTGAGAAATTGGAATGGCAATGGTCTGAAGTAAAAAGGCACATCTGAAAAAAATGAATATTTGTAGTGTTCTGAACATGGAATTTATGATAGAATTATGATGATGATGATTTTTTTTGTTTTTGCCCTGTCAGCTTTGAAGAAGTAGAAGACTCTACCCTGGGCCTGACTTTCTCTTTAAGTCTGTTTATGGTACTGTTTTCCATTTTACCCTCGATCAGAGTCTAGCAATTAGCACTTCCCACAGCCGTCCTGGGAAGACTTGATTAGGAGGACAGCAGCCAGTGGTGGTAATGCCTCCTGGAGCCTCCAGTCCTTTTAAATCAGGGCTTTTTATCTCCCAGGGTTCTTTAAAAGCAGCTCCCTCACCATCACATCCAGTAGAGGTTTTATCTGGGAAGTGGAGTTGCTGGGTGTTCCGGATTAGAGTGGCAGACAGCTGTCTAAATGTCACTGTGTGTTGGCAACAGATTTTCTAGGCCTTCGGAATTTACAAAGTGATTTCATGTTGTTTGTTTGTTTCCAATGAATTCTTGAAACAATCCTGTGATGTGTTGCACTTAGATTGTCACCTGCATTTTCTAGAAGACACTGCACTCTGAAGGTGGTGAGCGCTGTAAATAGGTACCAGGTATTTATATATGATATTTAAAATAGTTAAATTTAAATTCAGTAATTATAAATGCAGGTAAAACTGTTTCAAGCTATTTAAGTAAAATTTAAATATCACTTACACCCATCACTTTGATTATTTTTGTAAACCTAGGATAGCTAAATCAATCCTAGATAATAAAAGAACTGTTGTAGGCATCACCAACCCCCAAACTCAAATCATACTACAGAGCTATAGTAATAATAACAGCATGTATTGGCACAAAACCAGGAACGTTGACGAGTGGAACTAATTTGAAGACATACATGTATGGACAGCTAATTTTTGATAATGAAGCCAGAAAGACTCGCTTGATAAGCGACAGCATCTTTAACAAATTGCACTGGTCACATTGGCTGTCTGCACATTGAAGAATCCCAATAGATCTATATTTATCACTCTGCACAAGACTCAATCTCCAATGGATAGAAGACCTCAGCATGAGGACTTAATCACTGAATCTGACAGAAGAAAAAGTGGGCAACAACCTTAAAATCATTGGTACAGAAAAAAGAATTCCTGAACAGAACCTCCATAGCTCAGGCACTATGATCAACCATTAATAAATGGGACCTTACCAAACCGAAAAGCTTCTGTATAACAGAAGTCTTCAAACTTCAGACAGAGTGGCAGCCTGCAGGATGAGAATAGATATTTACCAACTACACATCCAGTAGAGGGCTTATGTCTAAAATGTATAAAGAACTTAAAAAACTGGGCATCAAGAAAACAAATAACTTTATTAAAAGTGAGGTACAGATATAATTGTATCTATTGAGAATTGAGGGAATTCTCAATAGAGGAAACTCAAGTGGCTGAGAAGCACTTATAAATGTTCAACATCCTTGATCATCAGGGAAATGCAAATCAAAACAACTCTGAGATTCCATCTTACAATTGTCAAAATGCCCAAGATCAATAAAACAAATGGCATCTCGTGCTGTCGAGGCTGTGGAATTAGGAGAACACTCATCCATGATGGTGGGAGAGCTGGCGTTTGTGCCTCTGTATCTGTATGCGTTTCTTGTGCTTTTTTTCTTTGACTTCTTGTTTTTCCTGTTCGTTTGTTTTGTCCTATTCAGGTTACTTTTTTGCTTGTATTTTATATTATTTTATTATTTAAAAAATTATTTAGAAGCCTGTTTGTTTTCCAGTGAGAGAGAGAGAGAGAGAGAGAGAGAGAGAGAGAGAGAGGAGGAGAGAGAGAGAGAGAGGAGAGAGAGGAGAGAGGAGAGAGAGGAGAGAAGAAAGGGTGTGGATTTGGGTTGATGGGGAGGATTTGGGGAGGAGTAGGGGCTGGAGATCATAATTAGAATATATTATATGAAAAAAATCTATTTTCAATGAAAAATGATTGTTTTGTTAAAATTTAGTATTCAATTTTCATTAAAGTTTGTGAGATCCTCTAAAGAGGATAAAGTTTGACATTCCTTTATATCTCTAATTGTTATGATGTGAGAAAGCCTTAGTAATGCCTGGAAGCACAAGTCTTTAATCCAGCACTTGGGAGGCAGAGGCAGGCAGATCTCTGATTTTGACGACAGCCTTGTCTACAGAGTGAGTTCTGAGACAGCCAGAAATACACAGAGAAACCCTCTCTCGAAAAAGCCAAAACACCAACCAACTAATCAACAACAACAACAACAACAAAAAACCCAAACCCAAAGCCCCCATACCAAACCAGACAAAATAAACAAACAAATAACCAAGCAAACCCCAACAAAACAACAACAAAGACTGGAAGCATCAAAGATCAAGTTGTGAATTTCGTCATGTGGAGTTCATGAGACACCTTGTCCCTTTTAAAGAGCTCAATAGCAGAACAGGTTATACCATTGATGAGTAAATGGATTTTTCAATTTTACTTTAGGCCAAAGTCTTCTTTCTTAAGAACACTTTTGATTTATAACAAAACTATATTTCTCATGCTTGCTTTTGTATCTAAAAGAATATGTAGAGAAAGAAAAGAAGTATAGAGGTTTTGGATCTGGCATCAGTGGTTCCTTGGTAATCTGGAATATTGTTTCCTTCCTGGGTATGGTGATGCTGTCTGTCTCTTATCTTGGAATACACACAGTAGGTCTCTTCTGTATAGCCCAGCCCAGCACTAATCCTCAGGTGGATACTTTTCCCTCTAGGCATATATTTAGTGCGAGGTTTAAAGACACGGGTGTATACCATTGTTGCTGCTGCTTTTTTTTTTCTTTTAACACCTTATAAGGTGAGAACATAGGGAGTTTAGGTTTATCTATTTTGACCTTAAAAATGATGGAAATCAAGCCTTCTTCAGAAGATCCTAGGGAAGGAAACTTGCTGGGTTCCCCCTTAAGCTCTTAGCTTCATAGAAAACAGGTCACAGGCTGGAAGACCGAGATGCAGAGAACATCTGGTTAAGAGAAAGTGTACAGGGGTCATTCCTTTGGGGAAGTAGTTCTCCACGTTTGTCTTGGGGCCCAGAGACTGCCTTAGGACATGCGAGGGATTGGGTCTCTCGATGTCCCTCAGAAAAGCCACTGTACAACTGTTCCATCTGACCTTGGATGAATCCTGGGGAATTTTGTTTTTGGTGCTAGTCAAACTTAACAAACACCAAATGGGTCTGCCGGGGAAAACGAACCAAATGTTATTTGCATATGTGTTGCATAAAACAAACACAAAGTTAATTGCAAATGATCCTTAGGGTAGATTAGCCAAGTGACAGACAGGGACACTCACCAACATGCTTCCAGATGGATCTTAGCCCCCTGCCTCAGGAAAGTTAGAAGTAAAGAGACAGACAGACAGCTCCATGGTGGTGATCCTTAGCAGTCTGAGAAGTCCCCCTAAACTGTAGGGGACTTGACTCAGGACAAACAGGGATTTGGGATTTGTGGCTTCAATTGAAGGAATTTTAGTACTGGCTTCTATCATGAAGATACTTTAATGTAGGCTTAAGGAAAAGAGGACACATGAAGCTATATCTTCACAAGTGTATCTTCCCAAGGGGAAGTGGCCTTTACAGATGGAAATTTTTAACATAGCATGGAATTTATATTAAATTATTGATATTATTTATAAATATTTATTTATAAATATGTTTAATTGTTTATGTAAACAATTTACATTATTGTTTAACTATAACCACATAATATGGTTAATAGAAATTATTATTTAAATAATTTATGTTAAATGATATTTATGGAATTTCTTTCTGTAGCTTTTATGTTAACACAGGCCACAGCTCTTCTTTGGTACAGACTTTTTCTGTGTTGGGAAATAAGGAATTAAGAGATGAGAGTAATGGGTTCTTTTCAGGTTTGTTTTCAGCTCTGATATGATTTAGAAGTTTTTGAAATTATTATCATTTTATTTGTTGTCTCCCCCTACTCCTTTTCCTCTCCTGAAACGCTGTGAGGCTCTCTCTCTTAAGTTAGGGAGTACATACTGTGGATCAGGTTTCTGTCTTCAGTTGACTCAAGATTACCCTGCTTGTTCACAGAGATGAAGGGATGCTCTGCACTGGGTGATGGAACCCTGCATCTTCCTGTATGATGCAAAAGTTCCTTCCGTTCCAGGAATAGGGGCATCTTTGTTGTATTTCTCTATGAGGTGTTTGCTCATTGTAGTGAGTGCTCTCTGACCCCTCTACTCTATCCTGTTGGAGCGAATGAGTGGCTCTTTTCTTTGACGTCTTTATGATAAGGGCACTCCTAAAATTTCTAAATTAGAGGCAACAATGGTCTCAGTAAGCAGGAGAAGCTGCAGAAAAAGGAAATGCAGGATTATGTATTGGGGGAGGAGTGTCAGCAGACAACGGCCAGCTGGAAATAAATCAAAATGTTTCGAAAGCAAACAAAACCAAGACAAAACAAAGCAAAACCCAGAATGCCTACAATAGTTTTCAAATGAACAAAAGCTGCGAACAAACCCAAACAACCAGAATCCAAAATGCCTTCTGAGGTGTGAAAACAAGTAGAAAATCAAACCAGATGTCTTGACCAGAATGTTCCCGAAGCCACACAAGCAAAATAGACACCTTAAACCAGACACTTGGGAAAGAAACTAAGGCCTAAAAGGTGTCTGCCAAATAGGACCCTTCAACAACGAGCGGGGAATAAACAGATGCATCATCAGTCACATCACGGGGAGCTAAGGATCGCACCTGCTGGCTCTGTACCTGTACCTCACTGTGCGATGGAGGCTTCTCTGGTGAAAGTGCATTCTCCTCCTAGCCCCACGTTGGGCACCATAATTGTTGATATAATGTAACTCTTTTCTCAATGAGACTAAGGGAACATTCTGGAGCCAAATATGAGTGTCTGAGTGACTATCCAATGTGGAACCTTTTTTTAATTATTTTTTTTTAACAAGACAGTACAAAGAATGCCAGCTATCAGGACACTGATACAGATATGAAATACAGTAGTGGAACTTCAGAGAGATAGCTTACACCATGATGAAGAAATCTCTACCATATGCCTCAGATCCTATTAGCTTTTCGGTTGGTGGAAGCTAGTGGTCCGACAAAATAATATCTTCCAGAGGGAAACTAGTGCCCTGCCCATAAGTTGGAAATTTTTGCATAATGCTTGCAAAGCTGTTAGGTGAGGTACAGAGTACTGTGATACAAGGCTCCTGAGAGGCTGAGGAGGCTAAAGATACTTTGTCTCTGGACTTGCAATGTTCCAGACTCTGCAGAACATTGGAGTTCTGAGCAGCTAGTCAGGTGCCTGGAGGGTTGCTTTGGAAAGTCTAGGTACTTTTTGGATTTGTTTTTTTTTATCCATACCTAAAAACCTCAGTGTACAGGCTGGTTTTGCTTCAACTTGACACAGGCTGGAGTTATCACAGAGAAAGGAGCTTCAGTTAAGGAAGTGCCTCCACGAGATCCAGCTTTAAGGCATTTTCTCAATTAGTGATCAAGAGGGGAGGGCCCATTGTGGGTGGTGCCAGCCCTGGGCTGGTGCTCTTGGGTTCTATAAGAGTGCAGGATGAGCAAGCCAGGGGAAGTAAGCCAGTAAGAAACATCCCTCCATGGCCTCTGCATCAGCTCCTGCTTCCTGACCTCCTTGAGTTCCAGTCCTGACACCATTGGTGATAAACAGCAGTGTGGAAGTGTAAGCTGGATAGACCCTTTCCTCCCCAACTTGCTTCTTGGTCATGACGTTTGTGCAGGAATAGAAACCTTGACTAAGATTCTCAGTAACGTGTTTTTTTAAATGATAGTTTTTCCCCCTTGATATTATAAAGTCAGTGATAAGCTGAACAATCCACTAATTTATCCTGAAAGGACTGAGTTAACCAGAGCCAGGCTGACTCGATGACAGGCTGCAAACTGTCAGTCTGGGAGACTAGGCGTAAGTTTTCTGTTTCCTGGATATGAGAACCTGGATCCAGGAGCCCATGGTCAGCCATCCACTACTGTAGGCAGCCAAGCTGAGGATGCCTGGCTACCCTGGAAAGTCTCCAGAGTCCTAACCAATCACAAAGGCACCTATACCCCTGGAAATAGAGCCAACCACTCAAGGGAAAGAAAGGTAAAAGTCACCCATTCCTATCCTGACAGGCCTTAAATTGACCCTGTAAAGCAAATACCTGGGGAGTCTCCATTGGCAAATGGACCCTACACATGCCCTAGGAAGTTCTGCTGCTCTTTATTTGAGTCTGGGGGTATCACTCCTCAGTGAATCACGGACCCTTACAATCCATCTAGACAAATGTGTTTCATTTACTCTGTCCTGTGTTCCAGACTCACGACTCCAAAGGCTTAGTTTCTCATAGTTGTAAACCGAGTTTCCTAATCTTTGAGCTGCTTGAAGCTCTAACAGTCGAAGCAATGGAGGAAGTATTGGCCATTTGGCTAAGAGGAAGCAACCTCACAGCATTCCAAAGTAGGACAAAGTTTGTTCCTCAGAAGCAGCCCTTTGGGAGGAGGTGCTGGCAGCAGCTGTGGATTCAGAGCTGTGATCAGGCTTCTCTGAGCCCCAGTGTGTCCTCCTGGGGTGGTGCCTGCCAGGCCTCCCAGTACCTTGAGCCAGGATACTACATGTGACCTGCCTGGGACCACCAGGCTCCAAAGCTCCTTAAGAGTGAGGGAAATACCTAGTGTGCATCTTAATATAATATAAAATGCTTCGTGTGTAAATTAAGATCTCAGTGTCTTAGCTTTTTTCTTCTTCCATATAGACATTTGAGGCTAGTCTAATGAAAATAATTGAAAAAAATGACTATAGACTATCATATTTTACTATTTGCATCAGATTTAATTCATGTACTAACTGGCCTTTTACACCTTGGATATTTTTTGTCCTATTAATCACTTAAAACAGTGTCTTATGTCTAGGAAATTCATTACAAGCCTCTTTAAGAGAGAAGGCTTTGTGACAGAAGCCAGCTGCCCAGACATTTCCCCTCTCCTCACCCACCCCCCAGCAGGCTGCCTAAGCAATATGTTGGCTTGGCTCCAGATTTCCTGAGTGACAGAATTGTTCCCAGGCCAGGAATGAGAGGAATCTGCCCCGTCGGTCTGGAAGATGGCTCCGGCTACTTTGCTGGCTTCCGATTGAAGCCTTCCAGACTGTCTGAGATCCAGTACTTTCTAACGGTTGGGAGTGCTGCTTTTAAATCTGGTATGAGCACAAGTCTGACTGTTAAGCAGATTTCCTGAGTCTACTTTTCAGTTTTAGAAAAGCCTATTTTGGGGGGCTTGGGGGTGTGTGCCACGAAGCACCGTGAGTTACTCTTAAGCCACCACACCACTCGTGCAAATGGAAACCATTGATTTTGACTCCTGACTGTGTTCCCCACATGGAGCTGCTCCCAGGATCCGAGCCTCTGTTGCTGACTTTCTTATTGTGCTCTGAGGTGGGAAAGTGTGTCCGTTGAAAGGCCAGGAAATGATTGGCTGTAGTCCGTGGAATTTGTTTATCTTTTCCACGCCTACATTCCTACACTGTGAGAGAACTGGGCATCCCTGTGAGTGCACTTGGGCCTTGTCAGCCTCTCTCTTGGCATTATTCTTATTAAAGGCTTCTCCTTTGGAAATGAATTCAGGAATTTAGGGACCCCCCTTCCCCAACACTGTTTCACAAAGGCTGTGTCACTTACTTATTTAAGTAAGTGCTGAGATAATTCTAATGCACTTCCAGCCCATCACTGTTAATTAGAAGTATAACCTAAGTGACATTTTCCCATATGGATTAGTCTAATTTTAAAGTAAAGAAACATAAATTTCTCTCTCCTTTACCCCCAGTGGTTGTGATCAGCCTTGAGGTCATATACATGCCCATGTCTCTGCAATGTGCTTACTCCTGTCTATTCCTAACTCTCAGAAGTAGAATAATCGGGGCATAAAACAAGGCAGAAGGTGTTTTTGAATGTTTTCTTGTTTCGTTTCTATTGTCAAATAGAATGCTTACTCCTGTCTATTCCTAACTCTCAGAAGTAGAATAATCGGGGCATAAAACAAGGCAGAAGGTGTTTTTGAATGTTTTCTATTTCGTTTCTATTCTATACCTTCCTTGTATATATGGTTCTTAAAACCATTCAGGTTTTTAAAGTGGCTACCAACTGGTCCACGTAAATCCAGGCTGTAACTTTTATTACCTTGGCAGTTACTTTCCTATCAGAGTGTTCCTGACGGAGTCCTGAATCTGAACATGAAGGTCCACAGAAGTGTAGAGAGACTTTTAATTTGTGATAAAAGATCACAAAGACTTTTAACTTGTGTAGGGCTTCCCCCATGGCCTGCACGAGGGCACCTGAGCTAGGCTGGCCTTGGCACCTGAAGGAGTGTGCTGTCTGTGGTGAGCTTGGCAGGAAGGGCAAGAGCCAGCGCTTAGCTCCCTTCCTGATGCACTTGCTCACTTGGAGGCCCCGAGATCTGTTGAAAACTGTGAATCGGTTTTGTTTGTGATCAGCGCTTGGATTTATTTTTCTCCCCAACTATTTTTCAAGGTCATGTACTAAAGTGAGACAGGGCTGGGTTGCGATACTAGCTTGCTGCCTCATGTTTCAAATTACACCGTGATTTTTCCAGGGCCCTCCAATTACCTCCTTTGGAAAATGATTATGAGTGCTGAAGGTCATTACTGAGATTTCAGAGTAGGTCACTGGTAGGGGAGTTTCAGCCATTGCAGGACTCCTATGTTCTGTCTCTTCTACACAGTGCGTCTCAGGCATTATGTGAATGTGACTTTCTGGAGAATCTGCTCAATGAGATTTCATGCAGTGGGCTTGAGGTCGGGGTTCAGCTCTTTCATTTTCACAAGCTTGCAGGTGTTGCTGTCCTGGTCCTTAGCCCACACTGGTGCTATGGCAACAGAACTCTAGGCCCCCGTAGGTTTTCATCAACCTGCTACAAAAAAGAGTAACAGAAGAATAATGTAGTGAGATTTTTCCTCCAGGCTGGACGTACTCTTGTTTTACATCTTTTTAAAATTCAGAGATAATTTCTTCTCTGCCTTGTTACCATGGCTATTGTAAATGGTAGTTATTGTTTTTCAAAGTGACCTTTCATGGCAGTTCAAAAGCTAACAGCACTTCATGTCTCTACATTAATAAAATAAGTACACTGCATTACAAACTTGTAAAGTCTGATGTCATCCTACCTTCTAAGTTAGCAGTATGCTTATAATTTTTCCAGTTTACAGCATTTGGTATTGATATAGTTACCTGGGTTGTTGGTCAATGTCACTAGCACCAGGGTTCATCATCATCGTCATCGTCATCATCATCATCACCACCATCACTTTGTCCATCATTTGTGAGTTAGGTCCTGATAACCGCAGATTCTTAGTCACTCCAGATATTCAGAGTGGCTTTATTTCATGGTAGTAGTACTGTGTTTTGGAAACTTTGTCACAAAGACTGTAGTGTGCTGCTAGTTCTTGGTGGGAGGGGTGACATATTTTGTAATATACATAATACACAAACAAATGAGGACTTACTGTCTGTATTTTGTAAAATCTCCGGTACTCCTATTTGAGATTCAGTTAATGAAAAGTTTGTCTCTGTTTGACCAGATCTGAGTCCATTTATAGAAAAAATACTGTGTGTGTGTTTGTGTTTCTGTATGTGTGTATGTGTGCATATGTGTGTCTAAGTGTACCTCTCTCTCTCTCT
Organism: Apodemus sylvaticus; assembly: GCF_947179515.1. NCBI lineage: Eukaryota > Metazoa > Chordata > Mammalia > Rodentia > Muridae > Apodemus > Apodemus sylvaticus. The sequence goes on from NC_067473.1 coordinate 22,484,753, forward strand.
CTCTCTCTCTCTCTCTCTCTCTGTATGTGCATGTGTGTGTCTCCATGATCCCAGTTTTACACTGCAAGGTTTAGGAACATGACTGCTGAGCAATTCAAATATTCTTTTATGTAGGTTACTTTATAAAGATATTCTTTCCTCTAGGCAGATTCAGTTGGACTCATAGGACCACTTGTAGACTTGTGATCTATGAACTGCGCTAACACAGCTGCAGGAGGTACAGTGGCTATAAGGTTTGCACTCATTTGTGTTTAGGCCACATTTCTAATTAATCTATGAGAAGTGCCCCAAAACTCAGGTCATTCAGTCACTTAGTGTAGTTATACGCAAGCACATCTCTAGATAGATATGTATGGAAACATGTGCAATTATTAAAGTCAGTACAAATTACTTCCTTTTATTTTGCATGTATGTGTCAGGTTATACATTTTATTGTTTTTCTCCTTCTGTTTAGGCATTGTCAAAAGCAGATTACAATTTTTTTTTCCAAAAGCTGGAAGACAGTCTGGTCTATATGGCGACCATATAGATAGCCAGGCCTCGAATGTCTCAAAAAACAAAACAAAACAAAACAAAACAAAACAAAAACAAGACAAACATACAGAAAAGGAAGAGTATTTCATGTTTTGGAAAATGCTAAGCATATATTCAGTTAAGTTTTTTAGACTGCTCATTCAACTTCTCTTTGCTATACCCTACTGACCAGGTACAAGTCACTGTGCAGAAAGCCATAGACAGTGTTTCATGAGTGCCCAAGGACCATCACTTGCCAGGTGGGCTGTGCTCAGAAAGGCAGGTTTTAATAACTACTGGGCAGACAAAAAATCATCAATAGTATGATTTTATTACTCTACTATTTAGAATTATTTCTCTGAGTTTCCCAATGTTATAAAAGTTAGCCCACTATCTGTTTTATGTTATACTTTATATGGTAATACTTTCATTTAATATGTGAGACATGGCTATTAGGTGTTTGCCTCAAAGAGAACTCTTTGTCCTTTGAAATTAATAGCAATTACAGAAAGCCTCCTCTCTGGATAGCATCTGTGCAGAGATCTTGCCCCTCAATGTTATGAGAAAATTTCAATCATGGCCGAAGAGTTGGCTTGTAAATTATGACTATTCTGAAGACAATGAAGCATCCTTTTCTGCTGCAGAGATAATGCTGGAGTTAATGAAAGTGCCATATGCCTAGGGGGAGATGTCATCACGACAAACATTTAGTTTGTCAAAGTGACATTTAGATGACTGTAAGCAATATTAATCCAGTCAGACGTTCCTGTCAAGCTTGGGTCTGATTTTGGAAGTAGCTATTTCAGGCTTATTTGGTTATCGCTGTCTAGGGAAGCACATGCTATGAACCCATCACACTTTCAGGGTGGGAAATAAAAGTGACATACAATTCATGGGCCCTTGCAACTCTGCTCACCAACTGTTGAGCATGTTCTTTCTGCCTGATCGTTTTGTTATTTTATTGTGATATATTAGGGAAAGTTCAGTTTCTTTCTTGGTATGTTGCCCTTTCTGTCCTATGTATCATGACATGTTAGCAAAGAGAGACGTCTAAGACATTAGGAATTTGTCATCGATGGTCTTTACAGCACACCAGCTCTAAGGCCCCAAAGCAGGTCTCATCCAGAGAAGAACATGGTGTGCCAGAAGACCCTCCAAGCTGTGTTCCACCGTGATGGATGTCAGAGAGTTGATTTCTAGGCTGTCGACTTCTGTTCTCCTCATTCTTTAAATTGGGTTGTGTAAGACTATGCTTGTACCCGTGTTCTAGACATCATGTAGGGCGTTCTTTCCCATCCTGTCTTTTGCTCCACCCCTGTTCTGTTTGATAGTGAAACAACAAACCTGAAACATCATTTTGCACCAATAATCTTTTCTTATACTTTCTTCACTTTTATTTTATGTGTATGATTGTTTCCATGTATGTATGTAAGTATGTATGTATGTGTTTGCAGTACCATGTGTTTGCAGTACCATGGAGGCCAGAAGAGGCTATCAGATCCCCTGGGACTGGAGTTGTAGAAGGTTGAGATTTACCATGGTGCTAGGAGTTGAACGGGGTCCTTGGGTAGAGCAGCTCACTAGTGCTCTTAGCTGATGAACCATCTCCAGCCTCCTTCCTAATAATCTTATTATGACATTTGTGTGTTTGTTTGTGCGAATGTATATATGTGTATATATGTGTGGGTATGTGTGTATGTGTGTCTGTATGTGTTTATACATGTTTGTGGGCACAATAGTTCTCCACCTTAAGTTTTTGAGACAAGATATCTCATCAAACCTGGTGTTCCCTCATTTGCAAATCCCTGGAATCCTCTTGTCTCTTGTCTCTAGCACTGTGGTTACAAATACTTGCTGTACACCTGGCTTTTTATGAGGATCGTGAGGACCTGAACTTGGGTTCTCTTGCTTGCAGGACAAGCACTTTCCTGACTGAGCTGTCTCCTCAGTTCTTAAGATGATGCAGGGTTTCAAAGCCCTGCCCATTAAAATACCAGTCCACAGTTTTGATCCAGACACATCTTTGGGTCCTATAACTACTCCTTACCTCATCCATTTTACTATATCATGTGACTATGTCCTGTTAATAATTAGATTAACTGAAACAAAACAGTATTAAATATTAGAATCTTAATTATGGTCACAGAAAATCAAAAGTTTAATAAACTTTAAAGTTTGAGGCTGGAATGATGACTTAGTGGTTAAGAATATTTGCTGTTCTTGCAGAGGACATGTGTTCAGTTCTCAGTATCCACAAACACCTTGAATCACACACACACACACACACACACAAATAAGAAAAATTTAAAAATTCAAAACTGAAGTATGTACTTTGTTGCAGAAAAAAAGATGCAGTTCAGTAAAAAAAAAAAAAAAAACAAAAAAAAAACAACAAAAAAAAACAAAACCTTCAAGCCTAAGTTTATCCTAGGAGAGTGAAATGAAATGTGATTTTAAAGACAGAGTTACATGACATAATTTTCTACATATATTTCACATGGCTTACAGTGGGAATGATGTCTCTATAATATGCAGAGTTCTGTGGACATCAACCAAAATACATCAAGAAAGTGAAAGCACAGGCAATAGAATGGAAAAAAGGATTTTATAAATTCCTTTTTGTTAGGATCTCCTTATACAGAATACATAATAAAAAGCTACAACTCAGAAATAAAAGTTAAAATTAAAAAATTAATAGTCTTTATTAAAACTTTATAAAAAAAACTTCATAAAGAAGACATATGGTGACCATCCGGTATACAGAAAGGTAATGGGGCACAGTAGTCTCTGCAGGATGCAGAACAAAGCTCGAGTGGTACTTGGATGATGGGAAATTCCAAGTGCTGATGTGTGTGCTGAGGATTTGGACCCTCTCACCCTGGGTTGGAAACTCATTCCATTGCTTTGCAGAAACAGTCAGGAGTTCCTCAGGTTGGTGACCACAGAATTACTGCATGATATGTAAACTCCTGGCGCCTAGTCAGGAGAAACGTAAACACATGAACACAAAACATCTACACCAGTGTTCACAGCAACATTGTTCATGGTAGCGGGGAGAACCCAGATGTCCATCAGTGATCTATGGGTAAATGGTGTGTCTGTATGATGGAATGCTACTCATTCGTAAAAGAACTGAAGAACTGTTGCTCAAACCAATGGACTTTGCGTTATGCTAAATGAAGGAAGGCAGAGGAAGATGACCACATGCCCTATAAGTTCACATATGGAAATTGTCTAAAATAGGTAAATGCAGCAATAGGTAAATAGATAGAAAGTAGATTAAAGGTCTCTTAGGGTTAACGGTGATCTGTGATATGGGATGAAGGTGTGCTGATGGCTACAAAATGTACATACATTTACTTTTTCAGGTAATCAATATGTTCTATAGCTGACTGTTGGTGTTTGTAGAACTCTATAAATACTGTTAAACTCATTGACTTGTATGCTATAAGTGGGTATGGCACACAGTATTCAAGTTATATCTTCAACTGCTTAAAGAAGTCATGTAATGCTTTTATCTTTAAAGCAAAATGTTTATAAAAAGCCCAAATGACATACATTGTGTCATCTAACTAAGCTGGCAATGAACTATTCAAATGTTACTGTAAAACTCTGAAGTGTGCACCATAGTTTTGTGGTCTTAAATATTTTCATTTAGTAGTTTAAGTGAGTTTATACAGCATTTCATTTTGGAAGCAGGGGAGGTTGCCCTTCTCCTCTGTGATCACTTTGTGCATTGGGATGTTTTAAATAGTGGTAATTTCTTTTTTTTATTATTTCACCATGCTAATGGTGAGTTTCCATGTTCGAATAATCTCAGGAATTAGTAGCGCACTGAGATTTTACTTATTTACTTTTAATGATGGAAACAAACCCACATAAAACTGAAGCTTCTGGAAGAACTGCTTCTTCTTGTGTTGCTCTTAACTTGGCCTTGGTGTCTTATCTGGCCTTGTGTTTCAGCGCATCTGTTTTTTTGTTTTTTGTTTTTTTTTGCATCTCTTTTTTGAATTTCATAGGAATATAAGAATAAGGTATCTTTCTTTCTTTCTTTCTTTCTTTCTTTCTTTCTTTCTTTCTTTCTTTCTTTCTTTCTTTCTTTCTTTCTTTCTTTCTTTCTTTCTCATCTTTAAAGACAGATGTTTTCATTTAGTTGGTTCTTCCATTGTTTCTTTTAGTTTCTTTTCATCTAACTTTAATCTTGCCCATCATGGGCTATGATGTCTTATTTCTATATAGACTATATAGAAATTATTAGTGTTGATAATGCTATGTGTTTCACTGGTCTGATACTATCATGATAGCTTGTCTTTGCTCACCCTTGTCCTAAATCTGCAGCGCTGTCAGTCTTTTAGCCTGGAGAGCCAAGCCAAGCCAAGCCTTCACCCATGGGCATCTCTGAGGTCTCTGACAGCACTCCGCTGCCACCTCCTCTGCTGCCAACTCCTCCTCTGCCACCTCCTTACATTTCAGCAATCTTAGCTTAAAAAATAAAAGCTGTGCATTCGTGTGCATGCATGTGTGCATGTGACAATAATCTTTGTGTCTCTTAGAGAACTTGCTAGGTATGGTGCTTTCAATAAGACATAGCCCATGTAGGTTCTTGTATTTGAATATTTGGCGCCCAGTTGGTGGCACTGTTTGGTAAAGTCATGGAACCTTAATGAGTGTGATGGCTATTCTCGGTTGACAACTTGACTGTAACTGTAATGAACTACAACGCAGAAATGGAGGCTATGCCTGTGCAAAATTTTTCTCCTTGGTTTGAAGTGGGTGAATCCACTTCTGAGTGTGGACCTTTGAGGTAGAAAGGTACACACCTTTGATCTGGGCCATACCTTCTGTTGGAAGCCTATGGAAGGACACAGAGGAAGGGAGCTCTTTGCCTGCTTGCCCTGGCCTTGCTAACATATCCATTCCTTCACTGGCATTGGAGTCTACTTCTTTGGGATTCTATCATATACAGAAGATCAACTGAGACATGCACGCACGCTTGTGGGACTGAGCAACTGCTAGGTTCTTAAACTTCCTGTTCACAGGCAGCCATTATAGGATTAGCTGGATTGCAGTGTGTAAGTCATGCCAACAAATCCCCATATATTATATAAACTATATTATATTCAGTCCATCAGCTATGGCTCTAGAGAACCCTAACTAATGCAAGGAGGAAGTACGGCCTGAAAGGAGGAAGTGCATTATTGGGACCAGGCCTTAAGGGTTGTGAGCCTTGCCCCACCTGCTGTTCTTACCTTCTGCCGCCTTCCTGTATGTGGCTCAGATGTGATCTCTCAGTTTCCTGCTCCCCCTGCTGCTTTCTGCCATGGCTTTCTGCCTAAACCAAAATAAACTCACTCCTCGCTTCAGTTGCTTTTGATCATGTTATTTTATCACAGCAGCAACAACAAAATAAGTTCTCTGATGAATCCTGGAGAGCAAGTTTTATGGACACAGGTTTAAACTGAGAGCCAAAGTGTACCTGACACCCACTACCAAAAGCCTATTTAATTTACAATGCACTGAATGCTTGGTGAGAAGGTTGGGTTCATGGCCCTGCATCAAAATGCCTAGATAAGCAAAACCAATGCTTATTTTAGCTCACATCTACAGAGGTTTCAGTTCATGATCACTTTGTGCTTGAGGTGAGACTAATTATTATGGCTCCTCAAATCATGGTCCCAAGAAACAGAGAGAGGGTGTTCCATCCAGGACTGCTCCTAGTGATCTATTTCCTCCTGGTAGCTCTTAAACTTCCACCATGTCTCTGTAGAATCATCAACTGGGGTCCAAGTCCTCTTCAATACATGACATGCTATGGTATTTAAAATCCAAACCATCAAAGCCAGATATGATGTCATACACATTTAATCTCAACACTCCAGAAGCAGAAGCAGGGAATCTGAATTTGAAGCCAGCCTGGTTTACATAGGGAGTTCCAGGCTAGCTAGGGCTACATGGTGATATTCTCCCTCTCTCATTTTCTATATTCTTTGTTTACATTCCAAATGATTTTCCCTTTCCTGGTTTCCCCCTCCCCTCCTGTTCCCCAATCACCCCCTGGTAATCCTGGTACTCCCCTATAATGCTGCATCAAGCCTTTCCAGGACCAGGGACCTCTCCTTCCTTCTTCTTGGGAATGATTTGATATGTTAATTGTGTCTTGGGTATTCCGAGCTTCTGAGATACTATCTCAAAAAAAAAAATCTAAATAATCACAACATATGTTATTACAGTTTGAGCAAATAATGTGGTAATGTGTGTTACTCTGAATAATTCTATTAAATTTCACTTCCGTTTTTGGGCTAAGTAGTTTTGCTAGACTGTTTAACCCCAAGAAAAGAAAGTAGGTGTCTCTAAAATGACTTGTTATCAACAGAGGAAACTCCAAATGGACCCTGGCTGTGTAGTGTGGCCCCACCCGGCCTGAGGCTTAATGTTGCCATGCTGCTCATGAGTTCCCGGTGGGCTCTGTGCTATGAGTGGCTACGTGTGACCGTGAAGGCTGCAAGCTTGCCATGTCTGCCTGTTCCATCAGGCATTGTGCTTGGCTTGCTTTGTCTTGGTAGAGGTTGGACTGAAGTGTGACCCCCTTCTGTGGGGTGGCATTAGAGAATTTGGAGCTCAGTTTTTCTCCCTTGCTGTTCTCCATACTAAATAGTCTCTACTCTGTGAGCCTATGGGGGGGGGGTGCGCTCAGGTGTGGCTTAAAAGCATCCCCTCCTGAAAGGGACAAGGTGTCCTAGACGCAGGCAGTGGCTCCTGGTGTAAGCCACAGCGGACCCAAGCAGATACACAAGTCTCATCTGGTGCTGGGAGAAGGGCATTTTCACATTCTACATGGGAGGCTCCGGTTTTGCAGATTTGACAATGATCACGATGAAAATTTTCTAGGACTGTGGCGGCCGTGCATGGAGAAGAGACTGGGGAAAGGCACATGTGTGTGTGTGTGTGTGTGTGTGTGTGTATGCTGGCGTATGTGGGAAAACCTTGATGCTGGTTTTATTTAGATAAAGCAATTTCTAAAAAATGATGACCTTCTTTGGCTTTGGGGAGCTTTGAATGTGAATCCTGTTGGCATTTTGCAAGGAAAAGAGTAGGGTGCTGAATCTTATAGAGTAGATGTGTAGATTATGGGTTCCCACATAGACAGAAAGACAGACAGAGAGACACACACACTCTCTCTCTTTCAATTACAGTTGGAAGTGTAGTCAGTATCTGTCTTGGATTTTTGTCATTTTTTCCCCAATAATAAAGCATATGCTTTTTTTTGAGCACTGCTGTTTGAACTGTGGAAAATGCTTTTAACTTATGCTTGGCTTGTAATGTGTCATTATACAAACAAATCTAGTTTTGAATTACTTAAAAAGATTTCCATTTAAACACCTTGAAAAATGTGTATCCCCTTTAATCACAGATTACTTTTTTTTTTTTTTGAAAGAGGTTTTGAGCAGCTGGAAGAAGGTGTGGTCAAAGTTATTTGGAGTGTTTTCTGTCTAGACTTGATAGTCTTCCTTAAATAATTTGTAAGGAAAATTCTGGGTACTTTTCTTTCCTTTTAAAGTAGACCTACCATGTATTTGGTAGCACTTAAAATGAATGTTTTAGACAGCTACAATTTATTTATAGGCGGGTGAACGGAGAAGCGCGGCCTCTTTTGCCCAGTTCAGTACACCGAGGCCATCATTGGGCACTGGCAGAGGAGAAAGGGAATGTCCTCTCTTGAAAGCATGCTGTCCTACTTTAATCTCCCCTCCATGTCAGGCACACTGAGAGTAATTAACAGCCGCTCACCAGACTGCTTTAAAGCAGCCGGCTCTGGGAAGTACTCTCTTGCTCTCAGAAAGGGTTTGGTCAGTGGAGAAGAAAATCATTGCTGACATTTATGGGCAGAGGCAGGAGGCAGGAGCAGCCGGTTTTCTGATAGCATCCTACTTCTGGGCCCTGCAGAGAGTTAGTGATGTGAAAACTGACTTCTCTTTATTTCTTTACCCTCTCCATTCTCCGTAAATGCAGAGAGAAGGGCCGCTCCATCATTGCCTATGGTTCCCCAGGCTTTGGCCGGAGGATGAACAGTCTGTCCACGGGCACCTCCCGTCGTTGAGTGTACACTGAGACAACAAGAGAAAGCGCTTTGTCCTTAATTAGTGACAGGCACACTGACTGTGAAAGGCCTTTTCCTCCAAATGCTGATGCTTAACGCTTGAGTGTACTCGTGAGTGTCTTAAGCCCAAAGCTAGACCCCAGCTACTCCCCTGGATGGCATTACCAATTAGTTGAAGAGTAGCTGTAACCTAAGTCTTTATTTTTTCTCCTCTAGTCTCTTTATTAAGCCCTTTGGCTTTACTTTTAGAACACTGAGAAATGTAGTTTATAATAGCATATAATGAAAAAATTCTTGCTGTTTCTTAGTTCCCAGGCCCTCATCCCTATAGGTGACTATGGTCAGCATTTTAAACATTGCTTTTATATCCCTCCCTCCCTCCTTTCTTCCTTCCTTCCTTTCTCTCTCTCTCTCTCTCTCTCTCTCTCTCTCTCTCTCTCTCTCTCTCTCTCTCTTTCTTTCTTTCTTTCTTTCTTTCTTTCTAACTGAGACATCTCTGTATAGTCCTAGCTGTCCTGGAACGCACTCTGTAGACCAGGCTGGCCTTGAACTCAGAAATCCACCTGCCTTTGCCTCCCAAGTGCTGGGATTAAAGGCATGCACCACCACAACCACCACCACCACCATGCCCTTTTTTCTATCCTTAAATCTCTCTCTTTCTCTTTCTCTCTCTGTCTGTCTGTCTCTCTCTGTCTCTGTCTCTTTCCCTGTCTCTGTCTCTGTCTCTCTCTCAGAGCAGTGGGATTTACCTTACTTTTCTTCCCAACAGTATGGCTTGAAAGACGCTTTAGATTATTACATTCATAGATGCCATTCATCACTTAGCCTTTCTAAAAGAAATCATTTATTTTCAAACCATTGTATATGAATGTTTTGCTTTGTATGTAAGTGGACCATGTCCAGGAAGGCCAGAGGAAGGCCTTGGAGCCCTAGGAACTTGAGTTTTAGTTGGTTGTTAACTGTCATGTGGGTTCTCGGGAACCCAATCTGAGTCCTCCACAGGAGGAGCAAGTGCTCTGAACCTTTGAGAGCTCTCTCCAGCTCCAACATTTAGTTTTTATACACATTTTGTCCTTACAAGTATAGGTGAGTGGGCAGTTTTGCTCACATTTGTAAATACTGTGTTGTGTAGGCTGTGGACATTTACACTTTTAAGGAAGTTCTGAATCTCTTACTGATAGGATCATGTTCTAAGAAATGCAGTGTGTTGCTCTGTAACCTCTGTGTTGTGTGTATTGCACAAACTCAGACGGCGGCGGTGACATTACTGCACATCGGGGCACTACTGTATATAAGCCTGCCATCGACCATCAATGAAAGCCATAGTGTGTGATGATAGCCACTTGCCTATGTGTGCTGCCGAAATTGCTAATGTGATGGTTCACATCCTTGCTGACCATGTTAATTTTTCCAACTTTCTCTTCTTTTCTGAAACTTCAAGATTTCCCAGTTAGACAGACACAGGGACACTATTAATTTCCCTGTTGTTTCAAGGGTGAATTGCATTAGTAATTAATCTGAATGCCTTTCCTTTTTGTTTATAACCATTTCCTCCCTGTAAACTCTAAACCGCTTTCAGTGCTTTCTTCTACTTGATAAGAAAGAGCGTGCAGCTTTGATGCACAGGGACACCTAGGTTTGCGTCTTACAACTTCCTGCTGGTCTTAGGAGCTGTGGAGGACATCTGTCCCCCACCTTCCAGTTGCATAAGAATGATTTGTGTCACTCGATCTTTGATCATCTGCTGGAATGTGCACAGCATTAAGGGACTTAAAACCCCAGGAACATTCAATTCCCACTGGCTCCAGTTGATAGCAGTTTCAAGGTAGGTTAAAAGAGTAGTTGAAGAGATAGCGAGGTTGGGAACAGCTGCATTCTTTAAATAAATGACATTAGTGGAGCTATGGAATTCTTTCAGGTCCAACTGTGGGTAGAGGGTGGCTGATGGATGTTTGATGAATCTCATTCAGTCACCTGAAGAACAAGGGAATGTGGCATCCTTTGGAAGTTTGTTTATGTCCTGGGACATGGTAGGTCAGTTATCCCTAAACTTAATTCCTTAAAGCAACACCGCACATCTCCTCTCTCCCAGAATTCCTGTGTGGCAGGAGTTTGGGTGTGCCAAGACATTTAGATTAATTGTGTTTCTGGCTCTGCTGTCCCTCAGAAGATGTCAGTTTGAGCTGGAGTACTGTGAAGGCTTGACTGAGCCAGGAGGACTGTCTGCTCACTGATTCACCCATTGGCTGTTGGCAGAGGCCCCAGTTCCTTGCCGCATGGATGTCTTTGTAGGGCTGCCCAAGTATCCTATTGTGGTGGCTTCTTCCATAAGGAGTAATCCAAGAGAGAAAGCCCAATGGAAACCACATGCCTTTTTTTTGACCTTAGAAATCACGCATTGTCATTTCTTCTGTATTCTATTAGTCTCACAGATGAAAAATGTATAATGTTTTCTGCTTAGGATGGAAGGGGACTCCCATCCCTAGTAAAGGACAGGAAAAGGTTGATCCTGGGGGCTTTCCTGGAGAATGTCCACCCTTTCTGCAAAGCCTCACGTCTCTCCCACCTGCTGGACAAAGCACTCGCTCTACTCAAGAGCCATGTTTCATCTTTAGAGGAGTCCAGATCTTTGGGCAGGATCAGAGCTGTTTAAATGGATTTTAAAACCTAGAGATGTATTAACTGTTTTCCTTTATTGGAGGGAATTGTTGGGATTTGGCAGTGTTCTCAATTAGAAAACAATTTATGTTCTGTCCTAAGGAATTTCTGGCCTGAATTAGTAGGAAATATATTTATCATCGTGAGAGAGGAAATGGAGGCTTAGTGCAATAATCTTAGTTTTAGTCAAAAAAATGTATGACATTTGTTGGTTTTCAGATTTGTAGCTGAGGTTCCTGGAAAACCCATACTGAAGGGTTGTCTGGCCAGGGAGTTGGAATCTAGTAGGAAGATATGGATGTCCAACAGTTCTGCTGGCCAGTGGTGGTTTAGCTTTAGACCTGCTGGTTTAGATTTTGTTGTGTGAGACTGGGGCAGGAGCTCTTCAGATGTTTCCCAGATTCCCCTGCCACCTGGATTTCTAGTCCCTTTGAGTCGAGTATGGCACCCCAGTTAGATTCCTGTGATTCAGCAGGAAAGGAACTGACACAAACGCCCTTTCAGCTCCTGTTTGCTTCTAGCTCATAGCCTCTGTAGGAGCTCTCCGCATGCACACGGTGGGTGATGCCTTGGCCCCTTCCCAGGGTGTGAAAGGCAGTTACACTCTGTGCTTTGTTCTCCCCTCTGAACACCTAGATCTGGCACATCTTCCTTTGTGTTTCTGGGGCCTGGCAGCTGATTCTAGCTCGTATCTGGTTATCAGTGCCCCGTTTTCACATTTCAATCCCTGCACCCCTGTGTCTAATATCTTCTATTAAATCTCTATATTTAAAATGCCCCTCGTGTGAGGTTTCTGCTTCCCCACACACCGATGCAGGTATTAAGACTTCTAGACACCTCATCCCGGACAGTTGCAGAGGCGTGATTGCAATTTGCTTTTCTTTGTGTGTGTGAGTCCTTGGCATAAGAGTTACACCAAGAAGGCACTCTTTCACATTTGGTCCATTGTCCAGATGTGGAGCGTCTGTCTAAATTTTAATGCTCCCAAACCTCTGACCTCATTTTATGAATCAGGTCTCCTGAAGGAGGCCCCCAGTCTCCTCCTGCTGTTAGGTACAGAAGTACAGGTATTCTGTGGTGCTGGGTAGTCTTGTGAATGAATTTAACCTGGGGGCTTAATAAAGAAGTCATCTCCCGTCACCGCGGACATGCAGGTGAGTTCTTGTTGCCACCTGCTCTGGCTGCCCGAGAGTCAGCTGCCGGGGTATCTTCCATTTGCTGCACAGTGGCCCCAGCTCACCAGTGGGCAACTCCGGGCCCAGACTCACTTCCTCTCATCTTCCTTCATTTTCCCCGAGACACATATCCCTGCCTCGCCATCTGCCTTATTTTCTGTTTCTGTTTTGCCAACCCTGATTCCCTCTTTTTCTTATTGTCCCCAGTTGGAATGATTGATAGCTTGTGTATATTAAAGTTTGAAGCACTGCTGAGAAGGTATATCTGCCGAATGACTTGTACTTTACATAAGGATAATGGCACGAGGAGGCATAATTACACCAACTCAGGAATCAGAGGAGCGCATTATAGACCCGAGGAAACAGCTAGCACTGCCGCTAGTGCTACCTCTGTTCTTCAGGGCAGTAGATTGATTCAGCCCTTCTACGGCTACCAGAGGGCTTATGCGTATCTTTACTGCACGCTTATCTTTTTGCAGTTTGTTCAACTCTATTTTAGGGAGGTGCATTTGGAACATGGCAGTGGGATAGAAAGGCCCAGCTTTTCTTGGAGAACCTGGTTGATGACAAGGGGACTTTAATATCCAGGAGCAACAAAATATTATCAATTTTTGCCAGTCGTTGTCTATAAAAAATTTTCCTCATTATTCCTAGTTTTGTTATAAGTATAAAGACACTTCCTGTTTGTGACTTGGAGTAAGAGCTTGGAAGTGGAACGTTGTCCCTCGCTCTCACTTTCTTTCAGCAGTGCTCACTGAATGTTCCTGAGAACAGGGCGGGGCCCAGCTCAAGAGGCCCAGAGCCCTCACAAAGTAAAATGAAAGCACTTGTTGGTTTTGTCCAGCAAGACTCTAGGCCACTGTGTATGACATACTGAGTTTCAGATGGCCAAATATTAAGGTCAGACTAATAATGGATCATTGGATAATAGTTTTTAAACTCCCCCATTGCAGCTCATAAGCTTTCATGGTGAAGATGAATTAGCCCTCCGAAGGAAGCAAGCGGAGGCCCGGAAGAACGGGGTAAGCGCTTCATTTGCAAGAGGGTACATTTGGTTTGCTTCATTCCAGCTGTCCTATACTAGTAATATATTACACAGTTACAATTATGCCTGCAAAGTTGCAAAGCCCTTTCCCCTGGGCGCTGTAAAAGTTCTAAAAAGACAGGCTCATCTATGCTCACAAGATCCCCCAGGCAGCATGAGGGGCTTGCTGTTCTCTAAAAACCAAATAGCAGCTGAGATAGCTTCACTAGAGCTAAGCAAGCTGGGTTTTCAGCTGGGAAGGTGTGTGTTCTTGCTCACACCACAAGCAACACACCAGAAGAGCTAACAGACCACAGCAACCCCAGGGATCTTTCTCCATGAGTCAACCTCTCTGAAGAAAGGCTGGCAAGGTCCCAGGCTATCCAACCCCTTGGCAGAATAACTAATGGCCACAGGAAACCATGAAGAATGAATGCCCTTTTGCCTACTCCACAGCAAGCAAGAGCCACATTAGCATCCCAAAGATGTGGTCATGCTCCAGATATGCGTGTGAAATGTGTATAGAGCTCTCGCTCTGAAATAAATTACTCACATAAGATTATGATGCAGGGAAGTATTTATACTGATTTGTATCAGATAGTCAGCATGCGTCTCAACTCTAATTCTCAGCTTACACATAAATACCTAATTAATAACTTAAGCTTAAGAGTGGCTAGCAAGTAGTCAGCATCTGCCGATGGCTTTGGCCAGATCAACAAATCCCATTTACTTCTCTAGAGCCGTGGTGGCAGAGATGTCCTGGATCCCTGTCAACGATCATTTTATTTTCCATACCCATGCTGTGTAATAGTGCCACCCTTGTATAATTGCTACTGTCCACTCTGTGAAAGGTGGCTTTGGGAACAGAAGAAATGAACTGTTAATCTTAGTTCACTTAGGTAACCGCATGCAGTCAGTAACTGCTTAATGGAAGAGCACAGCTCTAGGAACTCATTTGCTTTCCCAAGGCTTATCTTAAGCTTTAACTAATGGCCTACTGGACTTAGCAACTAAAGTAAAAATGTTTGCTTTTTGCTAGTTTTGTGTCAGGGTCTCTTGTAGCTGATGATGTCCTTGAATGTCTCTATCTGCCTGCCCTTGCCTCTTGGGTTCTGGGATTAAAGGTGTGAGCCACTGCACGGGACTTAACATGAGAACTTAGTGACTCCCTAGTTACTCCATGCTCAGAATGTTGCTGAGTATTTAAGTTTTACCACTCATATGAACACTGAGAGCTGCTTCCTTTGCACTGTAGGGAAACCAGGGCCCACAGAGCAAGACTAGTTCAGCTGGGGCCATAGATCCATCCAGTGGATGTTTTTGGTCTTGTTTTGCTACAAAGTGTAGAGTTTTTCTCCAGGGAAAGGATCCCTTGTGAACCACCCTTAATTTGTGCTTTTCTAATAAATACTGTCTTAGGTCCAGATTGCAGCTTTTCAACATTTTCATCACCCTAGAATCAAACGCCAGATCTGATTGCATCTCCCCTCTCTCCACTGGGAACTACTTCCTTCATTTTTGTCTCTAACGATTTCCTGGATTTCATGTAAATGACATCAAATACTGCTGTGGCTTCTCCAGGCTGGTGTAGCAAAATAACTCTCTCCTGGTGTCTCACGGGCAGTATTTACTAGTGGTGGTTTTTGTATTTACTAGTAATTGTCCTGAAGGCCGGAGGTTTGAGATGGGGGGACATCAACCTAGTGAAGGTTCAGTTAGGGTGCTATTCTGGATTGTAGAACTCCAGACTTCTTAGGGTGACCTGATAGAAGCAAAGCTTGCTCTTATGTCCTTCTTGTAAAGGCACTGCTGCCACTCTCGTGATTTAATTACTTGCCAGAGGCCTCCTTCCTCCTGCCACCCAACCAGAGATGAGACTGAAATGTAATCTATTTTGAGATCTCTGCCACAAACCTTCTTCAGACCATAGCATTCGCTAAATAGGCTTTTTGTATATAAGGCATTTTTGAGAATCATAATTCCTATGATATATATATATATATATATATATATATATATATATATTATATAACAGCCTTTCATTCTTTTAGGTAGTTTAATAGTGTTCATTAATTACTCAGTGGATATATGTTATCTTTTTCTTCATTGTAAGAATTGCTGCAACAGATACGCTTCCTCCCGCAGCCAGTGGGAATGAATACAGAGACCCACAGACAGACATTATGTCAAGAGTGAGAGAGATCTTGGAACTCTCAGCCCTAAGTGGGCTGTCTCCATCAAATCCTTGCTCTCAGAGCAGAAGGGGAGGCAGAACGAGTGTAAGAGCCAGAGGGGATGGAGGACACCAGAAAACAAGGGTCTCTAAGTCAACATGAGAAAGGCTCATTTGAGCTCACAGAGAGTGGGGCAGCACACAGGGCCTGCATGGCTCTGCACCAGGGCCTCTGCATATATGTTACGGCTTTCAGCTGAGTGTCTTTTTAAAAGATTCCTGAGAGTGCGAACAAGTGTGTCTCTGTTTCTTGTGCCTTTCCTTGAGCTCTATTTCTTCTCTTAGTCTTCTCTGATGTGATCGTTTTTTTATTTTATTGTATTTTTTAAAAAAAAATATTTTATTACTATCCCTTAGAAGCCTGTTCTTTTCTAATGAGAGGCAGAAAGGGAATGGATCTGAATGGGAGGGGAGGTGGGGGAGGACCTGAGCCGAGGGAGGGGAAACTGTAATCAGAATAAATTAGGTGAGAAAATCATCTCTTTCAAGAAAAGAAAAAGAACTGCTGCTATAAACACCTACGTGATTGTGGGAGATTACAGTTTAATTTGCTTGCCTGTGTTTGTGAGATTGGGTTGTATGTGATTCTCTGAGACAGTCGTGTGTTCTTGCTCACGCTTGCTCCCTTCTCCCTGTAACAGTCATGATTCAAGTAGCTTTGCCTACCCTGAAACTTGCACAGGCAGCCATGCTGGCCTTGAACTTTGGGTGATCCTCCTGCCTTTGTCCAAGGAGTACTGGGATTGTAGATGTATGCCTTCTTTCCCGTTTCCTAGCCAGAGGCATGTCCATTGTGGTAAGTGTGATTGTGTCTTCTTTCCTTGTGCTGACTCCTATTCAGCAGCGGATCAGGGTAAATCAAACTGTAGATTCAAGAGAAGAATTATGAAAGGTTAATTAAAGAGTATCAGCATGTCTGTGTTAGTTCTGGCTAAATGTTGTGTCTTAAATAATCAGCAAATTTGGATTTTGGTAGCCATTGTTAAATAATGGTATTTTAAGAAAGTTTGTGACAACTTTCTGTATGCATTTCTTCTTTGTTCTGTTGGCTGTGTGGGCTGGTTAGGTAAATTACATGTCATATGGGCTGGTTAGGTAAATGACATCCTCCTTACACAGACAGCAGGAGTCTGTGGGCTGCCGGTCGGAAATCAGTTGAAATAACAAACTGCACTTCTGCATAAATACTCAAAATATCTGGGGGTAGATTTATGAGTTCAAAGCAGGACAAAAATTCTCTGTTAGTTTATAGACTTTTCCTGTGCCTTGGATTAGACTGGAAGCCTGCTGATCTGTCTATAATTTTAAGGCAGAATAGCTTCTCTCTGTCTGGAAAACACAGGCATTTGTTGTAGAAATGACTGAAATGTGAGGGTGCTTTAAAAATATTCCTTGTATATTTGCAGAAATAATTTTATTAAAATAAGGATATGATAAATTTAGCTCTGCAAGAATATTGTCCCCA
This sequence comes from Apodemus sylvaticus, assembly GCF_947179515.1. Classification (NCBI taxonomy): domain Eukaryota; kingdom Metazoa; phylum Chordata; class Mammalia; order Rodentia; family Muridae; genus Apodemus; species Apodemus sylvaticus. The sequence continues at coordinate 22,501,919 of NC_067473.1, forward strand.
ATTATAGTACAGTTAGCTAAAAAAGGGAAGAAAAATCTATACACTGGATACTTTGATTTACCCTGTCTTATAAGAGTCTATAGTTATATGAACAATGCCATGAAGCTGGAACGAAGAAAATTGCCCCGTAATAGAGCAGAGGACTATGGGAAAGTTCCAGTAATTCAGAGCCATCTGAGTCCCTAAGAGGGATACAATCTGGAGGTGATGGTGATGATGATGATGTTGATGTATACATGTATATATTTGTACAAGCTTGTGTGTGTATAAATCTTTTGAATTCATTTTTAATGATAAAAATAAGGATTTATTAATTTGAAGCCTAAAAAAGCAAATTCTTGTGAAGTGGATAAGGATTGAGCTTAGAATTTCATACTAAGAAAATCTTTTGAGTCGGGACTAGAGCCAAGATGCATGTAGAATTTCAAGAAGGCCGTTACAGGATTGGCAGACGTGACCAGACACTGTATATCCCTCAGTGGACATTTATGGACTGGAAAGATGGGAAATGAATGGCTACTCACTCCAAATATCTGGAAGCTTTGTCCAGGACAATCGAGAGTATGTAGCCCCAGTCAAAGAGAGAGAGAGAGAGAGAGAGAGAGAGAGAGAGAGAGAGAGAGAGAGAGAGAGAGAGAGATGCTGGTACAGGTAGATCCTCACAGGAAGGCAGAAGAAGCTGGGTTGTAGTGGCTGTGAACGATGGCAGCGATAGGAGAGGCACCTACTTGAAAAGCACAAAGCTTGTGTGCCTGAGCACACGCTACCCTGTGTTTCCACTTTCCTTGCTGTCCTGACCCCAGCTGACAGCCTAATGTCACACATGTTCTAGGTGGGTATTTGCCTCTTGACTCGCCCAGGTGCTGTGTCTCTAGAAACAACCTGCATGGACACACCAAAAGTGTGTTTATTATTGTCTCTGAGCCCAGTCAGGTTGGCAATCAAGCTTAACAACCACAGAAATGAATCACATAAATGCGCAGGGGCTTGATCTGTTGAGGAGATAGAGTTTGAAAATCACTTTGCAGTGATGGACTAATGCAGAATCATTGCAGGCAACGCTTTTGAACATTGGAAGTTGAGGAAGAATAATGGCATGTTGTCTGGGAACAGAGATTCTAGCATCAGACTCTGGTGTCAAGGACGTGCCCTCTCAAGTTTCTTCTTTTGCAAGAACAGGATCAATAACTGTGACTGCCTCTTAGTATGACTGTAGAAGAGTGGATTTGTTAATACACAAAGAAATAACTGGATCAGTATCTGGGACCTGATAAATGCCTACCACACAGTTACTGATATCCTTGGTACTTTGATCTAGGCAGTGGACAGATAAAAGAGAATTTCATGTGCCCAGATCCTTATATGCTGATGGGTAAACGGTATGTACTGGCATATATGTCAGCATGGTGCTGTACAATGTGCACATTTTCTCAAAACTCTTCCTTACTATATTTTGGTTGAGAAAGATTACCTGGGTCTCTCTCTGCTGTTCTTTTAGAAGCATGCTGAGCAGGACCGTGTAGAGCATATGTCCAGTGTTCACAGATGCTTAATGTAGATTGTGTTCCCCAGAACTGTGAAGCACACAGCCACACATAAGGTATTATTCTTGAATTAAACTGTGTCATGTGTTTAGAACCTGCTATTCCAAGGTGTTTAGAAGGCATCCTGGTCTTATTGATGAAACTGGATCTTTAACTGGACAGAATCTTGAGCTTCCAATTTGCAAATGACTTGTGTTTAACCAAGCAACTATGTCCAGTGGTACCCAAACTCCCACTGTGCACACCCAGGTCGTTGTGACATAGCTCTCAGCACGAGTTACCTAGTGACTGGCTAGAAGGATTTCCAACCATCAAGTGCTTGAAAATTTAATCCTGGCTTGCATTAACTAAAGCCGCAGTTGCTGGTAGTGATCTGTGAGCCTCCTGATGTCTCCTGAAGGCCTGGGAGGTTATGAATGTGTTGATGCTGGAGTTGAGGAGGAGGCTGTTTCTGCAAGGCTTGCTGTGAAGCCAGCTGCTCCAGGCAGACTGTCCAGCAACTTCAACCTGTGCTAAGGAGGAGAGAGAGCATTCTCCTGTGTGTTTGAAAGACCAAATATTCTTCTTGCTGGGCTGTCTGGCGGGGAATCTTAGAACAACTCAAAAAGTGCAAAAAGGATATTGAATTTCAACAAAAGGCAAAGAAAATTGACACTATCCCCGCGAGGCCACTTCCTTTGGGAGAAAACTTTATAAAGTATATTGTTTGCTTTAACCCAGTGCTGTAGGTACTCGGAAGAATACTTTGAGCTTGTGAGTCTTAACGTTAAGGTGAAAACAGAACTATGATGTGGGGGTGATGGTAACTTGTACATGCTGCTTATGTAGGTTATGAATTTGTAAATCGAATGCCAGTTGTTGACACTCAGGGTCATTTCATCGTGTTTATGGATTAGAAATACAAACCTGAAGCAGAGCTGATGATTTCCACTACAGGTGTTTGGGACATGGGTTCTTTATTTCACAGGTGACAAACCCCAAGCTTGGGATGCCAAGTAACTAGGAAGTCAGAGTCTAGGTGAGAAGACATGAACCAGTCAGTGCCTTGGCAATGTGGTGCTGGTGAAATGCATGCATGGGATTCTCAAAAGTAAAGAAAAATGATAAACAAATACAGGTCCTGCTTTGCTCTCTTGTTTCTGCCCTTGAAGGTACCCTTGGAAAGGGTCGACTTGCTTGGGAAGTTTAGGATATTCCTCTCTCTGGCTGAGGTGAATTCTCTATGGGAAAGTGCTTGTAAAGTCCTTGTCACTTACCAAGGAGACAGCCTTTGGCAGTTAACCTCTCTGCATCCTTTCCTTTGAGTCAGCAAATCACATTCATCCTTCAGCAGGTCAGAGAGGTTGAGCGCTAATGCTGGACTCTCACCGGCACTTGGCACATGGTGGTGCCAAACAACCGTGCACTGGTAGCATTGCCTCACGAAAATTGCCTTTTTAAAAAATCCATATGGAAGAGTTATCTGTTGCGGGAAATATTAAAAACCGGCCTGCCAGCCCCACCACCCCCTCCCCGCGGCCGAAACACGACTCTTAAAGCTTAATATTCCAACCAGATTTATATAACAATAAAATCACAGTTTACAAGATGCCAATACAATAATTTCAGAGACCATTGATATTGATAAAAGCTTTATCTCACTATTTCTAACCTTGTGAAAAATCCTAGCTACTAGTGACTGTTTAAAACCATGCAGGATCAAGATCTTCCTTTCGGTCTGCTGCTGCCATGTTGGCTTCTGTCTTGCTCTCTCTGCAACTCTTAGCTCCGCCCCCTTTCCCTGTCCAATCACAGACCTTCTCTGTCTGCACTAATGTAATTGGACAGGGAAATCCTGCTACAAGCAATCTGTAGAAAGGTGTAAGTAGTCATCAACTTGTGGCCTGGCTTGAATGTTAAAAGGGGATGGGCATTGTGGTAAAGTATCTGCAACTCCAGACTCTCTGAAAGTCTACAGAACGATAGCTCAGGCGCAGCAGGGAGACCCTGTCTTTGGCAAACAGATTGAAAGAATATGAAACTCTATTCTCCAGCTTAACTTTCTCCTTGGCACTGCTTAACCATTAATTCCTTTTTATTAAGGTGTCTGTTTTTGACTTCTGAGGAGCAGTGGAATTTCCTCTGTCTCCATTTTTTTCTGATTAAATGCCTGGGCATTGAAGTATTATTAGCCAAATCTCTGCTTAGAGCTTTCTGTCATATTCTTCTAATTAGCATCCCTCTCAGAACCCATTGCACCCTTCAGCCACTTTTAACTTTAGCAAAACATAATCAAATTCCCGTTCAGTTTTACGGCTGAAGAGCTCCTTGGTAATGCTTGCATTTTACACTACTTTCCCTCCACAGAGGAGAAATTGCTTTTCAGATAATAGGTTTACTCCTTTAGAGTCTGAAGTCAGTGAAAATTATGTAACATATCAATCCAGGGGTTTTTAGGAGATAATGTTTTCTCAAGCTGATATTCACATTGTATGCTTCACATTTTATTTAAAAGTTCAGTTTTTGCAAAATGTTGAGTTTCATTATAATACTTTAATACATAAAGATTATCATAGTAATTTGCTTGTCCTTGCTATCTTGTGCTTAATATCTTGATTTTTCTTTTTCTAGTTGCTATTAGCAGTATTTAGAAAGCATTCACTGTGTTTGCTATGTTGTATGTGTGTGGAAGGTGCTGTCCTGAGGTCTGGGGATAGAGTGAAATTTGGCACAGCCTTGGCTTTTGCCCTCTAACAGTTCACAGTGTAGTGGAAAGTAGGTTTAAAGAAAAAGAATAATGGTCAGGAAAAGTGTCAAGGAAAGAAAGTGTCAAAGAAATGTCTAAGTTCTGTTGGTTTCCAACACTAATGATTAGGAACAAAACCTGTTTGTGATAACGGTGATCTGTCGAGCTGGGCCAGGATGAACGCTCTCTCCCCATGACTGTTTTCAGTTACAAGAACTGTAATGCTTTATTTCTCTCAGTTTTTAAATGTGTTACTGACACCAAAGGGACTTAGACACTTTCCCGAAGCCATTTGATGGCTACCGTACATGCAAACCCTCAAAGCCCTTGTTTTACAATTCTGTGTGCAGCAAATCAAGAGAAAGGAGAAAAGATATCTCCTGTAAAGTTTAGCATTTCAAGTAGAGAAAGGCTCTGCTCTCATTTCTTTCCATCTCCGCCTGTGGTGGCGTGCTGTGCTGAGCTGCTTCCTGGGCACTTATCTGATATCAGCAATGTTAGGTCATGGCAGGAAGACCCACCAAAGGCAAAACAAGCATCAGCTTGTAGCCCTCCAAGCCGCCACAGCCCATGTGCAGTCTGATGCTAGCATAAAAGCCGTGCCCACGCTCAGTGCGAAACGGTTTCTTTCTTTCTTTCTTTCTTTCTTTTTTTTTAATAGAAGCAGGAAATGCCTATTAGCAACTTAATATTTTTGTCTTTCTAAAAATAATGCGGAAGCAACAGCTAATCATTTATTATCTTAAAAAGTTAGTGGATTTTTTTATTCTTTTATATCAATCTTTAATTGCTCTTTTTTAAAAAGTCATTGAGCAATGTAATGGGTTTCTTAATGGCGTTTTTTGTAGATATACAGTGTTAATCTTTGTTCTCATTCCTTCCCTTCCCGCGGCCTTCCCTGGTCCCCTTTCTTCTGCCTTCCTCCCAAGCCCTCCACTCCCCCTTTCAGCTTTATGTCACTTGTATCTTTGACCTTTCTTACCCTCCACTTCTTTAAAACCCCTTCCTTTCTCCTTCCTGTCTGCTTTCATGTTCTATACACACAACACACACACACACACACACACACACTGAAATTGTGCACCTGAAAGCACATCCTACTTTCTGCACCCGGCTTTTGTTCCTTCACACAATGATCTCAGGTCTTCCTGGCTGAAGAAAGTTCCATTGTGCATGTGCATCATTGTGTATGCGAATCCTCTGTTCATGGGCATCCAGGCTGGCTCTGGATGTAGTCATTGTGAATGTTGTAGCAATAACATGGATGTGCAAGAATCTGTACAGTGCTGATTTAGGCTTCTACTGGCATACATATATCCAGTAGTATATAGTTGCCTGGGTATATGGTCATTGTGTTTTGCAGTTCTTCAGAACCCTCTATACTGACTTCCACAGTGGCAGTATTAGTTTACTAATTCTTACTAGCGATATCTAAATGTTCTTCTGTGCCTATCCTCCCAAGCACTTGTTGTTCTTTGTCCTCTTGGGGATGGCCATTCCACTTGGGGTGAGAAGGGACCTCAAAGCCGTTTTCATTTGAAAGGGGCAAGGCAGGCTGACTACCAGGTTGGAGAAAGAGACAGCAGAATTTAAAATGGTCACCACGTCCACAAATGATTTATGCCTTTCTTTGTTTCTTTCTTTCATTCATTTGTTTTTGTTTGTTTGATTTTGATTTTTTCTTTCTTTAATATAGAGTCCCACAATGTATCTGTGGTCGTTTGAATATGCTTAGCTCAGGGAGAAGCACCATTAGAAGATCTTGGAGTAGGTATGGCCTGAACACCTGGTGTTTTCCTGTTGGCCTTCGGAACAAGATGGAGACTCTCAGCTCCTCCAGCATCTCACCTGCATGCACACTGCCATGCCTCCCACCATGGCGATTTATGGACTGAACCTCTGAACTTGTAAATCAGCCCCAATTAAATTTTGTCCCTTATATTTTGTCCCCCAAAGAGTTGCTTTGGTTATGGTATATCTTCACAGCAATGGAAACCCTAACAAAGACAGTATCCTTAGCTTGTCTGGAATTCTGTGTAGCTAGGTGGTTTTGAACTCACAAAGATTTGCCTGCATCTGTTTTTTGGATGCTAGAATTGAACGCTCGAGCCACCATGCATAGCCAATTTATGGCTTTTATCTTCTAATGTCATGGTTGTCAACTTTCCTGATGCTGTGACCCTTTAATACAGATCCTCATGTTGTGGTGACCCCCAACTATAAAATTATTTCATTGCTACTTCATAACTGCAATTTTGCTACTGTTATGAATCACACTGTAAATATCTGACATGCAGCCCCAGAGGGGACTTGACCCACATGTGGAGAACCACTGTTGTAATGCTCATGACCTACGTGATAATCCACAGTAAGCTGAGAGTTACATGGGGGCTCCTTTGTGCCGATAGAATGAATTCATAGCAAGCTGAAGAGCAAACAGGTGGAAGCGATTCTGCTGCCAGGGTTTGGAGGTGTTCTTGTAAATATCAGTTCTTTCTTGGGCAGCTCAGCCCTACCTTGGGACCCTGAAAGATTTACTTGAAAAAAATAACTTGAAATTCTGTTTTTCCTAGCAAGGGTAGGATTCAGCTTGCAGTAAGCAATGCTGGCTAGATATCTGGAAATTCTCTTCATTTGTTCCTTTTAATTGGCTAGTGTAGGCTTATCATCATCAAATTTTCATGTATATAAAAATGTAGGTGAGTGTAATTCTTATTTAATAAAAATAAAATCAGGGTCAGAATCAACATTTAATAAATGCAGTGTGCTTTCTGTCGTTCGGCCTCTGTCTCTCTCTGTTTCTGACCTCCCCCCTTCTGTCCTCTGTGTGTGTGGTATGTTTGGAAAGTCCATCTAAAGCAGGACTAGCATGTGTTAAGGACAGGCAAGCCACTGGATGTCCAGCTTTTGTATCCTGTTGTATTAAAACTTCAGTGTTGTCAGATCCTCACTCTGTCAGGGAAGTCAAGAGATCCCGATTCCTATAGGTCTTTACATTTGTTGACATAATTTTTTCCTTTTAAGAACTCAGTGAATGGGGCTGGAGAGATGGCTCAGCAGTTAAGAGCACTGACTGCTCTTCTGAAGGTCCTGAGTTCAAATCCCAGCAACCACATGGTGGTTCACAACCATCTGTAAGAGATCTGATGCCCTCTTCTGGAGTGTCTGAAGACAGCTATTGTGTAATTACATATAATAAATAAATAAATCTTAAAAAAAAAGAACTCGGTGAATGACAGCAAATGAATTAAAAGGCAGAATAGGCTCAAAAACATGGGATGACTTTTAATCTCAGATACCGTTTAAGTTTATCATTAAAAGTGTGACACAAAGCACTGACTGGACTTTGTGGGTAATCAAAAAAGGGGGGGATTTGGCTGGGGAGGTGGGTGTGTAGAAACGATCGTATTTCATTGAATTTATAACACAAAAATATTAGAAAGTATAGCTCAAGAACAGCTTCTGAGTAACGATGGGAAATTCTTGCAAGTTTTAGTATATCCTAGATGCTTAACCTCTTTCTAGAAACATTGATACAAGAAAAAAATAGGATTTCCAAAGTTATTTCCTGGAATGTGCAACATCAAAGAGTCACACATATTGTCTTTCCCGCATGTGTGTCTTTCAGGAGCGGCATTGTACAGCACTGTAGAGCAGTCTTCCTGTGGCCGTCATCCACCTGCCCTCACCCCTCCATCTCTGTGCTCCTCTTTCTCTTCCTCTGCCCGTCAGGTCCTAGGAGCTCCATGGACTCTTTCCCTCTCATGCCCTATAGCTGCTATTTCCTTTGCCTTGAATAGAACATTCCATAGTTCATTTCTTTTTCTATTTCTAGGCATAGCTAAAATATATTTTTTATGGAAGAACATTATCTCCAAGGACCCATTGTTGTGGTTTGAATGGCCATGACACTCATAGACTCTTGTGTTTAAATACTTGGTGCATGGGAAATGGCATTATTAGGGGTAGAGCCTTGTTGGAAATAGTGTGACACTGTGGGGGCTGGCATGCAGGTCTCCTGTACTCAAGCTCTGTCCAGTGTGGAATCCAGTCTCCTCCTTACTGCCTTCAGGCAGTAGAGTAGAACTCTTGGCTCTTCCAGTAGCATCCCTGCCTGCCCCGTGCCATGCATCCTGTCATGATGATAATGGATCAAACCTCTGGAACTGAAAGTCAAGCCTCAAATAAATGGTTCCCTTTATAAGAGTTGCTTTGATCATGGTGTTCCTTCACAGCAATAAAACCCAAATTAAGACACCAACATAGGGTGGATGCAAGAGACAGAGAAGAGATGAACATGAGCGGGGCACTGCACTCCCCTCCGGTGGGAGGCTGAGCCAGGAGGCTAGTTAAGTTCAAGGCTAGCCTGGACTATATACTGAGACTTTCTGAGAATAAACATTCGTGAAAAGCGTGCATGGGCGTGGGCTGGGCTGTTAGGCTCATATCAGGCTCTGGAGATCGTTTTGATTCTCTGCTCTGGTTCTCTGAGAAATTATTTTATGGGCTTACTAGAAGTAAGTGGATTCTCATGTTCCCCAGGGAGGCAGGCCGAGACTCCTTTTGTGTGGTTCATCATACATGTGAATGTTTGAAGGGCCCGGGAGTCAGTGTAACCATTAGTTAACTCCGAAGGATTCTTTCTTGAACTTCTTTGGTCCCTTGTCTTTGAGAACATCTGTTTCTATCTTGAGGATTGTTTGGTGTTGCACACAGTGTAGTTTTGGAAAATGTTGCCCTAAAATATGGTTTTAGTTAATTAGAAGGAAACATTTTAGACAGGAATCTTATAGAAGTAATGGGAATAGCAGGCAGATTTTGTCCATCTCTCTGAGTGGACTCCGTGACTTGGCTTCGGTTTTTCAGTATTTAGTTCACTGTCAGGAGATTCTCTTTAAAGATGTATCTAGCCTAATCGCCCAGTAATCACATTAAATGCAAGTTTAATGTCAGTTTCTTAATATTTTTATTTGAGAAATTTGAATAACACGTATAAAATTAAGACAATTATATTATCCAAAATTATTACAAAATTGAATAATATTATTTACCATTATTTTTCCAAACTGTTTTAAAGGCATAATTAGAAATGTCATTTTACTTAGATTTGAGTGTGCCAACTTTTCTTGGCAGGACTTAGGGGTATGGAGAATGGAGCAGGGCCTTGTGAATTGTATACATGAATCTGCTGTGCCTCTGCGCTTCTTGGCCCCAGGCTCAGTGAGCAAGTTCATAAAGACACATTGCTCCATCTCGTCTTGTGATATTGCTGTGCCTACCGAGTGAGAGTTCCTGAGTCATTTGTAAGCCTTTGTCAGTATTCAAACTTGAAATGTCAGGAATATAATCTTATACCACGAAATCCTGTGCTACTCGGTAGCTGGCTTTCCATATATTCATATTTATGTGTGTAAGCATTGCCACCATCTAACCACTTCTGAAACATACCTATTCTCATTAGCAGGAACTTCTCAGTTTTTTATTCCTTCTAACTGGGATACCGCTTGTCTAGTTTTGTTTGTTGTGGACACTTAAGTGGCCTGTTAAAACTCTATTTCCTTCATACATACCACATTTTATACTTTCATTAATCAGTTGGGGGACAATTGGGCCATTTCTCCTTTTTGGCTATTGTAAACAAATTGTAGTAAACATTCACCCACTAATTTTGTATTGGCATATGTTTCCAATTTTGGTATATATTAGAACGATTGATCTGGGACATTCTGCCACTGTGTTTATAACTGTCAGTGGGACTGCCAAGCACTTTCCAGAGGGCACACTTGAAGTCTCACCATCAGTGTCAGAGAATTCTGGTTTTCCACATCTTTTCTGATGCCTGTTGTCTGTTTGACGCTATTCATCACACTGGAAGGGAAGTGTACCTTCTCTTGACTTCCATTTCTGTAATGATTAGTGATTAAACACCATTTCATTTTGATATCAGCTGTTGTCTATCTTCTGTGGAGATATATCTATTCAGCATTTGCTTTTATTATTTTTAATTTATTTTTCATTTTTTTTCTATTTTTTCTTTTTCCTTTCTTCATTTTCCTCCTCCTCATCATCTTTCTCCTCCTCTTTCTTCTTTTCTTTGGAGACAGCCATGGAACTCACTCTGTAGAGCAAGCTGTCCTCAAAGCCAGGGTTCTGCCTGCCTTTGTCTCCGCCTCCCCAGCGCTGGGGTCAAAGGTGTGTGTCACCCACCATACGTTGCTGAAGCATGGGCTTGAAATGACTTGTTTTTCTATTATTGACTGTCACTGATCTATTATCTATTATAGTCTGTCACTGATCGTGGATTCTAGTAGATATCTCATCAGAGACATGAGCTGCAATGTCGCCTCCATTTTCAGCTTGTCTTTAATGTCCTGTTGACCTGCTGAGAGGCACTCACACTTCTGACTGGGCCCAGCTTCCCATCGTCGTCTTTGCTTTTCATGGAGATGACTCATATCTAAGAAGCCATTACCAAGCTTGGGATCTTGCACACCTACACTTTTGGTTCTTTTGAGAACTTGCTAGTTCAACTTTTACATTTCGGAAAATGATCCAGTGTGAGTTGATCTGAGTATATGATGCAAGGAAAGGCTGCACTATTAAGAATAAAGTTTGACTTCAGCTTGCAGGATGACCTAGAAAGGCAGGTATGCTTAACTCTTCAACTTACCCCGCCCCCATCTTCTTGTATTTCCACCTCTCTCTCAAATTCTCCATATCCTAGAAATAGAATCTAGGGGAGAACAAAGTTTCTTTAAAAACGTGATTATATTTGATTAACAAATACCTAAGTTAGAGTGGACATCTGCCACTGGGCCTCTCCCCTCTGCTCTTTCTACTTTTCTGAGAGTGAGGCTTGGTCTGTTCCCTGTGGAATTCCTTCCTTACCATTTGGTTTATAAATTGTCTTTGCCCCAAGAGTGGGGAACTCAGAGACGGTCACAGACAGTGCTGATGGCATGGAAGGGAGTGCATTGTCTTGAGAACATTTGACTTCTAGACACTTAGCTAAGTGTCGTCTCTTGGACTCTTGCTTTGCTTTGAGAGAACCTTATTGTCATAATGTGGACAATACGAAATCACTCAAAGTTCTGTGTATCTCTATGGAAACTCTATGTCCAAAGTTTTAAAAATATAGTTATTTGTAGAAATATAAATAAATGAATGAATAAATAAATAAATAAATATTAGAACATTTGTTTATGTTTGGGAGGGAGTCTGTAGTGTTGAACATCTTGCTGGGTAAGGTAGCAGGGGACAACATCAGACCTTGAAAAAGAAGTTTCAGCCTTTGTCTGTCTTATCAGTGTAGAGAAGATAGCCAGAGCTGAAGATGGACTTTGGCCAGTAGAGATGGTCCTGTGGGGAAGGCCAGTCTGCTAGAAAATGTGAAAAAGGAATTCTCACCAATGTAGACCTGTTCCAGGTGAGAAGTGGAGCAAGCTGTGGATAAACTCTGCAGCTTAATTTGCACCCATGGTTATACTTGAAAATGGGAAAGTAAAACCAATTTTAGACATTTAGATTTAGACGTTTAGGGAGGATTCTCTTCGCAAGACTATATAATAAAGTACAAACTACATAATTACAGTGTATATGAACACCTTTTCTAAAAACATTCCATCTAGTGACTAGAAACCACAGCTACACGTTTGCTTTTCTCTGGAAGGCACAGCCTCTGCCACCCTGCGTGTGGGCCACCCTCAGTCCTGCCCTGGACGGTCCAGTCCTGGTTCTGCTGAGCAGCTGGACACCTGAAGATGTCCAGCCTCCACCCTCTGCCGAAAGGCAGACAGAGCCCTAGCCATCTGAGAAGACTTAAATAATGTCTTGCCCCTGTAATATACTTCAGGAGCACTTGCTGGTTAAACTGCTTTCTTGTCATGTGATGTCTGTGCACAGCCGAGGAAGAGAAGCCTCTCTGGAGGCTCATCCCTGATTCGTACCTGCCTAGTTCAGGGACAGTTTACGGTTGGAGATCGTTTTGAAAAGGGTGCTCAGAGTCCTGTGGGTTTGGCATTCCGTTCCTGAACGTTGATGTTTTTTCAAAGAGATACATTTTTTTCCCTTAAGGCACCATTTCCCATTCCTCAGTGTTATGCATTCTTATGCCAAACTATTGTTCATTGCAGTCATATAAGTAACGCATTTGCATACCCAGTGTGGCTAGTTTGGCCTTTAATTCATTGTTTCTAAACTTGACTATGTTCATCTACTTAAATGTTTTGCTTTTAAGGTCAGAAGATAATGCCTTGTCTTCCTAAATAAATCCTGGCATAGCCTGTGTAAACTTTTTGGTTGTTGTTTTTATTGTTAAAATAGAGATTTGGCGGTCCCTAGCAAAGTCCCAGCAGTTAATTTGAGGTATCGTGAAGTTGCAAGGAAGGGATGTACTGTCAGATAACCAACCAACTAGATCCATGTTAAGTTGTTTATATGTAGTGCCTTTAACAGCATGTTCATGGATTTTGATCAAAAATAAAATCAATTTAATGTACCTGTTTAATTTATTCTCCTTTCTACAAAGCAAGCAGATACAAAGAAGGTCACCTATTTGCTAAATCGATTTAATGCCAGCCTTCTTTCTGGAAATATGTTATATAAGTAAGATCTGGTCCAAATATTGAAAAAGGAACAACCATACAAAACGAAGATGGCGGAGGCTCTCTGTGGCAGCCTGGGTCTTGCTTCTACTTATTGATCTCCTTATACTCTACTTACTTCCCGGGATGATGTTTAGATCCCTTACCCTGAAAGTTCCTTTTAACAAGATTTGAAACTGAGCACAGGGAGAAGAAAAAAACTCCAAGAGGAGCTAGAAAGGCTAGTAAGGGCTTTTGACTAGGCAGAGGCCCGCCCGTGAGGCAGGGTCGGCAGGAAGGTGCACGGCACATCTGAGCAGCAGCAGAAGATAGGCCCACTTGTCAAGGAAGTGCTTCCTGAGCACCCACCGCGTACCTAGGACTCTGTGGGGGCACCAGCTATCAGTGATAGCAGCACAGACAATGCCCAGCCTCTATCGGCTTTGTATTTCAGTGGAGAGAAGGGTTGTAAGACAGTGCTGTCCACCCAGTATATTAATATACTCATTTAGAAGAAAGGAAAGTATCCGAGGAGACAGGTGGCGGTGGCGGCAGCCCAGGCGGGCGTCCGAGAGGAAAGGATTTTTAGCCAAATGGCCAAAGGCCAACTTGCGTACATAGAGATGTCAGGAAGAGAACCTGCCTTGCAGGAAGAACAGCCAGGGCAAAGACCCTGCTGTCCTTGTAGGAGTGGGGTGGGGTGTGGTGGCAGCGAGCGGGGTGATAGTGACCAGATGGGGTTGTGCTACGTGCAGCTGATGGCCACTTTGAATAAAAAAGTGGCAAGGCACAACAAAAGCCAAGGACCCAGCCCTATATTCTGTTTCATTTCCCCTCTAGCTGTATATCAAATTTGTTTTTTTTTTTTAAAAAAATGCACTTCAATTTTCCAATATTTTAAAACATTAAGTCAAGGTGATACACTCAGGTACATGTTTACGATTTCTTGTACAATTTATAAGCAGGTATTTTACGATGCCATTCTAAATTGCTTGCATTGCTAGTTAATTTGGAAGCAAGGAGGAGAAGCTCTCATTAGACTCATTGGCAGGACACATACTTCAGTGCCCACTGTCACAATCGGAAATGACGAGACTTGCGGTTTGTAGTCATGTGGCAGCAAGGCAAGCTGCTTCTGCTGAACCCTGAAGCTTAGTTCCCTCAGTCCGTCCATCCTGCACCCCCAATGTTATCAGTTCCTAAAAACTTAGCATGAAGTTTGGGCCACTTGTGATGGTTAATGTCAGAGTCATTCTAAATCTCACTTTTTTTGAGGGCTTGAGGGTCAATTTTTCCCTTAAAATTGGGCTTCTAAAATCCTGTGACCATTTTTAAAGTTTTACTGTGTTGTAAGCTGTTTCTTGTTTATTTAAAGACAGTGGGGTGCTGTTATAAATCACGATTTCAGTTGCAAAAGTACACCCTGCTGGGCACTTAATGGGGCAACTCTCTCTTCCATAGTCACCTAGGAGGAGCCCATCGAGTGGCTCTACCTTTTGGGCATGATGGAAGAGAATACATAATGCACTTTGCCTAGAGCGGCCCTTTCTTAGGACCCCAGCAGCCGCACTCACACACAGATGCATGGATAATCGGAGTTTCCTCTGAAACTCGTGTTAGTGCTTAAGAAGATGGGGGTGGAGTGGGCTCTTCCATTAATCTAACATTTGTGAATCTTGTGCCTTTGTGTCATGGACGTCGGGGATGAGAGCTAGTTTGGGGAAGGTCAGGTCTCTGTGGGTTACACGCCAGTGCCCGACTTCATCGAGTGTTATTGTTTTAGGTTGCCAGGGAAATGGATTAGGAAGATGCCCACTGGTACTCGCTGTGTGCCTGGCAGGCAGCTGGTCCCCTGGTGTCTCTTGGGCAGAGTCAACAGTTGGGTCAGAGAGGCTGTGACTCAGCGAGCGTAAACATTTGTTTAGTTTAAATGATTAGCAGAGCGCCTGCCTGGTTATTAGCTGATGATAAGGGTAATGGGGGGGGGGGAGCCACAGTTCTTTCCTGGCTAGAAAGCAGTGGTGTTAGAGGCATGTGCGGCTCCCGGGGAGCCCCTGATGTTCAGGAGCATCAGATGAAGCTGCAGCGTTTGGATGAACAATGATGCTGGGGCTAAGAGGGACTAGGAGAGGTGTAGGGCTGTAAATAGTTTTCCTGACTCATGCTTTGGGAAAGTGAGGTGCTGGCTGTTTGAACCCCTTGATAAACACACATAGGTAGGTGAGGGGACAAAAGAACCTAGGCTAAAGTTTAAGAAATAGAAAGTAGCTGGGTAGTGGTGGTGCATGTCTTTAAATCTCACAGTGGATCTGTGAGTTTGAAGCCAGCCTGGTCTACAGAGAGAGTTCCAGGATGGCCAGGGTGATGCAGAAAAACCCTGTCTCAAGAACACAGTAGCACCTTCCATCCATTTAGAGGAACAGGACGAGTATGGAGCTTAATGAAGGAGTGTAAGTACATTAGCAGACGCTCTCATTGGCCCACCATGCACGTGTCCGTCTAACTCATTCGCCACTGTGTGCTGGCCCCGCCTTTTATGTGCCCACTGCTTGGAATGCAAGCACAGCCTAGTGCCTTGAGGATGGCAGGCAGACTTCTGTATTGTAGATAAAAGGGACAAGAGAGTAGCTGTCACCCAACCAAAAACAGAAGCAATTCTGTTAGGAAGCACTAAAGAGACGTGGACGCAGTTTTTTAGGGATGTAGCTTAGGGATGTGTGATAGATTTCAAATCTGTTAACTGATTACAGCGCAAATTAAAGTAAGTTGAGCTATACAGTCAAACAGGATGTTTCAAAGTTTGTCACTTCAAATACTTTTTTCTTGCACTTTACCAAAGCATTTCTATTTATTTTCTATTAGTGACTTGTTGAGATAGGGATATACGGTCTCGTTAATGGCCTGTAGTAGAGGTTATCCTCTCTGAGTAAATGTGCATCTCGTTAAATTGTTTGGCAGCTATTTCTTCTGAGGACCTCCTGAAAAATTAGTCTCCAGAGGAGTTTACTTTACACGAGGGTTATAGGTACAACAAGTTCAATAGTGCACACCTAGAGTCTTAACACTTGACCCATAGCCATGAAGATCACAAGTTCTAGGCCAACCTGGGCTGTGTGCAGTGTTCCTGTCTCAAAAAACAGACATACAAAAGAAAGCAAGCCACAACTACTATAAGTCATATTGCAAACAATGGGAAAAACAGCCAACTGGTACAATGTTCTATATTCTGCACTGTGAGTGTGTAAGCAACACTCTTCAGTGAGCTGGTGGGTTTTATGAATCAACTCATTTACTAGCAGCTGAGGCTTATGATTTTCTGTGTAGGTCACATAATCTCATTTATAAAACATTTTTTTGAAATGAGTTTTAGTTATATAGACTCCTGAGCTTTGTAGGCTACTTCAGAGACCAGCTTTGAGTGGTGAGGATGGGTGCTTCTTATGGAGAGAAAAAGGCCAATGTCACTGCACGCTAAATTAATTCTGTGTAATCAGTGAGGGATGTATAAACATTAATATTCTTTTTGTTCACATATATTTGTATATCTGTGTGATATATATGTATATGTGTGTATGTGTGTATATATACATGCACACCATACACATTCATGAAACTTTTGAGGTAGTTTAGGACTAAGCCCGAAAGTTTCCCTAGTAAGATAACAGTGTGTTTTAGTAATGTGAAATATTACTTCAGCTAATGGCATTAGAAAGGCATCAGTTTCTGTCTTCATTAGATTTTGCAGCAATCTCTTTGAGGCGAATTCATTAAACATAGTTTCTGATCTTTAATTAAAAATACTTGTTTTATTTGAACATTATTTTGTATCACCAAGTTATTAAATATAATTAAATTTTAGTATCTACAACACCATGTGCATGGAAGAGCCCCAGACCTACATTGATTGGAGAAATAAAACAGCCTGAATAATACATTTAGAACCACAGTGTAGAAGAAGCTATGAGAAGGCCTGGGAAACTCAGAGGGAATGAGTTTCTATTTGTCTTGCTCTCAGTGCCACGGCCCCACATCAGAAGACTGTCGCACAGATTAATCAGGTCTCTTCTGCCGGCTCCTAGGATGTAAGGCAGCACGTTGCTGTGAGTGTCCCCCTGTCACGTACTCGTCATGCACAGGGCTCACATCAGCTGCTGCAGTCTTTGCAGACTTCAGTTCTTGTGGGTCTTAGGTGGAGAAGCGCTGATATTATCATTGTTTTATCTGCACATGATTGTACTCTAAACACCATTGTGATCCCAAATTAGAAGACAAAAGAACTCATTTCTCATGGCTTGAAACATTGTGGGGCAACCCAAAGCCTGGTTTTATCTGGAGTTGTGTTTTAGGACATGATTTTTATACACAGTTGAAGGTTTTTCAAATGCCATTGCAAAGTTAAATAGCTTCTCTCATGGATTCTGTGAAGAGACAAATCCTGCACTGTTGTACACAGATTTGACCATTTAGCTGTCTTGGTTTATAGGAGAACGCAAGCCAACACTTAATTCTCCCTTTTGCCCTATATTTTCTATTATTCACTTCTGATTTTCCATTTCTTAAGAGCTTGGAATCAAACTCAAGGTACCACTGAGTTTTTAAGTGAAACAATTTAACTAAAATTGACCACTTAGGACACACATTCCAAACTACTTCCTATCACCTCCTTTAGACATTTCTACTCCATAGTTTGTCTATAAGAAAGCAGGGAACTTCTTAATTTGCAGTTGTTTGTAAATCTGATCGAATGTCACATTAATCCCTGGGCACTTGTGGTGATCTGAGAAGGTTCACAAAATGCTCAGTCGTTGTTTGAGACAAATATTTTCAGTACACCCTTCTTGGTAGAGGTAGCTCCATTTGCATATCTGCCCGTTTCGCTCCCTGCTTCTCCTTAGCCCCAGAGATATAATCTCATACTGTGGTCCAGGATGTTCTGAAACCATGGGTGATCCTGTTTTAGCAGGTAAGAGTGACCTTGTTGGGTTTTCCAGACACTCTAAACTGAGCTCCATTTCCCAGACTTTTGGGACTGACAGGCTTTCCTCTCCACTTTCTCTGAGAGCTTAGACTGTGCTGTGAACATGTGGGATGCCTGTGCACAACTGATCATGATCACCCTGTCAGGTAAATAACAGGCTTAGGATGGACCATTACACCTGCATCAGCAACAAGACTCTATTAGTACCTTTCACACTGTTGTGGTCTGATAACACATCCAGAAAGCGACTTGAGGAAGGGTTAATATTGGCTCCTGATTGAGGCGACAATCCACTGTGTTAAGGAAAATATGGTCACAGGAACAGTTTGCAGCTGTGGTGGTAGGAACTTGCTCACACATTTCTAGATTAGGAAGAAGCAGAGAAGGGAGAATACAGGCACCCAATTGGATTTTCTTAAGTTTCCTTTTCATTCAGAGACCACATGCACCATGGCGTGGTGTCTCTTACATTCACAGTGGGCTTTTGCCCTTCAGTGAATTATGGGAACTCCCTCATAGACACACCTTAGGTACAGGTCTTAGGAGATTCTAAATCAAGTCAACTTGACAATAAAGATTAATTTTCACAGATATCAGTGAGCAATCAAGTATAAGGGCATAAAGAAAGGATGTGATTTTTTTCCTATGGACATATAAAATTTATTTTTATTGGTGACTCAGTTGCAGAAGAGATAACACTACAGACAGTACAGATTTGAAAAACTGTTTTCTTGTTTGTTTATTTGTTTGTTTCCAATATAGTCTCTGTATCTCCCTGTGTGGTCCAGGCTAGCCCTGAGTACTGTCACCCTACTGTGTCAGCCCCCACTGACATTATAGACCTGAGCCACTACACCTGCTCATCCTATCAATCAGTCTATAAATCTCCCCCTTTGAAGCCTAATGCTGGAGTTTACAGATGGTAGTTTATAATTATAGCTAAAATGGGAGGTGAGGGTAACTTAAAATTCTTAAGACTACCACAGAGAAAAATCTGACCACCCCAGAAAGACTATATGAGCCAAAGGTTAGGGATGACTTGAGAAGGACAGTACCTTGTGGATTGTCAGGACCTTTGCACCAATGAACTTAAAGTAGCTGCTGTTGTCTCAACACGATTTGCATAGTAAAAAGTCAGCCAACATTGTAGCATGGGAAGGGGAGGGGTCGTGAACTCCCAAACCTAACTGAAGAGCTATGGAGTTGATGGCTTCTGGAGGGAGAAAGAGTTTTTTGTTTGTTTGTTTGTTTTTTGTTTGTTTTGTTTTGTTTTTGTCCAGTGTAGCTCTGGTAGGTTCACATTCTAGTGGCTGAGTATCCACTATGTGATATCATGAGCATGTGGACAAGAAGTCATGAAGGTTGGGGACAGGGAGGTGAGGGTGGATTTGCTCTGGAAGGAATTAAGGAGGGGAGGAATTGGGGTGAATATGATCAAAATACATCATATGGAATTCTCAAATAAGTAATAAAATATTAAAAAGAAAGGTGGAATGTGATGGTTATGATGATTATAATCTTTACATAATTATCTTTAAAGGTACAGTTTCTTAAAATCAAGAGATCATTTTTTGTAAGGTTCCTGTGTACAGAATGAAATTACTTAATTAAAAAAAAAGAGGTTCTTGAGTGAATTAAGTGAAATGAAACAGTCAAGGCATTTGCAGTAATCTAGTTTTTAAACTTTATGCCTGTGTGGTGACCCCTGACAGTTAACTGGCATCCACTGTATTTGCGGTGTTTTGTAACTTTGTCTGTAGCCATTTGCCTGTAATCTGTTTTGTACTGACTTTATATTTGAGCTATGTGTCATTTCTAATAATCTGGAAGCCTAGGATGTTAATGTTTACATTTCAATATCTACCAAAAAGTCTAGAAAATGAAAACAATGTAGAAAGCTCTTCAGAGGAAATATGGCGTATTTTTGGGACAGGGTTTTAGGGATTCTCTGTGTAGCCCTGCCTGCCCTTGAACGTGCTCTGTAATACTAGTATTTACCTGTTTTAAAAATTAATTCATAATGAGTTTGAACTAAACAAGCAAACTATCATTTGTGTCTATAGTCTGTTTTTATCTTTTGCCAATTATATTGAACAGATTTTTTTCTCGTAAGAGCCTGTCGTTTTGCTATGAACAATAATCTTTGATATATACATGATGTATACATATAGTAAATAATTTTTTCCATTTTATACTTTTCTTTCACAGGTATATGTGTTTATGTACAGATTCTTTTCCCTATTTATCTGAGTCTTTTACAGATTCTGGGGTTGGGGTTTTATGACAAGATTTCTCGGTGCTGAGATGAGAAAGACGTTCAACCCTGCTCTCTTCTGGTAGTTTCCTTACTTAGACATTTTAAAATTTCTGAAGTTCTTTCTACTACAGAGCTTTAGTAGGGAATTTATTTTTTCATTCTTTCAAATGGTCTTTTATTTATTTCAGTAGCGGTTATTGGAGTATCTATCTTTTCTTCATTGATTTAAAGTGCCGCAAATATAATTTGCTAATATTCAAAATATGCAGCCTATATGAACTCACAGAGTCTCCAGCAGCAAGATGAAGATCTGTACTAATTCAAGCAAGACAGAATCCGTGCAGGGGAAGTGGGCAGGACATCGCCCCACTAGCTGACCAGCTGTGGACATTTGGTAATGTCTGAGCAGGAGCGAGTTGCTTTTCTTTAAGGGTGTGACCCTCTGTAGGTTGATGACACTCTGGGGCAGGCCCTGAGCCCCACAGTCACTGGGCAACAGAGGAAGGGGACTTGGGAGAGAAAGAGAGAGCCCCAAAGCTGGGTGTGGAGGGAGGGAGATCAGGCTGGAAAAGGGAGATCTGGGAGGAGTCGAGGTGCAGGGGTGAAATATGAACAAAAGTTGTAAGAATTAATAAAAATATCATTTTTAAAAATAGAAAGAAAAACACCAAAGAAACATAAATACCAGGTAGTAGATGTTACGAAAAAACCCTTAGGACCCGTGTAATCAAATAAAAACAGAACACAAATAATGGCGGCATTTTTAATAAAATAATACATTAATGTTATACATAAATAAAACCCCATAAACTAATTTCTAATTCCAATTTTCTATCAGTCAAAATCTCAATAGATAATTTTTACTTTGAATATATCCTAACATTTCTTTAAAACAAAATTCATAATGAACATATTTTAATGCTGCAGCAATTAATAGGGTATCACAGATACAGCACAAAAGGCAGGATATTGTGTTTAGTATTGTAGTCATTGACTTCTGTACTGAAATGTCCACTCGTCCAGGGATTGCCTTCCCTTTCTACTCATGTAATTTTTAAAAGTGCCTTTAAAACCAATTTAATTCAGGGAAAAGGTGTCTGAGGTTATTACCATTTTCTGTCACCCTTGGCTCGGTGACCAAAATGCCACCCATATTCTGATGTGAATGAACTTGGAAAATCAACTTCAAAATTAAATACGCCGCAGCATGGTATTTTTTGTTTCATTGAGATGATCCTGAGAGCTAAGGTCGGATCCTTTGTTCATAGTGGCACAGTTAGAAACAGAAGTCCCACACCGTACCATTAAAAACTTGTGACTCACAGTGTGTGGCACGTCTCTGTATTAATGCTCATAAATATTGCCAATGTTCATTGTAAATTAACTAGCTGTAAATTATTTGGTATATATAGAAGATAGGACAGGCGTGTATCTGTC
Source organism: Apodemus sylvaticus (assembly GCF_947179515.1). Lineage (NCBI taxonomy): Eukaryota > Metazoa > Chordata > Mammalia > Rodentia > Muridae > Apodemus > Apodemus sylvaticus. The sequence continues at coordinate 22,523,442 of NC_067473.1, forward strand.
ATTATTTTCTAAAAAGATGATTTGAGGGGAATGGTGAATCCAAACTTCCACCTGTGGCTATTAATCCTGAGATAAAAGTAAATTTTTTTTGAGAGTACCAATAGAGTTTTTGGTAGTGTTTGAATTTTCCCATACATTTAACAATCTGATGTGCTTAAACTTAATTTTAAGTGAGAAATGTGGTTCTAATGATAGTGCATGACCAAGAAAGGAACAAATACTCCACGGAAATCTTGGATTGTTTGTGTAATGTTCTCCATGGGCGAAGAAAGAATTAAATATTCACTCATCCTGACAGGTTCTAAATGAGTGAATGAACAGCTTCGTAAAGGAGCAGCAGGAAATTTAGTCATGTCAGCCAAGATGAAACCGTCCATTTTGCCATTTTCGCTTCACGATCTGAGTAGGCTACTGGTGTGGGTAGTGGCGGGGTCTGGAGTTATGTACATGACTTGCAGTTATGTTTACACAAATAACTTAGAAGATTGACTTCAGCCAGCCATAGCTGAGCAGATCAGGGCCGGGCCAGACGCTGGTGAGAAGCAGCTTTGAACTGCCCAGGCCAGAGAAGCTATTCCAAACAAAAGCTGGAGAAAAGTACCTGGGAGGGCACTTAAATTAGACTCTTAAGAGGGGGTGGGGGGTGGGGGAGTGGGGTGGTGGTGGGGTGGTGGGGTTGGTGTCAGGGCGTGGCTAGGTGGGAGTAAGATTCTTTTTTTTTTTGATACATGGGAATGGTATTATTGAAAGTAGACATAATTGTGGGGCATGAGAGGCAGAACTACCCTTGCTACATAATATGCAAGAAGACAGAAAAGGGAACAGGGTGCTCGAGGTTGGAGGAGGTTTTGATACCCAGGCAGTAAACTTTTACCCATGATCCTTGGGGTTAGGGGTCCCCTTAACCTTAAGAAGGCACTTATTCAAAGCAGGATTTTACCTTTAAAAGTAGTTAACCTTTTTCTCCCCCTCGAAAGAAATTAAAACAGGATGACATTATTAGTCCTAAAGAGACTTAGGTTTTAGAAGTTGTCTTGAGGCACCCTGAGGTATACCGTTGTGAGGCCATAGCTTTTTTCTCAGACAGATGATGGTAAACTCGGAGCAGTGACTGCAGCTACAGCGGTGGCGGCTGCCTCAGATGAGGCAGCTGGTAAATTCTGGGTTAAGCCAGCTGTCAGATTTGACTGCTGAGAAATGGGACTTAGAATTATGATCTTTTTTTTCTCAATCTCCCATAAATCATGCTCACAGTATACGGATGACAAAATATATTGTGAGAGGCTGAGGCTTCTGGGAACCATATAGAGTAGAGTTGAAGAGACGGTGGTTGGGTGATCATGGTCACGGCGGTCAAAGGTCACGTGTACACAGCACTCCTGTGACCCACCCCTGCAGCGAGAATGAGTGAAGAAAATGATTGCTTCGGAGATTTTCTGTGGGATCCAATATCTGGTTTTGACACCTGGGATCAGTCATAGAGCAGTGAATACAAGTTTCTAATGCAAGTCAGTAATGATTTCCAACAAAATAAGTAAGGGGTGGAAAAATGAAAAGAAATAGCATGTATTAAAAATTCTGGATTGTTTTTCCTAGGACTTAATCAGCCTTTCATATAGAGCACTATAAAATTAGACGGTTAAAATTTTCTTTACCCATTTCTGTCTGATAAAGAATTTTTTTTATTATTTAAGGAATGTGTGGAAATGACCTAACAGTCATGTATATTTAAACATAGCAATGTTGTTGATGTTAACAACAAAAAAAATCTACAACAGATAGATAATTATAAAAAGTAACCTAGAATACAAATCTGTTCTGTGCTATATTTCAAGTACTGTGGTGTTTTGAAAGTGTCTAATGGTAACTTAATAAAGGCTCGCGTTAGTCTCCCAGCGGGGCTGTGACCTAACCTGAGCTTTCTGAGACTGTGGGCTGTTCATTCTGCACTGCTGTAATCAGGGGTGACTTCAGACAGTTTAAATAGCATTCATGCGAGCAAACAGTGTTTACCGTGATGATATCACCTCACCATCTCAGGGCCCGTAATTAACGGGCTGGCTTTCCCTCCCCCCTCTTCCTCTTATCCCCCACACCCGCACTGTGCTTTTAAAACCTACCTGGCTGGGTCACAGAGGTTGTTAAATACGACAGACTGCTCCCTTGCTTTGCCTGTTTCCTTTTAGTGGAGCCTGGACTGGGCCCTCCTCAATTCTTCCACCCTCAGGGCCTTAGTTCTCAGACAGGTCAACTGACAGTTGGTGTACAGTACCACTAAGAGCATCGCCAATATTCATGTAATTATCTTGAGCTTTGCCGCATGAGGACAAGCAGTACGGCTCCCTGTTGTTGCAGAAGTGGATAGAGATAGTGTCTTGTGGTTACTCTCAAGACCCACAGGTGCTGCTTCTGCCCGTTTTCACATTTGCTTTAATGTGAGAACCTAAGAGCTCTGCTTTTGGTTGGATCGCACAGGGCTTCATCTCCAGCATCCCTTGTTGTTTTGTGTTTGGATCTACGGGGCTGTCTGGGGTTGTCTGGGAGGCTCGACGTGAATGGAGACCCTCTTCTTGCTGTTGAGCAAGAACCAGCAGAGTGCGGAGATGTATTTTTCTTTGGTTGTTGTGGAGAAATGGTTTTTGTCGATTCAGAATTTATAAAGTTGGCATAACTGGATAGAGTTTGATCTCAGAATGACATTCGAAAATGCCTATTAATTTGCTCTGGTTATTTTGAAAGCATTCAACACAGTTACCTACGTTTGAATGATCATTTAGGAAGGTTCTATGAGTTGTTAAATAGATTTTAAAAAATTAAAAATTGCTAATAAATTAAAAATAATTTTCTGATGACCCAAACGGAAAGAGAAGTATTTAGTTTTGAGGAAATTCTTATATATTTTAATAATCCTGGTTGTCTTTAAGACTTATAAGCTGATGCCGGGCGGTGGTGGCGCACGCCTGTAATCCCAGCACTCTGGGAGGCAGAGGCAGGCGGATTTCTGAGTTCGAGGCCAGCCTGGTCTACAGAGTGAGTTCCAGGACAGCTAGGGCTATACAGAGAAACCCTGTCTCAAAAAAACCAAATCCAAAAAACCAAAAAAAAAGACTTATAAGCTGAATGACTTATATAGTTACTTTGTTGATGACTGACTTACATCTTAAGTTCTTTACATAAAAATTAATGCATTTTATTTACACACACACACACACACAGAGAGAGAGAGAGAGAGAGACAGAGACAGAGACAGAGACAGAGACAGAGAGACAGAAAGAGACAGAGACTCTATTAGAAGAATCTAATCATCTGTCCTAGTGGCTCTTAATTTGTTCTTTTTTGGTTTATTTATTTATTTATTTATTTATTTATTTATTTATTTAAACACGGTTTCACTCTGGTGTTCTGAATATGTGTGTGGACTCTGTTGGCCTTGGACTCATAAAAATCTGATTGCTTCTGCCTTCTGACTGCTGGGATCAATGGTTTGTGTCATCAAACCCAGTTTCCAAGAATTTTAATTTTAAATAATCTGTTGTGTCCTCAAAAAAATGAGCATCTGTAGCTTTAGACTTCAAGGCAGACCTCAAAGTATGCTGTGCAAGGTAAAGGCACAGATTTGCTGTTTTAGGGGAGAATCATGGGACAATGAGGGGTGTGGGCACTGGGGTCAGGTGACATGGATTTGAGTTGTAACTCTAACTGGCTCCTATTTAAGGGACTTATTTTCTCGGTGTCCCAGTTTCCTTATCTGCGAAATGGAATCAATGATCGTGCCCGCTCAGCTCAAATAGAATTCTACCTACTAAGCACGGCAACAGCTACAAAGGGCGTTCCGCGGTTCCCAGTAGGTCATTTGCAATCTTCACCAAATGCTTTTAATTTATTTCTCATATTTCTTCAGTTTTAGTTTACAATATATGCAGGAACTGAACAACACATCCCACCTTAGTTTATTTCATCTTAGATAGATGTCTCTCTAGAAGCACGAACTACAGCAAGTGTCCAACAGCACCTCGTGACTTCTCTCATGTTGTGGTGTTCTCTACCTTCAGAATGAGGGACCGTCCTTAAGCTGTGTCATTTTAGGAGCAAGCGCAAACTTTGCTTCAAGTTGCAGCTGACTCCAAATTGAGACGTCAGTTTAGCAAATGTGTGGGATCTTTTATATATTGTAATTAAACCACTTTGTATCCAGATACTTTTAAGAGAGAGAGAGAGAAAAAAAAAAAACAAAGTATTAAACTTATACTTACCCGGGGCTCCTTTCACAAAGATCACTTTAGAAAGTAAGGCATAAAAATAAAAACAAATAAAAAAATAAATAAAAACAAATAATTTGTAAGTTATAAATATGACCACTATTGTATTGGTTGTCAGCTTACATTTAAGTACTCTTGTGATTGTGATTTTCTAAAATAATTAATTTATTTTTATTTAATATGTATCAGTGTTTGGCCTGCATGCATGTCTGCGTAAGAGTGTCAGATTCCCCTGCAACTGAAGTTACAGACAGTCATGAGCAGCCATGTGGTTGCTGGGAATTGAACCCAGGTCCTCGGAAAGAACAGGCAGTGTTTTTTAACTGCTGAGCCATCTCTCCAGCCCCTGTACTTTGATTTTTAAAAGATTTTCATCATAAATATCCAAAGCCATCTTTTTAAAGTGTAAAATGCACTCTCATTTGGCCACATGCAGCCTAGTGATTTTTAAATGTCATATCGGAGTGTGTTCATCTCTGTTCTGGTCTGTGAGGATATAGCAATGGGCGAAGCAGATCAAGGTCCCTGTCCTCTGGGAACATAGCTGTGGAGTGAGGCAGGCAGTAAGCACCCAGACTTCACAGAAGGGACACTTCTGTAGACAAGAGGCCTACATATACATAGATGTAGGGTATTCATGTACCTGGGAGATTAGGGTTTCCAGCAACAGTAAGGGGCCACCTGGAATGGAACAGGGTGAGGGGGAACTTGTAGGCAGTCAGAGGTGCACCCTACATTGTACACATTACAGGCATTTGTGTGGAGGCGGGAACTGTGGGGATGTTGAATTGGAGCCTTTCCCTTTAAGAAGCAGGTTACCCTAAGAGGTAAGAACGCAGAGCCTGAGTACCGTCAGGCCCTTTCTTCCCCTACCACCTGCAACACTAAGGGGCTGTGAGAAGCTCTTGTGCTGTGACTTTACAGCTCCTCATTTATCTCCTCAGCATTGTCCGGCTCCTTCATGTTCTTTGTCAGGTGTGCTACCCTAGACTAAATCACGTGGTGTAAGACTTCCTCCTGGCCCTGGAAACTTACAGAAAGCCAGATACCTCAGGCCTTGTCACAGCCCTGAGGCTCTCTCTTTTTCCTAATAAAGCTCCTTCCTGCAGCGCAGTTAGTGTCACCTCCTTTTGTGAATCACCCCATGCTGTCCTTCCATGTCCATGCCTAGCAAAGGAGCTGATAGCAGATCAAAACAAAGGTTTGCTTTTGGCTTGGGGTTTTGAGACAGAGTCTCTGTAGCTTCGGTTGTCCTCCAACTCAAGATCCTCCTGCCTCAGCCTCTTGCAGGCTGGGGTTTCACAGCCAGTACACGTTTGTGAGTTGGTGGTGAGATGTGCAGCAGGTGGAGGACTTGCTCTCGGCAGACCCAGGTTCAGTTCCCAGCACCCACATGGTGACTCACAGCCATCTGTAGTTTCAGTTCCAGGGGACTCACCACCTTCTTCGTCTGGTCTCTGAGGGCTGCAGACACACACGTGGCTCATATGCACACATGTAGAGGAAACACTCATACCCCCCAAACTAAAACTAAACTTGAGTAGAGTGAAACAGCTTCATGCCTGTTTTAAAAGGAAACTTTATCAGTCAGGTGGAGAAATGGCAGTAATAGCAGGAAACTAGGCAAGATGCTGCTGCAGAAATCCTCAAGGGGAACCTTGCAGTGATGTCATCATGCCTTTCTAGGGCAGGAGTCCTGGAGATCCTGAGACATGGTTGGAGGCATTATTTTGTGTGTGTGTGTGTTGTGTGTGTGTTGTCGTTGTGCATACATGTGGTCCTGTGTGTGCAGAGGCGTCTGCAGGTGCAGGTGAAGGTTGCTCTTTAGTTTTAGTTTTTTTTTTTATATTTTTATTTTCTATATTCTTTGTTTATATTCCAAATGATTTCCCCTTTCCCGGATTGTAAGTAGATCCAGTAAGCGTCAACACTGAAGACGGGAGGGTGAGTCAATTCCAGGGTTGTTTGGGGGTAGTAGAGAAGTGGTTCAGTGGTTCGGGTGTAGATACGTTAGTTTGGGGATAAAGGTGCAGGGTCTATACCATGTGTGTCACGTGTGTCACATGGAAAGATCTGCAAAGGAGACGTAAAGGGAACATGGTGTGCCTTGGCATGAGAAGTGTATGCATTTCGTATTTAGACTTAAGATGTGTTTTATTGCAAATACTTGGGGACTTGTTCTGACCTCCCACCTTATAGAGCTGATCCACCTGACAAGTCTTATGGAGAGAGGTCAGGAATATATCTTTTATATTGCTTCAGCTTTTTGACAGGTACACACAGATACTCTATTATGTGTTTATCTTGTAAAAGACTTAACTTCACATACAGTCTATACTGAATGATCATGTGTTTATTTGAAAATGATGCCGTAATTACCCAAATACGTTTTGGAGAGTTTTTTAAAAGTTGATTTAAAAATTTGCCTATAAACTTGAGGTTCCAGGGTAGGTAATACCATGGGGAGCCTTCTTCTCAGAGATGTGAAGGAGGAAATGAGGGAGGAGCTGTACGAGGGGGGACTGGGAGGAGAGGGTGGCTGATATTGGGATGTAAATTGAATAAATGAATTAATAAGAAAAAATTGCCTATAAGCCACAATAGCTGTCGCTTTAAATTCATAAACTTTGTTTTGTCACCTGGTACATAGATATTCTTTTTTTTAATTAATTTTTTTCTTTATTGATATATTTTTATTTACATTTCAAATGATTTCCCCTTTTCTGGGTCCCCACTCCCCGCAAGTCCCATAAGCCCTCTTCCCTCCCCCGTTCCTCCATCTACCCCTTCCCACTTCCCTGTCCTGGTATTCCCCTATACTGTTGCACTGAGTCTTTCCAGAACCAGGGGCCACTCCTCCATTCTTTTTGGACCTCATTTAATATGTGGATTATGTCTTGGGTATTCAAAGTTTCTAGGCTAATATCCACTTATCAGTGAGTGCATACCATGATTGATCTTTTGAGTCTGGGTTACCTCACTTAGTATGATGTTCTCCAGCTCCATCCATTTGTCTAAGAATTTCATGAATTCATTGTTTCTAATGGCTGAATAGTACTCCATTGTGTATATGTACCACATTTTTTGTATCCATTCCTCTGTTGAGGGACACCTGGATTCTTTCCAGCTTCTGGCTACTACAAATAAGGCTGCTATGAACATAGTGGAGCATGAGAGCCAACAGGTGTACTGTAGCACACCGCCTTTCTTTTTACGATCTTTTTTCCAACTCGACTTAGTAGCTTACACTTTCCCATTTTCTCATTTGCCTATGTTCTTGTCTGTCTGCTCTTCGAAATCATTACTGTAGCTGAATGCCCCACAGAACCTGCTTTTCCTGATCTAGGCTCTTGGTTTCTCCTGGTCTTAGCCGGGAAGGGCCCCCATTCCCTCGCAGACTCCTCAGCACTACCTCTTGTTTCAGCATGATCTTACACCTCTTGCTTCCTAGCTGTGTTTTTTAAGACAGGATCTCACTCCGCAGCCTATGCTGACCTCAAACTCCTCCTGCCCAGGTCTCCCCAATGCCATGACGGAAGCATGAGTCACCAGACCTGGCCTGCTTCCTTATTTCGAAGAATGTTTAACCAGTGACCTCGTGAGGAGAGTGACAGGGAGACTTTCTTTTCCTCGGACCTTGTTACTGCCTGTATTTTCCTTTTTTTTTTTTTTTTTTTTAACATTCGGTTGATGTGTTGGCCACATGCAGAATTATAGGTGAAATAATTGTCCCTGAAGAACGTTTAAATCATCACCCGGTTCTCTTTCAGGTCCTTTTATGCTTTTCCTTTTCCTTTTTTTCTTCCCTTTGGTATTTTGAGACGGGGTCTCATTATGTAGCTCAGAATATCTTTGAGCTTACAGCTTTCCTGCTTTGGCCGCATGAGTTCTGGGATTTAGGTGTGTGGCACCACAGCTAGCTGTTTTCTTACTAGTAAAGTATTTTTCTGTTCTGTGTAATGGCTGTTATGTATATTCTCCCTTTTCTTTTCTTTTTTTTCTTTTCCTTTCTTTTCTTTTCTGTATGTTGTTCGGACATGATTGCAGCTGTTCCCAAGTGCATGATTTGCATGATTATCGTATACTATCCAGTGTGTAAGGATAAGTCTTGGCATGCTCTATGGTTAGCCCTTTACCATAGACAAGGCTGATTAGCAAGTTGCTTTTCTTAAGGGTAATGGCACAGCAAACAAAATGGCTTCCTAAAAGATTCAATTGCTTTTGAAGACATTTTTCTGCAGGATAGGAAAATCAAATGAGTTAGATTGGACCTTGTATGTGTGATCAGATCAAGGGAGTTGAAGTGAGGGTTGTAGTGAACACAGTATTCAGTCCTTTGAATTTAGTGCTGTGTTTCCAGTTTCCAAGGGCATAGATGTCAGTGTCTCCAGAGAACAGCCTGGGTACATTGGGACAGCATGGGCAAGGACTTGTATCTTCTGCTTGGGACCTAAGGAGACTGCACAGCTCTCTGATTTCAGTGAAACTTGCTATTTTCCCTCCCTGTTCTCCATCCTGTCTGGATTTGGTACAGACATTGGCTCCCATATCAGCGGCTTCCCACAAGCTTTCTCTCCTCAGTCTCACCAGTAACTGCTCCTCCAGCACCGTTGAAATGTTTCCCTCTTGCTCTGTGTCCTCCTGACTTTAGATCATGTTTTGATCAAAGAGGAGAAAAACGTCTGTGGCCATCATGCCACCTGGATGTCTTGGTCCTTATATGCAGGTTTTTGTGTTTTTTTTTAAAGGCTTGTTTTTTATGATTTTAAATTGTGTGTATGCGTGTGGTATATACATGGAACACAGATGCCACAGAGGTGAGAGGAGAGCGTCAGATCCTCAGGAGCTGGAGTTATAGGTGGCTGTGAGCTGCCCTGATATGTGCATTAGCAACAGAACTTGGTTTATTGATTACTGAGCCATCCCAGACTCACTATTTGGGATTTTACTGTAACTTTCTGTACTATAAGAATTTCACATTTCTGTGCCTTGAAATTATTTGTAGGATGAGGCTGAGTCTAAAGACTTTGAAAAGTTCCTCTTGAAGGATTGTGCTTCTTTTTTTTATTTAATATTTTTTATTTTCTATATTCTTTGTTTACATTCCAAATGATTTCTCCTTTCCCGGATTCCCCCCTCCCCGATATGTCCCATAAACCTTCTCTCCATCCATTCTCCAATCACCTCTCTCCTTTTTCTCTGTCCTTATATTCCCCTCCAATGCTAGATCAATCCTTTCCAGGGTCAGGACCCTCTCCATACTTCTTCATGGGAGTAATTTGTTATGCAATTTGTGCCTTGGGTATTCAGAGCTTCTGGGCTAATTAATATCCACTTATCAGAGATTGCATTCCATGTGTATTCTTTTGTGATTGGGTTGCTTCACTTAGGATGATATTTTCCAGATCAAACCATTTGCCTAAAAATTTTGTGAATTCATTGTTTCTAATTGCTGAGTAGTATTCCATTGTGTAAATATACCACATTTTCTGTATCCATTCCTCCTTTGAGGGGCATCTGGGTTCTTTCCAGCTTCTGGCTATTATAAATAAGGCTGCTATGAACGTAATGGAGCATGTGTCTTTATTGCATGGCGGGGAATCCTTTGGGTATATGCCCAGGAGAGGTATAGCAGGGTCCTCCGGAAGTGTCATGTCCAGTTTTCTAAGGAACTGCCAGACTGATTTCCAAAGTGGTTGTACCATCTTACAATCCCACCAGCAGTGGAGGAGTGTTCCTCTTTCTATACATCCTCTCCAACACCTGCTGTCTCCTGAGTTTTTGACCTTAGCCATTCTGACTGGTGTAAGGTGAAATCTCAGGGTTGTTTTGATTTGCATTTCCCTAATGACTAATGATGTTGAGCACTTCTTAAGGTGCCTCTCGGCCATCCGAATTTCTTCAGGTGAAAATTCTTTGTTTAGATCTGTACCCCATTTTTTAATAGCGTTATTTAGTTCCCTGTGGTCTAACTTCTTGAGTTCTTTGTATATATTGGATATTAGCCCTCTATCAGATGTAGGGTTGGTGGATATCCTTTCCCAATTTGATGATTGCCGTTTTGTCCTTTTAGCAGTGTCCTTTGCCTTACAGAAACGTTGTAATTTCATGAGGACCCATTTGTCAATTCTTGATCTTAGAGCATAAGCTATTGGTGATCTGTTCAGGAACTTTTTCCCTGTGCCATGTCCTCAAGGGTCTTCCCCAGTTTCTTTTCTATTAGTTTCAGTGTGTCTGGTTTTATGGTCACTTGATCTTCGACAAAGGAGCTGAAAACATCCAGCGGAAAAAAGATAGCCTTTTCAACAAATGGTGCTGGTTCAATTGGAGGTCAGCATGCAGAAGAATGCGCATCGATCCATTCTTATCTCCATGTACTAAACTTCCCTCCAAGTGGATCAAGGATGGAGCTTCTTATAGTTATGGAAACCATCTCACTATCTAGTGCAATTGCAAAGTCTCTGTATATAGTCAGTATTATTCATATTTTGTATAATAAACACTAATTTGTACATGTATCTATGCTTCTTCTGCGACAAAGCACTGTTCTAGAACTTCAGAAAAATTAACTATATTCTTACCGCAGTATTCAGTAGTTAGTACTATCATGATGATTTCCATTTCCTGGCGAGGGGGGAAAGGAACTTGCTTGGGGGTTGACCATCTGGAAAGTGATATGGTCATGATATGAGCCCAGACAATCTAGCCTCAGCTTCTATGACCTGTGTAACTGTGACTAATACTAATTAACGCCAGGATGACGATGTTGACTTTGTGTCAACATAAAAGTCATAAAGCTTTCCCAGTTTCTTTCCTTCAACATGATAGACATTAAAAAGCTTGCAGAACAAGTAAAAGATTATGAACAAAAAGCCATTGAAAGAAGGAACTATTGAATATCTTAGTGCTGGTGCAATTAAAAATGACAAGTTATCAAGTCTTATAAGTCCTTAAATGCACCGGATAGTGGTGGTACATGCCTTTAATCCCAGCACTTGGGAGGCAGAGGCAGGCAGATTTCTGAGTTCAAGGCCAGCCTGGTCTACAGAGTGAGTTCCAGGACAGCCAGGGCTACACAGAGAAACCCTGTCTCAAAAAACCAAAAAAAAAAAAAAAAGTCCTTCAGTGTACCACGTGATTGTGTATGTTCCCTCTGGGATGGTAGGCCTTCTGAGCAGATGACACCTGGCAGTGTTGCTGCTTTGATTTCGGCAGTCGTGGATACGGGCCTCCTTCTCGTCCTCTGGCTGGCTTCAAGGCAGGCTAAGACCAACTTGGTTTCCTGGGTGATTTTACCCTTTTATAGTTATAGAGCTGCACAGAAGGGAGAAAATGTGGTGCTTCAAGTGTCCCAAAGACATTTGAGTGACCAGATCTCTGCACACCCTCCTCTCCGTAATCACCCCCTTTGTGTCGTGTAGAATGGACTGGGCACATTTTCGGTGGCCATAAGATAAACATTGATGGCTTCCACTGGCAGCTGCTGTGTGTTTTCTTTCTGAGGTGTTAAGCCCAGGGATTGGGTCTCATTTAGATTTGTGGCTCAGTAGATAAGTACCAGAATTGCCCAATTTTTATCTATGGCGGGGGGTGGGGTGGGGGGCAGAGAGTCTCCTAGGCTAAGAGATGATGTAGGTGATATGACCCCTTCATTAGAAGGTAAGATTACACTGAATGGAGAGCTGCAGATAATATAACCTCAGAGCTACAACAGCTGCAGAGCCAGAGTTCAGATGCACTTTGTCATCATGTCCTCAGATGTTTGCAGCCAGCACAAAATCGGCATGTGTTATGAAGGAATGATTAGTACGAAATCCATACAGACACGCAGGCACCGGAATTTGAGTCACAGTGTAGAATTCCAGTGTGGTTCATTAAGATTGAGGTGCTTTTAGGAAAACAGTGCTTTCTGGCCAACCTTCAAATTCAGGAACCCAAGAGAGGCTTGGAGCATAGGCAGCAGCATGGGCTAGAAGAGATGCTTCCCACCGATCTGACTTCTGGCTTTGTGTCTTTAGCTACGCCACGGTGCTTCGGAACTCTAAACATCACTTTACTTTTACTGATACGGCTGCAATGATAGTGTCCATCTCTTTGAATAACAAGTGGAAATAGGTGGGATTCTGCAAATGAGCCTTCAGTAATGGCTAGCACACTGAAACACCCACTGTGTGTCTCATGTTTGTCTCCCACAGGAATGTTGGTTTGATTTCATTGATTCATCCACAGTGTCTCCTTGTGATGGCCGATCAGTCGTTCATCTTTGCCCATGCCCTCACTGCTTAGCCCCCTTCAGTACCCTTCCTTGTCTTCTGTATAACCATTTTATGGAACCTGGAACTGAAGAGCATGTGCCCTGGGCACTCCTTGGTGAGAGTTGATTAGGTGTAGGCCCAGGTGCTTGTTTCCTGCTACAGGCTTCGGTCCCTGATCTTGGAGAAGGGGCGTGGGCATTCTGCTCTCTTGCTTTATCTTCTGATGCCAGGAAGTCTGTCCCTGAGCAGTTGTGACTTCAGGCCTCAGTGACCGCCAGCTCCTGAATCGAGGCTGTTTGTACTCATGGAAAACACTGCATACCTAGACTACTAGACAGGACTTGCTTTTCTTCAATCTCAGTCGGATGCCTTTTCCATTTACATATGTTATGTGTTTACTCTAGGTTGGGGTTTTACTGGAATGTGATAGGCCATTGGGGATTTTTATCTCAACATCACCAGTGTTTCTATGTATCAGATTTTTAGCATTGAAGAATTTGGAAGAAGCCTAGCAATCAGCATCAGCGTCCCCATTGGTGTCTTCTGGGAGAGAGCTCCTTACTAGGAGGGCTCAACATGCAGAAGCGTACTTATATTGTCTTTGTTTCAATTGCATGAAAGAACTCCAAAGTCACACATCTGATTCCTTACAAATACAAACCCAGGCCTCATTTTCTAGCTTAGAGCATCGTTTATCCTTTTCATTATATTTTGCATAGAGGTCATCACATATTTCTGATGAAAAAGACAAAAAAAAAATCCTCACTTTAAATTCGAGCTATTTTGTCTAGGAAGCTGAAACTATTTTTCCCCTAGGGAAATGCGTTTTGCCAACAGAGTTCTATAGTTTATGGCATAAAACCATTCCTATGCTAGAAAAGATGCATAAAAATGTAAGTATGTGAATGAAAGAATTGTACTTTTAGCCTGAGTGTAAAAGCCTGATTCCCTTTTTGTGCTTGTTGTTATAGGAAGCATTTCAGATTTTGTACATATTTGTTCTCTCTCTCTCTCTTTATTTTTTTTTCCATTTTGAGATGGCTGCACTGTGTGTTCTTCCCAGAGGTATTTAAAATGTGACTACTTCTGTGGAATATAAATATTGAGGTCGATGTCTAAAGGTCGTTTTTAAAATTTAAAACATCTACACTCCTTCGTACTTAAATATTTATTGAACAGACGTTGCATAAGGCACTGGTGGAGGACTCCTGACCCTGGGTTGCGATGCCAACAAAGCTTTGAAAGAAGCCCACAAGGTTAGTGCCCAGGAGATATGTGCTCTGCCATCAGGTACCTTGGGACTTTCACATTGTTATATAAGGAATCCTTATAAGGAATAACTTATGCAGATGTCTATCTTTATGGCTTTCCCAGTAGCATTGCACATTCAGTATTGTGCTATTTAGAGCATCTAGGAAAGGCGCTCTCAGGGAAGTCGGTTGGGAGAGCAGTCATCAGCCAAGTGTGTTGCGGAGGACCGGGGCTGCGCTCTGTCCCAGTGAAGGAGATGCACTCTGTCATTATTTTCGAATCTTCTGCCTTTTTCCTTCTCTTAATGATTCTCTTTCCAGGTTCTCTTTCACTTCACATTAATCATAAGCTTGCTAATGAAACAGAGGGAAGTGATCTCAGAAGGCCCCGGAGTCACGTGATTTACCTTCTGGCTACTTTGCTGCCTATTCTGGTGGTGATGGTACCACTGCTCTCCCTTCCTTCTCCTTCCGTCCTCTTCTCATTTCTTTTCTTTTGAAATAAGGCCCTGCACTGTAGTCTAGGATGGTTTAAAACTTACTAGGTAGCCTAGGCTGGCCCAAACTCACAGCAGTTTCTGCTTGACTCTCAGTGAGCAATCTTGATTATAGTCAAGATACTATACTCGGAGTATAGTGGAGATACTACACCTTGCTCTGCTCTGCTCTTCTTCTGGATCGGTAGTGTAGAGAGACCGATGCACGGACCACCGAGGAGGAACGCATCGACCATGGAAATTAGGAAAAGCAGTTGAAAGCAGGCATAAGTGAACCTGTGCTTTAAAAGGATAGCAAATGAAGATGTAAATAATAGCTCTGAGGTGTAACAGGAAGCTAATTGTTGAACTGCTGATTTTGAAAATACAGAAGAAGCCTCAAAAAGAAGGGATGTGTCTAAAACCAAACCCACTGAGAAAATAGCCATTTAACTTTCCTTGGAAGATATTTGACTTCCAAAAAAGTATAATTAATACTCTGTATTAATATTGTTAACTTGTTAACAATCAATATTGTTACTATGAAGACTAATTTTAAACCTGCTGTTTTAATCTTATGCTGATTTTAAGTTGGATGCCAAGATTAAAACAAGTTTAATTTAAAATTAGTATTTAGGATCTCTTATGCTTCTTGTCTAAGTCAACTGAAATTTCTTCCTTTTATTTATTTTTTAATAGTGCAGATTGTGCAAAATTATGGGCGCCATTGCAGCATATATCTCATAATCTATCTAATGCTCTTAGGGCATGTTCACTCTCTGGTCTCTGGCACGCTCTCCTGCTGGCTGCCATTCTGCTCCCCGACACCCCCTTTCTACTTTAACGCGTCCTTCCCCGAACCCAATTCCACATTTGTGAGTAAATAGGCAATCCTTACCTGTCTTGTTGTAAACACTCTAGTTTGAAGTTTGCAGTGGAGATATTCTAGATGATTTTGGTGTCTTAATAATAATATGCTAGTTACTCGTTATATATTTTAATACATCAAAACATCTGTAATTGAGCCGGGCGTGGTGGTGCATATATATTTTAATACATCAAAACATCTGTAATTGAGCCGGGCGTGGTGGTGCACACCTATAATCTCAGCACTCTGGGAGGCAGAGGCAGGTGGATTTCTGAGTTTGAGGCCAGTCTGGTCTACAGAGTGAGTTCCAGGATAGCCAAGGCTACACAGAGAAACCCTGTCTCGGAAAAACAACAACAACAACAGCAACAACAACAACAACAACAACAAAATCCAAACAAACAAACAAACCAAAATAAAACAAAATCTGTAATTGAATTCTCTTCTTGAAAATTTTCTTCTTGAAATTCTTGAAAGTTTATTAACATTTAAGGATATAAGCCATCTAATGGGTTATGCACTCACAGGAAGCTGTGCATTATTTAAAGATTGTCGTGTAAGTGGTGTCGGAGGGAGAGCTGATGGATCAAAAGTCCAACATATTCAATGTGGGGTGTGCTGTCGCTTCTCATCTTTCTGCACTGTGTTCTGTCTTGGTAACACAGAAGCAAAAGCAATTTGGGCCACAGAGGGTTATTATAGCTTAGGTTTTGGTCTGTCATTACAGGCTATGGCCAGTCATTGAGGATGCCTGGGCAGGGGCCCCACAAAGGAACTGAAGTAGAAAACAGTACTGGACTAAGGATGCTAGCACACACATAGGCTGTATCCCCTAACATATGTATCACTTGGCTACTGGATCATTACCGGCTCTGCCAAGCATGTTCCTGGTCTTTGAGAAAGAGCTGTGTTCCTTCTCCACACATCAGGGCCTTGGGTAAAACCTTGGGTAAGCCCAACCCTCAACAGGAAATAGTGGGATATATGAGACTGAGGATGAGGGACAAGTACGGCCTAGGGATGTATATGTGGACACTCTCATGTCCTGGTGCTGCTATAACAATGGAGAAAGATGACCTCACATGTGGAGAGAGCATAGATTGGAGCAAGGAGAGGTCCAGAGTTCCAGTATTGTGACATTTCAGTCTTTAGTCGGGATGAAAGTGAGTTCAGTACAATTGCAAAGAGGCAGAACAAGTGAAATAGGAGAGAACTGGGCATGTGTAATCGGAGCCCCATTGAGGACCTGGGGAAAGAGGAGATGCCCATTGTGCTGGGCGTTCCGAGGGGTTCTGGTAAAAGGTTTGCCATTGGCCTGCAGTGACCATGGATGACCCTTGGTGGAATGGAGAAACTTGAACCACAATTTTAATGAGTTAAAGAGCAAATGCGAACAGGGATAGAAAAAGCTGAAGTCCTCCTCCTTTTGATAATGTTGGTATAAAGGAAGATAGAGAAATGGATTGGGATCCTGGAGACTTATGGTAAGAGTGACCTGTGGGGACTAACATGGCTTCATTCCTGTGTCTTCTAACAAACAAAAGGAAGATCCTTTAAGCCTCGTGGCTGCCCTATAAACAGGAAAAAACTGTCACTCAATGAGGTGGAGCTCATTCTGTTCTCTGTGGTGCTGGCAGTCTTTTATAGGGCGTCAGATCCCGTTGTCACTGCGCCGCTTTCTTTCTTCCCTTGGGTTTTCAGATGTTAGGTGGTGTCTTTGAACCCACACAGAGCTGAATGGCCCTGCATGAGATTCTGTATAAACTCTATAATCTGACAAGTAAAGTTTCAGTGTAAAACCGGTCGAGAGGATTTCTAGTCCGATGTAAAGTTGGTGGAAACATTTTAATTCTTTTGAGATATTTAAATAGGTTTAAAATAGCCAGCCATTATTTTTCTAATAACAATTGCTTGAAAGGAAGCCTTTTCATGCACATGCCGTACACATATTGCCTTTGCATATGCCAAAGGCAATATGACAATATGCCTTTGTCAAGACATATCTAAGCACTGGATGAGAGCTAGATGACACCTGCCGCTTGGCGCTTGCCCCCATGGTAGGGTTAGGCCGAGTTACATTCAAGTGCCCCACGCGTGTGTGTTGTCATTTCAGTGTAGGGCACTGTCTTGCAGAAAAGGGTTTCTGTAGTGTCTTGGGGTGTGGACATTTCCAGGGTGTTTCTGGTCATTTTTTCCCCAATGATTATCTTTTACTAGTATTTGAATTCTCATGTTAATTTCATATTATTTGGAATGATAGTCCGCCTGTGAGTTCTACTTTTACACTTCCTTAGCTCCCTTAAAATGCAGGCTGCTAGTAGAGTTCGCTTGCTTGCGTTACTGAACAGTCAAGCGATTTTGTCCGTGAGAGGAAGATCAGCATTGCTGGAGGCTTTCCTCCTCGGGATTTAATTCGTGGGAGAATCCTGTCTGTTCCTGTCTCATCCGAGCTTCCCTGATGATTCACTCGATTTTAGTAGAAAAACAATTATTGGTATTTGCGTTAAAAAAACCAGTGCCAGAGGCAGGCAGATTTCTGAGTCCGAGGCCAGCCTGGTCTACAAAGTGAGTTAAGGACAGCCAGGGCTACACAGAGAAACCCTGTCTCGGAAAAAAAACAAAAAAAAAACAAAAAAAACAAAACAAAAAACAGTGCCTCATTTTAATCCTGCTATGGTTGGGTAGAACATTTTGTTTAGTACTGTCTCAGAAGACAGAGTGCTGTTTTGTCATTGGTACCAATTCTCTTAACCCACGGACCTTTCCTTCCTTCCTTCCTTCCTTCCTTCCTTCCTTCCTTCCTTCCTTCCTTCCTTCCTTCCTTCCTTCCTTCCTTCCTTCCTTTCTTTCTTTCTTTCTTTCTTTCTTTCTTTCTTTCTGCCTGACAATTTAAAACTGCTTATTTGAAAAGTTGCTTGGCTGTTATTAATGAAGTTAAATTTTTGATGAGTTACTTTTTAATGTTCTTACATTGAAAGTGTTTTGTGGTAGGCACTCGGTTATGAATGTATCACACAGCTCATTTTTCTATTGCCAGTTCTAAATTTCACCTCGAGTATGTGTGTGTGTGTGTGTGTGCGCGCGCGCGCGCGTGCGTGCGTGTGTGTGTGTGTGTGTGTGTGTGTGTGTGTGTGTGTGTGTGTGTGTTGCAGGGGGAAGGTGTTTGAGACTGGATTCTTCTACATAGTTCTGGATGTACTGGGATTCACTGTGTAGAGTGGGCTGCTCTCTAACTCTGGAAACTCTTACATGCTGGAATTTAGTAGTTACAACGAGAAAGGACAGAAACGAGTAAAGGGAGAGAGTGTAGACTTAATATTGAGTCATCAATAGTCATTTCCACATTTAGTCAAAGAAAATCCCAGCACATAGCAAGAAAGCCTGTGGCGACGACATCTTTATAGGTTTTAAAAAGGTTTTCAATTTCTTGAAATGGTGTGAAAGGAAAACACAGTGGCAATAGAAATAAATAAAGATGGTGGGGAATAGTCCAGAGAGACTGACAGTCCTGTGGAGTGGCTCAGACGTAAGCCCAGGAGGCCCTTAGCAGTCCAGAAACCGAAGCAGGAGAGCCAAGACTGGTGCTACACAGCACGGCAGTGCAGAAGCCCAGAGAGCCAGGACATCTGTGGGGCCTAAACGTTTAGTGCCTGGTTGTTCCTATAAATATGCATGATCACTGGAGGTGAAACCCCTGCTTTATTGAGAACTGTTTTGGGCAGCAGGTCTTTATTTAGTCACACAGAACTGTCGAATGAATAAGAACTGTTGTTGTTTCAGTAAGTAAGGGATCCGCCCACGGCCTTCATGAGGAAGACACCCCTGTCTGTTCTTCACCTCGCTTTCTCCATACTACTGTTTTGTCTCTGAGTTTATGTTGGAGTTAGTGCTCCAGGGTGCCTGTGTGCAGTTAGTGCTCCAGTGTGTAGTTAGTGTTCCATGGTGCCTGTGTGCAGTTAATGCTCCAGTGCTACAGTGTGCAGTTAGTGCTCCATGGTGCCTGTGTGCAGTTAGTGCTCCAGTGTGCAGTTAGTGCTCCAGTGTGCCTGTGTGCAGTTAGTGCTCCAGTGTGCCTGTGTGCAGTTAGTGCTCCAGGGTGTCTGTGTGCACTTAGTGCTCCAGTGTGCCTGTGTGCAGTTAGTGCTCCAGTGTACCTGTGTGCAATTAGTGCTCCAGTGCTCCAGTGTGCAGTTAGTGCTCCAATGTGCAGTTAGTGCTCCAGTGTGCCTGTGTGCAGTTAGTGTTCCAGTGTGCAGTTAGTGCTCCAGGGTGCCTGTGTGCAGTTAGTGCTCCAGTGTACCTGTGTGCAGTTAGTGCTCCAGTGCTCCAGTGTGCAGTTAGTGCTCCAGTGTGCCTGTGTGCAGTTAGTGCTCTAGTGTGCCTGTGTGCAGTTAGTGTTCCAGTGTGCAGTTAGTGCTCCAGTGCTCCAGTGTGCAGTTAGTGCTCCAGTGTGCAGTTAGTGCTCCAGGGAGCCTGTGTGCACTTAGTGCTCCAGGGTGCCTCTGTGCACTTAGTGCTTCAGTGTGCCTGTGTACAGTTAGTGCTCCGGTGTGCCTGTGTGCAGTTAGTGCTCCAGTGTGCCTGTGTGCAGTTAGTGCTCTAGTGTGCCTGTATGCAGTTAGTGTTCCAGTGTGCAGTTAGTGCTCCAGGGTGCCTGTGTGCAGTTAGTGCTCCAGTGCTCCAGTGTGCAGTTAGTGCTCCAGTGTGCAGTTAGTGATCCAGGGTGCCTGTGTGCAGTTAGTGCTCCAGTGCTCCAGTGTGCAGTTTGTGCTCCAGTGTGTAGTTAGTGCTCCAAGGTGCCTGTGTGCACTTAGTGCTCCAGAGTGCCTGTATGCAGTTAGTGCTCCAGTGTGCCTGTGTGCAGTTAGTGCTCCAGTGTGCCTGTGTGCAGTTAGTGCTCCAGTGTGTAGTTAGTACTCCAGTGTGCCTGTGTGCAGTTAGTGCTCCAGTGTGCCTGTATGCAGTTAATGCTCCAGTGTGTAGTTAGTGCTCCAGTATGCCTGTGTGCAGTTAGTGCTTCAGTGTGCAGTTAGTGCTTCAGTGTGCAGTTAGTGCTCCAGTGTGCAGTTAGTGCTCCATTGTACAGTTAGTGCTCCAGTGTGCCTGTGTGCAGTTAGTGCTCCAGTGTGCCTGTATGTGTGGGTTCATCTATGAGTCTGTCTTCTTTCCTTTGAGCTTGTTTGATCCCTTAATAATTCTCAGCCAAATAACCTTACTTGGGAGTATCAGGGAGGATTTGGACCGAGGTGAATCTCGGTCCAAAGGCTGTGCATGGCTTCTGGAAGTGTGCTGAGTGGTCTGTTTGCAGCTGCAGTTGGTTAGTCCTTGTCTATAGAAAGTTCTGGTGGTGATGGGGTCCAAATGAAAAGCAGCCCTGCGGTTTGTATGAATCCAGGCTTTTTGAATGAGTGGGGCATTAATTAGAGAGGTGAGTGCTTTAGGGGAGGGTTGATAAGACCAGCATAATTGATTTGGCCTTTGCATTGTGGTAAGCAAATCCATACAAATTTTCTGAGTTAGAATCACTACTGGAGAGAGGAAGAGAGAGACATGAATGGTTTCCAAATTGTCCATTTCAAACTATTGCAACAGTGACCAAAGTTAAGTTTTGTTTAAATGTGAGGGAAAGGCTTTGTTGTCCGCATCCAGGGAAACTAGGCAAAAACACATCTTTGAGCCATGTGGGAAGGCAGTGTGTATGGAGACTCTGGAGTCCATCCAAATGCTCTTCCACCACAGCTCAAAGAGCCATTGTTTGGGAGGGTTTGAGTTACAGAACTTGCTCCACTGTCTAAGCCGTGCCCCTACAGTCTTACAAAGCCTCGTCTTTATGTTATCAAGTTGCATTCAGATAACAATGCTTACGTTAAGTGTGATCATTGTTAGTCTTTGGCTATACAGAGCCCACCTCACACCATCTTACCTATTGAATTCTTTGTGATTCTAGTATTCAGAATTTGATTACCTAAGCTGGGAATAGTCTAGTGTTGCTTGATCTGTTTCTCTGAAGCCTCCCTCAGCCTGAACTCTCACAGTGTCTTCTGTTACAGGTCTATGGGGATTATTCTATTTGTTGTATTTACTATTATGAGTATTTGTGAGAACAGCAGTGTTGGCCTGTTCAGTTTTACCCCCATGGCTCAGAATTTAAAGACTCAGTGAATGGCTGGTCAAATAATAGAGCCCAGCGAGACTCTTAGGAGTGACGCACACAAAATGTAGTTTGCGGTACAATGTCTTCCTGCTTTTTCCTTACCTCCTCCACACATCTCTAGAGTACTTCTGTGGCTTTTTAAAAGAGTCCCCTTGATGTCATAGTCACAGGCCTTTAGAGGCCAGAATTGAGGCAGCAGATTGACTTCACTCTGTGGTTCCTGTAACATTTGTTAGCTGCTTATGAGTCAATGTGTCGCCATCGGACTTAACATTTTCATGTGTGTTTTCACAAAGACTTAGATCCTGTCCAAATGATTTTATCAAACCAGTCAGGCTTTCTAAAAAAAACAGATAAGAGGTTAATAGCTATTGTTGCATGTCAGTCTCTTATATAATATAAATAATAAAAATTTAATTTTATCTATAGTACAGACGTAGGATTTCACATACAATGTAGTTAGATATTTGAAGGAGTTTTGGGGAAATTCTTTGGCTGGTATGAGGTCCATCCTTTCCTTTATCAGTCAACATATCATCCATACATCTCCCTTTACCAGCTCTTAAAACAACAGCACTCCTGTTTAACTATTTACCCACATCTCTGGCCTGAGTGCCTCATCATAGCTTCATCTGTATGCTCACTTCTGCATACAGATGCTCATAGTTACTGATACTCTGGGTTACGAGGGAGCGAACGTGAGCTTAAAATATCTGTAGGAAAGAAGGAGATTTACTAGAATGGTAATTATGGGAAAATAGAAACAGGAACTGATTTTCTCTGTGTTAGAGACCCAGGCAGCGGAGAATATGAAGGAACTGGGGCTGGACCTGATGCTCCGGGTCACCAGCTCTGTAACTGTCCCTCATTTCTGTTCTCACCCCCTGAGAGTCGGGCTCTCGGCCCAGCTCCTTGAAGCAGTTGGAAATGCTGCCAGTGGATATTTCCAAGCAGATGCATTCTTTGCTTCACTACCAACAAGATAGAGGGTTGAGTGCAATTGAATGCTCCTTGGAAGCTCCCAGCAGAAGGTCCAGGGTAGATTCCTTGTCTAGTGCCAGACAAGATGCATGCTCTCCTAGGACGTCGGTGAATCCTGCAGAGCAGAGTCCTCATCAAGGAAGAAGGAAAGCGGTGCCGCCTACTCCAAGCAATCTACTTCCCTTTGGACAACCAAAGTCATGTCAGCACATCCTCTAAAAGACCAGGGCCAGAGCTTTTCTCCACGCACAGTCAGGGTCCCATTTGAATGTCTGAGATTGTCCTTGATCAACAAGGCCTATTGTTGCATTGGAGTATTGCTGTTCCTTCTCAACTTTCTCCTTTCCAGTTCCTTTCAGTTCTTAGGGATAGGACAATCAGTTTACTACAGTATTTAAACTTTAACAAAACACATTTAGGTATGCATGCATGTATGTATGCATGCATGTTCGTATGCTGGGGCAGAGATTACATATGTGCCATGGCTCACTGTAGAGGTCAAAAGGACAACTTTCTGGAGTTGGTTCTCTCTTCGGTCTTGTTTCTGAGGTGGGGTTTCTCTGTGTCTGTAGCTGTACTGTATACGGAGACCCTCCTGGCCCACAGCTTCCATGACTCTCTTGTCCCTCATGGGTCCCACTGCATCCAGCTTTTGCCCATCCCAGAAATGGAATTCAGGTGTTAGTGGTGTGTGCCTTCACCCATGATGCCATCTTGTCTCCACCCCATTTTAATACTTTAAATAGTATTTCAGTGACTGTTTACTAGATTTAAAATGTCAAGTGTAATTAAAAGTTATTTTTCTATTTTTCTTGTTGATACACTTCTAAGATGATTTCTCCCTTTTGATAATTTCCTAATTTTCTGACTGTTTTAGAAACCTGGGATAGTGTGTCTAAAAGCAACAATGCAGACTTATGACCCAGAACTGGAATTTCAGTTTGTCCTTCTTCACAGTGAAAAGAACTTAAAGCAAGTTTAATGACAAACAAGCAAATGAACAACAACAAGAAGCCAGAATGAGAGGTGGCTCCTTCGGGAGCTTTTGGACAGTCATGGATTCATATCACACATAGACTCCATCCCATGCAACCACAGCCACAAGAGAAGAGTCTCTCTCCTCTTCTAATGCTGTTGGCCTTCATTTCGGTTCCATCTAAGGAACTTGTATGTGCCAACGAAGTTTTATGATTCCATTTTTATTCCGCGCGTGTCATGCCAGTTCTGAACATTTCAAACTCTCCTGTGACTCTTTTATGAAGATGGTCGCCAAGAAATGACCTCTTCATCTGAGTTCTCCCTGGAGTACGTACTTGGTGCGTGGTACCACATCCAAACTCCACATGTTTCAGCTGGTTCATAAACAGAGGGACAATGCATTCCTAGTTCACATATCACCCGAATCAATAGTAAACATGGAAGTGTGCATGCATGTATATGTAGAAGCCCTATACAGCAGGCATTAAAAAAAACTAACATATTTTAATGCAAGTACAAGTCTGAAGTGATTAAGATTCAACAAAGGGAACAGAGACTGAGGTGCAAACCCACTGTTAGCAGGGAAAATGAGGAGGTAATGGATACAGGTGAGAAAGGCGGGGCTGAAGTCCAGGGAGAAGCAGAACTGTACCAAATGAGAGTGCAGAAAGCGAGGTGAAAACGAGAGGCCTGATTCCCTGCTGCAGTCTGCACTGACCTGCTTTCTTCCTAGACTCAGCACTCTTGAGAGCCGTAACTACCTAAAGATCCTTGGTAGCAGCTCCATCTTTGGACTTTCAATTTCCAGGCTAGATCCATTTCATAACTGTTTTTTTTTTTTCACATAGACATATTTTTTTCAACACAGATTTGTCTTTAACCAAGAAACATGAATGAACCCGTCGCATGCAAACTATATCGGCACTGTGGCTCGATACAGATGTGGAGATATAAATCTGCCTATATTATTTTGGCGGTTTAGTAAAACGATGTGAAATCAACTTTTCAAAAATGATATTTGCACATGTTTATTACAGTTCATGCCTCAGTTTAGGGGAGCTGAGTTATGGAATCAATACATGTGTGCAAACCCAGAGGAATACTATTTAGTTTTCATAACTAGGAAATTCTATAATTTGCAGCAGTGATGGAACCAGAGAACATTGTGCTTAAATGAAGTGAGCCAGGCATAGAAAGGAGAACACACATTCTCATGTATGTGTGGAATCTAAAACAATCAAAGTGATAGAAGCTGACAGTACAGGGCGGTCTCAGAGCCTGGGGTGTGGGGCATTTATCAGTTGGTAGCCATAGGATACAATATCAGGTAGGAAGAATAAGGATTTCTTTTTTGGTCTTATTTTTATCTTTTGCAAAGCCTCAGTGGATATAGTAATCATTAGTTTAGTGTATTTCAGAATTGCTAATCCATTAACTTTAATATGTTCTTAACACAAAAATTCTTACTTGAAGTGATTGATGTGCTAATTAGCTTAATGTCACAAATTGTTCATGTATCCCAACATCGCTTTCTACCCTGAACCTATGTACTGTATAATTTATCAGTTAAAAAGTAACGTAGTTGCTAAAAAAAAAAAAAAAGAACAAGATAGGGATGTTG
This sequence comes from Apodemus sylvaticus, assembly GCF_947179515.1. Taxonomy (NCBI): domain Eukaryota; kingdom Metazoa; phylum Chordata; class Mammalia; order Rodentia; family Muridae; genus Apodemus; species Apodemus sylvaticus. Next base: position 22,548,284 of record NC_067473.1, read on the forward strand.
TGATTGTGCTGTTAGAATTCCTGCAGGAGACTTGAGAGGCCAATCCATCTTCCTATCATCTCTCCTTCTTAAGTTGTGAATTTAACAGACTGATAACCTTTGCTGAGTCATGACAGATTGAGGGGTGCTCATTGGTAAGACCCACAGCACTTACTTCCCCTCTAGAATCCAGAGTACACTCAGAGTTGAGTGAGACACACAGATGTCCCCATAAATGGCACCGGTGACGTAAGGGTAGCTTCAGTTAGGCTATGGAATGGCTCTTAAATATTTAATCTCAGCTTCTTCAGAGTTGCAATGTTTTGAGGAAATACTTTAAGTAAATGACATGAATATGAAAGTCTGGGTACGGAGTGCCATTGGTGAAGAACAGTTGAGTTGTAAAATGTTCACGTTTGCTGGAAGGTTAATGTTTAGGTTTGGTGAGATAACCCAACATCTAAGAATCAGTCAGTTAACGAATCTCCAAGGTTATATGGAGCTATAATCATTTCATAACCATATTATTCTGAGGAATGCCAAATTTTTGTCACTTTTCAAAATAACACTCGGTTTTTTCTCATTAATCTCATTGATGCGATTAATTTATAATAGGCGGAGTTATAATTGCATAGCCTTTTCTGCTACCCTCACCTAATCTTTAAACATTTTAATCAGTGTTTCCTTTTCCTGTTTAGTTTATTGTTTACATTTTTTGTTTAAATGCGTTCTTCTGTCCTTCTCTTCTGTTGCTTTGTTTCTGTATGGTTTCTACTCTCTGGCCTGTCTGAGATAGCTCCAGGTCATATGACATGCAGCAAAGGTGTCTGGTTCGAACCAGATGTGATCCTCCATAAATCTGGGAGGAGATGCCCACAGGCTTCCACCTCAATTCCCAGCTGTACCTTGACTAGTCAAAGCCACCTCCAGTCAAGACATTTTTCCAAAGCAAAGATGGCCGAAAAAGCTAGTTCTGAGAGATTGGTGATCTCAGAAGGCAATTGTAGGAAAGTCTGGTGGACAAGAAAGGATGAGTCTTGATCAGGGGAGGGCGTAGACATCAGATTTTTGAGAGCAGGATTCACCTGGCGAGCACTGCGTACCGTGCAGTTGTATGTGGTCACTAATGTTCAACCTGACTCCATCACCAGCTGAAGTAAAATTAAGATTGCACTAGTTTCTAAAATGAGGGTATACATGATACATTTCAGAATTGAGAAAAAGTAATCTCATGTAAGGGTAGGTAAGCATTTCAGGAGATTAACTTCAGTTTCTTTGCAGAGAGGTATTTACATGGATGTCAGGTTCTAGCCTTTACATTTGTCGGTCTTATTTCCCATTTTCCCCCAAATCCAAATGAGATGTCTATTTACACGAGCTTTGGTCTCCTTTTCTCTGAATCTCAAACTGTTATGTAGCCTCGGCTGTGTCCTCGTGAGGTTTCAGATACATGTCACTGTCCCTCATAAAGACATTCTTCATTGCATGAAAACAGTGATTAATTTACTGATGCCCCCCCCAGCACTGTCTTTACTGCTATTTTTACGACCAACCATAAAGACATATTTATTGACACCATGGTTTTCCCTCACAGTTCTCCATGCTCCCTGCCCGTTTTAACTCTGTACCCTCCCACAGACTTTGTTTACACTCCTGACAGCAGCAGATCTTCTACAATTTATACAGTGTCCGGGAAGACCCAGGACTAACACAGAGAAGCCCTGCTCCTGGGGTGGCTGTTTCTAGTGTGAAGATAAATACATGAGTAAAGCAAATTGAGTGCTAGGGAGGAAGAGGAAAGACTGCTGAGGTGGTTGTTGCTGAGGTCCAGCTGTAGAGCCAGGGCCAGCTGAGTGGCCCAGTGCTCGGCTGGTCAGAACCATGGTAGGCAGAGGGAAGAGCAAAGGTGAAGATGGCTGTAGCAGTTGTCAGCATCGAGGAAGTGCAGAATGGTCCTCTTGACTGAACAGGCTCAGTTCTGCACAGCCGGTGGGACCAGCCCTTGCTCTTCAGGCCCAGCCAATGGCTGCCTGCTTGCCTGCCTGTGGCAGCCAGTGGTTTATCTTGTAGTTTCGGGTGGGCCGGGCCGAGGCTGGGTGCAAGCATTTATCTGTGGCTGCATTTTCCTTTGGTTTCTTCTTCTTTGTTTTGCCTCCAAGAAGCGGGGGGACCAGCATCTGGGTTCACTCTAGATATCAGGGAACTGAGTCAAGGCATGTAGTAAGCGGCACGCTGTTGAGAATGTATGCACACAGGCCCTGGAACACCTCTTCCTCCCCGGGAGCTGCCGTGCGTTCACATGTCTGTCGTTTATGACACCACTTTCTCCTTGTCCTGTTAGAATTTCAGGACTGTACTTGAGTTCTCCCCTTTTATTGGGCCTCATGTGCAGTCAGTAACAGGTAACACCTCTTTATCTCTCTGCCCCCTGATTCCATTGCCTGCTTTGAGGTCTTGTCCAGACATTTGTCCTTGCTTCCGGAATGTCTTTCCCCTTTTCCTCCTTGTCCAGATTTATTTTCTACACCAGTTCCTTATTAAAAAGCGAAAGCCCCAACCAGCCCCACCATCTGCCTATATTCCCTTAAGACGTACCTTTTGGAGTCAAGTCAACCACCATTTCTTGAGGGATAAAACACCTGATTTCCTGGTATGCCATGCACGACCCTTTATGCTCCGGTGTTCAACTTTCTTGCCTTCAGCCCGCACAGCTGCTGCTACTGTGCCAGGCTATCCACTCAGTCAGCTTCTGGCTGAGGCTTCACGCCATTGCTCACGTGATCTTCCCATCCAGGCAGAGTCCGGGACACCACAGAGTTATGTTATTTACTCTAAAGAGTCGCCAGAGATGCAGAAAGGAGCTCATTTGTACCCTGACACGTGCTGTCAAAACTTACTCTGCCAGGGATGCTTGAAGACAGGGGTATGAGGACTAAACCTTAGAGGACAGACTCATATACATAGACCCTTGAAGGCCATCCTTGGCTACATAAGGAGACCTTCTGTTAGAACAATAGTAAGTATTTTATTGCATTATAATAGCTTGTTTTATTTATTTAGAATCATTTCATGATAGCTTTTAGGGGTTTGAAATCATCATCTGAAGTTGACTTTTGAGTCAGATTTATTCTAATCTACTTGCAATTTTATTTTCTCACAAACAGATATTTGACAATTACAGATAATCTCATGTCTTGCTTGCTCTGTATTTATACGTCTGTAATGTTAGTGTACTCAGATCCTTGAGCATGGTGGCACTTTATTTCCAATCATTCGTTTGGTTTCTTGAGTGTAGACATCGTAGCTGTCCATGATGTTGTGTACACAAATACATGCTTGTGGAATAAATAACTAGTAGGGTTACTTTTGTTTGTTTTTCGTTTGTTTGTTGCATTAACCCTTTGCACAATACACTAGTCTATAAGAGCATTTCACCCACAGTTTCAGGGAAAACAAACCATAACGACTGTTGTGATGAAGTCACTAAGCTGACTTGGAACGCAATTATTTCCGGGAGCATTGAATTGTGGGAAGGGAGTTTGCCTAAGATAATTTTAGACCCAAAACATGAAGTTGGGGAAATCGATGCGTTATTTTAAGAATTTAATCAATGTTTTTAGATGCCTCTCTTTGTGTTACAGAGTAATGAAAAAAATAAAGTCAGTGATTGGCATGGTTTGTACTCGGGGCCTTAAATGGGGACAATACCAATAATAAAAGAGCGCTTTCTGACTGGACAGATAACTAAATCCTAAATGATTCGAATCTGAAGCAGGGTTGGCTTTGCTAAGGGAGCGTTTGTGGACTGGAGGAAGGAGCAGTCCCATACAGAATCTCAAGGCCTTAACAGTTTGGATGACCACTACTCTCTCAGGCACGGCGTTCACAAGACTAAAGTTTTCTCATATTAGGGAGACAATTGGGGTGGGCGGCTACCTTCATCAGAAAAGTGTTTGCCATGCAGCCCGGACCTAAGTTCAGTACCAGAACCTGTGTACAGCCAGGCATGGCAGCACGGCTTATTACCTCAGCTCTGGGGAGGCGGTTTAGACCAGTGAGAAACGGGGGTGGGTGTGTTGGGGGGGGAGAAAAGTAAAGAAAAGGCGGACAGCTTCTGAGAAAGGGCACCTGACTGAACTCTCCTTGTGACTTGCCAACGCGTATGCTAAGTGTTTATTTCTTAGCTTGGATAAAGAAGACAGGGCCTAATACTTTTTATTGTAATCAGGTTTTTTTGGGGGGGGGGCGGGGAGGATTTTGAAGAAACTTTTCTTTCGTGTTGCAGAAAAAAAATCAAGTTGATTATTTCTCAAGTGATATTGGCAGTGATGAGGGTGAGGAGAAGGGTTTCATTTGCATCCGATGGGATGTGATGGGTGAATGATTCTTCCTTAGCCTTCTGGCTTCACACAGACTCAAGCCCAGAGCTTTGGGAGTATTGGCCACTCTCCATTAGCACAGTAGTTACCACCTCTCGGTACTAAATTTACCATATAATGGAATATTTATGAGTAGAAATTACCATGTCACTTTAAAATTTCCTCTGTAAGTTGTTTCCCAGTTTTGCTGTACCTTACTTGAAATTTTGAATTTCCAGACATAGGAAACCAAGTATGAGGGATAGATCAGCCTCTTTCCTGTAGGGGGCGCTGAGAGAGTAGTCGTTAGTTTTCCTTTGCCAACCAGTACCCTCCGGCATGACTTAGCACAATTTACTTAAAAATTGTATGCCCTGGTTTGTGGGGTTTTGTTTGGTTTGGTTTTGTTTGTTTGTTTGTTTGTCTTGTTTTTTGTTTCATTTTGTTTTTTGAGGCTGTCATGGGTCCTAAGCCCATCAGTAATTCTGCAGGCTCAGAACTATGCATCTGTCACTTTGGTTCAGTGAATGCTACACCTGTGTGTGAAAAAAAAAAAAAATTAACCTCATGCATTTGGTGCATGGTAATTTTAGAGTCCTCATTATGCCTCATTTACATATGACAAATGTATGCATATAGACACATCAAACCATTTCCCAAGCATTTGTAACACGAACGATAGTAGCCTAAACTTGGCCTTCTATAAGACCTCAGATTATGATTTAATGGGGCTGTCACTCAGGATACTTTCTGGCTTTCTCTAGTGCCTTTAAAAATTGAATTGAGCAGGATAAAGTGCATCCCTTTGATTAAATGTTTTTCCTCATGTGCAATCACCACTAGCTGCCTGGCTCGCGTCCTATATGCTTTTGAAGCAGCACTGCATTGCAAATCAATATCTTTCTGGAGAGACAGGGTGTAGTGGATTGCCTGGACAGCATATGCGTGGTTCCTCTGGCTGCAATGCTGCTGCAGAGCCTGTTCACTCTGCCTTCCTGGGAACCCCACAGGCAAGTCCATCGTGTTTGCAGGAAAAAAAAAGAGATCACTCTAGGGGAAAAATTGACCTGTTAAAGCTTTTGGTATCTAACGTTAGCATGTTCTTTGTGCTCTTCTGAAATGTTTTTTTGGTCTTGCTCCGCTGAGATCGGCTTCTCTGGGTGATCTCTGGAATCTTTTTTTTGCTTCCCCCTTTCTCGGTTGTAGTACGGCCGTACCATTTCAGCTTGCTAGTGCAGAAAGATGTGAATTCAGTTGCTGTCTGAGGCTGGCCTGGTGCAAACACATTGCTAGAGATATGTTAAGGAGTTCCAGGTGAATCTGGCTCGAGAGAGACAACAGCGAAAACGGTAAGACGGAGCATGCCTGGAATCATAGCAAGGGCTTTAATTTGCAGCATCTCGGCAAGTCTGAATCCTGACTCACTCGTTTACAACTTGAAAAGGATGCATTCTGTGCATGTCATTCCAGTCACTCGCTTCTATTTAACTGCCAAAACCATCAGAGATTGATAACGGGGTATTTAAATTAAGGATCCGATGGGGTTCCTCAGCCAGTCTCCGGAGGCTCCCAAGGCTATTGCCTGGAGTTTGTAAACACCAGCAGCAGAGATAAGATGAAGAAAATGTTCAATGACTGCTTCTTTGCCATAGCCGAGTCTGATTTCTTTGGAGACCGGTGTTCTTTTTTATAGCTTAAAGAGATCTTGCATATGGTTTTGCCTGGCTATGCTCAACTGAATGTCCTCTGAGTCAAGCAACTGAAGGACGGGAGACCACTTTTCCTTTGGGTAAACTGATGTCTGTGAATTTAGCTGGAATGGTCTGAGTAGAATTGATACCTCTACTATATTAGAGATCTGGGGTTTCTCCTCTCATCACCTTACCCTGTCTCCTCCTTGAACCCTGAAATACACCTGCCTTAAGTGTGTGGTGCCGAGTAGAGGTCAGGGTGTTGTCATTTAGCATCTTTATACCTGTAGTGGTTTTGCTTTCCTGCATAGAAGTGATAATTCTTCATGCAGTTCTGCTTGAAGTACCAGCTAGCTCTACTAGTGGGCTGTTAGCATTGTAGACACTGATGGAGAACCCCTGCATGCATGAAAGGCTGGGGTAGTAGACAGGCTACTTCAGAATGAGGCTTGCCTGTGCATGAAGATGACAAGCAAGGTTGACATATAAACCCTGACAGAGGATGATTATCTATTTGTTTAATTAATTGGGGCACGATATTAAGTAGTGAGGGGGGTTCGAAGTTGAAGGATATATTTTCATATACAATATGAAAGACTAATACATTAGATGATCTTGTGAATTTGTCTGGGTCTACTTTTTATGTGGGTGCTGAATTTTAAAGGTGTCAGCATTTGATATGTTGCTTTAAAATATTTCCCATTGTATGTTTGAACTTAGGCATTAACTTGAAACGTGAATTTTGTAGTGAGTGAATATTAGTTGACCAAATATTCAAGAACTTGCATATTGATCAGAAAATAGTTTTTATATGATTTTGTGATACAAAAAATTAAGAAAGACTACTTCATTATCTTATAAGCTAATTGAGAAAAACATAGATGGAATTTAGGATTTACAGTAAATGACTTATTGGAGGAGGAGCCTCTGTACTTATTAAAAATTAAGCATAAAACTGGGCTTTGATTTCTAGGAATGAATATTTGGATTTTTTTCAAAGGAGAGATGGAATTTTCTTGGGTTTCAATCAGTCATTTATTATTCTCTATAAAGGAAAGAGAAATACAAACTGGTGTGTCTCATCTAATTCTGTTGAGATGACGCTCTTTGCTCTGTCTCATTCCGAGAGTGCTAGGATCTAGTTATTTATATCTCTACCTTCACTTTGTCTAAGCTGCAAGGTTTATTTATTTTTTTTTTCATCTCGTGACAGGAGGAACGGTACATCTGCAAAAAAGTGATGTTTAAAAGGGGGTCTAGTGGTGCGGTGATAGGACATATTTTAAAGCTGCACCTCTCTCTTCATCATGTAGGCACTCTGTCTATGCTCTGTGTACTAGAGGCTGGGGACATGCCTGCAGCAGTGGGGGGCGGCGGCGGTGGTGGCTGGAGCTTAGGTACAATAATGTTACCGTTTCCCTATGCAATCTGCACCCTTGTGTTCCCTCACAAGAAGTGAATTTGGAACTTTCTAGATAGTGGAATGGCTGCTTAGGAGAGCCTCTTTATCATAGGCGCTCGCTTACACGCGAACCTTTGGGGGCAGTCTGCTCAGCGATGGAGCAGCTTGATCTGGTTTCTGTCCTCACAGATCTTAGAATCTTGTTTTTAAAAGACATTTTGAAGAAAAAAATCTGTGGGGGAACTTTTGCTTTTCCATTTTGGTAATTATGAAAGAGAAACTGTATGCTTCGATTTTTTTTTAAAGCTGTTTAAAATACACATTACACAGGATTGGCCAAACCCACCATTTTTAAATTTACAGTCCAGTGGCATTATTAAGTATATTCAGTGTTTTGTGGTAATTATCCCATCCATGTCCAGAACAACTTCATCATCCCAAGCCATTAAATAACAACTACCACACTCCCTTACCCTCACCCCTGACAGCCTTGATTCTACTGTCTGCGCTTCTGAGTTGCCTCTGCTAGGTTCTGCCTTTCTTGCGAAGGGCAATGACATAGCATTGGGCCAGTCTCACTTGGCAAGTCTTCGCAGATCACGATCCAGCGCCATACGTTGGGATTTTATTCCTTGAAGGGTATGCTTTGGTTTTAATATGGAAAAGATAGCAGTTTCCCTCTTTAGTGCAGGGTGTCAGTGAATCAAGTTCCCATATGGACATGCGGAAGATAACTTAGAGTTTCTAACAATGTCCCCAAACAGCAAGGAAGGAGGGTCAAAGGCGCACCAAGGGAGATGCCCCCTGCTGTTTGGGTTATTGACACGCCCTGGTGACTGAGCCCAGTACCTGGATGGCTTTCTTCTTTATTTGCTGATAAGAGCAACAGTCATCTGGGACATTCATCGTGAAGCTGGATTGTGACTTGTGCCATTAATATTAAGATTTCACCTCCTGTGCATTGGATTACTCATTGTAACTGTAAAAGCAAAGACTATGATGAAGAAGAAGAAGATGATGATGATAATGATGGGGGTGGTGGTTTCCTATGCACTCCGCGGGCTACCTTCTGCCCCAAATCCTTCTTTTAGTGGGCAGTCAACTAGAACCCCTCTAGATAGCCTCTGTTCTAGTCAGGAAGAATAGAGAGGTTATATGCTTGATACCAAAATAAACGGGTTTTCATTAGACAGGCAAGCTTAGCTTCATCAATAAAGTGATTCCTTTCTTGAATTCCCCCTCCCCCCCACACACACTGCTCTTTTTAAATCCAAGAGATTCTTTTCCAATGGATGCCTCCTTTTTAGAAGGTCTTGCTATGACCTCACCCAGAGCCATCTATCTGTTTGCTATCAAACTCATTTGACAATTTCTGTACTGGATCCCTGGCAGGTTTGTATCCATGCCCATAACTCCCTGTTCAAGGCACCGAGGAGCAGGATTCACCAGAGCAGTGCTTTTTATCCTGGTCACCCCCCCTCCTTTTCTCAGTGGCCTTGGTCTTCCCCTGGTTGTCTTTGGGACAGGATCTCATGTTGTCATGCTGGCTTTTCCAACTCCATCTATAGCTGAGGCCAAGCGCTCCAATTACAGATGCGTGCAGCACACATGGCGTCCTGTCCTTAATGATTCTTAATGAGTTGTCCTCTTCTGCTTTTCTCTGTTCTAGCCTGGCTCGGTACAGGAGGCAGATTCAGAATTAGATTAATTAAATGAATGTTTACTTTGGTGGTGAGGTGGAAGGGAGGAAGGAAGGGAGGCTTTGGATTTCCTTTTCTCTTCTATCAGGAGAGGTGAAAGCATGGATGCGCAGGTTTGCAGGTGAGGCTCGTGCTTTATCCTCTCTCGGATGTAGACCATGCATGACGTGTGCACTGTGGTCAAGACCTTCTTCTGCTCTGTCGTTTGGTCCGGCAATACATCTCTCCTCCTGGGTTTACTCTCCGCATGGCCTTGGATGGGTGGCCCAGTTCATGCATGTTTCATTCTAATTACCTATGAAACTGAGATAATGTTGCACCCCTCACCTGCAGCTCTTGGTAGAGACTGAGGGATTGTGTTAAAGGTAGTTTTCATAGTCACTGTTGTAGATGAGTTCCATAATAGCTAACCACCACTCTTACCAGGGTCACCACATCTAGGGACCTGCAAAGCCCGTCTCTCTTTCCTAACAAGGACCTTGGTACCAGATCCCAGACTCTTTTCCAGTTTGCTTCCTTAGAGGGCACAGATGAGCATTTCTGAACTTTAGGGGACTGGAGAAGATAAAACAGAGGCTGTAACAGCATGCTCCTGTTCTCAGCTTTCCCCTGCCAGCCTCTGAGAGGGTGTGTGGTCTGGAGATGCTCTCTTCTGTCCAATCGACAAGCTGTTTCAACCAGCAGACAAGTTCCTCTACTAAACGAGTTCTTGCTAAAAAAACCATTGGCAGAGAAATGCCTGTGGAAGCACAGGGCTTGTTTCAGGTGGCAGACACGCAGCGGGGTAGCTGCATGCCTTCTCTCAGCTCTGTCTACCTTGGATCAGTGAGGAGCCACTGTTGAAGTCTCTGCTGTGGGAAGGCTGGGCAGAGCAGGTCTTCATGGACGCAGGCCACTTTGTTATCACAGGGGAGCCACTACTGCTGCCATTTCGGCTCTTCCCAGTAGATGGGCCAGTTGTGAAAGCTGCACTGGAAGACACTTGCATCTTTTTTTCCTCCCAAAGGCTCTTTGTTCCCTGCACCTCTCTTCAGGAGCTCTGTGTGGTTAGTGACTCTCATAGGATGCTCTCTGCAAATGGAGCGAGAGAGCTTCGGATGTCAAGCTTAAATTCGGTGATGTTCTATATTTTCCAGGATTCTATGGTCAGGTTTGTACTTAGATTGGCTTTACTGGAAGGTAAACATCACCTTTTAAACACTGCAACATTACATCTTGGCCAGGATTGCTAAGATATTATCCAAGGACTAATTAAGCACTCACTGTTTTTATTAGAAAAAATGTTTGATCCAGGTGAGGTGATGGAAATTGTGTTTTTTTTTATGTGTTTCAGAATAAGATAGCAGTACGGCATTTTATTTCTTCTTCAGGAAGAATTTTTAAAGTGTTTATATCTTTGTTCTCGAATACTGGTCCAATAGCTACCAGGTGAGAAGAATTCAGGTCCTGATGAATCAGTTTTACCTCCATTAGCACAGTCTTTCCATTCCCATTGTTCAATGTTATGTTTTCTGGATGCTTGATCGTGCATGAAGGACCAAATAGAGAGCTCTCTGAGAGGTTTAAACGTGAGTTAGAACTGGCCTGGTTCAGTACAGACAATTCAGTGAAGCTCAGAAGTGAGACAACAGGATTCCAAAGGCGCCCGCGATTGACCTTTGCACAGCCTTTCTGACAGATGACGGCTTCTGGAGTCTCTTCTGGTGTCTCTTAAGAAGTGAAATGCAAACAGGAACCTTCCAGGATGGGCAGAAGGCCATCCCGGTTAGCATGGAACGTGGAGTTCAGACTTGTTCTGTTTGATTTGCTCTTCGGATTTCTTAAATGGCACACGGTCTCAGTTTTTAAATTGCTGTAGTGCCTGTTAGTCTCCCCTGGCCTGGTTGCTTCCCACTAATGCACAATAAAGGATCTTCTGAAAATACACTGCTATTCCCCTTTCTCAGGCAAGACCAAAGACAGAGACTTAATTTAAAAAAAAAAAGAGTTGTGTTTAAACCTGTACATTCTTTGAAAGAGGAGAAAAATGTCCTTTTGGACAGAAATAGACTTTTTCTTGAAAGCTTTAAGGGCAGTGTATGGATGAAGAGACTAATTAGCCATTCATTGGGAGCTGCTCTGCATGGCTTGATGTTCCAGTTCTGTTGAGAGTGGCATTCTGCTTGCAGCGGTGGGGAGATTTAGGTTGGCAGAGTCTTCACTCTGTGGAGCAGCAGGACAGAGGCACTCCCTTGCCATGTGGAGCTTCTCCTGTTCACACAAACTCCTCTTCTGGTCCTTCTGACTACAGATATGTGGTCAGGGAGAAAGTACAAGTATAAATTCTACTGTTTCACCTCCCAACAGTGGATATTCATGTAGTCATCCTACGTGAATGCTATTTCCTTCTCTCTGTGTCTGTCTGTCTCTGTCTCTCTGTCTCTCTGTCTGTCTGTCTGTCTGTCTCTCTCTCTCTCTCTCTCTGTCTCTCTCTCTCTCTCTCTCTCTCTGTGTGTGTGTGTGTGTGTGTGTGTGTGCGCGCGCGCGCGCTTCTTTGATTGTTTGGGATTCTTGATAAATTTTACTGGGACCACTGTTTGAAAAGTGTTCTTGATTCAGCCTTCCATGGATTAGGAGTCAGACCCCATGTGCTTGTTCAGTCTGGAGAGCATTGTTCCATTCTGCCGTGTAGGCAGAGGGCTGGTCCTCATGGTAAGGCTTATTGTAGGTAGGTACACAGGACTTTGCACACACCTATGGCTTTAAACTGTTTTATTTATAGATATAGTAGTAACTTCTTTGTAAACTTGTTTCCTCCAAAGATACCAAATAATCCTTGATACATTAGCAAAGCACAGTTTTGGGTTCAATTCTCATGAGAAAAGTGTTAATGGCATTATAAAAATAGACATGATTTTAACGTTGGAACATTTACTAGAACATACAAATGTCTCTTATTAGAAGCACGTACGTACATCACACTGTAGGCAGGAAGTATGCTGTAATAATGTCTATTCTATTCATTTTTTACCTTAGTCTCATTGCTTTTTGTTTTTAAATAGAGAATGTTTATACACATTGGCTATATACACATTGGCTGTATATTGTTAGGAGACTTTATTTCAGTGCTTAAAATAATATTAATTATCTGAAATTCCACTAGTATTTTATGGAAGATTTGAGCAGAAATGTCCCAAAGATGGCAGTGTGCTTGTCACTCCTGTGGCATGCAGAAATTGAAAGAAAATCTGTTTCTGAAGGAGTTGACTTCTCTTTTTTATTTGACCACAACAGCAAAATATATCAACACATATCTAGGACAGTGTCTCAGTTGACAATAGGACATCTTGCTGAAATTCAGATTCTAATGTGGTAGGACTCTGGTGGGCCTGACATTGTAGGCAGAGTCATTCCTGTTGACCTGTACAAGGTATTTAGAGAGTGTCCTAGATGATGTGTGAATCCCTAAGGACAATAACCTCACAAAGACCCTATGTAGACCTCAGGTAATAACAGGGATGCCACTGTTACCTTGCTGCGAGTCATTATTAAGCTTTACTTTAAATTTATCCTTGTAATTTAAAAAGTGAAGCTACTCGAGTTTTATAAGTAGATGCATACACCTTTATGGACTTACAGGCAAACTGCATTTCACACAAAGCCATTACTAAAGTAAGTATTATAGTAGAGAAAGCTACTTAGAATTATTCTTACAGCATTTACTAAAAACTTCAGCTGCTTGAAGCATACATACATATTTCCATTAGCACTAATAAAACAGCTTCCACCTTGCTGATAATAAACATTAGATCACAGAGAGACTGCAGTCCCCGAGGCGGTTTGTCCATTTCCATTCAGCTTTGTCTGTTAGTTGATGCAGGGATCAAATCAAATTAGGTGAGATGCAAGGGAAAAGGTCAGTAGAGAAATACAGTTTTTATTACCCCAAATAAATGAAATGGTAACAAATCCTGGTGAGGATAAAGGGAAAAGAAGTCTTTTATGTATGGTCGATGTATTCATGATGAAAGTCAGTATAGAGGCTCCTCAAACTCAAGCCAGAACTTCATGGGATGCAGCTTACAGCATCCCTAGGTATGTACTTCTGCGAATCTCAAGTTAGCACTGCACAGAGATACAGGTACATCTATGATTATTGCATTGCTATCTGTGAGAGTCAAAAGAGGGTACCTATTGCTTGGCACTAGATGAGAATCTACTGCATCGGAATGCAGTTCTGTATAGAATGGAGTTTTATGGGGAGCTACATAGAAGAATGAAGTCATGCCATTTGCAGGAAAATGGGTAGGGATCATCATAGTAGTAGATGAGATAAATCAGACTCAGAACCACAAGGATCACATTTTCTTCTTCTTTCATGTCGAGAACCTAGATTCAGGAGAAAAAGAGACGTAAGAATAGGTGAGGACCGTTGGCAAAGAGGAAGGTACCAGCAGGAAGGGTAAGAGAGTGTGTGAATAATTGTGACAAAATGTGATAGTGTAACCCATCATTTTCTCCAATTACTATTTACAAAAATGAATGGGTATTTTAAATAGCATTTGAAAACAGGATCACCTTAATGGATATCGGACTCTGGTGAGCAGGAACAGCTGGTGAAAGCATTTCCATTGACCAAAAAGGACCTCAACTCAGAGGGTGTCTCCGTTAATACAGTGCCTGGGGGTGATTTTAAAGATAGCCTACTTTTAGTTAAAGGAAAAGCTTATTATTGAGTAGTTATTGGCAGAACATTTTATTTCCTGATCATACTTTTATCTTTTAGGACACTAAAGAAACAGAAAACATGGTTTATATACTCAAGTACTTACAGTTGGGGCCTGAAATATATTTAGCACACGAGAAAGATAACAACATAACAAAAACAAAGACAGACTTCCTGCTGCTCCAACCAAATAGAGGAAAGCAAGCTTATTGTAGCTTATATAAATACATGACAGCCGGAGTTATTTAGGATAGACAGTGAGGCAGAATCTAAAGGCAATGTAGTTCTAGGGCATTTGTGGTTGCAGCAATGATATTGATGTAGGGACAGAGCTACTGTTTAGTAGAACCAAGGTTGGCAAATATCCTACAGTTTGGATTGCTGTACCATGCTTTGCATGATCGATGGCTTAGCCAGAATGTTCGTGCTGCACTCACTGAGCAATGATTCTGTGATCTCATGACCAATGAAAATATGAGACTAGAGATACCAAAGTAAGTGTTTATGGTGCTTAACGCCTCCACGCTTTCTGAATCCTAAATTCCTGAGGAGGAATTGCAAGTGGAAGGAAACACGAAGAAGTGATTTCCTTTGTCTGGCGCTTTATATATTTAAAGTCACTCACCAGTTGTTACCTGGGACCATTTTCATACTAGAGGCAGCAAAGGTCAAAATGACTGATAAGTACAACAGGTTTCTGTGTGACAAATGAGAAGGCTGAGACACAGAATGTTGAAGAGGTTTATCGTATGTTGTTTGAGTTATGTGTCTTGTTAGTGTTGTTATAGAGAGTTTGATTTTGGCAAGAAAAGATGCTAAATAATAAAACACCACACTCATATCATTGTATCTACATATAGTTAACATATCCTCTGTCTTTGTTTCATGTGTTCATAGAGCCCTTTTTATCTACATAGCTGCACAGACAAATAGACACACAGACACACACTAATTGGGGGAAAAAGAGAAACCACCTCCTGCAATAAGAGAGGAGGTAGTCCTTTTCAACCTAGCAGGTTAAAATAACAAAGGTGGTGATCATGGGTGTTTTTTCCAGTGGAGTTATAAATTCCTTTTATTTTTCATAATTCTGTGCCTGTCTCTCTCTTTCTAGTTGAAATTCCCTTAAGGGTAGAATCTTTTGCTTTATAATTTAGAAACAAATAAATTTTGGGGGGAGAGGGAATATTTTACATAAAAACTTGTAAATGACTAGGTGATTTTTATTAGGAGTGATTCTGAGAGTAGTTGTGGAGTAGGAGAAAATTCTTAGTCTTCCTTGGGCAGATGTATAACGGGGAAAAAAAACAAACCAGAAATAGCTACAAGTGTATGATATTGTCAGCATTGTGCTTATCTGATAATTTGCACTGGTCCTGTAATAGATACTCCCTTCCTAAGCATCAGAGGACCACCGCTAGATGTGTGGGCTTTATTTGATGTGAGTCAACTTGGCATCTTGAGAAGCCATTCTTTTCTGGTAGCTGCCTTCGATCGTGAGTGTGGAATGAGCAAGTAGCGAAGGCCACTCTGGGATCTTAGAGACGTGCCAATCTCCAGGAAATGGCTGATTCAAAGGGACAATTTTCAACCTGAATGAATTCACGTAAATGGATGCTAAGCTTAACCGAATTAAGCTGTGCTCTTTCACATCCATTGCTGAGGACTCATTGGACAGTTGTCTAGGTCGTACATAGCTGCAAGCAAAACACATAGGTCAAACACTGACTTTTGAAGCTTCTAATGCCATTTGAATTATCTGACTTTTATTATTTTTCTTTCTGTCTTTTTAAAATTATCTTCTTTTCTTAAGCCACTCAGTTAGGGTCTACCAACAAATTAGCAAACTTCTGTTATGGCTAGATGGACCAACTCCATGAGATAGAACTATGGCTGGTATTATTAATGAGGCCAAGATCCTGGAACCAAACAACTAAACAATTCATGCATCTAGCCCCTGTGAGGACCTACCATTATTCTGCAAAGTTAACATAGCAGTAAAACCGCTTCTAGTGATGCCCATAAAATAATGCATTGATCAGCCCTCATCAGAGAAGCTTCTTCTCGTAGATGGCAACACATCTGGATAATGTGCAGAACATGAGAGACTTTGGAGTGCTTAACCCCCGAATGGGATGTCTCTATCGCAGTCTTCCTTCAAGGCTCAGGGATCTACATAGAACGGGTAACCATAGAAATATTATAAGAGTCAGAGGTGATAGGTGATTTTAAAGGAAACAGTCTTTTCTAGGCTAACAGAGCAAATGTGCATGTGAATATGTGAATGCATAGAGATTGTGACAGCATGCACAAGACCTTCACAAGCTCAAGCCACACAAGATCCCAAAATGGAGGAGGGGAAGTCCCATCCTGAACCAAGAAGCCATTTGCAAAAGATAGCTTCTGAGAGAAGGAAAATCAGTTTTCTTCAATGGAGTGATGTTGGGTGTATCAACCACACAGCGTGCTCAGGAGAAGTTGGCCAATATAAATTGCATGCTGGCTTTATAGTGACTACTGTTTGCTTTTTGTTTTTGTTTGTTTATTGTGTTAGAGAGAAGGAACATGAAGGTGGTGGTCAGGGAAACAGGGAGGAACTGGGAGGGACTGAAGGGTGGGGAAGAATTTTATAAAATGTACCATATGAAATTGCCAAGGGACAAACAAAAAATGATAAGTGGGCCAGGCTTATTCAGATGAATCTTTCTCTGTGTTTTCATCTCTCACCTACATCAACATTTTTAAGTTCTGTTGACTTCATTGGAAGAAAAAACAGTTTATTCTGGTATTTGTGATGATTTATTCTCTTTAAGTGTTTTCAAGCGCCACAAGGCAGGCCTGGTTATGTAACTCTTGTCACTTCTGTTTTTAAATGAAGTGTGAAAAACCACAGCTGGGAAAAATAGCCCCTTAATTCCCATTAGTGTTGGCATGTCTTGCTTTCACATGGGGTGATAGTGTATCTGTTTACTGTGACTGGCCTTGGGCACATGAGCCCAAGATAATTTCTGCCTGGCCCCATGATTTGAGAAGACCATTTTAAAGCTATTGAGGTCTCTTATCCTTGATGAGTTTTTCAACAAAGTTCTACTAGATTCAAGAGGACTGTTGAAGACAAACTGGTTTTGAGGGTGGCTGTAAAATGAATGGTAAGATCAAGCCATGGGAGAAGTAGATTGTTGAGATGGTTAATTAAAAGAAATCTTTGTAGTATACATGTGCAAAATATAGCAGTCACTGAAGGGGTTTGTAACAAAGCTTGTTTTAAGTGTCTAGGATGGAATCAGCTTCTGGAGAGAGGTCATTGTTAGCGCAGTTGTGGCTTCTCGTAAGAAGAAGGCTTTTAATCCTAAGACAACTGACAAAGTCTATGCACCAGATGGTAGAAACTAATAATCTACAGAGTGCTTTAAGTTTCCTGTGCATGGAGCAGGTTTAGCCTGTACTCTTTGTGCATGACCCAATGTTTATACTCTTAAAAATGTGTAGCTAATAAAATCAGTGAAACTTAATTTGGGGCATGGAGAAATAGCCCAGTGATTAAGAGTGCATATTGCTCTTGCATAGGACCAGCATTTAGAAGCTCGTGTCAGGAGGCTCAGAACCGCCTGTAACTAGCTCTGAGTTGTCTGACACCCTCCACTGGCCTCCGCTGGTACCCATACCTGCAGACTCTTCCTCTTGTACATATGCTCTGTCTCTGTCTCTCTACCACACCCACACTGACTTACATATAAATCTTTAAATCCTTAAATTTAATTTCCTTTCTCAGTATTTAATCTCTGATTACTGACTTAGTCAAATTGCTCTACTTTCACAGACTAATTTCCATGATTCTAGCATATTTCATATACTCTAAATAAACAACATGATTGCTGCAAGTTATATTTCTGTATCTATGTGTGCCCTGTTCTAAGACACCAACATTATAAATTGGACTAATTTTATTTTTGAAAGCCTTCCTAACCATTGTAGATCGACTAACTTATCTTGCCTCCCCAGGAAATTTAATAATAATTCTTTCTTATGTGTTCCTGGTATTATGATATCTTTACAGTCACACAATAGCATGTGCTAAGGAAGCGTAGTTGTTGATCATTTGGTGTCTTGGTTGCATTGTCTAGATTAGTGACTCAGACTTGAGTCATGACATGGCAGTCAAACCGACTCTCCTCTTTTAGTCGTTGCTTCACATATGCTGTTAAAAGTTAAATTATTTTAAAAACTCCCTCCTGCCAATAGACATTTCTTTTTTGCAGTCTGTTGCCTGTCCACCAGATGTGCATTTTGTAATATGTCATTTGGGGAACATTACCCACCCTTCAGCATACTGCACTGTTGTATTGCCTCTGCCTGTTATCCTGGAGCTGACCATATTACTTTTGGTTCTACACTGATACCACTCAGCAGCCCCCAACCCTCACCCCAGCCTTGAGCAGCTCCCATGCCTTCAGTGAGCTTCCTACTTGGTCTAGCCTATTGGACTGTTCAACATTTTCTGTGTTAAGACCAGGCATATTGCATTTCATTTATTTTTTTTTCTATTGTAAGTGCTATTCTTCCTTAAGTAGCTTTTATCATTGGAAATCATATTTAACTCATTCTTTTTGTAACTCAATCGATCTAAACAAAATATTATGTTTCTTTTTGATGGTTGAATAAGCAACCACAGTTTTGTCAGTGGGAACTCTGTTAGACTAATTCTCTTGCTAACATTTTTCCTGATATTTTAAAAAGGATCCCAGCTTTCTGGTTAATAGATAGAGGTTTCATAGCCTCCATTTCTTTTTCTTTGATTCTTTTCTCCAGCCTGCCCTTGACACTTATATCCTGTGAGTTGGAATCTATTCTTTTTAGTGGGAGGCCCAATATCAGCCAGAATCCAGGCATCCAGTGGGGATGGATATGAAAGTTGGAGATGGATGAATGGGCTACTATTTATTGGCTAGAGGAATCTCCTTTGTTAGGTACTCGCTAACAGGTTATAGAGAGATTCACTGGAAGCTGTGGATGCAGGAGAGTAAGCACCTGCATGTAATTTGTCTTCTGGGGCCCTCTCCCGACTGCTGGGTCTACATTATTCACTTGATGATTTTACGTGAAGAGTGGTTAGAAACTACAGCTTCCACCAAGGCCTGGATCCTGTTCTTATTTCACATGGCTGGATCCTTTTCTGAACCAGAGCTTTTTAAAATTCAGGGTCTCCAGGAGAACTGTCAGATGGTGTACAAGGGCAGCAGAGCTGACTCCAGGTGTTTCAGGAAGACATGAGCTCAACTTTCTGTTGTGGTCACCGTTAACAGAGATGGGCAGATCACATTTCTGTCCCATGTCTAATACTGGACACATGACACCCTTCTAGAAGAGTTTACGTTGCCATATGTGGAAAACTTGGTATAGATTTCTTTCCTTGATGAAGACTCATGCATAAAGAAGATGTTGATACTGGTATGATTCATGGCATCCTGGCTATACTGGAGACCAGCAAAATTGTACAGAAGCTTAATTATGTGGAGAAACTTGTTCATGAGTTTTAGAGTACTCGTGATGTTATGAAGTTGTGGTGAATGGTATTCAGTATTTGGCTATCCACAGCAACCTTGGCAACAATTGCTTATTTTGTCCTGGATACATTAGTGATTTATACAATAGTGGTTTGTTTTTGTTGTTGTTATTGGTTTTGTTGTTGTTGTTGTGATGGTGGTGGTGGTGGTAGTGGTGGGTTTTCTGTTTTGTTTTTTGTAAGTCCTGTTCAGGTATCAGAGTACTTCAAACTGTTCCAGCAGAATGCGCCTAGTAGGTTTCTACTCTCAGGTAATGTAGTATCACAGGCTTATCATTTCAGTTTCAATAGTCTGAAGTCTGGGTGTGTCCTAGGGTTTCTTTGCTGAGATTTTTCCAGACTGAAATCAGGTTGGTAGTTTTCACTTGGAGTTCAAGATCCTCTAACATGTCCACAGAGCTACTTTTACTGTGTGTGCAGTCGTGTGCCCCCCCCTCCATTGGTCAGGCAGAGGCCTTGCTACATCTTATGGCCTCATCGTCCTCAGGATCATCATTGGTGTCTTTCTCACTAGTCAGCCCACACCTTACTGACTTGTTTCTCCTGGTTTTGCTGGGATCTCTTAGTTTTGTTTATCCTACCAGGTAATCTAAAGTTTACATATAGACCGATATAATTATATGGTATCACTTCATAATTGCACGGGATAGGGAGGGAGCTATTTTAAGGCAGGAGATACTAGTGTTTTAGGATCCACCTATTGCAATGAGTTTCAGCTAAAGAATCTTGGTGATAGCTATTCATGAACGCATGTATTATTATTTTATGTATTTTATGTATTATTATTATTATTATTGTAGTGTATTTAGTATTATATAGTGTCAGGACCGTTTTTTTTTTTTTAAATAATAGCTTTTGGATGAATATCTCAGAGCCTCCACTCTTTTGTATCAAGCATATGATGCTTAACTATTTGGATGAATCTCTTTGTATATGATTTAAAGAAGACTGAGCAAGGCATTATGGGAGAATGATGCAATCATGTGGTATGGTCCTTGCTTTCAAGGACTTAGATAAAGAATAGTTGAATCTTAGATGCTGGAAGGAAGAGTCATGAGGTGAGCGAACTTGCTGCTCTTGCAGAGGGCCTGTGCTCTGTTCTCAGCATCCGCTGGGCAGCTTATAAGTGTTTGCAGCTCTGGTTCCAGGGGCTCCAACACCGTCTTCTAGGTTCTTTGGGAAACAAGCATGTATGTGATGCATTTGCTCTTCAGATGGAGTCAGCCATATGCAATTTCAAAAGTTGATCTTCCACCATTGGAGCTTTTATTAAATGTTTTCTAGTTTTCCTTACTTGATAGCGTATAGTGATGTAGAAACTGTTTAATTAAGGAAAAACCGAGAGCAATTTCATTTAAGATAATAGTTTCTTTATAGAGAAGAGTGAACTTAGCTTGCGGGTTTTCTACGGCCGTGACATGATGCCTGAGGTTCCCTGGAACCCGGAGCGATTCCTCCGCGTCCACCATCATTCTTCCCATTTCTGCTTGACTGTCGTTCAGGAGCCCGAGGGGGAGCAGAACATCCCAGGCAAGGTGCAGAGTAGAGCAAATGTTATGGCTGCTGTGAATCCTAGTGAGAGCTGCTATAGAGAGAAGCAGAGTGGGGCAGGGCGGGGCGGGGCAGGGAGTGGTGGAGAGAAAGAAGGGGGTGGAGAGAATGTTCTAGAACCTTACAAAGCTGAGGAAATGCACAAAACCAATGGCCTAACTTCCTTTTGCTGGGCCCCGCCTCCTACCTCTTCCACCACCTCACAAAGTTTAGGTGAAAACCACCAAGGCTTTCACACATGGCCTTAAGGAACTCCTAAGGTCAAAGGTGTGATACCCCCCTCACCAGAAAGCCAGAGGTTGCATGCAAACTCCAAAATTTCTAGAGGATAGGGAACATGAAAGAGTTGGAATACAGCATGGTAAATGGGGACAGAAACCCCAAAGGGCTACAGTAAACTGTGTGAAGGAACAGGCTGAGTCCTGATGGGGACCCTGGCTGTTGGGAGGGACACAGGGGCCCAGGGCTTCAAGGTAAACCACCTTCAGCTGACTGTCACCAGGGGTCTCCCACTGATAGTATAATGTGGTAGCTTTGAAGTCCTAAAGGAACACCAGCAACCATCCACATTATTTATTACCTAACTACTATTTTATTCCATTTTGGACATGAAGTCAAGGTAACTTCTGTCAACTCCTATGGCCCTCAGTAGGTGCCCCTCTAGTCCAGGCCAGCTGTGGTGGGCTTTTTGTTGCTGTTGTTTATGAAGTCATGTAATTCACTCTCTTGATGATTTAGAAATATCCACTTGCAGTGAGATTATCGAATCTGAGACAGAGTCAAGAACCTCGTAGGATATGTGGCCTGTGGCATGTTTTCCTTTGTCTGGTTTTAGAAAGGTACCTTTTTCTTTTCTTAAAATGTAAGTGGTGAGTCAGTGAGTTTATGCAGAATAATATACTGTAATATACTGGGCTTTTTTTTGGGTATTTCTTGAAATTGAAATGAACACTGGAAAAAAAATAGCATGTGATGTAGTGATAGTGATGTTTCAGTGCAGCGTCCTCAATTCATTTCTTTTATTTTCCAGATATGTGTCACAAAGATGTCTACCCGGAACTGCCAGGGAATGGATTCGGTGATCAAGCACCTGGACACAATTCCTGAAGATAAAAAAGTCAGGGTTCAGCGGACACAGAGCACTTTTGACCCCTTTGAGAAACCAGCCAATCAAGTCAAAAGGGTCCATTCTGAGAACAATGCTTGCATTAACTTTAAATCCTCCTCTGCTGGCAAAGAGTCACCTAAAGTTAGGCGGCACTCCAGCCCCAGCTCGGTAAGTACAGCCTTCTCCCTTCCATTTATCATGGAGTAAACGGAAGGCCTAGCCTTCATCAGGCCTGCACGCTGAGCAGAAGACTGCAGGTGGTGTTCACAGGGAGGTTTTATGTACTTTCTCCCAGGGAGGTTGAATATTTTGGAAGAGAGAAAGCTATAAGCAGACAGACTCTTGAGTTAAGAGTACCCAACAAGCAAATGGATGAACTAATTTAACTTATTTTTACAAAACACCTTTATCTTCTTTAAAAAAAAAGATAGTTAGGGAGTTAGACGAATTTGTCATTAAAATCTCTTCGTAGACAAATGGATGGAGCTAGAGAACATCATACTAAGTGAGGTAACCCAGTCTCAAAAGATCAATCATGGTATGCACTCACTGATAAGTGGATATTAACCTAGAAACTTGGAATACCCAAGAAATAATCCACATATTAAATGATGTCCAAAAAAGAACAGAGGAGTGGCCCCTGGTTCTGGAAAGACTCAATGCAACAGTATAGGGGAATACCAGAACAGGGAAGTGGGAAGGAGTAGATGGAGGAACAGGGGGAGGGAAGAGGGCTTATGGGACTTGGGGGAGTGGTTACCCAGAAAAGGGGAAATCATTTGATATGTAAATAAAGAATACATAGAATAAAAAAAGAAAAAAAAACAAAAACAAAAACAAAACACTTCAAGAACATGTGATGATATAATTGCATAAAATAATTTGAATAATTATTAATTTAATGAGAAACTCTCAGTGTGAGATTCAAAGCTGTACAAATAAAATTATCTCATGTCATTAAAAACAATCTCTTGACTATGGCCTCTTAGCGCAGGTTCAGACCTACTCTACGAGAAATTTTGAAATCCGCAGACTCAAACCATTTCACTTCAGGACTGAATGCTGTTCATGAAGGTTTGTTTCCAATGCAAATAGTTTGGACTTTAACAGCAAGGCATTGATCCTCAAAGGGAAAGTCTTACATTTTTAGGAAATCCTAATCTCTAAATCAAGCCAATTCTTGCCTTTTGAACAAGGTGCCTTACTTTTCTGAAATAGAATCTGCAGGGGTTCCCTCAAAAATAGAAATTCACATTTGCTCGTTCTAGAGCTGGGGAGTCCTCTCTCAGGCCTCTGGCAGTGTGGCCAGGCACTGACTCACTCCTCAGGACAACAAACAGATTGTGGGGACATTTTCAACATTCCCTTACGGAAGAGACAGTCAATTTCAAGTTGCTTGAGCTTTTCCACTTACAAAATTGCAAGCAGAACCCAGACTTCCAAGGCTGGCTAGCACGTAGCATTGTAAAAGTATCCTATGATCTTTTGAAAGGGAATAACTTTCAGATTTAACTGAAGCTTAGTAATCTTTTGACATGGATGACCGAAGATTTTTAAAAGTGAGAGGGAAATGTTAAGGGGACTTGGTTTCTGTTATCTTGCTAAGAACACATGTCCTTTGAAAAAAACATCCAGTTCAAAGTTTTCATGAGCGCTAAACCAGCAAAGCCCCTGAGTGGCTTCAGTTAGTACCTGTGCCTCAGGTCTGCGAAACTCTGTTCTCCTGAACAGCGCCAGTGGTCATAAAGCTCGAGTAAACAAACGATTACAAAATGATTATGACACTTCTGAAACTTGGGAGTGTGCTCCCCAAATCCTTCCCTGCAGTCTCTTCATGTAACTACAAAGGAGGATTTGCTTGGGTCGGCCTTACCGTTAGCTTCTCAGAGAAGCTTCGTTTTAGTATTATGGAAAAGACATTGAGAGTTGTTGAGAACAATTGAGATCCTACCACGTTGAGAAGTGTATGCAGTTACTATGCAGTATCCTGTTATGTATGTTGATCTGTGATTGGTTTGTAGAAATTATGCTAGATATTGTAATGAGGCAATCTTATACTAATTCTCTTTTGTTTTGGGTTCTAATTGTTCCTGTAAATGCGACAAGCTTTTAGAAATGTTTATTATTTTTAATTTTTTTGTTTTGTCTTTTGGAGACAGGGTTTCTCTGTATAGCCCTGGATGTTTTGGAACTCACTCTGTACACCAGGCTGGCCTCGAACTCAGAAATCTGCCTGCCTCTGCCTCCCAGAGTGCTGGGATTACAGGTGTGCGCCACTACCTCCCGGCTTATTTTTAATTTTTTTTTTTTTTTGGTTCTTTGTGAGTTTTACATCATGCACCTCAGTCCCTCTCATATCTGACCCTTGCCCTTTTAATATCCCCCTAAAGCCACACAAACAGAAGAACAACCACCACAAACAAAACAAAAAAAAACATAGAAAACATCTCACCGTGGAAGCTGTGATATGTCACAGTGTGTCTCACAGTATACCACTCTGCCTACATATTTCCACTTGCAAATGTCTATTGCAATTGAGTCATTGGTCTGATTCAAGATATCTGGCTTCTGAGACACCATTGGCTCCTCTTCAGGACATTGCCCAGTCACCATTTATATTGGCTCTTCATTAGGACATGTCCCAGTCATCCTGCTATTGCCCGTGTCATGGAGATCCTGCAGCATTGGGAAGCAGGACTGATCCTTTCACATGTCCCAACCATTCACAAATGGATGAGTTAGGGTGGCACATCTCAGTGCCCTGGATATGGGGCTGGGTGGGAGCAGAGATGGTCAGCCCACCAGCTCTCCCTTGTCTGCACCATCAAGGTGAACTCTCCAGCACTGTTCTAGCTAGGCCACCCATCAGCAGGGCACAGGGTCAGCTCTCATGCCCTCTGGGCCAGATCTCCTTACTACCAGAGGGGGAGGGTACCCAGACCACCTCATGGCAGATGAGTGGGGCTGCCAGCTTTCCCTCACTCTCATCCTCAGGCCTGGCTCACCTGTGGTCCCTGGACCAGAGCCAGCACTAGCTTACTGCCCAGGAGAGCTTGAGTGCCTGCTCTGCTGAGTGCAGCAGCTGGCTCAGGACAGGGCCTTCTCACCCTCCCATGACCTCAGGGCCAACCCTCTCAACTGCCACAGCTGGGGAGGGGTGAGAGGTGGGTGCAACAAGACTTTTAAGGTCTCTCTGTCTCTGTCTCTCTCTGTCTCTCTCTCTCTGTCTCTCTCTCTCTCTCTTTCCTTCCTTCCTAACTTCTTTCCTTCCTTTTTCTCTCCCTCTTTTCTTCTCTTCTCTTTTCCTTTCCTTTCCCTTTCCCTTTCCCCCTTTCCCCCTTTCCCTTTCCCTTCCCCCCTTTCCCTTTCCCCCTTTCCCTTTTCCCTTTCCCCCTTTCCCTTTCCCTTTCCCCCTTTTCCTTTCCCTTTCCCTTTCTCCCTTTCCCTTTCCCCCTTTCCCTTTCCCCTTTCCCCCTTTCCCTTTCCCTTTCCCCCTTTCCCTTTCCCTTTTTCTTTCTTTCTTTCTTTCTTTCTTTCTTTCTTTCTTTCTTTCTTTCTTTCTTTCTTTCTTTCTTTCTTTCTTTCTTTCTTTCTTTCTTTCTTTCTTTCTTTCTTTCTTTCTTCCTTCCTTCCTTCCTTCCTTCCTTCCTTCCTTCCTTCCTTCCTTCCTTCATTTCTTAGATATCCTCATCCCCTTAATTTAAAAATTCGCTTAATTTCTGGTTTTATACAATTATCTTGATTTGTACTTTCTCCACCTTTGTTCTAGAATCAGACATATTTCTAAACACCTGTCACATCAGCACCCCCCCCCCCAGGAGAATGATACTTAGGAAACAAGATCTGATTGCTGCAAGTGCTTTCTTGCTACTGGGAATCATGCAGTTTTAGAAGTTAATGCATGCATCGTAATGTAAACATAAATGATGTGCTTTGAATATTCGTTTATACGTGTTAGTGAGGGAAAGGTAATCTAGAAGAGATGGGACCCACCTGTGTGGTGTACTTGGTATTTCTCTATCCTTCTGAAGCTTTCTGTTATTGCAAGTTACTTGAATATACCTTAAAAGGTCAAATGTGACAAAATTCGGTCAGATGGTCGAGTGTACAACAATAAAATACAATTTTATTATTCATAATTGCATTTTTATTTGTCCATATCTGGCATGATTAGTAGCCCCATTTGACCCTCCACAGCGATGTTAGTAAGATTATTTTATACCCGTGACAACCATAGGAAATCATGCCCTGTGAAAACCATCGGCACTGCTGTGTGTTACGTTTGGAAGCATTTCATGATATAGCAGCAGTTGCTAAGTCCCTTTGCCCTGATACAGCAGCATTCAGCTGTACCTGTGTCTCATTGTTCTTTCAAAAGATTGGTTGGTTTGGATTGTCCCTGAGAGTAGAGGTGAGAAGAAAGGACAATTTGATGAAGTGTGGCAACACACCTTCTGTTATAATGAGGAAATGATTATTTCTTGCATGTAATATTTTAAAAAAGTAGAAATTGTTTTAAATGCTATACCTTGGAATGAGGTTATAACTCAGAGGCATGAAACTTGTCCATCATGGATAAAGTTCTGTGTTCAATCTCTAGCACTGCACAAAAGCAAACACAACACACACACACACACACACACACACACACACACCCACACACACACCACACCAGAAACCAAAACCACTGCAAACATTAATCACACCTTCAAGTCATGTGCATGTGTGTTCCTGTTTGTGTGTGTGTGTGTGTGTGTGTGTGAATGTGTTTTCCAGCTACAGTTTGTTGTATGTTAGGAACCGTAACAAGTCCAGGAATCAAGACTACCTTGCTATCAGTAGCTATTATACTAGTCCATACTTGTAGTCCCCCCACTAAGAATATAAAATCAGAAAAATTAAGATATTTTCTTTTTTTCTTTTTTTATTGATATATTTTTTATTTACATTTCAAATGATTTCCCCTTTTCCGGGTCCCCACTCCCCGCAAGTCCCATAAGCTCTCTTCCGTCCCCCTGTTCTTCCATCTACCCCTTCCCACTTCCCTGTTCTGGAATTCCCCTATACTCTTGCACTGAGTCTTTCCAGAACCAGCGGCCACTCCTCCATTCTTTTGGACATCATTTAATTTGTGGATTATGTCCTGGGTATTCAAAGTTTCTAGGCTAATATCCACTTATCAGTGAGGGGATACCATGATTGATCTTTTGAGACTGGGTTATCTCACTTAGTATGATGTTCTCCAGCTCCATCCATTTGTCTAAGAATTTCATTGTTTCTAATGGCTGAATAGTAAGTACTCCATTGTGTAAATATACCACATTTTTTGTATCCATTCCTCCGTTGAAGGACACCTAGGTTCTTTCCAGCTTCTGGCTACTACAAATAGGGCTGCTATGAACATAGTGGAGCATGTGTCCTTATTACATGCTGGGGAATCCTCTGGGTATATGCCCAGGAGTGGTATAACAGGGTCCTCAGGAAGTGACATGCCCAGTTTTCTGAGGAACCGCCAGACTGATTTCCAAAGTGGTTGCACCATCTTGCAATCCCACCAGCAGTGGAGGAGTGTTCCTCTTTCTCCACATCCTAACCAACACCTGCTGTCTCCTGAGTTTTTGACCTTAGCCATTCTGACTGGTGTGAAGTGAAATCTCAGGGTTGTTTTGATTTGCATTTCCCTAATGATTAATGATGTTGAGTATTTCTTAAGGCGTTTCTCAGCTCTCCGAAGTTCTTCATGTGAAAATTCATTGTTTAGCTCCGTACCCCACTTTTTTTTTTTATTCGATATAATTTATTTACATTTCAAATGATTTCCCCTTTTCTAGCCCCCCCACTCCCCGAAAGTCCCGCAAGCCCCCTTCTCTTCCCCTGTCCTCCCACCCACCCCTTCCCACTTCCCCGTTCTGGTTTTGCTGAATACTGTTTCACTGAGTCTTTCCAGAACCAGGGGCCACTCCTCCTTTCTTCTTGTACCTCATTTGATGTGTGGATTATGTTTTGGGTATTCCAGTTTTCTAGGTTAATATCCACTTATTAGTGAGTGCATACCATGATTCACCTTTTGAGTCTGGGTTACCTCACTTAGTATGATATTCTCTAGCTCCATCCATTTGCCTAAGAATTTCATGAATTCATTGTTTCTAATGGCTGAATAGTACTCCATTGTGTAGATATACCACATTTTTTGCATCCACTCTTCTGTTGAGGGATACCTGGGTTCTTTCCAGCATCTGGCAATTACAAATAGGGCTGCTATGAACATAGTAGAACATGTATCCTTATTACATGGTGGGGAGTCTTCTGGGTATATGCCCAGGAGTGGTATAGCAGGATCTTCTGGAAGTAAGGTGCCCAGTTTTCGGAGGAACCGCCAGACTGATTTCCAGAGTGGTTGTACCAATTTGCAACCCCACCAGCAGTGGAGGAGTGTTCCTCTTTCTCCACACCCTCTCCAACACCTGCTGTCTCCTGAATTTTTAATCTTAGCCATTCTGACAGGTGTAAGATGAAATCTTAGGCTTGTTTTGATTTGCATTTCCCTAATGACTAATGAAGTTGAGCATTTTTTAAGATGCTTCTCCGCCATCCGAAGTTCTTCAGGTGAGAATTCTTTGTTTAACTCTGTACCGCATTTTTTAATAGGGTTGTTTGGTTTTCTGGAGTCTAACTTCTTGAGTTCTTTATATATATTGGATATTAGCCCTCTATCTGATGTAGGATTGGTGAAGATCTTTTCCCAATTTGTTGGTTGCCGATTTGTCCTCTTGATGGTGTCCTTTGCCTTACAGAAACTTTGTAATTTTATGAGGTCCCATTTGTCAATTCTTGCTCTTAGAGCATACGCTATTGGTGTTCTGTTCAGAAACTTTCTCCCTGTACCGATGTCCTCAAGGGTCTTCCCCAGTTTTTTTTCTAGTAGCTTCAGAGTGTCTGGCTTTATGTGGAGGTCCTTGATCCATTTGGATTTGAGCTTAGTACAAGGAGACAAGGATGGATCAATTCGCATTCTTCTGCATGCTGACCTCCAGTTGAACCAGCACCATTTGTTGAAAAGGCTATCTTTTTTCCATTGGATGTTTTCAGCCTCTTTGTCGAGGATCAAGTGGCCATAGGTGTGTGGGTTCATTTCTGGATCTTCAATCCTGTTCCATTGATCCTCCTGCCTGTCACTGTACCAATACCATGCAGTTTTTAACACTATTGCTCTGTAGTATTGCTTGAGGTCAGGGATACTGATTCCCCCAGATTTCCTTTTGTTGCTGAGAATAGTTTTAGCTATCCTGGGTTTTTTGTTGTTCCAGATGAATTTGATAATTGCTCTTTCTAGCTCTGTGAAGAATTGAGTTGGGATTTTGATGGGTATTGCATTGAATCTGTATAGTGCTTTAGGCAAAATGGCCATTTTAACTATATTGATTCTGCCGATCCATGAGCATGGGAGGTTTTCCCATTTTTTGAGGTCTTCTTCCATTTCCTTCTTCAGAGTCTTGAAGTTCTTGTCATACAGATCTTTCACATGTTTGGTAAGAGTCACCCCAAGATACTTTATACTGTTTGTGGCTATTGTGAAGGGGGTCATTTCCCTAATTTCTTTCTCAGCCTGCTTATCCTTTGAGTATAGGAAGGCCACTGATTTGCTTGAGTTGACTTTATAACCTGCCACTTTGCTGAAGTTGTTTATCAGCTGTAGGAGCTCTCTAGTGGAGTTCTTTGGGTCACTTAGGTAGACGATCATGTCGTCTGCAAATAATGATAGTTTGACTTCTTCCTTTCCAATTTGTATCCCTTTGACCTCCTTATGTTGTCGAATTGCCCGAGCTAGTACCTCAAGTACAATATTGAAAAGATAAGGAGAAAGGGGGCAGCCTTGTCTGGTCCCTGATTTCAGTGGGATTGCTTCAAGTTTCTCTCCATTTAGTTTGATGCTGGCTACCGGTTTGCTGTATATTGCTTTTACTATGTTTAGGTATGGGCCTTGAATTCCTGTTCTCTCCAAGACTTTAAGCATGAAGGGATGCTGAATTTTGTCAAATGCTTTTTCAGCATCCAATGAAATGACCATGTGGTTTTGTTCTTTGAGTTTGTTTATGTAGTGGATTGTATTGATGGATTTCCGTATATTGAACCAACCCTGCATTCCTGGGATAAAGCCTACTTGATCATGGTGGATGATCGTTTTGATGTGTTCTTGGATTCGGTTGGCAAGAATTTTATTGAGTATTTTTGCATCGATGTTCATAAGGGAAATTGGTCTGAAGTTCTCTTTCTTTGTTGGATCTTTGTGTGGCTTTGGTATCAGCGTAATTGTGGCTTCGTAGAAGGAATTGGGTAGTGTTCCTTCTGTTTCTATTTTGTGGAATAGTTTGAAGAGTATTGGTGTTAACTCTTCTTTGAAGGTCTGGTAGAATTCTGCACTGAAGCCATCTGGTCCTGTGCTTTTTTTGGTTGGAAGACTTTCTATGACTCCTTCTATTTCTTTAGGCATTATGGGACTGTTTAGATGGTCTAGTTGGTCCTGATTTAATTTTGGTATTTGGTATCTGTCAAGGAAATTGTCCATTTCCTCCAGATTCTCCAGTTGTGTTGAGTATAGGCTCTTGTAGTAGGATCTGATGATTTTTTGGATTTCCTCAGTTTCCGTTGTTATATCTCCCTTTTCATTTCTAAGTTTGTTAATTTGGATACTTTCTCTGTGCCCTTTGGTCATTCTGGCTAAGGGTTTATCTGTCTTGTTGATTTTCTCAAAGAACCAGCTCCTGGTATTGTTGATTTTTTGTATGGTTCTCTTTGTTTCTACTTGATTGATTTCGGCCCTGAGTTTGATGATTTCCTGCCTTCTACTCCTCCTGGGCGAAATAGCTTCTTTTTGTTCTAGGCCTTTCAGGTGTGTCATTAAGCTGGTAATGTATGCTCTCTCCATTTTCTTTTTGGAGGCACTCAGGGCTATGAGTTTTCCTCTTAGCACTGCTTTCATTGTGTCCCATAGATTTGGGTATGTTGTGTTTTCATTTTCATTGTGTTCTAAAAAGTCTTTAATTTCTTTCTTTATTTCTTCCTTGACCAAGGTATCATTGAGTAGAGTATTGTTCAGTTTCCACGTGTATGTGGGTTTTCTGTTGTTTCTGTTGCTATTGAAGACCACTTTTACTCCATAGTGATCGGATAGGAGGCATGGGATTAGTTCGATCTTCTTATATTTGTTGAGGTCTGTCTTGTGACCAATTATATGGTTGATTTTGGAGAAGGTACCATGAGGTGCTGAGAAAAAGGTATATTCTTTTGTTTTAGGATAGAATGTTCTATATATATCTGTTAAATCTAATTGGTCCAAAGCTTCAATTAGTTTCATTGTGTCCCTGTTTAGTTTCTGTTTTCCTGATCGGTCCATTGAGGAAAGTGCAGTGTTGAAGTCACCCACAATTATTGTGTTAGGTGCAATGTGTGCTTTTAGTTTTAATAAAGTTTCTTTTACAAAAGAGGGTGCCCTTACATTTGGGGCATAGATGTTCAGGATTGTCAGTTCTTCTTTTTGTATTTTTCCTTTGACCAGCAAGAAGTGTCCCTCAGGGTCTCTTTTGATGACTTTGGGTTGAAAGTCAATTTTATCTGATATTAAAATGGCTACTCCTGCTTGTTTCCTGAGACCATTTGCTTGTAAAATTGTCTTCCAGCCTTTTACTCTAAGGTAGTGTTTGTCTTTGACCCTGAGGTGTGTTTCCTGTAAGCAGCAAAATGTAGGGTCCTGTTTACGTATCCAGTCAGTTAGTCTGTGTCTTTTTATTGGGGCATTAAGTCCATTGATGTTAAGAGATATTAAGGAATAGTGATTGTTACTTCCTATCATTTTTGACGTTATTTTTTAAATTTGAATGCTTAACTTCTTTTGGGTTTGATGAAAGGTTACTATCTTGCTTTTTCCAGGGTGAAGTTTCCCTCCTTGTATTGGTGTTGTCCTCCTATTATCCTTTTTAGGGCCGGGTTTGTGGATAGATATTGGGTAAACTTGGTTTTGTCATGAAATATCTTAGTTTCTCCATCTATGGTGATTGAGAGTTTTGCTGGATATAGTAGTTTTGGTTGGCATTTGTGTTCTCTTAGAGTCTGCATGAGATCTGCCCAGGACCTTCTAGCCTTCATAGTCTCAGGTGAAAAGTCTGCTGTGATTCTGATAGGTCTTCCTTTATATGTTACTTGGCCTTTTTCTCTTACTGCCTTTAGTATTCTTTCTTTGTTTAGAACATTTGGTGTTTTGATTATTATGTGACGGGAAGTATTTCTGTTCTGGTCCAGTCTGTTTGGAGTTCTGTAGGCTTCTTGTATATTCATGGGCATCTCTCTCTTTAGGTTAGGGAAGTTTTCTTCCATAATTTTATTGAAGATATTTGCTGGCCCTTTAAGTTGTAAATCTTCACTCTCCTCTATGCCTATAATCCTTAGGTTTGGTCTTCTCATTGTGTCCTGGATTTCCTGGATATTTTGGGTTACAAGCTTTTTGCATTTTGCATTTTCTTTAACTGTTGAGTCCATGGTTTCTATGGAATCTTCAGCATCTGAGATTCTTTCTTCTATCTCTTGTATTCTGTTGTTGATATTTGTATCTCTGTCCCCTGATTTCTTCCCAAGGCTTTCTATCTCCAAAGTTGTCTCCCTTTGAGTTTTCTTAGTTGTTTCTACTTCTGATTTTAGATCCTGGATGGTTTTGCTTAGCTCCTTCACTTGCATGTTTGTGTTTTCCTGTAATTCTTTAAGAGATTTTTGTGTTATCTCTTTCATGAGATCAGCCTGTTGACCAAAGTTCTCCTGTATTTCTTTAAGAGATTTTTGTGTTTCGTCTTTCATGACCTCAGCCTGTTGAGCAAAGTTCTCCTGTATTTCTTTAAGTGTTTTTTGCATTTCCTCCTTGTTGGCTTTTGTATTCTCCTGGATTTCTTTCAATGATTTTTGTGTTTCCCTTGCAAGGGCTTCTAACTTTTGATCCATTGTCTCCTGAATTTCTTTCTGTATGACCTTCATGTGTTCCTGTACCAGCATCATGACCAGTGATTTTAAATCCAAATCTTGTTTTACTGGTGTGATGGGGTATCCAG
The DNA here is from genome assembly GCF_947179515.1 of Apodemus sylvaticus. Taxonomy (NCBI): domain Eukaryota; kingdom Metazoa; phylum Chordata; class Mammalia; order Rodentia; family Muridae; genus Apodemus; species Apodemus sylvaticus. Next base: position 22,581,434 of record NC_067473.1, read on the forward strand.
GACATGTTGGTAGAGGAGAATTGGGTTCAGATGTTGCCATATTGCCTTGATTTCTGTTAGTGACGTTCCTGCGTTTGCCTTTTGCCATCTAGATCTCACTGGTGTTAGTTTATCTTGTCAGTGCTGGACTCACCAGTGCAAGCTGCCCCTTCCCAGTTGGCCTCTGGTGCACAGCTTACCTCCTGCACTGCTTGTAGACAGTGTGCTGCTGCCCAGGCTGTTCAGATCCCAAAGCAGGCACCCGAAGGCTCCCGCTGGGGCCCGCTGGATTCACTGGAGCACACTGACTTCTCCCAGCTGGCCGCCTGGAAGCCCAGCTAGCCACTTGCAGGACTTGGAGATGTAATGCTGCCGCCCAGACTGATCTGGATCCGGAAGCGGAGAGAGTAGAGCTAAGGGCTTCTGCCTGAGGCCTTGCCCCAGATTGTGTCTGTGGAGCAGATGGAGCCCGTGTGCACTCCCAGGGAGTGCCGACGGTGTATGCTACTGTGACCTCCCCTGAGTTCCGCTCACTCCGCTGGGCAGCCGATCTGCCAACCGGGCTGTCGCACACAAGGTTAGCCTGGCCGCCCAGTCCCTGAGTCCAGGCAAAAGCCTGGGAGGCCAAGGTCCGAGCAAAGTTCCCCTACGGCTTTGACTGTTAATTGGGTTTGCCAGGTGACTAGGATGGCGGGCGTGTGTGCCCGCGCTCCCTGAAAGCGCCGGGAGAGTCTGCTTTGCTAACAATCACCTGGGCGGGTTGACTCACAGATGGCCCACCAAGCCGCCCAGTTCTTGGGGTCAGTCCTGTGCCTTTTGGGGCCTGGACCCCCGCTTTGTTAGCCTTAGGCTATGCCTGTTACAGGTCTGCCCGCCTGAGCTCTCTGTCGTCCTGCAGGCAAAATGGCGGCGGCGTGCTCGCAGGCCTGGGCAAAAAACCTCCTGGTTGGGTTGGCACCCCGATGGCTCCCCGACCCGCCCAGGGCCTGGGTGCAGGCCAACGCCCGTCGGGCTCAGACCACCGCGGTGTTGGCCTCGGATTATGTTTGTGTACCTCAGTCTGTCCGATTCCTGGAGTACTGAACCAAGATGGATCCTCCTCTCCTGACTGGTGGGAGGCCGAGTTCTGAAGTGGCCTCCGTGCAGGAAAGGCGCCGCACAACTGCAGCTGCTTGCTGTCCGGCTGGTCAGCGAAGGTCAGTGGTCGTGGGCGCAGGGCCTAACTGGTCCCTGTGACGCCTTGGTTCCACTGCTGATGGCCCTTCAGCTGGAGCAGCCACTGCTGCCGCTGCTGCCGCCGCCGCCGCTGTACCCCACTTTTTAATGGGGTTATTTGTTTCTCTGGGTTCTACTTTCTTGAGTTCTTTGTATATATTAGATATTAGCCCTCTGTCAGATTTAGGGTTGGTGAAGATCCTTTCCCAGTCTGTTGGTTGATGTTTTGTCCTTTTGACAGTGTCCTTTGCCTTACAGAAACTTCGTAGTTTTATGAGGTCCCATTTGTCAATTCTTGATCTTAGAGCATAAGCTATTGGTGTTCTATTCAGGAACTTTTCCCCTGTGCCCATGTCCTCCAGGGTCTTCCCCAGTTTCTTTTCGATTAGTTTCAGTGTGTCAGGTTTTATGTGGAGGTCCTTGATCCATTTGGAGTTGAGCTTGGTACAAGGAGATAAGAATGGATAGATATGCATTCTTCTGCATGCTGACCTCCAATTGATCCAGCACCATTTGTTGAAAAGGCTATCTTTTTTCCACTGGATGCCTTCAGCTCCTTTGCCGAAGACCAAGTGACCATAGGTGTGTTGGTTCATTTCTGGGTCTTCAATCCTATTCCATTGATCCACTTGCCTCATATTGTGCCAACACCATGCAGTTTTTATATTTTATAAAGGTATTTGATAGTCTGTTTCCAACATTTTGCTGAGTGCCTGCTTACTTCACCAGCAGTAGTAGTTAATGCTATGAGGATACTGTGAGCATTCACTAGCCTTTGCTATCACTTTTTGCCCAGCCTGTCAGCACTCCCTTATGAGCTGTAGCTGTTGAGAGTCCCATAGGTAGACTGTCTTGGTGGCTCAGGTTAGAAGGTATTTCATTAATTAGGTCTGACTTCTGCTGAGGCTGAACAGAGCTTATTTTCAAAAATTGAATATTTAGGTGGAGTTTCTCCACACATTCTGAAAACTACTGCATATATACATCTTTCCATACCATAAAAATATTCCTGCCCTGATATGTAGTTTCAACTCTGGAGAGAGAGGAGGAAGGTGTGGGTTTGCAATGAGAGTCCTCACAGACTCATTCTGGGATAGTGTCCTCTTGGCATTGCTTCTTTCCTGTTGGGAGCAAACAATCCCCACATGGAACCAAACCTCCTTGTCATCTTGTTTCCATGCCTGGTATTTGGATCAATATCTTTGTTCAGCATTTAGATCAGCTTTCATTAAGTTGTCTATTAATGAATCATGAATTGCCTTAGCAATGTAGCAAAACTACTGAGAAATGAGAACCTGCTCAGGAGTTCAAGGAAAGACCAAAATGACTGGCAGTGAGTGTGGATCTAAGTATGTTATGCGATCACAGAATTCTGACTGACCCCTTCCCTTCCTGACCCTCTCATACCCGTGCAACACACGGAATACTGTGACAGTTCTTAGTCGTGGTTTCTTGCAGTCAGTGGTAGCATCTGATCTTACATGGTTGCCTAACCAAGGCTGTGCATTGAAGACTTGGGCATTACCCATGCCTCGTGAGGTAGGACCTAGACAGGGAAACTAGGTCGTGTGTCCTTCTAGGGATATTGTTTGGATCACCCAACCTGCCCTTGTTTCTTTCGTCTTCCACCTTTCTTTTTTTCCTTCCCTTCCTTTTCCCCTTCCTCTTACCTTTCTTCTGCCCACAGTTCTTCCTCCTAGGAGGTAAAGAGAACTTCTGATGTGTGCTCCTTTCATTCGGAACTGAGCCATCACAGGCCAATGAGGTAGTCATGGATTCATGAGACCATGGACTGAAGCCATGGATCTAAGCAAAGCCTTCTTCTGAGTTGTGAATCTTAGATATGTTACTAGGAAGTATGGAATGCTGATGACACAGGGTTCTCCACAGCCTCAGGCAAATAGCCTCTTATTCTTCCCGAGAAGGAGGATTAATCTTCTATCAAGTCAGTATGGAACTATGGATGTATCATTGCAATGCACATGCACATTAAGGACTCCTCATGCCTTTTATAATGATGCAGTTTAAATAACCATGCTTACTTCTAGGAAGGAGAGTTCAGGCTAACACAGAGCTAAGCACAATTAATATTTCCCCCATTTGGGTGAAAATTTAATCCATGGAACTATTTTTATCAGGATAGTAGTAATAAAGGAAAGAGATTTTTCATTTCTCATGAATTACATCAATTTTAGTTCTGCCAGTAGCTACAGAATCCTTGATAAGTTTTGTTATTTCTCCAGCCTTACATTCTTCATGCCAATGTGGAATATATAATAGAATCAATCTCCCAATGTGTCCATCAGGATTCAATTTAGATAATAATGGCCAAAGGCTGACGAGCAAACCTTTAGTGGTTTTGGTATTTGTTACCTCTATTGAGAAATGAAGTGGAGCCGCTAAGGTCCTGCCTCCCAAGTGGCAGCGTGGCCAGCACTGTTCTGCTGTAGCATCCACACTTTCCATTACCCAGACCAATGTTCCCCTCCAGTGAGCCAGACAATTGACAGTCCTTTGCACTTCTATTCTGTTTTTGAAAAATGTATTAACATTATCTCATTAAATTCAACGTCTCCATGGAGTGTCTGTTAGCAATTGCACATTAGCCGTCTGTATTTCCAAGTCACCATGGTGCTGTCAAGTGTGCGCTCTAGGTAGAGGAGCGATAAGAGGAAAACAGTTGTCCCAGAAGGCTGTTCCCGCCCATTGCTGCACCTGAGGTCACAGAGCCAAAGCTAATGCTCAGGGCGACTGCATCTTGGTTTGATCTGGTGGCTTATTTAAGTAGGACAGAATAATAGCAGGACAGAACAATAAAATTGTGTGAAGAAAGGCAAATGAAATGCCTGATCTTTTAATTCAAAAATAGGACCCCCTCCTTATAGAGTATGCTTGGTCTTGTTCATTTGATAGGCGGGCTTTTACTCTTGGCCTCTTTAAACACTTGGCATTTGGATTCCTTATGTATGCACACGGTAATTGCACATCAGACTACTGCTTTTCCATGCTTAAAATAGGAGACTCACTTGCGAGACTCTAATCCTCAAAGCTCAGAGTGTCTCATACATGGCCTCTTCCAAAGAACCATCCTTTCCTAGACCAGAACTGTGTGTAGAGAGGAATCACAAGCCTTTGATTCATGTTATGCAGCCTGTATGATTGATCTACAAATTATAAGGTATTTCCACAATGTCTGCGTATCAGTTCCACAGGGCGAATAACTGATTGTTTTACCGCAAAATGTGGCAAAGTATTAACTTTCTGCCATTGCAGTGTTAATAGAATGCACTTTAGCCACAATGGTTAATACATCCAAATCCATTCGGCTAGAAATATAAAACTACATGCCATTAGTATCTTCTTTTGCTGGATTTTTCTCTCTTGTGAATAAGATGGGGCGTTTATTTTATAACATGAAAACTTTAACATTTTAAAAGCTTTTCTCTGTACAGTTTTTTTTTTTTTTTTTTTTTTTTAGTGTTGCTGTCTTATTTGAATGCAATTGCATATTCATGGCAGATTATGAAGAGTGGAACATGACAATGTTTAGTAGGTTATTTGTGCCTCTACCAAGAGAGGAAAACTGGCCTCTGCTCTCCACTCAGTTTGCGGGGTCCTTGTCCTTTCCTCAGTGTGCAGTAGCACGTAAGCCCTGAGAGGAGCAGAGAGCCGTTTGTGAAGCTACCTTTGTCTTCATCTAAGATTCATTGTCAAAGGAGCCCAAAAGCCAATGTGAAGATTTTTTTCCACTCTGATTTTAAATGATTTAGAGAGGAACTGTGAACACAATATTTTCTCCATTGAAGATCCTTTCATACTGAAGTTTAATATAGGTTTGACAATTTCTATTTCGAACTCTTGGGCTCAGGAGGGCGATGGTGAAGTGTGGCATGCTCAAGCTGTTTCCTGGCTCCGAGAGTGAGGGAGAACAGAACCCACAGGGGACCAGTCAGGCAGCTCTGCATGCCAATGGCCGTTACATCCTACATGGTTTTTACGTATATTTCTTGAAGAGAAAAAAGTAAAAAGCTCTTCAGTGTACTGTATAATTAAACATATATGGAAATAAAATCTCATTAAAAAAAAAAGACTTGGATCTCCTCTACAATTCCCATCCTGTCTATATTAAAATTCGAAGTATATTCATTTCTCGCCAGTCTGTTTATTTCTCTGTGGCCTGCATTGTGTCCCCCTCCTCCCCAATCTCTATGTTGAATTTCTAAACCACAGTACCACAGACCCCATTGGAAGAGGTGACCGAGTGAAACTACAGTCACTGGGCTGCTTCCTAATTCAGTGTAATGGATGTTCTTATGACCCAGGGAGGGACCCTACAGAGGGAACACAGGCTGAGGAGCAGTAGGAGATGGCCGACCCTTAGTGAACCTCCACAGAGACGGACCCCGCCTCTGCTGTCTTGAATGGCTGTATTGCATAATTGGAAGACACCGTTGGGTAGATAACTGGGGATAATTGTTGATGCCGCCGAGGCTGCAGCTTTTGGACACCTCTAACAAACTAATTCATGTCTAAAGAACTATGCTTTGTTACAAGTTAGGCTGTTTTCTTAAAATATTGTTAATTACCAGATTTTGCTGTTTTTTCCCCCTTGCACCGCATGCTGAATGGGAACAGATTAAAGAGACCGAGTTTTGCTTTGAGGAAAAATGTGTTTAATTAAAACTGAGCAGATAGTTTTGGGAAAGTCATCTTTCTGGGAGATTCTCCCATTTCTACACTTAGACTAGAGTAAATGATGCTGAAAATGTTGCACAGCCCTAGTTATTTCTGATTTCTCCGAAGACAAGAATTCTATTTTGGGTCTGTACTTCATTAAAAATGTAGCGATATGTAACTATGGAGCCTAGTGTGGCTGTGTGGAATTGTCGTCTCATTGGATGATTTGTTGAAGAAATGGGTTACTATGGTGTTCAAGTCTGTGGCAGATTGAATAATTGATCCTAAGAGCTTCTTGCAGTCTATGTTGCTGTCTTTGACATGTTCATTCTGCGTATAAAGATCTTCAGCCAGCATCTAGAGATATGCATGCTTAATAATTGAGATTCAGAATATAATTATCATTGTGACAATATTAAAGATAAGGAGAGTTTGCCTCACTCATCTTCTTTAGTATATACATAACTTCAAGTTACTAACCATGTCACAAACACTTGGAAAAAGTAGGCATCCCAATTGACAAATTGACTTCTACCATCATTGGATCATCTATTTATTTATTTAGACAGTATCTCACTGTGTAGATCAGGGTGGTTTTGAACTCTGGAAGATCTGCCTGCCTCTGCCTCTTAAGTGTTGCCATCATAGATGTGTAATACCACATCCTACCTCCATCTTTGAAAGTTTTAGTGAGACTGCTTTAAACCTGTAAATCACACAGAGCTGACACCTTGAAGTGACATTGAGATGTGACAATAGCTTTTTATTGTCAGGTGTTCTGAGTCCTTACTTTTATTACTTATTTATTTAATATAAAGTCACTGCTTTCATTATGATATTTTCCTCTTTCCCTGCTCCCACATATTATGCCAGGCTGCTTTTGTGGGTGTCATGTGAATCTATTACCCTCTCCACACCCCTCCTGAGAACCCGCTTTCCCCTTTCATGACCTTTACCTGGACTCACACCTATATATACCTAAAATCTTAGAAGCTAGGCTCTGCATAGGAGTCAGTATGTGCTTCTGTCTTTTGAGGTTGGATCAGTTCCATTAATGTAATAAATTCCAGATCCATTATCTTTCATTTTGGATGTATGAAGTGCCATTGTGTATATGTTTCTCATATCTTTACATTCATCAGTTGCTGGTTATGTTTGTTAATTGCGTTTTCTTGCTATTGTAAGTAGAGGAACGGTGAGCATGTTCATCATGCCAATGTCTCTGTGGAAGGATGGAGAATGCTTTCGGTATGTGTATGTTTCCCCCTGTAGTGGAATAGCTGGGTCAAGTAGTGGTTATACATTAATTTTTTTGAGAAACCTCCACTCTGATTTCATTAGTAGTAAACCAATTCACAATTTATATCCTCACTAGCATTAAATGACCTTTTCCTTGGGAGCAGCCATTCTGATTAGGATGAGATGGAATGTCATAATTCTTTTAATTTGCCTTGTTCTCATGGCTGAGGATGTTGAATCTCTTTACAAATATATATTGATCATTTCTCTCTCTTAAAATTTTGGGCTTGGACTGTTTTAAACATACATACAGTGCATTCTGCTTACCCCCTCCTCTTAATTTCCCTCTCACTTGGGCCAGCCCCTCCCCTTCCCTACACAGCTCTTATTATATTTTCATTACTTTTCACTTTGTGTTTGATGGCGGACTGTAACTGTGTGTCTGTGAACCGGGGCGTGAAGCTATAGAGACAGGCAAGCTCATCAGTGGTTAAAACCAGATACTGTGTCTTCCTTCTCCCATAACCTGTCATTGACAACAATTTATCACTAAGTGGTAGTGCCACCGTGAACACATTCTCCATTCACAGCTGACTGCTGGGTGGGTCTAGTTTGTGTAGACCAAATACCATTTTAAATTCATGATTGCCATGGCCTTGGCATGCTTGAAAGATAACTTTTTCCAATCCTTTTCTTATCCTCCAGCTCTTACCTTCTTTCAGCCCTGCCTTCCACAGTATTTTTGAATGCTTTAGGGGGTTTATTTGAAGCAGCCCATAGGTGTGCTCTAAGTTCTCTTGTTATCCTGTATTCTTAGTATCTTGTGGAGCCATGGGTCTCAGTATTCATTTTCACTCACTACAAAGAGAGGCTTCTCTGATTTAGCACCCTTAACCTTTGGATGTGGGTACAAATACAGATATTTAGAAGGTGCTTTGAATCTATGCTAATTTAGCTAAGTAGCATAGCAGTAGGTTTCTCCCCTTTCTGGGGCCTGAGTCATCTTCAGTCAGCATTTTTTTTTTTTTTGAGACCAGATTTATAGCATTGGTCCTGGATTTTTCTTCTGTGTGGAGTACACATCAAATCCAACCAGGAAGAGGTTGGTTACCCCCGACAAGGTTGTGCCACTATTGTACCGATGGGTTCACATTGTCAGACAGGATTGAATTTATGGGTCATAGAGTCCCTACCTGGGTCAGATTACTTATGCTTTTCTTCCTCCGCTAACAGGCTGGAGAGCATCATTCAGCACTTCCCAGCATTCCCAAAAGCTACCCCGCAGAGAGGGAGCTTCAGTCTCTAGTTTGCATCCAGGGCTTATAATGTCCTATGATGCAGTAGGATCTTGTCATCAGGATTTTTGTGGGCAACCAAGAGAAATGCCAAGAACCTGCAGCCCACACTTGGTACCAGGGATTTTGTTCAATGACCCGTCACTTCCGAGATTGGCACTGTCTGATCTTGGACAATATTTGCCAATTCTTTTATGTTTTTTACTTGGGTTACCAGATAGTATTGTTCATTATGGCTTTTGATACTTCTCTTGCTTTGATTCTTACTTCTCCCACCCTTTTTCCTCCCCAACCCTCCCTGTTTGAACCCCTCTGTCCCAGTTTCCACGGTCATTTACGTGCTAATATACTACTGACCCTTTTCCTTTTAGGTTCCCTGTCCTCTGTCCGGTATCTCCTTTCTAGATTTCTCTCTTCTGGACTTGCTCCATGTTAAACACGTGAAACTAAGGAGCAGGAGCTAGGCAACACACGTGGGAGGGAACATGCTGTGTCCGTCACTTCCCTCAGTGTAAAACTTTCAATCTTCACCCCTTCCTGCATTTCCATCATTTCGCTTCTGTTTACAGCTGTATTAAATTCCATTTTTGTTTGTATACTCTATTTCCTCACCCACTCCTCCATTGATGGACCTCATTAACAAAAGGTGCAGGGAACACTGGATATCAATATGTAAAGAATGTGACTAAGTCCTTCTCTCTGACCCTGAGTGAAACTCTACAAGTGGATCAGAGACCTCTGGATATGACCAGATACCCTGAAACTTCTAGGTTAAAAAGTAGGGAGTACATTTCAACATATAGGCATAGGATACATTTCGATATATAGGCAAGTACATATAGGGAAGTATAGGGAATACATTTCAACCTAGAGGCAGAGGCAAGGATAGTCTGACTCTGGTACCTCTGGAAATGAGACCAGCAGTCCACAAAAAGATTCCATGAAACGAAAAAGCTTCTGTAGAGTAAAGGAAACTTGTTGAGTGAAGAGACAGCTCACAGGATACAGGAAAATAAATATTTGCCAGATACCCATCTGATAGAGGGCTAGTAACAAACAACAAACAAACAAACAAGCAAACAACAAACAAACCCACAAACTATACTCCAAGAGAACCAACCAGGTATCAAAAGCAATGGACTATGAAACTAAACAGAGTTCTCAAAAGAAGAAATAGGAAAATTTAAAAATATATATTTAACATTCTTGACCATCACAGAAATTCATATTTGAACTCCTTGTGTATGCTGTATCACCCCAGTCTGAATACCCATCGTCAGGGATAGGAATACAACACATGTTGGTCTGGACGTAGCCACTGGAGAAACTGCTCTAGACGTTTCTTGAAAAACTGCAAACAGAACTGTCACGTCACCCAGTTGTACCATGCCTGGGCAGGTCCTAAGAAATACATCCTATTACAGAGGCATTGTACAGATGTGCTTGGGAAGCTTTATTCACAATATTCGGGAAGCAGGGCTGTGGTTCTTTGTCCTGTTTATTAACTGACAACCTTTTGGTGATTAATTTTTGTAGTTCTTTACATATCCCAGGTTGGAACTTTGTGTCTGGAGTAGATGACAGCTTTTCTCCCCTTCTTCAGGCTGTCTGTTCATTCTGGTGATTGTTTCCTTTGCTTGCAGAGTGTTTTAATTTTAATGTCATTCAAACTGTCGATTTTTGGTGTTGTTTCCTAAGTTACTGGCATCTACTTCAAAAAGTTCCTGCATCCGCCTGTATCTTGAAAGATTTTCCCTTAGCATTGTAAACATTTCAGGTTTCAAATGAAAGTTTTTTGATGTGTTTTGAATTGATATTTTTGTATAAGATGAGAAGTGGGGACTTAATTTCATTCCTTGGATAAGCAGTTTTGACAGCACTGTTTGTTAACACTCAACAACAACAACAAAAAAAACCCAAACAACAAAATATTTCGTTACATATAGCAAATCTGGTTTTGTCTGATTAGACAGAATGAGCTTTCTTTAAGGAAGCAAGTTGAAAGCTTACTTGCAGGTGGTTGACTTCCAGTCTTGATAATGTTCATGTGCACACAAACAGACTATACAACTCCATTATAAACACAAATAAACATTTGAGGGATTTCCCTTCTTCATTTTCAGATACTCTCTTATTGTGTTTTCAAATCTTCTCGATAGCATACTGTTGATTTCTCACACTTCACAAGTCTGTTACCTTTTACTTGCCAAAGGTGGGCCACTTTGATGTAGTTGGGCTTAATTTACTCCTTATGTGACAATTTACGTAGTATACTTTTTTTCTTTTTGGAGAATTTCTCCAACTTCCCTCTTTACCTTCCTACTTTCTTCGTTGCATTTTCCTTTCATTTCTCTATTTAAGACATATACATCTTATAAAAATGTAGCAAATGCTTTTGAAGATGTAAGAAAAATGGTACAATTTTTGACTTTGGAGTTAATTCCTGTCTACAGTCTGGTCTGAATACTTCAAGAAGTCTTAACAAGACTGTCTCTTCTTTCATGCCCTTCCCCTATTCCAGCCAGGCGTTATGTTGAAGTACTGTGGAAGTTAATTCCTTAATATATTTGACTCAGGTGCTAAAAATTGCAGTCTCTCTTTTTATGTTTCTATGCAGAAACAGTCTGCCTTTTCTTGAAGGTTCTGGGGAGAATTTTGTTTAAACCTGAGTTTATTCCTGTTTCAACTATATGTTTTCTCCCACTCAATACTCATTAAATGTTTTATTATACTGCTTCAGTATTGATCATACAATAACCTCAAAGCCATTCCCGCCTTTGCACTGTTACCTCTGTGTGCAGAGTTTTAGCTCCTCTAACTGTTAAACTCTAGGCTTCTCTTTCATGGGCTCATCTTTCATGACTGTGTGGATTGATTTGTGAGTTTAGGATTTATACTCATGTTTTTTAGTTGAGAACCACTGTCAGCTTATTATATTTCTGTGACTTGTTTCTGTTGATGGCATCAAAAGGCCATGATGTCATTTTAGTCATGGTTTAACATTAAGCATAATTGCATTTTCCTGATGACTAAAGGCTCTGAAAACTTTTTCTACACTTCCCTTTCTATAGATGCTGACTGAGTCTTTGCTTTGTACTTGTAGCCAGAAGACCACAATTACATCTGTCTTTCCTGTTTTTTATAACATTTAGTCTCCTTTTACCTTTCTTGGGAAGACTTAGTGTTCTTCCTGTGTTGACCAGTCTGATGTATGCTTGAAGATTTCTGCTATTTTAATCTAATTGTTTTCTTATTAATTTTGGGACTTTTCTCTGAAAATTTATTCCTAATTGCATTATACCATTAAAGATTCCTCAAAAGGTCTGGTTAGATAATATTTTTCTTTGTGGTCATGAATTGTTAGTTTTTAAAAAATGTATTTTTGGTCACTGGGTCACACTTGGAGTGGAGAGGAGACTAGAGAATGCATTTGTTACTTTCATTTTAAATTCATTGTTGCTGTTGGCATACAGGGAGTGGATGTCATTATGACAGTTCATTATTTGTATCACTGCTCTTTCTTTTATTCAACCTCTCTACCACTCTGCCCTGAAATCTCAACGTACAAATTTTTCTGTGTGTGTGTAGTCTTCCCTCTGCTTTCCTGGGTATGTGTATAACCAAACCTAGATTCTGCATATGAGAAAAAACACGTGATATAGTATTTTTCCTTCTTTTTGTCTCCCGCAATTTATCCTCTTCCTCCCTCATCATAGGCTGTCTTCCACTTTCATAATACTGTATATGTTTTATACATGGGTACACACACACACATGCATGTATATGTTTTATACATGGGTACACATACACACATTCATGTATATGTTTTATACATGGGTTTACACATGCACATGTGCATGAATGCACTTGAGCACACACACACACACACACACACACACACACATACAGACACACACGGGAATATGTGTGTCCATATATGAGACAAACCATAGTGCTTGTATTTTTGAATCTGATTTGTGTTTCCTATCTATCAAGTTAATCTGTTGATGATGATGTCGGTGGGTTGCATATATGAATTATGAGTTCATCATTTTCATAGTAAGGTCATTAGGTTACACCACTATCTGCAGTGTGTAAGGTCTCTTTAGCTCATGTTCTTGTCAGCATTTTTTGTCTTTTATGTGTTAGCCATTCTCACTGGGGTGAGACAGCATCTCAGTGTTGCTTTAATTTGTTTTTCCTGAAACCTAAGGATGTTGAACAGTTTCTAAGTACTTATTGGTCATTTGTAGTTCTATGTTTGAGAACAGTTCTAATTATGTACCTATTGGTAATAATTAGATTGGATGATTTTTCATGTCTAATTTTTGTGGTCTTCCTTTATTGTCTATGCTAATCCTGTCACACGTACAGTTAGCAAAGTTTTCCCCCATTTTGTTAGCTGTCTCTTATTCTCATGCTCATTGTTCCCTTTGTAGGGCAGATGTCCCTCAATTTCGTGTAATCTCATTTGTCAGTCCTGAATATTTTTTTCTGACCTGTTAGAACGCAAGATTAGGATCATCCGTTATCTCTGAATGAGATGTATCCTTGTCTATTTGATTTTCTGTTTAAATGTGTTGGAGGAACATTTATTATGCGGTCATGCTCTACTATAAGAGTAACATTCTATTCTAAGTATTATCATTTGTATAATTTCTGTTGTAACTACAGCTTTGTTATAACTAAGAAGCTGTAGATAAGATGGCCATTCTAATAAAACTTTATGGATTATAAAATATTATCTTTGTACAACTTTCATATGTCACAAATTTTTCTTTGTTTGGTCCCTTCCCAACTACTGAAACAAGGAAGGCAATAATTATTCTATGCCCAGAGGATGTCTAAAAACATGAGCTATGCTACGTTTGACTTGTGTATGTAATTTATTGATCTCTAATTTAGATTATGTCATAATATGGAAAATGCTCATAACACATTGAATATGTGACTACAGATTATTAAGCATGTATATTGAATGTAATGACATCTATATGAAAAAGCAGTTGCCAGTGAGGCAGCCCTGGGGGAATGCCAAATCAAAATCGTTTTAGCTCTCCCTTGGTTCAGTTATGGGTATATTTGATTCTATATGTGTTTGTTTGTATGTTCTGAATTTGTACTATGACTGCTTATTGCGTTGTTTTATAAATATTCTTATATTGAAAAGTTATTTATCCAGTGTCAGCGAATTGTTACATTGATACAATCTTGTTTTCCCTCTGTTTCTTGTTTAGCCAACAAGTCCTAAATTTGGAAAAGCTGACTCGTATGAAAAACTGGAAAAACTAGGGGAAGGATCTTATGCCACAGTCTACAAGGGGAAAAGCAAGTAAGTTAAATGTTTTCAGGAATGCATCCTATGTGCAGTGTATCTGTTGTCGATGCTAAGTAACAGTATATGTAAACAATTCAACTTTACCTCATAGTAGATTTTCCTGCTGTTTGGTTTCCCAGCTCCTGGGAGCTTGCGTCAAAGGAGTGTAAATGCTAGTGGAAGTGGTTTTTAGTTTTCTTGATAGCAGGTTGACCTGTGGACGACTCTGGTTCATCCTAACATTGCTTAATTTTTCTCAATGGAACAAGAACGCTCAAATGAGAATTATTTTCCAGGTTAATGAAGTAATTAATTAATTCCTCGTGGTGCTTTAGTATATATTAGTCTTAATTATTACTTATTGTTAATTATTTAGCATATATTATTCTTTAATTTTTACTTTTACTAAAATAGATTCTGTTCCCACACTGAGTATACTCCTCCCCAGCCCCCACTGCTCTCAGTTCCTCCTACCTGCTTTGCCCTTGGGATCTACCCCCTTTCTGTCCCTCCTTAGAAAAGAACAGGCTTCTTAGAGATAGTAACCAACCGAAACAAAAGATGAAGCAAATCCTAGCATATCAAGGACAAGGCAACTCAACAGAGGGGAAAGTGTCCCAAGGGCAGGCACAAGAGTCAGAGACTGGGTCATTTGCACACTCAAGGGTCTCCTAAAAACACTCAACTGGAAGCCATACATATATGCAGAGACCTGGTACAGACCCGCATAGGACCTATTCCTGTTGCTTCAGTCTCTGCAAATTCCTGTGTATCTTGCTTTGTTGATTCAGAAGGCCTCATGTTCCTGGTGTCCTCTGTCCCTTCTGGCTCTTACACTCTTTCTGCCTCCTCTTCCATGGTGCTCTGAGCTCTTTCAGGAGAGATTTGATGAAGATGTCCCATTTAGACTCTCTCCATGTCATGTCTGGCTGTGGCCCTCTTCATCTCTTCCCTTCCGATGCAGGAAGATGCTTCTCTCATGATGACTGGAGAAGGCACTGGGAGTTATTTTGTTGATACTATTTTTTAAGGACAATTTTTACCCTAGGTCTCTGGGCTATCTAATCTCTGGTTCTTGGTTACCAAAGCAGTATCGGGGACGGAGTCTGGCTTGTGGAGAATTGGGCCTTAGGTCAAATCAGTAATTGGTTGGCTACCCCAACACTTTCTGTGACACTCTTGCCCTAGCACAGCTTGCAGTCAGGACAGATTGTAGGTCAAAGATTTTATGGCCAAGCTGGTGTTTTATGTTTCTCCTTTGCTAATCTTCAGAGTACCTTCCCTCATCAAAGACACTAGAATGCTGGGGCGAAGACTCCAGGTAGGTACCAGCAGGAGTCCTCCATGTTCAGTGTGAGTGCTGTGCTTGGCAGTGGTGCTTCACGGTCAGTTTGTAGAGAGCAGCACTTTGTTTTAGCATCAGCCTGAGTTGTTTGGGGATTGCCGTGGGAACTCTTTGGCCAACAAGTCAATTGAATTGAACCATTCCCAGTAATGGAACCCCTGTTTGGCTACAGGACATATTCAGTTGATATTCCACATCTCCAGGGTTAGGACATCTCATTAGGATTATCATATATCTTAGGAAGTTTACCCTGCACTAGATTTCCATATCTTCCCTCAAATGGCAGACCAAGTTCATCTCTTTCTCTGAGTATTTTCTCCTTCAATCCTACCTCTCCTCTTCCTCCTCCTCCGTACCTTCTGTTCCAGTCCCCATGACCCTAAGTCCACCTGTAAAGTCTGTTCTGTTTCTCTCTCTCAGGGAAATCCACGTGTCCACCCTAGACCCTGGGTCTATGGCTTATAGCTTGGTTATCATTTGCTTAATGGCTAATAAACACATGTAAGCAAATACATACTATATTTTTCTTTCTGGGTCTGGGATACCTGACTCAGACTGACTGTTTTCTCTTTCCATCCATTTGCCTTCAACTTTCATGATGTCCTTTTTAAAAAAACTTCTGAGTAATACTCCATTTTGTAAACGTAGTACATTTTCTTTCTCTATTTTTCTGCTAAGGAACATCTCGGTTTTAGAAAAAGTTTAACTGGTCTATATTCAAACATATTATCATTCTTGACATCCTTTTGATAAATATTTATTCAACCTTTCCCAAATAATTTAGTTTAAAACCCTACACTATTATTTTCTTTCTTTCTGCTTGTATATTTTGGTATAATATTGTGTATTCTCACACAGAGAAGCACCTCTATCCCTCTTTCTCACATTGTCCCTCTCCCATTGCTATCCTGAGATCAGAGACAGATTTTGGCTTTTTTTGTAAGCCAGTGGCTTTATTACTTTATTTATATTATTATATTATTTATATTATATTTATTTATATTATATATTATATATTTATATTATATAATACTTATAATATATTATATTTATATTATATTTATGTTATATTTATATTATATTTATATTATAATATATATTATATTATTTATAACTTACAGGAGTTTGGGTGACTGATTTTGATTTTCTTTTTCTTTACCAAAAGCTCACTCCACCCCAGATTAGGTAACTCCTCAAAGCTGCCTGTCTGAAAGTCTCTAACAAACTTGCAATCAGCTGCACAGGTCAGATCTTCCTCTGCCTTAGAACTATTTATGACCCTTTGGAGGAGCCCTGTGAAATGTCTTTTTAGTTTAAGGAGATTCTGAAGTCTTATAGTAGTTGGAAATCTACTATATTAGGCTTCAACGTATCTCTCACATAGACCTGAATTGTAGTTATGTTTCCCCGTATTTTCTCCTTCTTGCCTCTCACCCCTCCCAAGTCATCCATCCATAAATGTAGCATGTAATTATTAAAAAATAATCCACGTTAAAGCTGGCTGAGCACCTGCACCTCTGTCTCCCTTCCTCCATTGGGAGCCCTAAGCTAAGGCCTTCCCAGGTTCTTTTGGTTGGCCTGCCTCCTAACTGCTCCACTCTCCAAGCCATCCTATCCCTGCGGCTAGCCTGGTGAGACTGGCTACCACTGGCTCTGAACCCCTAGCCTTGTAAAATGAAAACTCCAGAGGCTTGTTATCAGCCAGATTTATGTATTTATCCTCAACCCACAAAATGCCCACACTCAAAACTCAGTTGATATAAATAAAAGCTACACTCCTATATGCGGTAAACATACCCTACATTGCTCTATTGCCCTTCTGTGGTATCCATAGTTACTTGTGACTCTTTCAGGCTACGTGGATCTGGTTTATCTTCTTCCTCCGTCTTCTCTCTGTCAGTTTCTCCCTCTGTTTCTCCTCTATCTATAACTTTCAGCCCCTCCCCCTCCTTCTACCGCCAATCACATGCTCTAGATTTATTAATTAAGATTTCACCTGACCTCATCTAGGTGTAGGCACTCTTTTTGAGGGGCCAGAAAAAACAGATAGCAATCCAGAACACATATTTATTTTATTTTTCTTTCCTAATGAAATCTATTTACACCCCTTAGTCCCTTACTCTCTCTATACCGTCCCTCTGTGGTTCTATGGATTGTAGCATGCTTTTCGTTGACTTAATAGCTAATGTCTACATATAAAGGAATACATTCTATATTTGTTTTGTGGGACTATGCTACCTCACTTAGGATTTTTTTCTAGTTCCATCCATTTACCTGTAAATATCATGATTTCATTCTTTTGATAGCTGAGTGATATTATGCTGTGTATATGTACCACATATGATAGTTTTTTCTTTCAGTTTGTTTATATGGTTGATTACATTTATTGATTTACATATGTTGAACCATACCTGCATCTCTGAAGCATATTTGACCATGGTAAATGATGTTTTGTTGTTTTCTTGTATTTGGCTTTCAGATATTTTTTGAAAATTTTTGTTTTTATGTTTGTAATGCTCTTTCTTTGTTGGCTATTTATGTGGTTTAGGATTCAGAATAACTGTGGCCTCATAAAATGACCTGGGCTATGTTTCAATATTGTCGCATAATTTGAAGAGTATTGTAGAAATCTATGCCAAAACCATCTTGGCCTGGACTTTGTTTTGTTTGTTTTGTTTGTTTTTTGTTTTTTTGAGTGTTTTATTGTCTGCTCCTATTTTATTGGGGCTTATAGGCCTATTTTAAATTGCTTATCCAACATTGATTTAACTTTTGTAGATAGTGTGTATTGAGAAAACTTTCTTTCTTTTCTTTTTTGGAGTTTTCCCAATTGGCTGTGTTATAAATTTTTCCAGATTTGGATTTTTTTTTTCATGAAGTCATGGTTTTTATTTATTTTTTAATTTATGTTAAACTCCAGATTTTATTACCCTCCCCATTCACCCTCTGGCTGTTCCACACCCCATACCTCCTCCTCACCCCACTGTCTCCAAGAGGTTGTCCCTACCCCCCAACCCCACCAGACCTCTAAACTCCCTGGGGACTTCAGGCTCTTGAGGGTTAGGTGCACCCCTTTGGACTAAATCCAGACCCAGCAGTCCTCTTCTGTATATGTGTTGGGGGTCTCATATCATCTGGTGTGTGCAGCCTGGTTGGTAGAACAGTGCTTTAGATATCTCCGGGTCCAGATTAATTGTGACTGCTGGTTCTCCTACAGGGTCACTTTCCTCCTCAGTTTCTTCTGGCTTTCCCCTAATTCAACCACAGGGGTCAGCTGCTTCTGTCCATTGGTTAGGTGCAAATTTCTGCATCTTACTCTTTCAACTGCTTGTTGGGTCTTTAGGGGTGCATTCATGCTTGGTCCCTTTTTGTGAGTGCTCTATAGCCTCAGTAATAGTGTCAGGCCTTGGGACCTCCCCTTGACCTGGATCCCACTCTGGGCCTGTTGCTTGACCTTCTTTTCCTCAGGCTTTTCTCCATTTCCATCCCTGTGCTTCTTTCAGACAGGAACAATTATGGGTCAGAATTTTGACTGTGGGATGGCAACCCCCTCCCTCACTTTATGCCCTGTCTTTCTGATGGAGGTGGGTTGTACAAGTGCCCTCTCCCCACTGTAGGGCATTTCTCTTTCAGTCCTGAGAGTCTCTCTCCTCCCATGTCTCTGGTGCATTCTGGGGAGTCTTTCCCCCCTTCTACCTCCCAAGGTTGCATGTTTCCATTCTTTCTGCTGGCCCCCAGGGATTTCAGACCTTTTCCCCCACCCAAGATCCAATCATGTTCCCCTCTCTGCCCCTCCCCCATCCCTTTTCCTTCCCAGGTCCCTCCGGATTTTGAGAAAACCTCTTCAGACTTATTTCCAAACCTCCCTTCCCTCACACCCTCTATCATTGAAGATGAGGAAGTAACTGCATTCAGGTACAAGAGACTCATAGTAAGCTTCAATAGGCCAAGACAAATGCTGTCTTCACCCTAATAATGTTACCAAATGATAACATAGATTCCTTCCACCAAAGATATTCTACCTTTAATCTTCACAGTGTTCAGTAGAACATTGTGTTTGTGTTCTATTCAGTGTTCCCGATAGATCAAGTCTATTTTATATGGAATTAATATTAATGTCCTTTATAATAACTTCCTTTTATCCTCTTGGCTCCTTGACGTCCATAGTGTTTGTTTTACACAAACTTTGTGTCTGCTTATATACATTATCTCTCTCTCCCTCTTCCTCTCCCTCTCCCCCCCTCTCTCTCCCTCCCTCTCTCTCCTCCCCCCCCCCTCTCTCTCTCTCTCTCTCACACACACACACACACACACACACACATACACACACACACATGTACATGCACACATGCACAGATTCACATACTATGTGAAATGTGTGTGTCACACACATGTGCATGTATGTGTTGGTCAGTATTGGACATTTTCCTCTATTGTTACCCACCTTCATTTTAAGACTGGGTATCTTACTGAACCTGGGGCCTGCCATTTAGTCTGTACTGATCGGCCTGCAAATACCTGGAGTCATCTGTCTTTACATCACCAACTCTGGGGTTACAGTTGTATGTCTCAGTGCCAGGCCTTTTCATTGGTGTTGGGGGTTCAAACTCAAATCATCATGCTGTACATCAAACATTTTAATAAATAATCAATCACTTAACTCTCAAGACCATATTGCCATGTAATGTCTCTTTCTGTGGTCTGGTTACAATGTAAACATGTTTCTTGTGTTTACATTAGTAAGTCCTTAAAAGTTATTCATTTCAAAACTTCCAGTTTGACATTGCATTCAAAACAGTCTTCTTTCAGTGCCTGTGACATATGTTAGTTATCCCTTAATTCTTGCTTTTTTACTCACAATGTAAACAAAGCATATTGCTCTCAACATTAAGATATATGATACCCCCTTATTAAAATTTTGTCCCTTCCTTTTCCTGCCATCTTCCCACTGCATCACCATGGTGTGCAGGATTGTCTTGACAGATGCACTCAAGAGCATCAACAATGCTGAGAAGAAAGGTAAATGCCAGGTTCTCATCAGGCCATGCTCCAACGTCTTTGTTCAGTTCCTAACTGTGAGGATGACGCAGGCCTGTTACGTTGGCGGTGACTTTGAGATCACTGATGATCACAGAGTCGGGAAGATCATTGTGAACCTCGCAGACAGCTTGAACACATGTGGAGTGACCGGCCCAAGTTTTGATGTGCAACTCGGAGATCTAGCAAAATGGCAGAACAATCTGCTCCCATCACGGCGGTTTGGTTTCACTGTGCTCACAACCTCGGCTGGCATCATGGACCATGAAGAGGCAAGACGAAAACATACAGGAGGGAAAATCCTGGGATTCTTTTTTCTAGAGATGTAAAACATAAATAAAAAACTTCCGTGGACAGTAGGGGGGTTATATATAATGTTGGGATCATGGTAATCCTTGATTCAGAAACCCATAGAAGAATAGAGCGAGGTTTTCTTGTTGTTGTTGGGTTCTGGCTTCTCATTCTTGTAGAAACACAAATACTGTTCATTACGATCCTTTGTAGGAGGCTGCCTGTTTGACTTCTGAAGAACGACTGTCTGCAGTATATCTTTTATCCCTCTCTTTGAGATTTGCTCACTCTTTATTTATTTCCCCCCATATTTTGGGCATTTGACTCTTTTATTAGGTTTCAAAAATAACTTACATTATTAAATATTATAATGGGACTCCCTCATTTCTATTTCTACATCCTCCCTCCAAAGCCTTCCGTGTGCCCTTGTTGCTCTCTTTCAAAGTTAACCCCCCCCTTTTAAAATTGTTGTTGCATGTGTGTAGGTGTGTATTTATTCATACATGCATACATACATGCGCACACTCCAGTCCATACAGTGTTAACTTGTATGTATGTGCTTTCGGGGCTGACCGTTGCATATTGGATAATCCAATTAGGGGCTCTTCCTGGAGAAGAACATTGCTCCCACTCTCAGCATTCCTTAGCTGCCTGTTGTTCTTGGTCTAGGGTTGAGGCCTCTTTAGCTTTCCTTCTTCCAAGAGAGCATGATTATTAGTGACATCTCTGTTTAGTACATGTCTAAGAAGCCATGTTGGTAAAACTTCATGAGTGTAGCTTCTCTTACATTCTAGGAGTCAGGATCTCACAGCAAGGTCCCTGTTACTCCAGATCTGGCTCTCATAATCTTTTTGTCCCTCTTCTACAATGGTTCGAGCCTTTGGTGTAGGAGTTGTATTGGAGATTTATCAGTTAGGACTAGGATCCACCAGTCTGTGTTTTGATTTGTTGTGGTTTTCTGATCATCACCTGTTGCAAAGAGAAGTTTCTGTGATGAGGGGTAAGTAAGAACGACACTTACCATCATCATCATCATCATCATCATCATCATCATCATCGTTATCATGGCCGCCACCATCACCACTAACATCATCATAGTTCTTTGACACTTTTAAACATTCATACATACAAACATACATACATATATACATATATATATGTATATACACACACACATATACATTATATAATATAATCTCATTACTGTCTCAACAAACATCTCTCCTCCCCCTGATTCCCTATGTTACCCTTCTTCCTCCTTCCAGTCCCTTTCCTAGATCTCTTACTTTTGATTTTGTTTTGTAACCAGGGCCATCTGTGTGACCATTAGCACTATCTCTTGGTGACTGATGTGGGTTACCAGTGAGTATACAACTGAAGGTAGTGACTCCCTCTCCCCCTAAAGCTATCTGCTGCGAGAGTTTGAAGTAGAGACAACGTGTCCCCTCTGTCCTTGACTGGCTGTTGATGGGCTCATTCTTGTGTAGACTCAGTGCAGGCATTCTGGTTGCTGTATGTTTGGAGTTGATCTTTCCAAAATGAAGGCATTTTTTTTTTCAGCTCTTCACTCTACTTTCATCTTCTTACATTCTCCTACCTGGCTTTTGCAGTGTTCCTTAAAACTTGAAGTGTGGCGTAACTGTCTCATGTAGGGTTGAGCCTTCAACATGACTCATTCTCAACATCTTGTGCCGTGGTGAGTCTGCATCTATCACTAGAAAGAGGGACTTCTCTAATGGTGCCTCAGAGTAGTATTTGTATATGTATATGAAGATAAATATTGATTTAGAAGGCAATTTGATGCTGTGTCAGTTTAGCTCAACAGTGGTATTAAGTACTTTTGCTAGGACTTATGGCTTCTCAGCCATGGGATTTTGTCTGAGCTTAAGGCAACAGGTATGGGTTTATAACTTTGGTATGTGCCTCAGACCTAGTTAAAACAACTTGTTATCACCTTAACTGGCATGCTGCCACTCTAACAAGTGAACACATCTTGCCTGGCTGGTAGGCATCATAGTTCCTGGGGTTCATAGTTGGGTAAGGCAGTTGATGCCTTTAAGGACAAAGCAGCTGAGGTATATAATCTTTCTCAGCCATATCAACTTGATATGTGTGTGTGTGACTGAGAAAAATGGCAAGAGTCTGTATGAATTTATGGCTTCTGGGGTCTTTCTGTCCAACAACTCATAAGAAGGTATGTCATACTTGGCAATTGGGCATTGTCCAATAACCAGTGGCTTTAGGATGGAATTCAATCTTTGAGTGAGATGGTACAGGTGCATAAGTGATTCTATATAAAGTAGGATTTCTCTGTACTATATAAACTAGCATATGGTAAGACAGGTCCCGGTAAACTAGAACGAAAGAAAGGATGGACTGCAGAATTTGAAATCCTGGTAAGTCACTTCAGTCCTGGTAAGTCAAGTCTGCCTCATCACCATGTTCCTTGTGTGATACTTCATGGTTCCCTTTTGTGGCTTCAATTCCCTCAAGAAAATACAAGATTCTAGTCTTTTGGTAATAAGCCTAAATTTGTTGAACCCTGCCAGTTTCAAAATAAAAGCAAATGGATTCAGTGTGATATTGTGCAAATTTTGATGAAGCAAAAGTAATTGAGTCTTAAAATGGCATTAGCTTTAAGCTATATAGTTTGGAAGGATTTGTGGTTTGCGTCTGTGTAGGTGTCCATGCCTGCCTTGTTATTATAAATAGAGCTAAGACCTCCCACCATGTCAGCTCTCTGACAGGAGATATGCAAACCGGTATTCTCTCTGCTGCTGCTGGTACAACAAACTCGAACTCCCCTTATGCTCATATGCGGGGTCCTACGTGCATGTTAAAATGATAAAACTTTACTCTCTGCAGCCGAGTTGGCAGGGCAGTAAACGGGTAAGACTGTCTGTCACGGCTTCCGGTTTCCCCAGACTCTGTGTGTCACTCAGAGCTGAACAACACGCTCTTTGTTCTTTCTCTGGAACTGGAGTTTGGGGCTCATCTGTCTAGGTCACCCCACAGATGGTCATGATCAGCAGTTATTTTCTCAGCTTATCTCTAGTTTCTCTGGAGGTGAAGAAGCCAAGGCCTTATGCCTCAGGAGCCTGCTAAGGGAACCTGCCCACACTGGTTTGTGCCAGCACTCAGTTGTTATCTCTGAGGTCAATAGGAACAATGGAGGAATTTGCTCACTTTATGTAACCTGAGATTTATGTGATTGAAAGTGCCACTCTTCTTTAGCATCTCATTCTGCCAATTTGTGCTGAATAATTGAACTTGAAATTAAACGACCTCATAAATTGAAAGGGTAGCCAAACCCAGACT
This sequence comes from Apodemus sylvaticus, assembly GCF_947179515.1. Classification (NCBI taxonomy): domain Eukaryota; kingdom Metazoa; phylum Chordata; class Mammalia; order Rodentia; family Muridae; genus Apodemus; species Apodemus sylvaticus. Next base: position 22,605,147 of record NC_067473.1, read on the forward strand.
GATATGTACTAAATGCATTTCAAAGAGCTCTTCAAAGCCCCAGGGAGAAACAGGGGGGAAGGAATGCTTTTAATTAAAACAAGCACAGCGAGGAGCAGAAAGGCAGCAGCACTGGACCACCTTTCCAGAATACTGTGGTTGCAGATGTGCCCCTTTCTGCTTGCCCTCAAGGTCAGCTCCGCTGAAACACTATCAGGAGGAGTTGGAAGGATTGCAAAACTCAGAAATCCCCAGACGGAAAACACTGGATTCTAGGTTTTTTGGAGTTTCATCTGTAACTTTTAATACATAGATTACCTAAGAGGTCACCAGTCCATTCTCTCTGTCTCTCTGTCTCTGTCTCTGTCTCTGTCTCTTGTCTCTGTCTCTCCCACCCACTTAATTTTTTTGAAATTTGATTTAATTTTATCTTTTTAATTTTTCACTTTACATCCCACTTACTTCCACCCTCCTGGTCTTTGTGTATCCCTGGTTGTCCTGGAACTCACTCTTTGGACCAGAATGAACTTGAATTCACCTTGAGATCCTTCTGCCTCTGCCTCCGAGTGCTGGCATTAGAGTCTTTCACTACCCCTGCCGGACTCTGTCTGTTTCTCATTAGGTCTGATCCAGTGCCTTTTAGATTTGGGGTCTGTGGACCTAAGCTGTTTGCATCTTGTTTCAAAGATCCAACTAGGGCCATCTCGATTAATTGTAGGATATGAAAATGCCACACTAGCAGGTGACTAGTATGTTTGTTAGTTTAAAGCACACAATATGGTATTACAATGTACAATAGGAGAAATGGGGTTTTTATAGTGTAGCTATGTAATACATGAGGTTTGTCACACAGTTTTCAGTGTTCTTTTTGTAGAGGGGAAAGTTGAAAAAATAGGGCTCTTATCCTTACCAATTCTACTGAGGATAATAGCAGTTTAGCCACTCACAACTGCTAATTTAATTTTTTTGGAAACATTGAAGCTTACTCGAATAGCAGATTCCAGCCCCGATTTCCTTTGCAAGAAGAATGCAGACAGCGTTTGGTTCATTGGTACACCTGGTTTCATTTAGCTTTCAGCACATAAAACAAACAGTGCCTAATCTTTTTGACAAAAGCGGCAAAAGGTTATTGTTTAAGCAAGAAGCATGATTTCAATTATTAGAATCGCACATACTGGAACAACTCTCTTTCAGACAGGCCTTATGTGCAGTGGCTTCTGCTAGCCCTTTTGATTGAGTTCTTTGATCCTTTGGTCAGGACGTCCAGCACATAATATGCTGATGTCAAGAGTTAGTGTCTGCACTAATTCTTTTTGAAAGATTAAATATGGAAAAATCTCAGTTATTTTTGATCACATTTCCCAGTGTGAGGGGCCCTGCTTAGGGCTTGTTTGAGAAGGCGAGGAAGAGTGCAGTGGAGCTGCTTGCTTCTGGCTAGAGTTCAGCCAGGGACCCGAGCTGCTTTGATACTGTCGGCATCCTTTATTTTGAATTGAGATGCTAGGTAGCAGGTACTTCTGGAGCCAGTGAATCTCCCCAGGCTGCCAGAGTCCATTAGATAAGCTCTGGGAGCTTTTTTGGTTTTCATCACTTGGGATGTGGTAGTGGCCACAGACATCGCCGAGAAATATCCTCTAAATTAATCAGACCTTCTCCTACAATTAAGAAATAGTTGCATAAGATGACAGTAGTGCTGGGATTGACAAACCCTGCTCTAATCCAGGCGGTGCATAAAAACAGTGTCTGTCAAAAAGAGTCTGTCCTTCTGAATACCGGACTAAGCACTTAGTGTTCTCTGTGTGCACTTGAGATGGAATGAGTGGAAGCCGCGCCTTCCTTTCAGAGAATGTCATCTAATGGGAGAAGCAGGAATGAACTAAATCAGTAGACTGAAATGTGTACACTTGCAAACCATGTGAGGAGATTCAAGTGGTGAGGAAGAGTGAGGTGGGGGCGGGCATACTTCAGATGGGTGGACATCAGGGACTTGTTGAGGAAGAGCCAACACATGGCTCTGCCTCATACAGTGTGACGTACATAAACAGACAGTTTAGATCTCACAGACACGTTTCATCTTGTTTTACTAGCCAGGTAGTGAATAAGAAAAAATGTGTTCCAGACTAGGCCTCAAAGTAGAAGAATCCTCAGTACAATAGTAGACCTGGGCATGCTCTGCTCACTTAGAGAAAGGCCTGTGACTAGGACTATGGGGTGGTATATGGCGGTTTGAGAAGTCAACAGCACCTTAAGGGTACTGATATTTGTGCTTAAATGACTGCTCAAAATCAATCATCCAAAGTAGACTTAAACTGACTATCATTTATTTTGCTCCCATGCCTGCAGTTGGTAAAGGACTGGGAATAGAGAGTTTATTTCTGGTCCTGGTGCATTGTCCTATGCAGGTTAACTGGGATTCTAGGGGCTCACAGTACGTGGCTGCTGCTGTTCATCACATGGTTTGGGTTTCCAAATACGACGGTAGGTATTTCTGGACATGTAAAGACTAAAGATACATATGATCATCACTGACTATTTAATTCAAGCTTGACAATTAGCTTGTAAGTTTCTATTATATAAGTTATATAAACTCAGTTTCATTATTTCTGTGAAAAATAATCCACCTAAAATTCAAGTGACCTCTCATATAACTTCCTACTCATAACTTAATGATGTCTCCAGGATAATTAAAGATAGTTTTAATGCTGGACAATTGAAGCACTAATTGATGAGTCATCCAAGGCTTGGGTGAGATCAGGTGCTATTTGAATCTCTGGTTGACAAGGTAAAACATCAATGAAATTAATCAAATGTTTACTATTTAGCATCAACTCAAAAATCCCTGATGTATACGCTATTAGGACCAGTGATGTAAAGACCAGAAGCCCTGGATTTTCTAATTTAATATTTACATTAAATAATCAGGGTAGGATTGTATTATAGGTATTATTTTATCAGAGAGTTTAAAGTAGAGCAGATCATAGTAGAGCAGAAGATGAGAGAGGAGAGGGACATTTAGAAAAAGGAGTACCAGAGAAGTTCATCTTGAAAGTTGTGTCTGTGGTTATTTTCTGAAGCAATGGGAATCGTGTGTGTGTGTGTGTGTGTGTGTGTGTGTGTGTGTGTGTGTGTGTAGAATTTGAAAATGGGAAACATGATATGAGCTCATTGGCTTTAAACCAACAAAGTATCTGAGCTTAAAAAGTCTCAGACAGAGAGGAAATTATTTGAAGATTTCAGGCAGAAGACATTTGTCATTTCTTTATGGTTGATTCATGAACAAATATATTCATTCTTTCTAGCATTCCAAGGAAACAGACATTTCCCTGCATAACAAATCCTTTTCAAGTTATAAGAGCTAATTCTATCTCAAGTTTAGAATGGCTGCTTTGGGATTTCTGTTTTCAGGGGTTTTAAATCCCCGACCTTCCAGATCTGCAAGCATTGTCTGAGTTGGAGAAAACTGTAAGCATTAGGCACTTTGGTTAATAGTTGAGTGCCCAGTTGTAATCCAGTGGAGAATGCCAGAGAAGTCGTTCTAATTGGTCTGATGAGTTGGACTAGAGAGTGAATTTTGAAGCAACATAGAAGTCAGAATCTATATAGTGGGCTAACAGATGTCCTTGGGGATGCAGAAGAGGAAGCACAGGCTTCTGTCTTATGTCTGATCAAACCTCTCAGGAGAAGCACAGGGTAAATTGAGGTACTGGGAAAGCAAGTATGTAGTGTTACCCAAGAAGCCTCCTGGGATTCCTTAGGAATCAGAATTCCCATTGAGAAAGTGAAGGGCCAGACAGTGACACTTTACAAAAAAAGAAAAATAAAACCAACAACAAGCAACAAGTTAACCACCTGATCTTAGAAAGTGTCAGTGCTAAACTCTAGAGAGTTCTGAAGGACCCCGGTCGTATAAGCGAACTGAAAGCATAGTGGATTATCAAACTAAAACAGTGCTTTATTTCTAAATGGAATATAAAGGATGAAGTAACAGAGCAGCAAAGAGAGAAGCAGGAACCAAGAGCGTGTGTAGGAAAAGAGGAGACTAGAGGGGGCGTAGGTGAATGGGCAGGCGTGGGCTCATGACTCAAAGAAAGTGAAGGCTCAGAGGCAATCTGAAAAGATTCCTGGACGGTTTGTCATTAGGAATGTTTCTTTTTTATAAAAAAGCATATGTAGAGGACTAGTGGAATGGTGATTGGGAAGGGGAAATAAAGCAATGACAACAACATCAATAACCACAAGAACTACAACAAAACCAGAGTGAAACCAATGCTCTGAGGGACGAAGCAGGAAGACTGCGAAGTGAGGTTTGGAGACGCTCTGAGTTGTTGATTCAGGAGACTGAGAGGGAGAGGAGTATACAAAGATACTAGGATGAAGGAGTGAGTGGAAAGCAGAGGAGAAATGATTAAGCAAATCCTCGAAGTATGTTCTTGATAGAAAAAAATCTGAGGCCTGTTTCTGTCGGTTGGACTTTCTGCCAAATGTCTTAGATAACTGGCCTTCCCTTTCTGGTTCTGACAGTTTGTAGATCTGAATAGTTCTCTTAGTTGTCAGCTTCAACGTCTTTCGGATTTAGACCATATGAAAATCACCCCCCGATATTTCTGCTGTCTTTTTATCTATGGGTGTCTAAGCAGCAGAGAGGCAAGGGAACCCTAGTGTGTGGCTTTACTGTTGGCTTTTTATTTGACATTAATGCTAGCATGTTTTGAAAAAGTAACAGTTTCACTTCTCTGAATCTTTTCTCTTGTTATTTCTTTTTTCCTCGGATTTATGGAATAAAGATAAAATTTTGACATCGGTTTATTTCTATGAAGATAGAAGCATGTGGTTGACTGAGCACATTTAGAGCACTTGGAATCTGTATCACCATAGTGTGTGTCCAGTGAGTGCCAGCTCTTGCATGTTTGTCATTAAATGAATCTTAGAAAAGATTTGAAATGACACCATTTTCCACATTCTACTACGGAAGAAACTGGAGTCCACATAGACTGGAAAATCTGTGGTACAGCTATGATCATATTGCTGTCCCATAAATCAGGATAAGCTGGTCCAACTCCAGATTTGACTTAATACTTATCAATTTTAGGTCTGTGTTTATTCTACATTCTTAGATAGACGATTTTTGTAACATTGTAAACTCTGCCCTATGTTAATGTCACAATTTGTTTTTAGTCTTTTACCTATATGTGCACTGTCCTAGGCAACTCTGCAGTGACATTATAGCTCTTTCCTCCCTTATTTCCACCTAGTGATTTGTGGAGTTCTGTGCACTGTGGTGGGTGAGTGCAGGAGAGAAGGCACTGCCCTTTCTGGTGGACTGTGTGTGTCACAGAGGAGTTTCCTTCTTACGTGAACCTAGGCTCACAATTCTGTGGTGTCCATTTGTCCCACGCCTTTGTTCAATCCCACGTGAGGGAACCGCAATCAGAGCTCTGTTTACTCATAACTTAGCACCACAGTTATGGCCCTTGGCTATTCCTCACAAACAGAAGAGAAGCAATAGCATAGCTATTCTTCCAAAATAAAGGCTTTCAAATGGGATTTTGAGTAAATTAGAAAGTCAGGGTTCTTTGACTCTCACCTGAAGCATATCGCTGCTGTGTACAGTCTCTGTAGTTAAGCGTTCTTTGAAAACAGCTGCAAGGAGAGAGTGTCTCTCTGCCCCTATTGTGTGTCTTGCCAACATTTCAAGGTCTTTCCTTTCACTTTGAGCCAATTCCTTGAGCTTTATGTGGCCATGTTTGTACTGTTCGTATGTATATATACAAACTGCTATATAGGACTTCCTTTCTGAAACTGCTATACATTGTTGTGATAATGCTGGGATTTCAGCTATCTTAACATTGGTCTAAAAGGGACTCATTTCATGCATAAAGGCTGGAGAGTACTGTGTACATAAAGTTGTATTGTACAGTTAATGCTAATGGTTGTAAATGCAGGTTTTAAGCTGGTATGGCCAAGTCTCTGCTTAGAAATGCTAGAAGCTAGGTAGCAACAGCCTGTATAATTGCGTCTCCTTTCATACCCTACAGACATGCTCCCCTGTGGTTGTGTTTTTTTGTGTGAGAGAGAGAGAGCTGAGAGAGGTTACAGAGATTGTGTAAGTTGGATAAAGTGGAGTCTGCAGGTTGACTTATGTATGGACATTTTCACAGCTCACTGGAGGCAGCCCCGCTCTCAGAGTGGGTGTCTTGACTTTTACCTGCCGCTTTCTCAGCCCACCTTAGAGTAGTAGTAGTTTTTGTGCAACACCATGTTGGTTTCCTTCTTGGTATAACACTGAAAGCACAGAGGAACAGCTCTGCAGGGAAATGGGTGAATACCCTGCGTGACCCCAAGGAGCACAAGTGGGCTTGCTCAGGAGATGCCGTGGACAAAGCGTGGGTGAACTTAACAACTTGTGTGTTCACATTTATGTGTTGTAATACTCGAAATGTACTATCAGATATTTTAAAGTATTTATATGTGGCTATGGTATTGGCATACTGGACATTTGTGAAATACTGTAGTGTGCTTACTTTATATTTATGAAGATACTAGTTTTTGATTTGTTTAACCTAGGCATCAGTTCATAGGTGTTATGAACTTGGTTCATTATCTTTTATTGCTCAGGATACAAAATACATATTTAGCTTTCTCAGATGGATGTTCCCTCTGTGATTATTCTAATTTTCATTCAAACTTCCAGCCTCAGCTTACACGCACACGCACACACACACACACTCATGCACACCCTGAGTATTCTGTCTAGCTTTTGTGTGCTTTGCTCTCCCCACTTTTGAACGCTTGCTTGTGGTTGGACCTCTACCCCCCTATTTCCCTATTTAAATGTCTTATCTCTCAGCATGTTTGCACACTGTTCTGTCTCAGAGGCCAATTCAAATTAGACATGCCACGAAACTTTCTACCTTTCTGAAGTTTATATCAGGCAACTTTAAGTCTTCTTCTTTTTGTTTAAACTTTGATATGGTACCCCACCTTTCACGTGCCTGCATAGGCCAGTTCTAGCAAGAATCCCACCAGGCCAGTGTACACCAGCACCCCTACACCTAGATAACCAGTCATCAGCTACCGTTAGCATGAGTACAGTCAGGCCAGTTTAGCAAGGTTGTTAACGCCTACCATTGCTATCAGCTACTATGTTTTCATGCTCCGGTTTGAATACCCTGCTGCCAGCCGTAGTCCCCACTTTCCCTACTTGGAATTGAGCCCAAAGTCTCTCCCTTATTGCAAAAGCCTGGCACCTATCATCATAATCTTATTTTTTTTTTACATGTGTCAGGATATTTAACACTTATTTCTGTTACTGCTTTTCTTGTGTCTCCTTGACTCCATCTGTATTAACTTATTCTGTAGCACCTGTCACGGTGCTATTAATAGTCCCTCAGTCAATAAATGTCACTTTATAGTGATGGAGGAAAAATGTTTAGGAGTGCTTTGATCGGAAGGAGGGTGATGATAAGATCCTGTGTTGGCTTCTTTGACACTGTTAGGAAATAGCAGGCAGGGATCGGCCGACCGGGAAAAGACTTGTTTCTTTTGCCTGCAGTCTCCGGAGTTCCTGCCTTGTTCTCTTGGTCTTGCCTTGAGCCTTTAGCCCCATGGTGGGGAGGAGTGCATGGTAAAGTGTCTGTTGGGGAAAGTGTGCTCACTTGATGTTAGCTAGGAAGCAAAGAAAGTGAAGAAGGGACCGGCACTGAACCATACACAATACTCACACAGTGACATTATTCCTCCAAGGGGACTCCTATTTCAATAGCCAGCCCTTTTCCATGATAGACCCATAAATGGATAATTCATTGATGAAGTCAGAGACTTTCTGATCCAGTCACCTCCCAAAGGCAAAACCACAGCACAAGGCTCTGAATGATGGCTTCGGGGACAGAGTTTTTAGAGTCAGGACACAGGAAATTAATTTTTTCAGCTAGACTCTTGGGTACTGAGCCTCAGTTTTCACAGGTCTAAAGTCATCTGTGTGAGTTCATGACATGTAATCTGCTAGTGCATTTGTCATGAATATAAATTGACTTTTGTTTACTGCCACCAAGTATAACACACTCTAGCCATGCCATCTCAGAGGTATGCAACCTCCCAGTCATTGTCCCCAAGTGGCCAGGCCCATACATTGTGTCCCTCACTATTCCTTCTTAGCTTTGTATGGGTGTGATTGCTTTCATTAATAAATGGAAATTTAGGAGTACTTTAAACTTATGAAGAAAAGACACACCAGGCAGTTTTCTGAAAGGCAATGGTGAGTGTGTTATAACTTGGTATTGTTTGGTTTCTTACATAGTTGCATTTGATAAAAAGTGCATCAGTGATCCATAAATCACATAAATGCGTTATGACTATTCTGTAAAATGCCACTCATTGGAAAAGAATTCACACATAAAAAATCTAGAAGGTATACACACATGTTAAAGAGGTACTATGGAATAGTGGGATTCTTACTGATTCAAATTCTGTCAGTATTTTTTTAGTGGCTACTGTCACAAACCATGTATCATGTTATACCTAGGATGAAACTCATTAATGCCATCCCAAAACATTTATTTTTCAGTTTTACAAACTTTATTAGGAACCACACAGAATAAAGAAACTCTTTTAATAGTAACTAATTGAATCCCAAGGCTATAGAGACAGTTCTGTGGGCGAAGAGCAAATCGTCCAAGTGTGAGGACCTGAGGTCTGATCCCCAGGACCTACCTAGAGCTGGGTGGGGTACTGTCCACATCTGAAATGCCAGGAATGTAGATGACACGTGGGAGGATCCCAGGAAGCCTGTGGGCCAGTCACCCCAGGATATTCTGTGGCAAAGAAGAGTTGTTATCTTAAACTATGTGGAAGGCAAACACCAATGCCTGTTCATCCTCTGATCTTCATATGCATACTCTGACGTGTGTGTCCTTCATACATAACCATACACACATACACCACATGCATGTACACATATACTCATATACATAAAGATAAATGATTTGGTCGTGAGTACCTTGGGAAGAAATGGTGGGTAGGAGCAGCGCGAGGAAAGGGCTGGGAGTGCTCTTCAGACCTCCTGGTCATTTCTGTGTATCGCCTCCCTGCAGTTTATAAGAGAATTGTTGTAGATCTGAAGCTCAGACCTTATGCCACTGTGTACGCCGTGTTCTCCAGAACGTGAGCACACCGCATGTGTCTATCATGCAGGGGAGAAACAAGGTAAATAAAGTTCCCCACTTAAGACCTGCTGCACAGAGGAAGCAGAAAAACAAATATATCCAGAGAGAGTATTGTTTCTGAGTTAAAGACACCCGCTCCTAGTTTAGTTTTGTTTTGTTTTCAGTGCTAGAGATGGATGGAACCTGGGACCTTACAATTGCTCGGCAAGTGTTTTGTACTGAGCTCACCTGCTGGATGTCTTTCTTTGTAACTTCTTGACTGTGTGTGAAGCCAGTTCATCCCACATCAGGCTAACCTGGACTCTGGCCCTACTGCTACATTTTGTAAGACAAATCTCTTCTCTTCTCTTCTCTTCTCTTCTCTTCTCTTCTCTTCTCTTCTCTTCTCCTTCTCCTCTCCTCTCCTCTCCTCTCCTCTCCTCTCCTCTCCTCTCCTCTCCTCTCCTCTCCTCTCTTCTCCTCACCTCTTTCCCTCCCATCCCCTCTCCTCTCCTCTCCTCTCCTCTCCTCTCCTCTCCTCTCCTCTCCTCTCCTCTCTCCTCTCCTCTCCTCTCCTCTTTCCCTCTCCTCTCCTCTCCTCTCCTCTCCTCTCCTCTCCCCCTCCCCTCTCCTCCCCTCTCCTCTCCTCTCCTCTCCTCTCCTCTCCTCTCCTCTCCTCTCCTCTCCTCTCCTCTCCTCTTTCCCTCCCATCCCCTCTCCTCCTTTCCTCTCCTCTCCCCCTCCCCTCTCCTCCCCTTCCCTCCCCTTCTTTTTTCACCAGCTTTAGGTGTTCTTATAATTGATCTGCCTTTAGTGTCCTTTCAGCAATGTATGAGTTAATATCACTCTTTGACTTCAATAGGTGCAGGTAATTTCTTCAGCTTTAGGTTGACACCCTACTTGCTTATAAAACAAATCATTTTAAGGAACACTTACTTTTAGCTGTCCAGTACTATTGTGAAGCCCATTTGTCATAAAAGATTTAAATCTTAGCATACAAACGTGGCCAGACATGTTAGTATTTTAAACTTCATTTTGGAGATATTAAATATTTCCCATAACTATGAAAGCAATTTCATAACTATGAAAGCAATTTCTCCCATTTTATTGAAGAAAATAAAGACCCTCCCTGCCATGTGCTCCTGGCTTACTCTAGTCTCAGAGCCTTTCACAGGGTTAATGTGAAATTTCCTTTGTTCTCTATGTGTCTTTGCAGGCAACTGCTAAAAAGCAAATACCACTTTTCTATGTTTGTTGGAGCATAAATCGCAGATGTGTATGTGTGTGTGTGTGTGTGTGTGTGTGTGTGTGCATCTTCATTAGAATGGGTAGAGAATACTCTGAACTCTGAACACCCCTCTTAGTGCCTCTTGAGGGCTGCATTAATTGTTTATCCTGCTGTTCTCAACCTCTCTTGATTTTGCATAGCTCATTTTGAACAGGAAAAGCAAGATCTCTGCAGTGAGCACCAGTTGGCTATGAGTATTCTGGGACTCCCCAGAATTTTGCAGAGAATCAGTGGTGTGCTTTTTTGTGCATCTCATCTGCCTTCGTTCGGTAGGGAAGCTTTTATCCTGAGAGTGGGAACGTGACTCCTCTCTTGCCACGCTCAATATGTGGGCCTGGGCCAGGGCCAGGGAACACTTAGAGCTCTGCTAGGAAAATGAGAACTGGACCAGGGCTTCTCTGCTCTCCCTCTGTATCAGCTGAGGCTGGGGGCACGCTCTAACTGGGATGCTATCGTTAAAGGAAAAGAATAAATGAATAGATTTCCCTTTCATTTTTAGATAGTATTGAGATATGACATATAAGAATCAACCAGAGCATAAGAAGTAATCCAGGACTGGGGGAAAAGATAATATCACCAAGAAAGGTAGCCATTTCTTTTTTGCTCCTTAAAGACAATTTTTTGATGGGAGGTGTGGGAGGGGAAAACCTGCTGAAGGTAACGAGGAATTTGAAGTGGCAGATTGACCTCAGAAAGAGAAAATGTGATTTCTCCAGAAGTGTGAAGTGCAGCCTTGTCAAAGCTCTCTGTGATGTGTTTCTCCAGACAAGTGTGCTTGAAAACAGGAAGAGGGCAAAACAAAAATCTCCACTGGCACTGCTATTTCTGATTGTTTGGTGGCGTTTGGACACTGTTTCTCTTCATTCTTGCCTTCCTGTGCACATGGGTCTGTGCATGGCGGGCATTTATGAGCATCACCTGTTAAGTTTCAGATCACGCTTTATGAATAGCTTCCTGGTAAGGAACTATTTCTTTCTAATGAAATCAGAAGTTTTCTTTAAGTCCTTGTGGTCTATTTCATGTCTGCGATGGACTCTAAAACTTGTAAGCCTGATAAGCCCTTTCTCCCCCAAGTGGCTTTTGGTCCTAGTGTTTATCACAACAACAGGCACCAAACTGGATTAATTACTTCGTTCATCACGCGTTTCGGTTGCTGAATACTGTCTTACAGCCGCTCCTATCTGCTAACTCCCCAATGGCTGTTTCTGGGTTGCTTCTTGCTCTCCCAGGAGGGGTTCCTGGTACCTTCAGAACCTCAGAAATTTGCAGTTCTATGCCTTCATCCAGCAGAAGGTCATATATTGAGGTAAATGATGAAAGTCTCGTGAAACCTAACTGGACAAGATAACTCCAGATTGCCTTAGTTATAAATGCAGGCAGGCCTCCAAGGAGCTCAGGCCTCAGATCCACGTGAAGAAGATGCTGCTGCCATAGAAAGAGGAAAGAGAAGAGATGTACTCACTCAACTTCTTCACTTTGGCTTGCATCATGGCTACCGAGGAGAGCGAATCAGGCTCCAGTGCAGGGCAGACAGGAGGGGATTATAGCCTCTGATGATGGAGGCTCTCTAAGGAGTCTGTTTGCAGACCTGAGATGACCATTCTGTAAAATTTTAAGGAAGTCTGTATTTGAAATTTATATATAGCTGTCAATTTTCTGTGTAAATTATGAAAAAAAAAACCCGGAAAGATACCAATAGCCCTGAAGTGTCTAAATGTTCAAAATAATGGGTGCTGTGAAGTGAATACAAGGACACGGGTGTGGCTTTCATCCTGTATTCCCTGCTTGAACACTTGGGACAGAATATTGTCTGGATGACTCCAAACATTTCTGAAGTAGAATCGCGGTTAATGGGGTGGAAAGAATGCTGTCATGCCTGAATACCTTTTTCTCCTGAGAGTATTAAACTGTATATAGCAGTAGTAGGCTGGTGAAGTGGTTTAACTCGTAAGTGTATTTTCTTGCCTGTAAATATTGATAGGTGTATTTGGTTATGTGGCAGGAAAGAAACTTCTAAGAAGTTTGGATGTGCGGTTGCCAGGGTGATTTGATAAAGGCTGGTTAAGGAACTTTAGAGCAGTAGGGTCTCTACTGCATGCTCTTTCAGTTCTTCTTTTGTGAAGTGAGCACTTGGCTCATTTGTTGCTACTCAGCCCCAACTGTGCCTGAAATTGTGCTAGGCACAGATTTTCCTGCGTAGTCTAGTGGCTGAGTAGAATGTCAGAATAGTGGTCACAGTTAGAGGGTTGAGGCCTGTGTGCAAGAGGAGCATTAGAAACTATCCTGAGTGAGGTAACCGAGTCTCTCTCTCTCTCTCTCTCTCTCTCTCTCTCTCTCTCACACACACACACACACACACACACACACACACACACAGACACCACATGGTATGCACTCACTGGTAAGCGGATATTAGCCCAAAAGCTTGCAATACCTAAGATACAAGTCACAGACCATATGAAGGAAGAACATAGTGTGAGTGCTTCAGTTCCTCTGATAAGGGGAACAAAATACTCACAGGAGTAAATATGGAGATAAAGTGTAGAGCAGAGACCGAAGGAAAGGACATCTACAGACGGTCCCACCTGGGGATTCATCCCATATACAGTTACCAAACCCCGACACTATTGTGGATGCCAAGAAATGTTTGCTGAAAGGAGCTTGATATGGCTGTCTCCTGAGAGGTCCTGCCAGAGCCTTGCAAATACAGACGTGATTCTCACAGCCAACCATTGGACTGAGCACAGGGTCCCCAATGGAGTAGTTAGAGATGGGACTGAAGGAACTGAAGGGGTTTGCAACCTCATAGGATTCAGAACAACAATATCAACCAACCAGCCCCCCCCCCCCCCCAGAGCTCCCAGGGACTAAGCCATCAACCAAGGAGTACACACAGCTCCAGCTGTAGCAAAGGACAACCTTGCCAAGCATCAATGGGAGGAGAGGTCCTTGGTCCTATGAAGGCTTGATAGATGCCCCAGTGTAGGGAAATTGAGGGTGGGGAGGTGGGAGTGGGGTGGGTGGAGGAACACCCTCAAAGAAACAGGGGGAGGGAGGATGGGATAGGGGGTTCAGGGAGGGGGAGTAACTGGGAAAGGGAATAACATTTGAAATGTAAATAAAGAATGTTATCCAATAAAAAAATCATAAAAACAAAGAGGAGCATGAGCAAGGTCTCCTTGAGAGACTGAACATCAAACATGACTGGGAAAGTGAAGAGGGGGGTGACACTGGAGAGACAGAGGCTCAGACACAGGAAGCCAAGGGCACCAAATAAGGGTGGGGCCTTGGTCCAGAGTGCACTGCCAGAAAGTGAAGAAGTGCTGGCCTCCCTGGGTTTGGGCTTTTACTCATCTGAGCACAGATGAGGCTAGGTTACCACTGCCTATAGGACGGAAACATAGAATTGGTAGTTAGGTGCATCAGCACTAACTTGCTAACAGGTTGGAGTTTCATTTGAGAGGAATCACACTCCTGGATCACATTTAAGAAGGTGAGGGGTACTATAATTGCAAGGTCCTTGGAGAAAGCCTCAAGGATCCTGGCATGATCAGTCTGAATTTATAGTGTTCTCTGGCTGTCACAGTTTAATGACTGCTTAGGCCAAATTAATTCAGTTTCTAGTATGGGGGACAGGGTATCTCCGTTTGCCCTGCACTAATACAGCACCCCTGGTGGTGTGTCCTTCCTGACAGACAAGCTCAAGGAGGACTTCTGAGGGCTGGTTAGCAGGAAGCTTTCAGCTGAGACATGGCGGGGACTCCCAATATCAGAACATTTTTGCATATTTATAGTGACAGGGAGACATCCACGTAAGAGACCAGCAAAGGAGGAGAGACTGTGAGACACCAACCGAGATCTCTATTTACCCCTCACAGCCCACTCATCCTCCTGCTTCCTCGTGTAGTCCAATGGCACTTTCTCTCCCTCTTCAGCCTGTTCCAGGTCAAGAGTATCATCCCTGGATTAGCAGATTCTTCCTCCCCCCTCCTCCATCTTTCTTTTGAGCATTTTTCTTAACTCAGAATCTTGCCCGTTCCCTCCCTGTGGTCCAAATGAATCACAAATTTATGTCTGGCTTAGATTTGTGTATCACGATCCAGACTCATAAATTTTATATCAGTGCGTCAGTTACATCTCCATGTAATGTTTCCAGCCCAGCATCTTACCAAACACAATTCTTGGAACGCATGCCCATCTCCAAGTTTTTAGCTTCCTTAACATCAACAAATGGTACCTCCAGCCACCCACATGCTGAAACCAGGAAATTGGAACCCGTCTTTTAATTTCGCAGCACTCAGCCCAGATCGTCCTGATACTCTAGAGGTTTTGTCTTCATGGGCTTCTTCTTTTCTCCTTGCGCATGGCCTGGTGTGAGTGCTAACCTTTCACTGGGCCAGAAACCCAGCTTCCTGACCACACTTCCTGTTGGGAGGCCATTTGTTGGAGCAATGGCAACTTGCTAGCTGCTGAACCCCTATGAAACTGCTCCACTTCCTCTAGCATTCAGGAACAGCCAATAGCTCAGAGGAAAGCAGGAAGGTCCAGTAAACCCCTCCCATCCATGGCAGAATGTTGACGGGTTCCATCTTGTGTAGGTCACTTATAGATACTCACAGCTGCTACTAGTTCCTGGAAATGGGAGGCATGGCATGTTCTGTAGAGAGCATGTTCAAGCACTCTACCATTCCCAGTCTCTCCTCCTTTCAGGCCCTCTCTGTGGGGACAATAACTACTGGAAGTCATAGTGCAGCAAAACCCTTGTCAACCTGTCACATAGCTTTAAGCATGGCCAGCCCTGTGTCTGATCTTGTTTGCTCATTTAATCTTTTCTAGTGTTTTTTGAGAACATGTCTCATAGAACATTTATTATTTGAAAGATGGGGACTTTCATATAAGAATACAACTGGGGGGCTGGAGACTGGATCTCAGCAGTTTAGAGCTTATGCTGCTTTTGCAGAGTATTAGGATTCAGGGCCTGTAACTTCAGTTCCAAGGGTTCTGATAGCCTCTTCTAGCCTTTGAGGAGATCTAAATGCACAGGACACACACACACACACACACACACACACACAAAGCATGTTCTAACATGACAAAATTAAAACAAATGTTAATACTTTAATAACACCCAAAGCCCATTGTTACTTTGAACTTTATTTATTTAGCCTTTTTCCTCCTGCAATGTCCTATAATTTGGATTTTTCAGATTACAACAATAAAACAATAATTGCCATTATTGGTTTATTATATCCTTTCAGTAAGCACTTAAATCTACGTGTGGTCAGATTTGGTTTGGATTTATTCTGTGAAGGATCATGAAAGCTTCTACCAGGAGGAGTATACTTTCTAGTAGCGTCTTTTTATGACCTGCACAAAGTAAGCACCTACTAATAGATGCCACTCACTACAGTGTCTTTACTCACTACATTTGAAGCTAAAGAGATGACCACAGAGCACCCCCATGATCAGTTGTTTCCTTAGTTTTATGATATAGTTAAAGGTTTAAGGATGTTTGATGTCTTTTCATTGCAGATACCATTTTACAAATGATCCAACGGTGTCATTTGACAGGTGGGAGCCTGTTGATGTCCTCTCAGAGTGACCCACTCATTTGATTTTTTTGATCATTATGCTGTACTCCTGGGATGTGCTCTGTCAAGATCATTATGTGCAGGGGTGTATTATTACTTATTTATTCCAAGCACAAACCCAAATCCTCACAATTAGTATTTGTTGAATGAGAGATAAATGTTCAAACTTGATTTAATGAAGGGCTGGCCTGTAGGAGAGGATTGGTTATTTTTGTTGTTGTTTGATGGTTGGGAACTTGCAGAAAGGGCGGAACTACAGATGGCACTTGTTTGTTTTCTCATCAGCACCAGGAAGAATGACATTTGTATGCCTGTGGAGGGGTTTGAGTCCCTGAGTCTTTAAAGGACTGCTTTGTTTATGGCAATGAGAGTAAAGGACCCATGCTGTTGAGGGCCTACTGTTGTCTGTGAAGGGTTCATTGTCACTGGGGTCTTCTGATTATAACATAACGTTGTTACTGTTGCCAGGTATTTCTAGGTGATTGACCTCTTACTAAAAGAATTGGAAATTTTCTTGGAGCAGAGTAGTAGTAGAGACTAAAGATACCTCCCAAACTGACTGTGGACTGTATTATAAGTCTAGGGTGTACATAACCCTCAACTGAGGAGTCCCAGGGCACTAAACTATCTCCTGTGCTAGCCTCCGTCAAACAAGCCTCTAAAATAGTTTATTAACTAATTCTAATTTTAGAATAGTACAAGATTGATCAGATTATCATTGGGGAAGTGTACAGAGTTCTGGGTTCTGTCATGAACATTATTAATATTCAAAATGTCTATTGTTTCTAAGCATTTCAAATAATAAGCTGTGCTATAGCAGCAACATTTTTTAAATACTTAATGGTTGCTGATTGGATGTACTCTTTGCCCATGGTATTAAATCCTCAGATTTTATATTCTTAGTCACATCCTAGTAAATAGACCTTATAGTGTTATTTTATGAGCCTTAGATTTTACTTAAAAAGAAAAGAATTTAATAGGAATTAGTATGAGTCTCCTGCCACTTCTATCTACATAATTTGATATATATTAGGGCAAGTGGATCCTAGAGTTTACCTTGAAATTCTAACTATTTAATTTTTAAATTCTCACTTAACGTAAGGTATGGGAATTAGCATTGTCAGGATATGCCAGGAAACAGTGAGTAGTTTTGAGGTAGATTCTCATTCATGTCTGAATAAAAAGTGTATTAAAGACAGAAGCAAATTACTTTAATATTTTAAGTTTGTAAAAATAATTTATTTTTTTTTATTTCATGTGCATTGGTGTTTTGTCTACATGGATATCTATGTGAAGGTGTCAGATCCTCTGCAACTGGAGTTATAGACAGCTTGGAGCTGCCATTTGAGTGCTAGAAATTGAATCCAGGTTCTCTTGGAAGAGCAGCCAGTGCTCTTAACCCCTGAGCCCCAACATTTTAAGTGTTAATACTTGATACTGAACATTTGAACGAGTTTTAAATGCAGTTGTTAATAAATGGAGACTGATTAGGATAGTTTTCTGAACTGTTTTATATAACTTTGCCCCAGATGTATAAACTCAGCCCCAACACTGCTCTGAGCACACTGAAGCTCTCTGCCACAGCCCCTGATGTGCCTCAGTGTCGCCCAGCAAACAAAAGCCAAGTATCTGGCTTCCCAGGCTACTGTTTTCCTCCGCACTTTCTCCTGATACAAGATCATAACGGACGAGGGAGACATAATATATTAAATTTCCCAGCTATATTAAATTTCTTTTAGGTATACTGCTTTAATTTCCTTGATATCTTCCAGATACAATTTCTTCTAGATGTTGGCACCTGAACACTGTTTTCCAAGATGACCTAGATAATATCTGCAATTTTGTTTCATTGTACTAAGTTGTCCTATTAATTTGAGGCAACTAACAGAATGGAAGTCCTCTGGCTTGCCTTTGAGAACACTCCCGTCAATTGGCATTCTCTCCGTGTACTATCTTTTGAAACCAGAAACTGTGTTTTGAGCAAAGCAAGGAGTATCTATTTAGGGGTCGTACACAAAAATAAAGGATGGATAAAATTTTAAAAAGCAGTAGGTAGTTGCTTTTTGTTTAAAAATTCTGCACTTTAGGCTTCACGCTCACAAGAGAATTAAGAGTTATCTACCATTAAGGTGGGGGTTCAGGGAATTGTGGACACAGTTTCTGAAGGTAGGTTTGGATCCGTGGTCAGAATCTGTTAGAAACTAGATCGTACTTCAGCTTGCCTCTGTCTGGCCACCAGGTCTCGGTTGATGGAGTTCCCCCAATCCCTGTTTCTGCAGTTCTGCCTTGTGCAGCATTTGGCTACTAATTCCTTGTGACATGCAGACCAGACTACAGTGCAGGTCCTTGACCTTACATTGTATCTCACAATGAGACCACATTGCAAATGGCGGTTGTGTCTGGAGAAAAATGGCTCCATGTGTTATAGCAACTAGAGGCAAAGGTGGCAATACCTCCAAAAGAATGGCAGTATTGACACAAGTTAAGGCATATTTTTCTCACCATGTTATTTATCTGAATTAATGTTCCCACTGGTAATCAAACCTTGATTGCCTTTTATTCATTAGCTTGTGATTTAATTAATATAGCTTGTTAAAGGAGAATCCTCAATGTTTTTCTGTAAACAGCTCTGATTTATTGATTCAATTTGAATTTTGTGTTTATTTAAATCATGGTTTGAATTACATGTTTTAAGCCCTCCTAAAGTAGTTTATAAACTACAGGATAATTAGAAAATATGACATTATTTTTAAACGATAGCATCTTAATTTCATACCCTTAAGAAGTAAAATACGTGCATTGCTAGTAGCTTAGAATTTTGAGTACTTCAGATAATAATAATAAAGTTTTAATATATATATTTATATATACTAAACATATATTGGCCATATATTATAATATATATTAAACATATATTGTTCATATATGTTTTTATGAAATTAGAAGATTAAAAATTTAATATTATTATTCCCAATGACCTTTTATAGAATGGTTGAGCCTGTGACTTAACAATTTTATGGGACTTAGAAACATAAGGCCTCAGCATTTGGTGAACGTCCAGACATGTAGAGAAAATCTAATTAAGAAAGAAGAAAGTCACAAAGACTCAGGTTAAAGAGCAATTTGATAATCAATATGATTCTTAGTGGGAAACTTGTGAAGCCATCCGCAAAGAGTGAGATGCTGATTTAGTGGTCTGTGCTTAGGTTATTAAAGGATTCTAAGTGTTTTGCAGTGGGTCTGTTAGGTGTAAAAAGGCTAATTAGCAAAGTATTCTACAAATTCTAAAACTTCCATGAAACAAAAACTTGTCACCATATGTATTAAAATCAGAGAGACTTACAAAACCCTAAAAGTATTCCCCCAAACAAAAGCAAAATGGAAGTTGTGAAGGCACTGGAGAGATGACTCATCAGTTAAGAAATTGTGAAGCCAAACATAAATGAAGATGTTGAAAGCTTTATAAAAGTTTTGCTGTCTCTGAAAATTTTAGAAATAAGTTTTCTACCTTGTTTTATATTTATTTGGCATTAACAAAGGGCAAAATCTCCATGAATTAACAACATCTGCAGTGATTCTGTAAAATAAACTCTGTATCTGGAAGGTTCTAGATACTGGACACACACTAGTGAATGAAGCAGTCTCTTTATATCTGGAACTTAAATTCTAAAGGCAGTTTTAGTTTCATGTGATAGAACATGTAAAATGTCAGTTCCAGCAACAACTGAGATGACCGTAGTCCACTAAATCCACTAACAAACTTGGGGCTGGAGAGAAGACTCAGGAGATGAGAGCACAGGCTCTTCCAAATGACCCGAGGTGGGTTCCCAGCACCGACATGCTAGCTCACAACCATCTGTAGCTCTAGCAGCTTGGATGTCTGCCTGCCTCTGGCATCCTCAGGCACCACATACAGACCTGATGAACACACTTACATGCAGATAAGCCACTCAGGCACAGTCAACAACATAAAAACTAAAAACCAATCACCGATCCAGCCAGCCCACCAACCCACCAACCAATCACGTTGACGTCTTAACACTTGAAGCTCCACTTCTTGGAAATTGCAGACTTACTTATTCCAGGAAACTAACTCTTATGTTTATAGAAGGTAGATTCAAAAGAAATGCTTTTGTCACCATAGAATAATACAAATTGATCTTGGAGAGGGCTCAGATGGATTCTGACTGTGCCAGCCATTGTTCTATTGCTGAGAAGAGACACCATGACCAAGGCGGCATCTCTAATGAAGCAAAGCATTTAATTGGAGGCCTTGTTTACAGATTCAGAAAGTTAGTGCATGGTTATCATGAGAGCATGGTGGCATGCTTGGCGCTGGAGCAGCAGCTGAGCACTACATGCTAATCCATGTTCCGGAAGACAAGGGGGAAGGGGAGGGAGGGGGAGGGACGGAGATAGAGACAGAGAGAGGGAGAGGAAGGAGGGGAAGGGCGGAGAGAGCACAGAGAGCAGAGTGACATGGCCTTTTGCAATCTCAAAGCCCGTTCCCAAGGACATACTTTCTCCAACAAGGTCACATCTCCTGTTGCTTCTACTCCTTCCAAACAATTCCACTTCCTGGTTACTAAGCATTCAAATATATGAGCCCATGAGGGCCATTCTTATTTCTACCGCCTCACCGACTTTAGTTGCAGCCCAGGAGTAAGTTACCTCAAGCCTTTGCTCTTGGCTTTCGGATATGCTCCTGGCTAGTCTGAGGTCAGGTTTGGAGTGCATGGCCTTTAGAAGCACAAGATCCAGAACTCAGTTCCTGGTACATACCGTTTAATGCTTCTCAGGGGAAATAGCTAGCTGTGTGGGAAGAAGGTGCTGTGTGTGTGTGTGTGTGTGTGTGTGTGTGTTTTATGGGTGAGAGGAAAAGGTCTGTAACTGAGGGGAAAATTCCAAGGCGTTCCTGGAATCAGTCACTGCCTCCTGTGGGAGCCACTGATGAGCTCAACTGGGCTGAGAAGTCTGTGCAGATGTCAGTTGACTGTGGCAGCCCCAAGCTCTGCCAAAGGCTGCCTTAGTTCCTGAAGCACAGTGTGAAGATCAGAGGCTCTGAAGCCAATGAAGTTCTTAGAAAAGTCAAGGTCGCTGAAGAGAAAACCGTTATGTCTTCCTTCCAGCAGAGACACCGGCAAAACATCACAAATCCTGGCTTCCAGGAGAAAGTCTGCACATGGTGGAGCCTATGTACCAAGATGTCCATATCCCATTGCCATCCCTACTATTAACAGAGTTTCAGTGGGCTCATGGAGAAGAGCCTCCTGGTAGTTGGATTGTGATGAGGACTTTGGCTTCTGGGTTTCCCTTCTGGTGCAGGCAGTTTTGTTTTTTTTTTTGTTTTTTTTAACAAGCATATGTTAGATATTGTGATATTCATTTTTACTTATTTATTTTAAAGACATTAGCATTAATATTTCAGACTCAGACACAGGATTCTCTGGGACCCATGAGCCCTTCATTTTGCTTCCTTTGAATATTTCTGGGAGCAATCAAAATAATAAGAAACTATAAGATTAGCAAACCAAATACTAATAACATAGAGAAGACAAAGGGAAGAAATGGGAGCTGCCATTGATTTACAGGAAAGGGAAGTTGGTTTCTGCTGTGTAGTATAAAATTTGAATTTTCATCAAAACTAATATTCACAGTTGTTGTATGTATTTTTACCTTGTATCTATATGTTTTAGGAATTTGTTATTCCCACTTTTAAAATTATGGGTAAAGTATATAAGAATATATATTCTATCACTGTAGATGTAGAAAATTGTGAATAAACTAAATGCCTCTCAGTTGAAGACTAGTATGAAATTAAGTATGTTACACTTATACAAGGGGATACAGTATATAAATACATATATATTTATATATATGTATATATATAGTGTAACATATACCAACATTTTCTATGTGGTTTTATGCACTATGCATATGGATATGTATATATTTGTCAATTTGTTTATGTGACACAAGAGTACCTACATAACTTAGGAATAGGTATGGAAGGTCTTTAGACCAGAGACTATATCTGAACAGTGATAAATGCTGGCTTCAGAACCTAGAAGCTGGCTGGCTGAAGGATCATGTCAGGATGGTATATTTTTCTTTAAATGTTTTTTTGCATTTTTTATATTTTCCTATCTCCTTTAAAACATTTTAATGAACAAGGCCACCAAAGAAAATATTCCACCAGGCATAGTCAGTGTAGAAAATAAAGCAATCAAGAGGACTGGAATATATAGTTATTTCTTTGATGTTGATAGTTGACAGAATTGACTGAATAAAACATTATCTCCACAGTGTAATCTACTTTTGATTAGAGCTGACACACGTGCAGAAAGTGTTTAAAAGAACCATCTGCTTCAGTTATATCTTTTGTAATTTGAAATAGTATATTCATCGAGTTTTTGATCACATAACATAAAACACCACTGGATCAAATGTAGTTATTCACAGGCTCTTATTTTAAAAATGCAGAAGATGGTATGGTGTGGTGTGGTATGGTGTGTGTGTGTGTGTGTGTGTGTGTGTGTGTGTGTGTTGCTGAGAGGGAAGAGTAGGGAGGGAAGATGAGAGACAAGCTTCTGTCCATGACCCTATCCAATACTGAAGGTTCAGTTTTGAGAAACAAAGGGAAATGTTCTCTGTACTGATTTGGTTTTAATTAGACTGAGGTTAATTTTCAAGTGGTTTTGTTGAACTTTAGTTTCACTGGGAGTGGAAAAAAAACTATCTCACCAAAATATGAAGTTTGATATTAGCCTATTAAACATGTGTTTACAATGTGAAGATTCCTGATGATCTAGAATTCCCAGCCTTCCTGAATTTAGCATGGCTAACGTGGGATAATCGTGTCACTGATATTGTTCATGCAAAATTTCATAGAATAGAAATGTTAGGGAGCATAATTAGAACCAGAACAGACATAAGAACAGACATATAGTTCTGCAAAGTCACTTTCCTCTGTCCTTTGGCTTCCTGCAGGGTGAACGGGAAGCTCGTGGCTCTAAAGGTGATCAGGCTGCAGGAGGAAGAGGGCACACCTTTCACGGCCATCAGGGAAGGTAGGCACCCCAATCTTCTCTCTTTGATTCTGTGGTGATGTGTGGCCAGTAGCTCGGTAAGTATTCTGCATCTCCAGACATGCCGAGCATGGCAGTGACATTGTGAAATGTCTCATGTTGTAATATCCACTCTCCCCCTTTGTCATTTTTCTAAGCGTTCTCTTATAATGTAGGAAACGTTTTACATAAGGCATTAGTTTTATGAAATAAAGTTGATCTGCCTTTCGCCTGGTTCACTCATGCATAGGAGGGTTTCACTTCTTAATGAGAGCCATCTTATTAGTGGAGATTTTACAGTTCGCTGCCATAACACTTAGGATTAGTAGCTTCACTTCTACATCATTTAAAGGTGCAAATTATCTTTCTCTAAGACCTCAGTCCATTCTCCCATCAAACAGACCAATGCTAGGTCCTGTTCTGATCCAAGTGATGTATTGGTGATTTGCCACCTAATTTTTTGAAGGTATTGACAAATTAAATACACTCTGCTATCATCTGGATTGTTTGTCATTTGATGATGATGATGATGATGATGATGATGATGATGATGATGACAACGACGACATTGATGCCACTGTTCTTCTTTCTCTTGTTCTTTCTCTTTCAGTTAAGGTTTCTTTTGCTGTGATAAAATGCCATGATCGAAGGCAACTTGGGGGAGGAAAGGGTTTATTTTTCTTATACTTCCGTATGACAGTTCATCATTCAAGGGGGTCAGGAGGGATCTCAGGCAGGGTGGGAACATGGAGGCAGGAATTGATGCCAAAGCCACAGAAAAATGCTGCTAATGGATCCCCAAGGCTGTCTTACCCTGCTTTCTTTTATTTCCTGGTACCACCTGCCCAGCTGTAGCACCACCCCCAGGGTTGTCTCCTCCCACATTCAATCTTCAATCAAGAAATTGTACCACAGGCTTGCCCACAGGCTAGTCTGATAGAGCTATTTTCTCAGTTGTATATCCATCTTCCTGAATGACTCTAGCATGTGTCAGGTTGTCATGGAACTAGCCAGGACACTTGTACCGAGTCCTATTTATTTCTACTTCCTCATCTCATTCTTCTCCATTTCACCTTCCTTATTACCATTTAGCTGAACTTCTTAGAAAGTTTATCCATTGTCTCCGTATTCTAAACCGAACACATACTTTTCTAGGTTCTTTGGTCTAACCTTTCAGCAGACTGCACATGACTGAGAGAATCTTTTCTGCAACACCAGAAACTCCAGGCAGGTTGGCTTTTCTCTTTGCCTTGTGCTGGCCTTTGAGTTTGTAGCGTCTAAGAAGAGAAAAGGGCCTCCTTTGCTGATAATCACTCACTCTTCGCTAATTTCATTCACTTCCTAAGTTGAGATAGCTCTTAGAAGCTGTTGACTTCCATACATGTGCATGTTTAGCTGACACCTTTTCTACATGTCCGTTTCTGGCACCCATCCTCCTGAATTCAACAACTTCAGAGAAGAACAAGGTATCACGACAAAGTGAGGTTGGTATTATAAATTGGCTAAAACTTATATCCAAATTTAATTCTAGTCTGTCACATCCCATGTATTATTCTCTACACAAGTAATAGCAATGCCCAGCGTTGCCTCCCCAAATTAGCCAAAGGCACTTCTGTTGGGTACACCTCTAAAAGGTGGCTCGCCTCTGTATCTCCTCACTGGGGTGCAGGCATTGTCAGCTCCCCCTTGGATTGTTGCAGTAAGTCTTACTTTATACTCTCCACCCTTTGCCATTCTTATTGTCTCTTCTCTACTTTGAAACTCTCATAACATAAAAGTGCAAGCCATGTTTTATTAATGACCCCTCTAACACCCTGCACCAAAGATGCTGGCTCCTTTTCTTTTCCGTTGTTCCGTAGCATCTCACTCAGGGCCCTCACATGCACTCTGAGGATGCATTGGATGCTTTTCAGTCGCTGCTTTTAGATCCCAGCTATAAACTCAAATGTTCTCTTCTCTGAGATATTCCCTTTGTCCACCCTGTCTAAAATAGCAGTTAACTCTTTTCTCGCCCATCTTTATGCCGTTCCCCATGCCACTAACCCTGATCATTTCCATTACAGCTCTTACTGGAATGTGACATATTCCCCTGGCTCTGTTCATATGTAGAGTTTTAATGAAGTTAGTGACCTTGTCTGACACCATCCCTGTAATAGCTTACAGAATGGCTTGCAGAGCATCATTAAGCTAGAGTCAGTAAATAAGATGGAGTATTCAATACAGATGGTGCTTGTGAGGAATCTGTCATCCAGGTGGCAGGCAGAAGATTGAAATAATAAGTCATAGAATAACATGCCTTCCCGTACTAGATGCCGGATCACTTCGGAAGTATTGGGAATCCTCAGGAAGGTTCTCCACTAGTGAAGTGTGCTAGGATGTCACCTGGACCTCTGGCTAGAAATGAGATGATCAGCTGATGACTGGATGGAGAAGCTACTGTCTAGACAGATGCAGAAAATGAGTAGACGTGGACACTCAGTGTCTTTGTCCAGAGTAAAGAGTGGGGACGATTTTCATAAGGTGGTTTCAGTTAGTGGTGTGTCATGTGACAGTCTGTGTATTTTTCTCCATAGGAGTGTTTTGTTTGTGCATTTTGATTCTGAATCTATTTGAAAATACCTAGTGGTCTGGGGATGGAGCTCACAGCTGTTGAATATAAACAACATAGTTCAGCAAGACACCTACAATCATAAGATTCTGAGTTTTATTATGCTAAATTTAGAACAGAGATGTATTTGGCTGATATTCTGGAAGGACAGTGTAAAATGGCATGCCCAGGGCACGTGAGGTGCAGGAAGATGGCACCAGAGGCCAGAGAGAGGCTAAGAGCAAAAGTAAGAGGCAAGATCAATGTTTTTGAGGTCAAGAATGTTCGATGCAAGTCAGAGGTTGACTGCTAGCTAAGGCAGTCTATACAAAGTGTGGCCTTGGGATCTAGGATTCTGGGTTTTAACTGTGAGGACATGAAACCACCTTAGCTGGCTGCCAGGCCTCGAGGACACAGTAGCTCAGATGATGTATTACCCATTCAGATGATATATGGTTGTTAGTGCCTCATAGTGTTGGAGGCTGTGAGTACAATGTCAAGGTACCATGAGTCTCTTTCTTAGAGCTCCGAGAGGGGATCTTTCAAGCAGAGCTCTGAGAGCGGATTCCTCTTTGGCTCATGGATAGGTGTCTTGTCACTTTGTCTCTGGCTTATTCTGCGCCTGTCTGTATACAGAGGTCTCCTTTCTATAAGGACACTGCTCACACTGAGTTAAAGCCTCAACCAATGACCTCATTTTTAACTTACTTCTGTTCATACACACAGCCAGCCATGCACTAAGGCACTGGGTTGGGGCTACAGCATACAAAATATTTTTGACTGGAAAAGGCATAGTTCAGTCTATAAAAGCCTTTAACACCACTTCATAGTTTAGGACCCTGGAAACCTTACTTGCAGAAGGTAGGGGTTGGATCATGTCATGGTTATAAACTTTCTACATTGATGTGATGCTTCTGACTTCCTGAGGATTCTTACAATTCAAATTTCTCATATTCCTGTGATGGACAGTGGTGGAAGGATTAAAACATTGCTTATTTTTTTAAATATTGTATTTTGAGGTCTTTCTTATAAGGCCTGACTTCTATGTGGTATTTAAAAATTACTTATTTGTATTTTATGCATATGAATATTTGTTGACATATAGGTGTATGCTCAGTGACTGTAGAGGCCATCAGAGTATGTCAGCTCCCTTAGAACTGGAGTTCTTGATTCCATGTGGGTGCTCAGAACTCAACTTTGGTCCTCTGTAAGAACAACAAGTAGTCCAAACCTCTGAGGCATGTCTTTATCCCCCGTGTTTTTAGTAGAAGTAAAATAACTTCATGATAATAATAAAATTGAACAATGAGTCAGTTTTAGATGTATATCCCTATTGTGATTTCTCTTCCTATCTATTTTTCTGCTTTTTGTGTGTAGAAACAAAGACTTGCTACTGCTGGCTGGTTATCAGTCATGGCTTTAGAAGCACACACAGTGGCTTGTGTGTGTATCATTCGGGAGGGTGTGACACTTGAGATAGGCTCATTTTCCACTGTGGAGGGAACATTATAGCTGGGTCAGTGAGAGGGAGAGAGCTGGAATTTGGTTTTACTCTATTCTGGTATCCTGGCCAGTTCTTCATTCTTAAAATGTCAGCAGCATGAAGACTGAGAATCAGGAAAGCCTCGTGCTCCGGGAAGTGGATTTCAAGGGCCCGCTTTCCACTTATCGGATTACCTTGGAATTTAGACTTTAACATAATTTTCACACAAAGTGGAAGTGCTTAGCAACCCTAATCTTGCTTAGATTTGAGTCTCCAGATGGACTTTGAATTTCGTCTTGTTAAGATCGAGCACATTCAGTGGCTTAGCTTAGGTTTAGGTACTTTGAAACTTACAATGTCTTTGATGGCTGCTTAGCGAAATGACGTAACTGGCAAAGGTCCGCTTTCCTGTTTTAACTTAGAATCCTTGTGTGATATCTTCACAGCTTGTGGTACTTCTGATAGAGGCTCATGAGCACTGGGAAAGGTTTGGAAGGGAGTGGATAAAATGTCTTAGGATCTTACCTTTTACTACCTTATCCTGTACTATCACTTTGTAGATCTAATATCACAAAATTTTTCTTAAGTTTTCTGATCATCAAAGCAAGGGAAACAGTTGTCACTTCTGTGGATTCTTGAATGTATAGTACTTTGGTTAGGTAAACATACACAGGCATCTAAACACGTTATGAATAAAATACACACAAGAGAAAGCAGTACCAATGTTAGACAAGCATTATGACACATGCGCATAATCCTAGCACTTGGGAGCTGGACTCAGGAAAGTGGGGAATTAAACAGCTGACTTAGTGAGTTCAAGAGCAGCCGGTGCTTCTCTCTATTATTTCTCTGTGTATTTTATTAGGTACCCTATGAAAATATTTTGTGTTTTTAATATCAAATTATGACCCTAGAAAGGAGAAGTTTTTTTAGTAGTTGAGAAGCAACTGAGAGGGAAAAAAAGCCAGCACCTTTTATGTTAGATGTTTGGAAATAACGTGCTTATAAAATGAGTAGCTAACTTTCACAGTTAACATTTGAGCTTCTAATTAAGATGCATATATATATATATGCATCAGTCCACTGCTTCTGTGTTTACATGATCTCCTTCTCTGTGTCTCACCCTCTTCTTAGAAAGACTCCAATCACTGAACTTAGGCCTACCTTAAACTAGAGTGAGTTTATTTTATTAATTACATTTGTGTGGGCTGTTTTCAAGTCAAGGCACACTCTGAAGTTTCAAGGAGACAGGGGTTTGTAGAGCTATTTTTCAATGAGCTACAGTTTTTTTATTCTTGTCACAGATGATATTTGAAATGTCCACAGATACATTTGAATGTGGCAGGAGACTACAACTGCCCTTGTCCTTCGAAAGCTTAGCAGATAGATATACAATGTAGGGTGGTCACATTTGCCATTCTTTTCTTCTTAATAGAAATACATATGTGACAAATGAGTGAACATTACCATTCATTACCATCCTCCAAAGTGACTTGGCTGTTTGTTATTTTTCGTTTTCTGTATAAAAATACGATTTTTCCTGTGTGATTACAAGACAAGGTCTATGACTTGTAAGGAGATGAATTGTCATATCAGTCAGCACGATTAAGACATTGGTGGTTAGTTTGGGGTTGGCAGCAGGAAGAACTTATTCCCAAGGCTACTAAATATATGTGGAATGATAAAGGTCTGTTCTTGACAGTTCTTCAAATTGATTGTTGTGATTTCAGACACATTAATTCAAAAGATTAAATATTATAAATATTAGCTTCCCAGGCCATCCCACAAGGATCTGTTTGTCCAGGTAGATAGTCTAATGAATATAATGAATAGGCTAATGAATCTCCTCTGGTCAAGTAGGACAGACTTGATATGTGTGTAATCATTCTTGGTTATAAACTAAGTCCTCTTGTCAAAGGACTGGATGCCAGGACACACCCCCCCATCATCCATCCCCCCAATGGAGAAAAAGCACCTCTCATTGCTGACAGGGATACCCCCTCTCCCTCTCTCCCTCTCCTTCTCTCTGTGTATCTCTCTGTGTCTCTCTTTGTCTCTCCACCTCTGTCTCTCTCTTTTCCTCTGTTTCTTGGACACAGATGCTCTTGTGCTTGGCTTTCTGGAAGGACTCCATTGAGAAAGTGTGCACAGAGGGGAAAAGGGGCTCCCAGGACACACCCTTCTTAACAGATCCAGAGAGCAATGTTGGAGAGAGCTGGGAGGACTGCTGTGGTTCCACATTTGTGTCTTATCAATATCTAATTGTTAGGAGATCAGTAAGTGAAGTTTTAGCTATGTTTTCCTCTATATCAACGCAACATTTGATTACATGCAGTAAGTAACAGAATACATTGTCTCTCATTGGTCTTAGTAAGTTTAGGATTTATCAGTTCTGAGCTGAGCTTGGACATTTTTGCAATTAGCTGTTTTTTTTTTAAACAGATTTTTTTGGTAAAGCCAGTATTGTATGAAATGTAATAATCCTATTTTGGAAGCTGGGCCAGGCCATAGAGATATCTGTCCTCAGTTGTGGCTGGGTGGGGCTCCAGAATGACTCTTAGGTTGGGTTTTAGTCAATAGGTCTAGTGACCACCACAAGTCAGCTTAGTCTACTGCTTTAGTATGAACCCTCAAGCACAGCATAGATAGATTCAAAATTGCTTGGATTTCTGCCTGGAGAAAATGAAAATACTACTAACTTTATTGATCCCAGAAGATGTAGCCATTAAGTTCATGATGTGATCAAATAAATACAATCAAAGAATTAAATTTCTTGGAAATAAAGTCCATTACCAGGAAATGAAAATTCAGAAGAAAATATAGATGGTGAATTTAAGTAAAGTTCTCAAAAAGAGGATCAAGAAGAGTTACTTTTTCTGATGTGTCTGAGTGTAAATAGTAGAGGTATAAGTTTTCTTCTGTATTTCCTAGTTTTGATCTCTTTGGTACTGAAGGTACTGTATGTCCATCTTTTGGATGTCCTGTGATCTTAATTATCAACCTAAATTTCAGAGTCAGATGCCTTGAGTGATACCTTTGGGTGTTTGAATAGGGAATCTTGTTTGGTGGGCTACACAGACATATGATGGGGATGATTTCCCCTCCACCCCAACACACATACTCACCTACTTCCATTTCCTTGCTGATCATCAGACACTAACACAGGATAGTATTTTTGAAGGAGGCTTTGGTTTTCATAGGGAAAGATAGCTAACCCTCTTCCCTAGCGAATTTAAGTTTGATACTTAAATTCAGTGATTCAGTAAATTCAGTCCTCAGGAGGAGGACTGGGTAGGATGTGGGTTGCAGGGATTCTTGTCCTTCAATAAGCGTGTTTTCATTCATCTGTTTCTTGGCTCAGATCATGTAGCTGGTGTAAGAGAGACTAAGAGCTAATGAAATACTTAAGGGGTAAAGACAAGCTTTGTTTTCCGGAGATGGATGTGTGGTTCTGAAGAGGATCAACTCACTTGCAGGGTGAAGTGTCTATTCAGACAAGGGGCTCAAAGACCGTGGGCATGGGGTCTTCAGGATGGCATCCAAGGTTTTTCCTGGGACAGGGGCTAAGTAATCGAGCCTCTGCTCAGGAAGAGCCTATGGAGAAGGACAGAGGACAGGAAGACACAAGGACTGCAGTCTCACAGGCGTCAAGTTTGAAACCTGGCATTCATGTGCCATTTGTTTTCATGACCGCGCTGCTGTTGAGCTCACAGACCAATTTTGCCTCAATTGAAGAACTTACTGGTCATATTCAGGTGTATGATCTGAATATTTCACTATTGTGAGGTAGGTTGAAGTTATCATTCTCATGTTTTGAATTAAGAAGCTCGAGTCGCCAGATATTTTTGTCAAAGACACCAACACTAGATACAAAGTCTGGTGAACTGTCCAGCACATAGTAGACCCTCAATAACGATTAAGCAACAAAATGCCTGAGTACATTCCGAATCCTTCCAGTGTTGCTGCTGAGATACAAACTCATATGATTAAAGTTATGCAGATTGTTGTGATACAGCTAAAAGAGAGGGAGAGCGAGCACGAGAGAGAGAGAGTGAGAGAGAGAGAGAGAGAGAGAGAGAGAGAGAGAGAGAGAGAAGACTTGAAAAGACACTATATCAGTCATCAGTCAGAGAATGTTGACGATTGTACCATTAGCCTTTTTGGTCAGGAAGAATTGCTTCAGTTTTGCACTTTCAGTTTCTTCATTTCTGAAATGAGCATCTACAGAAATGCACCATCTTCTTATAAACACTTTTGTAGCAGCCTCCAGTTACAGTTCTGTTTACTAGGCATTATTTCACAAAGGCCTATTTATTTATCCCAAGCCTCAACTTCCTTATCTGCACCTTAGAGATAATTCTTATCTGCATTTACCATAGGATTGTTGTGAGAATTACATAGGATAGCATCTTTAGTAGCTTGGCAAGGTAAAAACTGAAGAGGTCTATAGGGAATTTTAGGCAATTAAAAATGCGTTCAGGTGACGGTTGTTATGTAATCCTTCAATACCAAAACATCCTATCTTACCTTATGTTACCAGTTGACAAAACAAGATGAAATTTAATTTTCTTTTTCAAATTTAACCAGCCAAGAAAGCAGCTGCTTGGCTAAAAGAAAAATTTTAATTTTCAAAATTAACTAAAAGAAAACCACTATTTTCATAGGCTGTAAAGTCACGTGATCCAACAGCTTTCAATTTTTGTTGATATTAGCTGGCAGACACCCATTACAGTGTTCAGACTCACAAAGAATAACAATTGAGTCAATTTGCATAAACTTACTTAGAATCATAGTCTAGACTCATAGATTTTTTTTCCTTCCATTTACAAAATTTTGCCTGTCATCTGTAAGAGGCTCTATAGCAATTCATGTTAATTTTTTCAGTGACAGACATAAAGGAATATTATTAATGGTTTAAAAGAACTATTTTAGCACAGTAAATTCAAATCTCATTACAGCATCTCTCTCTCTCTCTCTCTCTCTCTCTCTCTCTCTCTCTCTCTCTGTGTGTGTGTGTGTGTGTGTGTGTGTGTGTGAAACACTGATGATACAATTATGGATTTTTCCAGTAGGTAAAAGATTGAGGTTTGTAATATTATTTGAAATTAAATCCCTGAATATTTAAAACTGTCTAAGATTTCCTGTGTAGTTCTTCAGTTCTTGCCCAGGCATGCTGTTAAACATGCTATCTCATATATTTCTCTGGACAATCCTGAGTTAATATGTCAGTACGGATGTATCTACGCTGCAGAAAAGAAGATGAGGCTTGGAGATAAATAAATTGTATTTCGGTGCATATTTTGCTAGGAAGCAATTGTAACTGAGGTTCTTAACTGAAGTATTTGTTCGAAAACAATGAATTCTTCACTTAAAAGTTTCTTGGCTAATTAAACTATGTTGAAAAATCACAAAAGCTATATTAATAACTTATAGATATAAATTTATTTAGTATTTATTCCTTGTAGGATAGTTGTTAGCATAGCTACATATTACTTTAGTAATTATTGCCACCCATTTACTACTCCTGAGTGTTTGAGATGTTCCATTGTTGTACAACATTTCATGTATGCTACTTAGCAATGTCAAAGTTAGGCAAACTGAACAGGAGTTCATGGACAATATCATGTTCGCTGATGGAATTTGGTGTTTTATGGATCTTTAGGGTTCACATTTGAATCATATTTTCTTACATTTAGTAAGTAGTCAATAAAGATACCAAATAATGTGATTTTTAGTGCTTCTTTTGAAAAACAGATACATTGTGTATAATGGAAAGGGAGAAAGAATTGGGCAAAGCATGATTTTTAAAGTACCATAAAATTCTATGACTCCAAACATGTCAATAGACTACAATTCAAAGAAGCACAAAAAGACCCACTGGTGGATTTTTTTTTTAAAAGTAAAATCGCATAAAGAACAAGACAAGGGAAATTTTGATGGTAGGAAGAGACAAGCAACTCATTATAGCAGAGAAAACTACTCACATGAGCTGACCTTTCATATAAAGTAGCGGTAGCAGGAAGGGAAAGTACTGACATACTCAAAAAACAAAAGAGAAGAAAATGAAAACCTGTCAATTAAAATTCTACGTGTACCAAAACAGTCCTTGGAAATTAGGCCACAGCTATGTCCACATCAGCGGAACGTGAGTGAGATGCTATGGGAAGCATGCAAGACTGGGTGCAAACAGCAAGAAATCCAATTCTTTAGTGTAAAACTGGAATCTTGGAAATGGCAATATGCTTGTAAATATTAACAATTCTACAACATTTTATACAGTCTGTAAGATAATAGACTATTTAATGGAGTGATCATAGATAGCATTGTTGGATATATGACATATAGATAACGTTCGTGTGGGAGAGAAAAAGCTACATTTAATAAGTATTAATGCAATATTATCCTGGAGCAAACTATAATCAACTTATATATTAAAATTCCTAGCATAATCACAAAGAATATAATATGATTAAAAAATCAGCAAAATATGCTTGTATTTCAGTGTATAGTGAAGAAGACTAATGCAAAGATGACAGTGAGTAGGGACACAGGGAAACATTTGAACAACCCTGAAAAGACGAAATGGACAAGGATAGAACGCCATCATCTCAACACTCGGCATTTAAGGCACCACAGGAAAGTGTTCCAGACTGAGTAGGAAGAGACGAGTCGACTCCATACTTCCTAGAAGAGAAGAGCCTTAGTTCTAGTTACTCAACAGGATAAAAACTGAGTAAGATATGTGAACTCTAATCATAGGAAACCTGACAAGATAAAAAAATATAATAAATACTGACAGATACGTTTGTAGTTTTCCTCCAGACAGAGAGGGACATTTTACATGAATGGGAGGTCACCATGAGCATGAGCTCCCCATTAGAAACTCATAAACTTTACAGCAGAGTTCGAACACAGGGGGATCATAAAAGAAATAGACATTTCAATAGTCTTATTCATACATTTATCCCCAAATATTGGAATTTCAGTTGGAAGAAGCCAACCAAGATGTAGAAGATAGAAATGATATGGTAATCACCTTGACACATAGATCCAAGGAGAATATGAATTCATTAAGCTTAGGAGCAAACTGAATATTTTCCAGGATACATCACAGATTACACTTTAACAAAAGTCTGTGTAAAAGGTCTGAATTCATCAAGGTGTAACTTCCATCTGCTGAGCAATTACATTGAAAATGAAGAACAAAAGGGAAATTTGGAAAATTGAAAATTCTGGCCCTGCCCGAGAGCCTTACAGATACAGAAGCAGATGGATACTAGCAGCCAACCATTGCATTGAACGCGGGGTTCCCAATGGAGGAGTTGGAGGGCAGGCTGGAGGAGCTGGGGGTGGGGGTGTTTACAACCCCAAAGGAAGAATGATGATGTCAGCCCACTAGAGGCCCCAGGGCTCCCAGAGACTAAGCCATCAACCAAGGGGGCACACATGGTTCCAGCCAAAAGAGTGGCAGAGGAATTCCTTGTCAGCCATCAGTGGGAGGAGAGGTCCTTGGTCCTGTGAAGGCACAATAGATGCCTTAGCATGGGAAAATCGAGGGGGGGGGTGAGTGGGAGTGGGTTGGGTAGAGGGGCATATTCTTGGAGGCAGTGGGGTGGGAGGATGGGTTAGGGGTTTTCGGGGAGGGGGTAAACCGGAAAGGGGTTTAACCTTTGAAATGTAAATGAAGAATATATTCAATAAAATTACAAAAAAATTGAAAATTCAACAATGCATTTTGGGATAATTTATAGATAAAAGAAAAATTAATGCTGATATTTGATATCAATGAAAATGAAAATATCATCAAAATTTGTGGGATGCAGATAAGTCAGTGTTTGGGAGAAAAGGCTGAGCCTCTTATGTAAACATTTTAGAAAAGAAGCATGATCTCAACTTAAAAAAAAAAAATCTCAGCTTTTGCCCTAAACCTGGTGGAACAGGGCAAACACAGGGAGAATAATAGTCACAGTAAATAGGGAACAGAAAAGCAGGAGAGAAGCCAGTTAAAACAGAAAGCTCCTTTTCCTGTGGGTATATTTCAGCTAACTGACCACAATGAAAAAGGTACAAGTTACTACAGGACCAATGAGCGAACATCACTATTGACCTTCAAGGAATCATGGGTCTCTAAGGGCTATTATGAGCAGCGTAATGCTAACAGACAGTTGACCTTAAATGGACAAATGGCAGTTTTTACAAAAAAAAAAAATGTTGTTCTGACAATTAGATGCTTAAATGCAAAATACATCAGTACTTAATTTGCAGCAAATACCAATTTCAATACAAAGTTTATGTCTTCTTAAATATAAAAACTCTAGAATCTCTGGAAACAAACCTGCTGGAAAGCCTTGTGATTTTTGGATTAGAGATTAACTGAATTTATGGAAAATGATTGTTTATCAATTGAAGTTTGATCCTTGAACACAGATCTAGGAAGACAAAGAGACAAGTTTTAAATCAGAAGAAAATATTGCCAAGTAATGTACTTCATAAAGGATTGACGTAGCCAGGCGCTGGTGGTGCACGCCTGTAATCCCAGCACTCTGGGAGGCAGAGGCAGGCAGATTTCTGAGTTTGAGGCCAGCTGGTCTACAGAGTGAGTTCCAGGACAGCCAGGGCTATACAGAGAAACCCTGTCTCAAAAACACCGAATTAAAAAAAAAAAATTGATGTCTAAAACATATAAAAGATACCCAAGTTAAATAATGAAAACAGCCATGTGTTGTAGATTGGATTATAAAATTCAGGCACAAAGCCTGTTGTAGAGTACGGTAGAAACCATTGGCAGGTCAGGATCTTTTGAGAGATAAGCCTCCTTCGATGCTGAGATCACAAGGCTCCATCTCCAGGCCCAGGGGCTGTCATTTCTTGACAAAGAGTTATAACCACAACATACTCTTTGCTTGATGCAATAAAGTAGCTCAATATAAGAAAAAAATCATTATATAACTTATACAACTAAGAAGTTAATTGTATGTGGCAACTGACAAGTTGAATTTTTATGGCTTGTTAGGGGAGAAGCAGCTGGGGGCAGGAATGCATTGGGAGAAGAATGAATGCACCTGCAGTTTCTGGCCTGTCTCTAACCCATCCTACCAACTCTACTTGAACCACATCTTTTTTTTTTTAATATTTTTATTTTCTATATTCTTTGTTTACATTCCAAATGATTTCCCCTTTCCTGCCCCCCCTCCCCATATGTCCCATAAACCTTCTTCTCTCCATCCCTTCTCCAATCACCTCCCTCCTTTTTCTCTGTCCTTATATTCCCTTCCAATGCTAGATCAATCCTTTCCAGGATCAGGACCCTCTCCATACTTCTTCATGGGACTCATTTGTTATGCAATTTGTGCCTTGGGTATTCAGGGCTTCTGGGCTAATTAATATCCACTTATCTGAGATTGCATTCCATGTGTATTCTTTTGTGATTGGGTTGCATCACTTAGGATGATATTTTCCAGATCAAATCATTTGGCTAAAAATTTTGTGAATTCATTGTTTCTAATTGCTGAGTAGTATTCCATTGTGTAAATATACCACATTTTCTGAATCCATTCCTCCTTTGAGGGGCATCTGGGTTCTTTCCAGCTTCTGGCTATTATAAATAAGGCTGCTATGAACATAATGGAGCATGTGTCTTTATTGCATGCCCAGGAATCCTTTGGGTATATGCCCAGGGGCCTCATTAGACACTGCCTCTTCGCTGACATTCTGTAGCCTTTAATAGTGATAGACCCTTTCCTTTTCTTTCTTCTTGGTTCTTTGCAGTTTGTATCACTTATACACTTATATTTCTATGCTTAACTTCTTTATGCTTTCTGGACAGGTGTGCTCATCTGTGACCTATTGGTAACGTCTTGGTACCTTAGAGGCTGTGTTATGAGACAAGAACAGACTCTTCAGATACCTGCGTTCCCCTACAGTTATCAAAATGGAGTTAATACAGAGACCAGGTAGTGACTTAATAGATTTTAGGCAGCAACTAATTCGCCGTGATCGTTTAAGAATTAAGAGTGGAAGAGACCATTGGCATAGTCATAGGGTGTGGTCTGAGAAATGAACAGAGGGGAGTGGATGCTAAGTAGTTAGCTAAAGTAGAGATATTCTCCCTACCACCTAACCCCACGAGTTTGCCTGCCTAGAGGGAGATCTACCTTCTGAGTGGGTGTGTAGGCTACTCAGAAATCTTCTAGTGCAAACCCCGCCTATCCTTGAGTCTCTCCTGCCATGAATTGGAGCCTTGTCCTGATCAACATTTTAGTTTCTATGGTTACTTTTCATTTTCTTAAATTACAATTGTGTTTGGGACCTACATGACAACATGAAGGGAGAGGAAGACAGAACTAGGTATTGATTGCCTCCATTTTGGGAGCATCAGAGAGAAAGGAGAGCATACGGTGATAGGCCATCGTGAGAGTTGTATGGTCAAAGGTACAGAATTCATGCTATATTACACCTGACGGGGTAGACATTTAGCTGCTGAAGGGATGAATCCTGGTTTGTGAGGGCTGTGAAGAGCATGAGGGATCATGTAATCTGATTCTGTCATCTGCAGAAGATCAACTGCATCCTGGGTAGAAGGGTTAAAATGGTCTTGATCAGTAGAGCTCAGACCTGAGTTCAAGTCCTGGGAGCAATCAATTGGAGGAGACAGACACCTGCGGTGACTCAGCTCCCTAGAATGCTGCCCTTACCTCAGAATTGGACCCATCTTCCTGTGGAGTACCAAAAAACAACAAAAAAAATTAGGCCATTCAGATTTCTCTCCGTTGCTCATATTCTTGTGACATTTTAGAATGCAGTGGATCTCTTCTTAAAACCGTCGAATAAGTCCTATCTAAATTTATAAAAGAAAAAATCCTAATTAATAACACATGGGAGAGAGAAATGCACTATATAGTATAGTGTGGGAAAAGTTCAGTAGGACAAATAAAAGGAAACTTTAGTATGGGATATTTATATTTTTTGGATACGTGCCAACTCTGGCAGTTCTCTGAATATACCCAAGAGCATTGAGTTGATAGTAGTACTTTTTAAAAAGCCCTAACATTTTTGAACAGGACCCAAGGAAAAGAATTAAAGGAAATACTCAGCAAAAATTTGGCAGTTGTATCTGTGAGCCTGTACGTGTGTTTGTGTGTGTGTGTGTGTGTGTGTGTATGTGAGCGTGCACACGCGTGTGCATTTGTAGCTTAGGGAGGGCTATTGTGGGCAGGCTCCAGCAATAGGGGCCACTTTTAATGATGATGATGTGATGATGTCTTGGTTTTATAGAAGTATTTATGGTTATAACATTTTCTTGATGGAGACAGAGATTAATTTGTCAGTAGACCAGTTTTTTTCCAATTAACAAATTGTACCACTTTCCATAATAAGCAGAAATGGTACTTTTTGCTTGTTCAAACTGAATGTGTAAATTGTAGAGAGTACTAAATATAGTCAATACATCTTTGTCTGTGACCTCCCTACTCTCCCTCCCCAGGGCTCCCTAACAGGTTCTTGTTGTGTATTCCAGGCTGGTCTTGAACTCACACGTTGGCCTCGTAGGTTCTGGGTTTATAAGCATGTTCCACTCACTACACCAGGCCTCGTTTCTTTTCCTTCTCCTGTCTGTATGTTTTTGCAAGGGTTTTGCTATGTCGCTCAGACTGTCTTCAATCTCTTATTTCTTTTGTCTCAGGCCCAGGGTGCAGAGGTTGCAGATACACAACCCTGTATCTGGCTCTCACATGGTTGTCTAAATGCCTTTGATCAAACTGAAGGGTTCAAGCCCATAATTAGCAATTAGTTTTTTCCACTGATGTGTGGACTTTTCAGGATCTGGATTCCGTTCTTGCCTTCTGCAACCTTTATGTAAATATATTTTCAATGCTGCACCCAATCCAAACACTGAAGGAGGCACCTGACCCAAACACTGGAGAATTGATGACCGTTGGATTCACTACAAAGTGCATCTGATCTAACACTGGGATGTGTGGTTTGTCTAAAGTGAAATCCCAAGTAGAATTAAATTTGACTGCTCCATTTACTCTGTTGCTGTCTTAGCCAGGAGCTGCAGACCAACATGCCTATCTCACTGCCAGATTAATACGTGCAGCCCTCTACAGGTTCAGGAGTGTTAGAAAACAAACAAGGCTTGCCTGGCCGGAGTTCACTCATCACCAATTAAATATTGGAAAAATGTACTAGCTAATGTTAAGAATCTTGCTATTTCATAAGGCAATTAATGTGGCAGGACTTAACTTATTGTCTTCATGGCGGAATAATTTGTGAAGAAGAAATTTGAGAACTAATCTGTACTTAACACAGAAAATCAAGACAGGACACCTGCCATATTATAATTTTGTTCTCAAATGTGGGCTTCAGTATTTTCAAAATTAAAGATCATTGGTGGTTTACATATAGCTAGCATCTATAGTTTTAGATAATTCTTAAATTTTCTGAAATTTCTGCTCTAGAGATATATAACAGTCTATACAGTTATGCTTTTCATATTTCCACAAACTGTTAAAGTCATAGAAACATTCTGTTCAAGACAGTAGTAATAAATTTTGTGTATTCCTTTGACAAAAAAATTTAGGCAAATGTTGGAAAAATATCATCATTGCATTTTCAGTATTTAATATTATATCCTCCTTTCTTTAAACAGACCCTTAATCTAAAAATGTTTTGAGCCAAAAATTAAAACCTACAAAGATCAAATAGCTATTTCTTATATACATAAATATGCACAATTTTTCAGCCAATCTTTTATTGGCTGCTCTAATACTGTGTGCATTTCTGTACTTGAAGCAAGATATAATCAGGAAACCATGGGCATGCTATTTTAATGACTCGATGAGCCTATATACTATTTTGGGACTTTCTGAAGCACCTAGGCAAATCTGTAAGTACAGTAAAATATTGTGGAGGTTATGTGTAGAGTTGTGGATAGAAGCTTTATGTGTCATTGGAGGGCAGTATATGGCTTTTTGTGCTTCAGAGATGAAATATAGTGCAAAAGCTAACTTAAGATGACAGTTGCAGCCAAGACTGTTCAAGGCCTTGGACTTGTCCTAGAGAAAGTGTTTATTCCTTTTTCCTGTTACAAGAAAGTAATTGCAGTGATTTGTTTTGTGGATGTGGCTTAAAGGGTGGCCACCAACCTTCCCTTAAGGCTAATATTGTCCTTTGATGGTCGTGTGTACATACCTGCACATTTGTACATTTCTTCTATCCCTGAAAGGCTGAAGCTTATTTTAGACAACCCATTGTCTGTAACTGCATTCTGTGTTTTTGCATTTCCATGCTGAAATACATGTCTTGTAAAAATCTCGCAGTATTAAACATGAGGGAAATCTTTCAGTTGTCTGTCCATTAAATCCAGTGATAGCCATGAAAGAAGAGGGAGAAGACATGTTAAAAGTTTTTGAATGATTACTTAAATTATGTATATTAATTTAGAATCCCAAGTCTTTGAAGACTACCACTTTTATGAGGCAATCTGTTAACCTCCATCTATAGAAAGAGGAATATTTTCAATCCCGAACATTTGCCCTTTTGTAGATGAGATGGTTTTCATAAAAGGACAATAACAACAATGTAATAAGACAAACATAACAATTCAGGCATAAGGACAAATATGTTATGGCATTTTGTAAGTTAAGATATTTCTGTGGAAGGTTATGAACACAGATGACATTCCCAGTTCTTTGGATATTTTAACTTGCTGAATTTGACTCCATCTGTCCCTGTCGCTTGCAGTTGTCTTTTCCTGGGCTGTCACTAATGCC
The DNA here is from genome assembly GCF_947179515.1 of Apodemus sylvaticus. Lineage (NCBI taxonomy): Eukaryota > Metazoa > Chordata > Mammalia > Rodentia > Muridae > Apodemus > Apodemus sylvaticus. The sequence goes on from NC_067473.1 coordinate 22,646,054, forward strand.
ACCGACAAATGTTCATTAAGGCACCCTTTCCTCAAGCTCCCAGGGTCACCACATAAAATATGAGGGCCAGCTCAGATAAACAGTGGATACTTTTGAGAACAAGAATGACCTTTAAAGGTTTACAGGATAACAGGGCATTCTGCATTCTTGTTTGCTGGTTGGTCATCCTAAGTCTTCCTTCTCAGTGGTTGGCATCTTTGGCCATTCAGAAATCTATGGTCTTGACTGGCCTCACTTTCTAATAAACATGAATTGGTCTCGTGAGATCACCCCTCACATCTCTGTGATAATTTTTCCAATTCTCTTTGTTACTGACTTCCCCGTCCTGTGATAACTTCCCAGTCCATATCTCCACCTTTACTCTCAGCACTGAATTTCAGATAGTTGAGTGTAACTGTAATTGAATGTGGTGTTCTTTTCAACTTGACTTGAAGCCACCTTTTTACTGTGTACCTCGGAGCATATTGTCCACATTGCCTTCAGGGTTAATGAAGGCTTCCCTTTATGTTTGGTTGTCAGTTCCTGGGTCCCGTTAGATTCCTCTTTCTGCATTTAATAAAATCTCTCAAGTTGTTTGTAGAATGACCATCTCTATAGCACTTTTCTATGTCTTTTTTTTTTTACAGCTTAATCACCTATTAGAAAGCAGTGAAGAGCCTTGAAATGCTATCCATGGGGCCTTTTATGTTTGTATACTCCTTCATTCTGTTTCTCCTATACTCTGCCACAAGGCTTAAACACTTAGGATACAGTCTTAGGTCAACCATTTAAACACTCAAGACAGAGTCACATGCAAATGACAGTTGGGGCAGAAGGCAAGGTCGTCAGGGATAGGCAGGGGGAGAAGCTGACGTACAACTGAGTTAGTTGTACCTGAAGCCTCAGCTGATCCTGGATATTCTGAAATTGGGCACAACCTGAGTAGAGAAGGGCCAGGTGATGACACCAACCTTTGCTCTCCTGAGCAATTTTGAGGTGACAGCTCCAAGGCCCACTAGCTCTTTCATGGATGTCTTTGCTCTGTAACACATATACTGATTCTTACCTTTTCCCCACCCAAAAGTGCCTGGACCTGAGCTAGTCGCCCATTCAGAGGAAACATAAAGCGGGAAGCTGCTTCTATAGTCAGAAAATGCTCCTACAAAATGGCACAGCTGTGGAACAGATGAGGGATGTGGGTATTGTTACTGACGCTATCTCCATTTTCTCCATACAACCAACATCAGCACGTTATGTTACTGTTGGACCCTGTCACCTAGATTATCAAGGTGAATGTCACAGGCAAACTTTAAGGGTCCCTCTGTTATCTTACCCTAACTTATTTGACACTGAAAACTTTCCATGATCTCTATGGTCTGCCCCATTATCTTTACCTGGGGGTCCTCTTCTGTGGCCGTGTAGCCATTTACCCATGTGTTTGCTTCAAGCCTCTTCTTCAGTCCTCCTGTCTGTGTGGTTCCTTTCCTTTCAGTATCGACAGTGATGAAATAAGATGGAGGGACTAGTCTAGATTGATTTTGAGTCAAGGAGCAAAAATGTTTTGAGTTTCAAGGTGATGGGTTCCTATGTCTGTATGGCCTTTGTGTCCAGATACCTTCGGCTATTTCCTATTCTCATTTTCTCTTCAGTGAAAATTCAACCCACAGAGAAGGCTCCCCTGATCTCTGATTCCTGCTATTACTTTCAATACCACACACACACACATACACACACACACACACACACACACACACACACACAAAGAAAATAATTCCATTCACAAATATAAAAACATAATGATGATTGAAGGCAAGAAGAGATGATTTTTACAAAATACCAGGAGACACCCCTCTATGGCAGTAAAATCAGTATATTCTAACTCAGGAATAATGTTTAGAAGGGATTATACAAGGACTTCTAGAATGCTATAAATCTTTTATTTCTTGATCTTATGAGGTAAAATTTGCATAAATATAAGCTTGGTAGTATATATTTGTGATTTATATATCCCCCACTGTGTATGTGCGGTGTGGTGGGGTATATTTGTGATTTATATATCCCCTGCTGTGTATGTATGTGTGTGATATACTCTGATAAACGTAGTTGAAAGTTATCTCTCTGCTTCATCACATGAGCTCTTCTGTGAACTGAGGCTAGTATGCTGCTCCCCTCTAAAGTGTTGGCGGAGAGACAGCAGTGCGAGAGAACCATACATTTGGTCACCTTTTCTTACCTTCTTCTTGGTGATTCTAGGGAAGAACTTGGAGGACATACATAGAGTCGTTTTTTTTTTTTCTTTTAACTGAAAGCAATGGTTTGAAAGAGAATAGCCTCTATCAGCTCATATAATTGAATGTTTAGTTTAAAAAAAATTCTTATTATATACTCATGAATGTCTACCAGATGGGATCATGTAGGTTTATACTGAGGCAGAAGGAACAGTTCTTACTAATTTTTTCTTACTTAATTCAATTTAGACATCTATTTTTATGATGTCATTGATTCTAATAACAGGGGAAAAAAAAGGAGACTACACTGGGTCTGTAACTTCAGCTTCAGTGTGGGCATTGGTATGATCACAGACAAAGGGTGAATGGGACAGCAAAAAAGAGTACAGAAGTTTGTATTAATTTGGTCTTATTTCTAGCCCGGGCCCCAGTACTTAGTAGGAATGTATAGTTGGGCAGATTATCTATCATGTCCTCGAACAGACAAGGATTGCCCATCATTCCTGTGTAAGGTTCCTGTGAAGATTGGACAAGTTCCATGCCCAATGGTGGTCATTACTGTTGTGATGTGAGCTTAGGAGTGAAAATCACATTCTTCCAGACTATCATTTCAATTACACTGTGTCATGTTATAGATGCCACTTAGCTAATGCTTTTTCCCCCTGGTGGGAAGTGAAAAATAATTAGGAACCATTTCTTGCTCATCAAACAAGAACAAAATTTTGTGAAATAACTAAAAATGTTATGGTATGTGTTGGCAAGTAGTCCAAGGCAATGGTTGTTTGAATAGGTATGGTTTGTACCCATAGACTCATGTATTTGAATGCTTGGCCCACGGAGAGTGGCACTGTCTGGAGGTATGACCTTGGTAGAGTAGGTGTGGTCTTATTGGAAGAAAGGTGTCACTGTTGGGTGGGCTTTGAGGCTTTCTATGGCCAAGCACCAACAGTGTGGGGCCCAGTTGCCCTTTTCTGCCTTTGGATCAAGATGCAGAACTTTTGGCTGCTTCAGCAACAGGCCTGCCTGCATGCTTCTCGCCCTGGTGATGATGGGTTAAACCTCTGGAACTGTAAGCCAGTCCCAGTTAAATGTTTTCCTTTAGAAAAGTCACCTTGGTCATGGTGTCTCTTCACAGCAATGGGAAGCCTAACTAATACAAAGACCTTTTATAAACATAAACATAAAGGAACTCTAGGAAACAAAGATTCTTGTGATCTGTATCAGGAAAGGAGGGCCTGTTCTGGCAGATAGAGGCACGTCTCTGCTGAGTTTTGGGAAATTAAGTATAAAGGTAATACTCAGTGTTGTCTCCGCAGTGCTGATAAGCTAGGCGTTTGATTTCCTACTTTGGAGTCATTACTTCAGCAGATCCACATAGCTGCTGTGAGATCCATCTACTGGCATTATCCCCAGTATACATGAGGAAAACCAAGCTCTTAGGGAAAGGATATAAGTTGCCAAGAGCCTTATAATTCCTGAAAGATTGGGTAGGATTCTGTCCAAAGCCCCCATACGTGGCCAACTGCCTCATCCTGAGTTCAAATGGTCTTGGTAGGAGATATTGCCAAAAAAGTTTTGCAAACAAAGCTCTTAGGGGAGCTGTGAGTCAATGTGTCCTACTCTGTTCTTCAGTACAACAGAATAGTATCCTTTAGGTCACGTGTATAGTATAAGAAACAGGAATGTGGACTGAGAGAACTGGACTCAATGGTATGCTATGGAGCAGGATCTCCACAGAGCTCAGTCTCTGAGTACTTCACAAGAAAGTGGTTCAAGAAACAGTGCTGTCTTTCCTTTTTGTGCTATTAAATGCTAATGGGAATGTGGGTTATGAACTTCTCTAAATCTTAAAAAGTAAATTATCTTTATTAATAGTCTATTAATAGCCATGGTGATAATCTTAATGTGTAAATGTAATGAAGTCAGACTATAATAATAATACTATAATAATATAGCCACACAGGGATTAAGGGTATTGCCCTTCACCAGCAGTATTTCAAATACTTGCTGATTAAGTATTTTGGTAGATTCACAGTTCATATTCTTTCTTGCTGAAAGAAGCAAATAAATTGTCACCAGGAAACTGTAGAAGGCTACCTTTGATTGTACTTCCTGTGCTGCCAAAGTTCTGGCTTCTGCTTGAGTCACAGATACATTAACATTTGAATTACTGCAGGACTCTTCCTAAGGAAAGTCATTAGGCACCTACAACTCACCTGCACCATCATTCCCAAGAAGAAGGAAGGAGAGGGCCCTGGTCCTGGAAAGGCTTGATGCAGCATTGTAGGGGATTCCCAGGACAGAGAAATGGGAGGGGGTGATGGGGGAACAGGTGGAGGGAAGAGGGCTTATGGGACTTATGGGGAGGGGGGAACCGGGAAAGGAGAAATCATTTGGAATGTAAACAAAGAATATAGAAAATAATAATAAAAAAAAGAACATATAATCCTGAGTAAGGTAACCCAGGCCCAAAAGGACATGCATGGTATGTTCTCACTGATAAGTGAATATTAGTCATAAAGTACAGAGTACCCACAATATACCCCACAAACCCAAAGAGGTTAAACAAGAGGGAAGACCCAAGTGAGAATTCTTGAATCCCACTTAGAAGGGGAATAAAATAGTCATAGGAGGGAGGGAGGGCCCTGGGTAGGAGCAGGAACAGGGAGGGGGAAACCTCATCTGCACAGCCGATGGGGGCTTGGATTTAGCAGTGGCGCAGGAACAAGTGACTTTGTTCCTTCCCCTTTCACACTGACCTGCTCCCTCCGGGTTTGTGGTGTGTGTTCAGACCCTAGGGAGCATCTAGCTCATTTACCAGAGAGCATGTGCTCGGGACTCCTGGGGTTCTAACGGGGTGGGGGGGTGGGTAGGGGGTGGGGGGTGCAGAGCCCTCCAGGAAAACTTTTCTGTGACAGAGAAAATGGCCTCATTGCAGTCCTTTGCAATTTTTCTATTTAAGTAGAATGCCCATGAGCCTCACTAACAACACTCTTTGTGAAAACTGAATTCACATACTCTCCAGGGATACCTTCAGAGGCAGGATAAACTGTGGCCTTTGCTCCTGCCTGACTCGCTGTGGTAGAGAGATGGTGCACACAAGCCATTACCACAAGACTGATTATTTTAAATTTTCACTGTTTTTTTTTGTTAATATTGTAGCAAGAATTTTGCTATGTAATTTAGAGTGGCCTTGGGTTCATGATCCTCTTGCATCAGCCTGAATACTGGGATTATTGTCAAGTACTATCATACCAAGCAGAAGTGATTGTTTCAGATAAACTTCCTTTTTAGGGATAATATATATTTTTTTTTTTTTTTTTACGAAAAGGTAGTCAGTCGTGTATGCAAATTGTAACAAAGTTTATATCATTTTTTTGTAGTAGAATGAATCTGAATATCAGGAAACTGGCAATTATTTTTAATAGGCTCTTTATCTAAGATGACTAATTATGATTGACATAATATCCGTACCACGAGCCTGTTATTGTTTACAGATGCTATTACTCATGCTTTGGAAAGGGCATATGACTGTTAAAATGACCACATGGAGTGTTTACCCCTCTCAGAGTCCAAACTCCTAAAGACTTGATTAGTCATCTGGATAGAAATGTCAGAAACTGCTTTTGCAATTACAGTTATCTGTCAAGAATTCCTCCCAGAGAAATTTAGTAAGACTGCCAATTAATCCCAGATGTTGGAGTGAATTACATGTGAGAGTCTGAGTTCAGCTTCCAAAAACTTAGGGGAAAGCTCTTAGATGCTATAATTAGCAACAACAACAACAAGAAGAACAACAACAAGATATTGCAGGCTATTAACCTGGCCACTTGGAATTCTTCAACGAAACTGGACTGTTTCTGTGCTACCCTTAAAGAAGGCGGTGTTCTGGCCCCTTCGCTGTCTCTGTAGAAATGGTGGGAGTAGGAAAGCAAGTCCAAAGGGAGATTATTATTATATTTTTAGAGTTATTTTTAAAGTTTTCAATTTTGTATCATTTTTAAATTTTAATTTTTAATAAAATTCTGTGATCAATTACCTCTGTTTTAGAAATTAAAACTGTTTTGGACCTTAGGGTCTCCTTTGCCATGGGGTTTTCCCTAATTATCCACATCTTGTATGAGTGTGGTCCTTTTGTTACAAATGTTGAAGAAATACTGATATGCCACTGTGAATTAAAGCCATCGTCCATATTAGGGTTCCTTCTGCTGTTTGTGGAGAGGATGTCACATACCTGTCCTTACAGTAACACACAGGACGCTGTCCCATCTTCAAACTTTTCTCTGCCCTATGTATTCTACCTCTCCCAGTCACTCGGCCCCTGCCAGCCACTTATCGTATTTGCCATCTCTGTGGCTTTTCCCAGCCATTTTATAAATGCTTCTCCACACAGTAATACGCAGCTAGAGGCCGGGCATATTGTTTTGTTGCTTGGAAGCTCATTAAAATGGAATAATGTTTCATTCTAGCAGTGTGTCATGAATTACCATTGTTGTTTACTATCTATCTAATTATCTATTTTGTTTACTCCAAAGTTGCTTTAAGTTTAACCAAAGTGGCTATGGATATTCCCTTTTTTTAAAAAAGATGCATTTATTTTTATGTATACCAGGGCTTTATTTTTTTTGCCTAGATATGTGTAAATATACCACATGCATGTTTGGTTCCTATGGAGGTCATAAGAGGACATCACATCTCTTGAACTGGAGTTACAAACAATTAGGAGCCACTATATGTGATCCAGAAGCCAAACTCAGCTCCTGTACAAGAATAGCAAACAATGTTAACCCCTGAGTCAAATCTCCAAGAATGCTATATACATTCTTCCACACGTTTTCAGATGAACCTAATGTTTCAGTTCATTTAGTGCTGCATTAGACTTTGTCACTGTCACACAAAATTAATGGAAAGAATATCAAGGACAAAACTTGTATTTTAGCTCCTGGTTTCAGGGCTCTGGTCCACGGTTGGCTGCCATGTTGGCCATGAAACAAGAACATCACAGGAGAAGGGCATGACAGATGAAAATTGCTCAGGTTTTAGAAGTGTGGAAACAGACAGGATTTTCAGCAAGAGAAAAGGCACAGTCCTGTGATCTCTTTCTTTCAGCAAGTCTTCACCTCCCGAAGTCTCCAGTAATCCCAGCTATCTCAATAATGCTACCCACTAAGGACACTAAGCCTTTGGTGCAGGAATCTCTAGGGATTATTCTTGATCCAAACCATAACAAGTACTTACTTTATTTTAACTGTCACTGAAATGAGGTAGATATTCAGTGTATATGTTAGGATCAAAAACCAAACAACACCCCCTCCCATGAAAATTCCACCATTGTTGTGTAATGTCAGATTAGTGACTGTTGAATGTACAGAGATGTGTTAGGAGAATAGAGGGCATTGGAACAAATGGAAGGACATTGAAACAAATAACCCTACATTTGCTTGTTTATTTTTATGTATGTGTGTATTTATGTATGTATGTATCTATGTATGTATATGATGGTGTGTACATCTGTCATGGCACACGTGGGAAGGCAGAGAACAGGTTGTAGGAGTTAGATCTTTCCACCATGTGGATCCTGCATTTTGAACTCAGGTTGTCATGTTTGACTCCATATTTGAAGTCATCTCACCAGCCATGGGAAGACATTTTACTAACATTAATATTCAGAGAAGCACGAACTAAATGCTTAAGTCCTTATGCAAACCTATTTAATTCAATGGCTATAAACACTTTTTTAAAAGGATTTATTTAGTTATGTGATGTGTGTGTGTGTGTGTGTGTGTGTGTGTGTGTGTTTGGTGTGCCAAGTGTGTGCAGGTGTCTACAAGGCCAGAAGAGAGTCAGAGCCCCTAGGGATGGAATTTTCAGAGCCACCTGGGATGTATGCTAGGGACCTAAACAGGGTCTTCTGGAGGAGTGGCAAGCATTTTGTGACACTGAGTTCTCTCTAGCCCTCTATAAACACTTTAAATGCCTTGATAAATTTAATATGCTTGGTTCTCTTTAAGCATTCAAGTGTTGTGATTTTACAACCAGCACTTCTTTGAGTACTTAACCTCTTCTTATAAACCTAATTAAACACATATTTCAAATGTAGCTTATCTAAAGCACTTCAATGTTATGAGAAACTGTTAAAATTCTTTCATATGTTTCCATTAATCTGAAGTTTAACATAAATTAAAATTGCAAGCATAGTTTGCTGACATGTGAAACTTATAAGCATAATAAACACAACATTAACTAACAACAAAATTCTGTCCAAGTGATTATATACTGATTCTTAAATTTACCCTCAAAGGTTTAAAATATCATGGTTTTGATTTTGAATCATGATGTTGCTGCTTAAAATGAAATGTTCACGGTGGTCTTGTACCGATGGTGATCTAGAGTGACTGATAGCAGTAATGGTAGGCAGTCTTGTTTTATGAAGTGAGGTGGGTGACTTACATAGCTAGAAGTCAGAACCAGGTGATAGCCGCCATTCGTGTCTAGTGTCATGCTCTTCCCGTGGTTGGTAAGGGTTCATTTGATGTAGCCCTTGTCACTAAGGGCTTGCTTCTGCTCTGAATCCTCTCCTTTTCTGTTCAAGTCAGGTGCATTTACCTCCTTTCAACCAGTCTCTCCACCTTTTCACTGACAGATATATTCTTTTTCATGTCTCTTCCTCTTGGTGAGGTCAGAGCTCTCTGTTTTCCATGCTTAAATGAGTTTAGGGTATTTTGTACAATGTATTTTGATCATATTCACCCCACTTATTCAATTCCTCCAAGATCCTATTCCATTCCCTCCCATCCAACTATGTGCTCTGTGTTTGTTGTTGTTGTTTGTTTTAATTCATGCCCACTCTGCTGTGTGTCCAGCCTCTGGAGCACTGTTACCCTACCAGGACTCAAACCTGCAATGTCAACTCATTCTCTTCCTTCAACTGTCAGTTGGCAATAGCTCCTGAGCTCAGAGCAGGTCCCTGTGCTCACCTCTCATTCCTGGCACTATTACAAGGGCCAAGAACTTGGGGCTAGACAAGCATATATTCTATGGAGAACCTAAGGCTATTATTCTGTTGCCTGGACACAGTGTTAAACTGACTCCTAATAGTTCATACCCCTGGATCGTTACACCTCTCAACATTTGTTAGTAAAGCCTTTTCTGTGTGTGTGCCATTAGCAGAGACCCACTTCTGTTCCTGAAGCAAAGAGAGACTGCATGGTGCGTAGTCCTTAATGGGGCAGGTGCAACCATATTTTCCTCACATGGCTCAGGGTTCCTTGGGGAAGATGTGCTTTTAATGATTGTATGAGCAAGAGGTGGTAAATAATTAGCCGAAAGCGTTTTCCTTACATGAAAGTATGTTTTCTGGATCCAAAGAGAATTTGTAATACAGGAGATTAGAACTCCCCACACTATTGTAACCTTTATACTTTTGAAGTCTCCCTCTTTAATATACCTCTGTCTAACGGACTTTCCATAGAAATATGGAGCTGCCATATCAATCACTTGCTGACAGAACAGTGACTATTAGATTTATATATTAAAGGATAGTAAATTATGTCCTTTCAGAACATATGAGTTCTTGTATAACACCTATATTGTAAATGAGTGAATCCTATAAGTACCTGGCTTTCTTTCAAGTAGAAATATAGTCTTTCCATAAAGTTTCATTCTGGAGAACAACGTTTAGATCACATTGTTAGAGCTGACTGGCCTCTTTCAGTCAGGCCCATACCTAGTCTATCAAACTGAGTTCTGTTGGCTTCACCTTAGGAACAACTCTGGAATTGCACGACTTCTTACCAGATCCACGGCTACCAGCATTTGTAGTTTGGGCTCAAAAGTTGAATAGCTCTTGACTGTTTCATCTCTGTAGTCTTTGTGCTATATGACCGTTGTCACTGAAACGTTAAGTCAGAATTTTCTTCTATCAAAACGCAGCTGCCCCTGTTCAGTGGCTTCAGTCATGAGGAGAGCTTTCCTTTGGCTTTATGTGCCATCAGTCGGTGTCTTTAGCCAGACTGTTCTCAGTATTGTCTTTGATTTCTCAGCTTAGCTGAGGCTCTGCCTCAGGACCTTGAGATGTATGGTGCCGCATCCCCTCCTTTCTGACATCACATATTAGAATGCCCATCTCTCACATGTCAGTCACAGTTCTGCTCAGGGCTCACCTCCTCAGAGGTGTTCTCTGACCATCTTTTCTGATGTACGCTCCCTCTTGCCATCCTTCCTCGTTCTGACCTACTCCAGTCATTCTATGGTCTCTTCACTAGAAAACATTGTCCTTTCCGTTGACTGGTCTTCTGGACACTAATTTATTTACCATAGTATTTGTTTACTAATTTGTTTAGCATTGTATTGCAATGACTCAGCTTCCTGAGTTCTTTCTGGCACTAATATGTTCAGCAGCATGCGAGGCAGATGGACATGCTGAGTAAAGAAAGGATGGCTCCTATTTAGAAGGAAAGTCCAGTGGGAAGCAGTGGTTTTACCTGTCTGGTTTATAGCTGCATTGTGGCATCTCGATGATACCAGGCTGTGATACTTTCTGGATGAACGATGGGCAGTTTTCTGTTTGGATCTCTGTGTAGCATTTCAAAACCTAGTTTTAGATTCTTTCCTAGTTATGGCTTTATTGCTGTAGAGAGGCACCATCACCAAGGCAATTTGTATAATGGTAAACATTTAATTGAGTCTGGCTTATGGTTTCAGAGGTTCAGTCCATTTTCATCATGGCGAGAAGCATGGCAGCAAGCAGGCAGACTGGGTGCTGCGGGAGCCAAGAGTTCTACATTTTAATCAGAGGGTAGCCAGGAGAAGGCACACTCTTCTGGAGGCAGCCAGGAGGTTGCTGTCTTTAACACAGGGTAGAGCCTGAACTTAGAACCTCAAAATCCATCCCCACAATGTTGAGCTTCCTCTAACAAGGCCACACCTACTCTATCAAAGCCACACCTACCTTACCAAAGCCACACCTACTCTACCAAAGCCATACCTCCAAATAGTGCCATTTCCCATGGGCCAACCATTTTCAAACCACAGAGTCTACTAACCATGTTTTCTGAGTGACAGAAAACTGATCTTTCAACTCCTTAGGCCCAGTGATAGTATGGATAAAGGAGTGCTGAGTTAAAGTAGCTGTGATCACTCCCTTAGCTGGTTGGCTTGATTTTTTTTCTTTTGTCTTACATTTTTATGTCAAGAAAAAATAGAAGACAATTACTGTAAGCACAAAGCCAGGAATAAGATGGAATACTTAAAATGATTGGAAGACTTATGGTTGCTAAAGTAACTTGTCATGTCTGGCAAAGAATTGACATTAAACACTGTTATTTATAAAATGATTTTATGTATAGAGTAATTTATAGTAAAATGCACAGTATTTAAAGTAAGACAAGTATGCTCAAAAGGAATAGACCTGAAAATCCCCTATGTAAAATTGCATATAAAAAATATCAGTCAAGAAAAAGAGTGCTCCACACTGAAGTGTCACTTAGGAGGAGATAAGCCCTTAGATCTGAAGAGTTCTTCAGAGCATGACTCACTTGCTGCATTACTATTTCCTGTATGGAACTGAGCTCAGATTTAATAAGAATTCTTAAACGTAGGGAACTGGTCAGGTCCTCCCTGGGTAGAGACACTTGTTGTCAAGCTTGAAGACTCAAGTAACATCCTTCAAACCCATAGTGTGCAGGGACATGCATCTCATCTCCCGAGCCCTCACCATGTCTTTAACAGTGCTGGTAACTCTGCTTGCTTGTGCCCTTGTCTGCAGAAGAAACAGAACAGAGAGATTATGCAATTCAGGAGCAGCAGGCCTGAGAGGGTGCTAGCTTTGTCACATGGTGTCACATAATCCACTATCATTTTAAGTCTCGCTCATGTTCTTTAAAGATGGGGTGCTTGCAACTGTGTGTTGTCATTGGAAACCATCCCTGTGCTAATACTATGGGAATCATTTACCAAATGTTTCATAGGACATGAAGGATGTAAGACTCCTGAGTTGCATCTTGGGGACATATTGGCAAGCCACATTCCTCATTTTAGTGGTGACTGTTAATTATTAGCGTGACAGGATCTAGAACTACTAGGCACTTTGGGCTGTGGGAAATTATGTTGGTTAGGTTTAGTTATGTTAGGAAGGCTCTTCCGCTACTGGGGACAGCGGAAGATCCTGGACTCTATGAAAAGGGGCGGTGATCAGAGCACACACATTCGTTTTTCCCTGCTTCTTTGCTGTTGGACACAATGTGGCTTCCCACCGCTGTGCCTTCCCTGCCATGGTGGACTGTGACTGTGAACTGTGAGCCAAAGCTAACCGGTTCTCCCTTAAGTTGCTTTTAGAAGGGCATTTTACCACAGCAACAGGAAACACAACTGTGAAATCAGACGGTATTGGGAGGATTTGTAAATGAACAGACTAGATAACTAACTCTGAGTCAGAGTCCATGTGTCTAAGAGTCAAGGATCTAATTTTTCAAGTTTCCCAGGGATTCTGTTATGTTTTAATTTTTGACACCATTCCTTTAGAAGATGCAATGTTTAAATTTCTGCTTTCAAAACTCTTCCATATGGTTAGAAAATGAAACATGGTCATGATTAAACTGTGTGTGTGTGTGTGTGTTCTAAATGTAAGGTAGTCTAGATAAGACAGCGCATGTTCAATTTCTGTGACTTATTGCTGGATACAGTATCAGAAAGAATTAATAATGTAATAAGGCTCATTGAATATCTTAGTCATTAGTATAGTTTTTGTAGTCTCCTGGTTCATAGGTAACATGATTTTTCAAGAAGGCCCTAAAAATAATTGCAGACGTTTTTTTTTTATCTCTTTTTCACTGTAATTGTAAAATCATCACTTCTATGAAATGAACTAGAGTTTCATACCAAATACTTTCAAGAGTAAATCTAGATATGGAAGTCCTTATTATACTTGTTACTGTTTAAAGCCACATGGACAGTCTTGCCCAATTATCTTATAGAAAACTGTTCTAGCTGCAATGAAGATGCCTTGGTGGTGAAGAAATGTTATAGCTTGTCCTCTTACCTGGTTATAGATGCACATATTGGTGGATTTCAGAAACTTCGTTGTAGGGATTTATATAAGTAAGTGATCTGAAATTAAGATGGACTCCACTAAAGGATATTTTCCTATAATGTTTTTTTGCCCCTCTAGCATGCATAATTAATACAGCTTCCTGAAAATTACTTCAAAGGGGCTTTTAATCAACATTGCTATTAAGTGTTCTATAAGAATAATACCACGATTATCTCATGAATCCAATCTATTCCAGCAGTGGAACTGCAGCAGGCATTAGGATTACATGACGATTTGTGAATAGCAAGTGAGGCTGGAGGCTGATGTGCAAAAACTGAGTAGTCAAAAGTATATCCTCCAGGGTAAAAATGTCACAAGTTAATTTAGGCTACAGGATGCCTTTGGAGTAACTGGTAGGAAGCTGGTCAGGGAGAGGTGGGGATGTTGATTTGCATATTAAAAGACTAATTTACATTTGGATATTTTGTAAAGGAGACTTGTTGGTACTCTGAGTTAGAGTAATCATGGAAAGATGGGGAAAGTAAGTAGAGTCAAAGTATAGTCTGGGTGGCACTACCCGTGGAACTCGCACTGGGTTCATCTGCAGAAAGAAGAACAGGAGTAAAGGTCAGGTCTGCAGTTTATTTGTTAAGCATCTAGGGACGTGTGGGGCATTGTCTTAGTAGCAGTTCTGTAACAGATCTTGGGAAGATCAAAGGTTCTTTAGATCAAGTATTTACATCATCCTTTTCTAGCTGTCTGGCCACTTGATGCATGAGGTTAGTAGTATTGAGGGAACTGTCAATGAATCTGGACAACTGTCAATGAATTTCATTAGCTAGTGCTAACATTTAGCAGGGGAGGGGAGGACACAGCAAACCTGATCGATCGACAAGAGTTTTAAAGGGACAAGATAATATGAGAATATAGGCACTAAAGAAATGGTGCCTGATACTGCAGATATATTTAAAAGACAGAATTGACCGAAAGGGGCGCCAGATTGAAGTGGGCTGTGTATAGATGAGTAGATAACCAGAGGGTATTTGTGGGTAGTCAACTAATGGATATGTCAGGATTACCAAGGATGTCAGGTGAGGCATGAAGAACTTGAAGCCAAGACAGAGGCTTTTAAAATGCCGATAGGAAATATTTGAGAATGGTTTAGTAGAAAAGAATGCTATCCAGAGATCAGTTACTAAATAGAAGGAAGTAGGAGTGGTGAAATGAGGTGACCCTAGGTAGGAGCAGTGGAGGTAAGAATGTGAACAGAAATGTTCCTGCTCTATGCAATATAGTGTAGAAGACAGAGAAGATTGAAGCCAAAGTGACCTACTAACTGCCCACTCTGGGTAAATAGATGTGATCTATATTTTCCACCTATATCTTGCTTTTCTTCTTCATATTTCAATTTTTGCCATGTCACAGATTGTAACAATACTAATATAGTGAGTATATGTGTGTGTGTGTGTGTGTGTGTGTGTGGTGTATGTTGTCTATTTCCTTTGCCTAAAAAGAGTAGAATGTTTAATTCTTTGTGGCCAAAGATTCTTTTACAATCAAATAAGCAACAGACCTTCTCTTTCCCTTCAGGGAAATAAAACATCCTAAGAAGTATCATGGTTTATGGGGGTTTCTTGAACACCTGACACTTGACCAGTATCTCTAGATTAAGATGTTGTGGAGCAAAATGAAATGACTAAACCATTTTCTTTGGTTCCAGGTTTTAGTCATCATAGCAGAAACACGGGAGAGTTAGTCAGATTGTATCCACCACCAAACACTGGAGCATAACTAGTTCTACGAAGGCTTGCACTCCTCTCACTTTCTCCATTTTATACAGTCTAAGATTCCTGCCTAGGGAATGGCACTACCCACAGTGGGCTGATCTTCCCAATTCCATTAATACAATCAAGATAATTTTCATAGGCATGCTCAGAGCCACCTCATAGGTGCCTCTATATTTTGTCAAGCTGACAGGGAACACCGACTACCATAATTGCTTGTGAACTGTGTGTGCAGAATGACAGTTGTTTATGAACTGTGTGTGCAGAATGACAGTTGTTTATGAACTGTGTGTGTGCAGAAGAAGTGATGAAGGCTAGAGTATCCCGTAGACTCAGAAGCCCAGCAAAGCCCTTCCTTGTTTTCTCTTTCTGCTCCGTTCTGCCTGGTTAGTGTCTGATTACCCTGGCCAAGGTTACTTGGGCAGACAGATTCAGAAGATTGTGTGGGTACCATCTGTTCTCTGTAAAATAGTTCTGAGTTTCAAAAAGCTTTTCTACCACAAGGCTTATTGAACACGGTCGAATGTCATCATTTTCAAGATGTGCTAAAATGTGCCATTAAGGGAAAGATTCTATAACTTGAACAAATATATATTGAACACTTGCTGTTTCATATAATATACACTAAGTAAAATTCACTTTATGGCAACAAATTTGCTCATGGTCAGGGAGAAGTTCTTGTAGAAAGTTTGAATGACGAAAATATTAAGATTTGTCTCAAGCATTTATTTAGCCAAGTCCTAGAGCAGTGCGACACTTTGATACAGGTCCTCATGTTGTGGTGACCCACAACCATAAGATAATTTTCTTTGCTACTTCATAACTGTAATTTTGCTGCTATGAATATAAATATCCGATATGCAGGACATCTGATATGTGACCCCTCTTTAAAGGCCATTAGACCCCAAGAGGATTCATGACTCACTGGTTGAGAACTGCTGTCCTTGAGCTGAGTTAGCTGGTTATTTGTGGTTGTGTGGTTAATAGCACAGAACTGTGACTATGGCTTAGAGCTTTCTCTGTTTTTCTATTTGGCTTGTGCCTCTTGGTAGATGCAAAGTAGTTAGCATGGTTAGCCAGAGTCACCTGTTCTGCATTTTCTTTCTTTTTAAAAATAAGTGGCTTTTTTATTCACTTTCATTTGTGCAGTATTTTGCCAGCATGTATGTCTACTTACCACATGTGTTTCTGGTGTCTGTGGGAGCCACAAGAGGGCATCATGTGTCCTGGATCTTGAGTTACAAATGGCTACAAGCCATTAATTATATGGGGGCTGGAAATTGAGCCCTGGTCCTCTGGCATAACACCAGTCCCTTACTTATCAAGCCTTCTTTCTGGCCCTGCTCTGGTTTTTCAGTGTGGGGATCCCAGCAGCACAGCTCTCTACTCACTGCTTAATCTTCAGCCCTTTCTTCCCTCCGTCTGCCATCCTAAAACATGGGATTTTAATGTTCTCTCTTTGCTGCTATGTGTTCTTTTCAAGATTCAGAAACATGGTAAATTTATGCCTCAGGAGTTGTAGGACAGCCTTTGGAAGCTGTAGATTCCAAAGAATGAGTAAATAATCATGTTTTCTGGTTAATTTTTTTTTCAGATTTCTGAGTGGCATTATTGATGACTGTGCTTGCCCCTGCTATTCCAATATGAACTAATTGTTGGATACGTATTATCTTTTTATGGGCACTTGGACTTTATGTGTGCTTCTGTCTCAGAAGCAGAGTAGAATTGTTATTAACTGCTTTTTGTTTAGTGAGTCTTTATCGTCTTTTTGAAGTTGCTTCTTAGCACCATGAGGTCTTGTAAAACTCCTTGCTGTCTTTAGGTCATTTACCGGATTCTGCAGTTCAGCATTTGCTGTAGGCCTACTTTGTAGCTATCTGGAAAGATAGAAAGAATAAAGGGTGACATTGAGCCTGTTTCAACTGTTGAGGTGTGTGTGTGTGTGGGGGGGGTGATAGCATGGAGACAACTAGCTTCAAGGTCAGGTCTCATATATTTTCCTTCTAGGAGGGACTTGATCTCCTATTACCTTGCCACTGCCTCCAGATCCTGTGAACTAGCCTGTCTTCCTGTTTGAGCCCAGTTTATCTTAAAGGAGTGAAAGAGACAGCCAACTGTGCTTTTTGTTGTGGAGATTAACAGAGTGTTTCCAGGAGCCCAGTGATGAGCAGAGGTCATCTTGTCCTTTGAGCTGTAAAGGCAAAGTTAGTGACCCATAAGGTAAAATCATTCCGCTTTATAGAATAGAACAACCAGGCCATGGTTTGGTCCTAAGTGTGACACTTGGGCACACGGGGAGAAGATTGGAAGTATTTCCTTGTGTGTGTAGCCGTGCCCTTTCCCTTCCATTGCCTTGCTGTGTAGAGTTTGTGGATGGGAGCCTGAAAATGTAGGGTTTTCGGGACTGGATCAGCTCTCGAAGTGATGCTTGAATTGCTTGAATTCTAACTGAGAAATGGTCCAGGGCAAAATCCCCTTATTCCCTTCTGTTTCATTAACTTGCACTTTGATATGCTTCCTGCTGTCAAATAATTGAGCTTACTTTTCTAATAAAAGATGAAACAGGTCACTCTCCATGGACATTCATGTGCAGAGGAACTAACCTCCATCAACGCAGCTTAACAACATTGCATATCTTGAAATCCTGGAGAGTCTACCTTTTTGTGGCATATTTATTAAAGTTCAGTCAAGTAGAGATTCTAGAAAGCTTGCATGCTCGAGCTCACACACCCACACACACACACACACACCCACACACACACACGAGGTTACAGCCAGTGTTAGAACTTGAAAATAGGAAAATAATGAGGCCAAACACTGAACTGTGGTTTTCTATCAGCTATCAGCTGGGAGTATAATATACTCCCCTGCTCTTTCTTCCCCTCTCTCTGTCTGCCTTTTAAAAACGTTAAACTGTTTCCTTGCACAGTTAGACCAAATCCCAATATTTCCGTCTAAAATGAAAAGCTGCTGAAAGTTTTAAGACATTAAAATTACTGTGTTAAACTGTGTCACAACCTATAAAATGTAGAGCATTGACAGGAGATGTAAACTCCATACCTCTGTAAAAGTGATTTGCTGCTTATTAGTTCATCAGATGTAGCAAGTGTGGTCCATCAATGCGAGATGTTAATCATGAGCGGAAATGGAAAGGAAAAATGGAACAAAGTACCGAACACCCCAAACTTTCTGAAGCTTAAAAAGAAAGCACAAAAGTGCCCTAAAATAAAATGTCTATAATTTTCAAACTGAAGTCACACGGAGAGTTGTTACCTTCCCAGTGGTAACAGAATGTGTGTCCTGGTTGTCTTTGCTGAGTCCTCACCTTCAGTGGAACTTGGGCGTTGAGATCCTGCTAAAGTGACATCATTTTTATCACCTGTGTAGTGCGTCAACTTCCCTAGGGGATCATAGGGGTGAGCTCCGAGGGTTGGAAGATGAGTTTTGGTTAATTACATAAAGCTCCTTTTATTTTGTCAATGTGTATTCATTGTACACAGCAGTATGGATTTGGTGTGATTTTACATACGTGTAGAACATGCACACAATCAGGGTAGTGATCATTTTTCTTCAACTTGTCATTCATGGTTTCAGCCTCAAGCTTCTTTCTCCTGGATCTGTGTAAAACATGGAATTGGTTACCTGACAGCAGCTACTCTTCTATGCTATTAAATGCCAGAATTCCTTAGGCCTTTCTCTGTTTTTCTATCCCACAATCAAACCTCTCTTTAGAGCAATGGTTCTCAGCCTTGGGTCGTGCACCTTTGGGGGTCAAATGACCTTTCATTGTGGTCACCCAAGACTATAGGAAAACACAGATATTTACATTATCAAATGTAACATAATTACAGTTATGAAGTAGCAGCAAAAATAATTTTATGGTTGGGGCCACAATGAGAAAAACTGTATTAAAGGGTTACAGCGTTAGGAAGGCTGAGAGCCACTGTGTTAGAGGGTCTTAGATCCCTGAGTTCTACTCATTCATAAAAAAGAGGAAATTACTTTGATGGAACGCCCACTGTCTGCTGGGCTCTAACCATTCCATTAGCAACAGTGGGTAAAATTCAGATACATGTGACCCTATCTGCTTTTTACTTATCCCAGGCCAGGCATGGGGAAGCACTTGGGAGGCAGATCTCTCTGAGTTCAAGGGCAGACTGGTTTCCAGAACCTTGGTCAGCTGGACACACAAATAAGACTATGTTCCAAGAAGTGACACAGCCCAGTCTGTTGCCTATTTGTCAGATGTTTACATCATTTTGTGTATTTTCCAAAAAGATATTATTTTGTTCCTATGAAACTATCATGTTGCCAATAATGTTAGACATCTGGTTTCTTATTCTCTTCCTGCCAAAGGATCCCCACACATCCTTAGTATGTGAACGGTTTGAGAAAAAGTAACTTCCATGTGGGAAATAGCATTTATTAGTGAACTGTGAACCAATGATGGTGCTATTGTATTCCAGAAAACAGTTTGATCCTGCAGCTTGGAAAATGAAGACAAGAAGGAAGGGGCTTAGTATGAGTGACGCAGATCGGAGAAGGCAAAAGTCACTAGAAAAGTCACTAGAAAAAGTCGAAACAAAAGGATGTTGTTTCCTCAAAACCACCAGAATACATTAGGAAAAAATCCAGAAGATAAATGTTCATATTTACACACATCTATGTTACATCCACACATATACACTTTTGTCTATGCACATATTTACCTTTACATGTATATGTGTGCATATCCACTCTCATTCACATATCCACTCTCATTCACATATTCATATGCCCACATACACACACAAATGCACATACCCACATGTGTCCAGTTAAAGTTACATGAACACCCACACCCACACATGTATGTGCACAAACACACATGTCTATACAGATGTTCAGATGGCATCACTGTTGGTACCCCTGCACACTTCACAGTGGGTGGTAATAGCTGGTAATGAGTATTCTGGGCAATCAAAAGATGATGTTAAAACCCAGAGCCTGACTTTGTGAAATGCTTTATCAATCTATCTTTTGGAGCTGGGAGTTAAGAGTAGACATGCAAAGGAATAATTGCCTGGAGTTTCCTAATACAGTGTGCCCTACAGCTCTTTCCTCGGGACACCCGCAACCTTTTTCCATGGATGCTTTTATTGGAGAGATTCACACCATGGTAGAAATTCCCCATGTGGATCTGCTGGTATCCAGGCAGAACCAGTGTCCTGGTGAAGGGTGTGGATGGTGTTAGCTGTTCAGTTTATTTATGTTCTGTCCACAGGTGAAATTTGTATGCTCCTCAAGAGTGGAAGCGAATAACAATTATATAAGTCATATGAACCTGGCATACAATAAAAATCATGTCCTAGTTGCGCTATTTATCTTTTAACTGCAACACCGCAGTGTGTGCCAGTCAGCCTCAGTCTGTTTCTCTCTTCAAGAATTACACATGGTTGAGTGTGACTCATGGACTTGTCACATATGGAAACACATACTTCAGTTTTAAACAGACTGCTCCATCTTCTCTAGATCACTTTTGCACTTTATCAGAAAATCGATTGATGACTCTTCATTTAGCATTAGAATTATTTGATGGTGTTACTGCTTATGCCTCTGAGCGTTCACTCCATCTGGCTCAGTAGGTTAAAGTTGCAAATATTAAAGACACTGAGAGACCTCAGAATCTTAGTCATTAGCCGAAATGTCAGATGTAGTCACTTTCCTGAATAAAGCGCATCTTGGGAAGTGACTGACCTGTTCATTGTTGGGGTTGCATTGGGTCCTCTGGATTCAGAACCAGGCCAAGACTGTTTGGGATAGAAACCCATTTACTAAGAAATGAGAGACTCTACCCCAGTGCGTAAGGTCCCTAGGTCCAGCCCGCAATGACTTTTCTCCTCTGGAAGCCAATGTTTAGTTCCTGATTAGAGGGAGAGAGAAATCTCCATGTGTGGATGTGGGAGGGGGTAGTGATAAGGGATCATGCACAGGACGAAAGTACTTTCCCACTGAGAGACAGCCCCAGGACTAAGGGAGTTAAACCTTTTTAAACTTATTGTACACCAGAGTTTAATAGCCTGGATTGAACCTGAATAGCTTTTGTGTTATTTCTGCCCCGGGTAATGAAGTTCTTGCTATGATTTATGTAGCCTAGTGTAATTTTTCCTGCTATATCCTATCGCAGTTTACCACTAATACAGCACCTTGAACACTTTTCTAGGGAAATTGTAAGGGTTTCCATTGTATTTCTTTATAGGGATGCTGAATTATGATTTTAGGTTTCTAGATAAATAGTTCCCATTGCTCCTTGGAGTACCCTTAGTTGCAGGCATACAATAGAGCAATAATAGGCTCTGTGAAGTTCAGAAAGATCTGTAAAAATTAGTAAAGCTCTTTACTAGCTAATTGCATATTAATACTGGAGCCGAGAGGGAGGTGACCCATGGAAATGTAGTTATAACTGGAAATTAGAGAGGGGAGTCTAATCTTCTTCCAATAAACCGTGACTATGGTCAGATGACTTCTTGGCATTTCAGGTGATTTTTTTTTGGGGGGGGAGGTTAAGTTTACAAAGGGAAGGGCTTGTGCCAGGCCACAAGCTCCCTTTTGGTTCATGTTGTCTTGGTTTAGAACAGATGGTAAAGAGAACTGGGTATAGACTGCATTGTGAATATCCATTCTGTGTCTCTTTTGCCTTAAATTAAAAGTAGAATATCTTCTCAGACCTTCCAGATAGAAATCTATCTTTTTCTGCCTTTGGCTCACATTTCAGTTTTATAGGTTAGAAAAGGATGGTAGAGATAATTAGATTTTCCTTCTGTGCTCCAGGTTTATGATCAATGTTATCTGAAGCTTTGAAAATATCCAAGGGCCAATGAGATAATCTCACTTCTTCTTGTGTATTAGCACATTTTTAGCTGCAAGTACCAGAGGTCCTTCCTTCAATGATTTAGAGGTAAAGGGAAATGCATTCTTATGATTAGAATTCATTTGAAAGATATCGTTCCTTCCAAGTATCTGTGCAGCTCTTACCTTTATAGAGATGTTAGAACTAGTATTGTAACCTCAAGGCAATCACAAGAGAGAAGCATCAGTGATAGAAGCTCTTGGTTTTCCTCTTAGGCATTTATGTCAGTGCAGCAAAGTATGAGTTTTATACTAAGTCTTTTTTGGAAGGACAGGTTTTGCTTTTATTTATTATAAAATTATTATATTATTAATATAATAATTATAATATTATTATATTGTGTTATAATTATATTATTTTAATATTAATATTTCAACTCAAATTTGAATATATATCCAAAATACTTTATGTAATTCTGGTTAAACAGTCTAGATCAGCATGATTATCCTCCTGGGTTAAACTTTCATTTTACTATTCACCCTTTTCTTTCAGTCAAAGGCTCATAATATAGCCCAGGCTCTCTAGGACTTTGCTTTGTAACCCAGGCCAGTCTGAAATTTGTGATCCTCCTTCTTACTCAACCCCTGACATATGGAGAATATATGTGAGTACCACAGCACACGTACAGCTGTCTCTCAATCATCATTAAGTTATTAAAGGAGAACAATTTTCATTAAAATTTCTCTTAGAAAAACTTTGCCCCTTATTTGAATTCCTTTTCTACCCAATCTCTTAGTTAAACAAAATAGAAACTTAAAACAAGAATTATAGAAGATGTCTAAGTTAGAATGCACTGTATCTAAAGAAAAAATATTTTGGGGTGGGAGTATAGTGATTTCTTTCCATGCAACTCAAATTTGAATATATATCCAAATACTTTCCTCTAGGATTTACAATAAAGTACATTAGTAACATGACAAGTAACAGACAGATCTCAATGTTAACTTTATTAGACAAGCACATTTTTATTTCAGTGAATATAATCTCTACATGTTCTCTCTGGGGAAAAAAAAACAAAAGTGAGGAAATTGTTTTCTTTCTCCTCAGTGTCAGTGTTATATCACTGAGCTAGGATGCCAGCTGCTAGTCTGGTTTTTAGCCATTAATAGCTATCTAAAGCTGTCACGCAGAAGTGAGATTCAAGCCATTTTATACACAAAGGTGCCATCTTTTCCCACAACAGTCTACTCTGTGAATTCCTACTGTGGGAAGTGGACTATAGGGCTGAGAGGCACTGGAGTCCCATGATGAATGCCGAGAAATGCTACTGTGGAGACGAGCATCAGGGTGCAGATCTTAGTATATTACCCAACCCTTAAAGCTTATGGGTTTATAAATGTTTGAGCCAATCCCAAGCCCTTGCATCCTTGGGCAATCATATCTCGCTATAGGGTATCCAATGAAAGACCTACCCAATGAGGTAACTCAGAACGAGTGGGGAGAGTACTGTCACCTGTCAGGACCTCTGCAAAAATTGGGGAAGTAGCCACTGCCCTGTCCTGGGTTTCTTTGTGCTATCTCACCAATGTGCCCGGAGCCAATTTAGATCTAGCACCATGTGAGGCAGATCAGGGCTCTTCAAGGAGTCACTAGAGCCTATGGCGTCTCCCCCCTCCCCCCTTCTTCTTCTACATCCCACACGTCCTACTGGATGTCTCTTCTGGACACTAATGTCTTGTCAATAATCTCTGTGAGGTGACAAACTGAGCAGAATGAACATCGTCCATGAAACCCACATGGAGCACAGTTGGGGATGGGTGGCACACAGCCTTCCTGTAGATCCCTTTGCAATTCACCTTTTCCTGGGGCAGTTGGATTTCCTGGTTGTTTGGCTAACACAGAAGATATGTTTAGAAAAGAAAAGCACAACTCTATTTTTTCACTGCCTTTTTGTCTCTCTCAACACCCATCAGAAGATTTTTTTTTCGGGGGTGGCGGTAACACTGACTTATTTTTTCCTTTAATTGCTTTATCTTACATCTGTAAGCAGGGCTCGCCTTCACACTTAGCAAAATGTTTTTATGGCTAGTTGAACTGAACAAATCACCTGAAATCTTTCCTGTGTGCTTTCACCATAGCTATTCTATGTATAGAGTTACTTATTATTGTGTTCTAATATCCTTTTTTTATTAATTTTTTTTTTTTACTTTGTGTCTGTATGTGAATGTGTGCGTTGGGGATGGGATGTATGCACATGTTTAGAGGTGTGCTCAGGAAACACAAGTGTGGAATCCCTTGGATCTGGAGCCACAGGCAGTCCTAAGCCATCCGTTCAGTCCCAGACCAGAATAATACTCTTAAAGAGAACCCAAACCTTTACATGTGTTTCAAGGCTAAATAATCACAAATAACAAAATGTAAGATATAATATGCTATCCACACACACAAATTTCTGAGTCTACCACACACACACCTAATTTTAGGAAACCATTTAGCAGGTTCAGCCCTGAGAGAAGTTAATTCTTTTTTTTTCCCAGTTTTTAGTTGCCTGTAATTCCTTTTCTAGGCATAGGCCTTCATGAAATCTTTCCCTTCTGCATTAGCATATCTGTTGATACTGTTATCATTTACACAGGCTTTTCTAGAAGACACATTCTCACAGCAGACTTCATGGTTCTTAGAATCTTTCTGCTCTTGGAATCTTTTCATCCCCCTGTTCCATGACACTCCTCCAGCCTTAAATGCAGGAATTGTATTGAAGATGTCTCCCTTGGGTGCAGTTGTGATTTTTCCATAATGTTCTCCAGGTGCTGTAAAGCAAAGCATATTTTATGATGCAGGCGAGACCTGCATTTATCTGTGGGCATAAGAATAAGATTTAGAATGCAGTTATGGACTATCCTAGTCTAGTCCAGTGCTGGAGGTTCCGTCTAAGACCCACAACCTCACTAGCTCTGTGTAGTTGCCTAGGTTTCTAGGAATAGCCATAAGTTCCCCTCATGAGTGGGCCTTAAGTCTAATCAGACAGCTGTTGTCTACTGCTCAGATGGGAATATCACAGTTGGACCTGTAGTCATCCTTTGACATGGTGCTTAGGGTTGTGGTTCATATGTACCACAGCTGGATAGGACTAGTAATTGCTTTCCTCCTTTGGCATCTTGCTTTGGCTGCTTCCCACTCTTGATACTATGGAAACTCAACTGCAGGAAAGAGACTTTCAGGTTAGATCTAGCCCAAATTATCTGTGTCCTGTTTTCTAAGGTTGCAGTGTCTTCAGCGGTAGGGACTGATCGTCATCCTCTAAGAGGCAACCAAGGGTAACAGCAATGGCCTACATTATTTGGCAAATCACTCAAACTACACTGACAGCTGAGTAGAGGTTTCTCATGCCTGTTAACTCTGGGTTTTGATAGATTTATGGGGAGCATTGACAACAAGGGTGACATAACTTTATTTAAACTATATATATATATATATATATACACATACATATATGTACACACACTCACATACACACAAACTATATATATATATATATATATATATATATACACACATATATATATACACACACTATTTATGAATAACATTAGTGCGAACATTCTTGTTAATATACCTGATTATTTCTGTCCCTGTATCTACAGTATAATGTCCTTGGAGAAACACTACCTCAAAGGGCTATGGGAAATATTTTAAATTTTGATAGATGTTGACTAATTTCTCTTCACTTCAAAGGCATCATCAGTGCTTAGATCATAGTCAATGTGAATAGTTGTTTGGGTTCAATGACTCTGGGTTTGGTATGTTAATGTTCCTCCCAGGTGACCGTCTCCTGATGCGTCTGTTGGGGTGGGGGTCTTTATGCACTGAACAACAACAACAACAAAATAAAACCTCTGAAATGTCACATAGCCTAAACACACTGGTCCATACCATCTAAGGCTCCTGTGATCCAAGTGTGGTCATGATGTCTTCTTTTTTTTTTTTTTTTTGCCTTCCATCTTGCTGATGAGCTTATATCCTGCAGGATGCCATTCTAGTTTCTTAAAGGAGCATTAAAAAGTTAATCGATTCTTCATGCTAATGTTTTGCTATCTTTGCATAATTTTAACTTTGAGTAGAAAGACTACAATTCATTTTTAGTGACTGTGGTTGTTTGATTGAGAATTTCCTCTATTGGGAAATGGTTGATTACATAGACCTCAATTGGTGAAACTGTTGAAGAAGGATTAGGTGGTGTGGCCTTGTTGGAAGAGCTATGTTTACAAAAGATGTGAGGTTTACAAAAGATTTGCCCCATTGCCTGAGAGCCACCTGCTACTAGATCAAGATGTGACCTCTCATCTGTCTCTGCCACCATGCCTTTCTTTGCTTTGCCATCCTGGATTCAAATGCTCTGAAACTGGAAGCCCAAATAAACACTTTTTTTTAAAAGTTGCATTGGTGATGTGTTTCATCACATCCATAAAAAGTAAGAAATATAGTGACTATGGCCATTAAGATGCAACATTTTCCAGTGCATCAAAGGGGGTTTCTATACATAGGGGTTTCTGTACATCTACTTCAGTGAAATACATAACTGTGAACTATAGGGGGTTTCTGTACATCTACGTCAGTGAAATACATAACTGTGAACTATAGGGGGTTTCTGTACATCTACGTCAGTGAAATACATAACTGCATTCTGCTTCTCAATTAATATTAAACTGACAGAAAACGTAATTGATCAACATATCCTGGCTAGACCAAACACAGTGTAGTAATATGGTCATATTCTACAACAGAGGGTAATACTATATAACCTGTGGTGCTTGCAATGAATTAGAAAACATTAGAAGACACCCCCCCCCATTTTTTCTTTCTCATGTCTCTGTTTTACAAGGATTACTCCATAGACATCATCAAAAATGCATATAGCACTTAAAAGCACCAGGTAGAAAGAACAAGTATACACTAATACAGTTGGCAGGTTGAAGCAGGTCAGTAGATAATTTTGATATAATGACCAATACTGTATAGAAGAATTGGTAGAAAATGCTTCTGACTGAAAATGTGTGGTCCAGAGAAGGCTTCTAAATGAAATGACTATTTTAAGATTTGAATGGGGTAGAGCAATAACTTAGCAGAAATGTGAGAGGCCATAACTGCTGGAGATCACAGAGCAGTCCTGCCAGATGTGCACCCAGAGCGTGGCAGCACTGTGGTAGGGGGAAAAGAGCTCCACCGAGGGTCTAGTGTGCCATTTCTAAACACTGGAACGAGGCTACTGAAAGGCTTTACGAAGGGACGGGAATTTGACCAGATAAAAGCAATATTAAAAAGCTTGCTTGAAAAGCAGTTTTCCGCTTAGTACTTTTCTTTTCTTTTCTTATTACCATCTTTTAAAAACTCTTGACTACAGAAAAAATGCTGCAAGTCAAGTAGCCACAACAACCAAGTTATATCTGATGTCCTTCTAGTTATCTTAGCTTGAGGATGTTCTGCCTGAAACACCTGGAAACACCTGAAGATGGAGGATATCCAAGGTCATTGGATGAAAAACATTTCTAAGAACAGAAAAGGAAAATGAAAACAGGGAAACAGACAATGCTTAATTTGATTCCAAAAGTGCCATTGTGTTGTAGCAGGACTGAGAAGGCCGAAGTGTCGGACCTATGCCCATAATTGTCAGTTTCTGTGTTCATAAATGTCAACCAGTTAGATTCAGAATTCTTGAGGGTGCCTTTCCCCTTTATAATGTGGTGAGTATTACTTCCTCTGTGTTTGCCGAATAAGTCACCTTTGTAAAGCCAAATTATGAATGTATTTAACACACTGTTTATGTAATACACACGAAGCTAGATGACATTCTTTGAAAGGGGAATATAAGCCAATGATGTTAATTATCATCTCTGCAGGTGGTTGGTGATGCTAATGAATGGGGGTTGCCATGGTTCTCGGGAGCTGACTTTGGTGTATGCAAAGGCATATAGTGTGGCTGGTACCAGTCTCCAAGTACAGACCAAGATGGCCCTACTTCTCTCACTGTGTTTAAGACTCACAGTACATGCTAAGTCTGTTTTTACCTATACACCAGATGCATCTTCAATTCTTCTACTGCCAATAGTAGTGACAGAGATGTAAAATTTCTGGATCGTCTTAATGTAGCAGCAGAGAAATCTATTTTTGTGTGTGTGTGGTTTCTTGAATGGCTGGGATCTTCTCAAGCTATGGCAAACAGAACTTACCTGGCAAAGTCAAAAATCACAAAATGTTTGCAACTTATCTTTTCACTCATGTGGCTCTCATAGTAAACCATAGGTTCATATGTCTTGAGTTAAGCATTTGTAGAATGCTTGTGTAAAACATAGCTCCAGTAGTGGTAACTCCTGGATAGGAGGAAATGGGTTTTTGTTTGTTTGTTTGTTTGTTTGTTTGTTTTTTGAGACAGGGTTTCTCTGTATACCCCTGGCTGTCCTGGAACTCACTCTGTAGACCAGGCTGGCCTGGAATTCAGAAACCCACCTGTCTCTGCCTCCAAAGTGCTGGGATTAAAGGTGTGTGCCACCACCGCCTGGCACAAGGAAATGGTTTTTAAGGGAAACTAGGAGCCACGAACCACCAATACTAGCTTTTAAGGTTGCTATTGTGTTTGTAACCAAGTTGATTTGCTGTTGGTAAGGAGATTTAGAGAAGTCTTTTCTTTTTTTTTTAATTTAATTTTTTTATTCGATATAATTTATTTACATTTCAAATGATTTCCCCTTTTCTAGCCCCCCCACTCCCTGAAAGTCCCGTAAGCCCCCTTCTCTTCCCCTGTCCTCCCATCCACCCCTTCCCACTTCCCCGTTCTGGTTTTGCTGAATACTGTTTCACTGAGTCTTTCCAGAACCAGGGGCCACTCCTCCTTTCTTCTTGTACCTCATTTGATGTGTGGATTATGTTTTGGGTATTCCAGTTTTCTAGGTTAATATCCACTTATTAGTGAGTGCATACCATGATTCACCTTTTGAGTCTGGGTTACCTCACTGAGTATGATATTCTCTAGCTCCATCCATTTGCCTAAGAATTTCATGAATTCATTGTTTCTAATGGCTGAATAGTACTCCATTGTGTAGATATACCACATTTTTTGCATCCACTCTTCTGTTGAGGGATACCTGGGTTCTTTCCAGCATCTGGCAATTATAAATAGGGCTGCTATGAACATAGTAGAACATATATCCTTAACAAATGGTGCTGGTTCAACTGGAGGTCAGCATGCAGAAGAATGCGAATTGATCCATCCTTGTCTCCTTGTACTAAGCTCAAATCCAAATGGATCAAGGACCTCCACATAAAGCCAGACACTCTGAAGCTAATAGAAAAGAAACTGGGGAAGACCCTTAAGGACATCGGTACAGGGAGAAAGTTTCTGAACAGAACACCAATAGCGTTTGCTCTAAGAGCAAGAATTGACAAATGGGACCTCATAAAATTACAAAGTTTCTGTAAGGCAAAGGACACCATCAAGAGGACAAATCAGCAACCAACAAATTGGGAAAAGATCTTCACCAATCCTACATCAGATAGAGGGTTAATATCCAATATATATAAAGAACTCAAAAAGTTAGACTCCAGAAAACCAAACAACCCTATTAAAAAATGGGGTACAGAGTTAAACAAAGAATTCTCACCTGAAGAACTTCGGATGGCGGAGAAGCATCTTAAAAAATGCTCAACTTCATTAGTCATTAGGGAAATGCAAATCAAAACAACCCTAAGATTTCATCTTACACCAGTCAGAATGGCTAAGATTAAAAATTCAGGAGACAGCAGGTGTTGGAGAGGGTGTGGAGAAAGAGGAACACTCCTCCACTGCTGGTGGGGTTGCAAATTGGTACAACCACTCTGGAAATCAGTCTGGAGGTTCCTCCGAAAACTGGGCACCTCACTTCCAGAAGATCCTGCTATACCACTCCTGGGCATATACCCAGAAGACTCCCCACCATGTAATGAGAAGTCTTTTCAGAAAAAGTTAGGAGAGGCATCTCACCAAAACTATTAAATAAGGTGTTGCTCTCTGTGAATTGACATAAACAAGAATTATCTTTATTGCTGGGGCTTCTGAATGTTGCATAAGTTATAGTTACCTGGAGCAAAAGGAAATTCAGGAATGTGGAGCCTAGCATTCTCCGACTTTTCCATCATGTTTCAAGGGCCAGGCTAATGCCATAATTGCTTTCATTACATTAGGGAGATCTTGAACATCAGGATACCATGATTGAGGGCCTAGGGGTGTTAACATTGTCTGCACATGTTATCTGTGGTCCCTGAAAAGAGGGTGTGTACACGTAGGAGGCAGGGGAACCAGCTTGGGTTGAGCATATTATGGCCTTGCAATAAGTCTGTGGGGTCGGTTGGGTCATTAGGTAAGTGAGAACTGTCCAGGTCTAGGTACCTTTCTTGACCTTTTCCCAGGGCCTGTGGTAATAGTAGTTGACAGGGAACTCTTTCTGAGTTGTGTAGTCCAGGGCAGTGCTACAGTGTATAACTTTTTCTGTGGATTCAGAATTATTTGGTCAAATGAAGTGTTAGTGATGCTTGAAACTGCTGGTCAGCCCCAACTAAAATCATTTGCTTTTCATTGTCCTCTCCTGTCTGGGATATTGATCTGTTTGCAGTGTCTCTAGACAGTGAGGTATCTGTTTTCTAAAGTGCTGGTCCTGTAGCATTTTACAGCACATCCTCCAGTTTCCTTGACTTGAGAAAGTGTGATGTGATTTAAAGGCCGTGATTTTTCTTTTTTAATTTTCTACATTCTTTGTTTACATTCCAAATGATTTCCCCTCTCCTTGTTCCCCCCTCCCCATAAGTCCCATAAGCCCTCTTCCCTCCTCCCATTCCCCAATCAAGCCCCTCCTACTTCTCTGTCCTGGTAATCCCCTACATTGCTCCATCAAGCCTTTCTAGGACCAGGGCCCTCTCCTTCCTTCTTCTTGGGAATCATTTGATATGTGAGTTGTGTCTTGGGTTTTCTGAGACCCTGGGCTAATATCCACTTATCAGTGACTGCATTCCATGTGTGCCCTTTTGTGATTGGGTTACCTCACTTAGGATGAATATTTTCCAGTTCCATTTGCCTAAGAATTTCATGAATATATTGTTTTTAATAGCTGAGTAGTATTCCATAGTATAAATAAACCATATTTTCTGTATCCATTCCTCCATTGAGGGACATCTGGGTTCTTTCCAGCTTCTGTCTATTTTAAATAAGGCTGCTATGAACATAGTGGAGCATGTGTCCTTATTGCATGTCAGGGAAGGAAATTGAAGAAGACCTCAGAAAATGGAAAGATCTTCCATGATTATGGATTGGCAGGATTAATATAGTGAAAATGGCCATCTTGCCAAAAGCAATATATAGATTCAGTACAATCCCCATCAAAATCCCTACTCAGTTCTTTATAGAGCTAGACAGCTATAAAAACTATGTGCACAGAGCTTTGTGGCACATTTCTGTGCCCTATGGTCTGAGAGTAGACAGCAGGGGTAACCCATCACAAGGACAATTTTCCCTAAAATGTTACAAATGATGATGCAGCCAGAACATAGATTTCTGGGCATCCAGAGATGAAGAGAAAGAAGACCAAGACCTTCAAGCTATCACAAGGCTTAGAATATAAATTAAGCTATTTTTTTTAAAAGAGAGCAATTCTCAAATTCAGCTGGAATAACAAAAAACCCAGGATAGCTAAAACTATTCTCAACAGTAGAAGAACTTCTGGGACTCACTATCCC
The DNA here is from genome assembly GCF_947179515.1 of Apodemus sylvaticus. Classification (NCBI taxonomy): domain Eukaryota; kingdom Metazoa; phylum Chordata; class Mammalia; order Rodentia; family Muridae; genus Apodemus; species Apodemus sylvaticus. Next base: position 22,677,662 of record NC_067473.1, read on the forward strand.
AGACCTCAAGCAGTACTACAGAGCAATAGTGTTAAAAACTCCATGGTATTGGTACAGTGACAGGCAGGTAAATCAATGGAATAAAATGGAAGACCCAGAAACGAACCCATACACCTATGGTCACTTGATCTTCAACAAAGAAGCTAAAACCATCCTGTGGAAAAAAGATAGCCTTTTCAACAAATGATGCTGGTTCAACTGGAGGTCAGCATGCAGAAGAATGCAAATCGATCCATCAAGGACCTCCACATAAAACCAGACACACTGAAAGTAATAGAAAAGAAACTGGGAAAGACCCTTGAGGACATGGGCACAGGGGGAAAGTTCCTGAACAGAACACCAATAGCTTATGCTCTAAGATCAAGAATTGACAAATAGGACCTCATAAAATTACAAAGTTTCTGTAAGGCCAAGGACACCTCAAAAGGAGAAAACAGCAACCAACAAATTGGGAAAAGATCTTCACCAACCCTACATCTGACAGAGGGATAATATCCAATATATACAAAGAACTCAGGAAGTTAGACTCCAGAGAGCCAAATAACCCTATTAAAATGGGGTACAGACCTAAACAAAGAATTTTCACCTGAAGAACTTCCGAATGGCTGAAAAGCACCTTAAGAAATGTTCAGCATCATTAGTCATTAGGGAAATGCAAATCAAAACAACCCTGAGATTTCACCTCAAACCAGTCAGAATGGCTAAGATTAAAAACTCAGGAGACAACAAGTGTTGGGGAGCATGTGGAGAAAGAGGAACACTCCTCCACTGCTAGTTTGTTACTCTGGTCTGTTCTCTCTCTCTCTCTCTCTCTCTCTCTCTCTCTCTGTGTGTGTGTGTGTGTGTGTGTGTGTGTGTGTGTGTGTGTGTGTGTAGTGGAAGACTCTGGCCACAATGAACCTCTGACTGTCTCACATACATTCCTTTAGGCATTGGGACATTCAACCATGACAAAGAAGACATTGACCTTGAGCTTGCCTGGTGGAGCATGCTACACTACAGTTATGCGTGGAAGGCAGACATTGCAGGCATGCCAGTATTTGACTTACCCTGCCCAATTCCCATAGTCCACAATCCCCAGCCCTTTGATGCTCTCACTCCCTACAAAGATGTGGCATCTATATCAATTAAAGTAATGGACAATGTCCTTTAAATAAAGAAATGAATAGCATCTCTCATGGACACTTTCCAAGGCAACTTAGGCAATTGCTCTCACACACACACACACACACACACACCTAGAGTCATCTGTCCTAGGGTGTCAGTTTGACAATATTAGTCATCAGGAACTACTAATGTAGTTTTATATAAAAGAGGCTGGTGTAAGTCTTGGCCAGTAGTAACAACATATATGATATAAGTGATTATTCTCAGCCAGACGACATAAGGAGCTTGGTCACCACCACCACCAACATATGTGATACAAATTTCTCTTCACAGAAGACACATACACTCATATGGCATGCTTTGCAGTGTCCTATTCACTGTATTTGTAACAAATTAAATTTTAATGAACCCCTAAAGTCATTGAAGGTAGCCTTTCTAGCCACATAAAAGCCAACTAAACAATTCTTGTGTTATCAAGTCTTCAAGAATCTCTATTCCAAATATTATCTCTTTGCCTGAAGTCAGTGCCCAGGCTACAATCACCAATGTTCTCACCCATTGCTATGTAAGTATGCTCTCAGAGTTTGCAGAAGTTATATAAATGTTAAACATTTATGTCGTACCTGCCTTTGTGTGAATCATTCCTGGGACAAATGGGCCCAAGGTTAACTTAGACTATGGTAGACCACATGATGGGCCATTTGTAGGCCAAGCTGACTGGAATCTACAGCAGGATTGGAAGTGTTTTGCAATGTAAGGGTTACTTTTAACTTTTAGGAAATCACTCTTTAGAAAAGGAATACTTCCAACACCTTATGAGAGAGAATCGTAATGTACCATGGGCTCTCGGTGGTGTTGAGTTGTCACTGTAATTTCACTAGTTCTCTAGTGGAGAGGATGAGTAGTGGAGCTGCAGCTTCAGTTACAGTGCTCCATCGCTGGCTTTGTTATGCACCTGCACACTAGCTGTGCACTGAAGCAACTGAGCACGTTCTATTTCAGGCAGTCTGATGAAAATAAAGAGTTTTCCAGATACATTTTAAATCATGAGAAAAAAAATGTATCTTTGTCACAGGCAAGACAAATGATACAAAAAAGTACAGATGGAAATGAAACTCTTTTCTCCGTCTTCTAACCTAGAAAAAATGGTTTGAGGAGTGGAATCCTCACATTTTCATGGTCAGTTTTTGCTTTGCTCTTTCATGGCAGCGTAGTTGGTTTGAATACTAATGGTGGCACACGTAACAACGTGCGTGTGAAACCTCTGACGTCACTTTGAGCCGTTTAGACGCCCTTGCGTTGAGCCCTGTAATATTGCTTCGTATACTGGCAGTTCTTGTGGCTTAGCTATACTAATAGAGGAGTCTGTTCTTTGAGGTGATATAGTAAGTTGTCAGTCCTATGTATGTGGCTGCAGTGTGAAAATAACTCCCAGAAGTCTGATTCTTGCAGTTAGTCAAGAGAGGGATAAGTAGGTTATTGATGTTAAGGGGGTAGGTAGAAGCTGAAATGTCCAATAGTATGCTCCAGTTTTCTGTCATTAGGGAAATCAAAGAGGCCAAGTTGTAGGAACGTGTGGGAGAACTGAATTTTTGTACATGTCGCTATAGGAAAACAAAACTAAGAAGCAAATAAAACAGTATGTAGACTTTTGGGGCAAAAGCAGATATTATTAAATTATTCTAACCTACCATTACCTTTTCACATTTGAATGACATCTGTGAAGCAAAAACATTATTATAAAATCTGTATGGGATTTAAGTCTACATAATGTTATATTTATTTTAGCCTTGTGTTTTGGATTAGCCGTGACTTCTCCTCCATATAACTCACAGTGTGTGTGTATATAGAATCCTTAAAACATAGACTGGGGAGATGGTGTAGTAAAAGAACATGAAGAAGCTGTGAGCTCAGTTCCCACACAACCTATATTTAAAAAGAAAGAAAATGTAGCAATTGAGCGTGCCTGTAGTCCCAGTGCAGAGAGACAGAGGATTTCTGAGGCTGGCTAGCCTGACTGAACAAAATGATGAACTCCTGGTTTAGTGAGAGATCCTGCCTCAAAATATAAAATAAATGAGGAAGATACTCAGTGTTGACCTTTGGCCTCCATGTGTGTATAAATTGGCACACACACACACACACACACACACACACACACACACACTGCAAATATGCTGTTGAAGATACAATCACATTATTATTTTTATTAGTTTGAGTCTCTCTTTAGTGTGTCTGTGTGTGTGTGTGTGTGTGTGTGTGTGTGTGTAATTGCATCCCACCACAGACACAAGAAAAGGAGGCATCACTTTCTTTTCATCTCGCCCCAGCTCATTCTTATGATTTTCCTGTTCACAATATTTTAGCTGAGAAAATAGAATTTACCAACAAATCAGATAGAAGGTCTCAGTTGAAAGTCGTTACTGTTTATAGTAAACTGTGAGTTTCAGGGTGTGAGCTGGAAAAGAGTCTTATCTGTTGTCTGTAGCTTGAGACATGGTTGAATGCTTGGGATTTGTGAATACTAATTATTATTGTCTGTGCCAAATCAAGAATCAGCTTCTACCCCTTACCCACTGGCAAAGAAAACACTCAGAAGAGATGACAGGAAATGGGAAATACCTAATTTCTTTCCAAACACTGAAGTTACAGAAATGTGTTATGTGTCTTCAGTCTTTGGTTTCTTAGGAGAATTTAACATCCTCAAATTCTAAAGGGTTCTTTTCCTCATTATAAACAGTTTTTTTTTTTTTTTACCGTTGCATTTGGGGATTGAATCAAATGAATCTTCTTTGATTTTCTGTAGTGAATCAGATTCCATCTTTATCTTTGGGATCCAATTTTATATAACATTCATCCCCTTCAAATCAGAGTGGAGACTGTGTGCATCTCAAAGTGGGAGCTCCTGGTGTGTGACTGATTCCGTATCTAAAGTCGGCCACATTCTATAGGAGTTCCCTGCATCCCATAGTCAATGTTTTTGAACAGAAATCCTTCCTTCATACTGTTTTGACTTCAGAGCCCCAAAGTTATGATTATTTTTTGCTCCCTCAATCTTAATTCACAATGTTGCAGCACGCACAGTTGTGTCATCTCAAACGTGCCTGGTGAATTGAGTTTGAAACGTTGCTAAATGGTTGGCTCAACTTGGTACAGAGAGGAGGCATACTGAGTGAGCTATGCAAGTGTTGCAGCGTTGGATGTGTGTGCAAACCATGAGAAAATAACACATGGTAGACTTATGATATGGTTAGGTCTAGGAAGGATGTTATTTTGACAGTGCTTGTTATTGAGAAGGACAGACTGGCTCCAGAACTCACTGGTGTGGGTCTCTGGATTGACTTGGCACCCGGGAGACTGATTTGCCTTGATGGAAGCAGAAACTACAGCGTTGGGCACCTGCTGCAGCCAGTGGCTGCTGGGTTGGCAGCCGCAGAGTGGGTCGTGTCTGTCACCTGCCCCTGTGTTGGGAGACTGCTGGCTGTTTTCCCCTGTCGAATGCCATTTTTCTGTCATCACCTTTGGAATTAGTGACTCTGTCCTTTTCCAGTTACAGACTCATTACGTTAATCTCAGAAAGAGCACTTACTTTCAAATATTGATACTTATTTATCTGCCAGTGTGTTGAGAAAGCTTACGTAAATATAATCTGAAATCTACAAACTGTCAAAATAGAGACTTATTTGGAAGGTAACTGGAGGCTTTTAAGCATCACGTGGCATTGGTCAAATTACAGGAAAAAAATTTCTGTAACGTTAATAATTTTTCAAGAAAAACAAGCCAAAGAACAAAACCAACCAACCAAGAAGCAAACAAACAAGCCACTCTTAACCAAGATGAAGATTTAACAGGAATTTGGTGTTGCTGAAATTGTAAGGAAAATGCAGTAGTACATATTAGGTAGAAAGATATTTCTTTTGAGAAATAAGAAAGGCTTTAGGAGGAATCAGGGAGAAGAGAAAGGCAGTAGTAATGGAGAGGAGGAAGAAGCCAAGGCAGAGGTGCTCTGAGTGTAGCTTCCTAATGCACTGGAAGCCTCGGTTCTTTCTTATCCGTACACATAGGTCATCACTAAACTTGACAACATAAGAGGCTATTGAAAAATGAAATTGGACAAGATTACAAATAATGTTACATAATATGTTTCTGAAGCTTGCCTCACATAGCCAGGGTCCTATCTTACAATGTGATTTCAGTAGAGTCTTAATTTGTCTCCTTTGTAGCTGCGCCTTCACAGAGTAGGTATTAAGTACTATACCAGCCATCAATTTCAAATACCCTGCTGTGATTTGAAATAGTAGTCTCTTCTGAAGTCAGCCTCAGCAGAGAAGTCCAGAAAGATAATCAGCAAATGTGAATTTGTTCTACAGATTAAGATAAACTAGCCCTGGAAATTTATTAAGGCTTTAGAGGTATGAAGCTGGTGAGAGATTAAATTATGAGGATTAGCAATATGATATATTTTTTGTATTTCTTTTATAATTTCAAACTATCTCCCTATAAGAAAAGTTTTCAAAGGAACTACAAGATTAAAATCAAAAGCATATTTACAAGCCATCACTTACCAAATTTAAAGACAACCTTTAGACTTACATGGTTTTACCTCCATGAGAGAATAAAGGAATCAGGGCTGGAGACATGGCCCAGCAATTCAGCGTGTACACTGCTCGTCGAGAAGACGTGAGTTCATTTCCTAACATCCTATAGGTAGCTTATAACCTCCTGCAGCTCTAGCACCTAACTCCGGGGGACCTGACAGCCTCCTCTGCACGCCATGGCTCCTACACGCAAATGCATCTTCTTGACTCTTCAACAGTTAGAAAGATGTGAGACTAAATACAGTACTTACATGGAGTCAGTAATGACTTGAAATCTACTCTTGGCTTTTGGCCTTATAGTTCCACTTAAAAAACTATTGGGAAATAATTTGAAATTATTAAGTAAATAGATACCCAGATATATGTTTTGTTTTGTTTTGTTTTGTTTTGTTTTTTTTTGGTTTTTTGGATTTTTTTTTTTGAAACAGGGTTTCTCTGTATAGTCCTGGCTGTCCTAGAATTCACTCTGTAGACCAGGCTGGCCTCAAACTCAGAAATCTGCCTGCCTCTGCCTCCCAGAGTGCTGGGATTACAGCTGTGTGCCACCATCACCCGGCCCAGATAATATGTTTCTAAAAGCAGAAATCTAAAGCTATAGGTTAATCTAAACCTTTTCTGTTTTTATGGCATTGTCTCAATAAATTTGGTTACCGGAAATTCAGGGTTGGAGTTGTATAGTTCCCTTCGTGATAGGAGGGAGAAACACTTAATATAAGGGGGGAAGGAATGGGATTCAAGGACACTACCAAGATTTCAATGACCTGGACTTGAAATTATGGCCCGTGGGAGCCCAGCCTCTCTGGTTTCTGAAGACAGAGGAATGAAATGGCGCTAGGATAAAATGTGTCATTGACTTAAGGTGTGTGGCTAGTGTCCATTATGGAGTATGCAGAAGGTCAGGTTTTCTTGAGGAAAGGCTCTCAGGTGGCTCTATGGCTCTTCTTTCAAGTATCAGATACCCCATGCTTAAAATGGCAGCTAGTAAATTTGAGTTCCTCTCTGTGCATGGCGTTGTGTGCATGGAGGGATGCACCGATAGGGGGAATGTCCTTTTCCTTGTGGAGTAGGAGGGTAGCAGCCTGCTCTTGATTCATCTCATTCACACTCCCTGACAGCACGATTGACTCATCCCTCATGACCGATAGAAAACCTTAGAAGCCTGTGGGTCCAGTCAGCAGTGCTGGGGCGGCCTGAGACACTGAAGAGGAAAGAGAGGATAGATTCTTTGAAGCTCAGGAATATACTCAGGATGAAGAAAGCTAGACTCACTGTGGTTCACAGCAATGTCTTCTTCATAGCGCGAAGGACATTGAAGGTGCAAGGTGCCAGGGACATTGGCTCCTGGAAAGCACTGCCTCTGTGGAGCTGACCTTACATAAGGAAAGGGCAGTGCACATTGAGTGATGTTGAAAACAAAGAACGAAGGACAGGGAATGGAAGGAGCCTGCACAGTGGAAAAAGGGAACTCGCCTGTGGGCACCTGTTGAACAGGGGAGGAAGAGAAGGCTCTCCAGAGAGGCATCCAGTCCACTGAGTGAGGAAAGGTAGACCAAACGAATCTGCACCTACAGGACAGATAACAGAGACAGAGATAGAGAGAGAGGGGGGTGGGGGAGGAACCTGTGTACTTTAGCTAATGATCTCACCAGAAATCCACCACCAAACTAAAGAACACTACCTAGAATATTGTAGTACGAATTCAATATTTTTCCTTCATCCCTTTGGCTTTATGAACCAAAGAGAGAGTCTCATTGGGTTGAAAATAATAAAGCTCAGCAGAAAATGAGTAAAATGAAAAGGGAAAAGGGAAATGAAGCAAGTGTTAATTACCCCCCCCCCTCGAGAAACATAGAAGATAAAAAACAAAATAAATGAAAACTAAATTTTGAGGTGTTCAGGGGAAATGCAAACAGTGAGCAAACCTGCATTTAATATCTAAAATAAACGTAAATGGTCTAATCCTTCAATTAGAAACCAGACATCGGCAGAATAGTATTTAAAAACATATGGTTCAATTATATGCTGTTTGTGAGATTTCCCCTTCTTATGGCAGTATGGTAAGGTAGAAAAGTGATCATAAAAGACCCACCAAGTAAGCACTCACATACAACCCGAATAGGCCATGTGAGGTAGGTTAGGTAAGGCAGATAATTCAAGGCAAACAGTTAAATCCAGACATAAACAACATACACTCTTTTTTTAAAAATGTTTATTTTTTATTTGATATATTTTTTTATTTACATTTCAAATGATTTTCCCTTTCCTGGATCCCTACTCCCCGAAAGTCCCATAAGCCTGAAAGTTCCCCCATCCATCCCTTCCCACTTCCCTGTTCTGGTTTTGCCCTATCCTACTGCACTGAGCCTTTCCAGAATCAGGGCCCACTCCTCCATTCTTCTTGGACATCATTTGATATGTGGATTATGACTTGGGTAATCCAAGTTTCTAGGTTAATATCCACTTATCACTGAGTGCATACCATGATTGATCTTTTGAGACTTGGTTACCTCACTTAGTATGATGTTCTCCAGCTCCATCCATTTGTCTAAGAATTTCATGAATCCATTGTTTCTAGTGGCTGAATAGTACTCCACTGTGTATATATACCACATTTTTTGTATCCATTCCTCCATTGAGGGACACCTGGGTCTTTCCAGCTTCTGGCTATTATAAATAGGGCTGCTATGAACATAGTGGAGCATGTATCCTTATTACATGCTGGAGAATCCCCTGGGTATATGCCCAGGAATGGTATAGCAGGGTCCTCCAGAAGTGATGTGCCCCGTTTTCTGAGGAACTGCCAGACTCATTTCCAGAGTGGTTGTACCAATTTGCAACCCCACCAGCAGTGGAGGAGTGTTCCTCTTTCTCCACATCCTCGCCAGCACCTGGTTTCTCCTGAGTTTTTGATCTTGGCCATTGTGATTGGTATGAGGTGAAATCTCAGGGTTATTTTGGTTTGCATTTCCCTAATGACTAATGATGTTGAACATTTTTTTAAGATGCTTCTCAGCCATTCGAAGTTCTTCATGTGAAAATTCTTTGTTTAGCTCTGTACCCCATTTTTAATAGGGTTATTTGGTTTTCTGGGGTCTAACTTCTTGAGTTCTTTGTATATATTGGATATTAGCCCTCTGTCAGATGTAGGGTTGCTGAAGATCTTTTCACAATTTGTTGGTTGCCAATTTGTCCTTTTGATGGTGTCCTTTGCCTTACAGAAACTTTGTAATTTTATGAGGTCCCATTTGTCAATTCTTGATCTTAGAGCATACGCTATTGGTGTTCTTCTGTTCAGGAACTTTCCCCCTGTGCCCATGTCCTCAAGAGTCTTTCCCATTATCTTTTCTATTAGTTTCAGTGTGTCTGGTTTTACATGGAGTTCCTTGATCCACTTGGAGGGAAGTTTAGTACATGGAGATAAGAATGGATCGATGCGCATTCTTCTGCATGCTGATCTCCAATTGAACCAGCACCATTTGTTGAAAAGGCTATCTTTTTTCCACTGGATGTTTTTGGCTCCTTTGTCGAAGATCAAGTGGCCATAGGTGTGTGGGTTCATTTCTGGATCTTCAATACTATTCTATTGATCTGCCTGCCTGTCACTGTTCCAATACCAAGCAGTTTTTAACACTGTTGCTCAATTAAGTCAGAAGAAAATGAAAGTATTATACAGATATGTGCAGTGAACCCCACCACCTCGAGAGCCCAAAGAAGCAGGGCTGCTGTGATGGCGAGTTACACAAAAGGCCCATGCCATCTGTCCTGGCAGCCTGACGTCAGCACCGGAGAATTCCGTGGAGGAAAGGACTGACTCCCGCCATAAGATGTCTAACCTGCGCATACACCCATGTGTACATGTCCATGCACACCAGCTTGGGTTCCACTGCTGTGATAAACACTATGCCCCAAAGCACCTTGTGTGGGCAAGGGTTTCTTACGTCTCATAGGTAATAGTCTGTAACAGATGGAAACCAGAGCAGAAACTCCAGCAAGGCAAGAACTGGAAGACGAAGCCTTAGAGAAAGGTTTCTTTACTTACTTACTGGCTCCTTCCTGCCTTCTGTTCAGCTAGCTTTCCTATTGAGCCCAGAAAGACTGCCTGAGGATGCTGGGTCCTCCCGCATCTTACACATGCCACAGACATACAACAGACATAGTCTGGTTTGAGGCAGCCCCCTAATTGGGACTTCCTCAGATAGCTGTAAACTGTGTCAGCTTGACAGCTGAAACTAATTAGGATATAAACAAACACACAAACAAATGTAAAAAATAAATAAAATATAAGAAGCAATAAAATGACTGAACTCAAAAGATACTTTAATTAAGCCACAATTGAAGTTGGAGACATTAACACTGCACTCTCAGTAATTGGTAAAGCTATTATTCTCTTCAGAAAGTCATTACAGATTTAAAACTCAATTATAGTATGAAGCAATATGGTCTAGTTGATATTTATATGACTTTCCACACAGTACTAGAATATATGCTCATGAAGCATATGCTAGGAAAAACCATCTTTGATAGTAAATTATCCTTCGTTGAGAGCTAGTGAGATGGCTCAGTGGGTAGAGGCACTTGCTGCCAAGAATGATGATCTAAGTTCTATCCCCGAACCTACAATGTACAAGAGAACCAATTCCTGCAGAATGCCCTCTGACCTCCACACATGGACTGTGTCATGTGCACACACATACGCTCGCTCTCTCACACAAATACGCTCTAATTCTTTTCCTTTGAAAGAATTGGAACCACAGCATGTGTGTGGACTCTGTGGACCTCCGTGTAATCTCCCCTAGACTACTAACAACTGACAACTGAAATGATTGGGAGATTTTATGTAAATTAAAATCTTGTTCTTCCACTCGTTACCCTGAATTGTTACTAGCTTAGAGAAGATGGGACCTAGAAATCCTCCTTCTGAGAGTTGCAAAGTGGGTAATGAAACATGCTGGTTTGTGGCAACCAATGACAGATTCTTTCTCCGCCCACTTTATTTTACAGCTTCCCTGCTGAAAGGGTTAAAGCATGCGAACATCGTGCTGCTTCATGACATCATCCACACTAAGGAAACTCTGACGCTTGTCTTCGAATATGTGGTAAGTGAGATAAGAAGAATCCATACTGTACTTGTTAAATATGAATAAGATGCTCACAGTCATATTGAGTTGGTTTTTGAAGTTGCTATTCTGAAACGAATGGTTTTCCTGAGTACCTGTGACACAATCTTGCATAATAGAATGGCCATGTGACAGGTTTTTTGAGTTTGCATTTTGTTAGACATGTGGTTTATTTATAGCCTGTTTGTTACTAGTATGCTTACACTGTGATTTGCAGGTATATCAAAAATGGTGATCACTGTCAAAGGAATTCAGAAACAAAACAAATGTTTTCTTTAGAATTTATAACTTGGTTTTACAAAAGCATCCTTAGGTAGAATTTTTGGTGCAGGGGAGGGATGGGGCAGGCTACCCTGATCCTTACAATTTAGGCTTCAAAGTTTTCCACCTCAGTTATTTCAGCTATTCACTAAAGCTCCCAATTTGTATAGCATACCATGTAACAATCTTCTTGTGTTGAGGGTGTCACTGCTGAAAGACCTGAACTTCAACTGGTAATTAATCTTTCTTCATTTCCCTCAGTAAAACATATGGTGTTTGTGTAGCAGCGTCTCAGCATTTAACTGTGGAATCATGGAACGTAACCATGATAATTAGCATCCGAGTTTTCACAGATGGATCTGAGAACATGTAATTTATAAGATACAAACGACATCCATCGGTGCACACTTTTTATTGAGAAGAATAGCTGCTTGTATTTTGACTCTACTAAAGTCCCATTTTTATAATTACTGCACTATTTTTACTGAAATAAAAAAAATCCATTTTCTTTTAAAGTATGAAAGAATGAATATTTGGAGCAGTTTTATCTTGCTAATGTCCGCCTCTGTTTATCATTTGAAAATTGTTGTCTCATGGAAAAGCCATTCATCTCGTCTATTTACATATAAATGATGGATACATTTGAATAATATGGTAATGCAGCTACAAGGACAGCAAGAGCTAGCAAGTTGCATATATTACATGCTACCAAGAATGGAAGCAGAGCCACACATCAATGCAAATATGATTTCTTTTGTTTCCTTCTTGATTTGGAGTCAATAATGTATTGAGAGGACTTGGCCTTGGAAAGTCCCATTCAAGCTTTCTAGTATGTCTGATTTACGTAGTTCAATACAATCTAGATTTTTCTATCTGTACTTACTATCTTCTACAGTGCTTTACAGAAAGGCTATTTGTTTCCTCTAATTGGATAATTAAGCTGGAAGACGAAGTAATGTTTGGGACACCTAAATTAACAGACCTGGTAGAGAAACTAACAACTACATTGTGAAAATATCTTCAAATCTTCAAAGCAAGTGCAATTTGAGCATGAAGCAAAAAGAATATGTATGTGAGACTGTGTGTCATTTGATTATGTTCTATAGAGCTGGCAGCAAAACGGAGGGTAATGCACTGCCTTGTGTAATATTTCCTGATTAAGACTGATAAGCACTTTTCGTTGTGTGAGTAAAAATGTCCCTAGTCCCCGTGCTAATGGACCTAGATATCGGAGGTCTTAATCAGCCACATGACAGGCACTCACTGCATCCTAAGTGAGGAGTGTGGTCACGGTTTCTGATTCTCTTGCCTCCTCCCCATTTTCCCCTCTACCACGATTTTCTTCCTTTCCTCTGGTGCTTACCTTCCTCTCGTTTGTCTGTGTCTCCATCTGCTCTCTCTGCCGGAGCCCCTCTGCTATGTCTCCTAGTTACATGGTGTTCCAGTGAAGCTCTGAAGTCAGAGCTTCAAGGACATTTCTGTAGAAATATTAGCCTGGTTTTAGGTCAGTTACTCAGTGTAAGGCTCGTTCCTCTGAAGATTGTCTAAAGCTTTTTGTACCATATGCAACCCCAATTCTTACTCCTTGTACTTAGGCTGCTGATACCTTAAGAATGAAAATTCCTCCTGCTCCTGTAGATAGATGGCTCTCAGCCTAACTAGCAGAAACATTGTATCTTTGCTTGTGGCCTATCAGTAGGAAGTGACAGAGAGTCTGAAGATTGAAACGCCTTTGAGAAATGGATTGAGTGCCACTGTGGGTGAATGGTAGGAAGCCAGGTGGTGATGTTGGCCTGGGATGGAGAGAGACAGATGAAGACAGGTGGTGGAGGAGTATTTGAGAGAGATGTGGCACTGAAAACAGCAAGCCTGCTTTGTCGGTTTTTCTTTTGGTGCTGTGCTGAGGTCTCACATTCATGTTCATCGTGTGTGTGTGTGTGTGTGTGTGTGTGTGTGTGTGTGTGTGTGTGTGTGTTTAAACAGAGTCTTGCTGTTGAGCCTCAGCTGGTGTTGAACATGAGACCCTCCTGCTTCAGTGTCCCAAGCCTTGTGATTGATTATAGGCATACGCCACCATGCTGTGCTCATTGTTATTTTTAATATTCTCCTGTACTGTTGCAGAAAACTATGATTTTTACCACTTTTAACGTAAAGCTAAGAGTTGGTTAGGTTATTTTTCAGGCCCATCTTGCTTTGTCTTCTGATTGGTGTATATATTCCCTGTTTATTGTGGCAGTACATGGTTGTAGATTTTGGTCAGAACTGGGAAAGGAGGCTTTGTTTTCATGAAGCAAGATTCTATATGATTGACCTATATAGTCTCCTGCTCTGTAGTTAAACATACAAACATGTTTGTGTGTGTGTGTGTGTGTGTATACCCATGCATATATACACATACATATACATATATAACTGTCTCTATATTCACACATAAGCATGTGGCTTTGTTATTTAGTCTGCTCTGAAATCAATCTCAAACATTGCAATCTAAACTTTCCCAAAACTAAAAAGGATATTATCATATTTTAAAGTTGATGGGACTTCCTGAGTAGCATTATCTTCTTTGTCCCATGTCTCTAATTGTACTTCTCAGTGGGTCTAGTGGCTTTCCAACCACAAAGGAGACTGAGGCAGGAGAGTCACAAATATAAGGCTTGGCTGGAGAACATGTTAAAGGCCAGCCTGGTAAAATTAACAAAATCCCATCTGCAAAGGGAATGTTGTGGAGAAACATATCCATGACAGAGGACTACATTTCTTAACTCCCCTTGGTGTGATGACCAAAAGCAGTTCATGGAAAGGTTGATTTTGAGTTACAACTCCAAAGGGGTGTGTCCATCCTGGGGTGAAGCAAGACAAGTTTGACAACTTCTGAGACTCTTGCTTTCATGTTTTTAGTTGTGGCAGCATGTCAGCAAGCCAGGGGCACGGGCAGAGCTGGGAGGCTTGGAGCTCATGTCTTCAACTGTAAACACAAAGCTGAAGGCAGATTGGAGTTGCGATGAGGCCCTGGACCCACAGGCTGGACATCACTGAACTGCGTCTCCACCATGTCCCCAATCATCGCCATAGTTGGGGTCCATATGTTCAGATTTGTGAGCCTTGGGGTAGGCATTCATCATCCAAACTACCACAAGTTCATGCCTGAGTTGTGAAGGACCTTGGAATCAATTTCTACTACCACCAAAATAAACAAAAAACTCTCAGAAAATAAGAGAAAACTCTTTTGAAATAACATAATAAGGTAAACAGTACAGGAAAAAAATCAATAGATCACACTCATTAAAATCCTTGATGTAAAGGGAAAGGAAGAAGTTTTGACAAATTTCTAGACACTACTGTTTCTTTGCTTTCCCATTAGAGTTACATTTTTAGTGGCTTCCTGAGGTACACCTGTAAGCCCCAGGGGGCCAAGGGCTCGAATTTATGACAATGCTCATTCAGTAGATGCATTTCTACCCTTTTCTTTACAGGGGACTCAAATCCTAGCTCTTCCATATTGTCCCCATTGAAACTAGTTTTCTTAAAGCCTTCTGAGAATGTTGAAGTCATGGATGGAATGTTAGTGATATGGAAAAACTCAAGGGAATGACATTGGAGGAGATTAGCCCGGCAATTTAGTGGCTAATAGAACTTTGTCCATCTTCCCAAGTACCGTGAAAAGTTACTAAAACTTTCTGAAGCCGAGTTTCCTGCCCACTGTCACAGCATGTGGATGCCATGAGCTGGAAGCTTCAAAGCTGGGACGTGGCCATGGTCTCTCCCTAGGTGTCTTATGTCTCAGTGGCAGGGCACATGAGGCTCTGAGAAGCATGTTTCCAGCAGTGCCTTCAGATGAGAGATGTAAAGGCTTACCTTTGACCAGTCAAAGGCTTAGCAGGCTTGAAAAGGAAGGCGCTTCCGTAATGACCCAGTATAATGGAATAGCCCTCTGTATTTCACATATGGCTTTAAGCCTTGAAAGAGAAATATGATATCATTTGGAAACATTCAGTTTTGACAATGCTAGCCCCCCAAAATTCTTCTACTTAAATAGAAAGCTTAAGTAATGAATTTGTTGATAAAAATAATTATTTTTTTGATAAAAACAAATGAGTGCCAATCGCTGTTTAATAATATGCTGAAAAATGTAAGGCATAGTAAACATAGTAATGTAATTATAAAAATGTATTTTGCCATCAATTTCATAACTATTGCATTTTGCTTTAAATTGTAAAAGAGCGAGGAATCTTGAGCATCATTTTCATGGCATGTTTAATACTAATGATGTACAAAAAGGAGCAATCTAGGCGTGGTGGCACATGCCTCTAATGTCAGCACTCAGGGAGCAGAAGCAGGCAGAGATCTACCTAAGATCTAAGTTCTAAGTCACCAGATCTAGACAGAGAATTGCACTACAGCTAAGGCCACTTACTGAGATCCTAACAGAACTAACTAATTAACTAGTTAGCTAACTGAGTAACCAGCCAACCAAACTAACTAACTCAAAAAATTGAATGAGCTTGCCAGATATGAACCAAATTTCAATTTTGCAAGACACATAGGTTTTAGAGAGTAACTACACGTTGCCTAAAGTTATCAACTCAGTATTATGCATAAACAGTTAAGAGACCAGATATTACATAGACTATTCTTTTCACCGAAACCATGAATGAACATAAACAAAAGGCTATGAGGATGTAGGAGATGCCATGCCTATTACCTTTATTGCCTTGTTTGTGGTGATGGTAATATCCTATGTTGCCCTCATGTCCTCATCCCTCAAAAACATGTATATAGATTGTGTACAAATGCTAGTGTATGAATTACTGCTCAAAAACTGTCAGCAAAAGAGTGAAAACCAAGAGAGTCCTGATTTCTAAATGAGCCAAGTTTAACAGGGGCAGTGACTCACTCCCTGCGTAGTGCATGCCAGAATATCTGGTATATTAGAGATGTCATTAAATGTTTTTGTACACTCACTGCCCCCCTGAGAGAGAGACAGAGAGACAGAGACAGAGACACAGAAACAGAGACAGAGAGACAGAGAGACAGAGAGACAGAGACAAGGAGAGACAGAGACAGGGAGAGACAGGGAAAGGCAGGGAGACAGAGACAGGAAAGATAGAGAAATGGAAATAGACAAAATTTTTATCACTTTAACTCACATTTCAGAGAATTCACCTTTACAAAACACCACATGCACATTACTTGTGGGTCCTGTGCAGCTAAAATGTGACATGTGGTTTCTGTTCTGCCAACTATACGAACTGTCTGGCTCGCCACTCCAATGTTGAACATTGTCTGCCTAGGTGATTTACATTCCAACAGTATTTCCTACTCTTCCCTACATTTAAACTCTTCTTTTTCTTCAAATAAGTGTTCTTCTAGGCAGAAGTTGCAGAACCAATTGATGCTGTTCATCACTTAGAGCAGCTTCAGACAATGGTGTGGCTACCGGTACATAGTTGTGTCTGAGGAATTAATGAATCTTTTTGTTCAAAATGAAAGTGCCAGTCAGAGTTCCCTGTTGCAAAGCAGAGACTCTCTCTCTGGCTGATTTAATCAGGACATCTTGTAGTGGGTATTGTGGCTGACAGCCCTGCTTATCATACTTTAAAACAAGAAAGGTCAGGTGACGCTGGACAGCCAGAACCATGCCACAGAGTGTGCCCTGAACACGTGCAACCATCAGAAGCATTTAAAGAAAGGTTTCCCCTCTCGCTTGCTTGAATGGCTTCCCTAGGTTAATAGAAGTCACTGTTTGCTAATGTTGTCAAAATGTCAAAATAACCTCTGCAGCCTCGTGGCTTGTTTGTTCTTATCCAATGAGCCAATATTGTTTGTTTAGTTGGCAGAACTGAAGCCCCATGTCATGACTTGGCTGCACAAGACCTCCAAAGTAATGTTTGTTTAATGTTTTGTAATGGCAAAGAGGTCCTGTTTCTTACCAAGATTCACAGACCAGGCTGGTATTCATAGTTTCAGCACTGGGGAGTCATAGGCAGAACTCTCCATGAGTTCCAGGTAGTTAGCACCATATAGTAAAACCCTATCTTAAAAAATTAATTAATCAACTCTCAAAGCATAACAACTTTTTTGGCATACATCAAACATTCCAATATAGAACATGGTACCCCTGGGCCCCTGCACCATCTCATAAGTAGTCACTAGAACACCTCACATCATCAAGTTAGGGATGTGAGGTCAACTACAGGTGACATACCGACAGGCCCTCTGTCTATAATCTTTGAGAAATCATCTAAATTATAGATAGACAAGAGTGAATCTAGCTTTTTAAAGGTGACTTAGAATAAATTTCTAACTCTATAGACATACAGGATGATACTATTGGCAGAATTCAAAACGATATTTAGACATTAAGTTTTGCTTATCTTCATTCTAGTTAAGTAAGGAACCTGCTTTTATTTAGTTGTCCCGGGATTTGATGGATTGTACCAAACTCTAATGAGATCTTAGCAGAACGGCCATGAAGTCTGCTGGTGAGATACTGTGTCGTTTTGATTATGTTTGCTTCATCAGCTTTTCCCAAACCTATTGACCATTGAACTGACATTATCAGGGACAAAAGTCGATTGGGTGTACGAGAGGGGTTGTCCTTGACCTCATTCTCCTTGTGCCTGGGTTATTGATTCTGATCAAGGAGTGCTGATGATGTGTTTGGCTAGTCTGTGCCTATCACAGGTAGGGCCCATAATTAACAATTAGAGCAACGTAATCAAGGGTCAGAAAATTGGTACAATCAGGAGTCCAGCCTTCAAGGTAAATGCTGTGTCAAACAATGTCCTTGACTATTTTCTAAAGGGCAGTTTAGCTAAATATAGAAAAAGACAGTGCAAGCGTGTGAACTTACAAATGATTCGTGTAAAACAAGATGGGTAATTTCTTTGCTCCAGTGTGAGCTGGCACTGAGATGTGACAGCAGACAATAGCTGGTGTAGGTTGTGTGAGTGTTGACAGGAACTTGAGCCAAGCGGAGTTGACACATAGCTTGGCTAATAGGATGACAAGGTGGCAGAAGTGAGAATGTTGAGAAGCCAATAGGAAGGAGGGGGTGGCGCCTGTGTTCTAGAAAGGACTTGATAGAGGTCCAGGAGGCCAGCTTTATGTTTTTTAGAAAGAGTATTCCAGTGCTCTGTGTTATTGATAAATTGACCATGGCATCTTGTAATAAGTACTTCATCACTGAATGTGTTCATTTAATAGGATGAGCAGAGCCTCCTCTGAAATTTAGTAGATAAGGTTCCTATCCTGTGCTGTCTGCATTGCAATACCATATGTGATGTAAGTGTCTTAGGACATGTGGGTACTGGTCCACACTGCAACCTTGTAGTAGTCATGACATGGCAGCGGAATCGGAGAGATGCAAGCCTGGAACTTTACTTTCCTGATGGTATCAAAATTAAAATGTTACCTTTCAGATTTCAAGACTTGTTCCTGGTTCTTGTGAACTGGATTGATGGCAAGATGTTTTTGTTTTTGTTCTTGGTACCTCGAGTTTCGGATCCCGATCTCTTGAACAAAGGGATTCCAGGAGTGTGCCACCATGCCCTGCTAATTTCATTTCATTTATTAATTTGTGACATGATTTTCATTAGTCTTCCCTAGAATTGTTATTAGGTATACAAATAAAATGACATTATTTTCATAATCTTAAAAATGATAATTAAAGAAAACCAAGCTCATTCAAGCACCTCAACTCTTTGCAGTAGCTGTATCCTGACATCTTTGGAGTCCCCATAGTAGTAGACAAGTCCTGTGTCCTGTAGATATCAACAAAGCAGGCATCTGCAAGATAGATAGCAAAGGAACCATTTTCACTATTATTACATAAAATTTTCTCATTTGGTAAAATTTCTTGTAAACAAACTAAAATTGTTTTGTTCATTCAATTAATCATTGATTTTTTATCCTTCATCATAAATGGATTACCTTTGAGAAATTCATCTCTTTTGAATCTAAAGATACAAATACATGCCTTTACCCCAGCATGATGTGATCCTATGACTTTGGATAATAATCCAAAATGATTAAGAATTTAAGGACAGTCTGGACTACATAGCAAGATCTTCTAAACAGACAACAACAGAAACCACACATAAAATGTACAAAATGCATGTGTGTGTTTCTGGGTCTGTCTTTACCAAGTCCTGATACCTGAATGATGCTAGGTAATGTAGCTCCACAAGCCACTGGAGTTTAGATTGCAGCCACACTTGTAGGTGTGTGGTGGGACTACGGCAGTTTTGTGACTTGATGAAGACAACTCAAAGCCTGGCTTGGACTCAACGACTTCCCATTATAAACGATGTTAAGGATGTGTTCATTTTATATGTGGAGAGCTAGTTCTGCCCGTGGTTATACAGTGTGAGGGGGACTGTTGTCATTCAGAAGCTAGTACCAAATGTGGAAGAACAGATGCAGGCACGGTGTCTAGCCGGCTGTGCAGGCAGTGTGAAATGCAAGGGTTCTGAACTGTAAGGAGGAATTGAAGAAATGAAAAGGAATCAAGCTAGCTTTCTACCAGGGCTCTTTTATGAGCCGCTTGCTTTCTCTGATTGGTAAAACAAAGTCAATTAGCTTCTATTCTCTCCCTTTCCCTGGTGACTTTTTTTCTCATCTAATAAGGCATCGTAGTTTCTTTCAGTCATTTTCAGCAGCTTGTTAACGGTCTGGCTGGTATTGGGAATTTGTAGTGTCTTTTTCTTGAGTTTGCATCACACTTGCATTCTGCACTATGGGGTCACTTCATGGGGGCACCATTCATGGTGCACGACCCCATCATAGCTCAGGACGTGGTTTTCTGCAGTAAGGTGGAAGTGAGTCTGATCAATACCTTGCTGTAAGTGAGTGCCTGATTCTCACAATAGGCATAAGTTTACGCCACTGTACTTCAGACCATTTTGTTCACATACATTCTATTTCTGTGGATTTGATTTGCTTTCATTTTAATTTCTTGCTTTATTTGATCATTTTATTGTTGAAACCACAGGCATTTGGTAGTCATGAAGGGAAGTAATCACACAGGGAAGATGAGCTATAAGAAACAAGAGGGTTTCTTGGGAAAAGGAAGACAGTTTTAATTTTCTTTTCCTCGCCAGAAATGCTATCATATTTCTCAAGAAAAATAATAATCGTGCATGAATGTGCACGTTCATATAAGAGGAGCAGGAAGGGGCACCTTAAGTAGAATAAAACTATCAAAAATGATAAGTGCAAAAGGAATTAGAGAAAGCTTTATTTACCCACACAGGATTTTATTTGGTAAAATGTGCCCAAGATCAAGATGAAGATAATCAATGATTCCAATTACCTTTGAATTAAGTTTGATTAGGTCCATGTTGATTGTAGAAAGCATCATTAACAAATTCTAAGTGGGAATGTGCACATTGCTATAATGTACAAAATGGAGTGTAGGTAACATTCAACAAATGTTCACAGTAACTTGACAACTTGGCATCATCTTAGTTTCTACTTCTTTCACCTTGTTCACTGTGCATGTGTGCATGAGTTCATGTGTGTGTGTATGTATGCACGTGCACGCATGTGCGCGGGTACACACGTACATTTATGCATGTGTTCATGTACCTGTGCATATTTGTGCACATGTGCATGTGTGTGTATTAGTTTATGGACGCATGCATGTTCCTGTGCCTATGTGTATGAGTGTGAATGTGTTGGAGTGTGTGTGTGTGTTTGTGTGTATGTGTGTTGACACATAGTATTCTACAGCACAAAATATTCTTGAACTGTTAATCCTCTATCCCCACCTCTCCAGTGCTAGGATTATAGTCATATGACACAATGCCTAAATTTTCTTTTTGAAAAGTTGCTATTCCTTATACTAGATGAATGTTTAGCTCAGGTCATATATCATGTGAGATTATTGTGCATTCTTTGTTGTGGTATGGGTGTGTACTTGCCTCTCTAGATGTCAAAAATGTATTTGGGGTGATGTCATTGTTACATTTGCATGGAGATTAGAGTCCTTTGGATTTATGTTCTTTGGGAAAACAGGTTTTCACCTTCAACTTTCTACATTAAGCATACTTCTGTTCTTTTAAAACACAATAAAACTTCCTTATACTGTCTCAACTACCGTTTTTTGGAAAATTGTATTAGAGCTTTTATTTTATGTGTGTGAGTACATAGTTGCACTGTGTGTATACTGCCTGCTAAGGTCGAAAGATGGTGTTGGAGTCCCTGAGACTGGAGTTATAGTTGGTGTGGTCTGCCATATGAGGTTCTGGGATTTGACCTGGAGTCCTCTACAGGAGCAGCACACGCATTTCACAGTTGAGCCGTCTTTCCAGGCCTCTCTTACTGTCTTGTATTGATTATTCATCTTTTGGGTACACTTTTGCTTTCTCCTCAGTGACACAGTATAACATGTATGTACTGTTATAATTTGGATTACATCACTCTTCAGTATGTATTGTATGGGTCATTATTAATTGTCCCCAGGGCAGATGCTATCCTATGATCATGTTTTGCTCTGTTCACACTGGCTTTCCCTGGAAAGAATCATTTTCTGTTTCTCATTTTTGTCGTTACTTCTGGACCTCTCTGAGCACAGGGTCTTTTCTAGTTTCCAGCGTTTCTTCTCTTCTTTTTGGTCTGGATGAACACCGCTCCCTATCTTGTGTTTATTTGGGGGAACAGAACTTCCGATGCCGTCTGGTGACAGAGAGTGGGAAGGTGTTTTGATTCATAGTTCAGCTCTTATGCTTGATTGGCATGCTAGCCTGGTATGGTGGATCTTAGTTGGGAATAATTCCATTAGAATTTCAGCAGGGTGCTTTGTGTTTCTAATTGCCATTACTTCCATTTAATGACTTCTCTTCATCTTGAATATTCTGTTGTTTATGCAGAAGCAAAAAAAAGTTACGACAGAGCAGTTGCAATTTCCCTGGGTCTATTTTTTCATAGTTGAATCTTGCATTGTCTTAGTTTTTAAATTTTATTTTCTTTCTTTGTGTACATTGTATGAATTTGTGTGTGTGTGTGTGTGTGTGTGTGTGTGTGTGTGTGTGAATTCACATGAGTGTCCATGAACATCCATGCAATGCCATGGAACATTCATGTGGCCATCAGAGGACTTTGGAGGATATTTGTTTTCTTCCCCATTGCTTCAGAAGATCAAACTCAGCTTGTTAGACTTGGGTGACAAGCACCTTTACCCACTGAGACATCTCTCTAGCCCAGTTTTTAATGTTTCTTGTACTGTGATAGCTGTGTAGAAACATAATCCACACTGTAAGCTCACTCTTTTAAGCATTCAACTCAGTGATAGGTCATAGATTTATTTCCACTGTCCAGTGCATTGTAAGCGAGCCCAGAGTGCCTTCACAGTCGTGAAATCATCACCATGCCGTTGCTTCTGGTTCCTACTCATCCACTTCGTGTGTCTAGAGATTTGCCTGAGCAGTTCATGCAACAGGAGGCGTGCTAATGTGCGACCTCCTCAGTGGCTTCTTTCACATGTGCAATGCCACTGAAGTTCCCCCATCCTGTAGCAAATATCGGTACTCATTATTTTGTAAAGCTGCGTAGTATTCTGTCATGTCTTGCTTATTCAATCACTCATTGGTACACTTTTTTTTACCTTCTATCTGTTGTGAATAACTACCAGTGATGTGTACATTTATGTAACTGCATGCCTTCTGAGAGCCTGTTTCTATTCTTTTGGGTCAAATTGCTGAATCATTTTTATTTTAACATAGCTTTCCCTTTTTGAGAGACTACTAAATAGTTTTCTGAGGTGCATCCTCAGTTTAAGATCTGGTGAGATATATGTGTCTACTCCATATTTTCTTCCCTTATCCCTACTGCTTATTGTCTACACGTTGGCTGTTCAGAAATTGCTATTTGAGTTTCAGCTGAGTCCTGATGGGTTGAATATCTTTTAATGCATATGTTTCTTTTTGTTTTAAGCATTTTTAAAAGTTTATTTTAATGATTTTTCCCTTTTATCTTCTCCATGCTCAATATTTTCTCTCTGTAGGGTTTAAATATCTGACCTTTGGGTTGCTTTTCAAATTTTTTTTAATCTTTTTTTTGTTTCTTCTATTTTTGATTCTCTTTTCCTTTAGCTTGGGGTTACTGGACATTTCTCACTTTTATGATTTACATACTCTAATTAAGCGTTCATGTTTTGAAATTTCTAGTGGTATGCACTTGTGATATATTCCATTTATGAATGCTGTTTTGATTTTAAAGGAGCAGCAGCAGCAGCAGCAAGTTTTAGCTACTGAAAATACTAACAGTAGTATTCACTACTACTGGACCTATCTTCCCCCTGTTATCTACATTTTTACTGTGGCTGCTGTGTAATTTTAAAGACTGGTTAGACACTTGGTACAAAACAGTCTGATTAAGATCTTGGAGTGTGTGGGTAGCAGGTAGACTCTGATCTTCAACATAAGAAGAAACTGCTCCATCCTATGGATACACTCTGGCTGTTAGTGCCCACCTTCCTTGCTGTTCTTTTAGATTGCTAGTAAAGACTCTTCCTGTACTTCTTTAAAAAATTAATTTTTTGAGAATTTCACACAGCGTATTTTGGTCAGTGTTTATGTACCCCTCTACCACCTCATTTAAGATCTGCCGCCATTCTTTATCCACTCAACTGGGAGCTCACTTTTTTATTAATCTATAGAGTCCAGTTAGTGTTGCCCATATGGGCTTGGTTTGTGGCCATTCACTAGAGCGTAGTTGTAGAGAGGTATGAGTAAGGAACGCCCAGTGATGAGTACTGTGGAAGTACACTAGGGGATAGGCTATGCGTAATATTTCTACTTTGGATTCCTGTAATCTTATTTGATTTCTTGTTTCTGATACCTTCTCTGTGTTCTACAAAGGGGCCTGTCTGCAAACAGTAGGGAAGATTAATCGGAGGCCTAAGTAGCTACTGAGAACGTTGAACTAATTTCTCATATCAGAGATGTCTAGGTGTACGCTTCCTATGTCTTAGTGTGCCTGTCTCCTGGCACTTCTGTATATAAAGAGTATTGCTCCTATACTTTCTTCACTTGGATGCTAATGTAGCTGTTGTTTGCTTTGGAGCATCTAGAATGTGTTGGTGTGTGGATTGACAGAATATAAATTGGATATTTTTGTTGTGTTTATGATCCTTATATTGGAACCTCATCTATTGTTAGAAAGTTCCATCATGCAAGATTATTAAACTTAGATTTTATAAATCACTGCACAATTTGTTAAATTTTTTTTCAGGTTAATGTTGTAAGGCATCCAACAATTTGCTATTCATCTGTTACTAAGAGTTTATCAAATGTGACAAAAATCATGGGAGTGAAGATAATCAAATTAACAATGGCCATCTTAACATCCAGGCCTTAAAATTTTAGAGTTATAAAATAAGATCTACAGTGTGTCTTTATTCAGATTTTTATTTGGATGGGAATATTTATCCTTGCTAATTGTCATTTGTTATGATCCGTCTCGATGGTTGTATGGTGGTGATGTACTAGAAGCACACGCTCATGTTTTAGAGAAACCTTGTGCTTTGCACTTTCATCATTTATATCGCTAAGAACCTTTTTTCTTTTTCTTTTATTCTTTTGAGTCAGAGTTTCAATATTCTGAGTTAAATTCCTGGTCCAGTGAGTAATGTACTCTTCTCCTGCTACCACACAGACTCCAGTTTTCAATCCTCAGCAGGTGCCCGTGCTTCATCCCCACTCCATAATCCAGGATCTGAAAGGCTAATTCGTCATGGCGACCGTTTGCTAATGGAGAACTTTCCATTTGGCGGACTTTCCTTTTTCCTTGCTACATAACCTGCTTTCCATCTTGGATCCCCAGCTAGCCATCCCTGTCTCTACCATGGCCAGCAGCGGCATTTGGAAGCTCAAGCTCATTCTCTTTTCTCCTCCTTCTTTATTAAGCTCTAGTTTTCTTGGATATGGAACAGAAGCAGTGATGACAGGAAGTGCTGGTTATCTAGTTAGAAGTGTGAGACTATGTTGAAGGTCTCAAACTAAATCTTAGAGGAGAACAAAAAGGCAACCATTGCATCAAGAATGAGCTATGGAGAGGATGTAATTATTCAGAGTATTTATTAGAGGGAAATAAAAGACCAATGATCTTTATTTATGAACACAAAAGCAGATTTCAGCCCACCAAATAGGACTTGGGAATTGATGGGCAGATTGTTAAGAAGTCAAAGGACACTTCATTCTTCTTGTTTTTTGTTTTGTTTTGTTTTTGACTATCCTAAATTTTTATTGGATATGAATTATACAAATATCACATGTATTTGTGGTAAGGTGGAGCTGGAGAGTATTGCACCTTCTCCAGGCTGCACAGTGAGATCCACCCATAGTGTGGTGGAACCTGTGGCGCCTTCCGAGCCCACCGCTCTTTCTGCCAGCAGATGTCAACCCACACATCCCTCCGTGCTTGTGGACTGGTTTCGTGATCCACTGGGTGTCAGGATTTCTTCTGGTAGGGAATGGGTCAATGAGGATAACCTCAAAAAATTATATGTGGAATCTTCACCAACCCAGTAGGAATTCAGGACTCTCAAAGCCCAACAGTGGTGCCCCACTCTTACCTTAGCAACAGACTGAGGCTTCAGGCAAATTTCAGCTGGTTAACACCATGGTGGGCAGGCTTGCTGTAAGTAGCACCCTTGGGAATGGGGCGTTTGTGACACCACAGGGGGCATGATTCCTGTAAATGACATAACCTTGCTTAGCCTTGTACCCCAGTCTTCATGCTTTATCAGGCCGGATGGGGCGGGGAGCCCTGTGCAGAGCAGAGAGTGGGTGGTATTGCCAGCAGTGGACCCTCAGAAGAAAGTGCATAACATCAACTGCTTCTTCCCCCATAGCTCCTGGATGTATTTGTATGCTGCCATCTTGGCTCCCCTGATGGCTGCCGCCAGAGGAAAGGAAGCATCCTTCTTGTTTTTGATAATAGCATCTGTAAGAGGGCAATGATTAGCTTTTCACTCAAGGGCTACAGCAAGATTCTGATTATACGTGCCTCATACTAACATTATAGCAGATAATTTCCAATGTCATTCCAATATTCCACAGAAAGGAAGGGTGAATGTGTGTATGCATATGCATGTGTGTGTGTGCACATTTGTTTCAGAATAAAGTAAGTTTTCACTAAGGTACCTTAGAGAGTATGGCAGACACAAACAGAAGGGGACCATATTCTCTTTTTAAGTGATCACTTGTCTAACTACAGGAAATACTAACTGGAGCTGTTATCATCTCCCAGATTTGTCTGAGCATCTCACCCCATAGGCCACCCCATTCCCCTTCCATAGTTTGTGTAGAGATGTGGGATCATAGGTGCTAGGGGCTTAGCCTACTGGCTCTGGGTCCTTTCTGAGGCAGCTGAGAGGGAAGTGCATTGGTGGAGCAAGTCTTGGTCTGGCTTGAGGTTAAGGTTGATTTCTACAATGTTGACTGGTCTTGATTCTAACTTACTCTGAAACTAGAAGCTGCAGGCCTCTGGGTGAATTAATACCCCTTGTTTAACAGCCAGGGGTTAAGTAAAGGATTCACTGCTTGGGCTGTGTTGTCTCTTGCCTCTCACTGGCCAGGCAGGAGGAAGACTTGGAGCAGTGAACTTTTATTAAACCAGTAGGAGAGATTCACACTCTTAAAGGAAAAACTTTCAAACAACCAAATACGTGTAAACACACATACGCTCTTAGATTCATTCATACACAAATATTCGTACATACTTTAATATACTCTTGTTGGGCATAGTAAGGCATAGCTACTTGTCTCATACTTCCATACTCGCACACGCACATGCACACATACACCTATACTTGCATGTACATATTTTTTGGGTGAATGAAGCAAATACGCTCATGAGCAAGCTCCAAAGAGCAAGTGTTGGTGTAGAAAGAACTCACTCACTCTGGATAAAGAAAAGCATCAACGGTTAATGATAGAGGAAGAAAATGCTTCTACCCTTTTATTGCTAAATGAATATAAAACCTGACTCATTGTAAGAAAAGCCTGCCTGCTACTTTCTGCTCTCTCTCTCTCTCTCTCTCTCTCTCTCTCTCTCTCTCTCTCTCTCTCTCTCTCTCTCTCTCTCTCTCTGCCGTTCCTTCTCTTTAAGTCTCCTTTCTTTTCTTCCCAGCCCTTGTTATATCAAGCCAGTACTGTTGCTTCTGCTCTGCGACTCTTATATTTTTCTTCTCTTTTTTTCTCTCCTTTTCTGCCCAGCTTCTCATCTCTGTAATGTTTCTAACCGATTCTCCTTCTGCCTCCTTAATTCTGATCTCGCCGTCTACCTCCTAATGCCATCATTCCTAGTTTTTTGTTACCTTTCAGGAGAATAGATCACATGATATTTTCAAAGTTCACAACAAGTTCAAACATAAATTTGAATCATATATTGAACAAAAAGTTGCAACAGAGATGTTTACCTATGTTTCCCTGAAGAGTAGTTATCTAACTAGATATTCATTATGCTATTAGCGTCACAGGTTCATTGTGAGACTAAAACTATAATTCTTATGTCTAATGTAACATTGAAGTTTTGTGTAGATAATCCCAGTCAACATTTATCTTCTGTCCTTGCACCTACAATAAATTTTTGTTACTTTTACAACCTTTAGTTAATTGTTTTATAGCCAAAAGGAATTTATTCCTAAGTTGTAAATCAGTATCAATGCTT
Source organism: Apodemus sylvaticus (assembly GCF_947179515.1). Classification (NCBI taxonomy): domain Eukaryota; kingdom Metazoa; phylum Chordata; class Mammalia; order Rodentia; family Muridae; genus Apodemus; species Apodemus sylvaticus. Next base: position 22,705,419 of record NC_067473.1, read on the forward strand.
TCTTTCTATCTCAACACAATAACTCGTAGCATGTAAAGCCTGGCAGTGGTCTAATTGCAGTTTTAATATCACAGAGAGCCTTAATTGTATTCCTTATTATAAAGGGCTCAATAATTAATAGTATAAATTAAGGAATCCTTATAGTATTATTATTAGGAATTAAGAAATCATCTATTTGTCTACATAGCATCACTACAAGATAGTACATCTTTGTTGATCTTCAGAAAATCTGCCCAATAGGGTGGTATCATTTTCAGGGATTGTTATATTGATTTAATAATGACAGGAAAGGCATATCAATAATAAGAATAAATCCTGAGATTAGTCTCTTAGGACCTTGCCTCCAGAGCTCTTTATAAATAGATTATAAATAGACTATTACCTTTTATATTATGGTTAATATATAGAACTCTAATTTAAGGATCCAAATATATGTGGCATGGTACCAGAAAGTTTGAATATAGCAAAAATTTTTAAGAAAAGTTAATTTAAAAAACTAGCATTTTCCTAAAGTTACTGAATTTATATCAGTTTAAAAAGTCAAATTAAACACACACACACACACACACACACACACACACACACACACACACACTTAATACCCTTCCTGTGTTTTAACATATTACTAGTGAACAAATAGAATTTGCCGAGTCTCAAATATTATTTTACTCTTCCTAGGAAGCGTGTACACCTTTCACTGGATAACTTGGGCATGGCATGTCCTTTGCTTAGCTCATGAATTCTGATTATTATTTGTTGCTTGGGTATAACTTGGTCAGTTGCTAAGATGCTTCACATCACTAGCTGTCCACCAACACAGAGACTGCAGGACTGTCACGTGTTGTGTTTGAAGACTTGTGTTCATGCTCACAGGCATGTCACCTTTGAGCATGTATTCATTTCTGCATATATTCTTGTGATATGTTACTTGTAGTTTTAAATTGTTTGCAGCACACAGACACTGAAGACCAAAAATTATGATTGTACAATCTTCACCCCACTTTTAAATGAATGCATTCTCTACATTAACATAAAACCTCCATACTCAATTTTGAAGTTGTTTCAATTTTGTATAAATGTAAAATTCCTATTAATATAAATGAGTCATTGTAATTCTCTAATATTTTTATTAGTTCTTTGTTTCTTTCCTTTTAACTTTTAGTAGTTTCATTTTCTTGCTGGGGACCATGACTCAGCTTCATTATCACAGGCTGTTGTGTTATGGGTGGTATCAAGCATTCAGTGTGTGTGTGTGTGTGTGTGTGTGTGTGGTCAGTCATCACCAAACGTTTCTTATGCTCATCTCCTTGATAGAAATTATAACCACTTTCAGATGGTAAGTTGATCATGTGCCAAGCCTACTAATTAGTTTGAAGTAAATATTGAGGGATATTTTACACAAATTGTCTAGTATGACTGTACAAAGTTTTTTATGGGATATTTGATTCATTTCTAAAATTGGCTGAGGCAAATTTTCAAATGTTGTGTCCACCCTGGAATCAGAAAAGCACAGCTGAATTGTTCTATAGCTAAGCAATGAGATATTATTATTATTATTATTATTATTATTATTATTATTATTATTGAAATCTTTTTCAACAACCTCTCTTTTGGCAAATTGTACCAGATCAACAGAAGGGAGGGGTATTGAATGTTCTAATTCACCCACTAGAGGTTGGCCTTAGAGCCAGAAGCATGATAGATTATCCATAGCATTGGTCTATGCTTCGAGAAACCTCAAGGTTCATACTAAAGCAGCACCAAGTATTCCTGTTAAATATGTCACTTGCCTGGGGAAGTTATTGTTGGAAGAATTGCAAGAATCTAAACTTTGAGGAAAGAAGGAAACTGCTTTCTTGCTCAGAGTTCCTGTGATTTCACACACACACACACACACACACACACACACACACACACACAAATTCTCTGTGACCTGATGAAAGATCATAGTGACAAAATAAAAGAGAATCAGGGAACAGTTGCTCTTTGGTTTTTTGTTTTTGTTTTTTAATCACAAGCAGGACAATAACTTGCTTTTTGGATATACGTGAGTCTAAATTTCTATTCCATTTAAAATTTTGGAAATACGAAGAATGCAAGAATTGAAGTGATTTCCTGCAGGCTTTGTGAACCAGAACACTTTTCCTGTTCCGTGTCTACAGAGTGTCCTACACGTGTCTACAGTGCTTTAAAGCAGCACGTTTAAATTTTTGAGAGACGTGGCACTGCCTCTGATCATTGTATTCTGTAGGTATGAACTTGAAAATTTCCACCCACAGAGCTTGAGAAACCTGAAGTTCATTTTCCCCTAAATGTATTGAAATAATTTAAAATGAGCAAACTCTGATTTGGAAAACAGACTTCTTGCTGGGTACAATGGCGAACATCAGGATAGCCACCACTGATGAATCAGAAGTAGGAAGTTTGAGGCCAATCAGTACTAGATGCTGAGTTCCAGGCCATCCTGGGCTATATGGTGAGACCCTGCTACAAACAAAGCAAAAAACAAATACAAAAACAAACAAACAAACAACAACAGCAACACAACCAACAAGAACAAAAATGCGAGGGGAAAAATGAGAGATCCTGTTCTTATACTTCACCATGAGGCCAGCTGTAAGGGCCATAACAATGACCTTCCACAATGACCATAACAGACATTTTTTAGACTTCAGTCTTGAAGTCTTGAGGTCCTTCAGGCTTCAAAAGCCTTTCTCTAAGCACATGTCACTATACACTGTGTATTACTCCAGACAGGAGAAGATGTATTTCTAACATATTTTATTTTGTTTTTACAGCTATCTCTCTCATTCACAAGAGTTGTGATTAGTCCTGTTTTGGAGTTTTGGCCCTCAGGCTTTCTTCCTCGGGTGATGAGGAAGGATTCTACAGTGTTAAGGAAAACTTTAATAACACTGCTTCCAACCTACCCGTCTCTGTTGTCTTGGGAAAGCTTCCTAAATGTGTTATTAGCAGGTCAAATGTATGGATGGGATTATAAATGGCTCCTTTTCTTAAAAAGAGAAAGAATGCATTGGCACAAATTTGGTTCTATTTGTTATTTTCTCTTAAATGTTACCAAGTTTCTATGTAGTGAAGATGTTTTTTATTCATCTTATGAATTTTTTGTGTGTAATCATTTCTGTTGATTTTCTTTTTTATTTGATATATTCTTTATTTACATTTCAAATGATTTCCCCTTTCCTGGATCCCCCCTTCCCGAAAGTCCCATAGGCCTCTTCCCTCCCCCTGTTCCCCAATCCACACCTTCCCATTTCCCTGTCCTGGTATTCCCCTACACTGCTGCACTGAGCCTTTCCAGGACTCCTTCCTCCTTTTTGGCCATCATTTGATATGTGAATTGTGTCTTGGGTATTCCAAGCTTCTAGGCTAATATCCACTTATCAGTGAGTGCATACCATGAGTGTTCTTTTGAGACTGGGTTACCTCACTTAGGATGATGTTCTCCAGCTCCATCCATTTGTCTAAGAATTTCATGAATTCATTGTTTCTAATGGCTGAATAGTACTTCATTGTGTATATAAACCACATTTTCTGTATCCATTCCTCTGTTGAGGGACATCTGGGTTGTTTCCAGCTTCTGGCTATTATAAATAGGGCTGTTATGAACACAGTGGAGCATGTATCCTTATTACATGCTGGGGAATCCTCTGGGTATATGCCCAGGAGTGGTATAGCAGGGTCCTCCAGAAGTATAATTACCAGTATTCTGAGGAGCTGCCAGACTGATTTTCAGAGTGGTAGTACCAGCTTGCAACCCCACCTGCAGTGGAGGAGTATTCCTCTTTCTCTACATCCTCACCAGAACCTGCTGTCTCCTTAGTTTTTAATCTTAGCCATTCTGACTGGTGTGAGGTGAAATCTCAGGGTTGTTTTGATTTACGTTTCCCTGCTGACTAAGGATGTTGAACATTTCTTCAGGTGCTTCTTAGCCATTTGATATTCCTCAGGTGAAAATTTTTTGTTTTGCTCTGTACCCCATTTTTAATACAGTTATTTGGCTCTCTGGAGTCTGCCTTTTTGAGTTCTTTGTATATCTTAGATATACGCCCTCTGTTGGATGCAGTGTTGGTAAAGATCTTTTCCCAGTTTGTTGGTTGCCATTTTGTCCTTTCGACAATGTCCTTTGCCTTACAGAAACTTTGTAATTTTATGAGGTCCCATTTGTCAATTCTTGATCTTAGAGAATAAGCTATTGGTATTCTGTTGAGGAAATTTCCCCCTGTGCCCATGTCCTCAAGGGTCTTCCCCAGTTTTTTTTTCTGTTAGTTTCATTGTGTCTGGTTATGTGGACGTTCTTGATCCACTTGGACTTGAGCTTAGTACAAGGAGATAAGAATGGATGAATTTGCATTCTTTTGCATGCTGACCTCCTGTTGAACCAGCACCATTTGTTGAAAATGCTATCTTTTTTTCCACTGGATGATTGTAGCTCCCTTGTCAAAGATCAAGTGACCATAATTCTGTGGGTCACTGTGGAATAGAATTTCCAGGTCTTCAATTCTATTCCATTGATCTACTTGCCTGTCACTGTACCAATACCATGCAGTTTTTTAACACAATTGCTCTATAGTACTTCTTGAGGTCAGGGATACTGATTCCCCCAGAAGTTCTATTACTGTTGAGGATAGTTTTAGCTATCCTGGGTTTTTTGTTATTCCAGATGAATTTGAGAATTGCTCTTTCTAAGTCTATGAAGAATTGAGTTGGGATTTTGATGGGGATTGCATTGAATATTTCACTCATTTATAATGACCTGGAAAATTAATACAATTCATACAGACTTTTCAGATGACTTGTCCCCAAAAATGGTTCAACAAAGTCTAATTTAGTATTTTCTTCTCACAAGCAATCCTAAATTAATATTTTTAAAATTAAAAGTTCTATGTACTAAAAGCTGACTGCAGTACAATTCATTTTCTAAGCCACTTATCGCTGAAACCAGCTCCCCTGTGAGTGTTGTCTTACCTATGAAGGGCAAGCTTATGAAGTGCCTCTTCTAGTCATCTTTGTAGCCATTGAGTTATCCCAGGCTTGGCATTGTAGCTCAATAATGTTGCTTCAGGACTTGGGAAGTTGTAGTTAGCCTGGAGCTCCAAGTCAGCCTGACAGCATGTCTCCCCACAATCATAGACAACAAGAAATCAAAACTGAACCAAAATTATTCTAGAATGGCCACTTTATTTACTACTGTCTTCTTATCTGGTCTTTGTCTCTTCTCTCTACCTTTTGATCTCTCCATGTTTCAAATTCCTTTGTTGTTGCTGTTCCTCTCTGTAATTTTAGGATCTTCAATATTTCTATCAGGGTGGCTTCAGTGTTCAGAGTTAAGATATTCTTGAATACTATTCCAGATTCTTTTTCTTTTTTTACATTTATACCTGTGTATGTTGTGCATATAAGCATATACATACTTGCATATGTGGATACGTGGGGGGGGGGGCTCACATGTGCTTCACATTTGCGTACAGGCATGTATTTGAAGGCCAGAGGTTGAAATCTAAAGTATCCCTTAATTGTTCTCTGCTTTTTTTACTAAGTCAGTATCTCTTACTCAACACAGAGGTGCCAATGCCTCGTCTAGCTTGCTCTAGGCTCACCTGGCTTCTTTGTGTTGGTGCTGGTGATTTGAGTTCAGGTTCCCAAGCTTATCTGGCAAGCACTTTAATCCATTGAACCATCTTCTTCCTTTAAGATAGCACTTGCACAGGAGATGGCCAGACAGGACTACCTGGCTTAGAAAATGAACTATACTGCAGAGAGCTTCCAGTATATAATTTTTAATTTTAAGAATATTTACTTTAGGAAACATCACGAGAAAAAGAAAAATTAAACAATTTTAACCTCCATTTTCTCAAAATCTTCTGGGAAATCAATGTTTATTGAATATCTTCTCATAAGGTGTTCTAATATTAATATGGTTAAGTCAAAAATTATGTACACTTGAAGTTGACTCCAGCATAGTTAGTTTTCTAAGCCACATGTCTCTGTGTGATCAGCTCGCCTGGCTATATTCTATTCTCTGTATCCTTATGCTTTTATGATGTGCTGTGTGGTGCCTGAACCACAGGCAGTTGCCCTTTCTTGACTTGGTTTTGCAAAGCGCATTCAGCACAGTTTCACACCACCATAAAGTGGTATTCTGTAGAATGTGTTGGAGAAGTTTTCCACAGAGTTCCTAAATCGCTTCCTTTTGAAAAGGAAGACTGTTGGTCCCCTTACAAGACTCCTGTAGATACAAATGCTTTTCCATTTAAGAATTACCTTCAGCGGGAGGAGTAGTCTTTGGTTAGGTAAAGGCTCAATAGAGGCCCCAACAAAGGGAAAAGGACAAAGGGGGGGGGGAGGTGGGAGTGTGTCTGGTAGAGGGGCATATACATGGAGGCGGGGATGGGAGGAGGGGTAGGGAATCTTTGGGGAGGGGGCTTTTGGGAGGGGGGAAATTGGGAAAGGTTTTACCATTGGCAATGTAAATGAAGAAGATACTCAATAAAAAAATAATTGAGAAAAAAAAAAGAATTACCTTCAGCAGTATGAAAACTACTGGAGACACAAACTACTGGAGCATGAATGTCTGCATTCCTTTTATGAGAGAAAAACGCCTTCCCGAGGTCTGCCTGCCTTTGTGGAGCTGTCTGATCTGTCTCTGTATGATGCTATTCCCAGAAGTCAAATAGCATTTTGTTTTAATGGGAGGAATATTTCAGGTTGCTGGTTTTGCATGATGGGAATGCGGTTGGGAATCTTTCCTGTTTACTCACCAGCCTCAGGCTGCTCGTGCATCATGGCTTGAGAAATGGCATCTGAAAGCATTTAGGCAGAATCATGGGCATTACCAAAAAACAGGAGAATAAGTCAAATGATTAAAAAGAAATGTATGATTCCATTACAAGTATGCCGTTCCACACTAGTTATTAAAGAAGAATTTTTATGTAGGATAATCTACTTGTGTCCTAATTGCTTTTACCCTTCCCCAAGGAATATATGTGTGGTTTATTGAGAGAATTTCAAACTCTTCCTGTGTTGTTTAAATTAAGATAAAAATAAAACAGTTGAGAAACAGGCTTTTATGTAAGGAAGTTTGTGTAGAAACAGTGAAATACTTGAAATTAAAGTCTTTTGCTCATGTCAGGATAGAGTAGATCAGAAGGCTATGTTTCCTCTCTTCATGCTGTGTCTTGTTATACCATCAGAAGCTCAATAACTTAGCTGTAATTGGAACCTCAGAGGAAAGAGGTGGCACCTGTGTGGTACTTTACACTGTTTGTTTTTGTGAAAGTTGCTGGGGAATTATAATGCATGACTGTTAGACCTGAATAACAGTTGATTGCTTGCTTAAAGTTGACCTTACATCACAGTTTTAAGGAATAGCTCTTTCTTATATGTAGTGATGTAAATTCCACTCACCAGGCCTTGAATGCCTGGGGTTTTGTCTTAAGTGCTGTAAGCTTAGATTTCTTTTCATTTCTCTTTATTAATGAGTGATTCTCATGTTTTGAACCTTGCAACACTATGATTTGATTAATTGTGACTTGGGACTGAAATAGGTGAGTGCTGCTAAGCCTCACCAGGAAAAAAAATACAAGTTCAAAGTCAATTCAAACCTGTAGGCAGAATATAAGAGCACTTTGTCCTAATTGCTTAGTAATTTGATGTTTTAATTCTTTAAACAGCAATCTGAGTTGTTTAAAATTGAGATTATACCTTGAAGAAAATGCTCATGATTGCTGTAGAAGAAAATGTTCAGCTTCTATAGGTTTTCTTCACCTCCCTGGAGCAGTGACAGTCCCCTGTGGAATTGTGTGATGTGAATGACCTAAGGTTCACTAGATTGAGAAGAGCAATCATGGTCTTCCCACATTCATAACCACTGTCAAGTGATATTTAAATTGATACCGACCTTCGGATGGCATTCTAAAAATGTGATCTGCTTGTTCTGTTCTTTTCCTATTGACCAAACATCTGTTAGTAAGAAACTTTAGGGAAGGAAGAATTTATTTTGCAATACAGTTAAAGAGATGCACTTCCTTTACATTCAGGAAGACATAGCAGAATGGTGGGGTGAATGGCCATTTTGCTTCTCCAGTCAAGAATCAGAGACAGATGAATGGTAGTGTTCACCTGGCTCTCTCTTTGTGCCATTTTTATTTAGTTAGAACAGGATCCCAAGGGATGGTACCACCCACTTTCAGCATGGGTGTCTGTCCCTTAGGTAATCCTCTTCTTAAACATCCTCATAGCCATGTCTGGGTATGAGTCTCCCAGGGCATTTTTGTTCTAATCAACTGAAAATAGCAATTAGTCATCACAGTTGGCAAAAAGATACACACGTTATGTTCTAGATACAGCACAGCACTAATAAAGGTAATCTCAGTCAGGAGTTACAATTACCATTGTTGTCAAACTAACAGTTAATGTCATTGCCTTAAACTCGTGACCAAATGGGATACCACTAAAGAGTAGAAGATAAACACATGGTTCATTTCCTTCGGAAAATGTCAGTGTTCTTATTTGCGGTGTCTTGCTCTTTGCCCTTTGGTTTCCTTACCTAGATGAAAATAGGGTACATAGATTCAAAGTTGGTTGTATAATAGGATTTCCAAAATATTCCAAGGTCAGTGAAGTCAAGGAGGGCTTTATATTTTGATAGCTCCAATATATCTGTCTTATCTGTCTTAGCAACTAATTCTTAACATATAACATATACCATGCATATTTTTACTATATTCTTCAATGAATTTTTGTTCATAAATTATATTTCATTAAGTTCATAATAGAAATATAACTGAGCTTTGGTCTTTAAACATAAAATCAACACACATGTTAAGAACACAGAAATTCCAAAATTGTTTTTAGTTTCTGTAATCTCTCCACATTCTTATGCTTAAGATAAATCGTTTGTCTTCTCAACATGATAAAAATTTCACTAAATATGAATATGTTGACTTTCTTCTCCCTGACAAATGGGAAATTACATGAATACTGTAAAGGCTGTGGAGGCTTTAGTTAATGTAACTTCAAGAAGCTGGGGTGTGTTGGTGATTCTCTCTGAGGGACTTCTTTATTTTTAGCCTAGATGCTTAAAAATAGGACTGTGCTATTTTCAATTTCATATTTTGGCAGCGCTTCCAGACATCAGAATTAGCTGACAAATACTGTGGACAAATACTTAACATTCCAAATGAACAGATACAGAAACATATGTTTGAGAAGGGGCCTTATTTTTCTGATGAGGAAAGACTTGTCCATTCTACAAGTCTGGGTCCTTCAAAAGCAGAATTACCCCTGAGGAACTTGATGACTTATGAATATGGAGTTTGATTATTTGGAGCCTACCCCTAAAACTTGAATTCATGAAGATTAAGGTAGAATAAAACAGATCCATACATTTATATTGAAGGCTTGGCATTCCCTTACAATTGACCATATTCATTTCTGCATATGGAAAGTGTGCAAACCTTCATGTCCAAGAGATTGCCAGAGTGCCTATAACTTTCTCCACAGCAGTGTTCGGCGGAACTTAATTATTTCTGTCTCCTGACCCAGGGCAGATTAAAAAAGGCTAAGGGACAGAACATGGAAACAACATCCATGTCCATCCCTCACCTGGCTGTCTTCTTGTTGCTCCCCCCTCTCATCCCCCTTCCCACTCTCCTCTACCCTTCTTTCTCCTGGTTCTCTTTGTAAAAAGCGATTTTACCTAGGGTTGTTTTAATGCTGTCATGCCATGGGTTCCTGGTTAAGCTTCATGACTGACTGGCACATGACTAATAGTGGCCACTGTGCTTCTCAGCCCTGCATAGGGCTCAAATTCAACCAGACTCTGCCTTGCTAATGTGTTTATGGAGTGAGCCCCTTTCATTTTCTGTGGTCTCTCTAGCCCTTGCAATTTACAAAGCAAAAATTCTATCTTGCTTTCTATTGCTAATGTGATCCTGTCATAAGAAATAACAACAGTACCTTAAAAATTGTTTTGTTTTGAACATTTATCCCTCAGTGAACTCTGAATTCACTTATTTTCCCAGAGTTCTTCCTCTAGAAATGCTTCCAGAGTAATCAACACTAAAGAAGAAAGATAAGGCTAGCTAGGGACTGAATCTTTAGAGTCAAAGCCTGTTCCTCCTCTATTTTGGCATGGTCTATTAATCTAGGCACTCTTGGAGCCACCTACTCTGTGGAAGACTGATTTGAAGTTCTAGCCATCAAATATAAACCTGTCAGACACAGGCATCTGCAGTGCTTCTAAATGGCATTATCCTGAAGCAAAACAGCACTGAAGTGAAAATTATAGAAGCGAGGTGGTCCCCTGAGTGGGGCAAGAGTATAGTAAGGCAAGGAGAAAAGTTAGTGCACACAGCCCTGGGGATGTTTGCAGGGAATGAGCTGCTTGATAGGCAGCCATCCAGGAGCTGCCCTGCAAGTGCTCCTTTAGGTATTAGAAGAAATCGCCCAAGATCAAGCGAGATGGATCAGAGTCTCTGTCCACCATCACAAGAGACTCATCTGTTTGTCAGTTTCCATTCTGAGCCTCTGCTGAAAATAGAACCTGAATGAACAGTGAACAATGGAAGGACCAAGAAATGCCACGTGGTATCATTATTTTACCCCTCATTTCTACACCAGTCCAAATCATAAAAGGTTGCACGATCCAGAGCTGAGGCAAAACGTTAACGATTTAATGAAGTTTGTAATTTTGCTACATCTGATTCAGCCCAAGGCAGAGTGCTCCTTATTAAAAAAAAGGGGGGGGGGTTTGCTCCTGTTTTGTTTTCTTTTTAATGACAATAATGGGAAGAAAACTTTAAAAATAGAAAGGGGAGATGAACAGCTTCTAGTGTAGGTAGAATTGCCAGTACTGGGCAGCGAAGTCCAGGCATGAACTCATGCTGGCCCATCCTGCATAGAGTTCTTCAGACTCATGTTTCTAACAAGTCAGTACGCTCTAAGGTCCATAAGCATGTGCTGTGTCACTCAGTGGTTGAGCACAGAGAATAATACAAGGTAAAAGGGGTGAGCACACAGACAGGAGTCACACATGCTGTCAGGAAACGCGACCGCACAGGTGTGGCTTTTCTTTTCTCTCACTAGATGTTTATTCTCATTTCAAATTTTCAATCCTTCAAAGTATCCCCCCTCAATTTAAAGACAACACAGAACTACCACCCCCACCACCACCTCCACCTCCACCTCCTCCTCCTCCTCCTCCTCCTCCTCCTCCTCCTCCTCCTCCTCTACATCTCCATTCTAACGGGCTGGTGTTCTGAAAATGGTGTGAGTCATTTTGCTTGTTGTGTGTTAAAAACTATTCCAATTGGGTATCATCCTTATCCTTTTGAATATTATACTATACACACAATGTATACATAACCTTATAGGTTAAAATTTATCCATATACAATTTTATTTGTTCTTCAAACATTAAATGATGTTAAGTACTTCACTCCTTTCTGAAATTGATGTTAGCTTAGCTACACATGAATGTGTAAGCGAATACTTCAGACAAATGCTTGAATAAAACTTGCATTTAGTAATTCAGGAAAAGCCCCAGGAATGTAGTGTGATTATACCTTAAGTTTGTTTAAGTGAGCTTATCTTATATGTGTATAACTTTCTGTATGTCTCTCCTTCTTTGTCTGTGTCAGCTGCCATAGTTTAAATAGTTCCAGGAGCATGCAGTCTGATTCTTAGCATCCTGCATGGTTCTAGATAATATAGCAAGTCAGACGGTGTATATCGACTAGCTCTTTTGTCCCAATTTTTTTAAATTTGTGCTTGCAATGGCTAAGTTGTTCCTCAGAACCTAATTTCTTTCTGAGTTGTTTAGAGGACATTCTGCCCTTGCTTGCTCTAGGGATTCTTACAGGGCGCTGTTAAGGGATGCTCTGTGCTCTGTTGTGGTCCCTGGCCCTCCTGTGACCATCTAATATGCTGTCCATCATTATAAGCTCAGGACTGGATGACTTAAAGGTCTGCTGTGTGTCATTGGCAGTTGCCATTGGTATACCACCAAATCCCAGTAACCAAATTTAAACCGTGGACATGATGGCTGCGCCAAAGCCCTCGAATGCTTTATAAAACCTCCAAGTCCTCAGCACTCCAGCTAAACGGACACCAGGGCACTTGTTCATTTGTTTTTACCTTGTAACTGTTTGTCTTGTAAATCATAGGATGCCTTACAGTCAGAGAACAAAACTTTTGGCTAAGCTACCATTTTAGAGTTTTCTGTCATTCATCACGTAAACAAAAGTAAGTTAAGGAAAAATACTATTATTGGTATATGAAATTGTCATGATTGAAAAATAACTGCATATTATCTGAGTGTGTTAATAGGTACCTGTCTGTCTTTTTTGAAAGTTGTTACTTTGAAAGATTTTTTGTTAATTTATAATTTATATTTATTTAAATATAGTCAGTTCTTGAAAACTAAAAAAATTATGTGTTTATATGTGTGAAAATTCCAGTTATTAATTTCACTAGGAAAATAGGGTTTTGAATTTCGTCATGTCACATAAAATAAAATAAAATTTAAGTTGACTTCAGAAAACTTGTGATTGGATTTTTGTTAAGTATCAGAATGTATATGTTCAATGAGGAAACTGACATTTAGCAAACTGTAAGCATGTATTATTCCAATTAATACAAGTGTGGCTAACATGAAACCATAAGCTGAAGATGGTTTTATTATGGTTTTATTATGGTTAAAAATGAGGAGTGGTTTGGGATGGAACTGCACACTGTAAAATATTAACCCACACATTCTGTATTTGTTTTGTCCAGAAGGTAATGGTGACTTTGAAGTAGAAAAATATTGATTCATTGTGCAATAGCCAGAGGGATGTTAATACATTCTCACCCTTCTTCCCTAGCACACTGATTTATGTCAGTACATGGACAAGCACCCTGGAGGACTCCATCCAGACAATGTGAAGGTAGGAAACAGAATTTTAAAGCCATGGGTTTATGGTCTTCATATGTATATTTTTAGCCTAAAACTAAAATCTTTCTGATCATTTAAACATTTTTAAATTCTTCTATGTAAAGGATATAATATTAAAAAGAACTAATTATTATTTTAATTGGTGGGGATTATGTTGTTTTAAAATTAGTTTCAATAAAGAAATATTTGGATTGTTTTGTACATTGTATCAGCTTTTAGTTATATTATATATTCTGACTTTTTATATTTTTATATTTTTCTAACAATTTCAGATGACTGAGTTAAAAGAATATTTATGATATATAAGTGCCTTTATTCAAGTGTTTAGCCAAAAAATATACAATATGTTATTTCTTCACACATTTACTATATCCTATCCATCTTGAGTTTTTAATCTTGGTTTAAAGGATATTTTCATTAAAAAGGAAAGAAATTTTATTCCCCCTTCTGAGAAGGACCAGAGTATCCATACTTTGTTCTTCCTCCTTCTTGGGCATAATTTGATATGTGAATTGTGTCTTGGGTATTCCAAGTTTCTAGGCTAATATCCACTTATCAGTGAGTGCATACCATGAGTGTTCTTTTGTGATTCGGTTACCTCACTCAGGATGATATTCTCCCATTCCATCCATTTGTCTAAAGGAGATAAAGAGACAAAGTGTGAAGCAGAGTCTGAAAGAAAGACCATCCAGATACTACCCCACTTAGGAATCTGTTCTAAATATAATTACAAAACCCAGACACTATTGTGGATGCCCACAAGTGCTTGCTGACAGGAGCCGGATATAGCTGTCACCTGGGTGGCTCTGCTAGTGCATGACAAATACAGAGGGGGAAACTCCCAGTTAGCCATTGAACTGAGCACAGGGTCCCCAATGGATGAGATAGAGAAAGGACCCAAGGAGCTGAAGGGGTTTGCAGCGCCATAGGAGGAACAACAATGAGTCAAAGTACTCCCAGAGCTCCCAGAGACAAAAACCATCAACCAAAGAGTACACTTGGAGTTACCCATGGCCCCAGACACATCAGTAGCAGAGGATGATCTTGTTGGACACCAAATTGGGGAGGGGCCCTTGGTTCTGGAAAGACTTGATACTGTAGTGTAAAGCAATACCAGGACAGGGAAGCAGGGGTAGGTTGACTGGGGAAGGGGAAATGGCTAATGGGATTTTCGGGGGAGGGGGAACCAGGAAAGGGGACAACATTTGAAGTGTAAATAATACACCTAATTAAAAAAAGAAAAGAAAAGATAAATTGAAATACAAGCAAAATATTAATAATAAATCATCATTAAGAATAGTTTAAAAAAAGAAAAAAAGGAAAGATAAAAAGTATGTTCTATGACTAGAATGTGTTCATTGTTGTGGTTACACATTGAGGCTGTGCGTTTTGCTACTGTTAAAAAAATTCAACCATTTACACATGAGATTCCTGCTCTACCTCAGAGTTTTCTTAATTCATGTGATTAATGTTTTCAACATCATACTAAAATAAAATTTAAGCTTAAACCATCAGAGAGAGACAGAGAGAGAGAGGAAAGAAAGGGCAGAAAAAAGAATCATACCAGCAAAAGGGACGTGGTGGGCAGTGGTGGACTAATATGTTGTATTTTCCTTGATGTTTGCTAAGAGACAAGTCATTTGTTTCCAGGGTTACATTAGGATTTACACTGCAGGTGAAATTATTCTCAAAGATATCTGCAATATCTTTTGAGATATTAACAATATCTCAAATACAATACATAGTGGCAGATGCCTCGTTGGTATTTCTGTTTGATGTATTAACATATTTCTTAATGTGGTTATATTTATTGTCACTTCAATCTATGAATACAAAATGAAGAACATAATAATATTTAGTAAATTAACAACTGTTCATAATCGTGTGCTAGATATTAATTAAAAGGAAACCACTTGAGCTAAAAATGAGGCAATGAAATAGTTCTACAAGAACATAAATTTGACAATCTGGTGAAATGCTATTATCTCTAAAGAATATGTCCTGGGCTGGCAAGATGGCCCAGTGGGCCAACACACCTGTCTCACATAGCCTTGATGACCTACGTAAGAATCACAGGATCCCATAGAGGAAGGGCAAATCCCACTCCAAAAGTTGTCTTACACACACATGCATGTGCCCACACTCACATACAAATCATACACAATAGTTACAATAATGTATTCAAATTAGAATATGTATTAGAAGGATTTTGAGCTCATCTAATGCACAGGCTAAACATGTCAGATACTGTCAAATGATCAGAGGATAATACTCACTATATATTTTGGTTAGAAACAGAAAAGTGAAATGACCGAATTATGTAGCATGCAAATTTGTCAGGTTTAACTATTAGATTTCTCAGTGTGCAGCTTGACAATGTGTAGCAGTGTTTTAAATTTTATCCTAAATTTAACAAATGTACATATTTTCTTTGTTTTTATTTTGTACATATCTGTTTATTATAGAAAAAACTGTGAATGACAGGGAAGGAAGATGGGTCCCTGGGTAAAATGCCACCAAGCACAAGGACCTGAGTTCTACACCTAGGATTCCTTTGTTGTAAGGAGAGACCAATACCCCACACTTTGTCCCATAATAGAAAGGTTCACACATGCCATTACTACAAGCACACAGAACAAATAATATAATCGATGAAGTAATACACTTATGAAGGTTTGATTTGTACAGAATTTTAAGTATCACAAAGCGAATGTGTCATCATAGACCAGAAACATTGAGGAACCCCCCCGCCCCCCGGGGTGGTCTTTGGCCTCTGTCTCTACAGGAGTACATGAAACATTTTAAGCTAACTCGTTACTAATTTTGAGCAAAATATTTGTGAAAATTTTATCATTTGTCTCTACCATTCCTTAGATGTACTGGGATAAGCTCAAGAAAACAAGTCAATGTGAAATAAATTTCCACAAACCATTTTTCTAATTTAATAGCCCACAGAATGTGTCTATTACCAGTATGCCATTTTGAAACAAACATTAAGTCTTAACTAATAGTTAATTTCTAAGCATTATTTAAATGTTTGACAAGTGAGTAATTTCAGCTATTAGTCACCTAGAAGATGATTGTAACCCTGATATAAAAGCCCGAGGACAGGGCCTCTTTATTAATATTTATGATGATTAAAGAAATAGCAACCCATTTCTATAGCATGAAAGTTGGTATGTAGGAAACTGCTTAGCTTTCTTGGAGACTACTTAGGCATTGTCTCCTCAAAGCACATTGGAGTTTGGTCATAGTTTAGTCACACACAAAACTTGGGTCAGTTTCCGATCTTATGCCCAGTAGTGAGTCGCAGATTGGCTATTGGATTTTTTAAATGACTGGAACAATTTAAATGTTCCCCTTTATTCAGGTTTCATGTATTTAAAAATTGATAAGCATGAGAGACCGGAAATTAAGGTTCATGGAAAAAAAGAAAAGATTAATTGGCATAGGCTCTAGCTGACAGCCATAGATGTAGATGGTGGCATCTTATTATCATGATGAGATTGAGTCTTTTACGTAATGTGTTTCCATTTCTGTGCCATAATTACCTCGCTAGATGATTCTTTGCAAAATTACATTTACCATCTTTTTTTTTTAAAGCAATTGCAAATGACCAAAGTAATTTCAAACTCCCTGCCTTATTCCCGGAAGTATCTGAAATCCTATTGGTATAAGAACTAACTTCTGTTTTTCATTTCAGTAGAGATACTAATTAAAATAATATGAAGTTTATTATGGTTGAAAACTTGCTGTCATTCTTCCGTAGTCCAGAGAATAGGCAGGTGTGTCACAGATAAACTAATGCGATGCCAAATTAAGTTTGCCTTATGCAGATGGCACTGAGCATGCATTCCTAAATGAGACTTTCCAATACCCAGAGAGAAAACGGAATGACACCTGATTTTCTCCACATACTTCATTAGCGTTCTCATTTAGCTAGTAATGATACCCTTTGATGCACTGGCAGGAGTATTATAGAGCTTTTTCTAATTCTGCATATTAGGAAACTTGAGTCTTTTCATGAGTCTATTAAGTAGTCTTTTTTTTTTTTTTTAATTTTCCATTCAGTCGGGATGCCTGCCCAAGAATGTCTTGAATACGTCGTCCCGTTTTTGTTATAAGATATAACATTCACTTTCAAAACGTAAAGGATTATTAAAGGCTTGACAGTAAAAAATATAATAAAATGATATTTATCAGCCAGGATTGTATTAGACATGCAAGGGACAGCCAAGAAGGGAATCTCATGATTAACATGGGAGGCAGACCTTCAGTGGAGTCATTTGCTGATATGCTTGTTAACTAATGGAGCTGACAGAGGAATTAAGGCCAGGTAATTAAATAGAACGCTCTTCCATGGCACTGTTTTACAACTCAAGTGTAAAGGATGATAGAGTGCAATCGCTGGAATCATGCTATTTGTAATTGTAAGGCAGAAGCACCCAATGGGGAGCACCCAGTGGGAACAAGAGGGACGTCATCCTAGGACTCAGACTTAAGCTACTTATTCACCTTGGTTCTCCCCATACAATGGATGCTGCACAGAACACTTGTGTTTTATGTTTATCAAGACCGATAGGATGCCCTTAAAGGCAGGTTCAGCAGAGGTGCACACTCTACTCAGAACTATTCTGGTTGTCATGGGTAAGCGTGCCTTTTGTGTGACTAGCAAGGATCACTGGAAAACCTATTATAAGCCATAGGAATTATATTATCACTGTGCAAATTTCACCTCTATGGGGTTATTAAGAGAAATCCAGTGATCATTTATACCAAACTCACTGGTCCCTAATTATTGCATTTTTCTTGAAATTATTTTTTTCTCTTCGATGTGGCTTTTTTGTTTTTGAAGAATATTCTCCAACATTTTTAGACTTGATTAATTATTTGTTAGCCTTTCAGTCTATATCTTTATCTGTCTTTCTAAAATGAATTTATATTAGCCTTCTCAAATTATATCAAAATATTTTGTGTTGGTTTTTGTCTCTTAAGATATTGTTATAGACAAAAATCTTTGAAATATAAATGATTGTCCATTTTCATTGTGTGAGAAAAAAACTTTCTGCTAAGTTTTTTTTTTTATTATTCGATATAATTTATTTACATTTCAAATGATTTCCCCTCTTCTAGCCCCCCCACTCCCCGAAAGTCCCGCAAGCCCCCTTCTCTTCCCCTGTCCTCCCACCCACCCCTTCCCACTTCCCCGTTCTGGTTTTGCCGAATACTGTTTCACTGAGTCTTTCCAGAACCAGGGGTCACTCCTCCTTTCTTCTTGTACCTCATTTGATGTGTGGATTATGTTTTGGGTATTCCAGCTTTCTAGGTTAATATCCACTTATTAGTGAGTGCATACCATGATTCACCTTTTGAGTCTGGGTTACCTCACTTAGTATGATATTCTCTAGCTCCATCCATTTGCCTAAGAATTTCATGAATTCATTGTTTCTAATGGCTGAATAGTACTCCATTGTGTAGATATACCACATTTTTTGCATCCACTCTTCTGTTGAGGGATACCTGGGTTCTTTCCAGCATCTGGCAATTACAAATAGGGCTGCTATGAACATAGTAGAACATGTATCCTTATTACATGGTGGGGAGTCTTCTGGGTATATGCCCAGGAGTGGTATAGCAGGATCTTCTGGAAGTAAGGTGCCCAGTTTTCGGGGGAACCGCCAGACTGATTTCCAGAGTGGTTGTACCAATTTGCAATCCCACCAGCAGTGGAGGAGTGTTCCTCTTTCTCCACACCCTCTCCAACACCTGCTGTCTCCTGAATTTTTAATCTTAGCCATTCTGACTGGTGTAAGATGAAATCTTAGGGTTGTTTTGATTTGCATTTCCCTAATGACTAATGAAGTTGAGCATTTTTTAAGATGCTTCTCCGCCATCCGAAGTTCTTCAGGTGAGAATTCTTTGTTTAACTCTGTACCCCATTTTTTAATAGGGTTGTTTGGTTTTCTGGAGTCTAACTTCTTGAGTTCTTTATATATATTGGATATTAGCCCTCTATCTGATGTAGGATTGGTGAAGATCTTTTCCCAATTTGTTGGTTGCCGATTTGTCCTCTTGATGGTGTCCTTTGCCTTACAGAAACTTTGTAATTTTATGAGGTCCCATTTGTCAATTCTTGCTCTTAGAGCATACGCTATTGGTGTTCTGTTCAGAAACTTTCTCCCTGTACCGATGTCCTCAAGGGTCTTCCCCAATTTCTTTTCTATTAGCTTCAGAGTGTCTGGCTTTATGTGGAGGTCCTTGATCCATTTGGATTTGAGCTTAGTACAAGGAGACAAGGATGGATCAATTCGCATTCTTCTGCATGCTGACCTCCAGTTGAACCAGCACCATTTGTTGAAAAGGCTATCTTTTTTCCATTGGATGTTTTCAGCCTCTTTGTCGAGGATCAAGTGGCCATAGGTGTGTGGGTTCATTTCTGGATCTTCAATCCTGTTCCATTGATCCTCCTGCCTGTCACTGTACCAATACCATGCAGTTTTTAACACTATTGCTCTGTAGTATTGCTTGAGGTCAGGGATACTGATTCCCCCAGATTTCCTTTTGTTGCTGAGAATAGTTTTAGCTATCCTGGGTTTTTTGTTGTTCCAGATGAATTTGATAATTGCTCTTTCTAACTCTGTGAAGAATTGAGTTGGGATTTTGATGGGTATTGCATTGAATCTGTATAGTGCTTTAGGCAAAATGGCCATTTTAACTATATTGATTCTACCGATCCATGAGCATGGGAGGTTTTCCCATTTTTTGAGGTCTTCTTCCATTTCCTTCTTCAGAGTCTTGAAGTTCTTGTCATACAGATCTTTCACATGTTTGGTAAGAGTCACCCCAAGATACTTTATACTGTTTGTGGCTATTGTGAAGGGGGTCATTTCCCTAATTTCTTTCTCAGCCTGCTTATCCTTTGAGTATAGGAAGGCCACTGATTTGCTTGAGTTGACTTTATAACCTGCCACTTTGCTGAAGTTGTTTATCAGCTGTAGGAGCTCTCTAGTGGAGTTCTTTGGGTCACTTAGGTAGACGATCATGTCGTCTGCAAATAATGATAGTTTGACTTCTTCCTTTCCAATTTGTATCCCTTTGACCTCCTTATGTTGTCGAATTGCCCGAGCTAGTACCTCAAGTACAATATTGAAAAGATAAGGAGAAAGGGGGCAGCCTTGTCTGGTCCCTGATTTCAGTGGGATTGCTTCAAGTTTCTCTCCATTTAGTTTGATGCTGGCTACCGGTTTGCTGTATATTGCTTTTACTATGTTTAGGTATGGGCCTTGAATTCCTGTTCTCTCCAAGACTTTAAGCATGAAGGGATGCTGAATTTTGTCAAATGCTTTTTCAGCATCCAATGAAATGACCATGTGGTTTTGTTCTTTGAGTTTGTTTATGTAGTGGATTGTATTGATGGATTTCCGTATATTGAACCAACCCTGCATTCCCGGGATAAAGCCTACTTGATCATGGTGGATGATCGTTTTGATGTGTTCTTGGATTCAGTTGGCAAGAATTTTATTGAGTATTTTTGCATCGATGTTCATAAGGGAAATTGGTCTGAAGTTCTCTTTCTTTGTTGGATCTTTGTGTGGCTTTGGTATCAGCGTAATTGTGGCTTCGTAGAAGGAATTGGGTAGTGTTCCTTCTGTTTCTATTTTGTGGAATAGTTTGAAGAGTATTGGTGTTAACTCTTCTTTGAAGGTCTGGTAGAATTCTGCACTGAAGCCATCTGGTCCTGTGCTTTTTTTGGTTGGAAGACTTTCTATGACTCCTTCTATTTCTTTAGGCATTATGGGACTGTTTAGATGGTCTAGTTGGTCCTGATTTAATTTTGGTATTTGGTATCTGTCAAGGAAATTGTCCATTTCCTCCAGATTCTCCAGTTGTGTTGAGTATAGGCTCTTGTAGTAGGATCTGATGATTTTTTGGATTTCCTCAGTTTCCGTTGTTATATCTCCCTTTTCATTTCTAAGTTTGTTAATTTGGATACTTTCTCTGTGCCCTTTGGTCATTCTGGCTAAGGGTTTATCTATCTTGTTGATTTTCTCAAAGAACCAGCTCCTGGTATTGTTGATTTTTTGTATGGTTCTCTTTGTTTCTACTTGATTGATTTCGGCCCTGAGTTTGATGATTTCCTGCCTTCTACTCCTCCTGGGCGAAATAGCTTCTTTTTGTTCCAGGGCTTTCAGGTGTGTCATTAAGCTGGTAATGTATGCTCTCTCCATTTTCTTTTTGGAGGCACTCAGGGCTATGAGTTTTCCTCTTAGCACTGCTTTCATTGTGTCCCATAGATTTGGGTATGTTGTGTTTTCATTTTCATTGTGTTCTAAAAAGTCTTTAATTTCTTTCTTTATTTCTTCCTTGACCAAGGTATCATTGAGTAGAGTATTGTTCAGTTTCCACGTGTATGTGGGCTTTCTGTTGTTTCTGTTGCTATTGAAGACCACTTTTACTCCATAGTGATCAGATAGGAGGCATGGGATTAGTTCGATCTTCTTATATTTGTTGAGGTCTGTCTTGTGACCAATTATATGGTCGATTTTGGAGAAGGTACCATGAGGTGCTGAGAAAAAGGTATATTCTTTTGTTTTAGGATAGAATGTTCTATATATATCTGTTAAATCTAATTGGTCCAAAGCTTCAATTAGTTTCATTGTGTCCCTGTTTAGTTTCTGTTTTCCTGATCGGTCCATTGAGGAAAGTGCAGTGTTGAAGTCACCCACAATTATTGTGTTAGGTGCAATGTGTGCTTTGAGTTTTAATAAAGTTTCTTTTACGAAAGAGGGTGCCCTTGCATTTGGGGCATAGATGTTCAGGATTGACAGTTCTTCTTTTTATATTTTTCCTTTGACCAGCAAGAAGTGTCCCTCAGGGTCTCTTTTGATGACTTTGGGTTGAAAGTCAATTTTATCTGATATTAAAATGGCTACTCCAGCTTGTTTCCTGAGACCATTTGCTTGTAAAATTGTCTTCCAGCCTTTTACTCTAAGGTAGTGTTTGTCTTTGACCCTGAGGTGTGTTTCCTGTAAGCAGCAAAATGTAGGGTCCTGTTTACGTATCCATTCAGTTAGTCTGTGTCTTTTTATTGGGGCATTAAGTCCATTGATGTTAAGAGATATTAAGGAATAGTGATTGTTACTTCCTATCATTTTTGACGTTATTTTTTAAATTTGAATGCTTAACTTCTTTTGGGTTTGATGAAAGGTTACTATCTTGCTTTTTCCAGGGTGAAGTTTCCCTCCTTGTATTGGTGTTGTCCTCCTATTATCCTTTTTAGGGCCGGGTTTGTGGATAGATATTGGGTAAACTTGGTTTTGTCATGAAATATCTTAGTTTCTCCATCTATGGTGATTGAGAGTTTTGCTGGATATAGTAGTTTTGGTTGGCATTTGTGTTCTCTTAGAGTCTGCATGAGATCTGCCCAGGACCTTCTAGCCTTCATAGTCTCAGGTGAAAAGTCTGCTGTGATTCTGATAGGTCTTCCTTTATATGTTACTTGGCCTTTTTCTCTTACTGCCTTTAGTATTCTTTCTTTGTTTAGAACATTTGGTGTTTTGATTATTATGTGACGGGAAGTATTTCTGTTCTGGTCCAGTCTGTTTGGAGTTCTGTAGGCTTCTTGTATATTCATGGGCATCTCTCTCTTTAGGTTAGGGAAGTTTTCTTCCATAATTTTATTGAAGATATTTGCTGGCCCTTTAAGTTGTAAATCTTCACTCTCCTCTATGCCTATAATCCTTAGGTTTGGTCTTCTCATTGTGTCCTGGATTTCCTGGATATTTTGGGTTACAAGCTTTTTGCATTTTGCATTTTCTTTAACTGTTGAGTCCATGGTTTCTATGGAATCTTCAGCATCTGAGATTCTTTCTTCTATCTCTTGTATTCTGTTGTTGATATTTGTATCTCTGTCCCCTGATTTCTTCCCAAGGCTTTCTATCTCCAAAGTTGTCTCCCTTTGAGTTTTCTTAGTTGTTTCTACTTCTGATTTTAGATCCTGGATGGTTTTGCTTAGCTCCTTCACTTGCATGTTTGTGTTTTCCTGTAATTCTTTAAGAGATTTTTGTGTTTTCTCTTTCATGAGCTCAGCCTGTTGACCAAAGTTCTCCTGTATTTCTTTAAGAGATTTTTGTGTTTCGTCTTTCATGACCTCAGCCTGTTGAGCAAAGTTCTCCTGTATTTCTTTAAGTGTTTTTTGCATTTCCTCCTTGTTGGCTTTTGTATTCTCCTGGATTTCTTTCAATGATTTTTGTGTTTCCCTTGCAAGGGCTTCTACCTTTTGATCCATTGTCTCCTGAATTTCTTTATGTATGACCTTCATGTGTTCCTGTACCAGCATCATGACCAGTGATTTTAAATCCAAATCTTGTTTTACTGGTGTGATGGGGTATCCAGGACATGTTGGTAGAGGAGAATTGGGTTCAGATGTTGCCATATTGCCTTGATTTCTGTTAGTGACGTTCCTGCGTTTGCCTTTTGCCATCTAGATCTCACTGGTGTTAGTTTATCTTGTCAGTGCTGGACTCACCAGTGCAAGCTGCCCCTTCCCAGTTGGCCTCTGGTGCACAGCTTACCTCCTGCACTGCTTGTAGACAGTGTGCTGCTGCCCAGGCTGTTCTGATCCCAAAGCAGGCACCCGAAGGCTCCCGCTGGGGCCCGCTGGATTCACTGGAGCACACTGACTTCTCCCAGCTGGCCGCCCGGAAGCCCAGCTAGCCACTTGCAGGACTTGGAGATGTAATGCTGCCGCCCAGACTGATCTGGATCCGGAAGCGGAGAGAGTAGAGCTAGGGGCTTCTGCCTGAGGCCTTGCCCCAGATTGTGTCTGTGGAGCAGATGGAGCCCGTGTGCACTCCCAGGGAGTGCCGACCGTGTATGCTACTGTGACCTCCCCTGTGTTCCGCTCACTCAGCTGGGCAGCCGATCTGCCAACCGGGCTGTCGCACACAAGGTTAGCCTGGCCGCCCAGTCCCTGAGTCCAGGCAAAAGCCTGGGAGGCCAAGGTCCGAGCAAAGTTCCCCTGGGGCTATGACTGATAATTGGGTTTGCCAGGTGACTAGGATGGCGGGCGTGCGCGCCCGCGCTCCCTGAAAGCGCCGGGAGAGTCTGCTTTGCTAACAATCACCTGGGCGGGTTGACTCACAGATGGCCCACCAAGCCGCCCAGTTCTTGGGGTCAGTCCTGTGCCTTTTGGGGCCTGGACCCCCGCTTTGTTAGCCTTAGGCTATGCCTGTTACAGGTCTGCCCGCCTGAGCTCTCTGTCGTCCTGCAGGCAAAATGGCGGCGGCGCGCTCGCAGGCCTGGGCAAAAAACCTCCTGGTTGGGTTGGCACCCCGATGGCCCCCCGACCCGCCCAGGGCCTGGGTGCAGGCCAACGCCCGTCGGGCTCAGACCACCGCGGTGTTGGCCTCGGATTATGTTTGTGTACCTCAGTCTGTCCGATTCCTGGAGTACGGATCCAAGATGGATGCTCCTCTCCTGACTGGTGGGAGGCCGAGTTCTGAAGTGGCCTCCGTGCAGGAAAGGCGCCGCACAACTGCAGCTGCTTGCTGCCCGGCTGGTCAGCGAAGGTCAGTGGTCGTGGGCGCAGGGCCTAACTGGTCCCTGTGACGCCTTGGTTCCACTGCTGATGGCCCTTCAGCTGGAGCAGCCACTGCTGCCGCTGCCGCCGCCGCCGCCGCCTCTGCTAAGTTTTTAAGTTTGGACTGATCAGCAATTTCATTAAGCAGAATCCTGGTCAGTTTCATGTTAACTTGACACAAGCTATAATCTTTGGGAAGAGGGACTCTCAATTGAGAAATGCCTCCATAAGATTGGCCTACAGGCAAGCCTGTCTAGCTCTCTGATCAATGGTTGATATGGGAGGGTCCATCCCTCTGTGGGGGGTGCTGCCCCCTAGGTGGGCGCTCCTGTGTGGTATAAAAAAGCAGCCCAAGCAAGCCAGGAGTGGGCAAGCCAACCAGCAGCATTCCTCCATGTGTCTGCCTTGAGTTCTTGTTTTGGTTGCCCTTCATGGTGAGTTGTGACATGCTACTGTGACCTGAAGTAAACCATTACCTCCCCAAGATGCTTTTGGCCTTGCACAATCTTGGCAATAGAAACCCTAATTAAGACACATGACTCTGTGCATTTTTTCATCAGACATAGCCTGGTAGCTTCTAGAAGCTTACATATTTTATCAGATCTGCTTATCTTGCAAACACATTTGACTCCCCAGAGTTTCCTATATCTAAATCTTGCAGCTTTAACCTGCTCATACTTGGTATTGGCTTGTTTGATGTCCACTATTATACTAAAATGTGAGGGAAGGTAGGATGGAAGATAATTGATTTTATGAGCCCAACTTTCAAATAAAGTGAAAGCAGTTATTTCCACAAGAGCTTTGCTGCATACCTCAAAGTCTCATGTTTAAAAATTATTCCTATGCAGAAAGATATTGTCTTTAGGAAAAACTCATTAGTGTACCATGATCTTAAAAATGTAAATTAATTTTTATATTACTTAGAAATTCTGAAACATGTTGTTATATATCTTTCTGAAGACATTATTGGAATATAGCTAATAATAAAGTAGAAAAACCCAAAGTGGATAGAAATATGAATAGTGTCTTCTACTGTGCATTGCGTGTTCCCTAACACCTAGATGTAGAGGAAGTACACTTCAAAATACTGCACCCATGTGGTCTGGTGCACTGACATAGATCCTTGTATATCTCACTGTGTAAATGGTTCAATAAATGCTTTCAAGTGTATGCACAGTGGCTTGTGTTGTGGATTAGCTGGTTTTTAAAATTTTCATCACATTTACTATCTTTGTATAACCTTTGTATAATGGGAATTGCTTTAAATCTGACATCACAAATTGCAACAATGCTCTGTAAAGTAAAACCATTTGCCTCTCTTGCTTCTCTTGTCTCTCTCACTCTCTTAGCTTCTCTCTTGCTTCTCTCTCGCTCTCTTGGGCTCCTCCCTTTTCTGCTTCCCCTCCCACCTCTCCACTTGGTCATGGCCGGCCTCTACTTCTCTACTCTCTCCTTCTCTCTATCTTTCTCTGCCTCTACTACCCTCTTGTCTCCCCTCCCCATGCCCTAAATAAACTCTATGCTATACTGTGGCAAACGAACAAACAAAATACTATTTGGATGTATGTGATTGAATGTATTAAAATTAGCACTTACTATTTACATTAGATTTTTTTGAAGCTTAATTAATTGGAACAAGTCATGACAAATCATTCTGTGGATTCTCCAAATCAAAGAAAAGTATTATCTGATGCAAGATATAGAATATTTTTGGATGCAATATTTTTAGTGTTTTTCTAGAAGGATTGATGGGTAGACAAAACCTAGAATAATAATATGCACCATAATAAGATCTCAGTAAGTAGTTGATACCAGTCATTTTCTTTATTCTCCGTTCCATTGTTATTCATATAATTGTAAAACAATACAATTCAGTACTATAAGTGGCTGTTAAAGATATCCATCTGTCTTAGTCAGGGTTTCTATTCCTGCACAAACATCATGACCAAGAAGCAAGTTGGGGAGGAAAGAGTTTATTCAGCTTACACTTCTGCATTGCTGTTCATCACAAAACTAAGTTAGGACTGGAACTCAAGCAGGGTTGGAAGCAGGATCTGATGCAGAGGCCAGGGAGAGATGTTTCTTACTGGCTGCTTCCCCTGGCTTGCTCAGCCTGCTCTCTTATAGAACCCAAGAATTAAGGGATGGCACCACCCTCAAGGGGCCCTCCCCCCTTGATCACTAATTGAGAAAATGCCCCACAGCTGGATCTCATGGAGGCACTTCCCCAACTGAAGCTCCTTTTTCTGTGATAACTTCAGCCTGTGTCAAGTTGACACACAAAACCAGCCAGTACACCATCCTCAATTCAAACAGTCCTTCTTAAAATGAGACACCTAAGATACAGAGATGTTAAATGGCCTCCTGATGACAGCAAAGTAGGTTAGCTCTGTCTGTAGGAAACTCCATGCATGCATGGGGATGTGCACTAGTGCCAGTAGCTCGGACTGGGAGATTAGATAGTCCTCAACAGACCCTAAACAGTCCTTAAGGGACATTTTTATGGCTTGGATATCTTCAAAATGTTCACCATGCTTGATCCTGTATTGAGGAAAATCTTGTATACTAAAGAATCCTTGTATTGCTGACCATTCATAGAACTGAATGACTCTAAAAAATAAGATAAAGTGCATCTGACGCTACATTTTCGACACTGGTGGGAGGGCCTACTTATAATTCTTGTTGCTATGTCTCTAATACTTCTGAGCAACAAATATGACATATTAAGTTCAACACTGTATACCTTTACCAGTTGATTTTCAAAGTTATGATTAAAATACCTGCCTTTTCTCCTTCTAAAACTTGTTTGACATGTTTCAAAAAGGAATAGCTAAAAAGTAATTAATGGTACTTTAATTTGTTCTATTTTAATCTATTTCTATCTGTATATCTATATAGATATAAAGTTGATTATATATGTTAATAAGTTTGCATTACCAAAGAACAATAAGGCATTATTTATAGGAAGTATATGTCATGAACATCTCGCTGCAAAGAAGGGTAAGATTTTGGGGCCAGAGATCTGCTCCTGGTGTCCCCTTTCATCAGGCCATTGCTTAAAGCTTCTCTCATTGGTATTTCAATTACAGAAAATGAACATGCCCAAACTGGGACGTGAACCTTCAGAGAGTGTGCTGATGTGTTTGGAAGAATCTTTTTGAAACGATTAAGTAGGATAGTCTAAGACCAAGTGTACAAGAAAGACCTCATGTACACTGCAGCAGAGAGTTAGGGAGATGCCTCCAAATATAACCTACCAACATTATACATGGTACTGTCTGCTACCATATTATTTATTTCTTGGAAGATTTTAAATAGAATAAAAATAGATAAACAAGGAGGCTTGAGAGCCACAGTCTAGTATATGCTAATTGGTGTATTTAATAGTGAAAGCACATTGATTATTTGGGTGTCTGATTATTAAGCTATGCTTGCAGTAAGCATCATAAATGCTGCTTACTATGTTAGCAGTGATGAGATGGAGTGTAAGTTCTCATGCATCGTGAGGACAGGTAACTTTGAGGATACTTGTTTCTGACCTTTTTTTCCTATTCCTTTAAATTGAAGGGATTAAATAGTGCCTGTGACAGAACCTGGGGCAACCTGGGCAGTAAGAAGCTGTCTGTATTCTTTATTTTTCATTCTGTGGGTTCCGTTGACATTTAGTCCACTGATAAGAAAGCTGATGCATTCTTTTACTCGTGGCCTGTGGGTCACTCAGGTGGTTTTCCCTCTACCATCCTGCATTGGTTTGTAGGAGGCCAAGTATGAGCTCACTCGGGTTGTGGTTTGTGCGCACCTGAGAGAGTGGCGTTCCTAGAAACTTACAAGAGGAAGTTCAGCCCTTGCCTGACTGTGTGTGAGGAGAAATCCCCCATAACTAAGTTTCTCCATTACTCCTGAATAGTAGCATTCCATGTTCTAGTTGAGCTCAGCCAAGGACAGAGTTCTCAGTGTTCCCACCCTGCCTGGCAGTGCAGAGACTGCAGCCACCATATGGTGTTAATTGTGAAATATCCATTAGCAATGTGATACCATTTGTGGACTAGGTCTCCTTGTCCAGCCCCGGCCAGCCTGGAGCTTGCTCTTCTCCTGCCTCATCCGTGTGCGGGCATTACAGCTGTGGCCCTCCATCACACCCAGCTTCAGTGAGGTCTGCTCTTGATGTCTCGCCAACATTACATTCATGGGACTTTAGTATATTATCTTTGCTTTTTCTGAAAGTATATTATACTCATGGCCACAGCCTCAAGATATTACTTCAGAATAGCAACTGTTTATCACACCGTCATTTTGGTTTCTGTGTTCTGGAATATGTTGCCTAATTCTCTGTTACGTTTTTAGAATGGTGGATCTCCTGCCTTCTCTTCTCACATATGTCTTCATACAATGGCAGAAGAGTTCTCTTCCTTTCTGTTGTTGCTAGATCCTCCCTTCCTTGGAACTTCAGGATACTAAGTGTGGACTGTGGTTGGAAGGGCTCAAGTGGAGGGATCCACTTATGTAGCTGTCAGTCTGTCAATGCATATGGTATCTGGCAGTGTAGAGATTTGCTCTGTCTCGATTTTATGTACCTTTGGGACAGTGTTAGCCTCTAAACTTTAGGGCTTTTGTCTATTTAAGGCTAGAGCATGTAATCTTATCCTTTGTTAATTCTGGTTTTAATCTTCTTCAGCATGATATCCTAGTTAAATGACCCCTGGATTAGCACATGGATTATATATTTGCACAAATTACTGATGGTATTAGAAGAAAAAAACCCTTGGCACTGCTTAATCTACCCACTTCTGCTCTTAGCTCTCTAAGAATCTCATTCTAGGATTTCCTATCTGTGATCTTTTTATCTGTCCCCATCCAGATGTCTCTAAATTCATTCAGAAATCCCATTAGTGGCACAGAGTGACAACTGTGTATCCAGTTTATGATGAATGTAAAGCAGACTGTGGGAGGTGGGGTAAATTCTGTATTGTGAATCGTGTGCTCAGAAGCTACAGTCAGGACATAGAGTTGGAGTGGTGTATCTAGAGCACACAGGCTTCGGAAGGGATGGGAAGGAGGTCAGGGAGGCACCAGGGACTAGGATACCGAGTTGAAGATCAGCTAGCCTGTGAATATGATCAGAACATAATTTTGTAGAGCAGGGAAATACAGAATAGTAATGACTGAGCACCCAGCTACAACCGGAGTTCGGTTCAGTGGTTCAGAGGCCGTGTTGTTATATGCTTATGTGCTATCCTATCAGTGTGAGGAAGCAGCTTCTATGTCAACATGCTGCCTACAGGTGTTGATTCTGGTCTACATTTCCTGTACTATGTTAGTTGACTTCACAGTCCAGTAGTCTCAGTTTGCATCCTGACGCTCACACTTAATTCCTTAGAAATCTGGAGAAACCACACTCAATTTCTCCATCACTGTTATGGAGATAATGTATGTTAGTATGTACTTTAATATTCCTAACAGGAAGGTCAAATATGGTATTGTTCTATAATGTATAGGAGAGCAGCTGGAATTTGCTTAGTGTGGTATTTCTATTAGGTTGAAAGTATTGTCATGGTTCAACAGCTGAACTCTTAGTCTATGGATACCAAGCAGTGCCTAGCATCTTGGGCAAAGCCACATTTTTCTTAACAAAATGTTTATTTCTAAAATTTAGTGCATGCTTTCTATGTGCATGTGCCTCTTAAAGACTCTGAAACTCTTCATGTTTTAATTCACCTAGCCATCTTCCTTCCAAACTGAAGAAATAAGGAGTGTCATAGAAATTGTAAACCTTAAGTCCCAGGATAAAAAGGAAACAGCAATTAAGAGTGAAACTTGTGTGCTTCGACTCCACTCTTTCCATCTTCCTAAGAAGAATCAAGACGAGGCATATTCTGGAAAGATGTTTGCTTTCTGGAGTCTTTAAGCCAGAATTTCAGTCTGTTCTGACTCAGAATAGATGTCCAGTGGTTTCCACTTGTAGTTTGGAAATAGTGAGCCTAAGCCTTCTCCAGCCTATACAAATTTGTCACAGGTAAAGATGTGACTTCACTACACTGTCATTTCAACATGTTATCTCAATAGACACATGTGCTTGCCTTTCATAGCTCTGGTTAGTTGGAAAATGCCAGGAACATTAGCTCGCAAGGCCCTCAGGGGTCAACTAATCCTTTCCACTTCAATATTTTTGAGTTGTTAGAACATCAGTCTTTTAGCCCATGTTGGATCTTCTTGGCACAGCATTTTGTTACTAGCTGGTTATATGAACAGGTCGTTGTCGACATGTAAATGAAAAATGAATGTGTTTTATTTGTGTTTGGGGAGACTGATTGTTTAAATACTAGGTCAACAAGGGTGACTTTGCCAAGTAACCTCCTCATAAGCATGGCTTTGCAGTATCAAGTGAATCATGCTTCTGTTATCAAAATAGAAGGATTCACTTGATATAAGAGTCAAAAGCAAAGGCCACTAATCATTTCACAACTTATTTGAGACATGCTTAGCCATCATCTTGGTCTAGAGAGATTGAAACTCTAAACACCTGCTCTTTAATTTATTCTGTTATTCATGGAAGAGAGTTCTGTGGCTGAAGTAGAGGTTGACACCATGAAGTCATGGAAATTCTCAGATTCACTTCTTAATGAATTAAGGGCTTATACGCTAACATTGCATATTTTGCTTAATGATAGGTAGGAAGTGTCGTGGTGGTTGCCCTTTCTCACTAATATATTTGGCAGACTTTATATATGAACTGGCATTTGTTCGAATATGGATTTTTGACTCTTATTTCTCTCCTTTTTTTTTTTTCAGTTGTTTTTATTTCAGTTGCTGCGAGGGCTGTCTTACATCCACCAGCGTTATATTTTGCACAGAGACCTGAAACCGCAGAACCTTCTCATCAGTGACACGGGGGAGCTGAAGCTGGCAGATTTCGGTAGGAAAGCAGTTAATTACCGGTCTATTTGTCACACTGTGAGAGTGCTGGGCAGATGGTGGCACTGCCTTTGTTTAGGTGCAGCCTCTCCCATCACAGATCATGGGAAATTCTTTTCTTTCTGGAACAAAGAAATTATTTCTGTCTTTTGAAAAATGATGGAGTAAAACCTAGTGGTTGGTAGATTTTTATAATGTGTAGGCTGCTTATTAGTCTTCCTGACATGATAGAAGACACTCACACATGACACCGAATAAGATGTCAGTACAATTTTGAATCTAAAATGTATTTAAAAAGTCATTTTTCTTATCTCAGTTTTTATTATGAAAAATAATCAAAAGCAAAATGACAATACAGCATACCATACAACTTCAAGAAGTCTAAACATTTTATTGAACTTGAAGAGCTGTGAAATGATATCTTGGTACCATTTTGGGGCATTCTGCAATGGACAGTGTTTAAAATTGTATGTTCCCCTAAGGATTATGATAATGCATATTATAATATTATTACAATATTATAATAAACTTAGAATACTGTAACCTTTGCAGAAGTGACTGTTTTTTCAGATATTGCTTATAGCAAGGTAAATGAGAATAGTTATTTAAACTTTAGGTCCTAGAGTAGGCGTTTTGTAAGTTGTTCTTACAAATTTGATGGTTGGCCTTCGATAGCTAGGCTCATCCCCAGGAAGCAAAATCAGCATCTCTCCTGTCTGTCACTAGCGCTGTGGCTCACTGGGTTCCCAGCTCTTGGGGTGACACTTGACAGCACTGTGGTGTGTTGACACTACACCGCCTCAATTGTTTTTGAATACATATTCATATTAGAGATTTCTTCCATTAAGAAAAGAATGAAAATATTACCCTTGGGATGTAAAGATGCCTGAGGTTGAGACAACCTTTTGAGGAAAATAATTATTTTTTCCCATTCCAAATTCCAATTAATAAAAGAAGGAAGGAAGTGGCTGTTTATTTCGAGGTCAGGTAGTTGAATACCACTGGGCACATTTCCGCTGCTTGGTTTTGGGGGTTCCTTTCTTCCGAACAGATGATGAAACAAAAGTTAGCATGTTTGGTGCTGTGTTTTCGCAAACCACTCTTCTTTGTTAGCTACTTTGATGAAGCTGATGAAACTCTGTGAGTGTGCATGCATGTGTTGTTTATCACCAGACTTGGCATCACAATTATATGAGGTAGATAGGTAGAAAGTCTCTTTCAATACAGAAAGTAAATAATGAGGCTGGGGGAGTGGGAGAGAGGAAAGCTCGTAGTTCCTGAAATTCACGGTATTAGTTTGTAGCACACATTTCGTATCTGGTCTCTGCCAATAACTTTAAAAGAATTTATAATGAATTAGAGTTTGCTAGTATAAGATATTTGTTGAAATAGATGATTTTGTTGAACATTTAACAGAATTGAGCCTGTTTCTTAAATTTTGTATTGGGTAGGTCAATAAGTATGTTATAAGACATGTTATATATGTTATTTGCCTGCATAGCTAAGGATGCAGTAGAAGTGTATGAATGTCATTTACAATTGGTTTTATGTATTAAAAATGTTATTTTTATTATTAGAGTAAGGTAAGTTCACCTCAAAAAACTCTCTTAAGTCTGTCGGTTACCCAGTGCCATACAGTCCTGAAGATATACATACAACTAACATCAAGTGAACTCAACATGTTAAATTTAGGAACATACATACATTCATATATATATATATGTATAAATGCATATGTTTATATGTTATATTTAGGAACACATGTATGTTAGTTTGCATATATATGCAAACTACACACTAGCATTTATTATTAGATAAGGAACAAAGTGAGATAGAAGTCTTAAAACCCAGTATCATGGTGGTATTCTTAAAATAGATAATTTAGGAATATGAATATTTCGGAAATGATATGTTGACAGTTTTGTGTTATTTTCTGTGTCTTTTTTATAAGTATTGTTTCCCTTACCTATAGCAAATGCCCCAAAAGATGCATACTATTTTGTCTTTGTCTAATCAGTATATGTTTTTAATGTTTATTCATGTTAAGAAGCATGAATAAAATCCTGTGCATCATCTGATATTTTTCCATTATTGGCTGACATATTATTTCTGTACAAGCCCTTGTCAAGGATGTTTTGATTTTTCTAATTACCCCCAATTATGCACATTTCTGTATTTCACTCTTTGTAGTGAAAGCAATGTTTGCGAGTTATATAGAGGTTTTAAAAGTCCTCCACTGCTGGTGGAGTTGCAAATTGGTACAACCACTCTGGAAATCAGTCTGGCGGTTCCTCCGAAAACTGGGCACCTTACTTCCAGAAGATCCTGCTATACCACTCCTGGGCATATACCCAGAAGACTCCCCACCATGTAATAAGGATACATGTTCTACTATGTTCATAGCAGCCCTATTTGTAATTGCCAGATGCTGGAAAGAACCCAGGTATCCCTCAACAGAAGAGTGGATGCAAAAAATGTGGTATATCTACACAATGGAGTACTATTCAGCCATTAGAAACAATGAATTCATGAAATTCTTAGGCAAATGGATGGAGCTAGAGAATATCATACTAAGTGAGGTAACCCAGACTCAAAAGGTGAATCATGGTATGCACTCACTAATAAGTGGATATTAACCTAGAAAACTGGAATACCCAAAACATAATCCACACATCAAATGAGGTACAAGAAGAAAGGAGGAGTGGCCCCTGGTTCTGGAAAGACTCAGTGAAACAGTATTCAGCAAAACCAGAACGGGGAAGTGGGAAAGGGTGGGTGGGAGGACAGGGGAAGAGAAGGGGGCTTGCGGGACTTTCGGGGAGTGGGGGGGCTAGAAGAGGGGAAATCATTTGAAATGTAAATAAATTATATCGAATAATAATAAAAAAAAAAATAAAAAAAAAAATAAAAGTCACTGTTTCTTCACGCTAAACTGGTGTGCCTAGGATGGCCCTGTACATCCAATGTGACAGTCTGTTGTCTGGCTAAGAACGTGCAGTGGGCACCTACATCCCACTGTGGGCACAGGGTGTAATGAGTGAGACTCATTTACCAATTGATGATTTCCCACAACTAATTGTGCATTATTTTTGTCTTTTAATTTAAGACATGCAATTAACTGTGATTTATTGTGTTTGGACACAAGTGTGTGTGAGGTGAAGGAAAGTTCAATGGAGCCAAATTGTCAAAGGGGGGCAGTTCCAGGCGTAGAGCATTTAGATGCTGGGCTTCATTCAGACTTTGGCATGGAAGAACTTCAGAAACCATTTCCTTGTCTTTCTTTTCTCTTTTATCTGAACAATGGAGTAAGCATCCAAATGAAGGAGGCAACTGTAGTCCAGATGACTGTATCCTCTGTACCGAAGATGCTACTTCCTTATTAGGAAAAAAAAGGCTGGAGGATAAAATAATGTATCAGGTTTATTCTGTGTATTGTATTCTCATTCATTATTTCTTGTTTCATTACAAATAAGCTTAGAGTAGGCTTTGCAACTTTTTGAGAGAAGTGTGAAACTTGGAGTAAGTTAGACCTTAGGAAGCTTGGCCTAATAGGTGTCTGGTCACAGTGTTGATCTATCAACCATCCTCTTTAGTGTCTGGTCACTGTGCTGGGCTATTGGCCTCTTAGGTGTCTGGTCACTGTCATGGTCTATCAGATAGCTGATCCATAGCCTTTGATCTCACTTGCCCATGTGTCTTTATTTTTAGAGACACAGACATTTAGCTTTGAGCTGTCTAATTGTTTAATAAATTGTTGACCATTATATGTGTCCTGTATAAAGATGTGTATAGATATGCTACATATAATAAATATGATACTGTTACTATGTATGCAGATCACACTAATAAAAAAAATCTCAGAATTTAGAGCATTTTTTTCAGTTCCATAATTTGACAGTAATGGGTGAATCTGATTGTACTACTCGGGTGATTTTGTCCTTAGATGAGGTGAAATGGGCATCGTTCTATTTATGGCTCTCACACCTCTGAACAGAACACAGTTCTGAACTCCAGGCAGTTGGAAAGCTCTAACGGGTTTCCGGGAGGCCAGTCCCGCTCACCACCCACCGAGCACCATTTCTGCATACACTCGGAATGACTACGTTGGAGTGGCTTGCCACCGCCATCTTCCTGTTGCACAGCTTCTCTGGGTTTCTCTGTACTAAATCGGGTGCCACATTCGGACTCATTTCCATTTGTCTTCACATTATCTCTGGGGAAAATATTCTAACCCATTATGCGGTCCAAGGCCCTTTTAGTGTCGATGTTTTGTGCTGAACACTTTGGAGCTTATAAATAACCCTATTTTCTAATGACTAAGGGCTTACTGGGAAGGAGAAATCTGTTCACTAAATCTGAATCATTGCTGTGCCATCCCTCCCAGGAATTTCAGTGTTGGTTCTTTTTCCACTTTTTTAGATTATTACAATCACATCCTTTTTCCCTGTCCCTTATCCCCATTAGCCTATTCTTTATGTCCCCTCCACACACAAACTGTCATTGACATGCCTAGCCCATTTTCTTTTATTTTTGTTACATACATATGTGTGTGTGCTTCTCTATACATACATACATACATACATACATACATACATACATACATATATCCGTACATACATACATACAACATGCCTGGTTCATATTAATGTTATTTGTATGTATATATCTACCATGTTAATTGTGTGTATGTGTTTTCCATAATTTGAAATTCAAACAAATGAATCAAGTCATGTTTTTGTGATGCACATGAATTTGTCAGGGCTTAAACATTCATTTTCCATTTTATAGTGTAAGAACTCAAAGTAGGGGCTGGAGAGATGGCTCTGCAGTTAAGAGCACTGAGTTCCTGAGTTCAATTCCCAGCACCCACATGTTGGCTCTCAACCATCTGTAATGGGATCTGATGCCCTCTTCTGGTGCATCTGAGGAGATCAACAGGGTGTTCAAATACATAGAGTAAATAAATATTTTTTTTTAAAAAATAACTCAAAGTAATTTCCATCTAAATTATATTAAAGGGGACTATAGATTTACAGCTTGTGGAGTTTTTGCATGATTTCATGGGAGTTATCCAGGTTTCTTATATTGTTAAAGGTCAGTTTAACTATTTTGAAGGACACTTAGGTTGTTTATCCTAGGGTGGAGAGAGGTACACCAAGAAGTCTCTAATAAACATTTGAAGTCACAGTTTGTTTTACTGGCAGGTCAATGGAAGAACAGAGCTAAACAGCTCTGTGGTTTTAATCAAGGAAACTTGCCCTGTCTTTCCACAATAGGTCTTGAATATCACATTCCTAATTTCACTACTTCTTGGCAAGATTTTAGGGAATTTTTGTAAATAAATTTTAGACTAATTTAAGGGATACTCCAGAGATGTAGCTTTGTGGAGGACATGTTAAGTGCATATTTGTTTGTTTTATACTTCTCAGAATTCACATACAAAATAATAGAACATAAAATAAATAATGCTTATTTATTTTCATAAATGCTTCAGATGCTAAGTAGGGTCCTTTCAGTGGGTTTGAAGTCTCTAGATGAAAGTCTTTCCCCAAAGGTATGGATGTTCAACTATTTTATACCATTCACAAATGCAATTCATCGTTAGAGCCATAACAATACATTTTAAGGTTAAACTTTACAAATGTGCTATGGCCTGCAGGGTTCTGTTTTACTAGGTCTTTCTTGTAGTACATAGTTTGTAATAATAAATGGCTTTATTACCGAATGAAGAATCACTCTATTTTACAAGGCCCTTGGACCATTAAACACATAATTTTAATGCAAACTTTAGGCAGTTGATTTTACTTAGCTCTATAAACAGACAATGTAGAATTCGATGCTCCACTCTGGAGAGGGTTGTGGGCACAGTCTTGTCCCTTTTTTCTCAACATCTGGCACCAAAGTTGTGCGTTAAAGCAGTGAGCTCACGTCGACACATGAACATTGCCCATGTGAATTAGAGACATGTATCCATCCTTCCAATATTCTCAGTGGTTTCACTGGGGAAATCTCTCCCAGAAAGGAACCAGCAGATAGTGTCAGATATGGGAACTGCACTTACACAAGCTTGAAGTGATAGAGTGAATTATTGAGGTGAACTGGGTCAAAAAAGCAAGCTACAGTTAGAGTTCTCAATATGAGATATGTCAATAAATGAGATCAGAAACAGATAGAAGATTCTAGGACACTGTGATTAGGTCACTTTATAACATTAAACTCTTACAATAATTAAAACTAGTTGGTAGTATCATAAAAATCACTCTAGTTAGAAGAAAGCTGTAAACAAGTGTGATATGTAAATAGGAAGCATGATGTGTGTGTGTGTGTGTGTGTTTGTGTGTGTGTGTTTGTGTGTGTGTGTGTGTGTGTGTTTTATTGCATCATCCAGTTGTTGGTAAGCTCAAATCATTAGGAGACTTTTGCTTTGTCCTGATTTTAAAATAAAGGTACCAAACCTAATAGGGAAAACTACAGTAAATCAGTTATAAATCTATGAAAGAAAGGGAAAAATCACATACACACTTCCCAAATTCTTAGTGTAGATATTTTTCTCTGTGACATTTGCACCCAGGGTCTGATGCTAATCAGACTCTACCAATGAATTATGCCCCTAAAGCCTCTCTGCATTTTGAAGGATATTCAGAGAGAGTCCTTTGGATAAGAAAATACATACTTAGTATCTTAGCCATGGAAACTAAATTAGCAATGTGGCGTTTAAATCAAGAAGCGATGCCTTAAGCTCAAGTTGAGCACTGAGGTCCCTGCTGAGAAATGGGACCCGGGATGCTGGCTGGCGCTCTGTTTGACCCACTGGACCAGCCATAAGTCCCAAACTATAAAAGAAAAAGGGGGCATTTCTCACACCAGAACTAGAGGAGATCTTATCAGCTGCGCTTGTACCCTCCGCAGCTTATGAATTAACTCTTGATTTACATTTGTGGGATGAGTTAGAGCACCGAGAAGCCCTGTGGGCAGCAAAAGGCTGAAGTTTCTTTAGCAGCGTTCCTTTCACAATTCAACAGCACAGGGCTCTAGCTGAAGAAACGCCAGCAATTCCTCCTGGGTGTGGCTTTCTGATTAGCTCTCCCTTCTGTGGTACTGGTCTTCTTTTCAAGCCTAACCCTTTCAGCACCCACTTTGTGCTATTTCTGCATCCCAATAAACAACTTGCCAACACCCTGGATATCTGCTGGGTTTCTGAAGACTTAACATAGCTCTGACACTAAGCCCACAATCACTACAGATTAAAAGCTGAGTGTCACATGACTGCTCACCCTTCAAATGCCAATCCAATATCCTAAGGTCTAACCAGATATCTATTAATAAGGGTGCTCACAACTTCCTCCTTTGGCTAAATACTTCGCTAAAACTTACACCCAAAACTAAAAACACCTTGACTCACTACTGTAAAAGGTGCAGTCTGGAGACAGCCAGCTGCAAGGATTGCAAAGGGAGACAGAAAGTACACAGATGGTTGGAGGAAGGGAGTGTAGAGATCCCAAACTCTCACATGTTCTGGCATGCTATCCACAGCACATGAACATTTTACCAATGTGGAAACCCTCAGCAGCCCTTCGGTTAGCCAGGGCTCCATCATCAGTCATGGCCTTATATGTAAGAACAGATTCTGGGGTTCTTACAAAGCTTTGTGGCAAGAACTGGAGACTTAAGAATAATGGCATTATAATTAAACATGGCATTATCTTCTCTCTCAAGAAATTTCCAGAGTACTTTGATAGGACCAAAGGTTTAACACGTCTTCATGCATCATAATTCCAGGTACTAGTTAGTGATAACCAAGCAGACCTCTAGGCAAGATGTAGCACAATTAATTGAGAGCAAATGGTAGGCGAGAGAAGGTTTTTCACAGGTACAAACACATGTATATGAAAAGGTAAGATGAAATAAAGTTTCTCCAAGTATAAATTCTGGAACTGGCCACCAGGATTTGAGTCCCCTCTCTGTTGATTGTAAGTGGTACATGATTGGGTGGGTTATGGAAATTCTGTTTCTCAATGTATTTATTTTAAAATATATGTGCTTCACAAAGTTGTTAAAAGAATTTTAAAAGTTGGTGCCCATAATTCATCTCATAACAGTTTCTGGGTTAAAATATAAATTTCATGTTAATTAGTAGCCTATTAGATCATTAAATTGATATTTACTTCAATGGGATATTTTTCTGATCATTGTTTTTATACAAATCAATTTCACATTTTTCCTTTTCATTTGTTATTTCTGCTGCATCTCTGCCTAGAGTGATATACTGTTATTTTGTTGTTTTCTTTTGCTCTGTGTGGCATGATGTAATAAGTATGTTTTGTTCTTCATCACTGATCTTGACCTACTTCTCAGATGTTGGTAAGGCATAGAGTCATGTTGTGTGAGTTCAGCACAGTCAGTTGGTGGGTTCAGCAGGTTTGCAGCTTGGAGGAGACATGGCTACACAAGGCAGGGCACCTCCTTCTGCTCCTGCTCAATGGCCATTCCCCAGCCTTGGCATCACTCAGAATACCAGTGTCCACATTTTACAGAGATGCCTGAGGGCTAATGAGCATTGCCCAAATGGTTGCGTTTTCATATCATTGTCTCCCATGTTATGGGAAGAGAGAGACAGACAAGCAGGAGATATTTTTTATTGACAGTAGGTAGAGACTATTTTTAAATGTAATTACTTGGCAAGGGATTTAAAAAAAACCTTGCATGATAATTTTGTTTGTACTTCACATTTAAAAAAAAAATACCTTCCTATCATGGTTTTTTGATCTAGCTTCTCCAACACAAAACATACTCACAATAACAAAGGGGAGTGCAGATATGTAATCTCTGTGTTGTGCTTTCAAAATAGAATTACACTTCATGCTAATTCCTTTAAGAGACAGAACATCTTTGCTAAGCAAGGAGCTACTGGGCTATTACATTTTCATCTCTCATAGACAATGTGCGATCCCATTGGATGTTTTCCTGTGGACATATTTATTAATTGAGGAAATTCTATACACCACAAGGAAAATTTGTTCCCAGAAAAATACAATTATACAATTAGATCTTCAAAGTATATACAATTTTACCTTCCTATCTGCTGGTTTTACATCTGAGGATTCATCCATCCATGGATGAAAAATGTTAGAAATTTTTATAATAAATCTGAAAGAAATTTAATTTGAGGCAATCCTTTAATACACATGTGATTTTTACCATATATCAAGGAGGAAAGTAAGTTTTCATACCAATGAGATAAATGCAGTTTATTTTTGAATAAAATATTGCATCTTAGCTGAATACTGGATATTTCAAGGTGTTGAATGTCCTCAATTTTTTTCTGGGTTGGTCAAGATTTGGTCTTTATAGTCATCAGTGCTGGGAACACAATGTCACATACATGTAGAGTCTGAAATGACAGAACTATGTGTACTGATATTTCGGGAGCTGATGGAAATGTTGCGATAATCTAAAGCCAGAACTAATCAACATTTTTCTTTAATGAAAGTCAAGTCAGAACTCAAGTAGCTACTTTTCCAGTTAAGCATTTGAACACAATACAACCCAGAGAAGTACTTTGATACTTATATTCAGAGCAATGAGATTGTAGGTGAATATTAAGGCTTGGACTTTTTTGTAGTTAAACCATTATATTTTTGTAAGAACAGAACCAGAATTATTTGTATTGAAAATAGATTTTCTTCATACAATACATCCTGATTATAGTCCCCTCTACATCTTCCCACTTTCCCTTTCATCCAAAATGGCATCCTCTTAGTCTCTCTCCCACCCACCCCTCTTTCTCATACATATACAAATTAGAAAACAGACTTGTGAAACAAAAATATAAAAACAAACAAACCATAATGGGACAAAACAAACAAAAAATGAGCAAAGAAAAATAATCCCAAGAAATACATGTTGATGCAGAGACGCATACATTCACATTCAAAGAAATCTCATAAAAACACAAAACTGGAAACTATAAATATAGGCAAATTTCAAAACAATGAATTATGAAGACCCCTCCC
Source organism: Apodemus sylvaticus (assembly GCF_947179515.1). Taxonomy (NCBI): domain Eukaryota; kingdom Metazoa; phylum Chordata; class Mammalia; order Rodentia; family Muridae; genus Apodemus; species Apodemus sylvaticus. The sequence continues at coordinate 22,746,882 of NC_067473.1, forward strand.
CCAAATCTCTCTAAAAATACCATTTTGTTTGTGTTGGCCATCTACCATTGGCCTTGGAACCTGCCCTTAAGTGTGTTTCGTATACCTGGTACAACACCATTGGGAATAAACTAATTTTTCCTTGCTGAGGGATTATCAGTTGGAGATAGATCCCAGGTTAGGGATGATGATTTATATCTGCTTCCCCTCTCAACCACCTGGATTCTATTTGGCTTAGCGCCATGCAGGCTCTCTGTACAAGGCCAATCTCTGCGAAGTTCAGAAGTGCATCAGTTTTGAAGTTTCTAGAAAACCCTGGTTTCCTTGTTGTCTTCCTTCCCACTGGCTCTTAGAATCTTTTTGCCCACTCTTCTGCAAATGTGATGAAGACATGGCTTTTAGGACTGCATGTTCCAAGGTTTCATACTCTGCACATTATTCTTGGGGGTCGCTGTGTTTGTGCCCATCTGCTACAGGAAGAAGCATTTCTAGTACCTGAGAAAGTCACTAGTTTATGGGCATAGCAGAATGTCATTAGGAGTCATCCTATTTCTATGTTCTTTTAGCAGAACACTAGTAAATGGTTTTGTCCTGGTCTATGTAGACTGAGGTTCCTGGCCACCCAAGCAGTATTGGGAACAGGTGCGGTCTCATGGTGTAGGCCTTAAACTCAGTCAGATATTGGTTGGTTAGTCCCACAACCTTAATAACAGTATTGTACTGGAATGTCTAGGATGCAGGTCACCATTGTAGACTGAATGGTTTATAGCTGGGTAAGTGATTACCTTTCTCCATTAGTACTGTAGAGAGTATCTTATAGTGCCATGAACACTATTAGTCAATAGATGTGAAGGGTCTAGGTAGGCCTCAGTTTGACTTCTCCATCTTCAATGAGTTACATAGGTATTGTCTTCAGGAGTATTGTCTTCAGCAGTAGGGCCTTACCATCAGTTTGTGGGGAGCAACCAATAGCCTTGGCTATTGGGGACAAAGTATGGGGACACTTTGGTCAACAACCTATTCCCAATAGCCTTGGCAATAGCCTTGGTTGTTTGGAGGTTTCCATGGAAACACTTTGGTCAACAACCTATTACATTTCTGATACTGGGGGTTTCACTTGCTGGTGACAGATATCTAATTGGAGTACTGTCCCCCCATTATTTGGTAGTTTTGTTCAGATTTCTTTCATATATGTTTATTTTATAAGAAGCTTCTATTGCACTAGGTTTCAAAAAACAAGCTTATGACAGACATGGATGTATACACAAGTAATCTCAGAACTTTGATACCTGATGTCTGAGACCCTGCCTGTCTCAATATATAAATAGACTAAGAAATAAATAAATAGGATTTAATATCCATAGTTTTCTTTTGTCACCATTCTGTAACCGACAATACTATAAACATTTCCATAATATATATTGTATTAGGTGTTGTAATATAGAGCTTATTTCAGTTATGAAGAAGAATGTATGTAGATTATATGTAAATAATTGGACTTTTATGTGGGAAGCAGAGCATGCTCAGATTTTGATCTGTGGGGATTCTAGAAAACTACTTTGGGGAGATGAGGAAATGCTAAAGATTTTTGTTTTGGTTCTTGTTTTTAATGGTGAAGCCATTTAGAAACACACCACTCATTTTACTCCTCAGACTCAATGTTTGTGATGTATTAGCATAAATCTTGGTGCAGCCCACAGCTATCATACAGTAGACATGTGTAATGGCATGTGGATTTCTAATCACCTTTAGTGGTTTGCTGCTCAGTAAAACAGTGAAATAAGTTTACCCAAAAACAATGTGAAGATCATTCTAACTTGTTTTTTAGATTATTTTTTTTAGGGAAGTTCTGTTTCTTAATTAAATCTAATTAACTTTGAAAGTATATTGGATCAGTCTTTTAAACCTCTATAATAAAGATATGCAATTAGAAACATTCATAATTAAGAAAGGCACGAGCCATCATTAAGAAAAAGTAGATGAAATGTCAAAGCTAATGATTTGAAATAGTGGTTTATTATGGTTCCTTTGCCAATTTATTATCCAAGTCCTCTCGTGTCTTGTATACTTCTCTGTCGTAAAAGTATCAGTGTCCTGCAGATTTTCCTCCCTGTCTTGCATAGCAAGCTGTGTCACTTCAACTGTGTGCCTTGTTTATTTGACCTTCTGTATGAAGAGCATGCTTGTGGTCTGCGTTGGCTGTGGACGTCTGTGCTGTGCAAGTGGAAGAAAGAATGAGTGCTTCGCCTGGTATGAGATGAGCAAGTCCCACTGGACTGGCAGGGTGGGTTCTTCTGAATACTGACTTCAGCGCTGGAAGCATTGTCGTTGTTGAATCATAAAGACATGTATTTGGCCTACAGCTATTGACACTGGCTTGCTTTTAGGAGAGAACAGTGACATTCAGTTCTCACTTCTCTCTAAAAACAGTGATGACACTAATTACATTTTATAACATGCTATCGTAGCTCATTATTTTATTCTCTGTGAAGAAAACAGTACTATTCTAATGATTCTGTATCTAATGTGACAACATTGATATATGCTTGTCAATATTAACTCAATTTGGGCATCAAAATGAACAATATTTTAAATGAGCATTTCTGCTGAGTCTGCAGACTAGAAGCTACTTCATCTTGAAATAATCTTCCTAGATCATTTTATTGCTTTTATATATATTTAGTAACATGAGCAACTTTCAAATTTTGCCAAGTTGCCTTATGATCAGTGTTCTTATGAATATAAAATTACAGCTAAATGAATTTTGTAGTCAACTTATCACTTAATCTATAAACCCTTTGAGTAGTTGGCAGTGTGGGTCTTTGATCCTCCTCCTAAGTAGCGTTAAGCTTCCAATTAGAGTTAATGATTTTTAAAATTCAGTTGTAGAATCATTTTATTTAGAGCTGTACCTAAATAAAGAAATTTTGATGCAAACTTGAAATTTTGGAATCACCAATGGAAGTACATAATAAATGTATCATTTTTATCTATTAGCTCTAAAGGTTTATAAAGAAATCATATCCCATATAATATATAAAGGGATATTTATGAATTGCGCACACTCATGTTGAAGGCACTAAGGAATTTTCATTTACCTTGACTTATGGGAGGCTTTTTTTTTTTGTTGTTTTGTTTTGTTTTATGTTTTGTTGTCAAAGACAGAAATTTTTTACTTTAAATATGTTCAGTTTATTATATATAAATACATTTCAACTTTCTTTTTTTAATTTTATTTAATCTTTTTGATGAAGTTCTTTAGAAATCGGGTTTTTTTCTTTTACACGATGGCGCTAGAAATGTCAAACCGTGGGCTCATTTTACTTCACTTTCCCTTTTCCCTCCTTCTCTGAAAGTTTCTCTGTCTCACCCTGGCCCTCAGGCATTGTCAGTGCTGCTGAGAAATTAATTCCATCATTTGAATATGGCAGGAAGGGCAAGAACGAGGGTGTGTTTTTGTTTCGTGTTCTTTGTATATTTAAATTGTTTTGCTAGGAAATGCAAATACATGACTTACTAACAAAAAGGAAAACCAAAGTGTGGGTGCTTCAGTGCTTCTTAGAAGGGGGAACAAAATACAGGAGGAAATATGGAGACAAAGTATGGAGCAGAGACCTGAAGAAAGGCCATCCAGAGACTGTCCCACCTGAGGATCCATCCCATATACAGTCACCAAACCCGGAATCTATTGTGGATGCCAGGAAGTACTTGCTGACAGGAGCCTGATACGGCAATATCCTGAGAGGCTCTGCCAAAATCTGACAAATACAGAGGCAGATGCTCACAGCCAACCATTGGGCTGAGTGTGGGGTCCCCAATGGAGAAGTTGGGGAAGGGACTGAAGGAACTGAGAGGCTCTCAGCCTCATGGGGGGAGCAACAGTGTCAACTGGCCAGACCCCCCAAAGCTCCCAGGGACTGAACCACCAACCAAAGACTCCACATGGAGAGACCTATGGTTCTGGCCACATATGTGGCAGACGATGGCCTTGTTGGACATCTGTGGGAGGAGAGGCCCTTGAGCCTGCTGGTGTTCAGTGTCCCAGTGTAGGGGAATGCCAGGGCAGGAAGACAGGAGTGGGTGGGAGGGTGGAGGAGGGGGAGGAGGGATGGGATAGGGGACCTCTGAAGGGGAGACCTGGAAAGGGGAAAAAATTGAAATGTAAATAAATACCCAATTAAAAAATATAAAAAAAAGTTACATTGTTCAAATGTACCTAAGTAGTGAGTTTCATTTGAGTATTACCAGTCCCAGATCCTTCCTCCCATGGAAATAAACATGAAGAGTGATAATCAAAGTTATATTCTGACATCTACATGCTTTAGCACACATGTGAAAGTCTACAGCCACACCCAAATTTACTTACATACATACATGTACATACTTACATGTATGTAAGTAAATTTGCTGCATTTACATATATGTGCATGCATGTGCTCTTTTTCGAGTGCACACATACACACACACAGAATTAAACATATAAAGTTGTCTCTAAAATAAGATTTTTCAATTGCCTACCAGATGTATATACATTATACATTTTCTGGTCATTTCCTCAAGCGTGCTTTTGCCAATTCTAAAGTATTTCTGCATTGCCCAAGGAGGGGAAATCAAAGGAATCCAACAAATATAGACTTATTGAGAATGCCAGCTTCATTTGGAATGAAAAATTTTGTATTTTCAATGACATTTTTCTAATCTATTTTGTGTTACTATAAGACACCCAGATTGCACAATTTATGAAGAACAGACATTGATTCCTTCATAGTTGTGGAAGTTTGGAAGTCTAAGATCAAGATTCCCAGCATCTACTGAGAGTTGTGGTGTAAAACAGAAAGGAGAGTGTGGTGTGTGTGTGTGTATGTCTGTGTGTGTGTGTGTGTGTGTGGTGTGTATGTGTGTGTGTGTGTGTGTGTGTGTGTTTCACACCAGGCAGGAAGCTGAGCTTGTTTCATAATGAACCCTCTCTTTCAACAGTATCAGTTTGCTCTTGTAGTTTTCTCATAACCTAATAACCTCATTGTGTTCCATAGTGCTTGAAAGAACAAACCATGGTGGCCATCCTCCAGTCACTGTTATTTGGTAAAAAGAGAAGGAATGGGAAAAATTGATCCTCTCAGAAAGTGCTTTGTAAATAAAGAAGACATTTTCCCCTCTTTATTGCTAGTAGTTCAAAGGCCTCAGGTAGCATAGACAAGCCATATTCCTATGCCCCTGTAGAGGAGGAACCTTGAAAAGCATCTTTTCAAACCCTAAAAGGTTTTGTGTAACCCTACTCACTGTAGTAAATATTGAGAGTAAAATAACACTCTATAAGAACAGCTAAAAGTCCTCACTGCTGATTGTCCTGTGAGCACGGGAACATCTGTTGCTTTTCTGTACCTTCAGTTCTTTGATACTTTTATCCAAATTCTCACTTCAGTAAGAGGATTTTGTTGCTTCAAGTGCTATGAAGAAGAAAGTTTCTCTATTTGCAGATATTTTAAACTACACTGTAAGGTGTCAAAGCTTTAACGGAGGCAGATAAGTGGTTTAAGAGGCGACTTCTTTGACCTGAAAAAGCATATTTAAGAGAGTCTGGGTAAGTGGGTTGCGCCTCACATGCTATGTTTCTGTGTGTAGTAGATAGGACAGCTCTCTATGACAGTACAGAATGAGTTCCTGTTCTACTACTACTGATGGCTCTCTTAAAACCATAACAGAGTTCTGGGATCACACTGGGCCCTCTAACTGTGTGATGTTTGCTGACAACTGAGGAACCAGGAACTGTTAGGTTGCTGATTCTGCATCAGAGCATCTCAGTCTGTACAAATGTATCCGTGCATCCACTGATGTCTGGCTACTTAGAATGCTATATCTGGATGTAGAAATGAATCTTTCATGTCCTTTGTTGTATGAATGGAAATAAATATGTATACTGCAGCTGTTTGGATGGCTTTTACACTTCCATCATTTTAGGGAATTTTATTGTAATTTCATACCCCAAGTAAATTTCCCTTTGAGGCAGATTTTTATCTGCATGATTCAGATAGTTCTTGCAAGCTTATCTGTGGCTTTAAGAGCAAACCTGGCTATTATGTAGACAAGTGTGAGCATTAGAGAGCAAGTTGGTTGTGCTGGTAAAAATAGTTAAAGGATCTTTTATCTCAGCCTTTCCACCCAGTCATTAACTCACTTCTGTAGGCACTAGTTCATGCCAAGATAGCCTGTCACTTGAAATGAACTACAACTATTCTAGGATTCTAGCATACAGAGCAAAGGATGGGATCTTGGTGGATGACAGACTACTAAGGCTTTCTAGAACTGGGTGAGGAGTCATTGACCTTTTCTCTTTGTCTACCTAAAAACAGTTATTTTTTAAGTAGAAAACATGCACACACAGTTATAAAGGAGGAGTACAGTGAAAATTAGATTTCTCTCCTTCCCATGCTGTATGTGCTCATTACCCACGGGTAGGTAGTTGCCTTGTGCCATTCCTGGGTTGTCTTCTCCAGGTACTATTTACCTGTAAGCACATAGGTAGTGTGCCCTAACTTCCTACTTCACCATTTCCCTTAACGATCTATTATTCATGGCTTTGTATTAGTATTTTTTAAATGCAGTAGTCTCACTCATATTTTGAGCCCATATCACAATTTGTTTAGCCAGATTATTCCTACAGTTTAAGGTCACTGCAGTCTTTTCTTAGAGTTCATAATTAGTGCTCAGTTAAGTCTTTGAATTTATAAATATGGAGAGGAGCACCTGAAGTTGCTCTTGGTATCTGAAACTTTGGAACCATAACCAGTGACTTTTAAGCATAGTTCAACCTGTCAGCTATTGGGTTGCTTCTGTGTAGGTCCAGGGAGGATCCTGAGGCTCAAACCAAGCTTCTTGCCTTGAGTAGGTTAGCTCTACTCTCCAGGGACTCACCCATCAAGGTCAAGTGCTAGATGACAAATCAGATCTGGAAATGAATCTTGTACAGTGAGTTGTGGCATAGAAATTAAGACAAGGGGGAATTTCAGGATGGGTTGGAATTGGAATGAGCTATGGAAACTGGTAAATGGGGGTAATCAGGGAGGGTGCCCAGAAGCCTAGCTACCCCAGAGTACAAGCCTGACACGTACCACTTCATCAAATGGGCCCCCTGACCTTGTCCAGGCCAACTTCTAAGAACATGAGCTCCCAAAACCATGTCTTGGAAAAAAAATTGAGGTGCATGTTTCCTGAGAACCTAAGGCCCCTGACAGGTCCACAACAAAACCTCAGGGACCACCCCTTTTCCCAGTCATGTGACTGAGATTGCTCCATTATACCCAATATTTAAACCTATGCACAGCAAGCAGCCCAGCGTCAGCACCTTGTGAAATCTAGACCTAATTCTAACCGAACAGGAGATGTTCTGAGCCTGTCCTTTGCAGAGTGGTGGCTAGCCATCACTGTGTACCTAGTCTTTAGTTCTCAGGTGTCTGAAAGCCTCAGATGGAGAGCTTGGGAGAACAGCATTGCTTTCCTTCTGAGGCAAACATCTTCCCCCAAGAAACCACAATGCTTCAGAAACAGCTGCTCCAGAGATGTCTCCAGTTTGCCCTAAATGCTTGCCTCCCTTCCAACCCACCGAATGCAGGTTAATGTCACGGCTTGCTCCAGGACAGTGAGGGGAGCTTGGCTTCACATTTACATAACAGGAAATACATTGGTGCTTTTTTTCTGGAACAAATAAACAGTTTCAAAGGTGAATCCAGGTCTTTTTCTTCAGTAACAGTGAACAGCTGGAAGCCCTGAAATGAATGTTTTTATACTTCTCTGCCCATCCACGTTGTTTAAGAACAACAACCAAACAAACCACTTAGTTAACTCTTTGTGAAGCACCTAAACTGGACCTGGGAGAATCAGGAATGCCTCCTACTGCTACCATTGGGATCTCAGCTCACTGAACACATCCAAGTATGACAGTTGGTGCCCTGTGAGCCTCACACAGAAATTGATGCCCTTTCTGAACATTCTTTTGACAGACCGGGCCTTATGTAAGCTCTGTATTTTTACAGTTCTGCTGATAGAATGGAATGTAGGGGCCTGGAAACTGGAGGCAAGGAGGGAAGTAATTGCAAGCAATGACCATTATTCCTGAGGGGTTTATAATATAGCTAGAGAGATAAGCAGAGATTGAATGTAAGAACTAAAACAGCTTTTGTTGTCTACTGCTAAGAAAATGGGAGGGGATACAAACTTTAAGGAAAGATTACTTTTTGAGGTTTTATTTACCTAAGTGTACCTTTTCTTTAATGTGTTGGGCTTCCTAACTTTTCTGTAAAGATGGCTTCCTGTCATGTGGCTGCCTGATGCTACATGGTGGACCTCCATGCCAGTAATCCAAACATGACTTTTGTCTTCTCTTCTCTATGCTCCTCCTTCGAGCTATTGATGAATCCACCTGTCTTGGGAAATGTTTCTTTCTAAATCTAATCAAATTCTTCTCAAGCTTTCATTTAATCTATTCTGAATCCTTTATTAACTGGACTAAAAATCTCAAGAGAAAGACTCTAATTTCTCTGATGTCTTGTGGTGACCATGTAAAGGTCTCCCAGAATTCTAGTACCACAAGAAATCTGAGACACCCTGACCTATCAAACACAGTCTATAAGCTACTAAGAAACCGTGTTCCATAGGAACTCTTTGCTTCCTGTTCAAATCCCAGCTCTGCCCCATGGAGCCAATGGGTCTTCATAGCCTGCATACTATAGTCTGGCTGTCTATGGTGTAATCAATGGCTTCTCTAATAAACATATTACTGAAAGGGAAAACATGCCACAGTGTCCTCCACTTGAACCTCAAAGTGAAAGCTTTCATATTTATTTATTTTCCCACAAAGGGATCTTGAATATTTATGTGATTGGATTTTAATCAAAAATAGGGACCAAACATTTTGAAATATTGGAACAATTTTTATTTGAAGCCTCCAGTGTGAAACAGAGGCAGACTTGGATGCTCTGGGTGAGATGTGTGGGGTCTGCCTCCCTTTTTGACAGGAATGTATGTTTCAGCTTCTGGAAAGGACATAGTCCTTTAGACACTCGGGTTGGGTAGCTGCCCCAACCCATGTGTAAGGCCAACATTAGACTCACTGTGGCCCAGGTACTATGACGTGACTATGTCAGAAGCTGGGGCTACAAAGCAAATGGGCAGTGGTCCCATTTTCAGGGGAACTGGTCTTAAGAGGCTGTCTTATAAATGACTGAGTCAGGACATGTTGTGCAATTGCAAGGCCCAAGCCATTCAAAGAAGGGTCCTTTAGTGGAGGAGGCAGGGAGGGGACCCAGCAGAACTTCTAGAGGACTTTTCTGAGTAGTTTTCAAGGACAAGTTAGGCAGAAAATTGTCAGCTAATAAGACACTATAGGACAGAAGACCATGTTGTACAACTAACGTTAAGTGGAGAAAAATAGTTTGATTATTTGCTCAAAATTGGCTTAAACACAAACGAGGAGAAGAAATGGAGCAGAGTAATAGCAGGGTATCTGTTCCACAGAATTTACACTTTTACAGTATAGTCAAAAGATTAGTTAAGAGCAGTGACTGGGTGGGGGGAGAGGGTATGTTATTAATGGTATGTGCAAGTAAGCATTGAGTATTACTTAGGTTAGTGATAATGTGTCACATCATTTAATCATCATGGATGCAGTATAGGTCAGGTGTGGCCATTGTATCAAGGTCCTAAAAAGAAATAAAGGGCACTCAAATGGGGTGATTGGAAAGTTTAATGCAGTGATGTTTATGGAACTGGGTGATTAAGGTTGTGAAACATTCCCAGGCTAGAAGCAGTCTTATCCACTTGTCTGCCATGTGGTTACAACAGAACGTTGTATTGGAGCCTCCTGAGAACCATGGCTGCATCCTGTCTGTTGGACGGAGTGGGGGGGGGGGGGGAAGGGGGGAGGTCTCATACTGCCATACACACCATAAAACTGCTTCATTATCCATGGAAGAAAAAGGGGTGGGGCGTGCACCTTGCCACTGACAGGCTGACCAGGACTTCTTACGGCTCAGAAAGCAGAAGTGAGGGCTGGAGTGGCATGTGAACAGAAAGAAGGGGGTGAGCTAGGCATAGTGGATATGCTCAAGACCTCAGTTTCTTTCCCTTTAAAAACAAGTGCTAATGTTGAGGAAAACGCATATACCCCTTGAGAGTGAAGACCGTGGCTTCTTCTGTGCAGTGGTGGTAAGACTTGTACATTTATAGATCTGAAATTGTGATTTCTTTCCTATGTTAGAAACAGCCAATCCTATTTTCAGGATAACCAGGATCATCAAAATATAATAAAACCTGCATTTCTCTTTGTAGCGGCTTTCTGGTAATTATCATCGGAATCCTGTGTCCAGTGCAGTGTTGGGATCCCAATGTATAATTTGACCTCTCCTCAAAAAGAGTGACTTGAGAAAAGAAAATCTAAAAGTGTAATCGAAAACAACCCAAAAAACTTGGGGAGCACCAATAAAATTAAAAGTATTATACTCTTTCAACTTGGTTTAAACTTTCCCCCTTTATATTGCATCAGTGATTGCCCTTACTAATTTGCAAGTTCTTTAGGCAGCCATTCAGTGTTATAAAAGCATTTTAGTTCATTGGAAGACTATTGGCTCTTTATATCTCAGAACATTTACAGAATTTAGTCCAAGTATTTCAAAGAACATTTGCTTTCCCTGCAATTCATTCCATGTTCTTTTGATTGGCATTCACCCCCAGGCTGGACGTGTCTGCAAATAGCCCTGGAAAATAAACAAAGTCTGCGATCAGGTCATTGCTTAGTGTGTGTGATGCCCTGTGGTCAACTAACCAGTACGGATTTATATAAGCACACAGGTGTGTGAGCGTGTGTGTGTGTGTGTGTGTGTGTGTGTGTGTGTATTCTGCTTCTAGCTAATTAATACTCTCCAAAGCCTTCACAGCCATGAAACAAATGAGCAAAGAAAGCAGCTAAAAACCATGCCCATCCAGCAGTCTAGCTCAAAGCATTTTCCGAGAGAAATTCCTCGTTGAAATTCTTTCCTTGAAGGTGTTTTGTGAAGGCTCCGCAGCCCTCTGTGCAGTTCAGCCATTTTCTCTAGTCTGCTCAGATGTTGGGGTCTCGCTGTGTTTCCCCCTCTTCCTCTGGTCTTTTCCTCCCATCTCATTTCTCTGTCTTCCACCAGAAAAACTTGTCCGGACCACCACACATCAGTGACCCCGCAGATTCCCAAGCTTTCAATCTTCATGGGAAGATGGTCACACAGGGGCCTTCAAAGCCTAGCATGGCCACTTAATATGGTGTTACCTGAAGGTCATTATATTCTATGGACATTACTTTTTGGTTTTGGGGTTTTTTTGTTTGTTGTAATTAGGACACTAGTAGTCTCTCTAAATTTTTAATTCTTTTTTTATATCATATTACATTATTTCCCTTTCCCTTTTTCCCATCAATTCCATCTGTATACCCTTCCCCATACTCTTTCATGTTCCTGGCATTCATATATATGCATATTTGTGTAAATTTCTAAATGCATAAATATAACCTGCTCAATTTCTTTATTGTTATTTGGATAGATGTTTCAAGCTATCCAAAGGTGTTTTGTGAAGGCTCCGCAGCCCTCTGTGCAGTTCAGCCATTTTCTCTAGTCTGCTCAGATGTTGGGGTCTCGCTGTGTTTCCCCCTCTTCCTCTGGTCTTTTCCTCCCGTCTCATTTCTCTGTCTTGGATGACTATGTATTGGATGACTAGTTTGGTGTGCTGGAGAAAACTATTTTGCCTGCTCTCAGCAATTCCTTAGTTACTTATAGTTCTTTGTATAGGATCAAAGACTTGTGATCTCTTTCCTGCTAATTTTAACATGTCTTTGATTTTGATGTCTTTGTTTAGCTTGTGTATATATCCAGTCAGTCATGTTGATGACTTTATGGGTATCTCTGTTGAGAATCCTAAGAGACACAATCTCACAGAAAACTCCCTGACCCCACTGGCTCCTTTACTCTTTCTGTCCCCTCTTCGGCAATAATCCTTGAGTTTTAAGTGCAGTTAATACATGAGTTTTACACATGTATCGTTTGAGCATGAACTCCCCAATCCTGCATTTTTAATGTTTATGGTTTTCTGTAATGGACTCTGTCTGTTGCAGAGTACATCTTTTGAATGTCATTCAACCCCCAGGCTCGAAGAGCTAAGGGCTGAAGACTACACTTATCTATGTGTGTATAAGGACAAATAATTTAGAATGGAGTTGTAGAGTATGCTTTATGGAATAAAGTGGCAGTTCTAAGTTCCATGAGATTCATGACTTCTAGTGTCCTGGGTAGCTGGCTACCCAATACCAGAAATGATTTCCCTCTTGTTTAGTAGGTCTTAAGTCCAATTAGAGAGCTTTTAGTTTTAGGATATACATGCCACTATAGTACCCTTAGTGTTATTGCACAGTGCTGGTCATTTCTTAGTGCAAACTTTAACTGCTATAATTCATTCAAACCCTTAGGAATACTTATAATTATAATTATAACCCTTAGGAATAATTATATATTATTGCTTTTATTAATTATTTTTAATTCTTCCTGTATAATATGAATACTAACAAATACTAACATATTCAGTGATTTTTATAATTTTGAGTTTGTGATAAGACTCAATAAGGACATTGCTATGATTTGAATGTATTCCTCAAAAGTTTAAACATTGGGTGTTAATCCTCAAGGTTCTCTTGTTAATGCTTAGATATGGTGCTGACTAGAGGTATTTTGGGAAGACAGAATCATAAGAGGTTGGCCTCCATGATGGCTTTAGCATTCTTTTTCTCTGTTTTCCATGTGATGCAATTTCCTCTGTTGTGATGCCCTGTGGAAAGCTCTACCAGATACCTAGATAATCCCAGCCTTCATACACTTGAAGCTCTCAGCCATCAAAGTTCTGTGCTTTGTAAATTACTTTAGTCCCAGGTTTGTTATTGTAGCAGAAAATAAAAGCATTATTTTCCCCTGCTCTAAAAAGATAACACTTTACAGAATAAGTAAAAATGATTTCCCCATAAATTCATCTTAATTTTTAAATTCCTTTAAAAGCTAAAAAATAATGCATTAATAAGTAAGTACACATAACATTATTTCAAGGAAGATATACAGATAATAAATTGGCTTTTGCCTTCCGTGCAAATCATACCTTTGGCATGCAGTTATTCCCTTTAACCTTATGGTTATAATACATATTCTTATTTTCTTCTTTTATTAAAAATAGATTCTTTTCCTGTACAGTATGTCCTGATTATGTTTCATCCTCTCTGCTCCTCTCCATTCCTCCCAACCTCATGTATTCAAATCCTTCCATCTCTCATTAGAAAACATAGATTTTTAAGAGATAACAACAAAACATAACAAAATTAAATACAGCAATACGGAACAAATACCATCACATCAAGGTTAGACAAGGCAAGCGCTCAGAAGGAAGAGAGTCCCAAGAGAAAGCATATGAATCACCAGTGTGACTTCTCCTGTTCAGTGAGTTGTGTGGGTGTTGCCTTCATCAGTGTTCCTTGCTATCAGTTTCTGGAGAACAACCTATTGTCTTTGTAATAGCCTTGGTTGCATGTGGATTTTCATTGTACCCCTTTGTCCAGCAATTCTATTGGATGTAACCCAGTCCCAGTAGAGGCTTTGTTTGGTGAGAAAAAAATGTCCATCCAGCTGGGACTTCATCTTTCTCATTATTTGGAGACTTCATTAAGATCACGTATTATATAGTTTAGAAACTTTCCACTGTACTAGGTTTCCATACTGTCCCTCAAATGTCCCTAAGTTGGAGGCTCTCCCCACATTCCCTCCCTCTACTCCTTATCCTCTACTCCTCCACACCTGGCCCTCCTATTCCCATCCACCTACGCCCAGTCCACCCATAAAATCTATTAAATTTCCCCTACTACGGAGATCCATGTGTCACCTCTAGTCCCTTTCTCTATATCTAATCTCGGTGGGACTGCCGATTGTAGCTGGATTATCATTTATTTATCAGTTAATATCACTATATAAGCAAATGCATACCATATTTATCTTTCTGGGTTACCTCAGGATGATCTTTTTCTAGTTCCTTCCATTTGGACACAAATTTCCTGTCATTTTTTGACAGCTCAGTAATACCCCATTGTGTAAATGTAGTATATATTCCTTATCTAAATTCTTCTGATGAATGACATCTAGGCTGTTCTGAATACAGAATATGTTTCTGCCTGTTATGAATACAACAATGAACATTGCTGAACAAGTGTCCCTATGATAACATAAAGCATCCTTTGCGTATATACTCGGGCGATGTAAGTAAATCTTGAGATAGATTCCCAACTTTCCGAGAAACTGCTGCACCAGTTTGCATTCCCACCAGTAATTAATGAGTGTTCCCCTTACTCCACATCCTCACCAACATAAACTGTAATTTGCTTATTCATCTTAGCCATTCTCATGAGTGTAGGATAAAACATCAAAGTAGTTTTCATGACTAATTATGTTGAACATTTTTTAGAAGAGAATGTATTTTTTTATTCGATATATTCTTTATTTACATTTCAAATGATTTCCCATTTTCTGGCTCCTCAGTCCTCGAAAGTCCCATAAGCCCTCTTCCCTCCCCCTGTTCCCCCATCTACCCCTTCCCACTTCCCTGTTCTGGAATTCCCCTATACTGCTGCACTGAGTCTTTCCAGAACCAGGGGCCACTCCTCCATTCTTCTTGGACATCATTTAATATGTGCATTATGTCTTGAGTATTCAAAGTTTCTAGGCTAATATCCACTTATCCGTGAGTACGTACCATGATTAATCTTTTGAGAGTGGGTTACCTCAGTATGATGTTCTCCAGCTCCATCCATTTGTCTAAGAATTTCAAAGAACTCAAGGTAGAACCCAGAGAACCAAATAATCCCATTAAAAAGTGGGGTACAGAGCTAAACAAAGAATTTTCACATGAAGAACTCCGGAGGGCTGTGAAGCACCTTAAAAATGTTCAACACCATTAATCATTAGGGAAATGCAAATCAAAACAACCCTGAGATTTCACCTCACACCAGTCAGAATGGCTAAGGTCAAAAAATCAGGAGACAGCAGGTATTGGTGAGGATGTGGAGAAAGAGGAACACTCTTCCACTGCTGGTGGGATTGCAAGATGGTGCAACCACTTTGGAAATCAGTCTGGTGGTTCCTCAGAAAACTGGGCATGTCACTTCCTGAGGACCCTGTTATACCACTACTGGGCATATATCCAGAGGATTCTTCAGCATGCAATAAGGACACATGCTCCACTATGTTCATAGCAGCCCTATTTGTAGTAGCCAGAAGCTGGAAAGAACCCAGGTGTCCCTCAACGGAGGAATGAATACAAAAAATGTGGTATATTTACACAATGGAGTACTATTCAGCCATTAGAAACAATGAATTCATGAAATTCTTAGACATATGTTGAACATTTTACAAAGTGGTTTTAGCCATTTGAAATTCCTCTCTTAAGAATTCTGTTTAAATCTATTTCCTGTTATTAATTGGATTACTTTTTAATATCAAGTTTTTTGAGTTCTTATTATATTTTCCATATTAGTCCTCTATAGTATGTAGAGTTAGTAAAAATCTTATCTTTGTCTGTAGGCTGCCACTTTTCCCAAGTGATGGTATCCTTTGCCTTATAGAAGATTTTTTCAGTTTTACAAGGTCCCGTTTATTGTTCACGTTACTGCCTGTGCTAATGGTGTTCTCTTCAAAAAGTCTTTTCCTGCACAAATAAGTTCCCTGCTTTCTCTTCTGTAAGATTCCCTGTATCTGGTTTTATGTTGAGGTCTTTGATCCATTTTGGAGTTGAGTTTTGCACAGGGTGGTAAGTATGAATCTATTTGAATCCTTCTATATATAAACATCCAGTTTGACCAATACCATTAGTTGACGATGCATTCTTTTTCTAGTGTGTATTTCTGGCCTGTATATCAAAAGACATGTATCCATAAGTGTGTGGGCTTATGTCTGAGTATTCAATTCAATTCCCCTCATCAAAGTGTTTGCTTTTATACCAATACCATGTTAATTTTTATCACTTAGTTTTGTAGAACACCTTGAAAATGGGAATGGTAAGACTTCCAGCAGTTTATTTATTTTGGATTATTTTTTATTTGTTCACTATTATTTTAGCTATTCTGGGATTTTGGGTTTTTTTATATATATAAAACTGAAAATTGTCTTTTCAAAATCTATAAAGAATTGTGTTAGAATTTTGAGGGTGATTGCATTAAATTAGATTACTTTTCGTATAATGACCATTTTTCTTGTGTTAATCCTACCTTTCCATGAGCATGGTAGATTTTCTAATATCTTCAAAGACTTGAGATTTATTTATCTATGCTTTAATTCAATTTACATCCCAATTACTGCCCCTCTTACCAGTCCCCCTCACATAGCCTCTTCTCCCATCCCCTCTCCCCTTCTCTGAGAGGGTGGCAGTTCTCCTTGTGTATTCCCCCCATGGCATATCAAGGACTCAATATCTTATATACTCATAGTTTTATTTGTTAAGCCTTTCATTTCCTTGGTTAGAGTTACCTAAAATTATTTTATATTTTTGAGGCTATTGTGAAAAGTATTGTTTCCTGATTTCTTTCTTAATTCATTTGCCATTTGTATATGGGAAGGCTACTGATTTTTGTATTTAGCTACTTTGTTAAAAGTGTTTATCAGCTGTAGGATTTCCCTGGTAGACTTTTTAGAGTCATTTCTGCATACTATCATATTATCTGCAAGTAAAGATACATTGACTTATTCCTGCTGATTTATATCCCTTCTTTTTAACCTTGTAGTTGTTGTAATTATTGTAGTTGTAAATATCCTTTAAAATATTTGTGTGTGTTTTTGTATGTGTGCATGGACATGTGTCTATATGTGCATGTGCTTGTATTTGTATGTCTGTATGCATGTATGTGCCTGTGTGTGTACCTCTGTGTGTGTGTGTGTGTGTGTGTGTGTGTGTGATATGTGTGTACACTAGAGTACATGTGGAAGTGTGGAAGTCAGAAAATATCGTTCTGGATTTGATCTTGTCTTTTCACCATGTAAATTCTTGAAATTGAATTGAGGATATCAGTCTCGTAAGCAAGTTCTCTTATGAGTTGAGCTACATCCCTCTTATCAAAAAATATCTTTTGTTTAATATATTCACATGCATAATCAATAATGTTACAGGTAATATAGATTATATAAACCAATGTGTCAAAATTTATAGAGTATGCCTTCATTTAAACAGATGTTTATGACAAACTTTCTCTTTTACATTTAATTTTAAAAATGGTAATGAGTGTAGATGCAATTTAGATGGTGGAGGTGCTACCTAGTATGCATGAGATTCTGGGTTTGATCCACAATATCCTATAAGCCAAACATCGTGTTTCATACCTGTAACTCCTGCACTCAGGAGATGGAGGTCTGATTAGAATTTTAAGGTCAGTCTCAGCTATATGACAAGTCAATGTCCAGTCTAAATCTTAACTTAAAAAATTTATAATGATGAAAAAGTTGGAACCAAGCCGATATAGACATCTGATCCATCAGAATTGCCAATTTTCTCAGATTATGGCATTAATTTGCTGTGTGGTGCTATCATCTGGAATTAAAATACTAACACTGAATTTTAGGAACCGAGAAACAGAAACAAGCAGCATAAGCCAGTGAGCTGTGAAAATGGCGGCATACTCACACATGCACCATTGGAAATGCTCCTGCACTCTCTGCTCGGGCAGATGGGGCAGGATCAGTGATGCAGAACTGCTTCGGAGGAAGCTTTTGAGGAATCAGGGTGTTAGGAAGATTTTTTAGGATTTCTTATGTAGCATTATCGAATTCGATGACTTGGATGAGCACTGAAGTTAACGTAGTCTGCCTCAAGTATCAGCAGACCATTCTGATGTAGGCTGTCAGATCTGCAGTGAAGTGGTTTTCTGGGTCACAGAGTATCTGTCAGTTACCCCACTCAGCTGTTTAGTGCAAAACCAACCATTGTTGCATCTGAATAACTGGAGGTAGCTGCTTTGCAAAGTCTTTATTTAGAATGGCAGGTGCTGATTAGTCCAGTTTGTGGACCTCAGACTTTAGATCTCTCATTTTTTCATATAAACTCACACAACAACAACAAAAGGCAAGAGAGAGAGCCCTAGGAACTTGAGCAGATATAACTACCCAATCATTCTAAGTGACCTTACTATATCTATTAATTTCATTTCAATACATATCTTTCAGACAAGCAAAAATTTTTATTTTCTAGAGAAGAGCAAAAAATTTTTTTAAAAAGGTGTAGGCTTTGATTTTTCAAAACCTATTTAAATAAAAGCTTTAAACTCCATTCTAGCCCACCATCCACCAGAGGTCATGGAAAAAAAGCTTATAGGGCAAAGGTGGATGTGGACTTGGACTTGTTGGTGGTGATCCCAACCTGTGTTGTCAGGAAATCAGCAATTAAGTTCACATGAATCAGCAGTGGTAGCTCAATTCATTCACAAACAACATTCCCAAAACAGCAATGGCAGCTCGATCCAGGAGAAACCCCTGAGGCTCTGCCAATTGGCACAGTTTGCAGAAGGGACAAGAAGCTGCCAGAATATTTTTTGTGTTTCTCTCTTTTAAGCCACAGCACACAATGATCAGGGGAAAAGGCAAGGCTAACCAATGCTAGAGCATCATCAGCGAAGACCAGTGTCAGCAAAGCCAAATGAAGACCAGGAAAATGTGGCAAGGCGAACCAAAACCAGACTGTACTCCACTGTCTGTTGGGCTATATTTATGCCCTTGCTAAGCATCGTGTGTCCTCTCAAGTGTCTGCTCCATCCAAACATCACGTGTTCCTTTTTCCAGGAAGTTTCCAGAAAAATACCACATATCTGTTCTCAGCAAATCATCCTCTCACAAGTTTGCTTCAGCAAAATATCATTTCATGACGGTTTCCAGAAAAACATCACATAACACAATTGCATCTCCAAAGAAACCAGAAATATCCACTTCATAAAGTCCTGAATTTAAGATCAATTATGTGAGCGTCCTTGTTTTCTTTGAAAATTGTCCTAGTTTGCTTTTTTGAAGCTGCTATAAAACACCAGGGTAAACTTCAGGAAGTGAGGATTTATTTCATCTTATACCTCCATGTTTCAGTCAATCACTGAAGGAAGCCCAGTCAAGAAGCCAAGCAAGGAAGAGATCTGAAGGCAGGAACGAGAGCAGAGACCATGGAGGAAGAATGTTTACTAACTTGTTACCCATGACCTGCTTTCTTATATGACTCAGGGCTATCTGCCCAAACCTGGCCCTACCCACAGTAGACTGGGTCCTCCAACATCAATCATTGAACAACAACAACAAAATAATAATAATAATAATAATAATAATAATGCCCCCACAAATTTTACTACAGACCAATCTGAGGAGGCTTTTTTCTCTCTCTCAGTTGAAGTTTCCTCTTCCCAGATGACTCTTGCTTGTGCCAAGTTGACAAAAAAAAATCTGAATCAGCACAAAAATCTCTGTTAAAATTTTATGAACAATTCTTCTTTTAAAAATGAAACATAGAGAACATCCAGTGACAGACCCAAAGTGGGATCCAGCTCAAGGGCAGGTCCCAAGGCCTGACATTATCACTGAGGCTATGGAGTGCTCACATAAAGGGACCTAACAAGACCTCACTCCAGAAGACCGAACAAGCAACTGCAAGAGTCAGATGCAGATATTTGTATCCACCCAAAGGACAGAAGCTGCTGACCCTTAGGGAAAAGCTGAAAGAAGCTGAGGAGGAGGGCCACTCTGTAGGAGGACCAGCAGTCTCAACTACCCTGGACCCCTGAGATCTCTCAAACACTGGGCCACCAAACAGGCAGCATACACCAGCTGATATGAGGCCTCCAACACACATACAGCAGAGGAATGTCTGGTGTGTGTTCTATCAGAGATGATGCACCGAACCTTCAAGAGACTGGAGGCTCCAGGGAGTTTAGAGGTCAAGTGGAGTGGGTAGTGGGCATGGGGAGATCCTCATGGAGACGGAGTGGGGAGGAGGTATGGGATGTGGAACAGTCAGAAGGTGGACAGTGTGGAATAAAATCTGGAGTGGAGACAGAGAAAGAGAGAGTCAGAGACAGACAGAGACAGACAGACAGACAGACAGACAGACAGACATAAACTGTTAGGAAAGACAAATTAGACATGATTTCCTGATCTTCATCTTTTTAAAATAATTAGATGCGGAACAATTGGAGAGAAGTAAGTATGAATCAAAGGTTTAAATTTTGGAAATCACCTGTGAATGAGAATTAAAAGCAAATATCACACAGAGATGGAGGCAGCATGCGAAAGGCGTACATGTGTCTGCAGCAGATAGAGTCTAAGAGCTGAAAGACTGGACAAAAGCCCCATCTCTACCCAGAAGCAATCTTCAGCTGATAAACATTTGGAAATATAATTTAGTTTCCTCCAAGGGAGTCTCTCTGGGGAACCCAACTCCACTTACAGGGAGCTGCATGCCCCGCAGGAAACGGCAAACACAGTATGAACTCAATAGCATCCTCAGAGGTTCCTTGTCTCATAAGATCCCGTTGGGGCATCTTTTTTCATTTTTTTATTTTTATTTATTTTTTAACCTTACAGGTTCTATATACATATTATGGCTTCCAGTTAGGTGTTTTTTATGGAACTCCTGTGTAAATAAAGGGTTTCTGTGTCTATATCTGTTTCTTGTGTTTTTTCTTGCTCTCTTGTGTTTGGTTAGTCCTACGTCATTTTCTTTGTTTTTTGTTTTAGCCTCTTATATTATGTTTTATTTTATTCTAATCCATTAGATGCCTCTTTGGTAAACACAGATATAAAAGATATAAATCCATAAGGGAGGGAAGATGGGGGAGGTTGAGAAGGAATGGAAGAAGGGAAACCACTCAGGATATAATATATGGGAAAAATTCCTCTTCTAATAAAGAAAAATGTTGTATAAGAAAACATGTTAAGAACTTTAACAAAAAAAGAGTCAGAGAAGCAAGTCATTATTCACCATGCCCAACCACCTGTGTGCATTTGAGAACCACCTATGAATGTCATTTTTCAGCTCTGTAAGGAACTGCTAGTTTAAGAAAAAAAAAAGGCTGATTTTAGCTCCTAAGTTCAGGGGTCCAAGTCGAGTGACTATGTTGTGATGTCTTACTGAGGCATGGCATCAAGGTGCAAAGCTGTGTGTTAGAGCCAATCTGTTCAGCTCACTGTTGAGAAGGTTGGGGAACAGGAAAAAACATCATACATTCAGTCCATGTTTCACACCATCTCCAATAGTGTCATCAAGTTACAGGTCTGTCCATGAATTAACGCATTCATGGTCAAAGTTCCCATGAACCACCTCTTCCTAAAAGCCTTGCTTCTAAGCATTGCATTACACACCCAAGTCTTCAATTCATGAATATCCACATTTCAAGATGCTGATTTAAATGTACAGCCTGTACAAAACAAGTATGAGACAAACATAATAAGGTCCCAGAGGGATGCCATGTCATTCCTGGTTAACAGGAAATCTGTAGAACAGAAGTAAAGGAAAAAATTTAAAATCAGAAAAGCAATCAGCAGTTTATAACTCACCAGAGATAGCAATTAAGAGCGGCAGAGTCTCCATTATTTGGTGTTGATTGTCTCATCTCTCTATACAAATATAGAGAACACTGTCCTGGGATTTCTTCTTTAACCAGGATAGAGGATAAGATCAAACTCAACATGGGAGCAGATCTCTGAGTTTGCAATGTTACAAACATGGGGAAAGGAATTCTTAGAAAATTGTTAACTACAAAACTTCCTTTACTTCTATTGCACAGGGATACTGACATCCCAAATTTGAACTGTCAAAAGTAGTTCTTGAATAGCAGAACATTCTTCTATACTCTCAGGTCTGCCCCCCATTAGAAGTGGCAACACAAAAGCTGTGTACATCCATTTGTTCCAAGAGCCAGTAAAGGGGCCCATAGGCGCCTGTGCCCTCTCCAGGTGCACAAACGCAGCAGCCAGGCCGCACTGTACAGGCAAGCTGCCTTCATCTGGTTGGCATCTCACATTTCTTTTCAACTTTCAATTCAGACTAAACATTAATATAAGTTTTGATAATCACCCATGAACTTCATGTTTTTTAAAAGGTAGTGTAGCTCTCTTCCTGTAGTGTAACCATAGCAACTGACAGGGAACACAGAGAGAAAGCTTTCACACATGCTGTGCTAATTAATCCTGTCCCACCGTTTTCCTGCAGCTGAAAGATGGAGTTTAATAAATTTTGCATGAGTAAGCAGGTTTTGATTTGTGAACCTCACAAACACATAGAATGGTCTTTACCAAAATCATCTGGGAAAATGGCACTAGAAAGTCATATTTCAAGGTACTCTTTTTTTTAATGAACCGTTGTTTAAGTAATTTGGTCTTTCTTGAAAAATATAAGATTTATCTCTCTTATAATAATAAATATAAATTTCTTTAGAGTGAACACCTTTGTTCACAAATGTATGGTACACCTTTAGAGCTAACAGCTTTCAATTGATTATATTCAAAAATGCTGATAAGAGAGCTTCTCAAGTGGTTGAGAAAACTGCACTCTGGGATAAAATAACCTCATTTTCTATATAGAAATCTATGAGCAAATCCACTTGAAAAACTTTTTTATAAAATCTTGAAAACTCATCCGCAATGCTTCCTTGGGAACCATTGTAGTTTGTTTTTTAAAAGTTAATAGGTTCATTTCAATCATCTCTGAACCTCAAAGCTGTGGCTTTCTTTGACCAAAGTATGTGAGAAGGGAGAAAATGTGTAGAATAGGAACTTCTGTTTGTATTTTCCCCAAATACTTAACCGACTTCACAACTCACATTTGATCTGCAATCCCATATGATAGCTTTGATTTACATTATATTTAGGGCATTTGGGGTTTCTTTTTCTTTTCTTTTTCTTTTTCTTTTTTTTTCATCTTAGGATATCATATTCTATTTAATAACAAGCCTGATTGTCTAATCTGTCAAAGGAAATCTCAGTTTTTTTCCATTCTCCTGGCTCTGTCTGAGCTGTCTGATAGTAAGGCCTCAGGAAAAGCAAGAGTATCCCGCATGGGTGCCATCCCATTTACTTGACAGCCACAGACGGGATGAGGGAAGGGATAAGGCGGAGCCTAGGTCCAGACCTGTCATAAGCTCTTTGGTTTCTGTATGAAAATGCAGTCATTTAAGGACAAGACCTTTGATGGGTTTACCAAACCCTTCAGACACTCTCCATAGTACAGTTTTGTGTGGTTTGAGGTAGGATTATACTTTACTGGGCAAAGAATGTGTTACGTGGAATCTGTGTTTGGGAATACTTCTATTTATGTGCAAAAATAGTGTGTATAGTAGAGTATATTTGTGTATGTCTTACATCTATACTTATTGTTTGGGATATATATATAACCAATTCAGTATATCTTCATTTTACTGTAAACATTGTACTGTAGAATAATCAACCACAATGATAATTGAATTAATAGCAATTCTTTGCCTTCCCAGCTGTCATATTAATCTCAAAATTTACCTACAATCCGAAAATGAGCAGCTATGGTTAATAAATAAACAGGAAGAAGTTCATGTTCCCAAACATTGCTGATAATTTTTATAGATCATTGAAATGAACACCTTAAAGTAATTTCCCAGCCAAAGTGTTGTATTATATTACACTTTAAGCATAATACAGATAAAAGATTCTTTACAGTCATTGTCTATCTTTGTCAAATAACTGTGGAAAAACTACCAGAGATGGTCAGTTTAGATGAAGGAACAGTTTCTTTTTGTTCATGGTCTCAGAAGTTTCAGTTGATAATGATTTGGTCCTGTTGCTACTGGACCTATGGTTAGGCAGAATATCACAGCAGACAGCCCATGGTGGAGGAAAACTACTCAGCTACTCACTGGGAGCAAGGGAGAAAGGCTATTACCCTGATATGCTCTCTAAGACAGTGCTCTCTCCCAGTGAACCAACTGTGTACTTCTAGACTTCATTTCCCAAGGTCCATCAACTCTCAGTAATGCTTTCACCAGTGAACTGGTCTTTACCAAATGGGCCTCAAGGGAGCATTCCAGATCTGCCATATTGCTTCTGTCAATAAACATTTCTTTTCAAAGAGAATTAGACAGTCATGACATACAGCCTTGGAAAAACACTCAGAAAAAACTTACCTTACTAGATAATGAAACGAAAGTGGCTGGGTGGCTCAGCAGTTAAGAGCTTGTACTGACATACTGCTTTGCAGAGGGCCATGGTTGGCTGCGGGCACCCTCATCAGGAAGCTCTCAGACACTTGTAGCTCCTGCTGCTGGAGATCTGACACCCTCATCTGGTCTCCAAAGGCTCCCTCACCCATGTGCCTATTCCACTAAACACATAATTGACATCTTTTTAAAAATGGATAATCTCACATTCCAGAGGTAAACCCCTGAGGACATGTGGATACATGTTTGTTTGTTTTTTTTTCAGTCTGTGTCTGTATGTGAATATTTATGGTTATAAGGTCAAATTTCACATACAATTTCAATTAAAGTAAGACTGCTGCCTTTTCCCCATTGCAATTTGATATCTGCTCTCACCATCTATATGTGCCAGTTCCATCATTGCTTTATAATTATAGAGTTCATTGGTTTTCAGATAAACCTCCCCAGTGTGCATCCCCTTGTTAGTCTCTGAGAAACATACACACCATAAGAACTTTTGGTTTAGTTCATCGAGAAAAGTATTGCACTTTCTTATTGCAAATTCAATAGGCCCACAAACATTGGTAGCACTGATCAGTTGTATAGCTGGGAGACTTTATCTTTAATACATCTTTTCTGCAAGTTATTTGGCCAAAGAACCCTGACTGACATGACTTACAAAAAAAGGAACTCTCAGAGCTATAGCTCTGTAAAACAGAACTATGAAGTACTCAGGAGATTCTAGAGTAGTTGCGATTTTTGTTTAGTAATATTTTATCAGACTTACAACACTAATGCTGTATTTGCAGTATGTATAAATTGATGATTATTAGCATGTCTTCAGAGTATAGAGACTAAATATGTTCTCCTCAAACTGTGTGCTGACCTTGAACTTGCATTCACATATCTGAATTATAGTAGTGGTGCTTAAAATTTTTAAATGGAATATTTGAATTTAAAGCACCCATTCTTTTAATGCCCACTTAGCTTCTTTGTTTGCCCTAACCTACAGGTCTGGCAAGAGCAAAATCCGTTCCTAGCCACACGTACTCCAATGAAGTTGTTACCTTGTGGTACAGACCTCCAGATGTTCTCCTGGGCTCTACAGAATATTCCACCTGCCTTGACATGTGGTAAGAAATGGGTACCCTATCTAATCTGCGTGCCATAATTTTTCTAGGCCAAACCTAGACAAGCAACTAACAATTTGAACAAAGATTAATGGTGTGGGAGTCCTGCCTGTGTGTGGCTGTACTGTTGCCTTTTTAAAATCTGATTGGGAATGGGACCTCATCAGAGTCTGCTCCAGATGGTGCCTTCTAATAGTTCTTGATGGAGAAGGTCAGAGGCTTTTTTGTCTGACTGTCAGAACTATAATTTTCTGTGAGGTCATAATTTATGGTTTATTTTATGACAAGCAAGTGGGTATCTTCAAAGAGCAGTAGACCTAGAATTAGGAGACAAATGTTTATATTTACTATAAAGCTCTGATAATTGGTTTGATGAAAAGCTATTGATACTAAATTTTCCAAAATGAAATACCATAAGCTTTTAAAAATATCGGATAATTTCAGAATAGTGTCAATTCATGCATTAGTTCACCATCTATTAAAAAATCTTGAATTAAAATGACTGGTAATGTTTGTTCCATATTTGTTAATACTGGCAAACTACTCTGTATTCCTGTTTATGTAATGTACAAATTATAATCATCAAAGGGAATGAATCTGACTCTTAACACTCGGGAGAGAGTCACACGTGGGTATTAAGCAGGACTTTTCCTGTTCTAGAGTCACAGTTGGGGTTGAAGTAAAATAATTCATGAAGATTGTGGCTATTTTACAGCCAAGGCATCGTTCCCGAATGATTGCGCTGCTGTATTTAGAATTTAGCTCCATGATCATATAATGTTTATGGCCTCAGTAAAACTTCAGTGCGTATTATTTATTTTCCTCTTGTGTAGTTACTTCTGGCTCATCCCCAGCAATCTTGGCTTTTAAAAATTAGACACTAATGAGTCCTAGCTTCTTACCTGGTATATTTCATATAAAAACAATACATTAAGAAAATAATCAGGCTCTTTGCAATGGAAAACATGGGGACTTTTTAAATGTGTGTTTAAGATTCCCCTAGATGTGAGTCTTGCTGCTCTGTGGAGCCACAGAAATAATTTGCAGCATCTTATGAGCACATAGTTATCATCTTAGGTTGTAAATATATGGCTTTCAATTGCATTGTTAAAGAATCTAGGCACTCAAACACCTGAAGATTTGTTACCATAAATGTATATACCTCATCATAAATCTAATTATATTTTAATGATATTCTAAGGTCCCAAGAATAAATATCACCACCTGTCATTCAGTGGCTGAGCTGATGCATCTTTTCATCACTCAGATTTTCTGATGTTGGCTTTTTAATGTTTATTTACTCTTTATTCAGTTAATATTTTTTCCTAAGGATAGACATATCTTTGAGCAACATAGATACTGAGATCATTAGTTCTAATCAGGGAAGGTTGGAGGTAGAGGCCAGTGCACACACCCGGGTATGTTTTAGTTGTCTTTTTAATCCCTTGCTACTGTTAGCTGAGAGGTGGCAGTGCAAACAGTAATCATATCACAGTCTTGAGTGATAAAATGTTTTCCTCCTTATTTTCTACATGAGGAGATACTTAGTCTTTCAGTGAGTTCAGCTTAGGCTTCTACTAATAAAACATAGTTTTGAAATAATTGTGGTATAGAGCCAGTTTTGTCTTCGTTGCTTGGCAATTTAGTCAAGATTATACCCTCCGGGACATAAGAAACTGTTCTTCCTGTGCCTTTGGCTCAATTATGAGAAAAGGTAACATTAAAAATGTTCTCTAAGGGACTACATACATGGCTCAGTTATGAAGCCCTTGCAAGTGTGATGACCTAAGTTTAGCATGGTGGTACATATATGTAACCCCAGCACAAGGGATGAGGAGATGGATGGGACACTAGACCTCAACTTAGTGAATCAATGATTTCCAAGTTCAAGGCCAGACCTTGTCTCAAAAATTGAGGTGGACACCAAAGACACCACTGACCTCTGGCCTCATTGTGATACACATTTGTGTCTGCACTCATACATACACACTGACACATATGTACAGCATGAATTTGGTTTATTGCCTAGGTGGAGGACCTGAAATCAAGCCCCAAAACCAATGTACAATTGTGAATATTCTGGACAGGCAGAGTTTGAACTCTTATTGTCTAGTCAGCCTAGCCTCCTTGAAGAGCTCAAGCTAGTAAGAGACCTGCCCTCCTCCCTCAAAGGTAGAGAGCTTCGTGAAAAACAGCACTCAAGGGTGACCTTTGACCACCATAGGTATGAACATTCACACACTTACCAGTACAGACACACACACACAGTCAGACACACACAGACAGACAGACACACACACACACACACACACACGTATGTACATATGCATGCATGTGTACCCACAAGGTGGGTGGAATTGGGAAAATGTTCTTTATAGTATCTAGTACAGAGTGGCTTCTGACTTGCTAAAATGCTTGTTTCTTACATTGTTGGTTTTCTAAGCTGTCCCATTTCACTCCCTACTCTGACCCTACCCCATGTGTATGAGTGACGATTTGGGTACATGCTGCCAATTGGCTTCGAACAGAGACATGGTGGTAGGATATAAAGAAGCCTGTTATTAAGAGGAATGGGGAAAACTGATAGAAAATAGCGGATCCCAAATGCCCTTTTGTTCCCATGCCAAGATTATTCATTGCCAGAAACAACTAGCAAATGTGTCAGGGTTGAGCAGTCCCCCATGCTTATTTACAGTTCAGTCCCAAGCCCTAGAAATTATATCTATGCTATGCCTGTCATCCTGAATCTGATGTCAGTCCTAGCAATTTTCTAAAAGCTGTTTTGCTATTTTGCTGTAAGTCAGGTAAAAATGCATGTGTCTTTCCCATGAGAGGGACATTCACAGGGCACTGATTTTTTGCATAATCAATCGCATCGATGCAGGATATTCAGACACCTGGAAATGGGATTGTAATTGAACCATGGCTCAGCTGCACCAAAAAAGAAATACAAATATTAACCCAGGGAGGCAGGTGGCAGGAGTTCCAGGCTATTTTTACAGCTCATTTACTGTCCTGGGGCTTTAGGGCAGTAACTAAGAACTGATGATCCCTACAGAGGGCTTAAATGGCCACAGGCACTAAAAATATTAATGAAGACACATATGCAGTAACACTGTCAGCATGTGATAGAAATCAGAGCTGGCACTCTTAGGAGCTTCTCCTGTAGGTCTCCAGCACCAAGGCAATGCGTGAAGCGCATTAAGACTTTGGCCCAGGTAGCTCCCATACCTTTTGATCCCCTTCGTATAGCAAGATCGAAGCAACAGAATCAAATTGAACATCGCCTCGTGTACAAAGTCTGCTAATTCTTGGAGGTTGTAGCTCCTTGAAAGTCAGAGCACAGGACATCATTGCTGAGCTCTGAAGCCAGAGAGGCTCCCAGGGTTCTGAAAAGCACAGGAAGAGAAGCGTGGGTGCGAGGGCAACTATCTGTGTAGCCCTTCGCCTGCTGGAAAGCGCAGCTCTTACTGTGGAGCCTGCTGTTTTAAATAAGCTTATATTCCTTCTCAGATGCCCAGAGTTGGGTTGCAGCTGCACACATCCTCAAAAGCAGAACACAGTTGGGGATTATTTTACAGGTTTAATTTTTAATGTCAGATAACTAAATTATCTACTGTTAATAAATGATCATCTCATCAAAGGCCTTGTGCTTTAAAGGGAGCGGTGGTATCAACCGCAGTGTCCCCCAACACAGTATGCAGAGAACGATGGCGTGCCAGGCGTTTCCTATCATCATCTTTAAAGCTAATTAACATATTAACTACGCCTGTCAAAATGTGGGGTAGATCATTTATAAATAAGCCTGTCAAACATAATGAGATTGCATATTAAATCGCCTTTTCTCTATTACTCTCTGATTTCAGATGAAAATGAATTTATTTGACATTGTAGCAGCTGGGTGGTTTGGAAAAAACTCTGTGCAAGTCATAATGTATAGGGAAATGTCTGCATTAAAATTGATTTTAATACATTAGAAAGAATATTGCCTATTTATTAAGTATCGTAAGGCCTTCTGGTATTGCTTCACGTTGCTTAGTGGCCACTGTATTGGCAATATCCAGTGTCCTGTCATTATCATTGCTGATCTTTCTGTCTTGGACCATGGCAATTTATACAATAAAATTTCCTAAGACCTGGGTTTATTTACCATTATTTTAAGAGAAAGCCATAAATGAACCTTGCTATATGTCCTTCCCTGAGCATAATTTATTCTATGTAAGGCCTATGTTATTTTGAAAACTTGACCAATAATAATAGTAATAGTAATAGTTACTTTCATTAACTATAAACTGCAGCTAAGCCCTGCTGTGCTTTTAAATTACCTCCCTATTATGCAGTATAGTAAACAACACACTGCAAAGATAAGTGATCTAATGAGGGTGATAACCAGCCTACAGACTCCAGGGTCATCTCCTCAGCACCCCGTTTTTATAACATTCTCTACTATCTCATAAGATTTCTAAGAAATTGGTCTTATTTTACTACTGATGTAACTCTAAAATGTAAACAAAGTGCTTTGTAATATATTATACTTCAGCCCATGTTCGGTCTTTCCTGTAGCTCTACTATTTTGGGTGCCTTTGGTTCTCACTCAGGTGCCTGTTTCCTTCCTGTCTCTCCTGATAGCTTCATCCCAATATCTTCTAATATGTAATTATATTCAAGGAATACGTAAGAGGAAACAAGGCGTAATCATTGAACTGAATCCATTTTCACGATCCTGCCATCTACACTGACATGCATTTCCCCAACTCCTAGTCATTACCTGATTTTCACTTCTGGTAAAGTGGGTGAGTCCATTTTTACAATCAGTGTCAAGGAAAAATGAGATTTTGAATTCCTGAGCTACAACAGTCATCTCTCTGTCAACATTGTTTGCATGTTTTCTAATTATTGCAGTCACAAGGCCAAGAAAGATATGAAACATTCATTGTGGAATTCAACAGCTCCCTAATAGTGCTTAAGCAGTGCTGAAATAAAGCGTGCTCCAGCTGGCTTACTGACAGTGGGATGCAACAGAACAGAAGAACTAGGTAAAGACAGCCACACAGAAAGACCCACCTGGTCCAGGAGGCAGCCATAGTTTGTAGTCCTTTACATCTAATGAGGCCTCTTAAATTTTGACTTGCCATATAATTCATCAACATAGAATGACACCATCAAGAATTAATACCTCTGTGAGAACAATGGGTGCAAAGAATCTAAGTGTGCCATATGACTTAAAATGCACCAGAGCAACAACTGGCTCTAGATTTCAGTCAGAAGGGAATTGATATATTTTCATGTTAGGTCATACCTAAGGACTTTTGTTTACCAAAACTTTCTACAGAAAATGTATTATTGGAAGGTTTTTTTGGTCAGTGCGTCTCTCTAACCCTGTCTGATTGTGAAACTGTATTTCAGTCAATATATTTGGCCACTTTGTAGTAATGACAATATATAGGATGAATATGTATGTAGTCTTTCCTGCTAAATATTTGCAAGACAAATTAAATTTCACCTAATTTTTTAATCACCACTGGCAATGTAATTGGCTACCCACAAATGGATTCGTGAGTGGTTTTAAAATGGCTAGTCACAGAGACGAAGAAGCTTCATGACGTTATTATAACCTCTGTGCAACCAGCTGCCTCACTAGCTTGGGAGACTGGAACGAGATGATTCCAAGAAATTCTTGGGAAACATAAAACTATGTAAATATTGAAAGTCGTATTCTTATTGCCTTTTGGATTTGAAAATCGACTAAATTAAATATCTCGTGTTCCTATTAGGCTGTAGCATCCAAGACTTCCACGGATTATGAGAATGAGATGGGAGATACTATAATTTTTTAAGGAATGACCATACAGCCTTTGCCTTTGAAATTAGAATTTTTAGCTCAAGAGTTTTTCATATTACATGAGGGAGCAGGGCATGGGTACAATACGATTCTGTGTTTTAATCTCATAATGTGTAAATTAAGGAATGCCACATGTAGGTTAATCCCTTTAATTTTTTGGTATGTTTATACAGAGGCCAGAAGACGGTGTCAGATCTCCTGGAACTAGAATTATAGGGAGCTGTGAGCCACCTACACTGGGTACTAGGGAGCAAACTAGGATCCTCTGGAAGAGCAGGAAGTGTTTTAAAAGCTGAGCCATCTCCAGCCCCACTATATCGTGCAAATGAATCAAAACAGAAAAATAATCATTACCATCTGTATTTTGTTACTATCCTTAGTGCTGTGTTCAAATCCCTGATATGAAGAAATTTTAGAGAAAAGGTGTTTATTTCAGTCATACAGTCTCCCAAGAGGAAGTCTTGGCAGCAGGAGCATAAGGTCACATTCCATCCACAGACAGGAAGCAGCAAGCAACCAAGGTGGGCTCAACTTGCTGTTTACTTTCCCTGTGGTCTGGGTCCTCAGAGCAGGATATGGCTCCAAGCATGTTGGGATGCACTTTGATCTCATCTCGTCTCATCGTCTCATAATATCTCACAGATGGGGCCGGAGATTTGTCTACAAAATGATTGTAGATGCTCTCAAGTTGACAATCCGTATGAACAACCACAAGTCTATCCCTTGCCAACTTGACACTCCGACATGTACATAACTAAGTGAAATATGAACATGCAAATCACATGTTATGTGATGGTACAATTTATAGATGAAATATATGTTATATTGTTGACCATGCTTCCTTTTCTTCTGGTTTCAAATAGAAGCTTTCTTCAGGTATAAGAGGGATACTTGTCTCTTTGCTAATTTTTGTAAGTGTGTTATAATGAATGGAAGGACCAGTTGACCCTTCAGTTCTTCATATATCTTCAAAGTTTGATTTTCATCATAAATGGACTAGAATTGGGGTCACCTAATAGACACACCTCTAGACATGTATTTAAGGGAGTTTCCAGAGAAGTTAAACTGAGAAGAAAAGTGCCCTGAATGTGGGTGGGGTCCTCCACTGAAGAGATAAACAAAAAGAAAGCCTTGCGCTAAGGTCCTCTGCTCTGAGGAGGTAAAGAGGCAAGGAGAAGAGCTGCTTCTGCAGTCATATCTTCCACATTGTAATGAATGACAACCTCGGACCATGAGTCTCAATACAGTCTTCCTTACAGAAGATGTTTCTTGTCCAATACAGGTCACAGTACTGATAAAGGTTACTAATACAGTCCTATGTGGGCATATGACTGGCCTTTTCTACAGGAATCTCTCTGAGATCAATGCCGTTGGTTTATTTTTTTGGTTCTTGAGAAGCTCATAACTGGTGGATGATGTCCTCATATCACCTTAGAAGCCAGGAGCTTATGGTCACACAGACCAACTCACACACCTTTCATTGCATTCATCTTTGCTCTTCCCAGGGCCTCCCCATTTTCTGCTACAAGTTTACTTTTTAATGTTTGAAGCTCTTTGATCCAGTTTATTCTATCCTGCTGGTATGTGTTGGAGAAGAGGGGGCTGGTGAGAAGAATCCAACTGGGCAGTTCCTTTTTCCACCAAGTTCTAATCGTCCACCCTATTTTCAGCTGTCAGGTTCATCTTCGTGATGCTTAGAGCCTGTGTCTCCGTGTGCCTAGCTATATCAAAGTTGCTAAATTCAGATCCTCTCAGTGTAACTGGGAATTGCTATCTGTGGTCTGTGGAGATCACTATAACTTCATGTGCAACTGGCAACAAGTTATCTCTCATCTAAGTTGCCTTTTTTGTGTGTTTAAATGTTTTCCTTGTGTGTGTTTGAATTTGGTTTAATTTTACTCTCCTAATCAGCTACAATGGTCTTTTTTGGAGGAAAGTGGAACTGTACATTTTGCCTTATGTCCTCTTGTTGATAATCCAGTACTCATGGTTTTAACTATGAAGAGCTAGCTGCCAGAGTCCTTGCTCGCTGAGTGGGAGCCAGTGAAACAAGATAGCAGAGGAGGAAGCTTTGTGACTGCCAGCCTCTAGGTGTGATGGTGGAAACAGATAATCTATACTACTCAACTGTTAGTGAAATAAAAATAACTTTGCACAGGAAAGCAAACTTTACAATAAAACCAGATTTGGATTTATGAACTAGTTATGAAAGCAGGTAAAATCTGAATTCATATTCTTTTAAAAAAGAGTAACATTTTCTGTGAATAGAAAGAATGTCTTGAAGACGGTAGTCCCTTGGGTCTATATTCTGTATGAATCCAATATGACCTTGTTGTTTAAACAAGTGTAAAATGTGAAGGTTGGGGCTCAGTTGGAAGGGTGCTTCCTAGCACACGGGATGGATCTGATCTCCAGCACCTCATAAATACAGGTATAGTGGTGTATACCTGCTTTCCCAGAGCTTGTAGTGTCGAAACATGAAAATCAGAAGTTCAAGCTCATTCTGTGATACAAAGTGCATTGAAAGCCGGAGGGCACTACATGAGACTGGGAAGATTAGTTAGCAAGACATTAGAAAATGTCTAGGTCAGTCAAGCTACAAAGACAGAAGGCTGGCTTATATGCATGGGGATAACACTGAGTGGAAACTGAAATGTAATTGGACAGACACTGGCCAGCTCTAGGAGTGCCACTCACGGCGGAACTCAGGAAGGAGACTGAGCGGTTCCCATTGCTCATGGACAGATGTGAGGGCATGGTGCTGTTCTTACATTCGCCCATTAGCTCGTCATGAGACTGGTTTGTCTAACATACAGTCTAAGTAAGAATCACATTTTCTTCTCACATCTGTTGCATAAATTTTCACTGTTATTAGTAAATTATTTTCTATTTTAGGTGCTATAGCATGCAGTTGATTAGCTGACATACTTAGTGTTTTTTTTATCTTTGTGTGTATTGTCTTTTGATTATTAGTGCTAATCAATGTCATTAGAAGAATAATGAAAATAATACAATAATTTAAAATGAAGTTTTATATATATGCATATTTGCCTACATATATGATATATGCCACGGGTATACCTTGTAGGTTGGAAGGGAACACCATATTCCTTGGAGCTGGAGTTAACAGATGGTTGTGACCTGCCCTGGGGGGTTCAGGGAATCTAACCTGAGAACTCTGCAAAAGTACCAGCTGTTCTTAACCACTGAATCATGTCTCTAACCCCAAACCAACAATTTAAAAGAATTAAAGTAAAACTTAACTAAACTAACCTATCAGTGCTCAAGAAACAGCTTGCTAAATTCCATTAAAATACTCAGAACTTTCTGCATGTGACAAGCACTTAGTGATTACTGGGATGGAACCTGAGTAGTGTGTTCTGGGGCACATAAGGGTAGTTCATCTTTGCCGTGGCATTTCGTTTTTCTCTCTGTTCCCATGGGAGATGAGAGACTCGGTGAGTGAGGTACTTATCTAATTACATATCCTACAGAGCCCAGCAGGGCTTTTATCATTCTTTCTGATTGATAGTTCAAACAGTTCCTCCTGTCTTCCTAGCTTTTACCATATTTGCTTTTAGAAATTGAATGTACTCATAACCTAATGAAAATTCAACAGATTAAAACCATTACAACAACTCTATAAATGTGCATTTGTTTGTCCTGTTTAATTTAACCTATTTAAATTAGAAGCTGCTTCAGAGTTTAAGTAACAGAGTGAAATCAATTTAAAAAATGAGTGATTTTTTTTTTTAATGAACATTTTGAAACTCCAACCCCCATCCGGAGATGTCTGGTTGTTTCTCTCACACGCGCTGTTTGTTGTTTCTCACACACTTGCTGTTTGGTGTTTCTCACACACTCACAGTTTGGTGTTTCTCACACACTCGCTGTTTTGTGTTTCTCACGCACTCACAGTTTGGTGTTTCTCACACACTCGCTGTTTTGTGTTTCTCACGCACTCACAGTTTGGTGTTTCTCATACACTCGCTGTTTGGTGGTGCCACAGAAAGAACTCAGAATGCAACACCTCTAGAATCCCAGGGTAGCCCCATTCTCATGAAGAGCTCCCATTGGCATGCAGTGAGTCTAGCCACTCATTCATTTCTTCATTCATTTTGAAGGACACTTCTGAATGAATCTTCTAGACTAGAAGGGAGCTGGTCCCACCTTCCAATAGCACCGTCGTGTATGAGTCCATTACTAGTTTCCCTCAGTCAGTTACTAGTCTGCAGAGACAACATCGCACAGCAAGCATTTGACAATGCTTAAAAAGTCTACACCCCTTTCCAAAAAGTTAACCACGACACTCTGAAGTGAAAAGGGTTCTCATCTTCCTACGTTGCATGGAATTTCTGAGTTACTAAGTGATCCTTAAATATCAGCTGCCCTATCACATATCTCAATGTGGTAGTATTGTAATATTCATGACCAGAGTTCATCAAAATTCAGCCACGCCATTTGATGAATGGACCTAAATACCAATGTAGCAAGCAACATAAATTGAATTTCAGAGTTCTCCTCATAAGAGAATAATATACAGGAAATTTTTATTAATAATTTCTCTTCGTAATATACCAGATATGATTTCATGAGGAAAGAAGGTCATTTGCTTGGTTCTGTTAGATAGCCATGAACAGTTTCTTTTTCCTCCAGATTCTTTGTTTTGTTGCATAATTTACTGGGAGAAGTCTTAAACATAGCTTTCTTATTCTGCCTCAGCTAAAAGGGAAGCAGAAGTCAGAATTCAGGCTTCATAGTTTTCCTTGTTCTGCATGGTTCATGCTTAATCCTTGGAGAGGCACCATCGTTGATTGTGTCTTAAATGACTTCCTGCTTTAATTATTCTAAAATACAACACATAATATTCCCTTGCTGTTTGGTGTAGACGCACTCTGCATTTTCTATGTTTTTTTTTCTATCCAATTAGGCTTCAGTGGGGGTGTTTTTTCTTTTCCACCCTCTATGCTCAGTAACTGGTTATCAACAGTCTGAGTGTGCCTAGTCATCTATATGGATAACCATTATCCACACTTGTCTAGTAGTAAGGTATTATTAAAGATCAGTAGTTATGTTTGCTGAAGGTACCTGCAGTGGTGGTAGACAGTTGTTTTCTTAGCTAATCGTTTACATTCTCTGCCCAAAGTTCTAGTTCTGAACACTGGGTTTCAGCGCTGTTTTACCCAACCATCATTGTGTTCCCTGGAGAGAAAACAGAATTACCATTTTAATATCTTCTCTCTAATCGTGGTGACCTAATAAAAACATACTGTCCTAATTGGGGTGGTAGCGTAACATAATGAAGTAGTCATCCACCGAGGTCTCAGGAGTGGAGCTTCCAGACCTGGCCCTGAGACTCGACATGGAGTCTGCATGGAGAAAATGCAGCCCTTTCATAGGTTAAAAACAATCATAGGCATTGCTAAGTTTTAGCATTCAAGTAATTTTCACTGCTAAATAAGCAGTCTCTATGGCAACTGTTGGATTTTCTGTGGGGCATCTTATAAACAAAGGTAGAGTGGTGACATTTTGGGGGAAACTATTTTGTAGAAATTTGTCAGCTTGGGTAGTCATATTAATTATCAATCAGACAACTCCTTTGAATATCTCATGTGTGCTCTGACTCATTTATTTCAATGATTGATTTGTTCATCATAAAGACATCTTCTGACTGTTTGTACTAGTCACCGTGCTGGTCGCAGGGATGAGAAAGGTCCACCTTACATTCAGCTTCATACACTATTATACAAGAATATACTTAGAACAGTGGTCACTCTGAAGGAAAGGATGATATCCTGGGGAGCGATCAGGAGATGTAGAGGCGTAATGGCCCAGCTCCCCAGCCTACTTGAGAAAGCCATCTGTCTTAGTTAGGGTTTCTATTGCCTCAGCAATGAAACAATATGTCCAAAAGACAAGTTGGGGAGGAAAGGGTTTATGTGGCTTAAAGTTTTATATCATCATTGAAGGAAGACAGGACAGGAACTCAAACGGTAAAGGAACCAGGAAGTATGCACTGATGCAGAAGCCATAGACAGGTGATTTTTACTGCCTTCCTCCTCGTGGCTTGCCAAGGCAACCCGCTTATAGAACCCAGGACCACCAGCCCGTGGATGGCACCACCCAAAATGGCCTGGACACTGCTGCACCAATCACTAATTTAAAAAAGGCCCTTCAGCCAGATCTTACAAAGACATTTTTCTCAATTGGCATTCCATCCTTTCAGATAACTCTAGTTTGTGTCAAGTTGACATAAAACTAGCCAGCACACGAACTTTCTAAGTTGGCAATGCTAGGTGCATTCCTGGAAGGCTGTATCACTAGGACATAAAGTGCCAGCCCTTGTGGATAGAGATGTCAGATAGCAACGCAGAATTAGATCAAGGGAAAGCAGGTCAGGGCAAAGGGCAAAGGGCAAAGGGCAAAAGGTAAGTGGCTGGAAGTCAGAAGATTGCTCAGGCTGTGACAAAGAGCAGCTTGGTTGTATCCCATAAAAGGCAAGGGTTCTGGATGATTCCTGGACTTATGCCCATGAGCTCTGAAGATGATAGACAGAAAACTAAAAGGAAACAAGGAAAATGAAACTATTTGTTTTAGTACTTGATTAAGACTGATGTAAGACACAGACATACACATGTTATTGAACATGAGGGATATAAGTTTCCTGGGAGCGTATGGAGCACGTGGTCCTTTGGAGTGTCAGCACCTTTGCTGTCCCCTTGTTGCTCTTAACTACAGGTGTAGACTCAGGTCAGAGACCTGCAAACCCCTGCTGGGGCCACCATGGAACTCCACTCTTCAGGACCCCCTTCTTCTATTTTACTTAATTAATTTTTATTCTTATCTGCTTACTATGTGCATGTCTTGTTGGAGACCTAATTTTGTTAAATAGTTGGAAAATGTACTTCCAAGTTGCCCTTTCTGCTAGAACTCCATGGTATGGACCTGAATGTTTTCTGAGCAGGGATTGTCCCCCCCTCACAGTGTTGTTTTCGTGACCTAAGAGCTGAGTCCTCCATAGAAGTATTTGACAAAGATATATTGTGCCTGTCGGTGCCTAATGAAGCACTAACCACGTAAATGGTGACTGGCACTTTAATCAGTTCAGTCCCTTCTTCGGTATCCACCAAGGGCATGATAGATATTTAACTATTTTAATCTTTCGCTTTTCAACAACTCAGTGCCAAAATGAAAAGATCACATCTGTTACAAGCAAGACCCTTTCTTACTGTTATAATAAAAATTAAGTGATTTTTTTTAGTCTTTTACAAGCTAATTTTCTAGGAGAAAAGTTGGTTCGTTTTGCAAGAAGATACATTTCTCAAGAGAAAAATGGGATAAATACATGGCCACCTTGGTGCACAAAATAGCTCCAGCATTCATTGGAGAGCGGCGTCCTTCAGTCAACCATAGCTAAATAAAATTACCTGCTAGGTTAATTAACGAGGAAGCCTTCTGAGTTAGTGTTGCATTTAGATTGTGTCTCACATTTAACCTAATTTAATTTAGCAGTCCGTTGTTTCGTGTTCCTTTCTTCAGCCATAGCTCTAATACGTGTTCACAGGGTTTATTGGAGGCACCCACACTACTTTCTAACAGAATTGCACAGATTCTTTTAGATTCTTGCTTGTCTGTGTCTGACTTGGAGAGCAGCCACCTCAGCAGCTCTTGGGAGCTTATTACAAGTCTCAGGCCTCAACTCTCCCTCGGTGAGCCAGAATCCAGGCTCTGATCGGATCCTGCAGGACCAGGATGCACATTAAAAGGAGAAGCTGCTTCCCATGGTGCTTTTGGATGGACACATGCACTAAAGGGGAATTTCTGGTGCCAAACTAATTATTAAAAGGCAGTGCAATGAAGACACAGAGTTCTGGGTCTGTTCATCTGCTTGCCTCCTGTTAAGAACAGGCTGCAGTGTCTTGATCTGGAGTCCTCTTGCCAGAGGTTTTGAAGATGCAGATGGTACTAGAAGGCTGGGAATGTTCTGTGAACTGCATTAGAGGCCTCCTGCGGTTTGCAGGTGGACAAGCCTGCATGCCAAGAGGCAGCTTCTCCCAGCAGTGACAGTGGCAGTTCAGTAGGTCCTGAGGCCACTGCACATAGAATTCACAGGCCCTCTGGTTCAGGATCACTCCTGGGCTTGGCATGAAAATACAGCCACATGAGACTGACATCTTTGCTTCTTGTTTAAAGGTCTCCTATGTAAGGAATACCAGGCTTTGCTAATAAATGAAATTAGACATGAACTGTGTAACTTTTTCAGTTCTTAATTAGATCATACTGCACAACATGAAGTCTTTCTGCTTTGTTCATGAAGATGAAACCAAATACTTGATTTAAAGTTTAGGGAAGGAAAACAACATTTTAGCTTTTTTTAAAACTATTTTGGTTAATATCAAAATTAGATTAACGTAAACTAGAGAAGTAATAATGCTTAGATATTATGCTACCTCTCCTTTTAGAGATGACCACTTTTATCATGCTTGGAATCAAAGATGATTAGTGATAGATAGAGCTAGGTCCTTGCACTACCTTTTCCCACTTTGTTTTGAGACAGGGCATCATTGTGTAGCCCGCTCTGGACTTGAACTCATGATCCTCCTGCTTCAGTCATATAAGTGAAAACCATATGTATAAATAGAACCTGGCCAGGATTTTAATAAACACACATTGCAGAATGCACATCAGTGGGTGATTTTGGCAGCCTCTCTCTATTCGATCCAGCCTGGAAATTTGGTTATGTAATTAAACACAAGGGTCGAAAGAGAAGAAGACATTCAGAGGAAGAACACAGCATGCCCAGGTCCGTTATGAGTGAGAGTTAGCCGTGCTTTACCCTGTCTCTCTATCCTGCTTCTCTAGGAGATGATGCAGCCAAGGTGAGGGCCCCTGACTTGAACCAGTGCCCGATGCTGGGACTTTTTAATCTCCCTAATTGGGAGATAAATACATCTTTTTTCTTCTTCATATAGCTGATCTGCTTTGTTTATTCATGACCGTAACAACCAGGAACAGTGGGTATAAACTTCCAATCTCCATATTTAGTACAAGGAAAAGAAAACCTAAAATATAATGTAAAAGCAATGATTCCCTATTTATTTATCAGCATACAGAGTCAGTGAGAGAGGATATATGCATAGAAAAACACCGGGGAGAAAAACATTTCCTGGACTTAGCTCCCAGCTTCTGTGCATCTACCTATAGAATTCAGTTTAACGGGCTGATTGTCCTGGCATGTATGTTATAAAATAAAAGGCAATGCTCTCCAGAAATGAGATGCTCACCCCACATTTGTAACAGAAGACAAAAACTCTTTGTGATGATAGCTCATGGAGATGAATAATTCTTTCACCCTAGTATACCAACCAACTCCCAAACATTCCATCTTGAGAAGAAATCCTTACAGGACTTGTTTTTGAAGCAAGCCCCATTCATATTGTCTCTGTAGCTCATTGCTTGCTTTACGCACCTTTAATCAAGAGATGCCGATCAAGGACCCAGCGTAACAGTAAGGAGTGATCCCAGAAGCCTCCCGGCATATGTGGTGACAGGCTAATGACAGTGCCGTGGGTTACTGAGAAACACTGAGTGTGAATATCAGGTTTTCTCACCACAGAAAGTAATGCAGATGTTAATTAGCTAGATTTTACTATTCCACACATCTATTTCAGAGCATCTTGTTAGTACAATGCTCTCTGTGTATGTGTACATATACACTTTAATATGTCAATAAAAGTAAATAAATTGGAGAGGAAACAATGCTTCCATTTCTCGGAGGCCGTCTATGAAACTCCGTAGTAGGCAGGAGTTGGCCTGTGGGCCGTTATGTTGTTCTGCGCCCATCTCTCCCCTGGGTATCTGGAGGAGGAGTGGGTGTTTTCCCTACATGGATTGCTGCTAAGACTGGGAAGAGTCAGGTGACTTAAAAACTAGCTATTGTAATTGGTTCTATTCTGAAATGTGTGTTATTTATTTATTTATTTACTTACTTATTTATTTCATATGAATGTTTTTGCCTGTGTGTATGTCTGTACAGCCCATGCATACAGTGCCTGTGGGGACATCAGATCCTCTAGAACTGGAGGGAGGACAGGGGGAGAGAAGGGGTCTTATGGGACTTTCAGGAGTGGGGGGCTAGAAAGGGGGAAATCATTTGAAATATAAATAAAAAATATATCGAATAAAAAAATTTTTGCCCGGAAAAAAAAAATAGACAGTTGTGAGCTGCTGTGTTGGTGTTGGGAATTGAACCCCAGAATCTCTGGAATCTGGATACCCTGGAAAAACATCCAGTGCTCTTAACCACTGAGTCATCTTTCCAGCCCCTCTGTTAGTGCTTAATCAGCACAAATTGGGGATCTGTGGCTATATCCAGCTGTCAAGTTTCTTCCTCTGAGTATTACAAGAAAGGGGTGGGTGGGTTGTTGCGGAGGAGTGAAACAAGTTTCTTAGAAATCAATATGATCTCTGGCTGCTTTACCCTTTCTTCCACTCTTTTCACACAGAGCTTTCACACATATCAGGACTTGACTCTCTCAAGATTCCCCACTTACTAGACTCTATTTCCTCTATCTGGCATGCCGCATGCCCGTCTTGTTCCCATATCCCATAATCCAACAGGCTGAGACTCTCTAGCCCTTCTAGCCTCCAATCTCTGAGTAGACTTCCACACTGAGTGTAGCACATTGACAAATGCTGTTCTATGCCTTACCGTGGAGACATGTAAGCTATACTAAAATTTCTGTCTTTATGCACATGGAAATGTAACATAATTCTTTCTTTTTCATTTTAATTTTAGCCTCTTTTTCAAAATTATTATATTTACTTACATTACAGCCTTTGACCCACCTCCTTGTCCCCCCTCTCATAGTTCCTCACCTCACTCCTCCAATCCCTAGCCTCGAAGAGGGTGCTCCCCCTTCCTTGGGGCCTCAGGTCTCTTGAAGATTAGGCACATCTCCTCCCACTCTTCTGTGTATGTCCCAGGGCCTCGAACCAGCCCACATATGCTGCCTAGTTGGTGGCTCAGTCTCTGGGAGCTCCCTGGGGTCCTGACTAATTGAAATCGCTGCCCTTCCTATGAGGTTGCCCTCTCTTTCAGCGTCTTCAATCCTTCCCCTAATTCAACCATAGGGGTCCAATGGTTGGGTGTAAGTATCTGCATCTGTCTCAGTCAGCTACTGGTAGAGCAGAGCCTTTCAGAAGACAGCCATGCTAGGCTCCCATCTTCAGTCTCTTCTCTACTTTTGTCCCTTCAGTTCTTTTAGACAGGAACAATTCTGAGCCAGAAATTTTGACTGTGGGTTAGTAACCCATCCCTCCACTTGAGGTCCTATCTATCTAATGGAGGTAGACTCTTCTAGTTCCCTCTCCACTGTTGGGCATTATGGCTAAGGACACCCCCATTGAGTCCTAAGAGTCTCTCACCTCCCAGGTCTCTGTTACTTTCTGGAGGGTCCCCCACGTCCCACCCCCTCAGGCTGTGTATTTCCATCCATTCTGCTGGACATCTCTTCAGTCCCCCACATACCTGATCATGTTCTCCTTTTACCTTCCCCTCTTCTACCCTGGTCCCTCCCTCCCTCCCTCCCTCCCTCTGCCTCCCATGATTATTTTCTTTTCCCTTCTAAGTGGTATTGAAGCATCCTTTCCTATGCCTTTCTGCTTGTTACACTTCATATGGTCTGTGATCTGTATCCTAGGTATTCTGTACTTTTTACAGAATATCCACTATCTGTATCACTGATAGAATATATCACTGATAATATCCACTATCAGTGAGTACATAAGACACATGCCCTTTTGGGTCTGTATTACCTCATTCAATATTTTCTACTTCCATCCATTTGCCTGCAAAATTCATGATGGTCCTCATTTTTAAAAGCTGAGTAGTATTACGTTTTATAAATGAACCAAATCTCGGTATCCATTCTTTGGTTGAGGGACATCTGGGTTGTTTCCAGCTTCAAGCCATTACAAATAAGGCTGCAATGAACATAGTGGAGCATGTGTCCCTGTGCTATGGCGGGGCATCTTTTGGATATATGCCAAAGAATGGTATGGCTGGGATTTCAGGTAGAACTATTTTTAAAACCCCAGGGCCAGATTGGTTTTAGTGCAAAATTCTACCAGACCTTCAAAGAAGAGCTATTACCAATTCTCCTCAAACTATTCCATAGCATAGAAAGAGAAGGAACACTACCTAATTCATTCTCTGAAACCACAGTTACTCTGATACTTAAAACACACAAAGACCCAACAAAGAAAAATAACTTTAGGCCAATTTCACTTATGAATACTAATGGAAAAATTATTTAATAAAATTCTAGCAAACTCAACCCAATAACCCATCAAAACCATCATTCACCATGATCAAGTAGGCTTCATTGCACAAGTGTAGGGATGGTTCAGTATACAAAAATCCATCAACATAAGAGGAAAAAATCACAAGATCATCTCATTAGAAGCTGAAAAAGCCTTTGACAAAATACAACTCTCATTCATTTAAAAGTCTTGGAAAGATGATGAATTCAGGCACATACCTAAATCTAATAAAAGCAATTTACTGCAAATCAACAACCAACACCAAATTAAATGGAGAGGATCTAGAAGCAATCCCACAAATATCAGGGACAAGACAAGGCTGCCCACTCTCTACGTATTCAATTTTGTACTTGAAGTTCTAGCTGGAACAATTAGGCAACAAAAGGAGATAAAGGGGTTGCAAATTGGAAAGGAAGATGTTAAAGTTTCCCTATTTGTAATGATATGATAGTGTACATAAGTGACTGCAAAAATTCCACCAGAGAATTCTTACAGCTGATAAACAACTTAAGCAAAGTTGCTGGATATAAAATTAACTCAAACAAATCAGTAGCCTTCCTTCATACAAATGATAAGCAGGCTGAAAGAGAAATTATAGAAACAGCACCCATCATAATAGTCACCAATAGTATAAAATATCTTGATATATAACACTTACCAAGCAAGTTAAAAGTCTGTAGGACAAGAACTTCA
This sequence comes from Apodemus sylvaticus, assembly GCF_947179515.1. Classification (NCBI taxonomy): domain Eukaryota; kingdom Metazoa; phylum Chordata; class Mammalia; order Rodentia; family Muridae; genus Apodemus; species Apodemus sylvaticus. The sequence goes on from NC_067473.1 coordinate 22,791,073, forward strand.
AATCCCTGAAGATAGAAATCGAAGAAGACCTCAGAAAATAGAGAGCTTTTCCATTGGCATGGATTGGCAGGATTACATATTGAAAATGGCCATCTTACCAAAAGAAATCCACAGAGTCAATGAAATCCCCATCAAAATTCCAACACAATTCTTCACAGATATGGAAAGAGAAATCCTCAACTTTATATGGAAAAACAAAAATCCAGGATAGCCAAAACAATTCTCAGCAATAAAAGATCTTCTTGGGGAATCACCATCACTGACCTCAAGCTATACTAGGAAGCAATAGTAATAAAGACCTCATGGTATTGGTACAGAGACAGAGAGGTCGATCAATGGAATAGAATTGATGATCCAGAAATAAACCCACACACCTATAGACACTTGGTCTTTGACAAAGAAGCCAAAAACATACAGTGGAAAAAAGAAAGCATCTTCAATGAATGGTGGTGATCTAATTGGCTGTTTTTATGTAGAAGAATGAGAATAGATCCATATTTATCACCTTGCCTAAAGCTTAAGTACAAGTGACATAATTTTCTTAACGTTGCCCATGACCTTCATATTTTATTTGACCTTACCTATAAAGAGGAGTGAAACTGAAAAATATTTTTCCTGGACTATAGAAGAAACTAGTATCACATGCTAGATAAAAATATAAATCATGTTTACTCTCTTAATACAGAAGGACATTACTGGGTCAGGTGAACCTCAGTGGTACAACACTTGCTTAGCGTGTGCAAATCTCTGGGTTTGTTCCCCAATACAAAATCGGATTTGAGAAGCAAAGAATGTCAGACTGGGGATAGAGCTCAGGGACAGACCATTTGCCTGGTAGGAACAGGGGCTTAACTTTGAACCCAGCACTACCAAAAACAAGCAAACAAAAAGCAAAGGAAGAGAAGAAGAAAGAAAATTCGTTTTAAAGAGATATTTTAAAATATTATGAATTCACTGTAGATTAGCCTACTAAACTGCAGAAAGAAATGGAGCTTTTCTGTCTCAGTTAATAATAAATGTTGCTTGTTATTTTCCACACTTTAGATTGCTTTTTAGCATGAAAAAATCACATGGTTTCCTTGCCTTTATTTAAATTCACTTTTATACTCTGTTTTTATGATTGACTTTGCATTGTTTTTCACAGCAAATACTACTAAATTAAAGACATCCAGGCCTGAAAGGGCATCACTCTTTGCTTATAATGACACAAAATTTTTAATTTTGTTTCAAGTCCCATGTTAAAATTTAGAAAGATTTTATTTTTAGTTGGTCATGTGCATGTAAGTATTAGGGTAGGAGTGTCTGTCCACAGGAGCTCAGTGCCTTATGGGAGCCAGAGGCTTCAGGTCTCATTGGAGCTGTAGTTACAGGCAACTTTGAGCCATAATTTACGTGCAAGGGTCAAACTCAGGTCCTCTTATTAGTACAGTACCTTAACTGTCGAGCCAAATCCCTAGGACATTTAAACTAGTGATGTCATTGGAATCCATTATTTTACTTTTTAAATCAGGAACAAATGATCCACATACCAATGAGCTAAGTTAGATTTGTAAAATTTGAGTTTTAAAATTTGAAAGCTGTGTGGCAGCATCAAGAGACCCTTCCAGTTGAGTCAATGTAAAGTCAGGTGTCAGTACTTTGAATCTCAGGAGACATTTTACCTGAGCTTTTGCCCCAAGCCTGTGTTCTTTCTTTGTAGTGTGTATGTGTATTCATGTGGTGTATGCATGTGTGTGTGCAAGCACACAGGCTGGTGTGCCTCCATGTGGATAATGGAGGAGGATATCAGGTGTCCTACCTGCTCTATCATCTTTGTCTTATGCCCGAGAAACAGGGTCACATAACCTGGATCTAGGCTGGTGACCTACAAAGCCCCAGCGCTCCTCCTCCTGTGTCTGTCTCAGCCCCCACAGTGTTAGGATTACAGGTGTCATCGCCATGCCTGAGTTTATATGTGTGCATGCTGGGAATTTGAACTCGGGTCTTCATGCATGTAGACACCATGAGCCATGTACCCAGGATTGCCCATGTTTTCTTAAAGAATTTAGACTCAGTAGATAATCATTATGCAATTATTCAAATTCTGTGGGGGAAAAGCCACAATGAAGTCACTTCCCCACGTACATTTCCTAAGTAGTGCCTAAGCAGATGGATTTGTTCTCAGCAAACCATTCGGTGCTGTCAACTTACTCTGTCTGCTGAAGGAGCATAGAACTAATAGAACTAATGGTGGGGAGGAAGGGGCAGGGGAGGCAGAGTGGTTCCTTCAAGTGAATTAAGGACTTTTGTTGCTCCTTAGTGATTCCAGTAAAAAAGAATTCTGTATTAATAATACTGATATGTTGTATAGCTCTACTTTTTATTTTCTTGTGCATCATAATTACTATATGGTCATTAAGTATAATTCTTCCAGCTTCATTAGTGTGCTCTTAAGTGTCTTTAAGAAAGATGATGTCATAGGAAACATCCATTAGAAACAAATGTCCAAACCTCTCAGCCAGCCAAGCAATTCAAATCTGCAGAGTTAATGGCACCAATTTATTCCAGCGGAACAGAAGTGTAGTGTAGGTTTGTGCTCTCAGTATCATATTTTGGAAACGATGTAAACGAGGAAACGTAGGTGTAAAAGAAATTCTGTAGGCAGTTCTGACAGTGTATCTGAAACCTCCCCATCCCACCGGCAAGCTCAGCTCCACACACATAGGATGCGCTTGGCTTCGCAGTCAGAGTTGCAGGGCATGGGAGCAAGATGAATGGCAGAAGACAGACAGCAAAGAGTTTATTTTTACGCACAAACAGGAAGGTGTGGGTATTCCAAATCCACAGTGTTTAATGCAAGCTTAAACAAGATGACAGTGGGAACACAAGTCAATAGTCTTGAAAAGAATTCTTGGCAGAAAAACTTAGAAAACCACCATACTAGCATTTTGACTAGATGTAGTCAGACATCTGAATTCCATCTGTATAGAATGATATGAAACTAATTCTCATTCCCCGAGTGAAATTGTGTTTATGATGTAATGTGGAATTTGTGCAGTCACTTTGGCACATAAACCCTTATGTGTGTATTTAAGTAGAAGTTATGTGGCATGCAGTGTGGAAAAGGCATTCCCACTAATATATGACTTTAATTCAAAACAGTCTTGATCACAACCGCGATAGCAACTGGAGCAGCTGTACAGAAGTAGGTCACTTGTCTTTTACCTCATGGCATTCTGGCATAAGTTAAGGATACAATGGTTTGCTTGCCCTATATTGAAATCAATGCAGCATTTGAAGAGATGGCCTTGCATTGTCAGTCAGGAAGCCAAAACATCCTGAAGGCAGAAACATTAAAAATGATAAGTTCTAAAGTAGAGAGATCAAGAAAGAAAGAAAGAAAGAAAGAAAGAAAGAAAGAAAGAAAGAAAGAAAGAAAGAAAGAAAGAAAGAAAGAAAGAAAGAAAGAAAGAAAGAGAGGAAAAAGAGGAAAGGAAGGAAGGAAGGAAGGAAGGAAGGAAGGAAGGAAGGAAGGAACGAAGGAAGGAAGGAAGGAAGGAAAACTACCAAGCTGTCTGTCTGCATATTCTTTCTCCTACAGGCTTTATACTGGTTCTTTATTATTGGTATGATTTCCTTCATTTATTTCATACTATTCCAAATTACTTGTTCTCCCAAAGCTCAGCACAAATATTTGACTACAAGTTTGCCTGTACTGTGGATAGGGACTGTGATTGACTAGCTGTTTGCTTATACTGTGGATAGGAACTGTGATTGACTGGCTGTTCGCCTGTGCTGTGCATAGAAACTGTAATTGACTAGCTGTTTGCCTGTACTATGGATAATGACTGTGATTGACTGACTGTTTGCCTGTACTGTGGATAGAGAGATTGACTGTTTGCCTGTACTGTAGATAGTGACTGTGATTGACTGGCTGTTTGCCTGTACTGTGCACAGAGAGATTGACTAGCTGTTTGCCTGTACTGTGGATAGTGACTGTGATTGACTGGCTGTTTGCCTGTACTGTGGATAGAGAGATTGACTAACTGTTTGCCTGTACTGTGGATAGTGACTGTGATTGACTGGCTGTTTGCCTGTACTGTGGACAGAGAGATTGACTAGCTGTTTGCCTGTACTGTAGATAGTGACTGTGATTGACTGGCTGTTTGCCTGTACTGTGCACAGAGAGATTGACTGGCTGTTTGCCTGTACCATGGATAGAAACTGTGAGCCTGGCAATTCAGGGAGATGGCAAGTTTGAGCTCATTGGACAATGGCTGCATTGACAAAGGGCATACTACCAAGCTCAGTGGGGGAAGGGGGGCGGGGAGACTATCATGTCCTCTAGAGAGTCCAAGGAAGGCTTCCTGGAGGAGATGACAGCAACACAGGATTAGAGGTTGGGTTGGACTTAGAGGTCAAGAGCAAATACACGAGGAGAAGGTGAACATTTCTGTTTGGCTTGGGATGAGTCTGGCTCATCAACCCTGGGCACAGCTGCCCTGAGCCATCTCAGCAGCTCATTCCTGGGCAGATCTTCGGGGTTTGTGGTTAGAGCACTTGTGGTTTTTAAAAGGTTCCCAGATGATGCTGGTTTAGCGCACATTCAGAACCACTGGCAGCTGAATGTGCGGTCTCTTACGAGTCTGTGAAACGAAGCTGGAAAGGGTGTTGGGACAGGACCCCAGAGGCTTTCCTGTGTTGAGCCAAGGACTTTCTCACCTGCTGTGTGAGGAAACTCCTGAGACCTACTGCTGCTGGATTGGTTTTCATTATTTTCAGGGCCAGTGCAATGGCTGCACACGTTTAGGATCCTCCCAGGGCAACAGAAACTGTGGGGCACAATGTGGATCTAGGGATACCTCACAACTTTGGTTGATCATTGAGAGTTATTTGTTCATTGCCTCTTCCCTGGGGCCGGGATATTCTAATCTCTGATTTGGTTTTCTGAGCAGAATTATAGCAGCTCTTATAGTGATTCTTCTCTGTTCAGGGGAGTTGGCTGTATCTTCGTTGAGATGACCCAAGGGGTTGCTGCATTTCCAGGAATGAAAGACATTCAGGATCAACTGGAACGGATATTTCTGGTAAGTTCTGCACAAAGTGCTTCTCAGAAAAACTTGTTTCTAATTAGTTACTTGGTGACTTAATGAACTGCTGGAAATATTTTAAAACATGCTTGTCCATTTTCACATTGAGTTCTACCTTTTTTGTTTTGGCCTTTATGAAGCATGGAATTCATTGACTAATATCCTTTTAAATGGTCATATGTGAAGAATAAAATGATAAAATATAAGAATGAGTGAGATTCGGGACATCTTATGGAATAGTGGTGTCTTAGTCAGGGTTTCTATTCCTGCACAAACATCATGACCAAGAAGCAAGTTGGGGAGGAAAGGGTTTATTGAGTTTACACTTCCACGTTGCAGTTCATCACTAAAGGAAGTCAGGACTGGAACTCAAGCAGGTCAGGAAGCAGGAGCTGATGCAGAGGCCATGGAGGGATATTCCTTACTGGCTTGCTTCTTTAAGCTTGAGATATAGTTTCATCCACGGGTCTTCAATATTCTCTGAGCACCCTGAAGGGAGAGAATCTGGAGAAGTTTCAGTAGTTGAAGGTGCTATTGGATCAACCAACCAACCCCAAAATTTTGAAACATTCATCCTTATACTTCTGCTCCTTTAGAACCTCTCCTGGTACCAACTTCTATATTAGTTTGGGTTCTCTAGAGTCACAGAACGTATGGATAGTCTTTATATAGTTAGGGAATTTGTCGATGACTTACAGTCTATAGTCCAACTTCCCAACAATGGTCAGCAGCAGCTGTGGATGGAAGTCCAAGGATCTAGCAGTTTCTCAGTCCCATGAGGCAAGCAGGCAAGGAAGAGTGAGAGAGAGTCTTCCTTCTTCCAATGTCCTTATATATCTCCAACAGAGGGTGTGGCCCAGATTATTGACTGTGTGGGTCTCCAGCAGAGGGTGTGGCCTGGATTAAAGGTGTGTGCATCCATGCCTTTAATCCCAAAAGATCTTGAACTCAGAGATCTTGTCTTAGCCACTATGCTTCAAGGTCTCCATGCCAAGATCCAGGTCAGAAACTTATATCTCTGAGCCTCCAAATTAGGATCATAGGTGAGCCTTCCAATTCTAGACTATAGTTCATTCCAGATATAGTCAAGTTGACAACCAGGAATAGCAACTACAAGTGGCCTGTCCATGAACATGTGGGAAAAATGACTCCATCTTTCACGAAGATGTAGGTCACTTCTGGTACTACCCCCACATGGGTTCTGTGCGCTTTGATTGCCGTCTTCAGTAACAATGAATATAGAGAGTGGCAAGCAGAAAGGGCATGGTGACCTTCCAGAGGAGACAACTAGGCAAAACTTGCCTCAACCAGGTCTTTAAGATGTCTCTCCTCTATGAGAAGTCGCATGGTGTCATGTTCTCCTGAGGTGATCTGAGGAAAATAATGCCTCACCTCAGTCATCTTCTTCGTCAAACCCTAAGTCTATTCTAACCATGAAATACGCACGACATGGATCCAAAATACAAGACAAGATCACTTAAATACAAATACAAGATCACTGACTCATATGCTTCAAAGCCTGCTTGTGTCACCAAAAACAAAGGACATCTGAACGATCACTGTGATCCAGAGTGGAAGCCGGGAGGACATGACAGACAGCTGAAAGTCATGTGACCTCATGAGCATAGCCCTGGACATGACAGCTGAGAGTCATGTGACCTCATGAGCATAGCCCTGGACATGACAGCTGAGAATCATGTGACCTCATGATCATAGCCCTGGACATGACAGCTGAGAGTCATGTGACCTCATGAGCATAGCCCTGGATATGACAGCTGAGAGTCATGTGACCTCATGAGCATAGCCCTGGAGAATCAAAACTCCATAGAGAAAACTAGAAGATCCACGTGAAGTGTGGGACTTAGCAAATGTCCATGGACCAATGTGTGTTATTCAGTTGTGGCAAATGTTCTGGGTAAAGGTTTAACACGAGAAGCTGAGGGAAGGGTGTAAGGAACTCTCACTGATATTTTTACAACTTTCAGTTGCTCATGTAGCAACTACTTTAACCACTGACCCATTTCTCCATGAGCCCATCTCCGTACTCTGTGAGTGTTTAAAACAGTTGAAGAGATAATTTTTAATGAGGTATAGTTTCTATATTGTCTATATCATGCTAAATTATATCTACATTTTAAGCCTTCAGATTTGCTTTATACCCAGGTATAATCACTAGATCCCTCAGTTACATTCAGAGACTAATTTCTTCAGTTTCTAGTTAGTTTTTAATGCTGAACCCGATAAAATAATAATTATATAATGTTTTAAAGTTTTCAAATTTGTTTTATGCTAAAAGAATTACTTCACTGTATGTAAAATAATATGTAATGAATGTGATCTTTAACCCTTAGCATTTGGGAGGCAGAAACAGAAGGTTCAGGATTTGAAGGTCAACTTTGACAATGTAACAAGTTCAAGTTTTTGAGATCTCAAAAAAAACCAATAAATTAATAGACGAGAAAACTTTTTAAAAAGATTAGTTTTTTCATGTATATTATTTCAGAATGAGTTCAAAGTAAACCAAAAGAGTTATATAAGTAAATCATGTGATAAAGCAGTAGAACTAAGAAAATGAGTTTACCAACAGCAAATTCTTGCTAGAAGTGTTTGTATAATGCAAATAATTTATATCAGGGAGCATTTTTTATATTTCTTCCTGTATGGAGATTTAGCTCTATTTTTTTTAATTTTTATGGCAATGTTTTTCTAATGCTATGGGTATTCAGAGTCCTTTGAACCATGGCTAGGCTTTTAATAAGCCAGAGAAATGAATCATTACAGATTTCCCATGGGGTGTTTGGTGTACCAGGCCAGGATGTGCTCTTCCTCGAGCAGAGACCCAGGAATGCAGGTAATCATCAGGACTGAGGGAAGGAAAGCCTCGTTTCACTTCTCACAGACACCTGATGTGCATAATGTTCCTTAAGATAAGATGTCCTGTGAGAGTTAGGAGCTGAAGTCCTCTTTTCTGGGAGATGGCTGATTTAGAATTAATGACGGTATATTTTGCCTCCGAAGAATTAGCAAAACAAAAAACAAAAAAAACAGAAGAAGTCTAGTAACTTTGAGCATCAAATGTATAATCTTAAATATTTTATATTCTCTTCTGGATTGTTGATATTTGCAAATGTAGCCATATAGTATGCTAAGAAATCCCCTTTTAGGATTTGTTGATCATTAGATAAGGACACTGGACAAACTCAATAAAGTAGAATCAATAGAGGGGAAAAATACCTCTTTTCCTCAGTGACCTTTTCTATGTGGCCTAAATAGGAATGGCTATTAAAAGGGGATTAAATCTCCTTCAACAGGCATCTACTAGAAGCTGCCAGGGCCTCCTTTCTAAAGTGGCAGTTGTATATCTGGCCTCTGGTAAAGCATTGTCAAGGAGACAATCAACTTTGAAAGTCATGAAACATCGGATTATTTGGTTTGTTTTGTGTCTTAATATAGGGATTAAGTCCATTCACTTGCCTGTAAACTGTATGTTCGAAGGTGGTTAATAACCTTGGAGCACAAAATTAATACCTTGTAATGGAAGATAGTCATTATAATTACTGCCCACATGCTGAGTCTTTATTAAAAATGTACAAGGCAGCAAAGATCACTGAGTGAAAGCCTCTCTGTCTTCTCTCCTTTGTGTCTCCTCCCCCTTTTGTGGGAGAGAGCAGGTCACATTCTTAACAAACCCAATTAATTCGTTTTTCAGAGCACCATCACCATGCTGGTGTGTGAGGCGAACATTCCCTTCCGCCCGCCATTTCCCATTAAACTGTCTTCCTTGAATCGGTGATGTTCATATGCGAGACACGAAAGGTGGTAGCATTTGCACAGCACCTATTCAAAGCACGTGGAGTTGCATGTGCTTATTCGCCAAGTTCTTAACAAGCAGCTCTGCCGCCATAGGGGAGGGACAGTTTGTTTTCAGTCCTTCAGCATTGCCTATCCTAAAATAGGACACGATGTGTTCTGTTCACCTCCATTAGCTGTAAAACAGGAGCAGCAGATAGGTTCACTTAGGTGAGTGACAAAATTCACAGCTAATAAGAGGAATTTGTATTCTCAACACATTGTTCTGGCCTGAAGAAAAGAAGTCCCTGCGGTAGAACCCTGAGAATATCTGTCTCGCACTTCAAAGCAGTTGAGCAAATGGCAAAGGGTACATGCACAGCTGTCAGAATCCCTGGCAGATGCTCCTGGGTTTATGTGGCTCATGGCCCAGAGTACAGCAGTGGTGACAAGGAGGGGGGGGGGGGCACATGATTCTACATCACAGGCCTCTTCTTTTTCTCCTGTCTTTGAATGTCAGTAATCCTGACTGTCTCACCCATCTCTGCCTGCTAGGTCTCCTAGCCTGCTGTGGAATTTCTTCTGCTAGTTGTTAAACTATTTTATATTATTTGATTGTGACATTGGTTACAGATATTCATCTTCATCGGTGTATGTTTCAGTCAGGATTTAAATATGTGTGAGAATGTGTGTGTGTGTGTGTGTGTGTGTGCACGTGCATGAGAGAGAGAGAGAGAGAGAGAGAGAGAGAGAGAGAGAGTGTTAAAAAATTCCCATTTAGCTTTAAAGCCTTCTACTGGCTGGTTTTGTTTGTCGACTTGACACAGGCTGGAGTTATCACAGAGAAAGGAGCTTCAGTTGAGGAAATGCCTCCATGAGATCCAGCTGTAAGGCATTTTCTCAATTAGTGATGGGGGGGAGGGCCCATTGTGGGTGGTACCATCCCTTGGCTGGTAGTCGTGGGCTCTATAAGAAAGCAAGCTGAGCAAGCCAAGGGAAGCAAGCCAGTAACATCCCTCCATGGCCTCTGCATCAGCTCCTGGTTCCTGGCCTGCTTGAATTCCAGTCCTGACTTCCTTTGGTGGTGAACAGTAATGTGGAAGTATAAGCTGAATAAACCCTTTCCTCCCCAACTTGCTTCTTTGTCATGATGTTTTTTGCAGGAATAGAAACCCTGACTAAGACAAGCCTCAAGATGGTTCCTTAAGCCCCTTTGTTTCTATTTCAACAGACTATAGAGAAACAGTCTGGTTGCTGTCCTTTTGGACTTGTGGCTGTTTCCAGGCTTCTAAGAATGGAAACCTAATCCAGTGGTTGCATATGGGCTAGGGAAGCCATGCAGAATGTACAGGAAAGCTGACACTGTGTTTTCAGCCAGTGACAGTAGCCGCTATAAAGTCATGGTGGAATGTTGGCTTAGGAGATTTGTACCATCATTGCTGTGATTCTGTTTAAGGGAGGTCATTTCCATTGGGCTGCTTCAGCTCCTCCCCTCCAGTTCTAAGTACAGTATGGTGTAAAAGAATTGTGTGTTCTTGTGACCTCTGTGGAGTACATGGCCACAGCTATCGTGATGGCTAGGCACAAGAATCTTTAGAAATGTAGTTCCCGGTGCTTTTGAGTACCTGATCAGCAGATGGAAGACTCAGCAATCATACCGGATCTTATATTAATTAAAGTATTAAAAGATCATCCCTTGAGTGCTGCCTTCTCGCATTGAGTGGTCCTTTCTAAATCTGCAAGACCAGGGATGAACTAAGTGAGTTGAGTTCAGTCTTGTGATTGTTGCATTTTTATTGAATTCTATTGATTTGTGTGTGTGTGTGTGTGTGTGTGTGTGTGTTCATGCAGGCCATAGCATAGATGTGGAGGTCAGAGCACAACTTTGTGGGCTCAGTTTTTTCTTTCTGCCATAAATGATCATCAGGGTTGGAGTTATGTGTATTTGCCTCTTGTTTGCCAAAATTTTCCTGCTTAAAAAAATGTATGATATTGCAAGACTACACCACAGGCAGGTGGATATTTAAGGAAAATATTTCTAGAGGCGGGGCATGTGGAGAAACTCAGGAGACGATGACTTAGTTCTGGGGTAGGGACAGCAGAGTGGACACAGTATGTGGACACAGCAGGCTCTTCAGGACTGGTGATGGGTAAAACCTTATCCCCAAAAGAGAAGACAATAAGAAAATAAGGAGAAGCCATACTTCAGCTACTGCTATGGGAGACTTTGGCTTCCTTACCATGATCAGCTGCTATCTATGGAGGTGGTACTTGCTGATTGGAGATAGGTACTAGCATGCAGAAGGCGTGAAGATACCAGAGATGCAGGCATTTTAGGCAGAAGGAATAGCTCGTGACAATAATATTATAATGAAATTTCTCAAGACCAAGTCTGTTAAATGAAGGGCATTCTTCTTCAAAATCAACGTGAGTTCTGGCGCGCTCACTGCTTCGGGGCCTTGACATCAAGCATCTTCTCACTTGGGAAGTGTTTGCTTTGTGTGAATTACGTAGCATATGTAGTATTTATGCACACTATATATTTGATAGTATAGGTTGCTATCAGATACTAAAGTGAATCAGCAAAGAATTTGCACAGCACCTGGGTGAGTGTCTTAAGCTGGAATTATATGAAAGTTGGAGAATGGGCTTCCAGGGCAGTTCACCATGAGAGTTGGCAAGGATGGAAGAAAGTGAGAAATGCTTCTGTTTGGAAGAGCAGATGTTGGCTCAGAGGACACAGAAGAGTGCCCAGAGTACAGAGAGTCTGAGCTCTCTGATCTTGAGTGTGAGAACTAGAACCTGAAGCGTTTGTTCTCGGCCTTGTGTAACTCAGTGAGGTTAGTGAGGCTGTTGAGAGAAGGCCATGTTTGGAACTTCTGAGCAAATACTTCTAGGAGGCTAGATTGGTGAAGCGAGTTTACAGTGTGTTCATTATGTGAGCGAGCCTCGAAGTACTGGATGACAGTGAGCAAAGTCATCTCTGAGAGATGGTCAGAAGAAAGGGCTGGTGTTACCCGGAGAACTTTTAAGTCAATATTTACATGTTTTAGGATACATCATAAATATTTCCCTTTTATTGAAAATGGATTTTTTTCTCATATAATATATCCTAATTATGGTTTTCTCTCCCTCTATTCCTCCCAGTTCCAACACACTTCCCCTCACATCCAGATCTACTCCCTTCCTGTCTCTCACTAGAAAACAATCAGGATCCTAAGGATAATTAAAATAAAAAGATAAATAAAGGTTAATACATTAGAATAGGACAACGCAAACAACCAGAAGGAAAAAAGCCCAAAAGAAAGCACAAGAAAGAGACACATTTGTTTGCACACTCAGGAATCCTACCAAAACACTAAATGGTGAATATGTGTGTGTGTGTGTGTGTGTGTGTGCGTGTTGTGTGTGTGTGTGTGTGTGTATGTGTTTGTGTGTGCGTGTGTGTGTATGTGTGTGTGTGTGTTTGTGTGTGCGTGTGTGTGTATGTGTGTGTGTGTGTGTGTGTGCGCGCGCACATATATATGGGGAATATACATGTATATATGTATATATATGTATGTATGTATATGTAAGTTAAAAATAAGAAAGAGAGAAGTCATAACATGACCTGAGACAACCTTCAAAGATACCACTGAGTTTGTTTTCTGCAGGCCATCTCCTGCTAGATATGCAGTTACCCTTAAGTGTAGTTGATTTCCCCAGTGATACTCCCTTGGAGGAAACGAAATTTTTGTTTGCACGTGGTTATTGGTTGGCTATTGCTCCTGGGTCATGGATGGGGGCCTCTGGCACTTGTTTCAGCTCTAGGACCCCATCTCTTGCAGACCCGTGCAAGCCCTGTGCATGCTGCCTGGGTCTCTGTACGTTCAAATGTACAGAGAGATTTTGCTGATTTTAAGGGTTATGTTTGGTGTCCTCCACCCTCTGGCTTTTCACACCCTTCCTGCATCCTCTCTCATGGGGTTCTGCGAGCCCTTTCATGGAGGAACTCCTTGGGGGCACCCTGTTAAGGGCTAAGTGTCCCGAGCTCTCTCACTCTCCACATGCTTGGCTGTGGGTCTCTGCATTTGTTCCGGTCTGCGGTAGGAGGAATCATCCCTGATGATGACTGGTCAAGGTACTGAGCAGCTTCCCTGGCTGCAGTGCCATCCTAAATATTTTTCGGTGATGTAGTTTAGAGTATTTGTTAATGATGCTGAAGATCGAGGTGGGCATAGTTGGTAGATCAAAGTATTGCAAAAAGCCAGAGAGAACGGGGAGAGTAGATGGTGCCTTTAAAAGACGAGGAGAGACTTAAATAATCCTGTAGAGGATGATGAAGAAGTTCAGAAGTATGCTTTCAGTTTCTTATAAATGAAAGGGAGGAGTACTTCCAGAGAGCCGTGCAAATGAGGGAGACGCTGACAGGGTATATAATACTCTCCCAGCACAGGAATGGAAACAGATGATAATTGTTAACTATGATGTGACCAGGAGAGGAGACGGATGCTGACCACCTTTTGGAATCTTTTATTGTTTTGAGACATTGTTATAGAAACAGAATAGTTTTTTCCAGTATCTAAATTAATAGCTTGTTAATTAAATGGTTATTTTGTTTTTATTAATTAATAGATTGCTTATTTTATTATTAATTAACAATTAATATGGACTTTTTTGTTTAAACGAATGTGTTTCCATTTTATATTACATAAGGTAATATATAGTGAACATATTAATGTACAATCATAAAAATGTTACCATTTTGTCAATACACGATGTATATTGGTATATAGCTACTTTCCTCTTCCAATTGTGTCTCTAATCCAAAACTGTGCTTTTAATCAATACTAAAAATTTTACAGATTCATCTTTCCTAATTTGACTAACTCAATCAGGGAACTTTCCTGGGAAGTTCTGGGGTTTGATGAGAAATCATGGCTAGTGCTGATTGGAACAGGTAGACTGGCCAAACACTTCGGTTTCTCTCTGTAGAGTTGTGGCTCTCTCCAAGGGTTCTCTCCCATTTGACTGACTTAGACTTCCTAGTAACACAATGATTGGTCTCTAAGAGCAGGTATCCCAAAGAAGCAGAAGAAGATACTGTGTATTTCTTAACTCAACACTGGAAGTCACATAGTCACCCTCTTTCTGTTGGGCAGGGCAGTCATATATCTCTCCCAAAATCCAAAAACGACATGGACTGTAATTTTAGGAAAGACGCGAGTCAAAATAACAGGACCATTCTTTAAAATCACTACACTGGCTATCTCAACTTTCATTACACCATGTCAGGCTGGTTGACGATTTTTAGGGAGACATCTTCTATCAGCCATCGATTCAAACTCCTGGTTTTATTTCTGTTCATCCAAGGCTCATTGTAGCCACCACCAGGCTATCACCTGTGATGAAAGTGAATGTGTGAATTGTCACCTTATGGCTTTCAGGCCACAGGGCACTTCCTTTGATCACCAGCCTTTCTCCCCCATTTGCACTGGCAAGCTCACAGATGTGTCAGACTGAAAAGACTGCTCAGATTCTGCAGGAGCAGGTCACACACATCTGAGGAGGTGGTGACACTTTGTAAAATCTCAGAATGTTAAGGGATTGTCATAAAATTCAAATTCTGCCTTTCAGGGCCTTTTTATTCCTTCAATTGTAAATACATTTCTACAGGTAAGGGGAAAAAATCTTTGTCCCTAAGAACACACTTTTTCCCCCATACAGGCAGCTCCTGAGATGGCTCCCCTTTAACCGCAAGCACTGAGTTGGACCTAGTGGCTTGTTTCTAGTGGGTAGAATGTGCAGATATGTAGTACTTGTCAGACTAAGTTACAAAGACATTATTATTTCTGAGGCTGGGGGAGGGCATAGCTAGCACTTTGAAGGACGCCCTTTCTGCTCTTGCAGAGGACCAGCATTCTGTTCTCATCTTCCACATGCTGACTCACAGCCACCCCAAGTTCAATGCTACGAAGCCTGTTCCTGACCTCCGCCTGCATTGAGACATGCAAATAGTGTGCATGCATCGAGATAAAATATTCATACACATACAATTAAACAAATTTTAAAAATTGATACTTGAAAAAGTGTCACTTTTTCATTAATGTTCTTCTGTGCCTAGTATGATGTACAAGAGAAAATGAAGACCCCTGGTCAGCCCACTCCAGTCCCATACTTATTATCTCTTGCATTACTTGATTAATAATGTGTTTCCTACCTTGATGTTGTTACTTCCCTTCCCTTCCTCTCCTGAAGAGTTTACCCTTCAGAGTGACTCTCTCTTGACTATTAATCTTTCCATGAAGAACAGCTTCACTTAAAAGGGACCTTCAATCTTCTCCTTCCCAAACCTCTGCAAGGAAACAGATCTTCCCCAAACTATCTTCTCCTCACTTGATCTCTTGAGTCACATTATTAGATAGCTTGATAAAAGTCAGTGGCCGTTTGATTAAAATTCGTCTTATAAAATAATCTACCTGAGTCGATGGGGCATGTCCCTTAGAGAACAATTTCTATCTCAGTCAAGTTAACAGGCTGCTTGACCTTGGAGGCAACCCGTCCTCCATTCCTCCTGCCTTCCAGCAGTGGCAGCCATACATCTTCCAAGCTGTGTGTGTGCCCTGGCAATTTGTATTCTTCCCAGAGTCTCTTTGTTTGTAAGATCAATTGTACTAGAAATGTGTTAAGAAGTATAGAGCGTAAATGTGCCAGGATATTTTTTTCCTCTTAGCATAGTAAGTAATCTAAACAGTGCTTTTCTATTGATGTTTTAATAACTATATGTATGTAGTATGTATGCATGTGTCATCTTCTCCAGGAAAAGGTCAAATGTCAGGATTGGCACACTTTATCATTCGTGTTTGCCTGATCCTATGACCCTGCAAGAACTGGTTGAAGTACTGTATTAGCTACTTTTCTGTTGCTATGATAAAATGGGATGACCATAAGAAAGAGTTTATTTTGCCTTATGGTTCCGAAGGGAGTGTTAGTAATATCCAGGAAGGCATGGAGTATAGAATGAGCAGATACCTGGCTACCTGATGATATTTCACCCACACAAAAGGATCATAGGGGAAGGGGATAGGGAGATGGAGAGGATGATGGGGGGGGTAAGTCTATAAACCCTAAAAGCCCATCTCCAGTGACATACTTCTAGCAAGGGTCTGCCTCCTAAAGATTTCATAACCTTCCCAAACAGTGAGACCAACTGGGGCCAAGTATTTAAACATAGGAACCCATGGGGAGAGGGGCGTCTCTTATTCACACCACCACAGAGGGACATCCAGCCCTTATGCTTAACAGCTACATATTTGTCTAAACACAAGTCATCATTCTAAATACTACCAGTGGCCTCTGTCCTACAGTGACATTATCTGAATCCCCAGCTGCAAGTCTCCTTTCCTTCACCTGTAGTTCCTGCATGGCCCACCTGCTACTTCCCTTCACGTCCTGCTTCACGCTGTTGCTATTGCTACTTTTATTTATGTATTAGTAAACTTTGTATGTTGCAGGCACTGGTGTGCACCTTAACACTACATCCATAGTAACTCACAGATGTATGTAGTAGCCAGTGGAATTTCTTACATTTATTTTCACTCATTTATTTGTTTGTTTGTTTGTTTGTTTATTGTGGTGCTCCATGGCCTCACTATATAAGATCTAATTGTGTAGACCATTCTTGTCTCAAACTCACAGCAGTCCTCCTGTCTAATCTCTTGAGCAATGAAATTATAGATTTGAGTCCCAGTGATCAGCTATCTGTCTTTGCTCTTCTTGAAATGCATACTTTGGAGAAATATGTAGAGTGACTTTAGGAGGCACGTAAAAAAATTAAAAATTTCTTCCTTTACACTTTTCAAAAAATTAGATGTGATGTTGTTTTCCTCAGTTTTTTCATTTGGAGTTCCTGGTTCTAGTAACATCTAATCACAAACAAGATAACATTTAACATTCAGATGCAGAATTCAGTAGAACAAATTACTATCAATTCAGTCTAAGAAAAAAAGCAGTATGAAAGTATTTCATGCTTACCAGGTGAAAGCCAACCTGAGAGGTGTTGATGGTTGAAGAGTAATGCTAGGCTCCTCTCTTGAGTCTCTTCACATTCATGACAAATGAAATAGTGCGCACATCTGGTGTAGAATAATGATGTGTGCACTTCGCAACTTGTGTACTTTCAGCATTTGGGTCAACCGATTTACCACTTGGGACTATGATATGCTCAGAAGTAACAATTTCTATACTTTTAATGACATTTGCAATGTTTCCATTCAATATTCTTTTGGAAATTTTTCTTTTGGATAAAGTGCTACTCTGAGGTTATTAAGAAGCTAAAATTATGGGGATATTAAATATGACTATATTATTTACAAAAATTCTTCTTTGTAGTTATACTTGATTCTAGAGATAAATAATCAGGAAGTGTAGAGAATGGTCCTTGTCATAATTCTGGCCTTCCTGATATGCCACAGTGCTGAACTGGATACAAAATGATAAATTATTAACTTTAGGGAAATTGCAACCACCTTCCTAGTATATAGAAGCAAATGTAAGATAATGTTTGTTCTTTCCAAATGTGTAAGTTCAGTTTTTGCAAAAAATATTTATAGGCTCTCTCTCTCTCTCTCTCTCTCTCTCTCTCTCTCTCTCTCTCTCTCTCTCTCTCTCTTTCTCTCTTTCTTTCTCCATTCCTCCCTCCCTTCCTCCCTCCATCCCCACTCAGTTTTCCTGTGGACTTAAAACTATATATACTCCAGAGAAAAGGATGGTATCCATAATAAAGTGCAGAAAAATGTTGTTCACATAGCTCATTATCTGTTAAGCTGATGGTCTCTTCTCATTAAGTGAGACATGACATGGGCAGGAGAGGACACTTTGACAGTGAAAATATTTTTGCCTGCTACTAACAGCTATGGTCAGGGTGTGAGAACTGAAGGACCATAAATACCAATCTCTAAATGGAAAGAACCAAGAATGTAGCTACAAGTGCAAATTGAAGCATCCAAACATGCGTTCAGGGTAGATGAGATGGCTCTAACCCTAACCCAGTGATGACCACATGGTGGAAGAAAAAATGGATTCTCACCACATCCTGCTTGCCGTATTCATGCTCCCTCCCTTTGGCATATACTAAATAAATTTAATAATAATTAATAATAATAACAAATAGTAGTAGTAATAATACAACTCTAGTCTCTGTACACTGGAGCAGGGCTTGAAATAGGAGGATATTACTGATGATTATTCTTCCTTGGTAGTTAACATGGTGTGAATTGGCTGAAATGAAACATTCATTTATTTGTACAGACCTGTATCACCCTTACTTCCAGAAGATGCTTGGCCACATTGTCCCTCACATAAAACTCAGTAAGATTAATAGAAAATAGTGTTTTGCCTTGGAGTTTTAAGATCAGAATGATCTATTTCTTTCAAATGTAAGTGGTTTGTGACCTGTAGAGATACTTAAATATCATTATTATTGTTTTAGCATTTTTGATATTTTGTTAGTTTGCTTTAAGACAGGGTCTTGGGTATAGAAGGCTAACCTCAAACTGAACTACTGTTCTTGTTGCCTCTATATTACAAATACTGGGACTGCAATTCTGTAGAAAACTATTCTTTTAGCATTTTTAAAAACTAACGAACGAATGAGCTCAACGACTCAAATAGCTTTGATTTCCCAAATACACACACACACACACACACACACACACACACACACATATATCTTTGAGTTCTGGTTTCCAAAGTAGTTATTTTGTTTATGACAATGCAAAAAAATTCCAAAACAACAAATACACTGGAGGGTTAATTTGGGTTTTGTTGTTGTTGTTGTTGTTGTTGTTTTAATAAGTCAACTGCTTGCTGTCCATTTGCTCAAACATTACTGAGCTGAATAAAGTTTGAGAACTGCTTTTGACTCACTATGCCCATAACTCAAGAACAGAGTTTGACAAATGTAGAGGGTTTAGTGCTCAAAGCCTTGTATCCAATCAAAGACGTGTCTTGAGTAGATTCCATCAACCTTCCTGTCAGTATCTCCCATCGTTTCTGACGTGATCCTCCCAAGAAGCAGTCATGCTGCGTTTCTGCATAGTGCTCATTCAGCGTATGTTTTTTCTGGGGATGTCAGCCAGGCCTGATGTACCAGGCCTGGTGCTTGTAGCACTGAGATCACATCCAGGAAAGCTTTAGAGGGGTGTGGCTATGTTGAGAGTCATAATAGTGTCAGTCATTCTTTAAGATGTTGCTATTGTGACCGAGTTATTTATTCCTTCCACGTAAGCTTTTGCTATTTTGGCGGTTGCTCTGAGTTTCAGGACAGCTTTCAGCCATACTTAGGACATATTTCAGAAAGATCAAAAGATAAAAAATTGTCTTAAGAGATTCTTGAACTGTTGCTGGAGTTTTTCTGTCAAAAGCACTACCTCTTCATTCCTTAGAGGCTCAGCCAAGCCTCCATAGCAGGCTAATTAAGAAATGAGTAATTGTGGAAAACAGAGAGAGATTTAGTCAATGTGGTCACACTGGAAAGAGGACTACATGTGGTGAGTCCAGCAGCCACAAGCCCTCTTCCAGGCAGTGATGTGAGGTTGGGTTTAAGAGGAGAGAGTCAGGGCAGAGCGAAGAGGAATGCTTAGCTGGTCACGGTGCAGCGTAATGATCTGTCTGGCTCTACGAACTGTTCCCTGGAAGCCCTGGCATCTCTGTTTCTTATGAGATGATTACTTCTAGTCTACAGTGGAGCCTTATGGTGGTGAATAATAGCCTCCAGGCTCCTGTTTCTTGGGGACAGCTTGAGTCCCAAGTCACAAACATGTTTATCCATCAAGCTGTTGTTTCTGAGACTGAAGATGACTCAAGAGGAGCCAGGCTGTGGTACACATTGTCATTCCCAGCACCCACTGGAGACAGAAGCAGCAGGATTTCTACACATTCCAGACCAGCCTGGTCTGCATAGCAAGTTCCAGGCCAGCCAGAGACACTTAGTAAGACTCTGTCTTTGAAAAAGAGTAATAATAAGTTTTTAAAAGGTTGAGGCAGCACGAGACCAGAGATAGATAAAATATGGTAAGCTTGGCAGGGATTCAGTGCCTTCAATACCCTGAAAATGGGTGGCATTTCCACAGAGGCCACTATGTTTAGTGACATTTTTTTTTAAAGATCAGCTGGAAGCGATTGACCCAGAATGCTGCTCTGGGCTTCAGGAAGTCGTCAGGTCAGCATATTAACTGAGAGGATTGCACATTGGAAAAATCAATGGGTTTCTAAATCTCTTCAACCTAGATTTGTTTCATAATATGTAACTGAATCAGCAAGCAGCAATATTGCTTTAGTCAGTTGGTTGCTATAGACTTTCCTTATAGTCTTGAGATCTGAAAACTCTTCAGATTAATATTTCCTTCTATGTTGTTCAGCAAGTTTTGTTAAAAACTGCTTCCATTTCAATGTCTTTTCTTTTGTTCTAGTTCATCTATTTATGACAAAATTTTATCGCAATGAAATTGGCTTTTAAATACTGTAGAGACACAGTATGCTGTCTAGGATGACAGATTAACTACCTTCTTTCTCCCCTCCTGGAAGCCTGGTAAGAATTTGAAGGCATATCTTGGCTGATAGCTTACCCCTAAGGTCTGTGTGTTCTTCTAAAAAAAATAATGAAAAAGGAATTTTACCCCTGCTACTGATTCTCAGTGTACATAGCTTTGATAATACCAGTCTGTCATATTGGATGAAAAATAAAACATTTACTGGGGAAGGAAAGAAGAAATCAAATGATGAAATTCTCTCCATGGCTTGTTGTAGCCAAACCTGCTGGGTAAACGATCTAATGAAAATGGAAATAACCTTGAAGGAACCTCCAATAATGGCTCTACTTCTCGATCTTTTTGTTTTATTGGGGAAGGCAATATTTTTCTCAAAGTTGAGCATTCCAGTCTTTTTATCCTTTTTTTCTGTTCATCTCCGATTAGTATGTAATCCTACTGAACACTCAGAGGAAAATAAGGATATACTTAGTAATTCATGAGTTCATCTCTTGGCCATGTTCATGGAACAAAGTTCACTGACTTGGATATAATGCATTATATCTATTAAAATAACATGGCCATAATATGCTAACTGTCAAGCGCTTAAATCTGATAGAGATGTGAAAAGAGCCCCTTCTATGTGTTATGAGATATTAAAGCCAGGGGGGAACAATGCAGCTGGAGCTTTTATTATAAAGGGATGGAGCTCATGGTCCAGGAGATGAACATTTATAAATATGATAATAAACATTTTAAAAGAGAAAGCTTAGAACAGAATAGTAAGACTCACTTTCTTCAACTATACAATGAGGTTAGAGTGACTGTAGCTTTCAAGAAGGAGGAGGAGGAGGAGGAGGAAGAGGAGGAGGAGGAGGAGGAGGAGCAGCAGCAGTGGCTTGAATAGTGTAGTTCCTCTTTAAAATGAAATTTCACTAATAATCTTGAGAGACTCCCAAGTCCTACCCCTTTGACTCCTGCCCCTACCATGCAAATGAACATTTAGGGAGATAATGGTCTGCCAGGAACATCCCATGAGAACCACTAGAATTGTTCAGCTTTCTCCACCATATTTAAATTTTTGTCTTAATATCTCTAACAGTTAGAAATTAAAGTCAGAACGTTGCCTGTGTGTCTCAAAACATAGTTTCCATGAAAGTGTTTATTATCACTTTCTGAGTTCCTTTAGCTATTTGTTATTCAAATCAATGGTGCTGCATAGATAGGCATTTTAATCCCATAGTGTTGTATTCCATAGTTCACAGTTTGGCATTCCTGTTACTAATGCTAATTATAAATTAAATCAACAAATGTTTGTGAAACGTCTACCCGAGGTTGTTTATTTTGATAGGACTCAGGAGATAAGTCATTGGCTCTCTATCTCCATTGTGGCCAGGGAGAAAGCCGAGGACGTATAATATGGTAGCCCATAGAAACAGCACTGCGGCCTCTTCATGCCTAATAAGAATACCAGATATAACCTTTCTTGATTGCCACTTCTGATGCATCACAGAAAATAACTCACATTTGCTCTCCACATTTTAGTAAATGGCAGTGCCCATTGAAACTAAAGCCAGCAATTTAAGAATCACTCTAAATTATCGCCCTTTCCTTATCCTAACCTAGTAAGCCAGACGGCTCTCTTCATTCTATTCCTAAACTGGACGTTGAGTCGGCCCACTCTTCACCATGCCTTTTTCTAAGATCCTGTTCTGTCTCCATTGTCTCCACCTCAGCTCCCCTGCCTGCATGCCTGAGCACTCTCATTGTCACTGGCTTCTAACATGCATTAGTGAGTCTATAAGTTTGTAGACTTCCGAAGAGACGACAATGGTGTGTCTCAGAAAACAGATGATTAATTTCATCTGTGTGATGCAAACTGTAAAATGCCCCCAGGCTGTGCGCCACATTTTCTCCAGCCTTGGCATGTCTCCTGTCCACAGCCTCTTGCTCTTTTGGGTACTGCCATCGTTTACCTGGTTGAAACTGAAAAACTACTGCAGCACTCAGGAGCCTTTACTTAAGGACGTGATCTAGAGATCACTTGGTTTCTCTCATAGAATTTTGTTCAGAGTCCTGTAAAATAATATAAGATCATGATAAAAGAAAATTCAAAGAAAATTGTTCAAAGAAAATTCCTGAAGATTGTCTGCCTAAAAGAGAAAATAGACAATGGTTATAAGTAAACTTCCACATGGGGTGGTTATTCAGAACGTCAAATTACATTAACAGCCTTTAACAACGTTTTCATTGTACTTTGATTAAGATATCAAACAGATTCCTCTGAATACAACCCATCAGAATGTGTGACAGTTGGCTAAAGCAATGCTTTGAAGTATTTTACAGCATTTAAAGCTTACACTGGGAAATGGAAAAGTTTGACATCAGTGATTTATGTGTTTATTCTGTGAAGTAGGAGAATAGACGAGAATTAAATCAAAGGCAATGAGAAAGAAAACAATAATAAATGTCAAAGAAGAGATATGCAATTGAAAGCAAAACTAATTGAAAACATCAACAAAGTCAAGAGCGATCAACACCTAGCTCCAT
The DNA here is from genome assembly GCF_947179515.1 of Apodemus sylvaticus. Lineage (NCBI taxonomy): Eukaryota > Metazoa > Chordata > Mammalia > Rodentia > Muridae > Apodemus > Apodemus sylvaticus. The sequence goes on from NC_067473.1 coordinate 22,813,988, forward strand.
GATGGAGAAAACAGAAGAGAGGTACTCACAGAGCTGGGACAGGAGAAGCAAAGGGCTGGATGGGAGACAGAGCTTGTCGAAAGCTGGTCTACAACTGCAGGTCAGAGACTGGAGGCTGCGAGTCTCAAGTCTGTGCCCTTGGCCTGCTTCTGGCAGTCAGAGAAATGATGCTGGAGAGGCCTACATGGCTGGAAATGGAACATCATTAGGTGGCCAGTGCTCTGCTATGGTCTCCTGACCCTACATAGATCAGACCTAACTCCTTTCTCCTCTAGGGTCCCTTCCACATCTTCTACCCAGAAAAGTTGATAGCTTCAGGAACGAGGGAAGTATAGCAGCTTAATAGCACTGCAATGAATTCAGAGATAGTTTGTAAAAAAAAAAAAAAAACTATTTTATTTTCATGAACATTCACTGAGAATTTCAACAGTTTTTTTTTTCTTTTTCAAACACATGTGAATACATATAATGTTATTATTGACTAACAAGTGACAGAGCTGGGCTTACATACCATGGGTTAATGGTGACAGTTCTATGTCAGGAAAGATTGCAACTCCAGCTCAGTGGACTTGCAGTCAGGGAGCCATGGAATATAAACAATTCCGACTGAATTTGTTGCACTTGGATGGGATGACACATTCTGGCAGAACTTTAAGGTTTAGGATTTCACATTCCAGGGTGTGGCTGCAGTACCATTCTGACACAGAATTAGCATCTCTAATTAATGTTATATAAAACAGAGGCTGGGGAAGCAGACCCATCAGGGATTGTTCCTTGTAAGGCAGATAGTATTTTTAGGACCAGCGTGGATCTTTCTTTTCGTCCACATGGCGCTCAGCAGATGGTGCTGTGGGCGGCTGTGGTTTAAGATCTGAAGTAGTTCATAAAGACATCCAGTCTTATCCTAGTCCCCCCCTAGAGGCAGTGATGACTACAGACTAGTCCAGACAGCCCTACCCAAGAGCGTGCCAGCAATCCCTGTGGGTGGACCCTGCTGCACCCTGCAGACAGGCAGTGCCCTGGACAGCAGGATGGTTAGAGACAGCTTGTTTCTGCCTGCTGGCTGTGCTCAGAATAAGCATAGCCAGGCCTAGTTCAATATGAAAAAGAACTCAGAGTTTTTCTACCCATGGCATTCCTTAATTCTTAAAAATAAATCCTAAGGCTGAAATCATCCTTCTCTAGAAGTTCCCACTTTGAATGATTCTTAATATTTTATTCTGCCTGCTGTATAAGCTATATCTGTCCAGAGTCTTAGACAAAGGAGTAGGGCAAAGGTGTAATGGGGTACAGGCCTTTGCATGTGCTTTTATTTATATACCGCAGAGAGCACATGATCCCCTTGACGTAAATCTCTTCTAGCAACACTTGTATCATAGATTCGCTTTCTTAATTTGGTCACGTCCCATCCTTGTTATTATTCGCTCTCTAAATCAATAAACGGTTCCACTTGGTTTGATCCTGTCTTGTCTTTTGCTGCTTGTGTCTGTTGCCTTGCTGTGTCGTCCAAGCCAAGCTTAAACTCCTCATGACAGTGCTGCCTGATCCTCCAGCCTCAGCCTTCTGAGAGGTGGGATTTCAGGCACTCAGCGCCACACCTGCAGATCTTGTCTTCTTCTATGACTTCCTAGGTTAAAAAGCACTCCACATCCCAGTAGACTTCAGAAGTGTGTCTATTGAGCAGCCAACCTTCGTCAGCGGTTTTACTAGATAAAAAAGCCAGTGTGTGCCCTTTCTCTCATTCTCACAGCCGGTTCCTAAATAGCGTGCATGGGAGGGTGGTATCTGTGCTGATTTCCAAACGTGCTTCAAGTGTTTTTTCAGCATGTTTTTCGACATAATCCAGTCATGGGCAGTTTTCTTACTCATTTCATATAAATCTTCAAATTTTGTTTTAGAAGCTACACGTCAATCCACTCTGTGTGGGTGTATTAGACAGGGTTCGCTAGAGTCATAGAACTTAATGGAAATTCTGTATAGTAAAAGAAATTACTGAAATGACTTACAATCTGTAGTCTGACTAATGCAACAATGGGCAGCTGTGAATGGGAAATCCAAGAATCTAGTAGTGGCTGGGTCCCATGAGGCAGAGTGTTTCAACTGGTCTTCTGTATAAGCTGGAATCCTGAACAAGTAGATTTCAAAACATGTGCTGGGAAGCAGTGCAGGCAGGCAGAAAAGAAAGAGGCCTTCCTTCTTCCATTGTCCTTCTGTAGGCCTCCAGCAGAAGGTACGGCCCAGAAGAAAGGTGTGACCACCACACCGGGACCTAAGCTGTTCTTGATTTGGAACTTGCTCTGTCCCGGGCTGGCCTTGAACTCAGAGAACTATATGCCTTTGTCTTCTGGGGTTCAAAGCATGCACCACCTTGCCTGGTCCCAAGTGTTTCATGGCTACTCTGCCTCAAGATACAGATCAAAAGCGCGTGTCTTCCAGGCTCCAGATCTGGATCACATGTGTGCCCTCCATTTCTGGATTGTAGTTCATTCCAGATGTAGTCAAGTTGACAACCAGGAATAGCCATCACAGTGGTTGAATCGTTAGCCCTATTACTCCTGAAGATTTAGGTTGTTCTCCAGTATCTCACTATCATGAAAGAAGGAGCCCACTGGGTCAGCCCTGATGCCATGTCCAGAGCTTTCCAGTCTAATGGTTTCTTTGCAGAAATGGTCCAGGACCATTGGTGCATCCCCAACATTCACATTTTCCTCAGATAATTCTCTAAAAGCACTGGACTGGTTTGCACTTCCTGTCAGCATACCCTTTCCTGCCCTACATTTATGCCAGGGTTGCCGGCTTGTGATTCAGCTTTCTTTCCCAACATGCAGTGCACCCACTTCTGCAGAAGCCTGTTTATGTCTCAGATAATTTGCCAGTGTCACATGCTTCCCTGGAGAACAGTATTCAGCACAGACCTTCCTGGGGCTTACATCCTCATGTGTTGTGTTCTGGCGAAATGTGAACTACATCCTAAATTAAACAGGGTCAGTCTTCTTCATCCTGTGGCATAGAATACTAAGTTCTGATAGGCATTTTCTAAATACGCAGAACACTGCTAGACACATTTATAAAATGTATAACAACCAGATAACTGTTACCAGTAATTGGCAGTCAAACAAATCCGCCTCAGTTACAACTACCCACCACAGCAGCAGAATAAATGTTATTTTTCCCCTTTTTTCCCTCCCAGATGAATAGAAGCCTCAGACTCATTTCAGCTGTACAGAATGAAAAAGCCTTCAAGCTACTGCCTGTCAATAATCCCTTTTTTTTTTATTCTATAAAGACAATATAGCCCAGATAAAGATAGTCAGGGAGAACAGGAGAGGAAAAAATAAAACTCCTGACAACTTCTTTATTTTCATTTTTACATGTGGGTTTTTTTTTCCTAATTTTTAGCCATCTGTCATCTGTGGTTGATATCTTTTCACAAATACAATTTTACATTCTGATTTGTTTATTTCAAACAGTTAATTTTGTTAGACACCCCACGTAATGGTTTCAGCCTTACAGTCTGGGAGTGATGGATGGGGTCTTTTCCTCAGAACGGACCTGCACTTCTTCAGATGTCCTGTCAGTAGCTATGTGAGTACTCATTCTAGGGACAGCATAGCCTCACAGAGCACAGGGGACAAGGGAAAGGCTAGGAGAAGGCCAAAACACTGCGACTTTGTAACATTAGCCACTAATGGAGGTCTTTTTTCTCAGAAGGTTGTAATCTAACACTTTACAGAGCTCTGTTGACTAGAGGTGTAGCCAGCCAAGGACCTGAAATTGTGAGACTTGTGTGAGAGTGGGATTCTCAGAATAATCGAGGGTGAGAATAACATAGGCAGGTGAGGGAAGTGGACACAGCCTCGCCTCACAGCAGCTCCTGCTCTGGAGCTGAGTCTGGGAAAAGGCCACCTGAATTCAGCCTGCAGTGACTTTAGTGTTTGTTTCTTAGGTATCTGTTAGCAATCTTGCTTGCTCCCCTCCCCCACTCTCTCCCTCTCTCCCACCCTTCTTCCTTCCTTTACAGATGCATTCTGTCTCTGAGATACCTACTTGACAATGTCTCCCCTAAAAGCAAAGGTTATGTGTATTAGATTGTGCCATAATGAACAGAGACGATTTGCAAATATAAAAGCCCCTTCTGTTATTAGTTTTTGATTTGTTTTCTCCTTCCTGGATACTAATTTCATAGAGGACTTGAATATTTTATAGGTAAAACAGGGAGGACATTCAGTTTACTAGAGTGTATGAAACATTTCTTTAACAAGCATGCAAAGTTAATGTACACTAACATCTCCATTTTAAAGCTGTGACTTTTTTTTTTGCAAATTTTTCTTTTGCAATTTTTTTTTGGTTTTTTTTGTTTGTTTTTGTTTTTTGGTTTTGGTTTTGGTTTTGGTTTTTCAAGACAGGATTTCTCTGTGTAGCCCTGGCTGTCCTGGAACTCACTCTGTAGACCAGGCTGGCCTCGAACTCAGAAATCCACCTGCCTCTGCCTCCCAAGTGCTGGGATTAAAGGCATGTGCCACCACCACCCGGCTTTTTTGCAAATTTTAATTGCTTCATTGAAGTATAATTGTCAATTGTAAATTAAATGGTGTAGCTTGTCATGGAGTAAGCCTGTCTCAATGGCTATATATGTGATATATATATATCCATCCCTGTTATTCAAGATGGTGTGTGTGTGTGTGTGTGTGTGTGTGTGTGTGTCTGTGTCTGTGTGTGTCTGTGTGTGTCCAAGAAAACTGTGCTGATATTCAAGACTATATTTAACCTCCCCAAATTTCATGGGGATAGAAAGAAAGGGCCCAAGTGCAGAGAAAGAAGAGAGACAGAGAGAGACAAAGAGAGACAGAGAAAGAGACAGAGAGACATAAAGAGACAGAGAGAGAGAGAGAGAGAGAGAGAGAGAGAGAGAGAGAGAGAGAGAGACCAAAATATCTGGATTATATAGGGAAGAGCCTCTGGGAGAAGGGCAGCCCAGGGCAGTTCAGGATAGGAGGCAGGGTAGCCAAGTAGGGACTGAGGAATGAGGCTGGGAGAACTTGGAGGCCAGGTCTGCTTTGATGTGTAAAATATGCACCTCAGATCCTTGCCCAGGGTCTGAAATCAAACATCCCAGCCTTTTGTTGATAATAAATGAATAGGGGTAATAAGGGTCAAGGTACTCATCTGTGACTACCTCCTGCTGGCATCCATGTGTGGGTTTTGGGGTGTGGGCAGAAAGCTGGAATGTTGGCCCAGTCTGGGAAGAGCTATTGTTTTACTGCTGTCCAGGCTGTGGGACCATCTGGGGGTGTGGGGGCGGTGTGCAAGCACAGTTGAAGCAGTCTGTGAGGCTGGGCTGAGGCACCTGTGGATTACTGTTTTGGTGTTGTCCTAGATGGCGATTCTGAGAGAAAAACTGGATGCTAGGGGCAGAAGATAAAGTTTAGGAAGGAAAACATTTTCTTGAGTGTACATTTGAAACTCCTAGGCCCATAATCAGAGTTGGAGGAGGAGTGGAGGACCAGAAAGGGAAATAGATCACACCCTCAGGAATAGGCAGGTAGGGAGGGAAACACAAGATAAGTTCATTGATAACACTTAAGTCCATTTGACTTGTGAGAAGCAGACTAGTGAATTCCCTGAAGCTTACAAGAATCCATTTAAGTTTACACCCCATTCCTTCTTTCCCCTTACTCCAGGCAGCCTGTTGTCACTAGAAATTAATTTACATATTCTAAATCATGGAGAAATACAACCCACATGTTCTCTCGTAGAGGGATTCTGGCTCTTTCATAGGATCTAATTATTCTGACATTCATTTTGTTTCAACTCTTATTAGTATTTATTTTTTATTTTGTGGATATATACCACATTTTCTAAACATTTACACACTGGTAGATATTTGTTTCTAGCTATTACAAATCAAACTGATATTAATAGTCAAATGTCTTTGCAAAATAATTTATATGAACCTATCTACTTTTCTTTGAATAAAAATATGCTAGATCATATGGTAGAGCCTCCGATCTTGCCTGTTAAAGATCCTAGCCTGGAAAGATTGTTCAGTAGATAAAGGTTCTTGCAGGAATCCCATGGTATATGTGAAACACAAACTCTTTTAAGTTGTCTTTTGAATTCCATATGTGTAGTTTGGCACATACACACGCACACATAAATAAGTAAAGACAACTTTAAAAGTCCTGACTGTCTAATCTCTAAAGTTGTTATTCTTTTTATATTTCCATAAGCCATGTAGAATAGATAGTCTACTTAGCCAGCAGCAGTGTGTGAGGATAGTTAGTCATATTGGCCATTAGTGGTAAGAGTTACAGTCTAGCAGACCATAAAACAGTGTGAGAGAGTTGCAGTGTACCTGGCCATCAGCAGTGCATGAGAGTTACAGTGTGCCTGGCCATCAGCAGTGAAAGAGAGTTACAATTACAGTCTACCTGGCCATCAGCAGTGTGAAGGAGTTATAGTCTTTCTGGCCATCAGCAATGAGAAAAAGTTACAGTCTTCCTGGCCATCAGCAGTGAAAGAGAGAGAGTTACAATCTACCGGGCTGTCCAAAGAATTTGAGGGTGACAGCTGTTACATCTCTAATTTTAGTAAGCAGGCACTTGTGTCTAATAGTGACTTTCATTTGCATTTTCCTAATGACTATAGTTATAAAATTTCTGTGCCTATGTTTGTCAACAATATGTCTTCTTTACTTAAGTTTCTGTTCAGATATTTTGTCTCATTTTTATTGGATATTTGCTTTCTAATCATTGGGTTTTGAGTCTCTATGTGCTCTGGCTAGAGAACTGCAATGGATAAAAAGCTTTAAAACAGCCTTTATAGTCTTTACATTTGCTTAATAGCTACCTTTGAAGGTCAAACTTGGTAAATATGTATGTATGTGTGTATATATATATATATATATATATATGTATGTATGTATGTATTTAGAAAATTATGTATATATGTATATACAAAATAAATAAAAATAAAGTATATTTTTCAATATCTTTAAAATATCTTTATATTTTATACATCATTTTATATTCTAATTCATTTATTTTTAATTAGATTATTTAATTTTAAATTTTATTTTATAATTTATTTTAATATAAAATATAAAATACATTTATATTTAATTATTTTAATTAATCATCAAATTCCCAGTGCCTACTCAGCAGCTCACGACCATCTATAACACTAGTCCCAGGGGATCTGCCTCCCTCTTCTGGCCTCTTCTAGAACCTCATGTAAACATATTTTTGTATTTAACCATAAAACATATATTTATATATAATACATTTGATAAATATATTTTGTAAATACATATTTAAATTTAAATATATATTTATATAATTACATTTTTTGGCTGAGGGCCACTGGGATGGCTCAGGGGCTGTTCAACCCTATGAACCCACATAATTGAAGGACAAACTGACTCTTGCAAGTTGCTTTTCTTGACCTCCACATATGCACTGTGGCATGTTCCACTCCAGACACGTACAAATATTTATATTATTGTATATTCAAATCTCACCTTTCTGGGGCCTGGAGAAACGGCTTAGGAATTAAGACCCTGGTTGCTCTTCCAGAGGACCTAAATTCAAGTCCCAGTGACTGCATAGCAGTTCTCAACCCTCTGTAATGGTAGTCTCAGGGGCTCTCACTCTCTCTCCTTGCCTTGTCCAGCACTGCGTGTCCATTGTAAACAGATGCACCGGTGAACCGGTAATAGTAGTTAATCTGCTCTAAACTCCCTGCTGGCAGCTGTGTCTCCTCACCACTGCCACAGTGTTGTGGATTGTCAAATGAAACACACACACACACACACACACACACACACACACACACAGCCTTATTTTTAATATGCTCTAAAGCAGCTCAGTGTCTAGGCCACTCCATGGCTTCCTCTTTGCTAGCACCTCCCCTCTGATCCCCCCTGCATTATTACTTACCTAAATATGTTTGCCGCCTTGGTTACCTGAGACCCAAACAGGGCAGGGGCCGCTGTGGCTGCTCTTCCCTGGCTTTTACATGGTGTATGCTTTCTTCTCCTGCTTCCTTTGCATGGAGATTCTAAAAAAAATCCTTCCTTTTCCCTGGGTTCCATTGCCCAGGAAATCTAAAGTCCCTCCCCTGTCTCACTGCCCAACCTTTGGCCATGGGCAGCTTGAGACAACTAGAGGCAGGGACTCTTGGAGTCTTACATGCAAATGTGCAAATTCCCATGTAATTTGGGAACCCAATTAACATAATATAAGCAATAAACCTAATCCACAACACACAAGCAGGCAAAACCCTACACACATGAAAGTAAAAGAAAAGGTTAATAACTTTCTAGTGAGAGCATGTTAAAATATGAATTTTTTGTGTGTTCATATTATATACTCTAGCCTTTCTAAACTACACTTATTACTATAGCCTTTTAAAAAGATTTTGTGGGGCTTAAGAGATGGCATAATGGTTAAAAATATTTGCTGCTATTGCAGAGGACCTGGGTTTGATTCCCAGAACCACATGGTCACTCACCATTGTAATTACAGTATAGATTTTGCCTCTCTTCTCTGGCTGCCTTTAAAATGTGCTCTTGTTAGTGATTTTACTTGTAGCATGTTGACTTATGTTTTCCATCAGATTTTCATGCTCCATATTCCCTCAGTGTCTTGGTTGTCCATAGTTGTTATGAAGTTCGAAGACCTGTAGGCCATGGATTCCCACCCGGCTCGCATCCCCACACTGTTTCTCCAGATCAGAAATTTAACTGGAGGATCAAGAAGGCTGAGTCTGATGAAGCAAGACTTTGCTGATACACTCCTCCTAGACAAAGGGGTGGAGAGAGCAGCCCTTGCGGAAGAAAACCACAGGGCTCACTGTACTACCCAACAGTTTAAAAAAAAGAAAAATGAAATTTTAAGTTGCATGACTATGGGTCCTTTGATTTCACTGATTGTCCCACAAGTCACCCACACTTTATTTTCCTTTCTGTTTTGCCTCTGCACATTTTTGATCTGCCTATCAATGTATATCTAGCCCTGTGTCTTCAGCTACTAGTACTTTTCTTCTCCAGTGCCTAATTCAACAGTAGTTTCAACCAGCATATTATTTGCCTCTTAGATCATAGGTTTCATTTCTAGAAGTTTAGAGGAAATCTGTTCTCTGCTTAATATAACATTTCTTTCAGCTTTTCAAACTATGGGATGCCTGTAATAGTTTTCTTTTTACAAACAAACATTCTTTATTTTGTTACTATTATTTATATTTTAGTCTTTTCTTGGATCAGTATGATTGATTCAATTCAATTTTCTCTTCCTACAGGTTGTATTTTCTTTCATCTTTGAATGCTTAATCAGTTATTTTGCATCATTGCGGCTAAACACCTGACAGAAACAAGTTAAGATGAGAAGGGTTTCTTTTGGCTCATTATGTCAGAGGCTTTAATCCATACTTTTTGGTTCTGTGCACTAGGAATAGAACATCAGGCTGACAGGGGTGTGTATGACAGAGGCTGTTCTCTACATCCTACATGGACAGGAATTAAAGAGCAAAGAGATACGGAAAGAACCACTGATACAGCCCCATAGGAAAGAACCACTGATACAGCCCCATAGGAAAGAACCACTGATACAGCCCCTAAAATCTGCTTCCTGTAGCTTGTGTCTCACTGCTGCCCCATCAGGAATGACATCATCTCATCATACTATAAATCCATCAAAGGACTAATGTGTTGGTTACATAAGAGCCCCCACAATCTGATTAGCCCTTGAAACAAAACAACACAGAAGAGACAAGGTAACCTGGGCTGATTTGGAATGCCTAGCCTGCCCTCTTTAAGAAGGACTGTACTTTGTTTCAATCTTATACCACCACCCCTGGAGAGAGGGGATACCTCTCCAGGAAATCACAACTGTTACAATGGCATGCATGGGAAAACAAAGTCTATCCAAGGGACATAGCTAGAACCAAGCAGAGAGAAAAGGGAGTCTGGAGGGCGAGGACCATTGGAGCCTGTAAAAGCTCACCACCCTCTACCCAAGACACCAGTTGTGCCATCACAAATACTGGGCTTAGTTTGCTTCACTGCTTCCATGGTTGTTTTTTAGCTGACAGTCACAGTTAATTGTCACACATTCCCGATATTCTTTATACAGTTGCATGGGTCATGGGTTCTGTTTTATTATATTCTGCTTATTTTTAACCTCACCTCCCCACCCAGATCATTTTCAGCTAATTTAGGACAAGTTCAAATAATGTTTAAAATTTTTATCTTTTTGGCCTTGCTTTGGAACTTTGGCAAACAGGACCCAAGAAGCATGGAGATGAGTGGTCCTCAGCCTTCCTAATGCTGTGACCCCCTACTACAGTTCCTCAGGTTGTGGTGACCCCACGCATAACATTATTTTCATTGATACTTCATAACTGGAGGTTAACTACTGTTATGAATCATAATGTAAATATCTGTGCTGTGTAAAGCAACTCCTGTGAAAGGGTCGTGTGGCCCACAAATTGAGAACCACTGAGCTAGACTAGATGAACTCTGCTAATACTGAGTCAAGCAAGACCCTCCTTGCAATTAAAAGCAATGCCCTGTGAATCATAGAGTTTTGTCCCTGTTCTTTCAAAGTGTCACTTTGGCATTGAAAATAACTTAAGTTATCTAGATGGAAACCGGAGTTTCTAGGGTATTTCACAGGTGCCATTAAGAAGGGATCTTTCCCCTGTTAGCCTGTGGATCCTGTTCCCCTAACTGGGCTGCCTTGTCTGGCCTCAGTGAGAAAGGCTGTGTAATCCTGCAATTTCCTGAGGTTCAAGGGTGGGTTGAAACCCAGGGCTTCCTCCCCTTCTCAGAGGAGAAAAGGGGGTAGAAAGGAGGAAGGGCTGTATGGGGGGAGACTGAGAGGAGGGGCAGCTGCAATTGGGATGTAAAGTGAATACCTAGTGAATTAATTAACTAAAGAAATGAAGAGATCTTACTGTTGACCACGCAGAGAATCACTATTCTCATGGCGTTTTTTTTTCTTTGTCCCCTAAATTCATCTTGAAGTTTTGGGTTTTTTTGGTTTTTTTTTTTTTAAAAAAAAAACTAATAATAAAAGATTATGAGTTCAGAGAATCTCAATGTCTGTTATAATCACAAACTTTATGTAACAGGATTATGTGAGGTAACAGGTAATTAAGACAGAGTCTAAAGTGGTTTATTAGCCTGGCACAGGAGAGAATACAGGAGATTCTTGCCATCCGGCATGGATCTGTGACTAGTAAAAAGATGTTCAGAATGAGAAAATTGAACTACAGAGTAGGTGACCTCATTTTATTATCCGTTATAATTACAGATGTGTCGAAAGTACTGCACCCAAATTTGAGTGTTAAAGCTGATGGCATTTTTGGGAGTTGCTAAGGTATTAGAGACTTAAGACATCACACTGGATGGTAATTTGTCTCCTTCTGTTGTCTCTGTCACCAGACTTCACCTTCAGTTTGTATTAATAGCCCAATGATGATGTTTCTTTCTTTGAGGACGTATGTTAGAACTGCAGTTCCTATTTTCCTTCTCTTCCCATTATGGCTAGGAGTAAGGAGACAGAATTTAACAGCAAAATAAATTTGCTTTTACTGGCATTAAACCACCCATCATTTTTTCCCTCTTGCATTTCCGAATTAGTTTATATTTTAGGGATTTCCTCTTTTGTAATGCAGTACTTTATGGACAGGAAAATTTGAAACATCTAGAACAGAAATCGAGAATGCTGTATGCGAATGTCTGTATATGTATCAGTCAAAGCATGGGATCATCTTGAAAGTAATGGTCAAGCCCATATTTTTCCTTCAGTATATGTCGATAAAAATTGCACCCCCTATTCTCATTAGGAAACCATATGTTGCCACCAGGGCAAATGTGTAAGAAATGAACAAGGTAATATTTGAAACAGCCTTAGCAGACGTTAATTGCTATTCAGCTCCAGTAGTCGCTGTCTGTATTTCTATTCGCTGTGCAGTGTGATTGGAGATATAGCTCATAGTATATGCCTAGAATGGGTGAGGAACCTGGATGTGGGGAGCATCTCAGCTTCCAGAGCCTGACTGACCATCTGCCTAGCTATATAAACCAGCCATTTGCAAGACGCCTGGTTATCTGGGACGACGGCTCAAGCCGTCTCCATTCTCAAAGTCTATGATTAGTTGCTTATCCATATGGAAACCTTTATTTCTTAAAATTAGGTTTGCAACCGTGCTGGCTGTTGTCACTCATTTCTCATTCATATACTTAGTCCTTGTCTCTCCTGAGACCATGTCCTTGCAAATTGTGTATAATATGATCTCTGACTTTCCTAGTGTCTACTGCTTCCTCTTGTAGCCTTTAGCTTTAGAGGAAGTCCTGACAGTTCAGTCTCTTTGACTAGATCTCACTTACCCAGTGTTTTTCATGAAATCTCCCTAATTTTTTCCTTTTATTGAGCCCTGACCCCCTCCTCGAGGTACTCCCTATTTTCTCTGTTTTGTTCATGTTCTTTTTTTTTTTTTTCTTTTTCTTTTTTTTTTATTATTCGATATAATTTATTTACATTTCAAATGATTTCCCCTTTTCTAGCCCCCCCACTCCCCGAAAGTCCCGCAAGCCCCCTTCTCTTCCCCTGTCCTCCCACCCACCCCTTCCCACTTCCCCGTTCTGGTTTTGCTGAATACTGTTTCACTGAGTCTTTCCAGAACCAGGGGCCACTCCTCCTTTCTTCTTGTACCTCATTTGATGTGTGGATTATGTTTTGGGTATTCCAGTTTTCTAGGTTAATATCCACTTATTAGTGAGTGCATACCATGATTCACCTTTTGAGTCTGGGTTACCTCACTTAGTATGATATTCTCTAGCTCCATCCATTTGCCTAAGAATTTCATGAATTCATTGTTTCTAATGGCTGAATAGTACTCCATTGTGTAGATATACCACATTTTTTGCATCCACTCTTCTGTTGAGGGATACCTGGGTTCTTTCCAGCATCTGGCAATTACAAATAGGGCTGCTATGAACATAGTAGAACATGTATCCTTATTACATGGTGGGGAGTCTTCTGGGTATATGCCCAGGAGTGGTATAGCAGGATCTTCTGGAAGTAAGGTGCCCAGTTTTCGGAGGAACCGCCAGACTGATTTCCAGAGTGGTTGTACCAATTTGCAACCCCACCAGCAGTGGAGGAGTGTTCCTCTTTCTCCACACCCTCTCCAACACCTGCTGTCTCCTGAATTTTTAATCTTAGCCATTCTGACTGGTGTAAGATGAAATCTTAGGGTTGTTTTGATTTGCATTTCCCTAATGACTAATGAAGTTGAGCATTTTTTAAGATGCTTCTCCGCCATCCGAAGTTCTTCAGGTGAGAATTCTTTGTTTAACTCTGTACCCCATTTTTTAATAGGGTTGTTTGGTTTTCTGGAGTCTAACTTCTTGAGTTCTTTATATATATTGGATATTAGCCCTCTATCTGATGTAGGATTGGTGAATATCTTTTCCCAATTTGTTGGTTGCCGATTTGTCCTCTTGATGGTGTCCTTTGCCTTACAGAAACTTTGTAATTTTATGAGGTCCCATTTGTCAATTCTTGCTCTTAGAGCATACGCTATTGGTGTTCTGTTCAGAAACTTTCTCCCTGTACCGATGTCCTCAAGGGTCTTCCCCAGTTTTTTTTCTATTAGCTTCAGAGTGTCTGGCTTTATGTGGAGGTCCTTGATCCATTTGGATTTGAGCTTAGTACAAGGAGACAAGGATGGATCAATTCGCATTCTTCTGCATGCTGACCTCCAGTTGAACCAGCACCATTTGTTGAAAAGGCTATCTTTTTTCCATTGGATGTTTTCAGCCTCTTTGTCGAGGATCAAGTGGCCATAGGTGTGTGGGTTCATTTCTGGATCTTCAATCCTGTTCCATTGATCCTCCTGTCTGTCACTGTACCAATACCATGCAGTTTTTAACACTATTGCTCTGTAGTATTGCTTGAGGTCAGGGATACTGATTCCCCCAGATTTCCTTTTGTTGCTGAGAATAGTTTTAGCTATCCTGGGTTTTTTGTTGTTCCAGATGAATTTGATAATTGCTCTTTCTAGCTCTGTGAAGAATTGAGTTGGGATTTTGATGGGTATTGCATTGAATCTGTATAGTGCTTTAGGCAAAATGGCCATTTTAACTATATTGATTCTGCCGATCCATGAGCATGGGAGGTTTTCCCATTTTTTGAGGTCTTCTTCCATTTCCTTCTTCAGAGTCTTGAAGTTCTTGTCATACAGATCTTTCACATGTTTGGTAAGAGTCACCCCAAGATACTTTATACTGTTTGTGGCTATTGTGAAGGGGGTCATTTCCCTAATTTCTTTCTCAGCCTGCTTATCCTTTGAGTATATGAAGGCCACTGATTTGCTTGAGTTGACTTTATAACCTGCCACTTTGCTGAAGTTGTTTATCAGCTGTAGGAGCTCTCTAGTGGAGTTCTTTGGGTCACTTAGGTAGACGATCATGTCGTCTGCAAATAATGATAGTTTGACTTCTTCCTTTCCAATTTGTATCCCTTTGACCTCCTTATGTTGTCGAATTGCCCGAGCTAGTACCTCAAGTACAATATTGAAAAGGAGAAAGGGGGCAGCCTTGTCTGGTCCCTGATTTCAGTGGGATTGCTTCAAGTTTCTCTCCATTTAGTTTGATGCTGGCTACCGGTTTGCTGTATATTGCTTTTACTATGTTTAGGTATGGGCCTTGAATTCCTGTTCTCTCCAAGACTTTAAGCATGAAGGGATGCTGAATTTTGTCAAATGCTTTTTCAGCATCCAATGAAATGACCATGTGGTTTTGTTCTTTGAGTTTGTTTATGTAGTGGATTGTATTGATGGATTTCCGTATATTGAACCAACCCTGCATTCCTGGGATAAAGCCTACTTGATCATGGTGGATGATCGTTTTGATGTGTTCTTGGATTCGGTTGGCAAGAATTTTATTGAGTATTTTTGCATCGATGTTCATAAGGGAAATTGGTCTGAAGTTCTCTTTCTTTGTTGGATCTTTGTGTGGCTTTGGTATCAGCGTAATTGTGGCTTCGTAGAAGGAATTGGGTAGTGTTCCTTCTGTTTCTATTTTGTGGAATAGTTTGAAGAGTATTGGTGTTAACTCTTCTTTGAAGGTCTGGTAGAATTCTGCACTGAAGCCATCTGGTCCTGTGCTTTTTTTGGTTGGAAGACTTTCTATGACTCCTTCTATTTCTTTAGGCATTATGGGACTGTTTAGATGGTCTAGTTGGTCCTGATTTAATTTTGGTATTTGGTATCTGTCAAGGAAATTGTCCATTTCCTCCAGATTCTCCAGTTGTGTTGAGTATAGGCTCTTGTAGTAGGATCTGATGATTTTTTGGATTTCCTCAGTTTCTGTTGTTATATCTCCCTTTTCATTTCTAAGTTTGTTAATTTGGATACTTTCTCTGTGCCCTTTGGTCATTCTGGCTAAGGGTTTATCTATCTTGTTGATTTTCTCAAAGAACCAGCTCCTGGTATTGTTGATTTTTTGTATGGTTCTCTTTGTTTCTACTTGATTGATTTCGGCCCTGAGTTTGATGATTTCCTGCCTTCTACTCCTCCTGGGCGAAATAGCTTCTTTTTGTTCCAGGGCTTTCAGGTGTGTCATTAAGCTGGTAATGTATGCTCTCTCCATTTTCTTTTTGGAGGCACTCAGGGCTATGAGTTTTCCTCTTAGCACTGCTTTCATTGTGTCCCATAGATTTGGGTATGTTGTGTTTTCATTTTCATTGTGTTCTAAAAAGTCTTTAATTTCTTTCTTTATTTCTTCCTTGACCAAGGTATCATTGAGTAGAGTATTGTTCAGTTTCCACGTGTATGTGGGCTTTCTGTTGTTTCTGTTGCTATTGAAGACCACTTTTACTCCATAGTGATCAGATAGGAGGCATGGGATTAGTTCGATCTTCTTATATTTGTTGAGGTCTGTCTTGTGACCAATTATATGGTCGATTTTGGAGAAGGTACCATGAGGTGCTGAGAAAAAGGTATATTCTTTTGTTTTAGGATAGAATGTTCTATATATATCTGTTAAATCTAATTGGTCCAAAGCTTCAATTAGTTTCATTGTGTCCCTGTTTAGTTTCTGTTTTCCTGATCGGTCCATTGAGGAAAGTGCAGTGTTGAAGTCACCCACAATTATTGTGTTAGGTGCAATGTGTGCTTTTAGTTTTAATAAAGTTTCTTTTACAAAAGAGGGTGCCCTTACATTTGGGGCATAGATGTTCAGGATTGTCAGTTCTTCTTTTTGTATTTTTCCTTTGACCAGCAAGAAGTGTCCCTCAGGGTCTCTTTTGATGACTTTGGGTTGAAAGTCAATTTTATCTGATATTAAAATGGCTACTCCAGCTTGTTTCCTGAGACCATTTGCTTGTAAAATTGTCTTCCAGCCTTTTACTCTAAGGTAGTGTTTGTCTTTGACCCTGAGGTGTGTTTCCTGTAAGCAGCAAAATGTAGGGTCCTGTTTACGTATCCATTCAGTTAGTCTGTGTCTTTTTATTGGGGCATTAAGTCCATTGATGTTAAGAGATATTAAGGAATAGTGATTGTTACTTCCTATCATTTTTGACGTTATTTTTTAAATTTGAATGCTTAACTTCTTTTGGGTTTGATGAAAGGTTACTATCTTGCTTTTTCCAGGGTGAAGTTTCCCTCCTTGTATTGGTGTTGTCCTCCTATTATCCTTTTTAGGGCCGGGTTTGTGGATAGATATTGGGTAAACTTGGTTTTGTCATGAAATATCTTAGTTTCTCCATCTATGGTGATTGAGAGTTTTGCTGGATATAGTAGTTTTGGTTGGCATTTGTGTTCTCTTAGAGTCTGCATGAGATCTGCCCAGGACCTTCTAGCCTTCATAGTCTCAGGTGAAAAGTCTGCTGTGATTCTGATAGGTCTTCCTTTATATGTTACTTGGCCTTTTTCTCTTACTGCCTTTAGTATTCTTTCTTTGTTTAGAACATTTGGTGTTTTGATTATTATGTGACGGGAAGTATTTCTGTTCTGGTCCAGTCTGTTTGGAGTTCTGTAGGCTTCTTGTATATTCATGGGCATCTCTCTCTTTAGGTTAGGGAAGTTTTCTTCCATAATTTTATTGAAGATATTTGCTGGCCCTTTAAGTTGTAAATCTTCACTCTCCTCTATGCCTATAATCCTTAGGTTTGGTCTTCTCATTGTGTCCTGGATTTCCTGGATATTTTGGGTTACAAGCTTTTTGCATTTTGCATTTTCTTTAACTGTTGAGTCCATGGTTTCTATGGAATCTTCAGCATCTGAGATTCTTTCTTCTATCTCTTGTATTCTGTTGTTGATATTTGTATCTCTGTCCCCTGATTTCTTCCCAAGGCTTTCTATCTCCAAAGTTGTCTCCCTTTGAGTTTTCTTAGTTGTTTCTACTTCTGATTTTAGATCCTGGATGGTTTTGCTTAGCTCCTTCACTTGCATGTTTGTGTTTTCCTGTAATTCTTTAAGAGATTTTTGTGTTTTCTCTTTCATGAGCTCAGCCTGTTGACCAAAGTTCTCCTGTATTTCTTTAAGAGATTTTTGTGTTTCGTCTTTCATGACCTCAGCCTGTTGAGCAAAGTTCTCCTGTATTTCTTTAAGTGTTTTTTGCATTTCCTCCTTGTTGGCTTTTGTATTCTCCTGGATTTCTTTCAATGATTTTTGTGTTTCCCTTGCAAGGGCTTCTACCTTTTGATCCATTGTATCCTGAATTTCTTTATGTATGACCTTCATGTGTTCCTGTACCAGCATCATGACCAGTGATTTTAAATCCAAATCTTGTTTTACTGGTGTGATGGGGTATCCAGGACATGTTGGTAGAGGAGAATTGGGTTCAGATGTTGCCATATTGCCTTGATTTCTGTTAGTGACGTTCCTGCGTTTGCCTTTTGCCATCTAGATCTCACTGGTGTTAGTTTATCTTGTCAGTGCTGGACTCACCAGTGCAAGCTGCCCCTTCCCAGTTGGCCTCTGGTGCACAGCTTACCTCCTGCACTGCTTGTAGACAGTGTGCTGCTGCCCAGGCTGTTCAGATCCCAAAGCAGGCACCCGAAGGCTCCCGCTGGGGCCCGCTGGATTCACTGGAGCACACTGACTTCTCCCAGCTGGCCGCCCGGAAGCCCAGCTAGCCACTTGCAGGACTTGGAGATGTAATGCTGCCGCCCAGACTGATCTGGATCCGGAAGCGGAGAGAGTAGAGCTAAGGGCTTCTGCCTGAGGCCTTGCCCCAGATTGTGTCTGTGGAGCAGATGGAGCCCGTGTGCACTCCCAGGGAGTGCCGACGGTGTATGCTACTGTGACCTCCCCTGAGTTCCGCTCACTCCGCTGGGCAGCCGATCTGCCAACCGGGCTGTCGCACACACAAGGTTAGCCTGGCCGCCCAGTCCCTGAGTCCAGGCAAAAGCCTGGGAGGCCAAGGTCAGAGCAAAGTTCCCCTACGGCTTTGACTGTTAATTGGGTTTGCCAGGTGACTAGGATGGCGGGCGTGTGCGCCCGCGCTCCCTGAAAGCGCCGGGAGAGTCTGCTTTGCTAACAATCACCTGGGCGGGTTGACTCACAGATGGCCCACCAAGCCGCCCAGTTCTTGGGGTCAGTCCTGTGCCTTTTGGGGCCTGGACCCCCGCTTTGTTAGCCTTAGGCTATGCCTGTTACAGGTCTGCCCGCCTGAGCTCTCTGTCGTCCTGCAGGCAAAATGGCGGCGGCGCGCTCGCAGGCCTGGGCAAAAAACCTCCTGGTTGGGTTGGCACCCCATGGCCCCCCGACCCGCCCAGGGCCTGGGTGCAGGCCAACGCCCGTCGGGCTCAGACCACCGCGGTGTTGGCCTCGGATTATGTTTGTGTACCTCAGTCTGTCCGATTCCTGGAGTACGGAACCAAGATGGATCCTCCTCTCCTGACTGGTGGGAGGCCGAGTTCTGAAGTGGCCTCCGTGCAGGAAAGGCGCCGCACAACTGCAGCTGCTTGCTGTCCGGCTGGTCAGCGAAGGTCAGTGGTCGTGGGCGCAGGGCTTAACTGGTCCCTGTGACGCCTTGGTTCCACTGCTGATGGCCCTTCAGCTGGAGCAGCCACTGCTGCCGCTGCTGCCGCCGCCGCCGCCCAGAAAACACCGTTCATGTTCTTTATATACCCACTGCTGTAGGGACTGCAGCCTCAGCAGGCTCTCTAAGCAAAGTAATTGCTCTTTCTGGCAATTCACACAGGTTGTCTTCATCCCATTTGCCATCTGGGCCAAGTATTGCACACAGTGGTCACGTGTACCACCTGCAACATTCACCTCTAGCAGGTTACTCTTTCCTAATATAGCACGACTCTTTCAGAACTGCTTCACAGAATATAGGTCAGACTCAGTTCGGTATTTACAGGTAGATTAAAAGTATCTGAACTCCACAGGACACTTTTTTGGTTTCAAGATACATTTTTAAATGACAGCAGGTGATTTATATATTAACAAAGGTATGTTTGAAATACGTTCAGAAAATCAATGGGACATACCAAAATGGTTTCCATTTAATGTCATAGGGAGTGGGCTCTCCGCATCCTCACGTGGAACACTGGGTTTCTAGGAATTAGTTGTTGACCTAAAGTAAACAATGTATATCCTGCCCTGCTGTTGTCACTCTGCATGATGTTGTCACCTCATATGGAGCTGCAGATAACTGCTCATGAGGAGTGTACCCTAGGATCTGTAGCCACTGCAGAATAATGTCTGTAGGTTCAAGATTTGTACCTTGCGAATTTTGATGGGAGGATATTTTGATTTGATAACTTGCATGCTTCCTCTGCCAGCAGAAACGTAATGCTCCATTCTATTTCTACCAATCACTCTTCATACTTGCCTTCCCTTAAATGGAGTTTCCAGCAGCCTTTCAAGACCAGCTGACTTAATTTGGTGTTGCCTGAACTTAAAGGCTGACTGTTCCGAACATGCGTGGTAGAATCGATGAAAATCTTCCCACTTTCCTAAGCAATGAGGTCGATTAGATAAGCGTTTCCATTTATTTTTTACTACCTTGTAGACTGTTCTCTTAATTGCCTGATGTCTGCTTAGGGTCTCACCTTGCCCTTCAACCTCTTTTGAGAGCCAGACACACTTTTTGGCCTTTTCTTCCTCCTCCCCAGCAGACCCTTTGGAGCTACCATTCTTACTCGTGAGTACCTGGAAGAGATTTGAAATTTGTCTCAGAAGTTGACTTCAAGGGTGATCTGAAACTTGAATAAGGTATCTTCTTCTTTGAGTCTTTCTGTGGCAAAGCCAAAGTGGCCACCTATGCCATGTGCCTTTCATAGTCCTTATCTACAGAGAGCCTTCAAGTTTTAGAAACTGGGCTCTTCTGGAGGAATAGGGGAGATTGGAGTCACTTTTTTCTCCCCTCTATTGATTGAACTTTCAAGCATAACTAAGCAAATCACTGTTAAAGCAACATCACATGCACTAGTGCTTCAGAGAAGCAGGATATCTCCCTTAAAGTCACCCAGGCTTCTGTGTACCTACCACGCCTATTCACAAAAGACAAACAGGAAATAAGGAAGAAAACCACTACATCAAGGACTGGCACTCCCAGGAGGCTCCTTGTTTGTTCTTGGGTTTCCAGTGAGGTTTCTTTTCTCCACTTCCTCTGCTGGTATCCGTCTGTAATGAGCAGAAATGGTTTAAGGACATAGGTCTATTTTCTCTGAAGTAAATACTTCTTATTCAGACAGATTCCACTTTTCAAAAGAAACTGACCTATGGCAGTTTCCTACTGTTTTCTGCAGTATGGAAAGAGTTTTAAGATATGTAAAATACAAAAAAAAAAAAAAAAGCTAAATACAAGCTGGCTTTCTCTGCCTTTTGTAGACATGGGGAGGGGATTGAGCAGATGGACACAATGTATGGAGAGTTTCCTGCCACTTCCCTCCTGTAGCTGAGCCTGTGCCAATGAAAACACTTCTGATTGAAAAGTTTTCTGCTCTTTAAATTATTCTTTTGCTCTCGTGATACTCTCCCTAAAGACTTTTCAGAGATCTTTAAAAACAAGGATCCCTTAGTCAGTATTGGCTCACCAGGGGGTGGAATGCTACCTAATTCTCCCTAAATGTAGTTTTGTAGAGCTATTGCTGGTCTCTTCAGAACAGGTATTTTGCCTGATAGTGGCAGGGCAAATGGACAGTGCTTTACAATGGAAGCCTGTCAGAGTTTCCAGAGGAGTTCACTATGCATAGAGTTCTGATAGCAAGGACCCATACCAGTGCATTAGATCACCACTCTTGTTCTGTGAGTAGCTGCACTTGTACACAGAGATAAGGCACATTGAATTACGGGGCCACCAGGGTGAAAATACACACCAGTCTTCCAGGTTATTTCCATAACTGAAGGATGGTGTTGTTAACCAGCTTCATGCCACCCCAGGGCTTGGGTGGAATCAAATTAGATTAGCTTTGCATCAACCAGAGACTGTGCTGGCAAGCAGCAGACAAATATGGCCATGCTTTCTAAAAGAAATATGGAGGCACTGGTATTTCTGATAAAATGTATTGTATAACCTATGGAACTAATGGGGAACAGAGAAAAACTGAATAAAATTGAAATCTTCAACACTAAGAAAGCAAAAAGAACCTGAAAAGAAGCTATCAGCGTGCTCTTCTCCAAGGCCTTGGGGTCTGTTTCAGTCTCTGCAGTTTAATAGCTATTTGTCATGTACAGTACTTTTTGAACTTTATATGTTGATAACAGAAGAGTACCATCTTGGTCTGCCCGTCAGGGTTGCCGCAACAAAATATTGTCAAGTAAATAGTATGAATACTAGAAATTTGTTTCTCATCATCCCAGAGGCCACCAAGCCCAAAATCAAGGCTCTGGCATATTTAGTGCCTGTCTTCCTCAAAGAAGATGTCTTTGTCCTGGATCCTCACATAGTGGATGGAAGAACCCTGGTCTCTTTAGCTGCTTACAAGGATATTAATCTTACTTACCATGGTGTAATCTTTATAACTGAACCACATCCCCAAACCTCCATTTCGTAGTACATTAGCTTTGGTGGATAGGATTCAATATATAAAACGGTAACAAATGAAAGGACTTGAGGAACATAAACATTTAGATCGTATCTTGTATGTAGTTGATCAGCATCTTCATGATGATTAAAGAAATACAGAGTTTCGCAGGATTGGGGGCCAGGTGGAGGCAGAGACTCCAGTAAACACCAGCAAACAAGAATGATTTGTTGGTTGTTACAGGCAGAAGTAGCAGCCTCCGTGCAGAGCTGGCTTTCATTTTCAGCATCTCCACAGCCTGCTGAGCCTGGCTGCTTCTGTGTATGGACAACTCTATCCAGCTCATAGCTTCATGGGTCTTTCATGTCTATAGCATTTAGCTTTAACACTCCTGTTGCCTCTTTACCCAGGGAAAATTACACTAAATAGATCTGACTTTGATCTATTTTTCAATTTTGGCTGAATTATGGACAATAATACCCTATTTTCAAGTAGTTAGAAACTCCAGGCTGCAGAAATCCAAAACCTTCTTAGCCTTTTCAGATCTTGAAAGCAGATGATTAGCCATTGTCTGCTCTCCATTGGCTTGGGCTCCTTTGTGCTGAACTCTTGGCTCCAACTCACACTTGAATTCTCCCTTTAATCTTATATAACACAGTTTGTGTGTGTGTGTGTGTGTGTGTGTGTGTGTGTGTGTGTGTGTGTTGCCTTAATTTCAGAAGTGGATATTTATGCATTGGCTTTGTTATTTTATCAAAACCATGAGTTTTGCAATATTCTATCCTAAAAGCTGCTTTTAACCTAGTAGTTGCAAAGCATCTTATTGTACACAAAAGGACTATCAAGGCACCATTTATACCTGCCTATACTATTTGAAACGTTCCTCCCCAATATATCTGTGCAATGAAATTTCATGTTAATAGGCCTCTGATGAACTAGAAGCCCAGAGAACTCATCCTACTCTATGATAATGTGTTAGCTGCCTGCTGCAGAACTCAATTCAAATTGCTCAAAGCAATTGTTCTTGTACCAGTGTTCATGCACTGATTGAGGTCGGCTAATCCAAGCTTGCTGGTTAACTGTAGGTTAACTCCCCATTTTCATCCCTCTCAAGCCAGCAGGCTGGTTAAGCCATTCTTCTCTCACCGTGGCCCAACAGCAACAAATGTGAATGGGAACGTGATGCTTCCTCAGTCACTGCATGTACTGACCCTCTCACTTCCAGACGCATTCCATTGGCCGAGTAAATGAAATTACCATTACAGGAATGTATACGCATATGCCTGACATCCTGTTATGGAAAATGGTGAAGAGAATGTGCATCTTCAATATAAATAATACAACTGGCCACATCTGGCTTTCCCACTCCACTGATTGTCAGGAGATTTGGAACATCCACCAAGCCTCAGCTTTTCAGTGATTACTTAATTCCATCTCATACATGCCACATTGCTTTTAAATACTGTGATGGTTTGTCTTTTCAAATTTACACACCATGGAATCACCTAGACCTCTGAGAATGCCTGTAGGGGATAATCTTGATTATATTAATTGATCCGCTGTGTGTTGCACTGAGATCCTGGACTTAGTGAATGAAGACACAGTTCTTTGCAGCATGTATTCATTCATAACTTCCTGCCTCCTGCTTGTGAATGTGATGTGACCGCTTGCTTCAAGGTCTCGTTACCTTGTCATCCTTGCCATGGTGGACTTTAACCGTGATCCAGAATAAATTCTTTCTCCCTTAGGTTATTTTTATCAGAGTATTTTGTCAAAGTGAGAGAGAAAAAGAAGACAACAACTTGTCTGAGGACAGACTGTTTGCTTACCTGATGACAGTAGCATAGTAAACAAGACAGAGTTCTTTGTTCATGTGGGTCTCAGGCAGAGAGATAAAGAATGGATGAATAATGTGTATATGTGCCCTTACATGAACGAATGTGTAATAGAAATTAAAAAGTAAGTGAAGAAGTAAATAGGCCAAGCAAAATAATTCACTTTTTTCTCTGCTGCTGAGGTTGTAAATGAGTTTTTACTTAGGGTTGAGGGGATCCCAGGACCTAAAAACTGACCATTGGGATTCAAACACGTATGTTTCCATTTAGTTCCTTTATGATCTTGGACCTGTTGGATATACCTTTAACACTTCTATTACCACATACAAATTTACCAGAGATGAAGTATCTTAAAGAAATATAGACTAGGCCCTGGCATTGGAATCTTCCAAGATTAGAGTCTGTGGGTTGGCTAATTGTATTTCTTTCTGGAGATTGGCTTTCTCTTCCTGTCTAATGTGGTGGTTGTATCTTAAATCCTTACAGCCAAAACATTCAAGTCCCCACCTCTTCCTCTCCTTTCCCCCCCTCTCTCTCCTTCTTCCTTTCTCCCTCCCCTCCCCTTCTTTCTCCCTCTTCTTCCTTCTTTCCTTCCTCCCTTCCTTCCTCCCTTCCTTTTCAGGCTGTTATTGGCTCCTATAAGCTATCACTACCAGTCAGCAGTAGAAACACCACCTCCAGTTTATTAAGTTCTATTATGCTAAAGCCATATAGGAGGTAACTCCATTCCACTGCCGTTGTCATATACTATGGACTGGATGGCATTAGAGTTTCAACCTCTGTGTAGAGAGAGCCCTACACAAGGGTATGACTCATTTGTGGCTTTAGGATCTGATTGCCACACATAGTATTTAATCTCTTTGTGTTCGGTCCCAATTCTCTCCTTAGTAAAATGGAGTTGATAATCGTGTTGTCAACCTCACAGGGTAGTTTGAGTATTAACGGATTAGATTAAGTGAAACACTTTGGAAACTCCTTGGTATCAGAAATCCGTGTATGCTGTCTATTTTATTATCTAGCAATGTAATGACTCTGTTACATGATTTTAAAGATCACTTAAACCTCAGAACTCATAGGATTTTTTTTATTGTACATTGTGGTACAAAATGAACAAATATGGAAAACTGACTTAGAAAAGAAAGAGCAATGGAGCAAGATGGGGACTTCTTGGCATGAGCCTCCCAAGAGTCTACGTCAGGCAAGCAAGGCCCATTTCTCTTCCATGCTATTCTCAATACTTCCTCCTTAAGTGCTTTCTGGTTTGATATCTGGGAGGAATATCTTTTCGAGTGCCTGCTTCAGATCTACAGCATTCCATCAAACGTAGCTTTTTCAGATTGTGTTCTCCTTTGGTTATTATACCCTCCTAACTGAGGCCTGAATTCTGGAAGACACACTGGCTTATTATGTCATCGGTTGGTCACGGGTGCCAGTTCTGTGTCTGAGCTGTGAAAGTGTGAGTGGCTTTTATCGTTTTTAAACATGGATAACTGGGGCTGTCCCACCCCTGAATGAGCTTTACTACCTGTGAAGGTTCATGAGAGAGGTCCTCGTGGTCATCTGGCTGAGACTTCTGACTGAGACAGTTGCAGCAACACAGAGCCCAGTACTTGCTGTCCCTGCTGCCCCTGCAGAGAGCGACTGTTGACAGCTCTTCCTTCTGGAGTGTGCTGGAAACCAATGACAGGATACCGTCTGCAGGATTGCTTCTACTTCTGTCCCAGTGAATGATATGCTCTGACAAGAGCCGTGAGGCAGCCTTGGCAGTTGTTTGTGTTGTCCTAGCCACAGAGGCCCATCATTTAGAAGTTTCTAAACAGCAGTGATTTTGCCCTTTGAAGCTGGCTCACTCCTTGTTGTGGGGTTGTTTCATGCATGCATGCAATATGTTTGGCAAAAGCCCAGATTTCTGGTTTCTACTTGCCAGTAGCACCATCTCCTCTAAATCCAAGACATGGCTATCAACAATGTCTGTAAATACTGCCAGATATCCTGAGTGCATTTTCTACTTTATGCACTTACATACTTTTAGTGAGTTTAAAAATATGCCTTACATGTTTTTAATAAACTCAAGAACTACAGAGTGGGCATTTGGGAATTACGTGTCTTTTACTCCAAACATCCCAATGACATGCCTCTCCTCCAGAGACAAACATGTTGCAATCCTTTCATTTACAGATACGCAGAAATGGCACTGAAATTCATGGAAACTCACATATGGACACAGACTTAGAGTACACACAGGTGTGTGCTAGTGTTCTTTATGAGGGACATTTTTACAGTTCTACTCAGTATGCATGAAAATCGAATGGCCAGAAGGAATCTGCTTTAGTGTGTTTCCTTGTGTGTTTCAAAAGGCTTGTCTGCTCTGTCTGGACTGAGGTATGCATCTGGAGAAGAATGATTTGTGCTTGATTGAGGCTCTGGATTCCCCCTCAGCCTCTAGAGCCTTACACCGTGGTCTGCCTCCGACTGATGCGGTATAGGACCTCTTAGGGGCATCAATATTTTAAGCTTGAACTGTGCATTTTTCATTGAACAAAACCACCAAGTTCCTCAAAATAAAAAATCCTAACAGCTAGTTTGTGTTGGGAGTACATAAACTTTGGCTTCTATTGATTTCCTAATGCTATTAAGGTCACCATGCCCATGATTTTTTTTTTTTTTTTACACCAGAGCACCATGTTATTGTAGAGTAGAATATGGTGCACACAGCAAAGTTTTTATTTATCAGTGTGTGTGATTTGCCATTTTTCATACTAAATACCTTACTGTTTCGCAAATTCATTTTATATGTTCTAATGCCAAAAAATGTGTAGTTGTTTTGTTTTATATTTTTGCTAGGGATAAAGGTGATGGTATTCTTTATATAAGTTGATGAGCTTGACAAGATATATAATCATTCAATGACATTCTTTCAAAGTGATACCTTCTACTCTTAGCAAGATGAGAACAATAGTACTCTTGACGTGATTATAAGGTAGTTCCACAGAAGCAATTAGTTTCTGAATATTTTTACAATATAATTCAGAAACTAGACTTCTCGGAATTGCTAAATAATCGCAAGGACCTACGCTCTCTAAAGAGAAAAGATAGTATGTAGGGGACAAATTAGCTAGCTTTTATAGTTACTATTCCTGGCAGCTAAAACTGTTCAAGGCAAAGTGTTATGCTTTATTTCATTGTCTTGCAGTGCTGTGAAATATGTGCTGTTCCTAACCTATTTTCTGTGAATGGAATGTGTTTCTTAAGGAAGCTGGATATAGCTCAGTTGGGAGAGTCTTTGCTTAGCATACTCTCAGTTCTAGGTTTGATTCCAGCATTGCACAAAACAAATGTAGTGATAAGATCAGTACTTGAAATATAGAGAGAGGATTGGAAGCTTAAGGCCATCCTCAGATATATAATGAGTTCAGCAGCAGTCTGGGACATGGTGGTAACTATGGTGGTGGTGGTGGTGGTGGTGATGATGATGATGATGATGACGACTGTAGCTAAGTATACGAGAACCTTTACACATTTCACCATTAGACTGTTCTCAGCACTTTACATATATTGCTTCATTCAGTCTTCTTACCAAATCCCAATGAATTATGTCCCTTTTTGCCAAACTGAAATCTGAAGTATAGGACGGTTAACTAAAATAGATGAACCTAAATTACAGAGTTCAAACTATTTAAATTCAGTCTGATAGGTGGCTGATTTGGGAAGCCATTATTTTATCATGATTTCTCATGCCATGATTATGTGATTGGTGATTTGCAGGCCCGGATCCAAATCTAGACATGTTTTATCCACCACTCAGAACTAATAAAAGTAGCTCATTCTGTCTGACTGAAGGCCATGTCCTGTGGGGCATGGGTTCTTGTCCTCTTTCCCACTATGACTCACAAAGGGATTATTGAAGCTACTAAGATCCCTTCTCAGTCTTTTAGCTGAAGCCAAATGCAGAAATGATGAAGAAATGGAAGGGTATTAATCATTTGAGGATGACTCCTACACTTCTGATACCTCTGAGATGTCTTGATGGTTTCCCAATCAGAAAGAAAAAAAAAAAGCATCTAGCCTAAAATAGACAGTTTCACCCTCGAGGATACATTCTGAGTTTAGAATTCAGCAAGAGCGTCACTCTAAACTACAAATGATGGCTGATGGGCTGAGGAGATGTTCAGTCAGTAAAGTGCTCATCGTGCAAGGGTGATGAACTGATTCCAGAGCACATGAAAGCAGTGTGGCACGGTGGGTCACTTACATCTGGTTGCAGGTGGGAGAGGGCTGAGACAAGCTGTCTTCAGAGCCGACGAGCCCATCGGTGAGTGCTGGGTTCAGTGGGAAGTTGTTTTAAAAACTAATGTGGAGGGGCTGGAGAGATGACTGAGCAGTTGAGAGCACTGACTCCTCTTCTAGAGGTCCTGAGTTCAATTCCCAGCAACCATGTGATGGCTCACAACCATCTGTAATGAGAATCTGATACCCTCTTCTGGTGTGTCTAAAGACAGCAACAGTGTGCTCACATATATAAAATAAGTAAATAAATCTGTAAAAAATATATGGAGATATAAAAGAGAATACCTGATGTGGCGTTCTGGCCTTCAGAAAGACATCCTGTCTACAGATACACAGAGACATACAAACATAGCCCCCCAACACTCGGCAACACACACACACACACACACACACACACACACACACACACACGAATCGGCTTTGCAACAGAGGATATTTGGTCACTTGTAACAACTTGCATCAGCTTGGAGAACTTAGCCTGGATAAAGTAAGCTGGGCAGTGAAATACCACAGTTCTCATGTGCATGTGTATGGAAGTGAATTACTAGAAGCAGGAATAGAGTAGGGGTTACTGAATTTCTTTTCTCTTTGAGACTGAACCCAAAACCGTAAATGTTTTAGGAC
Organism: Apodemus sylvaticus; assembly: GCF_947179515.1. NCBI lineage: Eukaryota > Metazoa > Chordata > Mammalia > Rodentia > Muridae > Apodemus > Apodemus sylvaticus. The sequence continues at coordinate 22,842,723 of NC_067473.1, forward strand.
AGGGCTCAACCACAGAACTAAAGCACTATCTCTACATACTCTTCTGTTGATTGACAGGTTTTTCCCAGCTTGTAGCTGTTGTAATGCTTCCGTGAACTTGGTGATTCCATGTCCTTATGCTGTAGACACCCAGAATTGGGATTACCATGCCATCTGGTAATTCTATTTTAGTTTTGCAAAGGGCCTCTAGACATTTTTCTGCTAATTTGAATCCCCAGGAGTGACCATCCCTGTAAGTCCTGCCTCTTGAGCCTAGTTCTAGTTTTCCTCAGCCAAATCTTACCCTCTACATCTGCAATGCAGAAGAATCTGGCTACCTAGACTTTTGTAAGGACTGAGTGAGGTGTGTGGAGGCACTGCAGATAGCTCCCCCTTAGCCCACAGCCTATGCTCCCTCAGCACATCTGCCCATCTTTCCAGCTCCTCACATGCACCTAACTCTTGTGTCTTATACCTTCCCCGAAGCCTGACATCCTGTGTTTCCAGCTATGAGTTTTCTACTCTACCCACAGGCGCAACTTTGCCTTGAATGCAGATTATACTGAGTATCCTCAAGTCACCATATAAATGGGGAGATATGTCTATGGGTATCCTATTCAATCACCTCCTTTCTACCACTAGAGTCAACTAAAATATGAGGACATTTCGGGTGTGGGTAGGAGAAGCTGTATAGTTTCAATGTTAGCTTCTAATCTAGCCACAGATCAGTTTGGAACACATAGCTACACATAGCTACACAGCTAGCACACATCACCACAAACTGCTTTGTCACACTCTGCTGTAGTCAGACCTGTCACTTTCTTCAGATCTCTTTTTTCTGAAGTCTGCTGTGAAGACTTGTGGGGGGGGGAGGGGGAGAGAGAAAGAGAGAGAGAGAGAGAGAGAGAGAGAGAGAGAGAGAGAGAGAGAGAGAGATTCCTCCCAGGGGAGTTGCACAAGACTAAAATGAATATTTTTAAAAGGCATCTTAGGGAAACCCTGGTGGTCAATTCAACTAGGAGGTGGTTAATTCGGGAGCAGCATGGAAAGTCTTATGACTTCTGTCTTGTGAAATGGTGCTCACACTCACTGAAGGCAGCATGAGACCATGGTGAAAGGAGGGGGCCTATTATTAGCTTCAGGTCCACTACTTTAAGGACTATGGGCAACCCCAATTGTGTGGATTTTGTCTCTGGGCACAGGCTATTAAGAGAAGGAAAGACAAATAACTCTGTCTTGATTTCAGCGTAGTCTGAAGAGGCATCATTTGTGATCCTGAGGCCTCGAAGAGTTGGCGCCAACTGCCCATGCGGTCTCTACAGCTCTGTAGAAAAATAGGAACAACACAAAGGAAACTTCAATTTAATTTTTTTATTTTGGTATAAGGATGAATCCCTAGGATTCTTGAAGAATGAGATGGCTGTTAGGAAGTGCTGATTTGGGATGGGAGTGGGACACTGGGCGGCTATGCATGAATGTGTAATATACATGTGGAGGTCAGAGGTCAACGTCAGGTGTCTTTCCTCAATACCTGGCTCCATTGCTTACTATGGCCAAGACAGTGTCTTTTCACTGGTAAGAGACTTTCTGAGTAGGTTAGGCCACTGTCCAGTGAGTCCCCAAAGATTACCCTGTTTGCCCCGCCCCTCTCTCTCCAGTACTGGGGAACTGGGACTATAAACATTCACTACCATTCTAGGCTATAGTCACATAGAGTCACATAGATTATGGCAATCCAGCTCAGGTCCTCATGACAACCAAGTCCTGCTAATTTACCTTCCAAAATTCCCTCCTGTGCCCATCTTTCGCCCCCAGTTTGTTTCACTGGACACCTATTACTATGACAAAGAAACAAGACAGGAAAGGTCGAAAAACCCGGATCCGGGCAAGCTCATTTAGAAGGCTAATTGCTGGCTTCTCTGGAAGCTTAGAGTACCAGGAGCCTCCGAGCCCTGGTGGGACTGGCCTTGGCTCCTTTTTCTGACAGCATCTGTCCCTGTGACCTGTGCCTGGGGGAGGGGGAGCTGCTGTGTTGCTTCTGCAGCAGTGAGGAGCAGCTGGGCTGCAGCAGCTGAGCGGAGGCAGGGGCCATGCTGTTGGCTGTCCAGATCTTGACTTCAGGGAAACCTTATCCCTTCCTGAACATGGCAACCCAGCTTGCAAGTGTCCTGAGACTCTCCGGTCATCCCGCGAGCAAACAGCTTTTTGAAGAATAACAAGGCAGACTGGTGCTGCTGAGGTGCGATTAACGTACCCCAGGGAATAAGTCCAGGCTCTGTATCCCCACTCATGGTGAAATGGGGGCATACTCTCGATTGAAGGTCAGCATGTGCATTGCAGTTATTTTCCTCGTGTAGTCTAATGTGGGTGTGTCCCCAGAGTTCAGAAACCATCTGCTCTCCCTTGCACCCACCAGTCACCATTAGCTTGTGTAACCCTTGGCAAGTCACTCTGCCTGTCTCAGACGCCATGTCTATATGTCAGCATAAATCAGGATCATAGCCACATGCACCCCCTCTTTTTGGAAACTGTCCACAGTCTCATGGTTCAGGAGACATTAAAAAACTATGTGCTTCTTGCCAGGAACTCTTCTAGGACATTTTTCCACTTTTCTTTCCTTGGTGTCTTTAAGTAGGTACAGAGACTGTTGGCTGACTCTCCCTGCCAGTGTTCAAAAATATTAACCAAACGATAAGGAAGAATGAATGATTAAGCATTGACTACTTAGCTGATGCATGTATAATCTGTTACAATTTCTGGTTATTTGAAAATAATTGTCCATGTGTGTTATTGATATAGAAGTACATTAAAATATACCATGAAGTTATCAGGGTGTGGTAGTACACTTATAATCCCAGAACTCAGGAGGCATAGGCAAGAATAATGTGCTAAGCCATATCCTTCTTAAGCCAATAATGTATATAGAGAGGATGTGTGTGTGTGTGTGTATACACAAGCTAGGACACAGCTATATATAATGTGTGTATATATATATATATATATATATATATATATATATATATATTAAACTTAAATAGCTTGCAGTAGTAAGGTATAAGGTATGCTGGTACTGAGAATGGAAAGTGATTTATTGCTTATGATGAAGTGGCTATAATTTCCAGCCTATGCACTATAACACTGGTGATGATCTCAGACCTCAGTGTTGTCCAGAGAACTGCAGAGTGCCGCATCCCCAGGTAACAGTGGCTATAAGGAGTGGCCCGTGCTATCATTCCTGAGAGAATGCCTCCTCTTACAGCCTAGCTTGATTGGTCTTAGATTATGAGTAACAAAACTAAGTACCAGTTCCTGAGCTACTAACAGCTAGGATAGCCACTGAAGATAACGGGTAAAGTGGCGGATTAGTGCCAAGACAGCATCACATTGTAGGTAGAAGTCAACCCTGGACAAGAATAAGCCTTGGTTCCTGACGTTTATGATGTGTGTTACCAGACAAGCTCTGGCTTTTTCCCTAGCTGTGTCCTAGCTGAGGACAGTCACTGGCAAAAATAGACGCTTGGAAATTTATGATAAATAAATTAATAAATAAAATTTAATACTATGCACACATTAAACTTTTAATTTTAGTGTAATTTTAATGTAAAATTTTAATTTTAATTTTAATGTAAACTAAAATATACATTAACTGTTAAAATATTTTCAATGCAGCACGTTTACAAAGGTTGTATACAGTGTTGTCTTTCATTACTTCACTTTTAAGCAAATTGCTTTTGTTGATTCTCCTCCCTTTTCCTCTCTTCCGTCCATTTGAACACCCTACAGATTCTTCCACACTCTGACACCCTCTTTCCCCACTTCTGGTTTGTTTTCCAGTTCCATACTAGTATGGCAAACCATACTAATCCCTAGTTACATACATACAAGAAACCTCCTCAGCTACGATCAACATACAGGAAAATATAATTGCAGACATTTTAATAAGTGTTTTTAATAAAACTATTGTTGATATAAACCTCTTTAGCAATGTCCTGCCACTATGCCTACATAGGTTTGGTGACAACTCATTTAGCCCTGTATGCCCCATTCAAAGCTCTGAAAAATAACATCTTTTTTTTTAGGATCAGTAAATGCATGGATTTTCTTTCCAACCGCAGGCTTTGTCCTACATTTTCTCGGTGTAGGAACAGCCTTTAAAGAACACTGCTGGCCTCCTGGGACAGCCCCCAGGACCTTCTGTGCTTTCTTACACCCCCACTCCGTACCAGTGAACCACGGTACAGAAAAGACACTCCTTGTTCAAAGGTTTCATATGCTGTCTCTCAAATGCCCCGGCACATGTCAAGTAGATGATTCTATAGAAGGAATAAGATATTGTGAGAAAGAAACTGAAAAATCCAAGCCTGTCACCTAGTGGAGATGCCTGCTCAAAGCCTCCTTGCCCCTACCTTGCTATTGGTCCTGGACTTGGTACTAAAACTCAGGGGAGAGTGGAGGGTGTGCTTTTGAAATGTCTCTTCTGATCCTGCCACTGCGGCTCTGGTCTAAGTCATAACTCCAGTTCTGAACCTCTGCCTTTATCAATCTGATTATGAGTAATAAAACTAAATGCCAGTTCATGATCTACTAATACTTCTAAGAACTAGTAACCCACTTAAGGGAGAGTTGGTAAAGCGTTAGGATTGGGGTAAGGTTATAGTTGGGCTAGAAGGTTGTGATTAGAGTGTTAGGCTTAGAGTTACAGTTCAGTAAGAGGTTAGGATTGAGGTTAAGGTTAGGATGAGAAGGTTGGAGTTAGGGTTAGAGCTAGTGTTGGGGTAGAGGGCTAGGGTTTGAGTTAGAGTTGGGATAGAGGTTAGGGTTTGGGTTGCAGGAGTTGGATAAGAGAGTTAGACTTAAGAGTTTGGTTTGAGGGTTGGGGTTAAGGTTAAGACTAGGTTTGGGTAAGAAGATTGAGGTTAGGCTAAGTTAGGGTTGAGTTAGAGGGTTGCAGTTAGAGTTCAGATTAGGGCCTCCTTCCGAATATTTCCATCCTCTAGAAAGCTTTAGACTACAATTTTGTTCCTTCTTGTGTCTTGGATCACTTTTCCAGTCTCTAGCTTGGATAGGAGACTAGAAGTCTTGTCCTTTTGCCTGGCTGTCTCCCTCATAGGAAATCATGTCTGTGGCAGATACATTCTTATTAGAAAGACTTTTATAACAGAAAGCATGGTTTAGGTTTCCTTTTAAAATTTTGTTTTGTTTTCTGTGATTTCAGCCTTTTATGCATTGGTCAGGAGATTTACTACCATTTATAGGACTGTTGTTTTGGGGGACATATTGTGAGTCTCTCACAAGTCTCTGAGTGAGAACTCAATTCCAGATGGGTGTCAGTATTTTGCTTTCACATTAACAGAATAATGCTAATAAGGTCTCCTGGAGCTTTCCACCGCCAGTTTAGCATGGTCTACTTTTCCTTCCTATAAGAAGTAATTGTTCCCATGACCAGGACACTGGACGAACAGTACTTCATTCACACAGAAGTGACACCAGAGTTTGGATAAAATTTGCAATATAACAATAAATAAATAAAAAAAAATCCAAAAGATTAGTTACAGTGTTATATTATTGTAGAGACATTAAATAATAGAAAACATTACATGTTTTTAATAAAAATGAAATTATTTGAATGAAAGGCATTTCATTTAAATAGACCAAACATGATTGGGGTTGAGTCCATTTCAGCAGGAGAACATAGAGTTACATATGTGGTATCTAATGACCTAGTTCTTGCCCTAGTGAGTTCATGGGAACTTACTAAGCTAATTCAAACACAATTTCATGTGTCAGGTCCAAGGAAGGAAAAGTAAAATGAAGAGATATTTTCTTCTTGGTTTGAGGAGAAACATCTGTGTTACAATTGCCAGGGTCAAGTGAGAAGGGATCACAAACCTGGTTTTCATGGGAAGTACCCGATGGGAATGCCATCCTTAACTCTGAAAGCTAAGGAAGTATGTGCAGGAGATCCACGGGATGTCAGCAGCCCCTGCTGAAGGGGACAGGGTCACTTAGCTGGGAGGGTCACATAGTTGGGCTGGCCATTCAGCTTCGGTCTGTTGGTCTTGACTGCTCTCGCATGCATAAGGTGCTTCAGAAGTCAGCTGAGGTAAATTACAGTCATATCAATAATGTCTGCCCAAATAAATCTGTGTGCTGGGGATTACGGATGCAAGTCGGCTCCTGATTCTGTTCCTCTTGCCTAAGTCACTTAAGGAGCGAGATCTTCTCTAAGCAGTCTCCAATATTGTGTCATTTCTCTAGACTGACGTACAACTCATGAAATAATTTGTTTAAGCTTGCAAACACTAAGGCAACATTTCTCGAGTTACTGTTGATAGTTTCCACAGCCTTTTCTGAGGAGTCCATGTGTGTAGGTGGGGGCATTTAGAGCAGTGCTCATAAAACTTTGGAAATGGTTTTGGAAATGGTTATGTCAATTTCACTCCATTGTAAGCTAAATAATAAATAATTAAGATATTAGTTGGACCCCCTAATTTTACCTTGTTTGGGAAAATGGGTCTTTGCAAATGCTGTTGGGTTACTGGCCTTGAGAACTCCTTCTCCTTACACCATTTTGTATCTGGACAGGCCATCAGTTCTGCCCTTATTTGAAAGATGTACACAGAGATTGAAACAGAAGGCAGTATGGGGATGGAGGAAGAAGCTAACTTGATGTGACCACACCTCAAGGATATTAGGTACCAAGTGCTGAAACCTGCAGGGTCCTTCCCCAGAGCCTGCACAGGGATCAAAGCCCTGCTGATACCTCCATTTCAGTTCATTGAAGCTATTGCTGGCTTCAGGGTCCCACACTGGGAGAAAATATATTTGTCTTGTTCTAAGGTGACAAATATGTATTTTTATAGTCACAGGAACATAATACATTCATGTTTACATGCTTCTGTGTATAATATTATATTTATATCCTATTGCTGTGATAAAACACCTTTACCAAGGCAACTTTGAGAAGGAAAAGTTTATTTTGGGCACACTATCACCACCATAGCAGAGAACCATGACAGCAGGCAGGCAGGCAGGCAGGCAGGTACAGTGCTGGAGCAGCAACCGAGAACTTAAATCTTGAGTTACTGACAATCAGAAGAGCTCAAGGGAAACAGTGCATATGTTTTGAAGCCTCAAAGCCTGTCCCTGGGGACGTACTTCCTCTTGTAAGACCATAGCTCCTGGTGGTCTCCGAAGAGCAGCCAACTGGAGATCAAGTATTCCCTTACCCAAGGCTCATCAGGGACACATCATTCTAATTACCACAAAGATATTTTTAAAATAGTTTTGGGAATCGAGGTGTTTCACAATTGGCAACTTTATCACGTTGAACTTTGAGGTAATCCCAATCAACATTAACATTTATCATTTAACTGATATCAAGCTCTCAGCTAAAGGAAAGGGTTTCAGTGCAGTGGACCAGTGTCAGTGCCGGGGAGAGGTCGTAGGCACTGGTACCTAAGAGATAGCCCAGAGAGGAAAGGAAGGAATGTGGTGAGTTCTGATTTGAAAAATGCAGATCCAGTTCCTAAGTCTGAACCATCCGAGATGCCCATGGCCCCGAACGCCAGCCTTCACCCCTCCTTCCAGGTGCTATCTGAACAAATCATCTCGTGTTGGTGAGGGTGAACCTGTGGCCATGACCTCTCTGACTTGTGCTTTTTAGGTTAAGGGTATTGGGCTGTTAGGATGAGTCTTGCTAAGCAGCGGTTCCCATACCCATGTGCTTGGAATCCATTGGAATTTGTGCTACTGAAGCCTCTAACTCCAGAGCCACCCTAACCCTGTGTGGTTCTCTGTGACACCTCACCTCTGGAGTGTATAAATATCATTTTGGAAGATGAAATGTAGAGGTGGAGGCTACATTCATTTCTTACCATCATCTGGGTGCTGGGCTCATGGGACACCTGCTCAGGGGGGTGAGACATAGCCTAAGATGGGTCCCGGCCCGTGTTTCTCTGGGTAAGAAATGGCGCAGGCTGGGGCCAGGCTGTGGTTCTCCAATGCATGGGTACTCAACTGCAAGGAGTTGAGAAAAAGGGCTGGGGGTAGCCATGGGTCTAAGATGAGTGGAGAGGAGGGAATCCTGCTTAGCTCAAGGTGAGAGTCAGGAGGCAGAGAGGCCTTCTGCAGGAGACTTAGGCATGGCTCTGTATAGATGAAGATTCCTTGCTTGGCAGTCTTTGAGGAAGGAGAGAGTCCTTTCTTGCTTGTCCAAAATGTTTATTCACGGTAGAAAACAGATACATACAACTTAGTCAGAATGGACCAGAGATTAAATACTTTTTCCAGGAAGTAATGTCTAGTCATTGGCTAGACCCTTGGGGGCCAGCCCATCTAGATATCTCATTAGCATGGAGAACTCTGGGCTCCTTGCTGCCTGACCAGTTGTCGTGGCCCTCTTAGTGGGATGGATGTCTTGGTGGTCACATGCTCCAAGACAGGAATCCGGTCTGGAGCAGACTCAAACACCTACCATTCTCAATTACGAGAATTGCTGGGATTCCTTAATCTACTGGACTGGACCTTACCAGATTTTTTGTCTGGTGACACACTGCCACTTGCCCCACACTGCTTCACCCACGCTGAGTAGCAGAGCTCCTCTCTAGTGCTCCTTCCTGTCCCCAACTCCTCTCTAGTGCTCCTTCCTGTCCCCACATCCCTTTCTTGGGTCCCCCGAAGCTCTGCTGTGGGGCTCCTGTGGGCCAGCTGTGTTCGTGTGGAGCATTATGACCCCCAGCCCCATGCAGCCGCCATGCTGGCTGCTGCACCCATGTCTCATTGCCTTGACTCCTGTGGTGCACAGTTGGGGACTGACAGTCTGAGGCCCTGTCACAGTGACTCACTCGCTCTGAGAAGAAGTCACTGCAGTGAAGCAGTGAGCGCATCCTGTTTAAGCAGACTGGGAATCCAAGCAACTGGGAGATGAGAAAGATGGCGGCACTGGGGAAGATGGGAACAAAACATTTCAAGTGAGCTGCTCTTACCAGAGGGCGCTGGCTCTACAGGACATTTTCCCAAATCATTTTTTGAGTTGGTTGGTTGTGTTTCTCCTCAGTTTTTCAACAACTGTTTTGTCTCCCTTCTGCAAATCTTTTTGTGGCCTCCGGAACCAGGCTAAAGCAAACAATCAAATCCACAGGTCATTTATCAGAGAAGCCTCTGAGGGTTAGTTAGTTAGATAGTTAGTTAGTTAGTTAGTTAGTTAGTTAGTTAGTCAGAGGCCCAGCCCTAGCTGTATTATCTGTGAGTTTTAGGATAGTTGATATGTCTTTGTTTTCCTTTGAGACAGTAAAAGTGACTGTTTGGGGTGGGAATGTCTCAGTGATGATTTCTGGGGTGTGTGTGTGTGTGTGTGTGTGTGTGTGTGTGTACATGAGAGAGAGAGAGAGAGAGAGATCACATGCACGAGTGTATGCACTTGATGCATTGGCACACATTCATGTGTGTGCATGTCCTTGTACGTGTGGAGGCCAGAGGACCTCAATTGTTGTTCCTCGGGTATCTTGCACCTTGGATTTTTGAGACATGGTCTGTCTGTGGAACGTGGGTAAACCAGACTGACTGGCCAGCAAGCCCAAGGGATCCTCCTGTCTCTGCCTCCCTGGTACAGAGATTACATATACGGAACTACCGCAGCTGACTGAGTTCTGGGATCAAACTCACGTCCTCATGTTCACATAGCAAGCACCTTGCTGACTGGGGTATTTCCTTAGCTCTCTTTCATTTTGATCTGTGTGTGCATCTGGATACATGCACCGGTGCATGATTGCATGCATACCTGTGTTCACATGAGTGTAAAGGACAAGGGTCTATGATGACTGTCAGTCCTCAGTCTCTACCTTGTAGTTTGAGTCAGGGCCTCTCACTAAAACTGGAGCTCGCCCTCCCCCCTGTGCTAGCTGAGAGGTCCTGGGGAGTGCTGTGTCTCTGCCTTCCCAGCACTGCGCTGTCTGGCAAGTCCCCACACTTGTCCCCATGCTTGCATGGATATCTTCATAGTCTGCTTTGTCTTGCTGTTTTAATAAGTATTGAATAAGTAATGATTATTTCTCAATGCTTATAGAGGAGTCCCTGGTGTGGCCAGCCCCACTGAACCACACCATTGCTATCTGATTTTGTGTTGAACAGTTTCCAAAAGCTGCCCCTACTTACTAGGGCTCCTTTCCATCTAAACGTTGGCCGTGGTGAAAACAATGTAAAAATTTGGAAACATCTTCCCTTTCAATCCAGCACAGCTGAGCCGCCAGCTAATAATTCCAGCCCCTTTCTGAGGCCCGTTCTGAGGCAGCTTTTACTTTTCGGTCTGCAGGCTCCCCCTACTGGTCATTTCTATGTAATGCTTGCTGCTCTTGTAGAAACTCATCATGGGTTCTGCTGCCTTGCAAAGCACAACCGGGAATTGAGACAATTCAATCCATTCTTGTTTTGTTTTGATTTTAAAGAGAGATTATTTTATCCTACCACTGTTTCTTAGTTAACTGTTTAAAGTTAGTATACAAAGTAATGAATGGGCTTCATTATTGCATCTTCCTGGGTACATGTGATGATATATTTTTAAAATCACCCCTATCCTCTATATCCTGAGCTGCTGGGTGGTCCCCTTCTTTTCCCAGAGCTCACCCCCAATTCTGCTTAAAGCCGTCTTCATGATCCCACATCCAGCCTACATGCCATTTCCAGAGTGAATAGTCAAAGCCTTACATCATTATCTGCAGCAGTCTAGGTGGGATATGTTATAAATTCATCAAGTTCCCAAAAGGCATAAATGTATCATAGTCGTATTACTTTTATAACAGCAAAAACTTGCTAATAGCTCACAAATAATAAAGCATTATATTTTCACATAATAGACTTCCCATGCAACTACTAAAATTAGTATAGGTCATTACCTACAGGCATGGCAAATTGGTTAGAACTTTTTTTATTATGTTCAACACAATATATATTATACCCATCATAATAAAGGACAGGTTATTAAATGAGCATAAATAGAAAAAAGGAAAGAAGAGAATTGTAAATACATATGTAACTGGGTAGATATGTGCTCACAGACACACACACACACACACACACACGATGTAGATAAGTGCACATACAAACACAAATGGTTTTTTTCGCTTGTCTAGCTCCCCTAAAATGTTCTGACAATGTCCACATGATTTGCTGATCTCCTCCTGCAAAGATAATCAGCATTATTACTCTGTTTAGCAGGGAAGGACAGCCTTTGTGAGTACCTTCTCTGGTTTCTTTTTAATAGGTCAGACTTGTTCATTAAGTCACTTTTGTCTGTATAGCTGAATAAAGGCAATAGCCATGCCATGCAGACGGTAGGCCGCAGTGGTACATTGTGTGCATTCCGTCCTGGCAGTAGAATCTGCTCTTTACTCTGTGTGAAAGCAAACTGAGATCCTGCAACTCTTACATCTCTCAACTTTCCTGAGCGTGCTCATTGCATCTTGACGGCTTTCCCATTTCTCGGTTATCGTGAGCATCTTGCACCCTTGGTTCTTTACATATGCGACGGCTTAAGTCCGTCTCTAGAGGACAATGTGGTTCTTCATCTCTTAGAGGAAATAGCCCAAACCATTCGTTCTCAACAAGTGTAAACATTTCCAGATGCTGTCGCGTGGACCCACCATCCTCTGGCCTTTCAGGATACTTTCCGTTGTAACGTGCCTTTTCTTTTTTCAGTCGTTTGCCAGTGCAGGATCTGCCATTGCCACACTCTTCCTCATGCCAGCCATAGCACACGCTTTTCTTTGCTCTGTGACAGTGTCACCAAAATCTTACCAAATCAATGCATGCTTGTTGCCTCAAATTTTCTGTGGGTTTTGGAGTTTCCAGACTTGGACTAGATGCTTCCTCTGCTTCCCGATTTCACAAAGATGCAATCAAGGAATCTGCTGGGGCTTGCAAGTTTAACTGAGGTAACTGGATAAGGGTAGACGTCCAAGTTCATGTGGTTGTTGGAAACAGCTTCTTGCTGGCTATTGGAGTGATGGCTGACCAAGCTTTTTGCTGGCTGTTGACTTAGGTCAACCACAGCTTCTTGTCTCTCAACCTTCCCACCAGAGTTGTTTGCTCCCCAAAAGCCAGTACAGGAATAAGTCCTTTAGCCCAATGGGCGTCATCAGCTGACCCAACAATTGATATCTTACCTTTCTTGTATTCCTTTGGTTAGAAAAAGTCACTGGCACTCCCATGCTCAGCGTGGATACCAGTGCTGAACATCGGGCTCAGCATATGCTCTTGTTTTTGTGTAGCTTGTGTCTCTTGACTCTTTCCATCATGAAAAACTGAGTAGAGCGTGAGTCCTGGCCTTTATGGTTACTGCTGTCAGCCTTCTCTGCATTAGGTGGACAGTTGTTCCTGCTTTGCTAAATACTAAGCATCCTCACCACTTTGGGGGCATCTGTGATTGAAACCAGGGCCTTGTGCATGTTGAGTGCCCCCTGCACACCCTGAGCTATCTCCCCAGCCCCACCAATCTCCTCTGTTGTGTTCATCTGAAAGTGTAAGACAGTTCCGTAGTGAATTTTTTGAGAATCCTGGAATTTTTGGTTTCTTCTGAAAACACAGAAATAGTATGAGAATGTGTTGTGGGAAGTATTAAAAAAATGAACCCACCAACTGTCCACGTTCCTGCTTCTCTCAACCCGCTAGTTCTCTGGCCCCACTGGGCCACATTCCTGCTCTGGTACCAGCACCAGCAGGCCACAACACTATGTCCTGATGGGGTCCCTCCAGCTCCATCCCACATTTCAGTAACTAAATAGATCTGCCATCCTCGCAGATTGATCATACCTGTAACCTGGTAAAAACAAATACTACATGATTATAATTAACCAAACAGATTTATATATCAATAATTTTCAATACATAATATGCCAATACAATAATTTCAGAACCAATTGATAATGACAAAAGTTTCCAACCTAGACTTGACAAATTATCCCAGCATTCTAACCTTTATGATATCCAACCTGTGATTGGTCATAGCCATGCTGACTCACATCCACCACCATCTTCCTTACTCCCTGCTTTCCCAAGATGCTCCCTGTCTCTGCAACTCTCAGCTTCACCTAACCTTTTCCCTATCCAATCACAGGCATCCCACTGCCTTAATGTAATTGGACAGGAAAATCCTGTGACAAGACAAGAATGTGCTTTTGTTTTAATCCTAGTTGTAGGGATGTAATGCTGATTCAGACTACACACAGCAGCTGATTATGATTTGCCAAGTGCTCTACCAGAAGTGTGGTTTTGCCAACTGCAGGTAGTTTCGGTGGTTATGTGACATTTAGAATCTGGAAACTTTTCAGAGGATACATAGATGCCTGAGAGGCAGGGTAGGTGGTGGTTGGTCATTTATGGAGGTTGGTTGAGCCACAGTCAAAAAAGAAACAAAAGGAACTAAGTTAGATGCAGGGCTCTCTTTCCGCTCTATCCTTGTTTCTCTCCTATCTAGTGTTGGGGAGTGAAACCACGGGGATAAAGGGAGGAAAAAGAAGAAACTACAAAGTAGCAAAGACCAGCTACACAGTTCCTGGATGCCCCTGTCAAGTCACTGATGAAATGCTGAAGAGGGGGCTGGTGTGTATATATGGGCACACTTGCAGGATACATATGTGCACAGGCACATTTTATATATGTGTGTATTGAAAGGGAAAGAATAACAAAGGGGATTCCTCATGACTCCCCAGTCCTCTGGGAGGCAGGAAGTGCAGTTCTTAATGCCCTTGCCTTTCCAGCCAAGTGATCTGCTCTTGAACTGAGCCACTGTCTAGCTCAGTAACCTTTATCTGTGTTTCTTGGGGGCAGTAAGTTACATCAGTGAATAACAACTAATTATGCTAATTCCTGGCTAAAGCTGACATACACTGCCCAAGTTGCAGTGTGTAGCTCCTTTCCACTGAATTCAGAAAGAGGACCCATTTCATTTGCATTTTGTATAAAATTTAATTAACTAATTACTCACCGAATGGACTTTGTCACGTCTAATTTCATAGGAAGGTGTGGCTTCACCTAGTTCCCTATGTAAAGGGACAGTCTTAGTGGTACTGTCCCTGATACCATTTGGTCACTCATAAGGATCTTTCAAGTCTATATAGTTCGTTCAACAGGTATTAAGCACCTACCTTATGCCGTAGACTTTGATAGGTAAAAGAAATAGAAGTAAAAGAAAACAAAAAGAAATCACTGAGTGCGAAGTCAACAAACACTTACTAGAATTTAATCTGTGACAGTTGCTATGAAGCTGTGGCATTGCAGTTGGGCATCGCAGGAATCCTGTCCTCGCACACAGGTCGTGGGACTTGACCTGAGAATAAGGTTTCAACGCGGAACTGAAAAATTAATTAGCAGCTAATTACATGGAGAGGGCACAGATGTCCAGGCTTCGGAACTGCATGTGGGAAAATTGTGGTTAGCGGGAGAATGTGCCAGATGCAGGCACTGAAGGGTCAGTGGGAGAGCCTGGAGGGACAAGAATGTGTAAACAATTAGATAAGTGGAAGGGGGGTCTGCAGGCCTCAGCCAGCAACTGGAGTTTGTCAGGGGAGATGAGGCTTGGCCACAGTGAGAAGCTTTTGAGTCACCAAAGAACTTTCCTTACAGAGTAGCAGTTGATCAAATCTGGTTTTCAAAGGACCATATATGAGTGTGGATATACAACTTGAAATAAGGGAAGGACGGTAACCATAGGTTCCTGGGAGAGCCTGGGCTTCGGGAGTAGATTTAAGGCCATACAGGGAGATTAAAATCAGAAAGTATAATGAAAGTAACATTAAAGTGGTTGAGACGTTCATACAAATAGCAAGCAAAGAAGTTTAAAACAGTTTAGAGACTCCTGCCCCGTCTTGATATGCATTTGCTCTGCTCTGGGTGCAGTCCCGAGGAGCCCCCAGTCACCTGCCCTTCACCGTGTGTAGAGGGTAGAAGAAGTTCCTTCCTGGCATCTTGTCCTGAAAGTAACCTACCCTGTGGTACCTTTCTAGGGGTACCACAGTAATGACGGACTCAATCTTGCTATCCCCTCCTCCACCCAGACAATAAATGCCCCCCAGTCAGCTTTTCTGTCTCTGTATCTGAGATCTCTGCTGTAGCATCATGGCCTCTCTCAGTAGTTTAACATTTTCCTTTCGATAAACTTATTTCAAGTAATTTTGCTTGTTCATATCACTTAAAAAAAATCAAAATCCCTTAAACATTCCCATAATAGAAAATAAAGTAAAATAAAATCAATGAAAATAAGTAAGGGGTAATATTAAGTTTACTCTTACCCACCCGGGATTTTGAACCTAAGTCCCACTTCCCCTTCAGGGGATCTGAGCTGAGTGCCTGGGAGGTTGTAAAAACAAACACCCGGATGCAAGAAGAAGCTTTTCTTCTTAATATTCTCAACAGAATGGAAAGAGAACCAAACAAGGGAGTAACTTTTTTATCGAGGTAATAAGTATCATGCTGTGTTCTATTTGCCAACTAAAGCAGTTTGTGGTTGGGTTTTCACATCTCCCAGTGTGGGAAAGCTGCTATAGATAACATGTATCATCCTGTCATTAACATTGGAAACAAAATGGAGATAGACTCAGGAAGTGTCTCAACGGGTAAGAGTTGATCAGAAGTGAAGGCCTGAGTCTGAGTTCTAATCCCAAGCATCCACATAAAGCAGACGTGGTCACACAGGCCAGCGCTGAGAGCGGAGAGCAAAGTGTGGCTTCCGGCAACTGAGGACTGACCGTAGCAGCATTAGCTACCTGTGGTGCTTGTCGTGTGGACCGTGTGTGTATGGACCAGGTACGAGCCCCTCCCTCAGCCTCCTCTTGTGACCTCATTCGTCTCCCAGTTTCTGGGCTACCACATCCACATGAGGCTCCAGGAGTTTGATGAGGCACAAA
Source organism: Apodemus sylvaticus (assembly GCF_947179515.1). Classification (NCBI taxonomy): domain Eukaryota; kingdom Metazoa; phylum Chordata; class Mammalia; order Rodentia; family Muridae; genus Apodemus; species Apodemus sylvaticus. The sequence continues at coordinate 22,858,601 of NC_067473.1, forward strand.
TCCAGTCTCATCACACCTCCACTTTTCCTGTGTATCAGAGAAAGTCACGCCAGCGTTCAGTTTGGCCATACTATTTATTATATGCATTTGGTCTTAGTTACTGATTTATTGCTGTGAAGAGACACCATGAACAAGGCAACTCATATAAAAGAAAGCATTTGGGGGGAGAGGGTACTTACAGTTTTAAAGATTAGTCCATGATTATCATAGTATGAAGCAGAAAGGCGTGATGCTGGATCAGTAGCCGAGGGCTTTATATCCAGTTCACAGGTAGCAAACTGAGAGACAGAGAGACAGACACACACACACACACACACACAGAGAGAGAGAGAGAGAGAGAGAGAGAGAGAGAGAGAGAGAGACATGCAGACAGAGACAGCCAGACAGACAGCCAGACAGAGGCAGGCAGGCAGGCAGGCAGACTGTGTTTGGGGTGGGCTTTTGACAGAGCTCCTCCAGTAACACGCACCTTCTCCATCAAAGCCAAATCTCCTATTCTTTCCCAAACAGTTAATAAACTGAGGATCAAGCATTCAAACACAGAGCCTATGGAAGTCATTCTATTCAAACCACTACAGGTAACAACACAGTAATTGCTTGTGTTGTTGTTATGACAAATCCCTGACATAAGCCACTTAAAGAAGAGACTATTAACTGCGGCATCATGCACTTGAGATGGCTGGTCACACTGCATCCACAGCCGGGAAGCAGAGAGCTATGGGTCCTGGTACCCAGATTTCTTCTTGTGCAACTAGGACTCCAGCCCAGAGAGTGATGTCGTCCCACCTATTTATAGTGGGTCTTCCCACCTCTCATAACTTCATGATAAGGCATTGCCTCACATACAGGCTCAGAAATTTGTCTCAAGATGATTCTAGAGTCTGCCAAGTTGAAAATCAAAGCCAGCGCGAGTAGATGAGAAGGTATAATTCAGGTTGTAGGAGGTACCGTGTGTGATTCAAAGTTAAAGAGGTGGAAATACGTCTAACAAAGAGTGAGCGATATTTCTACTTCATTCCATCGCCCACTCCAGTGTAAACAGACATTGTTGTTTTTACTTGACTTTTTTAAATAGACATTCTTATTACTGCTTGAGAACGTAGATAAATAGAAAGTGGCTCTCTTGGATTCTTTTATCACCCTGACAAAAATACCTGTCAGAGCATCTTAAGGAGAGAAAGATTTATGTTGGCTTGCTGTTGTGTGTAATTTTTAAAAACATGCTTGTTCCAGCTAGGCTCTGGGAACAGCAGCCGCCCGCCAGCTGTCTGCTCAGCCGCCACTGGCTACCTAAGGCTTTTCCCATAAACGCCGGATTGCTCTACACCGACCATCCACCCTCGAGGCTGGCTCTGCGGATGGCCAACAACCGCCCCATGGCTGCACCTTCTCTCTTGCCCCTCTGAATCATCATAGATGGAAAAGACCAGACAATCTTAATATGTTTAAAATCAGCCAGATGATACAACTGCTGGGATCGGAGTCCTAAACTCATCAGCTATTCTATATTGGAACTCATCTGGTGGCAGAGGTCGCCACAGGTTCTACTAGCCTCCAGACCTACATGGCGTCTGTCTTCTCCCTCCATGGCCTGGCCCCAAAGCTCTTTCTCTATTTTGTCTCCTTTTCTTCCTCCTGGGACCCGGAAAATCCACCTCTATATCTTTGCCCAGCAATTAGCTTCTGCCATCTTTATTGACCCAATCAAAGAGTTAGGGAACCTCCCCCTACTGCCTGATGTTTCAGAGGTGGTTGAGAAGGCATGGCAGCAGGAACAGCAGCATCCGTGGGGGGGGGGGGGGGTGTTGAGAGGCTGGTCACATCTTGTAGGATGCAGAGATCTAGGTTGCAGCTAAATGTCAGGCTCCGTTTCCCAAGGTTTCCATAACCTTACACTATAGCACCACCAGCTGGAGACAGAGGCTGTAAGGAAGTCCCAAATTCAAACCATAGCAATAACTATTTAAGCACTTAGTCTACATTTCCAGAGACTTCCATCAGAAATTTACATTCAGTACTCTCTTCTGTCCCAGGCCAACTTTGGCTCCGCGCTACTTGCATTTTCCTCCTTCGTAGCATAGCCCATCCTGTAACGATCGTGCCTACCCCTCCCCCATCATGTGCTCTCAGGATTTCCTTCTTGTCACAGTCCTGGAGGCCAGCAGATTCCTGAGCCTTTGCTTCTCGTCTTTCATCATCTCCATCCACAGTACGCTCTGTGCAGTTCTGGGCAACAGGAGGTGTCCCGACTTTCCACGTGACCCTTATTCCAGACAGAGCACACTGCCCAGACAAGCATTTTCAAAGGGTCAGCTTTCTGTGGCTTTTCTCATTCTTAAGCATCTCGTCCAGAGTGTGGGGTATGATGGCCCTATAATTTTACTGAGTCAGGACTTCCCACTGAGGAGCCAGTGGGACCAATGAAGCAGTATTATTTTAGAGATGTTTTATGATTCAGATGAAAATGAGTTATTCAGTTCTCTATTCGTTGACGTTCACAGCTACCCTAGCTTACAGTCCTCAGTCTGTAAGTCCCACTATGTGGTGTGTGCTCTCTGCTACGTGAGCTTACAGTCCTCAGTCTGTAAGTCCCACTATGTGGTGTGTGCTCTCTGCTACGTGAGCTTACAGTCCTCAGTCTGTAAGTCCCACTATGTGGTGTGTGCTCTCTGCTACATGAGCTTACAGTCATCCGTTCCTCTGTGGTCATGCTCATGAGGCCTGAAAGCATGGAGAAGTATCCAGCATTCCTGTCTCCTTCTGTTAGTTCTGCCTGTGTGGGCCAGTTTTACACACACCCCGTAGGCCAGAAGCACCCTGTGCTAGAGTTTCTGTTAGGGACCTCGGGGTCATCTCACAATGGAGAGGGCTCTGGCAGTCCGTATTCTTCTGAAGCCCTGCAGTTCTTGGTGGAGAAGCCCATGAACTTCTACGTTAGCAGATCCAAGGCGCAAGCAACCCCAGGACTGCGAAAACACGAGCATTCTTGTCATTGTTTCTAGTTTGGGGGAAACAAATACTGCAAGAAAACACTAATTCTTGAACTTTGAGCTCCAGTTATTTTCTTATCTTACTATAAAATGGATATTTCTACAGAGATTCTTTTCCCTGACAGCAGAGGCTGGCATGAGCCAGATTGGTGCTGTAGTGTCTGGGCCTATCCTTCCCCAAAAAAGCAAGTCTGTGATTATTGCCTATAAGTCATCAACATCAGAGGCACTGATAAAGATGGGTTCATTCCTTATTTGTCTTAACTGATGTCAAACACCCCAGTGAAACACAGAGACACAGCTCTGGCATGTGTGGAGACAGAGGAGAGTGAGACCATTTTGTAGCTTGCATTTAACATTTGTTTTCAATTACCACATATATGCCGAGGAGTTCCAAGTATTTCTTCCTGTCTGAAATTCTTCCCCATGACCCATATCTGATTCCATTGCCCCGTACACAACCTCTCTCTTGACCTGAAGGCACTCCTAACATTTAACAGGCTCAAAGCTAAATCCACTGCCCTCCAGTGTAAACTTCTTTTATCTCTTATATTCTTGATTTATGCTCTTAGCGTCTTGTTAGAATAGGAATTGGCTTTTAACCAGCTAGATAAACATTTTTGCACCATGACTCACTATATACACACATAGTTATAACTTGAACATATGCTTCAAAAACAGTGCTGTGTTTTACTGTTGATTGCTCTCTGATATATAGTATATCTCTTTTTAAATAATGGCTGGCATATATATCTCTCTATTAATTTATTAATTTATTGGTTTGCCCCACCATTTGACCAAGTGTTATGTTTATCCCAGAAAATAGTTGAGGAAGTTGCACTCTGCCTTGACAGATCATTTCAATTCTCAAAGTAAAAGTTGCAGTCTGAAAATGGGCGCTATAACACTGCAACAGATAAATGTAGCCTTTGGGGATTTATTACCTGATGCTATCTTCTCCAGTCTGAGGCTAGCCTGTAGTCAGAACTTATATCATGCAGACACACCATCCATCTATCCATCCAGTCAGTTAACCAATATTTTCTGACTCTGAGTACAGTATCAGACATATTGTGAGCACTGAGAATTGAAAGGTAAACATCATGGTCTCTGCTCTGAGACTTGAAGTACAATGAGGAAACGTCATCTCCAAGAGAAGTCTACAAAAAGGGCTCATGCAACCACAAGACTGCATGACTTGAACTTGGTTGTCCAGATATGTTCTCAGGCAATGGTGGCCCGTGAACTGAACCTAAAAGAGGAGATGGGAGACCAGCATGGCAAAGCAGAAGCCAGACATTTAGGGAATGAACCCACCACTGCAGGGTGGCCAGGCAGTTTTGAGAAATGAAATGCTCACACAGTTGTCTGCTGGTGCTCCCAAGCCTTTGTTATTAGCTCTGCCTCCACTCAGTACTGTGCTTCCAGCAAACTGAATTTTTTCCCCCACCTGAGAGCCAAGCATAGCATCCTCTTGTGCTCCTGGTCTTCCCCAACACCCACCCCAGTGCCCTGTGGAGACCTTTTATCATGCTGAAGGAAACTAATTCTTCCTCTTTTCACCTTCCTCACTAGGCCAGGGGTGTCTCCAAAGGAGTCCCCAGCCTTTCATCTGCTGTGGGAAGGTGTAAGGTATGAAGCCTCTTGGGCAGATTCAAGGCGAAGCTACATGAATGAATGTATAAAAGACCTCTCAGGGCTGACCATTTGGTACTGTGTAACCAACTGGTGCGAAGACTATTTCTTCCACTCTCCACATGCCTCAGTTTCCTGTAGTTCTTTGTGTAGGGTTGGGGCCTCATGGGCTTTTTCCCACCTACTTTAGCATCTCTATGATTGTTGTTCAGCTTGTGATTGGATACTCATGTTGGTGAGACTTTATGGGTGTAGAGACTGGCATTACAGTCTCACAGCAAACTCCCGGGCTCTTACAGTCTTTCCATTCCCTCTTCTGCACTGATCCCTAATCAGGCCTTCCTTATGTGTCAGATTGTATCAGTCGGGATTTTGATTGACTGTAGTTTTCTGTAGTGATCTGTGTGTTGCAAAGAGAAGTTTTCATGATGACAGGTGAAAACACAGCACAGTTATCTGTGGATGTAAGGCAAGGATTTAGGATGTAACTAGGGATTTGACTGATTAAGTAATATGGCTGTTGCAGGTTCCCCCCCCCCAAGGATCCTTGACTTTATTAGCCCTGGATAGTTGCCTAGGTTTCCAGTACCGGGGATGAGTTTTCTAGTTGAGTGGGCATTAAGTTCGATTAGAGAGCTGTTGGTTACCACCAAGGTAATGTGTGCCACTACTGCGCTACTAGGGTTATTGTAATATGCTGGTCATTGTTGTGATTCCAGATGTTAATCTCTTAAAAACATACATGATAACTAAGGTTATATAGACTGAGAAGGATGTGCTTATATACTTAGGAATATATACACACATATATGTAACAACAATTAATGAAAAGAATCATGACTTTGAAAGAGATCAAGGAGAAATATGTGAGAAGGATTGAAGGAAGGGAAGGGAAGGGGGAAATGATATCATTGTATTAACTTCAAAAAAGAAATTAAAACTTTCCAAAAGACTTTTCAGCTCTTGTGACTTGTTAACCTTTGATGAGGGGTGCTTCAGATAGTATAAAGCTATTAACTTACGTAGGCGAGGACTCTCACATTCTGATAGTACAGATTCTATTTTCTTTTTCATATTTTATTCATAAAACACTGTTTTTGACTTTTAGGCAATATTCCTCTGCTTTCTAACATAGAAATGACTTGGCACTGAAACTTATTAGCTCATGAAAATAAAAATCTGGCCCCGAGACAAGCATATACACTTTCCATAGTGCATAGAGGCCTGCCCTGGCCTTCATCCACTCAACCCACCCTGCCTCTCACCCTCTGAAAAGGCTTGTGCTGGAATTCTTCTTTTCCTTTGTGAACAGTCTGCCCACTTTGCATTTCCTGAGCAAAGGCTCCAAGAATGTCTGCAAAAGAAATGGAGTCCAGGAATCCGATTGCCACGTCTGACATTAAATAACAGTCTTGTGTGGTTTCTTTCCTGTTAATTTTCATGTGAAAGCCATAATGTTTACCAATCTCCATGAAACAGAGCACTTACAAGGATGTGGGCCATGCCTAGGAAAAGGGTTTATTGATACAGGCATCATGGGAACATTGGCTGGACCACCAGGAAAGTTCTTTCTGCTGTAAGACTTACTCTGGCTGTACTTTGTTCCTAGAACATCCAGAGACATAAATGTGATGCACAGACTGTGTGTATGTTGCGGTTTAGCTGAATGTGCCTCTCCTTAGTTGTTAAAGTTTAGCATTGCTGGACTCCTTCATCATTCATGCAAAATTCAACCTGTGTGTGTGTGGGTGTGTGGGGTGCGTGTTGTATTTAACTTTGGTGTGGTGCCTGAAAACTTGGAAAAGTGCCTTCTGCAGAGACATTGTTATCAGAATTCCTTATGCAGTGCTCTTTCCCCTGCCCCCTTGTCTATGGTCTTCCCCCTCTCCACACAGCCCATCAAGTCTGTAATCTTGTAGATGTAGCTCTGTGGCAGTTTGAATGAGAACGGTACCCATGGCCTCATGTGCTTGCATGCTTGGTGCCAAGTATGTGGACTGCTTTGGGAAGATGAGCTCTTATTGGAGGAGGTGTGTACTAGGGGTGGACTTTGGGGGTTCAGAAGCCCATAGCATTGAGAGGTAGCTCCCTCTGCCTTGTGCTTGTGGATAAAAATGAAAGGTCTCAGCTATTCCCCAGCACCATGCCTTCCTGCCTGCTGCCATGTTCCCCATCACGAGGGTAACAGAGTCTCACCCCCTGACACCATAAGCTCCAGAAAAACACTTTCTTCTAAAAAACAAAAAAAGAAAAACACTTCTATCTCCGTGTCTTATCATAGCAATAGGAAAGTAACTAAGACAGGGTCTACGCTAGTATTTATGAATGTTTTCAAAATCAACCAACTGTAATTTCAAAGAAGAATTTTATCATCTCGTGGGCCGACTTAGCAATAAAGTGAGGACTCGAGTTCATGTATTTGGTACTGACTCGCCAGAGCAGGAATGTTTCTAAAACACTCACCGTGTGCACACAACCCTGGAACCTGAAATCCCCGGAGTGTTAACCATAGCTCTGTATCGCCTTCTTCTGTACCCAGCCCTCCCCCTTCCTCACAGTTTCCCAGCCTTGTCTCTCACTCTTCTCACCTGGTGGCTCTGCATGCTTGCCCAGGGTCATTTGACCGCAGCATCGTGCTCTGAATGCACCCTAGGCTGGGGGCTACAATCCAAAAAGCCACTGCATCCCCGAGTCAGCGCAATCTTTTGTGGTACTTACCTAGTATGATTTCTCTATTGGCAGCCATGGACTATTCTCCACACAGACGAGGCAGGTGCTGCCATCGCTCTCTGCTTTATAATGAGGAAGGCGGTGCCCTCTGAGGCGCCTCCTCACCCATGTTTACCTGGCAAGAAGGTAGAGGAGCGAGGATATAAGCCCAGCGAGCTTGTACTCAAGGCTCTTAACTTTTCAGTTGGACATGTTACATCTGAGGTGCTGAGCTTCGCTATGATCATTAAGAGGAATGAAGGCTCCCTCAAGGTCAATATGGGAGCCCCAGCTATCCTTCAGGTCCCTTTGCAACAGCAAATGCAGATGGGGAGGAAGTGGAAATAAAAATAGAAAGAAAAAAAAATGGAGAGACTGTGCCCATCAAAGAGTATTTTGACAAGAAGAAACTGTAAACCACAGTGGTTAAAGCTGAAGGGTCCTGGAAGAGTGTGAACGTCAAACCGTCTTGAATTTTGGAACATCATGTTGCTGAGACGGAGGACATTAGGGGAAGCAGGGACAGCACTCCCTCAACAGGAGCAATACACAGTGACAGTGTAGGGTGGGACAAGCGCCCAGGGGAGTCGTGAGGGGCACCAGCATGCATTGCAAGGTCCCGTGGAGAGGACTTTGCACTGTGACTCTTCACCCACACACTGGGCTTGAGGCAGAACCGCAGACCTGACTTGCCACCTTCAACTGCGTTTGTAAGAAACATGGGGATTCCCCTTGGGTGACTCTTTAACTGGCTTGGCTTTTGTTGAAATGCAAACCATGGCTGATGGTAATGGGGAGACATCTGGAGGTTCTTACTGCACAGTGTACTGGCTTCTGCACTTGAGAATTCTGAGTGCTTTGGAAATCATGTCTGTTTTCACAATTTCCTGTTCTTTACTAGGTTCTTGGAACACCAAATGAGGACACGTGGCCTGGAGTTCATTCTTTACCACATTTCAAGCCAGGTATGTTTTATTAACTGTAAATGCTAAGCTCTTCCTGTGTGTAAAAGGCGACTACATAAATGTCCGTGTTCAAGCCACGTGCAACCTTGATATAGTCCATTTACCTGGGCTGCTGTGTACTTTATGTGTTATTGGAGTTGTCCTTGTGTTTGCACAATTCATTAAGAAAAAAAAAACAGTTCACTGCCCCTCTACCATGAGAGAATTTCACCACATGGTCTATGTTTGATTTCCCAGGATCAGTGGTTTTCATCCTGTGGGTTGAGACCCCCTTTAGCAAAGCCCTAGCTCCAAAAATATTTACATTACAGTTCATAACAGTAGCAAAATTACAGCTATGAAGTAGCAATGAAAATAGCTTTATAGTTGTGGGTCACCACAATATGGGGTATGGAATTAAAGAGTCTCACCATCAGGAAGGCTGAGAACCACTAGATGAGCTTACAGTACATAATTTCATTATCAGTTAAACATGTCTTCCTGCTTATAAAAGCAAAACTTATCTGGAGAGATGGCAAAACAATTGTAAAGTGTATGCTGCATTAGTGTAAGAACCTGTGTCCAAACTCTTAGCATCCAGGGTATGGTGGTATGTCTAATCCTAGGCCTAGGTAATAGAGAAAGGCAGATCACTGGGTACGTGCTGACTGGTTAAGTCTACCTAAATCTGTGCACTCCAGATTCAGTGAGAAACCTTATCTCAAAAAATAAGATAGAGAAATTGAAGAAGAGACCCAATATCAATATAATCAACACATACACACGCACACACACACACACACACACACACACACACACCTACACCACAGGAGCAAAACTGGAATACAACTCATACCACTACTTTTAATAATACTTATAAAATGTAATAAATTATAAAAAAGAAAACACATTTTCCTTTCTTTAATAATACAAGTAATATGTGGACAAATGATTTGAGTCTAATTATAAAAATTCTCCTGATTCTCTAATTGTATAGAATTTGGTATTTCAATGGAAATTATTTAAGCCTAAAACTTAAATAATTTCAATGGAAATTATTTAAGCCTAAAGCCTTTGAGAATGTCTTATTTCTAAAATAAGTTGTTATCTCCTCATTCACCAGTAGATGGCAGTCATGAAACTTGAAAATCTGAACCCATATGCTTAATTTTTTATGGAAGAAATAAAAGATCTGCTTTTGGAAATTGAATAAAACCAAGAAAAATAATTCTCCTGTTGTGTTCCTTTTTGAGTAACAAAACATGGTGCATGAAATGTAGATTGACCATGGAGTTTCCAAAGGAATTTCAAGGAGGTTCTGATAGTCACTGCCCTATCAGAGGCAGGGCTGTGAGTAATTTCACTGAGGGAAGCCAAGTGTCTTCTGTGTCTCCTCTTTGGAGACTCCAGGAATAAATTACCAGTTTCAAAGAATGACTGACTTGGGAACTATTTTTATTCTTCATTATTTTTCTTCTGAAAGTGTACAGTGTGATGAGAATTCTTTTATCTTCTTTAGAAGCCCCAAGGGTCTCTGTACTTCTACTGAAAATTATAAATGAGTTCTATGTTCGGAAAAAAATCTAGAAACACAGCAATTTATTATAATAGACCTTTAATTTTAATTAAGCAAGAAGAATCTTGTAACTAGTGTACTTATTCCTAGTAGAGTTTTTAGGCAAGAAGATAGCTCTTTATAAGCACTATGGGGCTGTAAGGTGTAACAATCTTGTTAGGATATAAAATTTTAAGATTCCAAGAAACAAAATAGAGGAACCTGAGAAGTTAGACTTTAGCTCACTGGCAGAAAAATGTCCTAGCATTTACCAAAATAAACAAGCAAATAATATTTTTAATGAATAAAGTTATATACATAAAGGACCAATTAAGATAGTCGTTTCACCTACCAAATGCCTTGACTAGAAAATATGAAGTAAGTTCTCTATTTCTGTGTTCTTGGACCTTCTCTTTCTTCCTCTGGACACACACAAGCACTTAATGGTTTCCAGTAGAACAGATTAACTTAGCAGCTTGTGAACTTCAGGAGCCGGAGAACTATGTGTGCTCTGTACACATCCAACATTCAAAACTTAGTGGTGCTCGGAGTTATACTGAATATTTACAAAAGTGGTCTCATTCATGAGACTCCTCCGGTAGAAATGTATAAATGAGAATGAACATAGTAAATGTTGTGTGAGCGCTGCAGCAGACGCAGCCGGCATTACATTGGGGGTCCAGAAGAGCAATACCTCTGGATGGGGTAAGGCTCGAGTAGCAGAGACATGATTATAAACCGAGAGGAGACTGATCCCTTTCACAGAGCCCAGCCAGACCGTCAGGGAGTCTTAGTCTCCGGCTCCGCAGCCCTTATTCTCCAAGGGAAGAAACCACGTATCCCAAAGGACACTAGCAGTTTAGGGGTCCCTTGTCACACCCTGCTCCTTACCTCCATATTCTATCCCCAAACAGAGCTGTGGAGATTCTAAAAGAGGGAGAAAGCTACAAGAGCATACTTTCTTTAATTCAAAAGCATAGTGGTGTGTGTATGTGTGTGTGTGAGCGTGCACGCGTGGACATCAGAGGGTAACTTGCATATATTAGATCTTTCTTTCCACCACTTGGGTTGTAGGGATTGAACTCGGGTCAGCAGCCTTGATGGCAAACCCCTCTACCCACTGAGCCATCTCCTTGGCTCTTTTCTTCAGCAGAATAAATTTAGTCATTTCGAAAAATGGCCATACCACAGTGTAAAGCTCCCTCTCCTCTCTCTCCCATCTGCCTGCTTCCCCAGAAACCACTGCCCTCCCCCACACCAGGCTCCTTCTCTGAGACATTAGCTGCTTGTGTTTCTCGCCTGTATGTAAATACAACACATTATGAATATATATTATTTTCCTACACAAACTACAATCGTGTCTTGCTTTTCTCACTAGTGTATCCTGTAGATCTCTATGTGTCACTGTGTAGAAGTCAGTGGGCTCTCCTGTTGTCTCTGCTACAGTTTCCTGCTGCACAGATTCAACCTCTAACTGTGCACATTTGGGCTAGCGCACAGTATTTCACTATTAGAAGTATCAATGCGGTCACAGCTATATCTAAGCAGTTAATAGAGCAAAATAGAGTTAAAGAGTCAACACGCATAAACAGTTGTCATTTTGACACGTTTGTCAGTCTAAAGCATGGCCCCTCTTGCCTTTGCGTTGGCAATTCATGGGATGTTTCCCCCACAGTCTTCTCCACTCTAGAGAGTGTGTCCAGACTCAACCAATCAACTGCCGAAAGGAATCTCACTCTAATGGCAGTTTGTATGCTTCCTCTAAAGCGAGGCTAGGAGTCTTTTTACCTGTTTCAACTTTTCCTCTACTGTGAACTATTTATGGCTTTTGCTCAGTTTCCAATTGAAAGGTGTAATCTTTGTCAGCTCCCTATTAATTTCTAAGAGTTTTGATAATTTAGAGTAGTTTCTTTTACCAGTGAAGCCCTTGCTTCACTAGATTTGAACTGCTTAAGAGTATTATTATATTTTTATTATCTTTATTTCCAAACGTGTTGCCTAGAAAATACTACACACTGAAATTAGCCAGACATGAGGACTGTGCCATTCACTGAATATGGTTAGAATAGCTATTCTAAACAGATGCTTTGGAAATTCCTGACATCAAACTTTATACCTTCACTACTGAAACATTTTTATATGCTTAAAGACCTAAAATCCCATGAGAGAATTAGAACAAGATAAACAATTACGTTGTATCCACATTGGTAACTGATTTTCATTACCTGCATTTGCTTCTTCCTCACTGTGCCCTAATATTTAGTCTCCCTTGTTCTCTTATCCATACATTATACTCTGTCTACATGCACATGTTTATGCATATTCTTGTATTATTAGCTAGATTATATGTGGTTTATTTTCTTTCTGATATTGTGTTACCTCGCTTAATATTACACATTCTGTAAAGTGGAATACTATTCATTCATATATACATATGTGTGGATATATATTATAGATAGATAGATAGATAACAGATATATATGCCAATTTTTGACCGGCAGCTAGGCTGATTCCTGTTATCTTTGCATTGAACAGAGCAGCAGTAACCATGGGTTTCACACATCTATAGGAGAATATGTAGTTCTCTGGGAAGCTGCTTAGGTGTGAAATAGTACCGTAACATGAGGTGGTTTGATTTTTAATTTTCTGGGAAATCTTTAAACTGACTCCCACAATGACTAATGACTTTGCACCTCCATATAAGGGTCCTGAAGTGACCACTGGCACTTTAGAAACCCCACAGCTATAATGACCTCAGAGACCACTAGAACCAAAGCTCCCGGCTCTCACAGGACACTGAGCACTCTAGAGCTGAAGCTTGGGCCCTGAACTGGCTTTTGAAGCCAATAGACCAGAGTCCTGGTCACAAAGCGCTGCCTGGTCCTCCAGACTTCCTAGACCCTCTCCAATTTAAAGCAAACTTGAACATAGTCCTTACTGTTATGTCTTTTCTGAATTGCCTCAAGGGAAAAACAGCAGAACAGTACAGGCATGGTTTCTTAATACCAAATCCTAATTCACACACACACACACACACACACTTTGTGTTTGTATTCATATAGCAGAAAACATTTCAAAGTGTTTGTTTACTGTTGTGTTCTAGGTCATACATAAATCTGGACATCTCTTGGAGAAAATGTCTTGTCTGTATTCTTAAAATATATACAAAATCCCTGACCCAAGTCTGTACAAATGGCTTCAGACCCAAGCAGCAGGCAGACTCCATGAATGCTTCTTCCCCTCCGGCTCTTAAGTCCCCCCAACAAAGGGGTATTCAGCACTGGCTTACTGATTAGTTATTATTCAGAAGCTCAGACAGGAAGACACTGCAAAGCTCAAGGCGGAAACAACACTGCCAGCCTGGAAACAAAGAGAAGTAATGAAATTTCAAATAAAATAGCCCTATTTTCCAAAATCAAGCAAGCGGCAGGACCTATCTAAAATGGTTACATCATTTCTCTGGGAAAGTTAATCAGCCAAATGAGAGAGACTGTTCAATTGAGGAAACTTTGAGGAAGATAGGGCTCCTCCTGTGAATAAGATAAGATAAAGAAAGAAAAATTTACCAGTGAAGAGGAAAAGGCGAAGGGTGGTGGTGTTTTGAAGATATTACGCCCAGACCAAGCATGCAGACACACTGGCCTCAGGATCAGCATTTACATGTGTATTGGTTATACTTGATGTTTGTAATGAAGTGGGAAATCTCTCCTCAGTCCTGCGTAGGCACAGACAGGGCTTCTTGAATAGATCCATGCTTCATTTTTCAAAGAGAGAAATAAGTGATTTTGGAAGTATACTACCTTTGTAGGTTACCATTACTTTAAAAAAGTTTTACTACCTTATCTCACTTGATATTCACAATGAGTCTAAATTACTATATTATCTTCCTAACATCAGAGTCCTATTTTACAGATGAGGGAACTCCCATCTCTGAGCCCCAACCCTAGTATCTATCAGAAAGAGGACTTGCCAGTTTTAGCTAGAGCTGGGAGGGTCAACTCCCAGGCTCCTGCCTGCCACAGCTTCCTAAAGAGCGGTCTTCCAGCAAGCATCCTTCACTGCCCCTCACCTGCTCAATGGGGCGTCTGTAGGCCCTCCACACCTGCTCTTATATTAAGCTGTAGATTCCAAAAAATGTTTCAGATGATTTGCGTTCCAATATCTTTCTTGAAAAGTGATACAATTAATCCTTTCACCAGGATGAGGAGTACGGACCAGCACTGCCCTAGGACAACAGGTTCAGACCACGACTGTTTCAGGACAACAGATAAGGACCAGGACTGTCCTAGAGTGATTGGTCCTTCTACATATTGCCTATTCCAAAGCATCTTTAGCGACATAGCATATAGGGTTAAGGATACAGACTCCAGAGCCAGACAAGCATGTTGTCAGCACTGGTTGTAAGTGTGAGTTTGACATCTCGCATAACAAACTGTCCCCAACCAATGCTGAGGTTGCAGTCTTCAGTACCTGGGATAGGAAATGCCACTTTGGTCCTTTCCACAGCCAAGGAAGTCTAGGCCATTGGCTTAGGCAGCCCCTGTGTGTTCTAGAGTCTTTTATAAGGTCTCTGGAAAGCTTTGGAGGCAGCAAGAATTCCTGCTGGGTGGGACATCATGCCTGGAGATGAGAGAGAGGCCATCTTGCTGTTGTAATGCTCCCTTCACAGACACTTCTACGTGCAGAGGCACCCCCTAATTGCAGAGACACCCCTAGTTACAGAGAGACCCCTACTTGCAGAGACATCCCTGCTTGCAGAGGTTTGCAGAGATTCCTCCTTTACTCTTCAAAAGAGATGGCGTCTGTTCCGTCTAGCCCATTGACTTCTATGGAAATTAAATGCAAAAACACCTTTATCATGATTAATTCTACCTACTTTCAACATGACTGAGGTAGATAATTTAATTGATATGTTTTTATTTTTGTATAATATATATCATAGTTTTAGCTTTAAAGGGTTTAATGGCTCTAAACCAATGTTTCCATTACAATCTTCTGTCTTCAGTTTGCCAGTTCCTTCCCCATTTGCTTTATTTGCTTTGCTTCAGGATCTGTCTCTCTCACTGGACAGCAACCATCAAAGATTAGATCTATGTCACTGTGTGACGACTGGGACAATGATTTACCATATGTGAGTAAAAGGATCAAGGGAGATGGGAAATGAGGAAAGTACCTGCTACACCAGCACAAGGACCTGAGTTCAGATCCCCAGAGTCTACCAATGCACCACTGATGGTGGTGCATGCTGATAACTCTATCCTCGGTAGGAGGAAACTCACAGAGAGAGGTATCTGAAGTATGCACATACATGTGAATGTGTACCTGCATCCACACATACAAAGACACATACAAAAACCACACATGTGCACATATTCACAGACACACACACACATACACATGGCTTAGCACAAGAATTATTGTGCAGCAGTTTTGGTCCTTGTGTCCAGTTGCATGGCTGAAAGGCTTACTGATGTACGTTTGGCATTTTCAGGGCTCTAACCCTGACCCACCCCCTGTGGCAACCAAACGCTGTGTAATTAGTAAATGTACGCGTTACATGAGCTTTTTAAAAGATCTGCTAGCAGACAATAATTATACATGATGATTGAGTTCAGTTTGACTTTTCCATACACACATACAATGTTTTTGATCAAATTTCCCCCCACCCTCATTTATCTCTCTCACAGTACACCCCCTATGCGTGTGTGTGTGGGGGGGGGGTAGGGGGGTGCACGCACGCATGTGCGAGACCGTAAGTTTGTGTTTCCCAAAGTGTTAATTTTAGTAGGATAGACAACATAGCAATGTCTACACTACTGTAGAAAAAAACGTCTCCTCCCTCTGATAGCAACCGTTTACTTCCTGGAGCTGCTAGGGAAAGAATGGGGATTATATGAACTTTGAAGAGAGGAGGAAGTTAAAAACAGAAGTGTCAGGAAGGACAGTGTTACTGGAGGTCTGATAGGTGTAAGTTGGAGAGTGGAATGGTAAGCCAGAGGAGAGTCTGCTCAGCCAGAAGTAACTGTGCTTTGCTTCCGTGCTGAGGAGTCTGCACTGTTAGTGGGTGTTCTCCAGGAGCTAGAGAAACAGCTGTCACCCAGGCAGACCAACCTAAGAGGCTCACAAGCCAGGGAGAGCACAGAAAATGACAAATGCCAAGTCCCAAGTGTGGCTGCAGACATGTGAGCCACCACAGGGAAGCAGCAAGACACTGTAGAGGCCCAGGCTTCGGGAGGCCATGGGGGAGGAGTTGAGATCCCATTTGAACTGTGATTGGTCCTTTCTGCCTGCAGCCCTGGGGGTGAGAGTGTCTGTAAAAGTCAGGCTTGACTCAGAGGGAAATTATTGTCATCCCAGTGAACAGTGACATCACAGACACAGGGACATTCTCCGCCCTGTGTCTGTCGATGGATGAGGATTTGACATGCTGTGTCAGGGGTTTAGCCAGTGACATAAAAGCAAATAGAAAGAAGCTGGGTATCTATCGTGTTAAGCGCTGAAGGAGCATCATCTCCAGTAGCAGATGCTGTGTGCAGCAGTCAGTGTGCAGAACACAGGCTGTGTGTACTCGCATCCTCCAGTCTGCTTAAAGAGTTTCTCACTCACTTCCACCAGTAAGGTCAACAGTGGTGGAAACCAATAGAATGTCTCCAAAGTATCAGGAACCATGAAATACATTCTCAAGGGAAAGGGAGCTTTTTCAAAGAGGATTGCTTAATCTTGAATTTCAAAGAAACAAGTTCCACTCGCCCTGGGCCTGGGAATTTTACAATTTTCAGCCTCAGTGTTATTCACACTTCACCTCACCGGAGTGAATACACAGTGTTGGTTACCACAGAAAGTCCTTGCCTGCTGTCTACTGCGCGATGTGTATGATTTGATTACTGTCATCATTAAGAAGAAAAGTTTTAACTTTTACCTTGAATATATAGATCCGAATTAAGTGCAGTAGGGTGTGGTGGCACAGGTCTTCATCCCAGCACTCAGGAGGCAGGAGCAGGCAGATCTCTGAGTTTGAGACCAGCCTGGCCTACATTTGATTAAGTTGTTATATGCCAGGAGCATTACAGTAAACTAGCTGGCCACTCTTTCTGTCTTTAGTTTCTTGATGTGTTGCATTCATCCTGTTCACAAACAAATGCCAACAAGTGCCTTAGTAGGAATCCACACTGTAATAATGCCTTCATAACTCCTGAATCTAACCTTTTAGCCATGTCCTTTCCAAAAGAGAAAGGCAGGAGCAAAAAGATGGACGCCTCAGCTGTGGGCGCATTTCAAGTCTCCACTAAGGCAATACCACTGATACTGCAGTGTGAACACAGGCCCAGTGGAGGACTAAAGTGTCTCACTCATAAAAACAGAAGGGTGTAATTATTGGCTCACTGTTAATCCATTCCCCTCTTCTTGGTCTCCTGGCTAAGAGTAACAACTTCATTCTGCTATAGTTTAAAATCTTCGTTAGACTGTTGCCTTAGGTCTCCTTTAAGACAAATGCACACTATGCAATAGTAATTATTGAGGTGGAAAGATGGGTAAGTATGGGGCAGGAGAGATGGCTCAGCAGTTAAGAGCACTAACAGCTCTTCTGAAGGTCCTGAGTTCAAATCCCAGAAACCACGTGGTGGTTCACAGCCATCCATAATGAGATCTGACCCCCTCTTTTGGTATGTCTGAAGACAGCTAGTGTACATATAATAATAAGTAAATCTTTGGGCTGGAGCGAGCAGGGCAGGAGCAAGTAGAGGTCCTAAGTTCAATTCCCAGCAACCACATGATGGCTCACAACCATCTGTACAGCTACAGTGTACGCATGTATTGTCTTAGTCAGGGTTTCTATTCCTGCACAAACATCATGACCAAGAAGCAAGTTGGGGAGGAAAGGGTTTATTCTGCTTACACTTCCGTGTTGCAATTCATCACTAAAGTAAGTCAGGACTGGAACTCAAGCAGGTCAGAAAGAAGGAGCTGATGCAGAGGCCATGGAGGGATGTTTCTTACTGGCTTGCTTCCCCTGGCTTGCTCAGCCTGCTCTCATATAGAACCCAAGAGCACCAGCCCAAAGGTGGTACCACCCACAAGGGACCCTCCCCACCTGACACACGAAACTAGCCAGTACAATTGACCCCTTGTCAACTTGACACACAAACACATCACTATTAAGCCTCAACCCTTACTTTCTTATTCATCCCCAAGATCTAAATTACTTTAAAAGTCCCACAGTCTTTACATATTAAAAGTTCAATCACCTTAAAATGTCCATTATCTTTAAAATTCAAAGTCTTTTAAAAGTTCAAAGTCTTTTAACTGTGGGCTCCACTAAAATACTTTCTTCCTTCAAGAGGGAAACATATCAGGGCACAGTCACAACCAAAAGCAAAACTCGAACTCCAAATGTCCAATGTCTGGGATCCAACTCATGATCTTCTGGGCTCCTCCAAGGGCTTGGGTCACTTCTCCAGCTCTGCCTTTGTAGCACACAGCTTGTCTTTTAGGCTCCAGCTGCCTGTACTCCACTGCTGCTGCTGTTCTTGGTGGTCATCACATGGTACTGGCATGGTACTCCAAAATGCTGCTATCTTCCACTGTAATAAGGCTTCACCAATAGCCTCTCATAGGTTCTCATCAGGGTGATAAGCCTCTGCTCCTATGCATGACCCCTTCAAGTCCTGAGCCATCAATTGCAACTGAGGCTGCACCTTCACCAATGGCCTTCCGTGGCCTTTCACTGTGCCAAGAGCCTCAGCTGCTCTTCATGACCCCTTCATGCCTTCAAAACCAGTACCATCTGGGTGACTCTTACACAGTACCAAGTCCAGCCACAGCACAAAACACAACTGTGGCTATCTCTGGAACACACTCTCTGTGCTCTCAGAAAACCCTTCCAAGAAGATTTCATCTCAGTGATGCTGGTCTCTTCTTAATCACCGCTAATTTCTTAGCTCCAGCTAACCAGCATCAATAGTCCCAGTAACACAAAGGTTTGCGTTAGTGGTTCTGGTATCTTGTTACTCACAACTAATTCTTCAGCCCCAGCTAACCAAAACCACAGAATCTTCACAATCAAAACATGGCCACTGTAAGAGTCTTTAATCTTCCCTCTGAAATTTCACAAGCCAGGCCTCCATCTTCTGCACTGTTCTTAACATTGTCTTCCAAGCTCCTACAGAACTTTCCACTGAGCTCTTAATATTCTAATGGCTTTTCTAGCTCAAAGTTCCAAAGTCCTCCCCAAAACATGGTCAGGTTGTCACAGGAATAACCCCACTACGCTGGTACCAATTTGTCTTAGTCAGGGTTTCTATTCCTGCACAAACATCATGACCAAGAAGCAAGTTGGGGAGGAAAGGGTTTATTGAGCTTACACTTCCACGTTGCAGTTCATCACTAAAGGAAGTCAGGACTGGAACTCAAGCAGGTCAGGAAGCAGGAGCTGATGCAGAGGCCATGGAGGGATGTTTCTTACTGGCTTGCTTCCCCTGGCTTGCTCAGCCTGCTCTCTTATAGAACCCAAGAATACAGCGCAGAGATGGTACCACCCACAAGGGGCCCTCCCCACTTGATCACTAATTGAGAAAACGCCCCACAACTGGATCTCATGGAGGCACCTCCCCAACTGAAACTCCTTTCTCTGTGATAACTCCAGCCTGTGTCAAGTTGACACACGAAACCAGCCAGTGCATGTATGTAAAATAAATAAATACATCTTACAAACAAAGCAGGCTAAGTGGGTAAAATATTCACCCTGCAAGCATGAAAACCAGAGTTCATATCTCCAGAAGCCAAGCTGCGTGTGCCTGTAACTACTCCTATAGGAAGACAGGAACTACAGACAGAAAAAATTCCCAGAAACTCATAGCTTCACAGACAGGTATAAGAGAACGCTGCTGCGACAAACAGGATGTTACAGATAAGGAAAGTAGGCGGGGTTGTTTATATTCAGGTTATCTGCTACCCCTGAAGGAGTTTTGACCTGGCTCTGTGACTTCAAGTCTCTCACAACCAAGGCATAACCATTATTGTAGTAACTGGAGCCTAGACCTCAACTCTGGACAGTGTGCCTTCATAGCCCAGCACTGTCTGGGAGCTGTATGCTATGCCCAGGTTCTCCAGTGTCTGTGCCTCAGTTTCCACCTGTGTGCAATGCAGGGCCATTCCCTGCTCAGCCTTGCTTTGGGTAATGTTTGTATTTGGAGGCTGCACGGGAGGCCAGAGCATCCCCCACTCTTTGGTAACAAGAGACTGGAGCATATAGTTCCACTAGACCGTATCACAGCCTCAGGTAATACAGTGTGTGCCTCTCTGTTTATAAGATGAAGAGGTTAACCTCTCCACGCCCCCAGCACTACTGTAGTCCTCTGGACCGTGGGTGTCACCACTCCAGCCGCTTTCCACAAGGGTGGAGACATCAACTTTCGTTCTCTCTCCTTCGTTTAGACGAGTTGTAAGTTTGATACTGTAGAGAGTCCACTCTGAAACTTTCATAAATGCTCTCTAGAAGAATCGCCTGGTGGAGGGACAGGTGTTCTGTCTTGTGAGTGCGGAGGAAGTATAGATGGCTGGGACACCTCCTCTAGAGATGTTCCTGAGCCCACGTGCATATGTATACCATTGAAGATGGAAATGTTGAATGAACAGAGTGCTTGAGTCTAGAAGCTTCTGCTGACTCGATAGAGCAGAGCATTGGGAACTGGAGCATGACTGTGGTAGCCAGGGGCATGCTGAGGTCGGCGGGTGCTTTCTCAGCACTTTAACCTAGTCCTCTGGGGAGCAATGACAGGAACTATAGTCCTGGTTCAGGACTTCAGGACGCCTGTGTCATGTAAAAGTCTGTCAGTGCTCCTGCTGGGGAATCTATCAACTCACAAACAAGGTGTATTGGGGATTTCAAGTGGTTTATAAAGATGAGCATCACAGTTACACAGCAGAGGCAGTGAGTCTAGAAGGCCCACTGTAATCACTGTGGCATTTTGGCATTTGCACAACTGAAGTCTTCAGAGTTTGGAAGCCACCGACCTTTTCTCTGCAATGTACTCTTTTCTGGGGTATGTGAATTTCTTTATATGTGTGTTTCAAGGACTGTCGGATCTGGCTTTGAAAATAGCTGTCTCAGAACCCTAAGAGGAATGTCTTGCTTGGCTTTCCTAATACTTACCAAAACATAAAATAGTCATTTTTTTGATTCTCGTGAACATTTTTCAGTATGGTTTTCTTCTGAGAAGGCCCGGCGTGTTGCTTTGTGTGTTTGCCTGTGGGCTATTTGCCCCCGAACCTTGTTTGTTCCCTGCTGTAGTGGTGCCACCTGGCACAGGGTAGACAAAGTGTTTGTGGAATGAGCGAGAGAGTGGGCGGGTCCTTGTGACTTCTACCCGAAATGATTGGAGGATAGTATCTGTTATGTAAACACACTATTAGGGTGCTTGCTTGGAATATAAGCACAGAGAGTTACTGAGTTACGCTATGCTAAGCTATGCTAATTATTCACTCAGAAAGCAGGTTTTCTCCAAAGAAGCAATCCCAAGAAAGTGCTGGCTTGCTCCACACCTCTGTGCCTCTGCCAGATGAGAGGGGGCCTCTGGGACGGCCATGGTGCTTTGTGTATGTTCACTTTATTTTATAGCTGAGAAAATGCACTCACTATAATGTAAAGAAATTATAAATTCAAATTGCAGCAAACAGCACATAACATGTGCTTAGCCATGTGCTAAAGAATGACTAGCACAAACTGGGCATGACACTTCCGGAGGACCCTGCTATACCTCTCCTGGGCATATACCCAAAGGATTCCCCAACATGCAATAAAGACACATGCTCCATTATGTTCATAGCAGCCTTATTTATAATAGCCAGAAGCTGGAAAGAACCCAGATGTCCCTCATAGGAGGAATGGATACAGAAAATGTGGTATATTTACACAATGGAATACTACTCAGCAATTAAAAACAACGAATTCACAAAATTTCTAGGCAAATGGTTTGATCTGGAAAATATCATCCTAAGCGAGGTAACCCAATCACAAAAAAATACACATGGAATGCAATCTCTGATAAGTGGATATTAGTTAGCCCAGAAGTCCTGAATACCCAAGGCACAAATCGCATAACAAATGACTCCCATGAAGAAGTATGGAGAGGGTCCTGATCCTGGAAAGGATTGATCTAGCGTTGGAGGGGAATATAAGGACAGAGAAAAAGGAGAGAGGTGATTGGAGAATGGGTGGAGAGAAGAAGGTTTATGGGACATATGGGGAGGGGGGATCCGAGAAAGGGGAAATCATTTGGAATGTAAACAAAGAATACAGAAAATAAAAATATTTAAAAAAGAAGAAGAAAAGAATGACTAGAACAACAGACAGGTTGTAGTTTGTGCACTGTTTCTAATTCCTGAGATTATAATATCCTTGGTCCCTTTTCCTGTCTTCAGACCCTCTCACACACCACCCCCTGCTCTCTTTCAAATTCATGGCCTTTTTATTTCCTGTTTTCTTGGTGTTTAATTGCCTTTGGTTTTTTTCCCCTTTATATTTAATTGGGATATATATATATATATCCCAAGTTGCAGTGCACAGGTACTGGGTTTGAGGGAAATCCTTTCCAGTCTTCTGTCCCGGAGTCATGACACCTAGCAAGTAATTTCTCCTCTGCAGGCTCTTCCCCTTGGTCTCCTGCTGTGCTGCAATCTTCCTTGGTAGTGTCCCTCAACAAGAGAAGGTGAAAGTCAGCCTGCAGGTTTAAATTAATTGTGCTTCTTGGTGAAGCTGACTTAGCCAGTGCTTTAAAGACACTCCAAACCCCTAGTTTAAACATGATTGGGAAGAGAGAGCTAACATGACCGACGCAAATACCGGTGCATTCAACTGAAGGTGAACAGGGCAGAACATGCTGATGAAAATACTCGAATAATCTGATGCCATTAGGTGTACAAGTAGTTTACAGTTTGTCATAAAATATGCTAGTTTCTGATTCTGGGCATTCATTTAACTATATTTTTGTTTCTAGATACTAGATATGCTTGCTCTTAAAGCTGTGTATCTAGCTAGACAGGAAGATCTGGGGTGCAGGAAATACTGTGTGTTCCTGGTTCCTACAGATACTTGTTTATCTAGTCCTCATGTGGAAAGGGATACCACTGTTTAGTCACTCTGACTTTGGGGCCTTTGTCTGTGTCCATATATGCACGTTTCCCACTCAGAGTCTATAATTTTGCCTGTGGACACATGGGTATGAATTTGTAATTTTGCATGTGGACACATGGGTGTGAATCAGTAATTTTGCATGTGGAAACATGGGTGTGAATCTGTAATTTTGCATGTGCACACATGGGTGTGAATTTGCAATTTTGCATGTGTATACGTGGGCGTGAGCTGTAGTCAGTTCTGTATGGCCTGTGCATCAGCTGACACATAGGCCGATGTGTACGGAATATTAGCTGACAGAATTGAGATTTGATGTGGATGGTGATACACATGTAACGGTGTAGCTTCAATATTTTCATTCTTTACTCCCATATCATATGATCCATTTTATTTCCACCGTGTCTCTTATACATAGCTAAAAATGACATTTCTAAAAAATTCTATTAGCATATCTTGTCAAGCTTTAAATGGAGGCATTACTTAGAACTAATATTTATGTGTAGTCATTAATTAAATGTAAGAATAATAATTTACTTGTAAATGCAAGGTTGTGTTGGTTTTATCTCTAATAGACTTCTTGTTCTTCTTAAATGATACAAATTACTCAAATTGCTTTGGAGGGACTACAAAGTTAGAAGAATTCAATTTGTTCTACAAGGACATTTGATGTAATTAAATTTTGAAATATTTCTTGCTTTTCAAATATCAGACTTTAGATAATACTTTTCTAAAAACTTTAGCAAAGAACTCTTATTCCCATTTCTCCCTGCCTTGTCATTTCAGTCTTAGACATAGAATAATCCTTTCATCAGCTCTGCCACCCTAGCTGCCTGAATTTCACTGTGCCTTACAATGCTGTCCATGTCAATCAGAAATTATACATCCTATTAAAATGAATAGATCCTGTTAAGGAGCACAATTCAGAACAATGGATGTCTACAGTTAGGTAGATGGCTCTCTCTCTCTCTCTCTCTCTCTCTCTCTCTCTCTCTCTCACACACACACACACACACACACACCACTGTAATGTAATATAATCTCTGGTTTCTGTTCTCTTTTTCTACACCTGTGACTATAATATCCTGTCAGATGTGCCTACTTGAGTAAGAACTCAGAAACTCTATGACCACAACAAGTTACCTTTTGGGTCATTACAGAAATGTAAACTTATTCTCAGAGCACTAGTTACACTGTGCATGAAATTCCAATGCATCCTAATCTGGAAAGTGAAGAACAGTCCGGGGCCTTGATGCCTCCCTGCCTGTAGAACCACCATGCCATGCATCAATATACTTCCCTGGCCTTCCCTTCAGAGTCTTTTCAGGTTCTGATCCCTGTTCCCACTGCATTCACTCGCAGGCAGCTGTGGTCTCAATGGAATGGCCAGAGTGCTCTTTAAAAGCTAAAAGGCACGGACCGGATTTGCCCCTCTGCTCCTTCTTCAGCATTCTTCACTTCAGCTGTCTTCACCTCCAGCCTTCCATGCTCCTCCCTGAAATGCCAGGTCCTTGCAGGCAGAAAACCTTTCTATTTGGTTCCCTCCAGTCCCAAGACGTCTTTCTTTCTGCTGACTTTCCATATACTTAGAGAGTGGAAAAGCAGTTTATGTAAGACAAATGCTAATAAGAAAATGATGCTCTTTACAGAAAACATGAGGTACTTTGGTTATGGAATGGGTGGGTGGATGAGACGGTGGCTAGCTGACTGGCTGTGTGGATGAATGGATGAGTGGGTGTATGTACGTATGAGTGGTGAGTAGGTGGAAAATGGATGCATGTATGGTGGGGTGGGGATATGTGTGTGT
This sequence comes from Apodemus sylvaticus, assembly GCF_947179515.1. Lineage (NCBI taxonomy): Eukaryota > Metazoa > Chordata > Mammalia > Rodentia > Muridae > Apodemus > Apodemus sylvaticus. Next base: position 22,883,370 of record NC_067473.1, read on the forward strand.
GGTGTTAATGAATGGATGGGTGAGTGTGAATGCATGTATGTAAGCATGTATTTATATATGAGTGGATAGGTGGATTGATGGCTAGATGGGGAGTGTATGTATGTGTGAATGGGTGGATGGATGGACAGATGGACAGAAGGACAGATAGATGACTGCATAGTGTTTCCAGTTACTCCTTTCCAAGCACACTGTGCTTTAGATAGGAAACTGTGTTTTTCATTTCGTTTATTTGCTTTTCTAATCTTATAGTATTCTCAGTCACGAAGTATCCCGTAACAAAATCAATATAAATCACTGAGATTTCCTCCATCATAGCGTATAAGTTATAGCAGACAGTTCTGGTAAGACAGTACTGAGAAAGGCATCAACTGACGTTCAGCTGAATCATCTTCAATATGAATCATTAAAAAGAAACCAGTCGGTTTGGAAAAATGAATTGTGTGGCGATCCTGAAGGATGCTCATGTGAGCAGAGCCTGAGGAGCAAACATTGCCCGCCATCCTTTTCCATCGAGATTTCCAAAGGGAGCAAGCACGCTTGGGGGTTCCGTGTTTTGCTTAGAACTGGCCTGCCTCCATCACCGAGGCCGAGTGCCTTCCTGCGTGCCGCCCAGCTCTCGCTCCTCTGCTGCTGTTTCAGACACACCTGCAGCTTGCTCTGTTTCTTGGCGTTGGTGTTGGTGGCAGTCAGTGACAGCACTGGCTTTTAACTGTCCATCTTTCTGGAATGAGAGGAAATTAAGATCCGTGAGGAACAATGTCTTTCCTGCTCCGCCCCCTCCTGTATTCTGAGCTTCAAAGCCATCTGTGGAAGGTGTCGGGGCTGGAGAATAATGAAAACATTCAAAGTTCATCTTGATAACATTTTCTTACTTTCGGTCAGGCTCCACTGTGCATATTTTTGGTTATCAGTGAGCTAAGATGCATGTTATGTAACTGTTCAAATGAATGAGGGGCATCTAATTCACAACAGCATGGAATTCTTCCCACTGTTCACACCTATTCTTTCTGTCTCTACCTGATCACTATAGGAGCCTCATATTGTAGAGACTCACTTTGAAATCTTTTTTTATGTAAAGTAGTTGCTTAATCATTTCATAGCAATTTGAAAACAAATCGCCTTATGATTTAACAGTAGGCAATTAACATAAATGAACTCAAATAACAGTTAACATAATTTCAAGAGCAGTTACTTTTGTAAAAGCTTTTGTAAAACATACTTGACACCTTATATAGTTATTTACTAATACATTTAATAATCAACTAAGAAAGCGTGAGGAATTTGGTATCATCTACACTTATATAAGGAAGTTGCTGTTCATATAAGACAAATGCTAACAAGAAAAAGATGCTTTTTAAAGAAACCATGACTTACTGTGGCTGGGATGAACAGATGAACATGGTAGAACCTGGACTCTGGTGTATGTTAAACCTTAGTGTAGTGTAAAGGAGTAATTTCAAAGTAGTGGAGAATGATTGATAACACTTGGTGACTAACACACCTAACATCACTCTTTGTCATCTCTGAACCCACAAATGAAGAACCATGCTCTGCAATATTAGAAATTGAGCTACATCCACATACACTTAAATTTATATCCATGTGCACACAGCCATCTTTGTTTAACTATAGTAATGTTTTGAGAAATGGTTAGGTAATTTTTGTTGTAATTCTTGTCGATATGTGACCATCATGGAGTGTTCTAACACAGGCCGGGATAGTATGGCTTTGCACACCTGAGCTCTGTGGTTATAGCTTATTGCTGCTAGACTCATCCTGTCCCAGCATGCTGCCTTGCTGATCACTGTAGATGATTATAACACAAGACTTCTGTATCTAAATATAAATACTTATACATATGTATAAGCACAGAAAATACTACAAAAATAAAATATGAAACGTAATAAATGATTCAACTGTGTGGAACTCTTATGCTGACTGGAGCTCGCCAGACTGAAGTTTGCTCCACGTGAGTCCGTTGAGTGGAGAGTGCGTGTGCAGCAGATGGCGTGGAAGTCCACTCCACTACTGTGCACTACAATACTCTGCATGTAATCTCCATTCTTCAACAATAAATTGACTTAGCTTAAAGCTTTTTTTTTAATGCATGTGAGTACATGGTCACTGTCCTCAGAGACACCAGAAGAGGGCATCTGGTCCCATTACAAATGGTTGTGAGCCACCATGAGGCTGCTGGGACTTGAACTTAGGACCTCTGGGAAAGCAGTCAGTGCTCTTAACCTCTTAACTGCTGAGCCATCTCTCCAGCCCCCAGCTTAAAGCATTTATACTTAAATTTTTTTAATGTTTAGACTCTTGTAATAATACTTAAGATATAAGATATATACTTATGATAAAAATATGTTAAGGCTTTTTTTTCTGGTTCTTTTGTTTTCTTTTGTTTGTAATAGAAGTCTCATGGGTCCTGGGCTGGCATTGAAATCAGTAACCGAAAATGAATTTGAACTACTTATCCTCCTGCCTCCATCCCCCACTGCTGGGATTACAGGCCCGGGTAATGCAGTGCTGAGGTTTGAAGCACTGTTTTGTACCATCCGGTATCCTCAGCTACCTATCAGCTTTTGTGTATTTACTTTATTTAAAAACATTTGCAGGAGCATCAGTTAAGGGGGCGTGGGCTGCACACCTTTAATCCCAGCACTCACGAAGCAGAGACAGGTGGATCTCTGTGAGTTCTAGGCCAGCCAGGGCTGAGTAGAGAGAATCCGTCTCAAAAAATAAAACAAACCATAAACATTTGTGTGTGTGTGTGTGTGTGTGTGTGTGTGTGTGTGTATGCTTATGGAAGCCAGAAATGTTCCTCAGTAAGAACTACTTTTTTTTTTTTGAGATATCATTATTTCTCTCTGGCCTGTAGCTCACCAACTAGACTAGATCAATCAGCCAGTTAACTTCAGAAATCTGCCTGTCTCTGCCACCCTACTGAAGAAATTGCAGTTCTGGGCCACCACACCCAGCTTTTCATATATGGGTTCTGGGAATCATCTCATTGGCCCTAAAAATCATCTATTCTTATTTTGATCCTTTTCAAATGTTTCTTTTACAAACTAAACATGACCGCTAACGTGGCACTACACAGTGTCAGGGCCATCAATATAGTGGTCTGCAGTACCATATCCTGTCCCACTGGAAGATCTTCAGGGGTGATAACACGCAGTAAGCCTATGACACATGCCTGGGATACTTCTGTCCTAATTACAGCTTCTACTGTTTGTGTTGAAATATCAACAACCAAAAGCAACTGGGAAGGAAAGGGTTTATTTCACTTTACACTTCTAGGGAATAGTCTATCCGTGAGAAGAGTCAGGTCAGGAGTTCGGTCAGGGCAGAAACTGATGCAGAGGCCATGGAGGAGTTCTGCTTACTGGTTTCTTCCTCAAGCCTTGCTCAGCCTGCTCTCCTGTATGCTTTGCACCTTTGCAATGTGGCCACCAGCAATGGGCCCAGCCCTCCCACCTCTTTGTTTTTTTAATTGAATATAATCTTTATTTACGTTTCAAATGCTAAAACCTTTCCTGGTTTCCCCCTCCCCCAAAACCCTCAACCCCTCCTCCCACCCCTGCCTCCAATTATATGCCCCTCCACCTGACCCTCTCCCACCTCCCCCCCCCCCCGCCTCGATTTCCCTTTGATGGAGCATCTATTGAGCCTTCATAGGACCAAGGACCTCTCCTCCCACTGATTGATGCCTGCCAAGGCCTTCCTCTGTCACATTTTTGGCTGGAACCATGTGTACCCCTTGATTGAAGGTTTAGTTCCTGGTAGCCCTGGGGTGTCTGGGTGCCCAAAATCATTTTGTTCTTCCCATGGGGCTGTAAACCCCTTCAGCTCCTCCAGTTCTCCCTCCAATTCCTCCACTGGGGATCCCACGCCCAGTCCAATGGTTGGCTGCCAGCATCTGCCTCTGTATGTGAAAGGCTCTGGCAGGGCCCCTCGGGAGACAACCATGACAGGCTCCTTTCCGTATGCACTTCTTGTCATCCATAATAGTGTCAGGGTTTGGTGACTGTTTATAGGATGAATCCCTAGGTAGGGCAGTCTCTGGGTGGCCTTTCCTTCAGTCTGCTCCACACTTTGTCTCCATTATTGCTCGAGTGTTTTGTTCCCTTTCTCAGAGGAACCAAAGCACCCCCACTTCAGTCTGCCTCCTTCGTGAGGTTCCTCCCTCCCACCTCAATCACTAATTAAGATAATGCATCACAGGCTTGCCTACAGGCCTGTCTGGTAGTATCATTTTCTCATGAGTGTCTACCTCCCCAAATGTCTCTACCTTGTGTCAAGTTTCTATAAATCTAGCCAACACAATTTCCTGAAGAAAGATACTCCCACAGGGCTTGGGAAGAGGGGCAAAGGGGAGGGAGAACTCTAAAGTAACCATTGAAAGTATGCTATTGTAAATAGATAGACTAATAACAGTTATTACTATCATTGTCCAGAATTATTTTGTGTAATATGTATGCAGTATTTTATGAACTGGTAGTACAGTTGGTTTGTGTGCACCAATGTCATCACAAGCACATGCGTGATAGGTATGATATTACCTATGATATTACAGCTATGATACTATGATATACTATGATATTACTATGATATTACATTGTCAGGTAACAGGAAATTTTTTACCTGTATCATAAGTGGATAAGACCACTGTTGATTACATGTGTACACAATCCATTCTTGACCAAACTCATCATTATTCATTCCTGACTCTCTGTGTCTTTGGGACAACTTGACTTACCCATACAAGCATCTCTGAACTGATAAAGAACTGATGCCCACAATTACAACTAGTACCAGCTGGTATGTAAAATGTGTGGAGTAGTGGCTGGGAAATATATGAAAGGATAGCAACAGCTAGTCCCGAAAAGCATGGAAGAGAGGAGCTGCTCTCATTCACTGTTGTGGGAAATGAATAGTGCTTCAGCTTCTATGAAAATATGAGTCAGGAGCCCCACACGACAAGCAGCCATATACAATGTGTCTAACCAGTGAGACTTCCCTTTAGGGAGACAAGGTGCTGCAGTGGACCCACTGAAGAATCACGTGTAACTTGACTTTGAGCATGTGTTAGTACCATGTATCACAAGCTAGGAGAGCCAACATTACTACATTTGGTCAAAGATATTGTCATATAAACAGCCGTCAAGTTTCCCTTGACCGGTGTCCTGATATTCATCTGTAGATACATACATTTCTGAGAATATATTTTGTGTTTATTATTTTTTAATAAATAGTAGACAAACTAGGTTATGAAAGAAATTACCCTCAGTCAGACAGCTGTATTTCATGTTTTCAATGTTATGTTCTTCCTGTTTTACTATTTATTAACTGCTTGATCTAAAGAGCAGGATCCTTCTATGCCTGTATCTAACTGTGGTCAAGTCAAACAGTATCTAGTGAAAGGGCTGAATTTTCTTGAGTGTGGTGGTGCCAGGTGTGATCCCCACACTTGGAGAACACAGGGAGGAGTCCTGCAAGCTCAAGAACAGTCCCAGGGTTGCATCGAGAGGCTGTCTTTAAAAGCAAGTTATATATTTGATACTTAGATTGCTTATCACTTTTCTTTTTTTTATTTCAGAACGCTTTACCGTGTACAGCTCTAAAAGCCTTAGACAAGCATGGAATAAGTAAGTCTTTACACAGATACTTCTCTCTCTCTCTCTCTCTCTCTCTCTCTCTCTCTCTCTCTCTCTCTCTCTCTCTCTCTTCTGCAACTAGCAGCAGGGTTTCATTCACTGTTGCTGCTACTCATCCATTCATTAATCCCCTTCTGCATACCATTGATTCATTAAGCCCCTTCTGCATACCATCTAACATGCTGAGAGCCAACAGGAAGTATGGGCTCAGGTTCTGAGAACTATTGCACTGTGTGAGAATGGTAAATTCTGGAAACTACTGTGGCCCACCTTAGAACCAAATTTTATGAAACATTTTAGCATTGGTACAGTAACACAGAATATACCATAGTAACTGACTTTCTAACAAATGGCATTGACTACCATTACTGAATGATAAAAATGGACGTTTCTTCACTTGAAGTCTAAATACTCCTCCCCTCTCCCCCCAATTTCTTCCATTTTATCTGATCTTACAAAATACTTTTATTTATTGTATAAAGGTTTTGTATCATGGTTAAAAAGGTTGCTACAAGGTCCTGACAATCTTAATTTAATCCCCAGAACCCATATAGAGGGAGAAGGAGAGAGAATTGACTTCATAAAGTTGCCCCCTGACCCCACATGCAGGTAGAGGTCCACACATGCCCACAGACAGGGTAATAACAAGCACATGAAATATATTGATTGGTTTGAAACTTGACAGAATAGGAAAATTTGGGCTTTGCAAGTCATCCAAGAGTCTTCATTGCAGACCAACCTGTGAGCGGAACCCTGGACACTGGAAAACAGGGCAAGGCACCCCTTGGTTTTCTCAGCACATTTCAGACACCACACTGAAAGCAACCTAACTGCATCTCCTTCAAGTCTCATTCCTTCTAATACGTTCTCTGTAGAGAATCTGCTGTAACAATCTTACAATGTATTGTTGCGACGGTTTAGTTTTTGGCACTGACAATAAAAAAAATAAGCAGCATTTTGTTCAAGAATGTTTTTGATCAACGCTGTCAGCCGAGATGGTAGACAGGCGACAGCGAGAAACTCCCAGAATGATTATATTATGTTCTGTACTAATTTGAAGGATTTAAGCATTTTTAAAATTAATTGTGTTCTTAGAAGAATGACTGGAATGATCACTTTTCTCTACTACAAAGCTTTTTAAAAATAATGCATGTGGTTCCTTTTAATTATTAGGATCTGTTCACTGTACGAGGCAATGAATTCCACGATACTTTTCTCATTTACCCTCTTCATATTTCATGGCTAGTTAAAGCTTTGTTGCATGTGCATTTACATACCGCCTTTTCTTTACCTCTCCCCGTGTTGAGGGACACCAGGTTCGGTGTAACTTGGCTGGTATGAACCTTGCCATGCTCTTCTCGGTGTCTCGGTTCAACGAGTGTCTCCATAGTGAGCTCACAGAGGTTCTGCTGCCTGTGTTCCCAAGGGCAGTGTAGCTGGATCTTTGGTTAGTTGTTTTCACCATGTAAAGGGTCCGTTCCCTGGGAGGCACACCCTCTGCAGGCTACATTCCAAATCAGTCCTGTTGTGGGAAGACGGGGCCATGGGTGGACTGGAAACCATCAAACTAACAAAATATGTTAAAATCAGAAAGATAAATATTGCGTGTTTTCTGTTTACACAGAATCTAGGTTTCACACACATACATGAGCATACCTGTACACATGCATGCACACACAAACATGTGAATGATATGGCAGTAGCATAGTGTGACTATTCAGAAAGAAAAAGGACTACTATCTGGGTGAAATAGGAAAGGATAACATAACTGCGTAGGATAAGCAATGATGCATTTTAATGAAAACATGAAATCCAGTCTCTTTGTACAATGCATATATGCCAATAATAACCATTTTTACCTTGTAGATTTTTTTTAATTTGTAGAAGTTAATAAACTGAAGCAATCACTGAATTCTCTTGTACTGTAGTAATGGATTCAAAATAATTTCCAAGAATTCAATTTATTTGGATTATATTTGATGATATGCTAACTCCCCCCCCCAAAAAAATAGGTTGCCATTAATTAAGGCACAAAATTAAGTAACAATATTTAAAAAGTTAAAGCTCAAAATTAAGTAACAATACCTTTAAAGGTAGCATTATCATAGCTGTGGAAGCTTGGGTGGGGGGTGGGGGGTTGTTAGCCTGCCAAAGAGTATGGGGATTTCTTGAGCCAGAGAACCTTCAATCTAAATAGCTATCAGATAATCCAGTCCACTTGGGAACCACATCTGCCCTAGCTCACAACAGTGGAAAAACTCAGCTGATTTTACTTGTATCAGTAACCATGAGCATGATTTTACCTCCTGATATATTTATATAATATTCGATAATAACCGAGCAATGGTAGAGGATATAAAAAGATGCAGTAAATATCCAAACTGAAAAACCTAATATAATGAAAAGTATCAGTTTAAGAATAGTGATTCTTTCCTCATACTGAAAGTGCATGATCCAGGAAATCTGGGGCTAAATGGAGATAAATCTGAATTTCATAAAAATACGTCCTATGTTTTAACTGTTCCAAATAGTCCATTTTATTTCACTGGAATTATGAAGAGTCATGCTATTTCTCTTGTAAATCTCTCCATTTATAGTTGTCTGACATTGGCACGTCTGTGCAATTCACCAAGAATTTCAGCCACTTTAAAAGGTCTTTTATTATTTTGGCTGTAGAAGAAGCCTTAGTACACATTCTCCAACAAAGTGAAGGGTGAGATTCCAAGAACGCGTTTGCTTTGGAACTCTTTAACAGCTGAACGAGTTGGGAGATTTGAAAGTTTTTGAAATGAGAACTAAAGGCAAACCACTAAGTCAAAGAGGACACATCTTGACGTACAGCTCATGGCTGGGAAAGCGAGGCCCACGCACATCGGATGGGGTCAGGTCAGGCTCGTCCCTGCCCCTCCCCTGAAGTGCTGGTCCTGCATGCAATGCTTGTGTTCATTAAGCACAACTGATTGTCCCTAAGAATGTGTATAGTTGGTATTTGTAAATGTGCAGTAAATACCAAGGTCATGATGACGCTACCTATGGGCATGGAAACAAAAAAAAAAAAAAAACCAGAAAAGGATAAATACTTCTCGCTGTGTTTCTATAGCCTAACAGAGCCATAAGCCCAGTTTTGGAAATTTGAGAAATTGCCCAAAATTGAGGTTTTGAGCTTTCCTTGAATATTTTAACCCAATTTGAAGTTTAACCTTCAGAACATATTTTAAAGATGGCCTGCTAGATAGCTGTACTATACACGCATAAAGTATGGTGGAGGAAGTAGTGTTTGGAAGAGCAGTCTTTCCTTTTGTATATTTATGTTAGAGGGACTCTACTATTTTTTGTTGTTGTTGTTGTTGTTGTTGTTGTGGTGGTGGTGGTGGTGGTACCTGATGTGTATCATTAGGATTTAAATCAGCACCTTCTCAGGAGGCAGAAAGATCATCTTTTCCATTCTGCCATGTTCGAAGTTGATTTAGAATTACCTCACAAAGCAATATAAGTAAGTAGGTTAGAGATGGACATTTCCTGGCCAGCGTAGCAATACGATAGCGGTAAGAACACGATCGATACACTAGGGGGAGCAGTTGAATCAGCCAGATCCTAAAGTCAACCACTTGCACATTTTGCTCACTGTTGATGACTTTTGTTATAATTCTATTTACTTCAAAGTAGCGGTTTTAATTTATTTAGTGCCTGGAGAGTTCCCTTCATAATATTTTCAAGAAAATTATTCTCTGCATCATTGATTGGCTTTGGGGTGGAGGAGTATGGGGTGATCAGCTCTAAAGCCGACATTTTGGAATCACATCCTCTCCTAATGTGAGGATGGCTGCGATTACCAGCTGCCTGTTTCTGCAGATTTCAATACAGCAATAGATGGATGCGTGGAGCCTAGTTTCTCACCACATTCTGTTCCCTTGAAAATGTCATTTTCAACATGTCAGCAAACAGCTGTCGTGTTTGGTCTTGGGCATGCATAAATGGTATGGTTTCCAGGCCCGAGAGCTCCCTGCTTGCTCAAACACAGGCCAGAGCAGATCCCGGGACATTTGTTTTCATAATAATGAATCGTTAGTTCGCCTCCTCAAAGCATTGTGTGGGTATGCGTTAGGCAGATCCAGTAAACCTCTTGGCACCTAGGAGTTTGCAGACAGGGAGTCCTGAGAGGAAACTGGGAGAGGAGCCAAAAATCAGAGATGTTGTGTGGGTCCTGGAAGGTGTCCTAGAGCTTCCAAAACCATGTAGAATTAGAGTGTCTGAAAACATACAGTTGGGACATGATCGGCGACAAAGAGAAATAGCTGAAGGGTTTTCCAATTACTGATCAATAATAGCAATATGGAAACAGGGTGAGAGACGAATAATCAATGCAATTGAAAAATTACGGTTTGGGAAGTATTCCCCTGTGAGTCTCGTGAAAGGAACCCAGTTGTAGTAGTATACCTAGGAATAACTAGGTTTGATTTGTTCTTAGCACATCTTTGGGTAGAAAGATCCCCTCCACATCTGATATCCTCCTCTGTCTGGGCTCTCATGCAGCAGAAAGAGCAGGATAGAGTGGAAACCTGATTGTAATCATCGATGGAAAAAGAGTATGTTTCCAGGATTCTGAACACAGTCCGCCAGCTCACGCCTTCTTTGCAGCTCTGCTGCGGGAGTGTCCTGTTGTGGGAGGAAGGTTGGATCCAGAGCTGAGTGCAGGGAATGGCTCTGCCAGTCACCCACTCACTTCCTGCAAGTCAGACTCCTCACCTCCTCCGCAGGCTCTCACTGTCCTGAGGGATTTATCCCCTGTTATTTTATTTTGTGTCATAGCCGGGTTTCTTGTCCCTTTTATTTTTTAGGGTAGCAAAAAAAAAAAAAATCCATTGTCATTAACAGTTCGTGGCGGTGGTGAGGGCAGGCCCCATGCGGTTGGCTGCATGTCAGGTGACAGGTTTTGTTCTTCTGATGGACAGGAAATAGCCATCTTCTCTCTTGCTAATTGGCAGTATGTGCCAGGCTTGGGAGTTGGCAACAGTCAGTGTTTTTCATCCTTTGGATTACGTTTTGGCCTCTTCATCCAAAAGTACACAGGCTTCTGGTGTGGTTAATGCCATCCTTCTGCTGGGCAGCTCATTAAGGAGGAAAACCCAGCAGCAGTTTCTGAAGCAGCCCAGAGCTCCCAGGGGCAGGTAGGCTGCCAGGAGAGGCCCTTCCTCAACTGTGCCCTGAACAGAGTCCAACAGGGCAGTTCCGCTTCTGCCAACATGAAGTGGGCCGTCGTATTCTCTGACCATTGGACCCACGGACCAAGAATGACGTCTAAAAATGTTATTTCACATTTCTGGGAGGCAGAAATCTGGATGTCTCCAGCCTGTTCCTCTGCCCTGAGTTACAGAAGGCAAAATCACATACAGACCAGTTTTCTCTCTCCCTCTGTTGTAAGGTGGGTAGCCTTGGTCAGTGGTAAGGTCCGCCCACCATGGAAAGTAACCTGTCGATGGCCTTGAGGCAATCAGTAATAAACAGGGCACCACAGGAAGCCATTCTGTTTACATGGAGGTAAAGGATTCCCTGTGCAGCCGTGAGCCGTGGTGAGGCGAGCAAGCCCACCCCGAGCTAGCTCAGACATAATCCACTTTGCCTGCTTCAGAGTAGATACGTTCAAAATTATGCATGAGGGAGGACTCACTGTCTGTTCTTAGCGCAGAGTTTAAAGGAGATTGTGTTCAGGAAGCCTGCTAATAACCGCAGGAGTGACTTGACGTCTCTAATGCAGACACCAGCAGTACCCACTGTTGGAACCTTAGCTTGTCTGCTTTGGGAGCTCAGCGTCAGCCCAGTCTGAATATACTCGAATGATACGTAACGACTCACATACGGCTAGTGGCTACCGTCTCCAGGAACACAGTTGTACATCAATATGTGAAGTATTTGCTTTTCAAATGTCAACCAGGCTTGCACAAGCATGGATAGAATGTCTAAAAGACATTGCATTTTACACCTAGATGTCTGGAGATCTTCCTTGGTATACAAAACTCTGTGTGTGTGTGTGTGTGTGTGTGTGTGTGTGTGTGTGTGTATATATCAAGAATATATACATAACAAATATACATAATACATAATATGTGTATGCTATATATACACATATACACACATATGTATATGTAGTATACACATATTAAATATATCAAGCATATTTAATATTTTATTTTTATATTATTTTATTTATATTTATATGTATCGTTTGTATTATGTATGTATTTATGAATATATTTATCAAGTGTGTATATATATGTAAAATGTATATACTTATAAACACTCTGAGAAGGCAGTAGCTCTGGAGTGTAATGGATCTGCAGAGGAAGAGAATCAAAGAGAATCAAGAAGACACCCCTCCCCTCCCTCTTCCGACCGCAGACGCCATGCTGCTCCCTCCTAAGAGGCTCTGCCTATTGCCAGTGTCTCTTCCTTTCTCCTCCTTGTGTTCTCCGTCTCTCTCTCTTCTGTTGGGAACTGGTAGGGGTTGCACGCACAGTTCTCTACCTCTTTTGAACTCCCTGAAGGATTCACCTCTCTGCTGTTGTTCTGATCCCTTGATCTTCCTTCACTTCGCTCAGAAAATATGGCAGAAGCCAGATTCCTGCTCCCGCCGAGGAAATGCTATCGAAGGGGGCTCTATTTTCCAAATAAACTCCTAAATGGAGTGCAGGTCCCTCTGCATTGCACCCTCTGCGTACATATATTCACATGTAAGCCTTAGAGTGCTGAAAATTGCCACTTTTTATAATGTCACGCATAAGTAGAAACACTGATTTTTTTTTAAAAAAATTTTTTTAGAAACTCCTATAATTTGATCCCTTTCCTTAGCCCGTTTTTGCATACTTTTCTGTTGATGAGGAAATGTTTATGAATTTAGTGACTTTTCCACGTCCATATGATTAAGAGTGTGGAGAAAGATGATTTTAACCAGCAGCGTTACCCTTCGCCGTCGTTGGCACCTACACCACCCTAACTGGCTGTGGTAAAAGGAGGTAACCTCCTCACTGGGGGCCTTTCCAATGGAGCTTCTCAGGGCTCGTCTCCCACTTACCGAATGATCCACATTGATGTGGGTGTCTGCCGTGTGTGCATGGTCATCCTATACACCCAAGAATATGCAGTCAGCGCCTGCTATTAATAGGAACCAAGTGTGAGCAGAGAAGATGACGAAGGCTGCACTCTTGGCATGAATGACAAGAGACAGCCTGGAGCCAAGATCATCTTTGATGGTCTCCACCAAGCTCTGCTCTTAGATCCTCTGGGAGCCCTGTGATAGTCAGAAGCTCACGAATCTCTCTTGAGCTCTGCCACTGAAGACCTGACTATAAATGACCCAGTACCTCAACACCCTTAGTCCCTCACATACCCTGGTTGCCTCCCATCATGATTCTCAGTGCTCCTTGCCTTCCCCTGTCAGTCACTTTATTTCCGAGGAAACATTTTTATCTTGGCCGTGGACGCTGCTTTTCTACGGGTCCCCGGGCAGCTAGAGTGCCCTTCTGCCTTCCCAGGAGAGCAGGCTGAACTGCTTCAGCACCATTTTGTTTTTCTCATAAATACTTGTGCGAAAACAAGATCCCGTTTCCCCCATCAGTTCCTTCCTAAGAGTGATATGTTAACAAATAGCATTGTACATAATTAATGAAAAACTGTGATTTATCCTAAATCTTGAAACACATCTTTGAGACAGTTTTCCCAATTAGGCTGAAAGAAACCCATAGACAAATTGCTGTTACCAAGTTCAAATGTGGAGTAGATTTTTCCCCCCTATGGTGTCCTGAATGCCCAAAAAGAATGAGTGGCTTCAAGTCAGATGTAAAGATCCTGGGTGTCCACACTTGATCTGTCATTTCATCAGTAAAACTGAAAGGAATTGTTTCAAATGTTGAGAATGCAGAGGGAGGTGACTTATCTTTTGCAGCACAGAGAGTAAAGGCTGGGGGCGTGGCCTTGCTGCCTCTGTCTCGCTTGTGACCTTCTCTTCAAACACTGGGCCAATTCCATACCCTTAGGCATAAATCCAGAAATCGGTTTATCTATTAGGCTAATGATTTTATTAGTCGATTCTCTGTCTTTATCAACAACAATAATGTAATACATATACATGTACATGCACATACACATACACATGTACATATAGAAAACTTTCTAGTCCACTCATTTTTTGTTTTTGCCTAAGAGCATCTCTATATAATTTTCAGCAACTGCGTTGTAGAATGTCAGAACAGTTTGCTTTTGGTATGCAATTGATATTCTCTCTCTCTCTCTCTCTCTCTCTCTCTCTCTCTCTCTCTCTCTCTGTCTCTCTCTCTCTGTCTCTTGCTGTCTTGCTGTCTCTCTCTGTCTATCTATCTATTCATCATCTATTTATCCCTCTCTTCTCTCTTTGTCTCTCACTGTTTCACTGTCTGTCTCTGTCTGTCTCCCTTGCTCTCTCTGTCTCTGTCTCTGTCTCTGTCTCTGTCTCTCTCTCTCTCTCTCTCTCTCTCTGTGTGTGTGTGTGTGTGTGTGTGTGTGTGTGTGTTATTGCTCAGTCTGCAAACGGCATCTATGTGACAAGGATCACAATGGGAAGAGAGACTGACGCCTGTCCCTGTCCCTGTCGCACTGTTTTACTGACTGTCTTTGTGTATCTGTATATGAAATCTTTGCTAGTCCTCAGCTGCATTTAATCCCTCAAGACTTGATATACAAACATCGTGCCAAACAGAGAACTTCCCTTAAATTATTCAAATCTCCCCATAAGTGATTTCCCACTCTTCCTGAAGTGAAAAACATTTGATCATAAATTCAATTAAATCAGCTATCATCTTTGTGATGTTTGTCCAGATAAACCCTTTAGTGGCTGAACTAATAACTACACCAGCTGTGGGGCATGGAGAGAGGGAGAGAGGAGAGAGAGAGAGAGAGAGAGAGAGAGAGAGAGAGAGAGAGAGAGAGAGAGAGCAAAGAGGGGAGAGAGAGAGAGAGAGCAAAGAGGGGAGAGAAAGATATGAGAGGTGATGGAGAGAAGAGAGAAAAGGTGAGGCAGAGAGGAGAGAGGGTGAGAGAAAGAAAAAAGATGATGAAGAGGGAGGAGACAGAGAGAGAGAGAGAGAGAGAGAGACGGACAGACAGACAGAGACAGAGAGAGCAAGAGCGAGAGAGAGAGAGACAGACAGAGAGACAGAGAGAGAGAGAGTGAGAGAACAAGAGGAGAGAACATAAATATGTCATGGCTGTTGGAGAAGAATACATTCAAAGTAAAGAGGAAGGCCTGATCTCCTTTCCCATGCCAAACTGTAATGTGAGCTTAAAAGCTGAGACTGAGACTGAGGCTGAGTGTGTGGCTCTAGACTCATTTGTTTAATGCACTCATTTAGAGTTGAGTTCCCACTGACTGAGCTTTACATCAACACGACACTTTGGAGCTGTTAGTAACAGCTGTAGATCCACAGGGGCCACCCTTCCTCCTCTTTCTTCTGCACCCTGTCCTTCATATTTAACACACAGGCAGAAGGGCTGCTAGCATGCTTACAAGTTTCTTAAGAAAGATTCCATGGGACTATAGGGCTTCTTATGACTTGCCATACATACATCAGCTGAAGATTCAGGGTCTTTAAGCTGTAGGGTATATGTCGGTTGCTTCTTTTCTTGTTCCTAAAAGCTTGAAACATGCAGATACAACATGCAGAAAGGTAAGATTTTCCCTATCTTACCTTTACAAATGATTACAATTAACTTGCCTCCGTGAACCTTACACATGTGCCTGTAGGGGGCAGCATGCTCTGAAGAAACAACAAAACACTCCAGGGCAGCTGGTTAACTGTAAAATATGAGGTAAGTAGCTATTTTTCTCCTCTAACAAAATGGTTAGAATTTCTCCAATATAGAACCCAGATATCTGTTTGCTTAGATTGTTAGGTGTTATCAATAAATTTGGTGGTTTTAGGAATGGGTTCAGCTACTTTGGAAGCTATTTAATTAAGGGTCTTGTGAACTAATCCCCTAATGAATAAAGGAGCCAATCACTGGGTGAGTAGGCAGGATTTCCAGGTTGGATGGAAAGAGAGCGGAAGTAGGAGGGAGTCAGCTCTTTTTGGGACCAGGACAGGAGAGGAGTAAGATGTAGCCTTTAGAGTTTCCTAGTATCATGGCCATATCCACAAGGATTCACCTCCAGAGGGACCAGATTTCAATAAGGCTTACAAAATTAGGTTTTAGTTGTGTCCAGAGACCGAGTTACCATTGTTTCTGAACTAAGCTTGTACTAGGTTTTCCTTAGCAGTTCATTAGCTAGGTTCTAGAGAAAAAGGTACAGTGGCCAAGTGGCCAAACGTGGGTTTGCCTGAGGTGCTCCACAAAGGCCGTGGGGGATTTGAAGCACAGGATTAGCGTGGTAGCAACCCACCAGTGGGACCCTATCGAGCTGAGTGGAGAGATAGTGGAGTTCAGAGTCAATCTCCACTAGATAAAAACAGGGTGGCCATTGCCCACCAGTGTATGGCCGACCAGGGCAGAGGCACAAGCGCAGGAACGAACCAGTTCTACTTTTTTAATATTTCACTCAACAGTGTGTGTGTGTGTGTGTGTGTGTGTGTGTGTGTGTGTGTGTGTGTCTATGTGTGTCTGTGTCTGTGTTCTCTCATGCACATGAAGTCCGAGAATAACCTGTGGGAACTGATTTCCTGAGAACATCTGACTCCTAGGGATGGCGCTTAGGTCACCAAGCTTGGTGGCAGGCAACGTTATCTGCTGAGCCATTTTTCTTGCTAGTCCTCTGGATCTTTACTGTCATCTGGGAGTTGCGTTGTGATTTCTTATCTATATTAATTGTTAATTGTCCAATGAGTTAGCTCTTACCAAATTATTTCTAGGGAAGTATTATGGCTTAACAGAAATGCTACAGCCCAAAGTCCTCTTCTTACACTGTTAGAAGAGCCAGTCAAGTTTCTACATCTATAGATACAGTGGAGAAGAACAGTCCTATGACGCTGAGACCAACCCTGCCTTGGTTGGTGGTGATCGGCAGTGCCACATGGACCCGTACCTCACAGCACCAGGGACGCCTTGTCTGCAGCAGCTCACTTCATTCTGAAAACAACTTTCAAGTGTTTTCCTCACAGACATATCCCAAGCCCCTTTTATGAATTTTACTTTTTGCCTTCAATTATTTTATAGCCTCAAGAATGTATTCCTAATGAATTTCTCATTTACCCTGTTTAATATGGCAGGGCTAAGAGACACAGGACCTTACTGGGGGTTCAGAATATGAGAGTATTATCAATGGCCAGAATATAACATATTAATAAAGTAGCTTTTTAAAGAAATTATATTTTTTTATACTAACCTAGCTGGGGAGGTACAGTAATCAGGTAGGTAGTTTCCAAGGCGTCTCCATTGCACCTGGCACGTTCTCCACATTCAGAAGACTCAGTTGTGTAGCTTGTGGTAATTGGGCACTGAGTCCCATTTTCCTCAAGGTAAGCAGAGTGAATTTTGTTTCCCAGGCTTTCCATTGAACTCTTCTTTTATTAGCACCATTGCCAGGACTGTAGCTTTTCCTCAAAAGCACCAATTCTAGAGAGGTAATGAAGAATGAGGCCTGTTTAGTTACTATATATGGCCCTACTGTGTGTGACCCTATTGTGTGTGGCCCTGGAAAATAGTAAATGACACAAAAACCAATAAGGAAGTCTATTGTAGGCCATGACTATATCATGGCACATTTAGTTCAGTGTAGTTGTCACTGACTGTGCAAGCTTGAGAATACTTAGCAAGCACACTGCTCTTCTAGATGTGACCTTCAGGAGAGGTGGTTCTCAGACTGTGGGTCGAAATCCCACAGGGCTGGCGTATCAGATGCCAGGCAGATCAGATATTTACATTAGGATTCCTAACTGTAGCAAAGTCACAGTAGCAAAATAGCAAGGAAATACTTTTATGGCTGAGGGAGGTCACCATAATCTGAGGAACTGTAGGAAAGGTTGGCAGCATTAGGAAAATTGAGAAGCCCTGATCTAGAGTAACAGTAATAAAGTTGGGTGATTTCAGAAAGTTACTGGTTCATGAGGCCAAGCAAAGAGTGTAACGAAACAGAAGCCCATGAACCACCACCATACAAAGGTACCAGTAACAGAGCCCACCATACAGGGATATATATTGGTTGGAGGAAACCGTGATGACCGCAGTAAGGGTAGGGACCACGACAGGGGGACACTGGTCAGTGGACAAAGAGACCAGGCAGGGAATGGCCTCAAGGGTTTCAGTTAATCATCAGGAAATAAAAATGGGTTTTTCTTTAGTAATGTTGCTCTTTAATGTTTCTCTTAAGGAAATAACTAAGTAAGGAGTGTTGGCCAAAGATTCAATTCTCATGACTGTTTTGTAGATCCACATTTCAACAAAACGGACTTGGCCCTGAACTGTTAAGATTGCTCATCGGGTAAAGATGTCTGCAGCCAAGGTCCATCCTGGAGTCCACATGGTGGAAGGAGACAGCTGACTCTTAAAAGTTGTTTGCTGACCCCCCTCGTACCAAATAAATAAATAACACACAAAACGCACTTTTAAAGGCTTTATACTAACTTAACCAAGATTAAAGAGGGCAGGAACCTGGGTTTAGTATGCCATGACTTATGAGCCCAGGCAAATATCGTTCAGCATTGTTAGAATACTATGCATAAAGATACAAAAGCAATTTCTCTTAAGTTTCTAAAACTGAAAACAAAAGAAATTTTATGCATACTAACAGTCCTATTATAATGTTTTTGAACTATGAATGAACTATAACTTACAGGCTGAAGATAGGTGGTAGAATTTTGAGGGACTTAGTTTATAACTTGTAAAATTTTTTTTTTATTTCTGCCATTCATAAGGACGGTACCTCTTTAAACTACTTTAGTAGTTTGTTCAGGTGGCTGATGTGGGTTTGTAAAATAAATGTTAGAAATCAAATAGCTGGTTGATGGTCCAAGTGGCAACTTTGGGAGGTATTTACACACACACATGCAGAGAGAAAGACGAGAGGGGGAGAGGAGAGAACAGGAGAGGACAGGAGAGGACAGGAGAGGACAGGAGAGGACAAAAGAGGATAGGAGAGGATAGGAGAGGACATAAGAAGGACAGGAGAGGAGAGGAGAGAACAGGAGAGGACAGGAGAGGACAGAAGAAGGACAGGAGAGGACAGGAGAGAACAGGAGAGGACAGGAGAGGACAGGAGAGGACAGGAGAAGACAGGAGAAGACAGGAGAGGACAGGAGAAGACAGGAGAAGACAGGAGAGGACAGGAGAGGACAGGAGAGGACAGGAGAGGACAGGAGAGGACAGGAGAAGACAGGAGAAGACAGGAGAGGACAGGAGAGGACAGGAGAGGACAGGAGAGGACAGGAGATGACAGGAGAGGAGAGGCAAAGACAGACAGAGAGAAAGAGACAGAGACAATATATCTGTTCATCATTAACTACTCCACAGATCTTCCGTAATTATCAAGGAGCGCCACAGCTTTTATGGTGCTCCCACTGAGCCACAGATCTGCGTTTCTCACCCACCACTGTGTCACACCACACCACCAAGGACTGGCTGGTCTTGGTGACCAGTAGTGTTCAGTGGAAGTTGACTGAATATTAATTCTAACCTTAGGCTATAAAGAATTGTTTCTCCCTTGGACTCTATCTCTGCTCATTGTCTCTAGAAGAGCCGGATGCTCTGTCACAGGACCGGACCTGCAGAGAGGCCCAAAAAGGATCAAAGGTTTCTGACAAATTATGCTCCAGCATTTGGAAAGTTGGTAATACTTGTGACTTTGTTAAATAATAGTGAATAGCAATGGGGGAAGTTTACAGGCAAGTGCCAGGGGGATATATATCCTCAAAGGGGCACTATTTGTGGATAATCTATATTTGTGGCTTGAAGGTTGTTTTTTTTTTGAGTGGACATTTTCTTGTGGACTTGAGTCTAACTTCCTTTTGTTTAAAAAAAGATGTTAAAATGGAGATTGTGGAAACATGAAACGTATGTAGTTATTTGAAAACACAAAGAACTAAAACTATGTGTTCCAACCTCACAGAAGTAAATATATCTAACTGATAAAAAAAATATACCTGGGTTAAGATTGATAAGGGATCTGAATTTTCTTTCATGAGCTTCAGTATTTTCTAAATGTTTTAATGACCAGACCTTTTATATTATGACAGATAAGCTAAAATGTCAGTGACTCCTTTGGATGGTGTAGAGAGTAAGCGGCGGCCTTTGCGCTGCAGCGTGCTCTGTGCCTGCTGCTGCCGCCGATGATGATGATGGTGATGGTGATGGTGATGGTGATGGTGATGGTGATGATGATGATGATGGTGATGATGATGATGATGCAGTGTACCCAGGCTCTTTCTCCATAAGCCTCAGCTCCTCCCTCATCCGCAAAGTGAAATGACGGTGGCCATGGCAGGGGTGGCAAAGGTGTGGGATGAGATGGATGTGAAAAGCCTCTGCACGTGGGAAATGCTTCATACACATTCCCCATAATCTGCCTTCCTATGGTGCAGAACGGAACAAGGCTTCCATGCCCTACCTGGTTGGGTGTTATGTGATACTGCGTTAAGAACCGACAGTTACACGGGGAGTAAGCTCACTCTACAGTTGGAAGACACTGCTCTCAGAAAGCTGGATTGTAGAGTTCTTGTGGGAACAATGAATTATTTTTTAAAATATTTAATTTTATATATTCTTATGTTTGTACTTTTTCAGTGTGTTTGTGTGTGGGGGGGCAGCACACACACACACACACACACACACACACACACACGCAGAGGTCAGAAGAGGGCATCAGATTTCCCAGAGCTGGAGATACCGTGGGTTCTAAGTCATCTGTTGTAGATGCTGGGCCAGGAACTCTGGAAGAGCACGGAGCATAGCTCTAGAAGAGAAGCGATCTCTGAGCCTCCCGCCTCTCAGGGAACAAGTTCCAAAGTAGTCTGTCTGTCTTTCTGTCTTTCTTTCTTTCTCTCTCTCTCTCTCTCTCTCTCTCTCTCTCTCTCTCTCTCTCTCTCCCTCTCTCTCTCTCTCTCTCAAAGCATAAGGCCCTTGTGGAAAACAGTCTTAAAACAAATATTATTTTTAGACATAGACATAGTTCCTCCTTATTATAAAAGACTGTCACCTACTTTCAAATTCTACAGGCAGTGTCATAAGATGGTGAAGCTGAAATCTGCATCCCAAGCAAATAAATTGTTCTTTATTTGAGCTAATTTTCAGTAACTCTTTGACCCGTAATCTGATTTTTTTTCCTTTTCTTTTCTTTTCTTTCTTTTTTTTTTTTTTTTTTTTTTTTTTTTGTGGGACCAGTGTTTTTGGTGATGCTCCCATTTCAACCTTTTTAATACCTCAACAAACAAGGTGACATTGTTTAAGGGGTAGAGACACTGTCTTCGGTGTCACCATAAAATACCAATGTGTCTTCACCTTCAAGGTTTTTAATTCCATAGGATTTTTTACTGTCTTGGGCCGTGTCGCAACTGCGAGGGAATAATCTTGAAGAGAGACTTCCGTCAGGCACTCACTGCTCTCTGTCTCTTGTCTTCTTGTCGTACTCCAAGATTCACCGACGCTGATATAAATGCAGCGTGCCTACTTTAAGGGTGGCGGCCGTCAGACTGTGGCTGTTGCTTTCCTCTCACTCCATTTGGCTTAAGCCTGTAAACGGCATTAAGTGAAAAATCTGATATATTTGTTAGGGCGTTTATTGTATTGCAGAGTTATATTTTCAGTTCTTGGCGAAGGGTTTATTGAGAACATACACTTTGAAGAGGTTTTGTTCAGGATTAGAGAGTTTTTTCCTTCTCTTTGGGTGAAATAATATCCCACAAAATGGTGCCTTTCAGGAGCTATTATGAGCGCTGTTTACTGCGTGAGGGCATGCTGTTCCATTCTGGTAAGGCTGGTTTCCGCCTTCAGAAACTTCCTCTGCTGGTGAGATTTGTGACTTCCAGAACTTCAGAAGCAGCTACCATTGCTGTGCACTCTGTACCTCAGGCAGAAGTGCCATTAAGTCACACTGTTTCTGCAGACTTCGTACGGTGAAAATCTTCCTGCTGACCGTGTCATTTGAGCTAAATATTTATAGCTTGGTCTATCTGAAATAGAAGCCACATTCTAAAGTTCAATGTGGATTGATTTTTTTATATATATATATAAATGAAGATTTAGGTTTGAATTCTCAGCTCTATCTCTTATCATAAAAAATAAGAATTACCTCCTTCAGATGAAATAGTGCTTTAATCCACCACTTGAATTCACAAAAACTGGCTAATCCGGTGTAAATGCCAAGTGCATCATTTTGTTTAACATGTACTGGAAACTTCTTTTGCTTGAAGAACCTGTGAGCTAGGTAAAACAATAAGACATCTATAGTCCGTGGGAACAGGTCAAAGGTAAGGCCATGCCAGTCCTCTCAGCAGCTCTGAGAAGTAGGAGAAGGCCGTTAAGCCCAACCCTGATCTGTGTCCAGATGACGGAAGGGTTGTGAGTCCCTCGCCACCCTTGGGGTAACAGCGGAATTCCACATGGGGTAGGGCCATGTATCTATAAAGGTCTATTGTTTATGTCTCCATGTAGAGGTGGAGGATGACTCTAAGGAAAAAGCCTTGTCCAAAAAACATTAGTCTGATGCACATGTGAACTCACAGAGGCTGAGACAGCCTCACAGGACCCACACAAGTGCAGACCACACAAAATCCTGGAGGCAGAAGATGAAGCAGACAGAAACCCCACCATTATTACAGTCCATATCTGCCAAAAAAGGAAACAGTGATCAGCTCTCTCCAGGAGGGCATAACCAGGTACACAGGACCTAAGACATGTTGGGGATGGCACAGGATATGGTCATATATACTGTTTGGGGAAAAAATACCAAAAAAAAAGGACTAGAAATTTGGAAGCTTAGGACTGGAGAGATGGCTCAGAGGTTAAGAGCATTGCTTGCTCTGCCACAGGTCCTGAGTCCAATTCCCAACACCTCCATGGTGGCTCACAGTCATCTGTAGTGGGATCTGGCCCCCTCTTCTGGCCTGTAGGCCAAAAGGAGCTGTATACATAATAAATAAATATAAGAAACAAAAAGAAAGAAAAATAAAAAAAAATCCAGACAACAAATTTGGAAGCCAGTTCTGTTGCATACAGGCCTTTGGTCTTGAGCATCGTCTATGCCAACTTCTAAGTTTAGAATTTTCATTTAAGTGCTCTACAAGTATTAACTTTCTGGTTATAGGGTCTCTTGTATAAAATATATCTTCAGGAAATGTTTGTTTTTCATTTATGTTCTCCAGTCCAGGATTCAAAGCATCTTTCAGTGCTTCTGTTGTTAACTACATTGTTAAAATATTTAACAAAAAATTATAGGACCACACAGCAATTGGCCCTAAATCTTGGACTCTCCACTAAAACACCCTTGATACACATATACTAGCTGAGAGGTTTGTGTTGTCCTTTGAAAAAATATTAATGCTTAATAAGCTCTAACAAATGAAAGTATAACAAGATATATTATTTTGGTATTGTACATATAAAACTATACATTAAGTATATTTAAGTACTTTATATTATACTATACATACATGTATGTGATACATATTATACATATGTATTATATATAAAATATACACTATATATTATACTAGTGTATTATATATAATAATAATTAAACCACAATTCAATGAAGACACTTCCACTTGCATTGGAGAATTGGACCAGAAATTAAAATGGATTCCCTACAAAATCAATGTAAGAAAGTAGTTAATAGTTAACTATCATAAGTGGGTGGACCAACATGATCAACTTTTGTGTTAGCTAAGTAAAAATAACTTTAAATACAATAGGGCTCTTACTTAAAGTACTATGAAATGTGGCTCACAATTTTCACCATGTATATTTATTTAAACATTGAGAATATCAGTGGATTTCTGAAATGTAACTATGAGAATAGTTCTATACTTGTTCTTGGGAAAGGCTAGTATAATTATGTCATAGGATCACCAATTTTCAAATCTGTAGTGAACTTAAGCATTTGAAGACCCCCTTATTTTCCAAAAGAAAATGGTCATTTAAAAATCAAGACTATAGATTTTGGACTAAACTTTAATATTTTCCTTTGTCCAGCCCACTGTTCAGCAATTTAGCATAGCTTAGGAATGCTAATAGGATGTTTTAGGAAGTTTTGGTTCATGCGATCCCTGCTGAAGGATCATCAGGACTTTCTCTACACTTCCTTCAGAGAGAGCAGAGTGCAAGGGTCACCGTGTGCCAGGTACAGGCCACAGCTGGAGCTTATGCCCAGCATGTGAACTTACCCAGGTCTGGGGATTACTTTTCTGTCCATGTTAAGAATAGATTTTTTATGTTTTCAGACTGGACTTTCCATTATCAAATGTATGACAATAATGGTATTAACATTAGAGAAAGAATATCTCTATAGCAATGGAAATCATAATTAAAGGAAAAGAGAAATGTCTGAAATGTGTCTTTAAGAAATTAATATTTGCATATCTTTGTCTTTATTTTTCTTCCTTTCTTCCTTTCCTCCCCCTTTCCTTTCCTTCCCTCCCTCTTTTGTTTCCTTTCCTTTCCTTCCTTCCTTCTTTCTTTCCTTTTTTTCTTCATTCTCTGTTCTTTCCTTTCTTTTTTGATACAGTGAGTTTAAGTAGATTGCTTACATGAGTTGGGGATGAGAGTATATCTACAGAACATATACAACTAACCAGTGTGTCTACGTCATAGATAAAAATTACTCCCCCTGCCTTTGCTACCATAACCATTAACTTCAATCTATCAACCAGCAAACCAACCAATAAATGTTAAAAATGGAGGGGAATTGAACAATTCCATGAATGTGCTGTGGGGTTTCTCTGACCTTTCATATGCAGAGTCTCTCACTGAGCACCACCAAGGAAATAAAATGTGTGGTGAAAGAACAGGCTAAATTAACTTCACATGGCCAACTGTTGGTCCTAAATAGAGGACAGCTGAAAGAATTGATTTAGAAAGAGGAAGTCAGAGCACACGGAAATAGCATTTTAGTGATTATTACAGGGAAGGGGATGTAAAAATTACATGGATCATTTTTACTGAATAATTAAATTGGGAAGAGCATATATAGGTGTGTGTGTGTGTGTGTGTGTGTGTGTGTGTGTGTGTGTGTGTGTGTGTGTGCATGTGTGTGCCTGTGCGTGTGTATGCATGACTGATGACTGGGAGTTCTCTTTACTAACACTAAGAATTACCTGCAGTGCTACTGAAGGTACGTCCTTTTAAATTCACAGGCATGTCAAGAAGAGGAATGTCTAATAGGCCAAAGAATGAAGGAAGGAAGGAGACCAGAGTAACATAGTTGCCATTTCCAGAGTTATTGTCTAGAGTGGAAAACACTGCTGTAGAAAGATAGGACATAGGGCCTGAGCGTCCCCACACAGAATGAAGGCACTCAGAGCACAGGAGTGGGCTTCAGTGATATAGTTCAACTTAATCCATGGACTTGAGTTTTTATTTAAAAAAAACAAACAACCCTGCATCTAGAAAAGAGAACATGCAAGAAAGGTTTTTCTTTTTTTTTTTTCACTGAACCTTTTTTTTTAATTGAATATCTTCTTCATTTACATTGCCAATGGTAAAACCTTTCCCAATTTCTCCCCTCCCAAAAGCCCCCCTCCCCAACAATTCTCTACCCCTCCTCCCACCCCTTGCCTCCATGTATATGCCCCTCTACCTGACACACTTCCACCTCCTTCCACCCTGCCTCGTCCATTTCCCTTTGTTGGGGCCTCTATTGAGCCTTTACCTGACCAAAGACCACTCCTCCCACTGATGCCCAACAAGGCATTCCTCTGCCACAGTTTTAGCTGGAACCATGTGTACCCCTTGGTTGATGGTTCAGTCCCTGGGAGTCTTGGGGTGTCTGGGTGTCAGAAGTCATTGTTCTTCCCATGGGACTATAAACCCCTTCAGCTCCTCCAGATCACCCTCCAGCTCCTCTGTTGGGGACCCCAAGCCCAGTCCAATAGTTGGTTGCTAGTTTCTGCCTCTGTATTTGTAAGGCTCTGACAGGGCCCCTCTGGAGACAGCCATGGCATGATCCTTTTGGGACATGCTTCTTGTCGTAGTGTTGGGGTTTGGTGACTGTTTATAGGATGAATCCCCAGATAGGGCAGTCGCTGGGTGGCCTTTACTTCAGACTCTGCTCCACACATTGCCTCCCTTCTTGCTCCTGTATTATGTTCCCTTTCTCAGAGGAACCATAGCACCCTCACTTAAGTCCTCCTTCTTCTTGAGCTTCCTGTGCTGGGTGAATTGTAACTTGTTTATTTTGAGCTTTTGGACTAGCATCTACTTATCAGTGAGTGCATACCATGTGCGTTCTTTTGTGACTGGGTTACCTCGCTCAGGATGACACAAGAAAAGTTTTTCATGCCAATTTTTTCTCTAGACAGATGAAAATGTCTCCCCTAAGAACTACAGGTTTGGCCTAAAATTTTATGGGTTTCAAAAGCCAGCAACAAGAATCTGTGAAATCCCTGGGTCCTGAGAGAGTACTCAGGCTCTTGGAGAAAAATAAAAGGAAATTGCTGTGGAGAAACGTTCTCAGTCCCTGCTCCTCAGGAACCCTACTGCTGAGCAGTGTGCAGGCCTAAGCTCACAAGCCACAGTGCCAAAGCAATCAGGGTAAATCTTTGGGGAGGGAACAACAGCAAAAGAAACAAATTAAACTCCCTCCTGACTCATGACTTCAGCTATTGAAAATTGTCATTGGGATACGTTTCATATGAGATACGTTTCATATGAGATACATAATATATATTATACATAAATAACATATAATAGATGCAGATAACCGGTGAGCCAGTCAGAGTGAAAAGTGGCTCTGGGGTGACTGCCTATTGGAGGAAAGAGAGGCAGCAAGGAAAAACATGGACAAGTGAAAACACATGCTGCAAATTTAGCGAGGTGTGGTGCTGCACCGCAGTTACAGATGGGGAGAGAGAATTCTGAAAGGGTTAAAACAAGGTAGGTTTTCTAGAATTGATGGGGGTGAAATTGAGGAAACAGTGAATGCTAAGGACTCATTAAGCTCATGAGATAGATAGATAGATAGATAGATAGATAGATAGATAGATAGGTAGGTAGATAGATAGATAGATAGATAGATAGATAGATAGATAGATAGATAGATAGATAGATAAATCAACCAACCATGAGATTCTTTTTAAGGCAGCAAGGAATGTCTGAAATATGAAAAGGAAACTGACTTAATAATAAAAAACATTAGACAGTTACATAAAACATGAGACTAGTGTCACTAGAATTAGTGCATTCTAATGTTTCCCCCCCCCCTACAATTTTTGGTAGGCAAGTAAAGATACCCTAACCCTTAATTTACAGTCAAATTTTAGTGCTTCAGAGCTAAGGAATGGTGGTATTTCTATGGAATGGTGGTGTTTCTTCTTTTATGGAGAAGGCCAGCCTTTTCCAGAAGCATTCTCATTTGCTAGCTGTCGTTTGGATGGTGTGGTGGCTTTTAGTCACATGTTTGGGAATAGTCTAAAGGTCAACGGAGATTATTGCTGCCAGCCATACAGCGTGACTCCTCTGCAGAAAAGGGCCCTGTAGGATCCCGTTACCATCCCACCAAGAAGCAGGATGAGGTGGTCTAACTCAAGGCACCTGAGATAGAATGAAAATAGGAACAATATTTACGAGAGTTCTGACCTAAGTGGGCAAGCCTGGTGGAGCCTGCTTTCTGTTGCTTCATTACTGGATGAATGAATCAAGGACACCACAAGAAAACCCAAGAATCAACTAACCTGGGCTCCTAGGGGCTCACAGGGCCTGAACCGACAACAGGAGCCTGTACGGGTCTGACCGAGGGAGGCCTCTGCATATATGTAATGGCCATACAGCTTGGGTGTTCTGTGGGACTCCTAACAGTGGCAGGGGGCCTGAGGAGGAATGGATCTGGGGGAGAGGGGGAGCAGGGCCCTGAGGGCGGAGGGGAACTGCACTCAGGATGTTATATATGAGAAAAGTATTTTTTTAAAAAATAATCACTCTTGTTCCTCCAACTTAACAATTTGTTACATTAAAGCTTCATTACATTACCTGTGCATACTGTATGCAGCCCCCTTTCCGCAGTGTCCCCACCCCACCCCACGAGATTTCTTTCTCGTGACACGTCACCGCTTGGGAAGTCATTCACAGGGCAACCCTGTGTAGGGCCAATTGTAAGGTCCATGTGGTCTTAAATAACCCACAGAAAGCTGAGAAAGTCTGGCACTCCCACGGTGCAAGAGCACGCGAAGGAAGCCCGGAGGCTGCTTTCCTGAGAGGGGAGGTGCCCCAGGTTGGTCTTGCTGGTGATGGCAGGCTGGGTCTGCTCTTGGTGTCTGGAGTTGCAGGCCTTGGGAGGGTTCCTCTGTCCACTGCTCTGTCCTTAACGGAAGATGGAGTGAAGTTCTGGGTATTACGGTGGAGTGGCACTTAGCATTTCATTTGGAGAAGTCCTGCCCTGAAGTGCAACTGTATACACAGATACAGAAAAAACCAAAACAGTATGGGAGCCGGCAGCAAAACTGCCTTTTCCTGCCTTGGAAGTGAAACGAGATCAAGTCCATCGTCCGTGAGTCCTGCGTGCGTGTGTCGTGCGTGCGCCCAGTGGAGCTCCTGTGGCATGCAGATCCGCAGGGTTGGAATCCCAGCTCGGCAAGTGCGCTTCCTGTCCACCAGCTAAGATAAGCTTGCCTTTTGGATCAGCTGTCCTCTCCTGGCATCAGGCAGCTTGAGTTACATCTTTACACTATCCCCATGCCAAAACCTTGCCCGTATGCAAGCCATTGAGAGAGACTAGGTGAATGAGTCCCACCAGAACACAGAAACAGTTCTTAATCATAAAAAAATTGTTTAAGTGCTATGAAATATTTTTCATACCAAATAAAATTGTTTGCCAAATATTTTTGTGGCAAGCGTGCTCTTTGTTATTCTGTTCACAACCCCTTTGTAAAAAAGGGAGGCTCTGGTAATGAATTAAGCACACATCTAATATTTTCTATGCCAGATGATCTGTGTAAAGTAATATCTGCATAGTTTTAAATTTGTGTAACCAGTAAAAATGTAATGTATATTAATGTTACTTCAAGAATAGATGTGTGATTCTAATCCTATGGGAGAAATTGGGCTTTTTAAATTTAGTTTACATCATCTTTTGAAAGTTTACTGAAAAATCTTAAGCATCCAGGGAAATAATGATACTCATTTTAAAAGGAAAAAAAAAAGAATTAACAGTAGTACATGGACAAGCTTAAACATATTATGTAAGACTAAAACAGAAGTTAGAAGACATTGAATTTTCAAATTCAATTTGAAAGAAGGTAGGAAAATTTAAAAAGCTCAGGTAGATAAGATGGCAATGTACAGTTACTCTAGTAGCCGCAGTTCCAAATGTACAACAAAAATAAACAAAAAAAAGTGCGAATGGACTAAAACTTTCTTATTAAGACACAGGGATTGCCTGAGTGCATAAAAATTAAACCCAGCAATGTAATATATATGAAAGAGACGGCAGGTCATAAAAGGTGTCAGAGAATACTAAACCAAAGGCACATGCAGTCATTAAATTAATGAGAGAAAAATGTGAACTTTAGCTTAGAATGTCTTATTAAACAGAGAAAAGATCATATGAGGATGAAAGCCCTCATACTTTATGTGGAAGGTATAAAACTTCTACAATGTTATGCATCTAAGTACCAGCCTTGCAGAGCATAATAAATACTCATGGGTTTATATGGAAGATATAACAAATATGCCATCATAATAGGAGATGGCTAACCATAGTCATTATAGCATATGGTATAGCATCTGATAAGGTAAACCTATCATTTCAGATAAAACTCTTTCCCCAAAATATATCTTACATAACTTGGGTTGACCAAGAAAAGTGGTTCTAGCAATGACCCAAACCATGATACTAAAAATGCACGGGGGGAAAAATTGGTACAAAGTTGGTTCTTTTCTTGAAATACACGTAAGAAATACAACCCAAAGTAGCAAAATATCCAAACAAGAATTTTATTTATGAACTAAACTTTGTGCATAAACTTGATATCAGAACTAAAAAATTATTTCATAGACATTATTAAAAGTGTAGTTTTCTTGGATGGGAAGAATGAGATTGTCTTCTACTGGTGAGCTCCTTACATTTAGGTGCGGCTCATTTTAGCCTGCTGCTAAAACACAGGCGCCACTGTAAATGTGGACAGTTCTTCAAAACAGTCAGCCGTGTTTCAAGTGCCACACACAGCTCTTCCAAGCAGAGACGGTGGGGACACATGGGGTTCATCTGCTTTATCTCTTAGATGAGAAAATTAACATCAGAAAAAAAAAACATGTGTTAAAGCCAGACATGGGAGTTCATGTCTCACTCATGTAACCCCAGTACTTCAGGAAGCTGAGGCAGGAGGATGATCATGAGTTCAAAACCAGCCTTGACTGAAAATGAGATCTTATTTCAAAAAAACCAAAAAGAGAAAGAAGTGGTACTCATTGCTTTGTATTTCACATGTTCACATGTTTATGGTCATGAATTTAGTGCTAGATACCGACATACCAAATATTCTAATCACCAGTTTCTTTATGTACTTAAAATATGGTACATACAGTGTGGGGTGATCGGCAGCATTCTTTCTTCTTTAAATAAATAATATTTATTTAATTCATACAAAATTGTGTCAGGCCCCAAACTCAGGTCTGATTCCAGTCCGGCTCGAATGTTCTATTTTATCAAAATGATATAAAATTGATAGGAATGGGATATTCACTGTGTAGTGTATAAACAGTACTTCCGGTGTAATCGTACCTTTACTGTGACGTCTGTCTATTTCAAACTTGAGTTTTAGAACTGTTATTAGCAAATTTGTAAGCATGAGAGGTCTTGAGACAGGAAGGTGTAGTGTCGGTGACCTAGACCCCTCTCTAAGGGAGAGGAGAAGGTCTTTGAAATCGACTCCTTTTCCTGTGGAAAGACGTCTCTCAGTCAGAGACACTTAAAGTCAGTCCGTGAATCTGTCTGTAAATGAAAGAAATAAATAAGGCAAGCCTCCATTGCAGCAGCGGATGCATTCGTGAAGCCTTGTGATAGGAAGATGTAAAAAGGTCCGCTGGACCTGTCTGTGCTCCACTTCCTTGTCTCTGTCCGAGCGAGCGCATCGACTCAGTTCCCCTTCCACAGCCCCCTCCTAGCAGCTTCACCTGGAGCATGGAGCCGGTGGCTGAGACCAATGGAGTGCTTAGCACCTTCAAGGCTTTTGAAAATACTGGCAGAGAGAGCAGCTTGGCCGCGCCCTGTCTGGCTGCCTCTGGGAACTGGTGCAGTCAGCACTGCTTGCAGAACCGCAGAGGTGTATGGGTAAAAGCCTTCGGAGAGCATGGATTGCTTCGGTGAACGTCCCACCTCCATCCTTTACCTACTTTCTGCACCACCAAATGGGGGTAGTTCCCTTGTTGGACTGTAATAAACACGAGGATGGGAAAAGTGCCTGACGTGTTCTGCTCTCTATAGAGGGGGTGCCATCGGTGTTACGTTAATTTTCCACGTCTGATTGCTCCAACCAGCAGGATAGTTTCCATGAAAAGCAAACTTGAGAAGACTGAGCATGGCTGCCACCCGTTGGAGAGCTTATACCACATCAAAGGCTTTCCTTCTACCCCTTCCTCCGTAATCTTGAGACACATACCCTCTCGCCACTGTTGTTTTAAAGGTCATCTTGAATTGATTCAGCCCCGTATCATTTAAGCATATCTGTTCGTTAACCTGGAGGCTGGTATCAGAATGGCTGGCATTTGGCAGGACATTTACTTCAGTCCTTTTTCTTTTTTCTTCTTTTTTTTTATTTAAGGCAAGAAAATATAAATTCTTCGAGGAAAAGCAATTTTAGTAACAAGAGAACTTAATAACAGCTCTATTTTAATTCCGCTAGTTTTTCGGTATTAATTTCCTATAAATGCATCCATATGTGTATGCCATACAGAGAGTCCATGAATGGACGCTGGCGACTACTTGATAAACTGTCATCTGTAATTTTCTACTTCTGAACTTACTTTCATCCGTTCTGAAATAATCAGTACTTTGCTTACAGTCAAAATATTTTAAGTCAACAATACTTAGCATATCTAGAGAAAAGGACATTTTGGAGTAACACATACTGGAAGGGCGCATATGTATCCGGTTTGTTTATTTCAGCAGGTAATTTAAGCTGTGTCCCTGGCCAGGAGAACACTGAAGCACTTAAAACAAGGCATGAGCCTTAGGTCCTACTTAGTGTATTTCTTCTTTGGTCTGACGATTTCTCTGTTTTTTTTTTGCTTGTGTTTTCAGGCTCAGCTATGTAAATCATGCTGAAGATCTGGCCTCCAAGCTTCTACAGTGTTCTCCAAAGAACAGGCTATCAGCACAGGCCGCCCTGAGCCATGAGTATTTCAGCGATCTGCCCCCGCGG
This sequence comes from Apodemus sylvaticus, assembly GCF_947179515.1. Classification (NCBI taxonomy): domain Eukaryota; kingdom Metazoa; phylum Chordata; class Mammalia; order Rodentia; family Muridae; genus Apodemus; species Apodemus sylvaticus. The sequence goes on from NC_067473.1 coordinate 22,915,549, forward strand.
CTATGGGAGCTGACGGACAGTGAGTAGAGCTCCAGCATCCAAGCCAATCAAAGCGTTTGGCCATCAACATGTAGTAATCATGTAGACTGATGTGCTCATTCACGTGTGCATAAGCATAAGGGTGTATATTTGTGTGTATGCAGTGTGTGTGTGTGTGTGTGTGTGAGAGAGAGAGAGAGAGAGAGAGAGAGAGAGAGAGAGAGAGAGAGAGAGATGCGATCGCTCAAGCCAGAAGGGGGATTGTGTGTATATATATTTATTGGAGTCCTGCCATTCAATTGCTAGCTTACCAGACACAGAAAGAAAATGGATTCCTTCTTTGCTATCTCTGCTCTGCAGTCGGCAGCTGCGAGTCTTTGTATTTGATTATGTGTGTGCCCAAAAAGAAATGATCTGAGCCATCATAAAGGAAAAGGAAAATACGATTTACATATTTAGTGCTTTCTGCATACAGTACTATTTTAACTGGCTGCAGTACACAGGAAAAATGATTCATTTCTGTTTGATTTTTCAGAGACCATCTTGGTTGTAACAATAACCTTCAAAAGCACTGCTAGGCAGTGAGCTGAGGAAGAGAACTGGCAGTTGGCAGATACACTGAATTGACATGTAGGAACTGAAGACATGTAATTCATTTTAACTACACATGCTCTTGGTATTTGTACAGACAGCTCTTCCCTAGGTCTTTTTAAAACAAAATACATTCCTGGGTGGGTTCTTGTTTTGTTTTTACAGACGTGCTCATATTTACACAGGCTTTTTCAATTACATTTAAAGTATTTGGGGGAAGGATTTATGGCTGGGAGGATCTCAGCTTTCTTCCCAAGTGTGAAACAGAATTCTTGTGAAATTTTGAAAAACACTGTGGCTGCAGTAGGAATATTTTTATTCGGGGGGTGATATGTTCCAAAGACACGTTAGAGAGATTTCGTATTTCCCGATTGCCTTAAAAATAGTTTACTGCATAGATACATAAATATTTATAATGCATTTATTAATTCTTATGCATACATCACTTATAGCAGACATGAAGTTACTTCCTTTGTCTCTGGAATTTATGACTGCCCCTGCAGTATCGGATTCTCCATAGCAACAGTCACAGTCACCCTTTCTTTTGGAACTAAATCCTAGGTAGCAACTCCCTGGAGTCTTCTTACCCTAACTTTTCTCTCTCTCTCTCTCTTTTTTTTTATCTCACACTTATGCGTGCCTCTGCCTGCCGAGGTATTGACCTGATGCTCCCCTTGTGCCTTCAAACCCTCATTAATATCTCAAGCACCCTCAGCCTATATTTCCCTTATCACCTATCTTACTTCCTTCCTAAAGATCGATCCTTGATTATAAGAGCGATTCCAAACTTTAAAGGAAAATTCAAAACTTAAACCTATAGGAGAGGAAAAAAAAGAATGGATCGTGCCTCTCCCTCTGCTGGAGAAGACAGAAGGGAGACGTGGGCTCACTGTGTTAAAGCCTGCTGTACTCAAAAATGGGGCTTGTTTTTCCAGAGCAGCGTAACTCCCCCCTTGACCTCCTTGGTGACAGCTCAATGCTATCTGACTTGATGGTGAAGTTTAATCCAGGATTTTGAGGGCCTGCGAATTCCCAATTCTGTAGTAGTACTTTCCTGTTAATATGGACTTATTACCCACTTGCCACTTAGTTTATCAGCCAGTGGTTAAATCCAGTTGCTGTAAGGGAGCAAATGCCTACACATTATCACCGAGCAGCAGCCTGCCAACCGAGACAGCCCCGTCCCTGTCATTAACAAGCACAATATATGCAGAACACCAGAGGGGAATTAAAACCACAAAAAATACCTCAGGGTGGTATTTTTAATATGAGAATTTAATTTGTAATTTCACAGATTAAGAATTTTGGCTGCATTAATCCCTTTATCAGCTCACAGCAGGCTATTTGCAGAAGCATAACCATAAGGCGATATTCATTGGCAGAAACACGTCTCTGCATAACGTCAAACATCACGAGCAGTGAAACCTTTTGAAGGGGGGAGAATAAAGATGAAAAATCATTATATTTTTAAAGCGAGATTCTACTAAATGCCTCCAGTAACAATTTTGAGTTACAGAAATGCTATTTCTGTGTCTAGAAGATAATCATTATGAAGGGTAAATCGATTCCCAGAAAGGACAATCCCGGTATTAAATACTATAGTCATTTCCATTTAGAACAACGTGGCTGCCCTTGTAAACATGTTTGCAAAACAAAGAATCCCCAGACTTATGTGACTTTGGGAATTAGTTCCTTAAAGTGAATGACAGGCTCGTGTGACTCTTGTCTGAGTGATTATTCGGCTGACAGCACTGGGAAATTCTTGAGATTCCTCATATTAAACTTCAGATTAGTGTAGGTTTGTTTTTTTTTAAAGTCCACTGTCTGGTAAATGGCAGAATTTGCGACACGTCAGAACCCTTCCATCTTCCGGTGCAAAGGAATTTGGGGAAGGGTGCACCTGTCAAGACCTAGTGCAGAACCAGGGAAGGGAAGGGATATGTCTGCGGCCAGCTTGGAACTAACTGATGCTTCACCAGTTCCAAGAACCTGGCTGTCTTGAGCAACTCACATTGTCCTAAGGAAATAGCATACCAGGGGGAGGCTGAGGCAACAGATATGTATTCTTACAGTTCCAGGGATGGAAAGCCCAAGACGAAGGTTCTGGCCGAGTCTCTTCCTGTCCTTGTGGCTCCCAAGAGGCCACAAGGTCTTGTCTCATAGGTCTTGCTTGGTCTCACGGGATACAGAGAGTATTTCTCATTCTTAAAAGGTTACTAATCCCATCATGAGGACCGCCCCCTTCCTGAGGTCATCTAGGTTTCAGCACCTCCCAAAGGTCCCATCGTCAGACACCGACACACTGGAGCTGAGGCACTAACACGAAACATGAAGGGGGCACAGGTTAGGCCGTAAAGTCCTCTGTCTACGATGGTTCATAGCACTTTTTTTTAAAGAAGAATGTCCACAAAAGGAAACCAGAACCTGACAAATACAGAGTCGGATGCTCAAGGCCAACCCTTGCACTGAGTGAGGGATCCCCAGTGGAGGAGTTAGAGAAAGGACTGAAGGAGCTTAAGGGGTTTGTAATCCCATAGGAAGAACAACAGTATTAACCAAAAAGAATACCTAGAGCTCCCAGGGACTAAGCCACCAACCAAGGAGTATGCATGGCTCCAGCTGCATATGTAGCAGAGGAAGGCCTTGTCAGGCATCAGTAGGAGGAGAGGTCCTTGATTCTATGAAAGTTTGATAGATGCCCCAGTGTAGGGGAATCGAGGGTGGGGAGGAGGGAGTGGGTGGGTGGGTGGGTGGAGGAACACCCTCATAGAAGCAGGGGTAGGAGGGATAAGAGAGGAGGTTTCTAGGAGAGGGAGAAACCCTTGACATGTAAATAAATTAAAAATTTTAAAAAATGGGATAAAAAGGGTAATACTTAAGGCAGAAAGTGAAAACAAGTTAAAAGGAGAAGATGGGGCTCCAGCCTCAGTCTGCTTTGAGTAGTCAGGCCCCGTGGGACCGTATAGTCCACATGGACGTGAGAATGAATGGGGCCAGTTGGACCTTATAGGGACGTGACTACCAGGGAACAGATCACACAGCTGATAGGACTGATCTGGATTCACCAGGAACCATGGTATGAAGTATAGAAACAGACGGATGTTGTGGATGGCCAAGCCCTGATAGTGGTATAGGAAAAGTCAACATACTTTTCAAAATGGCCACTGAAGCACCTCAGATCTGTGAACATTTATTGTAGTTATAGAATGAGAAAATGTAGAAGCAAAATATTCGTGTCACCAGAGCAGGAAATAGAATAAAGGCATCAAGCAAAAGAAATTATAGGGTCACGTAGGGGGGATCTTTCCGGCAGCCAGGCTGACCAGGGATGGTGATAAGTGTCATTCTCCTGCCTCCAAACCCCAACAGCCTTGCTCTATTTCTTCATGAGGATTTAATTGCATGGAAATAAATAGAAGTTTGATTTAGAAGAAATTCATTAGTTTCCCCCAAGCACACCACAGGGCATTCTCCTGTGTATACTATCAAGTTACATAAATAATTGAGGCTCAACTATTCTTGTCCAAGTAAACGAACAAAATAGAGTTCGCAGCGCAGAGACCATGATTTTATCACATTCATTTGCTAATTCACAAAACTCAAATCCCCTAAAAGAAGGCCAGCAAATTGGTCCTGTGTGGGGAGCAAGGAGCTGGGAATCAGACGCCCCACCTTCAAGGTCCTGGCCAGGCAACTGTGGACATGTGCATTAGTCCCCTGTGCCCCAGCTTCTCCGAGAGCAAGCAAGAGACGCCATGGAAGACCTGCAGGACCTTTCTAGATCTAGTGCTTGTGGCCTCGCCCGCATCGCCCTCTGTAATACCCTATCTTTTTATGAATATAGCAAGCGCATCTATTTTTTATTACTGAATTTATTTAATTTGAGACGGGGCTGTGCTACACATAGACTAGACTGACCTTAAACTCACAGAGCCCCCAGCCTGCCTCTGCCTGCCTGACGCTGGGATTTACAGCTTGCATCTCCATCCTGATTGGCTGAACAGTTCCGTTCTTTCCTTTTTGGGTTCCATCTTGTGCATCGTCTATGTAGGTGGCAATAACTCCTATATGGCTATTCCAACCCCTCTGTCTTTGGGGATTTCTCGGCTGTCACCTTTATCTGTCACTGGAGCTAGGGCTCATTTATCTGCCACCTTTTCCTATTAACACTTCCTTCCCCTGGTTCCCTAGGGTAGAACTCTTTCATGGTTTGGCTTTTACCTCCTGCAACTTTGCTTTGCAAGCTCTCTGATCTGCCAGGCAGGTTAAGGGATGCTGTGAGTTCCCAATGCATCCTCCTTAGACCTTTCTATCTGGTTCCTTCCCTCAAGCTGAGGGAGGCCGTCCAGCCTCAAGATTTAAATACCATCCACATACAGACACTGACTCCAAAAGTCCCATTGGAGCTCTGGCTCCCTGACTCTCACAGTCAACCAACGACTTAGCTTCTCCACTTAGCTGTCTATAAGACACTGAAAAGTTCAGATGGCTAGAATCAGACTCACAATCTCCTTACCACAGTTAGCTCCAGGACCTTCCCAGGTAATGTTAGAGTCAAAAAGTACTTCTCTCAGGCTCTAGAGAGATGGCTCAGTGGTTAAGAACACTGACTGTTCTTCCAGAGGTCCTAAGTTCAATTCCCAGCAACCACATAGTAACTCACAATCATCTGTAATAGAATCTAATGCCCTCTTCTGATGTGTCTGAAAACAGTGACAGAGTACTCTCATATATAGAAAGTAAATCTTTTTTAAGTACTTCTCTCATGAATGAATTTAAAAAATGGTAAAAACTTGTCTCCCAGTTCAAGTTTATTATTCTTAGATCATTAAAACAGGAGCTGTGGGATCTACCTCCTGCAAATGTGTGTGTGTGTGTGTGTGTGTGTGTGTGTGTGTATGTGTGTATGTGTGTAAATGCATATAGTTGTGTGTGCACCTTTGACCACTTGGCATTTCAAACACTGACACACACCACAGTGTTTTACATGCAGGACATCCAGATGGACTTGCAGTCTTCTTTTCCTCTTTAAATGAAATGTCAACATGTGTATCAATATGTAAACGGAAACATTTCATTCTCTCCTCAGTGTCTTCTATTTTTACCGTCCCAAATGTGAGATTGCAACCTGAATCTGGAGAGAGCATGAGGGCCTTTGGAAAAAACAATAGTTATGGGAAAAGCCTATCGAACAGCAAACACTGACCAGCCCAGCGTCCTCAGGAGAGCACAGGTAAGAGGCCCTGCTTTACTGGAGAGTAGTATGTGTAATAGTCATGGAATAGAGTTTTCAATGAAAGATTTCAGTCTCATTTCTCCCTGAAGCTGTCTTATGAATCCAGTGGGGTTCTTCTGGCATGTATCAAACATTTTGCTGATCAATCAGTAATTTCAGTGTTTTCAGGCACCTCCTAAGCTCTCGGTAATGTCGCGCTGGGTCACATCCGTTAGCTGCGATGAACATCTAGCGCCATTGCTCCTGAGTTCATCACTGACGTTAGGAGAGTTCCATTTCGAGCTGTACCTGAACCACAGCCCTGTTTTATTTGGCTGGTAAATTTGCTTTAAATTATTTGCTGTCATTTTAAAATTGGGATACTTTGTACAAAAGTCTAGATTCCTGACTTTCCAACTCTGGCAATGCCCCGACTTCCGTCCCACCAGAAGACCTCACATGTGATAAGAGAAATGCACAGCCCTTGTTTTAAGCTAAGCTGTTTGTCAGGCCCTCCCTGGGCTCTGAATCCTGTCTGGCCCCTGGCACAGGCCTATCGAAGTACAGCTTTGGGTCTCACAATTTGCTTCTTCGACCTCTACGGTTTTACAGGTAGGAACTGTAAATTCTAACAGTGGTGTTCAGGCATGCCAGCCTCTCAAGTCTTTGCACATGCCCAGTTCCAAGTTTAAGACAGCGATGTCTGAAAGACTCTTTCTTTCTGGGTTACCATGGTGAAAGAGATGTCTGGGGTGTTGTTTGGTTTGGTTTGGTTTTTCATTTTGGATTTTTCAAGGCAGAGTTTCTCTGAGTAGTCATTTCTGTCTGGAACTTGCTCTGTAGACCAGGCTGGCCTTGAACTGAGAGATTCACTTGCTTCTGCCTCCTAAATACTGGAATTAAAGCAATATACGAACACTACCCACTTCTCACCTTTATGGGGAAGCCCTTGTATGCTGGGTTTTGGTAGAGCCTGTTCCTCGCTTTTCTGTGTTTCATAACTAAGTGTTGAATGAAGTGAGCTCAATACAGGAAGAACTGTGTGTGTGTGTGTGTGTGTGTGTGTGTGCATGTGTGTGTATATGTGTTTGCGTGTCTGTGAGGGAGTAGGGATGGGAGAGATATAGGCCAGAGGTTGGTGTCAAATACATCCCTCAGTTTTTGTCCACCTTATTTTTTTAAGACAGTGTCTTTCATTGAACCTGGAACTCTCTGACTCAGGTAAATTAGCTACTGCCCAGCAAGCCTCAGAGGTCCTCAGTCTCTGCCTCCCTAGCATCAAGGTTTCAAGTATGAGCTACCATGCTTGTCTTTTTTTTTTTTTTTATATTTGGGGGAATAGCCTGATTCTCTCCTATTTAGAAATATAATAATAAGCAAAGCGGATTTATAGCAAAGACGGTGCACACCGCTCTGTGATACACCTGCCAGTATCTTCAGCCATTTTGGAACTTAGCTTTTTATGCCCTTAACATAGAGGTTAATTTTGCTAGCCTAGGAGAAAAAGGCTCCTGGTTAAAGTGTGGCATGCAAATGCAAGCTAGGAGATACAGCTACTAAACCGCAGGAGAGAGGACAGCTGTCTTTAGGCCATTGTATATGAAGCCAGTGTCATCTGGGACCCACTCTGAGTTGCAAGGTCAGATAGACTGTGACTGTGAGTCTAATCAGTTTCTGACCAGTAGCCTCGTAATTCTGAGAATGGTTTGATTATAAGAGTTGTATGTAGCATGCACATTTTAATGGCATTTAGCTCCCGAGTTATAAAGCCTTTAGCTAATTCAGTAGAACAAGAATGAAAACTGGATCCATCTTATTGACTCATGCTCACAAGCAAGCCTGAATGTCAGTGGCAGGACTGTGCTTGTGTGTCTGTTATCCTTGGCTCTTCTGAACTCTCCTCATCCACCCAGTCAAGGCTGCAAGGATGTGTTTAAGATCAGCTCATTATTGTAAAATCAAAAGGAGCTGACTGGACAGAGCATTGCCCAGAAAGACTCAAAACTTGCTAATTGAAAAGAGGCTTTCAAAGGTGCTGGGGATTGGAGCCTGCAGTGCTTGCCCAGCTCACAGTATTCTTCTTCACACTGGATCCAGGCTTAGCTCCACAGTGGACACGTTTCTCGACAACTGTCTGTTAACAGCACAGACATTCTCCCTGTGAGTGTTATCTTTGTCACATCAACATTGAAGGCTTCAATATTGTTGGTCCACAGAGCACATCTGATTCAGCAGGCCACTGAAGAAACATCTCCATTCTTTTCATAAAAGCTGCAGGAAACCTGGATTCTAACATGTTGCTGTCAACAGAAAAAGAAATTGTCTTAGTTTCTTATTTTACCAAGCATGTCCATGTTAGAGATTAAATATTTTATTTCTCCCCTACAACATACAATGTGGCTCCTTTCTGTCCAGTAGATGAATTTCAAACTAGAGACATTATAAAACAAAAACAATTACATTAATAAATCTCAGGAAAAAAGATATAATCCTCTAATCTTTGATTCTTCTTTCCTGTTTTTAACTTTATCCATCACCTGTTGGAGTCAGTGAGATATTAAATTTCCCTAAACTGTCTTGAACTTTTTTTTGGTAAAAGCCATAGTGACTGAGGATGAGAATGAGGGGAAGAAACTGGGGGCTAAGGGAGTCTGAGCCCAGGATAGAGCTCTAGCCTGATCTCTGTGGTGATCAGCTCTCGGTGTGGAACTTGCCTTGTGTCATGCTGCTTTTCAGTTGACAGGGATAGGGCATGCAAGAATGTTCCAAGTCCTAATATTTCTCCTGTACCTCAATGCCACATTATTTCCTTTCTTGCAAACTAAGGTCACTTCAGTTATTTAGTTAATAATGTCGGATTTGCATAAGTTGGCCTTAGTGGAAGAAGCTAATGAGATGCATTTTGCTGTGCAGAAAAAAGGAATTGGGTCTTAGCGTCTTGTAGCAAACTGAAATGAAAAGAAAGCCACAAGAGCCAGGGTTCAGAAGAGGATAGCTGCCGCTGGTATTCCAACTACTGAGCTGCCTTCAGTTCCTTATTCTCTAGCCATATTAGTTAATTCATAGCTTGTTCCCACTTACTCGGTTACCATTGAGAGGTGAATAAAACCAAAGCGAGTTTCAACTGAACATAGAAAACATTTGTCAAGGAAAATACCACTGGTAATATCGAATACCACATGCATTAGTCACACTACATTTGTATGTGGTCATACCAACCATAAGCCTGTGCTGAGCTAAATTTTTTTCAGTGTGGTACCCTGGCATAGAGAGGGTTGGCCACTGTCCTTTTAAATAGTATAGGGATAAGAATGCCCCTTCTCGGAGAACCAGTGGTCTTGGACTCCATTAAAGTCATAGTAACCTTACAAATATTTGTCTAGTGTATGAAGTAATACTGTTTGGCTCGATTATAAGAGATTAACTATGCGGACTTCAGTGATCTCCTTCTGTTTCAGCGTATCATCATTCTCCATCCACATTATTTAAGAATTACGGGGCAATGAAAACAGTCCTTAGCCTCACTTTGCTTACCCCAGTCGGTAAACAGTCATTTCCTCCAAGTGATCTGTTAGGAAAAGAGATTAAAAGCAATTAACTGTTCAAGAGTTTTCGTTGAATCACTCTCATTGGCTAGGATCAAGGGTTTGGTTTTGTTTGCTTGGTATGTTCTTTGTTTGCCATAGTCTATTCACAACCCAATGTGCTGGTGCCACACCCTCTGACAATAGTCTTATATTCTGGGATACCAAACTCCTGCAGAGTTTTCCAACCCAATACCCAGGATTCACAAATCAGTATTTTAACAAAGTCTAGTGGTCATTAACTTACTGACAGAGGGAAAATAAATTGTCCCCTGGGATGAGCTCCCTAACTGGTTATGTAATACCTAGTGGTCACCTCTAAACACGTATTCAAAGGAGCAAAACTGAATTGGTTCAGTGCGTTGTAATTATGTATTTATTGGGGTGGTATGACCATGTGTGTGTATATGTGTGTAACAATAATTACAGAGGCTATAAATGAGGGGCGGGGGTGGGTTGGAAAGAGGAAAAAGTGAGATGAGATGACAGAAACACAGTACTCATACTACAAATTCTTTAAAAAACATGTAAGAACTTGAGGGGACCATAGATACTGAAGTCTTCAATAGTTATTCAGGGATTACATGTTTATAAGGTAAAATCAACAACTTACTTGAGTCAGGACAGGGTAAAGATAAACTAGGAAAAGAGTAGTTTATACCATGAAGCAGAATTATTTATTCTCCCTCTCCTCATTCCTCCCCTTTTTTCCTTTTCCATTAGAGAATGGTGTCATGGTGTACAATGCAGGAACTGTATGCCTATTTAAAATTAATGAATTTAATTTCAGTTCCCCTTAAATATCTCTTCCTTGCTAGAATTTCTCATGCTGTACAGTTGAAGTGCATAGACACCATGTCTGAGGAGACCAGGCAGGCATCTCACAGTGCCCCTCAGGACAACACCGATGGAGAACTCTTCTTCCATTCATCTATTTAAGGAAAAGGCAAGAAAACAGAACTGAAGTCATTGCAGTAGGGTGTATTTTGGTGCTAGATGAAATTGCTTCAGGAGAACCCAGGCAGACTGTGAGGGAAAAGGCACTTGGCCCGAGCAAAATGAATAGAGCCAGAGCCAGGTGTCCGAGTTGCCTGAGAAGCCTGGTGTCCACAGGAGCAAGAGATGACTTTAGCGAGGGGCATCACTCCACTAAAGTGCCGCAGTGGCCTCCTTAGTCCTGTTCGTAACGACCCCTTAAAATGCAGCTCTGAACTTGCCCATCCCAGAAGTTTCAGTGACAATAAAGCAAACCGCGCGCCCAGAATGTACCTTGCCCAAGGAAGGCTCGGTTTGGATGTGATACTGCAGATCCTCACTGTGAGACATTTGGGGCTGTTGGTAAAGGGTTTTTTGTTAAGTCCTGTCTCATTTTCTCAACTCCAGATGCAAAGGGAGACAATGGCTATCCGGATGTCTCACCATCTTTATTCATTTATTAAATCTAGGTTTCTTTCTGGGGAAGGACAATCACTGTCTTTCTTCTTGTTGCCAGGACTGTTACTCTCTGCATGATCCAGTAAGTGTTTCTTCTCCAGCAGCTGGAGTTTCCTGGTTTTCTTTTGTCTAGGGTAGTTGGCAACATTCGTGGAAATAATAGGAACAGAGAAGGCAAGCACAAGGGTCCTCTCAGGCTCTATCGAAAGGCAAGCACAAGCAGGCCTCTCTCTCTGCTTGCTGTCTTTGCTCCCGCCGACTGGAAAGCCAAGGCAGAGCTATGCATCACAGACGAGTGATGTGTGCTATAGGCGTTGGACTGAGAAGAGCCTTCCACACTGCTTAGATTTCCACTCGCCTACCTCAGGCCCTTTCCCATAATGGGGTGACCACACGAACTCCATCATGGTTTTGAATGCAACCCGACAGATGCATAGACCACCGCCCCTTCTTGCAATGTCAGCAGTGGATACCCCTGAAAGCTCAGCTCTCTTCCGCGCTTAGGGGTCTCTGATCTCCTTTAATGGGCCTCAGCCAGTCTATAGAGGTTTGCCTCTTTATTTTTTTAATTTTCTTTTCTTTTTTTTTTAAATTTTTTATTAGACATTTTTTTTTACTTACATTTCAAATGGTATCCCCTTTCCTGCTTTCCCCTCTGAAAACTCCTTAGCCCATCCCCCCTCCCTGCTCACCAAACCCACCCACTGATGCTTCCCTGTCCTGGCATTCCCCTACACTGGGGCATCACATCGAGCCTTCAGAGGACCAAGGGCCTCTCCTCCCACTGATGTCCAACAAGGCCATACTCTGCTACATATACAGCTGGAGCCATGGGTCCCTCCATGTGTACTCTGTGTTTGGTGGTTTCGTCCCTGGGAGCTCTGGGGTACTGTGTGGTTCATATTGTTGTTCCTCCTCTGGCGCTGCAGACTTCAGCTCCATGGGTCCTTTCTCTAACTCCTCCACTGGCCACCCTGTGCTCAGCCCAATGGTTGGCTGAGAGTGTCCCCCTCTGTATTTGGCAGAGCCTTTCAGGAGACAGCTCTATCAGGCTCCTGTCAGCAAGCACTTGTTGGCATCCACAATAGTGTGGTAACCTGGATTTGGTAACTGTATGTGGGATGGATCCATCCAGAGACTGCCCCACCTGAAGTTTGCCTCTTCTACCCTTTCCTTCTCCATCCTTTTCCTTGTTCACCTCTGAGCTGCATTCTGGATGATCAGCACCCCAACTCCACAAGAGGGTGAGCAAAAGATTTAGGCCTTGACTGCCTAAAAGCAGAATGAAAACGTTCCAGGATGTTTCAGGAGTGCATTTGAAAACTTTGTTTTGTGTTGAAATGACAAACTCTCACAGGAACACTGTGGGGATGTATGAAGATTCCCTCACTCGTTTGCCTAAACGTCATTCTCGCTTCTTCTACCCCATCTCTGTGCCATACATAAATGTGAACATACATTTCATTTTTCTAAACTGAGTATAATTCACATGATGTCTGCCCTTTATGTCTAAGCAAAACATTGTATTTATCTTAAAAACGAACAGTTTGGAGTGATCCTTTTGATAATACAAATAATGACAGCCTTTGACCTTCATTTTCTTTGTTTCATCTTAAGATTAGGGGTGTTTTTTTTTATCTGTTTATTTAGCTGGATTTTGGTTTTGCTCATTTGTTTGGGGTATTTTGTTTGTTTGACGTTTTTGTTTTTTAAGCAGCCGAAAGACTGAAAAGTCTTTAAGCCGAAAGTTGATGCTCTCCAAACCAGCTCATTAGTCCTGCTAAACACATTCTCTTTGTGGTGTGTGTGTGTGTGTGTGTGTGTGTGTGTGTGTGTGTGTGTGTGTGTGTGTGTGTGTGTGTGTGTGTATTAGCATTTCCAGATTAGAGGAGTCTGAAACTATGAATTGGACAGAGAAAACAACACTTACAGCTTGCCTCTTCTGGCAGCACAAAGCCCAGATCAATTTCTTAGGGATTGTTTGCCAACACTATAATCTGAGGAGAGGCTCTGCACCGACAGAGGCACAGGTGTGAGTGTATTTTACAACATATGGCCCCACCTGTGGCTTGTGGTTATCATCAGCTCGGGAACTCCATTTTTCCTTTTCCTTTAATATTGTTGATTCTTATGGATTTGGGGGTACAGAAGGATTGTCTGTGCTCAAAGCACACAGTACTGCATTATTAATACCAGGAGAGCAGCTGAGATCCCTCCCCTGCCCCCAGACTGTCTCTGTGGGCTGCTGGCACTCTAGAAAGTGTCTGAGCATGAAAGGAGGCTGTTTGGGCCAAGTGTGCTGCCGGTCTGGGCTGACATTTTAATGCGTGGAGGACAGTGTACAGATGACAGAGTCGAGAGGGAAAGCCAGACAGAAGCTCGGACTGTACTCACCCACCATGCTCCTCAGTCCCTCTGAGGCGGTCCTCTCACAGGAGCCTTATTTGAGTGGGGAATGGGATCAGAGGCTTAGCCACTGGGACCTGGGCTCACAACAAGGGCCTCAATCAGACTGATATTTTAGCCTGCATAATGCAAACCTTACCCAGGGTGAATCCCAATAAACAAAGTCAAACATTTTAGCTAAGCCATTACAAGTATACAGAACAAAATGTTTACAGCACTCTGAGATGCTTCTGTGAATAGAGCTTTTAAGAACATGAAGTTGGGCAAATGAATAATTTAATAATTTAAGTTTCTATTGGAACTTAGAATGGCTGATGCTTCAGTACACACACACACACACTCAGTGTTACACATCAAAGAGTAATTTTTCTATAGACATAGAGTGTTGAAACAACAACACGTGAATTAACCCTTATTTTTCCACCTCTGGAAATATTCTGTAAAGTCTAGAAAAAAACTAAAACAATATAAAGTTAGAGAAACCGGTGGTGCATAAGCCAAACCCTATACCGTTTAGCTCCCTTACATGGGTGAGAGTCTCCCTTGTGATTTATCACTATTCTTTTATAGTAGTTTGTTTTCTGGGTAGTGCCATTGGAGTTTTAATTGCTCTGGATTATAATTTTCAATGCAATTAGCAAAATACCTTCAATTGCATGATCATGGTGAATGAGGTTACTGGCTTAATTAGTATAAATGGGAAAGATGTGCGATAATCACGTGCAACTAGATCATGTGCCGTACTTATTACATACAGCGGTATAATGATAACACATAATTATGTTGTATCTTTCCTCGGTCAACAAATCTGCACAGGAAAATACACAGAGTTGTTATCCAGTGACAATAAGCCACCCACTGGACCCTTCCTTGTGAGGTAATTGGGTTTATTCTGTGAGTATAACTGAATGCATGCATTTAAATGTGAAAAAGAAAAAGGGAAAAAAAATCCGACTTTGCCTCATTGATCAAAACTGCTCAAATTGCTAAGGACTGCGAGTTTCAGGAATTTAACGCTTCCTAACCTTAACGATGAGCCCCATCCTACCTGTTCACTTTTGTTTTCAAGCACCCTCAGCTCCATCCATAGCGGTAGCAGCATTAAAATATGCCCGGAAAATAAAAAGAGGGCTTGCCTTGGCTGTGACAAACATTATAACCATCCTGGTTTACAGATGCACACTTAACAAGCTTACAGCACATAATTAATTCTGCAAAGGACGCCGCTCGACAGAGTGGGATTATGAGGATTGCATATTGATAGTGGCAGGAGGAAACGAATCTATTCTCTCTGGGTAAGGTGGGGTATTCTTGTGTTCTTTAGAAACCGGCACATCTCAGAGGTGTTGCTCTCAAAATGATCTCAGGACGGAGAGAAATCAGTAATTACAGAGCCAGGCATTCCGGTGTGCCCTGATTTTTCCCACCAGTTTTTCAGTGTTTCAGCTGCCTCAGAGACTTCAAGTATTCTCATTAGGTAGCGGCAGAGGCAGCGGCCTCACCGACTCCCTCATTCTCTCCTGGCTTTTCTTCTTTCCCCCTCCTTCCATTCCTGCCTTGGGAGTGACTGTGAAGATCATTTGCTGGAGTGATTGACAGGTTAGAGGATTCGATCAGATGAGTTCCTCTTAGTGCAGGTCAAAAAGGCTAGTTAGCAGGAGCTGTGGAAAAATGCCAGCAGCATTCGAAATGGGAAGTGTCATGACACCCAGGCAGGGGGTGCCGCCTGGAACAGAAAGCCCTCAGCTCATTAGCTAGTTACAGAATGCAGGCGTAACTGGAGGGAGCTAGGAAGGCAAGATAATACCCAATAGGGACGAGGATTGTGAAGTGGAATTGATTTCATGTATAATTTGTTTATCACTAGAGGGGACAAATGCTGTCCTCCTGACACGAGCTGAGGAGGAGTGTGGATTGTGAACGAAGCAACTTAGCATAATCTGCAGGCTGAGCTTCAGGTTTAAAGAACGCAAACTTCTTTATTCTTAACTGGGAAAACAATCGGGTCATGTGACACTAATTAAAGCTGACATACTCCCCGAAATGTTTCCTCTGTGCAATGGTGGCGACTCCACGGAAACAGACGAGATGGACATCTTTAGAAAAGAAGAGAGCTGTTTTCCCTTGCTGGCCTGGAGGACTAGCTCAGCTGCATGCAGAATCCTAAGAGGGCTGGTGTGTTTATGTCCACTGCTTAGGAACCCACACAAATGAAAACAGGGTTCTCGGCTTTTACTCACAGTCTCCTTGAAATGGGAGACCCGACGCCTTCTGAGATATTTTCATCTGACCCTCGTTAAAAAGAGAAGTATATTCAACTACAGCTGTATCATATTTTGGTACATGGTTCGATATTTAATCGTTGCTTCCCTTAAAGGGGAAGCTTTCCAATCTCACTACAGACTAGATGACAGTTCACCTCGAACTGATCTGCAGCCATCAGATTACAGACAAAACTAAACAGTAAGAAGCACTCACGGGGAGAGGTAAAGCCTATGAGTGTTAAGAGGGGGCACAGGGATAAAGCTGAGAATGCTTCTTCCTGACAGGCGCTCCTGGACCAGGCCCCGAAGCAAACCCCAGTGGTTTTTGCAATGGCTTAAAGAGGTCTTGGTGTAGAGCCTTTACCCATATAAATTATATTAGAAGTTTTATTTTCTTTTGGTAAGAAGTTTTATGATATCATCTACCTTTGGCTTGGAGATCATTGTGTTGTTATTTTAGTCTCAACGGCCTCGTTGCAGGTCTGCCTGGCTGAACTCTGAAGGGTGTTTGCTCAGCATCCCAATTCTGCTGAGAAAGTATCGTTCAAGATGTCTTTGCCTTTCCCCTGAAGTACTGAGACATTTTATGAGGCCGTTATGAATAACCAAGACTTGTATCAAGCAACCTCAGACTGATGTGTACTGTGAACTGCACTCCTAAACCCTTCCCAGTAAAACACCAGTGCAAAATTTATTCTCTTCTGTATCTAACACAAAAAGCATAGCATTATCTTTCAAATAAAAAAAATCTCTTCATTTGAGAGTTTTATTGTACATTCCAGAAAACCGGACCTGAAGGGCAAGTAAATACACATATATACATATACATATCATCATATACATATATATATATACATATACATCATATACATATATGAGAATAATTCACCTAAAATAAGCATTATTTATTATAGTAATTCAGTTTGTTAATAACTGGCAGATTAATTAGAAAAATGAATGATTTTTGAAAGAAAACACTGTCATTTCACTCTTTACTGGGGACTGGAGGTATACCTCAGATCTATGGGTGTGTGGGGTAGTTTTTGTTTTGTTTTTCTTTGCTTTGCTTCTCCTTAGTGCTAGGCACAACCAACCACTAAATAGATGGTAGATAGAGAGATGGATAGAGAGATAGATAGATAGATAGATAGATAGATAGATAGATAGATAGACAGATAGACAGATAGATAATAGATAGATAGATAATAGATAAATGATTGATAGATAGATAAATAGATGATTGATAGATGATTGGTAGGTTGATAGGTGATAGACATGATACGCAGGTAGGTAGTTAAAAAATAGATGATATATATGATAGATAGATGATAGATAGATAGATAGATAGATAGATGATACATGACAGCTAGGTAGGTAGGTAGATAGATAGCAAACAATACGTATTTAAAATGCTTGTTGTCTTTGGTGGTTTCTCAGGCTATCACCCCATCACTTCAGGGGTGGCTGCCCTATAGAGAGGAGAGTTCACACCTGCCTGGCCTCAGTGCCTTACTGTTTTTCCCAACTCAGGCTAATAAAGCCAGCCTGTGTTCACTACCTGTGGACTCCGTGTTGTCCCCCCCTTTGGAGCTTGGCACCCCTGTGTCTACCCTTGTCTTTACTGAGCCCTTCTAAACTCTAAGCACTGCTTAAAGTCTCCCCTTAAGGTGTGAAGATTTTTCTCAGACAAGGTCCCTTTGGGTTACAGGAAAGGAAGTGGCACCCTGTGATTGTCCTCTGTGCAGCATTTACCCTACAGTTCCACGCAGAGTCAAAATGGTTTTCACGCCAGGCCTCAAGTGCTGCCTTTCACCCATGTTGGTTCTTGAATGACTTCACGTCAGCAGGCAGCTGAGCTGGCTTCTCACCGTGAATCGAGGCAGTGGCTACACCTGGTGGTGCCTGGGGGCTCCTTCGTGCCACCATCACAACATTTCATGCGCTGCTTTCATTCAGTACGATTCTTTAAGAGATTTATTTATGTCCTTTTTGTGTTCCTCTAGCAGCATCATGACCAGTAATTTTAAATCCAAATCTTGTTTTTCTGGTGTGTTGGGGTTATCCAGGACTTGCTGTTGTTGGAGAATTGGGTTCAGATCCTGTCATATTGCCTCGATTTCTGTTAGTAACATCCCCACGTTTGCCTTTGCCATCTGGTTATCTCTGGCGTTAGTTGGTCCTGTTGTCACTGGCTGGTGCTTGAACCTCCTGTGAGCCTGTAAGGTTATTGCCTCACCACTGGATGACTGGGTTTCCCCTGGCTCAGATTGCTGATGTGCTGCCCTCCTCTTGGGTGCCGTTGGAGCCCTGGTGTGTCCTGCCCCAAGCAATGTTATACTTGGGTTGTCTCTGTGAACCGAACCTGGTGCTGCCCGCCTGCTCCGTCAGGGAGCGAAGATGGCGGCAGGGATCCCTCAGGCACCCTGCAAGGCACAGGACCCACGCCTGGCTGGCACAATGACGGACCACAGATCTGCCCAGGTCCTGGTGGTCTGCGTCCCCAGAGATCTTAAACTTGGGATATCTCAGTACCTGGGACCGCTTGTCCTGTCCAACCAGGAGCAAAGATGACGGCAGGAAGCCCAAACTATTTTCCCTCAACATGATTCTTAATGAGGAAATAAAAGTTATTTATGTTTATCAAGTCCCTACCCTGACACATTTGCATAAATCACATCTACTGTGTCCCCAGCTGCCATTCTTGTCTCAGGAAGGAGAGCACCTGTGACACACACACTAAAACAGATGCTTTGATTTCTGGAACTTAGGTTTTAGTGGGAACAAACTCACAAAATACAGTTATTCAAACTTGGGATAGGCATTTGACTGTATTTTCTCATACATTTAAAAAGGTGAATCTGCCCTTCGTGGAAAACAGTGTTCATAGAAGGTAGCCCAAAATAGCTGTTGCTCTTGATAAAATTGGAGTTTTCGACAGAAAATTAGAATTTGGGAAAACTTTGGTTTGCCATTGTGAGATAGACAGCTTTAAAAAAATTTCTCAAGTGAGATTCATGGTACTAAAAGTATTTTTATTGTCATTGTTATTGTTATTATGTTTATAGTAGAGTGTTCTAATGCTTGGAAAATCTGTAGGAAACTTCTATTTGTTTTATTGTGATGAAGGAGTATCTGTAGTCATTTAGAAAAGCTACTAAAATGTGTCCTTTCCTTGTTGCATATCCTCGAGAGGCAGACACATATTTTTATCATTTTCCTCAGCCAAAACAACATATAATAGCAGATTTAACTAAATGCAGAAACAACTATGAGGCTTCAACTGATTTTTTTTCAGGTAAAATAAGAAAAAATTAAATAATTATAAATACTTATATAGGTTGTTTGGGTTTGTTTTGTTTTGTTTTGTTTTGTATATTTGTAAGGGGTTTTCCTGTCTTTTGAGACCAGATTCCACGGTATAACTCACGCTGGCCTCGTACTTGTCATATTCCAGGCACTGCTTCTGAGTACTGTGATTATAGCTATGTATCTCTACATCTGAGTACGTAGTAGTGCCATGTTCTCTTTGGAAAATACATGTTCTCTTTGGAAAATACATGCCTTGTTCTATTTGGAAAATAGTTATTTTTAGTCAAAGAACATTTTGATGGTAATAGGTAATGGTGTTTTAGTCAATGAAATGGTTTGTGTGTGTGTGTGTGTCTATCTGTGTGTCTGTGTCCTGTGTGTGTACTGCTGTGTGTTTATTGCAATGTGCTGGTTACATTATTCTTTTGAAGAATTACTATTCTCTGAAAAATCCTTTTTACCATATAAAATTATTCTAATTTTATCAATTTAATTTTGTATCTCAACTTCCTTAGTGTATAACAAATAAGTATGCGTTCACATAGCTACCATCCGAAAATCGTGATAGTATCATTTAATATATTTTCATGGTGAGTCGACAGATTCTAAAAGATGTTTGCTGTCCATTAGGTTTTGAGGGCTGTGCCAAGTTGCTATGCTATGCTATGCTATGCTATGCTATGCTATGCTATGCTATGCTATGCTATACTATCATAGAGATATGGGTACATTTAGAGTTCAGAATCTAAAATAACTGAGCATGAAGGGGGGTATTCAGTGAAGGGTTGTACTTTATTTATTTTTATTTATTTACTTGGGGAGGCGTCTCTGTGCGTAGCCCTGACTACCCTGGAACTCACTTTGTAGACCAGGCTGGCCTCAAATTAACATAGATCTTCCTGACTCTGCCTCCAGAGGACTGGGACTAAAGATGTGCACCACCATACCTAGCTGGGCTGTTATTTTTTAAAAGTCATTATTTTCTTTTTTTTTTATTCGATATAATTTTTTATTTACATTTCGAATGATTTCCCCTTTTCTAGCCCTCCACTCCTCGAAAGTCCCATAAGCCCCCTTCTCTACCCATGTCCTCCCACCCACCCCTTCCCACTTCCCCGTTCTGGATTTGCCGAATACTGCTTCACTGAATCTTTCCAGAACAAGGGGCCACTCCTCCTTTCTTCTTGTACCTCATTTGATGTGTGGATTATGTTTTGGGTATTCCAGTTTTCTAGGTTAATATCCACTCATTAGTGAGTGCATACCATGATTCACCTTTTGAGTCTGGGTTACCGCACTTAGTATAATGTTCTCTAGCTCCATCCATTTGCCTAAGAATTTCATGAATTCATTGTTTCTAATGGCTGAATAGTACTCCATTGTGTAGATATACCACATTTTTTGCATCCACTCTTCTGTTGAGGGATACCTGGGTTCTTTCCAGCATCTGGCAATTATAAATAGGGCTGCTATGAACATAGTAGAGCATGTATCCTTATTACATGGTGGGGAATCTTCTGGGTATATGCCCAGGAGTGGTATAGCAGGATCTTCTGGAAGTGAGGTGCCCAGTTTTCGGAGGAACCGCCAGACTGATTTCCAGAGTGGTTGTACCAATGTATCCTACATCAGATAGAGGGCTAATATCCAATATATATAAAGAACTCAAGAAGTTAGACTCCAGAAAACCAAACAACCCTATTAAAAAATGGGGTACAGAGTTAAACAAAGAATTCTCACCTGAAGAAATTCAGATGGCGGAGAAGCATCTTAAAAAGTGCTCAACTTCATTAGTCATTAGGGAAATGCAAATCAAAACAACCCTGAGATTTCACCTTACACCAGTCAGAATGGCTAAGATTAAAAATTCAGGAGACAGCAGGTGTTGGAGAGGGTGCGGAGAAAGAGGAACACTCCTCCACTGCTGGTGGGGTTGCAAAAGTCATTATTTTCTAATGCTTCTAGGTTTATAGTGTTTAAAGACAAGGTAGTACCTCTCCCCTATAGCCTCCTTTATAACCACAGTGCATTTGCCTTACATTAGCCGGTGCACCACACCACTACTGCCACTACACCTTTGTTTGGATATTTTTTCTATTTTTACCCTCGTGATCTCTTGCTTTGGCATCCTCTGCCAGGCACGGTGCATTTGTCTGCATGCATCCTTAGTCTCCTCTGGCTGTCACGTTTTCTCCAGCTTCCCCTTTTTATGATTTTAGTGGATTTGAGAATAATACTTGGTTATATTATAGAATATCTCTTAGGGTGTTTGTTCATGGTTAGACAAGGATTCTGTATTTGGGGGAAGAGTGCTATTAAGAAAGAGTATCTTAGGTCATCTGTCCATTTGACTGTTTTATTATTATTATTATTATTATTATTATAATCTAAACATCACAGTAGTTATAGCATTTCACTATTTCTCTGTCTCTGCACACACACACACACACACAAACACACACACACACACACACACACACACACACAGACACACACACACTGACTAAATCAGCCAATAGCCACCATATTGAGTCTTTAATCGAGCAACTTTCCAGCCCTCACTGTGTTCATGTTGTTGTAGTGGGCAGTAGTTAGAAAGACATTCTTTTCATAATTCTGGGGACACAAATGTGGTCATTTAAATGGAAGAATAATGATAGATACAGTAGAAGTTTGCTTAAATCAATACAAGGGGATAAATGAGGGGGAAGTTAATTTGCCCCAAGGGTTTTGCACCAATAATGCAAAAAAAAAGGAGAGGTTTCAAGTAGAAGGAGGAGTTGACATTTGCATAGTCATGAAGGAAAGAAATGGTGTTCTTTTTTTTGTTGTTGTGAAATAAACTTCTTTGCCCATTTTATACATGTATAGAATGCATTCTGATTATCCTTGCACTGCCCCTTTATCTTCCCCCCATTCCTGTCGGCCCCACATCTTTCCTATAAATATATTTCCCGTATTCACCTCTTCTTGTTTTGTTCTGTGACCCACTGACTTTAGCTAGGACCATGTAGTCATCATGAGTTTTGAACCACTGGAGTCTGATGGGCTCACCAGTGGGTGCACAACTGAAGACAAGGATTCCCCATAAACAAGATTCTATCAACAGCAAGGAGCAGGGCCCCAGCCATGACTGACTGTCAACAGGGGCACTCTAGAGCAGGCCCAGTGCAGGGACCAGCAGCTGCTGTCAGTTCATGATTGCAGAGGCGAAGCCATGCCTAGAAGGTGACGTCGGAGCTCTGCCCTCATCCTCCAGCTAGCTCCTATGTTCTTTCTACCCCACTTCTATGAAGAAGAGTAGTCTTTAAAACAAAGGAGGCAAAGCCCCAAACTAAGCCCTGTCACAAAGTTCAGCTTCTTTCCGGAATGTTCTGGAAGAAGGCAAGGAATTTAAAGTGAGCAGAGAAGGGCCTGCAGCAGCTAGCTGGGCCCAGTTTGTGAAGGATCTTTGTGACACACTAAAAAGTTCGGATTTTAATGTATTCACATTGTGACAAGACCAACTGGACAGAGCAGATGGCAACATATCAAGAAAGGCCTGTTTTCTAGATTATCCGAGGGGACAAAAATTAAATAGATCTTGGCTGATGGAAAGTCTTCCAAGTAAATAATAATCATATCACCCAGCCTCATTCTAGATGTCTCTTGATGGTGGTGGGGTTGGCCCCCTTAGATTCAAGTGGTCAGAAAATTAGATTTATGGACTTATTTCTGTCTTGCCCACATGTTAAGGAGAAGGCATGAAGTCTTTGTCTCTTGATTTCAATTTGTAATACAGATTGAAAGTTAAATTTGAGAAGAATCAAACACTAAGAAAATGAATTTGTAGGAATTTTGTATCTTTAACACAGCCTTCTTACATGGCTATTTTACATAAATATGGTCATGATGTGCATCTCTCTCTCTCTCTCTCTCTCTCTCTCTGTG
Source organism: Apodemus sylvaticus (assembly GCF_947179515.1). Lineage (NCBI taxonomy): Eukaryota > Metazoa > Chordata > Mammalia > Rodentia > Muridae > Apodemus > Apodemus sylvaticus. The sequence continues at coordinate 22,938,261 of NC_067473.1, forward strand.
TGTGTGTGTGTGTGTGTGTGTGTGTGTTGGGTGTGTCTTATGCTTCTATATTCCTGCCAGCAAAAACACTTTATGTCACTTTAAACTCCTTTTTCCCTTCTTTGTGATTTTCCACAGGATGTCCCAGCATTCAGTATGTCTGTCTTTTGAACTGCCTGTTTTCCTATAGTTTCTGGTTTCCAACTTCACTGCACCCTTTCATTTGAAATGTTACCAAGGAGGAGGAGAAAAAGAAAAGAGGCTGACTTAAGAAGTGAGAGGGTGTGTGGAGTCCGAGGGAAGAGGCTGCTCAGGGCATAGACTGAATGAGAGGCCTCCCCCCTTAGATTCTAGCACAACAACCATACCTCAGGAAATACACATGGAATAGTTAATTAGGACCAAATGAGCCTCTTTTAGAGGCAGTGGCATGCCAGAGATCTGCCTGCCAGAAGTTTGAAAGATGCTGAATTGGAAGGCTGATCTCCTGTTGGGCAGTGGAGGTCGCTGGGGGATTCAGGCAGAGAAAAGAGACAAGGGGCCTGTGTGGCATTTGCATACTTCCCCTGCAAAGGAAGTTTAATCCAAAGAAAAGAGATTTTAGTCTTGTGGGTTGGGCTTTGTTCAGATTGAAGAGCAGGGGTAAAGCAGCAGAAGAGGCCCTTCTCAAAGCCTGGGGCTCAGCCTTGAGGTTGTCCCAGTGAAGTTTGTTTTTGAGGGCTGTTTGCACACTATTGTCTGTTTGAAGGCCCTCTGAACCCAAGGGGCTCAAAGTATCCTCTTCTACACGCACAAAAGAAGGAAATGTACGTGGTGAAAATGTCTCATGTTGCAGCCTGAACCCAAGCCACCTTGTTCTTACGCAGTGCTCTGAAGCACCGAGTCCCTTTTAGGGCCTCACACTTCACCTCTTTGCTGTCCACAAACAAGGCAAACCCGACCCACACTTAAGTCTTTAAGTCTTTTCCTTGCCAGCACAAAGGAAGGCGCAGTTCATTTGCCAAAAATATGTTCCCCTCCTCAAAATATGTGACAGATAAAAAGCAGTTTTTGATGAGCCTGGGTCGTTTGCTTCCTTATGGGATGGGCTGAACTTGTGGGGTTCCCATCGGAAGCCCGGGCAGACAGTCTGAGTCGCTCTGCAATGCAGTTTTTCTTATACTCAGCCAGCCTCATCTTTCCTCTGGTGCAATGGGCCTGTGACTTGAATCTACATCCAGTTTTCAGAAAGATGCCTATCCTTTGAAACTAGGCTATGCTGTGTGTGCTTCCGTGGCCTGTCCTTCACTGTCGGCAAGTGTCACCATCTGCACATGTGGAACTGGGTGTTGTAGTGCTTTCCCAGACAAAAAGTCTAGCGTTGTTTCAACTTCGCTAGGTCTTTTTTTTTTTAATCTAAATGTTCATAATGCCTGTAAGTCAGTAAAATATGTACAAAAAGCATAATGTTCTAAGCTTTTTTTTCAGCCAGTGTATTTGTTCACAGGGGTAATATGAGCAGTGGTGGCTGCCTTTTAAATTAATGATTTTCCACACAGAGCTTAAAGAATAAGTAAAAAAATATATATATATCCAGAATCTTCCTGTGCATGCATGCCTGCGTGTGCATGTGTGTGTGCGTGTGCTTGTAAAATTTAGAATATATAAACTTGTAACTGATCAAGTAGGATAGACAATAAAACTTGACACTGGAAGTCGGGAAAAAATAGATGCTTTGTTTTATAGCACTAAATGTAACTTGAGTCTTTACAAAGCTATTGTTTCATCAGTTTCTTTTTATGGTCATTTATCATTGGACTAGATTTGGGCTCACTTTAAACTTCCTTGGAAGATGGTATACACACATAAAATGAAAATAGTGAAGCTGTTTCTGTGTCCATGAGCAAAGGAACTGTCTGTCTGACGTCCACATTCAAGGCAGAACTGAGGACACGTCAAGAGAGATTCACAGAAGCCAGCTTCCAGGAGAAAAGCTATGGCCTCAGTGGCAGAGGAACTAGGGGCCTTTTATCAGGAAGACCATGTCTAGCAGCTTCTGCGGCCGTTCTGAAGCTTGTGGGAATCATCCTAGGTGAGGCCAGGAGATGAGACATTGGCAGCGGCCAGTGGGAGCTTTCTGAAGCCGTGAGTGGGAGGGTGACTCAGTGCTTGCGACTTTGCTAACTCTGTCAGTGTGGGTTATGATGGGATGCTGACTCTGATCTCCGTGAACTCTCTTTGCAGGAAGTGGCGCATTCTGTCTCCTGCTTTGCATTTCCCTGTGAGAAGCATGTCTGAATTGGGGGGGCTCGAATGTACCTCTTTGTCCCTGAGCTTGTCAAGCATGGCTCTGTGTTCTCTTTCCCGTCAGGAAGGTCAGGCCGCTGGGGGCCAATCTGTTTTTCTAAAATGAACCCTCCTGTCTGTCCCTGGTGTCTGACAGATTGAAACAGTTGTCTGTGTGGCTGTGCTTTCAGCAGTGCCTAAATGTGTTGCTTTCTGAGAAAAAGGTAATACACACACACACACACACACACACACACACACGCAGGCTGTGTTAAAGAAAAAGCACCTTCTTAAGGATTGGACTTTGGATGTTAATATTTATCTAAATGGCAAATTTAATTAACTTTCTAAGAACATATTTACAGATGCAGTAAATTAACTGTAGGTACTGTTCACACACACACACACACACACACACACACAAAGATAAGCCTTCACTGCAGCTCTACTTCTAAAGACTGAGTATTTAGCTGGAATACATAATAAAATCACAAAGTATAGAACTGTTTCTGCAGAGGTAAAAGGCTTTTGTTTCCTCACACTCAGTTTCGTGGTTTTGGATCAGAGATATGTATAAAGCCTGAGGAACTTTGTACTGTGCTGAGTCTCACTTCAATACTCTCCAGATAATTGAGCTAATTAAATCTTTACCAACATTAACACAACTCCGGCATTCCTTGGACAGTGGATAATTATTGCATGAGCATGGCGAGCTTAAACTAAACAGACGAAAATAAGAGTTCTGTGGAATGGGTATTGAGTTTATTCCTTATTCATCTTTTGATAAGGTTTAATTAAAGCTGCCTCTCTCCATTGTGGCGAGAATGAATGTGCTTGTTTTCTTAGTGAAAAGCAAATTATTCACTTCAGCTATGGTTCAGTAATCAAAGCCCTTGCAGAGTTTTGGGTTATAGCGCGGCTGTGGGGGTATAATTGCTGCAAGTCTGTATGAAGGCTTTATCTTTTTTTTTATTACTTACTCTTATTTATTTTTGTAGAAAGAAGTTTATAAAAGCCCATTTTGTAATGTGGTGTGGAGGCATATACGTTTGAAGTCTGGATATAGGTTTACTGTGGCAGGATTTTTTTTTAAGGTGTGTTTCTTAGAACCTCTTGTTGACATTGGAGGTTGCAAGGGACACCCATTTAAATAGATGGCATTTGATTTATTTTATTTTTACATTAGCAAGGGAAATGCAGTAAAACCTTTAAATCCAATGACTATCTTTGGATCCCAAGGAGAATATCAACAGGCACCAGGAACTCTTTTGGGGAAGAAAATACATTTTAATTCTCTTTAATAATCTTTAAATCCATAGGCCCCAATTTCTATGTTGCTCTTTTGTTTTGTTTTGTTTTGTTTTGTTTTTGTTGTTGTTGTTGTTGTTGTTTTGGTTTGGTTTTTTGTTGTTGTTGGTTTTTTTTGCTTTTTTTGAGACAGGGTGTCTCTGTATAGCCCTGGCTATCCTGGAACTCACTCTGTAGTCCAGGCTGGCCTCAAACTCAGAAATCTGCCTGCCTCTGCCTCCCAAGTGCTGGGATTAAAGGCCCGGCTCTATGTTGCTCTTTTAAAGAGGACACGCCCCGCCTTGGGTCAGTGATGAATTTATAGTTCTAGTAGTTTTATGTACACTGAGGCCAAACTTATCAGCTTTGTCATGACTGCAAAAATTCCTTCTCTTTATTAAGTAAAAGAAGCGATCACAGGATGCAGGACATTTGGTAGAGCCAAAAGCAAAAATAAAATGCAACAATGAGACCACAGCAAAAGTGAGGTCTGTCCTATGCCATCATCCACATCTTGTCCTGGCTTTCCGGCTTTATCTGTCCGTCTGTCCATCCGTCTGTGTAATAGAAGCCAGCTTGCCCTGTGATCTGTCAACAGCAGAAACCAGTCACTTTTCTGGGTTTTTTTCAGTGCCTCACAGCCTGACCTAGACCAGGCAAAGTGTCCTCTACAGCAGCATGGGAGGACCCTCACCTACCACTTCCTGCTGCGCTCTGCTCTGTCTGACCAGGCCCATCATGCTGGTGGAGATTCAGACCTAGGCAACGTTCCATATCTGCAGGAGTACTTTCAGTGTTGAATGCAGTGGGGCTAATCCCCTTGATGTGTATGTGTGTGTGTGTGTGTGTGTGTGTGTGTGTGTGTGCGCGCACACACACACACACAAACACACGCATACACATAAACACATGTGTTTGCTATACTACACTGAGTCACTTAATAAAATGCATTTTCTTTCACAGTGAGCTGTGGCCAAAACAAGTTTCAAAGCAGTGACTGCCCCTCACATCCCCTTCACTGCTTCTCCTGGGAGGCAGGGGGAGGGGAGCTTTGGGCAGACCTCCAGCCCCTGAACTCAGCCATCAAAGCAGCTTCACTTTAATCTGCCTTACACTTTATGCTTCCACTAAGATGGTTTTTAAACAAAGGATGCAATAGCCAGAAGATTGAAGGGATGGTTTCTCAGGTTTCTCTTAGGATTTTTCAGAACTAAGTACAGTAGCCATTATTTTGATTCTCTGTTTTAGGAAAGATTTCAGGAAATAGACTTGATCTCAGTAGTTGGTATCTTAATCTCTATCTATCTATCTATCTATCTATCTGTCTATCTATCTATCTCTGTCTCTCTTCTCTCTCTCCTTCTCTTCTTCCCTCCCTCCCTCCCAATCTTTCCTTCCATCCCTCCTTCCAAATTAAAAGTTCTTTTTCTAATTAACCTCATTTTTTTTCAAAATTTTTTAAAGTTCTACTAAATAGAAGTAGACTTTAAACAGACTGACAGCAGAATAAAGAGGAAGGCCATTGGTCCTCACCGTGCTGTCCTGTTCTGAGCCTTGGATAGACTCAGAGAGGAGTGAGAAGAGGATGGAGGGCGTGGGGCTTCTTCCCAAGCTCAAACGAGGCGAGGCTCTTGGAGAGCAGAGGATCATGGGGGAAGAGATTCCTTAACAGAGCTAGATACTCAGAGAACAAAGCCCTAAGAGCAAAACAAACTGACTCCCCTCGAAGTGTATTTTATTTGAGTTCCTTTGGAAAGTTGAAATAGATTTAAAGTGTCGTATTCCTCCCTGCTCTTGACATTGTGTGAGGGGATCTGTGTGACACAGAATGCCCAAAAGCCAGACTTCTGTGGAGCTCTTTTGTTTAACAATAGGATTTCTTCGGTGCTCACTGGGCAAGAGATGGAAGCCTTTATGGGATCCCTCCATAGTTACACGCTGCTAGTGGCCTGTTCACTAGTCATTTATTAGGTTACCCTCAATGGTGTTCCTGGACTTCAGTCAGCTGCAGCAGCTTTCTGGAACTTGGCAGTCCTGTGAGGCCTTTACCTGGCTCTCACTAGCAACCAGAGCTCTGGGAACCTTGCTTTATGACATACAAGCTTGGTCTCCTGGGCTAAGTCAGCTTTTCTGAGCCTTAGCTCACCCAGCAATGAGGCAGGAATAGGAAAGGGGCCTCTCTCATCAGCTTATGAGGATCAACCAATGTAGACTGTAGAGCAGTTAGCCCAGTGCTGTGCAGCCCACAGAAGGGGCTCAGTAACTGAATTCAGTGGTGTCTGTGATAAACAAGAGATTTATTTGAGAGCTTTCAGGCTAGCTTTGGTTTTTGTTTGTTTGTTGATTGGTTGGTAGGTTGACTTTTTTTTTGGCTCTCTGCTTTCTTTATCTAAAATGATAATAAAACGTAGACAACCCTAACGATGCACCATGTTAGTTGATACAATTGATAAAGATGACAGAAGAAGAGATGGGAGGCATACATGGTCAACGGGATGAGGAAGAGAGTTCTACAGCAATTGAGAAAAGACTTTCAAGAGAGCTTTTTCCTTAATCAACAATGAGGAAGCACAAATGGAGGACTGAGCCCGCTGGATGCGAGAGTCAGCTAGGATGTGCTTATGCAAAGCAGCAATAAAGACTACGCAGTTACTGAAGGTAATAATGAAAATTTCATGTTCCTTAGCAGTGGCCATTCCAGGGCAATCACCAGCATGGCATAGTCACAGGGCTTCAATGAGGAGCAATAGGAAGGACAGGACTCTGGTTAAAATCGTCCCCAAGTGATGAGAGCTCACTGGCCACGTAGCCCCTTCACAGGTGTGCTCAAAGAACTCAAGAGATATGAGCTGCAGAGGAGGTCAACTCGGCCAAGTCTGGGACTGTCAAACAGATCGGCACATTGGTCTGGGGACAGAAATACTGAAGATTTACTCCCTCCAGACCTGAGACAGCTCGGATGGGAGAAACATCAGTGTTTGAAAGCTGAGCCACTATTGAGCTGTGGGTAGAGGTCAGCACTGAAAGGGCATAAGGTCAGACCAAGAGAGAAGTGCCAGGTGCGTGCCAGCTGCCTGTGTCCCTGATAACCAGCCAGCACACCACGCCAGCTGCTAACTACTGTCTCTTCTGTAGTGTGGAAGCATGTAGTTTGAACCTGAAAACATGTAACAGAGACTATACAATTCCACATAGCATCTGCCTAAATGAGTGTCTGAAGGCCTTTTAAGATTATAGCCAATCGGATTTCATGTAGAAATATAGATTTTTTCTACATTTCATCAAAAAATGAAAAAGGGAAAAAAACAGAGCAGCATGTGTTTCATTGAAAGGATACTGGGAGACTGAAGTTCCCAGGTGGTCTGTTTCCCCACTGCCAGGGCCTTCCTCCTTGAACCATTGCTTATTATTGTGTGGTTAGAGACAAGAAAAGCAATGGTTTTCTTGCGTATTCCTTTCCGGTAACAACCTAGCCCATGTCTCTCACTTCACTCATTTTCCAGGCTTTTACTGACGCTCGTCTTAAACGTAGTTCTAATCTTCTAACAGTTAATCAGGCTTATAATTACATAATGCTTCTTTGAGGTAGACTTGCTTGTCCAATAGCACATGAGAGAAGGCTGCCCCAAAAGGGAAAGATTTACATACAGCTCCTGGGGATCCAGGAGTGAAGGGAGATTCCAAGGAAGAAAGATCATCACAGATGTAACTGACGTAACTGGATAAGAGCCAGAGGACAAGTCAGCAAACATTAAATGGCAACAGATCACAGAGTCGCTAAGAGATATGGGGATGTGGGAAACAGCCCGTGTGGTCCAGCAGTTTCACAGTAGATGACCTTCAATACAGATGATAGTTCTGTCTATTCTGTGTTAAATGTGAAATGGACTGTTTAGCACATAGTACGAAAATACAGCCTAACAGCAGAAACAAACTTCCAGGGGCAGTGGCAAGAGAGGAAGTACCATCTAAGATAGACCTGGAACATCAGACCTGGTGCTTAAAATCAACAGCCCAGGAAGGGGTGTTGGGCTCAGAAAGGCTGACAGTCCAGAGTATATTTGGCACTGGCGAAGAAATGCAATAGCTTTGACAAGAGGCCGCCCTACAAGGGTTATAGGTAGAAAATCAGAAAACATGTCAGAAGAAGCACAAGTCACTTTCCATAAACTCTACTTCTTAACTAGAGACTCCGCCATGACATAAAATACTATAAGATTAGTAGTAACAATGGTGATAACATCTCCTTTGTTTTCTCCCAGAACCCAGCACATGCTAGACAAGTACTCTTTCTCTGCATCATATGCTGACCCCTTATCTCATCCACAGAGTGTTTGCTGTGTGCTGAAGCCACAAGGAGCCATGTGACTCCTTATGGAGTTCTCCCCACAGCATGCTTGGGAGCGGGGTCTTTAAACCTGCTCTGCAGAGGTGGCGCTTGCATGGTAAACTAGTAGCGTGCCATGACTGCCTTTATCACCGCCTTGTTCTGCTTCTGACAGGCCTGCTTTATTTTAGATGTTTCAATCATAATCCGTCTAGCCCTATGCAATTACTTCATTGCTAATATCTAAAGGATCGTTGGCTACCTCCGGAGATGAAATTAGAGATTCAAGGACTACAGTGCTCCTCAAACTCTGTCCAAATTGAGTTAATTAATCTGTAACTCGAACACCCTAAAGGCCCTATTTAAATACAATTTCACTGTGAGGAAGAAGCCCAGGGAACCTTGATTAAAACTGAATGCAGTCGGGAAAAAAAAAGAAAAAGAAAAAAGAAAAAAAGAAAAGCGTGAATCTGTCTTTAATCAAAAATTCTCAACATGAAAATGTGGCAGAAGTGTCATTGTTTCAGTTGGTTCTTCAAATATATATCACAGTTGGTTATTAATAAAATGATAATGTTCCATGTAAATTTCATGAAAGCACATTGGTCTGAAAGTGCCTGAGATTTCTGCATAAGCATTTGGTAGGTTTTTTGGGGTTTTGTTTTGTTTTGTTTTAAAAAAAAAAACACATGTGCTAGGTGCTGTCACTATGGGCGATGTTCAGATCATATTGGCATCTCATAAATATTTCTTTCAGGATAAAAATACAGTTGGAGCAGCTGAGCTCAGCGGAAGCCTCAGTCACTGAGCCACTGACCAGCTTTGATAGATTCAGGCAGCTCTCTCTGTTGTGATCAAAATAACAGAAGTCACTTATATTGCGGTACTTTAATACCAGCTGTACTATAATAGTAATTTCAGCATAATAGCCTGATAGGAAAATTAATTTGCATTTCTTAAAATACTAATCAGTAACTCCAGAACACCTATATGCCTTGGAGCCTCGACAACTGACAGAAGGCTTTTAAAAACAATTTAAAAAAAAAGCAAGGTAAAGAATCAAAATAAAATATGCTAAGGCAGCAGTGATCAAAAGGAAAATCCTAAGCTCTCCCTGGCCCTTCATTTCCACACCAAGACTTTAGGTTGTCTACTAGAGATAGCTGTTAGAGACAGTGCGAAGAGAAAGAGGGCAAGTGTGAGTCCTGAGTCTCAGCCCCGCACACCCGTTTTGCTTTTTCATTCCTGCTTAACTGATTTCTGAAGCTCCTGCAAGGCAAGCGACTGGTGTCTGCTGCCCAGAAACAAAATATTCCCAGAAGCCCAGGAGTCAGGGTTCCCAAGGAACTGCATGCAAGAGGAGGGGCAACTAGTTTTCTTTTCCATAATTTGGGATTTCCGATTGATGTGGTAAGCCCTGAATTCCTGAAGACCTGTTCTGATTGAGCAGCCCTTGCTGCACTCCGTAGAGTGCCTTATTTCTCTAGACATAGCTTCTTAGAGGGTTGGAATTTAAATTAATAAACCAGCCGGGCCTGCATGCTGACATGACTTGAAAGTTAACTGGGATTTATTGGTCTGCAGCCTACAAGCTGTTCTATGGCGTGCTGCACACAAGAAAGCCAGCCTTTAAAGTTGCCAACAATTTCTTTTAATTACCCCAAGAAAGATCTTTTACATCTTTAGACAGTAGTGTTGTTGGTCTGCAACCTCCTCCTTCCCTCCACCCCTCATCTCCCAAATTGGGTCATTAGCGGCTGGTGTTGACAATGGCATTGGCTAATACAACACTCATGGTCACATGCCATTTTCTGAGCTAGTGAAGGGGAATGAAGCAATGGCTTACCAGGCCAGCCACACCTCAGCTCCTGTCCAGGAGAACGTTCAAGATTGTCTCAGAGATAATTTTGAAAGGCAGGAGACAACTGGAAGGTCCCACTGGCTTTATTGGTCTGGCATGGAGGGAGCATCTCTCAATGTCCTGAGGTCCTCGGGCCTGTTCCAGTGTTCCAGCAGAGGCTATGTCTTGAATGGCCAACATTCTGGGTCCTTCCATCATGTGTCCAAGAGTGGTTTGAACGCCGAAGGGCTTTCCCTGGCTTTACTGTTGAGTGTGCATAAGGAGCCCTGTTTGTGTGCTCTGTGGTTATAAACTTTCTACCTTTACTTGCTAACTCCTCTTTTGTCCTGTTAAAATGCCTTCACTTTCTGTCTCCCATATGCCCATATTTCTCTTTAATCACATAAAGACACAACCAAGAAAGCCCCTTTTCCTTCTATTTAAGAAATGCAATTTACAGTATTTCATTTCTTGGTTTTATTGGTCTATTTCAATCTTGTGTCATACAGAGAGCATGACAATCAAACTTGAGCAGACTGAGCCAGAGTACAAAAAACAAAAGCTCTCTCTGGACCTCCATGAGTGTGTGTGTGTGTGTGTGTGTGTGTGTGTGTGTGGTGTCTGTATCTGTGTGTGTGTGAAGGGGGGGAGGGAAGAGAGAAGGGGAAAGAAATTGATTCATGTTTTGGGTGTATCTTATTGTCAAAAAAAAAAAAAGACAGATGGCAGATGTGTCCTGGGGATTTCTCTCTCATTTTTTTTTCCTCCAGTGTGCTCACTTTGAAGATAATTTGTATGTTGAATAGAAATTCCAGCTAATGCCTACATATGAGAAAATGCCTTCTCCTAACTCCATTTTAACTGTCTTTATAAAATATTTTCGATGTAGAAGTTTGTCAAGGATGCCTTAAAAGTTTAAATAAATTAAATAGACTGTTTATTTGCCTCCTCAACTCAAACATTTTGGTGCACCTCCCCCTCTCCATTAAGTCCTATCGTCTCTGCCAGAGCAGACTCTGTTTGCATGTATGGCAATTATCTTACACAGCACTGTAGATGCTGCTACCATGCTCATATGAAGTGAATCTAAGGATCCAAAAAACATTCTTTCTGCATAAAAATACTGGCTAGAGCCATAAATCCAGCTCAGCAACAAACTGAAATCACTCCTCTTTTGGTATGATAATGCTCATTCTTCTAATCTATGATTCTAATTATGCCTGATCTTCAAATTAGCATATTTTAACATTCAAATCGTCATCAAGGAATTAGTCAAGAAGCAAACAGAGATGGAGGGTTAAAGTTTATATGTGTGCACCTGTTTGTCCACACACCCACATATGTGCAAATCCTCACAGACATATTCTCAGTAATTAACTTAAAATTCCAAGTAACATAAATAGTGGAATAAAAGTTCACTTTTAAAAGTAATCTAAGACCATCCAGAGACTACCCCACCCAGGGATCCATCCCATATATAGTTACAAAACCCAGACACTATTATCAATGCCCACAAGTGCTTGCTGACTGGAGCCGGATATAGCTGTCTCCTGAGAGGCTCTGCTAGTGCATGAGAAATACAGAGGGGGCCACTCTCAGCCAGCCATTGAACTGAGCACAGGGTCCCCAATGGAGGAGCTAGAGTAAGGACCCAAGGAGATGAAGGGGTTTGCAGCACCACAGCAGGAACAACAATGAGTCACCCAGTACTCCCATAGCTCCCAGGGACAAAACCATCAACACATGGAATTACCCATGGCTCCAGACACATAGGCAACAGAGGATGGTCTTGTTAGACACCAAAAGGAGGAGAAGCCCTTGGCCCTGGAAAGACTTGATACCGTAGTATAGAGGAATACCAGGACAGGGAAGCCAGGGAGGGTTGATTAGGGAAGGGGAGATGGCTTATGGGATTTTGCAGGGGAGTGGGGAACAGGAAAGGAGACATTTGAAATGTAAATAAAGAATATATCTAAGAAAAATATAAGAAAAAATAATCTGCAAGTCAAATTATGGTGTATATATAAAACTACATTTCAATCACATAAAAAATTGTCATCCCCTGCCCCTCTGTAAGATGTACTGGTAGCTTCTTTGGGGATGGTGACATTTGTGAATTAATGGTTAGCACCAGTGCTTTAGTGTGGAAGGTACCGGGATCCTATAAGCACAACACTATCCTGCACGTGTAGGCTACAAGATCAAGAGAGTCAGAGTGCTTGCTCTTAACGATACAATGTTATTTTGGGGAGACAGACAGCAGAAAGCCTGGTCTGGTCTGGTCTACTTGCAGTGAGACTCTTGGGAGCACCATGGAGAAGGTATAATTACAGAGTGTGGCTCATCCTTAGAAGTGTTCATGGTTTTATTTCCTTTATGTCAAGACGCATGAATAAACGCTGATCCATTTCTTTCTGTTCACCAGGCACTGTGTAAGACAAATATAGCTTCTCCCTATGAGCAGATCCTACAGGCTAACAGCAACAAATGCTGAAATTTTATATAAAAACACAATGGACTGCATATGAAAATGCATGCACCCTGCACTGAAGACCTTATGCATTAGAGCATGTAGATGGGCCAGTAACCAGCCTATTCTTTATTAATAATCTTCATTTAGTGCTCTGATTTATTTTGCTATAAAATGATACTGCCATCTTGAGGAACTCTCCTATGAATATGAACATGGGGATTATTTCAGACATGGAGTGCACAATTGTCAAAGGAGGGGAATTTCAGCAGATAATGGGGTGCCGGATAACAGCCTCCTACCTGACCAGATGGGAGGAAACACTGAGAATGTTATTTCGAAACATTTACTTGCCTTTCCAAAACCATTTGCAGAACAACCTGGCTTTCAAGTTTCAAAAACATCACTCTTGTTCCAGCCTCCTTCCTGTTCCTTTCTTGACCTTTCACCCTCTCTGAGCTCAGGCACAGACAGACAAACATGCAGCATTTCAGATGATGGGCAGTGGCCCACAACTGACAGTCTAATGGCGCCTAGCACTTTAAGCTCTCTTCCTTAGCATGTAGCTAATGCCTAAAATGCTAATACTCCTTAGGAAGAACATACATTACAACGCCAGTGCCTTGTCAGACACACTCTAATCTGTTAGCAATTTTCGGCTGACAGAAGCTTGTTCTGGGCCATATGTCTGTCTTTATGGTTCTCTCCATTCTATATCCTGTGCAAGTTCAAAGTCTGATGATGACATTGAAAGCACATGTCTTGCTTTTATTAGCCAGCTCAGACCTATTTTATGTGAACACTCTAATCTCGCCATATGGAATTAAATATGCCATATGGATATGTTACGGCTGCCCTGATACATTCATTGTATCTCATCTCTTGGTCCCCTCTTTATGGACCTTGTGTATCCCAAGCTATAATGGGGGAAATTGATTGACTCAGGAAGTACAGGATTGCAGTGTAGTGATTTCACGCTCGGTTGTTGGCTAACAAGGCACTGTAGTCTTTATTTTGTGAGCCCTGGTGGTCAGAGATGAAGAATTATGTGGGGCCCAGCTGGCACTGTCACAGAGCAAGCAGCTTAAAGAGCTGCAGGATCCCAAGTGTGAGGGAATTGTCTCTTCCCAGCAGGTATGGGTTAGATCTAGACAGAGTCCATTGTCTTCAGGATGCTAGCTGGCCTGCCAGTTCATAAATCCAAAAAAAATTCTATTCTGAAGGAAGTGGGAGGGATGGGTAATAGTTTACTTAATGCCAAATGTATTATCACTTGCTTGCTAGCTGTTTATGAAAGGACATTTTTATGTTTAAAACATTTTGTGTAATTCTCTATACAATTCTCCTTTCAATTAAGTATATTATATCAACCAATTAATATCTGTTTAATAAAATCTGTTTAGCCAATCCATTTACTTTGCTGTTCTTGTGCATTTACCATGTTTTACACACATTTAGGGATTTTTTTTTTCATGTCATTATAAAACAATGAGAAAGACCTAAAACTTATATACTGTTTAAGTGTGTGTGTGTGTGTGTGTGTGTGTGTGTGCGCGCGTGCATGTGATCACTTACAAATTTATACAGTTATTAAGCATTTAAATATCAGTATATAATAATAGTTAATAGTATAGTGGCTTGATGAATTGGCCTTATTGTCATCTCTGAAAAGTAGTCTGTTCGACCAACAAATGCTCTGAAGCAAAACACAAAAGCTAGAGTTTCTAAGAAAACTATTTTCAAGCATGGTAGAACTATTGTTACTATGCTAACTCAAAGTCTCTTGTGAAGGACCTCAGCTTGAAGGGTACCCTTTTCTAGATTCTGTGTGAACTTTGTACTTAAAGGCAATACAATTCAGATTTTAACTCAGGTATAGCCTTTAGGCCATTAATCTAAATTGATTAGGTATTACTACAATAAACACAAGATTTCTTTCTTTTTTTAAATTTTATCTCATTCATGCACAAAGTATTTGCAATGTGTTAGTGGGGAGATATGTCCCATTAAAGTCAACGGCGTTCTGAGGGTTGTATATCCCATGAAATAGACCACTTAGTCTTTAAAAGCAGAGGCCCCTCGTGCTTCTGCCTCACTATCCTATGTCTCTGCTGTGTCTGTGTCCCAGCAGGCAGGCTGTCTGTAATTTGGAACCTAGGACTTGAAAGTCCTATCTTCAGAGTGAGTGTGTTTGCCACCAGTGGTAAGTCTGCCAGGAGCACCTTTATCACAGAATCGTGAACTTGATGCAGAATAGTCTGATACAAATTTCTTGGTGGACAAATCCAGGCAACTATGACCATAATCAGGCTCGCAGTCTTTGCAAAACATAACTCTACCTGTTGGAAAGCTGAGGGACTATAGTTAGCCTATAGAATGGGGTAAGGGGATGGAGAGTTGGTTCCAATTTCCTTGACTCCAGAGTCACATAGGATTCCACTTACAACTGTGCCTATAATGATGGCATTTCTCTGAATTCTTTAAAATACTGTTTTGAATAATTTGTTATGATTTCAAACATTACAAATAAAAACTGGTTTTGAAGAAGCTATACCAGTTGAGATTGATTAATTGATAAGAATTTCAGTACCTTGGAGACACTGAAATGTTGCACATCCAAAGGCCAGTTGCCTTAGGGGCTAGTCCTAGCTCTGTAGAACAGTCTCCCCTTGCCATCTCTGCTTCTGAACTAACATCTCACGACTAACAAATAAAACCCTTCTCCATCACGGAGCACTAACTTAGCTGGCTGCTAGCCTCCACCAACCCAAAAGCTAAGAATGCCACCAGATAGAATCTTGGGCCTATATAAGGGCTTCTCCGTCTCACTACTCCTGCCTCTCTGATGTATCCACCCATGTATTTTGAACTTGCTTTGATTTCTGACTTTTGTTGTCCTCCTGTAAAACTTCATGAAACTGCTTGCCTATTGAAAGAGAATCTGTGTTCACAGACCATTTCCACTCAAGTAGCTCCAGATAAATTCTTATTCTCTTAAAAAAACAAAACAAAGCAAAACTCCCTCATGGAGTGCTGAATTTGATTCTACAAAGTCACTTCTGTTCAATATCCAGTAGAACCGAAGAAAAGTGCCATCCCTTTTTCTCTGTGTATTCTCCCTTGGATCCAGTTTTACCCCCAGGTGGGTGAAACTTGACTGGCAGCTAGATAACACATCACAGTCGCTAAGATGGCAAGGCATCTCAAGTTTGCCCATTTGTGTCATAAAGATATGGCCTAATGATCAAAAGAAAGAAGTGAAGTTGTTTGTAGGAATGAAAACTAGGGCTGTCATATGATAGAGTAGTCATTGCGGTATGAGTTAGACCCATGCATTATGTAAAAACCAAACCTGTGTGTTGGCATTATGATATCTGTAATTGCAACCAGGGGATTTTGCTGGCTATGAATACTCATCATGTCTTCCTTGAATGGTTATAACTTCTCCATAGTCTCACAGAAAAATTATAGTTCTCCAAAAGACCACTTATTCATACAACATTGAGTCTCATGAGTCATAGAAGTTTCTGGTCACCATAGACACATAACATCCTAAGAGTGAGTAACTTAGGAATAGTGCTGGAATTACCAACTAGAATTTCTCTTTGAGAAACACGGCTATTAAAGTGGTTTCTTCCATTTTCCTTCACCCATCTTATCACTGAACCATAGTCTTATAAAAAAAATTAATATGGTGGATGAAAAGCCCCACTGCGTTGTTTTTAAGTTTACATGTATACTTATTACCAAAGCTAAGGGAATCTTGACATTTCCTTTAACAGTAATATTTCCTTATTTGATTAATTTAAATATTTCTGGTGCTAGTTGTATATCCTATTCTTAAGTCATATGAAATGTGCTTCTGTATTTTCCATAAACAACTTATTTTACATATAAACTTATAAACGCTTTTTAATAAATAGTTTAGTAGTCAAATATTTTTAAGTGCATACTGTGTGCTATGTCCTGCAGCCAATAAATTGAATTACATATTACTGTTGTGCTGACAACTAGGCAATACAAATTCATATAAATATACCAGTATAGTATAGGTAAGCAGTGTAGTAGAGCAAGAGTGAACAGTGTGTTGAAGACAGAGTAGCAACCAAAGTCAGTGTGGGAATATAAAAAGCACAGCACATAAGTGTGAGAAGCCTCAGTATCCCCACCTGCCTGCGATAATAGCCCTTATAGTAAAGTCCAGCCCATGCGCTGAGTGCATGCCACACATGTCAAAAGTAGACAGAAGCACCAACCAGTTTATAAGGAAATCCAAAGTGTGCTACAAAATCCCAGCGAGAGACCAGTGCCTCTGTGGCCATGATGTAAAAACAAGGCAGAGCCTGTCGCCGCCCTCTGCCTGCTGCAAGGCTGAAGGGACCTGGGTAAAGAAGTGCAACAAGGAACCCAGGGTGATTGTAGCTAGTGATGCTCCCAGGAAGATGTGGAGGGTGGGAACAAGGGACCAATAGGAAAACCAAGACAGGGGGAATTGAATTCCAGTTAAAGAAACACTCAACTCCATGCAGCAAACAGTAAGTAGTCCCGTATCTTCAAGCAAGAGCCGGGCACCATGGAAGGTGTGGGACTTCATTACTGCTTCAGATTTCATTTATCATGGCAGTGAGATCTGATTTTATGTATTATATGGTCAGTGTAACAATTTGGAAACATGAACATTAAATTCTAGTGCCAATGACTCAAACAGTTTTAATGTGTGTGTGTGTGTGTGTGTGTGTGTGTGGTGTGTGTGTACGTGTGTATGTATGTATGTATGTATGTATGTATGTATGTATGTATAGGCATAGGTACAGGTATAGGTATAGGTATATTCTGGTTTGGTTAATATTTAGGCATATATCTTCCAGTTTGGTTAATATTAATATTTATGTATACATCTTCCAATTTGGTTAATATCTATGTATACATATTTTGGTTTTGTTAATATTTTGCTGTATATCTTTGTTTGTTTAATATTTTGGTACATATTTTCCAGTTTGGTTAATATTTAGGTCCACATCTTCCAGGTTGGTTAATTTTAGGTACATATCTTCTGGTTTAGTTAATCTTTTTATATATATATATATATACACCTTGCAGTTTAGTTAATATTTATTTATGTATTTTCTGGTTTAGTTAATGTTTTGGTATATGTTTTCCTTCTCAGTACACTGCCTTGTGTTTCTCTTCATTATTAACACAAAATATTTTTCTTTATAACGTCTAATACTTTCCTTCCTTCAGAAACGTTTTCCCTATGACGTTTCATTCTGTATTCAGATTCCTCTTTTCTTTAGCATTCAGCATTTGGTATATATCTTGCAGTTTAGTTAATGTTTAAGTATACATTTTCCCATTTGGTTTCTGTTTGGTATCTTCCTCCTTAGTCCAAAGCTTTCCGTATGATAGACTCTGTTCTTCAGAGTCATGGTTGATGCACTGATCTCTCTTGTAAGTGGGTCATAGTGTCTTTAACCAGCTTTTGCAAACTACAGTTGTTTCTAATTTTGACCTTTTATGATTCTTGTATTTCCTTAAGATAAGTTCTCCAAAACTTCAACTGAATAGGTTTCAAGCCATATGTGTTGATAAATAATGTTGCTGATTATTTCCAGACTTAAAACTCTCATTTAGGAAAGTGAAGTGATATAGTCTGGAGTGGAGCTTGGATGAGAAATTCTGTGAAAATTCAGTACAGCCCTAGCTATCTAAACGGTGTGAGTTAAGTCTCTTCTCTGCTTCCAGTGTATCCTATCCTATCCTAATGAATCTCTATGCCATGGTTTCTTCCTAGGCTACTGTATAGTTCACACGAACCAGTAAGGACTATGCAGATGCATCAAACCCAACACTGTTATATTAAACTAGTCAAGACAGAGAAAACTTGGTTGCGCCAGTATGACTCTGTAACTCCTTGGCTATCTTGGGGAAAGGATTGAGAGACATAAAATTGTAGCCAAATTTTCAGGCCCAGAGGAAGGGCAGTTTGGTGGAGATGGCCTCTGAGTTGAACTATGCTAAAATAGATGGCAGGAAATGGATACCAGCTGGTACCTGCATTTCAGGGCAGAGACTGGAGAAGGGCAGTGTGGGTGTGGGAATGAAAATTGATCTTCAAGAATGAAGGAAGAAATCATGTCAGGACAGAGCACAAAAGGAACAGGAAAGGAGAGAGGGGCAACAAGGAAGACAGAGGCCAGGGGCAGAGGAGCCCTGAAGTGAAGAAAGAGGAGACACCATCGCAGAGGTCAGCCACAGGATAGCCATGCTGATCATATCACAGGAGAGCAGACATTCTGCAGTGCCAGCTGGCAGAGGCTTCCGAGGAGATGAGAACAAGTCGGCCTCTACTTCTAGTTAAGAAAAGCTACAACGTTGGAATGTGCTTTGAGTTTTCTGTGACTTCTTCTGTTGATTTTCCTTTTAGCTTAAAACTTTGTTAATTATAGCCACCATGTTCCCTTGGCTGTTTCCAAACACAGCTTAAAAACCCTTCTACTCTGCAAGGCAGCCATATTTGAAATCAGCTTGGGAAGCCGTCCACAGAGGTTGTTTCTCGCCACAGATCTTTGTCCCTCGTTCATCATCGTCTTGAACACAGTTGCCTAAGCATTTGGTTCATGTAACCATTAAAAACGCATGAGCAAAAATGCTGTGAAATAAACAGGGCTGCAGTATTTTATGCAGTAACTACTTGCCAAGTCTCTCCTTTGAAACTGGAGCCATTTTTATGTCATTGGAGTATACTAGAATGATCTATAAACAAGATTTCTGTTGGGTTTACATATTAAAACAGATGAAATCATTTTAAATAAAATGTTAAAAGCATTTACTTCCTAACTCAAAGTTTGATCCAAAAACATAAAATAAACAAAAAATTATTCATCCAAATATTTTTTTTTAAAACAAGAGAGAAAAGAAAGAAAGAAGAAAGGGAAGGGAGGGAGCGACAGAGGGAGGGAGGAAGGGAGAAAGGAAGAAAGGAAGGAAGGAAGGAAGGAAGGAAGGAAGGAAGGAAGGAAGGAAGGAAGGAAGGAAGGAAGGAAGGAAGGAAGGAAGGAAACTGTTAACCACCAATTCATTTGCTACCTAATCCTGGAGACAGTTTTAAAGATCTGAGACCTCAGTCACAGTCATTGGTCATTTCTCTGATCTCACTTTGTGCTATCCTTTTTCTGTGTTTGTGTTTGGGACTTAGCTTAAGAGCACTAATTTTTCACCTTCTAGCTTTCTGTGTAACTCTTAACTGGAAATGGCAGCCAGGCCTCACAGACATAGCTGCTTGATGTTAGCCTTTCCATGGCCTTTAGTGTTTGGTTTGCTTTGGTTTGGTTGTGTTTATATTTAATGAAGTATATTTTCTCTGTTGCCCTGTTCTACCCGATTGCATCAAATAATTCAGAGATTAGAGAGACTGATTTTCTCCCAAAATGTCGAGCCAGGTGACTTTTAATTCTCCGCACTAGATTTAACTGGGATTTCCCCCACTTCCATTCTCTGCTATTTCATCAGTGCCCTGCACAGCACTGAGTCCAGATGGATTCTTTGTAAGCACTGTTTGACAAGGATTTGGAGGAGGGAGGGAGGAGAGCCTTTTCCCCTCTGCCTACAGCTGCTCTCAACCTGGCTCATTGTGGCTGAAAGGAAATGAATAAAGATGAGTTATCTGAACTGAGAATCAGCCAGAGAGCAGAAGCTGTTCACACTCCCCAACCCATCTACAAATTTAGCAAGGAAAAGGGAGCATTGCCATCATTGATTTATTTGTATATTAATATTGGAATGATTTGTCTTTCAGTCTTGTACCCTCGGACATTTGAAGCCTTTGTGAAATGCCATATGGTTTTCTGTGAGGTTCCCATCACATCCCGTGCAGTGGAAGCCCTTTACACCCCCCGCCCCGCGCCTGTTGGCACGGTCCACACTGAGCATACAGGCTATGAGAATGCCACAAAGACAACTGGGAGCACACAAGTAGCATTACAGGAAACACTGGTGGTCTGAAATGGCATGTTTGGACCGGCCTTCATTTGGACGGTATCACCTGGTTTAAGTTGTGATTGCTTCCATATTTTGTGTATTACAGGCCTCCGGTGATCGATTTGTTTCCTTGAGACCTGGATATCTTAAGTATTCAAAACATTTTAAGCACTGACGCATAGAGAAACCAGAGTTTAGAATTGAGTTCAGGTCAGGGGAAGGGATAAAGCTCACAAGATCAGTTACTCTATTCAATGTTAAGTGTTTCCTCCCCCTCTACAAGAAGAATGAACATTTAAGTCCGGAAGGCAAGCTGTCACTAAATGCTCTCCTGTTGACTGAGACTGTGGTTAATGAGCGCATGAACTCTGATGACCATAGTCAGCTTTTGTCCATGATGATCATGAGACCTACTATGGGTTGTCCTTTATAAACCCCATACTGCTGCTAGCTTTGCTTCATATTCACACAGATCTGGAGTCAAATCCTAGCAACAGCATTTCTTACTGTACATCCATTTTCCACGGTTAAGCCATCTCCAAGGCTCAGACTCTTCATTTTCAAGTATGAGTAATACTGATCTTACAGACAAGCTGTTGTTGTCAATTAATGACAGCATTTTTATATTTGCCACATAAGAGATTTATGCTATACAGCATATGCCATTGGCATATCTTAGCACTTCCTTTACATGAGAAGCATTAAGGCCATATAGCCTGGCCGTTAGGAGCTTTGCTTTCCGAATGAACTTCCTGGGTTTGAGTGCCAGCTCTGAAACATTAATTTCGTGGCCTTGAGAAAATAGGCCCCTTGCCTTATCCAGATATCAAGGGGCGTCAAATTTATAACTCACAGACATGTCCTGAGAAATGACAGATATAACACTCTCAAACATTTAGCCTCATATTTGCTAGATGTGCAAAAAGTGTTACCACTCTCATTTGTTGACCTTATAGGGTTGTGGGCAGGTAGTATTGATATCTTATTTCTGGCATGTTCTGTATAAACAATAAGTGGAATACTATTCTATAAGGAGTAGTCTTTATGTGTGTCTATACCTATATGTAAGGATATGTATGTGTGTGTATGTGCACATGTATGGGATGCCAGAGGTCAATCTCACATGAATTCCGCAGGTGTTGTCAACCTTCATTGAGCCAAGGTCTCTCTTTAGCCCAGAGCTTACCAGGTAGACTAGGCTGTCTGGCTTACAAGCCCTAGTGAAATAAAATTAGTGTTTTGGGGCTGGCATTCAAATCCATAAAGTCCATTCTGGAAGCAGGACCCCTAATCGCCATGCTTCTCAGGTAAACGAAGTGCTAAGATTTGCTAATAGCATGCACTATATGAATTCCAAATGTATGCCACTTCTGTACATGAGTATCAGAAGCATTCTTCATTAGGAACCCCTGGTTCATCAGGGTCTCAGAGCACTCTACCCAACTTAATCTCTGCTGCTCTTGTATTTTTCCAAAGCCGTAAGTTCAGAGCTCCCAAGAGAGTCTCTCATGACGTCCATTTGCCAAGCAGAGAATGTTTTACTTTGGTTAGGTTATCACACTTCCAGGTCCATTCATGGAGATGCAAACTGGTTGCAATCCACATGTTCTTAGAATTTGAAACATCCTGTAATTTCCATGATGTTTTCTCTGAAAGTTAATGTCCTTTCCAAAATAAAACAAGTTGCGTGGAAAAGTGCCAGGGAAAGGGAAGACTGGGAGTGGCCTTCTGCAGTGAGGGCCTGGGATGGAAGTGCGGCTTGTGATAGATTCTGTGGTGTGTTCATGGTGGTACTTCCAGGCACTGGCATCTTCCCTCTCAGACAATGAGTGACCTTAGAGGCAGATCAGCAGGTCTGATAAGTTTGGGTGAGCTCTGGGTTTCCAGGTTGTTGACCATATACCAGGTTTTTGAATATAAGTTCAAGCAATGGGGAGACACCCTTACACTGTTTAATAGACATGATCAGAATTCCCCTTATGTAAGATACTATGTTTGTCTGAAGAAATATTTTGTATGGATATAGGAATGAGCTCTTCCTTCCTGAGGGTAGGGAAATGGGATAATCTCTGCAGGAACTCTGAAGTTCTTTTCTAAGGAAAGAGAAAAAAATCAAGAGGGTATGAGAAATAATAGAAAGAAGCTATGTGGGTGGCTGAAGACCCTGTGTCTTTGCTTGTGTCCTTATCAAAACTTCATCAAATTACACTAGTGTAACACAGTGGGAGTGGAGGCTTGGTCTCATGGCCCTCCTAGCAGGTGGGGAGAGCACCGAAGCCCAGGACTCTCAGAGCTTAAGTACTACTCCACTTGCAGGGAAACTGGGGACAGTGAATTCCCATGGACTAGAGAACTGGCAAAGTCCCCACCAGTTTTAACCATGCTTAAAAGGCAGGAAAAAATCCTTATCCACACACTGTGTGTAATATGAATATAAATACAGTATTGTGAAAGGAAGCAGAAGTAAGTTCTTAATATGTAATCAACTCTCAGAAAGTAAATTCATGCACAGAGGTGTTAAGTCAAGCAGATGTGTTGTCAAAATCTACTTTGTAATTACATATTGATTTTAACTACTCAGGTTTGAAATTAGTCAAGTATTTAATATATAGCATATGCAATATTTATAAACGCACACATTAAACTTTAATAACACATGGAAGAAAATGAATTTGACTCAAGTTGAGGAACACTCCAAGCCAATAAAATGGGGCAGGGTTTGTAACATGACCCACCCACCTCAGGGCCACCCTTACCTTGTGCAGGCTAGATGGCTCTGTAGATAAAGAACCTCGTTGCCAAACTTAATGACCTCAGTTTGGTCTCTGGGAACTTCATACTAGAAGAAAAGTACCAATTCTAGAAAGTTGTCCTTTGCCCTCTGTACCCACAACACCATGATAAACAGGTACTTAAATAAGTAAATAAATAAATAAACTTAAAATATAAATCCTTACTTTAACATTTTAAAGAACTTGAGGCAGACAACTTCTTTGTGCTAAATAGAACTCAATGAATCAAAACTTATTTTTGAGTGTGTGTGTGTGTGTGTGTGTCAGGGGACAACTTGGCAGAGGTCAGACAGTTCTTTCCTTGTACCAGGTGGGTTCTGGGAGTGTCACTCAGCTCTTCAGGCTTGGAGGCAGTGCCTTTATCTGCTGAGTCACCACCAACCCAGAAATCGCTTTTAAACCTAAAGTACAGTTGAAAAATAAACTGCTGTAAAATACTGAAACAGAAGGAAATGAATACTAACAAATACTTCTTAGCATTCAGCACATGGAATAAACACAATAAATAAAATACTAGTTTCCTCCACAACTTATGGGTCAATAATTTCTATTAACATTTTGTAAAATGGCATGCCAACATGAAATTTATGTACATGTTTTATTTAACACTAATGTAATAACACCTCCAAAGAAGTCAAGATAGGAGATTAATTCAGCCTTCATTGAGCTTGATGCTTAGACAACATTTACTATTTTCTTGAAATGCTTCCTTTTAAACCTGTAAAAGAGAGGTGTAAGTAGAATAGTTACTGCCTCCTTGGTAGACCAGTTACCTTGGCATGAATAGATGATGGAAAACCCTCAAGAGAGGACTGTATTACATGGAGTGTGGCATTATACAAATATGTCAATGCTGGTCTCCTTTCAGAAGAGCATCATTTCAAAAGAAGCATGGCATCTCTAGTTTTCACAAAGCTTTGTTCTGTGGAGTGCTTGCTACAATCCCAAGTCAACCCCACTCATCCAATCAAGTAGCATGTTTTTATTTAATTGGCCATTTTGTTTAAGATAGTATAGGGATGCTGTTGTCTCTTTAAATGCTTCTAAACACATTTTATCATATCCATGTATACTTTTACATAAACTTATATTAAATGTTTCTTCTGGTATTCCTAGCAGTCATCTGAGCCTTATGTTGGAAGGAAGTGATTTGTTTGTTTAGTGATTAGTGTGAATCTCTTTCATTTTCGTAGGAGTGTCATGGCCAAGTAGGAAAGCCATCTGAATGGGAGACCTAACTGGCCAGTTCAGACAGGGGAGATGCCAGTTGAGTGTCAGACAGGAAGAATGACTGGAAGCAAGTCTCTGTGCATTGTGTGTGGGGAATGGAGGAACCAAGGACACTAACAGGCCTAGGGCCTGGGGAAAGCAAAAGCCTGCAAGCCAGGCTGCCAGAGTCGAGCACTGGTACTGGCCAAGCAAAATGGACTGATAATGTGCCAGTCTGCTTGCTGGTGCTGGGGAAGACAACAAAAACAATGAGAAAATGAGCAAGTTGAAGTCGGCGTTCAGGAGAGGTTTACCTTGATTCCTGGCTTCAGGGGTTTGAGCCTGGGAGTGATGGGGTCTGTTACTTTAGGTAAAGGAGAAGGTTATGGTGAGACTCGTGGTAGAATAAAGCTACTCAATACACAACATCCAGAAGCAAAGAGAAAGAGGGTGGGGGCAGGCTAGCCTCTGCTCGGGCACTACCTCAGTGATCTGCTTCTTTCAACCAGGACTAACTGTTTAGTGCCACCACCTTCCAGTAAACATCTAGTTAAGAACCTCTCAGTGGACAGGCTACTGATGGCGGCAAAGCCCCCAGGAACCCTTTGTTTCCCCAGTGTTTATCAGCTAGCTATCAATCCTTTTACACCCATCTCATCTCAGGGCATTTCATATCCAATCCATAAGCTTCTCTGTCTGCAGTTTTGTTCCCTTATTTATCAAATTGAGACAATAACAGCAAAAATCATTATATTGCAGATTTATTAAAAGGATGAAATTAATATATCTGAAGTACTAATGTGCTGTCAAGCACATACTAAGCCATCAGTAAACTTCAACTGTCATCGTTATTAATGGTGTTATTGTTGTGGGTCTCCTTGGAGAAGGGACAGGAAGTCAGAATAGTCTCAGCTTGAATGTGTGACATTGCCACTCTCACCCTCTCTCTTGGAACACCTGAGATCTCTAAATTCACAATGCCATGAAACATGAACTTGGGATACTTACATGCTGTTGTCTTAGTTAACATCCCTATCTATATTTTTTCTTACAAAGTCTTCATGTCCCTAAAATAAACACCTGTGTGGTTTGTGCGTACTATTTCCAAAAGTGATAACAGGAATTCCCCCATGACCAGCAAGGTGTTTATCCACATTTTAGTAAATAGGCTATCTGAGCACACACCAGGTATTAAAAGAGCAAGACAGACCTTCTTGCTGGGATGTTATTATCTTGTCCCCTTTGGCCCTTGGTTTGCTATTCATGTTTGCTCTCTCCTCTTGCTTGTTCCAGCTAATCTGGAATGAACTGGTACAAGGAAGTGTCTGAGTCCTTTACGAGACAGTGGAAGCGCTGATGGATGGTGTCAGCGTCTTCAACAAGAGGTCAGGGGGGTTGAACTAAGGACTTGGGGTCCAAGGGAAATTACACCGCAACTAGTTTAAATGATTTTCTAAATTAGATAAATTGAAAATTATAATTATGTCCATTGAAGGATCTGATGTAGTGTACAATGAGAGGCTAATTCACTCACCTGTCATTTCTTTATAATGAGAAGATCTACTCTTCGTTGTTTTGAAAGATAAAAGTGGCTGGTTTTGACTGTAGTTGCTCTATATGTAGCGTATCTAAATGCTCCTCTTGTCTAATATAATGATTGGGAACACCTCCTCACCTGCCCTCTTTGGTATTATTCTGAATTACTGGGGAGAGAGAAAATGTATGTGATGTTGTAACATTTTGTACACCGATTGATTATCATCACAGCCATTGTGGACAAGAAGATGGCCAAGGAACAGAGGAGGAGCCAGAGGCACAGGATTGTGTGTTTCATATAATGCTTACTATCTGTGTGGTTACATCAGATATTATTTCAATCTTAGTTTAATCATTTAGAAATTATGAGGTGAAGTTGCATCAACCTCCCGGGGCAGGCTCTAAGGATAGATTCCTTAAAGTAATGGATGTTACATGGTGTTTACACAGCAGAACATTGGGACTGAACTGTTTAATAATAGAATTGATGAATAAATTATAATCATACAATATCCAGTACCTTAACAAACCATTCCTTCCTTGATGTAAAAGAGATCACAGCCACCTGATATCCAAATCTATAAGAAAGTCTTAATGCTGTACAGTGAAAACAATAATTAAAACTAGTAGATTTAATATAATCCCAAGGCTCTCTGTAAATCCTGAATATATTGCATATTGAAACTTTACAGCATCCCTCACAGAGAGCTATCTTTATTAGTCCTATTTACACATAAATCTGTTAGGACAAAATAACACTATAAAGAATGTGTCCAGGTAGCAGGTTGTTAGGCCCATAATTAGATAAGGAAACTGGGCGATTACAGAGTCAGGTAAATTAAAAAGCTCCCATTAAACTCTGATTTCCTGGGAAGTGTAGGTAGACTTAGCTGTGTTGCTGTTGATTAAAAGGCATTCATTATATCATTGGCATAATAGCATCTGTCCCAAAATGCAGATGGAAGCCATCGTATTCAGTATATAGCCTATCAGATACCAGGACTAGCTACATACAATTCTTCTCATCCTGCATCCTGCATCCAATCACAGACCCCTTCTGCCTCTCTGTTCTATACTGCCTGCTTTTATTGAACACAAACTGTGATGCACTGAAGGAATCCAAGATAAATTTGTAAAACATCATGTCAGGCCCTTTCTAGTCCCAGTATCCCCTGGTGATCCTTGGTTGGAGTCTCAAAAATATAGAAGCAGCGCAGAGGAGAAGCAGCCGCCAACTTGCCACAGATATGTGTTGAGTGAGGCAGATATTTTTGTTTAAAAGACAGACAGCCGAGAAACAGTTATTTGATCCCTGCTGCTTGAGGGACAGTAGGGAAAGAAAGGTATTTTTGTAATCGCTCTTCGGCGTTCCCCGTGCAGCTCAGTTCACAGCGTCACAACAAAAACCCAAGCTCTAATAAATACACTGCAGCCAACCACAGCTACGTTACAAACATTATGCACAGTTGTAACTAACGTTCAGCGTCCTTTTGATTACTTCCAGGCCTGTGACATTTAGATTACTACACATTTCTTCCAACCTCAGACAGCTGTGAGAGTCAGCAGTACACATCTAATAATCAAGCACCAACATAGAGACTGCAAGCACTTGGTGTTGCTTATCTGTCTTTAATCACATTTACAGTCATGGGGTGAATAAGCACCTTGTTAGGAGTCCAAAGGCAACGGATTTAGACTAAATTTAACCTTGCCACCAATTTGCTGTGACCTTGAAAATGTCACTTAACTCTGTAAGTACTTATTTCTTTTTTTCTATTTCTTTTATTTTGAAAAAGGAGTCCCGATGCACAGCCCAGGCTGGGCTCAAACTCACCAGGTAGCCCTTCTCTCAGACACCTCACAGTCTTTTCCCAGGTCCGGAAGCCTGGCATCTGGCATGCACCACCATGCCTGCCTCTTGACTCCTTTTCTCTGAAATAAAAATCGTGTTTTTATGTTGCCAGGATTCCTGTTACCTCCAGGGTCATCCACCAGTGAGTCCTGATGACTGACAGTTCCAAGAGTCTAGTGCTCCCAGAAGCAGGCGTCTGGCTCAGATCTGTCTTTCTGCATTTAAGCCTTGTATCACTTTTCTGAAAGGGAAGTGAGGATGTTTAAATGGTTTGAATATTCTAGATGTGAAATGCGTTTGCTCTGTCATACATATGAAGCACTCTTTATATCATTAATACTATCAAAGTTTGTCTTTCATGACACAATCAGAAATATAAACACAATTTTTAAATCTCACGTAAGATGTCCCTTTACTAAATGTTACTGGATTTGCAGCAAGCTAGCTTAAAAACAGTTATTTGTGGCTCAGTCAGCAAACACATACTTTTTTGAGTAAGCTCACAGGATGTGAGAAAACTGCTCTCGGTGTTTCTACCCACTTGGATGCCCTTCATTGTTACCTATAGCAAGCTGCAGAAAGCCAACTAGCAGTTTGCCAAATGCTCTTTTCCCCAATACTGGTAGCCTTGTGTGTAGAAGGCCTCATGTAGACAACCTTATGAAATGCATGCCTAGATTTCTATATATTTTTCTACAAAAGTCTAACAGATCGGGCAGTCAGATCTAGAGACAGGAAGTGTATTTGGTAGTTTGAGCCAGCTGTCCTTATAAGCTCCGTGTGTCTCCTGTGAAAGACCACATATCATCCCAGCGGACCTGACCTAGTTGAACATAAATGCGCCATTGAGGGGCAACTGACTTCTGAATTAATAGAAGTTATAAATAAAGTGGCCGGCCTTGTGAAGAGGCTGGACTTGAAGTGCCTTTTAATTAGTTATTCTGAAAGCAGTGCAGCAGCGTGTATCTCTCCACCCACGCGTGCAGAGGTCTATAAAATGAAGCTGGTTTCTAGAAGGCAGTTGGATTATCCATATTTTTCAAGATTAGCAAAAAGCAATCTATTCAACATATAAAATAGAATGAAAGACGAGAAAGAAATGAAAAGCATCCTATAAAAAAAACGAAATGATGATGCCTGCCTGTGGGTGACACGATCTCATTCGTGGGATCCTACCGTCAAAAATGGCAGAACTGCCCTTATCCCTCCACTGGGAGTCACTCCTGGCTACAGGAAGTGGTCGCTTCAGGATTCATATCCCCAACTGCTAGAAGAAGTCTCAGCTAGAGTCACCTCCATAGACCCCCCAGGGGCCTCCCTCTGGATCCCAAGTCTCTGGCAAGTCCGAGCACTTACCTGCCCCACTCACTGCAGATTTCCACTCTCCTCTGCTCTCTCTACATCTGATCCTCCTCCCCGTCCTGCTCCCCATCCCCTGTCCTATCCAGCTCTCTCCCTCCATCCACCTCTGATACCTATTTTGTTTCCTCTTCTGAGGAACCAGCCTCCCCTGGGCCCTCCTTGTTATTTGGCTTCAAGTCTGTGGATCGTAGTGTGGTTAACCCTTACTTTATGACCAATATATCCACTTATAACTGAGTAATACCATGCTTGTCCTTTTAGGTCTGAGTTACCTCACTCAGGATGATATTTTTCTAGTTCCATACATTTTCCTGAGAAATTCATGATATTTGTGTTTAATGGCTCTTTAGAATTCTATTGTGTAAATGAACCACAGCTTTTATTTAATTCATTCATCAGTTGAGGGGCATCTAGGTTGTTTCCAGTTTCTGGCTATTACGAATAAGGCTGCTGTGACTGTAGTTGAGCAAGTGTCATAGCATTTGTGGTATGGTGGAGCATCTTTTGGGTACATGCCCAGAAGTGTGGTATAGCTGGGTCTTGAAGTAGAACTATTCCCGAATTTCTGAGAAAACACCAAATTGATTGTGCTTGTACAAATTTGCATTCCTACCAACAGTGGAGGAGTGGTCCCCTTGCTCCACATCCTTGCTAGCATGTGCTGTCCCTGGAGGGTTTTTTGTTTTTTTGTTTTTGTTGCTTGTTTGCTTGTTTTATCTTAGACCTTCTGACAGGTGTTGGATGGAGTCTTATCGAGCAGTGGGTGGGAACAGATGCAGAGATCCACAGGCGAACATCAAGTGGAGCTCAGGGAGTGACGTGGAAGAGTGGGAGATAGGCGTAAGCACCTGGAGGGGTCAAGAACACCACAAAAAAAGGACCCAGAGACAACTGAGCTGGGCCCACGGGGCTCACAGAGACTGAACCACCAACCAAAGATCATGGAGGGGCAGGCCCTAGGCCCCCTGCACATTTGTAGCAGATGTGCAGTCCAGTCTTCCTGTGAGCCCCCTAACAATTTGAGGGGAAGTTGTCTCTGACTCTGTTGTCTTCTATTGAATCCTCTCCCCTACCCAGACTGCCCGGTTGGGCTTAGTGGGAGAGAATGTGCCTAGTCCTGCTGGGACTGGAAATCCCAGGGTGGGCTTCCCCTTCTTTGAGGAGAAAGTAAGGAGGTAATGGGGGAGAGATCTGTAAGGGTGGGACTGGGAGGAGAAGAGGGAGGGCCAGGGATAAGGATGTAAAATGAATAAAAAAGAATTAAAAAATACGAAATATATCAAAACTGAAAACCAAAGTCAATAAAACTGCATGTCTCAAAGACAACATGTGAAAATGTCCAGTTTTCTCTATATAAGTAACAAATCATCTGAATGGAAAATTAAGAGAACAGTCAAGTGTATGTACACACTAAAAATGTATAAAACACCAATGAAAGTTTTTTTTTTAAGTACAAATGTTCATGGATTAGAAGTAGTACTGTGAAAATGGCTCAACTGCCTATAGTGGTGAACAGATTCAGTGCAATCCAAGTAAAGAGTCCAATGTCCTTCTGTAGAAAATGTAGGGGGGAGAAAAGTCAATATATCAGTTCTGAAATACACATGAACTCCTCCCCCCCCACAAATTCTCCACATAGTGAGAACAACCTTGAGCAAAATGGAGAAAGCTGTGGATATCACATGTAAACCAAAAGTATATTTTAGGCAATAGTACATATGTAACAATAAGAATTATGGAAGTAGAGGTTATAAAGTTGAGAGGGAGAGGAGAGTTGGAAGGAGCAGAGGAATGGGTGGAAATTATATATTTACGTATGAGATTCTCAAAAAAATAAAGAATTTATTCTGGAAAGACTGAGTGAAGCAGTATTCGGCAAAACCAGAACAGGGAAGTGGGAAGGGGTGGGTGGGAGGAGAGGGGAAGAGAAAGGGGCTTATGGGACTTTCGGGGAGTGGGGGGCTAGAAAAGGGGAAATCATTTGAAATGTAAATAAAAAATATATCAAATAAAAAATTCAAAAAAAGAATTTAAATATAAAAAATTTTATTTTTTATAATTTTTGCTATCAGAACGGCAAGGCATTGACATAAAATCACATGCCTTGGCCAATGAGACAATATAGACACCCCAGCAATAAATAATTGCATTTTTGCTCAATTGATTTTTTTTTTAAAAAAAAATAATCTGTTTGCATGTGCGTGGTGTATGTGTGTGGGTGCATGTGCTAGTTTGTATATGGCGGTCAGAAAACAGTTTTGTGTAGTTATTCCTATCTTTCCACTTTTATGTGGGTCCCAGGATTCAAACCTGTGTCCTCAGGTTTGCACAGCAGGCTCCTGGGCCTGCTGAGCCATCTCACTGGTCCTTAGCTCTGTGGACTTTTGATAAGTGTACCAACAACACAATGGGAAAGGATGGTATCTTAAATAAATGATGTTGGGAAAACTGAATGTCCACATGCAAAGAATAAAACTAGACCCTTATTACACATCAGCTCCAAAAATCCATTGAAAATGGATTATAGACTGAGATTTAACTATAAGACCCAAAACTGTTCAACTGTTGGAAGGACACATGGCAGAAAGGCTCCACAAACTAAGTCTGGGTAGTGTTTTGTGGCGGCGACAACTCTGAAAGAACAGGTAGCAAAACCAAAGAGAGACAAAGGAGACTGTACTAAGTTAAAAATATTTGGCATGGTACAGGAAATAATATACAAAGAGACAGACCACAGATATGGAAGAAAATATTTGCAAGCCACACAACTGATGTGTGTCGGCATCCAAAATATGTAAGGGGCCCAAGCCATCCAGAAGCAGGAGAGAGAACATCTAAAATATGAAGAATCAGA
The DNA here is from genome assembly GCF_947179515.1 of Apodemus sylvaticus. Taxonomy (NCBI): domain Eukaryota; kingdom Metazoa; phylum Chordata; class Mammalia; order Rodentia; family Muridae; genus Apodemus; species Apodemus sylvaticus. Next base: position 22,970,014 of record NC_067473.1, read on the forward strand.
ATAGACAATTCTCTAAATAAAAGATGCAAATGCCCAGTAGACATGAAAGAATACAGTTGGCATCGCTAATGAGGTGGCAACCAATGTCAGTCAGTGAAGCTCATGGAACAGGAATGTTGGAGATTTCAGGGAAGGAGAACCTTCATACCCTGTTAATGGAGCATCCTTGTAAACCAGAACTCTAATATAACCCAGCAATCCTACTTCTGAGTATTCATGTCTACGAAAACGGCAATTGAGATCCCAAAGGGACACCTCACTCCATGTTCACCGTGACACCCAATGTATGAGATCCACTTAAGTGTCCACCAGCTGACGTCTGGGTCAGGACCATATAGTATATATACACGGTGGAATGCTGCTTAGCCATAAAGAGGTCATTGAGATGACGCGGATGAATAGGGAAGATGTTAGACTGAGGGAAATGCGTCAAACACAGAGAAAAATGCTGCATGATTTGACTTATATGAGGAATCTGATAAAACTGACCTGGTGGAACTAGAATAGACCTGTGGTCGCCAGAGGGTTGATGGGAAGTGGAGAAGGTGGGAATGGGGAGTTTCAGAGAGGCAAGAGGAAAGAAGTTTGTTTTGAGATCTGATGGACCACGCTGACTGTTGACGATGATTTGAATATTTCAGTGTCAATAAAAAGAGTAAATTTCAAATGCCTCACCATAGAAGTAAGTAAATGATGGATTTACTCAAAACTCATATAAAATATTATATCTATATCATATTTAAAGTTACGATTTTTAGGAAGAATATTAGCAAACAATTTGGATGTTAAAAGTTAATCATTTATTTTCTCCTGTTGAAAATACATTTTTAAAAAATTCAAACCTTACAATCAGATCATGCACAGATCATTCCTTTTTATTACGATGCTAATCTAGCCCAGAAACAGTGTTGAAGCTTGTTGTCCTCCAAGTAACTTTACATCTTCGCTTTTTATACATAAGGTTTGAATATAGGTGAATGTCGCTATAAGCACCTCTCTGTTCCCATTTTGTTATTCATAGAGTGTATGCTGAGGTCCTCTGGCCAGGCCTAAGGATGCACCTCATTCTGTATCCAAATTGTTGTTGTTATAGGATAGAGCTGGGCAGTGTCTACTCCTGTGCCTGCTGGCAAACTCATTAAGGGATCAGCCACTGGTGAACGGGCCTTGCACAGAGTGGGGGAGGGACACCTGGGCCTCACTTCGCTTGATAATATTATCCAGAAAAGTGGAGTCTTTTTTCAGTTCTCACTTAAGCTGAATTTTGAGAAAGGATGGGACTTTGAATTATAATTGGATCTTCTGGGTTTTTGGTTTGTTTGTTTGTTTTTTAACCTTAAATCCTCCCTTAAAGGTCCCTGGCCACAAAGACAATCTGCATGGATGAAGGCCGAGGCCCCCAGGCCTCTCTGTGCCTGTTGCTGCTATATCACACCCCCTTTTGTCACCGATAACAGACAAAATGAAATGGAGTCTATGAACTTCTCTGCCTTTTAAAGGTCTCCTTCAAGGACTTATTTCCAAATAATGACAAATATTTCTAATTTAGAAAAGCAAAGATAAATTGTTGCGTAGAGAGTGGTTGGCTTACTCTCATTTCGCATGGTTAGATAAAGTGTCCAACCCAACCTGGGGCTGTAATGCAGGCTTACTTTATAAAATAATGATCTTTGCTGGGCATGGTGATTCCTGCCCATAATCCCCACACTCAGGAGGCTGAGACAGGAGGACCACTAGGAGTCTAAGCCAGCATACAGTGAGATCGTGTCTGTGCCTGTTGCTGCTATATCACACCCCCTTTTGTCACCGATAACAGACAAAATGAAATGGAGTCTATGAACTTCTCTGCCTTTTAAAGGTCTCCTTCAAGGACTTATTTCCAAATAATGACAAATATTTCTAATTTAGAAAAGCAAAGATAAATTGTTGCGTAGAGAGTGGTTGGCTTACTCTCATTTCGCATGGTTAGATAAAGTGTCCAACCCAACCTGGGGCTGTAATGCAGGCTTACTTTATAAAATAATGATCTTTGCTGGGCATGGTGATTCCTGCCCATAATCCCCACACTCAGGAGGCTGAGACAGGAGGACCACTAGGAGTCTAAGCCAGCATACAGTGAGATCGTGTCTCAGACAAAACTGACAAAGCTGATTAAGCTGAAAGCTATTTACTGCAGCCACCGTATGTATGGTTATGTCAAAGAAGAAAATTTTTGTGACGTGATCAGAACCGTGTCCAACTTGTAGTATTCATTTTGTTAGTATCAACTATTATTTTTAATATTAATATTGGCATAGACCACAATCAATGGGTGCTTTGCACAAATAATAGTAAGGAACTAAAATGTAAAACTGTTTAAACTTTTTAATATTTTGCTTTCCTCATCAGATCTGGTTGCTTTACATTACACGCACACACGCACACACACAGACATATGGCACATGCATATTACATACATATATCATACATACATATATGTACATATAAACATATATAATATGTTAAGGATTATAGTATACTTTGGGGAATATTAATTTTACTACATTTAAAAAATTAAACAGTAAGTATTTAAAGCAAATGCTTTTATTTACACGTATACCAAACATGGATTAGCACTAGTTTCATCTCAATTTTCAGTTTGTTAAATATTAAGCTTTATTTCCTGTTTCCATTGTCATCTCACACCGAGTTCCTTTCATACTTTTAAAATTCTTTTAAGTTCTTTTAATTCTTTTAAAATACTTTTAAAATTCTTACTTAAGAATTGATTTTCCCCTTGTGGGCAGGAGAAAAGAATGATATTATTTCTATCTTATAATGTGCACATTGAAGCTCTGAAAACTGGGGCAAAGGGAACATCTGGAATTCTGAAGTGGGTCCAGGACAGCAAGCCATGGCCAGGAGCCTTTTCCCTACTTGGGACTGGGTGGAGGCTTCTGTGTGCTTTATCACAGGCCCTTTCCAAGAGCTGAATCAAACCACCAGCCCTACACATTCTCCACAGCTACTCGTTGTGCCCCAGTCTCCATTCATCTTGTGGATAGTAAATCCATCCATTTAAAGACAAGGAGCATTCGGCGTTCAGCGGTGGTCTGCTGCACACATGTCCACTTCTCTTACACTCCCTTTGAACAGAGCACAGTAAAATCTATTGTACAGCTCACCGGCGTGCCGTTGCTTTGATAGACACCGAGTGACCTAATATACACACTCCAGTGTACTCTAATCTGTGGTCTCCCAGCTCCCACTCGGCAGGAATTCTGAGATGTTGATGGAACCCCGTGATTTAACAGAGCAGTCAGGCTGCCCTTTCACCCCGCACACTGGTTCTGACAGCTGCCCGCCCTGTGTAGAGAAAGCCTCACAGGCTGAAACCCCACCACAGAGGAAAGGCCCCTGGATAAACATACAAGTAAGAGCTTGCCGCTGCTTTTGAATTAAATTGTTTTTATAAACTGAATCTGCAGTAGGGGCATTTAAGAGCTAAGTCCCCAAAGTGTGCCAGATACCTTCCCTAGTTAAAAATAAGACAACACAAGCTTGGAGGAACATTCCAGTCACCCCAACACTTGAGGGTGTGTGAGCCTGAGCTACATACAGCCTCAGACCCTGTCTCCCCATAATAAAATAAAACAAAAATATAAATAATCAAATTAAACACAGTAAAGCACAGTAATGCTGGACGTGTCCACTCGAGTGACCAGTCTTTCTCTTCTGGATTAAACCAATTTACCGACACTTGGGGTGTGTACAGAGATGTGCAGCATTTCCTGGGTTGGATGGGAAACTCCATTTGTGTTTAAGCTGTCAATTTAATCCACACTGCCTGTTCACTCTTATCAGGATATTCTTCAGGTAGAAAAGAATGGAAGCTTTAGGCATGACTACCGTCCTAAATATAAAGTTGGTTAAGGGAAGAAGAAAAAATCCCTCCTCGGCCCAAATAGCATTGTGCTTTATAATTCATTCTTTTCACATACAGTGCAGCGTGTTATCATGGCTAATGTTCTCCCGCAGAGCTGCCGTCATCTTTTGTGGAGCTGTCAGGGTATTAAATTGATGCACCTTCCACATTTGGATAGAGGTCATTATCCTGTCGCTGGGCTGCATCGCCTCTGCTGAGCAGGTTAACTGCTTGAGGTCTTTCATCTAGATAAATGTTTCGCCAGCACTTTCGCTGTGCGATGACATGAACCGTCCTCGGAGGTCGGCTAGAGATGCTATGATAACTTGCTCCCTGTGTGTTCACAGAGCCAGAAAGGGCTGGAGCCCAAACTTCATAATAGGCCTAAAAATAAGGGCAAATGCTCTCGCTTTAGCAAATTTTTCTAGATTTAGGTCTCTCTTTAAAAAAAAAAAAGTTTCTTTTCCTTCTCTGGTGCTGGGGGTAACAGGGTCATATGAACCCCAGGCTGGCCTCAACTACTTATGTAGTTCAGGCTTGCATTGAAATCCTGCACCCTCCATCAGAGGGCCAAGATTACATCATACCTTGTTTAGAAAGAGTGTTTGCTTTTAGTGTTTTTGTTTGTTTTAATTTCAGTGTTATGAAGGGTCTAACTAAGTTTGTCAGAATCTACCTTTCAGAAAGCAGTGTGTTTGTCTCTTCAGTAGTCCTTAATGTGATATGGTAGATGGGAAGGCTTTGTAATATTTGTATCCTGAGCAGCAATTTAAAGGCCACAGTCTTAGTCACTTTAACACTGCTTTCCACAGAGAAAGATTTTTGTTTTCAAATGAAGAGATTCAACTAAGTCCTTTACCCTCTACGACAGTTGATTGACAATTTTGAAAAATAATTTCAGTCACTTATACTGGATTACTTCCGAGGAGTAGTGTACCAAATAAAGAGAAAATCATTTTAAGTGATCTAATTTAGCCAAGTAAGTTTTAATGAAAATAATTCAAAATTATTTTGAATTCTCAATTTTTTAGCTCAATTTTTAGGTATTCTTCTATTCTAATTGAAGCAGACACCATCTCCATGCTTACCATTAGTGAATAAACTATTATCTCTTTTAATATTTAAATAGACACCAAACCACCCAAGGAATTAAATCTCATGACTGCATAGTTTTAGGCCGAGTGGCCTAATTTTAACCTTTGACCCCTGTGCTTCTGTTTAGCATTGTGTTTTCTAAGTGCACAGGATTGTTTCCAGCAGTTGATGAGATTTCCAATTGTTAGTTATGATTGAAGGTCACCTGTGTATAACCCTCAGAATTCCTTGATAAAACAACGTATCAGTGCTGCCTAGAGAATGCATCTAATGGGGTGAAAGGATCACCCATTTACATGCCCTCTGGTTTCTACAGAACAAACACGAATGAGACCCTGGGCCTTCCCTTCTATGGTGAACATTCTGTGCCCTGTCACAGTTTCAAATTATGTAATCATCAACACATTGTACAACCTAGAAAGCTCAGCATCGCCCATGACCTCTGACCTCCCCGTCTTCTTGACCTGACATTAAGAAGGCTGCCTTCCATACGTTACCCTCAACTCCCTTTGCTATCTCCCACTCTGTTCTTGCATTGAGAGCCTTTTAGAGCATTTTCTGCTTCCTTGGCTGTTCCCATTTGAGATGACTCCTGCTACTTACCACCTTCGCTCTCCTTCAGTGTAGGAGAGGGTTCTTTGCCTAGCATTGATTGAGTGGGTGGATTCCTGCTTAGACACACCCTAGTGGCCTCAGTCTGCTAAACAGTTAAAAAAATCAGAGTCCTAAGGATACTGGCTATGTGTCATCCTCCCTACTAATCCCTGAATCTTGTTCTGTGCTGTGGTGAAGAAAGAGCCCTCAGCGCTGACCATGCCTGCTCTCCCATACCTCCCTTGTCTGGAAATACCCTCATTCCCTTGCCCTTAGTCCTTCAGGAAGTCCTTTTAAAGTTCCCATGAAGAGAAAACTTTTCTTCCTTTCTTACCTTGTAATTAGCTATTTCACTCATCTCCCAGTTTACTCTAAGTAACTTTATTTCTACCCTATGAAAGTATAAGCCATATGATCATAGAGATAATAAATAAAAAATTGGACCAGTAAAGATATTGGTGCCCAGCAAGTCTTTCCCAGCATGCATCTGGATTCATTCTACTGGTGGATGCTGTTCTTCCCAGGAAACATCAGCCCACTTGGGGAGCAGGAAAACCCTCTTCATCTACCTCACTAAAATGATGTAGTTCCAGGAAAAATTTAACCTCAGGTTCAATAATTATTTTCTATTTTGATACATGTTTGATAAGTAATATAGCATTATGTTTATAATGGTAATTCAACTCAGAAGACAACCGTACATTTTAATCATATTATCTTGTTTTTTTTAAAAAAAAAACAACTATTTATTTCTGTGTGTATGTGTTCTAAAATGTATATATGGAGGATAGAGGACAATTTATAGAAAGGAGTAAGTTCTATCCTTCCACCTCATATGTCCAGGATGGAACACAGGCCATCAGGCTTGGCAACAAATACCTTTAACTACTAAGCCATTTTGCATGCCCTTTCTTGGGAATTTTTAGTTATAGAATATTTTTATTAAACTAATAAAATTCATTTTAAAATATATAACTCGGTATTGACTTTTTAAGTCATCAAAATAATTTATAATAGTTAAATACCTCTTAAATATACATAATATCTTCTGAAGCTAAAGGTAATATGCACTCAAACAGATTTTAAATTTTATTTGGAACATTAAACATGCTAGAAGTAGAAAACAATCTCTTATGAAGTACTTTATGAAAGGAAATTGTGACAGGTTCCTGATTAGACAGAAACTATTCCATCTCCAAGAGAGAATACACAGTGTAACTGTGGCTTCATAGAATGAATTGGGTAGTGTTCCTTCTGTTTCTATTTTGTGGAATAGTTTGAAGAGTATTGGTATTAGGTCTTCTTTGAAGGTCTGGTAGAATTCTACACTAAACCCATCTGGTCCTGGGCTTTTTTTGAAGGTTGAAAGACTTTTAATAGTTGCTTCTATTTCTTTAAAGGTTATACGACTGTTTAGGTGGTTTAACTGATCCTGATTAAACTTAGGTATGTTTTATCTATCTAGAAAATTATCAATTTCATCCAGATTTTCTAGTTGTGTTGTATATAAGCTTTTGCAAAAGGATTTGATGATGTTTTGAATTTCCTCAGTTTCTGTACTTATATCTCCCTTTTCATTTTTGGTTTTGTTAATTTGGATACTGTCTCTGTGCCCTCTGGTTAGTCTGGCTAAGGATTCATCTATATCTTGTTGATTTTCTCAAAGAACCAGCTCCTGGTTTGGTGGATTCTTCGTATAATTCTTATTGTTTTGACTTGGTTGATTTCAGCCCTGAATTTGATTATTTCCTGCCGTCTACTCCTCTTGGGTGTATTTGCTTCTTTTGTTCTAGAGCTTTCAAGTGTGCTGTTAAGCTTAGTGTATGCTCTCTCCAGTTTCTTTTTTTTTTTTTTTCAGGTTTTTTTTTTTTTTTTTTTTTTTTTTTTTTTTTTTGAGGCACTCAGAATTGAGTTTTCCTCTTAGCACTGCTTTCATTGTGTCCCATAAGTTTGGGTATGTTGTGCCTTCATTTTCATTAAAATCCAAGTCTTTCATTTCTTCCCTAATTTCTTCCTTGACCAAGTTATTATTCAGTATGGTGGTGTTCAACTTCATGTGCATGTGGGCTTTCTGTTGTTTTTGTTGTTATTGAAGAACACGCTTAGTCCATGGGGATCTAATAGGATGCATGGGATTATTTCAGTCTTCTTGTATCAGTTGAGTCCTGTTTCGTGACTGATTATATAGTCAGTTTTGGAGAAGGTACCATGAGGTGCTGAGAAGAAGATATATTCTTTTGTTTTAGAATGAAATGTTCTATAGGTATCTGTTAAGTCCATTTGATCCATAACTTCTGTTAGTTTTGATGTGTCTCTGTTTAGTTTGTGTTTCCAAGATCTGTCCATTGCTGAGAGTTGGGTCTTGAATTCTCCCACTATTATTGTATGAGGTGCAATGTGTATTGTGAGCTTTAGTAAAGTTTCTTTTATGAATGTGGGTGCCCTTGTATTTAGAGCATAGATGTTCAGAATTGAGAGATCATCTTGGTAGATTTTTCCTTTGATGAGTATGAAGTGTTCTTCCTTATCCTTTTTTATAAGTTTTGGTTGAAAGTTGATTTTATTCAATATCAGAATGGCTAGTCCAGCTTCTTTCTTGGGACCATTTGCTTGCAAAATTGTTTTCCAGCCCCTTTCTCTGAGGTAGTATCTATCTTTGACACTGAGGTATGTTTCTGTTTATATATCCATTCTGTTTTTCTACATCTTTTTATTGGGGAATTAAGTCCATTGATGTTAAGAGATATTAAGGAATAGTGATTCTTGCTTCCTGTTATTTTTTTATGTCATTTTTATGTTTGTGTGGCTATCTTCTTTTGGGTTTGTTTAAGGAAGATTACTTTCTTGCTTTTTCTGTGGTGTCGTTTCCCACCTTGTTTTGGTGTTTTCCATCTATTATCCTTTGTAGTGCTGGAATTGTGGAAAGATATTATATGAATTTGTTTTTGTCATGGAATATCTTGGCTTGTCCTTCTATGATAATTGAAAGTTTTGCTGGGTTAGTATCCTGAACTGACATTTGTGTTCTCTTAGTGTCTGTATGACATCTGCCCAGTATCTTCTAGCTTTCATAGTCTCTGGTGTGAAGTCTGGTGTAATTCTGATAGGTCTTCCTTTATATGTTACTTGACCTTTTTTCCCTTCTGCTTTTAATATTGTTTTGTGTTTTTGGTGTTTTGACTATTATGTGATGGGAGGAATTTCTTTTCTGGTTGGAACTCTATTTGGAGTTCTGTAGGCTTCTTGCATGTTTATGGGCATCTCTTTCTTTAGGTTAGGGAAGTTTTCTTCTATAATTTTGTTGAAGATATTTACTGGCCCTTTAAGTTCTCCTATAATATTTATAATCTTCTATAATCTTCACTCTCTTCTATACCTATTATCCTTAGATTTTGGTATTCCCATTGAGTCCTGAATTTCCTGGATGTTTGAGGTTAGGAGCTTTTTGCATTTTGCATTTTTTGACTGTTGTGTCAATGTTTTCTGATATCTTCTGCATCTGAGATTCTCTCTGCTCTCTCTTATATTCTCTTGGTGATACTTACATTTATGACTCCTGATCTCTTTCCTAGGTTTTCTATTCCAGGGTTGTCTCCCTTTGTGATTTCTTTATTGTTTTTATTTCCATTTTTAGATCCTGCATGGTTTTGTCCAATTCCTTCACCTGTTTGGTTGTGTTTTCCTGTAATTCTTTAAGGGATTTTTGTGTTTCCTTTTGAAGGGCTTCTAGGTATTTACCTGTGTTCTTCTGTATTTCTTTAAGGGAGTTATTTATGTCCTTCTTAAAGTCCCCTATCATCATCATGTGATGTGATTTTTAAATCAGAGTCTTGCTTTTTTTGGTGTGTTGGATTATCTAGGGCTTGCTATGGTGGGAGAACTGGGTTCTGATGATGCCATGTAGCCGTGGTTTCTGTTGCTTTTGTACATGCCCTTGCCTCTTGCCATTTGATTATCTCTGATGTTATCTGGTCTTGCTGTCTCTGTATGACTTGTCTGTCCTGCAAGCCTGTGTATCAGTCCTCCCAGGAGACTAGTTCTCTCAATGATGAATTTAGATATGGAGAGCTGTGGCACAGGGTCAGCTCCTAGGTACAGAGGGAAATAGAAGGATCCTCTCCCCAGCTGTTCCTTAGTTCCTCTGTCCTGAGGTCTCCGGGTGGGTCCCTGGGAGCAGAAGCAGTGGTCTTTCCTGTGCTCACAGGCTTGTCAGCACCCCTGGGAGACATGCTGTCTCCAGGCAGTATTTGGGTATGGAGTGCTGTAGCACAGGGTCAGCTCTAGGCACCGTGCCACAGGATCAGGGCTCCTAGCTATAGAATTGTATATAAATCTTAAATTTATGTACATATTTATGAAATGGAATATAAAATACTGATAAATTGCATTGAAGAGTATTTCCCCATCCATTATTTTAACTGAAGTCAATTGCAGCCAAAATATATATAAAACGTAAAATTCCAAAATCACTGTCTTTTTTAAATTGCATGTGCCATTCAGAGGAGTAGGATGAAATTGCATGGCCTCTTGCTGCATCAGGCCCAGGATGTGAGTAAACCTTTTTCACAACGTAAGCACAGTGTATAGATTACTCTCCTGTTAGTCTCTCAACATCCAATTCACTTAACCCTGCAACCTAAGCATAGCAACTGTAATGCTAGCATTTTTATTAAAGCATATTATAGAAGTTCTGTTTCTCATTTCACATAGAACATTATAGATATGTGTAGATGAAAACATATATTTCACATATTAGCATGCATAATTTATTAAAATATATACCACATATTTGCATACATACCCATACATGAACATATATATTAATATGTGTGTATATATACATATACATATATATATATATATATATATATATATATATATATATATATATATATATATATATATATGGAGAGATCTGGTACTATACAAAACACTAGGCATTCCCTGGGTGTTTTACAATGTATTCCTACAGATAAGGAGGGTTATTATGTTAGAATACAATCCTGTTAAGTGTATTGATAGTACTAGTTGAAAGAATATATGCTGCAAATTTTCAGCAGTTAAAGAATAGTTTACTTGTGTACCTTTTAAGAACTGGTGCTGAACGTCAGCCCTGGGCCCTCACACAAGTGCCTCACCACTGGGCGTTACTGCTCAGCTTCTCCTGCCCATAACTTTTCATAGTTAGTTTGAATAGAAGGTGGGCAGAAACATCCTGGACTTCTAAAACATGGGTCTGAGTATTTTACTGTTGATGGTGGAGACTCATTATATATGGCCTTTACTATGTGAAGACACATTCCTTCTATTTTGAAATGGTTGAAGAGTTGTTATCACAAATGGATGTTGAACACTGTTAAATTCTTAAATAATTTGGGTGTGATTGATTTATTCATATTGTTATGTGAATGGGTGTTTTGCCTGAACGTTTGTCTGTGCACCAAGTGCTTACAGTATCCATGCAGAGCAGAAGAGGCAGTGTGTCCTGTAAGAACAGGAGTTACAGACAGTTATTAGCAACTATGTGGGTGTTGGGACTTGAACCCAGGTCCTCAGAAAGTGTATTTGTTCCTAACCACTGAGCAATCCCTCCAACCCTATGCTAAGTTGTTTTTCTTCCTTTCTTACAATAACGGTATGTTTTCTTTGCATATTGTTAATGTGGCATGTTTTTGGACCTGGTCTTATTATATCGCCCAAGCTACCTCAAACCAGCTAAATATGCAAATATGCCTTAAATATGCAAATTTTGGCATTATAGGCATGATCCACCATACCAGTCTATTCTTGTGCCTCTTTTCTCTTAAGTTCTTTTGTGAGATGGGGTCTCACTATGTGGCCCTGTCTGGCTTGAAACGCAACGTGGGACCAGGTTGACATCAAACTCAGAGATCCTCCTGACTCTGTCTACTTAGTGTTCAGTTTAAAGGATCAAATGACGCTGACAAGCTATTTGTATACTTTTAAAATAGAAGAGAATTGGACTCATTTGTTTTCTTTTTTATTGAATATTTTCTTTAATTACATTTCATTTTTAAATTTTTATTAGATATATTCTTTATTTACATTCCAAATGATTTCCCCTTTCCTGGTTTCCCCTCCCCCAAAGCCCCATAAGCCATCTCCCCTCCCCCGTTCCCCAATCAACCCCCTCCTGCTTCTCTGTCCTGGTATTCCCATGCACTGCTGCATGGAGCCTTTCCAGGACTAAGGGTCTCTCCTCCCTTTGATGAATTGGACCCATTTTTAAAAAGCATATAAAATCTTTGTTTTAAAGTGCCAACATTTTCAATAAATAAAACTTTACAGTCTTCATTATTTACAATTATGATTTTAAAAACCCTCACATTAATTCTGCTTTGACAAAATATGTGAAGATACTTAAAAAGAAGTCTAACTGATTTTAAAAAAAACATGTATAAAATAGTAAAGAGAGAGAGAGAGACACAGAGAGAGAGAGACAGAGAGAGAGAGAATAATTAAATGGTCAGATTCTAACCCTGGGAGTGCTGAACAGATGTGACAAATGTTTATCTCCTGTATCAATTTGTCATTTGATTTTAGTGCTATAGCTAGATAAGGAGACAAAGTTGTTTTTCTTTTTCTCTTAAGTATCAAACATGCGTATCCAAAGGCTGACCAGTGACCACCCAAGATCCAGGACTTCTGTAACTGTGTGACTGACTGCAAACCAAATGGTCTGCTGAATTTCAAGTGGTAGCAAATTTTTGAGACTTCTCACGAAAGCATAAATCCTCCCCTTCCATGCCTTGTTGTTTACTGCCCTCACTGCTGATCTAAGCATGGAAGATGCTAGGCCAAGAGGCTAGTGTTCTTACTTGAATTTAGAATTATACAGGTTGATAAAGCAGCAACAGCCCACACTATCCACAGACATGCAGATTTCACCTCCTGAATTCTTTCCCTTTTACTTGAATACTAACAGCTTGTGTACATTGTGTTAAATAAATAAGACTTCTTTTAATGGATCCAGACTTACCTGAGGACAACTGAAGGGTTAATACAAAAAAAGATTGCTTTTCGCTTTGTGTGTGTGTGTGTGTGTGTGTGTATGTGTGTGTGTGTTAAAAGATAAGCTAAGGCACCACCTTTTGCTGACTCAGCTCTCTGATGTGGTTGGTCTAGCTAGTCAGCTTTCCCTGTGAATCTCCTAGGTTGGCCTATTGAGCTGAAATTATAAAGAAGCAAGGCACTATGCCTGCCTGGATATATATATATATATATATATATATATATATATATATATATATATATATATATATATATATATATACACCGGTCGGTGCTGGGAATCCAAACTCCAGCGTTCATCCTTGCACGGCAAGCCCCATCACTGAGCCATCACCCCAGCCTCCACAGCCTTTTTTTTAATTGTAGAGAACAGTATACAAACAAGAGGTTAGAGTGGCAGACCCTATATACTCTCTGCCAAAGCTTCCCCCCTCTGGCCATCACCCATTCTCCCAATGCAACTCGGTTGATCTACAACAAATGCAAGCCAACTGTGTTTCATTTTGAACCATTTTACTATGTGTTGTTATACGCAGCTGGCTTTTTATTTGTAATTATGTGTAAGGGTGTGTGCTTGTGAACGTAGGTGTCCATGGAGGCCAGAGGCTTAGGAATCCCCAAGAACTAGAGCGTGGAACGTTTGCTGTCACTTCAACAGTTGCCCGGTTACCAGTCAGATGTCTCAGTATCTCTGCTTTTGTGTTTAAGTAATTCTTACATCGTATAAAATGGGCACAGAGCACAGAAGTAGTGAGGCATTGCAGGCATCCAAGAAAACACATGAAAAGACATTAATTCTACCATTAATGGCAAGGCTATAAAAAAAAATCAGGAAAAATTCTAGTTTGTTTATAATGTCCCTGGGTCCACACTTTGAGGCATCCACTGGAAGCCTTGCAAACTATCCCTCTTGGGAGAGTAGGATTCCTGTGCGGTGAAAAACATTTCCTCTTGAAGTCAGATCTGTGAAACAAAATACATTCAGAAAACCTATCCATCCCTGGTTCTCCCTGTCCTGTGCATTTATCTTAGATCTTGTGATATACCTCCCATTAAGTAGTACATCCATCCTGTACCTTCCAATAAGTCATGAATTGTGTTAATTTTATATAGGAAGGGAGGGACAAGGAAGGAAGTTGGACTTCTTCCTAATAGGAATAAGTAAGTCTCTCTCTAGTTATGCCTTGGTTTCTTAGATGGGGTCAGAGTGCTTCTGTTTGTGGCACAAGAGCTGCACCATGTAAGGAGAATTTGAAAGAACAAAGGGGGAAGGCTATTAATGCAAATCACTTTAATCTTTAAGGAAAGGATTCATACAAATATAAGATTCATATTGGAAAACCTAACTTTGCATTGAGAGTCTCACCAAAGATTTAGGTATGGATGGATACATTTTGAGAGAGAGAGAGAGAGAGAGAGAGAGAGAGAGAGAGAGAGAGAGAGAGAGAGAGAGATCCTTAATGCCTAGTTGACTTCTAAAAGATTGCATCTAGTTACAAGATACAAGATTCAAAGCTTTAAAAAAAAAAGAGTAATTAGGAAAACTTCTTTCTATTGCAAGAGAAAACCAGATTGTTTCCATTAATTTTATGAGTGATTTTATTTTTGTTGGCTAAGAACTAGGCCTGGGCTGGGGCGGCGCCCAGTGGGAGGGAGGTCTGACCGAAACAGCACACTGTCTGTTTATGTCACAGACATGCCTTGCATTCATGTCTCTGAGGCTACACGGCTCTCCCGACCTTGCCTCCCTCCCTCTTCCCTGTCCCACTGGGCTCTCAGTGCCCCTGATGCCCCATTTGAGCATTTCGGCTCAGTATCCTCGGCTCACCCGTCGGCCTTCAGGGTCACCCGTCGGCCTTCTGATCCTTTCCTCTGCTCTGCATTCTTCTGGCTCACTCCTCAATTCTTGTAAGAGTCTCTCCAAATGGTTTCTCCAAAATTCTGCCTGTTTCCCAGTTCTCTTTGCCCTCCGGAGTCCTGATTGGTGGCGTACAAGTCTTCCAAAGCACCTTTGATCGTAAGTGCCGTCCCTTCCCTGACATATGAAGGTAACCCCTCATTTTGTGGGGCATTCCTACCTTTCTCAATATGCATCTGTCCTGCTAGCATCTACCCCACAAAATCCCACTATCTATGCTCGGGACATACTCCATCATTACCTGAATTTTATTCAGAGTCAAATTACAGGAAGGTCAAACATTTTGTGGGAGAGTACTGGATTGCTGCAATCCTTTCTGTTGCTAGGGGGAAGAAACACAAGAAAATCAGATGCTCTGGCAGAGATACACCGAACAGGAGCATTCTTGTCTCCTGCCACATAATGAGAGTCAGCTGCTATCACATACAAGTAGAGAACCATGGAATCTGGAGCAATCAAACCTGGGTTTGAGTTTCTTCGGCTTTTTCACTTATGAGACGTTCAAAGTTCTCCATGTGTATTGTCCACTTGTTTCGTTGGATTAAAGAGCAAGCAGTTATATCACTAGTTGGTTTTAAAGAGTCTGGGAAAATTGCAAATCTTTTTCTGTAGGAATTCGTTATCCAAATTAGACATGATGGGCACTGAACTGTTCAGACAGGGCAGGCTTGTCTATGGCTTCATACAAGAAATGCCTATTTCTTGCTCATGATACATGTCCAGATGAAGTGTTGGGCAACACTGCTCATTGTTTCCTAAGTGACACATCCGCAAAGTGCTGCCATTGGAAATGAGATTCACCACTGTGGATGCAGCTGCCTAATTCTGGCGTGTGGATAATAAACACATCTTATTAGATGGCCCTGTCAATGTGTATTATTGCACTTCCAAAAGATCTGGGGAAGACATTCCAGACGCCAGAAGCCAGAGATCTGAGCATTGTTGAATGCCATTACTGACTGGCAAACTAATGCATGGCCTCCAGGGATTCGATCTGACTGGAGCATCAAGGAAATTAACCCCACCCCACCCCCCAAAAAAAGACAAACACAGGGACATAGGACAGAAAAGCTGGAGTTCGGTGGGCCAGGCTGTCTGATGGAGAAACCACAGCACTCCAGAAGCTCCATGTGTTTCTCACATACAGTTGAATAGGGAGACAAGAATTTTACATACAGATGAATAAGGAGGCGGGTTATTGCAAAGAGCTAAACAAGAGGTTATAATGTACAGGTGCATGAGGAGGCAGGTTCCGCTAACCTCAGTATGGAAAGCAGTCTTCAGCAGTGAATATCTGCGGGGAAAGCTATGGTGGACAGAGTATTCTGCAGTATCAGTGTTCACACGCAGAACCTCCCAAAAGGCTTTACCATCCTTCTAAGACTTGCTTAGCTAACCCACTCTCTTTGTAACTCTCCTGGGACGGAGACATTGCGGTTCTTGACATGACCGTGCCCATGTCAAACAGTTCACGTTCATTCAGAACTTGATCTGCCACCCACAGCTGACAGAACGATTAGCAATGATATTATATTTTTCTGGAGATGGGTAGGAAGTCCTCCTTTGTAATTTTCCTGGATCTCAAAGAGATCAGGAAAGATTTCCCAAGAAAGACAAATCTGGAGGCCAAACAGTGGACTCATGTTCAGGCCTGGGAAGAAGCACAGCCTATGACTGTCTGTAAAACAGGAAGCGAGAAGCGGGGGCAGATGACATCCCGGTGAAATGAGCAATGTCTCTCAGGTGTCACTAAACATCAGTCACTCACCTTTAGACCAGAAGGGGGTAGCAAACTGCAGCCTAAGTGACTGTCTCTCTTACCTGTGGACACCAATAATGAGTCTCCCCACATAAGCAACCCAGAAGGCTCTTTCGCCTTCCTTCTACTCAGTTCCCGTGTTGATTCTTGTATCTGTTAACTGGCGTCGCCATCAGCACTGGAATGGATGGTGCTCTGACCCTGTATGGTGCCTGATGCTTCTTCACGGCCCATTCCTAAGGATATGGAAACCATGGCTGTCCAGGGTACACATGCCACCCAGAAACCCAGAAAGTTTTCTGTCCATTCTCCTCCACCCCTGCACCAGACCTTCCAGAGGACATTCTAATTTCCTTAAATTAAAAAACAAAAACAAAACCAAAAAGCTTGTAAGCCTCCTTGTCATTTAAAAGAAAGACATGAAAGATGCAGAAAGTTTAGATTTATTTTACAAGGTCCATTCCTCCTCCCCCCTCACCATCCTTAACTTAGGCTTAATTGTAGAAGGGGCTTAATGTCTGAACATTTGAAGAGGTCCCTATCTGCATTTTGAGGATCTTCATTTACTCAAACTATCATGAAGTGGTGTTCAGATCGTGAGCATGCAGAAATGGCTGTCGGTGTTTCAAAGGAAAGAGGGAAGGGTAAAGCCTCAAGGAAGAAATCTGAGTGATGGACTTGCCGCATGTCGACTGGGGAAAACTGCAAGAAACTTCCCTGCACTGTGATTCTCAAACTCTTAGTCTAACGTTCGAGAGAAGGGATGATATAAATTTTTCAAGAAACTGTGTGGGTCAGGGAACTGAAGCAGGTCTGTGCAAATTACCCTGGACACCCAAGCCAGCAAGCACAGCAGCGGGAGGAGTAAAGTAGGGGAGCAGTTAAGTTTGTGGTTGCTATGGCAACCATATTGCCAATTGAAATGCTTCTCACCTGACTCCACATTCTCCCCCCTTCTTACCTGGCTCCTGAGGGTTTGAGGTCCTCGCAGTCTTGATGCTACCGAGTCACCTTACAGAGAGATGCCATGAAACCCAGAAGTAGCTGTCTCCTAACAAGGGAGGCAAAAATGCTTGTGCCTGAGAGGAATGGGTTAAAATGCACATCCAGTTTATGGGAGACGTGAAGGTGAGGAGGCTTCCTAGCCACATGCTGATAAGCCACAGCTCTGGCATGATGGAGCCAAGGGGGAACCACAAAAATCAGCAGAGATGACTGGGACCAGAAGTGAACCTCTGAAGACCATAAGAAGCCCTGTTGGTAGTCATGGAAACAGAGCTGGCCCAGAGGAAGAATGGGAGCACTGTTCAACTTGTATACCTACCCCGAAAGGTCACCACGACATGCCACCTGGAGACATGTGAAATTCCCCCCAAGTACTCAGTTCAGTTATGTCTGCAATCTTCTCTATGAGGAAGGTAGATGGCCAAATTCAGAACAACTGGAAGCTTTAGGGTAATGTTTATCCTACCAAAAACAAACAAGCCAAAAAAAAAAAGGAAAATAAAATATAGCCTACTAAGGAAAGGGATTGATGAGATTTAGTAAGAATGGCTGGTATAGAACTAATTTCCACTTATCTTTTATCACTGACACCAATGTTAATAAACAATAAAAGGAAGGGACAGTGAGGGGTTCTTTTCTTGGTAAAAGATGCTTTCCACTCACCTCCTAAACACCTTGGGATGGTCTGAACAGAGGCCCATACAGTCCATGAGGTTTCCCTGTTTGCTGTCACCTTCATTAGATACAATGTTCTATGCTTTGGAGGCTCTCTAGAAGGAACCCCCCCATATATATAAAATCATGAATGTCCCTAGACTGCATCCTTTGTTCCTTCATGTCCTGATCATGGGTGGCATTTCCCTGGCACTGTGTTGTAGGCTCGTGTCCAGCAGGACGATGACTGCTTCATGCCTCAGCCCACTGCTGTCTTGATTGAGATCCTCGTTACACAGCCTGTGGATCCAGTGGCCAAAGGCAGAAGGTCCATGTGCCAACTGGAGATTGTATAAAATATTCTGCATGTAGCTGAACACGCTGCTTTCTGGAGAGCCTTGTCCTGTGCGCTTTGGTTCTGCCATGTATGTGTCTTTAACTGGGAAAGTGAAGGGCTGCTGAGTGAGTCTCAGAGCCCCGCACTCACTCCTAGGAGACATGCTGATGAGTTTATTGCCCTCTGGCATTTTGGTAAGAGTAGAAAGAGGGGTGATATTCAAGAATCCAGTTTCACAGTTCGGATAGCTCTTCATTCAATTTGGAAGCAATTCATAACTAGAGGTTAGGTCTGTCTAGGCTTGGATATCAGTAGCAAATGACTCATGGTCAAGAGATGATTATGGCACAGGTATACCCTTAGCATAATAGCCCTCCGGTAAGTGCCCACGGCTGTCTCTTTTGTCAGGGTCAGTAGTATTTGTGCAATTTCACTGAAGGTTCTTCTAATAGAAAGGCATGCTTTCTGTTGTTTCTGAAGCATCTCAATTTCTTTGTCTGATTGCTCAGAGAACAACCCCCCCTCCCCCATAGTAACACCTTATCTCACTTCAAACACCATCTCTAGTGAAAGGTCTAGGGAAAAGCCACCATTTTCTCCTTCACATTTTACCCCACATATACCAGAGTCTAAAAACCAACCTTATTAGATTTGCTCTTGCTAAAAAAGTAGTGATCGAGACCAGTTTAGCGTTAGTATATTAGTCAAAACACAGGTGTTGTATATCCTGTTTGGACAAAGGTACTCAAAAATTGACTATGAGAATTCTATTGACTTTTGAGATGTGGGAGGTTAGTAATTCACAAATGAAAGAGTATTTCTGAGCCAGTATCTCAGGCCCAGGCTCATTTCTGTGACAGTTCATGCAGGGCACCTGACTCCAATATTTGCCAAAGGAAAGAAAGTAAAGTGGCTCACTGGAGCCCAGTGGATGCGTCTGCTTTTCAATCAATAGACTTTATACACTATGCTGTCTGTTTAATCATTATTTCTAAATGGAATGGGGATGATTCCCCCCCCCCCCCGTGATAACATGAAACAAACAACCAAGTAGATTCTTTTCCTTTAATTCCAAATGACACCCAGTATAGAGCAAGCCAGAGCTTTTGAAAGGGACTTAACAGGAAGTCGGGAGACGTGATAGGTGCTTAGGGTGCAGTTTTAATGCCAGCAGACTGGAAAACAAACAGCGCGGCCCAGACAAGACGTGGCTTTGTTCTTCAGCATCTGTGTGAAGAGGAAATAAGATCTTTCTGGGATGTGCTCCCTACTCACAGGTGTAAAAGAGAAAATGTCACATTCTTGCCCTGCTGCATTGTGTGGGGTGCTAGTGTGGGGCAAGGCAAAGGGGGCACCGCCTCGCCCCTCATGCTAGAAGCTCCATTCATTGCATTGCTTGGTGCCTTTGTTTCCGTCTACCGCAGTGGACAGTATAAAAGCATGAAGCTTCCCGTAATCCGAGAGCCTGGAGCACACTGGCTCCTCTCGCTGCATTCTCCAGCTCTGTTGCTAGTGGAAGTGAGATGCTGACCCTGAGCCTTACAATCGGTCTTCTTTGCTCTGGCACTAGACCACTGAGTTGTTGGCACATCGATTGTCTTATTCCAGGAGGAAACCAACTGTGCTAATGTAATGTCTTAGTCGTCAGACATCACAGGCTCCCCATTTTTAATGAGCTGCAACTCCTCATGCAAGGCGTGCAACCACGGTGAACCTACGTGACTGACAGAGTGACGAGGTTTGCTAATTCAGTACAGTCGCTCTTTCCAGGGCTTGGTGGCATTTCAGAATGCCAAACGCTGCAATTACAAAGTCCGTCTGAGGTTGTATGTTAATCGAAGACAGCCGATCGTGTCTGAATTATAAAGGACTGCACAGCAATAAAGATTGTGTTACTCTTCCATTTCTTCCTTTTAACTTTATGGAAATACAGGAGTGAACACGCCAGGGCATGAAATTCTCCAAATTGTCCCCAAGGGCTATGTTTTTAAAATTATGGTCCTTAGGAGGGAGCTTAATTTCTATGTCTTCATTCATTCCTCACACTGACTATTCCTCATGGGTAAAATAAAACATTTCAGCATTTAATGTTACAGACCCAGTACTTAGCAATTGCAGTAGTCATTGGAAGAAGCAGCTGAACTCTCCGATTTCATGGTATCTTAAAGAGGACATCAGTTGCCTATTACCCTTGAGGCAGGACCTCAAGAATTCAGAAGTGTGAGGTGTGCACGCCTTCCCCTGGGTTGGGACATAAGGCTCCCCTTCTCAGAGCACTGTTCTATTACAAGTTGCATAAAGTCTCAAGTCCTTTAAAAGCTTCTACTGTGCCTCCCTGGTCAGCCTCTCAGCCTCCTTGCCTCCGCGAGCCTCCTCAAGCTGACGTGTGAACACGCTCCTCCAACATCAGCCACTTGCTGCCTTCAGGCCATTAGCTGGGCAAAGCCAGCCCTTTCCCCTTGTCTAGCTGTTGCATTTGGAGTTTCTTTCTTTCCTTGTTAGTTTTTTGATGTGTGTGTATGTGTGGTGTCCCTGTGTGTGTATACATGTTCACATGTGTACACATGTGTGGGTACAGATGTATGCCCATGCAGATGTTTTCACCAATTGCTCTCCACATTACTTTAGCTGAGGCAGGGCCTCACACTGAACCCAGAGCTTGCCAGTTTCCGCTCCTCACTGGGCTCTCAAATCCAGGCTGAGGACTTAGACAGCCAGCAGGCTATGTTCTGGGCCATCTCCACATTCCCTGGACTTGCCTTCTGACTCAAAATTCTTCTCTACTGTGTCAGCAGTTCTGGAGTAAGGCTTATACATCCCGTTTTGACTGGGGATAGTTGTCCTGGTGAAACTCTAGAGCTCTTAAAATGCCATACAGCTCTGAAACATGTTTGGTGGTCTTCAAAAAACCAACACAGTCCTGACTGGCCCTGTTTGACTGTGCCCTGTACCATGAAATACTCCCATTGCTAATGTCGAGGGAGACTGCATAACAACTATCTTGCAACATTTCTAGAAATGTGGGGTTTTTACCCTCTCATATTAGTGTGTGTATATGTTTCAAATGACCATTGGGGCCTTGCCTTATTAGCAAGTCCTAGCATTAAACTGCCTTTTATATTGTGAAACCTTACTGCTCTTAAAAATAGGTGCTTGAAGAGGATCATGGTGGTTCCTGTCTGTAGTACCAGCGTTTGCAATGACAGGGTAGGAGGATGCACAGAGATATTACAAAAAAAGAAAAAAAGAAAAGAAAAGAAAAGAAATTACTTTTCAGGAAAAAAAGATGTTTACTAAGTGTTTTCTGAGGGAATTTGGGTGGATGTTAGATGGAATCTCTCCTCTACCCCTGCCCTCAGCAGACTCCTCTCCAGTACATGAACTGTGCTAACCTGTGATTCTCGTCAGGTAAGGGTGGCGGCCTACTGTCTGCGGAGCACACCACACAGGCACTCCAGCGAATGGGTCTGTGGAAAGTTCTGTGGAACAGAATGTGACTCATTAAGACCTCAGGAAAAAGAGATGGTCCCAACAACAGAGTCAAGGTTGGGTCTCTTCTAAGAAGAGTGAGGACTCCCAGGTCCGTCTGGAGTGGAGGGACACGGCTGGCCCAGCTCCTGTCTTCCCATCCCTCAGCTTGTTGCCCTGTTTGCTCTCCCGGTGTTTGTGGCTCCTGTCTTTAGCTGGAGACACCAGCGCACTTCTCATTTTTGGGTAACAAAGTACCAGCCTTGCCATCTCTCTCTTCTAATAACACTGGAGGCCATCACATGTTAACTCTGTTGCGCTTGCCAGAGTTCCCAACTCTTTCTCTGTGGCAGTTTTAAAACGAAGCCTCACTTCACAGGATCCCCCTCCCTCCAGGCAAACTGGGACTCTCCATCTCTCACATTCCTGTAAAGATGTGGGTCCTAGTGTCAGGGCCATCAGCGTTTAAACCCGAGATAGACTTCCTGCAGGCAACGTTCCACGGGACTTAAAAAGAATAAATTATGGAAGTTTCTTCTTCCATAGGACATGGTCCTATTTTCAGATGTTTTTTATTAGAATAAATGGTAAGACACTTTGGATGGGAGGAAATGCCACATGAGTACAACATGTTAGCGTTTGCTTCTCACAGTAGTACGTGTATGTTCTGAAATTACATATTTTACACTTTGCCATGACTGTCATAACACTATAACAACTAAGGGCATAATAATATAAAGATGCTCAAATGCTTGGGCACAGCGGTGTGTGACTTTGTGCAGGCACACTGGAGAACGTTGCAGTTCTTGCTCGAAGCTCCCACATGTCAGCATTCAGCCATCTGTCTTGATGGAGGAGGTGTGCATCACTGCCTTTGTCAGGTAGTTTCATGGTGCCGCCCTGGGGACCTTAGCGGCCTGTCTGGCAGCCACGTCAGAGCAAGAGACCAGCCTTCAACTGCTGGCATTTCCTGGTTAGGAAAAAAAAAAAAAAACCCTGCTCTAAAGCATTTTGTGATAGTGTTCGGGGGTGCTCTTTTACGACTGGACATGGCTAGTGTAATGCACTGCTATTCATGTTCCTGTTAAGGAAAATTCTACAGTAAAAGTTTAGGGCCTATGGTAAATTTACCATTGTAAGTTTACATAACTTGACAACACAATGCTCACTCTCACAACAGGTGGGAAAGAGTAACACAGTTTACAAGTGAAAGATGCCTCTTAGGTTGGGTGCCAAAGTTGGTAAGGGGAAAGTGCCAGGAGATTCAGGAGAATGGCACAGTCAACAGTTCATCCCAAGACAGGGCCTGTAGCCACAGCAAGCAGAAAGGAAAGTCAGGTAACAGGGCCAGGACAGTGCCGCTGTGTGCCTCTGGATTCTGCAAGTGGCTGCTGTTACTTTGTACCTCACGAATATAGAATTAAAATTTTCCCATGAGCCTGGCACAGTGACATCATTCTCTACCAAATGATTAAATGTCATCTGTGTATGCTACAGAAATTAATTTTAGCTTCACAGATTTTACTAAATATAATAGTTCATCAAGTGGGTGCAAAATTATAGGTGATCATATATACTAAATTCAACACCTTAAGCATTTTGGACCATAGTGCTGCATGATTACTTTGAAAAACAATGGGTTTACCCAAAAGGGAGTCATACCTTCTTTCAAATATTTTAATTAAAATGCAATGTGAACCTTTGTGGTTGTCTGACTGCCAAACACTATAAACAGTCTTATGGGATTTGCGTGCGCACCCTTGGTGAGTTGCGAAAAATGCTGCGTCTGCTGAATTCCATGATGTTGCACTTAATTTATTTAAATATATCTTAATAAGTCTGTGATGTATATGGAGGGTTAAGGCATCAGAATCCCGTTTAATTAACTTACACTCACTTGGGGGCCAGTCACTTGTAAAGGTACGCTTGAGCAAATAAAAAAAGCTTCAAATAACAGGAAATGCTTGGAAGCAGTAAGGCAGCTTGGTGAAGACTTCCCTATTAGCTTTGTTATTGAAATGGTTTCAGTGAGATATTTTAGACCTCATGGTTTATTTTTGGATTTTACACACATATAATTATAACTTAATGTATTGGTGTAATATTTGATTTTCTGTAAATTTGTCTGTTCAATACCTGATTTCTGTCTTGGTTCTGAGAAGACTGCATCAGGAGTCTCCCTGGGCCTTCTTGGCACTCCCTAAGGTGGGCAGCAGTCTGAAAGCTCTCAGTCTTTTGTCTATATGTGTCTAAATTATGACCAGGTTTTTCATTTGCATAAACTCAACTTAATAAACAGTCACATTCTTTTCAGTCAGTACTGGTCCTGCACCATATAATGCCTGGCCTTTCATGAGGACTTCAATAAATGTTTGTTGCTAATGATGAGTATTGAAATGATATGTTAAACCCATCTCCTCAGTTGAGAAATGCTTTGTTTTTGAGATGTCAGACTTACAGCTTTGCCTGGAGTTTTTCTAATTAAAATCACTACTTTGGCACAAAGGCTTGAAATGTGCAGAGTTGCTGCAATTAGTGAATTGTGCATCCATATGGATGTTACCAAACAGCTTTCAACTTAAAGGATTTGGGCTATTTTGAATGATGGGCCTTCTGGTAAGCTTAAAACAAAGCTTGTCTTTCTCTGTATTCATTTTAATTAATAGTATCTTGCTGGTCTCAAAGATGTGTTGTCTTCTGGAGGGAGGAAACATGATTATCATAAACCAGAAATAAGTTGCAGAACTAGGCTTAACTACGTCTCTACATGTATCTGTTTTATTCTCTCTCCCACTCTCTAGCGAGTCAGTACAGGGCTAGAGAAACTGGAAAACACTGATTTCAGATGTTTTTAAAAGAAAACCTGTATTTCTAGCTAAATCACAATATGCACTCAGTCAACAGGATAGTAAGCTAAACTGTCAGCAGATTTTCTGAATTGATTACAGCCTTGATTAAAACATGTTCAGAATATAAAAACTGATCATGTGGTGTGTACATGCACATAAATGAGAATGTGTATATGTATGTATAGACATGTGTACATATATATATATATATATACATACACATATATTTGTATATATGTATGTGTGTATACACATAAACACATACATATATGAAATATCAGGGTTGACCGTGAGGTACTTAGCAATTACTGTCTTATTTGTATATTTATGTCTGTGCAATAGCTGTGCTTGAAGATGAATTAGATAAAAAAATGTTTTTCTTTGTGCTTTAAACAAAGTGACACAGAGACTTAGAGATAAGTTGGTGACTGGCCTTACACAATTTGTATGTGAAATCTTGTAGACATGAAAGTCGGAAGAAATATTCTGAGCTTCATTTTCTACAAAACCAGAATAAGTTTTGTAGACACTTAAGTGTGTTAGTAAAGGCTCTAATTTCTGAGTATTTTTAAACCACTCCCTCAATACTTTTAGAAAAACATTCTGATAGCCACCATATCTGCTGATGGGGAGTGGAGATAGATCCGATTTTAAATGCTGGTTTGAAAGCCATGAATGTGAAGCAGTTTCTTAGAAAGTAGTCGTTGAGTATGTAGGAAGTCAGTGAACATAAAAAAAAGAAAAATCAGACTTTTTGTAATTTCCTAGAGTGCATAGGAAAAGTGATTGTTCCAACTGTGAGGGGAAGGCATAAACCCAGTGAGTCCACTAAAGGGACAGCACCACTGCACGGCAAGTCCCCTTTTGCTGTGTTGTTTCTCTTTTCTCCTTCATGGAACCATTGCCCGAACCCTCTAGAGTTGGCTCAAAGCTGCCCTAACTTTGCCATATTACCTGGGTGTTTTATTTCTGTTTTCCAAGTGTGTAATTAATTACAAACTTACCTTTAAGTGTAACCACCCGTCTCTACTTGGAATTCATTAGTTTTATTCTACCTCGGAAACAAATAAAATTAAACTTGATTAAGTGATATTCTTTTCTTTTTTAAGATAGGGTTTCTCTGTGTAGCCCCAGCTCTCCTGAAACACACTCTGTACACCAGGCTGGCCTCAAACTGGAGATCTGCCTGACTCTGCCTCCCTAATGCTGGGATTAGAGGCTAGGATTAAAATCATCACACCCAGCTATGACATTCCATTTTTTAAAAGAATTTAGTTCTTTTATTAATCCTATATTGGATTTGCTGCATGAAATGGATTCCTTTCTGCCAAAAATTAGTGTTTCTTCTCAGTTAAGTAGAGACCCTCCCCTCGTCTCTGCAGTAGAAGAGATGTGTCCCTTGGCCACACCTAGAACCTGAAAATGTCCCCTCCATGACTTAGATGATTGAAGAAAAACATACAGTTGTTTTCATTTTGAACCAAAATAATCACTTTTCTCCAGAGAGGCTTAGAGGGAAATGTTTTTAAGTCCTTCTGTAGAGAAAAGAATACTTTAAGGAGGGACAGTGGGCAGACCGGGTGTCCGGTTGAGGGAAGCCCACAATAAAAATAAACAGAAAGCCTTGGAGAGGGTAAACAGGCCAGCATGAAACACAGGCCATCTGATCCCATGCAAGGCGCTGATCTGGGGCCTCGGTGCAGCTCTCCCTCCGGCGAGTAAGCGGCATGCATGTGTGTAGTGGCGTGTGAATGTACACACAAAGATTTATCAGAGAGCACAGAGGGAATTAGAGAGAGCCTGGCCTGTTTTGAATCTGAGTCTGTTTGCTTGCATTTAGCACTTAAGGGCTCCTACATTCTGCTTGCTCAAAAGAGTGAGGAAGCACTCCTGCCTTGTGCCTCGAATCAGCAATGCATGAAGTGCAGCTGCAGAGATAATACGTTTTCCCCAAAGGCTTTGGCTGAGCAAATTAGGTGTCAATGGGGTGCCGGCGCAGGCAGTACTCTCTCTAATTAGTCTCTTGAGCCTAGTTGGTGGCGGGTAAGAGATGATCTAATCAATTGGTCTGTGTCTGATGGTTGGTGTAAAAATCCTACCAGGCACAGTCCCTCCCACAGGTCACCCACCTGCGCAGCGGGACTCCTCATTTTCATTTCCCATCTCTTCTATCACATGATGCTGACAGTTGGTTTTAAGAAAATTGAATCCAAAAAAAAAAAAAAAATCTAGTTCATAGGGCACATGGGTCAGAACAAAGTTGCATTATGGGTACCAGAGATCCAATTAATTAATATTTATAGCTGGGAAGCTCTATGTAGATACTTCTGAATAAGGATTTTATCAACCGGATCCAATTTATTCCTTAAATCACTCATTTTAGGAAAAGGGAGCACTGTGAAAATTGAAAACTAGTTTAAAAAAAATGGTACCCACCTGTCCTAGTATTTACATACCTAGGAGTAGCTGTTTGTGCCAACCATTCAACTTATACTTTGTATTCATTGTATTGTGCATGTGATGTACTGTAATTAACAATCAAGTGTAAGAGGAAGATTCACATCGCCATCATATTTTGCTTGCCTAGCATAGCCTATCTTCATTCTTTCAGTCCAAATCCCCACCCAGGAAGTTCTTGATTGCACTTCAATTTCTAAACATCTGTGCTTTCTGTAAAACTTGAAGCTGACGATGCCCAAGGTGAGAGGATAGGTATCCCGTGCTCTGTAAAAGCATCTGGCGGGGTGGATGGCATAAAATCTGAGCTGTTCACAGTCACTGGTAGGAGGTATGCTGTCATTGGCTTCTCTTCTATTTTCGTATTCTTTGATTCTCCCATTAAATGTCAGAACCTAAAGCTAAGTAATGGACTTGCCATAACCACTGCATTGACATTTACTAGCCAATTATCAATAGTGTGTATTGGCCCTTCCTATCTCAGTCTGCCACACTCTAGTCTAACCCTATTACACTTTAGTTAGGCATACGTGATTCTCATATAGATTGTAGTCAGAATCAGGACAGCACAAGGCCAAATAAGTAGTATCAGGATACAGCAAACACCTTGAATGAGCTCAAGAAGATAGTCAAGTGTATGATGTCCATATAATTTATTGGCATGTGAACTCAGGTATAATGGAAATTAAATCATTCCTTTATGAATATAAAATGATGTCATAAAAATCCTGTTTTCCCTATACCAAAGAATAGATCCCACCCACCACCATCCTTGACTGATGGCATGTTTGTCAATAGCCTTCTCCTCCATACCAAGCCAAGTAATGGGCGCCGTGGCTAGAGCAGCTCCTTGGTACTAGCTGTCTCAGGAATGAGCCACAGCTCAGAGCTGTTTGGCTTTGATAACTGTATCATTCCCACCCATCCCCATGGTTTCCTTTTCATTTCCTGTTCTTCATCAACTACTTCTGGTGTGCCTGATCTATGTCTGTGCCATGCTCTGGGTACCTATTGGTTTGGTCAGTGATGTAATTACACCATATGCAAGTCGTTAACTTGCTTCCTCAAGGGAAATATCTGCTTCAGGAAGGCAACTTGGGCACCAGGTCTCCATTTTGTTGATTAAAGTGATGTGAGGAAGGAGAACCAAGTACAGACGGATTCATCTGGAGAGTCGTACAGGTTCCATGTGCAGACAAACACTTGTTGACAAGAACAGCAGGAAGATAGTCTCCCTGGAAGAGTTGGAATCTCATTCTGTTCAAGCATCATGGGATAAAAGGAGGCCTCTGTCATCTCCTTTACTACAGGTGGTTGGTAGTGAGATAGGGACTGGATAAGGATGCTTGAAATAGAAAGTGTCCTTGAAATACTGTGGGAGCAAGTGTTCTCTCTTCCTGATCTCAAGATCAAGATTTTCAAGCATAACTCAAAATATGTCTTCCTCAGAATGCAGATGGCAGAAAGAACATTTCTTTATTTCCCAGAAAGACGTAGAAAGGACACAAGGAGCTGAAGGAACTTGCAGCTCCATAGGAGAAACAATATTAGGAACCACCCAGTACCCCCAGGGCTCCCAGGGACTAAACTGCCAACCAAAGAGTACACATAGAGGGACCCATGGCTCCAGCAGCATATGTAGCAGAGGATGGCCTTGTTGGACAATAAAGGGAGGAGAGGCCCTTGGTCCTGAGAAAGCTCAATGCTCCAGTATAGAGGAATGCCAGGACAGGGAAGCAGGAGTGGATGGATTGGTGACCAGGGGGATGGGGATGGGATTAGGGGATAGGGATGGGATGGGCTAGAGTGTTTTCAGAGGAGAAACCAGGAAAGGGGATAACATTTGAAATGTAAATAAAGAAAATATCTAATAATAATAACAACAAATCATGCCATGCTATTGTCAGTTAGGCACTGGCCGGCCTGCAATCTCTGTCTGTTCCCGGCCTGGTACATAGCTCGAGATGGAGGACCAAATGTTTTCCCTTGCCAAGGCCTCTCCCACCAATGCTGGCTGTGCCTCTACAGAGCTCTGAGATAGCCTTCCTGGTCCCCACAGGCAGTCCACTCCATATCTTTCCCTAGAGTTTGCTCCTTGTCCCATCTTCCCATCCCAAAGCCTGGCTGAATTCTGCCTGGCAGCTAAGTTCTTTTCCCCTGGCCCACCTGAGGAAAACATGGAAAACACCAGGCAATCTTAGTTCAGAATCAACAGATAACACAACTGCTGGGTGAGAAATCTATCATCCTAAACTCATCAACTGTTCTCTTAGAACTGATCTCTCCAGATCCTGCTGGGTTTTGCCACAAGATCTAACAGTCCCAGGCCTACATCTTAGTCTGCTTTGTTCCTGCCTTATGTCCAAAAGTGCTGTGTTCCTTTCTCCTGAGTTCCCTCTACCTCTCTCAGACCCGGAAGGCCTGCCTCCTCCTCACCCAGTAATTGGCTTCTTGTCATCTTTATTACCCAATCAATCAGTTAGGGAAGAATTTCACTACAGGGGTGAGGCTTTGGGGATGTTGCATGTAATGAAGTCTGTGCTATGGTTGTGACTTCTTTTAGAAGAGACTTAATAATAGTGTCTCTGGGCAGAGGCAAGGGGTAGATCCCTGTCGATAGAGAATGCCACAGAGCAGCAAACCTTTGAAATAATAGTGGATGAGTTAGGATTTGGAGGTAGCAAAGGGCTTGCCTTGCGTGCTGTATCTATCCACACCAAGACCTAGCCAGAAATGTGAAAGAAGGAGGCTTTGACTTACATCCCATCCACTCAGATGGCAGAGAGCTTTCAAGAATGGAAGAATGAACCCTCCCTCATGCCATACCCAAAACACAGAAAATGAGTGAAAACCAGAAAGTATAGGGAATCATAGAAGAAAATGTAGGATGTAATCTTTATAACCTAAGATTTCACCATCACATTTTTAAATGTGGCACCAAAAGTATAAGCAATGAAATAAAAGTATGTAAATTGAACTTCATCAAAATCCAAAGGATTTACTAGAAGTTACTTGCAAGTTGTATGATGAGACGTTAACATCCAAGTTACACAAACTACAACTGAGCCGCAACAACAAATTGAATTACAACGTGAGGAAAGGACTTGAATGGATAGTTCTCTGAAGGAAGACTTCCATATGGTAGCTAAGCTCATAAAAAGGTGTTCCACACCACTAGCTATTAAGGAAAGGTAAATCTATAAAAGTCAGTCATTTCACCATAGGAGATTAACTATAGCTAAAAAACAAAACAAGGGTTGTGAAGGGTAGGGTGAAACTGAAGCACTTCTTCATTGCAAGTGAGGAAAAACTTTAAAAGAAGAATTTCCTTATGATCCCAGAATTACACCTGCAGCTGTACAACCAAAAGAATTCAAATCAGGAATTGGAGCTACAGTCACCACATCTGTGTTGATAGCAACTTTATTTACATCAATGACAGGGCAATCCTCAAGTACATGTTAACTGACACATGGAGAAGGACCATGTCATGTAGGCATGGAAAGACATTACCTGGGCATTTTGTAAAATGATGAAGTACTGACATATAGTATACAGCATGGTAAACCTCAAACCTGTCATGTTAGTCAAGAGCTGCCCAGTGCAACAGGTCACATATTCTATGATTTCCTCTTAGATGAACTATTCAGAATAGGTAACTATACAGAGAGAAAGATTGTTGGTGTTAGCAAGGGACCGTGAGAATGACTGCTCTAGGTGGCCCTGAGACTCCTTTGAAAGTGATGATACATTTTGAAATTACATAGGGAGAATGGCTGTACAGAGTTGTAAATGAACTAAGAACCACCAAATTATGCACTCTGAAATGCTTGATTGTTTGTTATATGTCTTTCACCTTCATAAACTGAAGAGGTGGTTAAAATTCTGAAAATTCATCAGAGCAAATAGAGATGAGTAGAGGTAGGGTTGCTGTGGTTCTAATGTGTCTTAAGTTTAAGAATGGGGTGTTTGCACTCTGGGTTCAGACACCAAATGTCCTCAGTGCTGCAGTCTATGGAAGCAGCATCAGGGTAAGTGCATGTGACGTCTTTGAAAGGGTCGAACCTGCGTCCAGCTGGATGACAAGATATTCCTGTAGATGACAACAGGCAGTAGACAATGGCTAGGCAGTGACTGGGACCACAGTCCTAATCCTAGTTGATGAATAGGTTCTGGTAGGGAGTGAAAGGGATGCATCTGCTCCTTCATCTTTGGGACAAGAACTTGGGAGTTCCACACTGTACCAAACTATGCATTCTCTTTCCTACCCACAGGTTCAATAAAAAGGAATAAGAGCTTGAAAAAGAGTATGAATATTCCTTCATTCTCAATGAACCCCTTGCCTACAATGTGTTCTCATTATCAAGCTGATATCTTTGGAACCATTAAGGCTTGTGGAGAATGTTGGGAAGGGCATGCCAATTGTGGTCACATTGGCCAGATTTCATGCTGATAAATCTAACATAACTATATGGCTGGTTTTTAAATGCAGGGGTATGATCTATTGTCTCACTCACGTTCATAAGAATAGACGTGATGATTTGTCCTTCTATTGGTTTAGGAGGCACGGTGTTCCAGGCACTTAATTAGGCCCAGCATTGCCTCTAATAGTTTAGGGAAGGAATTTAGCTGCATGTATTTTTCTCTAAAAGAGAGGACTTTAGCCCATTTACATTTGTGAAATTACTGTATTTCGTGGGAAGGAAATATAGTCAGGATATTTGTTTATCATATTTAAGAAATGTTTTCATAGAGGAAATTGTTCCACCTCAAATGTGTGTGCTTGGCATAGCTTTGGAGAACAGCAGTGCACTGTGTGGCCTGACCAATTTTAACGTCTCAAGTATTTTAGAAGAAAATGAACGATGTAAGCTTTTTTTTTTTTCTTAATGCAGTTTTCTCTTTTCCTCCTTCCAGGATTAAGTTGTCATCATTCTGGGAAGACAAAGAAGAAGAAATAAAAATAAATAAATAAATAAAAACCACTAACGAAGTGGCCATCAGTGTGAGGGGTCCCTGGATTGGTTCTCTTCTGCTCCCTGCAGTGGATTTTACTGACATGAAAATTGAAGCTGGAAAGACCCTGTTTCCTCTGCAATTTATTTAAAACCTTTGCACGCATTTGGATACCTTGTGATTTCCAAGAACTATGTGAAGATTAAGCTTTGCTTACTGCTACGTGGCATGTATTCTTTTTTTGATCTTTTGTGTCTGGTTCTGTTTGATTTCCCCGTGCTGCACAGCGTCTCTGTGAAGGGTTTTTCTGCTTTCGGCAGCCTTGTCTTAAATACATTAAGACAACATATTTGGTGTTCACACTCCCTCAGTCATGTCTGCACTTGAAAGCCACACGGTGGCAGGAAACAATGTGTGTTTTCCCTAAGAGCAGAGTACGTTCTGCAACCACCAGGAAGGACGTTCTTTTTGCTAAAACAAACTCCATGCTTTCTGACAGACTAGACGGCATGGTCCCAGGCAGAGGGGCCCTACCTGTTGCCTGCCTTGGAGGGCTTTTGGAAATGTGAGGTTTAGTTTTGTTGTTTTCTTCTTTTTTTATTGGAAATGAGCACACATTTACACAGGAGACCAAAATCCACTAGCATTTTCAGTGGTATGACTGTTTCTGAGCAGCCATAGTTAGAGAAACAAGCACCGAAAACAAAGACAGGGTGAATGAAGGTCGACAATGACATCATCATTTTATGAAGCCTGTAGAAAGCAAGGTAACTTTCTACACGTGTTCTGGGTCTTGTAAACATCTTACTTTTTTTCCGTCAACTGTATTTTTAAACTGGAGAAAATAGTAGCGAATGTCATTCTTACAACTTGGGTGCAAAGGAAAAAAATATCTGTCAGGGTAGGTCCTGAAAGCAGCCTTGGCTGATTAAAGCTTAAAATTTAAATTTAAAAATTATCCAGAGTTAAAAATGTGCTTACTTACGACAAAGGACCTTTGAGTTAAATGGTTCAGAGTCATTCCAAGCCGTTCGGAAAGCATCGCTGGGTTCCAGACCTTAAACCAGTCTTCAATAACAAGCGTTCAAAAGGCAGATCTTGAAAGCAGTGCAGGAATTTTGCTTTAAGAATAAAAATGGTAAAGAAAGGCCCTTGTTTTAAGGACCTTTGGGACCTTGCAAGGTGCAGGCAAGTCTGTGCCACTGGAAGAGAGGGCTGCTCTAGCATATACTGAACCTTGATCTAGGGCAGCTGCCCAGTCCACGGGCAGCCTCACTGCAGAACCCTGGGAAGGCTGGGTCGAGGGGCAGTTAGGAAGCATCAGGTGAGATATGCCCTTTGCTCCTCCTGACGTAAATCCCTGGAAACGCAACAACGCATCCGTGTACAGCGAACCATGTTTTACTCCTCCTGAGAAAGAGGGCACGCTACAAGCCTGAAATGTGGCACACAATTTTAAGATCAAGACTAGAAATCACACGCCAGTTTCACCAGGGTTCTCTGATTCTCCAAGGAGGGACAGGCTTCCTTAGAGTCAAACCCAGTGTATCCTGGGAGGTAGATCCAGGTTCCTAAACTTTCAAAGGCATTGTGTCTGAGTAAGAGGCATGACCCATCCCCCCAGCCTCTCCCAGGCTCAGTCCCTGCAATCTCACACAACCCTAAGCAAGGAACTGCTTACAAAACGGTTTGGAAGAAGGCAAAGGACACCCAAGGTGACTTCACTACCCAGGAATCCAGGAATCGTGTTCATTCCTCTTTTGTGCATTCCTTCCATGGGATGTCTTCGCGGGTATTTTGATTTAAAGTATAATTAAATTGGGGAGTGCTTTAAGTGGGGAGAAAACTGTGTGTGTAATTAAGGACAGTCCCCACTGTGGTTTACTTAGAAGCCACCTCCATTCCTAGGTGAGGGGGAGATTATGTTTGTATTTCACTAAGTCAGGCGCTCTATACTAATGCTGAAGGGTTTCAATAAGAACATAAAGGTAACTAGAGTTCCGTGCCCTTGTCTAGACAGCTTCTCCTGGGAAGAAAGACAACATCACTGCTCAGTGTGGGGTCTGCTGCAGGACAGGCACACCTCTCGGGTTTAAAGGGTTTCAGTTTCCTGTCCTTGTCATCAAGGAAGGAAATCCAAAGTGTCTGCTCCCCCTCCTCCTCCACCCAACACAGTCACAGTCCCCTTCCCCGCTTGCTTTCCTGGCCTCTCCAAGGGCGTCATGAAAATCAGTACAGACTTTGTTCATTAACGTGTCATTATACTGTTAAGAGAGCACTGGAATGTTTGGTGAGATTATTTTTCTATGAAGGAATAGCTTGAGTTTGGACAGCTGCTAAGAAAAGCACCAACACTTTGGCATGACAGTTATATCAAAGCAACCTCACTGCACACAGTATTTGGAAAGGAAGTATGGGACTTAGTTTCCATCTTCTTTTAAGGGGAACCATTTAATTAATTAAGAAATACAACTTACATAGGACAGGAAAATGTGTTTGCTGTAAAATTAGAGGTATAAGGCGGGAGCAGCTATCTGCCCACCACGCCAGGATGAGAATCTGAGTGACTAAAAGTTTCCAAGAGAGTCTGTGGAATTGTAGGGACACCAGGGGCTCTTGGCACCCTCTCCTCAGTGTGTGTGACAGCCACTGTAATCAGTACTCTATGTATGCGTCCATAGCAGACACTCATCTGTGAATATTGCTAGGTTTGTAATCTTTTGTTATATAAGAGGATGTTTAGGCTGTACATACTGGGGTAGATCATTGCCTGCCCCTATATATAGAAATATGCTGCATAATTGTGCATAACTTCCTTCTCCGTTGCTGGCTTATAGACAGAGGAAATCGAATGTTAGTCTTCAGTTTCCTCGTATACCAAACTGAAAACTTTTAAATCTCAAATGAAGTAAGCAAGTTCCTGTTCTCACTGCCCCCCCCCTTCACAGCAGCATATATTAGAGGCACATTTAAAAAAAATCTTTGTAAGTGGACTTTCAGATTTTTCTTGTTTCTTTTCATCCCCCCTGCCCCCACTGGTTTATATAATGCACTGAGATGTGTACTTTTTATTGGGGTTAGTACCTCAGAGACTCATTGTGCTTCCACACAACACATAGCAAGGAGAATGGGATACTACATGTTGCATACGTGTTGCCAATTGTAATTTGTCTGTATTATGAAGGATGTAATGGTTTGTCAGCTGTCCCTGTTGTTTTCTGTAACATGATATGGAATAAAGTATAGCCAAATCTGCAGATATCATCCTGGTACATAGTCGTGTGTGTCCAATAAAACCATGTGCCATGTAAAGGAAATGGCAGCTTAAGACTCAGCAAAGCCCTTCTGAAAGAGTGACTGAAGCAAGAGACCAGCTGTACGATATAGGAGACCAAGTTGTGTTCCAGGAGGGTTCCAGAAATCTTGGAAGTCATCCACTTTCTTTGCTGGGCCAAAGTTGGTAGAAGCTCAGGGGCCCTGTGAGCCAACACTGTGAGCTACAAGGCTTCCTGCTGCCCTGTGCTCTGGCTCCCCACATGTCCTACCTAATTCAGTCACCTTTGCCCATATCCCCAAAAGAGGTGAATAGGTGACCCTCCCCTGATATTCTGTAAGGCATTGTGTAAGACTCTGCAGACATCCTAGGAGAGGCAATACTGTTCTTGTAGCCTGATCTAGTGTATACCTGTGAATACCATCTATGGGATATCTGTATCTGAGAGGGCAGGACAGTGCTGGGACCCCACATTAGGATGATAAGTTCTCTTTCATCATCTTCTTGGATCTGTCACAATCCCAAATGCACCCATACAATTTGACACGTTATCAATAAGGGTCACGACAAATATAATTGCCAATATACAGAGGGTATTTGGTGATTTGAAAGTGTTCGCAAGGCTATATTCCATTTAAGAAGTCAAGGTATCCTGGCTTCCTCTCTGCAGACCCCTACACACCAAGGGCAGCTGGCTCTCCTGTAGACACTGGCTTTCCTGTTTCTAAGTCCTCTACAAAGCTAGATTTCCATAATTAAGCAAGCTGTTTCTCAACCTAGGTGTATTGCACATATAAACAGTTCATGTGGACCACTGCTTCTCAGCCCCTGAGCTGCTGCTGCTGTATATAACACACAAAGGTACCTGTGCTAAGGGCAAATTCATTTTGAGACAGTTGCTACTGTTACCTCTGTATGCTGAGATAGGGAACTGTATCCAGGAGGCCTTCACAATAACCAAATTAGCAATAGCTTGTAAAATTTGAGGATCCAAGTTATTGTTGACAGCAAGTCACAGAAGAGTTAAAAAAAAAAAAACTTGTTCCAGGGAGGTGTTTCAAAGAAGCAAAACATAGGTTTATCTTGCACTTCCAAACAGCTTGGTGACCTCTGTTGGGAGCTACCATACCCAGTAGGCCTTGACCGTATGCCGCCATTGGTGCAATCACATGAGTTCTTAATAAGAGGGGGATAGATTACTGGAATCTGCAAAAGGCAAAGAAATACATCTGAGAGATATTTTTAACTTTCTAATATGGTGTCAGAGAATGAGTTCCAGAGTTACCCAGCATTCCTTTATTTTTCATCAGGGGGCTGTTCCATCTCTGTCAGGATGTGATGTGTGCTGCCTGAGCCAGGCAGTTAGGGTCTGGAGGACAGCACTCTTGTCATTGCTGTTGGCCCCCAGAGTGTAGAGAAACCAGAGGGGAAGGTATTGGAGCAACCTTACGCCACTGGGTTAACATGTACAGTTGCTG
This sequence comes from Apodemus sylvaticus, assembly GCF_947179515.1. Classification (NCBI taxonomy): domain Eukaryota; kingdom Metazoa; phylum Chordata; class Mammalia; order Rodentia; family Muridae; genus Apodemus; species Apodemus sylvaticus. Next base: position 23,006,794 of record NC_067473.1, read on the forward strand.
AATAATGGCGGACATTGTAAATGGCTGCAGTGAGAACCCACAGTGGCCCAGCAGCCTGCTGCTACCAGTGGGTGGTGGTGTTATGGGCATTAGCTTTGAGAAGCTTATATAGCAGAGGGGCTAGGATAAAGGACACAAATCAGGGGAAAACTGACAAGATTAAAAAAAAAATCCGAGGCCTCTTATTTACTGTTCATCCCCCGTGGTCTCTGTGTGCTGTATTGTCTGCGTTGAGCCATGCTGAGAAGGAGCCAGGCACAATAATAGCTCAGAGCAGCCTCGAAGCCCTAAAGCCATCCTATGCCAACAGTGCTGACAGAGCCAGCTGAGAATGGGATTCTGATGAAGTTGTCTTTTCTCCCCCTCTTTCCTGTGAGACCACCGATAATTATAGAAGGCACACAGCAAAGACAGACTAAGAGTCGCCTATTGGTGTGTAGGCTGAGAAGCGACCCAGAAGGGATTCCTGCAAAGGTGTGTGCTGTGCCACCCTAGGGGGTCTTGCCTAACACATGCACATGGTCCTGAGAAGTCCAGGGACATGTCTGAGCTACCAGCCGACAGGCAAAGAGATGCTCAAAACCCAACTTTATAAATAGCACCATGGAGAGAAACAGTAGCTTCTCATGTTCCTCCAGCCTCAGTAACTACCTTAATTCCTCAAAAGAAGGCTGCAGCCCCAAGCAGAAACCGGTCTGTGGTCTGTGACTATCTTGCCTGGCACTGAACCGCATGCAGTCGTTTGCTAACCCAGTGGCTTTCAGCCCAGACTCCTGTTGGAATGACCAGGATGTTTTAAAAGCACCTCCACCTGAGACCAATTCATTCCAGAACTATTGAGGGTGGGGACCTGGCACTGATTTGTTTGGGGAACTCTACAGGTAATTGTATTGTGCAGCCAACGTGGGAACTGGTAGACTTCCCTTCCTCCTGCCTGTGGTCCGCTGTGGCAACAGGTGGCACTTTGTCTATGTGGGCCAGAGAACAAGAACCTCTGACATGCCAGCCTGTTCAGTATGCCCCAGCTACCTACTTTGTCAATGTGGTAAGAACATATCCACGAACGATACAGGTGTCCAGACTTCGGGTGAGACAGTTTGCACACTCGGACTTGGATTTCACATAATTTTCACACGCATGGAATACTGTCTTGATTTTTAGAAGGTATTTCTAAGTATGAATATCATGCTGGGAAGATGGCTCCATGGGAAAGAGCAATTGTTGCTGTTGAAGAACTCTTTCCCAGAGTTCTCAGCGCCCACATGGGTGCACACAGCCATCAGGAGCTCCAGTTTCAGGGATGTGACTCTTCTCTGGTCTCTGTTGTGGATAGCCCTGGACTTGTATTTTGATGCTAATTCCACTCCTCAGAAGGGCTGCAGATGAGGAGTTGCCTTGTGAACCTTCTCCCCACCTTAACTTTTCAAATAAAGGCTTGAGCCAATGATTGGGCAGGAGAAAGTGGGAGGAGCAGAAAGTCTCGGGGAGGAGCAGGAGGGGGAAGGAGCTGGGGGGGGGGGGGGAAGAGGTGGGTAGGGAGAGAGAAGCTCGTGGCCTGGAGAAACTGCAAGTTATATGGGATAATATAGAGTAATATAGTGGGAGGTCGCCCAATCTAGGCTTTTAGCTTGTTTTGTTAATTGACTGAGTTGAGCTTTCTTTTACTGGGGGACTGGGTTGGAAACAAAGTAGCAACAGGTCTCTGTGGGTACTAGGTATTCACATGGTACACATATATATACATGCAGGCAAAATAATCATGAAAATAAAATTAAAATAAATATTTAAATATATATAACAATATTTAGCTGATATATAATATTTAAATGACAGACCGTATATAAAATACTGTGGGCAGGAATTGGCCTATAATTTATCCATCTTGGTTTAGGATGGTGTGAATTTTCTCATTCATGGGCACGGCAGTGAGTCTCTCTGTTTGTACTTCATAGAGAACTTATTACGTAAACGGCTTCCTAAGCCTTTCTCACTCGCCACCCCTTTTTATGGTGAACATTTTTATAGTACCAAATCAAATATTTGTTCATTGTACTTTACAAACCAGTTTATCTTAGAGCTGGAGAGGCGACTGCTGATGCGGCACATGCAGCTGAAGTGGAAGTTTCTAGTTGTGTCATGTGATGCAGACCCGTGTGCTGCATTGCTGCAGCAAGACCCGTGGGAGGACACATGATGCTTGGAGGGAGCATGAACAGCGGGACAGTGACAATGCACTAGCTGTGCAGCTCTTCATTGCTCTCTCGCCTTCCCTGATCTTCACTTGACTGACAGAGGCACAGCACAGAGCTCCTGGCTTTACCACTGGTCCTGGTCGCTCCCTCTGACTCGTGCCGATTCTGCCCAAGTCTCGCTGTTTCTCCGGATTGTGTCGAGTTGCTGATTCATATTTGATGACACTTTTGAACTGGACTGTTGGTATCCTGACACTAGTGAACTAACTGGACTTCTGGTGTCCTGACAAATGGAGATTGGAATCGCCCCAAAGAACTACTTCTAAGCAGGTCACATCCCCTTGTCCCATTTTACCATCTTTTCTCCCCTGCCTTTGGATGGTGGGTAGAAGGGAGGTTGAAGCATTTGAGAATCCTTAGTAAAGTTGGTTTTGAAAAATCTAAGCCTACATTCAGTGAACCCTGACAACCTGGATTTTATCCCTGGAACTAATGTGGTGGAAGGAGAGAATCAATTCTCTTAAGTCGTCCTCTGCCTCCCATGAAGGGCCACAGTGTGTGCTATACATGCATACACAATGAATAAATGTCATTAGTTTTTAATTCAAAATTTAAAATACATTTTGGTGTAAAAATAATTTTACCTTTTATTAAAATCAAAAAGGAATTAGCATACTAGTGAGATGAATGTGCTTTGTTGATTTTTTTCAGACAGAATTATATTTTGGCAGAACAATCAATACTAAAGCACACAGAGCCTCTTCAATGATTTTCAGATCTCAGGATTTTACTATTGCCAATGCTAAAAACAATGCCACCTTAGTCCCAAGGCAAAATTTAATAACTCAAATTAGCAACATAAACTGCCATCAATTTTAGCAATCAAATATTCTTAACAGAGCAATTTTAAACGTACTCAGTTTATACTTATTTTTTTTAAGAATGATGGAAAGAAATTAATGAAAGTTTTTTTTTTTTATTTTACATGTATGGCTGCTCTCCCTGCAGTGTCTGGACACCATGTGCACGCAGGTCCCAAGAAGAGGGTGTCGGCTCCTCTGGAACTGGAGTTATAAACATGTTAACCTTTATATAGGTGCTAAGTACCAAACCAGATCTACTGGAAGAACAATACGTGTTCTTAACCACTAAGCCATCTTCCAGCCCTCTAAAAGAATCTTTTCCATAATGAAACCACGTGGCTCTAAAAACACAGAACGTTTTCTGGTATAGAAAAATCAGTATAGTTTGTCGTCTACGGTTGTAGACACTGGCGCTGGGTGACATGGCGTCACGTGCCAAACAACAGTGCAGTGCATCCAGAGCTAAGGCGTGGTGAGGGGGGTTCGTGTAGCGCAGATGAGCACTGCCAGAAATAGCTTGGGTTTACTCAATGTTTTTGATGTTAATTTTTGGTCATAAACTCAGAAAACTAATACTATTGCCAAGTTTGAGGGACCCTACATTTACAAGATCCCAAATGGGGCCACAGACTACAGTTAAAGAAACTGGGGTTTGGAAGCCAGTAAGGGATAAGATAAGGACCACTTCGAGCATTTGCAAGACCTAGGATCAGAGTGAAAATGAAGGTCCTTGCTTGTAGATCCTTAGGTTACAAACCCAGCTAATAAAATCTTAATGCATTCCAGACTGTTACTTAGAAATATGCCTTCACAGTGACCAAGAGGACCAGATTTGCACTAGGAATTCTTTGGCTTGGAGTTTTTCCGCCAAAGCATGCACTACCCCCCTCTCATGTCCCAAGTCATCTCAAAAATAATAACATTCAGGTTTCTTTTTAATCTCTATGTCCTTTAGACTAAAATGGTAACCAGGGTAGCACAGCTGGTTGGCACATTTTAAAAGATAATGCAGCTTAAGTTAGACAAACAGGAATACCATCTTCCTTCCTAAGAAAAGGAGGACTTCAAAGAATGCTAGTGTGTGGATAATATATGCAGTGATAAAGATGACATAAGAGTCATTTTCTGGCCTTGAGAACTGATCTTTGCACACCGATACCATGGCTCCCAGCCAAGGCTAGCTGCCTCCTCCACAGTCACCTGGAGGATCAAAACAGGAGTTGAAACAGGAACCCAGGTGCTTTCCAAAATCTCCCCTGGTGATGGCACTGACTAGCCATGTATGTGCGCCACCACAAACAGAAGCTGTAGGAAAGTTAAGTGCACACTTTCCAGTTGGTCTGCTTGCTTCCCTCTCACATGTCCCTGTCCCTCCATCTCCTGCTGAAGCCTCTGTATAGCCTGCAAATCACCTGTGACACCTACAAACTCCCAGGTCCCTACAGTGCTCCTTTAGGCTGCACTTCGAGCTGTATGTAAATGGCGCCATGCTTCCAACATACCTCCATTCCCGTTCTATTTACGTCTATGCAGTTGCCGTGTGTCTAGCTACCTGGGGGATGCTGAATGCTTTGCCCTGTTTCCTCTCACCTTCACTTGAGATACACTCACCTCCCTGATTCTCACCTCCTCATGTGGCTCCATCCTGCCCACCCGCTAAGGCTCACCATCTCCACCATTATCCTACATGAGCACAGGCCAGGCCAGCTATTGCTCCTGTTTAGATCACTGTGTGGTTGGGATGAAAAGTGTCCCCAGTAAGTTCTAGTTTTCAAGGACTTAGTCCTCAGTTGGTGGTGCTGTGAGGGCTTAGGAGGTGTGACCTTCCCGGAGGAAGCATGTCCCTGGGCATGGGCTTTGAGAACCTTAGGTCTTGTCCCACTCCCAGTTGGCTTTCTTTGCTTCATGTTTATGGTTCAAGATGTGAACTCTTAGCACTTCTGTTCCCGACAGTATCTGCTACTAGCTTCCACCATGGGCTCTCAAACCTTTTGGAAGTGTAAGCCCAAATAAACCTTTCCTTCTGTATGGCTCCTTGACCCTAACAAAGATATTATTGCAGCAATCAAAAACAACTAACAGTTTCACCCTAATCATCCTTTTCTCCTTATTTCTATTTTTTCTTTATTCTACCCTCTCTTGATTCACAGAGTATAGCAGAGGCTATAAAAATAATTTGTTTTCCTCTAGGAAGTGGAATCTGAGCATGAACACACGGAGCACATGAATACTTGGAGGCCTAGCTCACTGTGGTGGTTTGAATGTGCTTGGCCCAGGAAGTGGCACTATTAGGAGGTGTGGCCTTGTTGGAGTAGGTGTGGCTTTGTTGAAGGAAGTGTGTCACTGTGGGAGTAGGAAATGAGACCTCCCACCTGAAGTCAGTTTTGGATCCTGGCTGCCTTCCGATCAAGATGAGGAACTCTCAGCTCCTCCAGCACCATGTCTGCCTGCACACTGCCATGTGTTCTGCCACATGGTAATGGACTGAATATCTGAAACTATAAACCAGCCCCAATTAAATGTTGGCCCTAATAAGAGATGCCTTGGTCACGGTGACTCTTCACTGCAATGAAACCCTAAGACACTTACCAAGCAGACTATAAGGATTTCTGTATTCTTTTCTGTTTCACTATCTTCATGCAACATGGCCGTGGTGGAAGCCACAGGGCTAAGATGATGGGGACGCAGTATACAAGAATTTCTGCTTAAAATGGAACTATAAGGAAACAAAAAGATCTTTAGAGACTTCAAGCAAGACATAACTATGAACTAACTGGAGAAAAGTAAGGGAGTATTCTATAGCAATGTATTTGATAAGTAATAGTTGAGTATCTACCATATATAACAAATACTCTGAGTACTGGACATTATAAACAACACTCCTTATAATAATGCTTAAAAATATAAAACACGGGATTTGGGGGATGGAGGTGGGTAGTTCAGTGGTAGAATGCATACCCAGGACACTATGGTTCAACTTCTTGCACTTCAAATAAAAATGAATACTAGACACAGCTACAAGCACTGACACGCAGTGAGAGGGTTATTCTGGATGCCTCTCCTCCTGCACTACTTCTGTTTTATTGTAACAACCTATGTATGTGTCCAAATGTTGGATTCCATTGTATCGGTGAGTGCTAGGCATTTTCCCTCTTTCTGTTGTCTTTGGATCAAGAACTCTGAGCTCCTTCAGCACCATGTCTGCCTGTATGGTACCAAGTTTCCCACCATGGTGGTAATGGACTACATCTCTGAAACTGTAAGCCAGCCCCAATTAATATTTTTTTATATACTGTCTCTTTGCAGCAATAAAACCATAATTAAGACATTAGGAGTAGAGGATGCTTTGGGGAAACATCAATTGTTGAAGCAATGTTGAGTACAAGATGATAAACTGGACCTAGCCAGGAATTCAGACATGAAACAGTAGGAATTTAATTTTGGGCTACCTTCTACAGAAATGGCATGGTCAAAACTCTGCTTAGAGAGACATCACTTTGGCATAGGTGGCTTAGTGTTCCGCCTTTCTCCAAACACCTCTCAAATACCTCCTGGCAGTTAAGACACTGAACTGGCCCCTGCAGGTAATGAACTGGAGAGACATTTTCCTTCCTTGAGCCTCCATGGAAGAAATGACTGCATGGAAGGGGTTTCCACGTGATAAGGATGTGAGTGAAAATTACAGAATCGCTACAGAAGATCTGATACCTTCGGTAGGTTCCAAGCAAGCATTTGGGCTGGGAAAGGGAGGTTGTCCTGGGAAAGACACAGGAGTGTCTCCTAGGAAACACGGGCAGAGTTTTTTGGCCAAGGGCAAATGTAAACACTGAAAAGCATGAACTGCCACACCCTCCTTCCCTCTTGTCAAACCAGTCACAGCTCTGGGGTTCTGTAGAAGCAATAATAGTTTCTGAATTTTCTCCATGAAAGTGTTATAATTCATTGTGACTCTCAATATTTTAAGACAAATCTGCCCAGGGCAGCCTTCACAGGCCTTCTCCAGATCCACCCTCCATAATACCTTTGCACACGCATGCGTACATGCATGCACATGTATCTTGTTCTCTAGGCCTGTGCTTTTCTGATGTGTCTCAGGACCCTGAGCTCCCAAAGGGATTCACCTGGACTTACTCGCCTCTCTTCTGTACCTAGCATAATTCTGTGTTCTCCAGATATTTGCAGTACAGAGAATTTTGCTTTAGGCACATAGAAAACATGCAGAGAGGAGCCTTTGGCAAGGCCTTTCCCTGTATCTTTACAAAGCCAAACCAAACATATAGCTCCCAATTCTTTCTCATTTTCTATTAAGTAATGGGACTACTACTCAATGTTTGGGCCTCTGCTCTGAATGTCATAGTTACACATGTTCTTTGGTACATTTAGTTTACTAGAGCCCTAGAGGAATGTTGTGTCTGGGAAGAGGGACTGAATCTTCCCTCAGTCTTGACGCTGGTTTCCGGGTGAGGCTGCATACTTTCAATCACTACCAAAAATAGTGAACTAATGCATTGTTCTATAAAGGATCATTTAAGAATCCTTGTTACTGTGCATCCTCCGTCAGTCAACGCTGGAGTTTTAGTCATATGCTCATTATGATATTCAGCCCATGTTGTCCAGCAGTTGCATATGGACTGAAGTGCTGCTCTCTTTCCTTTGAGGCTCTGGCCACCAGCTGCAGTTTTGTTGGGAGGGAGGTCTCACTGGGAAGCCTGGTGCATGCCCACGCTGTAAGCCTACAATGATAGCCTGAATCGGTGAATTAGTAAGTCCAAGGTCACAGAGCTAGTATGTGGTGCAGCTGGCACTCAGTCTGGTCCTTTGGGGTTAGGCTGCACCACAGAAGTGTAATGCAAATGCTGCCACCACAGCCACAAAATAAATCCCCGAGCTACTAATGACAATGATGTCAGCATCATATTCAAACTCTGGGACAGAGACTATGAATGGGCACCTTTGTGCTTGTGGCTTAACTCAGGGAATTATCTGCCCTGCTGAAGGTTACTTCAAGACTCCAGGAGGCCTTCTTAAAACACTAATGTTCTTCAGAAATGACAAAGGAGTGCTTCCAAATTTAACAACAGCAGGGGGGAGGGGATAGACATTGAGCCACAGTTTGTGTGTTCCAGGCACAATAAGCAGAGAACCCAAAGATTTACCATCACACCCCCTCCTCCAGGATGGCAACAGTCTGCTTCCAGCTAAGCTGTCATAATGATTTCATTGAGCACTAGACATAGAAGTCACCCTAGTCTTGGTGGGTGGCATCAAGGCTATAGCGCTCTCTGGAACCTTCACTTTCCCCCTCATGGGTTCTGAAAGTGAAGGTTAAGAGTCCTCCCCAAGTCTGAGGTAGGGTCTGTACAAGCCTCATCTTCATTTTTCTGGAAATATACGAGAAATGTTCCCATTTTTGTGCAGCCTGACATCTGAAAGTCAAGTGAGAGGCAGCTGAGAATGAAGCTTGGATGCAGGGATGCCCTGAGTCCCTGTAGTCAGAAGATCTGAGGATAAAACAATATGGTCTTGGGAGGCCAAAATGTGCTGGTATAGGCATCCGAGACATTCCAGAAAGAACTAGAATCTCAAGAGGTTCTAGCAAATGCAAAGGTTCCCATCACGGAAGCGTAGCCTAGGCGGTGTCAGAGGAAGCGCTGCCCGGAGCCCAGTGGAAGTCTAAAACAAGGAAAGAGGAGAGTATGAAACGGAGGAGATGGATGGAACCTGTAGCTGTTGACTAGAACCCACACTGAGCGTCTCTGAGCTCCAAGGTTCTCCATGCACATAGAACAAAGTGTGGTGAACTGTTGTCCCTGTGATCCACTTCTACTTGCTAGATCACCTTCTACATTTAGTGTCTTAAGGCAAACATTTATTATCTCGTGCTTTCAATGGGTTTAGAAGGCGTTTGTCTAGATGATTGAGACTTGCAACATTTAATGAAGGCAGGCTGCAATCTGATGGTGGCCCCGCTGAGGCACCTGAGGCTGTGCTATTGGTACCAGATCTTAGAAGGTCAACAAACTGAGTTGAAAACAGCGGGAGCAGAGTCCTAGAATTTAACGTGGTTCCTCACAAGCTTGTTGGCTCCAGGTTAGCTGGATAAGGTACTTATCTACCTTACCCAGTACTGCGCTTTGTTATCTGTTGCTGGGATAAACACTGACCAAAAGCAATCTGAGAAGAAAAGGGTTTATTTCAGTCTAGATTTCAAAGCAACAATCCATCAGTGAGAGGAGTCAAAGGAAGAACTCTAGAAGGAATTGAAGCAGAAACCACAGAGGAATGCTACTTATTGACCCACACACTGGCTTACTCGGAGAGCTTTCTTGTATAATGCAGACCTACCTGTCTAAGGCTGTGCATCCCTCAGTGGACTGGGCCCTCCAAAATCAGTCATCATTAGAGACAGTCTCTTATAGACATGACCACTGGTCATTCTGATCTGGGAAATTCATCAACTGAGGTTTCCTCTTTCTGTGTTAACTCTAGGTTGTATGAAGTTGACAATAAAAATTACCCATCACATCCTATAACATACAGGGTTTATAATACATTACCTGATATATATCTATCTCTGGCTTGGAATCTGGAATCTCATCTAAATTTAGGAAAAGTGTTATACCTGAGGCTCCTGTGGTACAGGTCCTTGTATTCGCTCCACCATTAACATACTTTGAAAGAGTCATCACAGGACAACCTAAACAGATGCTTCAGAAACAGAGCACATGTAGTAATTAGTACTGTGTGACCACTCTGAAGTCCATAGGGGTATTGCCTGTGTCTTTCAGCTCCTTGTTCTAGATTCTTGGTTTCTTCCTCTGTTATCCTTTCTTTTCTATTAGTAAACCCCGATTTTATGGCTGAATGATTTCTCAAAGGAATTTGGGGGGCCTGAAGCTCTTCTTCATTTTTCTCAAACTCTGTAATAGTGTTAATTGGCAGTTGGGGTGGGAAATAAGATCACTTGCAAACTCTGTTTCCTGACAATCTTACTGGGAGCCTCTCTATGCCATGAAAACATAGGATAGCATCAATGTCTTTAATAACTAGCCTTGAACACCACATAGAACTGCCTTTTATTTCTCCCCCTCCCTCTAAGGCCTACTTATTTATTTAAAAAATCTGAGTCACCAAGACCAGCCCAATGTTTAATGAGAGATGAGAAAGTAGCCCCAGCCCCTCGATGAGCAGAATTTTGAAGAATTTTTGCAGATTAGTTAATTTGAAGTACCACACAGCCCATTGAAAAACAGTGTACACAATTACCCACCAAGAAACTTTGCCAGACTGATGCGAAGAAAACAGATGGAGATTTTCTTGTTCTTCTGGGAGTTATGTCTCAGGTCTCTGAAATTATCTGCAATTGGATATTATCCCTCGTAAGCACCGAGGAAGCCTTTGCCCATCTATGGCTCTTGAACCCTGAGTGCTAACTGCAAGTATTCCACTTGCCTCAGCAAAGTGTTCCAGAGGGAGCTTCTACCTTCTACCCTTCACTGGCTTCCCAGTTCCCAGAACCAAGCAGCCACTGTCCCAAAGGGAAGGCAATTCTTTACAAACAGTACTTACTCCATCTCTTGTCTCTGAGACTTCCTACCAATGCTTGCATTGCCGTACACGAAGCAAGGAGCTTACAATTGTAATTCTAAAAGCACTGCTTGCTGAGAATTAAATGAGGCAGCTTTAAATATTTCACAGGGAACTAATATAGCATCTTTGTCAACAGACAACCAAGTGCCTTGGCTCCACCCCTTCCAAGGCGATGAAATTCCTTATCTATCAGGTGTCAATATTAGGAAATGTAAGTTTTGTAGCCATTATAAAAAAAGTGAGAAATAGATCCTCCCTGTATGATAAAACTCTAGTTGTGCAGTGATATTGACTTGCTGACTGACAAATAACACCGTGTCTAGGTCCAGGCCATGTATGGGGGAGGGGCTATGTGTGTAGCATGGGGGAGGGACTGGAAGGGGGAGGCTGCAACCAGGATGTAAAGTGAATGAATGAACGAATGAATGAATGAATGAATGTGTATCTTTGCAAATAGGGTTGATGCAAGGGAGAAACATATTTAACCATAAAAGATGAAGATGATTGGCATGTCTGTTTCTATATTTAGACCATATCTTAGAGTTCATAAAAATGTGTTATTGTGCTTCTATCCCTTAAACCATTTTCTATCTATCCCTCTTCCCCTAAGAATGTATTTATATTTTAAAATAAATATTACATGTGACTCATTCCTCAAGTCTAAGACTTATTTCTCACAACTTATTCAAACATAAATCGCATTCTTTGACTCCTTGGGGAGGGTAAGTTACTCTGGGGAGCAAAATGCAGAGATCTTTGTATACATTTTTAATCCAGGGAATAATTTATACTATTAAAACAAGCTGTACAGAAAACATGAGCAATGCTTGAATAACTGTACTTTGGACCAGAAGAGAATGATTGAGGTGACAAAGCTTTGGAGGGAGCTGTGAGCAGGGATCAACATTCAGAGTTCTTTGGTTAGCATTGTCCTGTTTCAGATGCTGAGTGCCCGCCATCCCGTCCCAGTCCCAGGGGAGTCCTTCCGCTCTCTACTGTGCTGGTGGTTCCTCTTCCCTACTGGTGATGAGTAGTACATGGAGTCCACAAAGCTTTGATAGACACTCAGGCATGCTAGAGTCTAGAAATCATCTCTCTCAAGCAGCCAAAGAACCGGCATGACAGGAGGAAGCAGGACCACGGGCTACAGTGAGAAAGCCTCCTGCTGTCTCGGGTCAGGTTCTGACTGGCAGTTTCTTCCCATATTTCCTTCCTGGGTATCAACACCATCACTGCTACTGTCACCAATGGCAACAGTCTTGCTGCTGTTATGAGGCAGCTGGGATATCACCTGCACCTTCCCACGAAGGTGGTTGAATATTTTGTTATTATTGTTTTGTTTCCCACCTACTGGAAGTAAAACATTTAGAATAGGTTGCTGCTGTCGCTGCTGCTGCTGCTGCTGCTGCTGCTGCTGCTGCTGCTGCTGCTGCTGCTGCTGCTGGGATTTGGAATTTTTGGATCTGGAATAGCTAGGGAAAATTCATACTTTTAAGAAAGCCACAGTTAATAACCTCACTATTTTAATCCTTTAGGCTCAGGGACCAGAATAACACATGAGCAGGTCACAATAGCTGGATCCTCTCTCTCAATATTTGTTCATGATGGCACAACAGGTCAGGCTAATGTGTCACCTAACTACAGTAAGGGGAACACCAGTGACCCAAGCTTGCCTTTGACCAGAGAATTTCAAAACATGTTTTGAACTTATGATTGTGTGCTTAACAAAGTACGATCTTTTTCTGAATTGTCTTAACTTCTTTAAGGTATCATTTTCCTGTTCTGTGATAACTTTTCTCTGGTTAATTGCACTTTATTAAACACATATGATAGGAACATGATATGATATGAAATGAAATGATATGATATGATATGATATTGTTAAATAAACCCGTAGTTTAGTCTTTCCTATTTAAAAACATTTTGGGGTTGACTTAAGAAAAGCAAGTCTGCCTATCATCACTATTAAGAAGTTTCCCTCACTCAGCCTATCATGAGAGATTCTAAAGCCATCACCAGTGCAAAGCAGCTCCAGGACAAGATCTCCAGTACCCAAAAGTTTATAACTGTTTGTTATGAAAGACAACAGGGAGCAAATCTACCCACATCTGTCACAGAAGAGAGAACAGAGGAAGGTTGAGAAAGTTGCTCCTGTTACACACAATAAATGGCCAGAATAAACAGATTCCTGATACTGGGAGGGTGTGAGACTGTGGAATAGAGACAGAGGTTCAGAAGAGAAAATGGAGTTCTATCATCTTTGATGGAGTCTCTTTCCCATGAACTAAATGACAGAACAGATCTCTTCTTACAGCGTCGGAGTCCCCATTGAATTTGAACATCCAAAGAAGTTATTTTGTTGTGTTTCGAGTTGGAGCCCAAAACTTTGTATGTGCTACCATCAAGGCTAACACAAAAGCCATCAAGGATTTGAGAGAAGTGACTTTAGAACCTGAATGAACCACACGATGTGTAGAAGGGTGACTGAAACTTTCTAGAGATGAAGCTTGGTAAATTCAAACCCAGATTTCTCACAGATCACAGACTACACCCATCATCTCTGTGAGACACAAGGTTCACCCCCACTCTCAGATCCTGTTCCACGATGGAGTCAAGGGAAGCTCTGGAAGACCTCCCAGCCCCACCGTGGCCCCATCTCATACTCACCGGTTCCTTCTATATTCAGTACCTGTTTTTCTTAAAAATAACAAAGAGATATCTGTGTCTCAGCGTCATCTTGCATTTTTCCTTTCCCCATTTCGTGTGTGTGTATGTGTGTGTGTGTGTGTGTGTGTGTCCGTTGCATGTTTTGACTGTGTGTGAACACACTGTTTATAAATGCATGTACAAGTGCACGCAGAGGCTGAAGGTTAATGTCGGGATCCTCGATCACTCTTCTACATTTTGACTGATGCAGGGTTTCTCAACCAAATGTAGCGCTTGCCCGTATGACTAGTCTAGCTTGCAGATTGCCCTACGGATCACCCATCTCCAATTTCTGAGGCTGGAATTACAGATCTCTTATCCTGCCCAACAATATGGGTTTTGGAGGAATGAAGTACTAATCCTCATACTTGCATAGCAAGTACTTGAACCACCCAGCTCCTGTATTGTTTTGTTTGTTTTGGATGTTTTTAATGTTCAATCTCTGTCTGTCTGTCTGTCTGTCTCTCTCTCTTCCTCTCCCTCTCCCTTCCTCCCCTCCCTCTCCTTTCCCCCTTTTCTCTCTCTCTGTGTATGTGTATATGTTTGTGTGTATGTGTTTTAACCCACCTTTTACAAATTGTGAAACAAATAAATGTAGACATTCCTGTTGATGTAAAGCAGATTTATATAAAGAAAACTGAATGAGAGATGGTTTTACATCAATTCATTCCATCATCCATTCAATCACTTTTATTCATCCCTGAAACACTTTATATGTAAGGCATACACACACACACACACACACACACACACACACGGAAAATGTATGGGGGAAGAGCCAACTGTAACGCAGTCATGTCACTGAAGAATTCTCTTGTGTGCAAATCATGTTTTTTTCTCACCTTCTAACTTACATCCTTGTGTACATCTGTCCACAGTCACTAATTTAAGAAACATTTACAGAGTGTCAACTCTGAGCTAAGAACTATGATGGGTATGGAAGATTCAGCCATGAGCATAACTTCATTCAGCCTCAGGCAGATGAAACTTGGGTTTTAGTAGAGAATTCACAGAGTATAAAACAGACCCCAAAGTGCATTACCAACCTACAATTACTGCAACTGAGGAAAGGGGCTTACAGTGTGAAAACCTATCAGGGAGCCAGATCAGGGGATTTGGATAAACATCCTCGGGAGGGAGCCTTTTAAGTGAGCTCTGCTGAGAGGAGGTGGCTGCAAATCAGATGAAGCCAGTCTTGAAGCAGAATGGACTAGAGACGGAAGCTGATGAAGATGAAGAGTTGGGCAGGAGCCAGGGACCTTTGGTTTATGTTATGACATCTGAGGTGTTAAATGAGAATGACATTGGCCTTACTTTAATGATGTGTCCCATCCATCAAATTGTTGAAGTCTTAAGCTACATCATACTAAGTCTTACATTTCTTACCACACAACCTGCTGCAGGGTGACATGAGTATGCACCAGGCTGCTGGAAATGATAAAGTTGGTTCAGTAGACATTAGGAACCCTGAACCAGGAGGCAATCCCTAGAATCCCAAGGGATTTCTTCTTGGCCTTTAGACCACAGATGAAGGAACAAGGACACCATTGTTTTCCCTCAACAATCTTTTCAGTTTAGATAGTTTTATAGAGGATAAAGAGTTCTTAGCTATCCACTTGACTGGATTCTTAGTAGGAAAATCACTAGTCAGGAACAATCTTGATTATAAATATCACTGAACATTTTTTCTAATGATTCGTGAGAAGGTGTGAAGGGTTATGGTCTGGAAATGTGTCCCTCCAAAAGCTATATCTGTTGTGGGATTGGACCCCAGCTGGTAACATTATAGGAATTTGATTGGAGCATGGAGATACTTTCATTTTATCAATGAGCACAAGCCATTGATAACTTTATAATGAACAAGATTTTAAGAGGAAGAACTTAACTGAAAGAAGTAGATTACTGGAAGTAAGCCTTGATTTGAAGGTCATATTTTGTCACTATCCCTTCCCCAACCTTCTCCTCTAATATCTGCCTAATACACTCTAATAACCGGTGAGTCACATGTTTCATGGATGAGCCTGCTCTACCATATACGGGCTCAGGGACACTGGGACAAAGGCAATGATGGATTCAGATGAATTCTAGCAAACTAAAGTCTTCTCCTTTAATTTTGTCAATTAATGAATTAATCAATTAACTGGGTATTTCGTTATAGCGCAGGGAACCTAGCGTGGGAGTGAGAAGTGGGCTATCTTGCTTGCCTAGCTCCTTGTATTCCTTTTCTTTAACTCAGATAATCTGTGGCCGGTGACTTGGGCTCTCAGTGCCCCAGCTTGGCTCTTCCACATTCTTTTGCCCTCGCCACTCATTATTTTATCATCAACCAGAGGCAGCTGAGTGAAATTACAAGCTGTGCCCTTGATATTCTGATTTCTGAAGACTTGCGGACTTTCATATATTAGGGGCAATGTTCAGGATGTTGTAGTCGCATCTATTTTCTGGCAGAGAAACCGTCATTCATGATGTCACGAAGGATGCATTTGAATCTACTAACTTCCTTAAATACCAAGGGGAGGGCTTTTCAGAATAAGAATAGACTGACCTAAATAAATATATGGGGCTTTTTGCATTAAGCTTGTTTTAAAAGCAAAAGTAGATTTTAAAAATCTTTGTCCCCAGAGAAGCTTTCCTTCCCTCCAAGTGGAGAGGGAGTGGATACAGCAACACAAAGCAATGAGGACAAGACCTGGTCACACATCGATTCGTTCGATGCTGGCCACAATCTCACTGTGAACACCGCTGGGAAACACGTTAAGGACTAAATCCTAGCCGGGCGGCGGTGGCACACGCCTGTAATCCCAGCACTCTGGGAGGCAGAGGCAGGCAGATTTCTGAGTTAGAGGCCAGCCTGGTCTACAGAGTGAGTTCCAGGACAGCCGGGGCTATACAGAGAAACCCTGTCTCGGAAAAAAAACAAATCCAAAAAACAAAACAAAACAAAACAAAAAAAAGACTAAATCCCTGACATCCTTTTAAACAGCCTGCCCATTTGTCCTTGTGGCTCTTCACTCCTTCTTTCCCCTGGTGCCACCCCAGGTGTTTCCCTGGCCTCGGAGATTCCACAATGCCAGCAGCACAATGCATGAATACTAAAGAACCGGTTTCCCTAGTAACAATAACCATGAGGCAGGCTCCAAACTTTCTGCCTTTCTGTGTGTTGGACTTTGTTTTCTTTCCATTGATCACATGGACAAGGCCCCCAACCAAGCTCACCCACCAAGCATGCCTGTAGGTCTTGTAGCTCATAAGAGAAAGGAGGACTTTGTCCATTAATTTTATATTCCATTTCTCAATATGCTCTATTCTGTGTGGTTAGAACTAAGGCTGACAACTTCCAAGGTCCGTATTTCACAGCTTTCTTTCATCATGTAGGATGCAGAGCAGATCAACATGATGATGCTTTCAACATGGGTTACCAAGGTGGAGTTTTCCAAAAGTGAAGACATCCTTTCCTTAATAATTCAAATCCGAAAGAGATGTCAATGGAGTAGAAAATGATGTATTGATTTCCAGGGAAATCATAGGGATATTCATAGGGATAAATTATCCTGTTTCTTTCCTTTTGTCTCAACTCTAGAAAGGATGGATCAGGAGCAGATGCTGCTTTACTGCCCTGTGCATAAGTCCAGGCTCTTTTGATAGAATTCTGTAGTCTGACCACTTGGTCACATACCAGGGTACCTGGCCCTCTGTGAGTCTGTCCCCTCCCATGGATGCCCAGTGGTGGCTCCAGAAGCCGCCCTTCCATACCACCACATGCAGGCATGGATCTTCTTGTCTAGATCATCTTCTCAAGGCTCTGTCCACTTATTGCACAAAACCAAGCACAGCACTCAATTGGTACTGTGCACAATCTCAGATACTGAGATCAGGAATGGCCAACAACAGAATTCCTATCTTTAGGCAGGAGAGTCACAGTATTAAGCAATGCTTTGAGGGAGTTCATGTATTGCCAGGATTAAGGATCACTTGAGAGGATCCTTAACTTTGTAAAACTGAAGAGAGGAAAAGGAAAACTTGTCGTGGTTATGCCTGATAATATCTTAGAAATAAATAATAATAATAATAATAAATAATTAAATATATTGAAGACTTCCTATATGTTTTCAGGAATGTGTGTGTGTGTGTGTGTGTGTGTGTGTGTGCATGCGTGTGCCATGGTGTGTGCATGCATGCACATGTTCTGAAATTCATTGATTACCTCCCACAAGAATCCACTGAGCTAGATCATCTGCTTTTCATGAAGTGAGGATGTGAATGTAACCCACAGACTGCTAAGGGAGCCCAGGGTAAAAATAAAGAATCAGAGAGCTTGGTATGATGATGTACAGGGAAGAAGTGTGCTTTCGCAAGTGTGAGGTATCTGTGAAGTGTTCAAAGAAACAGACAGAGCTGGCTGGCTCCTGGAGGCCTTCCTCGTGAGCATCTCCGTGCTTCTCATGGTAAAGGGGTCAATATGAAAAAAATTGCCTGGTTTGTGTTTTTCAGCCTAGCTGTTGTGAGAATGGATTTGAAAGGATAGAGCTGAAGGCAGAGAGCCAGTTAGAAGCCATTTCTGGCAGTAGTTCTGTTATGAGGTAATTTTGGTTTGATTTGGGGAATTATCAATAAGGACAGAAAGACAGGGACTTCCTAGGACCTTCTCCCATATAGCACCAGCTATAAGATAATTCTGTCATTAAAATGCACCTGTAGCTTAGGTCCTGGAGTCAGGTGATTCCTCTCTGATGCCCAGGTTCACAGGTTTTCAGATCTATCAAGAATTACATACCCTTCCACATCTTCCACTGTAGCCCATGTTCTTTTCAAGTCCCAGAGCCTAGGACAGTATTAGGGACTCAGCAAACAATAATACATGGAAAAATGAATAGATTTTCAACTAAGCATGGTGATGCATGCAAAGTGATCCCAGCACATGGGAGACTGAGACAGGAGGATTTTGAGACTGAATTCTGTCTGTGTTATATAAATCAGTATCTCTTGCATCTTAAAACAACAAGAAGGCATCTAATTTTACTTCCATTTAATTTTACACACAATCCTGATCACAGGAGTTCTATAGCTGCCCTCATCTAAAAGGGATGAGAAACCTGGAAAGGTGCAGTCATCAAACACAAGACATGAATGACCTGTCTGTCACCATACAGTCATTATTGGTGGATATTCAGTGTCATCTCATCTGTCTTGGAAATAACAGAAAGAACAAAATGTGGCACTTTATTTTTTGTGGACCCTGTAGCTAGAAAACAGAACTCACTAGGCTAATTCTATGCGGTTCTTTCTTCTTTAAAGCAGCAGAGATGGACTCTCTCTGTGCAACTTCCTGAACAGTTCCAAACTAGGCCAAAATCTGGTAGAATGATCACAGGTTGAATTGTGCATTTATACAAGAGATAGTCCCTGGAGCATTTGGGTCATATGTAGACCTACTGTGTGTCAGTTTGAAGGCCAACAGTTCACAGATAATAATGTTAACAGCTTCTCCCTCATTTGCCTTAGTCTTTGAAGCAGTAAAAATGTTGAAAGAATGAACAACTAGAAGCAGCAACTGTGGAGTAATGTCATTATTATCAATTATGGCGGCATGAAGGTCATAGTCACAAGCAACACAGTGCTTTCTACTCTTGTGTGTAATCTCAGAGAAAAATGTATAGGTTTGCTTTTTAATCAGAAAAACCTATGTATATGCCATTTGGAGTTTAGCAGGTTGTATTGGTCATCAGTTTTAAATATATAGTTAAGTGGTTCCCAAATTGGCAAAGATGTACAACTATAACAAGACCCACTTAAAAACATTCTCATGCCATTTTTTCTGGAATATTTCATCCTTTTCATCAAAAATCCAAATGAGATTAATCTTCTAATTAGAAGTTGAAAAGAATTAAACCTTTAATACCAATCGGATTATAACTGGAATGACTAATATTATTTTTAAAAATAAGCCTTATTCTATGTAATATATTTTAAATCTGAAATAATTCATGTGAGATTGCATTCAAGATTTAGTGTTATAGCTCTTGAAATAGGGCTCATTACAAGATGAGCAAATAGGTAAATTTTAATTAACAGAGTGCCAGTGAATCTTTACCACAGACTATAAGGTAGATAGTATCCAGTGCTATCCATAGCTCCATTTCATAGATTTATCAAGGCTTTGCTAAAGGTCAATAAACTTGAAGTCATATTCACATGCAGTCTAACACAGAGGAGAGCCTTTCTGCTGTGGCCACTGAAGGCAGACGGTGCTGATGGTGAGACTGAGAAGTTGCTCTTGGGTTGTAACCCATCACTGCCCTCTTTCCCTGGTTCCACTGCCTTTCCAGTACCAGACGTTGTATTCACCATGGGAACATCCATCCAGAAAGGCAAGTGTTCCTGCCTGTGAACGCTGGGTCCAGACAACCTGGACCTGGAGCACGGGACGCCTTAGCAATTGTCTTATATCATGTAAAAGAAACTCAGAAGCGTGGGATCTGGCACCCAGAGGTGGATGGAAACAAAAAATTCAGGGTCCCAACTTCTGGGAAACTTTATTACTTTTTCATCACAAGATTTCCTGTTAAAGAAATGAAAGTCTCCAAGCAAATGCCGGCAGGAGGAATTACTATAGTTGTCACAGTCTGTGATGAGGATGAGCCTTAAGGCCCCTGACTCAGCACCCAAGGCAACAGATCAACAATGGCTGAAAGAGGCACTGGGAAATACAACTTGTTTTTCCCAAACCATACAATATCAATTATCATATTTTAGCATATGTTCCACACTGAATTATTTTGCAGCTATAATTAGGTTGTTAATGCAATGCAGAATAGGACTGCATGTTAATTTGGCATACATTTTATCTAATATGATGGACATACAATATTTAGAGAGCCTTCTTTTTCAAAACAAGTAATTAATATGGACTTTTTAAAGCTAAGAACTTTAAGATTATATATCACATTCCTCACATTCTGTTTCTATTATATATTCAGATTTGGAGTAACTGTGCGTGTGTGTGTGTGTGTGTGTGTGTGTGTGTGTGTGTGTGTGTGTGTATGTGTGTGTGTATGTGTGTGTGTGTGTGTCTCAGAGAGAGAGAGAGAGAGAGAGAGAGAGAGAGAGAGAGAGAGAGAGGCTGATTCCACCTCAATATCTTCCCAGCTTTAATTTAGGATTCTCTTTTGTATTTTTGGTGAGCAAAAAACTGAATTTCTTTCTCTAGGACAAACTCTTGTTCCAGTTACAGTAAATATTAATTTAATTTCCATCCTATTATTTTTCCAATTAAATATTTGTCATGCAGAAGAAGATCTGATGTGCCTGCATTTTCCGTTATGTAAAATGCTCAGTTATGTTAATAGCTTTGGGATGACATCTCTAAGGTTCTATGAGAAGAAATAAAACAAGCTACATCTACCTAGGACTTCTCTTTCATTACTCTTCTTAACTTGCCTCAGATATTGATAATTGATGTGTCTCTCATCATGAGGGATATGTATATAATTAACATCCTTCGGTAATGACAATAAGTAAAATACCCATCTCAGTTTGTTTCAAGGTTAAACATAGACGATTGTTTTATACCACAAAGGTTCTCTGCCCCATTTCCCTTCCCTATTCATATTTAGCAAAACCTATACTTCTAGCCTTGATGAAACACACTTCTTAGCTCAGATTGTTTCAGAACAGAGCAGGAATATGCCAGGAGGAAAGCCTGATATTTCTTAAAAATTCTTTCTTCCTTCTGATGACAAAGCCCAAGGGAATAGACTCTGTGAAAGGAGAATTTATTTTCTGAACCCTTTGAACAGAAAGGTTTTCCATTTTCTCAGGCAAAATTATTTCTTCCCAAAAATGTTTATAATTACACCTATGTTTAAACACATTATATTTTTCATTTTTATGATTGTCTATGTATATCTGTTTTCATATTTTTTCTGTGCATCTGATCTTAAAATATTACCTTTTAATTTTCAGTTGAGAAGGAGCTCTTATGTATTTTCTCAAATTGCTACTCCTTGAAGTAAGCCATGCTTTGTGTGTGTGTGTGTGTGTGTGTGTGTGTGTACATGCTGTGGGTATTAGTTGACTGCCACTGTAACACTGCTCAAGATTGAACTGATGTAATGACCCTTCCCAAATCCCATTAAAATGGGGGAGTATACCCTCTCCCAGCTATTTTAAATGTAGCCTGACAAAGACTTAACAAACATCCCTGCTTCTGGGAAACCTTCCTGTACAATTGGAGACGCCATCTCACCCTGGAAGCTAGTAGAGGCAGCCACAGATAATGGCCAATTGATACATGTAGACCCTGGCCTCGACAAACGGTGATTCTGTGGTAGAGTTGATGCTTCATGGCCTCCAGGATTCAGGCCAAGATTCAGCTTCCCTGTGTCTGCATTCTCTCCCCACCTTCTACTGCCTGGAAACCCATGAATAGATATGTGGGTGAACGACCAGTTAAATGTGCCATTGGTTTCAGCAAACCATTCTCTGCGGAAACCACTCAGCATGACTCCTTTCCCTAAACAACATTACAGCATATGCAGTGTAAGCCTCCTTGCCAACTTGCTATTGCACAATCTTTTGAAGACAGTAAATCTGTTTCTCCATCTATTAAACAGCAACAATTCTGCTTGACCTGAAAATAACCGGAAGCATGTAAAAGTCTTTCACAAACAGTGGCAGTTGGTCCAGATGGAAGAAATCATTTCCCTCAACTTCTGCTCTAGGGTCTAAATCCCACACTCAGATATTTGAAAAAACAAAATGGATGCCATCATTATTCTAAGATGCAGCATCCTTAACTTTAGCTATCACTTCTATTGTTAATACCTGATTTCTTAAACCATTTTTCACTAGCGACCAACTTCTTCAAGTTCTGCAAACTTGAAGCCAAGCAATTTTATCTATGGATATATAGTTTTGTGTACTATATTTAGCTTCCATGTACCCGCATCTCATCTGTGCATCACCTAAAGATCACCTGGTGCACTGTACTATTTCCTTTGTATCATTTTTGGGGGATTCTGTCCTCCAGAGGTGGTAGAGATTTTTAGGAAGATGCAACCTCAGCTTATTAATTTCCTCAAGCATCTGTCAGCTACTACTCACCCCAGAAAACTGTAGCATAATCATAATATTAAAGTCATGGAGTTTTATTGTGTGTAGAGCAGAGTAAGTGGCTAATGAACTCCAGGTAGGAAACTCACAACCCAAATCTTCTGGCTATATTTCAGTGGATTGCATCACCGACAGGAACCCAAGGGAGCCATATTTGTGAAAGTGCTCAGACTTGCCTGTCAAGCTGGATCCAAGGAGAGTGCATTGGTACTGCTCAGAGTGAGTTTGAATCCAGCAAGCCTGTGGCGCCTTCCCAACCACTTTCCTTCAAGACGCTGTCTGGCACCATGGTCCTAATGATCCAACACCCAACGTTGTAATTTCTAAGATAGGCTTTAGTCATTTAATAGGATAATAGTATGTAAAGCAGCCTCCAGCGGGATATGAGATGATGTTAATAATTAAGATTTGCATTAGGTGGCGCCTCTCCTGGCAAACACTCAGAACTCACAAACGTTATCTCATTTTCATCTTAGGATATCCTTGTCAAGCCAGCATCTTTGATTGCATTTCTTCAGAAAGCAGCAGAGGCATGGAGAGTCAAATGGTCTGTCTAAACTGAGATCAGATCTGAGATCCCTCATTTCCAAACTGACTTGATGGTGTCTAACGAAAGCATTGGTGAATTACTTAGATGTAACTTTTACACTAAATGCTGAAAATGTCTCTGAAAGTTTTACAGTTAGGTCTGTAATTTCAAAGACCCTTTACACCTTGTATTTGGGATAAAGTCCATGGGTGTGTATATGTTCTTTAATAAAGAAATAGATGCCTCAGTTCACAGTCTGACGGAGTCAGGACTAGCTAGCACCTGACTAATAACTTATGAGTAAAGACTTATGCAGAACTTGTATGTGCACAGTTCCAGGTGTTTTGTACATATTAACTAATTAAATCTCCATAGAGATTGTAGGGAAACATCATTACAATCCCCCTCAATAAGCAAAGAAACTAAGCACAGGGAACCTAAGGAGTTTGCCCAAGGTCCCATACTTGTTACGTAATGGATACTGAGAATCAAATCCATGCGATCTGGCTCCTGAGTTCATGCCTTTAACAAACATGCTGCAACCATCAAGTTTTGAATACTTACTTGTTGAAAATATACTGTTTCTTTCTTCCTCGCATTAGTCAAAGGCTCTTCTCTATTTCCATGGTTATAGAGGCAAACACCTGTTTCTATTCCCATTGGGAACTTTCAGCTAACAATCTTGTCCATGTTGGTGATTCTTACATTCTACTTGGTGGCTAGCTGGGATTCAGCATGTCTGGGAGGTTTTCAGAAGCCAGTAAAAGCTCAGTTCTGCAGCCTTTCCCATTCAGACTCCAACAAGACACCGCTAGGAAGGAAATTACTTTAGTCTTGCTTTCAAAAAAAATGCAATTCTCCCCAATTGGCCCTAGAATTGGCATGAGCTGTCATAGTGGATAGAGGTATTTTTTCACAAGTGGCTTTATGCAATGCTCGTGGAGTCTGGAGAGTAGTTTTACTGTAGTATACAGTCATTATCTCATTTGATCCTTACATGACTGCCCAATGACGTCACTGGGGAAGCTATTTTCCTAACAATCATTTCTGAGATGAGAAAACTGAGGCCCGGCATCACTGCGGAAGCTTTTCCAAAGTCACCCACATAATGAGATGCAGACACAGGGCATGTTCAGTGTCATCTGTTAATAAAGCCTGTAAATTATCTCATCTCATATTAAGCTTAATAGCTCCTGGTGATATCACTGCTAAGCTCCAACACTTAAACAAATAAAAGTCAGAGCGAGCCTTGTTCACGCTTGTAGACACCCAGGACATTTGAGAGCATCCAAGGGTTTTTTGGGTTCAGGTTCTTGTTCCCGTGAGAAAACAGAAAGTAGACTGGACAGAGCCTTAAAGGAGAGGGCTTCAGGAAGGCTGCTCTTCCCAGACCCAAGACTTGACCTTGCATGTGCTTGTTTACATGCTGCCCAGATGCAGGGGAGCCCAGAGGTTTCAACAAAAGACATCTTCCCAGCGCCAGAAGTGTGCCCCTTCTCTCTGAGTTATAAACCTTGTGCTGGAGAATTCATTCCACCAAAGGAGGAATAAAAAGGCTTTTCTCAGGGATGAATAATGTATGAGGCAGACAATGGCCCCTCCAGGTCAGAGCCAACCTCTTTTCCTTCCTCCACTAAATGTTTTCCATAAGAAAATTGGCTCTTATTCTCTTCTGGGTGCAGGACAATCGCATTGAATTAAGGTACAATTTAAAGATATTTTTGTTCACGATCTGCCCGCCTTCTCAGGCAATCTGGCATTCTTCCACATGAGATGTTATTAGAAGCCCCGACTTTGTTCTCTTGAGGAAAATTCAATGGTCTGAAGTAAGCATCTCCACTCTCTGTCACTCACTGAGGAGACCCTGAGTTTTCTCCTTCAGGCTCTCCGTGGAGAGATGGTCTCCCTTGTCCTTGGCATTTTATGTATTCACTAGAATTTCTCATTTGATGATTTATCCATTCATACTATTATGCTTTTGTGTCTGGTGTAATAGTTTCTTAGCGAGTTTCATTTTAGAATGTCTAAATAGAAGGTAATGTAATACCTAAACAAAAAACAAACAAACAAACAAAAAACCTATCACCTAGGAGCCAGCAAATAAATAAATAAATAAATAAGTAAATAAATAAGTAAATAAATAAATACTGGCTCAATAAGAACATGCAGTAATTCACTGCATATATTCATACACTGAAAGAGTTTTTCAATGATCCGATTCTTCTGTGGCTTCTGAATGTGGACCCCTTCCACCTGATAGCTCTCGGTAGCAGGGGGTAATAAATGTACTCTGCTTTTAATGTGACAAAATTAATGTCTCCTTTCAAATGCCAGCCTTGTTCTTTGCTGTTTTATTTTTATTTTTATTTTTTATTTTTATTTTTTTAGTGAGAACAAAGTCAGATTAGATCCAGGATGGGACCATTATGTTCCACATCAGTATTAGTATTAGTGAACGTTCTTCTGAAAGGACAAGCAGATACAAGAAGAGGAATGAAAGAACTGAAATATGAAACAACAATGGGAAGGAACAAAGTTACAATTATCAGAAAATCCTAAGAACCAACTGAAACCGGAAGCATGCCACAGAGGGATTTTTTTCCCTGAATATTTTAACCACGGTGCTTTGAAGTGAGCACTCTCACCTTTTGCTAGAAGGTGTTTGCTTTGGTATACCTTAGCTGAAAAATGTGGTTTCTGCTATCAAATTGAAAATGGACATACCCTTTGGACCAACAGTTTTATGTGTAATAGTGTATTCGTGTACGAAATGGCATACTTACAGATGTATCTGTTAAGGCTCTGCTGATCTGTTGGTTGTGTTCACTTGAGACGGATGAAACCTAAGCTAGCCTCCAACAGCTAGTGGTCCCACCTTTGCTTCCTGAGTGCTGACACTACAGGCAGTGTCACTCTGCCCTGCTGCAGCTGTCTGTGCTACAGTGTGATGAGAGGCAAACCACGGTGAATAGGACTCACTGGAGAAAGTAGGATTGGTTGTGCAACACAATATGAGGTAATACTTTTAAGAACTGAGGTAGATTTATGTTATATTATTTCTTTGGTTATAACCTAACCAAAGAAAAGATGATACGTGTGTTTGTGCTTATATTCAAATACTTATTTAGACATGGTGGCACATTCCTGTAATGACACTGTTTGGGAAACTGAGGCAGGAAGATCAGGAGTTTGAGGCTGCACAGTGAAATCCTATCTCAATACACTCAAGCAAAAGCAGCTGCCAGAGAGATCTTCAATAGAAGTAGAACTAAGTGACTGAAGATATAAAAGGAAAATAAGTTTTCTATATGCTTTCTGGTAATGGGTATCAGTAGCAAATGCATACAAGTTAAAAAACAAACACATAATAAAGGAAATAATTAAAAAATCGATGCTAAAGACATGGAAAAGCAGTCCACCCCGAAGCTTGCGGACTCGTTTACTGTTCTGTGATAAGGCACTCCAAGTTAAACAGCCTACGGTAAGAAAACTGGAGAGACGGCTCAGTGGTTAAGAGCACTGACTGCTCTTTCAGAGGTCCTGAGTTCAATTCCCAGCAACTACATGGTGGCTCACAACCATGTGCAATGGAATCCAATGCCCTCTTCTGGTGTGTCTGAAGACAGCTACAGCATACTCATACGAATAAAATAAATAAATCTTTAAAAAGAAAAGGAAGGAAGGAAGGAAGGAAGGAAGGAAGGAAGGAAGGAAGGAAGGAAGGAAGGAAGGAAGCAAACTATTATGTCTGCCTATTCTGTAAGTGGGCTGGGTCCACGTGGGCAACCCTGCAGCACAAGGTGTGTCTGAGTTCAAAGGATGAATAGGGATTAGCTAAATTGAAAGGAGATGTCAAGGAAGGAGAGAGAGCAGGGCACCATGATGAACAGCAATGGCGTCTTCAAAAACTCAGGCAAGAAGAAGGGGTAAGATACAAGGACTTACCCTCAGCTGGGACAGCTTGGTTGGCACTGAGAGTCACAAGATGACACCCCTTCTGGAGGGCTCGCTCACCATGCTGTGCTTCTTTCTGGGTCTTTAGTCCCCTGGAGCTTTTTGACAGCATGGCATTTGTCTTCCAGGAACCTAAGTGTGGACTCTGCCTTCCTTATGGAAACCTAGGCATGGATCCAGTCCAGCATCGCTTCTCCCTCATTGGAAGGAGTCACAACAGACGTAACCCCAGCTTAGGTTCAGGAGGATGGGAAATGGAGCACCTCAGCTTAGGAGGAATGAGAAAATTTGCTTGGCCCCATTTATGTCACCTCAGACTTCCTGGTTATCTTGGTTTGAATCACCACAGCCATCATTTTATCTATTTAGAATTTTTCCTTACAGCATTAATAATTATAGGTCAAAATCCTTCTGCACATGACTCATATTAACTACCATTTCCCCAAAGAACAAAACAGCTGAATTCCTGCTCTTAGGTTAGTAGAAAACTAATTTCAGGAATTGAGAAGCTGCCTAACAACCATTAAAATTCAGTTCTAATTTACATAAATCTGTTTTATAGAAAGATCAGGTGGCGTCTAGAGAGAGATGGTAAAAGAAATTTTAACCAAACATTTTTTCCTCTACCCACCAAAAAAGAAAACACAATATATTCCTGCAAGAAAGTGAGCATTTTGGGGATGTTGAAAACAGACTAGAAGTCAAAGTTGTTGACTAAGTTTTTCACTAACAACATAGCAGAGCCACTTCTAGGTGCCCAGCCCAGGAACCCAAGAGTGTCCTCAATGAGGTGAGATGTATAACTCTGAGAGTTAAGATAAGCCAGTGGCTGTAATCTACCTTCTGGTGAGTCCTTGTATCTTACCCCTTCTTCTTGCCTGAGTTTTTGAAGACACCATTGCTGTTCATCATGGCGCTCTACTCTCTCTCCTTCCTTGACATCTCCTTTCAATTTAGCTAATTCCTCTTCCTCCTTTGGGTTGCAAGGCTACCTTTCTCACAAATACATGAAACTTTTTCTGATACCACCCTCTTCCCCAAACTAGGTCAGATGCTCTTGGGACATTTCCTTCTTTACTCATATAAATAATTTTACAGAGGCTGCTTAACTCCTCAACCTAGACAATGTCCTCTAAAACTATTATCTCTAGCGTTCATTAATTAGTCCAAGGGCAGTCATTAGACTCAAGTGAGATAGATGAAGCCCCTTATTAGCAACAAGATTTGGAGTTGTTGATAACAAAGTCATGTTAATGAAGCATACCAAAAGGAAGATTTGTAGAGGACTGTCAAAGAGTTTCAGCCAATTTGGTTCTTACACTTGCTTATCTCTTCCCTGGACCCTGTTAGAGATTGCCATGTCATTCCCATGCATGCCTGTCTTTGATGAAAGTATCCAGAGCTGTCTATAATTCCTACCCAAAATGCTTAATGCAACTTATATAAGTGGAAATGGGCTTATGTGCGTGGATAAATAGTGTAGATATTTGTTTTGTTTTCTGTGTCATTTGATAAAATGAAAGCTCTGCAAAGATAGGAAAGGAACCTGTGTTGTCTGGCATTGTTTCTGGAGTACTAAATGATTGCTGAATGAATGAATGAATGAATGGATGGATGGATGGATGAATGAAAGAATATATGGAAATACAGAACTGAAACAGCTCTTTGGATAGTTCTTGGTCAATAATACACTTTGACCTCAAATTTTTCATTAATTCATTCATCAATTAGTCATTTAATCAATATTGGGAAACATTCCAAAGGCAGAAAGTTAAGTATGTAAACCCTGTAGACCTTTGCATAACAAGACTTGCTTACCAGAGTCAAGAAAGTCTGACTTTAGGTAGGACAAGAAGAAGGAGATGGTAACTTTTGAAAGCAATGGATGCTGAAGGGTTGCATCTTAGTTTGTTTTCCACTGCTGTGACAGAATATCATGACCAAAAGTAATTTATGGAGGAAAGTTTATTTCATCTTACACCTCTCAGGTCACATTCCATTGTCAAAGGAAGTCAGGGCAGGAACTTAAGACAGGAATCTGAAGGCAGGAATCAATGTAAAGACCATGAAAAAATACATTTAACTAGCTTGCTCATGGCTTGCTCAGCCTGCTTTCTTGGATAACCAAGGGCCACTTGTAGAAGGGAGAAGGAAGCTGCATTCGTTCTGGTGAGCTGAATCTTTGCACATCCATCAGTAACCAAGGAAACACTCTATGGATTTGCTTATAAGCAAACTGAGGATATGCTTTCTCAGTTGAGTTTCCAGATAACTCTATCTTGTGCCAAGTTGACAAGAAATAACCAGGACAAGTTGTGACCGACCAGAGAAGCAGTGGAAGGGTGTCTGGGACTTCCTATGGCCTCTGATAGTTCCACCACGCAGTGGCCAGCATCAACCAGCACAGCCATTTGTGTCAGGCACAGATGCTTAGGGGAGGGTAGAAGTGAGAGAGATAAGAGAAATACTGTTTCTTGCCTATACCATTTCCCATATACTAGGAAATCAAAGGGGAAAGGCTGGTGGGTTGAAATTTCAGCAACCAAATTGGTTCTAAAGCCACAGAGCTCTGGAAATGCCCATATTCTCCATTCCTAGTATTTCCATGGCTAGCATCACAAGGGTTATTATATTCCTCTACCTGCAAGATGAAGGATTTTAGTAAACTGCAGGCTCCTGCAGAACACAGACTTTTAATTTATCAATAAATGCGTTTCTTTGTAATTTTATGGTTTTGGTAGCATGTGAACTTGCTAGATAACTCGGTCTGATGTGTGAAATCTGAGTTTAAGGAACAGGGCTTTGTAATTCTGTTAGCGATCTGTTTCCTAATTGCCCTGAAAGATAAAATAACATTGCCTCCAAAAGTGTCCTGATAAGAGCCCAGTTCTGGATGTAAATCATTTCAGAGCTGTGGAATGACATCCAACTAAGAGTCAAGGACGAAAGCTGACTTCCCAGCAGTCACAGGCCAGCAAGCCTCAGGCCTGGTGACTCATCTCGTCCTTCTTGGGGAAGACTCCAGCTCCGTCAGTTTGAGCTTGCCCAGTCTTGTCAAGAAAATATTCTGCTGAGGTACAGGTGTCTATGAAGAGGCGAGGTATATTTGTTTAGTTGCTGTGTACCCAGGGCCACTAAATCTGTTTCAGTAACAATTTTATTCAGGATTTCTCTGAATAAAGAAAGTCATATCTTTTATTTTGGGGGGGGCGAGGGGGCTCTTTAGTGTAGTTAGCTGAAGAGGAAATTTTTAGCCTACTGGTTAAGCTCCTTTATTCTCCAGCCAGACAGCCTTGTTCTCCATTGTCCTGTTCATCAGGGTGTGGCTAGTTTTTTGTCCTCTCTATGTTTCCCTTTCCTAGTCTATGAAATGATGATAACAAAAGATTGATTGAAAACCCACAACAACACAGTAAGCAATTGTTACGTCCTCACTATAACTATCTTTAACCCTATGAGATAGTATAATTGTACGTGGTAAATCTGGGTCTCTTGGTCCTGCAGACATTTGTCATTGCTATACATTCTACATACACGGGCGCTCCCACTCACGTGGTGTGTGTCCCCTGCACCTCCTTCTGCCCAGGGATGGCCGTGAGAATACTTTTGAAGCAACACCATGCAACTTCCGAGTCTTGGCGTTGAAAGCCCACAGTTTTCTGCTGTCTGCTGAAACTCCCAGATGCTGTGCTGCTGCAATGGCAGCGGTGGTGCTCACAATGGCTACGGTCAGTGAGGTCACTCACAATCTCTTTGGATGAGAGTCTTGCCAGAGTGCATTTTGGAAGTGGATTCCATCTGCCCCTCCTCGAGTGAACTCACACTCCTTAGCTATTTGTGTCCTCTCAGTTGAGTTTCCAGCAATTTCTACTGATCTCAGCAATTATGAGATATATGAATAGATCCACTGTTACACTACGACCCTTGGAACATTTTTCTGTACAACAGTGGAGAACATTTGGGGACTAATGAAAGCAGGGCAATAATGAGATTCAAGGGGAAATTTTGCCATATCAGAACATCATAACAAACCTTTATCTGTGTGCACGCTTTTCAATCCATGTGCATTTGGTAATCACCACATCTTATGTTCTGTCTAAGCTAAATGGTCTGTGGCAATCGGAAGGGCCCTCGGCACACGGGGCCATGTGACCTGAAAGGCCCCTGGGGGGAGTCACACCAGTCAGTTCATGCAGTCAGATCCTCTTCCGTGTTGCTGAGAACAGTTTGAGTGGATGCCTGTTCCTTTCTGTCTTATCAGGTCCACAACGAAGAGAAAGTTCTGAAGTCAGGGAGCTCCCAGAGTTCTTATACACTCCCTTGCCTGTTGATTAATACTCTGGCTTCCAAATGTAAACACACACACCTATGGAAGCCAGAGGATAAGCAATGCCCATTGAGTTACAGAGGAAGAAACGGAGGCTGAATTAAACATGATAGGCTTGCCATAGTGGATACTGCATGCTTTTTACCGGGCATTGAGAATGCTCTACTCTAAAGTCATTATTTTCAATGTAGAATTAAATATGAGACTAGAGCAGAGCAGCAAATGGTCTACCCTAGGAATGGTCACTTCTGTCGGGAAAAATCTATACTAAACTTACTGTTTTATCAGCTTACAGGCAGGCACACTCTCAAGCTAAGGCTGGCACACTATGGTAGCCTGGTTGTTATCATGGTCAAGTGTAATGGCCTTTGACCTCGCCATTATGGTGTTTGCTATCATTATATCGAAGATTCACCTGGCTATCTCAGAGCTATGTACTTAGAAGAATTTCGTATTTCCGAATGAGCTCTCTTTTATTAGGCAACAAAGGCCATTGGCAATGTTTGTGTTCCTTGGTGTGCCGCTGTGGTCAGTGGGTGTGGTAACAATGTTGGAAGCCTCATTTTTTTTTTTTAGAACTTACAGGTTATTAAGCTTTTTAAGCTCCAGTCAATGCAATCTACTACATAAGCAAACTCAAAGAAAAAAAGCCACATGGTCATTTCATTGGATGTTGAAAAAGCATTTGACAAAATTCAGCATCCTTTCATGCTAAAAGTCTTGGAAAGAACAGGAATTCAAGGCCCATACCTAAATATAGTAAAAGCAATATACAGCAAACTGGTAGCCAACATCAAACTAAATGGAGAGAAACTTGAAGCAATCCCACTAAAATCAGGGACTAGACAAGACTGCCCTCTCTCCATATTTATTCAATATAGTACTTGAAGTACTAGCCAGAGCAATTAGACAACAAAAGGAGGTCAAAGGGATACAAATTGGAAAGGAAGAAATCAAACTATCACTATTTGCAGATGATATGATAGTATACTTAAGTGACCCAAAAAACTCTACCAGAGAACTACAGCTGATAAACAACTTCAGCAAAATGGCTGGTTATAAAAATCAACTCTAACCTTTTTTAAATACTGAGAATTTTTATTCTAAATCGTCTAGTAAAATACAGCTAAGCCAGGGTTTTCCTCACACCAGCCAAAGAGGTTTCATATCTGAAATGCAAATATCTGGGGGGAGGGGCGCACACACACTCTTCACTTTTAATCATAATTCCAACATTCCTGGAATTTGTACCAACATTTGAGAAAATGAATTAACTTCCTGCTTACCTAGAGGCAGGTCAAAGCAAGAAACTACAAATAAAGATACAGAAAACAATCTATCAGGCATTTTTTAAAAATAGTATAAAATTGTTTACCCAATAAACTTCTAAGAGAAGCTAAGTGACCCAGAGGGAGAGCAGAAGGTTCACTCACAGAAGCACATGTTTTCCTTGTTCTCTTAGTTTCTTTCTGTACCAAATGATTGCAAACCCAGCTCCCGTGTCTTAGATCTTAACCCCCAGGCAGGCCTCTTCAAACATACTAGGCATAAGGCTTTAACTTACAAGGCCTCATCTATATTTCTTGGCTGGGGCCTCACAAAAGACTACATTATACATCTAATAAAAAATGCCTGAATCTTGTGGGGAAAGTTTTGTCATTTAGCATACACAATTTCCACATGAATAGTGACAACAGAAGTAACTGGGGAAGGGACTTGGGAAGAACCTCTCACTTGGTCTTTTCCAGAGTGGAGACATGCACTCAGAAAGATCTTGCTTGATAGTTTTGCCTGTGAATCCCAGGAACATTTGAAGCAATTATTGGCTTACTTTGTGGGTGAAAATTTAGTGTGATTTTTTTTTGTCTTTTCATATTTCATATTTCTATCTTTAAATATCTTGTGCTGTTTGTGTAGAACCATTCATACTTGTACCAAAGGATATCTATCTATCTATCTATCTATCTATCTATCTATCTATCTATCTATCTATCTATCTATAGTGAATCTATACTGAATCTATCTTACCATATTTAAAATGTAAGTAATTATGGCTGGCTTAGATGATAAGTTGGTTTAAGATCTTACTATCAATCAACTATGAGCACTCTATGGGGTAAATGTTGTAACAATTTCCTTTATTTTATTTTGATTTTATTAATGGGCCTCAATGTGCTATTACAATGCCTGTATATAGTGGATTGTGACTGATCAAATCTAGGCATCTTTTTCTGCCTCCCTAGACGTCTTAACCTTAATAATCTCTATTCTATGTTTAGGTCACATTTGTTTGTTTGTTTGTTTGTTTGTTTGTTTGTGAGAAATGTATATCTGAAAATACTATATCTAAAAATAGCTCTTGCTAAGTCTTTTTAGGGAAAACTGTGTGTGCATTTATGTTTAAAGAAGGGACTTTCAAGTGGTTATCAATTGAAGTTCTGAGTCTGAATAATTGCAGGAAGTCTCTCATCAATGATAAAAACATCTGTAATAAAGATGAATAAATAAATAATTTATCTTTTAGAATTACTGTAAAATTATACAGATGGCTTTGGGAGTTGCGAAGATGGCTCTATCAATAAAGTGCTTTTTCCAGGCAAGCGCCTTGACTGACATCCACACCAAAAGCCAACCTGCCTGTCTACAATCCCAGTTTTAGGGAAGGTGAGACACGGGATCTCTGGAGCTCACTGTCAGGGTGAATCATTGTGCTCCAGGTAGAGTGAGATCCTGTCTCAAAAAAGAGATAGTTAGGAAAGAGGATAACCAGCATGTTGAGGCTGGCCTCCACTTGTTTATTCACACACACACACACACACACACACACACACACACACAGCCGGCACAGAGGTATGTTATGCAGTGGGGTGTAATGGCAGATGCCTGAAATCCCAGTGCTTAGAAGGCTGAAACAGCTAGATCATGAGTTTCAGGTCAGTCTGGTCTCTCTATAGAATATGTTGTCAAACTAAAACAAAAGGCAAAGGGGGCATCTGCAGAAATTTTGAGGGTTGGAAATCAACAGGAAATGAGAGGGAGATCTACTGTAAAAGGTTAAGCCCATTTAAGCCTAGTGTGTCTCTTGAAAGACAGTCAAGAGGACTGTTGCTGCCCCAAGAGGGAGGAGAGGTCTTCACTGCTGGCAGATCCTTAACCTCTGCATGCCTGTCCAGGGGTCCAAAGCACAACAGGGCACATTTTCTCTTTCTCCCCTGACATGCCTAAGTGACCCAGAAGAGTCTAAGCGGATACATGAGGCCTGCTCCAGCTTGTGTCCGACGGAATACCATAGAGCATCAGCGACAAGCAAAATATTGACATGATGGGTCTTTCTCTGGGAATGTATGTGTGCATGGGTGTGGAATGTATGTGTGCATGGGTGTGTTTGCTACCAGTGCACAAACTGTGTAACGTGTGTGTGTGTGTGTGTGTGTGTGTGTGTGTGCATAAAATGACAAAGTTTAAAATGAGAATTTTTCCCCCTTTACTTTAGCATTTCATGTAGGCTTTAGACTACCATAAATCTCTATGAGGACATAGAGTATGGTGTGCTTTCAAGTTTCTTTGAACAAACTTATTTTACAGAATACCCTTTGGGAAGATCATGTATTATACAAAAGACAGTTTGGAAAATTCTGGTCTAACTCAACAGTGAATCTCGGGTGTTTCGAAGACACATGTATCCTGGTATGGAAAACTACATTAAAGACTAAAAACGCATGACATTAAAGACTAAAAAACCATGATCTGCACATAGAAACTGTGTTTTCCTTTGTGAATTTTAGCAGTGGGCGTGTTCACAGATAGTACTCAGTGGGAACTATGACTTGGTCAGATTCAAGGCCTACTGGGTACTTAGTATCTTTCAGAAGTTAAAACAGTTAAATACTATGAGACTTAGACTCATCTGTTAAAGAGGGCTAATGATTAATATCCTCAACAGGAAACAGTTTAAGCAACACAATGCAGATAAATCAATGTCAAAAAAGCAGCCAAAACAAAACCTCAAGCATATAGTCTTAATTCATGATGTAGTTTCTGTTATTCAACAGAGGTCATCCAAACCTGTCACCCAAAAGCAACAACAAAAGAAATCCCTTGAACACGAGTCTCCTGATGGCTCTCCAAGATAACTGCTTGGGTCCCTATGTAGGAAACTGTATGCAATCACACCCAGATCACAACTGCTTGTAACTTACCAACAGTCAAGAAAGTTCTGATAAAACCTTTTGCTTTGGAATATATATATATATATAATAGCTGAATCTAATACTTGTCAAAGCAATAAGCAATATTAGGGAAAAATCAGATTATGTTTATTATTTTATGTTGGATTGAGATGTTTTATTATCAAGTCCATAACGGTTCATACTAATTTAGCAAATACTTTTTTTTATTTGTTTGTTTGTTTTACAAGACAGAGTTTCTCCTTGTGACCCTGGCTGTCTTATCATTCTCTCTGAATACCAGGCTGACTTCAAACTAACAAAGATCCACCTGCCTCTTCCTCCTGAGTGCTAGGACTAAAAGTGTGCACCACCACTACCTGGCTCAACTTAGTAATTTTTAATCTGTGTCTCTCAAGACTCTCCACATCCACAGAAAATGATGTCTTCCCTACAGTGCTCAAGTTTCTTTTCCTACTATTCTTCCTCCTGCTGCCCGTACCACCATCCCAATGGACTTCTTTTATAATGTGAGTTAGTGCTGGTAGCCATGGTGCATCACTGACCGGTTGCTTGTTTTCTTTCAATGTTTTATTTATTTATTTATTTATTTATTTATTTATTTATTTATTTTACTTTAGTAATATTTTCTGTGTCACATCTGCTTGACGAATGAAATGCTGTATTGGCACAACAAACAAACAGGAAATCTACTTTAATGAACTTCCTATTGAAAGACAACTGTCAGAAAAATGATTCCTTTTCGAATTTTACATGGTCTTTTCAACGTACTCTATTGAGGGAAAGAATCTATAGAAAACTGGCTTTAAAAATAATGCCAAGAATTATAGCTACCTGAAACAGTACAGTGACTGAGGAAACCCAAGCCAAACAAACCATTAACCAACCGGAAGCATGCATAACCCTCAACATATCTAAACCTGGTGCTCTTAACTGTAAGCTGGAGGAAAACCTAGTTCCTAGGCGGTATGTTTGGCTTGACCGCAGCCTCGGGCTCCAGATATGATAGAACAGCCTGCTTTCCCTGCACAGAAAATCCTTGGTTGCCATTTGCAGCTCCCTTTCTAGCGAATCTCATCACTAGGTCGGAGACGAAAGTTCAGAAAGTTCATTAGAACAACTTCTGAAGCAGAAAGCAGTTCCCCACTCTGAAAAACGGTTAAGTATTTAGGAGCCAACTCTATGATGTTCTACTTTAATAGGTATTGTTTTGACTGCAGGTCCCCTCGGACACCAACATGGCGGCGAGCTTCCCAGGGCCTGTCCGGATGTCGACAAGCCTCATCTTGAGTGGCCATCTATATAGTGTACAGGAATGTTGATGTTTCTCAAGCAGAGCTTGCGTCTTGCTCCTTCTTTCAGTCTCCCTGGAACTACTTCCTGCTTCTGTGGGGGGAAAGCCACCCCCACTACGTCTATTGTTTGAACAGTTTGGCCCATGCTATTGTACCAGCTAAAGCGCCCTTTCTTTCCTGCCATGCCCAGGGCACGCTGCATACTCTCCTTGCCTGCCCCTCAGAAACTTAAGTGGTTTGTGGTTTGTTGTTTGTCGTTTGTTGTTTTTTGCTTTTCTTTTACATTTCGCTTCTACCTCTCCTATGGCCCCTCCCACTCCTGGCCCCTCCCACTCCTGCCCCCCCACTCCTGGCCCCTCCCACTCCTGCCCCCCCACTCCTGGCCCCTCCCACTCATTGACTCCTGTGTTAGTTTGGCCACTGTTTCCCTGTGTCCTTCTGAGAATGGGTGGACACTGCCATCACTGGTTATATATCTGTGCCCACTGTCCCATGCCCTCCTTTAAATATGTATCAGGGCTCCCTCCGTGTCCCCTACCTCCTGACACGGTGCTCACCTCATCATGGATGCTTGATAAGTATCTAATGATAAAAGAGGATAAAAAAATAATTGGGGAACAGTCTCCTGAGATGTCTAATCTAAGGGGGGAAATCTTGATAGAATTAATAAAACATAATAGCACTTTATTGATAAATCCAAATCACACACGTTCTTTAAAATAATCTTGCAGGAACAACGGTGTGTGTGTGTGTGTGTCTGCTGAGGCTGATAATCCTGTTTTGAGTTGAAGGAGTGTGCTTAGTCTTTCAGACTCACTTTAGTAGTGTGTTTTGTCTTTCAAACTAATACCTTCAACTTTGGTTGAGGAGGAACTCAAATGGCCCAGGTCTCAGATGTTCCCACCTGACTCTGTAGGGTCCCCAGTGTTCAGAAGGGGCCCCAAAAGGGCCCCAGCTTGCTCCTTCTGTCTGGATGTACAACTCCTGTGTCTCACAGTGGAACACCCAATGCTTCGGTTCTCAGGCTGTTTTTCTCTAGCATTTAATGGATAGCTTTCCTTTACTTCTGTTTCTGACACCGTTAAAAAGAAGGGAGAAAGTTTGACCACACCACCACACCACGGAGATTACTCTTAGAAGGAGCATCTGGGTTTACATTTTACACCCCACCAAACTTTCTTTGTGTTTTGCTTTCATTTGACAGCGATCAGGGGAAATGGCGCATCCAAAGTCCGCCAAGGCCAGCCTGTGAGCTCCAAGGTTTATTGGAGACATAGTTTAAACAAAACCTCGACAGACTTAAACTCAAAGGAAACCCGACCCTCAAGCCAGGGGCATGCAATCAGAACGCAGTGCTCAAAGTAGCAGTTTGTGAAGAGAGTTGAGGGTAGGATTTTAAAATATGAAGACAGATAAAAAGCAAGTGAGTGCTAAATGCCCTTGGCCCCCGCCATCTCCTCTTCATATCTCCTGCAGCACATGGGACCATTCTCTTACTTGTCCTCGCCCTTTCTTCCGCAAAAGCGACCAAGCCAGTCCCGCTTCATAGCTACTCTTTGTGCCTGAGCCGAGCCTCTGCCACCTCCACCACACTTCCTCCACCTCCTCTGGTCGGCTGAGGGCTCCAGTGTGGGCTCAGAGGGAATGGGCTCCCTTTGCGCTGTGAAGCGGGTGCTGCGATTGGGCGACGGTCCCTGAGCCGCCCGCTCCGCGTCGGTTTCAAGGCTCCTCCCTCCCGGTGAAAGACAGACTGCGGGGCGCCTAGAAACCGGTTGGAGGGCGCGCGAGGGAGAGGAGAGGCTGCTAGTTGAGGGATTGACACAAATGGTCAGGCGGCGGAGGAGGAGGAGGCGGAGGCGCCGGGGGGACCCAGGGCGGCTAGGCTGCCGAGAGTTGGGCGCTCCTCTGCCCGGCTGCGGCCACTAGCGCGGCGCCGCGGGACAGGAACCACAGCCCGCCGCGGGCCAGGGAAGAGGGACGCGACCCCGGCGCGCCTGGACCACTCGTGCTCTCCACGCCGCCGGCGCTTCATGAACCGCAAGTTTCCGCGGCGGCGGCGGCGGCTGCGGGACGCGGAGCAGAATCCGGGGGAGCGGGCAGAGCGCGGCCGCAGCCCGACGGAGGGCATCGGCAACCAGATCTCCCCGAACACAGTGGGAGCCAACACCCGCCGCGCCGCTGCCCGCCCCAGCCGATCGGCGCCGAGGAGGGAGCCGAAAAAGTATGGCTGAGGAGGCGGCGCCTAGCGAGTCTCGGGCCGCCGGCCGGCCGAGCTTGGAACTTTGTGCGGGAGCACTCCCCGGCCGGCGGGAGGAGGTGGGGCACGGGGACACGGCCAGCCCCCGCCGCCACCGAGCTGATCCCCGGAGCTGGGTTAGCGGGCTGCTGCTGCTGCTTTGGCTGCTGGAGGCTCCTCTGCTTTTGGGGGTCCGAGCGCAGGCGGCGGGCCAGGTATCCGGGCCGGGCCAGCAAGCCCCGCTGCCGCCCCAGCCACAGCAGAGCGGGCAGCAGTACAACGGCGAACGGGGCATCTCCATCCCGGACCACGGCTACTGCCAGCCCATCTCCATCCCGTTGTGTACGGACATCGCGTACAACCAGACCATCATGCCCAACCTGCTGGGTCACACGAATCAGGAGGACGCCGGCTTGGAGGTGCACCAGTTCTACCCGCTGGTGAAGGTGCAGTGCTCCGCCGAGCTCAAGTTCTTCTTGTGCTCCATGTACGCGCCTGTGTGCACCGTACTGGAGCAGGCGCTGCCGCCCTGCCGCTCCCTGTGCGAGCGCGCACGCCAGGGCTGCGAGGCGCTAATGAACAAGTTCGGCTTCCAGTGGCCAGACACGCTCAAGTGCGAGAAGTTCCCAGTGCACGGCGCAGGAGAGCTGTGCGTGGGTCAGAACACGTCCGACAAAGGTACCCCAACTCCCTCCTTGCTGCCGGAGTTCTGGACCAGCAATCCGCAGCACGGCGGCGGCGGTTACCGCGGCGGCTACCCGGGGGGTGCCGGGACGGTGGAGCGGGGAAAGTTCTCCTGCCCACGCGCCCTCAGGGTGCCCTCCTACCTCAACTACCACTTTCTGGGGGAGAAGGACTGCGGAGCGCCCTGCGAACCCACCAAGGTATACGGGCTCATGTACTTCGGGCCGGAGGAGCTACGCTTCTCGCGCACCTGGATAGGCATCTGGTCCGTGCTGTGCTGCGCCTCCACGCTCTTCACGGTGCTCACGTACCTAGTGGACATGCGGCGCTTCAGCTACCCGGAACGGCCCATCATTTTCCTCTCCGGCTGTTACACGGCGGTGGCGGTGGCCTACATCGCCGGCTTTCTGCTGGAGGACCGGGTGGTGTGTAACGACAAGTTTGCAGAGGACGGGGCGCGCACAGTGGCGCAGGGCACTAAGAAGGAGGGCTGCACCATCCTCTTTATGATGCTCTACTTCTTTAGCATGGCCAGCTCCATCTGGTGGGTGATCCTGTCCCTCACCTGGTTCCTGGCGGCCGGCATGAAGTGGGGCCACGAAGCCATCGAGGCCAACTCACAGTATTTTCACCTAGCCGCCTGGGCTGTGCCGGCCATCAAAACTATAACCATTTTGGCGCTGGGCCAGGTGGATGGCGACGTACTGAGCGGAGTGTGTTTTGTGGGGCTCAACAACGTGGACGCCCTGCGTGGCTTTGTGCTGGCACCGCTCTTCGTGTATCTGTTCATCGGCACCTCTTTCCTGCTGGCTGGTTTCGTGTCCCTCTTCCGCATCCGCACCATCATGAAGCACGACGGCACTAAGACAGAGAAGCTGGAAAAGCTCATGGTGCGCATCGGAGTCTTCAGTGTGCTCTACACCGTGCCGGCCACCATCGTCATCGCCTGCTATTTCTATGAGCAGGCCTTTCGGGACCAGTGGGAGCGCAGCTGGGTGGCCCAGAGCTGCAAGAGTTATGCCATCCCTTGCCCTCACCTCCAGGGAGGTGGGGGTGTCCCACCACACCCGCCCATGAGCCCCGACTTTACAGTCTTCATGATCAAGTATCTCATGACGCTGATCGTGGGCATCACATCGGGCTTCTGGATCTGGTCCGGCAAGACCCTGAATTCCTGGAGGAAATTCTACACGAGGCTTACCAACAGCAAACAGGGAGAGACTACCGTCTGAAACCCAGACTCTTACCTTCTCCCCCTCTTTTTTTGGCCAGATCCTAGCCATCACCTGAGAGCTGGCCCCAAGGAATTCCTGCCAAGCCTGGCCGCTCCAGGCTTCCTCGCCAGAAACGGACTTTTGCAGGTTCATTTTCCAACAAACAGCATAGGTCCTGCAAAAGCTTCCTGGGGTAAAGGAACTGGAGGGCCCAACTGATAGAGGTGTGTGTGCGTGTGTGTGTGTGTGTGTGTGTGTGTGTGTGTGTGTGATCTCTCTAGCCCTCGCTCTGATACCAGGACTGTTCACTTTTATGATTGTAAATAGCCTGTGTAAGATTTTTTTGTACGTATATTTGTATTTAAAGACTATGAAACACGAAGTTTTTTTTTTTTCTTTTTTTAAAATGTTTAATTATTTAGAGCGATTTTAAGCATTTGGAGCTTTTCTCACTTGCCCTTTTCTGCAGACTGCAGAAGGGATAAAACAGAGCACACTTGCTAAGTGCTTTGCCCTGTGCCCTCATCCTTGTCAAGGGAGCACTGGCCCGTCTCTCCAGGGGTCATTTCCTTCAGTGTCTCCCGCCCCTTCCCTTCCTTGCTTGCAGTGGGAAATGTTAAGGTAGATGCAGAACTCCAGAAAGTTCCCAGATCCCGAGGTGGGCCCCGCCCATTCCAGTTCCTCCCCTTTTCAGCTGTAGAGTGGGGAGGGCTGTCCCTGTGACTTCCCGATGCTGCTTATTTGAGATCCACCTTCCAACTTCATTAGAAGCCCCGGCATGCGCTCTTCCAGTTGACCCAGCCTCCCTCTACCCTGGTGTCCCGCACCCAGTTTCTTCCTCCTTGCACCTAAGTTGGTCAGAGAGAGAACAGTAACCAATCCCAAACTTTGGAAAGTCTGACTTTTTATGAATGAGCTCATTTTTACTCTCTGGTATCGGGAACCTGCTCTGGGTCTGGTCGTCATCATGGCAAGAGCAGCAAGCTTTGTGGGTTGGGAGAGGCTAAAGAGAGAGGTTATAAAATGTTCGTTCTGATTGCATTCTGATGTCTGGCAACCTGCTTTCTTCACCCTCTGTGGTGCTACCTGCTTCTAGATCTTACCCTTCTATGAAATGCAGACCTCGAGGTCGCTGGGGAAGTTTGGTGAAGGAATTGGTCTACCTTCCTTAACAGGATAGTAGAATATACACAGAATATGGAAACCCAAGGAGATTTCAGTGGAGTGGAGTTCCTCCCAGTGAAACGCTGTTTTCTGGTTTTAACCAGACTGCAATTAGACGGATGTCAACCTTCACAATCTAAAAGTTGTACACTATCAACACAGTATGCTCACTCCTTAGCAGCACATTCTGAGGGAGGAACAGTCACACCCCCACGGAAAGCCTGGCTGGACTTCCGGCGACAGGCGGTGGACTGATGGATGGGTGAGAGAAACAGCCTAGGCGTGCGTGCTGAAGGGGACGTGTGTCCATTCCTACTGCATCCTGTCTCGTGTGCCCCTGTTTGGATTCACAGCAGTGTGTCAAATGTAAATCTCTCAAAGCCATTTAAAATGCTCACTTTAGTTCTCGATGAAGAAGAGGAGAAAAGCGATCCTCCTGATTGTAGTGTTTAAACTTTAAGAGTTTATCACAAATGCCGGTACATACATAAGACCTAAATTTATCTATGTCTGTCATACCCTAAAATGACATTGGTTTTTGGATTTGGTATGCATTATTATTATTATTAATTATTATTATTATTATTCTCACCACCATGAGATCATCTATATTTATAGAGGAATAGAAGTTTATATATATAAAATGCCATATTTTTAATTTCGCAAATAAAAAAAAATGAAAGTTTTGTACGAAATTCCATTGTTTTTGTGCCTGAAAAATAACCGTCCTATCTGAACTGCCTTTACATTTTACAATGCCTCACAACCAGTTGACAATATACAAACCTAAAGATTCAATGGAAAAATCTGCCCTTCCGAAGAGCAACCAGTCTGCCTTCTGAATGGCATTTGTAAAGTCCCATGCCAAAGCTGCTTTCACGGCAGCAGAATATAGACGGCTTCAGTCTTTTAATCAAACAATATTATTATTAAAGTATCACTCTAATTTTTAACACCAAGGCTTTTTTTTTTCTCTCAAGGGATACATTTACATGACTTTTAAGGAGGTTTATCTTTCAGTTGGGTGCCTTTGTGATGTTCTATGAGGTATTGTCTTGTCTTTTCCATTACCGTGCACATTCCAGAAACCATAAACAATCAGTGCATGGTCACTGACTCTGTTTACAACCATCTTAAGACAGCAGTAGGCTGTGCGAGTCTTTGTTGTTGTTGTTGTTTACTTCCGAAGATTCCATTTTCGTATTGTTCAGAGAACCTTTCACAGAAGAATTTCCTACTTGACCTCAGAATTTATATGCATGTAGGTACATATACCTGTACACATCCATGTGACTATATATACATTAAAATAGAAATAACAATTTACATTTTATAATATGGGAATAATATGAGAAATATAACCCTACTAGAAAACTTCAAATATCTGGAGATTTAAAATATTTGTATTATGTTTTTCATTACTTTCTAAAATAAAAGGACAAAGGGCTAAAGAGAATCCATTAATACACCAGGGTGACTTTAATGGCTGTCAGGAAATTGTGTTGTAAGTCTTAACTCATTTTAAGATATTAAACATTTTAATGAAAAATACACATTTAAAGTAAGCTTGTTTGTTACATTAATGGCATTTGAGAAGCTTTTATATAGAGATACTCATGAAAAAAAAAACTAATTCTTTAGCCAAATTAGAACCTGTCTCAATAGGTAATTATGTAACTTGTGGGAGAATTTAAAACAATTAATTTCTGTTTCAGGAATAAATGTAAACCAAACAAACAAACAAACAAAAAAAACAAACCAGTCTTCTTGTGGCTGTCCTTAAAGTAATGCAGATGTGAATCTGACACAGGAAGGTTTTATATTCTCTCTTTATTATAATGCCACTCCAACAGTATTTTAAGTCATTGCCGGGCTTTGTTTTCAGAAAGCACTTTAAAGTATGTGAGATACATAAAACCAGGAGGGTTTTTTGTTTGATTTGGTTTGGCTCTGCTTCGTTCAGTATTGATGGCAAAATAAAACTTACCTGGAAAACCGTAAAGCCACTGATGATATGATCCCATTAGGATGCTGTTTCCATGACAAACCCTATTTTC
The DNA here is from genome assembly GCF_947179515.1 of Apodemus sylvaticus. Lineage (NCBI taxonomy): Eukaryota > Metazoa > Chordata > Mammalia > Rodentia > Muridae > Apodemus > Apodemus sylvaticus. The sequence continues at coordinate 23,050,903 of NC_067473.1, forward strand.
AGATGGCTTGACTTGCCTGGATTTTTTTTTTCTTCTTTTTAGCCAGCTTTCTGTTTCTCTCCCTGACAGAGCAGTCGATTTAGCTTTCACAGTAAATATTAAGGTAGCATGAACACCTTCTGATGTTCATATATTTTTTTCACCTAGATTTTGTGGAGACAAAGAATTGTGTTTTGCATCCCAGAGGCAGGCAGTACCAAGCATATGTAAAAGAACCAGAGGGGATGTTTCAGCTGCTCTGCAATGGTCCCTTGTTAGCCTGAGTTTAGAGCCCTGGTCCTTTTGTCTCTCCTATGAGCCCTGAAGCCTTCTGCCATACATACATTATTATTAAAGACCCAGCATTTAACTAGGAAGCCAGGGTGGTAGAACATTGCATACCCTTGATACATTTCCGATGATGATTTTCTATATAACTGGAGTCCAAGGAATTAGAATGGAATATGGTCACTACACATGTCTACATGTGGACACTAGTAATATTGTCCCCTGGATATTTCTTAACACAACAATCACAAAGTTCTTGACCTGTGGAAGCACAAACAATGCATGATTTGTGTTGCAATTTGACACTTGGGTAACAAAAAATAAATTTGCTGTGTTACCTACGCTTAAAGCCTTTGCATTTACAATAATGTCTTAGAAAGCACTGCCAAACAAGTGTCAGTAAACCCCCCAAAGGGAAAACCAGTATCTGAGCTTCATTGTGGTTCAAAGTTCCTTTAAGATTTATGATTGGGAATTGATCATTTCTGCACCCTCAGACCCCGTTTTTGTTAACAGATGTGTCAAACTATAGCAATTTTTGTGACAAGTTTGTTTAGGACCTGGCAATTAAGGCATAATCTCTTTAGATTAATTTCCCTTGAGTTTATCACGGTGGGAAGCAACTTTATGCCACTGTAGAGTCAAGTTGCCCTGTAATAATTCCTTTGGGGAATTCTGTTTATAGATCCTTATGGGACCTTAATAATGGGTTAAATGGAGGATTTCTCCCAGAAATCTTTCTCATGCGATATATTCAAGTATTATCTATAGCCATGTGAACATACAGTGTTTTGTGTATCATAATTAGTTTTAGATTCTAAAGTTCCTTGAAAAAAGAAATAAGGTGCCACTTCCAATAGAAATTAATTTCTTTAAGATTTCATGTTCTAAAGGGGTACAGTCAAGAGACGGAATTCAAGTAATATTGAGTTTTCTCCAGTTAAGACTGGGATACTAATTCAAAGGAATATGGAATATTCAAATAGAATTTATTTGCATATTTTATACACACGACTTTAAAAGGTGAAATTGACACTTGAAAATAATAAGTTTTAATATTTATAATATACACATTTCATGTAACTATCCCAAGAAATTTCATCTGCAGTGTAGACTTTCAAAACATGTTTGTAGCAATGCAATGATTAAGATCAAAAGAACTATTGGCATTGCTTTGAGATAGTTCTTTGTGGCCTGGATTCTTTTCTTCCCTAAAAAAAAAAAAAAAAAAACCCACACTAAGTATCCCTCTAATTTGTAGAGATCTCCATGTTTCAGATCTCAGTACCTGTTTGAATTAAATATGCTGGGGAATTACTGCAGCATCCTCCATATACAAAGTGTGGCTGTCACTACTTTTCAAGGTGACAGCATGTCCTTGCCCACACGCAGTGCTCTGAGACACACTGTGCATTTGTCCTTGGAAATGCTTGTCCTTTCAACCATAGCTGCAGTACCCAGAGCCATGCAGTCTGGCTGATGCCCTTTCACAGAACAACTCAAGTGTTAGGATTTTTTTTTTTTTTGTCTGTAGAAGCAGATTTAAGCTGAGGCATGGGGGTACATACCTACAGTCCCAGCACTTAGAAGGCAATATTATGAGTATTATGAATTCCAGATCATTCTGGGTTACATAGTGAGACACCGCCCCCCCAACTAAATAAATAATTAAATTGCAGATTTAGAGACTATTCTTGACCTTATATTTTCAACTCCTGACAAATATTTTTAAATGTTAATTTTAATAAGTACCTCATCAAAAACTTGCAGTTTTTCCAATAAGGTATCAATCAGCCATTCAAGTTTCTTCAGGACAGAGAAGTTGAAGTAGTAAAATAAAGAGAGTTCTGAACAAGCGGGTAGAGTGGGAACTCTGTCGTGGACTAAACAGCACTCCCATAAAATAAAGTAGCAATGTAGGTGCTGGGTAAATGCAAGCAAAACACAATGACAACATAGAATAAAAATAACTTCTTATATTTTCTTAAAAGATCATATATCCGTCACTACACTCAAGGCATACCACTGTGGCTGTAGTGTTCTTGCCGATGAACTTGGGCCTTTGTGACATCTCTTCACAGTAAGTGCCAGTCGGCAAAAGCTGAGCAGATGGTAGAGCCGTGGTGGAGCAAACCACGAGAAACTCTGGACAATGAAGAAGCAGGCATGGATACCGGCATCTAACCAGACTCTGAACCTTGTTCTTGCTGTCCATGAGATCTGTTTAAATATCTAGTTTTTAGAAAGAAATCTCATATATGTTTCCTTGGAGATTTTTGTTTTGTTTTGTTTTGTTTTGTCTTCAGCCATTGCCTCTCCTTTAGGAAGGAATCCTGTAGCGACAGAAGGAATGCAGGAAGCCTGCGAGTCTTTTGTGATTTTCCTAGCTCCCCAGCCTCTGATTTACCAACACTCCTGTGTCCTGAGCCTACCTGGGCATGTTTCCAGTTTTGAAATTTTCCAAACTCTGTTTCAGTTGAGGTGGGTGGGACGGATCCACCTGCCTCATTATTTGAGCGGAGCTGAACACTACTTATAAGGAAGAAGAGGTCTTTGAGAAGGCTGATGAGGGACATCATCCTGGTTCCAGGAGAGCTAGAGATAGTGTGGGGCTGGGGAGCTGAGAAATAGGTTCCGGTTCCACATGTGGCAAGTCTACAGGTCTGAGCATGTTCACAGTGTGGTAAGTGTGCTCAAGAGCATGTCTAGTTGTTCATGGGTGATTTTGGCTAGATCTGAGAAGCAACTTGTGGATGGTCATGTCCTGAAGACAAGCAGCTGTAACATTTAGCATTGGAGGAGGGTAGAAAAGGGAGATTGCAAAATCAATGTCAACAATGCTTTGCTTGAGCTGGTCCTCCTGGTGGGAGTGAAATGGAAACATCACTGAATTAGGGGCATGATCCTCTATTGGAAATATGACCTTCCTCCTCCTCGTCTTCCTCCTCCTCGTCTTCCTCTTCTTCCTCCTCCCCTTCCTCCTCTTCCTCCTCCTTCTCTTCTTCATCTTCCCTTTCTTCTTCCTTCTTTTCCTCACTCAAAGCAATTGAATTTCAAGATAATAAAAAACAATAGAAAGGATGTTGTCTTGAAAAGAATGTTGGATTTGTATGACTGGGTTTGTATGCCAACAAGCTCTTAGCCTCAGATCCATTTGTCTAAAATGTTACTAATAGGATTTTTTTCTAACTCACATAGCTGATGAGGAGATCACAAAGTAAAGTATATTTTATGATACTTTGAGTACTGGAGTCATTACAACCTTGGAATTCTCCTCCACTGTGCCTTTTCCTTTCTATTTTCTTCACCCCATTCTGCCATTCTTCCCCCTCCCCCCACATACCTTTCCTCCTTTTATCTCCTTTCCTTCCAACTTCCTTTCTCTTTTCTCTCCCTCCTCCTATGGCCTGCTGTTATCTCACTGATGGAAACTGAAAAGGCATGATGGAACTTAAGAACACGTATTTGTTTTCACGTCCTTTTCCTTTTCTAAGCTAAGCATGTTTCCCAAGACTTGATCATACAAAGATTAAGTTAATGGACAATCTTGAAGTTAAGTGGCACAAGCGCATCATATCAATCAACCAGAGAAATTGCTCTTAAAATAAACAGGCATTTCCGCACACTTATACAGGCTTTGGGATACAGTATTTCAACACAATTTCTATATGGCTGCTGACAATTATGACCTAATTGGAAGGTTGTACACTATGGCAACATAGTGACAACTCTTCGGGCCACTCTAAGTCACAATCGGGATGAGAACTATTTAAAATATAGCTCTCTATTCAACTGATTAGTAGTTGAAAAATTTCAAGGGCTCTCTGCTTGTCCTATATTGACAAATGGAACTCATTCAATGACAGTTACAGAAAGTGCTCCTTTGATGCTTCTGAAGTATACTGAGCCCATGAGGTGAAGCAGACCTGAGGGTTTATATGAAGAAGACATGGTGATTTTTTTTTAGTTTTATTTTTTTCGTAGAGAAAGGGCAGCTAGGCATCGGAGTACTTGGTCACCTCCAGGGTCTCCATTATTATTTCTCTATTGCTGTGTATCAATTCACTCTAAATTTGAAAATGCCTAAATTGATCATGTCACACCTGTATACATTAGAAGAATGAAATGGTGTCCCGTGAGCTAAAAATCAAGGTGTGTGTTGTCCTATTTCTTCTTGGATAATCTAAGGAAGAATTCATTTCATTTTCTAGTTTCTAGGGCCTACTTCAATGGCTCACAGCAATACTCATCTCTCTGGGTTCTCTGCATGTCCAGGAAATAGGTCAAAAGAAAATGGTAATGAGCTAATGTCAATTGTCTTCTCTCTTGGTGACCCCACTGTTTTGGTGTAGCTGTAGATACTATTCTTCAAAATTCATGTCTTCAAAAATACATCTGTCAGGTGTCCGAGGTTTTGCCCTTTTCTCCAGGGCTGAGTGTGAAGGATAGTTGATATATTTCATCTCATCTCTCATTAACCCAATACGGACTTCCAGCAATGACTCCAGATTTTAAATCTATATGAAATTTGCATCTTTTTCATAAAGGGAAGTTGTTCTCCTACTTAGACATTTTGTCAATGTCTAAGAACTCAAATGGCCTGGATTGAAATGTGATACAATTTCAGGTAATAAAATCACCTGCCCTAGTTAAAAGTGTTACATTGACATTTTTGGAGGGGGAATTTTTTGGCCCTACAAACCCATCCTTAAAATAGCCTCTAAAATATAATTTTGGACCTATCAACATAAAACTTTTTCCTATCTAGACTGCTGTGGCCAGCAGAATAGTTTCCCTTCCTACGCATATTTAAATCAGTCTGAAAAAACAAAATCAGTCAGCAGCTATTTAAGAAGAAGGACCTCCAATGTTCTTATTCGTCCCCAGATACACATTCTTTTCAAAGCTGAATTTGAAAGGATTACAGAGACATAGCAACCTCTCTAGTAATGACCCTTAAGTTAACAAGGACGAAGTTACTGCTGGTCTTTATCTTCTTTGTAGATTCCCCCTTCCCTGCCCAGTGTCTTGTGTTAGGTATTATCCAGGGACAGACTAGAGGGACAGACCAGAGAGGGTGCCTAAATGACTTCCTGATGATGAGTTTTGAGTAGCTTGAGTAGAACCAGCTTCAGGTATAGAGGATGCTTGGAGATCTGGATAAAACAAGCTATGATGGACCTCCCTCTAATGCTAATAAAGATGAAGCCAGATGAAGGTCAAACTAAGGAGTGTTCACCAGAGACACTGATGGGGTCATCAGAAATTCTTATAGCTGGGCGTGTATAAAATATACACGAAAGATTCATTAACTATGAGAATTTCTAGCCTTGTTTGATTGTGTTGGCCAGGAAATGGGATTAAGATTTTTGAGTTGTTCTGCAAAACAGGAATAAAACAAACTTCAAGACAAATCCTTGCAATGCCTCCCACTTGCAAACCAGGTCCCATAACACTCTTGAGTCAGAACCATAAGGGCTCCTGCTCAGAACACTGGGAAAGGGGAGTAGTGTCCTTGGTACACCATCTTTGCCTCCTTGTCTCTGCAAGATTAATTCAGAAAAGGCCAGGCTCTGAGTTGACTAACTCCTCTCCACTATTCTGTGTACTTTCCGTGCACCTAAAATTCTTTTAACTTTATTTGTTCTTAAGAGGACTGCTTAGTTCTACAGGTCAAGGTTAGCTTAGTATTCTTTCTTGAATTTAAAGACCTCCAGAATCGAATCAGTCTAACATATCACCAGACAGAAATTGAAAGGATGCTGATGTTGGAAGTGCTTCCAGCTCTGGGCAGCAGGTGTGGGTGGGAGGAGAGTGCTGAGGAGAGAAACAGAGGGCTCCTGGCCTCCCTTGAGGTGGGGCTGCCTTGGGTAGAGAGAGCACACATGAAGACTTCCCAGGAAGCTCAGCTTCCAAGTCTTTTAGTGCATTTGTTTTGTTTAGCTTTTAAACACAGCAGGACTTCTTAGAAAGACTTTCCTTCCCAGGGAATTCACTAATCAAGATACTAGTCTATTTATTTACATAAACAAATCCTTATGAAAAAGCAATTCATTCATTAACTAAGAAATATGATCATTTACACTGTTGTGCCTGGAACTTCAAAGCGCTTCTGCTGTTGCCCACATCAATTAATCCAGGTAAGTGAGAACTGTGAGTGAGACAGACCAGGATACATCCCAGCTGACTGCAGGAGATAAAAAAAAAAAAAATCAAATCCAGGCCTAAGATAGTTAAACTCATGTTGTGTTAAGCATCTTAAGGATGCTAATTCTTGGTGGGAATCTCAGCAGAAAGGGAAAGACCATTGGATCTTTTCAGAATACAGTTTTTCTTTATAGAAGTAGATTCTTTGTATTTTGAGATTTTTCTGAAAGAAATACCTCCTTTGGCCATATTAGGGTGCATAATACTGATCTAGCTAGATAATATGGAAAGTGATCTTGACTGTTGAAAAATGTTAAAATGTTTGTGTGAACATTATTTGCATATTACTTACAGAAGTGAACCAACAATATGTAACCCAGGAATCCTAGGTAAAGATGGATGGTGAATTTCAAAGATAAGAACTTACTAATAGTAGTACAATGTTTATAATTACTTTTACATAGTCTTAATAAATAATACATAGGACAGTTCAGTTACCTATTAGATTGTCTCTTAGCAGCTATTTCTAGTATATATTTCTGCTATACTTCTGAGTAACAAACTGCTAATTTCCAGGTTGCTAAACACATTTTTAAAAAATGAAATTTGCAATAATAGTTGCAACAGAAAGCATCTGAATTAAGTAGAGATGACTGAAGCAATAACTTAGTAAAATTCTTAGCAGGAAAATACCTTCTCTCTGTCCTCTGTACATCCACCTGATCAATTAATTCTCTCCGTTTATTTTTATTATGATGATTTTTATCGATGTGTATCAATCTTAATGAGTTATAATTCATATTCCACAAAAGTCAGGCTTTTAAATATTAAGATTATGTGTACTTTAGTATTTCCTCAAGTTACACAACTTCCACAACTTCCTAATCCCAGACAATTTTATTACACAAAGCAGAAGCCGTGGTCAATTAAGAAAGACTTCTACTTCTTTGGTCTCCAGACCCTAACAAGGATTAATTTACTTTCTGTCAATAGGGATGTGTCTGGTCTGGGTATCTCCTTCAGGCCTGTCCAACCTTCATTCACTGGGAAATGGGTCACACCAGAGATTGTTTTAAGTAAATTTATGATTTTGTGTTAGGTCACATTGTGCTGCCTGTGGGCCACAGCAGGGTAGATGCCCCTGCAAGGGGACCACAGGCATATATAACTTTTATGTGTCCCTTCATTTAGAATAATGTTTGCTAGGTCCGTGTGGTGTTCCATTTTATGACTAAATGACATTCCATTGTGGAAATGCTACGGTTTGCTTCTTGTTCATCAGTTTATGTTTACTGAACTGTCACTCAGAGCTATTGTTAATCATGTTGTTATGAACAACAACACTTAAATTTTTGTGGACACATGATCTTGATTCTTTTACATATATTCTTAGAGTGATGTTGGGCCACATAGTGACTCTGCTAAATTGACTAGCCGTTGACATTTCTGACAACATATGATGCCTCTGTTTCCTCCATAGTGAGGCAAACACGTGTCACTGTTCCTCTTTTGACTGCATGTGAGATGTGTTTCTCACATGCATTTGCTTAGTTTCACTATTTTGAGTTTGTTTTCTAGTGGATAGGGAGGGAAGCTCACTGTGACCTTTACACCTCGTGGGTAAACTGAGAGAGGAAGACAGGTGTGGAGCAGAAAGCACAGTGAGCAAAGCACTTACCTTGTTGGCAGGAATACCCAAGTCTGAACCCACAGAACACATGTAAAGCTCTCCACAGAAGTAGGAGAGCCAGAGGGTCTGGATATTCAGGGGTGAAGGAATGGAGACCCCCCTCCTCAATTAATGTACCAGGAGAGGTTGTTGTCCTCTGACCTTCCTACCATTGGTATAGCATGTGTAGAGCTGTACTAAATGCACATGAATAGACACAAACATATACACACATGCACACACATATACATGCACACACACACATATACATGTGACAGGATTTTCCTGGTCCAATCACACTAAATATTAGTGCAGCAGGAGACCTGTGATTGGACAGGGAAAAGGGAGGCAGAGAGAAGAATTGTAGAGACAGAGGTGTCAAAGGAGAGGAAGAAAAGCCAAGATGGAGGCAGACAGACAGGAAGAAGAACCTGAACTAGCACGGCTTTAAATAGCCACAGGTGGTTATGATATCATAAAGGCTAGAATACTTGGGATAATTTGTCCAATCTAGGTGAGCAGCTTTTATCATTATCAATTGGTTCTGAAATTATTGTATTGGCATCTTGTGAATTGAGAATTTATTGATACATAAATCTGATTGGTTAATTCTAAGCTTCAAGAGTTTTGATTTACTTGGTTACTGGAATGTGGGACCGACAATTAAAGGGGTTTATGGCTGAGAAGGAACTAGCAGAGGCAGAGCTGGGAACACAGTGAGTGGTCGTGGGGGCTAGCAGGGCAGGATAGCGCTGGGGCAGAGAGTTGTGGTGGCTGACCACAGGGTGGACAGTCGCAGTGTGGGGCTGGTGTGGCAGCAAAAGGAACTCAGGAGCTCCGGCCAGCAGGAGAGTAGCCCAGCAGAGTGTTGCAGGTGGTACCTCAGGAACTTGGGGGTCTTTTTTAATATTTCCTACAATACGCACACACATCCAGGAAAGTGGTTTTAGAATAAGATTAAAAGCGTATTTATGTCTATGCTAGTCTGTTAGTAGAAAGGTTGTATATTGCTTATCAAAATGGATAATTCTACATAAATGTGAGAAATATAGGAGTGTGGGGGAAGAAACACGGGTCAGACAGCTTAGTGGGTTAAATTTTTGTTATCGAATTTCCAACACTACAAAACGACCCAATGAAAAATGCACAGTGTATACAAATTTAGCAACAATCAGAGCCCCTTTACTGATTATCATAAGGTCTTTATTCTCTGCATGATCCTGCTAACGGGATCAAGGGGATCTCAAGTCCTGAAGCACCTCTTTCCACACCTCTTTCCAGACAACAGCCTCCTAGTTCTTAGCATGCCCAGTCTTCAGAGTTTTCCGTTTGGCAGCAGTACACCTGTTTAAAGCACATATAAAGTTGTGTACCTCAAAGCTAAGCTTTCACTCATTCTGTGACAAATATCAGAGGACTCCCCATTTCCAGGAGACTTTAGGCTAACCGGGCTAGTCCCGGACTGGCTCTCTAGCCCTGACCTCCTCTCAGTCCCTGATGGCAGCCTGGCTTCAGTGCTCATTTTACCTTGCAAAGCTTTGTCTATGCTCTTCTATCTCTTTCTCCTTTTTACTAGTAAGAATTTGGGAGCTCTGTTCTTCAAGGTCAAACTCAGATGGCATCATTTTGGTAGGCCCTTAATACCCTCAACAGAATCAAATGTTCCTTTCTGTGTTACTGCTGTTTGTAGGATGTATGATAGTGACTTATGTGCATCTGTCCTCCCCAATGACTGTGATTGGCAAGAGTACTGTCCTCATTGTTGCAATGTCGTCAGTGGCCAGCACAAAACGACCGCCTAAAAACATAGATGCATGTCCTGACTGCTCAGGACTTCTGTAAGCACCTGTGAGTTTGCCGTATCTCTAAAAGTGAAGACCAGAATGGAAAAAACAAAACAAAACATTTGCCACATCCTAAATATATCTCCCTGCTCTGGAATAATATTTTATGAATATCATCTCATTCTGAGCAGCTTTTCTTCACAGACAGGTTCACTAGAGCACCCAGGAAAAACCGGAACAGTGTGTGATTTCTTCCTAACAAGGGGCTGGCTGCCTGACCAGGCTTCCCTCTGCTCTCACTTCCTCATTTAAATGCAAACCTTCTTATGCATCCCAGAAAAGATGACTTCACCTCTGCAAACTAAAATGGTAAATCTCATTTGAAATTCTGTCCTCTCTCACAGCCGCTCTGTCTTCCAGCTTTGTACCATCTGTTTTGGGGAGGATAAGGTGAAATGCACGCAGATGCCCTTTGTTCTCTCTCTGGTGCTAAGGAAACAACCAGGGCAAATAATCATGGGGGTGGGAGTTCTATTGTTCTTCTAATTCAAGATTCTAAAATGCCACATTCCTTTTCCCAAACATCACCAAATCTTCCAAAGATGCTTGAAAATTCTACACAGATAGCTTCCAGAAAAATGTGGCATGGTTTATGTTTCTCCTGCCTGATACCCTCCCACCCCACTGCCATGAAGCTGCTATGTGTCCATGATATTCGCTCCTCTGGTATCCTGTCCCTTCTCTGTCACAGATCACTGTCCCATTTGGTACTTAGACACTGTGTGATCATGTCGTAATGGTCTCTCTCTTTTCACATCCTTCAATTTCTGTGTCACTCATATCTTAACAGTCCAGTGCATTGTCTAGTTGGAGGTGAATCCATGTTAGCACAATTGCCCAATGTCCACAGATACTCTAGCTTCTTGTATGGCCCAACAGCCAAAATGAGAAACCCCTGATATCCCAGAGGGGGAAAGGACATTATTTCAAGGAAAGGCAAGACAACGCAAATTATGTCTCAGATAGGATTATTATTTCCATTGCAATTAAATAATGACTGACAGCAAGAACTTAAATCTCTCAAAATGTATAATAATCTGTCACTGAAGAAAATATCAATCAAATCATTCCAGGTTGTTATTGTTGTTCTTGTCTACTTCCTGGGCTGCCAAGCTGAATCGGTTGGGAGTATCACAGACATTCTTCCAGCTGTTTCTTTCCTGAAACACTAAAAGGGCCTTATTAAAAGCCACTCAAACCCGAAGGGGGTCCACAGCAGGAAGCTTAAGGCGAACATTATGGTGAGAATCCAGTATAATGTGGTTTCTTAAAACTCCACCATGCAAGGTATTCCCATGGTATAAATGTTCCTAATTAGCAGACTTTCGGTTCCCTCGTACAAAATACTGCCGTGAAATTTAAGGCTGCTTAAAATTATCTTAACTCATCCCATTTGGCAAGATAAGCCCGGGTCTTAGGGGCTGAGGGGTTCTCTGCAGGACTGCAGGCAGGTTTAGGGACTCCCTCTTATCCCTGAGAGATTTTGTGTTGACCTGACACCAAATCTCATATCTGACTGTACTATCTGGATGCTATAGCCAATGCCTGGTTTATTAGCAAGGCAGAACATTGAAAGAACTGGAAATGCATCAAAATTGAAGGTTTTCTGCTTAGTGAACATTCACACACAACAGCTCTAAGGAAAATTAGGTTTTCTATTAGCAGAACCTAAAGAGTCAAAAATGCCCTTCCTGTTGACTCCCTCCCTACTGGTAAAGTCGTGGGAGCCATAAAAAGGTATTTCTATTGCCTGACTCAGTTCCACATTTAAAAGAATCATGATGTCTGTATTTCTGCTCTGCCAAGAAGTTAATAATAGGAAGGCTGTCTGATAAATCCTAAACTTAAGAGTTAGAGGTTCCTATGACATGATGTTGATCCTGGGCTGTCACAGGTCATGTTCTCTAGAAACTGACAGTTGGAAGGAGAAAGCTGAAAAGAAAGTTTCTTTCTTCTTTTCCTCTACCATCCTAAAGATAAATTTAATAACCAGATGAATTAAGAATAATTAACATGAATCATCACCATAGAGTGATTAAAAAAAACAAAAACAAAACAAAACACCAACAGAAAAAAAATCCCACACACAAAGACTGAAAAGCTGTCAAGAAAATGTGGATCAGAGTCAAGAAAAAAGGAGGCAAAAGGTAAAAAGATGGAAGGGTGAGCACACTCATCAATTTTAGAATAACTGTAATAAAAAAATGATTGCATGTGACACTCAAATGTCTGGGAATCCAGAGGACTGGCATGCTTCAGTTTTGGTGAGGACCAAGATGTGTCCCATCAAAATAGCCCCCTTTAGGCCAGAGTAGACCCCACCCACCCAACCCCCGGCTTGGTGGAAGATCTACAATTGGTTTCAGATGTTGGGTGCATGCGCATAGTGCCCTTGCCTCCATCCCAAAGAAATGCCCTGAAGCGCACTGAAGGTACCCTGAGGATGAGCCCTAAGTGGCTTCTTTCAAACCCCTCTGTAGAAAATGCTAGAAGCGTGGGCTGTGTTGCTCTGGAGACGTCATCCTGATCTGTGACACAGAAAGTCGTGTGCCATAGGCAGCTTTGGCAGTACAGGCACACTCGTTTCCCTAGAGCTCTCTCACACTACAGTCTCATCAGTATGTGGGTGGACTGGTTTGGGGAGTAAATGGATGTAGCTGGATGCAATGCAAGCTGTCAGCTTGCAGGAGTGACTGACTTCCTAGAAGGGTGATGGATGCTTTGGGCTTCAGAAGAAAAGCCCAGGAAGGGAAAACTGGTGGGTGCCATGAAAAGATTGTGAAGAATCCGTTCTTGTGTGCATATTAGGCATGTGATTTTGACAGAGTCCTTGGAACCAGTGTGTGTGTGTGTGAGTTTGTGTATATGAGAGAAAGAGAGAGAGAGAGAGAGAGAGAGAGAGAGAGAGAGAGAGAGACAGAGACAGAGACAGAGAGACAGAGAGAGAGTGAGAGAGTAAATGTTTAAATACACTGGAAGATATACTTTGTAAGCCTCTTCTTACAAAGGGTATAAGTTATGAGCAGGGCAAGATGTAATTTGCTGTCCAAATAAAGATGCCTTTAAAAATCAAGACTTCACTATTAATATTCATGCAGAGATAACACACATAAACAACTTTCCTAGACAAACTACAATGAATAGGGACACCACAAAGAACTCTCGCTCTCAACTCTGTTGTGGCATTTGGATTTTTACCCTCCAGCCTGTGTTGTTTTTAATAGAATAATGCATAAAACGGTTGTTTCATGCATTACACTGTGAGTCTAACCTGGAGTAAAAGCAATGAAGATGCTATAGGAGTGGCAAGACAAAAACAAAAAGGTGACATTTACATTGATTTGGTGGCCCTCCCCAGTTGTATATCACACTCTAAAACTACAGGTCTTTAAAGCATCCATTGTCCACTGGCAACCCAAAGCACTCTCATCTTCATCTTGATTAGCATGATTGTACCAATGCTGGGTTCTCTGGTGCCCTGATATAGTCATTTGACTTGACTCCTGACTTGTCTTCTCTCCAAAATAGTAGTCTCCCAAAGTCTAAAGAGGCTTTCTTCTCCTAAGAGACTGGGTTAAAGATTAGAACACACAGCTGACTACATCAGCCTTGCCAAATGCTGATGTTAGGATTTTTCTTTTTAATCTAGAGTACCCAATGAGAAAGAGATATGACTTTAGAGTTCTCCTAATTCTCAAAAAGCAGTTCCCCTTTTCTAGAAAGGGAATTGAACTTTTGTCCTTGATGAATTTTAATTAGAATTAATTAAATTTAATTAGAATAAAAATCACCTAGGACCTGGAGTACACTTGTTTTGTAGGGTGCATTGCCTGTGGCTCTGAAGGTTTTGAAGGTTCACCTTTACCTTACTTCTCTTGTCCACTGGATTGGTACAGAGAGAATACGAATTCCTCATGCACTCTCCCAGTCCTGGTTCTGGTCTTTGAACCTTTGTGAGACTCAGCTTTCAGTTTCCACCAGAGAGTAAGTAGAGTGGAATCTATGCTACAGCCACCATTCCAATGACTGCAGTGTTGATGGTCTAGCAGTAGTTGATGACCTGCTTCTATTTAAGGACTCTGCCCACAGTGCTCCTGCATCCTCACTGTCTAAGCTCTGTGACATTGGGGATTCTGGTTATGGGTGTATTCTCAGAAGCTAGAAATGTGTTATGTTCTTTGTTGCACAGACAAAATATCTGATGAGAGGAAAATTTAAAATATATTTTAAGCTAAAATAGAGTTACATTACTTTCCCCCCTCCTTTTTATCCTGCCATCCCCTACCTCTCCAACATTTCCCATGTCTCCTATTCTCAAATTGATAGCCTCTTTCTCTTTGATTATTATTGCTGTAAACATACACACACATGATGTACAGCTATATAAATCCAGCCTACCTGGTCCACTGTTCTTGCTTGTATGTATATGGTTTCAGAGCTGATCACTTTATATTGGATAACCATCCTGGGTGAGGCTAATTCTCCCTCAGCAGTCACGGGTTCTCTGTAGTCCTTTGTTTAGGCGTAGGATTCAGTAAAATTGTCCCCCTTCCATGTTACCATGTCTATTGATATTGTCAGTCTTCTGGTTTTATTTAGACAGTTATTTATAGGAGAGACTTTCACCACAGACCTCTGGGTATCTTGGTTCTGAAATCTTTCTGCCCCCTCTGCCATGTTGCTCCCTGAGTCATAGAATATGTGAAGTAGATGCATCTTCCGTGGCTGGACTCCCCCATTATGTGTTGTTTGGGGGAGGATGAGGGAGAAACAAGAGAAAGGTTTTACTGTGTCTCAGTGTTTGATAATGGGAAATTCTGGTGGCCTAAGTGTGTAGCAACTTGCACTCTGAGGAGACAGAGAAGGAGAGGGAGAGAGAGAGAGAGGGAGGGAGGGAAGGAGGGAAGGAGAGAGAGAACATAAAAAGCAAGGCTGTCTACAACAGCCTAGCATCACTCCTAAGGGTTTATTTCCACCAGAATAAGATTCAAATGGCACCTTTCCAAATGGCAGCACCAACAGCTAGGAACCAAATATTCAGAGATATAAGCCTACAGGAGCTATTTCACATTAAAATCAAAATTACAAGCATAGAGTTGCAGCTCAAAAGTATTTTTTTAATAAAACAAAAGCCCTTAGAACAATAAAAAGAGATGTCTACTGGGGGCTAGAGGGATGGATCACCAGCTAAGAGCACCCACATCTGGACCCCTGAACCCATGCAGGGTGGCACGCTCCTACCCTGCTCTGCCTTTATGACATGTTGTTCAGTGTCACGAAGTTGCTGTGAGCGAGGATTACATAAAACATGAAAGCCTTTAGGATGGACCTTGGCAGCTAGTAACTGGTTAACAGTTGTCCGTTGCCATCGGGTCTTAAGTCCCTTCTGAATCTGAGAGGCAATGAACAGTGGTTGGCGCTCAATCCCCGGTTGGAGAACTTGCCAACAATGTCTCAACCCTTGGTTTGTGGGCCTAGTATTGAACATGAATAAGGGGGCAGGGTGACAGCTGAGGAAAGCAGCCACAGCATACCCAAGGTTAATGCCAATTGCCCTCCCTATAGGAGTTTGTTATCCTTTGAACAGTAGACAGCACCTCCAGGTTTCTGTTTATTTAGGGAAACCATTTGTGCAGGAATAGTGCTTTGTAGACAAGGAAACGTGTAGTGTATAAAAGCATGTGTCATGGGACTAGTACGTTGTAATAGAGTGGTGAGGTCATTGAGCACAGGACAATGTGTAGCTGAACGCTGCCAAGGAGCACTGTGGTGGGGAGTCTCAGGTGGCTAAGGAGCAGGACGCAAGCACAATGTGACCAAGGGGGTCCATCACCTGGGAATAAATTGTGTTAGAAACACGAAAAGCTCAATTTTGTTGTGAGAAATTCATATATATATAAGTGGGATTGCCCTGTTCTTTCCCCTAATGAGTACCTTTATCAATTTAAGATACCCAGTTCCTGGAAGTCTTTGGTTAGGATTATCAGGATCTAAGAGTTGGACTTGTATGGAACTATAATTTATACTTTTGTGTGCTGGCAACAACTCATACTTCAAATTTGAAAAGTGCATTGTATGTATGCAATATGGCAAAACCAGATAATTTTAAATATATAACTGCATTTAAATATCATAACATATAGTATATACAACACATAGATATGTAGAATCTGCTTGGTAAATACTATTTGTATCTGTGCAATCTATTTAGGCACAATAATTCTGAAAGGTACACGGGGAAGATAATATTAGTTACACTTAATAGATGAAGAAAATAAGACACGGACCATTTTTTGAGGGTAATAAAAGAAGTCCCTGGGGAGGCTGGGTATGGTGGTGAGATGGCAAAAGCTTACATTTCCAGCACTTGGGAAAATGAGGCAGGAAGACAGTCATGAGCTCAAGACCAACCTGTACACACAGTGAGTTCAAGCCAATCTGGGCTTCAAAGTAAGACCATGTCTCAAAGAAACCAACCAAAACAATAAAGTCCCTGAGAGGTTTTTGTTCTGTTTTGTTTTTTTAAAAAATGGAATATTTGTTGATTTCTCAAACATCAATAGAAATGCTGGCTCTGTCATTTTAGTTTCAAAGGACTTTTGTTTTTCAACCAAACTCAGCTGATTCATCAGCAGAAATTAATTGAATGTTTCTACCATTTTCTTCTCCCTTAAAAACAGTAACTAGAGCAAAACTAGCTTTATCTATAATCTAATACTTCTCGAACATGGAACTGTTGTCATATGAGAAGAAAATATTAGCACTTTCCATTTTCGTGATTTACGAGTAACTAGATAAAGATAACACCTCACCACAGCAGACCTTTATACTTATAAACGTGTATAGCAGCAAATGTACATAATTGGTAACTACGTTCCTTTACAAATATCCAGCTCCATTTTTAATTGTTGTTTACTGTAAACGCAGGGCCACAGGCTCAGAACGCCTAGAGCCCACTGTTCCTAAGCAGCAGCCGCTTTCCCTCAGATGTCATTTCCCGCTCGACACATCGACACATCGTCCTTTGTTTCACCTTATGCTCCTGTAGGAACATGGCAGCAGCGCGCTGCTGTACGCAGAATAACAGGAGCTTTGAGCAGGAGCCCGCGGGGATCCGTTCTCCTAACCCCTTCATTTGACAGGGGAAGAAACTGAGGCTTACAGGGGTTAAGGGATTTACCCAAGCTGACAAGCTAAGGTTGAGCTCAACAATATGGGAAGCTGAGGGGAAATCCAGTTAATGCTTAGCTAGCCATGGTAATGTGTCATGGGACTGGCTTGCAGAAATTAAATCCGTTAATAATCCCCAAACCTTATTTTAGCCAGAAGTTTTAAATGCCTTACCTATCAAACCTTTTGCTGAAGATGACAATGGGATGTCTCTGTTCTTCTAGGCACCGGAGAATCTCTGCACTGAGCAAAAATGTCACGTGTGGGGCAGCCTGAGTATCTGATGATAGCATAAATTTGGATGTCACACACGTAGCACATTAATTGGCCAAACAGGTAGATTTAAGCAAATAGACCTTCTATGCTCCTGCTTATGAAAATGGAAGAAATAATAGTTCCTGATAGACAAGAGATTGCTTAAATTAACTTATTTGCCTATGTGTTTATCTATATTCGAATGTATGCCTCCTGCATGGACGTACCTGCCAAGACAGAAGACAGCAAGAGTTACAGGGAGCGGTCAGCTACCTGATATGGGTGCTGGGAACCAAACTGTGGTGTTCAGGAAGAACAGAAAAAACTCAACTGGTGAACCATCTCTCCACCCCACCCTCAATCTTGAAATGCTGCAACTTTACTCCATAAAGGACTTCTATTTCAGTATTTAAGACCAAAGCAGCACTTGGCTATTTGTTGCATGCTAACTTTTAGTAAATATTCAAATCTATTTCTGGACTCCTTATCTTCCACTGACCTGGACAAGTGTTTAATTTCCAATGTTTAAAGGTTTTTACTGAAATTGTGCAATTAAGACTATATTATTTTCAAATATTCAAAAATTAAATCTTACTACAATGAACTTTAGAGTTATTTGACCCATTCAAAAGCAAAGAATAGCAAACACAGTCCATCAAACTATCACCACCAGCAAAACCCGTGGGGATTCATGTCCTTCCAGTGAAACTCATGAAAATATAAGTGGATTTAGGAAGAATTGATTTTTTTTTCTGCTGAATTATCTGCCCTCCCAATTAGGATATCTTTCCATTTAATCAGTCATTTCTATTCCTCTAAAGAACAAGATTTTTGGGGGGGCATTCTATTGCTTTCACATTATATCCAAGGCAGCTTGACTATCTTACAACATAATCATTATTTTAATGAATTCTCTTGTTTATAGCCAAGGTGTCAGTTGATTACCTCCCACAGACATACCCTTCTTGTGTGTTGATGATGATAAAAGCAGGTCTTTCCCATTTTTATACTTCTTATGTTATTCTTTTATATAATCATTAACTAGACTTTTAGAGCAGTTATTAATTATTCCCCAATTGCAGATAATCTAAGGCTTCTGGCCATTCTACTAATACTGCTACTTTGAGAATCAAGTCTAACACAGAAACAAGCTTACTTCCCAAGTCGCCTGCTAATCAGTTTAGAGATGGATGCAGGTGCTTTGCCAAGGATCCTGTCCTGGCTTATTGCCTGTGAACCAGCCTGGACTCCCTTCTCTTATTGTTCCTATCCTAAAAGTCATTGAGACCAGTCATCCCTACCACGTGAACATCTATGGAGACTTAGTGTGTGTCTCCACTGCAAAGCTTAGTTCAGGACCGTGTTCTTTCTCCCCTCTCTCTGGCACCATGCTAATGCCAACTAACCTATTCAGAGCCTCAACCCCATCTCTCTTGCTACCCAGAACACTTCAGTGACTAGGAAACTGAGACTTGGGAAACAATCTCTCTCCACCCAGTTCCTTTCCTTTCCCCACATTTCTGTGCCCTGGTAACCTGCAGCCTTGTCTCCTCTCTACTGTTCTTCTATGTGTTCTTCCACACAACTTCAGGAATGGTCTTCTTTAGCAACTAGGATTCCTCAACTCCCTGCACCTGCCAAATATCTTTTCCCCCCTTCAGGAACCGAATCGAATACCACCTTCTTGGGGAAACCGAACCTAGTGTGCTCTCATCCCCACCCACACCTATCGGAGGAGAGCTGTCTACTGGTGCACAGCACTGTTCTGGAGGTTGTTTTTATGCGCAGTTGCTAAGGTTCCATTATAAGTGGAACAGAGATTCATCCGCATTGGCACAGTTTGGCTTTCTCCCAGTTTTGGTGAACTGGATTTGCTTAATGTGACTTGAAGGTTATTCCTACGAATCTGTTTCCACCTTCAGGATAAACACAAACTCATTGCATTGCAGAAGGGGCCTCTAGCTCTAGGGATGCTTAAAAGCTAAGAGGCAAGTCGGCCTTCCCCCCACTCTCTCCTGCCTCAGGCGCTTGCCTGCTCGACTGTTAATGATCACCTTAGGCCCTGAAGCACAATGATTCGAGGCCCCCAGTGACTGCCTCAACTTCAGACAGAGCTTTTGCTTTCTGTTTTTCTTTCTTTTTTATATTTTTGTGAGGAAGAGATTCAGCAAATCTGTAAGGTAGTTTGATAGAAAAGCAAAATCTTAGGGAGCAGGGAAGGGGGGTGTCAATGCACCATCTAATCCAGCTCTTTGCTTCCAGAAAGATCTGAGGAGCTAACTGGTTCCCCATTTGAAAGCTTTATGGGAATGAAGGTCTTTCATTCACTGAAGGCAGCACTTGCCAGCAATGGGGTTCCTACGTCTCCTATCCTAGCCTGTTCCCTGCTTATGCCTTGTCTAATCCAGGTCCAAGGCCAGTGACCAGGGAGACAAGCAGGATGACTGGGTAAACGCCTCCGGTGTGCAGGGCTTCTAGAGGGGAAGAGCTTTCTCTGAATAAATGGGTGTCTAATATATACCAGGAAGGCCTCTCTCTCTCTGGCTCCTGCTCTGCAAGCAGGGCTGAGGTAGAGGAGTCATTAGTGTCTATTTGGCCCTCACTGTTTATTACAGAAAGGGCCGGCGTGGCCCAGCCACATGCCTGGGTGTGAAGTTCGCTTTCTACAATACAGCTGCCCTCTGCAAACTGCTCCAAAGCAGGCACAGCATTCCAAGTCCCACCAGCACTGTTTGTTCACATCTAGGGAGAAGTTCAAAGCCAGTTACCCATCTACTAGCTGGAGCGTGCGTTCCTTTCCGCTGCATCCACTGTAAAAGAGACAAAACTGCTAACATATGTTTCTGTTGCTAGACCTTAGCCTTATCACAGTTAGAAACTGTAGAAAATCAATTACGTGCTTGGAATCACTGCCCTTCCTGGCACAAAACCCCTTCTTCTTCGTTCTTGCGGGATGGTGAATGCTTTGCAACGTCTACTGCTAACAGCCTGTTAGGCTTCTTGGCTAACTGAATATAGTACAAATAAACCAAACAGAAGGCGGGCGGAATGCTAACCATCTCCTCTGTCCTCTGTTGTGGCCTCCTTGTAGCTTGGGACCAGTCCGCCGTGCTGCTACAACATCTGGCCAGCATTCGAGGTTGTTTCTCAAGGACACAAGAGTGCACCTCCGGTGAATTTCAACTTTCAACATCTCTCTGGCTCTAATCTATATTTAATGTTTCATGACTGGTAGTCAAAGGCGCTTCAGCTAACTATCAGATTGGAATGAAAATGATCCTTGGGAGAGCATTTGCTTCCAGCATTCGCCAGCAAAGTGTCTGTGACAGAGTCCTTCCCTAGAGACTTGTTGCCCATTCTCTAGCAGTAATAATAATTATGCCTTATGATTACTATGCCCACATAATCACAGATCACTTCATCAATGCAGTCCCGAGGGGAAGCCATCTCTATTCCTCCCTGGATGTCAGTCACAGGGAGCGGCAACCCTGGGGAATCTTCAGTCTTTCCCTTGCCCCTTTTCAGGGCCCTGTTGTTAGCATTGTGTTTCTTTCTATTCTTCCTGATGCAAATGATGTGTAAATCATGCCCTCCAGAAGGCACATGTGCTGCCTGGGAAAGCAGGAAGGGGGCGAAAAGCTGGTATATTCTTCTCCCTCCCCCCCCACGCCCCACCCCAACCAACCGCAGGGATTTCTCACGTGGAACGTAATTACATCTGTGCCATATGGGCTCATTTATATTCCACTACAGGTTAAGCTAATACGACTCGAAATATGCTAAAAATACCTCAAAGTATTCTAGAACTGTCAAAACACTTGTCATTTCTGCCTCATTTGTTTGATTGCTAGTGTTTTTATTTTTGTTGAGAGATTCAGAGAGATAGGACAAAGCGCTGGCATGCTGCGGTCCAGTCTGCAAATGCACTTTAATTTCCTCTATTATTGCAATCTTTGGGCGTGTAAAGAAAAGGACATCTCTAAAATCCTGGAATGGCCTCCCCAAAAAACATGGGCACCAAAGCCCATACACTTGTGGATTTTAATTTCCCAAGAGATCAAAAGTACAGATTTCTGATGTGCGGTTTTGTCAGCTTTAGAATATTTCTTGTCTTTGTTTGATGTAATTATTCCCCGGGATAGCGAAACACCTGCAGCGGGCTGACACACCAGAGAGGCACGCTGCTTGAGTTAGAAGACGTGGTTTGGATGCCAGGGAAATCTTGTCAGGATTTTACATGTGACAGGGCAACGAGAGGCACAATCTGTAATGAGTAATGAGTTCGGCAATGATTTGCAGGGGGAGGGTGCTGACTTTTACAGAATGGCTAAAGTCCATCAGTCCACTAATTTCTACCACGAGTATGCAAAACTGGTAGGTCATGCCTATGTAGACTTTTAACTTTTAATCTAATGGCTTGTTTATGCAATTAACTTTTCTCCCATCATCACTATCTTAGCTTGTTCATGGAATTTAAAAAATTAGTCTTGGAAACAGAAGAGCAAGCACAGATATTTCCATTTTCCATGCTCGACAAGTGACATTTCCAAGGTTTATAAGGTGATAATCACAGTGGCCATCAGCAGAGCACACAGCCCATTTAGCTGAGAACTGAATTCACACGGAGGCATATTTCTCTAATTTACTAGTAACTGATACTAGTAAGGTTAAGACAGCCTGGGTTCTGGTCCTAACATGGCTATTCAATAGCTTGTTATCTTGGAAAAATTTATCATATTTCCAGTGCTCAGCACTCTCATTTATAAAAATCAACCTGCTATCAGCAACTATCCTTAGGTCACTGTGAATTAAAGAAGATGATATTAGGAAACAGAGAGATGGTTCAGCGGTTAAGAGTGCTTGCTGCTCTTGCAGAGGACCTGGGTTTAGTTGCCAGCATCCATATGGTGGCTCACAAACATCTTGTCCTCTAATTCCAGATGATCTGATGCCTTCTTTTGACCTACAAGGCAAAACACTCATGCATGTGAAATAAAATAAATCTAAAACTTAAAAGTAGAATGTAATATTGTAAACTAGCAGGCCTGGTCTCACATTACATTAGTGTTACACATTAATTACTTGGTTAGTTTTTGCTTTTAAAAGTGTTGATTTTAGTTTTAGTATCAGTAGTTTCTCTTTATAACTTTACAACCAAGTTTTAAGCATTTTTTTTTAGTCTAAGTCATGCTAATTGGATAGTTTGTTCAGGCTAAAAGACTTTAGCATTATTTGGACTACATCACTAAGTTCTTACTTTATTCAGAATCAATAGAGACAGCAAGAATTCTTGTGTAAAGAAACAGAAATTTCATAGTAAATGTCATTAAACATGTTTTTTTATTTTAACATGTAATTCTAAAATATTTGTACATTTAGTATTGTTTGGGATAAATTATATCTATATCGCCATAATTGAAATGTTACAATGAAATAAGGAATTTAGTGTCTAGAAATCAATCAATTGAGCCAGTATCTATAACCAAAAGGTAAATTTTCCTTCTTTATAAAGGTGTGTGTGTGTGTATGCACGCACACATGGCTACCTGAAGCTTTGAAAGTGTGTTCACCTGTGTAGATGGGCAGGTATATGTGTGCAAAAATGAGAGAATCCCTCCTGTATACATATATGCACAAGAGGTTCTAATTTTGAGGTCTTTTGAGTTGATCCTGCATGGCCTCAATACTTGGATGGTTGTTGTGCCTTCTTAGCCTGCAGCGCTGGGCTCTAGACTGCCTCCCTCTTAGGTGTTCTCATCACCTTCGGGGATGACTCTGCTACCATAAAATGGAACGAATCTTCTTATTATCACAAGGCTATATGTTGCCTAGACACAGCAACATTTCTGTATGTAATTGAGTAGAAGTAGGCATGTTTTCTTTTAATTCTTCTTGGCTGTGTGGTTAGAGAGACAGACCATGAGAGAAGGAGACATGGACAACCTTTTAGAGATGAGCATCTTCACCATGCCCTGACCAAATAGAAGGTGCTAGATTGTCAGCTGAGAACGGTCAAATAAGCGGTGGTAACCTCTCAATTTCACAACTAAACTTAAGGAATTTTATAACGACAGGTGACTTTTTTTCTAGCTTTGAGAAAACATGTTTTTCTTTTTCTTTGCAGAATCACTCCAGAGACTTTTCTGCAGAGACTAGACATGCAGGCTTTCCATAGTTCAAGTTCAATCAAACTTTCTTTTTTAAGCTTTCAAATATATTGTGTATAAATGACTTTCAAGCAAAAATAAGTTTTCCACTCTAACCTTACATGTGAAGAATGAGAAGTGACCAGGGGAATTCGTCCTTGGAGTAGGTCAATACAAGGTTAATGCTTTTATAAATGTTTCTACAATGATAGTATTGAATCAAATATCATGTGACTCAATCTGAAATCTTTTCTTCTATCTTCTCTAACCTAATCTTCTATTGAACTAATCCTACAGAGGATTTTAGAGACAAGGAGTTATAAAAACCAACTGGGCTGAGAGTCAAGAGGGGGGGGTCTCTTGATTTTGCCCCCCCCAATACAATATCCCTGAAAAGTCCAGGAAATTTTTCTTTAGGAAAATATGGAAGGAAAAATAAACATCAGACAAACACAAAATGTGTACTTTGTTCTTGAGGGAAAAAAGAGAGTAGGTATGTGTGTGTGTGTTTGTGTGTGTTGAGTTCTCCTTCAGTGAATGGGAACAAAAATAGAGACCCACAGCCAGACTTTTACACAGAGAGAGACCATGGAACGGTTAGGCCTAAAGTGAATGTCTCCATCAATCCCTCCTCTCATAGCTCACGGATTCTTGTGAAAGGGAGGCAGAAAGGTAGTGTGAGGCAGAGGGAATGGGGTCACAAAGAACTAGGACCTCTAAATAAGCATGGACAAAGCTCATAAGAACTCACAGAGCCTGTCCGGGTCTGTAATATATGTTTTCTCCCCATATTATGGCCTCCAGTTTACTGTTTTTATGGGACTCCTGAGTGTACAAATGAGTGGGTCTCTGATTCTTGAGCCTACTCTTAGGATCTTTTCCTTCTGTTGGTTTGTCTTGTCCAACTCCAAAGTGATAGTTTTTGTTTTATCTAATTGAATTTATTTTGTATAACATGAGTGAATGAATGAGTGAATGAATGAATGAATGAAAACTTAGACATTACAGTAACAGGTAACAACTAAACTGGTGACACTATGTCTCCCAGGAGGGGACAAATCAGTTTTCTCCAGTAGAGTGACACTGAGTATATAAACCACTCCAGGGCAGGCCTCATGGTCAGGAGGAGTTGACCAACAGATAATGGACCACAACTTTTGTGTGTGCCACAGTTTGGTGTGTGTGTGTTTGTGTGTGTGTGTGTGTGTAGGGGTTGTCTGTTTCATTTTTTTAATTTCTTTTTGGGTCTGTTTTTACTTTTTTTCTAGTCTTGTGTCTGCATTAGGCATTATTTTTGCATTGGATTTTTGTTGAGAAAGAACTTGGGTGGGTAAGGAAGGGGAAAGGATCTGAAGGAGCCTGGGGGAGGGGAAGAACATTATCAAAAATATTTAATTTAAATATAATAAAATAAGAATATATACTGTCTAAGTTTTGTAAAAAGATTTAAAAAGAATTAACTACTATGTATGTTTGTGTACACATACACACACATATGTGTGTGTGTATATATATATATATATTCATATATATATGTATATATAAAATCAATGAGAAAGATACTATTAACTTGAGAGTGGGAAGCATAGGAGGAGTCCAGGGGAGGGCATCTGGGAAGAGGTGAAGGGAGGAGAAGAGGGGAAGTGATGTAATTCTATTTCAGGGAAAAACATCTTCAAAGGGGCATTAACTAGCATCATTCTCTTTGAACTTACCTGGTCACTGACAGGCAAAGACCCCAGAAGTCTCGGAAGTCGTGCTCTTCTGAACTAACACTGAGTAGCAGCCACATTTACTGCAGCAGCTAAGCAGGATGGGGGTTCTCCACACCTGGTCCCCACATCCCAGCTTTAGACGGAGGCATCATCCTTCTGGAAGGGGCAGGTAACCTCTCTGGAAAGGGAGTGCCCTTCAAATCTGAATAGGATAAGAAAGCAAGTTCCTGGGCTCCCCTCCTGTTGACTAAAAAGTGAAGCAAAACCAAAAGACCTCCAGGGCTATTCGAAAATGTTCTTTGAAGACAAAAGATAGCTCAACATCTGGCCACAAATTGCACCACATTTTATTTACTTTAAATAATGTATCATGCAGAAGACGATGGAAACTGTGAAAACAATATGTAGTAAAATATGTTTGTCTATATATTGCATATATATATAATATTATAAATGCTCTCGGGATATTCAGTGAAGACAATGGAAATGAACAGTGAAATCAATATGTAGCAAAATGTTTCTATATTACATGTAAATATCAATATATACACACCATAAATGCTCTCAGGAAATTTAATGCACTAGAAATAACTGGATGTTTACTGTCTTCGCAGCATTTTGTTAATATTCTTTTTCCTTTTTTGTAGGAAATCTAGAAAAAATGACAGAGATGCAAAGCTAAAACTACATTTCACTCACAGGTGAACCCCACTGGCCGTTTTGCTTTATTTTCTTCTTGTCTTTTCTTTGTGCACGTGATATTTTTAAGGTAATGTGACTGACACTGAGTATGGGTTCATCCTCTTTGCATTCTTCAGCTATGCCTTTGCATCCTACTCTGAGTCATGCACCTCACTCTGACCGCCATTTTCTGAAGTCCTTCCCAGTCCCTTCAGGGTGACACTGACTCTGTGAGGACCTCAGCCCTTCTGCCACCTCTTACCACCTTCACCACCCTACGCAGCCTGGTTCCTCTCTTTTACTGTCTGGATTCCATCCCTATTGGCACCCTCAACTACCCACACCTTCTATTCCTCTGCCCTGCTCCTCCTGTATCAAGTCTGCCCAATGAAACCGCATACTGCTTCCATCCTACTGCCAACTCAGTCTGTAGGGGTGGTGCGTCTGATGTGGCTGCATGGGCAAACAGCACCACCATCTACCAGTGCCTTCTTCATCTTGTTTCTACAGTATTTTACTATTTCATTGCAGACATCTTTTATTTCCTCTGCTACACTCAGTTTTTGGTATACGTTTTAAGCTACTTTTGAGAAGGCTAGGCTGATTCCATGACTGGCTTCAAACAGGCAGTTAAGGAGAAGAAGCCTAAATCTCTTGTTTCCAAGAACTGGGCAAGTCCTGGCCTCAGAAGCGGCCCTGTACCCTGGCCTGAGATAGGGACAATGGGTCAGCAGCAGTTTCCAGACCTCCCCAGGAAGTTTTCAGTCCTCACACCACCGTAATGGATTACCCAAAGAGATGGACTCAACAGCTCAACAGAGATGTCACCTAATCCCAGAATGCCTATGTGCTTTAAATCAGGACTGCAAGCTCACTTGGGCGTCTCTGTACTCTGGTAATGGGAGATGCCAGCACGCTGGACGTGTGCAGAGTAAAACACTCTTTGCATTTACACACTAGTTGAGACCGGAGTATCATTCTGCACATCAAGGATCCTGACGCTTTAATCGATGTTTCCCACTAGCTTCTATGTGTATGTGTTCTTGAGTAACAGGAAAATGCTGGCATCACACACTGTTCTTTCCCTGTCTGTTTCATGGAAGTTTGAGGAACACTCCTGTTAGCTCTTTAAAGGTTTTAGAGTACAGCCACAAATCCCACCGGGGACTTTTTTGTTGTCTTCGGAAGACAAACCACAGAGATTATTACAGGTTCCAGTGAGATTTGGAGAATCGATAGAGAGTACTTGAAAACTTGCATTCAAACACACACACACACACACACACACACACACAAAACACACACACACACACCACCTGGAAAACCCAGAAGAAATTAATAAATTATTAGATACATATGACCTAATAAAATTAAATCAAGAGGATATAAGCAACCTAAAACAGATCCGCAACAGTTAATGAAAGTGGGACAGCCAAAAACACGCCTCCAAATTTAAATTAAACCTAATTTTTATCAGATTATGTTCAAGCCTAAATTTTATCAGGTTACTTCTCTCTCATAATTTTCCTCAGGTCTCTCTGGCTTACTCAGTAAACTTAATGTGCAGTAACATTGGTCTACACAATGGTCCATTAAGGCCTTCTGATCCTTCCCTTACTTCCTTACAGCCCACTCCAGGCTGGCTGGCCCTTTTCTGGTTCTGTAACTATGGTAGGTAAACTCCTCTCCAAGCCCTTGCACCAGATGTTTCTAAAGTCTGCAGACTTTTCTAGTTTTAATGGAAATGTCATCACCTAACTTATAGTAAACTGTACCCCAACAATTGTGTTCTCTTGATTGCTCTAACCCTTGCTCTTCCCTTCCCCTATCACTAGGGAGAGCTTCTGGTTGCATGTGGGGGAGTTCCTAGCAAGCACAGAAGTTAATATTTTATGGCTAGTAACCTCATTTTTTCCTGAGATACAGGCATCAGTGTTGAAATCTTCATTTTTATGCTCAAGTGTTGAAAAGGATGTCTGGCATGTGGCGGGTGCTAAACAAACATTCGTTTAAACTACTCAGTAAATAAACCTACTCAAAGGGAAAGACAAACATTTTAAAATTATGTCAATCGTCCTATTTCCGGAGTATTTGTTTTTGAAAAACCCTACTTTCTGAATTCAGGTATGCTCTCTAAGTTTGGCCTCTGTCAACTGAAACTTTACCTTTCATCCTTTGCAGCAGATGATGTTCAGAACCATGGTGTTTGTTGATGACTGAAGTGAGAAGGGCTAGCTAGCCAAGCACACTGAGAACAAAAGACCATGACAAACATCATAGTGACGTCAAAAGAGTTCCCGTGGTGAATTTCTGTCTTCTGGTGGAGTGACAACCCAGCAGAAACACTTTAGTTTGTGAACAGCAAAGAAGGAGGAGATGGATTGGAACAGGCAGAGTCAGGCATTAGCAGAGAAAAGGGAATAGATAGTAAAGTGATAGAAAATGCTAGAAAACCAACAAATGCCAACTCCTACATATAGTGTTGCAGAGTCTCCCATGCTAGTTGACTGAGAAAACAGTGGTGAGCATTTACCACAAAGCACGGGAAAGGTGATTTTCCTTTACTCGAGTCCGAAATCTGGTGCCATCACTAAGGAACCAGATTTTAACTCACTCTGAAAACTAAACAGCGAGAAATCTCCTGAAACCTCCTACAAGCCAGAGGCTGAGATCTTGTTTCTAACTCCAAATATGTTCATCTTGTCCAAGGAGTTGAGGTTGATGTACTTCTTACATATTTTAATTTAAATTAATTCATTGTGTATGTGTGTGTTTGTGTCCTGTACTCATATGTGTGTGTGTGTGTGTATGTGTGCGTATGTGTGCGTGTGTGTGTGCGCGCGCGCGCGCGCGTCCTGCATACACATGTGTGTATGCTGGATGGTGGTAGTAGAAGATTTTGCTAAGAAAATCCCATCCCAATGGCAGAGGGACTAAGACTGCCTCATTGCAGCCATCCATCCATGCACAACACCATTTTGTAGTCAATTGGATCATTTTACGCTGATTTGCTTTAATCGGAGTTTGCAAATATTTTCCCCACCCTCACTATTTGAAAACAAAACCAAACAAAATACCCTCAATGGGGAGTGAGGGAGAAATTAAGTGAAGTAGCCACCCGGCTTTCTTAATAGTGCTACTTTGTGTCAATTTGGGAGAGGCAAAAGGAAAGGTAGTGTTTCACACACCCCCACACCCCCAGCCCCTGCCCCAACAGGGATACTCCGGGGAACCGGTATGAAAAAGAAAGGGGTACACACTCCTTAGAGGAGCAAACTAGCAACTGAAGGAAGGGGGTGAGGAGTCTGAAGGTGGGATGTGTTCGTGGGGTGCCCTTGTTATTTCCAACAGAAGAGCTTTTGACTGAGAAGAACTATTTGAGCCAACCTCCAGAGAACGAAGCCTGAACTGGTGAGCTGCGAAGACTCTGGGATGTCAGCATCACGGCAGTTCTGAAGATCATCAAGGATGCTATAGAAGAGTAAAGTGCCCCTGCTTGTTCCGCCATATAGCGATCACCAGTTCCTGACACACTTCCACCAGCTGTTGGGACAATGCCTTGCATGTAGTAGGCACTAAGCAACGCTTCGCTTTATCTCTCGGGCCCCACTTAGAAATGAAATACTACATCCATCCAATCTTGGCATTGGCTTCACTGGGGTGAACGAGCAGGGAGGGGGAGGAAAAGAGGGAGAAGGAGGGAAATTGAAATCATCAGCAAGTGGACTGGGATGTTGGCGAGAGAAACCAGTGTGTCATACATTACTGAACAGGTGTAAGACCCCAAAAAACCGAGGGTGTCCCAACACCCCACGCCCCGGAAGGCAACACCCAAATCACTCGAGAGAAACGGTCTCGATGCAATAACATGAGGGTTTCTTTATTCCAGAATTCTGGGTTCCACAGCCGTATACTGTACAGGACTAGAGGACTGTGGACCACGAGTGTGACAGTTTTTATAAGTTTACGACAAAGCCCGTGAATCACAAACCAATCATTTCTTAGCATGGAGAACCTGTGAAATGCAAGCCAATTGATTTGTACCACTCCATAGTTTTTAGGCCAATCAGTTTAAAGTATCGGAGCCTGTGCTCAGTGGACCAATTAGTTTCCTATTTTCTTGAATGTCTATAGCTGCGTGAACTCCTGCATAGGGGTAATGAATGGCTAAGCAGTTTACAGAAGCAAGATAAGCTTAGCCCATTTCCAGTTACCTTATGGGGCCGGGATCACCTATTCCAGGCCTTTCTGCTAGGTCCAAACAAAGGGCGGACTCTGGAATGTGACCTTTTACCTAGTTTCTAACAAAGCGAGATAGCATTTTAAACTTCTGACTTCTTGGGGTCATTAGAGTTAGGCTGTATTATTTTCTAACCTTTCACAGGGAGGCAGGGTTATTGCTTACAGCTGAACAGTGAAGTGCACTTATTACATACAGATAAACGAGGAGATAAGGTTTATGGGACAGATCTGGATTGAGGAGACAGGTTGAGCTAATCTCTGTAGGACCAGTGATAGGCTAGGGATGGACGAGACTGTGGTGGACATTTTCTGCACTATCACACTATCAACATTCATACATAGACCAGAGAAAGGATTTGTTATTCCTCTGAGCCACATCCTAAGAGTAAGTTTGCTGTCTTCCCATGAGTCTAGCTATGATCTTTGATATCAGCATGTCCGGGTCAACATCGCACTTCATTCACTCAGGGATCCCTCAATGAAGCCAACACAAAAGTAAATTATAGCTAAATGAGTTCCTTAGGCAACCATTTGATCAACATTGGTTTGGAAATCAGGTGCTAGGCCTGCCTGTGCCGTTTTCTTGCAGCATTAGCATATATAAGGGTGTAACCAATCCCCTTAAACATACACAACTATTATCCTCCTTGTTCTACATTTTGCCAACAATGCTTTCTGAGGAACAAAAGCCTCACAGTTGCTTAGAGATTAATTTACAATGTGACAAAGACTACAATATAAAATTTGTTCCAATTAACATTCTTACACTTTGACTGCTAGAGGGAGAACTACAGTTGGTTTCTTTCTCTTTTCTTTAAATTGGTATAGTCTCTATTTTAACACGCTCTCATGTTTAAACCTCCTGTCTCAGCTTAGTGGAGCTGTCCCTAAATACAGTGGGACAGATCCAGGATGTTTGGTAGATGACGGATGTTACCACGACCAGACCTTCAGCTTGTAAAACTCAATCTCAAAAAGTGAAGACACTGGAGGTATTTACTAACACTGTATGTTTTTACCTTGACATTTCTTTACGCACCTATACATAGAATTTATCCATTTGATCAATAAGCGTTTAATTATTCTGACTAATATTGGCAGAAAGCAGAGACAATGGGGCAGCACAGATCTAAAACCAGTTTGGAACCAGAAGCTTCCCTCAGCAGTTTTGGGCTGTGAATTTTTCTGCCCTCAGCAGTAGCACCAAAAACAGGAGAAAAAGCCACAGTTGAGGTCATTATACACATTTTCTTCTTCTTAAAAGGTATGTTTTCAGTTTGGTTTTTAAGACCTGGTCAAGTTGGCCTTTCAGTCACCATTGTCCTGCCTCAGTTTCCCAGCATGCCCTAGGGATTCTCCTGGCCATTTCCCACTTTCTAGAGAAGATGGAAGTCTATTTGTCTGGCCGCCCTTCTTTCAGTAGGAGCCCATCTTCTTGCAGGGGTTGAACGAGAAGGAACTGTACCAGGAACTACTTACCAAAGCTGGGCTCAGTGTTTGCAGAGAATCCCTTCACCTTCTGCCTGCCCTTGAAAGGATAGAAAATAGTACAGCCTAACTCGAATGACCCCAAGAAATCAGAAGTTTAAAATGCTATCTCGCTTTGTTAGAAACTAGGTAAAAGGTCACATTCCAGAGCCCGCACTTTGTTTAGACCTAGCAGACAGGCCTTGAATAGGTGATCCTGGTCCCATAAGGTAACTGGAAATGGACTAAGCTTATCTTGCTTCTGTAAACTTAACGCCATTACCCCTATGCAGGAGTTCACACAGCTGGAGACACTATAGGAAACTAATTGGTTCACTGAGCGTGGGCTCCGATAATTTAAACTGATTGGCCTAAAAATTATGGAATGGTACAAATCAATTGGCTCACATTTCGCGGGCTGTCCATGCTGAGAAATGATTGGTTTGTGATTCGAGGGCTCTGTCGTAAACTTATAAAAGCTGTCACAATTCGGTACTCGTGGTCCTCTGTCCTCTACCCCTGCGTGGTGTAGGGCTGTGGAACCCAGAATTCCGGAATAACGAAATCCTCATGCTATTGCATCGAGACTGTTTCTTGCGAGTGATTTGGGTGTCGCCTTCCGGGGTGTGGGGTGCTGGGGCACCCTTGGTTTTGGGGGGTCTTACACCCTCACCTGCCTAGGTCTGGAGCTCTGAGAAACAGGTCTAGATAAAGGACAAGAGAGAGGGAGGATGGTGTGGGCTCGTTTTTCCTTCATGGAAAAGGTGATTTTGTGTACCACAAGTACCAGATTAATATGATTCTCCATTGACTTCAAGCTTAATCTTTGATTCAACAATTTCATTTGTTTTGCTTTTTTTCAAAACTGTATTATTTCCAAATTTCTAGATACATCATTTTTTTTTTCCTAAAGTCTGCACAATCTAGAATATAAAAATATCAGTAACTACTGACTCTTGGGCTAACCCAGTGCCTCTTTCCTGGATGAAAGATTGAAAGTTGGGCTTTATCACTAAGCTATCAAGGACCAGCCTAGGCTTGGAGAGGGGTTCTGAGGAAGTGGTGTCTGGGAGTATGGAAACAAATGACTCGAAGTCAAATCGTGGGTTGAAGCTGGCGGCCCATGCTCGGCTCCGACAGCTTTCCTGCCTGCTTTCTCTCTGTTGTGCGTTCTTTCTCTCTGATCCACTTTTTCTGGAGATCTCCGGACAGCCCTCTCTCTAGACTGCTTTCTCTCGCTCTTCTCAGCTCCAGTCAGTTCTCCAAGCAGTTTTCTCTTCCCATTCTAAAAAAATTCTCTGCATAAGTCATCTCTGGGAGATCCTAAGTCCAGTCTTTTATTTTACGTATCAGTCCAGTGATTTACTCTGGGTTCCCTTTTGATTATCCTATTAATAGGCATCCTGTGACCCAGCCCTTTAATTTTTTTTTTTTAACATTACGAAAGAATTCAGAGATCTGCGAGCCTTTATAAAACACAGACAAAAAGATCGCTGGGTGGAACCCAGTCCTGAAATTACCATTTCTGCCACATCTGGGCCTAACCTTGCTCTGTCCCAGGCTAACCTTGAACTCAGGAATGGGTGCCTTTGTAAGCATAAACAGCAACTACAAAAACAGAGATCCTTGGAATCTCCTGTGAACCCCACTCCCTTAATCTCTTTATTTCTTTCCTTCATATCTTTCTGACAAGTTGGTTTACATCAACCAACTGCTTTTGATGCTTTAGATTAATGAAGCCCCTCGTAATTCATATTGAATCCCTAGTTTTTGAGAAATTATATATTTTTGAACCCATGCTCTTAGAGTTCTTTTCTACAGCCTTAAGGGCTGTCCTGAAGGTAGAGTTTACATTTTTTGCTGCAACTTTAGCCATACCTTTGCCTGCTGTCTCTGATTATCATGGAGGCATTAACAATGGGAAGACCTTCCTTGGAGGAACGTAAAATATGTACATTATTACACAAACAAGCCTTATGCTCACAGCAGCCATTAACACTCGAGGAGGCCCATGCCCACTGGCCGTGTTACAGAGTCAGGAGCCATGTCATTCTGACCTCACCAACGCCATGACAGACTCAGCACTAAGGGGTAAAGGATACCAAGTGAGGATCTGACATTTGCTGCTCCATCACATCCCCTGGATGGACTTCCAAGTTGCTGGTCCTCAAGGTCGGTGCTTGCTCTCCATCGCCTACCTCAGCACTTTAGTGCACTGACAGGAACATCTGCACCGTGCCCCAGTGTAGCGCCCTTCTTTAGCTGTAGTAATGATGGTTTCCTCAGATTTCTTTATTCCTTTTGTTTGCTTGCTGATTTTTGGGTCTTTCCTCCTAACCAACTGACAAGAAAACAGGGTTCTTTTAAATTTTATGTATGTATTCAGTTAGTTAGCATTAAATTAGCATGACCAATTTTTAGGTTTCATTATGATAGTCTCAAACAAACTTTGTGTTTTGTTAATTCTATTACTCCTTTTCCCTCGTCCTGTTCACCCCTTACTCTCCTCCACATTGGCAGCAAACTTCTTTCTGCTTTTGTCTCTCATGAGTCTAATTTCTCTCTCTCTCGCTTCCTCCACATCTTTTCCCCCTCATGTGTAGTTTCGTAGCCTACTCACACCCTCTTTAATACACACTTAAAAATCATAAGGGTATGTGCTTATGAGAGACACTTGTATCTGCGTCTGTGTAATGGACTATTTTTCAGTCCATCCTGAATTCGCCTTTATTCTTTATTCTCTGTTCTTTGTGTACGGCCACCGTGTAGTAAGTTCCTCACCAATCATCTCTAAGTGAACACACACGTGACTAGCTGTGCTGAATTGCTTTGGCGATGTGTCATGGTCTCAGTTGAGAGTGTCATGCTGTAGTGCAGAACGCCTGGCTCTTGACATTGTTGTCGATGAGCTAGTCATTGTCATGGTTCGCTTGAAAACATTATTTCTGTGATTAGATTTGTTTCAGATTTTAACAGGTCAAGATTTCCATTGACTGCTGCTCCAAGGCCGTCATAGGCTTTACTGGTGCTTAGTGTTTATTTAGACTCATAACTTAAATTAGAAGCTATTTATCTGGTATGTAGTTTAGGTTCCATATTTTATGACTGAATGAGTGATAAGCTACACAAATGAGCATGAGCTATGCGAGCTAAGCTTCTAGGAGATGCTAATCCTGTATCCACATAAATGCCTCCGGGCTCAGAGACCCGGGGAGCAACTAAATCTAATCTAATCTCTAACAGAGGAATTATAATTAGACTTATTATTACTGGTGGGAAAGCTGCTTGAGTTAAACAAACACTATTCACACCAGGCTTCTCCAGGATAAAGGATGAATGTTACACAAATGTGATTGCTCTAAGAGCAGACCCTACTTGCCCGGTAGAAAACGAGTGTGGACTAGCGTCAACTTAAAATGCTCCTACACACTCCAGGAGAACACTCATGTGTTCCCCATCCACCACTACCGTGGCTTGCCTTCTTGGAACTGTGTTACTACAGAGGACTCCTAACACCATCCTCAAACTATCTGGTGTATTCAGTGTTCCTGATTTTCCTTGGCTTATGGCTTCTTTTATCATCTACAGACTTAGCTGCTGTCAAGAAGTAATGGCGAATTCCACCAAGGAACTTGGCAATGACAGAATGACCGCAGTTTCTCTCATTCATCCCAGTTCTTGCTACATTGTGACAACTGTTTTCTCTCCCCTATAGGCATATCTTCTTCCCATCTCTCAGCTCTTTCCTTTGTAGTCTACCAAGGGAAACTACAAACCTCAAATCCTTCCAGAGTTTCAAACACATTTCAAAGAAGACCTTCCTGGAGTTTGGTAGACTGAATTATTTATCAATTCCTATATCCGTAGTAGGTTCACATTGTCTCCTGTTGAACTCAGAGGATCCTTCCATATTGCTTTACTTGGACCTTGGCCATGTATTTTGCTTTGCCCAATGGGATATTTAGCACATGTGATGTGAAAGGTAGCTTGAAATGCATGGGAGGGTGGGTTCACCCCTGGCTAGGCCTTGGCAATGACCCTGAGAAGAATGTGCCTTGAATAGCCTAGTGTGGGCAAGGGGGATGAAAGGCCTTCCAGATGACCTGGCAGACTTGCACTGTATGAAACAAGGCCAGCTGACTCACAGATATGTGAGGGAGAAAAAAGTATTTTCTTTAGTCACCAAGTTTTGAGCTTGTTTCTTATATATCACTGGCCAAAACTAAATGATATAAGACCCAACTTTTCCCACAGAGCGCTAAAACTTTTTCATCTATTCAAAGCAGTGTATTATATAGCTACTGTCTTAGGGTTTTACGCCTGTGGACAGACATCATGACCAAGGAAACTCTTTTAAGGACAACATTTAATTGGGGCCTGCATACAGGTTCAGAGGTTCAGTCCAGTATCATCAAGGTGGGAGCATGGCAGCGGTCAGAAAGACATGGTGCAGGAGGAGTTGAGAGTCCTACGTCTTCATCTGAAGGTCGATAGACTAGTTTCTAGTCAGCTAAGATGAGGGTATTAAGGCCCATGCCCACAATGACACACCTACTCAAACAAGGCCATACCTCCTAATAGTGCCACTCCTGGGCCAAGCATATAAAAACTATCACAGTCTAAATCAGACTTTATCTCAGAGTAGCATTTCAGCTCTATTATTGCCCAAGAAAAATGCATGGTAGACTGCTGCTATGCAGTAAGAGGAGTCTTCACAGAAAAGTGAATATTCCTTCTGACTATGGACACAGAAACCCAGCATTTATTTACAAGTGATCATATTTCCATCATTGTACAACATATTGAAGTCCAGCTGAGTGCTTTACACAAAAACTTAGATTAAAAAAAAAAAATCCTGAGCCAGGCAGTGGTGGTGCACGCCTGTAATCCTAGCACTCTGGGAAGCAGAGGCAGGTGGATTTCTGAGTCTGAGGCCAGCCTGGTTTACAGAGTGAGTTTCAGGACAGCCAGGGCTATACAGAGAAACCCTGTCTCGAAAAAAGCAAAAAACCAAATTAAGTAAATAAATAAATAAATAAAATAAAAAACAATCCTGAATGATTAGTTTTGTTTCTGAAGTATTTCTCTCTATATATTCTTCCCTTCGTTAAAAAAAAAAGCCTTAGAATTGTAATTCTTTGTCATATTTCTTCACCTCAACCTGTGCTTCTTCCTATGTATGTCTATAGTAAGAATTGCTGTGTGTGGCTTGTTCTGATCCGTGACTATTTTATAACTAAACGTAGATCCTTAACAACTCACCACAAACAGGAAAAACCCAAGGACCAGAATGACCTTAGGAAAGGTGCAGAGAAGTGATGTAAATGGTGATCCTGAAAGACTGCATAGGATTTGAGCTGTCAGAGGAGAGATGGGAATGTTTTTTAAGGAGCAACATAAAATGTGATGACTGGCAAGCAAAAGAGTGAAAGCCATTCAGAACCCATTTGTGTGTCCATGGTGCCAGGGTTGGACCTACAGCTTTGCGCATGCCCACTTGTGTGTCTGTGGTACCAGGGTTGGACCTATGTCTTTGTGCATGCTAAGCAGATGCTTAACTTGAGCCACATCACCAGCCCTCTTTCTAAAGTTGTTTCACTTTACAGAGTATTAACTATAAATCTAAATGTGTTCTATCTGTTATAGAAAGTGAAGGTATCTGTGGTGAAGTCAAAGGCCAGTGAATGGCAACAATGTTTCTTCGAGGACTTGGAAGAATTATAAGTGGAATGGGGCTTTGCAAACAAAACACATAAAACCCAGGTATTTCCTTCTCTTTGGGATTTTGAAAAATTGGACTTCAGTTATGATCCTACCTTAACCCTCTTGCCCTCTTACCCCCAAATATCTTACAGATTTGTGTTAGTTGCCATCATTACTCTGAAGGCTGTTGTTCCTCGTTTCTTAGACTTAACCTGAAGCACACAGTTGAATCAAATGGGCTTGGGATGCTCATTCCTTCTACCATTTGTCTTTCTGCCTGCCCCGTTGACAAGCATGCACCAAATAGTTGCTGCTGTTGCTATTTATAATCAGTGGCTTTCTCATTAGCAGTCAGCGTGTGAGTAAAAGCCAGTCGTATTGGTGCCTTATCTCACTCGAACTGATGAAATTGGCCAAGAATTTGTCAATTTTTGTTGTTGTCGTTGTTGAGGAAACTGAGGCTTAAAGAGATTAAACGATTAAGAGATCAAGCACTAAGTCACACTGAGAGAGGTAAAGCCAAGATTCAAGTTCAGATCTGCCTAACACCAACATCATGCTATTTTTAACGCAACATTTAAGAAGACTACATGCAAACTTCTGTATTTCAATCATGTTTTCTATTTCAGCCCATGGCAAGACCATTGTTGCAGTGCACAGTTTTGTGCTGTGTATTATGTGAACCTGTGTGTAAACATGAATATCATGAGTAATGGGGGTGTCTCACGTCTTAGTGATAACGTATAAAGAACAATTGTTTTCATGAGACACTAGCTACACATTTTGCCTTTCCCAGAATGCTCACTGACCTCTTCTCCTTTCCTTAATGTACTTGTTGTCAGGATGAGTGAGCTGACAGATGTCACCTAAAAGTCAAGTGTTTGAAGAATTTTATAAAAAGTTGAAGTTCTTATCTATATCTGAGCGTGTTAAGGAATTACCCACAAAATCCTTGACAATGCATCACACCTGCTTAAATCGCTGTAAGAAACAGTTTTATGTTTTCCCAGGTGCACAGAAAGGGTAAGTAAGAGCTTCCACATGAGGACTTGAAAAGCTTAGTAAGTAGGACATTTCTTTTAGCAAACAAAGCTGGCCCATCCTCTTCCTGAAGACTTAACCCAATTACCCCATCTCTTCATTTATCTCTCAGATGGAAACTAAGATTTCTTTAGGACATACTCAGTAACTAAAGTGAAATACAAATGTTCAACAGAGTGGAGATACTGAAGAGACCCAGATGCTGCCTTCATCTGGGAGAAGGGAAGCCTGGAATAAAGCCACATTAGACAAAGTCTTATGTAATACTAAATGTGAGTTAGCATTAACCCAAATTAGGTATTTTAAGTAAATTTTTTAATAATAATCCTCAGAGCAGTCACTAAAGAATACTTCTTAAAATACAATGTCAAATAAATCAGGGACTTGATTTTCACACTATGAAATATTTAACAGAAAGGAAATAGTTAGCAAAATAAATGATAAAAGGGCATAAAACAGCAAACAGAAACATGGTAGCTCTATAAATCTTACTATTTCAGTCATTTTATTAAATGTAAACACATTAAACATTTCAGTTAAAAATCACAGATTAGCTCATGTTTGGGCAGTCATGTTAATGAGAATATGAACATAGATTCTAATACTACTAGAAAATCCAAACTTATAGCAAATTCCCCATCTCTTAGAATCTTGTCAACCCCTCTTCTACCATGTTCCTTGATCCTTTAGGTGAAGGAGTATTTTGTACATGCACCTCCTGGGACTGAGTTCTACAACTCTGCATTTCCATTGGTTGTGGTTTTCTGTAGTGGTCTCTGCTTGAAAAGTTTCTTTGATGAGGAAACAAGGGTGACATCACAATGTTCATGCCAAAGAAGATGAGGAAAAGCCCGTGAGAACTCAACCCAATGCAAAGAACCATAGGCAACTGAGGAAAGCTAGCATGTCCTCTGCCTGAAGAGTAAACCCAATTACCACATCTCTTCATTTATTTCTCAGATGGAAATTAAGATTTCATTAGGACATGCTCGCTAACTAAAGTGAAATACAGACATTCCTCAACAGAATGGAGATACTGAAGAGACCCATACTTCTAAGAAATACTATCCAATTGTGCGCTGCCTATAAAAGACACATTTTAAAAATTTGATAAATAAGCTGAAATTAGATAGATGTCATTATTTGAATTTGAAATGTCTCCCACAAACTTATGTGTTAAAGGTTTGGGCCCTAGTTGATAGTGTTCTTTTGGGAGGCTCTGTAAACTAGGGCTCAGCTAAAAGTAATGTCACTGAGGGCCTTGCATTTGAGTGTTACACCGATTCTCTCATCATTTTTCCTGCTCCATCTCACTGAGCATCTGGGGAATGGATTCTTTTGTCCCATGTTTCCTGCGACCATGATGTTGTCTCTCACCTTGGGCCCAGAATCAATGTATCCGAGGATTAGGAACTAAAAATCTCTGAAATCATGAACCACACAGATCTTTACTGAATTGTTTTTCTCAGACATTTACTGTCAGAGCAGTGCAAAAGTAACTAATATAGAATGAAAGAAATTTACTATGCAAAAATTAGAAATAATAACCAGAGGAAAGTTGGAAGGGTCCTAACATCAGATAAAAACAAACTCAGGCAAAAGTGTTAATAGAAACAAGGGTTATTTTATAATGGCAAAAGAATTAATTTACCCCTTTAATAATATACCATTGTACATCAATATATACATACTTGATACAAAACCCTACAAAATTTAAGAAAACATAGGAAATTCAATGAAAATTTCAATAGCTTTCATTCAATAGATAATACATTGGATAAATGAAAACCATCTCGATCAATGCTGTGAATGTAATTAACATATGTTGAACACTCCACTCAGTTGAACACTCCAACAGTGGCAAAATCCTGTCCTCAAAATCTACATGAAACATACTCCAAGGTAGTGCATATGGTGGCTACAAAACAAGTCTCAATGTGTTTAAATGGACTGCAGCTATACAAAGTATATTCCACAGCAACAGTGGAATTAAGCTGGGCAAAAATACCAGAAAATAATTTGGAAAATTCAGAAATAATTGTAAATTTAAAGAGCATTATCCATAATATACCAATAAGCCAAAACAGGAAATTTCTGTGGAAATCAGAACGTGCTATAAGTACTCACCAAATCAAAATTATGAGCATTAGTTGGATCAGCCCTTAAAGCAGTGAAGAACTAAATTGGAAAACTTCAAATCCACAGTGAAATTTCCATCTTGAAGAGTAAAAAAAAAAAAGGGCAGACTGTATCTAAGCCAAGCAGAAGGGAGAGTGAAAAGCAGATCATTCTCTAAATGTTGAGGAAATTGGTGACTCTTTTCCAAACTCTTACTGAAAATATGGCAAGTGAAACCTATAGAATGCATTCCATCTTAAAATTATAAAAGTAAACCCAGAAATATTTCAAATTGCCAAAATATGTTTTATAAAAAATCAAAATGCAGAGTTTTGATTTCTAATGTCAGTCTATGTGTCTGTATCTGAGATTCAGATACAGATATGCATAACATACACTCCACCCTGACCACAAACTGTTCATAGTGCATTCGGTCCATCTCCAGAAATGCCTTAGAGTCTTAGCACTTCCAAAACTATCCAAAGGCCCAAGTTCATAGTTTCTTAAGAGAATCAAGGCAAACTCTTAGCTGTGAGCCTGTGTAAGTAAAAAAGAAAGCTATGTAGGCCAATATAAAATGGCAGAGTGAGCGAGAATTCAGTCTAGATAGGAAAAAACTGAGGGGAAAAAGGTGCCTGACCAAAGCAGGACCAAAAGCTGAAAGACAAACATCAGCTCCTGCAGGCTCCTGTCTGGCATCCAGGTTATGAGGTGTTAATATAGAAGGTCCAAAACGCTTAGGCATTCCTGCGCATATGATGTCCTTGCAATTTAAAGTCCAAGTAGCCTCTCTCTTGGGCAGTTTCCATTACTGGCTGTTGTGTTCCCTGGCATGTTGTTTAAATGTCCAGCACCGTTGGATCTCCATTACAATTCAGGATTCACCATTGTAGCTTCAGATATTGCCCTTCCAGAGACAGCCTGAACGAACCAAACTTGCTGTTCATTGCCTTAGACATCTCTGTGGAATTTCTGACCCTACGTCCTTTAGAGTATGAATGCCTACAAGACCAACATCATGTGAATGACACGTGATCTTTCACTTCACTCAAGTAGTAGCCAGGCCTTCTTGGGCCATGGCTACACAGAAGGTCTAATAAAAGAGGTGGGTTTTGTTTTTGTTGTTTTTAATTATTTGATTAATAGCAATACATTAGTGCTTTATCATTTCTCATATGTCTATCAGCTGATAACTAAAACAGTAAATGATATTTGGGAAATCCATCCCATTGGGATCTTATTTATTCTATAATTTGCAAAATAAAACTTTGAATCATCAATAATAAATACGAACGCTTTTTCTGTAGTTCCTATGTGATTAATCTCAATTTGTGTACTCCAGATGACCAGATCAACTGCCAGCTCTTATTCTTGGTTCGCCCCTAACATGTTTTTCCCATACGAAGGCCATCAGGCCAAGTGCAGCAGACAGTGCCACTTCTACTCTCTAGGAGAAAAAAGACGAGAGGAAGAGAGAGAGGAAGAGGAAGAGAAAATGAAAAACTGAGATGGGAGATGGAGATGAAGGAGGAGGAAGAAGGAGAGAGAGAGAGAGAGAGAGAGAGAGAGAGAGAGAGAGAGAGAGAGAGAGAGAGAGAGAGAGAGAATGCAGGTGGGACAGATTCCTGCAAGGCCTGCCTGAAGGGAGCTATAGGAATTGGAAACAACTTCTTTGTTCGAAATCCCAATCTGACACTCCTACAGCTGCGGTTTAAATTGCAATGGCAATTCACTCTCCAAAATGGCTGCTCTTCCGGTTGTACAGTA
The DNA here is from genome assembly GCF_947179515.1 of Apodemus sylvaticus. NCBI lineage: Eukaryota > Metazoa > Chordata > Mammalia > Rodentia > Muridae > Apodemus > Apodemus sylvaticus. The sequence continues at coordinate 23,093,135 of NC_067473.1, forward strand.
GGCAGCACACGTCGGTGGAGAGCAGAATCCTTTTTTTTTGGAAAAGCCCTGTGTGTCCTTAGACTGCTCCTCATTCCCTCAAAATGGAAAGAGGTGCTTCACTGGCCAGCGGGAGCCAACTTGACCCCTAGAGAGCACACACATCATCAAGGTCCTCCCTGGAGTTGTCTCCAGAATTACGGGGAACTTTCCCTTGCCTGTAGAGGTTATTCTATTTGGAGCAGCTGAAGTTAGCTCGCCAGTGGCCACATTTTATTTTTTTTAGCTATAGGAAGGAGGCAGCTCTCTGGGCTGAAAAAGAATGAGGACAAAACGCAGGGGGAAGCAGAGTCAGTAGAGAGGCTGTGCAGCATGAACATCGAACATCGGAAGCCTCAGGATGCCGCCACTGCTGGGCCAGCACCACCTATGGGCTCTAGCCACATGAGGCTCTCTTTTAGCTGCATCCAGTTTCCAGTCTTTTTAATGAGACTTCAGTTATGTATATTCCAAACATCTCTATCCTCTTTCTCCTTTGCAAATTAGGACCATTCTGGGCACACCGCTGTGTGACTTGCTCTTTATTGAACGTCATCGACACTTTTCCAGGCAGTGCTTGGGAAGCAACCTGATTCTGTTTTAGAAAGAGCAGATCGTGATGGAGGAGAGGGCACCGTTCTTCTACTTATTTTTAAAGTAGCAGCTGGCTGAATGGACAATCTGTTAGGCTTTCAGTTTTTGATACTGCAGCACAGTTTGAAGTACACACCTTGTAAAAATGTCTGTAGGCATTTTGGCAAGTGTTTTTAGAAGATAGACTTATGGCAGTGTCATTTCTGGGTCGACAATTTCATGGAATTCTTCATAGCTATTTTACAGAAATGGGTAAATAGTCCTCCAGGGTGAGCAGTGTTGGTACCAAGCTCACAGCAGTTGTGTGTGTAAGAAAAGGCTCCTTCTGTATCCTAACCAATGTTTGGTGTTATGACATTTTAGGCATTGCAATGGAAGAGGCAAATATAGACTTCATTGCTTTAAGATATGAACCTATAGATAGATACATATACCTATATACATATATAAATGATAGCTATTTAGAGTGATTGAGTTGAGACACATTCCTTTTAAGATATATATATATATATGTATATATATATATATATTCCTTTTGTGTATGTATAATATTATTTTTGTATGTATATATATTCATTTGCATGCTCAAACATACTTCTTGTTTTTTTTCTGCTGAGTAGTTCGTGTTTTTTTTCAGATCATGTGCAATAACTTCTTAGATATTAAATGTGTCAGCACACTGCTTGCCATAGACCTATTATTCACCCCTAATATTTTCATTTTAAAAATTTTGGAGTGAGTAAATATCTCAGGATAGAGGAACAGAATCTAGGCGATGGGCTCTGCAGAAAGCTAGTGGATGACCAGGAGGAAAGAATGGAAGAATTTCATAAAAATATCAAAAAGGCATTTGGAGTGCTGGCCGCGAGTCAGGTACCATAGTGGGCAGGAGGGAGTCTGCAGCAAGGGGTAGGATGTTAGGAGGTGTCCAAAGCAGTGCCACTGGCTGCAGTGACCTGACTGCAGAGACAGAAAACCTGCTACAGATGCTGGATTTGAAGAATGATGACTGAGCAGTACTGGAACCAAAGACATACATTCCAGACGATGCTCTCGGAGCCTGTGAAGCTTTAGAGCCAGATAAACACAGATTTCCTACCAAGTAACACTGATCAAACATGTGTCTAAAGGAAGGGCGTTTTCCTCAACAAGAAGCGTCTGCTCCATCCAGTTCCAGACAAGAGCTGCAGAGCAGCAGAACAACAGAGCAGCAGAGGCGATTAAAAGTCTCTGCAGACAATTACTCAAGGAGAGCATGCAAAATATTACTGTCCCGTCGCCATTTTTACCCTGTGCATTTCTGTATCCATGGCTTTGTTGCATACCCACTACAAGATATTTTGCTTATCAAGGATGATGACAACAGTTTAAAACAAATGCGTTTAGTATGGGTAGCCGTGTGGACCAATAACCTGCTAACTATTGAAGAACTATACCTAAAATGTTTAAAATTTCTTGATTATACCTTTTTTGCCAAGTTGAAAGCTTAATTTTCACATAACCAAATGTATGAATAGTTTCCTCTCCTTTCATACAAAACAAACCAATGATGTTTGATTCCACTCTTAACATAGACTCTTCAGTGTTTTATTTCTCTTCTTTTGTGTCAGGGTCTTACCAGATATCCATGGCTGGCCAGAATCTCCTGATGTGCCCTAGGGTGTCCTCAAACTCACAGAGTATTCCTGTATCTGCCTGTTGAGTCATGGGATTAAAGGAATACACAACTCCTCCTGCTTTAACTTCCTCAATATTTACATTTACTGTCCAGTAGTACTTTAATATCTATCTATAAAAAGTTCAATTTTGGCAAGTGTTATAGTCCCAGAGTTTGGGAACTAGAGGCAGGAACATCAGGAGCTCAAGGTCATCCTTAGTTATATAGTGAGTTAGAGACCATCCCGGTATGGTCCAGGACTCTGTCTCAAACACAGGTAAGTCAGGTTTTCTAAGTAGAAGATTTGAACCCCTTAGGCTAGTAGACATACTTAACAATAATTTTGTGAGGAAATATACCTTTGCTTTTAGTTCTGTGCTATTGTAAGCACATGGTGATTCTCAACTTTGTACAGGTAACCCACTGTCAAGTAAGCAGTGATTGACAGCTGTTGAGGTGGTGTCGTGTAAGAACAGCTCTTGCATCATCTTTGTGTATGGTCTTGGGTGACTCAAAGATGCTCCCCATGCTTCTTTGCTCCAGTTTTAAAAAAGTATTGGATACAACAAGCTCTGAGGTCTCTTCTAATACCAGACTTTCCAGAGCCTATGAATTCTTTGATCATAGTTTCATTTATTTAAACCTTATACTCACTGGCATATCATTTTATATTTATTTTTCACAGAAGATGTAAATTTACTATATTTTGAAAGACATTTTGGGTGGTGATGATGTTGGGCAGGAATTACATTAACTAAGTTCCTGTCAGGTTCCAGCCCTCCTCACTGTGTGTGTGTGTGTGTGTGTGTGCACGCGCGCGCGGGTGTGTTTGTGTGTGTGTGTGTATAATACATACATATATAATTGTATATAAAATTTTATTTGGTCTTTACAAAACACTTTTGTAAGGCCATTTTTAGATGGAGTTTAGTGACATTTCTGGAGTTACACATCAGGACAGAGTAAGCTGGGGTATACTCTAAGCTTCATGACTGTCTAGTAGGAGAATTGGAGGATTATCTAACTTCCTTAGCTATTTTTTATTCACGAACTGAGCTTATAATTGGTATCTTAAATATTTTGAAGTACACGAACCATTTCTATGGCTTAAAAAATTAAAAAAAAAAGATGAAAAGATACAGAATGGAAGGTCACTATTTTATTGTTGAGTCAACTATTACTTTCCTCTCTTTTATTTTTAAGATTGTCTTTTAATTACAACATCTATCCCTTCCTTTTCTTCCCTCTAACTCCTCCTGTAGACCCTTCCCCACTCTCCTTCAAAATCACACTCTTTTTCCACTACTTTTTCTTTCATGCATATATGTATAGACCTACATATTCCCAAATACAAAATTTTAAGGCCATACAAAGTTACATGCATGTACATTTTCAGGGCTGTCCGTTTGGCACTGTATAGCCAATTGGTGTGGCTCAGGAGGCCACCTCTCCAGTTCCCTGCTTTATTCAGTTGCCTATGTAGGGCCGAAGCCTCCTGGGCGTTTCCTTATGCCGTTTGGCACATTCACTGGTGTGCTCCTTGTTCATCTCACCTTTGAGCTGTCATGTTGGTGAGATGGTACACGTGCAACCTCTGATCCTAGGAGACACAATCTCGCAACAAAGTCCCTGATCCTTTGACTTTTACAATATATCTGCCTCCTCTTCTACAATGCTACCTGAGCCTTAGTTATGGAAGTACTTTGTAGATATGTTCACTGGGATATTAATTGTGGTTTTCTGTGGTGGTCTATTTGTCACAAAGAGAGGAAGTGTCTTTGGAGGGCTGAAGACTACAACTATATGTGGACTTAAGGACAAAATGTTTACAGATTATTTTTATTTATTTATTTTTTTATTGATTGATTTGTTTTATTTATTGATTTGTAAGATTCCTTTGTGGAGTCCCATATTGAGTTTGTGATTTAAAGACAGATTATTTTTAGAGATGATGATACTTTAGTTAGATTGTAGATTCTAACCACGATAACCATGTAGTTGTAGATTATCCTACAATAACCATGGTTTCACTAGACCTGGTTGATTAGCCATGTTTCCAGTATTAGGCATGGTATGATCCTTCTATTTGAGCAGGTCCTAAGTCCAATTAGAGAGCCATCAGTTATTACCAAGGTATGTGTGCCACTATTGCACTGGTAGAGTTATCGTGCCATGCTGGTCTTTAGACACCATAGACACTATAACTGTGTGGGACTGCTTCTCACCTCCATCCCTTGGAAGCCTGCATGGTGCCTCTCAGTTCTCAGGGAGGGAGCATCAGGTCAGCCTATCTGAGGAGCCTCTAGGTCCCGTTTCTGAAGCTCATGGTGTCTTCAGCTATAGGGGCTTCCACCTCTAGGGAGGTAACCAAGGTCAAAAGCTGTATCTTTGGGGGGAATCTCCTAGAAAGCTCTGGCTACAACTCAAGAGTTGGATTCTCATGATGGTATTGGGGTTTTAATTAGATATTCTTTGGCTCTTGGAGGGAATACCATCAGATCAGATGAGAAAAGTTCATTAAAAGTGTATATGTATTTATACACAGAATTATGTACACTGTAGGGTTTCTCTGTTGGTTAATCCTATGGTTCTCTGTGGCTTTTCAGACATCCATACCATGATTTTACCCATGTACATCCCTCTGTATTTACCTCCCTCTTCCTACTCTGAAGATGGCTCCTTTTCTCCTTGCTCCTGTTAGTTCAATTGTATACTGCCATTCCCCCCCACCCTCCTCCCACCTTCTTCTGTATTTAGCTCCCTCCCCCTACCTAGGGAGGCCCCCTTTCCCATTTATCTGATCATATTACTCATATCTTGCTACTGCACCTCTACTGTTCTCAATGTTCCTCTATTGTTCCTATCCTGGCAATGGTCCTGCTTTACTTCCTGGTTCCTGTAATTACTGCAGCCTATGTATTCACATCTGAAGATCTGGAGTTAGAAGCACTCCATAAAAAGAGAACACAGGGCATTTGTCTTTTGGGGTCTGGGTTATCTCACTCAGTGTACCTTCTCTAGTTCCATCGATTTACCTGAAAGGTTCATGACTTCATTTTTTCTTTCCTGTTGAATAGTATTCAGTAGTGAATAGGTATTACATTTTCTTTATTCATCCATCAGTTATAGGATATTTAAGTTATTTCTATTTCTTAGCTATTTTGAATAGAGTGTCAATAATCATGGCTGAGCAAGTATCTGTGGAGCAGGATTCAACATTCAATATGTCCTTTGGAATATTCTAAGGACTGGTATAGGTGGGTCCTCTGGCAGACTTAATTTTAGCTTTTGGAGAATTATCCACATTGATTTTCATAGTGGTTGCACCCGTTAGTTGGTGGTCCTACCAACAGCGTGTGAGGGTTACTTTTTCTGCATACCCTTCCAGGAATTTTGTTGTCTGTTCTATTGATCCCTGTCATTCTGACTTGAGTGACATGAAATCTCAACGTTGTTTGTTATATTTTGCATTTCCACAATTGCTAGGGTTGAAGGATACTTTTGGAGATCTTTCTTTCATCTTAACCATAGCCTCCTGTCTTTCCACTCCTCCCAGTTGCCCCTGTGCCTCTTATCTTCCCAGATCGACTGCTCCTTCATTTTTCTTCAGAAAGAACAGGTCTCCCAGAGATATCAAAGAAACGACATAACGAGATGCAATAAGACCAGGCACAAACCTTCATTTCAAGACTGGGTGAGTCAACCCAGTAGAAGGAATAGGGTCCCAAGAGGGGGAGAATGATTCTCAGCCATTCTTCTTTTCTTCTGAGAATTCTCTATTCAGGTCCCAGGCCCATTTTTGAAAAGGTCATTTGCTTTTTTTAAATTTTTTTATTTTTTTATTTTTATTTTTTTAGTTCCTTTTGTACTTGAATATTAAACCTCCAGACATAAAACTAGCAAAAATTCCTTCCCATTCTGTGGGGCTCTGTATCACAGACTGGGGCTGTTTCCTTTGGTATGCAGAGAGGCCTTTTAGTTTCAGAAGGTCTCACTTGTCAATTGTTGGTCTGTGTCATGAGGGCTTCCTATGTTTCTTTCTAGCAGTTTCAGTGTTTCAGGATATAGGTCTTTGATCCAATTAGAGTTAATTTTTGTGCAAGCTGATACGTATTGGTCTAATTTCATTCTTCTGCATGGAGACATACAGTTTTCCCAGCACCATTTGTTGAAGAAGCGATCCTTTTTTTCATGCACATTCTGTTTGTTTGTTTTTTTTTGTCAACTATTAAGGGGCTAAAGTTATATATGTCAATTTTTGGATCTTCTGTTTTGTTCCATTGGTCTATATTTTTGTTTCTGTTGTTGTTATTGTTTTGGTTTTGCCAATACCATATCGTTTTTACTACTATGGTTTTGTAACATATCTTAAGACTTGTAATTTCTCCAGAGTTTCTGTTTATTTGATTTTGTTTTGGTTTTTTTCCCTCAAGATTATTTTGACTACCCAGAGTCTATTGTTCCATAAGAATTTTAGTATGTATAATGTTTTTCTATTTCTGCTAAGGATGAGTTGAGACTCAATTGGGATTGCATTGAATCTGCAAACAGCTTTTGATAATAAAATGATTTTTTACACTTCTACCAAAGCATAAGCATGAAATGTCTTTCTATTTTCTAGTACCAAGTTTAGAAACAACCTTGGCTATCTCTGAAACACAGCTCTCAGAAAACACTAGGCAGATTTCATTTCAGTGATGCTGATCTCTTCTTAATCACCACAAATTTCTTAGCTCCAACTAACCAGCATCAATAGTCCCAGTAACACAAATGATCAGTTTAGTAGTTCTGGTATCTTGTTAATCTCTTCAGCCCCAGCTAACCAAAACTACAGAATCTTCACAATCAAAACAACATGGCCCTGATAAGAGTCTTAATCTTCCCTCTGAAATTTCACAAGCCAGTCCTCCATCTTCGGCACTGTTCACAACATTATCTTCCAAGCCCCTATAGAACATCCCACAGAGCTCTTAACAACCAATTGCTCTTCTAGCACAAAGTTCCAAAGTCCCTCCACAGTCCTCCTCAAAATATGGTTAGGCTGTCACAGGAATACCCCACTATGCTGGTACTAATTTGTCTTAGTCATGGTTCCTATTCCTGCAAAAAACATCATGATTAAGAATCAAATTGGGGAGTAAAGAGTTTATTCAGTTTTCACTTCCAACGTTGCTGTTCCTCACCAAAGGAAGTCCGGACTGGAACTCAGGCAGGTCAGGAAGCAGGAGCTGATGCAGAGGCCATGGAGGGGTGTTGCTTACTGGCTTGCTTCTCCTGGCTTGCTCAGCTTGCTTTCTTATAGAACCCAAGACTACCAGCCCATGGATACCACACTACCCACAATGGGCCCTCCTACCCTTGATCATTAATTGAGAAAATGCCTTACAGCTGGATCTCATGGAGACAGTTCCTCAAGGAGGCTCCTTTCTCTGTAATAAGTCCACCTTGTGTCACGTTGACATAAAACCAGCCAGTACAGGTTTATTCTTCAATATTTTATTTTCTTTAGGTCATTGTGAATGAGACTATGTCCATGATCATCTCCGTGTGTTTAGTGTTGGTGTTGCTATTCATTAGTGCAAATTGATTCTATATCCTGCCACAATGCTCAGATTGCTTATCATCTCTAGTATCATATCATCTGCAGATATGCTTTGAACCCCCCCCCCGTATCAATCTAATAATTTAATTCTTTTCCTCTTGCCTTTTTGCTCCAGCCAGTATTTCAAACACAGTGTCAAAAGGGAGTGGAAAGTATCCCTGTGCCATACATAACTTAAGTTGGATGCTTCAAGCTTGTCTCCACTTATAATGATGTTGGGTATAGCTTTCTTTTATATATAGCTTTTATTGCATTGAAGTATGTTTTCTCTAGCCCTATGTGGTCAAGAATTTTATTATAAAGTCATGTATGATTTTGCCAAAAGGTACATCCCTCTTTTTTGCATCTATTGAAATGATCGTGTGATTTTTGTCTTTAAGTCCATATTGTGTGGTTTATCACTTTTATTGTATATGTTAAACCATCCCTGCATTTCAGGGATAAAGCCAACCATGCCTACCATGACCAACATGATATATATATATATATATATATATATATATATATATATATATATATATATATATAACATGTATGTCTCTATTCTCTTTGTAAGTATTTGACTGGATATTTTTTAGTTCATTGAAGATTTTGGCCTATAGTTTTTTAATTGTGTCTTACCTGGTTTGGGTATTAAGGTGATACTAGTTAGCTTCATAGAAGTTTGGGGGGGCTCCTTCTGTTTCTATTTTTTTAAATAGCACAAGAAGGATTAGTTGTAGAGCTTCTTTAAAAGTCTGGTGGAATTCATCTGTGAATCCAAACAGCCCTAGGCTTTTCTTAGCTGGGAGGTATTTATTATTATTTAAATATCCTTCTTTGTTATGGGTCTGTTCAAATCATTACCTTATTGATTTAATTTTAGTGGTTTGGGTAAATCTAGAAAATCATCTAGTTTTTTTTTTTAGATTTATAACCTCATGGAGTCTAGTTTTAAAAATATTCTCTTATAATATTCTAAATTTATTTGGTATCTGCTTCCATATTCACTTCTGATTCTGTTCATTTTGATTCTCCTCTTTTTCTTTTGCTTATTTGGGCCAGAGATATGTCAACCTTGCTTAGCTTTTTAAAGAGCCATCTCTTAGATTTGCTGTTCTTTATTTTGTTTTCTTTATTTCAATCTCATTGATTTTAGCACTGGTTTTGATTATTTCTTGCTTTTGACTGGGTTTAGATTTGTTCCTGTTTTTCCAAGTTTTTGAGTTGCATCATTAAGACATATGCTGTGATCTGTCTGATTTTTTTTTTAATGTAGGCATTTAAACAATTTAAAATTTTGGTTGATCTCTACCTTCCTGACACAGACACAATCTCTGCCAGTGCCCACACCCACTCTCTTCCAACAGCTCTCCTTTTCTGATCTTCTTGATTTCACACTACTTTTGTTTGAGGAACTCTCATGGGAAATATTCTTGAAATGGGGGTATAAAGGGGATGAGAGAGATAGAGAAGAAGAGGAAGAGGAAGAGGAAGAGGAGGAGGAGGAGGAGGGATAAAAATGAACTGTGGGGTAGCTATAGAAAATAGAACCTCCATACTGATGCCAGGGCCAGGGAAGACTTGCAAAGTGGCTGCGATTAACAGTGTTTACTATTTTAGTGAAGAACTGAGAGTCGAGCAAAGACAAGACAGACCTTGTTGGTGGTCTTTCAGAGCATAATAATCATAGATTTCTTTCGTAGGTACTTTCCATGGGGTCAGGAGCCCTTCTCTGTCTTGTTTATGGTCATCAGTTCAGTATCTAGAATTCTATAAGATATCCTTGATGAACAGGTTGGTAAGGGGTAGCTTGTTAAAGAGGACTTGGTATACTTCCCATATAGGTGAGTAGGGAGGAAAATGAAGGAAAACTGGGCTTTGAATAAGTATCCCGTGTAAAAGGAGGCAGAGTTAGAGACAGTAAATACTATGTGATTATGACTGCATTTACATGAAGCTCTACATTTATAGTCTCTATAGTGGCAGAAGGGTTGGGAAGGGAAGATTATAAAGAGGGTGAGGGCATGAAGGTTATAAAAATAATATACTATATGAAATACACCTAGAATTTGTTTTGATTCACATTAATATATAAATGTATGTTACTAATAAAGACAACTAGGATGCAAACCTTGGCAAGTTTTAAAGCTTTCACCCCTTCTTATTCTGTGGATAAAATCCAGCGTTTTGTATATGCTAGGCAAGTGTTTCAATCCCAAAGTACACTGCTAATACAGCTCCTTATGAAGCTTTTTTTGTGGATAATATAAAGAAAGCACTTAGTTAATAATTGCATTATATATATATAAAGTCCCTTAAAACACACTGTTCACTCTGCTCACATTTATTAATTAACCCCTAAATGACCTCATCAGTAACAAGAAGTAAGACCCCAATCTCTTAGTCAGAGAGGAAGGTTGACGGTGCTATTCTCTTTTAATCCAGGAACAAAAAGCACAGAAGTGTCCTTGCCCAGATGTGATCTTAGAATAAATCTCCTTCTAATAATGTTCAGGGGTGTGGGATGGTTTCATTTTCTAAAAATAAATACATAAAGCTTCTAAACTTGTGATAGTTGGATAATTTGAACACGGATTCTTTCTACTCTGATCCTGGGCTGAGAATTTATAAGTAACTGTCTCATTATCTTTGAGTTCACAAGAGGACCAAGGCCATCAGTGGGGTCATGAGCGTTGTGTCTTGCTCTGGTAGTAACCCTTTCTCTAAGCGTTCTCTTTAAAAAGGTATGTTTTTTTAAAAATCATACTTAATGTATCTGTTATGTGTGTCCCTGTGTGAGCACGTACTCTTGCCACAGCTTAGACGTGGAGGTCAGAGTCATTCTGCAGCAGTAAGCTCTGTCCTTCAGATATATGAGTCTCAGGATCAAATACAAGTTTCTAGGGTCGATGGCAGGTACTTTTACCTGCTGAGCCGCTCCACTAGCCCTCTCTCAACATTTTCAAATTTTTACCTTGGTGGAGTCATTTCAGTCCCAGAATAAAATTTACTGGTTTTTATCAATGTTACAAATACCCTCAATGTTATTATCAAGTTTGATAAACTGCTTTGTCCCCTAGACTTGACTCCACACTATTTCAGACCATTTCCAAATTCTAAGTTAACACAAAATTGGCAGCAATAATATATGGGGATAATCTACATTGATTTTCCTCATAGTTTCTCTGACCAATTACATTTTACAAAAATTTATTTTTAAAATTTCATAAAGAAAGCATTTTATTACATTTCAAATCATAAAATATTGCATGTTTTTCACATGTGCAGAATACATATGATCAATTAATGTATATTAATAATGAACATTCTAGGAAAGAAATGAAAACAATATAATTCATAGTAGCTTAAAAATTTTAATTACTTTGTCCCAATGTAATTAATTGCCTGAGAATAATTTTTTTTTATTTTTTTCTGAGACTAATTTCTTACTATTTTGTGGGATACAGATTATTCTGGGGGTAATAAAAATAATTCAGTGCAAAATGTTCATGTTATGAGAAAACTGATATACACACACATACACACACACACCATGATTATATAGATATTTTATTTATACATAGTTGTCTGTTAAAAGCCTCAGAAAGAGCTAGGGTATGTGTCAAACCATTACCCAGAATCTTTGAGGCCTTATATTTGATCCTGAATGCAGAAGAAAAAAAGCTAGAGAGATTAAAAAAATGGAGACACTATAGATTTTGAACAACAGCAGCAGCAACAACAGCAACAACAGCAAACAAACAGAACAGTTCTAGCAAGCATGGTAGTGCCATATGTCCCACAAGACCTGATTTCAAGTTAGACCAGAGAGCTGTGGATACAAAGGGGCAGGCTGACCATCGGAATGTGATTAAAGTGTCACAGACACAGCCACACAGCTACATCTATCCAGTTCTTGACAAAGCAGCTAAATGCATGCACTGGAGAAATGACATCCTTTTCAGCAAATGGTGACAGGAAAATTAGTTATCCACACACAGAAGGAAGAACACAGATTCCTGTCTTAATTCAAATGCATCACAGACCATAATACCTAAAACTCTAAAATGAATGGTGGAAACATTTCAACCTTAGGACATAGACAAGGAATTTCTTCAAAAGAATCCCAATTACTTGGAAAATAATAGGACTAGATAAAAGAAGCTGTGTAAGAATTGAAAGTTACCACATGGATGATTAAGCAGTTAAGCAGGGGAGGAGGCACCTACAGAACAGGAAGAAGTCACCTCTCACAGCTGTGCATCTTATAGGATACTCAGGTCTGGAATATATATGCAATACTAATCTTTAAAAACCTGCAAAATACAAAATTCCAATAATTTAATGAGCAATCAGAATGAGTGGATAGCTACTCCAAAATGAAGTGTTAATGGCCAATATGTATATGAAAAAATACTCAACACCCTTAGTCCATTGAAAGTACACCAGGAGGCCATCTCGTCCCAGTTAGGGTGTCAACAAGAAAACAAATGGCAAGTGCTGGGAGGATACAAATCAAAGAGAACTCTTGCATGAAATTGCTCCCATCTAAAAGAAATTCAGAGACAAAAAATGGAGCAGAGATTGAAGGAATGCCTGAGTAGTGACTAGCTAAACTTGGAAACAAGCATATTTTTCTTTCTTCCTATCCTTTCCAAAGAGTTGAGAACTGAAAATGTAACTCAGTGGTAGCGCTCTTGCATAGTATGTGTGAGGCCCTGGGTTTGATTCTTATAACAGAAATAATAGATAGACATACATTTAAATAGATAGATAGATAGATAGATAGATAGATAGATAGACAGACAGACAGACAGACAGATAGATAGATAGATACAGACAGAACAAAAGTGATAGATAGATAGAGCACATATAGAAACACATAAAATAAACAAACAATGAGGAAGTTATATAGTGAACCAGAATACATTAGACGTTTGACATGAAAGGATTCAGTATGTCTGAAGCCCTGTGTAGATAAAGAATCTGTGTTTTCAGATCGTGAGTCCTAGCAGCATAATCCAAGCCAAAAATGTTTCTCAGCTAATTTTTTGGCAGCAGAGTTTTTTTAGATTGAAAATGCACTTTGTACAAAATGTTACATGGTTATACAAGAGCATCTTTTTCTGTGATGAGAGTCTGAAAAAAATTAGTATTAAAACTACAGAGCCACTGGTTTTGTAACCACCAGACAAGGTAGATCATTATAGAAAGATGTTTAATGTCATGCCACCTCGATATTCTGTATTTCTTTCTTTCACTTTATATTCCCCTTCCTCTTCCTTCCTTCTTTCCTTCCTTCTTTCCTTCCTTCTTTCCTTCCTTCCTTCCTTCCTTCCTTCCTTCCTTCCTTCCTTCCTTCCTTCCTTCCTTCCCTTCCTTCCTTCCTTCCTTCCTTCCTTCCTTCCTTTCCTTCTTTCTTTCTTTCTTTCTTTCTTTCTTTCTTTCTCTTTCTTTCTTTCTTTCTTTCTTTCTTTCTTTCTTTTTCTTTCTTTCTTTCTTTCTTTCTTTCTTTCTTTCTTTCTGGTTGTGGGATTTGGTTTATTGCTTTCACTATGGGTTCTCAAATTGCACAAGAATCCCACATGTAAGACACTGAGGGTCCCTGCCCCCAGCTGGTTCTAATTGGTGAGTAATATTGCCTGTGGCCAATGGCTGGGGCAGAGAGCCAGAGGCGGGACTTCCTGGGCAAGTGAACCAAGGGAAAAAGACTTCCATGCCAGGGAAGCAGAAGGATCAGACTTGAGCGCAGAGACAGAGAGTCAGTTTCTCTGCCAACATGTAAGAGTTGGGAATCATGGCCAAAGAGGACTGCAGGCTTGGGTCCAGGGTGACAAGGATATAATGTAGATAGATAGATAGATAGATAGATAGATAGATAGATAGATAGATAGATAGATAGATAGATGTTAGACAGACAGACAGAACTTATGTAATGGATTAGCTAGCTAGATAGCTAGATTATCACTTACTTTTAGTAAGTGATAATTCAGGAATGCCAGAGGGGAGAGTGTGCTAGCATCATGGAGGATTGAAGTGGCCCAGCCATTGAGCCGTTTAAGGCATATTTATTATAAGTTTGCATGTGTGTGTATTTTAAACTAGAATGTAGAACATTGGGCATGTGATGAGGACATGTGCTGCCACTGGGGAGAATAGAGAAGATTAATCAACTATAGCTATTCTTCCTTTTCTTTTTCCTTGTCTTTGATAAGGACCCAACTAGAGTTTCTTATACTTTGTTATGAAGCTGAAAATGGTCTTGAACTTCCGATTCCACAGCCTCTAACTCCAAGTACTGGGACTGCAGGTATCTGCCACTGTGCTTAGTTTTATGTGGCACTGGGAATCAAACCAGGGGCTTTCATGCATGCCAGATAAGCTATCAACTGAGCAGAGTCTCAAGCTCTAGTCCCTTGCAACACACACCTGCAGTATTCAAGGACAGTGAATGATCCTTACGGATGTGTTAAGACAACTGGCCTAGATAAATATGTGGTAAATTTGACAAACATTTTAGCCCCGTGGCCAGTAGCTCAGCTCTCTACAATAATTCTTTGACATATGCATGGCTGCTCCATTCTTGTAGATCCTATTGTGGTGGCTTATAGGAAACTATGTTTTTATTTATTTCAAAGTGTATCACTTCCCGATAAAAATGATATAGTTCATCGTAGTGAGAATTTTGCTTTCCTCCCCAGAGCTCCTAGGGACTAAGCCACCAACTAAAAACTACACATAGAGGAACCCATGGCTCTAGCCACATATGTAGCTGAGGATGGATGGCCTTGTTGGACATCAATGAGAGAAGAGGCCCTTAGTCCTGTGAAGGCTTGTTGCCCCAGTGTAGGGGAATACTAGGACAGGGAAGTGAGAATGGGTGGGTTAGTGAGCATGGGGTGGGGGATGGGGAAGGGGGTTTTCAGAGAGGAAATGTGGAAAGGGGTTGAAATGTAAATAAAGAAAATATCTAATTAAAAAATCACAGATTAAAGACAAAACAAAACAAAACAACAACAACAAAAGAACCCATAGAACTATTATAAGAATATGTTTTTATTTTAATCCCAGGTGTGGGATAAGGGGCTTCTCCATAGCAGATGACTCTGATTTGCCTCAGGCTCTAACAGCAGCATGATTTTGCCAGCTACAGATAGTTTCTGCAGTTGTATGACATTTGGAAGTCTAGAGACTCTTCAGAGGATAGATTAATGCTTGGGCCCCCAAGAGGCGTGGTGATGGTGGGTTGTTGGTTGGTTGCTGTTGGTTTGATTTGTTAAGTAGCCCTATGCAGAGAAAAAACAAGAAAAGAAATAAGATATCCTGACAGTGAAGATCAAACCTCTCCCTAATCAACTACAGTTATAATGATGATGTCATCCTTTCCCCCTCTAGCCCTCTTTTCTCTCCACTCTAGTGCTAGGGGGTTGGAAAGGTATCAAGAAGGTGGAGAAAGGTAGCGGAAAGAAGAATCCACAAAGTGGCTACAGTTCATAGAAAATCTCATACTAACATAGAAGTCATACGCTCTATGCCTCTTGATATAGTATTTACAACTAACAATTCTTCCTTCAATCACCCTGATGGTAGGAAAGGAGAAACCTGGTATTGGGGATGGTGAGATTCAGTCCTCAAGTCTCTGATCTTCTCCATATAGGCTTCAGGAGCTAGCTCACACCCTCACTCCTGCCTCCTTCATCTTCATGTACAGCCAGTAGGCAGTGAACACAGGCACTGTGGCACCTGGGTTTGTCTCCAAGGTCTAATCCCTCAGAATTGTACCTGGCCACCCTTGCTGCCACATCTAATCCTCTAGCTGTAATACTTCATTAGTATTTGATGTTAGTAAATAGGTATTTTATGGTTGAATGAATATACCATTGGTGGCGAAGCTCATTTCTCGAGGGCAGTGGGTGTTACTGTACATCAAGCAAGCAGCTTCCCAATGGGCTTACCTAAAATTTATCCCAATTGTGCATGTATAATTCAATGGGACCATTGAATTGATTTTAGAATCTTCAGACCTCTGAAGTCCCAACCCAGGAAACCATAAAAGAAGAGCTATCATAGGCTGACACCTTCAACAGAATTCTCCAGTCTTTGTATTACGAATATGAGGAAACAGGCCTGTCAGACCTGTTTCCTGAATGATTGTGTCCTGAGAAACGGCTAGGTACACTTACTACTGCTTCTTCCCTTCCCCATGACTGTTTCCTAACTTTTTAGTGTCACCACGTAGAAAAAAACATAGAATGGCCCTGATAAACTACTCCTCTGCCCTGAACCAATTTCAAGTATAGTTTAAGGGAGATCAAAACCTAAAAGGCCTCATTTGTTTCTGCTTATTTTTCTATTTCTCTCTCTACCGTTCCCAACTCCGTGTGTGTGTGTGTGTGTGTGTGTGTCTGTGTGTGTGTCTGTGTGTGTGCCAGCATAAACATCAGCATTTTTTTAGAACCCTTCTTCTGTCTCTTTAAGCCTGCCTGGCCCCGACTCTGTCCTTGAAGGACAGACTAGCCCCCTTGCCTGCACTCTTGAAACCCCTGGGCTTTTCTTGTCAATGTTGTGACAGGAAATGCCTCAGGTCATGTACCTGAATAGTAAACGGAGGAGAACCATTCTGCTGAGGTTGCACTCCTGCAGCTAGTAATTACAAACTGAAACTCGCTGTGTTCCTAATCCAGAACGGCGGCGGCTGAAATGTTTATCTGTCTCTGTCAAATGCCCCATTACTGTCATATTGGATTATATGATAATAGGGGGATAAATCCATTGAGGAGTTATGCCTGCCACATGGCCTAGAGTGGAGCAAGTAAGGCAGAAAAAACCGAGAGGATTGAACCCATGAACCATGTTCAGTTAAAGGATTGTATCTGCTGTTCCTCTACTGAGGGACCATGCACAGGAGGAACCAAGACCATTAAAGTTCAGACTGAATCTGTATTTGATTTGTCTCTCTTATTATAAGGGAATTATAAGGAAATAACTTTATTATTTGCCATCACTGGGAAAACCATGCCCCATAATGCTCCATCCTTCCTATGTGTCATGCTCAGAATTTTGTAAAAACCTAGCACAGGAACCTGGAAATGCTGGTTGTACACTTAATGATGACCTGTGTTTGTTGCCAACAGCACTAGTTTTGGCGATCACTCTCAGGAAGAGTTGTTTATATAGAAACAGTACTGAGTTTTTAGATGGGAACCCAGAGCTCAAATCCAGTCTCTGACTTTACCAACTGTGTGAACTCTCTGGCCTTCACAAGCTCATCTGGAACCTGAAAAGCATACTACCCTTCTTGGAAAGTAGCAATCATGTGAGATAGTTTATATGCTGGAAAAGATATATCAAAACATCCGGTTTCATTATCATCCACCAGTACAGTCCATCCAATCTGACTGATGGTTAACAGGGTCTAGGAAGCTTACTAAACATACAGACTGTTGACCACTAAGTAAAACTAGCATCTTACCATCTCTGTAAGTCAGGCCTGTATACCTTATTTCTAGAGATGCCTGATGACCATGTAGACCCAGGAAGCCACAGAAAATAGATGCTGTTTATCTTGATGCTTTGAAACATCTGCTTTCATCACCGGATATGGAGCTAATGAACAAGCTACCAGACATTTATTCTATTTGTATTTACTAAGGCCCCCCGCTGTGTGCTAAACATTGAATTACCCACCAGGGAGATACACAATACCATAATCTAACGGTGTGGCTGCTGTACAATAGGCATGGTAATTTCAGTGCAATGGGCTGAACACTGTCACAGAGCTTAGTTACTGAAGAAATTTGAACAGTCCTGTGATATGGTCTGATGCTGTCTGTCCTTTGATCCCTTAGAACATTATAATTTCAATGCTTTGTTATAGGCAATGTTTCTTTTTTTTTTTTTTGATATAATTTATTTACATTTCAAATGATTTCCCCTTTTCTAGCCCCCCCCACTCCCCGAAAGTCCCGTAAGCCCCCTTCTCTTCCCCTGTCCTCCCTCCCACCCCTTCCCAGTTCCCCGTTCTGGTTTTGCCAAATACTGTTTCACTGAGTCTTTCCAGAACCAGGGACCACTCCTGCTTTCTTCTTGTATCTCATTTGATGTGTGGATTATGTTTTGGGTATTCCAGTTTTCTAGGTTAATAACCACTTATTAGTGAGTGCATACCATGATTCACCTTTTGAGTCTGGGTTACCTCACTTAGTATGATGTTCTCTAGCTCCATCCATTTGCCTAAGAATTTCATGAATTCATTGTTTCTAATGGCTGAATAGTACTCCATTGTGTAGATATACCACATTTTTTGTATCCACTCTTCTGTTGAGGGATACCTGGGTTCTTTCCAGCATCTGGCAATTATAAATAGGGCTGCTATGAACATAGTAGAGCATGTATCCTTATTACATGGTGGGGAATCCTCTGGGTATATGCCCAGGAGTGGTATAGCAGGATCTTCTGGAAGTGAGGTGCCCAGTTTTCGGAGGAACCGCCAGACTGCTTTCCAGAGTGGTTGTACCAATTTGCAACCCCACCAGCAGTGGAGGAGTGTTCCTCTTTCTCCGCACCCTCTCCAACACCTGCTGTCTCCTGAATTTTTAATCTTATAGGCAATGTTTCTTGCTGAACAGTGTGAAACTATTATAAAAGCATTAAATAAAAGCATTTTGTGGATTTTTTCCCATCAGTCACATTTCTTGTTTCTTCATAATTAGGGTTCTTGGCCATATGAAGCATGTTCAACTTTCTTTTGAGAGAAAAGTGCAGGAGAGAGAGAGAGAGAGAGAGAGAGAGAGAGAGAGAGAGAGAGAGAGAGAGAGAGAGAGAGAGAAAGAGAGAAAGAGAGAAAGAGAGAGAGAGAGAGACTCATCACCACAGGTGCAGAACAAGAGATCCCATGGGACAAATTATGAGAAGGAAGGATGAGAAAGTGGGTCCTTGGTGAAAGTGTCTCTCCAAGGTGAAATGAGATTTGTAAATCATAAACAAGACTATGAGATGTGAGGTTAAACCTCCAATATCTATATTGAGACATGAAGCACAGAAGTGTTCTTGGTTTAGCCCACATATGGCCAGCTGACTGCGCTGGCTGGCTGACCTGACATAGCTGGCTCACTCACATTTTGTCCATCCCCTGAACTAAACTTGAACCTAGGCAAGCATGGAAGTCATTTGCAAGATTATTTGAAAATATTTTTCTCTCTTTGTATCCTGGCTTGCTGAGACTTCTCTGAGAAGACAAGGCAACAGAACAAACTCAATTATCTTCCTACTGATGAGTGCTTTCATGATTATTTTTCCCTTCGTGTATTGGCTCAGGAAGAAATAAATACTGAAAGACTCTTTGAATGGTACATCGTGGTGGGAAAAAGACAATTTCCCATTGACTCGGTGTAGTTGGAGATGGAGATTTAGCAGGCATAGCTTGAGTGTGCTGCTTTGAGTCACACATTCTAAACCATTCTAAACCATGGAATGAATGAATGAATGAGTGCCAGTCAGGAGCAACTGACAGATTGCCAGTCAGGTGTCATTAGGACATCTTACCTAACATAAGAATAAACTACAACAGAAACAAAATAAAACAAAAACAAACAAAAAAAACCAAGAATTAGAAGAATACCACTTTGGAAGTGTAAATGTTCCCCAGATGTTTGGCAAGAGCAATTTCTTAAGACACAGCCTCTGCCCAGCTTTCACTGTCTGTTCACCAGGCAGTAAATTCTGACCTACACAGGCACTGAGAGAAGGCAAGGGCCGGTACTAAATTCTGCACCAAGGAGGATATAGGATTAAGCATCACTAAGGGAGAAGAAAGATTGGGTTGACTGAAGACAGGTGATGGATCTTCAGCAACAGGCTAAGAGAAGGCACAGACATAGTTGGAATAATGTTGATGTTTGTGAAAATCAGCTGCCTAAGAGCACTGAAAACAGCACTGGGCGGTGGGGTTGGGGTTGGAGGTTGGGACCAGAGAAGTGAGGTTGGTGGTCTGTGGTGAACAGGAAATAAGGGCTTGGCGTGGGAAGCAATATGGAAGCCAACAGGGTAAAGAATGATATTCTAGATGGCTAGTCTGGCAGAGGAAATATCGCCCCCACCCACCTCTTGGAAAACTCTTTCTCAGTGAACCACATCCAAGATAAAGCTAGAAATTCAGTTAGCATTTTTCCTGCTCTCCCAGGTGAGCAAGCAGATCTGCAGCTGTGAGGAGGCCAGTCCTTCACACATTCCGCAGTCTGAAAGGACTAGGGACATAATGGACTCAACATCACAAGCTTTCCAAAACAAACCAACTCCCTCTTCCCTCTAATAGGATGTGTCAGATGACAGATGAAGCCGATCCCTGTCATTAGCTAGATACTTTAATTGATTTTCAGTGGCACTAATAAGTAACCGGAGTTCAAGCTTGCAGAATTTCCTTCCTAATTGTTGCTGTTAAACTACTCATTATAGGGATAAATAACACCCCGCTTTATTTAAACCATTTCCTCCATCCGTGTAAATTCCAGTGGAAGTATCCCAGTATTTTCTGGCCCCTGGGAGGGCTCAACTCTCAGTGGTGAAGCAAGGAGAGAGAGACATTCAAGCCCCTTGGCTGTTTTGTTTGAATAAGCAAGCCTCAAGATCCCAACGCTGACGCACTTCCTAGTGCTTGGATTTAAAAGGCTGTAGAAAGGATAATTGACCACAGCTTGTCAGCAGGAGAGATTTACTGTCATTAGCACAAATTCAGATGAATGGCTTTAATATCATGGAGTATAGAAAATGGTCAGATAGTTTCCTTTCTCAGTACATTAAGGAGGCTTAAACAGCTTTTCACAGTTCGCTTCTGCAATTGGATATAAAGGAAGGAGGAAAGCAAGACAGACCCAGGCAGAGAGGGACTGAGGAGTGAGACAGGTAGGCAAAGGCAGACCTCAGATTCCCAAACCAAATGGAAGTGATCACACATCTTATGTCTCTTGTTTGTAGAAGGGTACAAAAAATATTTTTTAAAAACTCTCCAGTATTGATTTATGTTTTCCAGTGTAGAACTAGAAAAGTTGATGGGTTCTTTGTGTTTTGATTCATTTGAAGAGAATCTATCACACTTGAAGGCTGATTCACAAGCCCCTGTGTAACTGCACTCATCACCTTTGGAGATGGAATTGTTTCATTCGAGTGGCCAATGTTTTCTGCTTGCTTTGAACCAGCCACTTGTCTGAGGATTGGATATGAGAAGGCCAGGCCTAGATACAAGAAATGTTTCCAGTCAGGAACAATTGCATTTCATTTTGCTTCCCTATATTTCTCTTAGAGGAAGTACTTGTCTCTTGGCTATTAAAACCCAGCACAGGTCGCCACTAATAATCATTTCATCTTGATTTTAAGGAGGAGGGCTGTGTTCCTTTGCAATTGTTAAAGCTAGACACCCTTCATGATCTGTCCAGTTCTCACTAAGACACGAACACATGGGTCTGACTTACGTCTGATGGTGCTGTGGCCAGTTGTTTCTGCTCTATTTGTTAATTCCTGGTGCATGCTATTTGTGGTTTGGGGGATATCCTCCCCCTTTATTTCTCAGGTACACTTAACATAACTGAGAGCCACAGGATACCCCCTCTGAAAAGTAGAAAGTCTTTAAATTCAACACAATTCTGTTTAGTAATTGTGTATTTGAATTTTTCCATTTTTTTTAACCATTCTGACTATCCACGGAATGATATGAACATTTCATAAAATAAGTTCATCAGTAGCCATGTTGTTTAAAACCACACGAAGAGTCTTGACAACAAACGGTGCCACAAGCTGAAACCACCACACCCCTTGCTGGTCCTTGTTTCTTACGACTGAGACGGTGTGCACCGGATAGCTGGATTCCCAAGACCTGGGGCTGCAGTTTCTCTACTCAGTGTCTGTGGGGTTTTGCTGTCATTGTTTGTTTGTTGTAAATCCTGAAAGTTAGTTGCTGCTTTGCCTCTCTGCTTAGTCTGATGAGTTACCCTCACCTCCAAGTTGCTTTGGAAATGTCTTATTAGGTATATTAATTCCATTTTCAAAATGCAAATAGAGCAAAGATTTGACTCACAGCCGTTCGTTCCCCACTTTGCATTTTTGTGTGTCACAGAGAAGATACTGTATTTACAGAGGGATAGAAAAGATAGGCACATAGAAGACAGAAGAGAGGGGCATCTGAAGAAGTAAATTCAAAATTCTTGAAACTCGGCTATCAAATGCCATTTCTTCCCTATCCCTACAAGGTAGGCGGTAACAGAGCTACCTGTATCGTTGCAAAATGAGTGTGAAATGATGACAAACCATACATGAAGAAAAGGAAAGTGGCAAGAAATAGCAGTGGACCTGACTTGGTTATATTAGCATATGATGACACACTGCTGCAGCCAAGGGTTCTTTCATGTTCTCTAACGAAGACCGGATCCAGGCCTGGACATGATAACAACAGTTTCCTCCTGAATGGATAGCCATGTGCCCTCTAAAATAAAATCCACACATGCTGTCTCTGTTGTGCAGCTATAATAGGCCCATTACGGGCCTGGTGGAGCGACTCCTAGGCAGGCTTGAAATGAGGCAGCACACCATTCGGGAGATGCTTGCAGAGTGTTGGAAGGAGCAGCTGGAGGAGGGAGGGGAAGGCGACCGTCGCAATTTAAAGATGCCAGCCTGCCATGTCGAAGCCCCTTACTTCTCTCTCCAGGGGTTGCTTGGTCCATATGGCAACGTAGAATGAATTTTAGATGACAGGATGAGAGAGAGAGAGAGAGAGAGAGAGAAGAGAGAGAGAGAGAGAGAGAGAGAGAGAGAGAGAGAGAGAGAGAGAGAGAGGGAGAGGGAGAGGGAGAGAGAGAGAGCACAAACTGTTGGATGTTGTCTCTGTGCAAAGGAATGTTAAGTGGCTTACTTTTGCTGCTTGACTTGGCTGTTTCCTCACTAGTAAATGTGTTTCTGGATGTAGTGGGCCAATGCTTTCATCTGCCTGGTGGGACATGCCCTTCATCCCTTTCCCCTTCCTTCTCTTGACAGCTCAGCATATCTTACCCACATTGCAGACACCACCGATATCCGACAAAGTCAGCATGTACTGAATACAGGTGGAGTGAAGACTGGCAAATTAGAGGAAATGATATGTGCATTGACAATATTGTTGGAACACTCCAGGTTGGCCCTGCAATCGTGGACTTCTTCTGACTACATCTTCTCACCTAGGGGAGCATAGATGGACAAAATAATAATCTCACAGGGTCCCAGAAACATTATGTTATAAATTGTGATGGTTGGCCATCAGTTGTCCCTTAGTATTCATGGAGGATTAATTCCAGAACAAACCCTACCTATAGGTACCAAAATCTGAAGATGCTCAAATAAAATGATATAGTCTTTGCAACTATTCTATAGATGCCACCTTAATTCATATTCTTCAAATCATTTTTGGAGCACATAAAACTCCCAATAAAATATAAATGCTATATAAATACATTATATTGTTTAGGAAACAATGACAAGAAACAGTGTGTAAATATTCAGTATAGATGAATTTTCTGGACATTTTTAATGCAAAAATTGGTTGAATCTGTAGATAAAGAACACATTTTAGAAAGCTAGCAGACTGTATGTTTAAATTAGGCATCAATATGTGTATGTCCCTATCATGGTTTACATTGCTTGTCAAGAATTTAGAATCACCCAAGTAACAAACTTCTGGCCATGCCTGTGAGGAACTATCTGGGTCAGATTAATTCAGATGGAAAGGTCTACGTTGAAGTTGGACAACACTCTTCCATGAGTTGGTGTCCTAGACTGAGTGATAGACAGGTGTAAGTATGTATGCTCTCTGGTTTTCTGCTCCCTGTGGACACAATGTGACCAGCTGCTGCAAGCTCTTGGCCTGCAACCATTGTTCTCCTGACACGGTGAACTGTATAGTCAAATTAAACATTTCTTACCTTAAGTTTCTTCTTGTTTGGCAATTTGCCACAGAAATGGAGAAGGTACCTAAAGCAGAAAATTGTTAGCAAGAGATGGGGCCATGGGCTGTGTTACACCTAAGCATGGGGTTCCTGGGTCATTGGAAGTGTTTGTGGGAGGACTATAGAATGACTTGGAGTGTCAGGCTAGACAATTTTTGAATATTGTAAAGAGTGAAAGGGACTATTCCATTGGAAGAGATGCAAAGCGGAAGACTAGAGAAACTTGGACAGTGGAGGGCTTGCTTTTAAGATTCCAGAGGGCAGCATGCACTATATCAATAATTTTGACTAAGGGCCATCTAGATTATATTTTGGTAAAGAGTCTAACTGCATTCATTATTCCTGTATCCAGGGAACTTAAGTAAGGATGTCTTTCAAAGTAATATATTAATGTTTGATGGAGAAAAATTTCAAATCAGGCTAGCATTCAAGCTGTAGCATGGTTGTTCTTCCTGGTCCACAGTGAAAAAGAGTAAGAGGTGGAAATGCAGAAGTAGGAAAAGAGCTCAAGCAAGTTTACAGCTGCAGTCGAGACATATGCCGAGAGACATCCTACGATTGTTAGGAAGAAACCTCTGCACTGTGACAGCAGAAGAGGTATCCTAGACACGAGTCCACCCATCAAAGTTTCCAAACTGCCGAAAATACAAATTCATTTCAAAGGAGCAAGCTTACACTGAATTTCACTGAAGGAGTCTCCTACTCATTAAAGACAAAGTGTTTTCTTAGGGTTAGCCCACAGAAGCAGATCCAACTGTGATCCGAGATCAGGTTCCATCCTGAGCTGGCAGGACGAACTGAACAGTGTTTGTCCATGTGGCTTTCGTCTAAATGAAAGTTGCAAGATTTAACAGGGTCACAAAGTCTTGTGCCATCATTTCTCAGAGCCACCGAGGTAGGAGGTGGGAGGTAAGTTCAGAGTTCCTGCAAGAAGGTCCTGAGAGGTCTTTGAATTAAGCTATAAAGGTAAACTCTGAAAATCACTTGAGATCCCAGGATGATGGAGATGCCAGAACCAGGGAAGAAAGGTGCACGCACAGAGTGAAGGCCAGCTCAAGAGAAATGTGTGCTGAAAGAAATAGCTGGAAAGGGAGGCTATGTAAGCACTGTGACGCCCAGGATGTAAGGCTCATTCTGCATGAGCCTAAGATGCCAGATGTAGGGCTTTGGTATTGGTGTTCACCTTGCCAGGCTTTGGTTTTGCTTTGATCTGAGCTTGCCTCCCTCTGTCCCTATTACCCCCTTTTGAAATGGAAATGATTTCCTGTATCATTGAATACTAGATGTAACTTTTGTTTTTATTACATGAGGGATCTCAATTGACTGAGTCTCTGTGTTGGATCTGTTAAAGATGATGTGTAATTGAAAAACTAGACTAATTGCATTTTGCATTATGAAATGTCATGACCCAATGGGAGCAAGAGTATATGAGTTTATATAAAAGTGATATATTTGGATTCTAAATTAACATGGGGCAGATTTGTGATCATTGATACTGACTGTCAACTTGATAATATCTAGAATCACCTGAACTCTGAAGACCAGATGAGGCATCCAGCCTTGGGTACTGAACAGCTACTGAATTCTTGGACCTTCCATTGGTATCATTGATAAGCAACCATTGTTGGACCAGTTGGACCATAGCCTGGAAGCCATTTTACTAAATCCCATATATGATGATGATTATGATTATATATATTCATATACATATATATGTATTCATATGCATACACACATATATGTATTCATATACATACACACATATGTATTCATGTACATATATACACATATATGTATATATATACATATATATGTATACATATACATATACATATATACATATATATACAAATTCCCTTCTTCTAGTGACTCCTGACTAATACAGACTGTACCCATGAACTGTGAACTAAAGTATACCCTTCTTTCCTTATGGCGCCAGTGGAAAGCAGTCCTCCTAACCTCTGATTCTAACAATTTCTGTGACTCTTTCTTTACAATGTTCCTTGACCCACATGGGCGGTGGCATGACCTAGATAGTACATTTAGGATGAACAATTT
Organism: Apodemus sylvaticus; assembly: GCF_947179515.1. Lineage (NCBI taxonomy): Eukaryota > Metazoa > Chordata > Mammalia > Rodentia > Muridae > Apodemus > Apodemus sylvaticus. The sequence continues at coordinate 23,119,011 of NC_067473.1, forward strand.
GTGGTTACTCATTCTCTGCATACCCACTAGCTTTACGTCTTTGTAGTAACTGCTACCCGCTGAAAATGAAGTTTCTCTGCTATGGACTGAAAGCTAACAGTAATCTATGGATCTAGAGGACAGTTTTATGCTGCTATTATTAGAAAAATAATAGTGAGTTCTCCCTTAAGGTCTATATCTTCCTCAGTCATGGGTTCTTGGCCTGGTTTAAAGTACCAAGAATGAATACCATTTAGTGGGGTGAGCCTTAAGTCCAATAAGAAGTTACTAACCCTCCAATATTCATACAACTATTACACTTCTTAATAGGTTGCTTGTCATTGTAGTGTAGTTACTATCCATGGCTGGATAGTACTATTGATTCATTTTCTCAATCAGTGGCCCAAATAGTACTTTCTAGTACCATAACATTAGGAAGAAATTTTACAACTCAGTATCAGCTTGCTTTCCCCATGTCCTGTGCTCCAAGTGTATGTTCTCTGTAGTAATCAGGCCCCCCATGTAGTCCTTATAAGCAATCCAGAGAAATAGCAATATCCTAGTTTGTTTTGTCCTGGCCAACTTCATGGATGATAGAATACTAAACCAGGCACTGGACTTCTGTCTGATGAACTATGGTGTCCAGAAGAAGCACCATCTCCCCAAATAGAGCAAAACCATTTTAAACTGTTCTTACATTCTCTCTCTCTCTCTCTCTCTCTCTCTCTCTCTCTCTCTCTCTCTCTCTCTGTCTCTCTCTCTCTCTAACACCACACACACACACACACACACACACACACACACACTACTCCTCCTTCAAAGTCTTATCCTATTCCTTAATGTCCGCTTCCTAGTTTTCTGGGTTCTAAAATTACTCCAATTTAATCACACATGTCTAAGGTTTCATAGCTCGTATCCATCCACACAGGAGACAGAACAGGAGTGCTTGTCTTCACTCAGCGCTGGGTTTCCCTCAGAATAGCTTTCTTTTCAGTTCCATCCATTTACCAGGGCAGAGTTTCAAAGGAAAGCTTAATATGCATTTTCTTCATTTCCATGATACATAAGAAATATTTAAGTACTAAGGGAGACTTTTCTAGAAGGATTAATGAAATTAAATAAAAGCCAATGCTAAATTTTAATTATTATTCACATTTAAAAACAGAAATTCTTTTTTCTTAATTTTCATTGGTTATTTTTTTATTTACATTTCAAATATCCCCCTTCCCAGTTTCCCCTCCTCAAGGCCCCCACCCCCTACCTCTATGAGGGTGGTCTCCCAACCACCCACCCTCTACCCTAGCATCCAGCTATGTTGGGGCATTGAGCCTTCACAGGACCAATGGCCTTCCCTCCCATTGATGCCACATAAGGCCAAACTCTGCTACATATACAGCTAGAGTCATGGGCCCCTCCATGTGTATTCTTTGGTTGGTGGTTTAGTACCTGGGAGCTCTGGAGGGCTCTAGTTGGTTGATATTGTTGTTCTTCCTATGGGGTTACAAACCCCTTCAGCTCCCTCAGTCCTTCCCCTAACTCCTCCACTGGAGTTCCCATGTTCAGTCCAGTGGTTGGCTGCAAGCATCCACATCTGTATTGGTCAGGCACTGGCAGAAATTTTGATGATCATCTTGTTTCTTTGTGATTTCAGTTATTATTTTTATGGCCTTAAGCTATATTTTAGACTGGTGGCGTTGGGGTAGTTTGCAAATGTATATATGTATTAATTTTGCTTGGGCATTCATCATATGATGCTAGATGGCTTCTGTGGACAGTTCATGTGGATGCAATTCAATGTAGTGGGAAGTTTATCCCACTTAGCCTAAAAATGCTGTGTTTCTCCTAGGCTACCAGAGAGATGCTATGTGCACGAGGATGGTGTGCACGAGGAGCCATATGCCAGGAGAATATGTACAGGCCCAGATGTAAAATGTTTTGATCAGTTGCTAAAAGACCATATATACGGTCTTGTGAATAAGCAAGGCAGACAAACTGAGCACACTGTGATTAGAGGGAGTCACGGCAGCTGAAAATATGTGAAACCTAGGTATAAGATAGTTGAAACTGGTTTCATAAGAACCCACCATAAAAATACCCACAGATATTTGTATTAAGGCTAAATATGCAGTCCCTGCCCCCCCCACTCCCACCCTCCCAAGCCTCCCACCCCCACCCCGGGCAAACTGAATCTGAGACACAAAATGTATAGCTGTGTGAATTGAACCACTTATTCAGAGTGACTTCAGTATACACGTGTCTGTGTGTGGCCACAAGCTTCTTGGTTCAGCAGCAGGAAGGCACGTCGTAGCACACAGAGTGGATGTTCCATCGTGAAGGTCAGCTCCTTCAATGTGAAGCCACTGCTCATCCCCTGCATGTGAGCATGAGGCCTAAGACCTGAGAGCGACCCCAGTGCTACTGATATTCTTGTCTGTTATCTGAGCCCTTCGCTAATATTTATGGAACCTATCATAATGTGAAACAGCATTGTTCCCCCCAAAAGTTGCCAAAAAGAGTCCCTCACCCAAATATCCCTCAGAGTCAGCTATAGAGCTTTAAAAACATAGCCTTTTCTGAATAGAGAATCTATATCCCGCTCCAAAACACTTCCAGCAGATGGTCTTGGCTCTCGGCCCTATCTAGATGGTCTGATTTTGAACTGTATCCCAGGGGAATGTTTTTTTTTTTTTTCATGCTGCATTGTTTTGATTTCTTATACAGAAGGCATAAAGGGAGGAAATATATCTTGCAATTTGCTGAAGATCTCATGTGGGCTAAGTTTTGTGCTGAGTACATCAAATTGTTCCCAGAGTTGAGGCTATATATATATCATCTAACTCCTGAGAAGCTGAATTGAATGAGGCTGCACACCTTGGTGGAGAAGGCTTCAAACTTAGTGGTTGTCCTTTCTGCCTGACCCAATGCAAAAGCTGCAAGGTTCTAGGGGTTTTTCATTTTGCTCTCCCATCGTGGAAATCACTAACACAGGGGAAAATATGGTCTAGAGTCTTTGTAAGGTACACATAATCTGTGCATCATGCACAATGTATTTCTTTACCTGCTCAGATTCCATGCTGCGCTCTGCACCACAGGGTAAGGGGAAATAAAATTCCTCAGTCTTTGCCTGAGGAATCTTAGTGGAACTTCTAGCCCAAATGATACCAGCTGTCTGTCCAAAAAGAATGCAACATTGAGCAAACTTACTTGTATCCACCCCAGCTGAGATAATTCAAAAGAAAGGAATTTGTAAAGATCAGCGGCCTTTCCACCCATCAATGACAAGCAAATATGAGACACTACTTGTTTTTCAAGTAACCATAGTTACTGAAATGGGCAGTATATTGAATATATGTTCAGTTAATTCTCACGTTTTGGAAAAATTGTTATATTCTCAGTAACTTAAAAATAACACAAAATCTGTTTTCCTAGTTGATACATTCCCTTTGCAAGTTACTTGATGAATTGTGAGTTTTAAAGCACTCATTGTCATAATGAGGAAGATTACATTTATTTTGGTCATCAATTGGCTAGAAATAAAAGACACTGTATTCTTGCTTACTATTCAAATGAAATTTCATCTTCTTTGGCTTCCTACTCCATACTCTCTAATTTGCTCATAAATAGTCAGGCATACCAGACTGTCTGAGCTCTGGCCCGCTTAAAGTAAGACTGGATTATACTTCTCAAAGCTACCCTGACCTCTGTGGCTCTTTTCTGTGTGCTACTGGTCCAATCACTTATCTAGAACAGGTATTTGGAAGTTATCCCCATGTTATTGAAACTGGAGGGATCAGAAAAAACAAGAAATGGAGGAGAAAGGGAAATAGGTCCTTTGACTGACTTCTCCGCCTGTGACAACGTCATTCCTGCTGTTGTTTCTGTCCTCTAGTTTCACGTGTTGGGGGTTTGATCTCAAGTGCAGCAGTGTTTTGAGGAGGGCCCTTTCAGAAGGGATGAGGTCACAAGAGTTCTGCCTTCCTGTGTAGATTGATGCCATTGTGGAGGTAAGGGATTATCACAAGAGTCTATTGTGTTTACTGGAGTGTACCCCTTTTTTCTTTAACTGTGCTTTCTTCTCGTGCCTTCTGTCATGGCATGATGTAGTATTGGGGACCTCAGACTAAAGAATCTTGATATGGGATTTACTAGCCTGCAAAATGGCACAAATGTGACCATACAATTGCAGTGAACAGTCCCCCTGAATTTGTAATCTTTCTTGCAAAGCAGCTATAGCACCAAACTTCAACCGTGTATGTGTCCCTCTTCATGTTAGTGGTAAAAATTAGATTTTTGCCTCAGGTCTGAATGATATCTTCAGGGTGCTTAATGTCTCAACTCCTCCACAGAGGAGCCCTGGTTGCTGTTTCTAGACTGGATTGCAGTCCCTCATAGAAATGTGTTGTCATGCCCACTTCCTGACTTATTGCTTCACATGCAAAAACTATCCAGACATGGCTGCCTGCTTCAGGTAACAGCTTATGAGGATCTCTCTTTCTGTTCTGCCTTGAACACATTCACTAGCCTTTGCCTCTAATCTTTTATCTTCCTTAAGCCATTGCCTGCCTGAAATGAGATGAGTTCTAATTGTGCAGAGCCTGATTGCCTCAAGATATGGGAAACTCTAAAATTCCAATAAAAAGGATTGTTGCAAGAATGAGAAAGTGCTTTCAGAATAGCCTTTAAGTAATAACTGATGGAATTATTTTAATTTTTTGGCTGCACCAAACTGATGTTTTAACTGTTTTGACATAGTTCCTATCACTTGCCATAGTTGCTGAAGTTGGTCATGGATAGCTGGCCCTTCTACACTAGAGCTTTTATTATCATTATTTTACAGAGTATGGAAAGGCCATGCTCCAATTCTGCAGCTGTGCACGTTAGTGCCTTTCCTCTGGTCTACTCTGTTGACATTCACATCAGTAGGATAACAACAGAAATGGCAGTAATAAGAATTACCTACTCCAGTGCCCATTCTGATCTCTCCTAAGTATCATGTTTGTTTTAACTCATGTAATGTTTATACTCATCTTCCTCTGCTATCCTCTTGAGGACAAGAACTGCTGGTCTGTGATGACAGGAGACATGTTCACACTGTGGAAACATTCAGTACCAAACTGTATTTCTTAGAAGCAAAAGTTGAGGCAATGTAGAGATAATTTTTATTGTCTCAACTAGTGGTAGTACTACTGTATCTAGTGGTAAGGATAGAATGCTTCTAAATGTTGTAATAGCCATAGATTACACAGCCCCCAAAAGTCATTAGTACAAAAATCAAGAAACAGATCCTACATAACTTGAATGTTCTTGATCAGAGAGCCTGAACTCAAATTGTGCTTTTATAACACACTTGTTGTGGGTTTTAGGTAATTTGCTTAATTTATTTATACCCCAGTCTTCCTACTTTTAAAAAAAATAGTAATATTACACCACCAAGCTTGATTGACTGTACTAATGAGTTTCCCACTCCCACGTTCTTTGTACTCCCCACTAGAAAAAGGTAAATGAACTGTTTATATCTTTATCTCGGGTATTCAGAGCTTCATGTAATCATTGACTGTGTTCTCATGGTAGGCACCTGTTGTGGTTTGCAGGTTTCCTCCAAAAATCCATGTGCTATAAAATTTAATTCCAAACTCATAGTTGATGGTATTTGAAAGTGAGGTCTTAGTGAGTAATTGGGATTGGGGATTGAATGTGTCCATGAGAGTGTGGTCTCAATGCTGCCATTTGGTTACATATGCATAAATATATAACACAGTCATTTTATTATGTTTAGTGTTGGTTGCATGTATATGACTTCAGGGGTGGCTGCTTGGTACTAGATAACAAATTTGGGAACTCATCCATGGAAGAGACTATTTCTCAAGCTCACAGCATGCTTTGGTTGCCTGTAGTTCTTTGTGTTTGGATAGAAGCACATGTGTCTTAGTCAGGTTTTCTATTCCTGCACAAACATCAGGACCAAGAAGCAAGTTGGGGAGGAAAGGGTTTATTGAGCTTACACTTCCACGTTGCAGTTCATTACTAAAGGAAGTCAGGACTGGAACTCAAGCAGGTCAGGAAGCAGGAGCTGATGCAGAGGCCATGGAGGGATGTTTCTTACTGGCTTGCTTCCCCTGGCTTGCTCAGCCTGCTCTCTTATAGAACCCAAGAGCACCAGCCCAAAGGTGGTACCACCCACAAGGGGACCTCCCCACCTGATCACTAATTGAGAAAATGCCCCACAACTGGATCTCATGGAGGCACTTCCCCAACTGAAGCTCCTTTCTCTGTGATAACTCCAGCCTGTGTCAAGTTGACACACAACTAGCCAGTACACCATGAGATTTCCTTTTTCCATGTTAGCATGTCCACTGGTGTTGTACTTGTTCAGGTCTTGTTTAGGCAGCCATGATGTTAAGGCATCATGGGTAAAGCTCCCCAGTCATTTTAAAAGATACAGTCTCACAGTAGATTTGCTGTTCCTCTGGCTCTCACAGTCTTTCCACTCCCTCTTCAGTGATATTCCCTGTGACTTACCCCTCATCAGTGAAACTTCTCTTTGAAAAAGATAGAGAGTATTAAAGAAAACCATAACTGGTCAAAATGCAGGTAAAACCTGATTGTGAAGTGGCCAGCCCCAACTGATATTTCTACAATACAACTCCTACATATATTCCTTATAAATTAGTAAGTCTTGGGTATTCTGTTGTTGCAAAAATGAAAAAAAAACAAACATAAAAATGGATGAAAACAAAGTCCAAATTAGAATGTGTCTTAAATAGATGATTGTGACTCAGACACTCTGGACATCTTTTATACTTGCACCTCCCCACTTCCCAGTGCCTTTTATGAGGGCAGATGGAAGTATGAGCTTATAGAACTTCAAGATTATGGTGATGAGGACTGCCTTCATTGCTCCTGTCAGTGTCTATTAAAATAACCTACTGCATTTGTCTGGGGAGCAGGGGAGTTTGTTTGGGAGTAATTCTAGTTCAGGAAAAGTTTGCAAAACTTTGTGCCCAAGAAGCACAACTATATATCTAGATAACAGAGTGTGAACCAGAATGCAATACCGGATAGTTTGGCATGGGCAACGAGGAAGAGTCCAGTTGAAGACAAAACAGTTGTCCTGAGAGGACATTTCATACACGGTTAGAAATGTCTGGGAAAACACGAGGAGAAAGGACTCTGGCATGGGAGCAAACAGGAGAGTCTCACTAGGACCCACTAAAAACTCTTTGGAAGTATATTTTTAAGCAAGAGTCTTTGAATTCTGATTTATAATGTGACCATGCTAATATGTACTGGTCTAAAACTATGAATGGCACTGAAAGTTTCATAAAAACTTTGATTCCTCCTGATGCTAATAAATATGACTGCTTGTCATACTTTTCATTCAACCCTTCAATTTCAGAAGGTTCACCCCTGGTGTGCATTCTGCTAAAATCAATATAGTTGCAGAGAAGGCTGAAAGTCTGGGAGAAAGGTCTCATCATATCACTTAGTAAATGCTTCTCTATCAGATGAGGCAGCATTCAGAGTAATCAGAACACATTAAGTTTCAACGACATGCTGGGTTTTAGACCACAAGTACTATATCCACATTGAAGTAGTTTAAATATAAATGGATTGCACAGAAATGCCAGGCAAAGCATTATAGCCAGTTAGAAGATCATGGTCCAAATGTTTGAATGGCAGCCCAGAGTTAAGTCTGGAAAAGGTGGGAGAGAGGTTCCCCAAAGAAATTCATGTGATACAGAGACACAGCTTAGAATTCTAACCACTTGAAATTCATTTACTCACTATCTTGCCTACCTATGGGTAGACCTGGACTCTGGACTTGGTAAAGAAAGTACTACAAAACAACAGGACAAGCTGGCAAAGAAAGTTAGTGTCTCAGTTTTTCTATTCCTGCTGAGCAGTCCACCCTTGACAGCTTAGGAGCTGAGCACCACCTCTTGCTGTAACTCATTTTATTTTTTTAGATTACTAGGGTTGACTTGACTCAGCCAGATGGTTTTTCTGTATCCCACTTGGAGTCTTTTGAATGGTGAATGATGGTGGCTTGATCCAGGTCACCCTTGATGTCTCTCCACTCATTAATTAGAAGTCAGACTCCATCGAAGGCCATCTTTGGAGATAGTCAAATTAATACCAGTGATAGAAGATAGGGAACTAGAACTTTAGACAAATGGATAAGGATAACTAATTTTAAGATTTACATACTCCCAAAATTCAGAAGGGCATACTCACACAATAATATTTCTTATGTTTTGCTTTTTACTTCCTGAAAGACATATTAAGTAACAAAGATTGGATACAGGCAGCATCAAGTTGCTCATTGTAAAAACGTGTTTCATATAAGAATTGTCTGTTATATGAAATGTGGAAACACCACTAAATTTGGAAGGCAAAAGACTGAAGATTAAGGAGTTTAAAAAAAACCTTAAAGGGCCATGGAGTGAAAGAACATGAATTGTCTCAGGCAGTATGTTCAATTCACAGGATGCTAATGGCCCATTGCTAGAACTCTATGGGGTTCTTCTTTGGTACACTGGCAACCGGGAAGAGAAATAGAAACCAGGAGTTAGGTCCTCAGAAAGAAATGCATTATGAGTATCACGGGCATATTCCAAATTCTGTTCTTTATGGAAGATGATGTAGAGATAGCTTAAAAACCTTGGAAGTATCTCCCTTCAGCATCCTGAATCTACCAGCTGACCTCAATGAAGCACTGTTTCCTCTGTCCAGAAAACTACTACCTCAAAAACTCTGCACATAAAAGAAGGGTCACATGCTAACTTACTGTATTACATATAATTTTCTCTGACATTCCTATACTGACAAATTACCAAAAAAAAATTAGATGCACTTCCTTATGTAACTAATGTATGGTAATAGTATAAAATTAGAAAATATAGAAAGTAGAAAAAGTTAAAATTATCTTAATCCCTGTCTGAAAAGTAATTGTCAACAGTGCAAGACAGATTCTAGGGCTCTTTTTTTTTTAATTACACATTTACAAAATTGTTTTAAGTATGCATATGACAGTATTTCATATTTGGGATTAGTTAAGTAATTTAGGAAATACCAAAGCAAAATTAAAATGTATATCTTTCATTCAAACATTATACTCTCAAAATGCCAACATAAAACTTTGAAGTGATTCTGGATCTGTCTAAGTGAGGGTCTTGTATATCTTCACAAGTTGTACACTCTTCAAGTTAGTCTTGTTTATAATGTCAAGCTTAAACAGTTTATAGCACAGTCCTTTCTTCTTCTTTTCCTTCTCTTAGTCTCAAGGACTACCAGAATGTTGAGAGCTGCAGACATGGCTAAAGCCAATCCAAAGGGAGGTGCTCTTGGTATAGTAGGGAATTTGTTTTCAGAAACTTCCTACTTTTTTATTGAATATATTCTTCATTTACATTTCAAAGGTTATACCCTTTTCTCAGTTTCCCCCCTCCCCCAAAACCCCCAACCCATCCTTCCACCCTGCCTCCAAGAATATGCCCCTCCACCCAACCCACTTCCACCTACCCTCCCCCTCAGTTTCCCTACACTGGGGCATCTACTGAGCCTTCATAGGACCAAGGACCTCTCCTCCCACTGATGCCTGACAAGGCATTTCTCTGCCACTCTTTTGGCTGGCCATGTGTATCTGTTAGTAGATGGCTTAGTCCCTGGGAGCCCTGGGGTGTCTGGTTGGCCGACACTGTCCTTTTTCCTATGGGGCTGCAAACCCCTTCAACTCCTCCAGTCTGCCCTCCAACTCCTCCATTGGGGACCCCACGCTCAGACCAATGATTGGCTGCTAGCATCTGTCTCTGTATCTGTAAGGATCTGGCAAGGCCCCTCAAGAGACAACCATAACAGGCTCCTTTTGGTGCACACTTCTTCTCATCTATAGCAGTGTCAGGGTTTGGTGACTGTTTATAGGATGAATCCCCAGGTAGGACGGTCTCTGGGTGGCCTTTCCTTCAGCCTCTTCTCCACACTTTGTCTCCACAATTGCTCCTGTGAGTATTTTGTTCCCTTTCTCAGAGGAGCCAAAGCACCCCCACTTTGTTCTTCCTTCTTCTTGAGCTTTCTGTGGTCTGTGACTTGTAACTTACCTATTTTGAACTTTTGGGGTAATATCCACTTATCAGTGAGTGCATACCATGTGTGTTCTTTGTGATTTGGTCACTTCACTCTGAATGACACTTTCTAGTTCCATCTATTTGCCTAAGAATTTCATGAATAGTACTCCATTGTGTATATATATACCACAATTTCTGTATCCATTCCTCTGTTGAAAGACATCTGGGTTCTTTCCAATTTATGGCTATTATAAATAAGGCTGCTATGAACATAGTGGAGCATGTGTCCTTATTATATGTTGAAGCATCTTCTGGGTATATGCCCAGGAGTGGTATAGCTAGGTCCTCAGGTAGTGCTATGTCCAGTTTTCTGAGGAATCTCCAAAATGATTTCTAGAGTGAATTTATCAGCTTGTAATTCCACCAACAATGGAGAAGTGTTCCTCTTTCTCCACATCCTTGCTAGCACCTGCTATCTCCTGAGTTTTTCATCTTAGCCATTCTGACTCGTGGGAGGTGAAATCCCAGGGTTGTTTTTATTTACATTTCCTTAATAACTAAGGATGCTGAACATTTCTTTAGGTGCTACAGAGCCATTTGAGTTTCCTCAGTTGAAAATTCCCTGTTTAGCTCTGTACCCCATTTTTAATAAGGTTATTTGACTCTCTGGAGTCTAACTTCTTGAGTTCTTTGTATACCTTGGATATTAGCCCTTTATCGGACTTAGGATTGGTAAAGATCTTTTCCAAATCTGTTGGTTGCCATTTTGTCCTATTGACGGTGTCCTTTGCCTTACAGAAGCTTTGAAGTTTTATGAGGTCCCACTTGTTGATTCTTGTTCTTAGAGCATAAGCCATTGGTGTTTTATTCAGGAAATTTCCCCCTGTGCCCATGTGTTCAAGGTTCTTCCCCACTTTCTCCTCTATAAGCTTCAGTGTATCTGGTTTTAATTCAGCATCCCTTCATGATAAAAGTCTTGGAGAGATCAGGAATTCAAGGCTCATACCTAAACATAGTGAAAGCAATATACTGCAAACTGGTAGCCAACATCAAATTAAATAGAGAGAAACTTGAAGCAATCCCACTAAAATCGGGGACCAGACAAGGCTGTCCACTCTCTCCCTATCTCTTCAATATAGTACTCAAAATCCTAGCCAGAGAAATTAGTTAACAAAAGGAGGTCAAAGGTATCCAATTTGGAAAGGAAGAAGTCAAAATATCACTATTTGCAGATTATTTGATCATATACTTAAGTGACCCCAACAATTTCACCAGAGAACTCCTAAAACTGATAAAACAACTTCAGCAAAGTTAACTCAAATCAGTAGCCTTCCTCTACACAAAGGATAAACAAGCTGAGAAAGAAATTAGGGAAATGACACACTTCACAATAGTCACAAATAATATTACATACCTTGGTGTGACTTTAACCAAGCAAGTGAAAGATCTGTATGACAAGAACTTCAAACCTCTGAAGAAAGAAATCAAAGATCTCAGAAGATGGAAAGATCTCCCATGCTCATGGATTGGCAGGATTAATATAGTAAAGATGGCCATCTTGCCGAAAGCAATGTACAGATTCAGTGCAATCCCCATCAAAATTCCAAATCAATTGTTCATAGATCTAGAAAGAGCAATCTTCAAATTCATTTAGAATAACAAAAAGTCCAGGATAGTGGAAACTAATCTCCACAACAAAAGATCTTCTGGAGGAATCACCATCCCTGACCTCAAGCTCTACTGCACAGCAATAGTGATAAAACCTGTATGGTATTGGTACAGAGACAGGCAGGAAGATCAATGGAATAGAATTGAAGACCCATAAATGAGCCCACACACCTATGGTCACTTGATATTTGACAAAGGAGTTCAAACTATCCAGTGGAAAAAAGATAGGATTTTTAACAAATGGTGCTGGTTCAACTGGAGGTCAGCATGCAGAAAAATGCAAATCGACCCATTCTTATCTCCTTGTACAAAGCTCAATTCCAAGTAGATCAAGGACCTCAACTTCCTACTTTTTACTTCAATGTCTGCTGCTTCCATCCAGCATCACTTTTGAACAATCCAGGACTGTCTATGGTTCACAGGGGGCTGGGTTGCCACCCATAGCATATTGGTAACTGGCCCAGAAGATGAGTATCAAACCATACAATGTTATTCTTGTATGTAGAAATATGAATTTGTCCTGCTGGATTTCTTTGGGACACATGACTCTCCTACTTTCCAGTTTCCACCTTTTAGAAATGTCATTCTGTGCCAACCTCACATCAATATATATTTCATATATACATATACATATCTATAATGATCCATAATCTATATCTATTCATGTCTCTATCCATCTTTCTTTCTATACATATATTCCCTGGGGACATATTTACTATATATACTTACATGTCTCTTTACACATATATATTTATTAATATATTTCATATATACATATATATAATGACCAATAATCTGTATCCATTCATGTCTCTATCTATCCATCTTTCTTTCTATACATATACATACATTCCCTGGGTAGTACATATTTACTATATTTATTTACATCTCTCTCTCTCTCTCTCTATGTGTATATATATATATATATATATATATATATATATATATATATATACTCATTCTCTGGGTACATAGGAGTTGAGATTTACTTCCATATAGGGTATGTCCAGAGATGCAAACACCTGATCAAGATAATTCCAGAGGTTAAATTTTGGACTTTTAGAATATTGTATTATTTATTTTGGTATAGAGTCTTGTTATATAGCCCAAGATGCCCCGGAACTCATTATAAAATTCAGGCTACTGATTTGTTTCTGCCTTCCCACTGCCTGTTGGGATTATGGGCATGGGCCACCACACTCACCTATGACTTGATTATGTTTAGATGAAAATTTGGATTTAGAATTAATTCAATAGGTTGTAAATTCTAAGGATTTGAGATAGAGGAAAATATATTTTTCACATGGGTAGGATGTGTATTTGGATAAGGCCATAAATATTCTGTGTTGGATAGGAGAATGATATATTCCATGTTACTGTCTCTGTGTCTAAATTACTCACATGTGACAAGGATGTCATTCTTTGGATTAAGACAGCAGGAGCCTATTTAAACTTGTTTATATTTACAAAACTCCAGTTTCATATAAGGGCACATTCACAGGCACCGTAGGTTACCATATATTTTTTATTTTTAATTAAATATTAAGCCATGGTGCTTGTGAATGTGAAGTTATATAAAAATGTAGACACAGAGACACACACAGAGATATCATCTATGGGATGACATAAGTAGAGACTGAAGGGATATAACCATAACCAAAACCCACAGAACTGCTGGTCTTTGTTAGCAACCTTTAGTATATGAAATACAATGTCCACCAAACATTCGTGAAGGAACAGACTCTGCCAACACTTTGATTTCAGAATCCCAGCTGTTGTGACTTCACTGTGAAATGCCCTCCATAGTCACATGTGACTAAATACTTGGTTCCTAGTCAGTGGTTCCTAGTCCTTGTTTTAGAAGCTTTGAGGGTAGAGATTCACTAAAGGAAATGTGTCACATAGGGGTGAGTCTTTGGAATTCTATTCCACTCTTGTATGAGTCTTCTTCCTGACCATAGAGTCCATATGACCTGTCTAACATTCTTTTTCTTTTCTTTTCTTTTTTATTAGATATTTGCCTTATTTGCATTTCAAATGGTATCCCCTTTCCGCGTTACCCCCCCCAAACCCCCTATCCCATGCTCCCTGTCCCTCTTCATCCTCCGCCCCCAAATTTCCTGACTTGCATTCCCCTATTCTGGGGAATCGAGCCTTCACAGAACCAATGGCCTTTCTTCTCATTGATATCTGAAATGGTCTTCTTCTGCTATATATGTAGCTGGAGCCATGGGTCCCTCCATGTGTACTCTTTGGTTAGTAGTTTAGTCCCTGGGAGTTCTGAAGTATTGCTTGGTATATATTATTGTTCCTTCTTCAGGACTAAAAACCTCTTCAGCTCCTTGGGTCCTCTCTCTAGCTGTTCCATTGAGGATCCTATGCTCATTCTATTGGTTGGCTGTGAGCCATGGGTGTTTTGATCCACTTTCCAATAAGGATCAAAGTATCCACACTTTGGTCTTCCTTCATCTTGTGGTCTGTGAGTTGTTTCTTGGGTATTCTGAGCTTTTGGGCTAATATCTACTAATCAGCTAATGCATACCATGTGTGTTCTTTTGTGATTGGGTTAGCTCACTCAGGATGATATTTTCTAGCTCTATCCATTTGCCTAAGAATTTCATTAATTCATTGTTTTTAATAGCTGAGTAGTATTTCATTGTGTGAATATACCACATTTTCTGTGTCCATTCCTCCATTGAGGGACATCTGGGTTCTTTTCAGTTTCTGGCTATTATAAATAAGGCTGCTATGAACATAGTGGAGCATGTGCCCTTATTACATGTTGGAGCATCTTCTGGGTATATGCCCAGGAGTGGTATAGCTGAGTCCTCAGGTAGTGCTATGTCCAATTTTCTGAGGAACTTCCAGACTGATTTCCAGAGTGGTTTTACCAGCTTGCAATGCCACCATCAGTGGAGGAGTGTTCCTTTTTTCCACATCCCCTCCAGCACTTGCTATCGCCTGAGTTTTTGATCTTGACCATTCTGCCAGTCTTACATTCTTGTCACTGTGCTTTCTCTACCAAGGTGAAGCACCGGGCAAAATGAACCCTTCTTTCCTTCAATTGCTTTTGTCTGGAATTCTGTCAAAGCAACAAGGAAAGCAATTGATAAGCTAGTCTTCACAATAGGACAAAAATTGCTGTGGAAGGCATTAGCAGATATAGACATTAATTATGATCATTTGAAAAGGTTCAAGTCATTAAACACTGAAGAGGGACTTAGGGGACAAGAATGCCATTAGAGACAGAAAGGAGAGGGCTTTTGTCTTAGCCCAGGGAAGAGGTGATAGTGACTGAGGACTAGGATTATAGTGACAGAACTAATAAGTTGATGAATTAAAATGTGCTTTGAAGATAGGGCGGTCAGGACTGGATGGGAGACTGGAGCAGGAGGACCATGAAGACTCTAGGATGCTCTGAATGCTGTTAGCAGAGCCATCGGTGGATGCTGGCTATTGTATCCTGAGTAGGGAGACTCAGAAATAAGCACATCTGAGAAGTTGCATTGCTCCCAGGATTGAATTAATCAGATTTCCCATGGAAATTCTGAATTGTTGCTGACTCTTTCAAGTCCAGTGTCTCAGGATACTTCAGAGGATGAGTACCAAAGACTTGCAAGAAATCCCCAGGAGAGTTCATCCCATAAAACAGTCTGCCTGGAGGTGAAGACTTAAGGGAGCCAGAAATAAGCTACGACATCCTTAATTCTGACATTCAGTCTATACATAAGTCACCAGCTTATTGCTTTGTTTAAGTTGGAGCGCCATTTGCCTCTAAAAGAAGTCTGGGTACAATAGAAAACATAAATCATAACGTATCAGCGTGTACGTCATAACAAGGAGCTTTCTACATTGATACAGTTTTTGATAGCAATGTTTATAATTTATTTCCTTGTTTCCAAGGAGACAGTAAGGCTTAGAGGTCAGTAAAAAAAGAGTTAAAATATAAAATATTCTTAACCAATGACTTAAAAAAAAAACCCTGCTCTCTTTTTTTTCCATTAAAAAAACGAGGCTATGGTGAGCTGCTTCTGAGCTCTTTCCCTTTAGCCAGCTCTCCCCTCAGGTCAATATAGCTGTCACACCTCATGGGGTGGCAAGGAGGAACTGGATGTCACAGGCAACTGCCACTCTTGAAGGCTAACTCACCCATCTGCCACAGTCTCCAAGGCATCAGTATCAAGGCTTTTCTACTGACAGCTAGCTTGTGCCTCAGAGCCTGTATCCTTCGAGGTGTGTCCTCGGGACTCAGCACAGGAAGCGCAGCCTGGTGCTCATTTCTGAGGCTCTGCGGGAAGGAAAGAGCAAGACCAAGGTGGGAGCACTGTTAGCTTAGCCTTATTAATAAAATAGGGTCGATGATTTATTCATAGCTGGGACAATGCGTCTCTGCTCCGGAGGACAGCACAGGACTGTTACATTAGAGATGAACAGATGCTGTGGAAGAGATGTGAGCCTTTGGAGAAACGGTCTCGGGCTGATTCTGTAAGGCAGTGCTCAGATTTATCTGACCAAGTCAGAGCTCACAGCAATTATTTGTATACCGTGGATGTGGTGGGATAAACGCTGGCAGCGGAGGTCCCTGCAAGGACACCCCTTGCTTTTCTAGTTCTCATCTAATGAGTGTTTGTTCTCCTCCTTGCTTTATCCTCTCCTCCCCAGTACCTGGAAGATGCCCGAGTTTGTAATTCAAGATGTGTTATCTGGGGAATATCAGTATAATACACATCTGAACGTGATCCCCATCAAAGCGAGATCACCGGAGGAAGCAGAAGACAGACACTGCACCGAGGCTTTCTGGCGCTCAGCTGAGCATACAATATTTTCAAAGATTGAATCCTTTAAAATCATATATCTTCCTTACCAAATGAACTGTAGAAATTTTTATATAGGGTTAGAAAATAGGTTTAGTACACTGCAGAATCCTGATAAATAACAGGAAGGGATAGACTTATTTTTTTTTTCATGTCAATTGCTGGCTTTCTTAGGGCCAGGTGTCTGTCCCTGGGTTTGTTCAATGGTTACTTGGTTGATGTGGCTCAGAGGGCAAGAGGAACCAGGACTTGACAATCTTCAGAAGAACAAAGGCAAGCGCCACTCACTTCCCAGCAAACCAAAAGTAGCCATTTTTGCAATAAACAACAACAAGAAAAATCAGATTTATTTACTACTGTGTTGCTGGGTTTCTCTCTATTGGCTTCATCTGAGCTTTCCTGGCCTCCCCGAAGACTCCAGGAGAATTAGATCAGATGTCAGAGAAGAGAGTCAGATCCCCTCCCCCTTCTGTGCCAGACTAGAAGGGAGAATTCAAGGCCACAGGAGGCACTGAAGAAAAATCTCATTGTTGGTGTATATGCTTCCACACAGCGTGGCTTCTGCAGAGCCTCCCTCCCCTCTGCTCAGCTTCCCGAGAAGAGATCAAATGTTTCAAAGCATTTCCACCTTTACTAATTTTTAATGCCTCCGCCAGACTGAAACTTGCCCACTGGAAAGAAAATAACCTCTGCTTGTTGAAACAGCCCAAAATAAAAATGATCCTTTAACAGGAACACATTTAGCTTCCTCCCTGACTGCCAGTAGGAGCCCAGGAGTAGAGCTTTCGCCCAATATATTAAGCATTAAAAATGTCTCCGGGAGATGATTGCACTGGAAATCAGAATACATTTGAACATAATTCCCCAAATTCGGAGTCTCCTCCTGACAGAATGAGGAGGCTCTCACTGTGGTGTGGTCCCTTCCCAGCCACACCCTTTCTCATTCCTTTGGTTTTTCTCCCAGTCATCCAGAGCCTAAGCCACCCACCAGGATCTACATGGGAACCAGGAATGTAACCTAGCATTTGGTTTTCCCAGGCCATCAGGAGATAACACGGCCTATCAGCCAGAAAATAAAGCTTCCCGACTGCAGTTGCAGAAATTACAACTAATTATATGCTCCATGCTCCCTGCAAAAGATATATATTTTAAGCTGCCGCGCTGACTTTCTCCCTTGGCTGTATTTAAAGGTTAGTTTCTGACCTGCTTCCCAGTTTAATGGAATAGTTTAAATATTACAAATCGTTACTTGATTCTAATGAATTATATCTCCCCTGGCAACTCACAAAATCCTTATCGTGCCAGAGGAAATCGTTCGAAGAAGCAGGGGGAGTCTCCATGATCATAAACAGAAAAGCACGCCATAGGGGTGCTGGATTCAGGACAGGGCTTCTTGGGTGGTAGAAAGCTCCTGGCCCTCGCGCTCACTCACCAGAGCACCTGAGGCATGCTGCTGAGCAGCGTGAACTCCCACTCCCCTGTCTCCCACGATTGTTCACTCAGCTTAATTGTCAGCTCCCGCTAAGAACCTGTAACATCTCATTTTGTCAGAGATCGTGGAAGTGTTGAGCTTTGCATAGGGCCAGTTTGAGTAACGGAATGTGTGTGGTTTCCCTCCTTAATGCACAGATACGAGAACAGGCCAAACCTGTCTCTGCACATAGAGGCATTTTGTTGTTCCTTTCCTAAGCCTCCTAAACTGAAGACCATAACGTCTGAAGTTGCAGAGGATACACAGAAAAGAAGAGGAGATTTCTCCCAACTTGGGAGCTACAGGGAAGAAATTTAAATCTTGATTATAGAAAAGCAAAGGTCAGCAAGGCATGGGGAGCGCCATCAGCTTAGACAACTGCATTGTGGATTTCTAAGCCTAGCTGTTCATCTCTGAAACGTGTATCTGGAAAGCCAAAAGCCCAGTCACAGGTATAGATATCTTTTCTAGCTCGCTCCATGTCCTGATTTCCGCTTCAGTGGCAAACATATTTAACAACATGGTGGATAACCATGTTAGCAACGCTTCCATCATTATAACAAACTCCAGAGGTGTTTAACTTAATAAAGAGAAAAGGATCCTTTGGTTCAAAATTTTGGAAATTTTGGTCTCTGCTGCATTGGGCCTGTGGTGGCACATAATAGTGGGATTTATGGCAGGTCTAAAACAGTGACCCTTCCTGAACAAGACAGGAAAGAAGAGATCTAAGTCCCTTAATTTCTTTGCAGATCAAGCCTCAAATGCATTGAAGTTCTTCCAGAAGTCTCCACTTCCTAAGGCCTTTTCCTCTTGTCATGAGCACAAAGTGGAGATGTCTCTTTTTACAGTATAGCTTTGGGGATGGACATTTAAAATCTAGAGTAGGGAATCAACCATGTGTGACACTTCATGTGGAATCAAATTCCCTCACAAAATATCTGACCCATAAACAGTAGAACCCTTGTAGTTGTTAATCAGTAGGATAGGAATCAGATAAACTTTGTAAAAGATGTAAGCTGGTTAATGGTTAAAGAGAGTCAGCCCCTGACTATTTATCCAATATCGATATGTACAGACACCAAATACACACACATACACACACACACACACACACACACAGTAAATGTACTCATCAGATTGTATTTATATATTTATATGTATATATTCATGAACAATAATTTAAGAAAAAGAGAAATAAAAACAGAAAGGAAAACAATGGGACTAATACATGAAATTTGAGAAAGGCTTAGAAGTAGAAAAGGGGGAAGAGGGCATATGAAGAGAGGATTGAAGGTGACCAAAGTATATTATATATCCGTGTTAATAATGTCATAATATTACCCATTACTCTGTTCAAGTAATAAATGCTAATGAAAGACATAAATGAAAAAATGTTTTGAAGATATAAGCTGGTTAAATGACTCAGAGTTCTCGCTTCCAGCACAACCTAACTAAAAGTTGCTGTGCTGCCGTGGGCAGGTGCTCCCACCTAAGAAATACTTATTTCCTTCTGAGGACGTTCCGAACTAAGCTCAAAGATAGAGATAACTTACTGTAGGAAACATAACATTTTTCTGATTGTTTGCTAAAATGATTATTAAATAAGGGCATTGTGGAGAGACTGAGAAAGAGAGACAGAGACAGAGATGGAAAACCTTCCAGATCTGGAAAAAAAATGATCAAAACGAAGCTGTAGTAGGAATGAACACAAAGCCAAATTCCTCTGCTTACTTTTCCAGGACTAGAAACAAAAGTCCGTTTTGCTCTAGACAGGGACTTGTTGCTGGGTGTTTTAGAATCTTCCAGGATACCAGAGAAACTGAACTTTAACTTAGTATCTCTGTCAGCCAGATGGTTTATCACGGACAGCAGAAACAGCAAGAGAAAGGAAAAAAAGGATGGGAAAGGACTCTGGGGTGAGCCGGGGGAGAGGACAGGATGGGAAAATCCAGCCTCACCAAATATTTATTCCAGCTTCTATAAACCTCAATTAGCGATCTGAGAAAGCTGGGTCTCAGCCACCGAGGAGACGCATGCAGAAATGCCACTTGGAAGTTGTTGGTGTCACTTATGCTGCTGCATTGTTGATTAATGTAATTGAAGTATATATTACAGAAAAGGAAATGTGACTTC
This sequence comes from Apodemus sylvaticus, assembly GCF_947179515.1. Classification (NCBI taxonomy): domain Eukaryota; kingdom Metazoa; phylum Chordata; class Mammalia; order Rodentia; family Muridae; genus Apodemus; species Apodemus sylvaticus. The sequence goes on from NC_067473.1 coordinate 23,139,140, forward strand.
TTCAGGGACCCATTAATTTCCTAGGCACAAAGTGTTTGAAGGTTCAAAGGCTTTGTCGCAGCTTATTTTAAATTTAAAATTCCCACTGCCAGGGGATTGATTACCATTCTTACATTAGCTTTGTCAAACACAAAGTTGATCTTAGTTTTTTCCAAGTTTTGTGAGACTTAATTGTTTTTTTCAGGGCTCTTTCTCTCTGTCCCACCCCATCCCCACCCCTCTTTAAGGGAGGGGTGCCTTACTAGTTCTCTCAAGGGCAGGCTCGCTTTCACCTTACAAGAATAGCAAGATAAAAATGCTTAGACCCTTAGCAAGCAATCCCCACTAGCCCATCTTTAGGGTCTTGAAAGTCATTTCTGTGTGTCTGGTATTACACCTCCCCATGCAAACGTGCTCCGTATTAATCTGTGCACCGTTTCCCTTTGATTTCCAAGCACCAGTGTATTTAAGGGTCTTTGTGCATGTGAGGTTTTGTCCTCACCTCTCCACCCCAGAGGACTGCATGGAGTTCTTTTTATAGCTCCCTCCCCATCCGCCTCTGATCTCTGTTTAAGGCGCTGTTGTAAACAACACCCTCCACAAGTCCATCAAGATGTCCCAAGCACCAGGCTGTATTTGTTCTGTCCTGATAATGAACTCAGTCCTTCAAGAAGCCAGACAGCATCATTTCTGGCTCCTTGGGAAGCTAGTCAAGAAGAACTGCCATTTCACAAAAGACTGAGAGTAGCAAGCCTTTAAGAAACTGGGCTAAAATGGCTCTGCCATCGACCTAACGAAAGCATGGTGGTCTGAAGCCTTGCCCTAGGAGATCAATGAGATTGCTGATGCTAAGGGCAGGTAGCTCAACAGAAATGCTCTCTCTCTCTCTCTCTCTCTCTCTCTCTCTCTCTTGATGAGAAGATATTTTCTCATTTCTTGCTTGCCTCTCACTTTTTGCTTTGCCTGAATGCATTTGCATGGGTGTACACATGTGTGGATGCCCAAGGTTGACCTAGATGCATTTGCATGCATGTGTACACGTCAGCAGGCCCAACCTTGACATTAGGCACCATTTACATCCAACGCAGCCTTGATCCTGGAGGCAGGGTCTCTCTCTGATCCTAGAGTCCCATCCCTTTTTCAGCTAGTCTGGCTAGTCAGTTTGCCTCAAGGAGTCACTGTCTCTGCCTTCCGTGTTGAGATCACAGGTAGGCTTACTTGTCTACCTTTCTGCGAGTGCTGGGGATTCAAACTCTGATATGCAAAGTTGACCAGTGCCTTCTGCACGGAACCATGTCCCTGACCTGAACTTTCCAATAGATGGGCTCTCTACGAGGCAATGAGTGAGGATGATGTGGACCAGAAAAAGAAGAGAGGACGTGAACTGTAAACATCAACCCTCAAGCTACAGCTTTATTCATGACAGAAAACATCCCCAGGGTCTGGTTGGTAGACAATGTGGAGAATCACTTAAGGAAGCAGAGCTTTGCTGCCTATGTCATCAAGCTAAAAGCCCTACCCCGGGTATCAATCATACTCTGGTTTGGTGAGCACCAGGAAGGCTCTGCCTTGAAGAATTCAAAGGTGCTGATTTATTTATCTGTGTTTTATTTTAAACTTTGCAAGCTAATTTCCTTCTATCCAAACAACGTGGGGTATTTAAATCCCTAGCATATTTAGTAGCAACTGAGTAAATTCATGTTATTTAATTTAAAACAAAAAACAAAACAAAACAAAAAACCCAAAAAAATAATGTCCTGGGCATACAGAATCCAAGGCTATGGGAGATACACTTTTTTCATTTTATAAATAAAGTAGCTGAGGCATTAAGAGGTCAGGTAAACTCACCTTTGGTTGCAAAACTATTGAGTAGGGGCAAATGTTTCAAAGTTAGACCAGTGTGACTCAGAAATGTTTGGTAGTAATAGTGTTTAAACTACGGAATTAAGATAGAAAGCCATGTGATACTAGATGTTTAGCCTGCTTGTCCTGACATAATAAAGCACCTAAGACAGGATGCCCAAGTGACGGAACTTCACATTCTCGAAGCTCTACAGAAGCTGTGAGAGCAAGCTCAAGGCACTGCCCGTGTGGCAGCTAATGAAGTCTCCCTTCCTGGCTTTGCTGTGTTGGAGCTCTGAACTCGCATGGTCATTTCTATGAAAATTCTTGGTGTCTTCATTTTATGATAACACGAGTCAGCTGGGGTAAGGGTCTACCCCAGTAAGCATGCTTTAAGATGCTTTCCTCTGTGAAGGCCCGATTGCTTGCCTGCCTCCCTCTCTTCCTCCCTCCCTCCCTCCCTCCCCCCTCCCTCCCTCCCTCTCTTCCTCCCTCCCTCCCTCCCTCCCTTCCTCCCTCCCTCCCTCCCTCCCTTCCTCCCTCCCTCCCTCCCTCCCTCCCTCCCTTCCTCCCTCCCTCCCTCCCTTCCTCCCTCTCTCCCTCCCTCCCTCCCTTCCTCCCTCCCTCCCTCCCTTCCTTCCTCCCTCCCTCTCTCCTTCCTTCCTCTTTATTTGTTTCTTTCTTCTTTCCTTTCTCTTTCTTTCTTTCTTTCTTTCTTTCTTTCTTTCTTTCTTTCTTTCTTTCTTCCTTCCTTCCTTCCTTCCTTCCTTCCTTCCTTCTGCTTTCTTTCTTTCTTTCTTTCCTTTTTCTCTTTCTTCTTGAGATAGAGTTTCTCGATGTGGCTCTGGCTGTCTGGGAATTCGGTCTATAGACCAAATGATCAACTCAGAGATCCATCTGCCTTTGGCTCTCAGGCTAGCATTAAAGGTGTAGAAGGATTTCTACATCTGTTTTCAAATACAGTTTGGTTTTTTTAAGTCTGGTATCAGATATTCAACATGAGATCGGGAGAAGAGCACAAAATGTTGACCATATCATGAAGAACTTCTTTCAAACATGTACTATTTTGTTTGAGGTTTACCTAGGTATATCTGACAAGTAAAAACAGTATATATTTATAAAACAAAGTTTCATTGCACTGGGGGATGTGCACTATACAGTGAAATAATTCCCATAATCAAGTTGATAAAACATCTGTCAGCTCAAATAGCTGCTTCTGTGTGCATGGAGAAAATATGTTCAGTCTAACCTCTTGGCAAGTTTAAATATACAATACAAGATTATTAACTACAGTCACTGCCTTTACATTGGCTCCAAAGACTTTATTTAGTGTATGGCTGAAAATTTAAGCTTTCACAGATATCCAAATATTTCTCTTGGTCCCCAGTATTGACTGTTTTCTGCTTCTGTGAATTATGCTTTTCCATGTGTGTGTTTGTTTGTGTGTGTAATTCAAATATATATATATATTTGAATTGAGATGGTATATTACTGGTCTGCTTAGCACAATGTCTTCCAAGTTCATCCATGCTGTTACAAGTGACAGAATTTCCTTTGTGGATGCAGATATGTGACATATATGTGTGCATATGTATGTAGGGGGGATGTGCACATGCCTATAGCAACACATATGGCTAGAGATTGATAGTCTAGCTCTTTCTTGATTGCTCTGCTCTTTAACTCTTGAGACAGGACCTGGAACTGACCCATTGGCTAGACTGGTTGTCAGGGAGTTCTCAGAATTCTCCTGTCAGCCCCCAGGACTAGGTTTCCAGACAGTTTCTATGTTGCCCAGCATTTCCATGGAGGCTAAGAATGCAAACTCAGATACTCATGCTGGTGCAGCACACACGTTACCAAGGGAGCCATCATTTTTATAGCTAAAATAAATAAATGTACATAATATAATAACATACATCACAGAATATTCATATATGAATATATAATAATTAACTATATAATATGTGGTATATATAATATACAAATATACATTCTATCTGACTATATTGAATATAACATGTATGGATATTTATTCATGTATATAACAATATGCAACAATCATGGGAGATACTATTTTTCTTTTGGATATATATTAAGAAGTAAAATGTCTGGGTTATATGATTCTACTTTTAGTTTTTGAAAAATACCCTTTATTGTTTCCCATACTAACTATAGAAAAATGCATTCCTATCAGCAGTGTAAAGTCTTGCTTTCTTTTACACAAGTAAGGGTACTTGAATAACTTAACTTTAGTGTTTATTTATCTTAAGATTTGACAGATAGAATGGACCTCCAGATCCTTGTTATGATTTGTATGCATGCAGCCATAGAAACAATGTCATAGCCTGAGGGAAAGTTCCAGATTAGCAGAAGAGGGTAGAGTCATTTTTCTGTCCCACAAGTCAATGGAGACACAGAATGATGGAAGAGGCTTTGCCATCTCCAACCAGGAGCTTTGGAGCTGCCTGGGACTGCCAACAAATGAGTCAGAAGAAAAGAGAGTGAGGCAGGCACACGGAGTCTTCTGTGGGCCAGGTCTGGGGGACATAAGGTTTACTTTTGTCTCGTTTTGATGGACACTCGAAGGTAGATGAGCCATGTGAATGCTGTGGTTTGAGTCTGCCGCCCTGCACTCAAGTGTTAAAGACTTAGTTGAAAACTGATGGGGTCAGAGTAAGTAGGTGAATCATAAGACTTCAATTTCATCATTGGAATCTACTGATAGATTTGTTATTCAATGGTGTTTGACCAAGTGGTGGTGGATCAGTTGAAGGAAGTAGGTCGCTGTGTTTAAAGGGTATATCTTAGTCCTGGCTCTTTCAAATCTCCACTTCCCAGCCTCCGTGAGGTGAGCAGTCTCCCATCCTATGCTATGGGAACCACCATAATGTTCTTCTCTCTTATCGTAGGTCTATAGCAATGGATCCAGCAGACCATTGGCTGAAACCCCTAAAGCTAAGAGCCAAAGCAACTCTTTCATTCACAAAATATTTTTGCTCATGTATTTTGCACAGAGAAGAGAACAAACTAGCAGAAGAAAAGAAGAATGGATCTTAAAGTACAGTTCTCAGTCTACCTTCATTTTTAAGCCCTTTCTGTTTATTATGGAACAGCTACACCTATGCCACTCATCCAATCAACTTTCATTAGGCTTTCTAGGGAAGTTAGTTCATGTATGACTCTATCTGTGCTGATGGTTAAAAGACAGGACAAATAAATCTGTCAAAGAATAAAACCTCAACGTTTAGAAGCAGCCGCTACCATCATCTTTTGTATTATATCACCTCCATATAGAATGAAACGAGAGCTGTACTCAGGCTGTGCAAATTTGTAGCTTGGGCTGAACCCATAACCTTTCTTTCTCTGTTTTACCTGCCTAGCCCTAGGTCTGGAAGCTTCTAGCCTCCATACAATCTAATCTTCCAAGCTGACTGATTCAATCTGGCTTCTCTTGTCTTCTCACTGAATTGCTCTGTTTGACCTCCTAGTAACTTTGGCGATAAATTCTAATCTTCTGGCTCCTTCTTATTGACTGACTTGTTTTTTTTCCACCTGTATCTAGCTTGTTCTCTCTGTAACCTGTCTCTCTCTTTTTTTACCTGTGAAGGTAAAACTGCCATACACACACCCACCACCCACCATACATTAACTCACCCCCACTCTTTCTCTCACTGTTCTAAAGTAACATCTACACTAAGGACATGTGTGTATTCCAGCTATATCATAATATAATCCAGAGCATTTCTGCATTCCAGTCAGATCACATAGACCTAAAGGTTCTTTGTGTGTGATCTCTTGCCAGAGCAGTCATGTTGCTGGATTAAAATTTCTCTACATTTAACAATTTAGGTGTTGAAATTGTTCCTTGAAATTAATATTCATAAGACCATATTGTAAAGAATATTAAAGTACATATACTCTTTTTTTTAATTTTTTTATTCGATATAATTTATTTACATTTCAAATGATTTCCCCTTTTCTAGCCCCCCCACTCCCCGAAAGTCCCATAAGCCCCCTTCTCTTCCCCTGTCCTCCCACCCACCCCTTCCCACTTCCCCGTTCTGGTTTTGCCTAATACAGCTTCACTGAGTCTTTCCAGAACCAGGAGCCACTCCTCCGTTCTTCTTGTACCTCATTTGATGTGTGGATTATGTTTTGGGTATTCCAGTTTTCTAGGTTAATATCCACTTATTAGTGAGTGCTAACCATGATTCACCTTTTGAGTCAGGGTTACCTCACTTAGTATGATGTTCTCTAGCTCCATCCATTTGCCTAAGAATTTCATGAATTCATTGTTTCTAATGGCTGAATAGTACTCCATTGTGTAGATATACCACATTTTTTGCATCCACTCTTCTGTTGAGGGATACCTGGGTTCTTTCCAGTATCTGGCAATTATAAATAGGGCTGCTATGAACATAGTAGAGCATGTATCCTTATTACATGGTGGGGAGTCTTCTGGGTATATGCCCAGGAGTGGTATAGCAGGATCTTCTGGAAGTAAGGTGCCCAGTTTTCGGAGGAACCGCCAGACTGATTTCCAGAGTGGTTGTACCAATTTGCAACCCCACCAGCAGTGGAGGAGTGTTCCTCTTTCTCCACACCCTCTCCAACACCTGCTGTCTCCTGAATTTTTAATCTTAGCCATTCTGACTGGTGTAAGATGAAATCTTAGGGTTGTTTTGATTTGCATTTCCCTAATGACTAATGAAGTTGAACATTTTTTAAGATGCTTCTCCACCATCCGAAGTTCTTCAGGTGAGAATTCTTTGTTTAACTCTGTACCCCATTTTTAATAGGGTTGTTCGGTTTTCTGGAGTCTAACTTCTTGAGTTCTTTATATATATTGGATATTAGCCCTCTATCTGATGTAGGATTGGTGAAGATCTTTTCCCAATTTGTTGGATGCCGATTTTTCCTCTTGATGGTGTCCTTTGCCTTACAGAAACTTTGTAATTTTATGAGGTCCCATTTGTCAATTCTTGCTCTTAGAGCATACGCTATTGGTGTTCTGTTCAGAAACTTTCTCCCTGTACTGATGTCCTCAAGGGTCTTCTCCAGTTTCTTTTCTATTAGCTTCAGAGTGTCTGGCTTTATGTGGAGGTCCTTGTTCCATTTGGATTTGAACTTAGTACAAGGAGACAAGGATGGATCAATTTGCATTCTTCTGCATGCTGACCTCCAGTTGAACCAGCACCATTTGTTGAAAAGGCTATCTTTTTTCCATTGGATGTTTTCAGCCTCTTTGTCGAGGATCAAGTGGCCATAGGTGTGTGGGTTCATTTCTGGATCTTCAATCCTGTTCCATTGATCCTCCTGCCTGTCACTGTACCAATACCATGCAGTTTTTAACACTATTGCTCTGTAGTATTGCTTGAGGTCAGGGATACTGATTCCCCCAGATTTTCTTTTGTTGCTGAGAATAGTTTTAGCTATCCTGGGTTTTTTGTTGTTCCAGATGAATTTGATAATTGCTCTTTCTAACTCTGTGAAGAATTGAGTTGGGATTTTGATGGGTATTGCATTGAATCTGTATATTGCTTTTGGCAAAATGGCCATTTTAACTATATTGATTCTACCGATCCATGAGCATGGGAGGTTTTCCCATTTTTTGAGGTCTTCTTCCATTTCCTTCTTCAGAGTCTTGAAGTTCTTGTCATACAGATCTTTCACATGTTTGGTAAGAGTCACCCCAAGATACTTTATACTGTTTTTGGCTATTGTAAAGGGTGTCATTTCCCTAATTTCTTTCTCAGCCTGCTTATCCTTTGAGTATAGGAAGGCCACTGATTTGCTTGTGTTGATTTTATAACCTGCCACTTTGCTGAAGTTATTTATCAGCTGTAGGAGCTCTCTAGTGGAGTTTTTTTGGGTCACTTAGGTAGACTATCATGTCGTCTGCAAATAATGATAGTTTGACTTCTTCCTTTCCAATTTGTATCCCTTTGACCTCCTTATGTTGTCGAATTGCCCGAGCTAGTACCTCAAGTACAATATTGAAAAGATAAGGAGAAAGGGGGCAGCCTTGTCTGGTCCCTGATTTCAGTGGGATTGCTTCAAGTTTCTCTCCATTTAGTTTGATGCTTGCTACCGGTTTGCTGTATATTGCTTTTACTATGTTTAGGTATAGGCCTTGAATTCCTGTTCTCTCTAAGACTTTAAGCATGAAAGGATGCTGAATTTTGTCAAATGCTTTTTCAGCATCCAATGAAATGACCATGTGGTTTTGTTCTTTGAGTTTGTTTATGTAGTGGATTGTATTGATGGATTTCCGTATATTGAACCAACCCTGCATTCCCGGGATAAAGCCTACTTGATCATGGTGGATGATCGTTTTGATGTGTTCTTGGATTCGGTTGGCAAGAATTTTATTGAATATTTTTGCATCGATGTTCATAAGGGAAATTGGTCTGAAGTTCTCTTTCTTTGTTGGATCTTTGTGTGGCTTTGGTATCAGCGTAATTGTGGCTTCGTAGAAGGAATTGGGTAGTGTTCCTTCTGTTTCTATTTTGTGGAATAGTTTGAAGAGTATTGGTGTTAACTCTTCTTTGAAGGTCTGGTAGAATTCTGCACTGAAACCATCTGGTCCTGTGCTAAAGTACATATACTCTTATTGAAAATAGAAATACAATTTAGGCTTTTAATTTCTAAAAGTTTATTTATTGTACATGGAGATTCAATAAAACAATTGTACATCAAAATTTCAAACTACAAGAAACTACATTCTTTTGAAAAGTTTTGCAGATATTAGTTAACTTGTACTTTATATTTAAGTATGTGTATGAGTACATGTTTGTGTGTGGGGGCACATGTGTGTGGATGCACACGTGTATACATGTATATTTGGTGTCTTTAGCAATCATTCACATTTCGATAGGGTCTCTCACTGATCCTTGAGTTTGCCAACTTATCTCGCCCAGCTGGCCAGCAGGCCCTAAGAGTCTCCTGTCTCCACCTCTCCATCACTGGGTTTACAGATGCATGCTTCCATACTCATCTTTACATAGCTTCTAGGGATCAAACTCAGGTCATCATGCCTGCCCACCTGGCACTTTACCGTATGCATCCTATGGTACACATACACAGATTGGGGAACTATTTCTAGTATGTAAGATTTGGGGGATCAAATTTTAGGCTTGGAGCCAAGTGCCGTTACCCATTGAGCCATCTCCCCTACCCCCTACAATCATTTTTTTAATGGTAAAATCAACTCTTCTAGTTGGGAAATGCTACATACTATCATTACCTATTCTCAGCCCATTGTGCAATTTCTACCTGATCAATCTTAATCCCCCCCTTTGTAAAATTCAGTCATCATCAGAAACACAAAGGGTTATCTGAGGTTGGTAGAATGTTTTTTCTTATAGTGTCTTTGAGTGTTTCCTGTTTTGTTCATTTTTAACTACATAATCTGCCACAGTTAAACAAAAGTTTCTATTTTTTAAGGAGAAGTGGATCAATCAGTATTAAACCACGGGTGGACCCAACACAGACACCAGACCCTAGTAAACCATGATGTGGACTCTATTGTGCTTCTGGAGGTCCAGTCTCTTGGGATTTTTGAAGCCTACTTTCCTTCTGTGGGTGGCTATTTGCACCTCTCTTCCAAGCAAGACTGAGGATTAAATGAAATCCTGGAATAGTTCACTGTTACCTCTGTCTCCTCTCCCTTCTTTGTAAAAGAGCCTTGTGTTTTTCCTTTCTTTCCCTTCTCCTTCCTTCTTTTCTCTTTTTTTTCAGTTAGAGTATACATTGGATGTGGGGTGGAGAGGATAGCAGAATGTTCAACTGGCTTTCATAAAAGCATTTGACAAATGATAACTTACAAACTTGGAAGTTCTTTTTACAGTGTCTTAGCAGGAGCAAATGAGCTAATGAACATGTAATAGGTAAAATAAAATAAATTAGATAGGGAGGAAAATCACTAGGATCCAGTAAGGAGCTGAGGCAATGACTCTGTAGATAAAGCTTTGGTGATACAAAAGCACTAGAGGCCAGACCTCCAGGAACAAAGGAAAAACCAGTTGGGTGTGGCAGCCTTTCAATGATCTCATCAGAGCTGAGGAATCCTTGGGACAATCTGTCTAGCTAGCCTAGCTGCCTAAGTGAGCTACAGGCTCAGTGAGTGCCTCAGAAAATAAAGTGGGGAGGTACTGAGGGGGAAAACTGACATCAGCCTCTGGTCTCCACAGGCACACATGCGTGCATGCACATTAGCTCCCACACATGCCTATACACATATCACACACACACACACACACATGAATAAAACATTTTGAGTCTATAGCACTGTAATTTAACCTCTCATGTGTATCTCATTATCTTAATAATACAAAGCAACAGCTCTCTGATGCCTTACACAGAAGGAAGAGAAAAAATGATTTCCCTGGACAGAGTACTAGGCCCCTCTATCACACTAGATATTATTTCCAAATGTTGAATGCCAAGGGAGTGTTTCCCATTCTCCTATTATACTACTTGGCTCCCTTTGGGGGAAGGGATGGATTTGGCAACGCACAGAACTTCCTGGGATTCCAGAGCTCCATCAGAAATCAAGGCTGTGTGTGAGGCCTCCAAAGATATCCTCTGCCCAGGGCTGCATCTCCTCTAGGAAGCTCGGTATAAAGGGCCAGAGAGTTCTACTTTACTTTGTTCTCCTGGAAAGAACATTGTTCATTTAATGGTTTTATTTTTATTTTGAAATATTTCTAACTTGTAAAAGAATTGCCATAGTAGTGCCGGGGGCCTCTCAGACCTTTCACCCACATATTTCAAATGTTAATTTTTTTTTTGCACTTTCGCTTTTCTGTTCTCTTTCTTGCTAGTTACATAGAATTGTCGCCTTACTTATTTGCTGTTTGAAGGCAAGTGTGGACAATATCTCTCTTTACCACTAAATACCATTACAGAGGGAGATATAAGTATAGCAAACTGGCTATAATAAAGTGGTGAGTGCTGCTACACCTTAATACGTAGGTCTTCAAATTTGAACACTATCCCAACAATAAACTCTATGACAAGAGGATCAGACCCAGGACCAGGCATTGTTCCTTTAACCTGAATCATTTTCTTGGTCATTTTTTTTCTGTAAGACGTTGTACCTCTAACTCGAGCTTGCATGGTGTTTTCTCATCTCTGTATTTAAACTCTGTACATTGGTTAGAAATATCCCAGAAAGCAATTCAGGCTCTTGTCCATTTTGCCCAGTAGACCTTTTAATCTTTTTTTTTTCAAAAGTAGACTTTATTTCTTAGACAAGTTTTAGATTTACAGAAACGTTGAACAGAAGTTATAGAAGTTTTCATTGAATGCCCCCATACATGCTCCCATGTGTGTGTGCACAAATACACACAAACACACACACACATACAAATACTAACACACACTACCTCCTCTCAGAATCTAGATTGTTATACATATTACACCTGAAGGACTTTCAAGAACTCAAACTTGTAAAGTAATAAGTATTCAGGGATATAATAACATGAAAACGGTAGTTTTGCCATGTTTTATTTTTATGATAAAATTGAAGATTTACATGGAAAATATTTCTGACAAAGTTGAAAAATATAAAGAAAAACATGTTAAAATTGACAGTTTTCATGGAAAATTAAAGAGTAAAATGGTAGACATAAAGAACATTGCTAAATTAATTGAAAAAGGAAGTAGAAACATTTTATGGTAGAATTGAAGATTTACATGGAAAATATTTCTGATAAAATTTTAGAAAAATATAGAATAACATGTTAAAATTGAAGATTATCACAGAAAATTACACAGATAAAACAGTGGGCATAAAAATATTTCTAAGTTGAATAAATGTGGAATTATAAACACTTTCTGATAAAATTGATGATTTACATGGAAAATATCTCTGATAAAACTGAAGAAATATGTAAAAAATATTAAAGTTGACTATTCTATGGAAAATTATACAGAAGAAATGCTAGACATAAAAATATTTCTAAGTTGATTGAAAGTGGAATTATAAACATGTTCTTACAAAATAGGATTTGCATGGAAAATATTTCTGATAAAATTAAAGAAATATATAGAAAAATATGTTAAAATTGAAGTTTATCATGGAAGATAATACAGATAAAATGGCAGACATAAAAACACTAATTTTTACTAAATTAACTGGAAGAAGAATTACAAATGTTTTTTGATAAAATTAAAGATTTACATGAAAAATACTTCTGTTAGTCTATGCCTTTTTATCAAGAAATTGTGTCCATTGATGTTAAGAGATATTAAGGAATAGTGATTATTGCTTCCTGTTATTTTCGATGTTATTTTTAATGTATGTATGGTTACTTTCCTTTGGGTTTATTGGAAGAAGATTATTTTCTTGCTTTTTCTAGAGTGTAGTTCCCCTCCTTGTGTTGGTGTTTTCCATCTATTATCCTTTGTAGTGCTGGATTTGTGGAAAGATATTGTGTAAATTTGGTTTAATCGTGGAATATCTTGGTTTCTTCATCTATGGTAATTGAGAGTTTTGCTGGGTATAGTAGTCTAGGCTGGCATTTGTGTTCTCTTAGAGTCTGTATCTTCCCAGGATCTTCTAGTTTTCTTAGTTTCTGGTGAGAAGTCTGGTATAATTCTGATAGGTCTGCATTTATAAGTTACTTGAGTTATAAGTTATCTTTTTCCCTTACCACTTTTAATATTCTTTCTTTGTTTAGTGCATTTGGTGTTTTGCTTATCATGTGATGGGAGGAATTTCTGTTCTGGTCCAGTCTGTTTGGAGTTTTGTAGGCTTCTTATATGATCATGGGCATCTCTTTCTTTAGGTTAGGAAGTTTTTTTTTTCTATAATTTTGTTGAAGGTATTTACTGACCCTTTAAGTTGTAAAATCGCTCTCTTTTATACTTATAATCCTTAGGTTTGGTCTTCTTATTGTGTCCTGGATTTCCTGGATGTTTTGGGTTACCAGCCTTTTGCATTTTGCATTTTCTTTGACTGTAGATTCAATGCTTTCTATGGTACCTTCAGCGCCTGAAATTCTTTCTTCTATCTCCTGTATTCTGTTGTTGATGTTCTATGACTCCTGATTTCTTTCCAAAGTTTTCTATCTCCAGAGTTGTCTCCCTTTGTGATTTCTTCATTTTTTTTCTACTTCCATTTTTAGATCTTGGATGGTTTTATTCAATTCCTTTACTTGTTTGTTTGTGTTTTCCTATAATTCTTTAAGGGATTTTTGTCTTTCCTCCTTAAGGGCTTTTACCTGTTGACCCATGTTCTCCTGTATTTCTTTAAGGGCATTATTTATGTCCTTCTTGAAATCCTCTATCAGCAACATGAGATACAATTTTAAATCCAACTCTTGCTTTTCTGGTGTGTTGGGGTATCTGGGACTTGCTGTGGTGGGAGAACTGGTTTCTAATGTTACCAAGTAGGCTTGGTTTCTGTTGGTGGATTCTTGTGCTTGCCTTTTGCTGTCTGGTTATCTCTGGTGTTAGTTGGTCTTCCTGTCTCTGGCTGGCGTTTGTCCCTCCTGTGGGCCTGTAAGCCTGTGTCCATACTCCTGGGAGACCACCAACTCTCTTCTCTTTTGGCAGGGTCTGTGCATAGATGGCCATTTGCACCTGGCTCCCTGGTGCAAATGGTGACCAGAAGATTCCTGTCCCAGCAGCTCCACAGATTATATCCCCCCCCCATGTGCTCCTAGCAATTCCCTCACAGAGAGAAGGTGGAGATCTCACCTCTGTACTCAGAAGTGAAAGCCCTGCTGGGAGATCACTCCCTCCTGGCGGGCCTTGCTCTGAAGGCTGTGTGCAGAACTGGTGCACAACTTCTTCATCTTAATGTTATTATTCTCTTGGCAATTAATACAAATCTAGCAGTGAGATTTGTATCCATTGTAATTATTGGGTTTCTGCCAAAGCTTCCATCTAGTAGTTTAATTTTTAGAAGTATTTTAGAATGTGACCTTCTTTTGTAACTGTATTTGACTAAAAATAAGAGACGCTTTTTAATGAAGGTCATGCCCCTGCCCAGAAAGCCTCTGTGATAGCCCAGGCCACACAGCTGCTTGATACTAGGTAGTGCTCTCTCCAGCAGCCTGAACTTGAAAGGCCCCTTCCACTGTCACTGGGAGGAACTTTCTCAGCCATTCTTGCGGCAGGAAGTGGGACAAATGGGCCCCAGCCAGCCTCCAGTCTCCCCCAGGCCTGGAGGTACACTCTGGCAGTTTGTGTAGCAAGGAATTTCTAATTAATGTATTTAGTCACATTTCTCATATGACATCCATGAGGAAACTTATACATACACACATGCACATGAAATTTTATTTAGCCATAACAAAGAATATAATTATGTCACTTGTAGGAAAATAGATGGGACTAGATTTCATTATGTTAAGTGAAATAAACAAGACTCCCCACCACCCCCAAAACAACCAAAGATGGAGGGACCCACAGCTCCAGCTGCATATGTAGCAGAGGATGGCCTTGTTGGACATCAATGGGAGGAGAGGCCCTTGGTCCTGTGAAGGCTTGGTACCCCAGTTAGGAAAATGCCAGAGCAAGGAGATGGCAATGGGTGGGTGGGTGGGGGAGCTCCCTCATAGAAGCAGGGGGAGGGGTCATGGGATAGGAGGTTTGCGGAGGGGAAACCAGGAAGGGGAATAACATTTGAAATATAAATAAAGAAAATAAGCAATAAAAAATAAATAAAAATGAAAATCTTCTAAAATATACAAATAAAAATAATTGCTTTGCTCTATCTTCCCCCTTTAAAAAAAAAGACTTGCCCATGCAAATTATTTTTCTCTCACAAGTAGAATACATACAAATACATATATATGTGCCTATATGTGTGACAAGGGCAGCGGGGGGGGGGGCGGACTAAAGGAAGGGAAGATAAGGAAGAGCATACACAAATTATTCCATGAGAGCCCCTGGCCCACCCTTTCCAACAGCACACCAGAGTTCAGCCTCCGCTGCAGAGAGCAGGCGCACTGGGAAGGTGCACCACGAGTATGGCGGATCCCTGTCCTCAGGAGAAACCCCTGCTCTTTTGGGCATTGGCACCCCACAGTTCCATGACCAATGTTCCCGCACCCCAAACTGGTACCTGTAAGAATAACCCTTGGGATATGACAGCAGGAGTGGGACACACACATTTCAGGTAGGACATCTATTTTCGAGCTCTTTTGGTCTTCGTTCGAAACAAATGGCAAACGGGAAGACTCTGTGTTTTGTTTCCTGACTGCCCAGGGAAGACTCTGTGTTTTGTTTCCTGACTGCCCAGGAGCCCTTGGGTTTCAGGCTGCCAGCTCTGCAGGACCTGCCGGTCATCTCTTAATCGCCTTGGAGCAGTTGACTTCAGCCTTCCAAGCGGCAGCCACGCTCTCCTCCAGGAGATGCCAGCTCTATTTATTCTCTTTTCCTTTCTTACTTAGGATTATTTAAGAAAGACTTACGTAATATGAACTGAAGCACCAGGGGCCGTTAAAAATAAAACTTCGACAAGTTATATTTTCGCATGCGGTGATATCCATCCGGTTCAAAACACACGGTTCGGTGGAATTAGTGTATTTGCATTTATGTAACCACCACCACAATCAATTTTACATTTTCATCACTAAAAACAAACCCAACCCCATTAGCAGTGACTCTCAAGGGAAGTTTGAAAAAATGGCGCCATGTGTTTCTTGAGCAATAACTGCCCATCACTTGTTCTTTCCTGGGCCTTACGATTCATTCCCGATCTTCCAGCTGAGCTGGGCCTACAAAGGTCTCTCTGTAAAGACTTAATTAATTGATGGCAGTTGGGTTTTCTTCCCTAGGGAGCCCTAACCCTATATTGTTCTTGGTAAATTTGATTTTTGAATTTCTCCTGTCTTTTCCCTGGAGACCTGTGAATGGCTTGTTCCTAGGAAATTGCAGGAAGATGTGAATCATCTTTTTCAAGAATTTACAATTTAAATCACACCCTGATACCCACAATTCTATTTTATCCTCCCAAGCAGCAATTAAATGTAAAAAATAGCAAGGTCTATAAAGTGCTTTCCTCCTCCGGGTAGTCCTAAGTGCTTCTCGTATTTGCAAACATTAATCTAATACTCTTCTAGTCAAATGGATCCCCAAATTGAAAATGCTAAGACGTATGCAGCAATGTGATAGTGTGGTGATGCAGACCCTTTAGGAGGTGATTAAACCGGGAGAGATTATTGTCAGACACATGGGCGTTCACAGCAAATCCATCCCTTGCATCTCTCCCACCTCGTGGGAACTCAGCACGAAGACCCTCATCCAGTGTTAAAGGTGGGCTTTGATACTGGATCTTTCCATCTCTTAGAACCAAGAAAAAAAGCTTCTGTTATTTTGAGTTACCCAGTAGTTTGGTACAGCAATACAAACAAAAGGCACCTTTTCAACCTCACATAACACAGATGCAATTAAAACTAACCGGAAGCCCAGAGAGGAGAGGCACAGTGACAGTGAGCCTGAAGGTCACAGAGGTAGGAAGGCAGAGGAGAGACCGGCAGTGCATGCAGTGTGTTTCAGTCTGGGCTACAAACACTGTTCTCACTGATTGCTGCTTTCCTGTTTGAGAAGCAAACTCTGACAGAGGCCTAGGTAGGACTTGAGTGCTCAAAGCCCAAGCCCCATGCTTAGTTAGCAGCCTCTGCACATCACTTGTCCCCAAATCATGCAAAGTTCACACAGCTGGGTTCTTCTGCGATGTCTATACATCCCATGCCCCTCCCCACAGTGTGGACAACATGCCTCAAGCTCCATATCATCAAATATATCCTTATGGCGCTCAGAGCGTCAAGAAAAGCCCCTCGGTTAACTGGTGCGATTGTACTGGAGAGGGGATACGTATTTTTCAAGTCGGTTCCCAAGGCCAGTTTTCTCTGGTTGCCCTTTTGGAATCTCTCTTCTTTTCTTTTTCTCAGTATGTCCTCTCCCAAGCGTGGAACGCAGCACATGGATTTAATAACCGCAGCAGTGATTTGAATGTGTGCTCAGCTAATCGGAAAGAGCAGTGGCAAGCCCAAGAATTCATTTCGGCTGTATATCATTTTAAAAGAGTTGACACACATGTCCTTTAGAGAGAAAATAATAAAAAAAAAATTCAAAAGTGAAAGCCAGTTCTGGCCTGCCAACTGTGATGACTGGTTACGCAGAAGAGAGCTGTGGAATTCCGAGGCCATTTGGGTTTCGTTAAGTTTGCTGAAACACTGTCATGTCTGATCTCTGCCACGTTCAACAGTTTAATGACTTTTGGATAAGCCTTCAGAGGTAAATGGTTATATCGCCAAATGCTCCATAAAATAATTATGCAAACAATTTTCTAGCTAATTATCTAACATGAACAGAAGCACACAGCTGCTAAGATATATAATTGCTGGTTCATCGGGGCTGGCGACTGTATTTATATAACTCTGTTACTGATCTTGGTGTAGTTCGGTGGAGAGCATTTACATAATATCCCGTGAAACAAAGACGTTAAAGACACAGCCCCGGCCCTAGCTGCTAGATAACAGCAGTGACTTACTTTGATATTTTTTTTTAAGGCAATCGAGTTACAATCTATAAATCTATGTATATATGTATGGCAGATGTAAGTCCTTAGGTAGTTATATTTAGCTTAAGTTGGGGCAGAGATAAATTTGTGCTGTTATCTATATAATGTACATGTGGAGAAATAAGCATGTAATTGGACAGTTCAGAAAGTGAACTCCTTCAGGCAATAAATGGAGGAAGAAATAGAATATTACCAGAACCTCAAAATATTCCCTTGTCTCCCTTCCAGCTTTGACTCCTAAAGAGAGATAGTATCTTAATTTCTATCAGACTAACTTTGCCTGTGTTGTTCTGAGTCTGAATGCGATCACAGAGTATGCTTTTGTTCCGTCTCTGCCTTCCTGGATCATGTCTGTATGTTTCACCTCGCTGTAATTTTCTCACTCTCACTGGTAATATGATATCCCGTTGTACAAGCTAAGTATCTGTTGCTTCTCATTTTACTATTGAGGGAGCTTTGAGAAGTTTCTGGGTTAGCAATATTATGTACGGATAATGTTCATGTCTCTTAGCAAACATATGTTCACATTTCACTTGGCTCTATGCCTAAGAGTGCTCTCTCTCTCTCTCCCTGCCGTGTGTGTGTGTGTGTGTGTGTGTGTGTGTGTGTGTGGGTGTGACTTTATTAGATACTGCCAAACAGTTTTTCCCCAACATTCATATTCCCATTAGCACTGGAGGAAAGGTCAGATGAACGTTTGAAGCATTCTAACTGATGCATGCTAAAATTTAAAGGACACTGCCGGCAGTGTTAGTGGTAGGTAAGACGCAGCTGTTCTAAAGAGAAGAACTCCAGAAGATCCTGCTATACCACTCCTGGGCATATACCCAGAGGATTCCCCACCATGTAATAAGGATACATGCTCTACTATGTTCATAGCAGCCCTATTTATAATTGCCAGATGCTGGAAAGAACCCAGGTATCCCTCAACAGAAGAGTGGATGCAAAAAATGTGGTATATATACACAATGGAGTACTATTCAGCCATTAGAAACAATGAATTCATGAAATTCTTAGGCAAATGGATGGAGCTAGAGAACATCATACTAAGTGAGGTAACCCAGACTCAAAAGGTGAATCATGGTATGCACTCACTAATAAGTGGATATTAACCTAGAAAACTGGAATACCCAAAACATAATCCACACATCAAATGAGGTACAAGAAGAAAGGAGGGGTGGCCCCTTGTTCTGGAAAGACTCAGTGAAGAAGTATAGGGCAAAACCAGAACGGGGAAGTGTGAAGGGGTGGGTGGGAGGACAGGGGGAGAGAAGGGGACTGATGGGACTTTCAGGGAGTGGGGGGCTAGAAAAGGGGAAATCATTTGAAATGTAAATAAATTATATCGAATAAAAAAAATTAAAAAAAAAAAAAAAGAGAAGAACTCCAAAACCAAGGCCTAGTGAAGGAAGCATCATGTGACAGGGTAGCCTGATTAAAGAAGGAATCACATTTGAGGTCACACAGTATGCATGGCAGAGACCCACACAGCCCCGCTCTTCCTTTTCTCCTCTGTCTATATGGAGCATGCTGAGGCACTACCTAGGTCTGGAGATCCACTCTGGAGGCTGGAGGATGCCCCTCTTCTGATGACAAGGCTGCCTTTGCTGGAGTATGCAAATACCTAACACTGAGATGGGGGTACTTCTGAGATTGGGACACCCTAAACTGAATGTTTATGTCTCACAAATGCCATGCATTAAAATCCTAACCTCGGGTAGGGAGGTGGCTCAACTGGTAAAGGGGCTTGACAGCAAGTATGACAACCTGAATCTAGTCTCCAGAAAAGACATGGTAGAAGGAGGAACCGATACCCACATGTTGCCCTCTGACCTCCACATACGCATCATGGTGTGAGCATCCTCATCCCATACACAAAGTAAACTAATAGAAAAATGGCATGGAAAAAAATCCTAACATACTACATGATGATACTAGGGGGTTGGGACTGTTTTGAGCTAAGTGGGTCAAGGGAATAGTCTTTATGGATGGGATCAATGCCCTTAAAGGCGATCTCTTGCCCTTCTGCTATATGGGGAGAAGGCAGTGTCTACAAGCCAGGAAGCATGTCCTCACTAGAAATGGTTCCCCATCCATACCTGTTCCCTGGTCTTGCTTTTTCAGTCTCTAGCCCTGTGAGGAATGAACTCCTGTTTCTAAGAGCAACACACACTATTGTGTTCATGTCAAGCAGCCCCACCAGGATTAAGGGGAATGGTTAGTGGAAAGGCAAACCAGAGAATAGAAAAATCATGCTGATTTCTTCATGGCTTGGGCTTTCTAAGATGGCCACAAGTGGTTGGGAAAGAGGAAAGAAAGAAGAAAACGGAGAAGAACGGAGGGAAGGATAGATGGAGGAAAGGAGGGTTGTAGGGAGGGAAGGAAGGAGGGAGAGAGGGAGAGAGGGAGAGAGGGAGAGAGGGATGGAGTCAGTGAGGGAAGAAGACAGGGAGAGAAGGACTGCCTCAGCTATCCAGATTTAAATTCATTCATTGATTAAATCAGCTTTTATTGTTTTAGGGTAAATCTTAGGCAAAGATCTTGAATTAGGTTCACAGGTAGATTTCAAGGGTCTCTGGTTCTTTTGATCTCATATGGCTGGACTATGGGGTTGACTTCTGTAATCAGATACTCACATGAGTTTGTTAAACCCACTTAAAAAGTATACTACTGTAGGGGTATACTGGGTAAAGGAATAATGGTATACATATAGAGAAATAAGAAAGTTCAATTTAAATATACAGTAGTTTCTCCATGGCAATAAGAGATACCTGAAAGAATATCTTCAAAAATGTAGAAGAGAATGAATATTAACTTAGAATGATATACTGTGCTTGATTATTAATATGAAATAGTCATTTTCAGAGAAACAAAGATTGAAACAGTTCACTAAATTTAGGTCCTTACCAAAAACAAACCAAAAAAAAAACCCTCACAAATATTATGGTGATGTGAATTAAAATATCCCCATAGGTTGATATATTTGATTATTTGTTCCCCAGTTCTTGGAACTATTTGGGAAGGATAGGAGCTATTGCCTTGTTGGAAGATGTGTGTCACACTGGTGTGGGCTTTGAGGCTTCAAAAATCTGTGCTATTCTTAGTTAGCTCTCCGCTTCTTGTTTGTGGATCAGAACGAAATCTCTCAGCTACTGTTCCAGCCCCATACATGCCTGACTGCTGCTGTGCTCCCTATGGTGACCACAAGCTCCCAATTAAGTGCTTTCTTCTATAAGTTTCCCTGGTCACAGTTTCACAGTAATAGAAATGTAACTAAGACACAGATGCTTTGGGAAATGAGAATTTCAACCCTAATGAGATGGAGATCAAGAAGTATTTTTTAAAATTTATTCTTCTCCCATATATTACATCCTGAACACACTTTCTCCTCCCTCCACTCCTAGAAAGCACCTGCTCACCTCTCTTCTACCCCGGATCCACTATTCCCCCATTTCTAGTCCTCATAGAACACTCACTCCCTTGTCTCTATTCTACCCCCAGATCCACTCGTCCTCCATTTCCCTACAGAAAAGAACAGGCCTCCAAGGAATATCTATTGAACATGGCATAGCAAGTTACAATAAGACCAGACTC
This sequence comes from Apodemus sylvaticus, assembly GCF_947179515.1. Classification (NCBI taxonomy): domain Eukaryota; kingdom Metazoa; phylum Chordata; class Mammalia; order Rodentia; family Muridae; genus Apodemus; species Apodemus sylvaticus. The sequence goes on from NC_067473.1 coordinate 23,160,096, forward strand.
AAACCCTCATATCAAGGTTGGATGAGGCAACCCAGTAGGAGGAAAAGGGACCCAAGAGGAGGCAGAAGAGTCAGAGCTAACTCTTGATGCCACCATTAGAAGTCCCACAAGAAGTATTTTTTTAAAATATAACTAAAGTGTTTTTTCAAATGTGAAATTAAAATGCTAGGGAGTGAGATAAACTGAAATTACAAAGAACAAAGTCATTGTATTATAATACTTAGGATGAATACGAAGACCTGCTTCACTTTGAACTTCAAGCAAGAATGTGTTTAAAAGGTTAGAATAGCATTGAATCTGTAGATTGCCTTTGGCAAGATGGCCATTTTAACTATATTAATCCTGCCAATCCACGAGCATGGAAGGTTTTTCCATTTTCTGAGATCTTCGATTTCCTTCTTCAGAGATCTGAAGTTCTTGTCATATAGGTCTTTCACTTGTTTGGTTAGAGTCACCCCAAAATACTTTATGTTGTTTGTAGCTATTGTGAAGGGGGTCATTTCCCTAATTTCTTTCTCAGTCTGCTTATCCTTTGAATATATAAAGGCTACTGATTTGCTTGCATTGATTTTGTAGCCAGCCACTTTGCTGAAGTTGTTTATCAGCTGTAGGAGTTCTCTAGTAGAGTTTTTAGGGTCACTTAAGTATACGATCATATCATCTGCAAATAGTGATAATTTGACTTCTTCCTTTCCAATTTGTATCACTTTGACTTCCTTCTGTTGTCTAATTGTTCTAGCTAGGACTTCAAGAACTATATTGAAAAGATATGGAGAGAGGGGGGCAGCCTTGTCTAGTCCCTGATTTTAGTGGGATTGCTTCAAGTTTCTCTCCATTTAGTTTGATGTTGGCTACCGGTTGAAAGAGCAATTCTCAAATTCATCTGGAATAACAAAAAACCCAGGATAGCTAAATCTATTCTCAACAGTAAAAGAACTTCAGGGGGATTCAATATCCCAGACTTTAAACTCTACTACAGAGCAATAGTGATAAAAAAACTGCATGGTATTGATACAATATCAGGCAAGCGGATCAATGGAATAGGATTGAAGACCCAGAAATGAACCAATACACCTATGGTCACTTGGTCTTCGACAAAGGGGCTGAAAGCATCCAGTGGAAAAAAGATAGTCTTTTCAACAAATGGTGCTGGTTCAATTGGAGGTCAGCATGCAGAAGAATGCGCATCGATCCATTCTTATCTCCTTGTACCAAGCTTAACTCCAAATGGATCAAGGACCTCCACATAAAACCTGACACACTGAAACTAATTGAAAAAAAACTGGGGAAGACCCTGGAGGACATGGGCACAGGGGAAAAGTTCCTGAATAGAACACCAATAGCTTATGCTCTAAGATCAAGAATTGACAAATGGGACCTCATAAAACTACAAAGTTTCTGTAAGGCAAAGGATACCGTCAAAAGGACAAAACGTCAACCAACAGACTGGGAAAGAATCTTCACCAACCCTAAATCCAACAGAGGGCTAATATCTAATATATACAAAGAACTCAAGAAAGTAGAACCCAGAGATCCAAATAACCCCATTAAAAAGTGGGGTACGGAGCTAAACAAAGAATTTTCACATGAAGAACTTCGGAGAGCTGAGAAACACCTTAAGAAATGTTCAACATCATTAATCATTAGGGAAATGCAAATCAAAACAACCCTGAGATTTCACCTCACACCAGTCAGAATGGCTAAGGTCAAAAACTCAGGAGACAGCAGGTGTTGGCGAGGATGTGGAGAAAGAGGAACACTCCTCCACTGCTGGTGGGATTGCAAGATGGTGCAACCACTCTGGAAATCAGTCTGCCAGTTCCTCAGAAAACTGGGAATGTCACTTCCTGAAGACCCTGTTATACCACTACTGGGCATATATCCAGAGGATTCTTCACCATGCAATAAGGACACATGCTCCACTATGTTCATAGCAGCCCTATTTGTAGTAGCCAGAAGCTGGAAAGAACCTAGATATCCTTCAACGGAGGAATGGATACAAAAAATGTGGTATATTTACACAATGGAGTACTATTCAGCCATTAGAAACAATGAATTCATGAAATTCTTAGACAAATGGATGGAGCTGGAGAACATCATACTAAGTGAGGTAACCCAGTATCAAAAGATCAATCATGGTATGTACTCACTGATAAGTGGATATTAGCCTAGAAACTTTGAATATCCAGGACATAATCCACAAATTAAATGATGTCCAAAAAGAATGGAGGAGTGGTCCCTGGTTCTGGAAAGACTCAGTGCAAGAGTATAGGGGAATTCCAGAACAGGAAAGTGGGAAGGGGTGGATGGAAGAACAGGGGGACGGAAGAGGGCTTATGGGACTTGCGGGGAGTGGGGACCCAGAAAAGGGGAAATCATTTGCAATGTAAATAAAAAAAATAAAATAAAATAAAAATTAGATCAGGAAAAAAAGGTTAGAATAAATAGGGGGAAAGTTCTTGAAGAAAAGAAAGGGTTAAAGAGCACTGTATTGATCCAATAAAGACTGGAAATAGAAAAATGAGTCAAGAACAAGCAATGGAGAGAAATTGATGTAACATATCAGCAATTTTAGTAAATGCAAGCAGATTAACTTACTCAAAGTAGAGCTCCTCAGAGTATCTTTAGACAAAAAATCCATCTACATGCTATTGTGGGAGAAAAAAATGTGGTGCAGTGTAGAGGTTGGTCAAAGAATGGGACCTAGTGAAATCAATGGAAGATATTTCTGCAATTCCCTTTAGAAACAAGTCAAGTAGTAAATACTGTGTTGAAAAAGTAGGTATTTTGACTCATACAGTTAGTCTAGATTAAATTAAATGTATAAAGAATCCCATATTATTCAAATAAAGAACTCATTCCTTTCGAATCTCATCAAGTCACTGACCATGTAACAGACTTCAGAAGTAATCTGAATGGCAAAGAATGGATAGCACAGTCTTCCTTTCCTTCTACAATACAATATTAGACCCTGAGAACAAGCAAGGAGCTAGGAAAACTCCTTATGTTCAGACCCTAAAATAATCTTATTAATATTTATGAATCAAAGCATAAGTGATAATGGAACTTATGAAATATTTAGAACTCAATGACCACAAAACACTACCTATAAAAGCTTTCTGTGCAGCTTTAAATTTGCAGTAGCTTCAATATAGATGCAGTAGCTTCAATATAAAGGTTATTGTTGGGACTCTGGGGAGAGTTGAGGATTCACTTCCATAGGAGGCATGTTCATCTGAGAAGTAGGAGCCAGATAGGGAAGCCTGGGGGCATGACTCAATCATACAATGCTTGCTCAACAAACACAAGGCCTGGAGGTCCATTCTCCTAGCAGCCCCTCAGCAAACAGAGAAGCAATCAAAGCCAGCTGATAGAAGATAGGAAGGATGAGGTAGAGGAAAAACCGAAAGAGAAATACCCACGAGAAGAACTCGGTGGATATCAGCACAGGTGATGCCAGTGTTACACAGACCTGCAATTAGAAAGGACCTATTTCAAAGCAAGAAAACACACAGTTGTTTTGGTCACATGCTAATTTCTCAGGAGCAACATGAAAGGTACATTGCTGTTTATGTCATGAGTCTCCTATAATTGCTAGGTTCCATTTCCCACTTCCTACTGACATTACCATTAAATTTGTACCACTCTTATGTAGAGTTATTGTGCACTTTGAACAAAAATATATGCTAATATTTTAAAATGGCTATGACTCCATCCCCCAGAAGCAAACCTCAGTTTGTCTTGGCAACCTAACAAAGAGTAACCACATCCATTTCATTGATTACATAAATGATATTTTTCTTTGCAGTTCCATTTGAAAGGCTTGTGTCAGATATTTCTTATGGGTTCACATTTCACATGAAAGAAATCATTAAGAACTGACTGGAGCATAACTGAGATAAGTCTATTGTTTAACAAGTAAGTAAAAAAAATGCTCAGAGTCACTTGGGACTTTCCTGAGGTCACATGTCTAATGAGTGGAACTGTCTGAATTAAGGCTACTAGTTTCAGAGAATGCTTTACAGCATCCAGCATTTAAAGAATATACCAAGTGGACAATTTCCTTTGTCCACTTTGACTGCTCAAGCATTCTTAGAATGGACAAGTGATTGTCTGCAAAGTCATTCCAACACAGCACTTTACACGCCTGCTTCCTGCATCTCTGCATGACAGGATGTATTCAGGGACCCGGATTTTTAGAAGTGTTGGGATCTTCAGTTGGGGTCATCTTTGGACCAATGGTATGAGGGGAAGTCAACTGATCATATGGAGGAAGAAACATAAATCTCTGTAATTTCCTATAAAAATTGAAACAAAGTTAAAGACAGCACAACCAATAACAGCAACAACAACAAAAACAACCAAAAACCAAACCAAACAAAAACAAAAACAAACCAATAACTAAAGCACATGGAAATCCCCTTAAAAACAAAGAAGGTCCAAGATGACTAGTCATTGCAGTTGCTAAAATGTATAGCAGCCAATTTTCTCTACAATTTTGTTTCCTATACAATAGATGCATTCCATTACAAAAGATAGAACAATTGGCTAAAACCAACATGCATGGGAGGGGGATGAACAAAGTTTATTTTCAATAGTGTTTTAGAAAAAAGCTGCCAAGTGCCAGACTAGTATTTAAGCAGCCATCAGCTGATAGCCTTCCACAGACCCCTCATGCTGTGTGGTACATCTAGTCTTCTTCTGTGGGAGAGTCCTGTGGCTGTGGGGAACTTAGTCATGGATTTTCTGTAACAATTCCACAAGGAGCAGAAATATGCTGGAAATAACTGAGAAACTTCAAACCAGAATACTGGTTATGTTTTCCCTCAAGTCAACAGAAGGTCAGACAGAGAAGGCAGAGAGAGCAAGCTGGATGTAACAGAATATGCATAACTCTTGGGGAAAACCCAACCTGTCGTTACATAAATGGTACAAATGAGCTATTGTCTGACCCAACTGAAAGTTGATTATCCAAATTAGCTGGTGTCATTCATCAAAGTACTGACAATCTTGTTTACCAAAGATGGGGGTTTAATTCCTTTTTTTTTTTGTTTCAGTAATAAAACACCTGAAGCTGGGTACTTTGCAAAGAAATATTTTTTATTTGACTAGAGACTGGAAAAATACAAACATGGGTCTGAAGTCCACTGAGGGGTCCCCCAGGGTTATGTCACAATACAGTAGAAAAGTAGAAAAGGAAATGGCTCCACTAACCTGGTCCTATGAGCACCACTTTTATATTTTCAAAGATGGTGTCCTTCCATGAGGCTCCAGCCCGTTATGGACATAATGCTTCTTGTACTGTTGCATTGTTAGTCACATTTCCAGCTTCTAAACTTCAGGAGATAGAGTCAAACCATTTCCAACCACAACAGGGACCTGTCATACCCTCAAGTGACCTCCATAAAAGATCAAGCTGATTTGTCTCCTAACTGGCCTATAAAGTCGATTTTAGGATGGAGAAGAAGTTGCTAATAAAAGATGTACACTTAATATTGGATAATTTTCAAAGTCCTGTTATGTCCATTTTTCAAGTGTATGGCTTAAAAAACCTTATAAAATATTCTTTGTAGTTTTCAAGTCAGAGAAAACAAGATTTGAGGAGGCTGACATTCCTGTACAGTGGCTCATGAACTTTTAATTCTGCCATCTCTTCTACCACAGTCTCGCCCTGCCTCTGCCCAAGTCCTACCCCAAATCAGTCACTATTTTCAGATGAAACCCCAGATCTCAATCTTCCAGTCATAGAGCAGCCAAGGCTAGCAGTGGCATGAATTTCCCAAACCTTATGCTTCATGTATAGTCATGAAAAAGACTCTAGGAAGGAGTGTGACTGGAGTCATACACACATAAGTTTTGGTAGAGATTCTTTTCTCCATTAAACTCAGCTTTAAAGCATAAATCTAGTAACTGCCATGGCGTTGCCTTTCTTCCATAGCCAGAAAGACAGGTCATTTACTCTCTTCCAAAGACACCTGTGAGATTTATACATAGTGTTACTCTCACTCTGCTCTGCAAGATGAAATAAAAATGTAAGCTTGTAATTGAAAGTATTATGTCCTGAAAAGGCCTGTTGTATCCAAAGATAGTACTGGGTTTTCTGGAACTGTGTTTCAGACACACCATCTGAATTTTATTCTCAGATATATTTCCTTTAAAATTGCAAGAGAACATGATTAAAGTGATTAACTGTAGTTGTACTGGATGCTTACTGCAGAACACCATTGGTCTGAAAGTAACAGGAAGCATGAAGATGGTTCAAACACCATTAGGTAATAATCCTGTAATGGATGACAGGAAATATACCCAGTAAGAGATTCTAGAAGAGAGCTGGAGGGATAGCTTAGTTGTTAAGAGCACTGACTGCTCTTCCAGAGGTCCTGAGTTCAATTCCCAGCAACCACATGGTGGCTCACAACCAGCTGTAATGGGATCTGATGTTCTTTTCTGGTATGTCTGAAGACAGCTACAGTGGACTCATATAGAATAAATAAATAGTTCTTTTAAAAAAAGATTCTAGAAGAATAAGAATAGTGGATGTGAGACACACTTGTTAGAGAACCCCAGTTCCTACAAGGGAAGTAGGTATTACTGGAGAAGGTCACATGCAGATGAATTTAAAATTACAACCAAATAGTTGATGGGATTGAAGAATTATCATTGGTAGGCAAAGAAAGAGGAGTATTTGGTCCATGAAAGAAAAAAATATTCTCTGAAGAGAATCTCAATTTTTGTATGCTTCACAGAATGTAAGAACTCAGGCAAAATGGCAGAATCTTTTTTAACTGACGGAATACAGTCTTAAAAGGGGAACCATTGCAATAATGCAGAGTACTGAACTTTGTTTATCTTTTTTTTTCAAATCCTTACTTGACTTTTGTTTTAAAAGCTAATTATTGTTAGGCATCTCACTTCCTTTTCTGTCAATGTGACAAAGCACTATGATCAAGGCAACTTAGAGAAGATAACTGTCAGCTTACACCCCACTCACAAACAGGATGCAGAGGCAGCTAACTGAGAATGGCCTTGGTTTTTGCAACCTTAAAATCCACCTCCAGTAATACCTTCTTCAATAAGGCCACACTTCTTACTCCTTCTGAAACAGTTCCATGAACTAATGACCAGTCATTCACTATATGAGCCTATGGGGACCATTATCATTCAAATCACCACATCCATAATACTTAAAACTTGAACACTATGCTGTGAAAATATATTTAGATTGCAAAGTATTTACTATAGAAGCTAGTTAGCATTCTTGTTATCTCATACATGTCTCATATTTTTAACATATATCTCTTGTACCATATGATGTAATTAACTTCAGTTCTTATGTTATACATGAGACGCTAAACTTGTTCATCCTACACATCTGGCATTTTGCATCCTTTAATCTCTCCATTTCTTACCCACTCATCCATATTTGTAGACGCATTCTCTACTCTTTGTATTTAAGTTCTTTTCAAAACAAATACTACTTAAGTAGATAAGACCCCACAGTATTTTTCTTTCAGAAAACTGAAGCTGCTTAATGCACTTGTGAACAGTATGCATGAATAGGATTCCAGAAATCCTGAGGGGAAAATGACCTCCAGGAGGCTGAGAGAAGTTTGCAGATGTTGGACCACATGAGGAATAGAATTAGGAGTCTGAGTCATTGATAAGAGATTCTGGCAAACACTTTGTAATTCCCATCAAAATAACAAAGAGTCCTTAAAAATAAAGGGCATGTAAAAAATGAGTTTGCCCAAAAGCTGGGAAAATAAAAATTGATCTAGCTTAGTATGAAGTCAAGCTTCTAGAATTTAAAGGTGATCTCTTAGTCATTTGAGTGTTTGCATGGATGAAATGGTACATTCTTCAGAGTATAACTGATTGCAATCTATATATTCTTTGCAATGTATAAAGCACCCAGCATATAATTAAAAACCACTACAAATACCAAAAAAATAAAGATGCAAAGTAGGAAGAAAAAATGCATTAGAGGTAGTCTGATTTGGGGTTTTATGACATCTATGATATTTGCTAAAGGAAAGTATCATGAATGTGTCACACATGCATGTCAACATACATGCATGTGCGCGCACACACACACACACACACACACACACAAATAACTTTAGGAGAGATTTAAAACTGAAATAAAACCAGTGGAAAACGAAAGCACCTATATGCACTGAAATGCAGAAGGAAAAGATATGAGGGAGACATGAGTAGCATCAGTTACACGAATGACCTTACATGTAAGTTGATTTCTCATAGAGGAAAGAATGGGGGAGAATTTTAAATGATGGCTCAATATTTTAAAATATCAAAAAGTGAACCCTATATCCCATTGATCAGGGATGTCCAGTAAACCCCAAAAGGATAAAACTGAGGAGAGCTATACCTAAGCACATCACAAACAAACAAACAAACAAACAAAATAAAACAAAAAACTACTGAAAGCCAATGACAAATGGAAAGAATTTTAGTGGAAAGAGAGCAGACACTTACGGACATGGGGCAATAGAATAGTACTCTCAAAGGTAATGGAAGCCACAACACATAGAATGACATTAGACAAACAAACATGCTTAGGTTTGAATCTGAAATGTCTCAAATAGGCTTATACTTTAAATGTTTGTGGTCCCGCTGGAAGAAAGAGAGATTTGGAAGATTGAAGCCTTTGGGACACGGAGCCTGCCTAGGTGTCTTAGGGCTGAGGTTTTAAATGTAGTCTAATGTCTGCTTCCTGGGTCACTGTGCTGTGAGGAGACTTCTTCTGCCACGGACAGAGCTACCCTGCCATGCCTTTTCCTCTCAATAGGGCCAAATTCTCTTAAAACCATGAGCTAAATGGAACCTTTAAGGAAGCCTTTCCTCCCTTAAATTGTACCTGTGGGGTATTTAAGCCCCAGAAACTGCAAAGTAGCAATACATTCTGGAAGTTCATATCAAGTGAATCATTGACTATCACCTTAGATCAATATGAGAATATTGATACTACCAGAATAGAATGTAAAATATGTCAAGGAGTTTAAATGACTGATTTTTAAAAAAACACTTTCTGCCAGTTAATTACTAAAAATCACTCCAAGAAGGAAAACTTGATCTAGAAAATGCAGATGTTCAGGAAGGCAGGGGAAGGAAGTAGAAATTATGAATGAGGTTGTGTCTTCTGCAGTAATAAACGTGTGTTTTGAGAAATGTGTTTTTACACAGTTGCATTATTGAGGAAACATCACAGTCTTTGTTTGTACTAACCCAACAGCATCACCTATAACATCATATGATGTATGGAATAGTCTATTGCAGCAGGGGTACAAACTTCCACAACCTAGCATAGTATTGAAATTTATAAGCAATTGTAAATGTAGGGGTAATTTCTGATACATTTAATCATAGCTAAGCATAGAAAAGGCATGGCAATACACAAAGATTAAAAGTGGTATGTCTATTTAGGGCACTTGCCGTGAGTGTGTCTGGGAAGTTTCTCTAGGTGGGTCAGGTAGTGTCTGGGAAATGGATATGAGGCCTCAGATAGTGTGGACTACTGGGAATTTAAGAACACTGTGCCCTTAGCTACAATGAGTGTATAAAAATATTTTTCTTTCTTCAATAATAAATCAAGTATATTGCAGCCTTTTAAACTTTATAAACCTTTCCTTTTCTCAAAATTTTGATCCCATTGTAATAACACATATCTTAAAACACAAACACACTTCTTAGCTGTCCAAAAATATTTTCTTTCTTTTCATCCTTACTTGCTAAGATTCTTTTTGTTTTAAATATTTTTTGCCACTCTGACAAGATCAGGTGCATTCAGGGTAATATGGCCATAAATTATTTTCTTTGTATTACCAAAAAATAAAGTAAAAATACGAATACACAAGCACACACTAGTCAAGGCCTACAGGGTTATAACCATTGAGTGAACTCTTTGCAGCTCCACATATTCCTTTAGAAAAGGAACACAGATGGAACTGTGGTCTTTGAGTATATCAGTGCTTTTGTCTTTTAAGGACCTGCATTCTACAATCAACTAAGTGTATTTAAGCAGAAGATATATACTTTTAGGGTGTAGTTACTATTTCAGTGAGAAATAAAGTCATCAGTTGTCATTAGCAAGTCTGAACAATATACAATAGAGTACACTATATTTTTATATAATCAAGAGCTCATGACTTTGTGTTAACACCATCATAAACTCTTGAGTAATGCATTGCACTACAAGGTATAGTGTCTGTATGTGATAGAAATTTTGCTGCTCCATTGTAATCATCTAGGGTTAGTGCATGCTTGGAGTCTGTTGTTAATCAAAACATCATTATGTGAGTCATAACCATATGTGCATAGTTATAAAATACTATATTTGAAAGATACTTGTTTTTTATTGAATATCGTCTTCATTGACATTGCCAATGGTAAAACCTTTCCTGATATCCCCCTTCCCCAAAGACCCCCTCCCCCTCCTCCTATATGCCCCTCCACCCGGCACACTCCCACCTCCCCCCCTCCGTTTCTCTTTGTTGGGGCCTCTGTTGAGCCTTTACCTGACCAAGGACCATTCCTCCCACTGATGCCCAACAAGGCCTTCCTCTGCCACATTTTTGGCTGGAACCGTGTGTGCCCCTTGGTTGATGGTTCAGTCCCTGGGAGTCTTGGGGTGTCTGGGTGGCCAAAATCATTGTTCTTCCCATGGGGCTGTAAACCCCTTCAGCTCTTCTGGACCATCCTCCAGCTCCTCCATTGGGGACCCCATGCCCAGTCCAATAATTGGTTGCTAGCATCTGCCTCTGTATTTGTAAGGCTCTAGAAGGGCCCCTCCAGAGGAATCACGGCATGCTTCTTTTGGTATGCACCTCTTGACATCCATAAAAGTGTTGGGATTTGTTGACTGTTTATAGGATGAATCCCCAGGTAGGCCAGTCTCTGGGTGGTCTTTACTTCAGTCTCTGCTCCACACATTGTCTCCCTTATTGCTCCTGTGACTATTTTGTTCCCTTTCTCAGAGGAACCAAAGCACCTTCACTTAAGTCCTCCTTCTTCTTGAGCTTGGTGAATTGTAACTTGTTTATTTTGAGCTTCTGGGCTAACATCCACTTATTAGTGAGTGTATACCATGTGTGTTATTTTGTGATTGGGTTGCCTCGCTCAGGATGACACTTTCTAGTTCCATCAATTTGCCTAAGAATTTCATAAATTCATTGATTTTAATAGCTGAATAGTACTCCATTGTGTATATATACCATAGCTTCTGTTGCAATGGCTTTCTATGGTTGATGATTTCCTCCATGGCTTAAGGTTTCTTTTAATTCCTTTTTTACATGTTGGAAGCTTAGCTGTGTGGGGTCTCTACTCCATTTACTCCATTAAGCAGCAGGCTTTTCTTTAAACTTTTTATCTCTTGAGCACTGGACTTAGTTCCATTGCACTTCCTGGTGCTCCTTTTCTCAAAATGTACAATTCATATTTCTCCTTGTCCAGTTTACTCCTTTTCATTGCAGATCTGCCTATAGAGTTATTACTAATAACCACAGGACAGAGTCAATACTAGGCTATCTTGAAATCTTCTCTGCCTGTACCATTAAATGTAAACTCTTCAATTTAGCCTTGGGCAGATTTTTAGGACTAGGGAAAAAGGCGGAAACATTCTTTGCAAGAATATCACAGGAATGGTCTCTGGGACACTTATTAATATTCTTCCCCTCTGAAACTTCTTGAGCTGGACTCCACAATCTACCTCATTCTCAGCACTGTCTTCTATGCTAGAAGGCTCACTAGGATGGCTCACTAAGTCCTGCTTAAAACATCTAACCACTTCTCTAGTCCAATACCCCAAAGTTTTCCACACTCCTCCAAATAACACCATTGCCCGTCACAGCCACACCCCAGTCCCACCCAGTACCAGCTTCTGTATTAACAACATAATCTTTTGTTAACACCATCAAGTCTGAGCTATAAATAATCCTGAATTCTTTCTACACCACCATTAGGTAAGCAATTTGTTGTTACTTTGTGGGTTCTTCTTTTTCCCCACCATTTATACCCCCCACCCCCGCTTCACCCCTAACACTAGATAAGAGAGTAAACAAGGATAGACAGGAGAGGAAAAATTAGGAAAATCCCTGAATTTAATTTGTTTCCTTTTGTTTCTTCTTTGAGTACTACTACTAAACAACAGCAAACAATCCCCTCTGAATGATCAACAACCACCTACAATGCCTATTGGGGCACTAGCATTTAAATAACCTCTGAAAAGTTCTTAGAATTCCAAACATTATACAATCATAGAAACTATGTACTTCTAACAAAACCATGCCTTTCCTAGAGCATGAGGCAAATCATAGTCAGCTGCTGTAGTCAGTCTGAAGCAACCCCACATTCTCACAACTAATATTAAAACAAAACCACATTATTATTATTATTATTATTATTATTATTTGTGCTTTTTAAATAAAATTTCAAAATTCTCACCACTGTTTGTCTTCACCATTTGCTCCCTACCATGATGTTCAGTTTTGCTTCAATCCCTCATCAACAATCCAGCCAACAGCAGTCTGAAACTTCTGACGTGATGAATCAAAATAAATATTGTCTCCTTTAAGTTTATTTTCTAAGTACTTTTTACATTGGTGAAAGTGACTAGAAGAAGGGTCATGGCTATCACTTCATCAAATGATATGGTCAGAAACCTTTAAAGTGCTTGTAGGAAGAATTAGAAAAGGTCAATGGTGCAAGATAGAGAATTCTTAGAATGTAAGCAGAAAATAATGAGTAGTTTTTCTGGGATCTCTAAAGGTCAGGATGCTGTAGGAACATGGTCAGTAAAGACGGTGGTCATGATATTCCCGATGGGAACAAAGACTATTGAGAATTGAACTCAGAGACACCTTATATATAATATTCTGACGAGAAATGCATTTGCATTTTGTTCATGTCCTGAGACTTTGTGTGAGAGTGAGTTTAAATGGGAGTCTAGCTAACATGGTAGATGAGTTTTCGAAGCAACCCAGCATGTAGGCTGTGGGGTTGTCATTGCTAACTACTTCTTACCACGACTGTGATAACAAGTAAAAGGAAAGCAAACATCACTTGAAAAACTTAATTTTTTTTCAGTAAAGAAGCAAATGTTAAGTTGGGGCCAAAGAAAGTGAAGCTAATAAAGAGGATGAGGCCATTAAAGAGAATTCCTTTTCATTTGGAGACATGAATAAGTCTTTAGAGCACCCCACCCATGCAGACTCAAACATATAAAGGTTTTAAAACATTTGAAAGCCTATATCCCGAGAATAATGGCCTCTAGAGCTACCTGTTCAGATAGCAACCCCTAGGGAGGTTTCCTCATGTTCAGCCATACAGAGACCACCGCATCTACTCTTCCAAGGTGCTGGTTGCTGCTCAGGCTGGCAGATGACACTGGCTGGTTTTGCAGACATATACAGTGCTAAGAGCTACAGGACCAAGAGGCTGTCACTTGAAGAGTGAAGCCTGTGTCTGGCTTGTGAGACCACATGACCTGTTACAAGGTCAGGACCCCTGCACATGCCTATGGAGAAGGTGGTTGTCAAGCTGTGAAGGGGGACGCCAAGCCTCAGTGGAGTGAAACTCTAGGAAGTTAGAGAGGCCATGGATGTGAACTTCTGTGGACAAAAGAGAAATGCTGTAGGTCCATCCCCAAGGAGAGTCCATGTGGGATACAAAGAGCAAGGCCGCCGGGGCAGAGCTGCCGAGGTCCTGTGGAGCTCACATCCCTGTTCCTCAGGACCGGAAAATCAAACACAGGTCTGTGGGATTCATCCTTTGCCCTCCAGGCTTTTGTTCTTTCTTTGTTTTGGTTTCTCCCTTATGTGCCCCCATTTCTCTCTTGATGAACAGGAATTTTTATTCTGTGTCACTGTGAGTTGGAAACGTATAGTTTTCTTTCTTCTTTTCTTTCTTCCTTCTTTTTTCCTTTTCTTTCTTTTCTTTTATTTCTTTTTTCTTTCTTTCTTTCTTTCTTTCTTTCTTTCTTTCTTTCTTTCTTAACTATTCATCTCACAGCTAATAATTTGACTAGAGTCTCAGAAGATACCTTGTCCTGGACCTTCTAAACAATGGAAGATACTAAAACTATGAGGTACTCTTGGAGATTCAGTAAGTGTACTTTCCATTATGGGATGGGCATGAATTTTTTGGAAAGAAGGGGTGGGTATTATGGTTTATATATTAAGCGACTGCCAAAAGGTCTGTGTATATTGTATTGAAAGCAATGTTTGAAAAAGTAGCTTTAGGAATGAAATTGGATTTTTTAAGGGCTCTGCCTTTATTAATGGACTATCCTATGGGATTATTATTTGACTTCAAGACAAAGTCTCAGAACTACACATTTAATTTCATAATGATAAAAGGTACCAGACTTTGTAGAGAGCTAATAACCCTAAATATCCATGCATTTACTAATTTAACTATATGTAAATTTGAGTGATTATCCCTCGAGTTATCCCTGTTTGTGTGTGAGAGGATTAATCTTTCTTCTGCTGTGTAAACTAGATACAGTGAAGGTAGAAATAGCCTAAAGGATGTTTATGAAGTACACATTGCATGTACTATGTAGCTAAATTACATACTTCTTTCTACCATACAATTATAATTGAGTTTGGATTGGAAATCATTTGTTTTCTATTTACACTTGAAAATAAAAATATTGTTTTTATGGATATAATCAAGAACTCATGGACTTTATTTAAGAATCTTTTAGTAGACTTCCTTCTCCAAGGATTATGACATTAAAAAATGGGAAGAAAAGGCAGGAATCAAAAAGCAAAACAAATAAGCTATATCACCTGCATCATGTAGTTTATGGTTTATGTCATAGCCATAATGCTCCTTGGGGACGTCATTGAGCATTCCTGTATGTGTGGAAGTTGCAGCTGGTCCACAGGTTGCTGAAATTCTGCCAGTAACAAGACTTGAAAAAAATCTATATACAGCCTTGGTATTTTGCCATGATAACAATCACACAATTGTAGCACACTGAGCCATTCCAGAATCAAACATTTCCTAAGGTATGTTACCCAGCATTGCATTGCCACGAGTTATTTGGAACATGGGATTAAGTACAGGAGAACACTCAGGTTTGCCCAACAATATGGATGATAAATATAAGAACTTTAGGAAGGTAAGGGGAGAACCAGCATTTGTTTTTAAAGATTTGTGTTTGTATGTGTGTGTGTGTGTGTGTGTGTGTGTGTGTAGTATGGGGCTATCCACAGAGGCCAGTAAATGGCATTGGATTCCCCTGGAGCTAGAGTTACAGGTGTTTTTGAGCTGTTTGATGTGGATGATAAGAATTGAAGTTGAAACCTCCACCAGAACATTTCTTTCCAGCTCCTCCCCAGCACCTCCCCCAGCTCCTTCCCAGCTTCCTCCCTCCCTTTCCCTTCTTTCTCTCTGTCTCTCTGTGTATCTCTGTCTCTCTGGGTATCTCTGTGTCTCTGTGTCTGTCTCTCTCGGTGCGTCTCTGCCTCTCTGTTTCTCTGTCTCTCTGTCTCTCTGTCTCTCTCTCTCTCTCTCTCTCTCTCTCTCTCTCTCTCTCTCTCCCTTTCTCTCTCCTTCTCCATCTAAGACAGGACTCTGACTGTCCTGGACCTCACTGTGTAGACTAGGCTGGACTGAACTCACAGACATCCACCTATCTCTGCCTCCCGAGTTCCAGTGGTGGTGCACACTTTTAAACATCCTCTTCCTTTCTTCCCCCATCTCTTTATTCTCTTCTTTAAATTACTTTAATCCCTTTTAGCCTCTTTCCTTCCCATAAAGTTTATAATGACCTCATCTATACCAACAAAAAGCAATTTTGGGATTTCTGTTGGAACCATTTCAAACTGTGGCTCACTCTGAGAGCACTGACAACATCATTGTATTGAATTATTCATACCATGAACACCATATACCTTTTCATGAATTTAATGAATTTCCATACATTTCCTTTGTCAACTTTACAGTTAAAGCAGTAGCAATTATAGCTTTTTTATTTGTAGCTGTTACATGGCTTGTTATAGTGTTAGGTTTATAGGCAGGTATTTCAATCTTTGAAGCTATTATACATGTATATATTTCTCAATCTTAGAGCTCCAGTTTTTATTGGTTACAAATATAGAAATATAATTGTTTTATATGTGGTGACCTTTTACCCATACTCTTTCTTTACAGAGTCTACTAACGAATGCTAAATAGTTTCTCACATTACTCAGCTTTCTCCAAAGAAGGCATCTTGTTATATCCCTAAGGCTAAGACACCGAACACAAATCTGACAGGAAAAAAAGCATGGATTGTGTGGAATAACTCCGGCATAGCTAAAGTGAGGCACCTCTAGCATCCCATCCCATCTGTCTTCTCATTGCTCCTTGAATGCATCACCATGTTCAGGAGACTCCCCTAGAAAAACTCTCCAGAAGTATTAGCTTTCCTTAAGGAATAGTCAATAGAAAGATAGAGAGCCATCATTTGCATATTTTCTCCCACATCTTTATTATTTTAAAATTCTTTCTACATTTTAATTTATCTATGTGTGCCTGTGTGCACACATGTGCACACACACGTGTGTGTATGTGTGTGTGTGTGTGTGTGTGAGAGAGAGAGAGAGAGAGAGAGAGAGAGAGAGAGAGAGAGAGAGAGATGAATGGCATGTCTGAAGATGTACTGCAGGAGTCAATTCTGTCTTTGCATCTCATGGATCCCAGGGATGGAGCCATCTCATCAAGTCCAGCCTTCTTTTTGGAATATGGATAGTTTTCTTTTAAGTATTAGCTTACTCTGACCCAGAAGTGGAACCTCTCAAGCTCAGCACATGTACAGTGTCCTGGACATCTTTTTGTGAGTCTGTTTCTAAAGCCTAATCTACTTACTCAGTAGTGCACTTGATTTGGTTCAATTTCATGGAGCACATCTGGGGGGGGGGGTCATCATTATTGATGTATGAGACTCTGAGAAAGTGGCCAGGCTCCACAGTGTCAGAGCACAGATGTCAGTATGCCAGCTTAGAGTCAACATGCATTATTAGGCTCTAGATCACCAGCCGCTCCCAAAATCTGGGCCCAGCCTTTACCTGCTAGCTCAGAATCTGCAATTTGACAAGGGCAGCCACTAATTTGAACATATGGAGGTTCAGAACCCCAGTACATAGGAGCATGGCTTAGGGTTCAATCATTTGATTGCAGAACACCAGAACAATGTGAAGAGAGGCCAGCAAATGCACACTCTCATGTTCAGAACCCACGAGACAATGTGCTAAAAGAACACAACTAAATTTTGCCAAAAGCTAATTCCATTACTCTTTTGTAAGTTTAATAATCTGCACAATATAATTAGTGTTTCCCAATTTCTTCAGGAAGTCTGAGCTGATCAAAAAGGATTATACATTTATCCTTTCATTTTGACCCTTCAGACTTTCTGGATTTTCCACAGCATCTTGTGGTTGTGTCACAAATTTCCATCTCCATCTGAATTAAGTAGCACAAAATTATTTTGTCTTAAAACAAATGAACTCTCAGGGCTGGGGAGATGGCTTGGCAGGTGAAAACACAAGTGCCTGAGTTCGGTTCCCCATCACCTACGTACAATGCTGGAGGACAGAGGCAGGATTGCTGGGCCTTGCGGGCCACAAACTTAACTCCAAGTTCAAGTGGTAGAGTCTTTCTCAAGGGAATAAGGCAGAGAGGAAAAGCATCTACCTACTGAAAATTCAGTTCAAATGCTATCCCTTCCCAGAAATCCTGGGCCTTTCCCAACAACCTCTCCACCCTGTTTCCAAACTATTAACCATTTTATTAATTAGTACATTATCACGTAACATGACTATTGTATTGGATCTAATTTGTATTCATGTAAGTGATTTTCATATTTATTCTTATGAAGAGAAATGACTCACAAATTACATGGCCAGGGGGAATTTCTGCTAAAGTGAATTGGATATGGCTATTACTG
Source organism: Apodemus sylvaticus (assembly GCF_947179515.1). NCBI lineage: Eukaryota > Metazoa > Chordata > Mammalia > Rodentia > Muridae > Apodemus > Apodemus sylvaticus. The sequence goes on from NC_067473.1 coordinate 23,178,046, forward strand.
GGTGACATCACATATAACAGTATCAGCAGTTCCAGCCATGGTCTTGCTGTCTCCACCCCCACAACCCTGCCTCCAGCATGCCTAGCTAAGGACAATAGCCTTCCAGGGAATGTACTTCTCCCTAGAGGCTTTTGGGAGCCAGAATCAAAGTTTAGAAATACCAAGCGGGGATGGCATCCTGCAGTTGACTCATAGTACATTGAAAGGCCCTACTGCTATAGTATGAGAGCCATCCAAAATCCCTTTTCTGGTTTGCAGAATTCTTCACTACATGGCTTCTACTGTGGTTTGTTTTTTCACTGCTCCTACCAAAGTGGCCTTACAGTCCAATTAACTTCTCTCTCTCTCTCTCTCTCTCTCTCTCATTTACACTCTATCCTTGCTTTCAAAGATACCTATGTCTAGCATGTCTTATCTATCCTCTAATTAGCAGCTGCCTGCAGAAGACTCAGCTAGAATTCCATTTCTTCCCCCCAAATCCCAAATCTTTCTCTTTCCTAAAGACATCCCCACATGACTCACAAAACTGGTAATCACCCTATTACTTAACATGCATTAGACTGCATTCCAAGTCCTTACTCCATTCCAAGTTGAGTTACAACTCTGTACATCTAGTTCATACTGTTTTTACTTTTCTACTAGTCTTTCACAATGGTAGGCTATATCTTTTTCAATTCTGCATCCTTCACATTATTTAACACAAGTCAAATACTTGGATCTTTAATGAACAAAATGTGTTCTGTGTGCCATAATATGGTTATTGTCACTGTGAGAAAATTTTGTGCTGCAAAGGCAGTGGTTTGGAGAAATCAGAAAATTCCCTCCATTAGACTTAAAGCTGAGAGGAAATTACCCTTCCAACATGAATTTCAGCTGTAACATTTTGGGGATTCAGAGAGACATTTCTGTGGTTAAGAGCATTGGTTCTTGCAGAGGATCTGGGTTCAATTCTTAGCATCTACAAGGCAGTCCACAACCTTCTGTTAACTCCAGTTCTAGGAGATCCAATGCCCTGTTCTGGTCTCCACTGGCACCAGGGATGTCCATGGCACACAGACAAACATGCAAGCCAAATTCATACATATAAAATAAAATAATGAACTAAAAAGCAAGCTTTTCATAGCCCTAATTATTTTCATAACTGTACAGTGACATATCATGTGGGGTGAGCATGAATCATCAAGTCTGCCCAAATGCATCTTTGCTTGCTTCTAACTCACCCACTAGGGGCATCTCCATCGCCATTATGTTCCTGGATCTGGAAATTGTGCTTCCATTAGTCTTCCCAACTGAACTCAGTGAATCTAGGGGTAGAGGTCAGGGGTGGCGATTGAAAGATGAAAAGATTTCCACCACCCAAATCAATTAGAAATCTCTGCCTCACACAGAAAATATAAAGTTTGTGCTGCAAAGGGAAGACTTAATTGTCCTCTACCCCACTTCCAGAGTTCACGGGCAGGTTTCTCTCTCCTCCCATGAGGATTGCTTGGGGCCTCTTCGGACTCTCCGCTAAATTCCCTTATCCTTGTTGAAATAGTACTGAGAAGACTGGCCAAAATCCGTGCATCCATGTCACTGTGGGCAGAGTCAGGATACTGCAGCAGATGAGCTTTTTTCTTTTCTTTCACTTTGGAGCCTGCTTCTCCAGTTTTCTTCCAATGTTGCAGAAATGCCGGATGAGAAAGAGGAACGGAGAGGGCAACTCTTCAGTCACTTGATCCTCTAATTTATAGGTGACAAGACCTAGTTTTGAAACCCGTAACAAACCCAGTGACCTCTGATATATTCTCGAGGCATCTGGAAAACCGTAAGCCCATTGGGATGAGCTGATGACCACTGTAGATGGCTCCTAATTGAAATGGAAACAAGCCACTCTCCCATTTACAGTATTCACTCCCAAGAAAATGCATACTGGTAGGGTTACCCAAGACACAAAGAGACAGAAATGCTGCTCAAGCCAGTTTTCATTTATTTCCCCAAAGTACAAGGTCACCTGTAAAACTGCTGCCTGGCAAGCTTGAATTCAAGTATTTCCATCTGCACATAGGCTTCCAAGTGGAAAACAGTCATGGATAGAAATCTTTTAAGATTTATTTTATAAGCTCTTCCTGCTGACCCATGGTAGCAATGGGGTTTGCATTGTTCCTTGCCACCCTAGTATTGACTTAAATGACTTTATTGGGTCACTCCAGAGTAGGCTTTCTATACAACACCCTAAGGAGAATGCCTTGGGTATATTTTTTTTCTTCAGTCAGGACACAATATAATTTACAAAACAATATTCCATTTACCATTAGCCTTTCATGGGAAGCCAAGGCAATGCAGCATATGGCTTTTCTTTAATATTATCTTTTATTTGATATATTCTTTATTTACATTTCAAGTGATTTTCCCTTTCCTAGATCCCCCCCTCCCCTAAAGTTCAATAAGCCCTCTTCCCTCCCCCTGTTACCCAATCCACCCCTTCCCACTCCCCTGACCTGGTATTCCCCTATACTGCTGCACTGAGCCTTTCCAGGACCAGGGGCTCTCCTTCCTTCTTCTTGGGCATCATTTGATATGTGCATTGTGTCTTGGATATTCCAAGCTTCTAGGCTAATATCCGCTTCTCAGTGGGTGCATACCATGAGTGTTCTTTTGAGACTGGGTTACCTCACTTAGGATGATGTTCTCCAGCTCCATCCATTTGTCTAAGAATTTCATGAATTCATTGTTTCTAATGACCGAATAGTACTCCATTGTGTATATATACCACATTTTCTGTATCCATTCCTCCACTGAGGGACATCTGGGTTCTTTCTAGCTTCTGGCTATTATAATAGGACTGCTATGAACATAGTGGAGCATGTATCCTTATTACATGCTGGGAAATCCTTTAGGTATATACCCAGGAGTGGTATAGTGGGGTGCTCTGGAAATATCATTCCCAGTTTTCTGAGGAATTGCCAGACTGGCTTCCAGAGTGGTAGTACCAACTTGCAACCCAATCAGAAGTGGAGTAGTGTCCCCCTTTCTCCACATCCACACCAGCACCTGTTTTCTCCTAAGTTTTTGATCTTAGCCATTCTGACTGGTGTGAGGTGAAATCTCAGGGTAGTTTTAATTTGCATTTCCCTGATGACTAAAGATGTTGAACATTTCTTTAGGTGCTTCTCAGCCATTCAATATTCCTCAGGTGAAAATTCTTTGTATAGCTCTGTACCCCATTTTTAAGGGGATATTTAGCTCTCTGGAGTCTACCTTCTTGAGTTCTTTGTATATCTTGGATATAAGCCCTCTGTCAGATGTAGTGTTGGTAAACATTTTTTCCCAATTTGTTGGTTGCCATTTTGTCCTTTTGACAATGTCCTTACAGAAACTTTGTAGTTTTATGAGGTCCCATTTGTCAATTCTTGATCTTAGAGAATAAGCTATTGGTGTTCTGTTGAGGAAATTTCCCCCTGTGCCCATGTCCTCAAGGGTCTCCCCCAGTTTCTTTTCTGTTAGTTTCAGTGTGTCTGGTTTTATGTGGAGGCTCTTGATTCACTTGGACTTGAGCTTAGTACAAGGAGATAAGAATGGATCAATTCGCATTCTTTTGCATGCTGACCTCCAGTTGAACCAGCACCATTTGTTGAAAAGGCTATCTTTTTTCCACTGGATGGTTGTAGCTTCTTTATCAAAGATCAAGTGACCATAATTCTGTGGGTTCATTTCCAGGTCTTCAATTCTATTCCATTGTTCTGCCTGCCTGTCTCTGTACAAATACCCTGCAGTTTTTAACACGAATGATCTGTAGTACTCCTTGAGGTTGGGGATACTGATAACCCCAGAAGATCTTTTTACTGTTGAGAATAGTTTTAGCTATCCTGGGATTTTGTTATTCCAGATGAATTTGAGAATTGCTCTAAGTCTATGAAGAATTGAGTTGGGATTTTGAGGGAGATTGCATTGAATCTGTAGATTGCTTTCGGCAAGATGGCCAATTTTACTATATTAATCCTGCCAATCCAAGAACATGGAAGATTTTTCCATCTTCTGAGGTCTTCTTCTATTTCTTTCTTCAAAGACTTGAAGTTCCTGTTATACAGATCTTTCACTTGTTTGGTTAGTCACACCAAAATACTTTATATTGTTTGTGGCTATTGTGAAGGGTGTCATTTCCCTAATTTCTTTCTCAGCCTGTTTGTCCTTTGAGTATAGGAAAGCTACTGATTTGCTTGAGTTAATTTTATAACCTGCCACTTTGCTGAAGTTGTTTATCAGCTGTAGGAGTTCTCTGGTGGAGTTTTTTGGGTTGCTTAAGTATACTATCATTAGCAAATAGTGATAGTTTGACTTCTTCCTTTCCAATTTGTATCCCTTTGACATCCTTGTGTTGTCTAATTGCTCTGGCTAGAACTTCAAGTACTGTATTGAATAAATATGGAGAGAGAGGGCAGCCTTGTCTAGTCTCTGATTTTAGTGGGATTGCTTCAAGTTTCTCTCCATTTAGTTTGATGTTGGCTACTGGTTTGCTGTATATTGCTTTTATTATGTTTAGGTATGGGCCTTGAATTCCTGATCTTTCCAAGACCTTTAACATGAAAGGATGCTGAATTTTGTCAAATGCTTTTTCAGCATCTAATGAAATGACCATGTGATTTTTTTTCTTTGAGTTTGTTTATGTAGTGGATTATATTGATGGATTTCTGTATATTGAATCATTCCTGCATCCCTGGGATGAAGCCTTCTTGATCATGGTGAATGATTGTTTTGATGTGTTCTTGGATTCGGTTGGCAAGAATTTTATTGAGTATTTTTGCATCGATGTTCATAAGGGAAATTGGCCTGAAATTCTCTTTCTTTGTTGAATCTTTGTGTGGTTTTGGTATCAGTGTAATTGTAGCTTCATAGAACGAGTTAGGTAATGTTCCTTCTGTTTCTATTTTGTGCAATAGTTTGAAGAGTATTGGTGTCAGGTCTTCTTTGAATGTCTGATAGAATTCTGCACTAAAGCCATCTGGTCCTGTGCTTTTTATTTGGTTGGGAGGCTGTCAATGATCACTTCTATTTCTTTAGGGGTTATGGGACCATTTTGGTGGTCTATCTGATCCTGATTAGATTTTGGTAATTGGTATCTGTCTAGGAAATTGTCCGTTTCATCCAGATTTTCCAGTTTTGTTGAGTATAGGCTTTTGTAGTAGGATATGATGATTGTTGGGGTTTCCTCAGTTTCTGTTGTTATGTCACCCTTTCATTTCTGATTTTGTTAATTTGAGTACTGTCTCTGTGTGCTCTGGTTAGTCTGGCTAAAGGTTTATCTATCTTGTTGAAGACATTTACTGGCCCTTTCAGTTGGAGATCTTCACTCTCTTCTATGCCTACAATCCTTAGGTTTGGTCTTCTCATCTTGTCCTGGTTTTCCTAGATATTTTGGGTCAGGAGCTTTTTGCATTTTTCATTTTCTTTGACTATTGTATCAATGCTTCCTATGGTATCTTCTGCATCTGAAATTCTCTCTTCCATCTCTTGTATTCTGTTGTTGATGCTTAGATCCATGACTCCTGGCTTCTTTCCTAGGTTTTCTATGTCCCAAGTTGTCTCCCTTTGTGATTTCATTATTGTTTCTACCTCCTTCTTTAGATCCTGGACAATGTTGTTTAATTCCTTCCCCTGTTTTGTTGTGTTTTCCCTTAGTTCTTCAAGGGCTTCTCGCTGTTTACTTGTGTTCTCTTGTATTTCTTTAAGGGAATTATTTATGTCCTTCTTGAAGCCCTCCATGATGCCCTTCATCAGCATCATGACCTGTGATTTTAAATCCAAATCTTGCTTTCCTGGTATGTTGGGGTATCCAGGACTTGCTGTTGTGGGAGAATTGGGTTTGGACGGGGCCATATTGCCTTGATTTCTGTTAGCAATGTTCCCAAGTTTGCCTTTTGCCATCTGGTTATCTCTGGTTTAGTTGGGCCTGCTGTCACTTGCTGGAGCTTGCCCCTCCTGTGTGTGTGTGCCTATAGGCCTATCCCAGATACCCTGGGTGTGCTGCTTTCTCCTGGCACAAATTGCTGTGGTGCTTCAGAGTTCCTGGATGCAGGTGGAGTCCTGGTGTGGTCTGTCCCATGTGAATGTGATCCTCTACTCTGATGAGACCTGCCTACCAATCTGTTGCACCATCACAGAAGCAAAGATGGCAGCTGAGTCCCACTATCTTGTAGTTGTATTTGGGTATGTACCTCTGTGGCCCAGATTAGCTCTGGATGAGGGCTGTGTTGGCTGTCTCCGCATCACTGGATGCTGGGTGTATAGCTGCCTTCCCGCACTGCTTGGAGATAGAGCGCTGTGGTCAACGGTGTTCCCGATCCAGAGGTGGAGACCAGAAGGCGCTTGCCAGAGGCCTCCAGACTGGATCCTCCGCTCTGCAGGCTGGAATCAACTTGTGCAGGCTGCCTCTTCCTGGCTGGCTGCTGGGTGTATACAGCATATGGTTTATAATAATTTAAGTTATTGTTTCATGTAATCTTCTCAATGGTCCTTTTAGACAGTGGGATGCTCCATGATTTAGAAATAGAAAAACTGAAATTCAAAAAAGATTGATCAATATGTAGGGAAAGTTTAGAGAAAAAAAATCATGTTTATGTTCAGATTAGTATCCATTTTACTAAGTCCAGAAACATTCTGAAGACATGGAAAGAAGGTAGGTTTTAGAATTATGCAGAAGTGGATACAAATCCTGACTCTAGCATATCCTATCTTTTGAAACCTTTTAACCTCATGGAGTTCTCTCTTCCTCATTTGAAGCCTAAGAAACAAGGAAATGCTGAAGGAACACAGCTACCTGGTCCTTATGTCAAAGACTGAACTTGAATCAGATGTGAACATCTGCTTTTCTTTCAAGAAGCACGGAAGTGTAGGTCCTTGGGCTCTAGATTATACTCCTGTTTCTAATCAGGACATCTACAATAGCAAGGTCAAAACAATAAAGGATAAAGTTTTAAAGTAAACCTTTAAAGACATTCTACCAATAGTATTTCCAGTCTCTTAGGTTGTGCTTGGCAAGGATTGCTAGGTCTCTCCCAGCTCTTGTTCTGTGATTTTGAAAGTTAACCAATGAACTGACACTGTGTTTTCTAAAATAAACAACAAACAAAACACCTATGCTTTCATCATACTGAACATCTGGATGAAAGTTATTTAAAATACAGATACACAGAAGTCATCACTAGAGTGCTTTCCTGGACACGATTCAGATAAGGAACTGCTGTTGAGGACTCGAATGACAAAAGGGAATTTTATAGACTGTATAAGGCTTAGGCTGAATTTAGTTAGGTAGGCAAAGCTTGTGTGAGACAAAGTAGGTGAGACCTTTCAGACAAACAAGACAAAGAGATATGCAGAAATGACTTGGGAACCACTAGGAGACAGACTAGGGAGCTATGTTGGAATTCTGTTGTGAGGTAGTGTGAAAGTGTGGACTGAGAATAGATGCTTGTAGAAGTAGTTAAATGCTATGAACGGAGGTACAGTTTTGAAACAAATTAAGATGGTGCTTTGGGATGTTAAGATTCTAGTTTGTGGAACAGGATTGGGGGCAAAGAGGCAACTGACAAAGGTAGACTATATGAATCATTACGGTAATCCAGTCTTTAGACACGCAGGGTGCCAAACAAAATGGTACAGTAGGACCCCAAAAGGAGGCATAGCTACTGCTGGGAGGCTTTTACAAGACACTGTGCCCATTGGTGGAGGGGAATCTGACCGCCACGTTCTGTTTATATGTTCTGTCTTGAATTAGTTAATTTGTTCTTCAGATGTGTCCTTCCTGAATATGAAATCTCCCTCATTAAGATAGAAGCCATATGCCTGCTTTGAAGCTAAGCCAGACCCCACCTAATGCTGCCCTTTACCTTGTTCCCCTTGTTGGTAATCAGCTCACTGAAGCAGATGTCACTGCCAGACTCCAAAGATGCCAACAGTCTCAGGAAAAAAAAATGGAACACAGGACTGGGGTCTGTACTCAGCATGAGCTGAATGCAGAAATAGAAATGAGACCCCCCTAGGCTTTGTGCGTGGCAAGAACAGAGAAAAGGTGCTTGATACTCAAGTGATACCAAAATTACCAAGGCCATAGCAGGCCCACTCACCGGCTTACCTACTTGCCAGCAGAAACAATTAACACTAACAGTATACTGTGAGTTTGTTTTATGGATTAATGTGACAAATATTTATTGGCTATGATGCAGGCATCAAACAAGGACATGGGGGGTGCACAAAAGGCACAATTCTTACCTTTGATAAAGTTTCCAGCCTTGTAAAGGAAATAGATGAGGAAAAGAAAGTGTTATCTCCATGGAGAGTCCTGCTCTCTGCTGGTCCTCTGAGCACCCAAACATGATCCAGTACTACAGAGATAGATCCTTGAGAGCTTCCCGTGTCATATTTTACAAGAATCACTTGGAAGGTTTTGAATCCATGTACGCCTCACTGCATTTACCATACACTAAACCTTAGAGTTGAACAAAGAAGCAAAATAGAAAACTGACATGATCAGGTCCTCAGTAAACCCTGCATGTTTTCCCAGAAGTCTCTTTCCTTTTCACTGGCCTGGTATTTAAGTGGTAGCAGTTATACCATTCTGAACCTCCTTACCCAACAGACACCTTAAAATTCCTGATAGCAGTTATACTATCTGAACCTCCTTACTCAACAGACACCTTAAAATTCCTGGTACAAAGACCCCTATTCTCAGTCCCCTGGTGTGAAGACTCCTTTTCTCAGTCCTGAGGCTGAGTCAGACCATCAGTTTTTAGCAGGGAAGGCCAGGGGACAGAGTGAGGCAGCCCAGGACGAGAGCCGAAGAAAGCTTTGTGCAAAACCATGTAAGTATATGCTAGTGAGTTTTGTCCAGGATATTTAAAAGGGATGGAAAAATGTTAATGGACATTTAGCTGCTCTGTTAATTATAATCACTCCTTTACAAACAAAACCTTACTACTCTATAAGTACTGTTTGACAATAAGGAAAATACATTATTTTTTAAAAAAGAAAAAATCCAGCTAAATAAAAGACAGAACACATTGTACTCTGTGTGTCCTGTAGCTGCTTATGTTCATCTTAACTAAGAGTTGGGGCTGCATGTTATGAGAACTTGCTTTGCTGTTGTTTTATAGTAATTTCTTCTTTATAAATTTAAATGAAATGGTTTCCAACAGGGAGGGGTATACAAAATTGAGGTTGGAAAAGGCTAAGAAAAATAGATGTTGCCTGGAAATAAATGCTGTAATTATATTGGCTTTAAGGATTATTTTGGATCTTAAGAGAAAAGGGCATTGGGAACTTTTTAAAAATAAAAATTATAGATACCGTGTTTCTAAATAGCTTCAGGCTAGTTTCCTTGGAAAGTGTACTTCCCAACCCCCATGTCCTTGTTAGGTTTAGCTTAATAATGATGTGAGGGGCCAAAAAAGCTTTTAAAGCTGATTGCCTTCAGCTTCTGGTTCCTTGCCAGGAACCAGAGGACTAATTGGCCAGGCCCCCTTTAGTCTCCTGGCTATTTGTGAAAATATAAAATGAAACACAAAGTGCGCATGCTTACCCACATGTGTACCCAGCACAGGCAGAAGAGCCCTACAGAAAGAAATATTACCACATTACTTGATCTCACTAAACCTGGACGTGGTAAGAGGAATAATCAATCCCATTAGTACATTATTTTCTTGTCCTCAAAGGGAGGTGCATGCCAGTTAGCAGGCTTTTATAGAGGGTAAAGTTACACTTTGCGATTTGGCCTTGTGAAGATGTGGCCTGGATCATCTGCTGGTAATGGACCAGCTAAAATCTAATCATGAAGGCTGGAACCTGTGAGTGGAATCACAGGACTTTTGTGTTCTCTGCTTTTAAAGTGAGCATAAATAACTCAACAGCTGTGTTTCATTCCGCTAGAGACCCCCTCCAATGCCCTTCTACTCTAAAAGTCATTTATAGGGGTACACGCCAAAGTAATTAATGAATTATCCAGTTCAATTGTGAAGCCAGGTGCCAGAGTTGGTCTTGCGAAGATTTCAAGTCATTACTTAAGCAGATTAAGTTGAAGCCAAAATTCATTGTTCCTTTTCTTGCTGATGTTTGAATTTTTCATTATTAAACAAAAGGTCCCAGAAAGTTGCATGAATCACAAAGTCACATGCAAACATCAGTACAACACATGTGGAATCCAATTTGTCTAATGTTTAAATTATTCTGTGGCAATAATGTCTTTGTATAGTTTAACATAACATTAAATCAAAATTTACCAGCTTTCTAATAAGTCTTACCTGACTCTGAGAGAGAAGGGTGGAGAGAATGAGGCAAGAAAGGAGGGAGGGAGGGAGGGAGAGAGAGAGAGAGAGAGAGAGAGAGAGAGAGAGAGAGAGAGAGAGAGAGAGAGAGAGAGAGAGATCTGTCTTTATTGTAATTGAAACACAAAGGAATTAACTTCCCATCTATTAGAAAGAGAGTGGATCTTTTGATTGTGTTGAAAAGTAGATGATTCATTCATTAAACGAATATATATTAACTGTTTAAAACATTTCAGGTACTACTAGTTACTAGTGGACTATGGGAATGACATCCACAGACCTGAGATGTCCTTATATTAGAAGAGAATTATTCAAATTATGCACAAAGGGTTGTAACAATGAAGTATGTATTAAAAGGGATCCCAGGATAATGAAGAGCCAAGAGTTATATAACATGAACAAAGACAAAATATGAAATGAGAATGGTCCTCAACCTTCCTAATGCTGTGATCCCTTAAAACAGTACCTCATGTTGTGGTGACCTCCAACCTTGAAATTATTTCATTGCTACTTCATAGCTGTAATTTTGATCTGTCATGAGTTGTAATATAAATATCTATGTTTTCTGATGGTCTTAAAGTGACCCCTGTGACAAGTTTATTTGATCCTCAAAGGTGTCATGACCCACAGGTTGAGAACTGCTGGTTTAGGGACACCATAACTATCATTCTTTATGGTAGAAGAGAGTATGTCCAAAGAAGCAGGCAGTAGACCTTGAAAGAATATACCATATACAGCCACCTCAGAAAAGAACGAGTTTCTGTGGAGGTGCAGGAACTCGGCTTCCATGACACGAAATAATCACCCTGTCAGGCAGCACTGCTCACCGGTCATATGGGAGCACTTTTACATCAGGCTAAAAGTTGCAACAGAGGACAATCATGAGTTTTCCTAATCTGAGACTTCTATGACTCCACATACTCAACAGCCAGTGACTACAGAAGCCACCATCTCATTTAACGATCTATATTCCATCCTTCAGTGCAGTCAGGCAGAGACCTGGGAGAGGTCCTGTGCACATTTACTCAAACTGGAACAATTCAACAGTTCCTGCCCATCTTTTTTCATCCCTAAAGACTATCTCCCTGGAACAGACTTGTGCTTTGGAGAGCAGAGCCTTAAAGTCATATATTGATATTTTCAGTTCATATTCTAGGCTTTTCATTCATAAACAGGCCTTCGGTATGCTATCAGTTGCCTACGTCTGAGCAACTTCCTGGACCTAGGACACATATCCATTCAGTCCAACTTTCAGGGTTTATTCAGTTCTATAAAGTCTAATTTGGGTCTTCGGAATTGCCTAGCTTTAAGAGTTTGGATAGTAAAATTCCAACTTCTTTCCCCTGTTTTGCAACTCTACTTTCCTCTCTTTTCTTCCAGTTTAGAGGTTTTCTGTTTAAATAATCAAACACTTGGCTTCACAATCAACACAGCTACATCGTCATCTTGAGGAAAGGCCCGGCAAATGCTCAAAACCTCAAGTCAGCTCTCTGATTTCTACTTCCCTTATTCTGCTAAATGGGAGAGAACAATTAATGAAATTTTAAGGGGCACATAACACCCTCAACCACCTTTTGGGGGTATTTTGTTTGGAGGATGTAACTACAGCTGTTCAAACTTAAAATTATTTACATTGAACAAAAAAACTCCCTGACTTTAAGATGTCATATGGCTTTATATAAATTAAAAATGGCCAAGAATCAAACCTTGACTTCTTTTTTTCATGGGCACATTGCCTATTGGGTACTACCGCAGAAGGGTACTTTGTGGGGAGGGGTCTTGAGTGGGTGGAAACTGACAAGCAAAAACTAGAGGCTGACAGTCTGCCTAGTGAGTCATATTGGGTTGCAGCTGAATTTGAAAACAGCAGGTAGTCATCAGAAAAGTTTATGTGAAATCTAATGAATCAGAAAGAGAAAGCAGGGGAAATGGTTTCTTTTCATACAGGGCCAGGTTCTGATCTAATGTAAGTCTTAGAGAATTAGCCGACATATGGAAATTATCCCCATGTGGTGCTGTGGGATAGCAGTATGAGGAATTGTTAAAGGAACAGAAATATTTAGCTTGTGAAGAAAAGACCTGGGTGGGAGACAGAGCTCTTTTCAAATATTTGAAAGGTCAGCATGTGAAAAGGTGGGCACTGCATTTTTCTCTCAAGGGAAAAGCAGGGTCAGCAGATACACTGAAAAGATAGACTAGTTTCATATTCTCTTGTCTACTATAGCATCATCAGGGCATGGCCATTTGCCTCATAGTGAGATGGACTCATGTAGAAAGACAGGAAGCCAGCTGTAGAGCTAGCCTCTAGGAATTGGCATGGAAATCAAGAACACAGAATAGTGAGATTGAAGATAAGGTTCAAGTCAATCATCATGGCAGGACTCCAAAGGCAATATCCCTATGATATTGCAAATTAAGCAAGTAGAAATGAATGGGGAGTGAAAAGTGTATGGTCTTTTTATTAGAGAGGTCTTGGTTGAAGCCATAGTCTTCATATTGTCTTTGTATCCTTGGGAGAGTTACTCGGTCTTTTCTGAACTATATCTTCTTGATGTGTCCAAGAGGACAGTATTACATGTGCTAATGGGCATCCTGTTTTTCTCAGAATCATCTAGTTCTACTCCAGTAGAATCTTCTCCCATGCCAAATAGAGTTCTGGTGTCAATAGATGTCCATGAAACTTGTAGGTGTTTTGCTGTAGATGGGTCCTACAGAGACATCTAGCACTGTGGACTTAAGCAAGTACAGGCTTCTCAATCTCTTCGCAGTAAAAGAAGCTATTGTTGAGACCACCCATACTATAACATATAAGGTGATATAAAAAACTCCCTTTTAATATGCATTTATTCTATAGGTTGTGATCATCTAGAGAACCCTTACGGACATAGATTGATTCTAGAAAGATATAATTGAAAGGATAGATTTCTCTTATGAGCTTTGTGACACTGGAACTGACTCTCCAACGAGAAAAAAAACCTATAATGCTTACAACTCTCCTGAAAGCATGAAGAGCACTGGAAAACCATAGTGTGAACTATCTTGTATAGTTAATAGTTGCACAATAAATGCATTTGGTGCTCCTGGCTCTCCTCTTATGAGCAGAAAGGAATTTAGTGACTCTGTGTAAAAGAACTTTTGAACATTCTTGGAAAAGCAAGGAAAATAATGATCTCTGGATGAAGTAACCAAGGAAAAGAGCTCAGTGGTGGAGTTACCCAGCTCCAGCTGTGCCTAAGCAATCTAAAGGTTTCTAAATACTCTCTGAAAGACGATCTTCTCTGCGGCATCTGTAAAGCTCAAGTTGCCAAAAATCAAGATCAAATCTTTATTTTACAATTGCCTGTCTTTGGAACATAGATTTAAGTCCTAACATAAAATACTGTTTGTAGAATTGGCAATGACCTTCTCTGAAGGATATGTCACATAAGACAATGCTGATAACCATCGTTACCCGCCCATCTTTGATGTGAATAATCAGATTCAAGCCCAAGCAGACCCCAGAAGATGAGATAAAAAGTATGGTCCATGAACAGCTATTCTACATTCTTAAGAAACTTAGTACATTTTATAATCCATCTAAACATGTTGTGGGGATATCATGGGAATGGATTTTAAAGTATGGGGTAAAATTGGATCAGGCTGAATTTATGCCCATGGACCTATTGAACAAAGATTCTAGATTTAATATTATAGCTCACAGATTTAAAGAGATTACAAAGAATTTATTTGACCCGTTGACTGAAGGATTTGTCTAAAGATGGACAACCGAGAATGAGCTGGAGAACCCTTTTCTTTCTTTCTTTTTTTGTTATTCAAAAATCATTTATTTAAATCTTTACATAATATATGCTGTACAAAGACTCAGAAACACATTGTAGATATATTAAAAAGTCCAGAGAATGATAAACATGTTAATACAAATTGACATATCAATATTAAGCTTAATAGCAAAAGAATGGATTGTAACACAGTAATTAATCCTATATTGAATATTAAATATATAAGACTATTAGGTGGTTAATTAGTGGCATCACTTTAGGAATTAATATCAATTTTCTTTTTCCTTTTTTTATAAAATTAGATATATTCTTTATTTACATTTCAAATGATTTCCCCTTTCCTGGATTCCCCCCTCCCTGAAGGTCCCATAAGCCCTCTTCCCTCCTCCTGGTCCCCAATCAACCCCTTCCTACTTCCCTATCCTGGTACTCCCCTACACTGCTACACTGAGCCTTTCCAAGACCAGGGGACTCGTCTTCCTTCTTCTTGGGCATCATTTGATATGTGAATTGTTTCTTGGGTATTCTGAGCTTCTGAGCCAATATCTGCGTATTAGTAAGTACATACCATGTGTGTTTTTTTGTGATTGGGCCACCTCAGTCAAGATGACATTCTCCAGTTCCGCCTACTTGCCTAAGAATTTCATGAATTCATTGTTTTTAATAGCTGAGTAGTATTCCATAGTGTAAATATACCACATTTTCTTTTTCTAATCCTCCATTGAGGGACATCTGAGTTCTTTGAGCTGGAGATTCCTGATAAGCCTTGGTTTAATGTTGGTCAAGCATCCAAATGCTTGGGGAAATCAGAATTCTTGAATAAATTCAATGCTTAAAACCTAATCTTCCACGATGGGAGAGCCCTGAAGATATTCACTAATAAGCATTTTCACTAATGCTATAAGACAGAAATTTGGGAACCAAAATATTTAAAGAGTAATGTAATTCTTCTTCTCCCTGTGCTAGACCTTAGGGTAGGATATGTGGCTGTTCAACTAGCAGTGGGTCTTATCAGATCCTGGCGTAGCAAAGTCCTAGTGACAGCACTGATTTTCTAAAGGCATGGACAGCACAGGCAAAGCAATGTCTAAAATGGCCTAACTCATGGAAGTTTAACACTAGCTAATAAATTCTTACTTAATCTGTATAACCAGAAAATTCAAGAACAAATAAAAGGCTAACCTAAATCATATCAACAAAGATTCATGACCATCAACTAGTTACCAGACTTTTTAAATAAAGAAAAGGTCAAATCTGCTTGCAAAAAGGCCTTGTTAAAATACCAAAATATTTTAATGTTACTCCTTTTCAAATCCTTTCTCCAAGGGGCCTATGGCCCTTTATAAGGTATGGTGGGGTGTATTAGAATGGTTCCCATATATGTGAATACTTGGTTGCCAATTGGTGGAACTGTTTGGGAAGGATTAGAAGGTATGGCCTTGTTGGAGGAGGTATATCAGTAGGGGTTAGATTTGAAGTTCAAAAGACTTGCACCATTCTGGGTCAATGTCTCTCACTCTTTTTCTCTCTCTGTCTCATGGTTGTGTCTCAAGATTTGAACTCTCAGTTACTGCTCTAGCACCATGTCTGCTTGTCTGCTTGCCTACTATCATGCTCCCCATCATGGATTGTTACCTCAGAAACTGTAAACCTCTAATAAATTCTTTCTTCTGTAAGTTGTCCTGTTCATGGTGCCTTAGCAACTAAGACATAAGAGTACCTGTATATCAGAGAATAATAAGTAATTACACCTTTGAGGGGACACTATACTCTGGTTCTGAATCAACATTAATCTAGAATACCCCAGAAATCATTGTATCCCTTCCATTGGGGGGTCAGGTGATTGAGGAGTTTTAGTCAAACAAACCTCATCCTTTGTTGTTTTCCCTGTCTCAGAATATATAAAATGGAATAGTTGCACTCAGAAGTTGACAGAATACCCAGACTATTTCTCTAATCGGTGGTATGAGGATTCATAGGATTAAAACAAACAAATGGAAGCCGCCAGAGCTAGTTAAACCATAGAAAATATATGAACCAAAATCCTAGATGGATTACAGAAATTAGTGTCACTATCAAGGATTTTAAAAACACAGGGGGTGGTGCTTTCTGCTACATCTATCTTGTACTAGTTTGAATGAGAATAGTCTCCATAGACTACTTTGTTTGAATGCTTGGCCCCCAGTTGATGGAGTTGTTTGGGAGGGATTAGAACATGTGGCCTTGTAGGGGGAGCTTTAGCTTTGTTGGAGGTTGTATGTCACTGGGGGAGCATTGTGAGGTTTCAAAATCCTTTGCCCATGCCATGCCTACTTTCTGACATCCACATTCCCAACTATGATGAACATGGTAACCCACTGCAACTCTATGCAAGCTCCAATTAAATGCTTTCTTTTATATGTTGCCTTGGTCATGGAGTCTCCTCACAGCAATAGAACTGTAAATAAGACATCACTTTAACTCTCCTGTTTGGCCTGTACAGAAGACCAATGAATCAGAGGAAATTACAGTTTATTATTGCAAGCGTAATAAAATAGTGACTCCATTGAAAGCTGCTCTACCAGATGTAGTTTCCTTACTTGAGCAGATTAACATATTTCATGATAGACATTATCAGCTACTGATATTGAAATGCTTTCCTGTTTCCAGTTAGCCCAGAAGAGACTGGCTCTCCTGATCCCACAGGGCCTTCCATTGTTTGGCAGAGCCAAGGACTCATCCTCCCCATTCCTACTTGGGAGATACATAAGATTTCTAAAGTCAATCCCACCAGCCCTCAGTGAGGCAGGTGGTGGGTGGGTGTCAGGCTCGGGAACTGGCTGGTTGGCTGGCTGGCTAGCTGGCTGGCATGTCTACATGCTTGGTGAGTTATTAGCCAGTTAAACTTGTAAGCCAGTTTTGTTTATAATAAAGATATAAGTGGATATTAAGGTTCCATTTTTTTAAAGTTACACTTGATTCTCAAAGGTATTTTTTAAAAACAAATCTTTAATAGAATATTTAAGCTGTGACTATAGGAAATAAACAAGAGTAAACTGACAGGCCTCCAGGGAGGGTCTCAGTGGTGGCCTATCATGACAGCTTAGCCAGTGTGCCTAGGCAAGGCACAGTGCCTGGGCATATGTAGAGAGTGCCCCTGTGAGCTGTAAGGCAAGTGGTGTCTGGCCCTGAGGTGATTCCTCGCAGCAGGGTACTGGTACAGAGCTGGGCATGGAGTAGAGGGTCTGGCATTCCTGGGGCTATGGTCCCTACTGAGCAGCCTTGGTCATTGGTGCTTTTAACTTTTTTTCTGTTTGTGTCTAAACTTAAATTGTTTTGTCTTCAGAGTTTTGGAGGACCCTGGTCCCCACAGTGCCAGGCTGCAGGGTAACTGCCATTCCCTTCTTAGACTGTCCAGTGCAGAGGTGGAGGGCAGCTGTCTACAGGTTTCCTTAAGGGTCAAATGCAGGGCTGGGGTGGGTGCTTGGCAGAGTCTGGCGTTCAGACCTCCGCAGGCGGGGTAGCTCACATTGCTTACAGACTGGAGACATTTTCCTGTGTGGTTTTCTGGGGCTTTTCCTGCAACTGTCATGGCTTTACAATCACTTGGGAAATGCAAGCCATTGTTAAAACTTTGTCCTTTTCACCACTGTCCCTGCTCCTGGCATGAATATTCCAGAAGCTTTCCTTTTTTATATATCTATATCTGTATCTGTATCTATATCTGTATCTGTATCATCTGTATCTGTATCTGTATCATCTGTATCTGTATCATCTGTATCTGTATCTGTATCATCTGTATCTGTATTATCTGTATCTGTATTTGTATCATCTGTATCTGTATCTGTATCATCTGTATCTGTATCATCTGTATCTGTATCATCTGTACCTGTAACTATATCTATATCTATTTAAAATGTTCTTTTCTATATGATGCGCATGAAAGTTTATCGTAACTTTTCTTAAACTTTTTAGTGCCATTTCTAGTATATTCCTGTAAATGTCAGTTACTGAAAATGAGTCCATTTTAAGTAGTTTAACTTTTTTTTTTTTTTTTTTTTTTGCAATGCCAGCCTCAACACCACAAGAGTAAAAAATGGTAGGAAGTACTTTGGTGTCTCTGGTAATCATGATCCTTTCTCATAGGGTATTTGTTTTGTTTTCATAATAAAAAGAAAGGGAAAGAAAAAAAGAGAAGGAAATGCTTTCCTCTCGCCACTTTGATGTTTGTTTACATGGTCCTCCTGCAACAGCTTCTTTTTGAGTGGCAAGGCCAGGAGGAGAATTGTAAAGATGTACAGTTCTACCTCAATTATATATATATATATATATATATATATATATATATATATATTACTTATAGCTCCATGTTGTAACTTGTTCATATAGACCTAGATCATCCATATCCTACATAAGGTATCACACTGGTCCGCTGTGTGGATGACATGATGCTAATTTGACCAAGTAAACAGGAGATAGCAATTACTCTGGACTTTTTGATAAGGCCTATGCCTATCAGAGAATAGAAAATAATGTCAAACAAGATTCAAAGGCCTTCTACCTCAATGAATTTTAAGGAGTCCAGTGGTGTGAGAAATGCAGAAATATTCCTTCTAAAGATTACCAGTAGATGTCTAAGTGCTGTAAATAAACACTTTATATTTAATTATGAAATGCTAAAAGACTAAACACTTCTCAATGAACTTTACCATCTACTCTTGGAAAAAATAATACATTTAAGTTGTAAATGGGATACTTATGTCATGTTATATGGAATTACGTCCTTGTTCTGGTTTCGCTTGGAAGTTAAGCATTGACATGAAGAGATACTATTGTTGGTTTGACAAAGAATGGACTTGTGCTGGTTAACCTTGGTTGTCAAATTGACTGAATCTGGAGTCAACTAAAAAGCAAGCTCCTGAGGGTTCCTATAGGGAATTTTTTGACTGAAGTATTCAGAGTGGGAAGCCCCACACTAAGCATGGGAGGCCCTTTCTGGTGGCAACTCAGACGAGAGAAGAAAGAAGGCGGAAGCTTTGCTCTCGCCTGCCTGCCCTTACTCTTGCTGGCAAGTTTCCCTAAGCCTTCGCTGCCGGGGTCTACGCCTGATGTTTTCTGGTGTTCTCTGCTGCATTACTTGTTGGGTTTTCAGTAATTCAATGTAAAATAAAGACTAGCAGCTCTGCAGGAATTTTCCAGGCCCTTTGCTCCAGCTTAGCATTGCCGAGGAAGCCAGTCTCATGGACTAAACAACTACTGGATTCTCTAATACTCCAGTATGAAATAGGCACTGTTGGGCTAAATAGACAGTGCCATGTAAGCCAACACACACACACACACACACACACACACACACACACATATACATACATATTCATTCTATCAGTTCTATTTTCTAGAGCTCTGACTAATATAAAAAAAGAACCCAATGATAACAGAACACACTACAAAATTATTTCGTACTCATTAATTAACGAGTAGAGTAGTGGAATTTATTCTGGGATTAATGGCTTTACTGTTCATAGTTGTAACTCAATGACTAACTTTCCATTAGCATTCCTAGTTTTTTCCCTCTGTCTTTACGAGCATCTCCAGTGATGAAGAAGGCACCTTATATGTACCATACTCAGAAACATTTAGACCACTTGAAACCATTCTCATCTACAATGAGATCTTATATCAAATATATTCAATGCTTGATCTTACTCTAGAGAAATCTGAGTGCTATGTATACACTAAATTATGAGCCTTAGAACAGAATCTTTAGTCTCAGAAGCTTGGGGATTATTACAGTTATCACGGGTATCACACTAAGTCTCATACTTAACCATTCCTAAGACTAAATACAGTGCAGCAATATGGGTGTGCTTACCAGAAACAACACCTCATCCATACAGCATCTAGAAGGAATTTTTCTTAGGCAGTTTCAATTGAGTGCTGTGCACAGAGCACTAGTGTAGGTATTGGAAGGGTGACAAGATGTTTATTGCCCAAGAAGAGTGTAATACATCTGGAGAAAGTCATTTTTTCTAACCTAAAATGTAAGATCAACATTGGGAACATTTAAAAAATGATCAGAACTCGAAGCAAGCCTAGACTCAGCACATCCCAGCTCTAACTTAAAAGACTAGACTGCTGCATCCCTTTATGCCCACGTGACTATGCATTCCACAGAAGAGTCCTGTTCTGTGACGGCCCCCATTGCCTCATTCATCCCGTGGACCTGGTGGGGTTTGAGATGGGCTGGAATGAGAAGAACTCCATCCTTGGTAGGCCTCTCACTTTCATTTGATGATGTTTTGGTCTGGGAAAAACAGTTCCAAAAACTCAGTTTCACTCTGTCGGGAGCTTTGGCTTTTTATTTCTGTGTGTCTTTCCTGATACTTTGCATCTAAGTCACAGCTTGCTGGAGGGAGCAGTAAAGGGAGAGGCAGGGAGAGAGAACCTGGGGCGATAGAAGAAAATCATTTTCTCACCCCTACATTAAAGTTGCACTATTAATTTGTCATGTAGATGATATTAAACCTCACCATAGCAGAAGAACTGCCTCTAGAACACAAGCACCCCAAACTGCACTGCTGGGGGTAATGGTAGATTTCCATTCAGATTAGGGAGAATTAATGCTTTGTCACACATCATTAAACCAAAAGCTAGAGAAAATATTTCCAACTTAAAAACAACTACTTAATTCTGTGGACTTTTAGGACAGACAGAGAAAAACATCAGTCCTCCATGGCGTAGATTACAGAGAGGAGCATGAGAAGAAAAGACAGTGTAAGCAACTGCGGACAAACAATTTCAGTGAAACTCTGTGTTTCCAAAAGCTGTTTTTAACGACAAAGCAGCTCACCCAGCAGAAGTAGGTCAGCACAATATTTTCACAGGTGAGGAAACTGAGATTCTGATTCCTATCTAGGAACTCATTCATAGATGTGCCCTTCCTCCAAGATAGATCAAAACACATACACTTACAATTTTCATTTGATATTTTTGTTCGCTAACTATGCTAGAAGATTGCTTCTGTGGACCAGAACACGCTGAGGTGCTACAGCACACCAAACGGTCAGACTGTAGTCTGGGGACTCTCCCATGCTGTAATATGGGGGGGGGGCAGAAATTTCTAGAGAACCATGAGAAGGGATTCTCTGGTTGAGCTTCATGACTTTACAAAAACACACTTTCTAAGACTCATATTCACATCTTTAAAATAAAGATACTATTTTTTGAAATCTTTCATTTAAAAAAATATAATCGCAATATTTGGGAGATAGGGACAGGAAGACCTTATGAAAGGCTAAACAAGACTACTCAGTGAGACTGTGTCACAAGGCAAAATGAAACAAAACACAAACTTGTGTTTTATAAACCAACTGTACTTTTTGAATTGTGTCTGAAGAGAGTGACAGTGGTCTATGTCCAGTTTCTCAATGTCATTTCAGAGCCTGATGCTTATCATTTCCAGCTCAAGTATATTATTAAATGTGTATATGCCTGCAAAGTAAGTCTAAAAATGGAAGCATGTTGTACAGTCTTCTACAATGTCTCCTTTGATTTATGATCACACTGTTTATCTTGATCATGTTTTAGTGACTTTAAAATATTCCACTGCATGGATGTTACATAAATTGTTTAGCAATTTCTTTTTCAATGCTTATCTGATAAGACCCAAAAGAGGAAAATGAATCAGAAAGTGTCTTGCAACCATATGTGTAACTTAAGTGTAGGAATTTATTTTGATAGCTTCCATTCACTGGGATGTGACCCTCCCACACCCAGTGATAGTGTCATTGTTTCTCATCAACAAAAGTCATCAGAATGAGAGAAGGTGATACAAGCATCAGAACAATTTTAATAGCATCAATATACCGCACTGTAGTGCAATATAATATGCTATTTTGATAATTATCTGCATATTTTACTTTGTAAGCACAAAAAAATTAAATGTTAAATATTGCGAGATGAAATGCGTGTGGAGAGCTGTTCATTGATGCCATCTGATACATGAATGAAGACAGGCTTTGGACTTTTGTTGGCACATGTATCTCGTTTTTGCTTTGTTTTTAATGGTCCCTGAAAAAGAAGTGAGATCTCACTAGGCATTTTCCTTCTAAAAAATAAAAGTTTTAATGTCTATTAAGAAGATGCAGACTCAGAGCTGGAGAGATGTCTCAGTAGTTAAGAGCATAGACTGCTCTTCCAGAGTTCAATTCCCAGCAACCTCATGGTGGCTCACAACCATGTGTAATGGCATCTGATACCCTCTTCTTGTGCATCTGCAGACAGCTACAGTTTACTCATATACATTAAAAAATAATTCTTTAATAAAAAGAACATAGAGGCTTAATTTTTATGCACAATATGCTTTGTACAAATTCCACAAGCCTACTTATATGTGGGTCTTTCACCTAATTTTCTGAGTTCCTCATGTGCACTGATCAATACTGGCTAAGTCTGATTTCTATCCCATTGCCCATGCATGAGGTGAGGCTCCCAGCTGAATTTATCTTATTTTGGTTATCCTGGGAAGACAATAACAACCACCTCTCACAGATGGAGTTGGGATGTATGGCTGTAATGCACCCACTCCCCACCCCAAATAGTAATTTTTCATGTCTAAAAGCTGAAGACAGTTTAAAAACGGAAAAGTCCTGCTGCTACCTACCTCTGTAAAAGTTCATGGTTTCTAGCTGCATGTTAGATCTCTGAGGACATTTGCTCAAGCAAAAGGGATGTCACCAGTGCTTGAACACAGCCTAGACTATATTACCAGCCCACTTTTAGATATGATGTACCTATCCACTAATAGTAATGTGGTTCGCAACATCTCCCCCCCCCCACTTTATATCATATTGGATGATACCATCAAAAGCACAGCTCATGGACATAGACACTCATGAGCTATAGGAATTAGGTATTTGTAGATACTATCCCTGGCATATCTGGCCACAAAGTGAAGCAGATACCATGAGAAGAAAATCATATTTTAATGATTCTCCATGCCCCTTCCTTTTGTTTCAGGTAAAACAGTTTGTGAAAAATCAAGTATGGCCAGAGGCTTCCCATTCAATTTTTTTAATGATAGCTAGACATTCTTTTCTGTCTACCATTTTGACAAACATTTGTTCCATGTTCTTAAACTGAGTGTTCTCCAAAACATGTTTTCTACCTTTCTTCCTTATGCCTTCACTTGAGCTTGCTCAAGAATATACTCTGTACCTGAGCATGCCTGGGGATGTACTTTTCTATTTAATATAGTCTTCCACAGTGCCACCCGCACATTTCTTTGGTTCAGGAAGCCCACTCTTTGGAAATAGCTCCCATCCCCTCCTTAACCTCTCTATTTAATCAGACCTTCTCTACTCTTAGATTTGTCTATGCCTGGTACTCAGTTATATTCTCCCTTGGCTTCTCTGTCAACAGAAAGTTCAGAATGAGGAAAGGGGCCATGAACATAGCGATAACTGCTAATCCCTTCTGCTAAGCAAAGCCTTTGGCATTTTGTTTCCAACAATTGCAATTCACCAGATCACCACAGTGACCAATGGACAAGGTCAGGGCTCTCTCGGCTCTGAATATTTTCTCTCTAGATACCCACATTGTATTCACAACTAAGAAGTTGCCATATGCCATGAACTTCTGATCAGCCATTTTGTAGAAGTTGTTCAGTTTGTACAATTGTAATTTCGTACAGAAGCATCCAGAAGGTTTACTTAGAAGTGGGCTTTCTCTCATACGCATAAAAGGCAACATTTCCTAGCATGTTGCCTAGACAGAATGCCCCTCTGCCCATCCTTCCTCGCTGAGTCCACAAATTCCAAAGGACTTCCTTCCCCTGGATAAGACTACATTTCTGTGAGATGGATACAAGCGATAGGTGGAAACAACGGTCTGTATCATCTAAAATGGTGTTTAGGAAAAGGCCAAAAGGAGGTCAAAATCCGAGAAAATCAGCCAGGCAGTTGTCAGCACTTGAATATTATGTCCATGTCTGTGTCAGTTCCCTTCTCTTCAGTTCTGACTGCTGAACAGAGTTTGTCCACAGTCTCCTCTCTCAATGAGCTTTAACACCAACATTTACCCAGAACCTGGGCTAAAAACATGACTCTGAAGGTCTTCAGTGCTGCTTATACACTGGGAAAAAGAAGGGTGGAGTCTGTTCCATTGAGCTCCCTCACATCAGTAAATACACCCTCCCGCAGCCGGTATATATATATACTTCTGCTAAACAGATCATGGCCCTTTAGCGCCTGGCATGCTAAGGAAATGCTACTGAATGCTGCAGCTTTCTGAGGTGCCATTTTGATGCAGCAGGAACCATAGTAACAGCCCACTGAGCTAACCTTTACATAAAAGAAGGTTCTGCTCACATCGTGTTCCCTCCGGAACGTCTGGATTTAACCTCCTACTTATGAGGCATGAGGGCACATGTCAAAAATGTTCTGCATATAAGTAAAATAATGCAAAGCAATTATTACGCTTGTTAAGAATGCAACAATATGATTATGAAATGTTAAGTGTTAATGAGTAAAATCCGTCTCAACTTGTTCAAAATGATTTGCCTCCTTACTAGCTGTAGAGTGCTCAACAAAAACAAGATGCTGCATCCAAGTAGTATAGAAAGGGCAGAAATGTAAACACAATAGAAGCAAAAGCCAAATGTCAAAGAGGCAAGATCAATTACCATCCACACTGGCTGTCTGTACTGTTCGAAAGATGGAGCTAGCTTCCAAATCTCCAGTTTTCTTCAAAGAGTACTGATGAACTTTGTGTCTAAATTTGGCGATGCTTATAAGTGACTCGTTTGATGTTATCTTCAAATTCATCTCCTTTCCAAAAAAGAGCTATTAGCAGGCGTCAACCATAGAAACAGCCTTTCAAGAGAAAGTAGCACAGTTTCAGTGCTTACTGGGTCCCAGTCTTCTGCAGATGCTGCTGTTTACTTAGCCCCACCCTGACTCCAGGCAAAGATCTGGAAATCAGTAGTTAGCAACCTCTGTCACTGAAGGAATGCTGGTGGAAAGGGAAGGAGGTGGAAGAGAAGCTATGCATTTCCCCACTCCCATTACTCTCAGTAACGAGTGAAGCTCTTAATTCTCATCCTTACAATGTCCTCCCTGCGGGGCCAGCCAGTGCTCTTCATGAAGTCCTATCTCCATCTTTTCAATCCCCAGCCAGAGTCCTCATCATAGACTTCTCTCTGTCTTCAGTTGACAGGAAATCATCAGAGATCCACCCAGGGCCCATTCTCCTTCCCCTCCATTTTCATGCACACCGAAACATCTCCCTTCCACTGTAGAGGACTGACTCTTCCACCCCCTCTGGATAACCACATCCTTTAAAAACAACCTCCTTTCTATTTTATTTAGACTCTACTAGCTCTTTAAAATTGTAGGATTTTCACTGAGCTAAAACACTGAGTAGACAAGCATGAAGCACCCAGTTAAAGTTAGATCTTAAAAACATAAATATTTAGGATATAATTATGTCCTGAATGTCAGTTGGGATGCTGTCACACTGAAAATGTCACATACCAGAGTGCTTTCTTAGACTCTCACTGTATAAATCAGTCCACTTGGACATTTGCCGTTTCCTGTTATTATTTGCCTATGTAATCATCATTCTGTAGGCTATACCTGTATGTGTCTGTGGTGGAGCACTGTCCTCCAAGAGTAACAGCCAGCAGCAACATCAGACTGTGACTATTTACAAGAGGACCCCATAGATGCAAGGTTTGTTGCCTATTGACATCTCTATAGAGGGAAGGTTTGGAAAGGGTCACTGTTCCTTCATCTGAGATTCCTTCCTATACTTCACAGCCAGTTAATTCTGCCAAAATAGCTTGAGGCTTCATTGTGCTCACTGGTACTTGGGTATTCAGACTGTGTGAGGTTGACATGAGGAGGGACTCCATCTATACACCCATGGAGACGTTGTCATCCTTGTTGGGATGAGACTTTCCAGCTGCTTGGAGGTCTACCACATTCCTGTGAGTAACTCCTTACCCACATTGTGTAAGTTTGCCCAATAGACTCTTCAGTTCCCCCAAGTTAGTCTTCATTGGAGTGCAGTTTGATTTGTTTCTGGGTATTTATAAGGAGACAGTAAACACTTGTTTGTATCTTCCCAGGGGGGATTCTCTAGACAGTGTTGTTTGTTTATTGTCGATAGCTTTCTGCCTCCCCACACAAGGTATCACGCAAACAGGGAATTTTGAAGTTCTTTGTCTCTCTATTACCTCATGCTTTGCCTGAAATAGCATGCAATAAATATTTGTTGAAAAGGACAAATGCTTGAGTTTGTCACTGTCATTCAACTCCATAAACACCCTAAGCCTACTGTTTCATCTCTCCCCTATGACAGAACTGGGAGTCTAATGAGATCTTGGTAACCTCTGTCCCCTCTGTTTAGTTTCTCAGTTCTTTCCTCCCTCAGTCTGCCTCTGCTTTTAAGCATCCCACTCAAGCAGCTTTGGATTTAGTTACATTTTACCTTTATGGTCACAAATCACCAGTAGCCTAGTCTCGGGAAGAAATTTGATGTTACCGAGAACTTCCTACCTGATGAAGTACACCCTCTCATTTCTTGATTCTGCAGTCTCCTAGCTTTCTTCCTACCTGTGCAATCAATACCTAGAAACCATTTCCAGTTCATAGTTGTCTCTCTGAACACAAAAAATTTAGAGTTAGTCCCAGGCCCTCTTTTCTATTAACTCTTTTTTTTTCTCCTTCAGGTAATCTCATTTATGTTCCTTACTTCAAGGACTATATTTGCTATGACTCCCAAGTTTACACATTGGTCCATACTGCCCTGTTACTTCTACACCTATACATTCAGGTTGACACTGGATAGTGCAAAGCTATCTCATTCTCAGACTTCCATTTAAAAACCTGTGTCTAAGACAATCAATTAGAAAACCAAACTTGTACCCTCTTAGACAGGAGTTTCAAGATACTTTTAAGATACCCCTTTGGCAAATTCAATGGTAATTTAGAAATGTGAATGCAGGACTAAAAGAATATCATCTATCTTCTTTCATATGCAGAATCTAGATTTGTGTGTGTGTGTGTGTGTGTGTGTGTATGTGTGTGTGTGTGTGTGTGATGAAATCATAGGACTAATCAGACAGAAGGGAGCTAGGTGGGAAAAGATGGGGTAGAATAAAGTGGCTGGTCAATATGAGCAAAGTACAACGCTATGTACGTAAAACTGCTATGATAGAAACCTTGAACCTATTGATTTGGAAGATAATTAAATTAATTTTTAAAACTTTGTGGAAAGTAAAATCAATAAATCATTTTCTGCTCCTTCTCCCCCTACTTCTCTTGTGCTTTGCCCTGTCTCAGTGGAGATGCTTCCATTCAGCCAATGAAGCAATCTAGAAAACTAGCAGTCATCCTCGACTTCAGTGTAACTCACTCCTCAAATAACTCTTACACACATTCCTCTTTCCCTAAGTCCATGGACACCGGTCCAAATGAGTTAGCTTTGGCTTATTAATCAAACGAGTTATGTATATCCACTGCCTGAGATTTTCTTCCAATGAGTTCTCCACATTTACAGCTTAAGTGATTTTTCCACCTGTTGAACAGTTTTGTTGGTTTCTTAAGAGACCCCAACATCTCTTTCCAATATCTCTCACCACTCCCTCCCCTCTTCTTCCAAATATGGCAACACTGGACAGAAATTGGTTTCCTAAAGGCAACTGAACATGCAAGAGGGTTAGATGAAAACTACTAATAAAATAGCTGGCCCAAAAGAAAAGCATAGTAAGAGGAAAATCTACCATCTGCTTCAGCCAAAATCATTATATAAAATATAGACTGGCCAAAATCATTCAGCTGTTCAGTGCCAGTGTTGAGACTGTCTGAACCTGAAGGCATGCCTTTTGTCCCAGCCAAAGACAGAAAGCTCATAAGGAAGAGGAGTGCTGTAGCTATAAAAGCATGAGGGATATCAGTGTGGGGATGGAGTACAGAAAAAGAGTGTGAATCCAGTCTACCAGTCAAACATACCCACAGGAACACCAGCAAGCCTTCAGGACACAAGAATCAGGAACTTTGTCAATGAGTCATTCAACCAGGTTGAGCCCACACATCCAATCCCCACGGTCCTGTTAGTTCTGTAACTACGGATCAGACTGCTACTGGATATCTCAATACTGTCTCAAACCTAATTGCCTAAAGCTCTTCTTAAAACATCATCTAAATGCAGGCTGAGGCAATGTGTTAGGAAACCGAATGTGTACAATATTAGACAATTGGGTTCAAGAGAGTTTTGAGGTATCCCTTTGAGATATTCAATGTTAATTTCAATATGTAGAAGTGGAACTAATAAGATACCACAGGTTTATTCTCACATGCTTTAGACGGATACTAGCATGATCATCAATAGAAAATGATGGAGCCAGGGTTGGTGATTTGGTGGAATGACTTGTTGGGATTATGGAAATCAGTAGGACCTAACCAAACTATCAAATTAGAGTCCTCCTTCTATGAGTCTACCACACATGCTTCATGTTACCATGTGGCACTTCCACAAAGAACCCTTTCCTTCTTCCATGAAGCCTAAAGGTAATCAAGTTTTTATCCACAGGGATGCTGTAGACTGCTAGTGATAAATTCAATGAACGGTTCCCCAAAAGTTATCATCAGCAAGATCATAGGCTATTTCCTTTCAAAGGCAAATGAAGCTCCCCAGCAAAAATCATACTTCAAAACTAAAGTTGTCATTCAATAGTCAGGGGAAGCTTTCTGGGAGGACTCTCGTCCTGAGATCAAGGGAGACTGAGTAAATACCCCTTGTGTGCTTATCACTGGGCACTGAAGTGTAAATGAGTGTGAAAGTTGCCTTTTGGTGTCAAAAGACTTGACAAGATTGTTTTCCAAATGGGATTGGAATTATTAGTAAATCTGTTGAGCTGAGAGGCACTCTTTATCAGCTGTAAGTATTTTTAATTGGTTTCCAGGGAACACCTGTGTTGGGGTTAGAGCATCAAAGGTGATAAACAACTTAATTATCCCTTCAGAACCATTAGAAAAAGTATCACTGTTGGTGAGTTTTCTTTGATGCCTTCTTTTGAAATGCCATCCTGCTACTATTGTGGGGCTATTTGTAGTCTGTTTCCTGGAGCTTTGATGCTCCTCACCTCACCATAAGCAGAAAAGGCTGTTAAAAGTAGATTAATGTCATTAGTAACTTTTGCACTGGTCAAATATATCTTTTAAAATTTGTTTATTTATTTGATTGTTTTAAAATAGTCTGTTGGGAAGGGTTGGCGGGACACATTCAAATTGCTGATACATCACTCCTGTCCTTCATTTTTTCTCCCTCTAAAATTTGTGACCGATTTGTTTTATTATTTTTGTTACATGCATTTTATTTTCAGTCACTGTCTTTGTTTTCCTTTTTGTGGAGATAAGCTCAGACATGATGAGTTGTAATTGTCAATTGGCCAGACATTTACTGCAATGTCCTCTTAATCTTCTACCTTTGGGTAATAGATGTTTTACCTTTCTAGAGTCTTTTGTTCTAGTGTATTCACCTTTGGGAGAATCAAAATCCATTACTGTAACAGAGAACATCCAAACTATAGAAATAAAAAAGAACCACCAGGATTCAAATACAGGCCAGAGATGAACTTCAAAGTGTATGACTGCTCCTGACTTAGCCTATGTGATGCCACACTCTCACCTCTCTATCATACAGATTTTCTGGCTGTCCCCTTCAGTCTCTGAATGTCTTTTGACTCAGCAGAAATCAATGGAGGAATTGGTTTTGAACTATACAAGAAGATGTGCTGTGGAGACTCAGAGAAGTAGACAACAATTATTTGGGTTTTTTTTCTTTTATCTTTTTCTTTTTCTCTTCTTTTCTTTCTTTTTTTTTGAGACAGGGTTTCTCTCTGTGTTTTTAAAAACTGCTGACTATATTGAAAATCAAAGCTGTGAAAGGGTGACAGGAAGTCTGTTCCTGTCCACTGTGTGAGTGAGGAGGCAGAAGCCCATCCGGAGATGAAGCTATATGCCCAGGACTCTTGTCAAACGATGCTATGGCTTTCCAGTGTCATTCTGCAAAAGGAAATCTGCCACTGTGGAGATTAAACCCATGCTCAAAGACTGGCCCCACAAAAATACCCTTGGTACTCGATTGAATTAAAGGGAAATAAAGTATCAACTCTCCTAATCTTGCCTCTAGATGAAGTAGAAAATATTGCACTGGCTTTAAAGTGAGAATAAGCAACTGAGTAATCTAACTTAATCCAAAAGCATGCAACTGGTCCTACTTGGCAAGAATGACTTATGCTCCTAAATTTGGTTACTGAACTTCTAAAACAATAGACTCCATCAAACTGGAATTTCCCAGGAAATCTCTTGAAGCAGAAAGAAAAGAATTGAAGTCCCTGGGCCAGCCAAAGGAGGAGCTTTTTCTTGGAGATAGATTTACAACTTGTCAGATGGCATTGCTGGGGAAACTTGGAGCTGAGACAGTGATGGACTGGGAACTACAGCTTACCTGGATTGCCTACTTATGCACACTTCTTAGCTTCGGTTTAAACCTTGCAAGGATCTGAATATGGACCTGACAGTTGCTGGTTCCCTTTGTATTCATTGTGGCCACATTGATAACAAATCTCCCTTTTCTGATTTTTATTATTAATTTGCATCTTTTAATTGGCTGTTGCAGATAGGTAGAAGGAACCTGACTTGTGACACAAGTTGTAACCTTGTTTGGTAACTGGTAGCTGTGTCTATTAGCAGGAAGCTTGCAGCAGGGCTCAATTTCTCTTCTCTCTTAACTATACCGCTCTAAATTCCCTCCTCTGTCTCCTGGTCACTTCAAGTAATTTCTGTAAGTTGGTGGGACTTGTCTGTTGAAAAATAAAAGCCCAGATGTATTTATAGTAAACTATTTATATAAAACTTGGAAATGAGTTTGTATACTCTCTAGTTTTATGGTTTTGTATTTGACATGCAAGATGTTATTGGCTGTGTGACTTCACTTCAGGAATCTTGGTTATCTCAGATCAAATGACTCGAGTGACTAACAAAGTGCTGACCATGATATGCCACATGCTACACAGATCTGAAATGTTTGCTAGTTTCCTATCCATTTCCACCATCCCTACTTCTAAGATATGTCAGAAGAAAGCCAAAGACGATATAGTAGAGATATATCCTCTGCTATAAAGTCATAGCAGAGAAAGACACCTTCCTGCTCTGTTCATGGGAATGGACACAGTTCATGAATGAGTATTATTCTCTTTAACTGGCAACCAGAGTACAGGTTTTGGAATGGCTTGAGTCTTGCTGCCCACAGTCCATTGTGATTAGAGATTTGTCTGGAGAGGTGGTGAAATCTTTAAAGAGTTGGGGATGGGATATGCCTTCTATGAAAATCGTCAGTTCTTGTTCTCTTTTATGTTCTGGCTTCAGATGGGGTGACTTGTTCAGATATGTCTGCCTACCATCTGCCATCCAGCATGGCATGGGACAACAGGAGCCAACGCAGATTCTATGCCTTTGAACCAATCATCTTTATTCATAAGTAGCCTATGCCAGGCATTTTGTTATAGTGACAAAACTGACAAATACAGTCTATGAACAACTTTGTGTGGCTGCTCTCATGCTCTCATGGGATGGCGGCCATGGCCAAATTCCCAGTAGCACAGAAACCTCAGGTTCACGACTCCTTGGAGTAGAAGAAGCGATGTTTTTTAGAAAATGATACCTTATTTAAGAATTCATTTTCCAAGTTTGCCCAGGCCCTTTTCTGTTCTAATTATAACAAAGAAGTGTTATGCAAGCTCACCAGTGACTGTGCCCCTCTGTGACAAAGATGCTGCTAATGTTCCAAATGTGGCCATGTACACTTGGAATATTTTCATGGATTTATTCTTGACAATATTTCATAAAATAATTCTATCTGTGATTGTTAAACTTATTAGAACTAGTATAAAGATTCTTATACGAACCCCAAAACCAATATCCCAGCAAGAATAGATCCAGGAGTTTGGCTCTAGATCAAGCCTCAATATTTGTACAAGGCAATGTTGACACTCAGTTGATTTTTGTCTTTGTATTATAAGTAGATGTTTTTCATCTCTAAATCTTATCTTTCAACTACCCTCTTTGATTTTCTTCCCTGGATGGCAGATGACACCCCCATTGTGGCATCTGTCCAGTTTGTAGCCCTCCTAAATGGTTTATCATACAAAGGTCACTCTACCCCTCTTATTAAAATAAAATATGGGGCTAGAAAGATAGTCCAGTATCAAGAGCAGTGGTTGCTTTTTCAGAGGCCCTGAGTTCAATCCCGGCATCCACACCATCTATAACTATAGTCTCATGGGTATCCGATGACCTCTTCTGATATGAAGATAGATGCACATGCACACAAAACACCCATATAAATAAAATAAATATTTTTTTAAAACTGTAATTTTGAAAGGTCAGGTATGAGCTAGAGTCCTTCAGAGAGTGTGCTTCAAAGTTGAACGGTGACACCTGGAGCATTTCAAGGGCTCAATCCAGCACATACACACATAGACACATTGTTTTTGTCTGCTGCCATTGTCGTCCATGACTACATCAGCATACATTAATAGTAGGATGGTTATTGTACCAACTGTCTTCTCTGGTGTTGTGGTTCCTCTAGGTGCTTTTAATGATTTTACCCTTTGAAGTGGGTAGTATGAGTAAATACTTGTTTCTAGTTGCCTACATGGAAATGGTCTTGCTGAAGCACTTTTTTCTAACCATTTCCTTTCCTGAATGGAGGGCTTGGCCTAGTTAGGACGATGGGAGATATCCAGTCCTGATAGGTAGCAAGTCACAGATGTGCATGGCCACACAACAAAGAACAGGCCAGATAAGGCGGGCTAGACCTGAAATCCCTCACTTCTCCTCTTGGGAGTCGCAGAGTGAATGCTGAGACTCATGAGGGATCTTCAAGCTAATGCAAGATGAGCAGGCAAGGAAAGCAAAATAAGATTTAGTGTGTGTGTGTGTGTGTGTGTGTGTGTGTGTGTATGTGTGTGTGTCTACACATGTGTAAGAACTAGACTAATAAATGTTCTCTGACTCCTCAAGTGGCATAGGAATAAACAATGGCAGAACAGCCTTGTTTTAGAGCAAAGGCTCATGGTCCTCTCACTGAGAATCAAGTGGGGCTTTCCCATGGTACTGCAGTACGTGCAGAGCTGTCATCTGCACCAGTGCAAATTCTGAGCCATGTGCCAAACACTTTGCCCTTGGCTGCTACTTTATAGTTATGCTGGCTATAACAGAGAACATATTTCTCAAGTGAGTTAATGCCTATTTACCACTTTGTTGCAATGTATAATTATCACAAATGACACTTAATTGTTTAATTACTAGACCAAGGAGTAGATAAGGACTTGCTATAAGGAAGATATGACTAGGTTTCTCTTTGTATAAAAAAAAGTATATATTATATGCACATATGAATCATACATGTTCATATATAGAAGTATTTTATGTATTTATACGTAAATTTATGCTTGCATGTATTTTGGATGTTCCTGATTGAATTGCCACGCGCAGATTCTTGCCTGTAGAACCCGGGAAAGATGCACCTAAATAAACAAATGGCTCACTTGCTCAAAATGTGGAGAAGTCAAACAAGCCCGTTGAAGGACGTGTGATACTGAAGACCATTACTAAACACTTGTCAACTGAGGACCTTTCCCCTTGTTCTTTTGCAACTCTTGTTTCAGTAAAAAACATTTACCATGTGACTTGCACATGCTGCCAATTCAGGGCAGAGAGGGTGGACTAATCTCCTCAAAGTTTCCTAGGAGACAAGCACTTACCCCACAGAAGGCTGATCTTTTGAGGAAACAGGAAGAGGGGGATATTAGCTCTGATCCTTTGTGTGACAGATGATTCCTGTAAGTCTTAAAAAATGCTGACTTCCATTTGTACTAGAGAGAAAACATACAGAACTAATCATTGTAAGGCAGTTCCTGTAATAAGTTTGTCTCACAAACAAATCTTTCAATGCTACTGTTTTCTCTGGAGACTTTCCCAAACATAGTCACTTCAGACTTTGGCCAGTTGTTCCAGTTGATAATGGCTAATTGTATTAATAATGTTAATAGCTCCCAGCAGGTAGTAAGCCCTGGATTGAACTAAGAGTTTTATGTGGTTTCATCTACTCATTTCTTAAAGTGATTGCATCAGTCATATACCATGCTTCTCTGTAATCTACAGATCAATATATGACAAGCCCATCGACACATGCGTGTAAGAGGCAGAAGCAGAGTGTGAATTCAGACATCCCTAAGCAGGATTCATTTCTTTAACCATTAACCTCTGCCCGTATGTATAACTTGCCTTGGGTTAGGACTGTTGCTAAAGGTTTCAAAACACCAGTTTCCAAAAATTCAGAATTTTCTTTTTTGGTTAATGGGAAAAAAATCTACTACCCCAAAGCAAAGTAGAACCAACTATAGAGATTCTGACACAAACAATGTTTCATCACAACTCAGCCTTCAGGAGCAAGTGAAGATTTCTGTTTCACCCTGCTACACTAGCAGCTGTAGGAGAACAAGGAGGCACAAAAGAGGTTAACTGTCTGGTGAGTGTGTTTAGCAGCTCCTATGCCTGGGGCTCATTATCTGCAAAGGTGAGGGACATCACAGAAATGGTTCAAGTCACCCAGGGAATAACTGGCTAATGATTCCAGGCAAACGCTCCCAAGCTCAGAGGTAAGGTGCATGTCTCCTCAGCAGCTCTTTACAAAAGTATCAGAGCCCTTAGGAGAAAAGACAGTGAAGTCTTTCTATTTCCTTGGCTGGGACCATTGTCTGTGCACTTAATATTTTGAAAGGAGGCTCTCGATGCTATGAAACCCATGGAGGATCTTATAATAATCTCTCTCTCTCTCTCTCTCTCTCTCTCACACACACACACACACACACACACACACATGCACACAGTCTTTTGTAACGGTCTTGCAAATGCAAGAGATAACTGTACGTTTGGACCATGCTTCATTTGGTGAAGGATGTTTCAGAATATATGTAGTCTATAAAGCTAGACTAGGTGCTGAGTGGGAGACGGGAGGGTGTGTATATACCTTAGAAGCAGACATTTTACACATCTCTACAAAAAAAAGATCACCCAGAATAGCTGTTCCATTTTTCTGGGCAAAGATTGAGGCACACACAGGGACAGATGACACAGGCTTTCCTTGAAGATGATGTTGGAGTCATGCCTGCAATGACCAGGGTGTTGAGTCTGTTTCTACCATCTGATCTGGGCCTCCTATTCACGTCTCCTGTAGCCTCATAAAAACAAAACAAAGCAAGCAAATATAAACTAATGAGGACAAGACTGAAAATAGAAAACCGTGGAAAATGGTATTCTAATTTCAATTTATTTTTAACCCAAAGATTTCAGGTCACTTTGATGTAAGAGCCTTACAATGACATGTTCATGAAGGTCAGCATCATAAGAATCAAAATTTGAGAGAGAAAAGCACAATTGGCTCTGCAGTGTTCCCTCCAATACACACCTCCACACCTAAAAGCACTTTCTGCGTCAATACGGACATGACAGCCACTTGCCATACTCCCCCAGTAATTCATAGCCACTCTGAACTGTAGTTTTGCTCGTATAGACCTAAAAGTACATCGTCTACCTGCCTAGAAGAGTTGGCATAAGAACAGAATAAGATATAAGAGCAATGCACACCATAGCTGAACTCATTTTGGAGGGGAAACAGAATATGGGCTTTTTTTCGGTGACAAACAAACTTGGTTTTGCGTTGGTTCTGCATTCCCACCTTGCTGCTGGGGTGTTGGAATGTTGCTCAGGGAAGCAAAATACAGGGGTGCTAGGTTGTATTTCTCCCTCATCGCTGGGGTTCTGGGATGGTAGGAAACAAACATGCTACTCAGGGGAAGTGAAACATAGCCTAAGCTAGAGATTCCAGCCCATGTTTCTCCAGGTGAGAAACAGCAGGGATTGGGATGGAGGCTGTAGTCTTCAAACCTCTAGGCAACAAGATGCTGCTGAGAACTATGAGGAGTTGAGAACTGGGGGCCCACAGGCCTGTGATGGGCGCAGGGTGAGGGGAGGAATCCGGCTTAGCTCGGAGTGAGTGACTGGAATGACTAGGGGCTTTTTGTGGGAGGCTTAGTCTCTGTATGAGGAAGGCCCCTCCCTGTGGTGGTCCTTGCTGAGGGAGACAATCCTTGCTTTTCCACGCTGTTTATTCATGGAAGATGAAGATGCATATGACTTGGTCAGGGTGAACCAGAGATTAAATACCTTTTGTAGGAAGGGATTTCTAGGAAGGTATATTCATTGGTAAACACTCAGGGCCCCTAGATACATCATTAGCATGGAGATACCTAGGGTTTGTGCTACATGACCAATCGTCATGGTCCTCTTAGTGGAGTGATGTGGTCATGTGCTTCAGGACAGGAATCTGGTTCGAACTCCTGCCGTTCTCGATTATGAGTTCTGTTGGGATTCTAAACTTTACGACTTCTTCTATCTGGTGGCATGGTCTGCTGCCCTTCTGGGTTTTTTTTTTTGTTGTTGTTGTTGTTTGTTTGTTTGTTTTTGTTTTTGTTTTTGTTTTTTTACCTAAAGAAAGACCTTTGTAGCAGATAACTGCGATGTACCACCCAAAATCCATTCTCTTTTATTATCCCCAGCTTTTGTCACTGATGCAGTGTCTGGATGTGCACAGATAAAATGTATTCAAGATTAACCTCATAGAGAAGCCATAGGCCTTAACCTTGTCAATTCTGCTAAAGGTTCCCCATGTTACTTCCTATAGAGGTTCATAATGCTAAAGAACCTTACCAGACATTTGTGCAAGGAAACTCTCAAAATGTGATCAAGTTAATACTCCCATGGGAAGAAAATTTGATGAGAAGGGAACAGGAGGCCATGAACTGATTTATTTCCCTTTCCAATCTAGAGCCTGCCCTGAGAGGCAGTTGCATAGTTTGTCAACAGATTTGATTTTGCAACATTAGAAAATAAGCTGAACTTGGCAGCAGCCAGCTCAGCATTCCTGCATTTTCTCCCATCTCTTTCTGCTTCGAAATCTATTCTCTTTCTGGACTACATTCGCTGATAAAATAGTACACTGTAGATCTTTGGTTCGGGCTCTGCTTTCTTAAGAACTAAGGTGAACACAATTGTGATCACAGAGCCTCCAGGTCCAGGTGAAGATAATTGATATCATAAAGACTCTGGAAAGAAGATCCCTAGGAAACTATTTTGGATCTGAGGCACAGAAGCCACACTGCTGAGGCCAGGTATACTGGTGGCTTTATACTAAGTCTTCCCTCTGTGGCTGATGAAGCTGAGATGCAAATGAAAGCGCCACAGTGCTTTCTAGGATGATTAAAATGATGCTAGCGAAACTGGTGAGTATTATTTTTCTTACTACTCATTATAGTTCTTAGTGCAGTTGTTGTGGGAGATAATATTTATTTTCATTCCTGGTTTAAGAAAAAAATGCATGGTGGTGAAGGTGTGGCAGCAGGAGTGCGAGGTAGCTGGTCACATTGCATCACTGGGATGCAGAACATGGTGAATGTTGGTCCTTACTTAGACCTTTTATTCAGTCAAAATCTTCCCCATAGTGAGCCATATTCAAGGTCTGTTTCCATGGTGATTCTAAATCCATTCAAGTTGACCTTTAATAATTACCATCACACCATGGAAGAGAGATGACTTTTGCTAACTACACCAGATGCCTTGGAGAATGATAGCTAGATTTCAGAAAAGACAACTGTTAATCACATCAAGCAATGTTGGAAAAGTCAAAGATACCCCATGGCATCAGGAAAAGAATCTATCACCTCATGGAATTGTAGTGTAGTAACCAAGTTCAGGACCTAACTGTCAAAGCAGTTGTACCACAAAGGAGAGCGAGCATACAGAAGTTCAGTAGATCATCTCTGAAATGATCAATTAAGTATTTGATAGAAAGAGAAAAGTAGGAATGTTTGTGTGGGACAGCATGATAAACTTGAACTCCTGGATTCATTCCACTGTTGCCTTTATATCCCAAACCAGAGAAGAGAAGTAGCGTCCTACCTAGAGGCTGCTGAAAGCTTTCTCCTGAAACAGATCCACTGAAGATGATTGTTTCCTTGACATCCATCCCCCATCTATTGACTAAGCTGAGATCTTGATCCAGCTCTAGATTACTCATAGAAGAACTAGCTTACATGCACAAAAACCACATAGAAATATGTCCATGCTGGAAAGAGCCAGCAGCCCTACATGCAGGAATGGAACTCAAGGTCTTTGAATGGATTGAGGATCCTAGACAGAGAAGGTTTATTAACATAAGGAGACCTACTCATAAGCAACAGTTTTCAACATTAACCCCTAGGCCTCATTTTAATTATCTTTTCATGTGCATTTTTATACTTGGTGAAGAGAATGCTAATATCAACCTCAATAGCAGAAGATCTCTATCCCACTACCCAATTTCCAGATCTAAATGAGTTCCTAGAACCAATGATTGGTGGCAAGGTCAGGATCCTTTGAGGAAGTATTCTTTAGTGGTTGTGTAAGATATACAATAAATATTCTTTTGATTCCTGCCTCAAATCTCCCTGTGGTGGAGTAACTACACACTGTTGAAAGGGGAAACTCTGACATATTAAAGCCTGTTAGATAAGAAGTTCAGGCTGAGATGATATCAAGGGACCAGAAGTACTTTCAAAGGTCTCCAGTTAAGTGGAAGCACATTCACACCCAGTGATAAGGAACTTGTGACCTGGGATTGCTTTGCAGTATGTTCAAGTATTCCCACACACAACCTAACATCATATGCATCCTGAGTGTAGGACTGAGATAAACATATCTATCATCTTATGAAACCTCACAGTTTGCCAGGCTCCAGAGTAGAGAAGCAAGTTAGAAGCCCCCCTCTATTTCTGTTTCTACTGTGATTTGCAAGGAACACTAAGAGGACGTTCAGAGATCAGTACAACTAAGAGTTGGAGGAAATAAGGAGAATAGTCTCCAGTATAGTCCAGGTTGACCTCTTCTTCCATATGTTCATTCCAAGGCTCCTAAACAGTTTTAAGACTCATGGTGGATGTCCTGCTGTGTGTGTGTGTGTGTGTGTGTGTGTGTGTGTGTGTGTGTGAGACAAGCTAAGTTACCTTAGAAGAAGGAATCGTAATTGAGAAAACGTCTATGTAAGATTGACCTGTAAGCAATCTCATGGGGCATTTTATTAGTAGGTGAGTGGGAGGGCCCTGTTCACTGTGGGAAGTGGCATCCCTACCCTGGTGGTCCTGGATGATATTAGATTGCAGACTGAAAAATGGGCCATGGAAAACTAGCTAGTAAGCAACATTCCCCTATGCCTTCTGATTCAGTTGCTACCTCCAGGTCCCTACCTTGAGTTCCTGTCCTGACTTCCTTCAGTGATGGGCTTCTTGTTATCTGTAAGTATAAGATGAAATTAAAAATCCCTTTCTTCCAAGTTGCTTTTGGTCATGGTGGTTTACCATAACAATGAACCCCTAAGACTGTGGATAATGGTAAATTATCATAAAGCAACCAGATGTTATAGCAAATACAACTGTATGTTAATGTGAATAAATTAGCAAATCCCCTGGTGGAAATAATCACATGACTGTATTCTTTTCAGTGCTCTTTTGTAGGGTGGCTTAGAACCCTTTTCCCTCCATGCTGGAGGACTAGTAATCCATTTGTGGAAACTGGGCTTTTTGTCTTTATGACTTGAATATCCCAGTTTCCATTTTAAGGTGGAGAAGAGAAGGGCAACTTCTGCAAGACTCAGAGAAAAGTTCTCATTGAACTTGAAGCTTTGTCTATGACATTTTGGCTCCCTTGTGCTAGTAGACTAGAAGTCAAAGCTGTTGACCTGTTACTGTAACTAAAGCATCTCATGGAGATGAGAAGAAGTATGGCCTGCATTTCATATCAAGGAGATGGACCTACTGATGTGTGTTTTGTTTACACATTTGTCCAGGCTCTGTCTGCTTCTCTGCCCTTCATCATTGTCTCCCTGGGTTTGCATCTGCTAGCAAAGTAACAACACAGATACCGTTGCTTCTGGTAACAATTTCATGAAACCCCAATGTTATGATTTAACTATGAAATGTTCTGCAAAGGCTTATATGGAGAAGGCTTAGACCCTAATGGAGCAATCTTCATGGTGCAGCAGAATTCCTAAAATGGAAGCTTCAGGGAAATGACTGGATGAAGAAGTCTGGGACTTATCAGTGGATCACACCACTGATAGATTCATAATTCAATGGACTACTGAGAGTTGTTGGAAACTTAGGCCCTGGGACCTAGTTGAAAGGAGTGGCTTGAGGGTGCTTCACAGGAGAGTTTATACTATCCCTGGCCTCTCTCCTTGCCTCATCCCTTTTCCAGCTCTCCATCCCTGCCAAGATGAAGTGTATAGCTTTGCACTGCTACCCACTCCTCACCAAGATATCAGTTTCCCCCGGGTCCAAAGCAATGAGGCAAAACAACTGTGGACTGTTTCTGAAACTGTGAATTGAAATAGACCTTTCCTCCTTTGAAGTTGATTCTCACAAATTATATCATATCACTGCTTAACCTTAGACTATGGGTCCATGCGTAGGTTCAACTGTGCTTAACCTCAGGTAGAGAACACATATGTCAAGGCATGCCATATATTTCATTTCACTAAATCTTCTGGACAATCGTGAGAAGTAAAATTGTTACTATTTTTTCAGCTAAGGAACAGTCAAATACAGAGAAGTCAAGGACTTGCCCAAGGACATAGAACAGATTGGCAAAAGCAGGCTCTGAACCAGGAAATGTCTACATAAAAGGTTCAAGCTCTTTCCTCACCCACAATAGGCTAGATCAGCAGAGATAACATATGCACTCAGAAAAGATGCACTTCCTTCTCTCATGTCATGTGACAATGCCTTTGCCCTATCACTGGTCAGTTTTCATCTTAAGAAGGTTGTTTTGTCATACATGATTAGGTACAGACTTCATGCTTACCCAGGTGAATACTGCAGACATATAAATCACATGTGATTAGGCACAGAGTGTGTACTTACCCAGGTGAATGCCACAAACTCCTCCTTGAGAACCCTCTTGGAATTCCAATGTTCTGAATGGGATAGAAGAAATAGAATTGTGTTCTGAGAGCTGGAGAAGTGGTTGGGAAAAGATATCTTGCTGAACACACATCAGGACCTGAGTTCTGAATGCAAGACCCATGTAAAAAGCTAAGAATGACTACTTGTGCCCATAAACCCATCATATGGTGTGGGGATGGACACAGGAAAACTACTGGGATAGAAAGAGAGCTGATTACTAGCTAGCTTCAGGATCTGTGAAGGACCCATTTCAAAAGAGTATGACAAAGAGTAATATAGTACACCAACATTCTCCTCTGGCCTCCATGTGGTCATAAGTCCACACATCAACATGCACACCACACACACACACACCAAACAAACTCACAACAGCATCTAAAATTTGAACTGACAGATAGGTCAAAAGCTCATATTTTCCTGGAAATAATTTGTTTTAAAATAAATTCAGCACACTAAGAGGCATAAAACAAGAAATCACATAAAACTTTATTATGTCATTTCAAGTTTGACTACAGCAACATAGAAGAAAAATATAACCCACAAAGAAAGTAGGAAAGGTTAATGCAATCAACAGTAAGTAGCTGGTGAGTGAAGCTGCATAGAAATTATCTGCATTAGCTGAAGGCCAGTCCTGTTCTCTTGAATGTTATGCATCAGCAAAGAGAAGGGAAAGACAGCTTCTGTTTTGATATAAAAATGTCATTTTTTTAAGCCACAGCTGCTAATTCAAAACAGCAGTTAATTCTCTCAGTACACACATTCTAATAATCCACACCTGCTGTCAGGTATTAACATAGATAAGATCCTTTAATAAGGCTCTGTGGGGCCAGGAGTCATAAGGGCTTCACTGGTAGCTCTACCGCTGAGGAAACTCAAGGTAGAGTGATCCTGTCCAATGTAAAGAGATGTGAGGATGTCATCTTTAGCTTTCGGTGGACAAATCTCTGATGCATTATCATCTGTACCAAGCAAGACATATGCTTGAGAGGGCCTCAGCTGGAGACAGAGGCCAGAAACAGTTGTTCTCTAATTAGAATTCTAGTAGTGTTCATTCTAAGTATTAGTGCTTTTTGGGGAATATGGGTAGCATGAAGCAGTACTCGGGGATATTTACAGGTTTGTATTATATAATAATTGGATATCATAATCAATCATGATTACTCAAGATGATGATGGCAGTGATTACAATGTATAAAGTGCCTTGTTAAGTCTTTCATATGTAAATTTCAGTATGTAAAACTGCAAGGTAAGTGTTATTGGTTTTGCTTTCTCCATCTGGAAAATAAAACTCAGAGGGAATAAGCCAGTTGTTCTCAACCTGTGGGTCAAATGACCCTTTCACAGAGTCACATATCAGATATCCTGCATATCAGATGTTTGCCATATGATTCATAACAGTAGCAAAATTATAGTTATGAAGTAGCAATGAAAATAATTTTATGCTTGGGGAACACCACAACATGAGGAACTGTATTAAAAGGTTGCAGCATTAGAAAGGTTGAGAACCAGTTGAATAAGCCATTGCCCAAGACAAAGATTAAGGTAAAGAGGTTATTCTAGGCTCCTCTCTGTTCCTTCCATATGTGGCATAGTTGTTGATTCCAACTTAGTCTAATAGGCAAGGACAGACTTAAATAATATTCTGCATTGTACCAGGAATTGAATTTCAGAGTAGAGGGACATACAATATTTTGAACTGTTAAAGATCTAGACCAATTGTTGTGAGTACAGAATGAAGGAGACAACAGTAGACAACAACACGAACTTGGTTTGCTGCTGTAGCATCTGGGCCATAATCTCTGCTGCTTAATCCAGAAGATCCACGGTCAATCCTGGGAAGCCTTTCGTCCTCAAAGTTATCATTTGTTGTTTCTTATAAGTAATGCTTGGTGTGCAAAATATGGATTTTATTTTTATATTCATACAAATATATCATCGTATTCCTATTCAATCCTATTATCTCACACACACACACACACACACACACACACACACACGCACACGCACACGCACATGCACGCGCACGCGCACGCACACGCACACACACGTGCGCGCGCGCGCGCGCGCACAAACACACACACACACACACACATGAATTCCCTTGGTCTTCCACTAGTCCCTTTCTCTTCCCAATAGTCCCTAATCCCTTCATCCTTAATGATTCCATACCATTACCCTCTCTCGTTTCTCTCCTCTGTACTCCTCTTTCTTTAGTC
Source organism: Apodemus sylvaticus (assembly GCF_947179515.1). NCBI lineage: Eukaryota > Metazoa > Chordata > Mammalia > Rodentia > Muridae > Apodemus > Apodemus sylvaticus. The sequence continues at coordinate 23,221,439 of NC_067473.1, forward strand.
TCTTACCTCTCACCTCAAATTCCCTATTCCATTTTTGCAGTCCATCTCTACAGTTATGTACACAGGCTTAGATATTTATTTAACACTAGAGTCTTCCTACGAGAGAAAGCGTCACGGTTTCAGTTCTGAGTCTGGCTCACTCTACTTAGCATGTTCTCCCCTTCCATTCACTGTATTTCAAATATCATAACTTTATTCTTTTTGATGGCTGAATAAAAATCCATTCTGTATCTATGCACTACATTTCCTTTATCTGTTCATCTGTTTATGGGCCTCTAGACTGCTTCCATATTTTAGCTATTATGAATAGCAATTCGCATGGAAGGACTATGGAAACCGAGTGAGTCCAAGGCACCAGAATCGTTATAGTTGTTAAAACTGAGGAAAAATTAAGATGAGAAGTCACAATGAATTCACAAAATAGCAGAGCTGGACATATAGGGTTTGGTTCTGATGCTCTGATCTAGAATGAATGCTGAAGGTCCTGTTCTACAATTGGTTCTTGATCAATCAATAAAGATGCCAGTGACCAATGACTGAGCAGAAGAGGCCAGACTTCCAGTTTCCCTCAGGTAAGATCGAGTCACAGGAGGGAAGAAAGATCTACCTTGTTTCAGAGGGACAGAGAGCTACCAGCCATTGGCCACTTTCCAACTGGGCCTGGGGCAGGGCAGGAGAAAGACAACTAAGCTGAGTGTAGATTTGGGTGCTGAACTGGGACCAAAGGTGAGTGAGTAACTGAGCTGAGGTCAGATTTAGAGCTGTGGAGCTGGGAGTAAAGAAAAGGGCACACTAGCTGAGGAAGACTTAGAAGAGCCTGGCCATTGAGCAATAGCATATTAAAAATAAGCGTGTGTGTGTGTGTGTGTGTGTGTGTGTGTGTGTGTGTGTGTGTGTGTGTTTCATGAGCATATATGAGGGAATCTGGATGATCCGCCTAGAGCTTAAAGCAGGGTAGTCAGAACTACACACTACAGGAAGGATCTCTGACCCCTTAATGTACTCATTAAATCAGCTTACTGTGTTCATTGCGATCGCTTCATTTTTTTTTTCAGCCAATTATAGCTGCTGGCCTAGATTAGCTGCTTCAGCCTGCATACACCTTTGGTTCTCAGTACTCTGGAAGCTGGGGTTCTTATAGACTGCCTATTCATCAGCAGTCCATTTCTTCTTCCTCCCAGGTACAAATGTAAAACACACTTCTCAGCCTTCCTTGAAGTTAGATGTGGCTTTATGACTTTTAGCCAAAAGAAAGTCAGTGAATGTGAAGGGCACCACTCCTTCCCCTGGTTCACAGGCATCTGTCTCCAAGAAACATTCTCCATGATTCTTCCCATTTCTCTTCAGAATGAAGACGAATCTAGTGACACTATGGCCACATCCTAAAGATATCAGAGATATCCATGGAAAGAATTCACGGTCCAGAATGGCACATAAAAGGCCACCCTTGTGGGAACCCAGCACTGAAGAATTTTAGAAGCAAAAAAAGTAAACTTTAGACATTCAAATTCAAGGACAGAGAATGTTTTAACAACTAGTTCTGCCATAACACAAATATTAACATTTGGTGTTAAAATATTTTGAGCACCATTATATATTCAAAGCTATATTGCCTAAATGTACTCATATGGGCAGATATGTTCCTATTATTGAGTATATGCCACTTCAGCTCAATACATCATTAATGCATGAGAAATTTTAGATCATATTTCAGAGGTGTCTTATGTCTACTGTTTTATGTTTTTACTTGTCTTTGTCCTCCACTGGATTATTTTAGAAAGGAAATAAGTTAATAAGGCATCTTTTAACATAAAAGAAGAATATAAAGTTGTAAACTTAAAGTTGAAGGTTTATGAAGGAGAAAATTTCACAACCTTGAGAAAGACTTCCAATTAGCATTCTGTTTTGACTCCTTCAAACTAATAAATGGAAGGAGAAACCTAGAGGGGCCTAGTAAGGCCTGGCCCAAAGGAGACATGTGTGAGTTCCTTGATCTACATTCTGAGCATTCCCCATCATTATATCTATTCATAAAAAGATCTGAAACAAAGGGAGCAAGAGGAAGGAAGCCAGTGAGCGCAGAGAATGGCGTCCTGGCCCTTCCCTAGTGAGCGCCAGCGGTGACAGAAAGGACATAGACTTTGGTATCAAATCTCTCTTTGAACTCTCACCCTTGGATCTGCTTTGGTTTCTTTAATCACTTTAAACTTTCAATATTCTCTTCAGGGTTGATCATGTTCATCTCTTCCTGGAAGGATTGGGGTACATTTCGGAAGAGGGGGTAGAAAAGGTGTAAGAGCTGGAGGTTGGAATGGACTGCTTGGAGACGCTGTCTTCTGACAAGACAGGGCCATATTACTCATAGACCGTGGTGTGCATGGCCATCTCCATAAGGTCAAACCTGTCAAAATCCAGACAGCTGGAGGAGAGGCTCAAGAAGCCCTGCTCTTGGTTGAGAAGACATCCACGGTTGTTGGCTGCAGGGGGATGGACATTTACTTTAGAAATGGAGTTCCCTGAAGTTTATCCATCCTTCAGTGGCTCGCCCTACACCCATGCATATAGAGGCAGCACTGTGTTCAGTGTTCACATAAGAGGATAGAAGTAAGAAGAGGTGTAGGAGGAGTTGGGAGTTGGAGAATAGATATGACCAAAATACACGGTATACATGTATGAAATTCTCAAAGACTAATATAAATGTCATTGGGAAACTATTAATGTTCCCTTTTTCCTTAGCTAAGTCATTAGAGACCCTGAAGGAAGCGAGGTTACTGATTCTTCCATAGACTTCTTCCTTGAATCAAATTTCAGTTCTTCGATTTAAAAATGATATGTAGACCATTGTGCATGAGGCTTCGAGGAGTGTCGGGTCTGTGCTCTGTCTCTTTCTCTCTGCCTTCCTCCCCACCTCCAGCTGCCAGTGATGCCAATTTTTTTCAGCCTGGGACCCCATGTGATCCTTAACCCCAGTGCATGATGCCCCTGAAAACAGGGAGGGGCTGGAATTAAACCAGCCCCAATTATTGGAAGATTTGGAACCTCATTGAAAATCTGTATTGTTGGATTGCCAAATGTTAGAAAGTCCACCTTCTTTGTTGTGTTAACCAACAGGCTTCAGCAGAATATTTCCCATCCTGCACTATTGATCCTAATGGGAGCAGAGTGCCAGTGCCAGATGAGAGGTTTGACTTCCTTTGCCAGAATCACAAACCAGCAAGCAAAGATTCCATATTTCCTGAATGTAGTGGATATTGATGATCTTATGAAAGGAGCTCACAAAGGGCAGGGCTTGGGCAATGCCTTTTTATCCCTTATTAGTGCTTGTGATGGGACTTTTCATCTAACATGTTGGGAGGAGGAACCCAGCTGCAGACCTGGGAGCTGGGTGGGGTAAGATGCCCATCGCCATGCCACACAGAATGGCTGTAGTTTCCTAGAGACTCACTTGCCCCCCAAGCCATAGGGCATGGATAGAGGAGGTCACCCAGAGGCCTGGCAGCCATGTGACCAGCCTGCAGCAGGAGCCACCACCATGTGCAAGTGTGTGGTGGACAGATGGGAGAGAAAGTAGAAGAGTTTGAGCATTATGGAGAGAGAACTGGAGATGAAAAGGCTGAGAAAGAGCTTATTGTGAGTGTGTGTGGACCTGCCACACACCAGACCTACCACATGAGGCCATGATGAAGTCCCAACCCGTGCTGCCACTGAGGACCATGTCTGAGTCTATACAGCATCAGGGGTTGGTGTCAATGTCCACGGCCCATATTCCCACTATAGAACATGGAGATGTCCTGGTCTGGACAGGCACATGGATATCCCTGGGCTGGGCAGCCTTGCCCTGCCCCTCACTGACAGTGGCTCTCTGAAGAGCTGCCCCATCACTCACTGGTGTTTTGGTTTTTTGTTTTTATTTAGGGAAGGGTTGCAAGGGTTAAGAGCAAATATGATGACGAAAAGAGATGGGTGGAACTGGGGTAAATGATGTGAAACAAAGAGTGCAAAGTTTTTAAAAATATGAAAAATATGAAAAGTTTAAAATATGTAAAATAAAAACAACCGTTGTAAGGATTAGAAGATTTCAGAGTGTTAATGAGTAGCATATCTCCCTATGTGGGAGATGTTATTAGATTTATCATTAATTGTGTTTATCGAGTTTGTAAAGGGCACACAAGGTAAGTTTAGGCCATTTGTACCAAAGTATAATTAATAACAATTAAATGCTCAGGACACTGCCTTTGTAGTTTCTTTTCTCATTTGTGCCATGGCCAATTAAGTTAATCCCATTCTGTATTACTCAATAATTAAAGTACAATCAAAGCAAACATGTCTAGAATTTTTGAAAATGTGATTCAACAAGTGCTTTTCAAATGTCTTAAATCTGAAAAGAAATTGCACTGGTTTTTAAATATTGATTTCTGCATTTTTATTTGACTTTCCACGTTTCTTTGTGAAACTGTATTGTCATGAAACAAGAATTGCTGTATCTCAGTAGAAGTGAGGATTTCTTTGTTTTCTTTTAAAGAAATTCTCAAGGGATTGGCAGAATGACCCACTGGGTAAGAGGGCTTATTGTGCAAATACAAGGGTTCTCTCTCTCTCTCTCTCTCTCTCTCTCTCTCTCTCTCTCTCTCTCCCTCTCTCTCTCTCTCTCTCTCTCTCTCTCTCTCTCTCTCACACACACACACACACACACACACACACACATCAAGGAAATGATTACTTGAAGTACCACTGAGGAATAAATGTATTTGTTGCTGTCACCCCTATAACTTTGATGGATCCCAGAGGGATCTCTGGTACACAGAGTAAATGCACCTTTATACATAGATTTTTAAGTAGTTCACAGGATGTGTATATTTCATGTTTTGATATGGTACTAAGCAAATTGCTGAAATGAGGGGAAAGTGTAAAGGCCTTTATTTTTATTGGCATGTGTCATCACACAAATATATTCCAAGGTTTTGTCATATGAGCCAGAGCTCAGCACAAGACAGGGAACCTGACATTTAATTTGTGTGTGATATTGTTCAGAATGCCAGATTTCTTAAGGTTGGGACCGTGTAGTCCTGCAGATACTTTAGTTCTTAGCAATGAAAGCTCATTCTTTTATTATCTGCAATACCTGTGGGTCGTCTAGCCTCAAGATGTACTGTCACCATAGTTACCAGCTAATCATTATTATGGAGAGGACCAGACACTTTTTCTCCTCCATCTGTCTGAATTTCCCTATTACCTGATTAAAAAAAAAAAAGCAAAAACACTGACTGTGTGGACCTCACGTTGGCAGGTTTGTAATGCACAGGTAATACTTTATATTGGCAGCAACAGATACACTGGCTTCCCTGCCCCCTCCAATTCATCTGCAAAGGCACTTATGTGGTACCTCTCCTTGGAGAGCAGTGGTGATCTGAAGAAACACTTCCTCTTGAAAGCACCCTTTATATTCACTGTAGAATACTCTTAAATTTGCAGGTCGGCACACACATACACACAAAAAGTTTTTTTAATAGTTGAGGAAGTAAGCCTAAAGAAAATGTGTACCTAATCCTATTAGCTGACTTAATATAGAATTATTAAAAGCCTTGATATACAGGATTTAACACAATCTTTCTAGCAGGGTGTGATGTAATCTGTTTTTGTTCCTCAGCTAGCAGATGGCTTACCTTTAAGTAATTTCCAATATGTTAAGAGATCAAAAGCCATCCTCTCGCCACCGAGGCAGTAATCGTTCGTCTCTGCTGGGGGTTGCTTGGTACTGTGGTAAGGATATGCAAAGGCTCCTGGCATTTCCAAAGATAGAAGGGCGACATTTCTTCAGACTTTGAAGTTAATAATCCTTCAGAAGTTGAAAACTGAGGGATTTTTTCGAAAGCCTTTTAATGTTCTATATGCCATGTGCTTAGTAAATATCTGTAAGAAATCACCAAGGGCTGGTGTGAAGCGTGGAGTGAGCGCTCTGCAACCTCATATAGCACGGACTAGGCCACACCCTCTGTGCTGTGGTGTGGACGCCCCATGCTTCTCTCCCATAATGGTCTTTGAATGCTGTGCTATCTGTGCCGCGGTGTCTTGCGCGAGTTTCTGGTTTTCGTTGAAATAAGTCATTACCAAGCAGGTTTATTGGCAGCCCCCATACCTGCAGTCAAGGTGCCGGCTCTTCTTAAGCCAGGGAACTCTCGGGGGCTTCTTCCAGCACGCGCCTGGTTGTCTGAACTGTCTCGGTGAAGAGATGGGTTAAATTTGTGTTTCGAATTCACTTTGATCTTCACTACGAGAGAGAAAACAAAAACTGTTTGTAGCTCCATGGTCTAATATGTTCCTAATGGTGTACACTCCTCAGAGTATACAGTCACTTTTTCAATACACTGATCAGATCGTCCTGATGTGCTTGTTCAGTGAGAGAACCTGCTGAATTTTGACTTCAGACGAAGCAACGCATCTTAGGATTTGTTACCACCTTTGCTTAAGGCTCTTGCTTTTGATTTGGACAGGTTTCATTTTATTCCTTGGACCAGTTATTTTCCAGGCTACTTAAAATAAGAGAAGTCTCTGTAGGAAAATATATTCCTAAAGCATACAGGAGGCCTAAGGTTACATCTTTCCTTAGAGATAAAACACAGTTTTAACTTAGACGGAGGCTTCCTCTACCTGCCCCCACTTCCCCATCTCAAACTATGCATTTGATAGCTGGGAAGCTGCCAGGCTATGGGCGGATAAGTGAGCATCTAACAGCTGTCAGGAGCTAAAAGAAGATATGCAATAGAATTTCAGAGACATATGCAGGAAGCTAGCAAGTTTCAGGTTTCATTTGGGAAGGGATCTAGACAAATGCCCGTGGCAGTAAAAAGAATAGCATGGGAAATTGAAGTGCTGTGGTGCCATTTACCTCAGACAGAAGACTGTATATGGACCAATGTCCAAAACCATGTTGACATGACTGTTTGAAGCTGTACCGTGACCTTCTATTCCCTCAACAAAGACAGGTTACCCTTCTCCAAAGGTCTCGAAAGCATTCTACCATATTGACTCTGCAGTGTGCATTTCAATTCCTTTTTTCCTTTTGTTTAGAATATCTTGAAGCTGTTGGTCCAGGAAGAAGTTTAAACTTCTTCATATCAAAATTAAGAGGCGATAATAAGGTGTTTATGGATCGTGTGTAAAATCCTTAAATCCTTCCAGTTTTATGCTATTTGCTTCCCCCCTCCTTTTTCTAGAACGATCTCAGCACAATCGTGTGGTTAACAACCAACATGGGACAAGGGGAGGATGGTGGGGACAGGATGGGTTAAATCAAAGCACAGTTGCATGCCAGTGAAAAATGTCACAGTGAAACCCATTGCTCATGTGCTAACCTAACAAAAGCAAGGAAGAGAACATGCTATTAAAAAATAAGCTTCGGGCCCCGGGTTCGGATTAAAGAAAATGAGGAAGAAGCTGAGTGTCTGGACCCCATCCCTGTCGCTTAGAGTAAATCCCTCGTGGTCTGAGCTGCTAAGCTAATCCCTGGTTCAACTTCCAAGGTAACTGCAATCAGCCACGGCCTGATCATGAAGATCCACTCTCCCATGAGCACACGCCTCACCACCCTGCGCCCCTTGGACCATGGGTGAGTTACTAGAAGCCAGATCAACACCCGAGAATGTCAAATGCTTGTGGAAGATTCTAGTTGGGAGACTAAAGTGATGGCTTGCTGTTAAGAACACACACAGCTTTAGCAGAAAATGTGAGTTTGACTACCAGAATTCATGTCAGGGAGCTCACACGTACCTTTAATTTCAGCTCAGGGGATAGGGGGATCCAATACCTTTAGTCTCCTAAGGTACCTGTACACACACACACACACACACACACACACACACACACGATTTTAAATGACTTTAAAGAACTTTGTTAAATAACTGGGCATCTCATTTGGAAACAGAAGGGAATTTTAGATCATGTAACAAAGATATACTCAGTTCTCAAACATCCATGACAATTCTCAGGGATTTCAGCATAAGGTAAAGACAATAGAGCACAGATCTAGATCCTTTCTCCTAATTGCTTAGGTCATGATAACAGTTGTGTCAATCCAGGATGAGGGAAACATTCTCTTCAAGACAGTGGACCGACAGCGTGCTGACAACCCCCAGCCTCCCACCACAACCTCCCCCATATCACAGAATCTGGGTTAATTTTCTGTACCTTGAATTCAGAGTATTGTCTCTTTGTTAAAATTACAGGGATTTGAGGAGCTGTATTGAATGCAGAATCAGAGTGGAATTAAGGATTTTTGGAGGTCAATTATTTCCTCGCTCTGCTTTTCTGCCGGACTCTGCTCCTTGCCACTGAATCCAGAGCTCCAGGGACTTCGAGGCAGTACAGCATGAATGCTGGTCATCCAATCCTACAGCACAGTGAAAAGCCCAGCCCAGCAGTGCATGTGCAGCACTCTCTGTATTCCTACTGGGTCGTGTGTAAAGACTTTTCACCTCATACATCATTCACAACTTTCTCTGGGGATTTCAAAAATCCAGCACATGTGAGTCACACAAAGAAAGAAGAAAAAGAACAAACCCAGGAAAGAAAAGATAAAAGGTACTTTTGCCAAGTATGGCACTACCAACAAGGACACTAACAGAGCACAATGTACTTGAGGTACTAACCAATTAAACAAATGGAGATTTTCATTCTGCTCACATATGGGAAGACTAGAGGATTTCAGAATCAAACAAGATAACAGAGTTTCGTTTCCTTACTGAACGCTGGTGCTATAAAAAGCAGAGCAAAATGCAATGGAAATTTAAAACTGCTATCCTCCCAGAAAGATCTGATAAAATAAACTGAGTTAGTTAGGCTCACCACCTGGTTCATAGAATCTGGCTCCCAGAGGAGACAGCAACTTGAAGATGCTGGGAATGGCGACTCTTGCTGACTAAAGGGCCAAGCACCAATCAGAAGAGAGGCTTCCATAATTTGAATTTTGAATGCCCCTCCAAAGGATCGTATTTTAATGACTTAGTTCCCAGGGCTCTGCTTTTGACAGATGATGGGATGGTTGGAAGAGTACGGAACCTGATGGGAAGGCTAGGTCACTGGTGCAGATGCTCTTTAAGAAGGAGATGGTTCTCAGGACGGTTTCATCCTTTGTCTTTTCCTTCTTGGCCATATTAGCAATGGCTTTTCTCCAACCTCGAAGAACTGCTCTGCCACAGACCCAAAACAAGGAAGACAACTGAAGTTCTTTTATGGAAAAGAGCTTCTAAAACGGAGGCAGAACAAGGTATTTCTAAATAGGCTGATTATCTCAGATATTTTGTTATAATTATAGACTGAAGACTCACGCAGGTGATTTCAACTGAGTTCTCAAGATAACCCAAGACAGGATCTTGCCCTCCATAATGTGAAAGGATTTTGTTAATTCTTGAGGGAAGTTTTGTGAGTTATTATTTATATTATTTATTCTATATTATTTTTTCTAAGAAATGAACATTTCTGATAAACAATAAATGGACCCACATGCCAGTGTGTAACATTATATACACTGGCTAAGCTTCATACTTGGGAAACCACTGGGTGTTTTACTTCCTGATCTTTTCTAAAGGAAAAAAAAAACAGAAGCAATGCTTATTTTTTGAAGACTAGTTGAAAAGTTTTAGAGTCAAAACACTGAATCAACTTGGGTATCCATAGTGTATTTCATTCTCTCTACCCATTCTCATCCCATCGCCTTCTTAAACAAATGAAAAGCAAGCTGTTTTTACTATCTTGGTCCCAGAACTTCTGGATACCCATATCTCCTGAATCCAAGATTACTAGAAGCCTGGTGCTGGCACATAGAGTTCCAGAGCATCACCCACTTGCCTCATTCTTAGCCTGTTGGACCTAGGAGCTACTGACAGCATCACATCACAGCAGAAACACACAGAACCACAGACACAGGTAACCTAGGGAACTGTTCATGACCCCCACTAACTGGCCAAGTCCCAGTACTTTCTTGACTCTTCAGTTTTCCAATCCCTACTTTTTCCTGTTCCTTTTTCTAGGCTGCCCACACACTCTCCTATTTCTGAACTTGATTCTGATTCTCTTTTGAGATTATTAGAAAGCACTTCAGAGCTTAGTCCTCACCATTATCCCAACTTTGTACTTACTCTAGACCTCTTATATCATACCTGAAGCAGAATCCTTCCATCAGATCAGCCCTGTGAGATCATATTGTCTCTTATCATTTTTTTCTAGAAGTATCTTGGGTGTTTTTCAGCTTGTTCCAGGGTTGACTGGGAAACTTTCTGAGAAATGAGTCCATCATCCATTCGTCATGCCAATGGAAAAGTCCTTCAATATCAATCTAAGGACTCAGTGGTCTTTGGGGGGATCCAAACTCAATGTCTCATGTACCAAATAGCTCATCATTCAATAACTAGTTGTCAAGTTTCCACCATGAATTTTGTGAGACTGCAAGCTGCTGCTAGGTCCTCTACAGCTGTTCTGCCAGTGAAGACGATGCTAATGCTTATCCCATAGAAACAGGCTTGGAATAAATCCACTGTGAAGGATTGCAATTTCTATCTGGTCAATCAACAATCAAACTGTCTTTTAGTTTCCATGGTCCACAGCATGCTGCTTAAACATGCTGTAGCAAACAGCTGATAGCCAATATTACATACAAATATAGGTCACAATGTATTGTCCCAGGGCAGTAATGATTCCATTGTCTCTTCCTGAACTATTTCTAATGTTGACTCTGAGGTCTGACGGCTGCATGAGATGATTCCAACAAGACATACTGACCTGTTCAGCATCCTCACATTTCAGATTCTGATATTTCTCATGTCCTTGAGTCACCTATCTAGCTCTTGCTTGTAAGAATGAAAGGAAGTCCGAAAATTACAAGATGGCAGAGCATTATTTAAAATTCCTAGCACAAGTAGATGGTTAAATCAAAACATAGTTATGTTACTCTCACATTAAATAGGGACTTTCTCAGTAGGGAATAAAAACCCAAGAGAAAAGGAGAGTAACAGAGAATCAAGCTTGGGTGTCTGTCTCGCAGCTCTGGGACGTGACAAAGTGTGAAGCTTAGACATGAATGGGATTCTTGTGGCTTCACTGTGGAGACAGTGCAATGGTTTGTTTCCAATGCTACTTCAGGTAGAGACCAATTTAATGGCACTTACCCATGAAGGTGATGTAGACTACTTAGTTTGGGAGCTAAGAGAAATCCTGTAGATTGTTAGAATGTAGTTTTTATGGGCAGCTTTGTTTGAACAGTTACTCTTCTTCAGAAGTCTTTAATAACCATGCTGCCTTTAACGAGAAGCTTCCATGGCAGAGGCAGAGTAACTTTTATAGACAACTTTTTAATACTGCTTAAAAGGGGAAGCTATTGAACGTCAATTGAAGAACCATAGGCATGTTGCCTTCCTGTGATTTCTACAGATTCGGAAGAATTTCTGCCTAAATTGTGCTGGATGTGTAAAGATTTCCATGGCAGTATTTGGATTCATACTAGCTTTTGTTCAAAGCAGTGAAGCAGTACAGGGGGACAGAGAAAGTGTAGGGGTGCCATGGCGATGGGGCCTTTGAAACCTCAAGAGCACAGGGGCTCCCTAGAGTCACTACTACATTTTCTTCGACATTCTCCACTGGGCCAAATGCTGGCTGCTGAGACAGCAAGCAGATGGCTGTCCAACTTCCTGCGAAACACAAGGAGGGAAATACAACAGATGCCCAGCAGCTGCCCGGCAGGGCTCCTGTGAATATTATCAGTCTAGGTAGCAGCTGACTAAAGTGCACTGAGGTCTGTCATGTGCCTTAAAGGAACAGGACTCTATTAGTTCTCTTTAGAATGGAACCTGAAATTTCAGGGAGCATATCAGTTGCTCTGTAGGTCTTCCAAAAAAAAGAAAAAAAAAGGATTCCCGCCACAGAAATGAAAACATTAACATCAATATATTATCAGTGCTTATGTAAGACAACTTTAAGATATTTGGGGATATAAAGTGGAATTTGGGGATATAAAGTGGAATATGTGTGTGTGTGTGTGTGTGTGTATATGTGTGTCTGTGTGTCTGTGTGTGTGTATGTATATGTATATATGTATACATAAATATATGTATATGTATATATGTGTGTGTACACAAATATAAATTAACATGTGTTTTATATATGTTTATAATTTACATTGATATACTATATAAATATATTTATATGTATTATATGTATATGAATTTATATGTTTTATACACACACACACACACACACACACACACAAAGAAAGCAGAGAAAAATATAGGTTATGGCACCAGAATGCCCATGGTCAAATGTTGCTTCTACTTCGGATATTCTCATTAGTAAATTGGGATTTACTATATCATTGTAAACCTTGGTTTCATCATCTGTGAAAGATGATAGTAGTTGTGCCTACCTTATGGAGTTAACATGAAGATTAAGTGAAAGGAGGTTAATGGAGTCCTTAGCAAAGTATCTGGCCTAAGGTTGCAACTAAAGGATACTGCCAGTAACTGTTCTTAACAATATGCCAAGTTGCCATGGCCTGAGCAACTGAGTTTGTGACCCTGACTTGGGGCAAAAAAATATTAAGAAAGACAGACAGACACAAGTAATACAAGTAAGATGGGATTGAATGGGCATTATGTTGTCTGATGAAGATGCAGCAGCAGCCAGGCAGTTCAGAAGAGGGTCTCTATAGGGAAGCAGTCTCAACCATAGCCATCTAGGATGAGGAAGCTGCTATGGTAGATAGTTTGGGTGTACACTGTCACCATCAGCCCTTGGAGTGTGGACAGACCTTGCCATTTCCTTGAGCCTGACCAAGGGAACGCTTTGGCATGCCAATGGATCTAAGGCCCTGGTCTCTGACAGGTTGTGCTCATGGCAACAGAGCATGCTAACTCAAGACTTTATCGTCTCTCCTTGGTATCTACTAATTTTTAAGATTTTTGTACGTAGGTATGTGTGTGTGCTGAACACACATGAGAATGCTGTGCCTAAGGATGCCAACAGAGGGTATCCGATCCCCATGGAGTTACAGGCAGTTGTGAGTGAACCAACAGGGATGCTGAGAACCAAACTCACCAAAAATAAGCATGGACTCTAAAGCGCTGAGCCTCCTGTCAGCCCTTATAGCTAATTATTTTAACATAAAAAGAATCACTGTCCAAGCAGACCTTCTAACTGAAGCAAAAGCAGATGTGACTGGTTAGCTCCCACTGGCTCAATACCTTATAGAAAAGGAAATTTTTTATAAATAAATGTTTATTTATTATTCTTGTTATATTAGGATTACATCGGAAAATGTATTCTGGTAAGCAAGGATAGCAGAGCAGTCTAACCCAAGAAAGCAAGCAAAAGGAATGGAAAGAAAGTAAAAAGGAGGGAATACTAAAGATAAAAGCAGAAATCAATAAGGAAAAAAGGAATGAAAATAGTGTATAACAGAGTGAAAAAAACAAATAATAAATAAACACCTGTTCTTGGAGAAGACTAACTGTGTTGGTTAGTTTTATGCCGACTTAAAACGAGCTAGATGTGTTAATGGAAGGAGGAACTTCAGTTGAGGAAATGCTTAGAAATAGTTTTTGCCAAGAATCTATTGGTGAGTATTCTGTGGTGAATATCAACCACCACAAACACAAACTATGCGAAGCTATTATAATCACCAGTAAACACTGGACACGTCCCTGTTTGCAATCAGAAACAAAGCAAGAGTCCCTTCTCAACTCTTCCTGTTCAATGTTATTCTGAGGTCCTTTCCTCGGAACAAGGAATGAAGAATACAAATGTTTTTCACTTTCTTTGATAATTTTATTAAATTTATAGAAGATTAAAAAATAGAAAAAAACATAGGTATCTGTGCTGGTTTGCATAAAAATCATTCCCACAGGCTCATACACTTTAATAATTGTAGATTCTTTAGGATGGCCTAGGAGGTGACACATTTCTGGAGGAGGTGTGTCACTGAACTGGCCTCTAAGGTCTAAGAAGCCCACAGCAACTCCAGTCTCTTTCTTTTGGTTTTGTTTGTTTGTTCATTTGTTTGTTTGGTTGGTTGGTTTTGAGGCAAGGTTTCTCTGTGTATCCCTGGCTGTCCTGGAACTCACTCTGTAAACCAGGCTGTCCTGGAACTCAGAAATCCACCTGACTCTGCCTCCCAAGTGCTTGGATTAAAGGAGTGTGCCACCAGTGTCTGCCATTCTTTTTCTTTGTCTCCAACTTTCTGATGAGCATGTAAACTCCTAGGTATTACTCCAGCCATGCCTGCCTGCCTATCACAATGCTTGACACCATGACAGTCATGGGTTCACCCTCTGAAACTGTATGCAAGCTCCCACTTAAATGCTTTTTTTTATAAGTTGCCTTAGTCATGGTATGTGCCTCTCTTTGCAGCAATACAACAGTAACTAAGTATCATTTAAAAATAAATTATCTTGGCTAGGTGTGATGGCACACAGCTTTAATCCCAGAACTCAGAAGCAAAGGCAAGTGGATTTCAGTGAGTTGAAGACCAGCTTGGTCTACAGGTTCCAGGACAGTAAGGGCTACATAGTGAAACCCTGTTACATTTTTTAATCCAATAAAGAAAATAAACAATATATTGAAACACAAACACACCTCAGTCATCCAGTTAATTTTTTAAGATAATATTTAAAATGTCATTAAAAACATACAGTACGGCCGGGTGGTGGTGGTGCACGCCTTTGATCCCAGCACTTGGGAGGCAGAGGCAAGCAGATTTCTGAGTTCGAGGCCAGCCTAGTCTACAAAGTGTGTTCCAAGACAGCCAGGGCTGCACAGAGAAAGCCTGTCTTGAAAAACAAAACAAAACAAAACACAAAACAACAAAAAAAAAAAAAACAAAATACAGTACTTGGAGTAGCCTAGCATAAGATAGTCATAATGAAAGACTTTTGATTTTTAATAACAGAAATAGAAGGCCTACATAGTAATTGCAAAGTAATAAACTATGTTCAATATGTCAAATGAATGGGGCCTATTATTGCAGAGAACTATTTATTTAAAACTATATTACATGACAATTAATACGTGACAATCAAACTTCTACTCTCTTTGTGCGTGCCTGTGTGGGTGTGTGTGTATGTTCACACACATGCACATGTGTTGTGTATGTGTTTAACTTGTAGAACTGATTATGGAAGTCATGGAAGTTTGTTGATGCAAGAGTGACCTCCTGAAGAAGCATGCTGTGAGTGAGCATATCAACAAAACAAGACTGGACCATGTAAGTAGACTTTACAGAATACTCTAAAAAGTCTGTGTGGTCCTGGGAGGGAATGGATAAATGGGTCAATGTAGGCCTAAGGCCAGGCAGAAACAAAGCCGTGAGTAAACAAGAATTTGGCCTACAAGAAAAATGCTAGATTAAGCCATGAAGAAAAGTCAGTCTATTGAGACTTAAAGGTATGGTGTGGAACACAGCACAGTTATTGAATGTGTGTCATCCTGTAATCCCAGGCCTGGGGAGGCTAAAGCAGAAGGGTGACATTTTCTCTCAGTCTGGGACATCAGAAAGATGCTATCCACTGCCCCCTCCAAAACAAAAGAAAACTAAGCAAAACAAAATTAGATACATTTAAGTCAATAGTTTGTGACATCAAGGTGGATATGGAGTTGCTAAACACTGCCAAGGATGCACGACCATAACAGAAACTACTGAGAAGCGTGATATTAAAGTTAAAAAAGACCTTTCCATCAGAAAATACTATAGAGAATGGAAAGAGGCTACAGAGTGGCAAAGAAGTGTTTGAAACACAAAGACCATTATAGGGACTGTATACAGAGTTTTATATATATATATACAACTATATATAATGCAAATATATAATGCAATACTATAAATAGTAAGGAGTAATATATAACTAAAAATGAATGCAAGATATGTGGCCTGGAACTTTGTTAACAGATAAATTCAACTTCTAAAGGCCTTGCCTAGCATGCAGGAATGTCCAGGGTCTATCCTCATCACCACCGCCACTGGGTGTGGAGGCATACACTTGAGATCTTAGCACTGGGGATGTGGGGGCAACAGGATCAACGTTCAGTAGCATAAGGCCCTCAAGATGGCTGAGCTGGTAAAGGCCCTAATCCCTGAGACATAAGTAAAAGAGGAAAGAGAGAACTAACTTGAGAAAATTGTTCTTTGACCTCTACATTCATGCTGTGGCATGCACACACAACTAACATCAACAATAATAACAATAATTTTTAAATGTCCAAGGTCATCCTCAGCTACATAGCAAGATGAGATCACCCCAGGCTACACAATGTCTTAAATCAATCAATAAATAAATCCAAATGTCCAACAAACAGATGAGATAGTACACTTTTTGTTTGTATTGTTTTTGTTTGTTTTTTGAGATATGGTTTATTTGTGTATTACTGGCTGTCCTGGAACAAATTCTGTAGACCAAGCTGACCTCAAACTCACAGTGATCTACCTGTTCCTGCTTCCAAGTGCTGGGATTAAAGGGGCACCCCAACGCTGCCCAACTGACAAAGTACACTTAGTAATTAGAACTATGCAAATTGAAACTGTCCTGTGATTCTTTTACTCACTACCAAGGTAACTACAATATATGGACAACATTTTCAGGCTTCGTAACAGCTCAAAAATGCACTAACACTGAAGATGGGAAGACAAATTGGTTCAACTTCCTTTAGAACTCTGTTTCACAGTCAGGTGTAGTGCCTCTGACCAGAAAGTCCAAAATCTGAAATGCTCTAAATCATGAAACTTTTTGGACTAACCCACATGATGCTGGAAGTGGAAGAAACTTTGCCACTTGTCTTCATGTGAAAGGTCACGGGGAAAGGTCACAGGGGAAAGTGGGCACCGGGTGTAGATGCTCACCTCTGCCAACCTTAGCACTCAAGAGGCAGAAGTAGGCCTTTCGGTTGTCCTGGGCAGTTGGTCCTGGGGCAAGCTGGTTAGGTAAACCATTTCTTCCTCTGAGCATTTGGTTCAATTGAGAGACCTTGCCTCATTGAATAAGGCTGAGAGAAATCAAGGAAGACTCCAGATGTCAACCTTGGGCCTACACACATACATACACATGCAGTCATATGAGTGTGCATTTGTACACACATACACACACACACACACAGAGAGAGAGAGAGAGAGAGAGAGAGAGAGAGAGAGAGAGAGAAACATATTTGCTCACAAACTCACTTAAAATTCAAATAAAAATCCTATTGGAAGAAAGAATGGAGAGAGGAAAAAATGAAAGGAGACAGGAAAAGAAGGAGGCAGAAAATACAGGTACACAAAAAATATTATGAAAAGGTAGGACACATTATATGTACATATAAACACAAATTAGTTCCATGCTTAGGTTTGGGTCCAAAATATCTTCTTATGTATAAGAATTTGGTCCTGAACCTCATAAAATTACAAAGTTTCTGTAAGGCAAAGGACACTGTCAAAAGGACAAAACACATTGGGAAAAGATCTTCACCAACCCTACATTCGACAGAGGGCTAAAATCCAATATATACAAAGAACCCAAGAAGTTAGACTCCAGAGGTACAGAGCTAAACAAAGAATTTTCTCATGAAGAACTTCGAATGGCTGAGAAGCACCTTAAGAAATGTTCAACATCATTAGTCATTAGGGAAATACAAATCAAAACAACCCTGAGATTTCACCTCACACCAGTCAGAATGGCAAAGATTAAAAACTTAGGAGATAGCAGGTGCTGGCGAGGATGTGGAGAAAGAGGAACACACCTCCACTGCTAGTGGGAATGGAAGTTGGTAAAACCACTCTGGAAATCAGTCTGGCAGTTCCTCAGAAAACTGGGCATGACTCTTCCGGAGGACCCTGCTATACCACTCCTGGGCATATACCCAGAGGATTCCCCAGCATGCAATAAGGACACATGCTCCACTATGTTCATAGCAGCCTTATTTATAATAGCCAGAAGCTGTAAAGAACCCAGATGTCCCTCAATGGAGGAATAGATACAGAAAATGTGGTATATTTACACAATGGAATACTACTCAGCAATTAAAACAATGAATTCATGAAATTCTTAGGCAAATGATTGGAACTAGAAAATATTATCCTAAGTGAGGTAACTCATTCACAAAAGAACACCCATGGAATGCAGTCACTGATAAGTGGATATTAGCCCAGAAGCTCTGAATACCCAAGACACAACTCACATATCAAATCATTCTCAAGAAGAAGGAAGGAGAGGGTCCTGGTCCTGGAAAGGCTTGATCCAGCATTGTAGGGGAGTACCAGGACAGAGAAGTGGGAGGGGGTTGATTGGGGAACAGGCAGAGGGAAGAGGACTTATGGGATTTATGGGGAGGGAGGAACCTGGAAAGGGAAAATCATTTGGAATGTAAACAAAGAATATAGAAAATTTAAAAAAAAAAGAATTTGGTCCTGAGCATAAAGGATGTTGGATTTTCATCCTGTATAGAGAGACCCTTAGCCTATGTATCCCTCTACACTCAGATACTATATTCTTAATTACACACCCAGCAGAAATATACATATGTGTTCATATTACATGAACATTCTTAACATCACTACTGAAAACAACCCATATGGCCATTAAGAGTCAAATGGACAAACTGAGGTAAATTCACAAAAGAGAATCTTGCACAGACAGAGCTGACCACGGCAAACACTTTCATCAACATAAAGTAACCCTGAGACCAGCCCACGGCTAATGGAACACATTTACCTATGCTCAAATAGGTGAGTTTCTTTCAGGGTGTTGGGAGTTGATACTGCTGACTCTAGGGAGTATAGGAAGCACAGAATCCTTTTGTGTATTGATATAGGTTCTAGCTAAAGAGCTGCATGGAGTGTGGAAACTTTCCCACACAACAGAAATGGCGAGTGTGGATATACAATAAAAGATCCTGTTTGAAATGTATAAAGCATAGGAATAAACTGTAAGGAATTTTCAAGCTATCTCTGGAATCAAATCTCATTGTCAAAAGGGTACTTTATACAGTGTTACTATATACAGTGTCCATGGATGAGCAAACTCCCTGCAGTTCAGTAAGCCGTCCTATTACGGGAACACAGCCTTGAGTCTGCACAACCACACCCTGTCAGCAGAGCGATGCCAACCCTAAGGCTCCGTGTAAAGTTCACAGTTAGAGACCATTGAAAGCTGAGCAGCTACTTGAGAACAGCTGGGGAGTAAGATTCTTGAATCAATGTTTGCATCATTAATGTCTAATTTCCACCTCACTATATTTAAATAATGACAACATACAAACATGACATTGTCCCAAAAAGGGAAATAACCCTCATTTCAAGCAAAACTTAAGACATATGCAGAGATCTCATGATAGACCTATTGACAAAAACAATGGAATAAATAGATCCATGTAAATCATTAAAGTCATAAAAGTGATCAGACAGTATCTCATACTTCTCTTGACAGATTGAGTCATGAATATAATTTTTATTCTTACTTTACCTGGTAGATTTGAGTGCACCTGAAAAAGAAATAAATACAGTTATAGTCTTATTTGATCAGATATTAAATATTCTGATATTTACTATATATCTGATATGTTATATTTACTAGTATGAATATTTTCATATTAAATGAATCATATTCACTTTTATATAAGTAGAATATTTGCCTTTGTCCTTTCTCCACATTGTAATTGTTCTATTGGTATATCGTATTTAGATAAATTACAGTGAACTGATGTTCTGTATAATCCCTAAGAAGGATGATAGAAATGAACCTTGCAACTCTGTACTCACATCGAATTTCCAAACCAAGTACAGAGTCTGACAGTAGCAAGTGTTGGTGATGCTGTGCTGGAAAGACAACCTCTGCAAAGTCCCGTGCCAGTTTAAATCAAGGCAACCACTCTGCCCTTGGATAGCAATACTAAATCTATGTATGAGCTATGATCTGTCACTTCCATTCTTAATGAAAATTTCCCAGGAACACTACAAGAAAGCACGTGGCAGCATTGTTTCCAGAATGTGAAAACTGTTCACGTTTCCATTGACCGAAAGATCACCAATTCTGATATATCAGTATAATATATTATATATTTATTATATATTACATATTTTATATATTAAAGCACCACTTGCCAATGAAACTACATGATTCTCTGTTATTATCATGGTCAAATCCAGGATGCCAAATGACGAAGGGTAGAAACCAAAGAATGCATACACATGACTCTTTTATATGAAGTTCTAAGTCAGACAGAACTGCACTCCCGTGTTTAAAGACATAATTAGGTGGCAAAAAGAAAGCCAAAAACTATGGCGTATGGCCTGTGATGGTAAAAGCAGAGTAGAAATATTTGAAGGAAGGAAGGGGCGTGGAACCAGGAATCAACAGGAAGATGCTTTGTAGGGTGTTGGCAATCAGATTCGCCATCTGGTTCATTCCCACACAGTTGACCCTTCACTTATTAAACACGCATGCAGGTTTACCACTTTCTACATAAGTGCTATATTTCACAGGTCTTTGAACTGCTAAAAAAGGGGGGGGGTTGGGGGGAGGAATTCAAAATGTTGGATACTTTTTCTCAAGCTGCTGAGGACATATGTCTCCAGATCACAGTTTCCTTTCTTCTGCAAGGCTGCCCTAGAGAACTGTGACTCTGGTGCCTTGGGTCCACCATGCATTTCTCTATCAGTAATTCCTGGTCCAGAGAAGTGAGCGCAAACACACGAGGCGGGGCTGGCACACTTTTTCTAGGTGTAAACCCTGGATTTATTTCTCCTCATGGGAGAGGTTACGAGGCTGTAACTGACCTTCTTACAGTGCTTTAAAAACAAAGCCAGACTTGTTCCCAAGCATAGTTTTGATCTGGTGAAAAAGAAGGTGCTATCAATTTGATATCTCGAGTATCATCTGTTTGTTATCATGTAATAATGTGTTCTGCCCCCTGTATCCACTTTGGGCTCTTTTTATTTCTGTATTCAGCATTGTTACAAAAAGCCCAGTCAGATGTGTTCAGAAGAAGCATACTGTGAAGGAACCAAACTGGATCTGAGCCTCCAAACAAAGGCAGTAAAACAATTTTACCAGCGCTATTGATTGCCAGAAAGGTAATGGCGGTTACCAAGTTTATTGAAGTGGGTTTCTAAAAGGCCTGAGAATGTGGAGTATGCACTGTGTAGAACTTGATGTCAACCGACTGGTCAACGTCCCCATCAGATTTTAATTATCTCCAAGTGGACGCTCAGGAGGGCGTTGCATTGTGATGTGAGCAGTGCGACATAAGCACTGTGGCACGCAGCAGTGTGACATACAGCAGTATGATGTAAGTAGTGTGGCATGCAGCAGTGTGACGTAAGCAGTATGACATGAGCAGTGTGCTGCTTTTGTTAAGTGTTGGGTCAGTGTGTTCACTCTTCCCAAAGGAAGAGCCCATGATTGAATTCTTCCACAGATTGTAAATTATCAGGTGAGAATTACCCAGATACATCAGCCAATTATCCATGCTTCCTACCAAAAATGATATTTTATAGGGAGAAATACAATTCTTTTGTTTTAGGTTACATTTGGGGACTCTGATTAACTAGGTATTTTGCAATTCTAAGATACTTTAAATTTAAATTTTATATTAAAATCAAAATGAATATAGAATTCATTATTATAGTATGTGGGGATTATACTCCCATCCATCTTTACATAGTTGTCTCCGTTTTATACTTTATGTATGAAATTAAAGTCTGTGTGTCACTGTCTCTATCACTTTCCCTCTGTCTCTCTCTCTCACTTTCCCTCTGTCTCTCTGTATCTCTGTCTCTCTCTGTCTCTCTGTCTTCTCTCTGTCTCTCTGTCTCTGTCTCTGTCTCTCTGTCTCTCTGTCTCTGTCTCTCTGTCTCTGTCTCTCTCTCTGTCTCTCTCTGTCTCTCTCTCTCTCTCTCTCTCTTTCTCTCTCTCTGTGTGTCTCTCTCTCTCTTTCTCTTCTCTGCTTCTCTTTCCCTCTCTCTGGTTTTCTGGTTGTTTTCCTTTGTGGTAACATATTCTTCCCTTTTGAAGCACTTTTCTCAACATATAATAACTTCTTTATTGGTACATCTATTTTTGTAACTGCATCATTAGGTTGGAGATTCTATCAGGATGGGTACAATGACTATTTCACTTATCACGGGCTACCTACCTATGTGTAGCACAGCGCCAGGCATATAGAATTCACTCAAAAATGCGGTGAAAGAATAACTGAAATAAAGACTTAATTAAAATTATCAGATTGAAATTACTGGCTGGAAACTATGATGTTGTGATTCCAGATAGGAACACATCCTTGCCCTCTTTTGCAAGGCACTTGTGACTAACATGAACGAGAATGCAATACTTGGAGCTTGGAGCTAAGCATTACAGATGCCATCTGGCTGTCAGAAAAACTCTCTAAGTTATAGGAGGTTTCACCTCAGGTCACAAATGCCTTCTCCTGCCTCCATCATCACACTGCTAACATCCACCTCCGTGTCCTTCCTCTAAAGCCTGAATAATGAAGATAAATAGGCATTTTGCAGACAGGTAATCTCATGGTAACAGATCCCTGTTATTTGCACCAGCAAAGCTAACCCCGTGGTGTTGGGACTTGCCTGTGCCCACCAGGTTGGATTTTGCCGAGAGGTGATCTTGCAGGGTTCCTTAGGGCTAGAGAACAGCTGTCTCTGTCCACGGAGGACCTAGGATCCGGCTACAGGGTTTCATTAACTCGTTCCCTCTGCCTGCTCCTAGCCTTTTGTTGGAACCAGGGCTTATTAAGTCAACTTGTCTGGTATCAAGAGGGCCAGGGGATGTTTTACCTGTCTCTGTTCAGTGTCATTTTAAAGTACAGGCTAAGGAAAAGCAATAATAATAATGTTTATTACAAATGTTACTTTAAAACAGAGAACTATTTCATACGTCTGTACAATTCCTTATCTGAAAATTCCCACTTACTAAGAATCAGTAAGTGGTCAGTTTGTAACAGAATGCTAAGTATGGGGGATTTTACGTCACTTTTTTTTAAGTTTGGTTTGAAACTTTAAAAGTTTCAGAGCTAAACTTTAAAAACATTGAAAAATAGGAAGTGTATTATTATGATGTGTGTGTTTAGACCTGGTAGTGCTACTCAGTGGAAGAATGCTATTCAATCCAGTGTGAGGCCCTGAGTTCAAGCCCCAACACTGGGGTAGAAGGGAGACACACGTGGCTACTTGGAGTCCCTTCATCCCATCAGACATTTTTGTTCTTCCAAGTACCAACTGCCAGGGCTCACTGATCTGCAAGGATATGCTGTAGCTAAACAAAAACAATGAAGCAACGGATCCATTTGAAAGTCCTTGCATTCTGAGAATCTGTGAAATAGAGACACCCGTTGGTCTCAGAGGCTGGGCCTCCCATTACTATTGCTAATTCAGGCTATGCACATGAATGGAGATGCCCTGTGTGCTTCAGAGGCCGAGACTGCAGTGAGAAAAGAGGACTCCTGAGTTACTTTAAAAAGAAAATCTCTAATGTATTGTGCTGGCGAAGGGACTGAAGGAAAACAGCTGGGAACATGGAGAGAAGACTTGAAGCACAAGGGAGGCCAAAGGGAAAGTATTTCAAGGTAGAAAGAATGATCAATGGTAGAAGGGTGGAGGGTTAATGCTCCATCTGTCAACTAAGACAAGACCTGGAAACCATCTGCTGGATTTAGAAGCATGGTGGCCACAGGTAACTCTGTCAGAGTGGTTGAACAAAGGTCAAAATGAAATAGGTCTCTAAGGGAGCTGGTGGGATGTGAGGAAATGGAGGGGGTGAAGAGAGACGTTCCATAAATTCCACGGTGAAGAAAAAAGGGAGAGCTGAGAGAGGTGAGGGAGGCAATCCTGGTGTTTCTTTCCTGGTTATTGGATAGTGGAGGCCGGGGATATTTAAACACTAGCACAGTGATCCAGGGAGATGAAATTAATAGATGGGAAAGCGCAGAGTTAGGTGGCCAAGTCGCCACTGCAGGCATCATCCATCCCGCTATTGAATTTTAACCACAGGCGCAGATCCCTGGCAACACCCTTTGTGGGTAGCACAGATGTGGATTGTTTTGCTGCCAAACATCAACTTCAGGTGAGGCCCCCTCAACTATCAGCCTCCACATTGGCCCAGCCCCTTCCCAGCCTCAGAATTTTAATAATCTTGTTCCCCACTCTCAGCTCCTCTCAATCATTTATTTCTTCTGTTTCAAGGGCTCATCCATGCGCACAGCCAAGAGCCAATGGCTAGCTATAGATTTTCAGGGTCAGAATCCCATGGAAGGAAGTAAAAGAATAAACCAATAGACTGAGCACAGGCTCCCCAATAGGGGAGCTAGAGAAAGTGCCCAAGAAGCTGAAGGGGTTTGGGGCCCCATAGAAGGAACAACCATATGAAACAACCAGTACCCCCAGAGCTCACAGAGACTAAACCACCAACCAAAGAGTACACATGGAGGGACCCATGGCTCCAACCACATATGTAGCAGAGGATGACCTTGTTGGACATCAATGAGAGGACCCTTGGACCTGCGAAGGTCCGATGCTCCAGTGTAGGGGAATATCAGGACAGGGAAGCAGGAGTGGGAGGGTTGGTGAGCAGGCGGAGGAAGGATGAGATAGGGGGCTTTCGAAGGGGAAATGAAGAAAGGGAATAACATTTGAAATGTAAATAAAGAATATTTCTAATTTTTATGAAGGGGAAAAAAGGAAAAAATACGAAATTTCAGTTCTGTTTAGTGGTCAGAATTGTTTTTTTCCAGCACTGTAGGAGGAACTGAAGACCATTCTCTTATGTCATCTTTAAGTCTACCCAACTTAAAGGACCACCTGGAGGATAAGCCAAATGTTCCATGCACTCCTAAGGTTCCATGCCAGGCAGAGCCCTCTTTCTGTATGGTCCTTGGATTTCCCTCTCAGACCTCCCTCTGGCTGGCTTTCCATTAATTCCATGTGACCCTCACTTCACACAAAAACCTAGTTCCATCTGTTTCATGTTTCTTACCGGACCCTTTAATGTCCTAACTCACTTCTTTGGAGGAAATATTGAAAACTTAAAGTAACAGATAAAGATTTGTGTGCAGGAAGCAAGCTGTCAGCACAGATGTATGGTATAAGTTTTACCAAAAGTTCAATATCACCTTAATGTGTATTGGGGAGGGAAGCTATAAATATAATGTTCCCTGTGATAGGGATCATAAAACAATAAGAATATTTTCATGTTTTTTTAACCGAGACTGAGGCAGTTTTATGCTACGTGACTTCTGATTGTATGACATTACTATCATGATTGCATTAAATGGGAAGGAACAGGAGGAGAGAGGAAAGGGAAAATTTATTCTTCTTTAGGTCTTTTGCTAGTCTGTTAGGAGGCATACAGGCATCTGGCTTGTCATAATGGCACATGCCAATAATCCCAATACTTGGAAAATGGAAGCAGAAGGATGAGGAGTTCAAGGTCAGCCTCAGTACATGGGAAATTAAAGTCCAACCAGGGCTACATAAAATCCTGCCTCTAAAACATAAATAAATACAATTTTAAATTTTTAAAAGAATAATTTTCAGATCCCTAAATGATTTCCATTGGTGTCACCTTCACCAAGATCCTGCTCAATGTCATGAGAAGATCTTATGTTTTGGAAACAGATCTAGGATAAGATGTCTGTCTCCTTGCTCTTTTTTTTTCTTTTTTTTTTTCTTTTCTAAATTCTTTGTTTACATTCCGAATGCTTTCCCCTTCCCTGGTGCCCCCCTCCCCATCGGTCTCATAAGCCCTCTTCCCTCTGCCCATTTCCCAATCACCCACCTCCCATTTCCCTGTCCTGGTACTCCCCTACAATGCTGGATCAACTCTTTTCAGAACCAGTAAGACCTTGGCTGCAGCTTTCCAGCCTCCTTGTTTTATTTGTGAAAAGTGCAATAATTTTAACTTTGCTGGTTCATCATAAGGATTTCATAGAATTATGTTTGCAGAGCTGATTACAATGACGACAACAATTAATTCAAAATAAACTGAGACCAGTGCATCTATGCAGGCCTATCTCCTTCAGGAGATAACAATCTAACTGGAGGTAGAGCCACATGCTCCTTGGGGAACCTTTGACCTAAGTACACTCATTCACACTCACATTCTGACTCATCTTGAGGAGTCCAAATGCTCCTTGAATGAGAAGGCCAGCAGAATAATTTCCCAGGGAACACCACCACAGCATGCTAGATGACGTGACTAACCTGCCCCGGCCATTTTTATTGCTCATCTTTATTAACAAATCTTGGCATCCAAATCAAAATTCCTACTTTTCCCAGGTATTATTGTCCAAGTTTCTGATATGTCTTTTTTTCTATATTCTTTGTTTACATTCCAAATGATTTTCCCTTTCCTGGTTCCCCCCTCCCCATAAGTCCCATAAGCCCTCTTTCCTCAGCCCATTCTCCAATCAACCCCCTCCAAGTTCTGTGTCCTGGTACTCCCCTACAATTCTGCGTCAAGCCTTTCCAGGACCAGGGACCTCTTTTTCCTTCTTCTTGGGAATCATTTGATGATATGTCTTTTATAATTCATCTAAACACATTGTGTTTAAATATGGAGATATAGATAGAGAGATATGAAAGATTAGAGCTAGATATAGATAAATATAGATTAGCTATAGATAGATACAGATATATCCTCCCAACTTCCCACTGGGAAGTATTTGTCAATCATGTATGATTCATTGTATGTTTGTATGTATGAGAGAGTGGTAGTTACAGTTTCCCCACCATAATTAACTAGAAAGCTATAGAAGATATATTTCCTAATTTGTAGGAGCCACTTTCTAAGATAAAATAATCAAAATGTACTTGAATCTATAGTAACAAAATTACCCTTTTTCCATACTATAGAGATCACTGGTTAGAAAGTTCTTTCTCTTTTTTTTTTTTTTTTTTTTTTTGACTGACCCGAGAGGCATTTTCTTTCCATTTCTAAGCTCTTGGGATGGCTGAGGTTCTGTAGTTGTTCTCAATAAAATTCAGGGAAAACTTATAAGCTATCTTTGCTATTTTTGAGATCATTCAAATGCAAATAAATTTGGTTATTTAAAAAGTGATTATTCTTTATGTATTACCTAGGTGCCGCATCTCCCTTGTCCCTTGTTTGCTTGACTACAGTTGTCCAGTTCTCTTTTAGAAAAAAAAACTTGATACTTGGAGGGTAAGGAACCAGTCATATTTAAACTGGTTTACTTGGCAAATGTCTTGGTTGTTTTTCTATTTGTAGTGGCTATTCCTGGTTGTCAACTTGACTATATTTGGAATGAACTACAGTCTAGAACCACCAGCAACCTGGTGGCAGGTTGACTATATTGGACCACTTCCCCTGTGGAAAGGACAGTGTTTTGTTCTTACTGGAGTAGATACTTATTCTGGTTATGGATTTGCCTTTCCTGCATATAATGCTTCTGCCAAAACCACCATCTGTGGACTCACAGAATGCCTTATCTATCGTCATGTGTATTCCACACAGTATTGCTTCTGACCAAGACCTGCTGAGGTGCTTGCCGAAGGTGAAGGAAATACAGAATGGGTAGCAGAGGAAGGTAGTTATAAATACCAGCTAAGGTCACATAGCCAGTTGCAGAAACGAGGATTAGAAGTAATATGAATGCTTCTATCTTATTTTGTTAAAGATATATTTGTCTTTCTTCCAATCCCTTTAACATCAATTGGTGTTGAAACACTAAAAGAATGTTCCCAAGGGACATTTCCCCATTGTAAATTTACAAATGTGTTTGCGATTGTACGAGGAATAGTTATAAGTTAGGCGTATTCACAATCTTGTTAATTGTTTCATGTGGACATGAGATATTATTTGTGACAAGTTGACAAGGGGTGGATTGTAGTGGCTATTCCTGGTTGTCAACTTGACTATATTTGGAATGAACTACAGTCTAGAATTGGAAGGGTCACCTATGATCCTTATTTGGAGGTTCAGAGATATAAGTTTCTGACCTGGATCTTGGTATGGAGATCTTGAAGCATAGTAGCTAAGACAAGGAGATCTCCGAGTTCAATATCATTTGGGATTAAAGACATGGATGCACACACCTTTAATCTGGGCCACACCCTCTGCTGGAGATATATAAGGACATTGGAAGAAGGAAGATTCTCTCTCACTCTTCCTTGCCTGCTTGCCCTGTGGGACTGAGAAACTGCTAGATCCTTGGACTTCCATCCACAGCTGCTGCTGACCATTGTTGGGGAGTTGGACTATAGATTGTAAGTCATCGACAAATTCCCTAACTATATAAGACTATCCATACGTTCTGTGACTCTAGAGAACCCAAACTAATACACTATTGCAATTATAAGACACTAAAACTGCGGGAACTTATAGAAGAAAGACTTGATTAGAGCTTACAGTTTCAGAGGGTTAGAGTCCATGATCTAAGGCAGGAAGCATGGTAGCAGGCAGGACTGCATGGCTCTGAAGGAGTCAGTGAGTGCTCACATCTTGATACACAATCACAAGGCAGAAAGAGACTCAGAATAGCATGAATCTTTTGAAATCTCAAATCCTGGTCCCAGTGACATACCTCCTCTAATAAGGCCACAACTCCTAATCATTTCCAAACACTTCCACCCAACATGGACCAAGTATTCAAATACATGAGCTCATGGAAGTCATTCTCATTCAAAGTAACACAGCAAATACCCCCAATCATGGGAAGAAATGGAAACTTTTAAATAGTAGTTTCATAATTATCCTAAAATCTATAGGGTCATGTTTTTTACATCTTGATTCTATTAGGGAGTGTGTGTGTGTGTGTGTGTGTGTGTGTGTGTGTGTGTGTGTGTCTGTCTGTCTGTCTGTCTGTCTGTCTGTCTGTCTCGCTGTCTGTCTATGTATTAGGGTATATTGTAGCACATGGGTTGGGGAGCAGTTTCTTATTCTCAGTAGACTCTTTTAACAGGCCAAAGTAGAAAATTGGGACTAATTTTATTTTAAAAGATGTAATTTTACAAAGTAGACTTTGTCCCTACTCAACTTCCAATGCCTTAGTCATAGAATAGCTAGGAACACAAGCAGATGTCATTTTAAAAAATTATCCCAATGAGAGCAATAGGAGTCTTGGGAAGGAAAGCCCACACTTGATACAAAAATCTACAGCCTAACAAATTCACAACGGAGTGACTTTTCTTGCAGCTGTGGTTCAAGTCAAGGTTTTTTCAGGTGTTCCGTTGTGACTTAACTGTGAGGAATTATAAGCTGAGCATCTGGAGGGACACGCTTTTACTTGAGTCATTTTGATTTAGGTGACAGTAAATATCATCATGGTCTATAGAAAACATTGGTTTTTCTGTTACCTGCCAGAACCTGTTTTCATTCCACCAGGGCATTTCTCTTCTTGAACCAAAAGCGGTTGAGTCACCATTTTGAAAGTTCCTTCCCGAGTTAAATATGTGACATGAGCATGGATCATGATAATGGAACAAACTGATGAATTTCCTTAGTTAACCTGGCTGGGAATAGTGATGTTTACAATAACTGAGGAAAAAGTGTTAATTTATTCCAGAAAATTTATAGCTAAGTAAGTGAAGCAACTTGGAGACCTTCAAATAACATAAATTGTTTCTGTTTCTGACTACGTGGCTGATCCTTGGGGAATGTCCACGTGGGGCACAGCCAAGCAGGCATTAAGAATAGAATGAGGTACTAGCTCGGGCAATTCGACAACATAAGGAGGTCAAAGGGATACAAATTGGAAAGGAAGAAGTCAAACTATCATTATTTGCAGACGACATGATCGTCTACCTAAGTGACCCAAAGAACTCCACTAGAGAGCTCCTACAGCTGATAAACAACTTCAGCAAAGTGGCAGGTTATAAAGTCAACTCAAGCAAATCAGTGGCCTTCCTATACTCAAAGGATAAGCAGGCTGAGAAAGAAATTAGGGAAATGACCCCCTTCACAATAGCCACAAACAGTATAAAGTATCTTGGGGTGACTCTTACCAAACATGTGAAAGATCTGTATGACAAGAACTTCAAGACTCTGAAGAAGGAAATGGAAGAAGACCTCAAAAAATGGGAAAACCTCCCATGCTCATGGATCGGCAGAATCAATATAGTTAAAATGGCCATTTTGCCTAAAGCACTATACAGATTCAATGCAATACCCATCAAAATCCCAACTCAATTCTTCACAGAGCTAGAAAGAGCAATTATCAAATTCATCTGGAACAACAAAAAACCCAGGATAGCTAAAACTATTCTCAGCAACAAAAGGAAATCTGGGGGAATCAGTATCCCTGACCTCAAGCAATACTACAGAGCAATAGTGTTAAAAACTGCATGGTATTGGTACAGTGACAGACAGGAGGATCAATGGAACAGGATTGAAGATCCAGAAATGAACCCACACACCTATGGCCACTTGATCCTCGACAAAGAGGCTGAAAACATCCAATGGAAAAAAGATAGCCTTTTCAACAAATGGTGCTGGTTCAACTGGAGGTCAGCATGCAGAAGAATGCGAATTGATCCATCCTTGTCTCCTTGTACTAAGCTCAAATCCAAATGGATCAAGGACCTCCACATAAAGCCAGACACTCTGAAGCTAATAGAAAAAAAACTGGGGAAGACCCTTGAGGACATCGGTACAGGGAGAAAGTTTCTGAACAGAACACCAATAGCGTATGCTCTAAGAGCAAGAATTGACAAATGGGACCTCATAAAATTACAAAGTTTCTGTAAGGCAAAGGACACCATCAAGAGGACAAATCGGCAACCAACAAATTGGGAAAAGATCTTCACCAATCCTACATCAGATAGAGGGCTAATATCCAATATATATAAAGAACTCAAGAAGTTAGACTCCAGAAAACCAAACAACCCTATTAAAAAATGGGGTACAGAGTTAAACAAAGAATTCTCACCTGAAGAACTTCGGATGGCGGAGAAGCATCTTAAAAAATGCTCAACTTCATTAGTCATTAGGGAAATGCAAATCAAAACAACCCTAAGATTTCATCTTACACCAGTCAGAATGGCTAAGATTAAAAATTCAGGAGACAGCAGGTGTTGGAGAGGGTGTGGAGAAAGAGGAACACTCCTCCACTGCTGGTGGGGTTGCAAATTGGTACAACCACTCTGGAAATCAGTCTGGCGGTTCCTCCGAAAACTGGGCACCTCACTTCCAGAAGATCCTGCTATACCACTCCTGGGCATATACCCAGAAGACTCCCCACCATGTAATAAGGATACATGTTCTACTATGTTCATAGCAGCCCTATTTGTAATTGCCAGATGCTGGAAAGAACCCAGGTATCCCTCAACAGAAGAGTGGATGCAAAAAATGTGGTATATCTACACAATGGAGTACTATTCAGCCATTAGAAACAATGAATTCATGAAATTCTTAGGCAAATGGATGGAGCTAGAGAATATCATACTAAGTGAGGTAACCCAGACTCAAAAGGTGAATCATGGTATGCACTCACTAATAAGTGGATATTAACCTAGAAAACTGGAATACCCAAAACATAATCCACACATCAAATGAGGTACAAGAAGAAAGGAGGAGTGGCCCCTGGTTCTGGAAAGACTCAGTGAAACAGTATTCAGCAAAACCAGAACGGGGAAGTGGGAAGGGGTGGGTGGGAGGACAGGGGAAGAGAAGGGGGCTTGCGGGACTTTCGGGGAGTGGGGGGGCTAGAAAAGGGGAAATCATTTGAAATGTAAATAAATTATATCGAATAAAAAAAAAAAAAAAAAGAATAGAATGAGCTGGACCTGTGTGCTTGCTGCCCAATGCTTACATTTTTCTTTAATATATAGGATAGAAAAGGTAGAAGACACTTAGCTATAAATATAAAGAAGAGATTTAAACTGAAAACAACATGCTCAGCCAACCAGATCACTTTCGAACAGAGGGAGTATCCAGAAGATATAAATAAATTATCTTGATACAAAGGGCTCCTGGCAAAAAGTAGGTCTCCAATAATAGTCACTGAAGGAATAAAATACCAGAAAAGCAAAACTTTATTTAAAGCTATTTGTGTAACACTTGTTAGACTTTAAATGTTTCTTTAAAAATAAAAAGAAGCATCTTGGATGTAGTTGGAAACTCTAAATATTACTTTTCCATCTCAGATATCTGACTCTGTTCCTCCTTCTGCAAGTATTGTTCTGTATATCTAAATTCTGTGTGTATTATCTGTAATAATAAGGCTGTATCACATTTTCTTTCTACATGAGCAGGTGATGGTAAAGGCCACATTGGCAAATAGCAATGCTTTATAAATTGAAGAAAGTTTTAAAAATGCAGCATTTTCTATGTTAATGTGTAAATGTGTGTGTGTATGTGTGTGTGTATTTTTCCCATAACCTGTCTTCCTCTCCCTGACACTATTAATAATATTTTCCTATACTTGCAGTTAGAAACCTAGCATAACTGTCCTCTGAGAGGCTTCACCCAGAAGCTGATGGAAACAAATGCAGAGGCCCACAGTCAAACATTAGGCAAAGCTCAGGGAATCTTGTGGAAGAGTTGAAGGAAGGATTCAGGGCGTTAGAGGAGTCAGGACACTACAAGAAAGCCTACAGAATCAACTAAGCTGAGCCCATGAGGGACTCACAGAGACTGAACCACCAACCAGAAAGCATGCATGGGTATGGACCTAGACTGCCTACACATATGTAACAGATGTGCAGTTTAGTATTCATGTAGGGCCCCCGACAACTGAAGTAGGGGCTGTCTCTAACTCTGCAGCTTGCCGTTGGACACTTTCCCCTAACAGGACTGCCTTGTCTAGGCTTAATAGAAGATGTGCCTTGATAGGCCAAGGAGGGTTGATATCTCTGGAAGGCCTCCATTTCAAGAAAGCTGGGGAGAGAAGCAGACTGGGAAGAGAGGAGGGAAGGGAAATCACAATCAGGATGTAAAGCAAAATAATTTTTAAAAATTATTTTTAAAAAGTTATCTTCCTCTTCCCACTGATTCTCGCTTCTATATACTGGCAAAGATGCTTGGGATACAGGCAGAGTGTATCTTCTGGACCTTATAAATCACAAGGATTACTCAATTAAAGTGTAGTCAATTATTCCAGAGTTGATTAATACTGCTTCCTTACTTTTCCTTTGAAAGAATTTCTTTCCTTAGCATGATTTGATTCTAAGGAAATATAGCAAAAATTAAAGAACCCATCATCATATTTTCCTAGAGTTAGGCTGGGAATTAGCAACCTTACTGCAAGCCCTCATATTACCAAAGCCTTAAGAGACATAGAGAAAAGCTCCTTGATCATGAGAAACCATAACAATTGAATATAGCAATGCCATGACTTGGAATTTTCCCTGACCCCTTGTTCTGGTACACAGGTCTTTTCCCATTAATTTAGTCCGATTTATTTGACTAGTACAGATGCCTGGTTAAACAGGACTGAAGGCCTTGATTAGAATGGAATGGTCATTTTCCCCTATCCTTCTTGTCTCTTACTTGCCTTGACATTTGAGAAGTGGCACTGGGTGGGAGGCTCCAGAGTCAATAATGATGGTACTCAAAGTGACAGACACTTGGATTTATTTGTCTGGTTTTAGTTTTCTTTTCCTGTCCTTTAGTTTAATCTTTTAGAATCCATAGTATGCAGGCTCTTAGGAAGAATTATTATTTTTAATGGTTTTGTTATTTAACAGTCTCCATGTCATAATGTATTCAAACTAGAATGTTTTGGGCTAATAGGTTATGGAATTAATATATAAAGAGATTTCTAATATGAAAATTTGAACTCACCAAGCAAAGGTGTCATGGCAGTATTGTCCAAGAATACATCCTTCCACAAATGGTTGGTCTAACAACCTGTTAATCACATCTCCCATGTGTGTGACTTAGAAGAGGTGACCTGAATCTGGCCATGATCCATGACGGAAGAGCTGGTACACGGGTCTCCAGAAATGTTGTGCTTGCTGCTAAGAAGTCTCTAAGGAGGACGAGAAGCCAATTCTTTCTCTAGATAGTTTTACATGTGAATCAGATGTTCAGAACTGATGTATTTGTCATATATCCATTTCATAATGAAGGCAACATGTAAATGTTTCAAATCCAAGAGAGAAGTCAGGCAAAGACAGAGTGCCCTGTCTCTGGGAGAAAATAAATTTTGACACTCTCCCTTCCTCCCTCCCTTCCTTCCCCCTCTGTCTTCCTCTCTCTGTCTTTTGTCTCTGTCTCTCTCTGTGTGTCTCTCTCTCTGTGTGCATGTGTGTGTATGCACATGTGTGCATTTGTGTGTATGTATGCATTTATGCCTTTGCCATGGTATAAATGTAGAGTTCAAAGAAAAACTTATAGAGCTTGCTCTCTCCTTCCATCGTGTGAGTTTTGGGAACTAATCTCAAGTTGACAGGCTTTCCAGCAAGCACCTTCACAGCTGGACCATCTCAATGTTCCTAGGAATAATAAATTATTTTAGCCCATTTATGGAGACTTCCTGTTACCTACA
Organism: Apodemus sylvaticus; assembly: GCF_947179515.1. Classification (NCBI taxonomy): domain Eukaryota; kingdom Metazoa; phylum Chordata; class Mammalia; order Rodentia; family Muridae; genus Apodemus; species Apodemus sylvaticus. The sequence continues at coordinate 23,255,900 of NC_067473.1, forward strand.
GCTGAAAATATCTTAGTTAAACTGGGGCAGTAGAAATTATCCATCCTTAATGTCCCTTCATCATCTACTCTTGTCTCCATAAAAGTGCTCTGAAGTGTGTAGTTTACTGATAAAAGGCCACTCTGCAAATTTATCTGGAAGAAAATGGGGTGTTTGGAGCAGAGGTGTAATTCTTTGTAAAAACTCTCCTTGTATAATCTACACTGGCAAGTGGTTAGATAAGTAGAATTAACCAGATCAAAAAAACCAAGTCTTTATTGAGTGCCTACTAGTATTTAGCATCTTTCTGGGATTTAAGAGGGGGAAAAAAGTCCATTATTTGTATTATTGAGAAAGACTATTCATATTTGACTGTCAGTTTCTAAAGGAAACCTGTGTGATTCTAAGCCCAATAAATAGCTCTCATGTTTTTAGTACCTAGTGAATAAAAATGTTCTTGATGAGTTCTGTTGACTTTTCTCTGCTAGCCAACATGAAGGCAGCCAGTCTCTGCCAAAATCATCACTGAAACTTTTTCTCATGAGTAATAACAATGACATTCCTTTCCTTTATAACCTTCATAACACTTTGATTCCAAGAATATCCAACCTATATAAATACTTGCCTAACAATACACTCAAAATCTCAATATTTGTTTGATGGGGAAATGCAACCAGTGGCAAAAAACACAGAAATAAGACTGAAACCTAGAACCTTGACTCATTTATCTCTCAACATTTGTCTGCGTCTTCTCATTCAAAGAAAATAAAGTCACATAGGTCGCAGTGGGACAAACCCTCAAGCTTTGCCATAGATGGGTGAGTCATTAATCTTCTTTTCCTACAATCAGAAATCACTATTTTCACTGGAAGTTGGCACTATATGTTTAGTTGTTATTCTTCAGGCCAAATGATGGGCAAGCTAAACTAAGTAGAGCTATCTCAACATCTTGTATCTCAAAAAGCAAAAAAGGAAAATAACAGAAGAATACTTGACCTTAAATTTCCAACATTCTGACACTTACTAGCTAACAGGCAAAGCCTCAAACTCAATTTGAGACCTAGAATAAGCCAGCAGAAACTAAATAGAAGTTGATCTTTGACAAATAATATAAATTTTGAAGAAAATTCACACTAAAACTGCAATTTCATAATATCATAATAGTAGGAAATAAATGAAAATTAAGAAGTTGATTATAAATTGGTCACTTGGCAATAACAAAGTAGTCCCCTCCAGAGTCTCAACTCGACATTTTAATAAATTGATTGATCTCTAATTAGTGATTATTCTCTCTTGATCCAGATGGAGCTGGACTTAAAATATCCTCGTAGAAAGTAATAAAATGGCTTATTCAAAAGTAGTGTTTAAGTTATTCAATGTGAATATGTTTCCATTTAGGAATCTGTTATTCATGAGTCTGACTTGGGTCATTATGCATCCACTAAAAATGGCCAGTGATCTGTCAGAAGACAACTTGTCAGTGAAACACTAACCAGCATGAAGTTTCCCACAACTGAGTCAGACACTACAGAGTAAGACATGGGCTTTCCTTTGGTTTCAGTTTTGATCCCTGCATTAACTGCACACACTTATTTTGTCAGGAACCTACACCGAAGTTGTGATCTCCTAAACTGTATATTCCTGTCACCTGAAGCTAATACAGAAAGTCAGGATGCCCCTGGAAATATTCCTAACCTAGATAGGTAGCACCATAACACATAAACCACATGTTTTTATTGGGGGGAAAACTTTTATTTCTATCTTAGGTTAAGCAAAATGTAGCCAAGCATTGATCTTGGATTGTTGGATTTGCCCTGAAATAACAATTCCTGATTTTCAAGGATCTCTTATTACTTAGTGCATTGATACAGAACTCATACCTACTGTTCTGAATAACATGGGCAGGCATCATTGCCATCAAGGTCACTTCCTTTGGTGGCCAAGTTGTTCAATTCAGCCTCCTGGTTCATCTGTCAGTATTAACTTTTCACCATTGTGACTATCTTATAATCCTGGGATCAGTATAGAGTACACCCTGTATTCAAAATAACTTTCGTTAAAATGTTGTCACTGTCTTATTTTCCTATACACTCTCCATATGAGCAACAAAAAGACATAAATCTCCTTTTCTAACTATCATACCTCTTTAGTATTAGTATACGTCACTTGTATTTTTTCTATTAATTTATTCATGTTACGTCCCAATCGCAACCCCTCCTTTCAGTCTTCCCTTCACACAGCCCCTTTTCCTTCCCTCTCAGAGGAAGAAAGGGATGACCCCTGGGTACCAACCCATTCTGGCATACTAAGTCACTGCAGGACTGGGCACATCCTCTCCTACTGAGTCTAGACAAGGAACCACAGTTAGGGAAACAGGATACACAGGCAGGCAACAGAGTCAAGTGCCACACCAACTCTGGTGGAGTCTATGTGACATGGCGAAAGTCGTTCTTTCAGACCTGAGGTGTGTGTTCCTCGGAACTTAGCCTCCCGGAGGCCCCTAGCATCCTGCTTCTGCAAGTTGTTCCAGTGCATTGATCAAATTCTGTGGATTTGGGTTCTGTGTCTTGTCTTTCTTGATTTTTATGATAATAGTTAACATAATGCAACCTGGCCAGATCTAGATAGATCAAGGGCCCAAGGGATGTTCTAGGAACATTCCTGATAGCGTGATCACTCCAGGGCCTACAAAGACTGATGCCTATGAACCTGATGCACCAGGTAATACCAGGCTTGAGTCAAAGAAGATTCATGAATTATTTAGTATAAGATCTCCCATTTTTCCAAGCTTTATTTAGAGTTAAGTAGAAGGAAAATGAGCTATTTGGAGATGTAATAAATTAGTTATAACAGGAAGAGTTGTTTGTAAGAAATCCAGATATAGTGGATAGTGAAAGGACAAAAGTTCAACAGCTCACAGGAAAAGACCAGGATGGTGTGTCAGAAGTTAAGGAGAATAGTCTGGGAATTCCAACAACTATAATATATGGTAGGAAGCAGTATTTACTTGGGTGTTGGTGGGCTCCTCCAGTAAATAGGGAAGCTCCACAACGACTCAGGACAACAGTTCCAAATTGGCCTGACTGGCCATAAAATATTAATAAAATTTACTAGCTACAGCAAATTTTCTCAGACTATAGCTTGGCAGAATTCTAAGAATAGGTGACCTCAAGTCTGGGTTGATTAACCACTGTCTGGGCACCAAAAGATTCCCCAAAAATATTTCCTACTCTGTGCTTTTCAGTTTCGAGTTAAGTTGTAATATGTAACCCCCATCTGATCATCACCTGACATAACCTGGCATGAAATCAAAAAGTAGTTCCTAAAATCATGTGTATATATCTGAGATGTATATACTGAGGAGCAAAATTGCAGCAGATTCAAACTACTTTTTGGTGTGTTGTGACTGTGTGTCACTCGCCAGCTCCTTACCTACCTGAGTCCGGGACCCTCCTTCTCCCATGGGAGGAGACCTGACTGGGTCTGTCTGTAGCAGTCAAGGACAGCCCCTGCTCCAGTTGTTGGGGGACCTGCATGAAGACCAACCTGCACATCTGCAACACATGGGGGTTGGGCCAGGGCTCGGTCCTGCCCATGCTAGGTCCTTGATTGATGATTCAGCTCTGGGACCCCCAAGGTTCCAATTCAGTTGACTCTGTTGGTCTTCTTGTAGCGTTCCTATCCCCTCCAGGTCCCTCAATCCTTTCCTCAACTCTTCCACAAGACTCTTGAGCTCTGTCTAGTGTATGGCTGTGGGTTTCATTCAGGGATTGGTGGAGCCTCTCAGAGGACAGTTATGCCAGGCTCCTGTCAGCAAGCATAACAGAATATCATTAGTAATGACAGGGATTGCTTCTTGCCCCTGGGATGGGTCTCAGGTTGAGCCAATTATTGGATGGCCATTCCCTCAGTCTCTGTTCCATCTTTGTGTCTGCATATCTTATAGGCAGGACAGATTTTGGGTTGATGGCTTCGTGGGTAGGTTGGTGTCCTCACCCCTCCACTAGAAGTTCTGCCTGGCTATATGAAGTGGCCACTTCAGGCTCCATATCGCTCACTGCTGGGAGTCTCAGCTAGAGTTACCTTCATAGACTCCCTGAAGCCTCCTCCATCCCAGGCCTCAGGTATGTCCTAGAGATGTCCTCCCACCACCTGATCTCCACTCTGCTGGGCCTCTCTCCCAGCTCTCCCTACATCATAGCCCTCTCCCATTCCCCTCCCCATTCCCTGTCCCATCCAGTTCTCTCCCTCCATCAACCTCCCATGACTATTTTATGTTCCCTTCTGGGTGAGATTCAGCGTCCTAGTTTGGGCCTTCCTTGTTGTTTGTCTTCTTTGGGTCTATGGATTGTATCCTGGGTATCCTGTGCTTTATGGCTAATATCCACTTATAAGTGAATACATACTATGCATGTCCTTTCGAGTCTGGGTTACCTCACCTGAATTTATCCTGCTCTCCAAAGGCTGATACACTTCATTGTGGAAAGTATATCTCCCCTCCGTGATGTTATTGCTATCTTATTTGAACCAGGTCTGCATGATAAATATTCTTTGTAAACTCTTCACGATCTGAAGTTCCTATAAGTAACCCAATCCAGGAAGGTGGAAATAATAAAAAATATTCATGCCATGCCAAGGCTTTGGAATTTTAAAGCCAACTTGCTGATTCTACTGTAGAAGGAATTTTAAAAACCCAGCAAGTATAGGTTCCCTATAAGTCTCTTCATCAGTATGTTCTCTGGTACAATAAAGCACTTTATATCAAAATAACATTAATGCCCTATTTATTCTTTCAAGAAACAAATACTTCCTTGTGTGTGAGCTTTGCATATGGCTGTCCTGGTGAAACACATGCTATTGGAGGACAAACATGCTGATGTGAGTAAAAAGGAGAAAATTAATTCCAGAACCCAGTTAAAGATTTTTAAAAGCCGTTTTCTTACTTCCTGACATGCAGCATACACAAAATGTCATACTGGGATTTATTTGTGGAGATAAAGATCTGCCAATTCACAACTGACCATTTCCCAAGCTTGTCACGTTGAACCAAATTGTGGCGACTTCTTCTCGCTGCTTTTGGCTAATCCACCCAGTGGTTCTTGGTGTTATTACTGAGGATGAATGAATCACCCCAGGTTTCAGAAACTTAATTCCAAGAATCTCTATAAAAGTTTGGTACAATCTCCAAAAGTTGAGTTTTGATTTTTTTTCCTGGATCACCAACTACTCTTTCTGGGAGCACGAGTAAGGCTTCCTTTGCCAGGTCAGCCTCAGAGGTCCTCCCTAAACATTGCAGTGCTCCTGCCAGAAATTGGAGAATAAAAGGAAGAAACTGTAATTCTTTCTTAGTGGCTTTCTAGAATAATTGTCAGTAAGTACACATTCCCCAAATAATTACTTCCTGGAACACCTGGCATAAGAGGAAAGCGGTCTTTAGGCAAGAATGGGAGCTTTTCACTTTAAGCAACACGGTTTAACACAGTTTAAGCAGAACTCCACATTTCAGACGGAGACTGATGTATCTTTTCCCCAAGGAGCTACAGGAAAAGACAAAAATTAAAACAAGTATTGGAATTGAAGCAAAACACAAACTGAATGAGCACGGAAGATGAGAGTCTTTGGTTTTCCTGGAGTTCACTGGTCAGTCTGTAAGATTAGAGACAGCCCTAGATGGCTTCAGAGTTTCCAGAGGTGTGGAAACCCTGGAATTCAGCTCTGCCATTTGGTCTTTGAAAATAATACACACCTCTTTCATCATGCAGCCCAGTTCCTGATGTATATAGGGCAATTCATAAATAATGGATGGATGAATAAATAGAAACAGAGTGTTTTCTGTTTGGCAAAGGATGCTTTCCTTCTCTAGGGAGGCATAACCACTCACTCTTACACAGAGTGTCCTTGAAAAAATGTTGAGCTTGATGCTAATGGTCAGGTGTGAGCTAGAAAAGGTGGAGGGGAGGATGCAGCATTCCTCAGACTATACATAATGAGATAATTACTGATTCTTATCCCCACTTCAGGATTTATCATCATATCAGTTTTCTTTTGGGAAAGATAGCAAGAAATTCGGCCTTTAGCTATTATTTAAAAAGAAGAGGTTCAAAGCATAAAGGCAACTCTAGATCATATTCTACCTTCTCTGGAGTTTTAAGGCTAGTCTTGAAACACAGTGCTCACAACAGTTTCCAGCTGAACACAGCTGCATTGAACTGCAACCTCGAGGTAGAGGTACTTTTGCAGGTTTGCAGAAAGTTTTAATCACATGCAGTAGCTGGTCATATTTCCCAGTCATAGAATCTCTCTCTGTATTCAGAATTCTCACTGGTTTTAAAGAAAGTTTGGTAAGAAGTAGGATATAAAAACCTCCAAATCTACACAACTCTTAATAAGAATGTACTTTTCAAATTGGACCTATTCATAAACATGGTTTATATTTAAAAATCAACAGAATTCCCATCTCCCCAATATCTGATTCTTTCTTCTTTTCCTTTCCCCTCCAGAGAATGAATGTAAATATGCACCTGCCAGGGGTAGGGGTTGGGGATACTTCAAGAAAGTTCCAGAGACCTGGCAAGGGGGAGACTCCCAGGACTCAATGTGAGTGACATTAGCCGAAATGCTGAACCCTGGAGATATGCAACCTAAAGAGACCACTTTCAGTAGTCAGCTAGGAACCCCAGTGGAGGGATGGTGACACAAACCCACCTCAAAACTTTCAACCTCAAATTGCTCCTCTCTAAAAGAAATGCAAGAACAAAAAATGAAGCAAAGACTGAAGGTACGGCCAACCAATGACTGGCCCAATGTGGGATCCATCCTATGCTTGGACACTAAACCCTGACACTATTACTAATGCCATGTTATACTTGCAGACAGGAGTCTAGCATGGCTGTCTTCTGAAAGGTTCTACCTGAGCCAGGTGCAGATATTTACAACCACCAACCATTGGACTAAAATTGAGGACCCCTATGGAAGAGTTAGGGGAAGGATTGAAGGAGCTGAAGGGGATTGCAACCCCACAGGAAAAACAACAGTGCCAGCTAACCTGGACCCTAGAGGCTCCCAGAGACTAAGCTACCAACAAAAGAGCATGCACGGTTCCAGCACATATGTAGCACAAGGCTGCCTTGTCTGGCCTCAGTGGGAGAGGATGTGCCCAATCCTGTAGAGACTTAATGCTTTAGGGTTGGGGGAACAACCTCTCAGAGGGGAAGGGGAATGGGAACGGGGGAAGAACTCTTCCAGGGGGACCTGGAGGGAGGGCAATATTTGGGATGTAAATAAATAAAATAATAAAAAAAATCAACCAAACTGTATCATGTTATCATACTAAAATGGAAGAATTGAGGGGATCCCAAATGTCAAAACCAATCCCAAGCAGTCATAGGAATGGGTTTTCCAATCCAGTTGGTTTGGTCAAGCAAGAAAGAAAGGAGAAAGCTATCATGCAAATAGGTCCCGCACACTAAAAGAGATAAACGAAGTCCAGACATACAGCTATAGCAAACTATGTGGCTGAAAACATGGCTTTTCTTTCAAAAAATAATTAGGTATGAATCTTGTCTCAATGGAAGTGAGCTTGCTAAGAAAAGAAAGAGCCTTGAGTTAACTTAGTGCTTACATCAGGTGCTGTGTTTACAGTTCAAGTGCAAAACATTGAAAGGTACTACTGTTTGCTCTATTACTGCTGTTCACCACTAATCTTCATCCCATCTTAGTTTTTGAATGACTTGTCCTGTTGCTGCTTTGTAGATGCATAAATCTGGCCTTTTGGGTCAATTATGTGTGAGTGACTGAGAGTTATTTGGAATTTGTGGGCACTGCTCTGATGGCAAGAACATTGAGTTACAACCCCATAATCTCCAATGAATGCACTATAGAGCTGTTGGTGATCACTGCACAATTCTGGACCATGTGGTCATTAGGCACATCTGAGACCTCACACATGCCAAATGAGGTTTGCAAACTGGCTATTTTAGAAGGCAAAAGCACGTTACATGTGAATACTTATAATCCATTCAAATGCCAGCAAAAAAAACCCTAAAAAATATGACTTGACTTCTAATATATCAATAATTGGAGTTCTGGAAATGTTTCCTCTCTGACAAAGTTAATTGTCAATTATCTTTCTTTTTAATTCTATAAACTTTATTTAAAAACTTGCAAAATAGAAATAACACACATCAAAATTAATCAGCTCAAAGTCTATAAAACTCTTTGATTCTAATATACCTTTCTATTCCTAAAATGCAGTTTCCTTATCTAGAAATTATCCTTGGGAATTAGACAATGAAAACTCTGGCTACCAAAGATGTTCGTCATGATGATATTAGCAATGGCTTCAGAGACAGGCGGATTTCTGAGTTCGAGGCCAGCCTGATCTACAGAGTGAGTTCTATAGAAGACAGTCAAGGCTACACAGAGAAACCATGTCTCAAAAAAAACCCAAAAACCAAACAAACAAACAATGGTTTCTAAATGGAAAAAAAGCAAAATAAACAAAGGTGTTATTTGTTATTTGTCAAATAAATTTAGGTTAAAACAAGATATAATAGGAGGTTCTTTATTTTACTTAAATTTGAAAATGTGGTGGATGCAAAATTATTTTGTAATTTATTAATTCAATGTAGAATGCATCAAACTTATTAATATATCCATCAGTTTGGATATTTATCATTTTATAATGATGAGAACATTTAAAATCTACTTTCTTGGTGGTATTGAGAAATATAATATATCATTTTTTAAACTGCACACCAGGAACTATACTATACCTCAAATAAAAGCCTCTCTGTTTAATTGAGGTTTTACTATCTTGATCTATTCCTCTTGTTTCCTGCGAACTCTATCCTCTAACGACCATGATCCTACCCTCTGACTATTTGAGTCTGTCTGCTCAAGTCTCAGCCTACCACTGGAAATAGTTGGTGCTTATCTTCCTGTATCTGGATTGCTTGGGAGATATTTTTAAAGAAGGGAAAGAGTAGCAAAAAATAAATAGTAGGGTAAGAAGCTGGAAGAGCCCACTCCTCAAAAGAAACCCTGAAGAGTTCACCTCTCAAAAGAACCCCTGGATAGATTGGCAAAACTGTCAGAGTCAACTCTGTCAGAACTCTGGAAGACTATCAAATATTTAGAGCCACCCATGAATGTTTAATGGAGAAAAGAATATAATTGAAACATGGTGGAGAGCTCTATAGCAACTGAAGTTACTTTTAACCTACTCCATCCCTTCAGGTGTATTGGCAATTTGTTTTGAGCAAACAGAAAAAGAATGAGTTCTAGAAACTGAACTTGAAACTATAGATTCACTGAAATCATCTAGCCCTTACAAAAGAAGGAAAAGAAACAGGAACACAAAGCCAGACCTTAGAACCTCCCACAACACCAGCCAGTTCACCAGCATCGATGCAACCATGCATGGTTCATCTACATGCAACCATGATCCCAAAGTGGGGAAAAGGGGCAGGGGACTGAAAGAACGTTTGGAAAACCTTATCGGAGAAATGTCTGAAATGTGTTAATTGACAGCTCTACACACCCAAGTTGTTCAGTGAACTCCAAATAGAGTAAGCTTAGAATTCCATGCTGGGATATGTTGTAGTAAGACAGTTGCAAGACAGAGACCAAGCCAATATCTTGAAAATAGCCAGGATTAACCAGCTTGATTTGTGCAAAGAATAATCAACAATACTGACAACTAATACTTTAATAGAGATCACGGAAGCGAAAGGTGGTAAGATGTCATAATCAAATTATTTAAAAGAAAAAAAAAGCTATTATCCATGAATTCTGAGGATGGCAAAAGAATCCTTCAAAAGTGAAGGCAAACTATTAACTACTGGTACACATACCCAAAAGCATCATGAAGGGATTTTCCAGGCTGAAATGACAGGGAGCATACTAGACATTGACTCTCAACACACAAGGAAATAAAAATAGCAGTAATAAATAAGAAAACCAACAAAATACTGCATGTACATGCAGTAGATTTCAGCAAGATGGGTTTTTTTGTATATATTTTTGTATTTTTGATATTCTTTGTTTACATTCCAAATGCTTTCCCCTTTCCCAGTTCCCCCCTCCCCATATGTCCCATAAGTCCTCTTCTCTTCATCCATTCTCCTATCTTTCCCCCTCCCTTTTCTCTGTCCTGGTACTCACCTACAATGCTAGATCAAGCCTTCCAGGATTAGGGCCCTCTTCTTCCTTCTTCATGGGAATCATTTGATATGCTAATTGTATCTTCAGTACTCAGAGCTTCTGGGCTAATTAATATCCACTTATCAATGATTGCATTCCATGTGTATTCTTTTGTGATTGGGTTACCTCGCATAGGATGATATTTTACAGTTCCAACCACTTGCCTAAAAAAATTCATGAATTCATTGTTTTTAATTGCTGAGTAGTATTCCATTGTGTAAATATACCACATTTTCTGTATCCACTCCTCCATTGAGGGATATCTGGGTTCTTTCCAGCTTCTGGCTATTATAAATAAGGCTGCTATGAACATAGTGGAGCATGTGTCCTTATTGCATGCTGGGGAATCCTCTGGGTATATGCCCAGGAGTGGTATAGCAGGGTCCTCCGGAAGTGTCATGCCCAGTTTTCTGAGGAACTGCCAGACTGATTTCCATAGTGGTTGTACCATTTTACAATCCCAACAGCAGTGGACGGGTGTTCCTCTTTTTCCACATCCTCACCAACACCTGCTGTCTCCTGAGTTTTTAACCTTAGCCATTCTGACTGGTGTAAGGTGAAATCTCAGGGGTGTTTTGATTTGCATTTCTCTAATGACTAATGATGTTGAGCATTTCTTTTTTTTTTATTTATATCATTTTTTCATGCATTTTTTATTCGATATATTTTTTATTTATATTTCAAAATGATTTCCCCTTTTCTGCCCCCCCCAACTCCCCAAAAGTCACATAAGCCACCTTCCCTCCCCCTGTTCTCCCATCCACCCCTTCCCACTTCCCTGTTCTGGTTTTGCCCTATACTGCTACCCTGAGTCTTTTCAGAACAAGGGGCCACTCCTCCATTCTTCTTGTACCTCATTTGATGTGTGGATTATGTTTTGGGTATTCCAGTTTTCTAGGCTAATATCCACTTATTAGTGAGTGAATACCATGATTGATCTTTTGAGACTGGGTTACCTCACTTAGTATGATGTTCTCCAGCTCCATCCATTTGCCTAAGAATTTCATGAGTTCATTGTTTCTGATGGCTGAATAGTACTCCATTGTGTATATATACCACATTTTTTTGCATCCATTCTTCTGTTGAGGGATACCTGGGTTCTTTCCAGCTTCTGGCTATTATAAATAGGGCTGCTATGAACATAGTGGAGCATGTATCCTTATTACATGCTGAGGAATACTCTGGGTATATGCCCAGGAGTGGTATAGCCAGATCTTCCGGAAGTGACATGCCCAGTTTGATGTTGAGCATTTTTTAAGGTGCTTCTCAGCCATCCGAATTTCTTCAGGTGAAAATTCTTTGTTTAGATTTGTACCCCATTTTTTAATAAGGTTATTTGGTTCCCTGGGGTCTAACTTCTTGTGTTCTTTGTATATATTGGATATTATCCCTCTATCGGATGTAGGGTTGGTGAAGATCTTTTCCCAATTTGTTGTTGCCATTTTGTCCTTTTGACAGTGTCCTTTGCTTTACAGAAACTTTGTAATTTTATGAGCTACCATTTGCCAATTCTTGAACTTAGAGCATAAGCTATTGGTGTTCTGTTCAGGAACTTTTCCCCTGTGCCCATGTCCTCAAGGGTTTTCCCCAGTTTCTTTTCTATTAGTTTCAGTGTGTCTGGTTATATGTGGAGGTCCTTCAGCAACTTGGAGTTGAGCTTAATACAAGGAAATAAGAATGGATCAATTCGCATTCTTCTGCATGCTGACCTCCAGTTGAACCAGCACCATTTGCTGAAAAGGCTATCTTTTTTCCACTGGATGTTTTCAGCTCCTTTGTTGAGGATCAAGTGGCCATAGGTGTGTGGATTCATTTCTGAGTCTTCATTTCTCTTCCATTGGTCCACTTGTCTGTCACTGTGCCAATACCATGCTGTTTTTAACACTATTGCTCTGTAGCATTGCTTGAGGTCTGGGATACTAATTCCCCCAGAAGTTCTTTTACTGTTGAGAATAGTTTTAGCTCTCCTGCGTTTTTTGTTATTCCAAATGAATTTAAAAATTGCTTTTTCTAACTCTGTGAAGAACTGAGTTGGGATTTTGATGGGGATTGCATTGAATCTGTATATTTCAGCAAGATTATTAATAACACAGGCTTGGGTGATTTCAGGGAGAATATTTAGCTATCATACTGATTTTTCTTCGATATGATTTATAGCTGGCTAACTTAGACATGACAGACTCTGAGCACACCCTAGCATGAAGAAGCACTAGCCCAGGTGACTGGTTACATCACCACTAGTGTTACTGGAAATAGGCATCAGGATGACTGGTTCCCAGGACAGCCGCAGACTCCTTTCAGCTCTTTCCTGTAATCACTTTGCTTTCACATTGCTGGAAATGTGTCTGTATTAGATTAGCTTCAAGGATTAAAATGTGACAGGAATAAAACAGCCCAGTGTAGCTTCTCACAGAAGCATTGATTTTATTCTGATGAAATATATTATCTAAAAAAAAATCATCTGTAAGATTGGTAAGGAAAAGCTCTGATCATGAAATGCAAATCAAACCATAAAGGGCAGACTTAAATGGCAAAGACAAAGCAAAGAGAGATTTGTTGTTGTTGTTGTTGTTTTCTGAGCTTGGAACCAAATAAGAATCTTCTTTATGAAAGGAATATGCTTGAGGACTGTTCTATACCATCCCATGGGGCAGAGAACATTGTGCTGGTAGCATGTTTTCCCCATGACTCACTGAGTATCTAAAAATCCAAATTAAACACGCATGCATGCACATGCACACACAATAACACAAGGAAAAAGCAGTTTGCAACATATCGAAAATTTCTCAGACAAAGTCATGTTCCATTTGGCCCTTGACGTTGCTGAGTCATGTATCCTGTTTCCCACTGGCTTTGTTCTCAAGAATGAGACATCATCTTTCTCTTAAACCCCTAACCAGCATGCCTCCTCTTCAACTCTACCTCAGCAGCTAGCTAAGCAATGTACCTTTCCCCATTGTTGTATATGGAATGTGTCTTCTTGGGTTTCTTGGGCCACGAGTCACAATCTTTTTTTTTTAAGATTTATTTATTTATTTTATATATATATGAGTTCACTGTAGTTGTGGACCCTGGTCGCCCTGGTCGCCCCAGTCACTCTCGGTTGTGTAGCTGTCTTCAGACGTACCAGAAGAGGGCATCAGATCTCATTATGGATGGTTGTGAGCCACCATGTGGATGCTGGAATTTGAACTCAGGACTGTTGGAAGAGCAGTCGGTGTTCTTAACCACTGAGACATCTCTCCAGCCCAAGTCACAATCTTTTATGTGCATTAACTAATTTAGGTCTACCTTATATCAAACAGTAACATGATGTTGCATACTGAATTTAAGAAGGAAAAGGACAATCTACAATGTCCCTCCCTAGAGAGGAATTCCTGGCTTCATCTCACAGGTGAAGACCCTGAAAACTTAGGCAAAAATAAGCTTGCTTTCTCAGAATTCCAACAGAGATTCAGGCTCTTGCTATATGGAGAAAGGTTGCAGGGCTGCAAAGTTTTCCATCTTCATCCCTTCTCATTAGACTGGGCTCTTCACAGAAATACTTCTTCAAACATACCTCACAGACCTGCATGCACTAGACTAATCAGCTTTGGGAATGTGTGTTTCAAAGGATTTCCTGCAGAGTGGGAAGTCTAGGAGCTGAATCTAGTCACCAAGGCAAGTGGGTAAACACAGGTGTGGCTGCAAAATAGGTAGGCAAGTGAGGGAGCTTGGTGACATCCATCTTACTGACTGAGCCAGTGACTGCCTAGTCACTGATTTCCTTTTTATTCTGATGACAGAATAGTTATGATTTCTACTTAATGTTTTCAATTATGTTATCAACTACAAAATACCCATGATTGTTATATATTATCATTTTTTAAATCAACTCAAAATATCATTTTTCATTCTCATGATGCCTTTCTTCAGTAAGTCTCCCGAATGGCATTTGACTCTGGGCTTGGGAAACAGGCTTCCTTTCATTAAGAACTATTTTAAACGATCACATCCATTTCAAAATTATATTCACGAATATATGGTCAGAATTAAAGGTGAAATAAAATATGTGCAATCACTGGGCATGCATTATGGGACGCCAGTGTCTCTGAACAGTACTGCTAACAAATAAGCATTTGCTAGAAAACATTCACTGATAATTTTATCATATAGGGTCCAAACACAGAAAGGCTACATACTAATGAGTTTGACTGGTCAGTTACCCTTCACATGAGAAAGGCCCAAACTGAAATTTTTTATTTAAAATGTGAACTAGAAACTAGATTCTTCAACCAATATAAAAGCTTACCTTATATTGACCTAAGTGTTCAGGGGCTTAACTGCTCATAGAGAGAATCAGTGTGGTCCTGATCATACACCTGAACCTCTGGGAAGTTCAGGGGTCTCTCTCCAACTATCTATCATTCATGTTATTCCTAAAAAAAAAATGGGGGCTAAGAGTCATACAGTTAGGCCATGGTGTTCTAAGAGTTTAAATGAGCTGCTGCCTTTTCCCCTGTGCTCTCTTACAGTATTCCTATTTTTATGATCCAACTTCTTGTCTCTCAGCCTTCCAAGATCACATAATTAGCATGGGGCTTGAAAGCACAATGGCAACCAAGGTACCGATCTGAAGACAGAAGGCATGGATGAATGTAAGTTAGCTCCTATCCACTAGGCCTGAAGAGAATACATCTGTCTGTCTCTTTTATTCTGTCAAAAATAAGGAGATCAGGGAATGATAGAATCTTTGGGAAAAAAATCGTTAGTGAGTACCTTGGAGCCTTGGTTTGATCTCCCACTTAAATAGTCATATGATAGTCATGTCCTCCAAGAGGCTTAAAAAAAATTGCTTTCTGTTTTATTATAATCCCTTTCAATATAAACCTCATACTAAAACTTGATGCAAACCTAAGTTCTGATTTTTTAAAAAATATCACATTTATATATGTGTATGCATGAGTGTGGAGATCATGACACTACATGCATGTGGGGGGAGGAGGACAACTCGCAGGACTGGGTTCTCTTCTTCTACAGTGTGGGTCCCAAAGCTTTAGCCCAGATCCTCAGACTTGGCGGCAAGCATCTCTGCCCACTGCTCCAGGCCCCTAGCCAGGGGAGCGAGCTTTGCTATGCATAGGTAGAGGAGGACTTTGGAATATGGAAACCCAGTTCTTTTCACCAAAGTCTTGCAGTAAGTTGCACTTGCATACTCTATATTTTACAAGGTTCCTGGTAGTGATTTAACACAAATTATGTGTCCAATGGTCCACCGTAATCAGGTATCTGCATTATTAAAGAAAAATAATTTAGTCTACATGGTTTTGTAATCACAGCTGAATGCAATGAAAATATTTTTGTGTCTTGGCTCTTGTCTACTTCTGTACCAAAATCCTGGCTGGATAATTCATAAAGAACCAAAAATTATTTCTCCTGTTTCAGAGACAAGTTCAAGATCAATGCATCACTAGATTCTGTGTCTCTTGCATAAGAGGGACTCTGTTATTTCATCTAACATGGCAGAAATGGCAGAAAGAAAACACTGTCTCCACATGGCAGAAGAAACCAAAAGGACAGGAAGCTCTCTGAACTCTTCACTTAGGAAGGAATTCAGCCTGTTACCATGAGACTGTCTCACACGACTTAAACACTCCCCACAAGCTTCATCCCTTGGTGTTGACACCTTGTAATTTAAAGTTCCAATGTACTGATTTGGAGGGAAACATTAATTCAAGACATCACAAGCAACACCTCCATATTACGTCAGATTTCAGTTGCTTTCTGTTAGTAGGTCTAGAATCCACCAAGTTGTTCACATATCCAAGATCTTCCAATATACCTTATACCTTGGAGAATAACCATTCTCAGCAGACTTTACTGTGGCACATGCGCACGCGCACGCACACACAATTGCCATCCAGTAAGAAAGTAAATGTACCTGTTCATGACTAGCAGTTCACTAACGCAGCTGCAGCACAAGGTGGCATCTCAGAACATGAGGGAAGAGTAAACTAGGGACATATTTCAGTCTTCACACATTTCCACAAGTATGTTGATATCTGCTGCGGCCTTTCTAAATAACCCAGGACGCCAGAGAATTGCTCTCTCCTGTAAGCCAAGACAAGTTTGGCAAACACATCTGTATAACGTATGTACCGGGCACATTTCCTTGTTGAATTATTCAATTAAATCTGATAATGAGAGCACATTGACACAGTTAAACACTCAGGTGAATAAAATATTCACTTTGAAGTGCAGAAATTTCTGGAGTCATCTGTGTGTTAACAAGGAGTGATTCCGTGACTACCATCACCCAGGGAGTGAGAAACTTTAGAAAAGGTAAGCCCAAGTGGAGTCGCTGGAGGCCTTTTCTGCCATGATTTGCAGGAGATGAAAGGTAGAGCCACTTCCCCATGTTCATTTGAGCCATCAATCTCTTTAGAATTTTAAGAGACAGAAAAACAAGACTCTGTTCTCTAGTGCCTCTTACTGCCCTGAACCCCAACTGAACACAGAGAGATGAACATTAGCATAGGTGTCAACACATCTGGTTTCTGATTTTTCCCCGCTGCAGAGCCTGGCATGAATAACCTCACAAACATATCAGTCTTTTCTCATCTCAGCTCTCACCTTGTAAAACTAGAGACTTGGACAGTTCCCCTTATTACCATACTACGTACCACAGAACAGCAAAACATTTTTTGCAAATGAAAGAGCAATCTACAAATGCAAATTTAATGATTCGTCTTAATTATGAGTGTCTGTGTCGGAAGCAAGGACACCCTCAGCTCTAGGCTAGGCTGGTACTTGTAACCATATCAGCTTGTTCTGTCATAAGCAAGCCCTGCACTTCAGCTACGCCCCCATACTCCTTATGATAAGGACCATTTCTTTTTTTTTTTTCTGAGACAGGGTTTCTCTGTGTAGCCCTGGCTGTCCTGGAATTCACTTTGTAGACCAGGCTGGCCTCAAACTCAGAAATCTTCCTGCCTCTGCCTCCCAAGTGCTGGGATTAAAGGCGTGCGCCACCACTGCCCAGCTAGCTATAAGGATCATTTCTTAAGTCTCTTTTAATCTCCATGACTTCGCACAAATCACAAAGCAGGACAAAAAAAAAAACTAGATAAGAAAAGGAGATGAGTCCTGCCATTTATTGATACACACAGAGACCCTGTGGCAGGCAGGCATTGCATTTTGCATACACCATCTCTAGTTGTATGATCCATTCTACAAGAGAGAGAGAGAGAGAGAGAGAGAGAGAGAGAGAGAGAGAGAGAGAGAGAGAGAGAAGAGAAGAGAAGAGAAGAAAAGAAAAAAGAAAAGAAAAGAAAAGAAAAGAAAAGAAAAGACAACACTGCTCTCATTTAACAGATCTAGAAAACTAAGAGTTAGAGACTGAGCCATTGCCATGATTTAATAGTGATAATTATGTATTTCACTACGTGCTTAAACAATTACATGTTTGCGGTTAACAAT
This sequence comes from Apodemus sylvaticus, assembly GCF_947179515.1. Classification (NCBI taxonomy): domain Eukaryota; kingdom Metazoa; phylum Chordata; class Mammalia; order Rodentia; family Muridae; genus Apodemus; species Apodemus sylvaticus. Next base: position 23,273,540 of record NC_067473.1, read on the forward strand.
ACAAAACCACAAGGGTCCCAAGAATTACCAGTAGTCATGTGTCCTCATCAACTATTTATGCAGTGTCTGCTGGGCTTGGGCAACTGACTCTTACATTATTTAACCTCTGAACCCAAAGCTTTTGCTTGCACATAAGATTCTAGAGAAGAAATGAAACTTAAGCGAGTGACAGAGAGGTGTTTGTTCAATCACAAGTCTGTCTGGCTTCAATCTCTCTTCCAAATCTCTAGATCCAGTTTACCTAGGGGCAGCCCTTTCTGTCACAGTCCAGAAGTCACTTAGCACTGAACTAACCTCTATTCAGACAGAAACTGTGGCTTGTTTGGTGCATATGCCCATATTCGTTCAAGTAGAAAACGTAAAAAGATGTTCAGGGAAAGGACTTGAGGCAAATAATACAACACAAAAGTGTTAAGGCAGTTGATTTATATGTGTGCAAATAAATCATCCCTTGTAGAAGTAGGAAAATGGATGCTTTCGTCTTAAACTGGGAAAAGATGTTAAATGTTGTTGGGTCAGGCGCTGCTTCTCCAGTGTCCTGCTCCTGATTGTAATCTGGTAATGTGGGCGAGTCCTTTAGCTGAGATTTTCTTCACAATATCTCATTCACAATCGAGAAAGGACCATTTAGCTTAACAACTCCCTCTGTCTCTGAAGAAATCAGAACCCAGACAGATGAAGTGACCAGATTGTGGTCAGCCGACTGGCCAGCGTCAGAGCTGCCATTAGAAACCAGGCTTTCTTTCCATTACACCAACCCTGTTCCCAAATTGCAGTTTTAAAGCTCTGTGCCCTTTTTCCCATGCAATCATTAAGAAATATAATGTTAGTTTAAGAAGCACACATTTTCTCCAGTCATGCCGTCTCTAATGGACTGAAAAGTAGGCTTCAAACCCATGTAGCAAATCTATTAAAAATAAATAAATAAAACCTCACTCTGCTTAGCCAAGGCAGCAGAAGCACCCTGGTTCCCTCCCCTTGTTTACAAAGAAGCTCACAGATAGTGCTATATTTAGTCCCTGATGCAATCCTAAAAGTTATTATTATGAACTTGACTTTTTAGATGAGAAAACGGTTGATCAAAGAGACGAAACCATCCAGTAGGAAGGTGGCAGTCAGAACTCAAAAATGGCTTTATGAGCTGGACTCCGTTACTTCCTTACCCCTGATTCTTCTTATAGAATACTTGCCCAACTAACAGTGGGTTCAGAGAGTTTGGGCCAGGCCCTGGCTTCCACACATGGCCATGTGACCACATGGCCACAGCTCCATGACCATTTGGGTGAGGCCCTGTGATGAGCACTTAGCCAGTGGAATATGAGCAAAAGTCTATGTATCAGAGGAAGACAGCCCTCCTCTCTCTCTCCTTTATTAATCAGCCATTTCAAGGCATCTCCAGAAAGCACATAATGAAGATAGCAAGACCTCGACTGTACTCCCTACGGAAAGGGGTGGTGGTGGTAGCTAAGCCTTCACACCTCCATTCTATTAACTAGTAATAGTCACAATGGCTAATTACACAAAAGGAAAAGATTTCTTGTAAAAGGCACAAAGTTTATTTAGTTATAGCATCAAGCACATCATGGAAAAACATTTGCTTTTCTTTTAAAGACTATAATTCATATTCCTGTTATTCTCAGACCATTCGCCATAAGCATGTTTACTAACTCACTCATTCTTAATTTAACATAAAAATGAGTTACTTTTCCCAGTGGTTTCTCTTTCTGTCCCTTGCTGTTCCATCACTTTAGGGTTAATAATTGCTGCCCTGTGTATTACACAAACAAGTGCTACTCAGACAAGTATCAGTAAAAGTCATTTGTGGTATAGTGCATTGTAAAATCTGACAAGTATGAATTTAGAAAGACTTGCATTTTTAAAACCCTTCTGATGGCACCCCCGCCCCCATCTTCCAAACGATTTTTAAAGAAAATTTATATCTCAGACTGGGCAGGGAGCAGTGGTCTGGAGTTAATCAGTGAGGATTTATTGAGTCTCTTAAGTGCATGGCTTATATATGGGTTTCCCTACCAGTTGGAAACTCTTAAAGCCTCAGGCCTGAGGATGCTCCCTCGGGAACACACCAAGCCTTGTCTGGCCACTAGTTCCAATACGTGGCTTAAACCAGCACACTGAGGGCTCAGCCCTCCTGCATCTCCCACTGCACAGAGGCCTGAGGTCTCCACTGGCCACACACCCTTGATGTGTTGCTCCAAGGAGGAGAAGAGTGAGAGGCTTTTGAGAAGCAGACCAGAGATGTTTGAATGACTCCTCCATCATGAGCTGTCGCACCTTTTCTCTTCCCAGAACTTCAAAGGATCACTCCTTTTAGTACCTCAGATCTTAAACCCCAATCCAAATCTGAAAAAGCCTTGCCCAAAGAAGCGGACTCCATCACAACCAACACATGCTCTAAGAACTTTGGGGAGGAAGGAGAACCTGAAAGCAGGGTGCTCACTAGACAAATCCCCCACAGAAAGAAAAATAAACCTCTGTGACGTCTGCTAACATGCGCGCGCCGCCCTCAAGCACCTCTTCCTCTCCAGCTTCCACACCACCTTCAAGCTTTTCCAATGTTCCTTTTGTTCTGGTTTTGGCCTTGGGGGATGACTTTGTCAGCAGGTGGTAGCAGGAAAGTCCCTGCTATTGCATCCAGCTGAGCATCTGCAGGTTGGTAAACTAAAGCCCCTGATCTAGGGACTGAAGGAAAAATATCAGTTTAAGGGAAAAGGGTAATGCTTTTATTCTCAAGCCTTATTCATTCATTTCCCCAAGAAACCTTTGCCATTCACCTATGTGGGGCCGACACTGTTTAAGACCGTAGAAAGCGTACATAGAAAGAAATATCTCTGTTTCCCAGGTACAGATTACACAGAGACCTAAAGGAACACAACTAAAGCATGAAGAATGGGAGGGCGGCGATTTCAGGACCAATCAGAGAGAAAATATCCCATGAGTTGGAAGATGGAAGGCATGTGCGTTTGTTTGCCTACTTGCTCGCCTGAGAATTGACACAGGTTGAATTATCGGAAAACAGAATTGGTGTCTAACACACAGAGAGCCTCTTGGGCTCCATGCACTGTGAATTGAATTATAGGATGGAGTACAGGTTAACTCTCCTCTACCTCAGGAATGAAAATCCAGGAGGAGTCAAGACGGGACCCATAGAGCTGCGAAGATCTGAGGAGGGGTCAGATAGAGATCAGGAAAGCAGGGATGGGTTCCCTCCAGGGCCAGCTTACATGCAGTACTACCACCCCCCCACCCCAAATGTCTCCCTTAGAGAAAGTCCAGGCCCAACCCCCAGTATGGAGTTCCTATTCTTTCATGGCTATTTTGCTGTCAGAATCGGCCAGTCCAGAGCAACCGCACGAGTCACCTTGAACTCTGTCTGCTTTGCGTTAATGCCGCTCCAGCTTCTCCCCTGGAGGTTCTTCCTCCAGCTGGACTACATTGGGGCATGGCGTGCTCTTTGTTTTCCCCACAAGCATCCCTGATTGAAGGCAGATGACACACGACCTTAAGCTCACCTTTAGGAAACACACTAAGCCTGGTTTAGCACAGCCAGGTTGTAGCATGGATGTTAGCGCTGTCTCCCAGCACTGCGGGTCATGGGTTATTTTAGAGAACTCCAGCTGTTATGCATTGCCAGAGAGATCAGAACCAGATTGAAATGGTGTGTGAGTTCAGCATCCAGAGAGTTAGACCCTGAGCTTAACTATTGAGAGGCCTTTAAGAGCAGGAAAGGTATCTGTTGTAGATGTTTAAATGACTTTTGACAAAAGATGCTTTATTGATGTCCCTTCATAAATGTGACCTCCAAGATGTGAGATTTGGCATCTCCCCTAGCATCTATTCATACGCTGGTGTGTCTGTCTGTGTGCTTGAGGATGGCGAGAATGACAGCAAGGCAGTAGAGCTCTGAATACAAACTCTGGAAACCCATTACTCTTTCATGAGCCTGAAACTGTCCCAGCATCTTCTAGACCAGATTGTCACCTGTTCTCTTTAGATGAGTTTTGGCTGTTTGATTCTGTCTCATTCTCTGATACCCCTTTTCTCCTAAACTATGGTAGACTTTCATTCTACCACAGACTCTGCATTAACCGCTTTCCATATACCGCCTTGTATAACCTTCACAATAACTCAAGTTTGTGCTTTGTGTCCATATTTGATTTTTCTGTTTCATGCTTTTTGAATCTGCATCAAACCATGTAGTGTAGGCTGACTTTGAACCTGTGATCCTATATCAGCTTCCCAAGTGCTGATATCTCCATTTTACTTTCATTCATCCCAAAATGTCAAAATACTATTTCTTTTAACATCTGGAGTCTAAACCTGAATTCAGAGTTCCAAATGGAAGGAAGTTCTTGCCCACAAAACAGCACCCATCACAAATGAAGATTAATGCATTTTGGGGGTGAGGGTGGGGGTTGGGGTGGGGAAGGTTCTGAAAGCAGAGTTTTGTCACTAGAGTAAATCTCCAAAGAAACAGAAACAAATCTCTGGGGATTTTCGTGCAGGAACTAGACTAAAGAAGTCATGGGACTTCTCCACTGGTGAGGGTAATATCCGGTTTGGGGGAATTTCATTAGCTGTCTTATGAGAACCCATCTTATAAGAACTGAGGCCTGTTATTATAGAGTGATTTCTATTTTCTTCTCTCTCCCTCTCTTTTTCTGAGACTCTGTGTTCCCTAATCAGTCTCCAAACTCCTGGGCTCAAGAGTCTCATCCCCTAGGTAGCTGGGACTGTGACATGGGGATAGTGCTCTGATTTTCTTGAGTTCATTTCAAATGAATAAAGGATACTGAGCCTTTTACTCTCAAAGCATCTCCATTTTGCCATCCCATCTGTGCAGTTGCACTTTTTTTTAGTCTTTTAGTTGTATTAGATAATCACCCCCCTGTCTGCTCTTAATCCCACGTCTGCTCTCACCATTCAGGGGCGTGAGATTCCTGGGCAATCTTCCTTCCATTCTTCCCTTCCCTCCTACCCAAGTGAGGTCGGATCACAGGACACAGGTGCGAAGGAGCCCTCACTCACACCAGCCTGCATTAGAGGGGCTTTTACAGAATCCCAGATGTTTTATGGAAAAGGAAGAATCTGACCCTGCTCTCCACATTTGGCAAGTTTCCAAACTCTCAAAGGAAGTCATTACTTCCATACGAAAAAACAAAAGCATAACACCTAACTCCAGCACTTCATACAGCCGACATGCAACCGACACCATCACATCCGTAGCATCAGATAATGTGTTTGGTGAGGACTTCTACCTGCTTTTACAATTAACCACGGTGGGCTACGCAGGTCGGAACTCCTCACGTGCAATGCAGAGCACTGGAAAACCAAACGTGACCTTGGAACAGAATTCCCTATCTCATTAGGAAATGAAATCGAGACTTTCCTGCCAATGACAGCTCTGGCAGGAAGAGATGGCAACCTGGATTTCTAGTTATCACCAAGGTAACGACTGTTTAATCTTCCAGTTTCTTGTCAGGTCTTTGATAAAGAAACCCCAAGAAAATTATAAGGCAGTTTGACAGGGATGGCCTGAAATTGAGCCTATATATTTCAGACCAGGATCAACTAAGAGAACCCAGTTGGAGGTTGAGTTAAGAATGTCGTTAGTTCTTAACCCAGATACCACATCAAGACCAAGAGGGGTGAGGCCAGCTTGAAGTGCCTATAACAGGATAGCTAAAGAGAATACCCATAAATTCCAATTCTGAAACCTTTCCTCTTCCGACTTTTCCAAGGACACTGGCACTATGAAGCGGGGGGGGGGGGGGGGGGGGGAGGGGGGGGGGACTCCAAACCACAGCTGAGTCTGTCCAGAATTCTGATCTAGGAGTAGTTCCCCTTTCTCCATGCTTCCCCCACCTCCCAAGAGCCTCATTTCTGACACTGATTTTGACTGTGTTTAGAACTGTTACAAACAACGGACATATCACTTTTCTTATCCCTGTGAACAAAATCCCAGAGAGAACAACTTAGGAGGAGGAGAAGTTATCTATTCTAGCTCAAGACTTCAGGATTGTGTCCATGTGACTCTGTTTTTCTGGGTTTGTTGTGAGGTACACCATCTAGATAGTGGGAACTACCTAGATGCAGTAGAGGAGGCTGCTCGTGTCCTGGATAACAGGAAGGAGGTGAGGAGAAGACAGAGTATCAGGCATCTACCCCCAGTAACATACTTCCTCCAACAAAGGTCTCACTCACCTCCTTGAGTTCCCAGAACCTCTGATATTAGTCCCACTAGATGGAGACCAAATATATACAACCCATAATAAGCTTTTTTGGTGGGACCCTTCACCTCACACCATAACATGGGCATTATTTTATGACTAATCATCGCTATCTTAAATTTTAATTAGAACCAAAAAAACCCATACACTGACTGCTTAATGGTGTAATGTTAAGAAGTTAACATTACATTTATATAACATAATATAACATTTTTGTTAAGGAACAAAATTATGTAGAAATCATGTAATGGGATCCGGAGTCCTGACCCCTGACCAACTGAAGACTTGTCTATGATTTTAATGGTGCACAGAAAATCCATGTTATGGAAACATTCACATAACTGGTGCCAATAGCCAAAGTGTAGGTTAAAAAAAAATCATTGGTCATGAAGATGGGTAAGAGTGATGGTCCACTGTCTCCCATTAACAGAAGCCATAGCAACACTGCTTGGGAAGCTCAGCATAGAACCCACCCTCTCCGACTTGTTGGAAGATATTTAAGTGCCTTGATAGAAGTGGGGTCCCCATTGCTGTTGCTTCCCATTGCATCCTATGACAGACACCGTTCTCTGGTCTATGGTCTCTCTTTTCTTTTTTGATCCAAGGCGTAAAACTGGACTCACATTTTACAACTTCCTGCCAAGTGAACTGAAGCCATAATGCTCCATCCTGGCCAATGGGAAATGTGAAGGAGTGACGTGAAGTACTTCTCAACTTAGCCCCGAGGTCTCCTTGCAGTCCTCGTAGTTCCATAAACCCTCTTCTTCTCCTTTTATCAGCCCAATACAGGGAGGGACACACCAGAAACCATGGCAACGTCACACCCCAGAAGATTACCTCAGTAGCATTGCAGGAAGAACACACAGCACCGCCCACCATTTCTTCATGTCTTCGGGCTGTGACATCATCAAGAATTTAGCTTTTCTCAATCATCTCCTAACTATAGGTGGCTTGTTACAACAGTTATCCTGATTAACAAACAAATCTTTCCTCCCTCATATTCAGAAAGGCACACTGAGTACCAAGACGCTAGTCGGCCTGGCCAGTGCCAGGATAAAAAGGAAGAAACTTAATTACTGTGAGTCTGGTTTCTTGGCGAATGCAGATGACACCCTCTGAACTAGGAAATTCGGGGCAAGAGGTTGAGAAATGTCTCTTGTGCTTCCCACCTTCCTGTTTTCCTTACTGAATACTAATGTGGTGTTCCTTGTGGGCCATGTTCTTCCCACCCACCTTTTCAACCCCGCTGTGTGCAGGGCACCTCACCCCCACTCAGCGGTTTTTAGCTGAGTGGATTCAAACAGAAGGAATGTGGTGATGCAGGCAGTAATCTCAGCCCCTCGGGCTCTTTGGCCTTTCACCCAGAGCATATGTCCACAGCCAAAGCACTTAGGACTCGGGCCCTGAGAGAGGGAGCGGACAGTGTGTGAGAGGGAGGGTGACTTAAAACAGATGGGGGTTTTAAGTTCAGTCTGTGCTCAACAGTTAAATTCAATTTAGAGACTTCCCAAAAACTTTCTGAAATTACACAAGGGCCATGAGAAATCAGCTTCTTTCTTTTGTGGTTGCGGATTTAATTCTGTAGTTCAAGGAACTGCGTCAGAGAGCTTGCACAACACTGCAAGCTGCTGCGGTGGAAAGGAAGAGGCTTCCTTCTTTGTTGTCAAACGCCTAGAGTTACTCTGCGCACAGATTCCACCCTCGTGTCAGAAGTGGGTGAGTCCTGACCCCAAAGAGAATTCAAACCCTTTGGAAACATCCATTGAAAATGCCTCAGAAAAGATGCTAATGGAAGACCCGGTCCCTCAGAGGTTAAGCTCCAATGGCTCCTCCTTTGGAAGGGAAGACTAGTAAGTCAAGGGGCAGGAGGAATGCTGGGATAAAGCCATAGGACCAGAACAGGGCTAGAGATGAAGACAGCTCCAGCTGAGCTCACATCTACTTCACTGTGTGGTCAGGACAGCCATCTAGGCACCTGAGGAAACCTTCCTGATTGAGGAAATTGCTCCTTACAGACAAAAGGAGAGTTTATATTTACATCCTGAGAGAATGGGCCATCTCTAGCATCCCCAAACCCACTAATGTACTGGGTGTGCTGTACCTTTTTAAACAGAATAATTTAAACTCAAAAGCAAGAAATATGGTTCCTATCCCATAATCAATTGGTTAGTAATGTAACTTGAACAAGTCTCTTCCTCTGGTTTGCATCATGGAGAGACTGTTTCATGAAGGCGTATAATAAATATTTATTAATTTGGATTCCCTAACAGCTTCATCATTTGTAATACTATTTAAAATGGAAATCGCTATAGAATAAAGCCTCCCCCTCCCCCCCCCCCACACAATCTGGGTATCACACAAAAATAAGCAGGGAAGAGTTTCTTTTCTTACTTTCCCTTTCATCAAAATTTAATTTACATTCAATAAAATGTACAGGATACGTCAATGTATTTGACAAACATATATACCCAATGTGACTATCATTCCAACAACATGAATAAACTGAATAGTCATTGTCACATGAACAAGGTATGCCGAGAAGATGAACCTGCCTGGGAGGTTCAATTAGTGTAGGGAAACTGGAAAGATATCTAAAAATCTAAAAAGTACTGTCTTCGGGTTTTACTGCTTTGAACAGACACCATGACCAAGGCAACTCTTACAAGAACAATATTTAATTGGGGCTGGCTTATAGGTTCAGAGGTTCAGTCCATTATCATCAAGGCAAGAACATGGCAACATCCAGGCAGGCATGGCGCAGGAGGAGCTGAGAGTTGTACATCTTCATCTGAAGGCTGCTAGCAGAACACTGGCTTCCAGGCAGCTAGGATGAGGGTTTTAAAGCCCGCACCCACAATAACGCACCTACTTCAACAAGGCCATACCTTTTAATAGTGCCACTCCCTGGGCTGAGCATATACAAACCATCACAAGTACTTTGTTGTTTTTTAAGATGTGTGCATGCACACCTACACACACACACACACACACACACACACACACTTGCACACATCTACACACATGCATGCATATCCAAAGAAGCCAGACGAGAGCACTGGATCTTTTGGTGTTCGTGTTATAGGTAGTTAGTTGTGAGTCATGTGACGCGGGGATAGGAGTCAAGCACTGGCCCTCTGCAAGAGCAGCAAGTGCCCCTCACCGAGAGCAGCTCCTCTAACATGGCTTCTTTCTTTCACTATGTCAGATGACTATGCCAACAACAAATGTGCCTTATGAAGGAAGTTATCCCAGAGGGCTCTGGTTACCAGGAGAGTCAACCTTACATGAGAAGGGACAAGAGAGGATTCTGAAAGAAGGGACATCAGGAACAAAATATGCTATATAATGATAAAGGAGAAAAATCACACACACACACACACACACACACACGCACACACACACACATGAGGGGGGATTTTAGTCTCAGAATCTGGCTTCAGTACTCATAAGTACTCATAGCCATTTAATGAAAAGACAAAGACAAATGATTAATATGGAAGCCATACTTGAAAACACAGGTCTTGCAGCAACCCACAGAAAACAGCAGTGTCTTCTTGCCCTCAGATTTGTTTCTGCTTTATTTTCATGCTTGTGTTCTTCCTTTGCTCTGTATTATGGTGTGGCTAACCTCGTTCACTTGACCAAGACTGAGTAGTAGCTAGACAGGAAAAGCCAGGATTGACTTTTCCAGGATTGACAGATGCATCCTATCCATCTAAGGCTTCTCCAGCATCAGCGACATCACTCCCTCCACAGCCTTTCTGCCCATCCCTAAGCAACCTAGCTCCTGAGATCTGAGGATCCTCGCCTTCATCTCCTTCTCCAACTCAGGAACTGAGCAGCTTCCTCGTGTCCTGCATGTTATGTCACACCCACTGTGTCCTGATAAACTCCCCATGCCTTCCATTGCTTCTGTTACGATGCACCTGTGCCAAATCCCTTAACTTTCCCTGCTTATGTCTTGGGTGTGATTTCCAATTTTATGTATCGTATTTATAATTTCTCTGTTTTTTCAATTTTTATGGCAGCTATAAACTTTTGAAATCATAATAAAATCAAGTTTTTCCAAGAGAAACTTAGCATGGCTATAAAATGAACTGAAATGGGAAGATGCTGAACCAAAGGATGGAGGGAGAGATATAGATAGAGAAAGACAGACAGACAGACAGACAGACAGACAGACAGACAGAGGCTATATACTACAGTGCTGATTACAAACCATGAGATCACAACCCACCTATGGCTCTACATAAAAACCTACATTTGGTGGCTCCTTAGCTGCCTCCCTGAACCTCCATGTCTGAAGAACACACAAGAAACTTAAGCCGAGATACCTAGAGAGATATTGAGCAAGACTTTAGAGTGCAGACATTGTGAGGCCTATTTCTTATGATAAAAGTGACCATGTACACCAATAACTAAACAAATTTTAAAACACACATCTGAGTCTCACCCCAGTTCAACTGAATCAACAAACTGGAAGAGAAGATCAAAGCAGATTAGTAAATGGCTCCTGAATGGTCCTCCTAAATGCATCCCATCGTTCAAATGGGCTCCCAGCACTGCTGAGAACCTCTGGTCATGAGGGAGCCCTTATTGGGGGTAAGGGATGTGAGGAGGGAGAAAGAGAGAGGGGAAATTGGCCTAAAAAGCAAAATAGGTTGTACTGACAGTTGTGTTGACACAGCACTGAGTAGAAAGACTACACAAAAATGTTTCCTCTTCATCTCACCTACTTGCTCTTAGTTTTTTAAAGCACATTTTTAAAATACATTGAGGTAAATACTTGCTGGAAGAGTGTTTAAAGACAAAGACTTTGTCACATAAAAATACCAAACAAAAGAGAGGAACTTTATTTAGAGCAGGGTGATTTTTGTAAACCACAAAACTGTGAAGAGGAGCCAACAGAAGGATTCTAAGAGCCAAATTAGCATGAATAAATAAATGAGTGGCCTTCCCAAGGGGAATCTGGCGCTCTTGAAATTTCAGCAAATAAAGTTTTAATTGCCAGATTTCCTTATTTATGGAAAACTAAGCTTCATTAATAATCAGCTTCCCGTGATCTACATAAAGAAAGGATTTTTAAGGAGAGAGCATTTATCTCTTCATTAGAACACAGGATGGCGAGACAATCATTGGACTAGTCTTGAATTCTACAAATATAAAATTCATTTTTTACCATAACCTCATTATCATTATCAGCACCTCAACAAATAATTTATTAAAACCATGTAACAAATAAGCTCAAGTTTTAACCTACGTGAAAAGCTTTATTGTATTAATAAAACACCCTCATACCACTCACAGACCTGACCATTAAAATATCGGAATTGCTAAGCCAGACAGAGAAGCCATATAGGAACTGAGGGTTCTCTGCAGGGATTGGCCAGTCCACAAGCTGTTCAGAAGTCCATATATGGCTCCCAAGCATGATCTACTTTGCCGTGGTCACGGTGATGGATACCCCTCTTCCCAGGTAAGCAAGAACCATGGTGTCAGCTCTCCATCTCATACAGCCCACACCAGGATACCAGTCAGTGCTTTTGCAGGTGGTGAGGATGCTGACATGGTAAAAGTCTAGAAAGCTGGCTTTCAGTGAACAAACTGATGTCACAAGAGACAGATGGGAGCCAATCTGGTAGTATGGTGCCTGGGGAAAGTGAAAATGAAAAAGAATTAGCAAACAAACAGCGAGATTTAAGTAAATTTAAGGCAGTATGTACAAAAACTGCTAGGCTCCAAGAGCATCTATTGTTCTGTTTAATTCTAACACATAAACTATTGTCACATGGGTAGTAAAAGTGGGATTATTATATTGATATATATGTTTATGTGCATGTACAAACATATGTGTATATGAGCACATGTACACAACTCTGAACCATTGCCACATGTCTAGCAAAACAAGTTGTGCATGAAACCCAACAGGCTGCTTTTCAACCCAGCCTTCATGTTAACAGTTCCCAGCATGCTCTGCTAGCATTCATAACTGGACAAGTGGTTACAATTTCCAATGGTTCGGGAAGTAATTTATTGGAGAAAAACACAAAATCAAGGAGATTATTCATTAACTTAACATTTTTTCAGAGAACTGGAGACATGGTTTCTGAGAACTATAATTGTATTTGGGAGGAAATTAGCTTAGTCCCATTCTGAGAAACACTCATAATTGCTTAGACCCTTCAATTGCAAAGAACTAAAAGAAAACTTGAGTTAAGCAAAAACAAAAAGGAGCTCGTTTTCATGAACTTATGAGGGAATCTCTTCAGATACAAAGGCAGGCATTAAGTAGGGGGCTCATGGAGTGTGAGAACTCCAAACAGCATAAGGCAGAGAGACACCCTTCTCTGAGCTTCTAAGTTCATGGATGTCTGACTTCTGTTCCCCTCCTCCCGCTTCCCTTCCCTCCCTAGCTCCCTCTGTCTCTTCCCCTGGTTCCTATACAAACTAGTTCTCTCTGCTTCTCCATCTATGAAGCATTTGTGGCTAAATTTACATCTCTCAAGGCCTGGAGATAGAACCTGTTGTTTGTATGCCTGGTTCGCTTCATTCACATTCCAGATCACTTCTGAACTCCTTGTCACTGTAGGACATTTCCTACTGAAGTAGGACATTAACCACTTACCCATCAGCAAACAGTTATCACTCCTTTGGGCAAATGGTTTTTACTAAGATATATGCTACTGCTGTGTTATGAATGAGGAGTGGAAACAGGGTTTGGTTTTGTTCCTTATACATGTCTTAGGAAGTTGCTTGATAGAGACATAGCATCACTGTGCAAGCAGCAAAGATTTGAGATTCATATTTAGTACATGAAGGGAAAGGCTAACCTCTTTGCAGTGATAATATTATAGAGAGCAGTGATTTATAGCCTCCAGAACACCCTAACACAGGACCCCACATATCTGGAATTTTCTTTCAACAGGCAAAGAGCCAATGTCCTCAGGATAGGGTACAAAAGGTCCAGCAGGTGATGGCTAATGGCTAGAGGAGGGAAGGAGGCAGTCTCAGCCTGGTTCCAGGGATTACACTGCTTCTGTGGTTCTGGACTTGTTTGAATTCATAAAGTTTTAGTAAAAGAGTGACCTGATATTGAACACTTTAATCTGTCTAGTTCACACTGTCACATGTAAGCTTCTCGTGAGCGCTCATGTGTCTAAGCAGACTAGGCAGCCATGCACTGTCAAAGAGGAAAACTCTAGCCAACCAGAGACCCATGACCGCAGTACTTACACAGGGAGTAGCTTGCTTTGCTGTGTACTTATTTTGGCTAGAGACGGTAGCCAAAAGCTGATGGAAGTATAAAAGTTGATTAATTTTTGTGTAGAAGAGAAATAACTCAAAATGTATATACATGTTGTGTGAATCTTGACTATGTGATATAATTAGTCAACGCAGATGCCTTTAGATAGAACTGAAAGATTCCAGGTGCTCCCCTTGCTTTCTCAACATGCATCACAATACAGCTCTGCCAAGTATGGACACTTCACTGTTATCAAAGAGTCTCCAAGGGACATATCCTTTGTCACCAAACCTGCAAGTTCCAGGTTTACATATATCATTCTGGGGTTCTCCTCTTGATGCTGTATTCTGAATCTGTTTTTTAAGTGCATTTCCTCTGTTGGCCATGCTTATGTCTGGAAATATAAAGTCATGTGGTAAAAAGCTTACCTACCTAAAACCATTTTGTCTTTAGTCGTCTATATGCACAAATTCCTGCATCTCCTCAGTCAAAAGGCAGCATCTACAGTAATTTTGGCAAAATAGCTCTACCCAGTGAAAGCTTTGGTTGTGAGAATAGATTCCCTGTCAATGGAACTGCCTATTCACTAGTTTATGTCTCTTGACCACTGAATAAAACTAGTGGAAACCAAGACTCCAACTATTCTTTTCTTAGTTAAAAGTCCAAAGAAACTATTGTCTACACCAAAAAAAGAACTTATAAGATGGAAAGTTTATACTAAACAATTTTAAAGTAAACATTATTTATTTTGCTCTCTGAAAGGGTATGAAAGAGTTCAAGCATTTAATAAAATAAGCCAGAAAATCATTGATGAGTCCTTGTGAAGTTGACAATTTAATCGAAAATTAAGACTTTGGCAGGAGCCACATATAATTCTAGAACTCACCTAAAATACAAATTACCAGGTCTTATGCAGATGGTACCCATTGTTTTTAATCTAGATTTTCTTTACTAGGTTCTAAGGTCTGTAAGAACAAGCATTGTGTCTGATCCTTCTCTCATCTAAAGCAAATAAGGACAGTGCTTAAGGGTGTCTTTGCAAAAGAGCCTGGAGAGTGGTTTATAAAAGACTGTACTCACTCTATTCCTTTCTGTCCTTGCTATAATCAAGAAGCAGGAAGTGAGGCCACTGAGTCAACACTTGTCATTTGGGACTTGGATTTTCAAAGATTAGCATGCAAAAAATAAAAAGTAGAGTTGGTAGGTCAACCACTCCATCATCATAAATGAACAGGTACTGAATCAAACAGAAAAACCTCTACCAGAGAAACCTAGCAAGCATTTATTTCATGAGTATATTGGTGTAAGAGACACAAAGGGTACTGGTTTTTCTGGCCATAGAAATCTATGGCCTATATTTTTTCCATAAAGACAACACTGGAATCTCACAAAAGAATGCCCCAGGAATATCCAGGAGTAGGAAGAGGGGCAGCTCAGAAACTATTTGATATGTTTGAGATACTGTATAGAAGTTCTATTATTAAGGGCCCTTTTTAATTCCTGTAAACACATTCTACAGTTTGTCTTAGTCAGGGTTTCTATTCCTGCACAAACATCATGACCAAGAAGCAAGTTGGGGAGGAAAGGGTTTATTGAGCTTACACTTCCACGTTGCAGTTCATCACTAAAGGAAGTCAGGACTGGAACTCAAGCAGATCAGGAAATAGGAGCTAATACAGAGACCATGGAGGTATGTTTCTTACTGGCTTGCTTCCCCTGGCTTGCTCAGCCTGCTCTCTTATAGAACCCAAAAGCACCAGCCCAAAGGTGGAACCACCCACAAGGGGCCCTCACTACTTGATCACTAATTGAGAAAATGCCCCACAGCTGGATCTCATGGAGGCCCTTCCCCCAACTGAAGCTCCTTTCTCTGTGATAACTCCAGCCTGTGTCAAGTTGACACACAAAACTAGCCAGTACAACAGTGATATACAATTGGGTTTTAGATCAAGTAAAGACTATTTTATAAACAATTTGATACAACTTTTAAAATTAAGTATATGAGCTAACCAATGCTCTTAAAGAATAGGGTGAAGAAATTCCTCAATAAATTTAAACCAGTTAATTGTTTGCAAATAGATATGAGTAAAATGAAATTATACAGCCTGAAATGGAAACTTGTTTTAAAAGAAGCAAGATACCGAGCAGTGGCTGCTCCAGCTGAAGGGCCATCAGCGATGGAACCAAGGCGACACAGGGTCCAGTTAGGCCCTGCGCCCACGACCACTGACCTTCGCTGACCAGCCGGGCGGCAAGCAGTTGCGGTTCTGCGGAGCCTTTTGCTGCACAGAAGCCACTTCAGAACTCGGCTTCCCACCAGTCAGGAGAGACTCACCTCCATCTTGATCCCGGGCTCCAGAGATCGGTCAGACTGAGGTACACAAACATAATCCTAGGCCCAACACCGCAGGGGTCTGAGCCAGACAGGCGTTGGCCTGCACCCAGGCCCTGGGCTGTTCGAGTGGCCATCGGGGCGCCAACCCAGCCAGGAGTTTTTTTTGCCCCGGCCGGCGCACGCGCCGCCATTTTGCCTACAGGAGCCAGAGTGCTCGGGAGGGCAGAGACTGCTAACAAGCGTAGCCTGAGGCTAACAAAACGGGGGTCTAGGCCCCAAAAGGCACAGGACTGACCCCAAGAACTGGGCGGCTTGGTGGGCCATCTGTGTGTCAACCCGCCCAGGAGGTTATTAGCACAACAGACTCTCCCGGTGCTTTCGGGGAGCGCGGACGCGCACGCCCGCCATCCCGGTCACCTGGCGGACCCAAATAACAGTCATAGCCCTAGGGGAACTTTGCTCGGACCTTGGCCTCCCAGGCGTTTGCCTGGACTCAGGGCCCGGGCGACAAGGCTAACCTAGTGTGCGCCAGCCCGGTTGGGGAAATCGGCTGCCCAGCGGAGTGAGCGGAACACAGGGGAGGTCACAGCAACATACACCTTCAGAGCTCCCCGGGGGTGCACACGGGTTCCATCTGGCCCACAGACACAATCTGGGGCAAGGCCTCAGGCAGAAGCCCTCAGGTCAACTTTCTCCGCTTCAGATCAGCCTGGGTGGCCGCCACATCTCCAGGTCCCTCAAGAGGCTAGTGGGGGCTTCCGGGCGGCCAGCTGGGAGAAGTCGGTGTGCTCCAATAAATCCTGCGGGCCCCAGCGGGAGCCTTCAGGTGCCTGCTTCGGGATCTGAACAGCCTGGACAATAGCACCCTGTCTACAGGCAGTGCAGAGTGTAAGCTGTGCACCAGAGGCCAACGGGGAAGGGGCAGCTTGCACTGGTGAGTCCAGCACTGACAAGACCAAGTAACACCAGTGAGAGCTAGATGGCAAAAGGCAAACGCAGGAACGTCACTAACAGAAATCAAGGCAATATGGCAACATCTGAACCAAATTCTCCTCTACCAGCAAGTCCTGGATACCCCATCACACCAGTAAAACAAGATTTGGATTTAAAATCACTGGTCATGATGCTGGTACAGGAACACATGAAGGACATTCAGGAGAAAATGGATCAAAAGTTAGAAGCCCTTGCAAGGGAAACACAAAAATCACTGAAAGAAATCCAGGAGAATACAAAAGCCAACAAGGAGGAAATGCAAAAAACACTTAAAGAAATACAGGAGAACTTTGGTCAACAGGCTGAGGTCATGAAAGACGAAACACAAAAATCTCTTAAAGAAATACAGGAGAACTTTGGTCAACAGGCTGAGGTCATGAAAGAAAGAACACAAAAATCTCTTAAAGAATTACAGGAAAGCACAAACAAGCAAGTGAAGGAGCTAAGCAAAACCATCCAGGATCTAAAAACAGAAGTAGAAACAACTAAGAAAACTCAAAAGGAGACAACTTTGGAGATAGAAAGCCTTGGGAAGAAATCAGGGGACAGAGATGCAAATATCAACAACAGAATACAAGAAATAGAAGAAAGAATCTCAGATGCTGAAGATTCCATAGAAACCATGGACTCAACAGTTAAAGAAAATGCAAAATGCAAAAAGCTTGTAACCCAAAATATCCAGGAAATCCAGGACACAATGAGAAGACCAAACCTAAGGATTATAGGCATAGATGAGAGTGAAGATTTACAACTTAAAGGGCCAGCAAATATCTTCAATAAAATTATGGAAGAAAACTTCCCTAACCTAAAGAGAGAGATGCCCATGAATATACAAGAAGCCTACAGAACTCCAAACAGACTGGACCAGAACAGAAATACTTCCCGTCACATAATAATCAAAACACCAAATGTTCTAAACAAAGAAAGAATATTAAAGGCAGTAAGAGAAAAAGGCCAAGTAACATATAAAGGAAGACCTATCAGAATCACAGCAGACTTTTCACCTGAGACTATGAAGGCTAGAAGGTCCTGGGCAGATCTCATGCAGACTCTAAGAGAACACAAATGCCAACCAAAACTACTATATCCAGCAAAACTCTCAATCACCATAGATGGAGAAACTAAGATATTTCACGACAAAACCAAGTTCACCCAATATCTATCCACAAACCCAGCCCTAAAAAGGATAATAGGAGGACAACACCAATACAAGGAGGGAAACTCCACCCTGAAAAAAGCAAGATAGTAACCTTTCATCAAACCCAAAAGAAGTTAAGCAATCAAATTTAAAAAATAACGTCAAAAATGATAGGAAGTAACAATCACTATTCCTTAATATCTCTTAACATCAATGGACTCAATGCCCCAATAAAAAGACACAGACTAACTGACTGGATACGTAAACAGGACCCTACATTTTGCTGCTTACAGGAAACACACCTCAGGGTCAAAGACAAACACTACCTTAGAGTAAAAAGCTGGAAGACAATTTTACAAGCAAATGGTCTCAGGAAACAAGCTGGAGTAGCCATTTTAATATCAGATAAAATTGACTTTCAACCCAAAGTCATAAAAAGAGACTCTGAGGGACACTTCTTGCTGGTCAAAGGAAAAATACAACAAGAAGAACTCTCAATCCTGAACATCTATGCTCCAAATGCAAGGGCACCCTCTTTCATAAAAGAAACTTTATTAAAACTCAAAGCACACATTGCACCTAACACAATAATTGTGGGTGACTTCAACACTGCACTTTCCTCAATGGACCGATCAGGAAAACAGAAACTAAACAAGGACACAATGAAACTAATTGAAGCTTTGGACCAATTAGATTTAACTGATATATATAGAACATTCTATCCTAAAACAAAAGAATATACCTTTTTCTCAGCACCTCATGGTACCTTCTCCAAAATCGACCATATAATTGGTCACAAGACAGACCTCAACAAATATAAGAAGATAGAACTAATCCCATGCCTCCTATCTGATCACTATGGAATAAAAGTGGTCTTCAATAGCAACAGAAACAACAGAAAACCCACATACACGTGGAAACTGAACAATACTCTACTCAATGATACCTTGGTCAAGGAAGAAATAAAGAAAGAAATTAAAGACTTTTTAGAACACAATGAAAATGAAAACACAACATACCCAAATCTATGGGACACAATGAAAGCAGTGCTAAGAGGAAAACTCATAGCCCTGAGTGCCTCCAAAAAGAAAATGGAGAGAGCATACATTACCAACTTAATGACACACCTGAAAGCCCTAGAACAAAAAGAAGCTATTTCACCCAGGAGGAGTAGAAGGCAGGAAATCATCAAACTCAGGGCTGAAATCAATCAAGTAGAAACAAAGAGAACCATACAAAAAATCAACAAAACCAGGAGCTGGTTCTTTGAGAAAATCAACAAGATAGATAAACCCTTAGCCAGACTGACCAAAGGGCACAGAGAAAGTATCCAAATTAACAAACTTAGAAATGAAAAGGGAGACATAACAACGGAAACTGAGGAAATCCAAAAAATCATCAGATCCTACTACAAGAGCCTGTACTCAACACAACTGGAGAATCTGGAGGAAATGGACAATTTCCTTGACAGATACCAAATACCAAAATTAAATCAGGACCAACTAGACCATCTGAACAGTCCCATAAAGCCTAAAGAAATAGAAGGAGTCATAGAAAGTCTTCCAACCAAAAAAAGCACAGGACCAGATGGTTTCAGTGCAGAATTCTACCAGACCTTCAAAGAAGAGTTAACACCAATACTCTTCAAACTATTCCACAAAATAGAAACAGAAGGAACACTACCCAATTCCTTCTACGAAGCCACAATTACGCTGATACCAAAGCCACACAAAGATCCAACAAAGAAAGAGAACTTCAGACCAATTTCCCTTATGAACATCAATGCAAAAATACTCAATAAAATTCTTGCCAACCGAATCCAAGAACACATCAAAACGATCATCCACCATGATCAAGTAGGCTTTATCCCGGGAATGCAGGGTTGGTTCAATATACGGAAATCCATCAATACAATCCACTACATAAACAAACTCAAAGAACAAAACCACATGGTCATTTCATTGGATGCTGAAAAAGCATTTGACAAAATTCAGCATCCCTTCATGCTTAAAGTCTTGGAGAGAACAGGAATTCAAGGCCCATACCTAAACATAGTAAAAGCAATATACAGCAAACCGGTAGCCAGCATCAAACTAAACGGAGAGAAACTTGAAGCAATCCCACTGAAATCAGGGACCAGACAAGGCTGCCCCCTTTCTCCTTATCTTTTCAATATTGTACTTGAGGTACTAGCTCGGGCAATTCGACAACATAAGGAGGTCAAAGGGATACAAATTGGAAAGGAGGAAGTCAAACTATCATTATTTGCAGACGACATGATCGTCTACCTAAGTGACCCAAAGAACTCCACTAGAGAGCTCCTACAGCTGATAAACAACTTCAGCAAAGTGGCAGGTTACAAAATCAACTCCAGCAAATCAGTGGCCTTCCTATACTCAAAGGATAAGCAGGCTGAGAAAGAAATTAGGGAAATGACCCCCTTCACAATAGCCACAAACAGTATAAAGTATCTTGGGGTGACTCTTACCATGCGAAAGATCTGTATGACAAGAACTTCAAGACTCTGAAGAAGGAAATGGAAGAAGACCTCAAAAAATGGGAAAACCTCCCATGCTCATGGATCGGTAGAATCAATATAGTTAAAATGGCCATTTTGCCTAAAGCACTATACAGATTCAATGCAATACCCATCAAAATCCCAACTCAATTCTTCACAGAGTTAGAAAGAGCAATTATCAAATTCATCTGGAACAACAAAAAACCCAGGATAGCTAAAACTATTCTCAGCAACAAAAGAAAATCTGGGGGAATCAGTATCCCTGACCTCAAGCAATACTACAGAGCAATAGTGTTAAAAACTGCATGGTATTGGTACAGTGACAGGCAGGAGGATCAATGGAACAGGATTGAAGATCCAGAAATGAACCCACACACCTATGGCCACTTGATCCTCGACAAAGAGGCTGAAAACATCCAATGGAAAAAAGATAGCCTTTTCAACAAATGGTGCTGGTTCAACTGGAGGTCAGCATGCAGAAGAATGCGAATTGATCCATCCTTGTCTCCTTGTACTAAGCTCAAATCCAAATGGATCAAGGACCTCCACATAAAGCCAGACACTCTGAAGCTAATAGAAAAGAAACTGGGGAAGACCCTTGAGGACATCGGTACAGGGAGAAAGTTTCTGAACAGAACACCAATAGCGTATGCTCTAAGAGCAAGAATTGACAAATGGGACCTCATAAGGTTACAGAGTTTCTGTAAGGCAAAGGACACCATCAAGAGGACAGATCGGCAACCAACAAATTGGGAAAAGATCTTCACCAATCCTACATCAGATAGAGGGCTAATATCCAATATATATAAAGAACTCAAGAAGTTAGACTCCAGAAAACCGAACAACCCTATTAAAAAATGGGGTACAGAGTTAAACAAAGAATTCTCACCTGAAGAACTTCGGATGGCGGAGAAGCATCTTAAAAAATGCTCAACTTCATTAGTCATTAGGGAAATGCAAATCAAAACAACCCTGAGATTTCATCTTACACCAGTCAGAATGGCTAAGATTAAAAATTCAGGAGACAGCAGGTGTTGGAGAGGGTGCGGAGAAAGAGGAACACTCCTCCACTGCTGGTGGGGCTGCAAATTGGTACAACCACTCTGGAAAGCAGTCTGGCGGTTCCTCCGAAAACTGGGCACCTCACTTCCAGAAGATCCTGCTATACCACTCCTGGGCATATACCCAGAGGATTCCCCACCATGTAATAAGGATACATGCTCTACTATGTTCATAGCAGCCCTATTTATAATTGCTAGATGCTGGAAAGAACCCAGGTATCCCTCAACAGAAGAGTGGATGCAAAAAATGTGGTATATCTACACAATGGAGTACTCTTCAGCCATTAGAAACAATGAATTCATGAAATTCTTAGGCAAATGGATGGAGCTAGAGAACATCATACTAAGTGAGGTAACCCAGACTCAAAAGGTGAATCATGGTATGCACTCACTAATAAGTGGTTATTAACCTAGAAAGCTGGAATACCCAAAACATAATCCACACATCAAATGAGATACAAGAAGAAAGCAGGAGTGGTCCCTGGTTCTGGAAAGACTCAGTGAAACAGTATTTGGCAAAACCAGAACGGGGAAGTGGGAAGGGGTGGGAGGGAGGACAGGGGAAGAGAAGGGGGCTTACGGGACTTTCGGGGAGTGGGGGGGGGGCTAGAAAAGGGGAAATCATTTGAAATGTAAATAAATTATATCGAATAAAAAAAATAACAATAAAAAAAACTCTCCATCTTCAAATATTCGATGCAATTTAAAGTTGGAAACAGTCTATTGATATCTAATTTCAGTGATAGTCACTCATTTCATGTCTTAAGAGTCTTTGAAGACTGTAATAATATAAAACAGAAACTGATTACTCCACCACCACTAAAATAACTCTTGGTCCCCAAACCCTGTATTTAAACAGAATACAGAGGAGTCATCATTTTATAATTAGTTATGTCCTAAAACTCATGACTCAAAATGGATGCTGTTTTCACACACATGCATATATATATATGCTTCATGCTTGTTCTGAAGTTAGAATCACAACACAGGTTCAATGTAAGTTTATTTCACTCATAGTTATGGCGATGAGGAAGAGTATGACTCTTGGTGAGTGCCCTGTCTGTGTTTGTCACAGCATGATTGAGAGGCAAATGAGCATCTGGAAGGCAGAGAGGAAATCCAGCCAACAACCCCTTTTATTAAGAGCTCACTCTCATTAGTAACCACTACTAATACCATCATTAATACCATTATTGTATAATACTCAAATTAGGAAAAAACTTGTCTATCTCCTCAAGCACTCTTTTTTTAATAGCAAAAACATTCAAAGTCTTATCTTCTAGTTTTTGTAATATATACTATATTTACTTTTTAAGTCATTCTTTTAGACTCATTTTAAAGTTCTGGTGCAACAGAATACCAGGCTTTATTTCTCCTAACAAATTACAGCCTTGTACCCATTAATCAATCTTTGATCAACCTTCCTTCCTGCTAACCAAACTTCTGGAAACCATCATTCAATTATCAATTTCTATGAGATCGACCTTTTGAGATTTCACAAATGTTCATACGTCTCTTGTCCCTTTGTACATAGCTTATATGATTTAATATAATGATTTCTAGTTCCATATTGTCACAAAAGAAAGAATCCCACATTCTGTTGTGGCTGAGTCCATTGTGTATATTTGTCACATGTCATAACAGTCAGTTGGAAAACTTAGGTGTGTTCAGTTTTACCTTCTTTTTATGGTTATTGTAATGGTGCTACAAGGATGGGAGGGTGAAGATGTCTCATTGCACCCATGACTTTTCTAGTCTGAACTAGAAGTATAGAAAGATTAGGGAGTCAAGAAGATTACTTCTTTAGAAATCTTATGTCAGCTTTCTTCTTTACTTATGGCTTTCTGAGGAGAATCTATATAATCTCTGCCAGCTTAAATAGCAACTTTACTTAGAATAATGAATCTGAGTTCAAAATAGCAATTGAGAGAAAATGGGGGAGAGAGGGGGGAAGAGAGGAGGAGGACAAGGAGATGGAGGAGAAGAAGGAGGAGGAAGAAAAAGATGAAGAAGAAGGAAGAGAAGGAGGAGGAGAAGAGGAAAGAAGAAAGAAGGAAGAAGGAAAAGGAAGAAGGAAGAAGATAGGGAGGGAAGGAAAAGGAGAGGAGGGGAGACGAAAAGGAGGGAAGGAGAAGGGAGTCGGAAAGCAGGAGAGAAAAGGAGAGGAGAGCAGAAAAGAGGAAGAGAGGAGAGAAGTGGAGAGCAAAGGAAGGAGTGGAGTGGGAGAGGAGGGAAGGAGACGAGAGGAAGGGAGAGGAGAAAAAAGAGGAAGGGAGTGCGTGGGAGGGGAGAGGAGAGATCTGTTTAGTGAAAGAAGGAAATCAGTGCAGGCAAAAAGACTGTTACAAAGAAAAATATTATTACTAGATGACAAACTCTAAATTTAAAGAGGTGAGGCAGGGGTGAGGAGGAGGGAGAAAAGAAAGGAAGGGAGGGGAAGGGCATACAAAGGAGAAGATAAAGGAGAGAGGGAGAGGGAAAGTTTGAGGCAGAGCGGTGTAGAAAGGAAAGGGAGAAGATAGAAGATGAAAGAAGACAGTTCAGTCAAAGGCAGGGGTGTCCACTCAAATCACAGTGCCAGAGCAGACAACCACATGCAAAGCAGTGACTCATCAGAGAACAGGACCGATAACTCCTTCCAAATAGGCAAAGGCATTTAGGAGAAGGAGTGTAAGAGCAGCTTTTGTCCCCAAATCCAACAAAGAATTCACACCAAGTAAAGAAAGAGTGGGGGTCCATGGAGACTATCTAGGAACATAGGGAGAAACGAATTATTAGAGAGCTCTTAGCATGTGGAACTGGATTCTAATTCCCAGGGAGTTGAGCATGCTTTAGGGAGAGACGTGCTACCAGCGGAAGCATCACCCTGGCCTAAACAGGTTGTGTCTGTGGTTTTAAAGCATCCCTGAGCCAGCAGCAGAAGAGGAGAGGCATCAGGCTGAGCAAGCTGACTTCAGTGCTCAGGAGAGGCACGGTCCTCCCAGTAGTGTTCACATGACAGGAGGTAACAGAGAGGTAAGGAGCTGAGAGTGGAATCAATCTGGTGAGTGCATACCCTATCCCTCAGGGGAGGAGGCCAGCTCTGTCCAGAGGGATTACAGAATTATGCATTTGCAAACCTCCCCTTTCTAAATGTTAGTAAGTTCTGAGTTCTTTCATCTCTCTTTCACTTTATGTATAATGTATGGATAGAATACAACACATCTTGAATGTGTAGGCCTCTAGCTTTAGAAGATCCATGTCTTGATATGCTATACAGGTTACCTGAATGCTTCAGAAATCCTTATCTCTGAACTTAATGTTACAAACAGATTGGATCTGGAGGTTACCTCTATAGATATAGAAGATAGATAGATAGATAGATAGATAGATAGATAGATAGATAGATATAGATGGAGATAGATAGATAGATAGATAGATAGATAGATAGATAGAGATAGAGATAGATAGATACATACATACATAGGTAGATAGATAATAGATAGATAGATAGATAGATAGATAGATAGATAGATAGATAGATATAAATAACAAATAGTCATCATTTGATACCTATGATACTTTGGTAACTAAACTCGATGTGAGAATTTATGGGTATTCTAGTTCCTTACATTAAATGCTCTAGAATTTGCATAGAACCTTTCCAGGACTTCCAATACACATATTATATCTAGATTTCTTATAGTATCTAATACAATATAAAAGTGATATAGATAGATACTAAAATCCATTGTACACATTTAGTATAGATAGAATTGTCTTTTCAAACATGTTCAGCCCCTTGATGGCTGTGATGGTTTGAATAAAAATGGCTCCATAGGTTCATAGGGAATGGCACTGTTTGAAAGAATTGAGACATGTGGCCTTGTTGGAGGAGGTGTGTCGCTGGGCAGGGGTGAGGGGGTGGGGCCCTGGGCTTTGAGGTTTCAGAAGCTCAAGCCAAGACCAGTGGCTCTCTCTTCCTGCTGCCTGCTGCCTGCTACCTGCTGCTGATCCAGACTTAAACCTCTTGGCTTCTTCTCCAGCACCATGTCTGCCTGCACGCTGCCATGTTTCTTACCATGATGATAATAGACTAAACCTTGGAACTGTAAGCCAGCCCAATTAAATGTTTTCCTTTATAAAAGTTGCTCTGGTCATGGCATCTCCTCACAGCAATGGAATCCTGACTAAGACAGTGGTTAAATGGTGGAGCCTACAGATCTGGAGGGTCATTTGTGATGATAACCAGAGAGTGGACTGTGTTGGTCAAGACCTTTCACAGACATGGCCAACTTTCCTCCCCTACCTACACAGCAGACTTGTGTACCTCTGTATTGTGAAGTTTGTGGTGGCCTTGATACTTTCTGTAGAAAAATGTCAGAAAAGATGTGTGCTACTTTGGGCCAGGTCCTTATCTCCACACTCTACTGGATACTATAAAGATCATCAGAAGCATAGGTAAAGAGAGAGAAAGCATCCACTGGTCCTGATCTCCATTTAACTGTAATCAACAGATGTTTCTGTGCTGGAAAACAGAAAAACAAATGTATGCGATAAGTTTACTTGGGTTTATATATCTCTCTGTCTATCTGTCTGTCTGAATGTATGTATGCATACATGAATGCATATCTATAGTAGTTTTTGCTACCATGACAAAACTTTATATTCATTCTTGCATGTGTCACACTGAATTAAAATATTACCCTTGATAGTGCAGATATTACCAAAAAGCACGCAAGAAATAAGAACCTCATATTAAATGCAACTCAATTTCAAAATGTGTGAAAAAATTAAGTTATAGCTATGTTTCTAAATTCTTTTTTAAAATATTTTTATTTTCTATATTCTTTGTTTACATTCCAAATGATTTCCCCTTTCCCAGATCCCCCCTTCCCATATGTCCCATAAACCTTCTTCTCTCCATCCATTCTCCAATCACCTCCCTCCTTCTAAATTCTTAATGATACCCGAGAAGGGTGGAGAGAAAGTTGGTGTGACATCAAATGATGTCCAAGAAGAACAGAGGAGTGCCCCCTGGTTCTGGAAAGACTCAGCGAAGCAGTATAGGGCATAACCAGAACAGGGAAGTGGGAAGGGGTGGGTGGGAGAACAGGGCGAGGGAAGGGGGCTTATGGGACTTTCAGGGAGTGGGGGGCCAGAAAAGGGGAAATCATTTGAAATGTAAATAAAAAAATATATCAAATAAAAAAAGGGAAAAAAAAGAAAGAAAGTTGGTGTGAGGATTGCAGTTTGTCCTGGGGTCAAAGGAGGAGGTAAATTCTTAAACATGTCTTTGAAACCCTTATTGACATGGATGCATGCACTCTCACAGTCTCTTTTCCAACTTGAAGAGCATCACAGGTGGGTTTCTGTAGCCCTTTGAGTGCACAATGGCTTCCCAGTCAGCTGAAGGAGAACAGTCTTAAGCTTTTGCTTCTTTGGGGAACCTTCTGTTACAGGATGCTGTACTTTTTCCGAAAGAAGGTGACATGAAAAAAATGAACCATTACTCTTTCTTCTCTCACAACTTCCTAAACTAGAGAAAGTCTCTTCTCTCACAAAGACAAAGATAATGATAAAATATAATGTCAGGGTGCTAAGTGTTCCAGAACTGTTGGAATTTATATTTCAACATTTACTAGAAAAGGTAAAACTCAAAATAAATGGATTCTTCTCTTGTCAGAGGGGAGGGCGGTAGCATACTGTATAGCACACTTTGGAAACCAGTTGCCTGATGCCCTAACTTCCCTGCATGCTTTATGTGTCCTGACCTTGCTGAGTTGAGCACTTCAACCCCACAACAGCATCTAATCTGTAAATGTTTGCCCCCTCACTCGTCCCAACAGCACAGTAACAGTATGTGTGGGCTCACCAGGTCAGAACTTTCCTTAAAGATACTTAAGATCTTCAGCTCAGACCTCTACAAGGATAAGAACAATTATTTAAATAAGATGTAATCCATCTTTGTAGATGAACCATATATAGTTCTTTCAAGCTTTGCACTCAGAACCCCCTCCAATCAAATAATTATAGGTAATAGTTCTATTGACTGCTCTATCATCCAGTCTCAATACTTCCAGATTTATAGAGTTTAAGGACTTTATAGAGAGATTCCTAACCATTCCCATAAGAACTCTGTAGGTAGAATTCAAAGGAAAGGTACTTAGGTGGGGGAAATGGTGCATCTTCATTTTCGTTAGACGCTGGTTAAATTTACAATAATAGATATCAAGCTATAGGAATTTTATCATATGTAAGACTTTGTTACCAATAGAAGTCCCACACATCTTCTGGTCACATTAAAACTGTTGTCAATATCCCCAAATACAACTGACTCTCATCATTACTTTGAAATCGTGCTAGTTACTAGATCCATTAGTAAGTCTTATTTTCTACATTAATAAGGAAGCATATATATTACTATATCACAAACTTACATTTTATAGCTGTGTTCTATATAATCTCTTCTAGTTGAAAATGTAATTAAAAGTGTATGCTTTACTGTATTTTAAAATAAACTTAGAAGGGTCTGCTGGGATCACTAGATTATCAGAAGGAGATATTGTGTGGAAGTACAGAGGCTTGAATCACGTAGAAATGCTTCCTATTGCTGTCTGTGTTGAAAGAGTGGGATGGTAGACACACCCCATTCTTTCTGTGTTCTACTGAGTCAACAAACACATCCCAGCCTCCTGTACGCCAGCATTGTTTAGGTGCTGGAACTATGTGAAAGGTGTAAAGAAGATGGCGGCCTGTAAAGAGCATGGTCCTCATACTGAGAGACACACAGCAGAAGGAAGCACAACAGTTTACGATAAACATACAAAGAAAGCAGGGAGAAGGTTAGGTAAGAGGGAAATGGAGAAGCGTTCTCGGAAGGCTGAGTCTGGAGAGTAAGTGTGGAGCAAGCACCGGAAAACCTGGGGCACATGTTCCAGGCAGTGAAAATGCTCATGCCACTCAGTGCTCTAGGACTCCACTGGCCAGGGCTGGCTCTGCTGGGAAGCAATCTAGGAAAATCCAGAAAGATCCAGAAAGATCCAGAAAGATCCAGAAAGGCATCTCTCCTCCAGTTTGTGAAAAACACAAACTTCTGCCTGGATGTTCACAGCCTATCAACTACATGCATATTGCTCTCAAACCACACCCTCATTTGTGCGTACAGTTCTCATAAATGCCCATAAAGGAGGAGAGAATGACCGTTGTCTCCCAATCAGGTACTGCCTGGGCAATTCTCTTAATTCAGTTCTTGCTATGGGGATGGCTTACTTTGGTTTTCCAGGGTTATTTGTTTGGATTTTATTAAAAGTACTAATGTTCAAGATGAGAAATGTTAAGAGCTATAGAAAAAAAAGCACACACATGCTTTCATAGTAATGTCCTTGTGCCTAGTTGAAAACACCTTCTAGAGACACCCAAAGTCTTCCCTTAAATCAACACAGTAAGTCTTTAGCTACTATGTCTTCTCCCAAAAATGTAAATGGTTTTAAAAGATGTACACGTAAGACTAATTAATACTCATTCACTGGGGTCTAGCATCATTTTAATGCTATTTAAATATTTGTATTAATATAGTTTTCCCGTTATTGCTACTACTAATGGCTATGTTTTATATCATACAGACTAGGTTTTGGTTCATTGTCTTCTGTTCTCCCTGCTTCCTTTACCAATTTGCCATATTCTGAGTTGAGTACCCACTCAATTCACAATGATAACAGAAAAATTGACTCCACATCCTAATCTATGGATACCGTGTGACTTACACTGGCCAATTAAAGCCAATCAGCAGTTGGATCAGAGAAAAGCACCAGGGATGATGAGATGCCAGGAAACTACTTCTTAGGTGTGGGGGGGGGGGGAGGGGGAGGGCTTGCTTGGTGACTGTGTGCTTGCCTGGCATGCACAAAGCCCTGAATTCAATCCCTAGAATGGGAAAGAGAGCAAAAGAGGAAGAAGTGGGTGGGAGCAGAAGGAGGAAGAGAGAGAAAGGGAGATGGGGATGACAGTAGGGCGGAAAAAAAGGGAATGGGTACGGTTGTTAATTTTTTTAAAAAGTAAAGTCTCAGGCTGGAGACAGCTCAGCGATAAAGGGCATTGACTGTTCTTCCAAAGGTCCTGAGTTCAAATCCCAGCAACCACATGGTGAGTCACAGCCATCTGTAATGAGATTAGATGCCCTCTTCTGGGGTGTCTGAAGACAGCTACAGTGCACTTACATATAACACACACACACACAAACAAAACAAACAAACAAATAAATAAATCTTTAATTAAGTAATTAATTAATTAAGTCTCATGCTATAGCCCCAGCTGTCCTCGAATTCAACATTGTCCTGCCGCAACTCCCCTGGTACTGACCTTACGGGCATCCTTGTGAGGTGAGCATTTTACCTACCGAATTATCACCTCAGCTTTTACTACATTTTCTTACATGCTCATCATTTGAATTGATCATGTTCACCTCACATCTTCCTTCTTGCTCCTGCAGGGCTCCCAACCTCTTCCCAAATAGTCCCTCTTTGTCATTTCCTTTTTTTTTAAAAATCTAACTTCCACATATGAGAAAAAATATATTTTTCTTTCAGAATCTGTGGGGCTGTATTCTTAACAACATATCGTAACCTTAACTGGATATATTAAGAGTAAATAATTGCTAAAGCCACCTGTAAACCCCATGAAGTCTAAGAATTCATCCAATACACCAGAGAGTGTGTGCAGAGCTACGCCAGGAGATACTCAGATTGGGTCTTGATATCCTGTTGAACAAAGCGTTACTTGAAACCAGACATGCCTGGAATGTTTCATTACCTCAGAAATAAGTTCCCCTCCTGACTTAAAGAAATTTGGGTTGAGTTTCCTGTCACAGTAGGAGTGTTCTGATACTTGATAATCTCTGAAGGCAAACTCATTCATCAACTTGCCCAATGGCTCTGCCACACTGCGTTAGCTCCTGTTCGGTGCTTAGCCATATGTATTCCTCTTCAGATGGATTTGCCATTGAAGCTCTTCAGAATAGAGCTCTTCATTCCTCCATTCTCACTCCTCCTTCTCTTCATTCAGTGTTCTGAGTTTAATGACCACATAGCCCAGCTCTCTCTACATTAACTTGTTGTTTTGAATATCTGAGGATAACTTCTTGAATGCAACCTCTACGATCTCTCAGTAGAATCCAGATAATTAAGCTAAATGGCCAATAGAGCCTTTATAAACCCCAATCCAGAGATAATAGTAGCTAACTATGTGAGTCTAAAACAGAGATATATATTTCACCTAATATCGTATATTCAATCTGTATAATGTACACATTACAAAGAGTAAGAGAAAAAGTCTAATAACACCAAACACGCACACACATCTCTGTGATCACAAATGTCATGAGGTAAAATTTCTTTGATAGTTTAATGAATGGAATTTACTCTATCTTAAAGACTTACGGTTTCCCACCACCACTTTGGGCTGCACTTTTGGGCTAGATACCTAGCTGCTATCTTCTCAGTGGAAGTATCTGTCTTTCTTTACTGAAAATCTCTGACAAATCCTTGTGCCAAGTGAGCTTGTGATTCCTCACTGAATCAGAGTTGGACTAAGATTGGATGACCAGTGAAACCTGGAAGTTTCAACAACAGGACAAACAACTGATCCAACCTTCAAACTGTCTCCTGTCCTATGTCAGGGGACCTGAAAACTCACTTTTCTTGAAATGTAACTTCTCTTCCAGGAGTTGAGAGAGTGCAAAGTGAAAACCACTCCAAATCAGTAGAAGAATGAAAGATGCTGCTGCTCCATTAATGAACCAATTGAAAATACTATGGAAAGGGAAACACATGTTGTCTTTAGTCACTTACAGATTGTAATGTTTTGAAATCCTTTATTATAATGAACTCACAAAATACCACTCTGCTAGATTAGGGGAGCCGCTCAAGCAGCTTTGTCCTGTTCCAAACTCTATACAACTGCAAACATCTCATCTACACATACAGCCAGATGAGCTACTCTTTCAAATCAGTAGTTGGTCTTAGGGATCGTTTTCTTATGACTGACACCAGACAGCTGTGTGTGTGTGTGTGTGTGTGTGTGTGTGTGTGTGTGTGTGTGTTTTCTCCACCTCTCTGCCCCTGAAGAGGGTCTGGAGCCCTGAGGCCTGGAGCATCTGACAGAAGAGACACCCCAAGTCTTCTGGGAACACAGTATAGGCACCATTGTCCTGTGCAGAGAGAGTTCATTACTCAGTAGGGAGTGCTGGGGATGGCAAGATAAAAACAACAGATCCCAAACAGCCTCGAGCTGAATTCATTACCTGTGAATCCAGTGCTAATGATTTAGGGAGTTCACAGGTCCAATATTTTTTTCCTGTTTAGCCTGATGTAAGGGCTCTGCTATCAAGCAAGCACTGTACAGAGAATCTAGTGCCTGAAATGTCTGGGCTGGAAGACATGGAAGCAGGAATAAGGCAAGTTGTAAAAGAACCATTCTTTCGGCTTCTGCTCCTTTTGAAGGAGAGTCTAGCCCTTCAGGGACAGAGACAGCTCACTGAGGTTCATGAGAGAAAGTTCCACAGCTGCTGTGCAGGGAGGCTCCTGGCTTGATGCTCACAGCCCATTATTCATATGCAATAGCAAGAATCCAAGTTCACACTCAGGGTGTGCTTTGTCCTGGGCATCACTGACATTTTGAAAATGCCAGAAGCACTCATTATAAATAGAACAGGTCTAGGTTTAGTGGTACAGGTCTGTTAATCTTAACAACAACCCGGGAGGCTGAGGCAGGTGGATAACAGTCAAGGCCAGTCTAGACAAATGAGAGACACCTTGTGTGGAGAAGAAAAGTGAAAAGCAGGCTGGGAATGCATCTCGGTGCTAGACTGCCTGAGTAGCTTGTGCAGGAGCCCATGTGGGACTCCAGTATCAGAAAGAGTAAAGGGAGGATGGAAAGAAGGAAGGATGAAGACCAAGAGAATACTATATTATTCTGAGTGCTCTTCCTAGCATTAATGTAAGTTGCTTCAGTGGCTTTACCTCTGAGCACAGCATTAAAGAGAGAAATCAGGATTTTCTCAGGAAGGTAGCCCAGTCGATAGGGTGCTTACATCGTGTGCACGAAACCCTTCCTTGGTTCCCAGCATGCTTGATCCTAAGACTGTGAAGCATGGTGGGTAAGCCCATGCTTGGCTACATCTGAGTTCAAGGACAGCCTGGGCTGCATGAGACCCTGTCTCCCAAAGAAGAGGAGGAAGAGAAAGAAGAGGGAGGGGGAAAAATCAGGAAGCAGAGATCACATGACATAGAAAGATGTCTAGAACCATGAAAACAATTCAAGCAAAACAGCAATGCTATCAAAAAATATCCTATCAGGTTAGGCAAAAATTAGAATCTCAAAGTGTCAATTAGTTTTAAATGGATAGTCACCCTGGATCTCCATTTAAATTTCCACATTCTAGAATACTTCCCCATTTCTTCTCAAAGCATTCTAAACTGGCTGATTAGAGTGTAATGGAATAAAAAATAATTTTGCTCAGAAACAATCAGGCTAATAATATTGGCTTTCCTGTATATCAAACTTGCTGTATATTACCTTAGGCACTTCATATTTTTTGTTCAGTTTTTTGTTTGTCTGGTTGGTTGGTTTTTTTGAGACAGGTCTCTCAAGCTAGCCTCACACTGAAGCTCTTCCCCGTCAGCTTTCCAGGTGTGGAGGATATAAGTGTGCTCCACCACAACAGCCACACCACTTTACATTTTAAAGCTCCGCCTCAACCTAGGAATCTGGTCCTGTCTCTGCTAAAAGCAATATAGCCCCAAGGATGGGATAGAGGGTGAGGTTGAATTCCAATCTAGGCTGGCTGGTGATGGCCGCCATATTGCTACCTGTGTGGAGAACAAGGTAAAGCAGGGTGGGACTAAGGACCAATGACAGTCAAGAGCACTTGCCTAAGGTGACCACAAGACAGACAGACAGACACACACACACACACACACACACACACTTTAACTGAGCAGGGGTAACTAAGCACTCTTCTAACATGATAGGTCAGAGTCCATAGCTCCAACAGAAGCAAGCTACAGAGACCTATTTGCTAGAGGCGGTGTTCCAAGCACATTACAGGCTTCCTGTACAGCAACACACCGAATTTGCATTTATAAGTTCAGTAAAAATGAGTCATCCGAGGGAGGGAAAACCAGTCAGATGCAAACAAGCACTTCTCTGGTGACCTAGTTTGATCCAGAGATAAAAATCTAACATTCTCAGTGAAATAAAAGAATTGCATACCTCCCAGCCTCTATCAGAAATTGATTTCTCATAGGAACCTCTGGGCAAATGCTGGATAATGGATGGCCTGAGCCTAGAACAAGGAAAGCAAGAGCCCTGCTAATTAAAAGGGAAATCTAGGAGCTGCTGAAATAATCAGGCAAAGAGTGGGGAGAAAGAGGTTCCCCCTGGAGGGTGTTGGGGTCTACCCAGAGCCTCTGCTGAACACAGATATCACGTCTAGAAATAGAATGAAATCTAGAAGAAAGTTCCAATTTTCAAAGCTAATTAAAATAACAGGTTTTTTTTTCAAAGTTGGAGATCATTAATTCATATCTGTAAAAGCCAAAGTGTAGAAAGACAGAAAAAAAAATACAAGGAGAAATGGAAAGAAGGAGAAAAGGAAAAGAAAGGAAAGCCTGGACCAACCAGGAAAGGCCAGGCTAAAATGTAGAAGGTGGTGTGAGGTCTCAGCATGGTATGCGACTTCATGGAAACCAAGACAGCCAGCCCCTCTGGCATTATTAGCTTCAACCGCAGTATTGACTATCCGACAGGCAGCTTCTTCCGCCGTAGAAAGTACCGAAGAAAGGCTCTGCAGTCACACGTTATAAGATAGCTGGTTTAATTTTTTAAATCCCCTCATTTAGCTATCCTCTCATCTGCCCCACCCACTTCTTCCTTAGCCTCCAAGTCAATAAAATCCCAACGTCGTGTGCCAAGCCCAAGTGCAATTTTCAATCATCTTGTACACAAGGGTGCTCACCCACTCTTTCTTTTTAGCATTCCCTGGGCTTGCTCCGGGCTATGGCATATAATTTTGCTGATGAATGTCTCCTGCTGTTCTTAAAAACAAGATTTATTTGCTCTCCGTGCAAATGGCTGTAAATCCAGACCAGCCTCATCCCTGTCTTCAGGTGGACCTCATCAGTGGTAGGCATCTTATCAGCAAGAAACAGCTTCTCCTAATGGCTTGATAAATATTCCGGCCTCCCCAGAATCAGTTATCGGGAGATTCAAATCACGGTCGGTACTTATAGTAGCTATTACCACAGACTTAGTGCCGGTAACCCTTTGTACTTATCTCTGTAACCAGAGAGGCTGAAAAGCTCCTTTTATGTCTCCACTCCTGGTCACTAAAAGCAGAGTTCATTCAAAATTCCCTCCTGCCTACAGAGCTCAGAGTCCTGCAATAAAAACTGAAGGAGAGATTTGGGTGAACGTTATATAAACTTCTCGGTAGTGTCCACTCTCCCCACCTCCAGCCCTGCCTGAATTTGGCCGAAGGCATAGGAATGTAAGTCTTAAGCGGAAGGGCAAAGGGACATTGAAACAAACTTCACTGCCTTTGTATTTGTTCAGCAGAAGACAAAGGGTTTTAGGGCAAATCAGCGTTCTTTTCTTTTTCTTTTTTCTCATGCATCTTAGTTTTAATGAAATTGATCTACTGAGCCTGAAATCTGAAGAGTGGAGACCCTGGGAGTTATGAAATTTCTCAGTGGAAATCAAGTACTTCTTTTCCTTCATGGCCTTACCAACATACCTTTGATGAAAGTAATTATAAAATCTCAATTACTGGGAAGAAGGAGAGG
Organism: Apodemus sylvaticus; assembly: GCF_947179515.1. Lineage (NCBI taxonomy): Eukaryota > Metazoa > Chordata > Mammalia > Rodentia > Muridae > Apodemus > Apodemus sylvaticus. Next base: position 23,308,896 of record NC_067473.1, read on the forward strand.
AGCTGGAGTTAACCCCTCAGTGCCCTTCACAGAAACTGGGCATCACGCGGTCCAGAACAATGACCCAGGGATGCTCTCCAAACTAAACGACAGCAGAATGCAAGGAAGCCGGGTGCCTCTTTAAGAAGTCTAAAAGGACTCTAAAACTCACAGGCAGGCCCCTTGAAAGGCAGAGAGGCATAGATGCACTCGACAGGCCCTAAAATGCTGTCTTTGGTCTCATTATATCTTTCCAGACCCTCAGCCTCTCTGTACAGGGGAAGCTGTGTTCTTTGGGACGCCAGGCTCAAGCTGGGTTTTAGTAGAACTTGGAGTTCTGGCTTCCGTGCTCTGTGCTGATCTTCACATGAAGGCTGAGCAACTCTCTCACTGACAAGATCCTTGGCATTTGGCGCGGGTAAGCCACTGTCACACTGTCACAATCACATGTAAGCTGGAGCATATGCTGAGCTCATATGGCCAGCCTGCAAAATTTCAACTCTGCCACCAAAGGCCTGAGTGTGGGATGGGACTCCGCAATGGAGAAAAGAGGAGTGTTGCTCGTCGGTGGCGATTGCCAATGCATTGGCTTCTAATCCAGGCAGAACTTTGATTCCTATGCCTGGATTTGCTTCACTTTTTTTAAACTAACTGAAAAGAAGTCCCAAATTCTATATTATGTATAAGAATAGCCTTTTCACAGTTATTCAGTCCTTTCTCACATGGGTCATGCTCTTTTTATAGTAAGACGTTACATCTTGTTGGTGTCTTGTGGCTGACCAGCCCCAGGAAGTTGTCAGTGTGAGGCAGCCTTTACCAAAAGCCTCAGTGATACATCAAGGGGATGAGATGGGCAGGGGCTGTGGTAGATTTCTGGGCGCACTGGGTGGTGGTCTCCAGGCAAAGCCCTGCAAACCTCTGTGGCTCAACTCATCCACTATGAATTGAGGCCAAGATTATGCCCTACCTGATTAGTCTGTAGCCTTCAATAGTTGTTTTGAGCAATATGGGGGCCAGAGACTCGAATCGGGCTTCAAACACTGAAAGCCATGTAAATGTTTCCTTTCAATGTCTTGAGGAAGATATAGAAAAAAGGCCATATTCTGGGCATGGCAGAACCACTGCAAGACTGGGCCTGCCAATACTCAATTGTGGATGAGAGAGCCTCACAGGGAGTGGTTCCCAGATGAAACTGCTTCCCAGAGAACTACTAGCTTACCCTGGAGCACATCGGACTCCAGTGGATAGTTCCAAAGCCATGGTCACACAGGTAATCCTGGTTAAATTCAGCAGGCCTATAAACAAAACAACAACAACAGCACTCATGAGTACAAGAGCCTTGAGGGAAGGTGTGAAAGAGGTATAAAGATGGAAGGGGGTGGGAAATCAGAGAAGGTAAGAGGGTACAGTAATTGGAATATACTTTATATGTGTATGAAATTGTCAAAGAACAAATTCAATAAAGTTTTTTCTTTAAATCAACTCTCTAGGAGGAAAGAGGCTAAATCCCTCTCAAGTACTTTTTTCCTGTCAGTGGAAAAGCTTGTTAAATCTATGACCTCACAGTTGACAATTGTGTAATTGTTGAACGGAATCAATAGCAAGGAAAGATTTTCCTGTGTTTGTTCAGCACCTTGGAGTGCTGCCGCATTCATGGAAAGTGCCCTTCAGTGTGTCTTTCAACTCCTAAGGTTTTGCCCAGAATCCATCTGGATTCCTCTCTCCTCCACAGAGATTAAGTGCTCAGATAGAGTACATGGGGTTCCACATTCCCATTCCTCCCGAGGCTGTGTAGAAGGGTTTCTTCATTACGGCTATTGTGTTAGGTTTCATCTGCTCAAGTCCCGGTCCTACCGACAAGACTCGGCCTGCCTCGTTCCTTTTCTCTGAAGCTCTTTCCTCACATCAGGCCAAACCTCCAACTTCTCTTACACACTGAGGAACCGACAAAGGAGCGTGTTGTAACTCGGTGAACATCCCCCATCCGCCCCCTCTCCTGTCTCCAAGCTCTTGAGCATTCAGACTCTCTTCCCCGAGCGAAGAATTTCCCCATAAATATTTTACAGCTTCCTAAGTCCGTAGACTACCTCGGCCCAGCTTTATTATTCTATCTCATTTCTTATCTGGCACAACGTTTTCCTCATTGAAACGTTTTCCTCTTGTGTGGCCCTGTGTCCGTTTGTCGGTTGCCAGCAGACAGCATGCTGTAACAGTCAGCTCCCGGGCGGGCGGTGTGTGTCAGCCAGGCTCTGGGGTTTTGTTGTTCATTTCCTTCTCTGGGTCGCCCCTGTGCTCCTTTGTGGGGACTGTCGAGCCTTGGCACAAACCACAGCTCCTGAATGGGACGTTCTTCCAACAGGCAGTGTGTTCCCAGCTTGCCCAGCAAGAGCTTCCTTGGCAGCCTGGCAAGGACAGACGCCACTGAAGACAAGGCGTCCCAGGGCTCCACAGAGACTGCGGCTCTGACTCAGTCTTGATGTATTTGCTGTCAGTGGTGCATAAGAAAGGCAGGGCTTCAGAAGATGGCTTTTCGGGGAGCCGAATCATTCACCCACTTGGGTGATGAGGGAACGAAGCCAGGTGAAAAAAAGAATAGGTTTAAATAGCATAAGCCAGTGCTGCCCTTGTGTTTGAACAGGTAGCAAAAACAGACTAGCAAAAAGCCTGAAGCTATTTTTTAATTTCTTTATTCACTTCACATCCTCCCAATACAACCCGCTCCCCTCTCCTCCCGGTACCCTCTCACACAGATCCTTCCTCTGTTCCCTCTCCTTCTCCTCTGAGAAGGGGGAGCTTCCCCTGGTGTCCTACCCCCCACCCCCTGCCCCAGCCCATCCTCTCTCTGCAGGACTGGATGCATTCTCTCTCACTGAGGCCAGACAAGGTAGTCCTTGGGGACTTGGATCCGCAGACAAACAACAGATTCAAGAACAGCTCCCCGATTATCTGTTATTGGGGGACCTGCATAAAGACCAAGCGGCACTTCTGTTACATAAGTGCCAGCACCTAGGTCCCGCCCACGTGAGTGAGTGAGCCTGGAGTTATCTTAAAAGAAAAAGTCTGAATAGCCGGAGATTGGGGGAATGGTGGGCCTGGGGTTGTAACTCTTGGACTTAGAAAGGAGGACCTTCAGCGGGTCCTCCCTGATCCCCATTGTCTGGAAATGATCCCTGCTCATTTCTTAGGATTGTTTATGAGACCAGTTCAGACAAGGTAGGAACCAGCACAAGTCTAACTGGGAAGCTCTCTTTAGCTTCCCTGCTTGTGGGTTGAGATCACATCCTCTGAAATCCGGAGACCTAGAGAGGTGGAAAGATTCCGGGAACATCATCTTTGAACTTTATTGTTCTCTGAGACGTGGGGGCCCTGTGGTGGTGGTGGGGGCGGATGGAAGCCGGACCTGACCGGGACAATGGTGTTCTTCTACATTCGCTCCCAGATAGTCTCTGTAGCTAAGTAGTTTGTGATTCTATTTCCCCTCACATTTTCCTCTACCATGCCTGTCCTACTTAGGACTAGAGAGTTCAGCTCTCTACTGCTCCAGGAAAACATTCCTCCCCCCCCCCCCCCCCCCGCCTTGTAAAAAGTAGGAAGTCTCTAAAGATTTCTGACTTCTGCATTCCAAAAGTCAAAACTTTTAAAGTACAGTAAATATGCTGGAGAAGCGTAATGAGTCTGTGAGTAGAAAACACCAAAATGAAAAGGGATTTTCCTGCTTGCTGTGTAACAGTTTCTTCTGAGAGTAACCAACCGCCCATCTCAGAGAGAAACCCTTGGAGACACAGGGGGTGAAATATCCCATGGAAAGAAAAAACTCAAAAGCTTCAGGAAGACCCAAAACGGACCATATTCACTCGGCCACTCTATCCCCAAGCATGTATTAATCGCAAGGACTCCTAAGTGACATTCTCAGACAAGCTGAGCTTCCTAGAGGAGGCGACAACTGTGCCACCTGGAAAGGGCGCCCTCAGTTTGCACCGTACCCTGCAGGTTTCCCACTCTTGTGAGCGGTCACGCATGCTATGATGGGGTTTTAGACATATAGCTGTTTCCATTCCTGTAAGTAACCTTCACCCACATCCCTTTAAATAGCCCCAGTAAAGCACACTGGTTCACCAAATTGGACACTTTGCTTTGTCACTGGTTCCCTAGTGGGTGAGTTGACATTTCTTGACATCTCCTATTCAATAGTGTCATGCAACATGGTTTCTAAGCATTAAAGACAGAGAACTGCCTTGACTGGTTGCAGATGAGCCAAACCCTGGGTTGGCATCCTGGAAAGGCTATAGAGAGTAATCCAGGTGAGAGACTTTGAGGTGGATCTGAGAATATGCTGGACTCCAACTCAACATCACTCCGGGACCAAGATTCAGTTGAAGACGTCCTATGGTGAGAGCGGGCTTCATCTACAGAGTTCAACCCCAAGGCTAAACTCCAAAGACAGAAAACGGAGAGGAAAGGGAGGAGAGGAATGTTGGGGGTGGGGGAGGTTTGACTTTTAAGCACATGGGGATTTGCTCATCAGCTGCACGTCCCTGCCAACAGTTGGTGTATTGAAGATGAAGAGCCAGCAGCCAATGTCTGGGCAGGGTGAAAGAGGCGGAACTTCTAGGATTCCCTGGCAAGAGACTCCAAGGAAGAGGGGATTCAGCCAAGAGAGGGGCATAGGACGGACCATGCTGTGAAGGAGCAGGAGAGGGAGACAGCTGAAATGTGGTGCAAGGAGAAAGCAGACCCCCTGGGAGGGCTGCCCAGAAAGAAACAGGGCAGCGAAGATAAAATATAGATTAGAAAGTGTTAACTCAGGAATACCGTAGGGGAGTGTGTACTAGCCACAGGGAGGTTTGAACACCCAGCCATTGAGCATGTTAGGCATATTAAGATATAAAGGATGTGTGTGTGTGTGTGTGTGTGTGTGTGTGTGTGTGTGTGTGTGTGTGTGTTTTCATTCGAGAACCCAGAGCTTTTGGACGGGTGCAGAGCCTTGTGCACACTGGCTAGGAATGCAGAGTGGGATTAACTTTTACAGCTATAGAGTTTGGGTGGGTGTAGGGGGGGCATGGGGTCTTGAAATGGGAAAACTAAAGAAGAAAAGGTCTAAGGTTTATTTTTATTTTTCTAGGTGATAGACTAATCGGCCAACCAAATTGTTGGTTTGAACCACGTAAAATTGCTGCTAATCAAGCACTTGATGGCCCACATAAAAAATGGCAATTTCATAAGGTTCAGCAATTAACAAAAAGCTAGTTTCTCTAATATCAGGTGGTGACCTGGCCAGAGCCCTGGGGAAACTGTAAAGGACCCTCATGGAAACTCTTGCTGTTCCCTGACATCCATGGCGCATCCCCTGAGGGCATTGTTATAATTTCTGACAGGGGAAAATCAAAATAGGGTGTGAAAGAGAGTTAGGTGGCTACATGCTGGGAGCAAGAAGGATTACAAGTTAAAACACAAATCGACTTGGCAGCCTCTTGTCTTCTCGTTGGGAGGCTTGGCTTCCCTAAACAGGGTGCATTTGCCTGTCTTTGTTTCCCATCCTCAAATGCATTCTTGTGTTTGTCATCATATCTCTGAACAACAATGAAGAATAAACTAACAACCGGTCCCTCTGCAGCAGAAAGAGCAGTGAAATGAGCTCCTATCACAGATGCCAAGGGAAGGGAAGACTGTGACTTATAATGTTCTAAAGAGCAAGCCACTTAAAAAGATGTATAAGTCTGAACTGAATCTACACCCAGGGGATCCCTAGGAGAGGGCAAAGAAAGAACACATCTCCAAAGTAGAACCTAAATCTCAACTGGGGGCAAAAGGATTCCATTTTTCCCTCGGGAATGTTTTCCTTTAATGGTCAACTACGTTTATAACCACTGACTTTATGTAGTCTGTCCTCAGGCCTGCAGTCACAGCGGGTTTCTGACTTCTCTGTGTCAGAGAAGGGAGACGTTAAGTTGCAGAGTAGATTCTTCCTTGGATAGTTCAAACACCAGTGTTTGTGCTCTCACTGCATGCAAGACACTGCCCTGAAAGATAATGTATAGAGAATGTAATCTTGGGGGTAGAGGCTACAGAGATTGCTTAGTGGTTAAGAACACATATTGTTCTTGTAGAACATGAGAACATACTGTTCATGGGGGCAAATGCTTAGCTACCAGCATCCATGTCCTGTAACTCGCAGTCACTTGTACCTCCAGATCCTGGGAAATCTGATGCCTCTCAGATGCCCTACTAGAACCTGTATTCATGTATGTACATAAGTACACACACACACACACACACACACACACACACACAGACACACACACTAAAATAAACCTGTAAAAAAAATACAATCTTGTGTTTAGGATGTTTCCATCTGATTGGCAGTCATGTGGTAGTGGGTGGGCATGGGTCTGACCTATCCCAAAGGTCTTAGCACATTTTATGTTCTCTAACAGACTGACAAATTCTTTATGAATAGAGTTTGTGTCATATATGTTTCTAGTCTCTCATGAAGGGAAGGAAGCCTACTGCCACACTCAACACATTTTCATGAAGACATATCTAAATGACCAATGCATAAACTGAACTCTCAGATATTGGGGATTATCAAAGCTTGATAGGTGGTTAAACAGTACCTGCCCTTCTCTGTGTTTCTGTTCACAGTCATTTGATTCTCTTCTAGCCAGCCTCTGGCAAGCACCTACAGTCAAGGTCAAAGCTTGAGTTTTTGTCCATCCTTCATTCAGACCTCTCTAACCCAAAGCCCTTGCACTGGAGGGGTGTTGGGAAGCAAAGACCTTCATTTTGTGCCCTCTCCTTACACTCTGATGACTACAGGAATTTGCCATTTGCTTTTCTGTTAAGAATATTCTCTTTAAAACAGTTGTAATCTTATCACTGCTAATTTCCCAGATGGCCATTTTGCCTTCGTCTCTTCCTGTGGTGTGATTTGTTCGTGTTTGATTGTTATCTGACTTGTAAAATGGGTTGACTGTCTATTCAGGAAGAATGTCACATAGTACCCAAATGAGATTTAACATTATGAGTTGCATCAAGTCAAGAGTCAGAGTTTCAGCAAAGAATCCCAGGATCTCAATTGTGATTCCTCTAAAAGTAAACGGAGAGGCTTTTACGGGCAATGATTGGGACGTTGGTCCTAGAAGGCGTGAAGAAGGAAGTAGGGAATCCCTTAGTATGCCAGGCTTCTAGAACACCATGATACACCCTGGCTAGCTTTATAACCATGGATCTGTTTCTCACTGTCTTGGAGCCTGAGTCTCTTGTCTATGCACCAGGATGATTTGTTCAATTATTTTTAGCTGTCAACTGTTAGTTTCTCATGGAAATGTAGAGAAACAACTCTGCATCTCTACAGTCTCATTTAAGGACACTAACCCCATTTCAAAATCTATCCTTTTCCAAAAGCCCTCTCGTAATACAAACATGTGGGCTATGAATTTTGAGACCCAAGTTTTTACTCCACAACTGAAAGTAAAGCAAAGAAAGGAAGGTCATCAGCAGAGGGTATGTTAGCAGGAAGATGGTCATCTCCATCTCCAGGCAACCGTCCTGCTGAGGACCTTGTGGGACACTGTGGGGACTCCACACAGAACTAACTCACCCACAGGCAAGGAGCCTGAGAGAATCACCCGACAGCTTCCCTCAATGCCCTTTGGTTAAGAACTGCTTCTGGGCCCCAATTCCAGCTTTGTTCTGTACATCCCTGAAGCCATTAAAATGTCCTCAAGCAGAGACGAGCAGGAGCTGGAAGTGAGAAATCCTGGCTTGCACAGAAACACTGTAGATAACCTCCAGGATGACTGAGGGGTCACAGCTAAGCAACAGCAACATGAGCCACGTGCCCTGATGCATTATGGATTTTAATAGCAGTAGAACTCACCCTATACTGAGCAAGACTATTACACCTGAGACTACACAAGAACATGCAGCAGAAAATGAGAACAAAATAGAAATGTGACTTAAACTCTCCTGACCAACCTCCGTGTTCTGATGAAAGGAATCTCTTTTCTGATTTATTCAGAAGTGGCCAGTGGACTGGCTAACTCCACACCAGCTCTCAAAGACAATGTTAGCATCATAGGGTCTGATTTTACACATCACAGTTTCTTTAATGTGCCAGTAAAAAAGGCATATAAGAAAAAGACAGGAATAAAAAGCAGCCAGGTTTTGCAGTAGATTAATAAGTCAGTTTTAATGGCTTATTAACACAGAGGAAGCACCTATTGCAAATCTAATCGTTAATCACTCTATTTTCAACACTTCTCCATGGTCCTTTGTGGGGATAACTGTTCTGTGCTTATCAAGAGGTGTTATTTCTAAGTCCAGAGGCAATTTCATCTGTTTTTGCCTAACAGAGCGATGAGCCTGTCAAATAATGTCCTCTACCATGTTTTACCTACCACTGACATTTGTGATAGTGCCTGACAGAGAGGTTTTGACTTGACCAGAAGCCTCTTCTCCGAGTTCACCTCTACATGGGAGAATTCCCCAGAGCTCCTCAGCTGAGCAACTGGACTAAGAGTAAAGCGTCTGGTTTTTCAGCTTGGAATTTTGACTGGTGTTGAGGCTGCTGCCCCCACATTTGTGATAGACACCCTGACTCTGCTGAGTGTGTCCCTGCACTTGCCTTTGTTTCTGGACCAGGGCTTTCAGTGTTCTTTTTCTCTTCTACAAACGGTGGTTTGCATGTTTTCCATCTGACTCCTTAATGGCAGGATTCCTTTCTCTACCTCAGGAACAAATTGAATTTTCTGATCGTAAGTTGTTTACTTTGTCTTTGAAACCCTATAACTTGTCCCAGTCATGAATACCGAATGAATAACTCCTGCAGCATGAAGAGCTGGGGGAGCCTCACATAACCAACTTTAAGTCAGACACCTCTGCGTTCTGACAGCTATGAGGCATTAAGAGGGCACCCTCAGAGCCCCTTCTGTCTTAACAATTGTTAGTTTCCTGGAATCATAAGAAAACAAGGCTAGACAAGGTCTTGGAGGTTATTCTAAACTACCATTTAATGCCCTTAGCAGCTAGCCTCCAACATAATGTCATGTCTCAATGGAGAGGGTTTCAGGTATGTAGAAGTCTGGTGTAAAAGATAGTGTTTAGCTGTCCATGACAGAGGTGCATGCCATTTGATTTTGTGAGCAGTAAAACTTCAATTAGATAAGCATTGGATTTTCTTGGAATCTAAAAACAACAAAACAAAAAAAGCATAAAAACAATGGCAAGACTCAGTATGTTAGTCACCAAAACTTGTCACGACTTGATGGATAGGACCTAAAATTTGTTCTGTTTCTCATCATGGGCTCATGGCATATGAATGGTGACTGACTCTCCTCACAGATGCACTGACTTGGTTTAGGGATTTCCCTTTATTCCTTGTTCATCTTTAGAGCAGTTACAGTGGCTTCCACTACAGCACTGACTGTCCAGAGGCTATCATCTAAGAGTTATTGGGTTCCTCATACCTGCCTGTGTTTTGGAATTTACTTAATAATTAAAACAATGAACGCTCTATATTTCTTTATATGAGAAATGGTTTGAAACCATGGTCTTAACAATAATGTAACTTGATACCACAATGTCAACTATGTTCCCAAATTGAAATTTGATTCTTCTACTCTTAAAAGTACTTGAGAGATATAAATGACTCAGTCCCAGAGGTGTGTGTATGTGTGTGTGTGTGTGTGTGTGTGTGTGTGTGTAAGTGTTCTTGTGTACATATAATTAGAAACATTTAAAGTCAAAGAGTAGCTTTGGGCTCAAATACCCCATTGATTATCTTTGTGACATCTGTTAAAGTATTTCATCCTCTAGTATTCAGGGTCCTATTCTAAAAGATTTGAGGTAATAAAACCTTATAAGACATGCTGAAAGTGTTAAGAGACAGATTCATATATAAAAGAAATCTAATGTAGTAGATTATCTAGATCATACTAAATATAGATGCAGATAGATAGATAGATAGATAGATAGATAGATAATAGAAGAGAAAACTTTTTTAGATTATATTATGGACTCATAAAACTAGTGAAACAGTATTTCTGAATTCTTTTCTTAAGCATGCCTATGAAGATTGCTAATGTTTTGCATATCTTCTTATAGGATAATATTCTTGTTCTTTCTAAGCCAGATGCTGAGGCTTAGCTTTTAAGCAGACAGGCATAGGGCTTATTTCTCTCCAGAATCTTCTAGCCTTCAATTCTACTCTGGTTCAAGAGTTCCACAGGTTTTGAGGCTCTGGTCACTTCAATGAACCATTGCTTCCAAAGACCTCTGTGTATCACGAGGAACTTTTTAAACTTACCTCTTTGACATTCCAGGCATCCATTCTTGCACCTGATTCCTTGAATTAAGAGCCATCACACCGTGCTGTCTGACTCACCAGGCCCCTCACAGCCTGTCTTCTACTTGGTGCAGAAACTGGCAAAACCAGTCATCTTGAGCTCTTCTCTGCTTGTAACAACTGCAATTCAGTAGCAAAGTTCTTGGCTAGCATCTAGAGGCTTTCTTTTCCTCATAATGAAACTAATTTGGAGCTCAGCTACAGATCATGGGAAGGAAATGCAAAAGTTCGTTTTGACATATATACATTTGATAAGCACAGCTAAGGGACACACACACACCAACACACACAGAAGTACCTTTGCTTAATCCTTGATGGTGTCTGGATACACATGACCTCTCACCCATATGTAGAAACCATGAAGTCAGTTGTGGAATCCCCTGTACAGGGGCCCAGCAAGCATGCTGTCCCAGAGTCTAGAAGCTCCTCAGGTCTGCTGAATGAGTACACCATGGTTTCCTCTAGCAAAGCAGCGTCTGGTCCACATAACTCTACCCAGAATAATCTTTCTAAAAGAAGAGGAAGAGGAGCAACAGTATACAACACACCAAAGGCAGCCATATTAGTTATACCAATTATATTGAAAAACAGTCATCGAAAGTATTTCATGAAGATATATACTTGTTCAGTAATGAGCAAAAAAACAAGATCTTGTAGTAAGTCTATTAACTGACATAATTCCAAGGTGGAGATACGTTTAAATCATCACTGAAGTGTTGCCAAAAATACTCTGGATTTTTACCCATGACTGAGTCATGATTATTACTAGCATGAATGTGGTTTGTACCTTACACTATAATTAAAGGACTCTTGAACTTCAAAGATCAGTAAAAATAAAGTTGCAAACTTGCTCTGTCAAATTTGTGGAACTCCCTGAATTCCACGTCCCCATTCCCAACAAGAAGCTCTGACTAGCACAGCCCAAGAATCCTGGGACCTCTCTTGCCTCTACATACCAAAAGGGTGGTTGAGATTCCCACCATCTAGCCTCTCTCATAGCCAGAGCTGTTAGAATTCAGGAGTGAGTTTCTTGGCTGGCGGGGGCCAAGCAAAGCATGAGTTTTCCAAGCCGAAGATAAAGGCCTTTGTCTTCCCTGATAACGGAGGGATTCACTTCGAAAAGATTGCTGTGCACCTTTACTCTTCAGTTCCTGGTCTTTGAAGGCTTGGAACAGCCACCAAGAGAATCTGTCCTCCCCCTCCTCCTCTCCTTCCCCCTCTCCCTCCTCCCACCATATAATGAGGACTGCAGTGGGAAGGGCAGCCCAGCCAAGAGACAGCCCAGCCCAGAGTCCTCTCCACCACAGAGAATAGACACTTCCTCAGTGTCTCTGCAGCAACAAAGTCCTTCATGCTAGATCCTGCTGGAGGCTGGCCTTGGGGAAGAGGACTTGGGGTTTCCATCCAGCACTCTGACTGGGTGTTCCCAGCATTACCTTCTGTCTGCTTGTTCTCTGGTGTTTGTTTTTCTACCCCGATCCCTCCTCCTCCTTAGCCTGGCTCTGATTCAGCTCTGGACTGGAGCCGCAAAGCACTGAGGCTGACTTCCTTTATGAACCCCTCCTGAAGCCATTGGAGGGTCCTGCCAGGGGGAACAGAAGTCACAGCAACCAGCATAGTCCCCACCACCTGCCTCCCTCCTTTCTGCTCAACACCAAAGGGCTTCACCTCAGCTCCTGCCAAGCCCTGACAGCTCTGGAAGCCAGGAGGCTTCCTTTGACTAGCACACAGGTCTCTGCTCAGTACTCAGCTGCCAAGCCACGGGGCCAGCTCTAGGAATGTGTTTTTAATATTCATTGTTCACTCTGTCTGTTACCGATGTGTGCGCTGCAATTATTCTAATTCTTTGCACATGTGTTGTTATGCAATGGGTGCCTTTTATGCTCTGCCAGGTTTTGTTTCTTTCTTTTTTTCTTTCTTTCTGAAACCCAAATATATTATTTCTACCTATGTTTCAGTTAGTTTGCCACGCTCCTTTATTTTATTTCAAAGATCAATCTGGGAGGCAAAGAAAGAGTGGGTGTGCAGAAAGCAAGGTCTGCCTGCCTTCCTTGTGGTAGACCAGTTGCTTTTGATTTAGGTTTCTGTGTTTTCTACCTGCTTACTTCTTTCCAAGTGCACAAGGAAGCTGACGTTCAGACATCCATGGCCCACATGTGCTCCTCCTGGGGTAGCATTTGCACCCAGCAGAAGAGCATGCAAGAGGCAGAGCACAGACAAGCATGTGTGTTCAAACTGCATGTGGGCTGATTTCTTTCCGTTTTTTTTTTTTTCCTTTCTCAGCAGTGAGGAGAAAAAAGAAAGGGGGGAAGCCTCTTCCTTCTTCTCTTTCTTTCTCTCATTTCCTTTCAAATTTTAACTGGTCCTTTTCTGATACAGTATAAAACTCCCACCACTGAGCCGCGAAAAGAATTACATTTCCTTGTTAATTCAGATTGTTTTATGTTTACTTAATTTTTTTTTTAAATCAAGGAAAAACTGGCAACCGTGAAGCCAGATTCTAAACTCTGCCACTACTCTTCAAGTTTCAGAGGACGATGGAACAAATTGGACAAATTGAGAATGACTACTGTTTACCTCTGAGAACTTAGCTGAAGCCCCCAGAAGCTAACTTGAGAAGCAGTGGAAGTGTCCACCTGGCCAGTGTCTCCAGCCACCCCGTACATATGTCTTTCTTTAAAGATTCCTCTGGCGGCTCTCTGTTTTTGCCAGGCAGAGAAATCTGACACGGTCGCACCCCTGCCTGCTAAGCATTTTACTTTCATTGTTAACTGTATCCATTTGTCACCATGAAACATTATTATTTTAAGGTAGCAGGGAGGCAGGCCCGCTTGCTCCCATAATGGTGCTATTGCTCTCGTCGCCAAGAAGGAATCAAAGAAACGGACGGTGCTAATGTGGAAAATCACACCGGAGAGAGAGAAACACGCAGAGAAAGGCAGAGGCAGAGTGTGGGGGGAGGGAGGGAGAAAGATACTAAGAAACAGAAGACAGACACAGACCTGCACAAAAAAAAGCTGGAATTTCCATGAAAAGATTTAGAAAAGGAAGCTATAGCTGTTGCTAGGGAGCTGGGAGGAAGAGTCCACAGATACAACAGCCACCAGCTTTTTATACAAACCTGCATGTCTTTGTTTGCTCTGTCTCTCAAATGAGGGGGCTGAGTAAGGAGGAAAATATAGTTAAGTCCACCTTTTAAAAAAGATCGTTTTCATTGATATACTTGCAAAGTGAATTGGGGCAGCTATTTTGAAGGTATGCCTGAAGCTAAAGGATACAGCCATGTTCCCTAGATTCCAAGGCTATCCTGTGACAGGGAGAAACCTTCTAATGTGACACACGTGTGGAGGATTGATGTAACGGAGGCACTGACTTTATAGCCTGCATGGGCAACTCAATAGCTTGGTCTTTCTGTCGGTCAGTGTGAGCAGGAGAATCTGGTGCTATTGAAAACCCAGGATGGCTCCACAGGCTCTGCTCCAAATGAGCAAACAGATGGGAAGCAAGTGGGACAGAATGGGAGCTGATGCTACAGCAGGTTGGCTTGAATAGCCGCTGCATTACTCAGGGGTGTGCGAATGTGCGTGCGTGCGTGCGTGCGTGCGTGCGTGCGTGCGTGCATGCATGCATGCATGCATGTGTATGTGTATGTGCATGTGCGTGTATGTGTGTGTGTGTGTGTGTGTGTGTGTGTGTGTGCTCAAAGCCCTGCCTCTGCAGTGATAACACTTCTTCTAACAAGGTCACACCTCCTCCAATAAGGCCACACTTTTTTTTTTATTTGCGGTTGTGAAGGTCTGACATCTTTTTTTTCTACATTCTTTGTTTACATTCCAAATGATTTCCCCTTTCCTGATTACCCACTCCCCATAAGTCCCATAAGACCTCTTCCCTCCACCCATTCCCGGATCAATCCCCTCCCACTTCTCTGTCCTGGTAATCCCCAACATTGCTGCATCAAGTCTTTCCAGGACCAGAAGGCCACACTTCTTAATAGTGCCACTTCTTGTGGGCCAAGCATATTCAAACCACCACACACATATACTACATACATATGCACACACACACACACACACACACACACATCCCGCGCGTGCAAAGAAGTGATTTTAGAGAAAAGTTTTCCCCCAGAATGATATCTTTGAAAGAAGTTTCCTGTATGGAATCTATCTCTAGCCTGAATTTTCTCCTTCTGTCTAATACACATCCTATTTACTCCATTAAACTCCATCAGTTCGATGGTTGGTCAAGCTGCTGCTACTGCTAGAAGCTCACCCTTCCTTATGCCTAGGTATTCAACCTGTCTGCATCCCGAAACAGTGGCTCATTTTCAGGGCTGATGTCTCTTCTGCAGCACAAAATGGTTGTAGATGGTAACTCTAACTTCTATGTAGAAAACAAGAGATTTTACCCCTGTTGCATTATGGGGTGTCCAGCGGCTGCTCTGGGCTGGGCTGCTGGGGTGCGGGGGGAGCAGGAAGTTTTGACTATCCTTACCCCATCCTGGCTCCGGGAGGGTGTCCGGCTATAAGAAGATGCTTGACGCTGCTCTGGCGGTGGCAGAGCACAGTCTGAGGTCTCCAGGAACTGCTGGAGCTGGCTCGGGGGTCCCTGGGCCTGTGCGGAGGTCGGGCCATCTGGCTCTCAGGCTCTTGAGCACCCAGGCACTGCTGGGATCCACAAAAGAGCTGAGAATCAAATCGGGTGGAGGGTGGATCTAGCCCAGGGCCGAAGGGGAAAAGAGGGGAGAGCTCTGGCTGGGTCCCACCAGGAGGAGAGTCCTTGGCTTGTTTGGCAGGCAACTTGGCTTAATGGCTGGGAGCACTACAGGAGACAAGACACAGCTCATTAGGCGATGGCCTATTCCATCGTTCCCCATGACGATTCCCAATGAAAAGAGGCAGTCCATAATTTTAAAGCATTTATTGTCGCGACAGAGAGTGGTGATGAGTAAATACCTTTTGCAGGGAGGAGCGTCTAGGAAGGGGAGTTTATTGGCTAAGCCTCCAGGCCTTTAGGTACCTCATTAAAATGGAGATCTGTCTTGAAGCTATGTGACCTGTGGTCACATCCTCTGCCTGTGGAGGGGCTTGGGGCATTACCTTTATGTGACTAATGACCGCAAAATTATGCAGGTCTGCGGGTCTTGTGTCAGGAGCCTGGTGTCCAGCAGCATGGCAAAACGCCTACCGTTCCTTACAGGGTGTCTTAGTTAGGGTTTTACTGCTGTGAACAGACACCATGACCAATGCAAGTTCTATAAAAGACAACATTTAATTGGGTCTGGCTTACAGGCTCAGTGGTTCAGTCCATTGTCATCAAGGCAGAAACATGGCAGCATCCAGGTAGATATGGTGCAGGAGGAGCTGAGAGTTCTACATCTTCATCTGAAGGCTGCTAGTAGAAGACTAACTTCCAGGAAACTAGGGTGAGGGTCTTAAGCCCACACCCACAGTGACACACCTCCTACAAGGCCACACTATAGGGTCACTCCCTGGGCCAATCATATACGAACCATCACACAGGGTTATCCCCTGCAGGGTCACCAGGGTTTCAAGCCTGTTTTTGCCCAGAAACCAGGCTGCCTTTCACGGTCCTACATACTCCAATTCATGTTCAATCTTCCTAAAATTAGAAAAACAGTATGTAAACAAAAATTCAAACAGTATGTAAACAAAAATTCAACAGTAAGTAAACAAAAATTCAATTTAAATTTTAGATAACAAGTGATTGTACCCCAATTCATGTTCAATCTTCCTAAAATTAGAAAAACAATAAGTAAACAAAAATTCAATTTGAATTTTAGATAAATAATAGATAACATTTTAGCATAAATACTGTACTTAGGAAAACTTACACTTCAAAATTTGGCATTGTTGATCAAAAGATAATTCCCAGTTGAATTTAAATTTAAAATGAATAACATGCATTTTTAATATAATATACCTCATGTAATATTTACGATATTTTTCTTGTATTGATAATGGTCTCCTCTAGGAGCAGAGTCAATGAATAGGTGTTACAGTGTGGATTTATTATTCTGTCTTATATATGTCCTAGACAATCCAACTATGGCTATCTCTTCATGGGAGAGACTGAAAACATGACAACTAGCTGTTCAGTCTATGACATTGGAAACCTCAGTAGTCCAATGAACCACTGAAGGTCTGGGAGATTGCTAGAGAGTCACTGATTTTCAGCCCGTGTTGGAAGGCTACATAAGCTGGGCTCTGACAGCAGTGCAGCGGCAGCAGCAAGGACAATGGAGTAGATGCACTTATCAACAAGGGGCAAAGATGGACAGGCAAAACACAACAGCTCTCGCCTTGGACCTCCTTATATCTGAGCTACCACCAAACTGTGTTGCTGACTCTGCCAGGGGGACCTTCCCTTCTCTGTCAGTCCTTCTAGGAAGGGCCCTCCCTCATGGAAATGCCTAGAGGTTATTTTTCTCTTAGTTGATTCCAGATCCAATCAAATTGGCAACCAGCATTGACTATCACACTTTTTTTTTTAGTTTGGTCATCTGAAATTTAAGTTTACCTGGGCATTTTTATACCTTATGATTCTCCAAAGTGACCGAAATTATAAGGACAGCCCTTGAACACAAAGTACCTTTGAGAACAGGGTAGCCTGGTGCCCGTCTAATAGCAGATGCTCCAGTGCAAGGATTTACATTTGCTTCTTGCCTATGGAAAGCATGTCTGGCCACCATGGTGACTACTACCTGGACAGTCACCAACGATGCTTCACCGTCTTCCTTCTCTTGATAGGGGAAGTGTTGGGAGGAGTATCTAATAATCCCATCAGACCTATTGACGGGAAAAAATCCTTGACAGTCAAGTCATATGGTTGAAGATCCTACAGTTTCCCTCAGCCTTTTGTTTCATGTTTCAGTGCTTATTTCCACCTTCTCTCCTACAATTCATCTACCACACCCACTGACCTGAAGTCCAGGGTCATTTTATCACTCAGATACCCCAAGACTCAGAAACAGTTTGCTTCCAGAGTGCTTTAAGGTCTTCATCTATTTTTTTTTATTGCAACAACAAAAAAACCAGCAGACTTGGGCAATTATGAAAATAATTAAATTTATGCAGCCCACAGTTGTGGTAAATAAAGGGTTCAAGATGGAGGAACTGCATCTGGTGAGTACCTGTTGATTGCATCATGCCACAGAAAGAGTGTGTGCTCCTTTGAATACACGCATTTCTTCCTCTTCTAAAACCACCAATGCTATTATGAATCCACCTCATGATTCCATCTAACTCTAATTATCTCTTAAAGGTCTCATTTCCAAACACCACCCACATGAATTTAGGGAAGAAGTTCTCATCTGTGAACTTTTAGGGTACACATTCAAACCATAGCACTAGCTAATGGCGTCTTTTATTTCGACCTACATGAAGTCCCAAAAATAAGAACATGAACATATCAGTGAGTATAAAAGTATTCTACGATCTGAAGGGCTGTCTTAATAATTTAAGCCACTTTAAAGGATTGTAAAATAAAAAATGTCCATAAATATCAAAATGTTTAAATCTCAGATCAACAAATAATATCTTTATAAGAGTGCTGTTTATCATTTAATTAGATCGCATACAGTCAGTGTCACATATTTACTGTGTAGAGATAGGTGGTTACATCTTTAGTCTCGGGAGTCCCATAGTTTCTTTTGTATCACTCACTCTACTTATATGAAAGCAAACACAGGCAATGGACAGCACATCCGTGAACCGGCATGACTGTGCGCAGTGTGGATTTGGTGCACAGTCTGTAGATAGCCAGCAAGACTCGGTCTCCAAGTCCCAACTTGGGCATTTTCTGTGAAGCTCTCTCCAGTCCACCAAGGTTGAAATGATTTCTTCCTTATCTTACACCTTATGACTTCTATGACATGCCCACCATCTGCTGGATGTATAGTCCTTATCCCACCGCTCTGCTGACAACCATGGCGTGGAATTCCTTATGAAAGCATGTGAAATCCTTTATACAAGGTGTGCATTTCATATTATAGGAAGAATAATTCAACGTTTCTATAGAGTTATTCTGTACAAGGGCTGAGGGATAGTCAGCACTGAGTTCTTGTTCCTCCTCAATACCAATTATCTTAAGAACCATCAACCAACACCAGTGCCTTCTGGAGAATCAACTTCCATGTCTATCATCCATCACCTTAAACACACAGAAATCCACTGTGGTATGAATATGCTTGACCCAGGGAGTGGCACTATTTGGAGAGGTGGCCATATTAGAAGGTGTGTGTCATTATGGGCTTGGGCTTTAAGACCCTAGTCCTACCTACCTAGAACCCAGTCTTCTCTTAGCAGCCATTAGAGGAAGATATAGAACTCTCAGCAATTCCTGCACCATGCCTGCCTGGACACTGCCAAACTCAAACCTAGATGACAATGGACTGATCCTCTGAACCTGTAAGCCAGCCCCAATTAAATATTGTCCTTAAGTTGCCTTGGTGGTGGTGTCTATTCACAGCAGTAAAACCCTAACTAAGAAATCCACCCATCAAAAACTAATTAGCTGAACGTTCAATTCCCCAGCCAAGAGTGTTGGTATTGCATATACATCTGGGCTGAGGCCATTTCCTTTTTGAAGCACTCTCAACATAAATAAATAGTTTTATCTGATCCAAACTGCCAATATAGTCTTCTAAAGTCCTTCCCTTGGGAGAACCTCGTTATCGGCCTCATCTCAAAAGCTACATTAGTCCAAAGAGTCTGAGCTCCCTGCAGCAAGGTTAGAAAGGGCAAGGCCCTATGAACCTCTAGGAGAGTTTCAGGCCTGGGAAGACCAGTTTCAGAGAAAAAGCTAAATTACAAATGTTCCTCCCAAAAAGTAGTAACCCTTTCAAATGTTCTCAAGTCAGCAACTGCTAAAAACTGGGCTCAATTTTTTTTCTTGTTCTGTGATATTCTTATATATTTTGTCAGAAGTTTTGGTTTAGGATATTGTTTGTTAATCTGGAGTTTGGAGATTTGTTTTGTTTGGGGCTTTTTATTATTTTTGATGTTATTATTGTTGTTATATTATATATATATATATATACATATATATGTGTATATATATACATATATATATATTATAACTTTGATTTTGCCTCTCTACCCATTTCAAATGGATGTCATGTCTTATTAAACTAGAAGCTTTTCAAAAGAAAGAGACACACTTCCTGCTCATATGACCTGGGCTGCCAGAACACTGGTTCTCATCCTGTGGGTGACAATTCCTTTGGTAAACATCTATCCCAAAAAAAAAGTCTTCCATTGAGATTCATAACAGTAGCAAAATTATAGTCAGTAATGTGAAAAAAAATAATTTTATGGTTGAGGGACATCACAATGTGAAGAAGTGTATTAAAGGGTCTCAGCAGTAGGAAGGCTGAGAACCACGCCCTAGAACATTAGAGTGACCACAGCCACACTCGTTCTCAGTCAGTGTGTGATAAATATATGAACAGACCATGTGTATTCAGCAGCTAGTGTCCAAATTAAGTGATTCAAGTTAGTTTTATTTAAAAAATTTTTCCTTTCCTTAAAAATTTTACCTTATCTCCTTTTTGATATCAGTTATTCTCTAAATCTCTTGCTGTGTGCATAACCCAAAGAGGGTAAACTGCAAACTTCACTTGCAGCTATTTTTTTAAAAGATTTAATGTTTCCTTATTATTTAATTTTATTTATCTATTCTTTGAGAGTTTCATACACGTATAAAATACATTTTGATCATACCCATCCCCAACTCCTTTCCCTCCAACTTCTCTCCGAAGCCCTTCTCACAGCTCCCGGCTTTATTCCTGTCCTTCCCCCTCTAACCCACCGAGTTCAGCCAGCGTTGCCTCAGTGTGCAGAACCACCCACTGGAGCATTGCAGCCTTCCAGAGGCCAAGCCCCTCATCTAGCAGTGGTCACCTGCCAGTGGCACTCAGCAGGGGTGGGGCCTCCTGGGTGCCCTCTACTGCACGCTGGAGTGTTGACTGGCTGGATCTTGTGCACATCCTGTGGAGGCAGCCCTAGCTGCTGTGATTTCGACAGCCCTGTCACTCCTAGAAGACACTATCTCACCTCTGCTATGCGGTCTTTCCCCACATCACCACCACCTTCCTGAGCATGGTTGACAGGTCATGGTGTCTCGACACTCTGATAAAAACAACAGAAAATGTGTCACTCAACTGCAAAGGACAATGTGGTTCCTCCTGATGCTCCACAGAGGTTGCATTCTGGACAGTAAGCCAGAGATAATGGAGGCAGAAGACTGTGGCAGGTAAGGTGGAATTCCATTTCCTAAACTCTTGTGAGTTTCTCATTCTGTGTTCATTAACACTTCATTTCTTGGCCCCAAGCACAGGGATGTTATTAATAGCCTGGTCTCCTGGCTGTGGGAGGATTAGGGCTGGTTCTTAAGGGCCCAGAATGAGCGCCTGTGTAAGGTGAGGGCTTAGTGAGGTGATTATAAGAGGGAACTGCAGTGGCATGGTGGCCTCTGCCTGTGATGGTTGCACTTAGGAAGCTTACCTCAGGACAGCTTTTAAGGAGAAACCAAAACTCTCTGTTACAAACTGAAAGAAATGACTGAAAACCTTATCCTAGAGTGCTTCATGGTGGTGGAGACCTTGTTACTGTGCATGATGCCCAGTGTGTAGACAGCACTCAGTACACTCTCTTGACAACACACAATAGGTCTAGATGCCAGCCCTGTGTCAGAGAAGGGGGCCACAGACTGCTGCCCTACTGTGGTCCACATTGCAGTGAAACACAGCAGAATTATTTTACTCAGGAAAGAACATGTGGATTCTGTAGATCTGCCAAGAGATTCCATGCACAGCCTGGATGTGTTTTGTTGTATCCACAATAGAGATGTGGATAAAAACAGATGCTGCTTTTTATGGTGCTCAAATCTAAGGGCAAAGTAACCCTTGGAGATAAGAGGAAGGAGGGTGAGAAAAATAAAAGCAGGTCACATGACAGGTACCCCTCAATGTTCTGCTGTGCACCAGAAGACAACAAGGCTACAGAAACAAGGAAGAAGAGGACAAGGCACAAACCTCCTCAACAGAGGCTGACAGACTGTGGGAAGAGTGACAGTCATTAATTTCATAAGATCAATCAGTTTCATAAAACCATGAGGCACTTCAGGCGGGGTGACCTGACTGACATACATTGTATATATGTAGCAATATTATAAAAAGAAAAATAACAGAAGTGATGTAGATTAGCATACATAAGATAAAGGGAAAAAATGCTGTCTCAGGCTGTATAAAGCAAGTCACTTGCATAATGGATCCTAGAAAAGAGACCTCAAAATTCCATGACAACCATTTTGGTGCTTCTCCAGAGGTACCACAGAATGAGGATTTTATGACAAGCAGCTTTAT
This sequence comes from Apodemus sylvaticus, assembly GCF_947179515.1. NCBI lineage: Eukaryota > Metazoa > Chordata > Mammalia > Rodentia > Muridae > Apodemus > Apodemus sylvaticus. The sequence continues at coordinate 23,330,609 of NC_067473.1, forward strand.
AAGCTCAAGGTTATATAAATCTAAGCCCCCGTTGGCCTCTGGAGCAGTGAGACAATCCACTACATCATCTCTCTTCTGAAGTCAGGAAGAAAACATGGCCTGAGGGTGTAGACCATCAAAGACTTCTTGTTCCCATAACTCTTATCCATGGAACACTGACAAAGCTTAAGATAATGTGACTATTTCCTCTTCTACTTCTCTTTCCTAACAGCACAAGTCATTTCATTCCATTAAAGATTGTACAGACTAAATTCTAGAACACACAAAGCTATTTTACCTCTTGGGAACCAACCAGAAAAATCTCCTTCCTGTCTAATATAGACAACTGTGTCCTTTGAGAAAATGCAACTATCTGGTCCCTCTATGACATTTTTGGAAAATATATTAGCTCTCCCATGTTCTGAAAAACAGAGTGGGAACAATAGCAATAGACAAGATTGGAATAAAGCTATGGCGAGCAGTAAGAAATAATGTATGACTCCACTGTTAACCCCGATTTCAACACACTTCCAGCACCCATTTAATTAAAAGCCTAGAAACCAGTCAACCAAAAGCTTGGAACCAAAGCAGCAAGTTAAGAGTGACATTAGCAGCTAGAATTTCAATTTTTGCATGCCTTTGCAAAATTCAGCAGCAACTTGTATTGAATGAGCATCTAATTAGGACATCAAGTACTATCGAATATCAGCATTTAGCTGCTTCTCTGGACCTGACAAGAAGAGCAAAGTCTATAGTCAGCATTCCAGGAAAAAGAGAATTTGATAGGCAGGTCTTCACCCAGGGATTCTCTCAGCAATTCTGAGATAAGTGATCAGTCTCACTTTTTTTTTTTGTGGGGGAAAAATAAAGATCTTCTTGCAAGATCTGATGAGTTTGAGGCCTTAACAAAGAAATGGTTCTTTGACATTTTGAATGAGGTAAGGTCATTTTACAATGACCTTCAAGATGCTACTGCTACTCCATTCTGATTATTTAAACTTCCTTTAAATATCCAATCATAAACACATAGCCGGAAAGCTAATCTGAGATCACTGGATGTTACCAGAAAAACAGCCACAGGGAAGTTGGTGGCTTTCAGTAACACCTCCAACACAGATTCCTTTTATTAAAATATTTATTGAGTGCTATTATGGTCTGAATATGAAACCCCACCCAGGCTCACGTACTGAATGTTTCGTCTCCAGATGTAGCACTCTTTTGGGAGCTGGAGAAAGCAGGTCACTGGAAATGTTGATTTGGATGGGATATGTGGTTACCAGTCATGTATTCATTCTCTGTTTTCTGACTGCCACACCCTCCCCACCAGGATTAATTGTAATAACATAATATATAAAGCTGTAATTTTGCTTTACCATTTGTTTATGTCAACTATTATCTCATAATTATAAAAAATGGTTAATATAGCATATAATATGCCTTGGTCTCTGGTACAATCAGCTCTATTTTTATACTTAAATGGGCAAGGCAGTTGTGCTTGTCAAACATAGGCTAGAATCATCTGGAAAGGTAAATCTTAACCAAGAAAGTACCTCCATAGTATTGGCCTGTAAGACAAGTCTGTAGAGCATGTCATGATTGATAACTGATGTGTAAGAGCCCAGATCATTGTTTAAGAAGACAGGCTGAGCAATCCCTGGGAGCAAGACAGTAAGCAGGTCTCTGTGGCTTCTGCTTCTGTTCCTGCCTCCCAGATCCTGTCCTGAGTTCCTGCTCTGACTTCCTTGGGTAGTGGACTACAGACTACAAAATGAAACAACCCTTTTCTCCCCCAAGTTTCTAATAATCACGATGTTTTATCACAGCAATAGAAATGCTAATATAGCAGATTGTCCAAAAATACAGTTATAAAATTACTAATGGTAAGAGAAATATGTTGATGGTTGTACAAAGGCACCAAGTGGGTGTTAAGATTTCATGTATTTTCATTATCTTAAATGAACTTAAAATTTCACCTTAAAATATTCAGATACAAGCATAGTCTAGATAAAGCTCATTGCTCATATATACAATGTATATATGTAGCAATATTATAAAAAGAAAAATAACAGAAGTGATGTAGATTAGCATACATAAGATAAAGGGAAAAACATCAATCCCAAAGGCAAAGAAAGTAGTATTTCCATAGTTAAAATAAAAAATGTAGAATAATTCCAGTTTATGCCTGCTACCTAGTATACCAACTAGTAAAATATTGTCCCCAAATTTTTATTTTAATGAATAATTATTAATAATAATTATATTTTTAGGCCTTCATATTCACCAGAGGATACCAGGGTATCATGAGTTCCTGTCTTGAGAGTTTTAGTCTCATTGATTAAAAAATGTTGAGAATCTACTCAAAACTCAAGGATTATTTTTTCAGAGTTTAAAAGAAAAAACTCTAGGGTAAGCAACCTGTAAAACCAGGTAAGATCCCAGAGGAAGAGAATGGGGTATAGAAGGAAAGCGCCAGGCTGTTTGAGTTCAGCCAGCACAGCATTCAGCCACAGAGCAACAAGCAAGAAGAGGGGGAGCTGTAGAGAACCGTAGGGCAAGTGGAACCGTGTCACCAGACAAAACCATGGTAAGGTTGAGTGGCTTCAGAAACCCCAGTACCCTCATAGTGGAGGACTGTAGGAGTTTCATCTCCTAACCAGGATCCTGTCCTGGGACACGTGATCATGACACCCCATGGAGAGGAATGAGACAATCAGTCACATGGGGGGGGCAGCACCTGAAGCCCCTCCACATGCAGAAGTCATGCCTAACATCTCAGACCAAGCAGGATCTGCATTTAGATACCCACCCACCCCAAAAAATGTATGTAAGACATTGTCTACAAGGGATAAAGGCACAAGAGATATTGCATCAAAGATCTTCTAAGAGCGTCTGTCCTATAGAGCTGTATGTAACACTTTGGGGAAGAAAATTCTCTCCTGAAGTTTTTACTGATGGAAGCTGCTCCAACATACCGTGGTTGCTTCTGCTCAGTGGCCCAGACCACATGAATTCCAGAGTACTCAGGCCAGCAGCTAGATCTGACCCACTACTCCCACCCTTCCCACCCCTGCTGCTCCTCATGGCCCCCATCCCCAGTGTAGCTTCTGTGACCAAGAGCAGAAGATCATCTCCCCCTCCCCTTATGAGAGCTCAACTCTTTGTCCACCCTGGCCAAACCAGATTCTCTATATATAGCATCTAGTACACAGAACTCAGATTAGAATCCAAAAGAAAGAGACAAAAAAATAATAAAAACCCTAAGAAAAAGGAAAAAAAAACCCAAACTATTCTGAGTCAAAACTTAGAAGAGGGAACAGACCCACCCAAACCTCATGGCAACACAACAGGGTCTGTGATTGGGCCCAGGAATTCTGGGAAGGAAAAGTACAGTATCTCATTAAAGGGATAATTATTCCACCTCTCCTCAGCATTGCTTGAGGTGAGTCTGCCTTTCTAGGAGAGTCCCACTCTCCAGGGTGGAGATTTCTTGGCCTGCTGATTGACTGCCCCAACTAGATTAACTCTTTTATTTTGGGGAGCTTGTAATATCAGGATCTACCTGGTCAGAGATTCTATTCTCTTGAGCAGAAGGAATTTTCTTTTAGTGATCCTTTACTTCAGCTGTGTCAGGCAGGAGCCAGGCTAAGCCTCACATTCACCCACAGAAGGCACAGTTACACATTACTCAGTTAGTTGTAACCTCTTGTTTCCCTCAAATGTTTATTCTTCAATACCAATAGCATCTACTTTATAGTCCAAGTTTTATTTAAGTCAAACAAACTACATCCTTTTATAATCCATCTGTTTTATTTATTTATGTGCTATTTATTTATATTGCTTATTTATTTATTTGACACAAAGCCTTACTACATAGCCCTAACCTCGAACTCTCTTTGTAGACCAAGCTGAGCTCTGACTCATAGAGAGCCAGTTGCCTCTTCCCCCTCAGTCCTAAGTTTACAGATGTGCACCAACTCTCCTGGCAAAAGATATATGAGTGTATATCTTTTATACACTCATATATCATAGAGTGAAATATCTGACATTATTATAGATGCTATTACAGACTCAAAGCTCAGTGTTAAAGACAAAATTATTTGTTGTCTGAATTTTTTAACAGAGTGCAGTGTTATGGTAAAAACATGTGTTCATGCTAAATTCCAGAGCCTTCAAAACTTAAAGGCACCTGAAGTTCTTTGTGGTACATGCAAACCTAATAATGGCCTTTGAGAAACCTATTGTAGTTCACCAATCAAAAGAGCAGTCTGCCAGAATGTATAAATATTAAACACATCTGCACAAAATTAGGGTAACTGAACTACGAACTTTTATAAGGAAGTTGGTGTTAAACTTCATTGTGTCAGCCTCTCAACTTTCAGACTCCTCAGTCTGAATGAAAATGGAAGTCCACATCCTATTAGACCTAAGGGTGGCTCTGACAAGATCTTATTAATGCTTGAGTTTTAAAGGAACCATTTTGGCAATCAACTTAAGTGGCTAAAAAATAGCATGCACATATACATACACTTTACCACATCCCTAACACCTTAGAAATGGAAGAGACAACATTAAAAGGCCAGAATAGAAGTGTAATGAGACTCCATTGGCTCCTGTTCAGGGCCAGTTCAGGAGTGTATGATCTACTTAGTCACACAAGGTCCCCAGGCTAGGAAGGCTCCACACTTGGTTTTCTGCTCTGTTGTCTTCTTGACATCTTAATAATGAACAGAAGACCTCATATTTTTGTGCTTGCACTGGTCTCTGAAAATTAGGTAGCCAGTCCTGTTCTTAAGGACCTTTCGTGGGCAAGAGGCATTCCCAGGGAATGTCAGCCATCTTAACTTTGAGAAAAGTCAACAGAGCAGCAGCTCACTTCCAATTATGTCTTCCCCTTCTGAGGCTGGGCAGAAACACAGGGCAGAGCGGAAGTGGTTTTTAAAGGGCACTGGCGTGTTTGAAAATCTCAGCCAATATTCCATTAGGCAGTTCAAATGGGCCTTGTCATTCTCTGATTGCCTCACCCACTTCCTGCCTGATCCCAGATTAAATGGCACCATTTTTCAGCCCTGTATCTTCTGGTCCTTACTCAACCCTAACCCTACCTATTTCCATTTAAAATGTTTGTTTTGGTGTGTGTGATTATTTTTAATTCCCCAGGGCTCTCTAAAATTTAGAGATCATATTATTATTAAATTTCCCAGTGCAGGAAAGAAGCTCTCAGCACGTCGCCATTAATCCAGACCGAATCTGTTTTAAAAGAAAGAGAAAAGAGATTTATAAAGGGCAAGAGCTGACCTTGGCAGATCCTCACAGTGGGGACAAAGCCTGATATTTAGCAGAGGTGTCTGCAAAAGAAACACAAAATGAAATTGCCCTCAGCACAAAATCCCCCTAGTGACTAATTTTCCTTCTAGCTTTGTCCATCCTTGCCCATCCACACAGCTTCCTACCCCATGAACTATATCTTGGATTTTCTGTTTGTTGTTAAGACAAGATCTCTGGTATTCTAGGTGAGTCTCCAACTCACTACATAGTTGAGGAACTGCAAGCCCTTCTGTCTCTAACTCCAGGTACTACTACCCACACCTCTTGGACTATCTTAGTCATTTCAAACTGCTATATTGATATATCATTTCATGGGTAGCTTATAAATTACTGAAACTTATTTCTCACAATTCTCAATTCTGGGCAGTTCAAGATCCAGGTGCTACCAGAATTGTTATCTAGTGACAGCTGGTGTTGCGGTTTGGAGATAATGACTTCACACTGGATCCATGAATAGAGGAATGGACAAGTTAGCAGCTGAGACCATCTTTTATAAGGACACTAATCCCATTCTGGAAGGCTCAGCTCTCACATCTAATCAGTCCACAGAGCCTCATTCCTAGTTCCAGCACATAGAGATGGTTTCAGCACCTGATTGGAGGAGATGTTCTAACCACGGGAATATGAGCTCCTAAGGCTTTCTTCCATAGATCTACAAAATCCTTCTTAGTCTTGGGTAAGCCCAAGATCTCATGCTCCTTCAGAGATGGAGAGTACACACAGTCTGAAGTATGTAGAGTCTTCAGCAAAGGTTCTTACCTTCAATTTCCTGGAGCCAACCAAGGACACTGGTAATATAGCTCATGGCTTTTGAATTCCCCCGACCAACAATTTAGAGGTAAGCTCACCATGCAGGTTTCCTTAGCCTGTGGCTTTCCTGCTGTGGGTGGATCTTGGCAATGTTCCTTTAGACACAGTTCCTTATAGCTTCTGCCTCACTCTTCTGAGAGGTCAGTTCCTCTCAGTTCCTTCGCTGAATTTGGTTCCAGCCACTATTGGCCAAGACTATATGTGTCTATGAGTCTCATGAGTCATGAGGGTAGGTCTGGTCTTTGGCAGTGAGAAGAAGGAAGACAGGGGTAGAAACAATATGTGCAAAAGACTGGAGGCATCACTCATTCACAAATAGGAAATGCTTCCACATTTTTGAGAGAGTAAGACTCATGACACTAGCCTCTACTAACAAGACTTCTTTGGCTCAAATAAGCATGGAATTAAAACATCTGGCTTGGCAGTATAGGGCAAAACCAGAACGGGGAAGTGGGAAGGGGTGGGTGGGAGGACGGGGGAGAGAAGGGGCTTATGGGACTTTCGGGGAGTAGGGGGCTAGAAAAGGGGAAACCATTGGAAATGTAAATAAAAAATATATCGAATAAAAAAATAGAAAAAAAAAACATCTGGCTTGGAATCTCTCAATACCTGTTTAGTAGTGGAGTTAAATACGTTCCTTAATTCCTGGTCTTATGCTTCCTCTTCCATACAACTAGAACAATTCTTCATAGTTGTTTACATGAGAAAACATATATAAAGTAATTCACAGTAACGCCACTCAAATCAAAGTGAGTGCTTACACAGAATTCAAAAGTGTGTTCTCAGAGAATGTCACACTGGAAAGGAACAATAGATGTAACTACACCTTATTTACTAGAGAGTGTCCCAGATTCCTTGTTCTTGCCATCCATATGTCAGACAAGTCATCCCCCAGTGACCTTGTGAAGTGGAAATTTCTATTCTTATAAATGTTTGTGTGTGTGTGTGTGTGTGTGTGTGTGTATCTGTGTGCATATGTGTGTTTAGAGAGATTCACAAACATGGAAACTGAAAAGTTCCATGGTCTGTCATCCTGTGCAAGCTGGAGACTCAAGAAAGCTGGTTGTGCAGTTTAAAGGTCTGAAAACGGGAGAGTGACAGGTTCCCATTGGATGAGAGAGAGAGAGAGAGAGAGAGAGAGAGAGAGAGAGAGAGAAGAAGAAGAAGAAGGAGGAGGAGGAGGAGGAGGAGGAGGAGGAGGAGGAGGAGGAGGAGGAGGAGGAGGAGGAGGAGGGAAAATACCTTCAGACCCTCAACGAATTAAATGAAGAATTGGGAAGGCCATCTGCTTTACTCAATCCATTAATTCAAATGTTAATCTCTTCCAGCAATAGGACACACCCAGAAATATTGCTAAATCAGATATCCTGTGCCCTGTTAAGTTGACATAATATTAAGCATCAGAGGAATTTTTGGGCTGACCTATTACAAGTGGGAAACTATGACTCAGAAAGGGTAAGTAATTGGTGTGTCGTGTACAAGCTGTGAATATTGCCACTGAAGTCAGAGGCCTTGGCTTAAATCCCAGCTCTGCAGAAGTTCCCAAATGTCTCTAAGCCTCAGTTTCCTTGTGCATAAAAGAATAACAAGGGTATTGAATTACCCAGAGTTCTGAGGGAAAACAGATGTTACAGGGAAATTAAGAAGGACTTACAAGGGAAAATATGAGAAATGATACATACAGCACATGGAGTCAGATCAGGATGGAAAGGTCTAGCACCTGTGTGATGCTCCTACCAACCCAGGTCTGAAGAGCAAGGAAGAGAGTTGCAGTGGGAACAGCTGGGACTACAGCTGCTTATAGCTGTTGCCATAACTGTAGGGGAAGATAGGGAATGGGACATGCCCAGGCAAATGAACATAGCCACTGTCAACCGACAGCAGGAAGGAAGGGTGCAGAGAGAACCAATACTCTAACCTTACTCTCTCCTGGCTTCTGACCTGCCATTGGCTCAGATGGAGACTAGAGGACAAGGAAAACTAACTGCTGTACATTCCCATCCACTAAAAGGGTAGCAGAGAGAGGAAATCCATCTTAGATGCAGTGACAGTCAGGGTTCTCCGGAGAAGCAGAATCAACAGCAAAATGTGGGGGAAGAGAGTCAAATACACAAAGGAAGAAGGGGAGATATTCCATTTATTTTAAAGAAACTAAACATGGTCGGAGGAACCTCTGCATCTAAATTATGCAGCGTCAGAGCTAAGAGCTAAGAGCTGCTGCTGCTGTCTGGAGCCTGAATTATAGAGAGCAGGGAGCCAGACACCAGGCAGGACCCGATGCTGTGGGCCTTGAGGACAGTACCCTTCTTCAGCAGATTTCAGACTTTGCTCTTAAGTCTTCAGTTGGTTGACTGAGGCCTTTCTACATTATGGAAAGTAATTTTGTTTAACTTAGCTTACATATGCTAGGGATGTAATTTAGTAGTAGAGTGCTTAATTGTTAGTGTATGTAAAGTCTCTCGTTGAATCCCCAGTGCTGAACAAAAATTTTAACTAATTCAAATGTTATTTCCATCTTAAAAAAACATATATATGTATGTATATATATGCAACACATATATAATACATATTATAACATATACAGATACATTATATAAGTATACACAAAGCCTTGTTGGGAGAAAGAATTTCCTGAAGAAGTGATGTATAAGTGCATGTGTATTGTTAACACAAATATGGCAAGAAGCCCAAAGCCTCAGACCAACAGGAAAAAAATGTAAAAGCTTTCCTCGAGGGTTGATGTTGATAATGTGTGAAGAAAGTGTCCACTGTAGCACTCTCTCCTCAGATACTTACTCTCAGAAGACTTTCCCCATAGAGATAGCTCTGTGTTTCCTTGACAAGCTGTACACTATAAAAATTGCCTTCTGGATCAGCTGTATACAGTAACCCTGTCCCATCTCTACTCAACAAGCATGCCGAGAACCAGCTCTACCAGAAACCATCTTTTCTGTGTCTGTGTTTACCATTTCTTTATTCTCTCACTACCCCCAGGAAAGTCCATTCCTGGAACCGTATATAGACACAGCAATATACCTTCACAGAAGTTTGCTCTGGTGTTGGCCCAAACATTTAGGTACCAACGCCTAGAAAAGTTGGCTTACAGTTTTAACCATGACAGATACCTACTCCACATTCCTGGGATGGCTCTTGATTCTAGGGATCTTGGACTGAGTATTCTGCAGATGGTTAAAAGAAAAAATATGATATTGCCTGTGGTAATAAATATCCAGGAAATGTTAACATTATTTTATTGTACCTAACTTGAGTAGTAAGCCACACCTTCATGTTACTTTACAATGGGTTAGCTTTAAACATTCTCTCTTTTCCTGTCTACATCTTTTTGTGACAGGGATTTATGAAGACATATTAGATTAATATTGTGGTAACTAAATGACTTGCTGCTGAGGGAGAAGGAGGAAGTCAGCTCTAGGTGACTGTGAGGTCCCCTACTTCTTGGACTGGGGACCAGTGGCTGATGCACTGTGGAACACCACCACTCAGCTGGGTGTTGGGTAAATTACTGCAGGACTAAGAGTTGTATTCAAAAATCCCCTTCCCTGTGCAAATGCAATTGTTTATTAAAATGTCAAAGAAAATTAAATGGTATCTTATTTACTAGGGAGGCTTCCCACAACTTTTATTATGTTGCTATACCTCGTAAATTTCTTGGTGGGATTTTACATACTAATTCCTAAATTTATGTGCCCCTCCACACATGTGAGAATGTCTTGAGGGATAGGATTGCAAAGGATAAGCTTCGGGGAATACAGTTCCAGGACCACCCTGAGCATTTGCTCCAAAAATACTGTTGCCTGGATCTCTTCTTTCCTGTCCTTCCTTTCCAAGGTGGGGAGAATCTTGGGAAATCAGAAACTCAAGTTCAGAAAGGACAGGCTATATAATTTACAGGGACCATCCCAAATTGAAATGTGTGTGTGTGTGTGTGTGTGTGATGTCTGTAAATCTGAAAATTCCTTTTAGTTTCTACCTTTCTGCCTTCTGAGCCTTCTCATAAGGAGTCCAAAATCATAATTCTCCCAGCTGCCCCCACCCAGCTGCCCTCAGGCTTCTTGTGAGTCCAAGTAAACTCTGGTACAAAGACTAAGGAGGGATGTCTTCATGCTGTGGGCTGTCACCAACACTGTGATTACTCTAAATCTCTTCTCGTCTTCTGACTCTGACCATGTGCCATCAGGAGCACCAGGAAACTATCCATTATGAGATATAAGTGAGATCAAAGGCTCTTAGGACCCTCTAACTCATAGCGGAAGCTGTGACGTGATCAGGGCATTTCCTAGAAGGGACACAGATTTGTAGAATCCATCAGAGCAAATATTGACCTTCTGCCCAAGAACCACAATTCGGTGTGAATTCTTCTTGCCTTTATTTCTCCCAAAACCAAGTTTGATTTGTTTGAATTTTAATTTTCATAATGTTGCCTTGAATGTTTGTGTGTGTGTGTGTTTGTGTGTGTGTTGATTTTTTGCTTTGCTTTGTTGTTGCTTATTTCTTTCGTTTTTTTGTGGTGTTGGTTGCTTTTCTGCATTGAGATGGAATGGAAAATTGCTTCAGCCTTAACATTTATCATCAAACATTTCCTGTCTTGCAGTGGTTCAGACTTTTTACAACTGAAATTCAGAATCTGGGTGTTCAATCAAGCAGTTCACGAGGGCTGAATGTCAACAACTCTTCCTGAATCCTAAATCCTTGCGTCTCATTGGGTAGCTTGAATGGACATAGTCACCTAGCAAAACTAGTAAATATTATGCATCGGGGCTTCTTTGCTGGAGAGCTGTTTATTGAGCATTTGCAGTCCACCACTGCTTTGATTTCAGGCTCTGCTGATAAATCTGCACAGGGGTTCATGGCAGACTCTGTTCTCACGGCCCTAACATAGCTAATAATAGAATCTAAGAAAAAGAAGATTCCTGAGTGTTAATATTCAAAAGGAACCACACACAGGGGCGATCATCCTGTGTTTCCTGACTCCATTCCTCTCCGGTCTCCATTTTCCTGTAACTGTAACCTGAGGTATATTTCTCCTTTTGAAGTGAGAAATTAATTTTTTAAAAAATCATTAAAGAGTCTAGCACCTGAGACTTCTCATATAAGGCTTTATGAATTTTCATCTTTTTAAAAAATCAGGATAACTTACGGGTTTCCTTCCTGGAGTACCACAAGGGATTCTGATTCTATTAGAATACTGGCCAGGAGCTTCATGTGCAGTGGGTGGTTAATTGATGGATCAGACGCTGTAGGAAAGTTAAGCAGGTAAGTTCCAGGGCTACTCAATGCAATTAGGGTTTAAATTTTTAGTGATACACGAATTAAACAAATATTGTGCATGATGTTTGAAAACTAGATCTTGACTATGTCCTATTAACAAGAAATAAAATCCAGTAAATTCTTGTCCCCAAACAAGCCTTACGTCCCATATTATAATCCATTTATCCAGATAGATTTATTATCATAAATTTCATACAGATTTTAAAAACACTGCATGTGTGCGTATGCATGCATGGGTATGGTGTGTGGAGGTGTGGAGGTACATGCTACTACCACATGTAGGTGGTGGTCAGATGACAGCTTTGTAGGACAAACCCAGTATGACATGCTGTGATTAAAAGCACATGATGCTGGGATTATAGACAGGTGATTCTGTTTTCAGTTTTACCTTGGTTCCACGGACTCTAACTCAGGTCCCTGCACTTGCATGACAAGCATTTCATGGACCAAGCCGTTCCTCAAACCCAGCCTTATTCTGACCTTCCATTTGATTCAGCAGACATACAATGAGTCCCTCTATGTACTCGTCGTGAGTTCTCTACAATGGGAGACAAGTGTTCACACCAGTAACCATTTCTGCGGTCATGGGGCTGATGTCTCAGATTGAAGGAGATGACATGTGTGCCTAAACACAGGTCCAAGGCAGGCAAGTGTGGCAGAGCCTGATTGAGGGACCCAAGCTCGAATCTGTAGTTGGAGAGGTTCTGCTTGGAATTGCTCCTTAGGTTGAGATCTGACGAACATCTGAAGATCTAAGGAAAGGCTGTCTGGGAAGCAGCCCATCAGCAAAGCTGAGCACCCGAGGAAGACGTTTGTCATCTTTCAAAACCAAAAAGTTGTCTAGGATATGGGCAGAGCAGTCTGTGTAGAGAGGGCCAAGAAGAAACAGGAGCCAAGCTATGGAGACTTCAGGCTAGACTAAGGAGTTTGGAATTCATTGTATGTATGATTAGAGGTCATCGGTTGGTTTTGATACAGGAAGTGATGTAATGTAATTCATTTATCTGAAGCGTCTCTCTGACTGCCTCTCTGAGAATGGAGTCAAGTGGGATGAAGGGGTGGCATTTTTAAAAAGATCAAAATATCTGTAAGGTGACTAGCTCAGACATTCAAAATTGTCATAAAATATAGTGACCTCAGGAACACCGCCACCACCACTACACCAGTTCATTTAAAAAAAAAACTGATGGAAATATGATGGCTTGCACTAAAGTTATAGAAGATGGTTCCAGATATAACTTAGAGTGATATACAGGGACTTGCTGATGACTGTAGAAGGTGAAGAGCCAAGAAATCAACGCTGAGTTCTTTGACTTAAGCACCTGTATGGATGATGACATTGAAAGTGGTAATCTAATAAGAAGAGAAGTCTCCATGGAGAAACATTTGGGTTTAGTCTTTTTAAAATCGTTGTATCATTTTTTCATTTATTTATTCACTGTACATCCTGAGAGCATCTCTGCTCCCCTCTTTCCTCCCAGTCCCACCCTTACAAATCCATCCCACCATTATCCCTTTCCCTTCTCCTTAGGGAAGGGGAAGACCCACTCAGGAACCACCCATCCCTGAGACATCAATTCAAAGCATGACTAGCACATCTTCTCCCATTGAGGCTCAACCAGGCATTCCCGCTAGGGGAAGGGGTTCAATGGTATGGCAGAGTCAGAGACAGCATCTGTTCTAACTTTTAAGAGAACCACATGAAGACCAAGCTGCACATCCACTCCAAATGTGTAGGGGGACTAGGTCCAGGTCCTGCTCCTTCGTGCTCTTTTGGTTAGTGATTCATTCTTTGTAAGCCCTCATGGACCCAGATTAGTTGACTCTGTTATCTTGTGGTGTCTTTGATCCTCCGGCTCACTCAATCCTGTTCCCTACTCTCCAACAAGACTCCTCCCCAGCTCACTCTGATGTCTGGCTACTGCTCTCTGCATCTCTTTCCACCCACTGCTAGATAAAGCCTCTCGGGAGACAGTTATGCTAGGCTCCTGTCTGCAAGCATAGAAGAGTATGATTAATAGTGTCAAGGGTGGGGACTCTAGCCAGTGTGATGGGTCTCCATTTTTATGCCTGCTCTAACCAGTGTGATGGGTCACAAGTTGGGTCAGTCATTGGTTGGCCCTTCTCTCAATCTCTGCTCCATTTTTATGCCTGCTCGACTTGTAGGCAGGACAATTTTTGGGTCAAAGGTTTTATGGGTGGGTTGATATCCCTCTCCCTCTAATGGAAGTCCCACTTGACTACACCAGGCTCCATATCCCTAACTGCTAGGCGTCACCTGTTTAGAGTCCCTGGAATATTTCCCTTCCCAGGTCTCCAGGCAATCCCAAAGATGACCCCCCCCCATTGATTTCTGATCTCACTCCAAGTCCTCTCCACACCCCTCCCCACACCTGATCCCTAATGCCATTCCTCTCCTCACCATCTCTCTCATCCAGGTCCCGTCCTCCATCTACCCACCTCCAATATCTATTTTATTTACACCTGAATAAGAGTCAAACAGTCTCTCTTGGTCCCTTCTTATTACTTAGTTTCTTTGAGTTTGTGGATTGAAATATGGCCATCCTGTACTTTGTGACTAGCATCCACTTATAAGTGAATATATACTATGCATGTCTGTCTGGGTCTAGATTCCCTCACTCATGTTGATCTTTTCGAGGTGCCTGCATATTTGATAATGTCTTTATTTTTAATGGCCAAGTAGTGTTCCAGTGTGTAAATAAACCACATTTTCTTTATCCATTCTCCAGTTGAGAGACATCTGAGTTGTTTCCAGTTTCTGACTATTAGGAATAAAGCACAGCTGAGCAAGTATCCTTGTGGCATAGTGGAGCATCTTTTGGGTATATACCCCAGGAGTGGTATAGTCTTGGGATAGAACTACTTCCAATTTTTTTAGAAACTGCCAAATTGACTTCAGAAGTGGTTGTACTAGTTTGCACTCCCACAAGCAAATGATGTGTTCTCTTTGCTCCACATCCTTGCCAGTGTGTATTGTCACTTGAGTTTTTGATCATAGTCATTCTGAGAGTTGTAAGATGGAATCTCAGATTCATTTTGACCTGCATTTCCCTGATAACTAAGGATGCTAAATATTTCTAAAGTGTTTCTTGGTCATATAAGATTCCTCTGTTGAGAAATCACTGTTTGGCTCTGTACCCCATTTTTAATTGAGTTATTTGGTTTGTTGGTATTTAATTTCTTGAGCTCTTTATATATTTAGGATATTAGCTTCTGTCTGATGTAGAGCTGGTGAATATCTTCTCCTGTTATGTAGATTGCATATTTTTCCTATCGAGGTGTTCTTTGCCTTTCAAAAACTTTTCAGTTTGTTCTTTGCCTTTCAAAAACTTTTCAGTTTCATGAGATCCTGTTTGTTAATTGTTAATATTAATCACTGATCTATTGGTGTTCTGTTTGGGAATTTGTCTCCTGCAATAATGTGTTCAAGGCAGCTCCCCACTTTCTCTTCTTTAGGATTAGTGTCCTGTTTTATGTTGAGGTCTTTGATCTATTTAAACTTGAGTTTTATGCAGGGTGATAGATATGAAGTTATTTGCATTCTTTTACATGCAGACATTCAGTTAAAGCAGCACCATTTGTTAAAGATGTTTTCATTTTTCTATTGTATGGCTTTGGCTTCTTTGTCAAAAATCAAGAGTGTATGGATTTATTTCTGGGTCTTTGATTCTAATCCACTGATCAGCCTGTTTTTTTTTTTTGTTTTTTTTTATGTTATACCAGTTTTTATTACTATTGTTCTGTACTGTAGCTGGAAATCAGGGGTGGTGATATCTCCAGAAATTCTGTTATTTCACAGATTTGGTTTAGCTATTCTGGGTTTTTTGTTGTTGTTGTTCTTTTGTTTGTTTGTTTGTTTGTTTGTTTTTGTTTGTCAGTTTAAAGTTGAGAATTCCACTTTCAATGTCTATAAAAAATTGTGTTGAAATTTTGATAGGAATTACATTGATTCTGTAGATTGCTTTTGGTAAGACAGCCATTTTTAGCATGTTAATCCTACTAATCCATGTGCAAGGGAGATCTTTCTGTCTTTTGATAGTTTCCTGAATTTCTTTCTTCAGGAACATGAAGTTCTGTCATGTAGGTCGTTCACTTACTTGGTTAGAGTTACACCAAGATATTTTCTATAATTTTTGACAATTGGGAAGGGTGATGTGTCTCTCATTTCTCTCTTAGCCCATTTATCATTTGTATAATGGAGGGCTACTAATTTTTTTAAAAACTAATTTTGTATCTAGCCAATTTGCTGAGGATGTTTATCAGCTATATGAGTTCTCTAATAGAAAGTTTGAGTTTAGATATGAGGGTGAGTGTGATCTCATATAATGTGTTTCACAATGTTCCTTTCATTTCTTTTCTTTCTTGTTGTTCCTTCCATTTCTATTTTGAGAAATAGTTCGAAGAGCATTGGTATTGGGTCTTCTTTGAACGTATAGTAGAGTTTTGCATAAAATCTAGCCCTGGGCTCTTTTTGGTTTGGAGATTTTAATGACTGCTTCTATTTCTTTAAGAATAATAGGACTTTTTACATAGTTTACCTAATGTTTACTTAACTTTGGTAAGTGGTATCTATCAAGAATATCATCTATTTCATTTAGGTTTTCCAATTTTACAGAGTACAGACTTTTGAGGAAAAACCTAATAATTCTTTTGATTTCTTCACTGTGTTTTATGTTTCCCTTTTAATTTATGATTTTGTTAATTTTGGTACTGCCTCTCTACCTTTTATTCAGGTTGTCTAAAGATTTGTCTATCTTGTTGATTTTCTCAAAGAAACAGCTATTGATTTGGTTGAGGTCTTTGTTTCTAATTTATTGGTTTCAGCTCTGAGTTTGGTTATTTCCTGACATCTGCTCCCCCTTGGGTGTGTTTGCTTCTTTTTATTCTAGAGCTTTCAGGTATACTTTTAAATCTAGTATGAAAACTTTCCAATTTCTTTATAAAGGTACTTAGTTGTATAAACTTTTTTTTCTTTCAGCACTACTTTCCTTGTGTTCCATAAGTTTCAGTATGGTGTGCCTTCATTTTCATTGAATCAACAATCTTTAACTTCTTTATTTATTTTTTCCCTGACCCAGTGATCATCAAGTAGAGAACTGATCAGTTTTCATGATTGAATCAACAGTCTTTAACTTCTTTCTTTATTTTTTCCCTGACCCAGTGATCATCAAGTAGAGAACTGATCAGTTTTCATGAGTATGAAGGCTTTCTGCTGTTTCTGTTGTTGAAGTCCAACTTTAACCCATGATGGTCTGATAAGATACAAGGAGTGGGGCGCAGGAAGGTAGCCAGCCACCCAGAGGTGCAGAGAAGATAGTCAACACAGGTGAGACCTGCCCTGCAGCTCAGAGGATCCCATCTGGAAACCTCTGGCAGAAGCCCTCCAGTTTCTGTCTCTGGTTTGGGACCGTCCTCTGCCACAGCGCATCATACCCAAGTGGAGCAGGAAGGAAGCTAATCACCCATCAGTGCAGACAGAACAGTCAGCACAGGTGAGACCTGCCCTGCTGCTCAGAGGAAGAAGTCGGAAACACTGAGGACTCAAGAACCTAAGAGCAGCCTGGGATAGGAGTCTTCTGTTTACCGCCAGTACCCAGAACTGATCAGGGCCACAGAGCTACATACCCAAAAAAAACCCCACAAGAGAGTGGGTCTCACAGGACTACCTACATACCTGTGTACACAGTGAGAACTGGTCTCCCAGAAGCACAGATACAGAGGCCTGCATGACAGAGAAGCCACCATCAAAAACAGCAACACCAGCTAATATGAGAGATAACCAGATGGCAAAAGGCAGATGCAAGAACATTACGAACAGAAACCAAGGCAACATGGAACCATCTGAACCAGGTTCTCCCAAAACAGCAATTTCTGGATACCCCAACACACCAGAAAAGCAAGATCTGGATTTAAAAACACATCTCATGATGCTGATAGAGAATTTCTAGAAGAACATAAATAACTCCCTTAAAGAAATACAGAAGAACATGAGTCAACAGGTAGAAGACCTTAAAAAGGAAACACAAAGATCTCTTAAAGAAACACAGGAGAACATGGGCCAACAGGTATAAGGCCTTAAAGAGGAAACACAAAAATCCCTTAGAGAATTACATGAAAACACAAATAAGTGAAGAATTGAACAAAACCATACAGGATCTAAAAACAGAGGTAGAAACAACAAAGAAATCACAAAGGGAGAAAAGAATCTCAGTTGCTGAAGATACCATAGAAAGCACTGACTCAACAGTCAAAGAAAATGCAAAAAGCATGAAACCCAAAACATCCAGGAAATCCAGGACCAAATGAGAAGACCAAACTTAAGGATTATAGGTATAGACAATAGCAAAGATTTACAACTTTAAGGGCCAGTAAATATCCTCAACAAAATTAAAGAAGAAAATTTCCCTAACCTAAAGAAAGAAATGCCCATGAACATACAAGAAGCCTATAGAATTCCAAGCAGACTGGACCAGAAGAGAAATTCCTCCTTTCACATAATAACCAAAACACCAAATGAACTAAACAAAGAAAGAATATTAAAAGCAGTAAGGGGAAAGGCCAAGTAACATATAAAGGAAGACCTATCAGAATTACACCAGACTTCTCACCAGGGACCGTGAAAGCAAATCCTGGGCAAATCTTATACAGTCCCTAAGAGAACACAAATGCCAGCCCAGACTATTATATCCAGCAAAACTCTCAATCACCAGAGATGAAGAAACCAAGATATTCTACGATAAAACCAAATTTACACAATATCCTTCCACAAATCCAGCCCTACAAAGGATAACAGATGGAAAACACCAATATAATAAGGACAGCTGCACCCTAGAAAAATCAAGATGTCATCTTCTTTCAACAAACCCAAAAGAAGATAACCACCAAATATAAAAATAACATCAAAAATAGCAGGAAGTGACAATCACTATTCCTTAATATCTTTAAATATCAATGGACTCAAGTCCTCAATAAAAAGACATAGACTAACAAACTAGATACCTAAACAGGACCCAGCATTTTTCTTCTTACAGGAAACGCACCTCAGTGTCAAAAACAAACACTTCCTCAGAGTAAAAGGCTGGAAAACAATTTTCCAAGCAAACAGTTCCAGGAAACAAGCTGGAGTAGCCAAACTAATATCGGATAAAATTGACTTTCAACCAAAAGTCATCAAAAAAGACATGGAAGGACACTTCATAATCATCAAAGGAAAAATATACCAAGAAGAACTCTCAATTTTCAACATCTATGCTCCAAATGCAAGGGCATCCTCATTTGTAAAAGAAATTTTACTAAAGCTCAAAGCACACATTGCACCTCACACAATAATTGTGGGTGGCTTCAAAACCCCACTCTCATCAATAGACAGATCAGGGAAGCACAAACTAAACAGAGACACAGTGAAACTAACAGAAATTTTGCACCAAATAGATTTAACAGATCTCTATAGAAAATTTCATCCTAAATCAAGAGAATATACCTTCTTCTCAGCACTTCATGGTACCTTCTCCAAAACTGACCATATAACTGGTCACAAAACAGACCTCAACATATATAAGAAGATTGAAATAATCCCATGCCTTCTATCAGATCACTATGGAGTAAGGGTGGTCTTCAATAGCAACAAAAACAACAGAAAACCCACACACACATTGAAGCTGAATAATGCTCTACTCAATGATACCTTGGTCAGGGAAGAAATAAGGAAAGAAATCAATGTCTTTTCAGAATTTAATGAAAATGAAGGCACAACATACCCAAATTTATGGGACACAAAGAAAGCAATGCTAAGAGAAAACTCATAGCTCTGAGTGCCTCCAAAAAGAAGAGATCTTACACTAGCAGCTTAACAGCACACCTGAAAGCTCTAGAACAAAAAGAAGCTAATATACCCAAGAGGAGTAGAAGACAGGAAATCATCAAATTCAGGGCTGAAATTAACCAAGTAGGAAAAAAAAGAGAACTATACAAAACCAGGAGTTGGTTCTTTGAAAAAATCAACAAGATAGATAAACCTCTAGTCAGACTAACCAGAGGGCACAGAGACAGTATCCAAATTAACAAAATCAGAATGAAAAGGGAGATAAAACCACAGAAACTGGGAAAATTCAAAAAATCATCAGATCCTACTACAAAAGCCTATACTCAACACAACTTGAAAATCTAGATGAAATGGACAATTTTCTGGGCAGATACCAAATACCAAAGTTAAATCAGGATCACATAGACCATCTAAACAGTCCCATAACCTCTAAAGAAAGAGAAGCAGTCATTGAAAGTCTCGCAACTAAAAAAAAAAGCATAGAACCAGATGGTTTTAGTGCAGAATTCTATCAGACCTTCAAAGAAAACCAAACACCGATACTCTTCAAGCTATTCCATAAAATAGAAACAGGAGGAACACTACCCAACTCGTTCTATGAAGCCACAATTACACTAATACCAAAACCACACAAAGATCCAACAAAGAAAGAGAACTTCAGAACAATTTCCCTTATGAATATCGATGCAAAAATACTCAATAAATTCTTGCCAACCTAATCCAAGAACACATCAAAATGATCATCCACCATGATCAAGTAGGCTTTATCCCAGGGATGCAGGAATGATTCAATATATGGAAATCCATCAATGCAATACACTACATAAACAAACTCAGAGGAAAAAAACACATGGACATTTCATTAGATGCTAAAAAAGCATTTGACAAAATTCAGCATCCTTTCATGCTTAAAGTCTAGGAAAGATCAGGAATTCAAGGCTCATACCTAAACATAATTAAAGCAATATACAGCAAACCAATAGCCAACATCAAACTAAATTGAGAGAAACTGGAAGCAATCACACTAAAATCAGGGACTAGACAAGGCTGCCCTCTCTATATATATTTATTCAATATAGTACTTGAAGTTCTAGCTAGAGCAATTAGACAAAAAAGGGAGGTCAAAGTGATACAAATTGGAAAAGAAAAAGTCAAACTACCACTATTTGCAGATGCTATGATAGTCTAATTAAGCAACCCCAAAAAAACTCCACCAGAGAACTCCTATAGCTAATAATCAACTTCAGCAATGTTGATGGATATAAAATTAACTCAAACAAATCAGTAGCCTTCCTATACTAAAAGGACAAACAGGCTGAGAAAGAAATTAGGGAAATGACACCCTTCACAATAGTCACAAACAAGATAAAGTATCTTGGTGTGACTCTAACCAAATGAGTGAAAAGTCTGTATGATAAGAACTTCAAGTTTCTGAAGTTCTTTCTTCAGAATTCAAATTGAAGCTCTCAGAAGATGGAAAGATCTCTCATGTTCGTGGATTGGCAGGATCAATATACTCAAAATGACTATCTTGCCAACAGTAATCTACAGATTCAATGCAATACCCATCAAAATTCCAACTCAATTCTTCATAGAGTTAGAAAAAGTAATTCTCAAATTCATCTGGAATAACAAAAAACCCAGAATAGCTAAAACTATTTTCAAGAGTAAAAGAACTTCTGGGGGAATCAGTATCCTGAACCTCAAGCAGTACTACAGAGCAGTGGTGTTAAAAACTGCATGGTATTGGTACAGTGACAGGCATGTAGATCAATGGAATAGAATTGAAGACCCAAAAATGAACCCACACACCTATGGTCACTAGACAAAGGAGCGAAAACCATTCAGTGGAAAAAAGACAGCTTTTTCAACAAATGGTGCTGGTTCAACTGGTGGTTAGTATGCAGAAAAATGCTAATCAATACATTTTTATCTCCTTGTACAAAGACCAAGTCCAAGTATATCAAGGACCTCCACATAAAACCAGACACACTGAAATTAATAGAAAAGAAACTGGGGAAGAGCCTTGAGCACATGGGCACAGGGAAAATTTTCCTGAACAGAACACCAATACCTTATGCTCTAAGATCAGCAACTGACAAATGGGACCTTATAAAATTACAAAGTTTCTGTAAGGCAAAGAACACTGTCAATAGGATAAAATGGCAACCAACAAATTGGGAAAAGATCTTCACCAGCCCTACATCCGACAGAGGGCTAATATCCAATATATACAAAGACATTAGACTCCAGAGAAACAAATAACCCTATTAAAAAATGGGCTACAGAGCTAAGCAAGGAATTTTTCACCTGAGGAATATTGAATAGTTGAGAAGCACCTAAAGAAATGTTCAACATCCTTAGTCAATAGGGAAGTGCAAATCAAAACAACCCTGAGATTTTACCTCACTCCGGTCAGAATGGCTAAGATAAAGAACTCAGGAGACAGTAGGTGCTGGAGAGGTTGTGGAGAGAGAGGAAAACTACTCCACTGCTGGTGGGATTGCAAGCTGGTACAACCACTCTGGAAACCTGTTTGGTGGTTCCTCAGAAAACTGAGCATAATATTATTGAGGACCCTACTATACCATTCTGGGCAAATACCCTGATGATTCTGCAGCATGTAATAAGGACACATGCTCCACTATGTTCAATGCAGTCCTATTTATAATATCCAGAAGCTGGAAAGAACCCAGATATCCCTCAATGGAGGAATGGATACAGAAAATGTAGTATAGTTACATAATGGAATACTACTTAACTATTAAAAACAATGAATTCATGAAATTCTTAGACAAATGGATGGAATTAGAAAATATCATCCTAAGTGAAGTAACCCAATCACAAAAGAGCAAACATAGTATGCACTCACTGATAAGAGGATATTAGCCCAGAAACTTGGAATACCCAAGACACAATTCACATATCAAATGATGCCCAAGAAGGAGGAAGAACAAAGTATAGATACTCTGGTCCTTCTTAGAAGGGGGAACAAAATACCCATAGAAGGAGCTACAAAGACAAAGTATGGAGCAGAGTCTGAGGGAAGGGCCATCCAGAGACAACCCCACCTAGTGATCTATCCCATATACAAGCACAAATCCCAGACACTATTATTGATGCCCACAAGTACTTGCTGACCAGAGCTAGATATGGCTGTCACCTGGGAGGCTCTGCTAGTGCATGACAAATACAGAAGGTGACACTCTCAGCCAGCCATTGGACTGAGCACAGGATCCGCAATGGGGGAGCTAGAGAAAGGACCCAAGGAGCTGAAGGAGTTTGCAGCGCCATAGGAGGAACAAAAATATGAGCCGCCCAATACTCCCAGAGCTCCCAGGGACAAAACCATCAACCAGAGAGTACACATGGTGTTACCCATGGCTCCAGACGCATAGGCAGCAGAGGATGGCCTTGTTGGACATCAAAGGGAGGAGAGGCCCTTGGTCCTAGAAAGGCTCAATGCCATAGTGTGGGGGAATGCTGGGACAGGAAAGCAGGGAGAGTTGTTGATTGGGAAACAGGGGAAGGAGGAGAGATGGGTTATGAGACTTTGGGGGGGGCACAGGAAAGGGGACAACACTTGAAATGTAAATGAAGAATATATCTAATAAAAAAGTAAAAAAAAATATAAAGAAGGAAACAAAAAAATACAAGGAGTGACTTCAATTTTCTTCAATCTGTTGAGGCTTGTTTTGTGACTAAGTATGTGGTCAGTTTTGGAGAAGGTTCCCTGAGGTGCTGAGAAGAAGGTATATTCTTTTGTGTTTGGACGAAATATTCTATAAATGCCTATTAGGTCCAGTTGATTTAAAATGTCTGTTAGTTTCATTATTTCTCTGTTTAGTTTCTACCTTGATGGCCTGTCCATTGATGTGAGTGTGGTGTTGAAGTTTCCCACTACTAATGTATGTGGTTTGATGTGTGATTTAAGCTTTAGTAATGTTTCCTTTATGAAGCTGAGTGCCCTTGTATTTGGGGCATAGATGTTCAGAAGTAATTGAGACATCATCTTGATCGATTTTTCCTTTAATGAGTATGAAGTTTTTTCCCCCATCTTTTCTATTAATTTTGGTTGAAAGTCTATTTTATTAGATATTAGAGTAGCGATTTGCTTCTTGGGTCTGTTTGCTTGGAAAAGTTCTTTCAAGAACTTTATTCTGAGGTAATACCTACCTTTGTTGCTGAGGTGTTTTTCTTATGTCTAGCACATTGATGGATTCTGTTTTTACATCCATTCTGATAGTCTGTATCTTTTTGACTGGAGAGTTGAGTACATTGATCTTGAGAGATATTAACGACGAGAGACTGCTAATTCCTGCTATTTTGATGTTGGCAATGTTAGTGTGTATTTGTGTGTTTCCATTTTTTTTGCTGGTGTGGAATTATTTATTTCCTGTGTTTTCTTGGGTGTTTCTTGTGTTTCTTAACCTCTTGGGTTGTACTATTCCTTCTAGAAATTTCTGTATGGTTGATTTGTGGATAGATATTATTTAAATTTTGTTTTTTCATGGAATATCTTGTTTTCTCCATTGATTTGCTGGATATAGTTTTCTAGGTTGTCATCTGTGGTATCTTAGAAGCTGCCAGACATCTATCCAGGCTCTTCTAGCTTTTAGAGTCTCTGCTGAGAAGTCAGGTGTAATTCTAACAGGACTGCCTTTGTAAGTTACTTGGCCTTTTTTTCTTACAGCTTTAAATATTCTTTTTGTTCTGTACATTTTGTATTTTGATTATTATGTGGTAGGAGGATTTTATTTTATGGTCCAACCTAATTGGTGTTCTGTAGCCATCATGTATGTTTATAGACATCTCTTTCTTTAGGTTGGGGAAGTTTTCTTCTATGATTTTGTTGATAATATTTCCTGGGTCTTGGAGCTGAGACTCTTCATCATTTTCTATTCCTGTTATCTTAGGTTAGGCCTTTTCATTGTATTCTAGATTTCCTGCATGTTTTGCGTCAGGATTATTTTTTAGATTTAACATTTTCTTTGACTGATATATCAATTTCTTCACTCTCCCATCACTTGTATTCTATTGGTAATGCTTGCATCTGTTGTTCCTGTTTTCCTTCCCTAGGTTTTCCATCTCCAAGATTGCCTCATTTTGTGTTTTCTTTATTTCTTCTATTTCCATTTTTATGTCTTGCACAGTTTTATTCATTTCCTTGACCTGCATTATTATCTTTAAAGCATTTATTCATTTCCTCTTTAAAGACCTCTATGATCTTTGTAAGATTTAAGGTTGCTTTCTTGTAATTACGGAAATGACACCCTTCACAATAGCCACAAACAATACAAAGTATCTTGGTGTGAATATAACCAAGCAAGTGAAAGATCTGTATGACAAGAACTTCAGGTCTCTGAAGAAAAGGTAATTGAAGAAGACCTCAGAAAATGAAAAAAATCTTCCATGCTCGTGGATTGGCAGGATTACTATACTAAAAATGGACATCTGGTCAAAAGCAATATACACATTCAATGCAATCCCATCAAAATCCCAACTCAGTTCTTCATAGAGTTAGAAAGAGCAATTCTCAAATTCATCTGGAATAAAAAAAAAAACAGGATAGCTAAAACTATTCTCAACAGTAAAAGAACTTCTGGGTGGGGGGGGCAGACCTCAAGTTATACTACAGAACAATAGTGTTAAAAACTGCATGGTATTGGTACAGTGACAAGCAGGCGGATCAATGGAACAGGACTGAAGATCCAGAAATGAACCCACACACCCATGGTCACTTGATCTTTGACAAAGGAGCTGAAACCATCCAGTGGAAAAAGAAAGCTTTTTCAACAAATGCTGCTGGTTCAACTGGAGGTCAGCATGCAGAAGAATGCGAATTGATCCATTCTTATCTCTTTGTACTAGGTTCAACTCCAAGTGGATCAAGGACCTCCACATAAAACCAGACACACTGAAACTAATGGAAAAGAAAGAATGGGGGAGATCCTTGAGGACATGGGCACAGCGGGAAAGTTCCTGAACATAACACCAATAGCTTATGCTTTAAGATCAAGAATTGACAAATGAGACCTCATAAAATTATAAAGTTTCTGTAAGGCAAAGGACACTGTCAATCGGACTAAACGACAGCCAACAAATTGGGAAAAGATCTTCATCAACTCTACATCTGACAGAGAACTAATATCCAATATATACAAAGAACTCAAGAAGTTAGACCCTAGAGAACCAAATAACCCTATTAAAAATGGGGTACAGAGCTAAACAAAGAATTTTCACCTGGAGAACTTTGAATGGCTGAGAAGCACCTTAAGAAATGTTCAACATCATTAGTCATGGAAAGGCAAATCAAAACAACCCTGAGATTTCACCTCACACCAGTCAGAATGGCAAAGATTAAAAACTCAGGAGACAGCAGGTGTTGGCTAGGATGTGGAGAAAGAGGAACACTCCTCCACTGCTGGTGGGAATGCAAGTTGGTACAATCACTCTGGAAATCGGTCTGGTGGTTCCTCAGAAAACTGGGCATGACACCACTCCAGAGGACCCTGCTATACCACTCCTGCGCATATATCCAGAGGATTCCCCGGCATGTAATAAGAATACATGCTCCACTATGTTCATAGGAGCCTTATTTATAATAGCCAGAAGCTGGAAAGAACCCAGATGTGCCTCAGTGGAGGAATGGATACAGAAAATGTGGTGTATTTACACAATAGAATACTACTCAGCAATTAAAAACAATGAATTCATAAAATTCTTAGGCAAATGGTTGGAACTGGAAAATATCATCCTAAGTGAGGTAGCCCAATCACAAAAGAATACACATGGTATGCAGTCACTGATAAGTGGATATTAGCCCAGAAGCTCTGAATACCCAAGACACAACCCACATATCAAATCATTTCCAAGAAGAAGGAAGGAGAGGGCCCTGGTCCTGGAAAGGCTTGATGTAGCATTGTAGGGGAATACCAAGAGAGAGAATTGGGAGGGGGTTGATTTGGGAATGGGCGGAGGGAAGAAGGCTTATGGGATTTATGTGGAGGGAGGAACTGGGAAAGGGATTCCAAATCATTTGGAACGTAAACAAAGAATATAGACAAGAAAAAAGAAAAAGGTGTTTTCTTGTGCTTGGGTTGCATTAGGATATCCAAGCTTTGGAGTTCTTTGGATGTGGTAGGATAGGACTTGCAGTACTATTATATCTCTGTTCTGGAGGTGCCATGTTGTCCTGGGTTGTCTTGATGTGTTCTTATGCTGCCTTTTACCAATCTGGTTGCCCCTGGATATTCCTGGTGTAGCAGGTCTCTGAGAAAGTGGGCCTAACCTGGATGCTTCTGGTGCACCAAGCCTCAGGTCAGCACTTAGAGGGCAGTGCACATCACAGCGGAGCTGGGCATGTCCGACGGGACTCAGCAGCAAAGGGAAGCGATCTTAGTGGATGTTCCTGGTGCTGAGGACCTGGTGAAGGACGGCAGAATTGTGGCTGGAAAATGGAACTTGCAGTGACCGTAAGAAGTTCAGGGCAGCTGAGCCAGAGAAACATCTTTTTGAAGAACAAAATATTTCTGCATTATCCACTTTGCACATACATTAAGTTACACCCTAAGGACAACTTGTCTAAATTCTGAATTCAACCCTGAAGAGTAATTTAATAACATGATTTCAGAAAAATCTATCTTCCTGATGGCACTACAATAGGCATTTTGGCTCTTGTAATTTCTGGCCAACACTGAATCATTGGCCAATTAGGATAAAGAAAGTTTTAAATGGGTTTTCACTGGAGTAATTGTAAATGCAGATTAAACTGATTAGAATATGTACAATGATTCTTGTGTTGTTTATTCAGTGTTTAATAAGCAAGATATAGTCAATTTTGAAACTACTTTAGTCTGTGCACTGTGACTATAGCACAAATCTTGGTCACTTAATGATATTCTGCTCAACATTGGTTCTAGGCCAAGGCCAACTATGAGGCAAAGGATCATTTCTCTACAGTACTACTGGATCTGATCCAAATGAGCATTTCATCAGCCTTCAACTACAATACCTGCACAACAAAGAGATAGGATTTTATCAAGCTTAAAACAACATCAGAAAATAAAGCTATCCCTATTACAGCATGAGCTTGTATGCTGAAAATTCTAAATGTCCACTAATACTACTAGTAAAACTAAGAATTCATTCTGCATGATAACAGAACACAAAATCAATATACAAAATCCATACATTTTTTAACTTGCAATGGAAAGTTCAAAGATAAAATTAAGGAAATAATTTCATTTTCATTAAAAAAGATTAAAAATTCTCTGCAAAACTGTTGTTCTCAACCTGTGAGTCTCAATCCCTTTAAGGGTTGAATAACTCTTTTATAAGGGTTAACTAAGACCTTCCGAAAACACAGATATCTACATTGTGATTCATAGCAATAGCAAAATTATAGTTATGAAGTAGTAATGAATTTTTTAATGTGGATTATCATGTGAATCACCACAACACGAGCAATTGTATTAAACAGTCACTCATTAGGAAGTTTGGGAAACACCGCTGAAATTTACTGAAAGGAGTTTAAAATTTTACATTATAAAATCTCTAAAATATTGCTGAAAGAACACCACCTTGGCCTGACTTTGCACATCCAGGATTTGAGAGGTAGGGGCAGAAAGATCAGGAGTTCAGGTCATCTTCATCTACATAGTGTTTCAGGTCAGCCTGGGTGTTATGACACTATTTCTGAGGAAATGTGAAAAACCATCTGCACTTGCTGAGGGACTCTAGCCAGCCCAAGCATGATAAACATGTCTCTGGCAGGCCTTGTCCTTGTCCCCAGTTCCCTCTGTCTTGCTAAGAACAGTTAAATTACATTCTTTAGGCTAGCCGCCAAGGTCTGTTCTCTTATTTGGCCACTTCTTCCTCCTGAGACTGACAAGCAAGGTCCAGCAATCAAAAGCCCCCTTTGGCTAACCTAATTAAACAACTAAAATTAAATACTTTATCCTAACATGGGTTCCTCCCATGTAAAACTTCATAAACCACCATTTTCCTACCTGCACCGCAATGTCTGTCTCCTTTTTATCCAGAGGCAGGCCTTTGTTTTGCCCATTCAAGACAAATATCCCTGCCCCCTCTACCTGGTTCCCTATCCCTTCTCCCTTGTCCTCTCTTTTCTTTTCTCTTATTCCCTGCCCTTTGTCTCTTTGGAGCAATGTATATGTATATACACATTGCTCCATATATATCTTTTTGCTGAGATCTGAGTCTTAGGGCTCCTAAGCTAATGCTGTTCTCTTACACAAACAAGATATTGAGGATAGACCAAAGTAAAGATACAACCAAGTCCAACTCGGCAAATCCATGAGTTTTCTGAGATCGCACAGGAGTATGGACAAGGAGTTATTTACAGGAGTATAAATTGCTCAAAGACAACTGCAACTCCCAATCACAAAATCTGGAACTCTGGAGCATGCTGAACAACCCGCTGGCAGCTCAACAGAACGTTCTCTTCCAAAGGCTCACTTGTCTGAATCTCTTCTAGGCAACTCTGCTGTTCTCCATTTCCCCAAGTTGGTTCAGCTGGTCTCTGTTTCTTCCAGGTAGCTGGACTTGTCCAAGAGTCTCTGGAATTTGGCTTCCATGAGAGTAACTCTCCCTATTCTGTTTATATTCTCTCCGGGAGAGAGGCACCTAGTGTATCTGGGCAGTTTCAGGGACTTCCTGAAACTGTCTTTTTTATTTGTTTACTTCTTGTTTTAGTGAGCTTCCCTATATAGGATAGAATGTTTCAGTCTGGAAGAAACTGCTACACTGTGCTTGGCTTCGTGGTTCTTTGTTTTTGTGTTTTAAAAGGGAAAGACATCCCATATTGGAAGATTAAAAGACTTAATGTGGTTAAAGAGGCAGTGTTCTCCAAACAGCTTTAATGTAACCCCTATTGAAGACTCAACTGAAATTTTATCCTAAAATTGCTATGAAAATGTAAAGATCCTACAATAGGTAAAAAGAAAATAACAAACCTTAAAAGTGAAGGGTAGAGTTGAAAGATTCCCATCTCTGGATTTCTCCAAAAGAAAAGTATTATCATGAAAAACTGAGTCATGAACATTAAGTAACTCAAGTCCATGTAGCTGTGCCTTTGGACACTCGGGGGGGGGGGAGGGGAAGCAATGCAATAATGACACATGCTCCACTATGTTCATAGCAGCCCTATTTGTAGTAGCCAGAAGCTGGAAAGAACCCAGGTGTCCTTCAACGGAGGAATGGATACAAAAAATGTGGTATATTTACACAATGGAGTACTATTCAGCCATTAGAAACAATGAATTCATGAAATTCTTAGACAAATGGATGGAGCTAGAGAATATCATACTAAGTGAGGTAACCCAGTCTCAAAGATCAATCATGGTATGCACTCACTGATAAGTGGATATTAGCCTAGAATCTTTGAGTACCCAAGACATAATCCACATATTAAATGATGTCCAAAAAGAATGGAGGAGTGGCCCCTGGTTCTGGAAAGACTCAATGCAACAGTATAGGGGAATTCCAGAACAGGGAAGTGGGAAGGGGTAGATGGAGGAACAGGGGGAGGGCAGAGGGCTTATGGGACTTGCGGGGAGTGAGGACCCAGAAAAGGGGAAATCATTTGAAATGTAAATAAAAAAATACATCAATAAAAAAAGAAATATTTGTAAAGGAGTGCTGAAAGCAGTTGTGGCAAAAAGAAACAAAATAGAATGATAAGAATGATTGTCAGCAAATATTCAACTTTTCCAAATTACTGAGTCTTGTCTCTGATTTTTCTTTCTCCTTCTTCTGTGTTAGAAAAATATCATCTCTGGCTGTCGCTGAATGAAGCTGGATGCAATGAGGTTCCCAGCAATGTCTGTCCCTCTCCCCTGTCCTTCAGGTCCAGAGGTAAAACTCCTTCAACAATTCAGTCTCAGCTTTTGTGCTTGCATTTACCGGCTGGCTTCTTCCATGCCCCATGTCACACATGAGCCTGTCCGGCCTCTCTCAGTCCAGAAGCCCATTTTGTTCTGCATCCCAGCACTGCGCTCATGGCTGATAGCCCTCGGCTTGGTCTCCTGTAAAAACTCTAAGAGGGGCTGCTTGGCCCTCCCCTCCTCTTGCCTCTTACTCTCTTCCTCCTACTCCTTCCTTGTTCCTTGCCCCCTGTTCCCCCTCTCTCCCCATTTCCTTCTCCCTCTCTCCATGTGGCCATGGCCAGCCTCTACTTCTCTACTCTCTCCTTCCCTCTGCATTTCTCTGCCTCTATTACCCTCTTAACTCCCCTCCCCATGCCCTGAATAAACTCTTTTCTAAGATATACTATTGTGTGGCTGGTCCCTCAGGGATGTCTTGGCATGGTCCCACTGAGACAACCCCTCCCCATCCCTCCCCCTTCCCATATATGGGACATATGTTTTAATTAGTTCTCTTTTTATGATCACAACACTTACTAGCTTATAACTCCAAGAATACAGAGCTGGCAGAAGATTTTTTTTAATGCAACCAACATGTTTACTACATCTGCAGGCACATATCACCAGAAGCTAGGGGCTTCGCGGATTTGTTACTCTATAGCATAGTTAGTATTTCTGAGTCTCCTTTTTCTTTTAGTGACTATACTGTACAACCCATTTCCTTACGTGATTACCTACCAATAGAGTGGTAGGATAATGTAGAAAGCAGGACCATTCACTGGGAGTCACTTGTTTTCAAGTGTGTGTTACTCCAGTACATGGTGGTGTGAGCAATGCAAGTGTGTTTAAGCCCAAGCTGTTTTCAGTACTCTATGAGTGTGGTACATTGGGAATTTAACAATACATTTTTTGTTCCCTAAACAATACGACTCCAACTCTTTTCCCTTGAAAAGCTTAGCAAGGCTGAGGAAAAGTTTAACAGGCCTCCACTCAGACATATTTTCACATTCATGGGTTCATTAGCCTCAACAAAAAGCATTAATCTTATCCTTGTCTTGATGACTAAGACCAACTACATAGATCGGATGTATTCCAAGGAATTGCTACATAATACAATCCAAAGTTCATTGTGACTCAATATTTTTCCTAAATTCAAATAGAGAAAGAATATTAACTGAAGTAGTTTAAACTTCTTTTGTGGTATATCCAGAAATTGATTTAGGAGTCAAACCAGAGAGAAGCCATGTGTGCTGGAACACTCTCATCCCAGCATTTCAAGGCAGGAGGAAAGAGAACTACCACAAGTTCAAAGCCAGCCTGGGCTACACAAATAGAATCTGTCAGAGAAGAAAACCTAGGAGGAGGAGGAAAAGGAGGAGGAACAGGAAGAACTAAAGAAGGGGAGAGGAGAGAAGGGAAGACTTAACAAAACAAAGACAAAGCATGAGGAGACATGGACTGTCTAAAAACTTTATTGACTAATTCATTCTTTAAGGAAATACTTATATGTCATACTGAGGGTAGCTGAGAGGAGCAACATTGAAAATGCATTTCTGGCCCATAATATAGATAATACTTATCGAATTTGCAAGAGAATTTTCCTGGGATATTTTTGTTTTAATGGTACAATCCATTTCTAAAGACAGCATATATACGGGGAGTAAAATTGAAATAATAAATCATAAATTTAATATAAATACATTATAAAAGTTAAAACAAATTGTCCCTACAAATATAAACTACTAAGATTACTACTAAGATTACCATTTAGAAATAATTATTGCTAATATTTAGTCAAGCATTCTAATAAGGGTCTATTTCTGGAGTCACACATTATCATGAGCAAAAAAGATGGTCAAGTTGGTCAGTACATACCTGGGGATACAAAGAAGGAGGAATACGGTTCATGACACATTGGCTTGAGTTTAATAGACAATCTCTTAATGAATATTATTACACATTAATGTTCTGGGACTTCATATACGTGTGTAATTGTAAAATGTTATTAAGATAAAGACGTGACTATTGCATATATCCATTTGTGATATGTGGTGGTCTAACATTGTCGTTACAAAATGATTGCCTTAGTCAAATTAGTATAGCCATTGCTCAGGTTTGGAGCTCACATCTTCTGAAGCCCCACTTCCTTACTCGTAGTAGACTGAAGTCTCCTTTGTAATTCCAACTAGCTGTGCAATGTATTTTCTAATTAATTGTCTGGTGCCTGATAACAGACCTGGGAATTGTCCTCCACACTCAGAGTCTCATTGGTCCACACCAGCAAACAACTCTGAAATTGTATCAAGTTTAAATTTTTTTTACTTCCTCCTTCAAAGAAGCAAATCTTCAACAAACAGTAAACAATAAAGGCTTAGTCAACGAGTAATAGGGTGGAAAGGATGAGGGATGTCACAAAATGTTGCAGGATGCAATGGGGTTCAGCTAACCATTCTGCCAGACAGCTTGCTGATCTCCGTTTTATCTCATTCTGACTGATTTCAATGGCATCAGCATTAAGACAAACCTGTACCTTCATTGAATGCTCAAATGTATATCCCAGTTTAGTCAAAGCACTCCCAGTTTAAGTCAGTTATGTGTGTATGATTATTAAAAGTGCCTCCTTTGCACTCTTGAAAGATTTGTATGATAAATGATACACCCAGCATTTTTATTGCCATGGTTTCTCTTCATGTCCTAAACATATAATCTACCTCAGCATTTAAAAGACTTGGTAGATAAAAATGAAATTTTCCAAGTTGAATGCAACTTTCAGCCCCTCTTTGTCTTTTCGTTAATTAAATTTGTATAAAACCTAAACTTGAAGGACCCAAGGAAACATCCAATAGGCAGATGAAACATTGGCTTCTCATAGGACATTTTTAAAGGCTATAGAGGCTTTTGAAATTTATTGTGCATGTGTTTTCTTCAACTAGATCAAGAACTTTCTGTATTGCTATTATCCTTGTGCTTTCTAGCCTTTCTCGGCTCACTTAAAACAATCCTCTTCAGGCATGCAATAAATTCTGCTGTGCATCCATGGGCAGGGGAGAGGGCCCTCTGGCCATCTCAGTGTGCTTTTTGATGAGGGCTCTCCTTCCCCTCGCTTATGGCATGACATCACAGACACGCAGAGGGAGAATATCCCTGAGTGTACCCAATACGAAGGGGGAGCAGGCAACCTCTGTCAAACTACAAGACTTATTTCTAAGTCCTTGGCAAAGGTGTTCATGGCTACAGCTCATCTGAATTAGATGCATTTGAAAATTCAATTATCCCAAATGGAAACATCTGGATCTTTTTTCCTTCCTTTAATCCTTTGTCCTGGTGACTCTGCCAGACAGCCCATATCCCTTGCTGGTTTGGCAGGAACCACAACAGGGCACAGTTAAAAATGGGGCAGCTGGTGGAGGTTTTCCCTGGTCTGTTTCTCTCTGCCTGTGTGTCTATTTTACCAATGAAGGTTTCAGAATCAGAGTTTTATCAAAGACCCTGAAAGAAATGTTAATATTAACTCTGCATGTTCTAGAGGGGAATCATTGAATTCTAGCAAAATAAAATGAGCTGCTGAAGGGCACATATACAATGATAGCAAGCTTTTTAAAAAACTCCTAGTAATTTTATATATATATATATAATTCTAGATCTGGAGCCATTTTAGCATAACTGATGCTGCATACTCTGAATTCTACTAGTGTGTTATTTCAATCTATATGCTAGTGTTAGACTTATGTTAAGTATAAAAATATATGGTTTATCTAAAGCACATTTTAATATTTTGAGAAACACCATAAGTTGTATACACACACACACACATTTGTAGTGATGCTGAGTCCTAAAATTAGCTTTTGAGGGATTGGAAAACTTCAAACAAACTCAGATAGACATGTTTGTATGTCTGTAAGCTAAGAGAGTCACAAGAATTAGGACCTGATATGGGAGGTTGTGACTTAATCGTGACGTACCACGTACATCTAATCTATGCACTGCACTTCTTTTCAATAAAAAAGCAAAGTCCTGAGAACAAGGAGTGAAAAATAAATGGAAATCTATTTGTCTGGAAATTTTAGTTTCTATTTAGGAGAAAAGGAGAATGAGAGCGTAGCATCACTGTATTTCTAGGAGCAGACGGCTCATTTAGGTGAGCTGGATAGCTAGCTTTCTACATTGAAAAGAAAGGGTTTGACTGCTTAAGTGAGCTGCGACCTCATGCAGTGGAAAGGTCATAAAATACTACTAAGTAGGATACACAATTTCAAAATAAGATATCGCACACCTACAAATACTAAAAAGATATGTTGAAGCCTATTTAATCCTATTTTACATAATTTTTTTATCTTTTCTTCCCCTAAATGTATTCCAAGAGTTGTATCATAAAGGAAATAACACAGAAAGGGAACATGAACCCATAGCCCAGCCAGGAGACGAGCAGAGGCGGGTGGGGTGGAGTGAGAGAAGGAAAAAGAAGGGAGGAATTGGGACACAAGCGTCCCAGTGTCCCTTCTCTAGCATTTGACCTAGCAACTGTTGAGGGTCAAAATAAGCACGGAGAGAGGGTATGGCTGAGCAGTGCTGCTGATTGCTTCTTCAGTGAGGCACACTAAGCAGGAGGCTTTGTGCTGTAATGGGACGCTGCTAGAGGTGTAAAAAGATGTCTAGACAAGTAGACAACTGCCTAGATTTCAGGTAGAAAACCCTGTTCTCACACAGGGACAAGAGGGGGGAAGGAGAGCTGGTAGAGCGGTGAGTTGAGATGCAGAAAGTCTGTGATGAAGCCAAACAGGGTAAGATGGGAGAAGACCCTGTATCATATCTACAGGATGAATGACTCAGGCCCAGAAACTAGGTAGAAAATACAGTAAATGTTAGGCAAGGTCATAAAAAAAAAATCCAGGACTTTCTTTTCTCAGATGCTCAAGAAAAGCCTTTACAAAAGATCAACAAGGGCTGCAGAACAGAAAAGTGCCACCCAAACTGGGAAATAAGACAGACACCAGACAGCAGTGGGTGCCTGTAGAACGCAGAGCTTGTGGGGAGTGCAGAGACAATGTTTACAACATTCCCCCTGAGAACAGAGTATTTGTAGTCTTGTGACCATTCTGCATAGTGTTATTCGGAATCTGTAGCAGGCAGTCCCTTGTTTCAGAAAAATGAAGGCAGATTAATAGCCTAATAGGGAAACTTGCAGCCGCCATCTACTGACCATTGGCACAGCCTCCATCTACAAATCAATGACTCACATTCCATGTATGTCGCTACTGACTTACACTGTCAGTTCAAGCAGAAAGCATCAAATAATCTCTGTGCTACAACAAATACCATAACAACTTATTGACATTACACAAAACGGCCTTTGACTTTCAGCTGTGCATTGAGACTGTCTGAGGAAATAAGTATACAGACATTTTTCAAGGGTTTTACTTTCACATATTCAATGTCATGCAAATTGTTTCATCATTGAGGTCACTTATAGGAACACATAGACGATTGAGATGGTAACTAAGGTATTTTAAGATTAAAAAAGGTAAAGAAATTTACAAGACTACATGGACATTTTAGCATCCAGGAATTTTACCCTAAAAGATAAAGAAGGAAGTTTTCAATCTAATCCAAATCTATAAAATATAAGATACAAACTGGAAAATATCATCCTAAGTGAGGTAACCCAATCACAAAAGAATACACATGGAATGCAATCTCTGATAAGTGGATATTAATTAGCCCAGAAGCCCTGAATACCCAAAGCACAAATCGCATAACAAATGACTCCCATGAAGAAGTATGGAGAGGGTCCTGATCATGGAAAGGATTGATCTAGCATTGGAAGGGAATATAAGGACAGAGAAAAAGGAGGGAGGTGATCGGAGAATTGATGGAGAGAAGAAGGTTTATGGGACATATGGGGAGGGGGGATCTGGGAAAGGGGAAATCATTTGGAATGTAAACAAAGAATACAGAAAATAAAAAATATTTTAAAAAAATAGTACGTACATAGAAATTAAAAAAATCTAATACAATTTTTTTTAGAAAGTGAACCAACTTTACTTATACAGTGACTTTACCATATATGGGCAATTAAATTGTTAAGAATGACAATGGAAGAAGCCTGTTTACATGAGTTCAAAACATGGCATGATAAATCTAAATTTAGGAAACAAATATCTAAAGAAATTTTTAAATTATTATACTTGTTATTGGTGTATGTGTGCATGTGTATGTGTGCACACACACATGTACACATGTGCCTGTGCTAGTGTGTGCATGTGCTTGTCCATGTGATACGCTACAGCATCTATGTGGAGGTCAGAGAACAATTTTGGGAGATCAGTCCTTTCCTTTCACTATGGGTCTGGAATTGAACTCAGAATGTTAGCTGTGTGCAGGAAGCACTTCTTCCTGCCCAGACTTCTCCTCAGCCCAAAGAGGTATTTTAAATTAACATTTTGTTTAGCTAAGTATATTTTTTAATTTTAGCACATCACCAGTATACAAATCATTTTCTCATACTAAGTCTTTAAAATAATTCTGTAATTTATATTTATAATAGATCTCAATGGAAGTGAAACATTTTTCTCTGGTTGAAGTAAAATGCAGTTCTAATAAAACAGCGAATTTGTTTGTAAGAGAAAAATATAATATGCTGCATCATTTTTATTTAAAATGATTGAAAGTTTAAAATCATTAAAATTTCACATCCTCTATCACATAGCCACCTCTCAAGTACTCAAAAGGCACCAATGGCGAGTGTCTACCCTCTTAGATGGCACAGTCCAATCTGACATGTACCAGGAGCACTTAATGTTCGCTGGAGTGTGATTGCATAACCTTCCTGAGCTCCACAGATGCTGCTGCCACCTTCACAATTTCAAGCTAAACTATTGATTTGAGATTCAGTGGGTAGAAGAGTCAAGGAAAGAGAGGGGCTGAAGGATTTCAGATTAAGCCATGAGTCCCTCTCAAAACCGAGGACTCTGAGAAGGTAGGCTTACTTCAAGGCCATGCCAGCTCTGGAAATTTTCTCCTGTGATGACCACCATCACCTGCAGAATTGCCCATCACTACTTTTCCCACACAACTGCTGGCCATAGCCTGTCTCATTTCTTCTGAGATCAGACAAGCACCAGTGTCCTGTGCTGTGGACATTGCTGACTCGCAGTTTGCTGGGATGCATGCCCATCTGTATTGTCATAGCTACTCTGAAGTCTGAATTTCAACTTGAAGCCACTCTGCCCTAACTTCACCTCCCCGCCTTTACCTATGCCTATGAGCGTCTACCTCTGAGTTGTTCCAGTGTTGGTCTCTGAACTTTTGACGCCCAAGTCAGTCTGCTCCCTAACTCCGAACCCTGCCTGTGTTGCCAATCCACCTGGATGTCTCAGCATTTGGAACGTGGAGCATCTAATTTGGTTTCTATTGCGCTCCATCTCCTCGTCCCTCGTTCTGCCTTAGTTCAGATTCCTATTGTTAAGACAATAGGGTGATCAAAGTAACTTCTGAGGAAAGGGTTATTTTGTTTTGTAATCCTCAATTCATACTCCATCACCAGTGCCAGGACAGGAATTCAAGGCAGGAACGTGAAGCCAAGAACTAAAGCAGAAAACATGGAGGAACACTGCTTACTGGTTTGCTTCCTATGGTTTGTTCAGTATTCTTTCTTATGCAACTCAGGACCACTTGTCCAGGAGTGACATCACCCACAGTGGGCTGGGCCCTCCCACATCCATCATTAATAAAAAAAAAATGCCTGACATACATACCTAGAGGCCAATCTTATAGAAGCATTTTCTCAATTGAGGGTCCCTCTTCTAGAGATTCCCATGATTCTAGAGTGTGTCTGCAGGGTGATAAGCTGCCCCACAGAGGTGACCACTTGGAGAATGGAAGAAGAAAATGTGTGAGGATCTGAATCCTGCCAGTGACCCTGTATGTGACTCCAGAAGCAGTCATATGCTCTCTCTAACAAGACTTCAGATGACCCCAGCCCCTGTCCATGGAGTACAGCCCTGTAAACCCACTGCTTTGAAGCAGAAGTGTCTATATATTTCTATCTTAAAGAAACAATTTTTGGGCTGATAAATTCTGTAGTTAATTTGCTGAGAGGAAAATAACTAAGGCAATATGGGATCCTAAGTTTGTGGATAGAAAACACATAAAATGTCTTATCAGAAATGAATTAGACCTGAATACTTTAAAGGATTACAAGCTATTCAAAACAAAATTTGCACAAGGTACTTGGTAACATCTGGGAGATAATGGGGAGTCTTCAGAATCAAAGGGCCAAGTCGCACAATGGCACAGCTGTGTCTGAAAGCTTTGTCACATGGAGAGGGCACCAGAAGCCTTTGGGAAGAGTTATAAACTACTGTGGTCTTACCTTACCCTAAGCTGTGAGGTGCTACAATCCTTTACCTTTGAGTTTCTGTTGGACAGACTTTCTTCCTTTGTCCTTCCTTCCTTCCTTCGTTGCCCCCTCCTTCCTCTTTTTCTCTCTCTTTCCTTCTTTCTGCTTCCTTTGATCTCTTCAATTTGTTACGGACATTAGGTCATTTGATGTCTTTCAGTTCATCTCTTGACTTCCACCTTTATATTTGGCCTCTTCTGATTTACAAGTTTTCCCTCTTAGGCCAAGCTATTCAACCTCCTCTCATACAGACAGGCTTTGGCAACAGATTAAAGGAGAGCATCTTTGCGACAACATTGTGAACAGATTCTTCTCTTCCTGGAATTTATAGGGCTTGGATGGCAAAACCATTAGGTCACTTGGAACTTATTTCGACTCGACTCAACTGTGAACTAGATCTAACGGTTTATTTCCCCAAAGTGTTGTCCAATCATAGACTCTGTTATTTAAACCTCTCTTTCACTTTAAATATTCTGTTATATACCTTGATATATTAAATACCCACACAAAAAGGTTTAAGCCTTCTGTTCCACTCAGGGATTTACCTTCTTCGTCTGAAAACAATGTCACAGTCTTGCTGTAGACGTTTGTTGGTAACTTTCAATGTAATTCCTTTATTATTAAAATCACCGTATTTCCTCTACACTTTCTCGATGTTATTTTTCACTGATCTTTTTCAAGATAAGCAATTTGGTCTTATTTTTAAGATAAAAGACATAGCTGGTAGGCATAGTTATTTTAAAATTAGATTAAATTTAATTTGGGGGACCAAATGTACAATTCTTCATGTTCCTATTCAAGAGCAAAAAATTATTAGAAATTGGGTCGACTGCACAAAAATCAATTCAAAATAGATCAAAGACCTTTGTGTGAGACCTGACACTTTGAAACTGCTGAAGAAAAACATAGGTAAAACACCTCGAGTCATGGGCAAAGCCAGGGACTTTGAAAGCAGGACTTTAGTAGCATACGAAATAATCCTCAAACCTGACACATGTGATCACATGGAATGCAGAAGCTTCTACAGAGCAAAGGAAACATCACCAGAGTAAGGGACAGTCTGACAAAACGGGGGAAAGAGTCTTTTGTCACCTGCACAAAAGACTGAGGTTTAGTGTAGAGGGCATAATAAGGAAAGGACAAAGTTAACATCAGAAAACCAAATCACCCAATAAGTATGTGAGCTAATAACATGAATAGACAATTCTCAAAGGAAGAATATAAAAGGTCAATTAAAACTGTGCTGAAAGTCTACATCTCCCCTGGCCCATAGGGAATACCTTTTCATAAAGAAAAACTGGCAACAAATGCTTACAAATATGTGGAGGAAACAGCTCTTTCAGTCTCTGCTGGTGGGAATGTACGTTTACACAGTCGCTTGGGAAATCACTATGGAGGGTTCTCAATCACTGAATTGCTACCATGTGCCTCAGCTATACCACCCTTAGTTGTGAAGGACACTAAGTCAACAGAGCACAGAGATACTATGTCCACGTTTATTACCACTCTAGTCACAACAACTAAGAACTGGAGTCAGCCTGGATGTCCATCAACCGAGGAAGGGATAAAGAAAAGAAGCCACATGCACATAATGAATTTTTATTCTCCCATAAAGAAAAATGAAATTATGACATATACAGAAAATGGACCCAACTAGAAATCATTATGTTAAACAAAATATGGCAGACTCAGAAAGGATGTTGTTGCATGTCATCTCTCCTGTGTGGAACTTAAAATTGTATGAATGTGGTGTGTGTGTGTGTGTGTGTGTGCACGCGCACATGTGAATATGTGTGTGTGTGTGTGTGTGTGTGTGTCTATGCATGTGTTTGTAGACCATGAAACTAGAAAGGGGATCATGAGAAGGGAGGAAGAGATCTTAAAAAAGGGTGGAATTGAGACAGTAACACATTGCATGTAAGAGATGCAGAGGGAAGGACTAACTATGATGAGAAAAACGGGGAAAGGGGCACCACGGGAGGGGTAATGGGGGGAACAGTCAAGAACAAAGTGTAGTAAGCACTTATGAAGATAACAAATCAAATACTCTGTCAACCTAAAAAAAATAAGTGGGGAGAATGGAGGAAAAGAAAGAGAAGTGAGCAGGGGAAAGAGAGAAAGAAATTGGCATGAGACATTGGTGGGCAAGAATTTAGTCTTTGGGACCAGTGTGATGGATAAATGGGGAGAAGCACTTACTGAGAAACCTGACAACCTCAGTCAGATCCCACATAGAATCTGGCACAAGACCCACACATGGAGAGAGGACAAACTCCCAGATACTCTTCTCTGAGCTCTACACATATGCCATGGCATGCACTAGTGTATATACACACATTCACATATACACACATTCACACATACACACACACACACACACACACACACAGAGAGAGAGAGAGAGAGAGAGAGAGAGAGAGAGAGAGAGAGAGAGAGAGAGAGAATTAAAAGTAAAAAAAATCTAAACAATCGTTTAAGTGGGAGAGAGCATATTGGTCCTTTGCAGATCCAACATCTTTTCTTTCATCTTGTAAAGAAGACAAAGTAAGGAATATTTTATGACCAGCTGATGCTTTGGCCATATTTAGGCCTCAGGTAAGCTGGTTCGGATGCACCAGGGATCTCTGTTACCCTGCATTGCTGTGTGGTCCTGGCATCAAAGAGGAATAAGCCACCCAAGCCCCTCGTTGTCAGTCCCCACCATCTGACTCCTCCACCCTCCCCGACCTCATCAGACCATGACAAACCTCAAAATGCACAGAGCCGGCAGTTCCAATGGGATTAAAGGATGCTCTCTTTGGCACTGGAGGACAGAACCCAGAGAAAGACTCAGAAGGAGAAACAGTGTTTGCCACACAGTAAGGGGAACGCAATGCAAAGCTAGCTACAGTGCACAAGGGCCTAAGGAGAGAAGGAGGAAGAGCCCCGAAAGGAAGAAAGAATCGAGGTTCCTTTATGTTCAGGTCACACATGTGCCCAAAACATAGTCCATCCTGTACCACAAAATGGGCAAAGTGATCCCACCATTGCCTCTGGAGTGCAGATGTGACAGGCTCAGAGTGGACTTTCAGCGGAACTTCACATGCTTTCAGAAGTGCACACCTGACAGCTGTGCCCAGGTTTTTTATGAACAGGCTACAAAGCCTTTGTCAGGTTTTACTTAGGAATTAAGAATTTATTTCTTTCCCAAACACCAGAAACCAATTATTCTCAAATGACTAAATCATTAGTAGGTCAAAATAATATACAAATTATTTTTAAAATAATATACAAAAATAATCTACATTTCAGCACTTGTGTGTGTGTCCGTGTGTGTGTGTGTGTGTGTGTGTGTGTGTGTGTGTGTGTGTGTTGCGTTGAGTGGTTAATGCTACTTAAATTACCTGGCCGCAGCAAGTGAGCCTCTCATTGCCTGTCTCAATGTTCTGGATTCCCAAGTGAAAGACACACACACACATACACACACACACACACACACACACACTCACACACAAGCAGCCTTATAGTTAATATGCCTTAGACAGCTCAGTGGCTGGGCCACTCCCAAACTTCTATGTTGCTAACTCCTCCCCTCCAATACTCCTGAGTTATTACTTACTAAAATCTATATTCCATCTTCACTATCCTAGACTCAAATGGGGGCGCCAGGAGTGCCCACAGGGGCCTGCTCTTCCCTGGTCGGTCCGTGCTCTCTTCTGCAGTTCTCAAGCATGGATCTTATTCCTTTCCCAGCATGCTAATTCTAAATCCTCCTTCTTCTCTCAGTTCCCTGCCTGTGAATCCTAAAGTCCTGCCTCTGTCTCGCTGCCCAACTATTGGCTGCAGGCAACTTTATTTTCCAATCAGAAGCAACTGGGGGCAGGGACCCTGTTAACCTGCCAGATGGCGTGCTACATGGAAGGCGAGAATCTACTCTTAATTTAGGAGTTCTCAGATCTACATCTACACACACAAATGACATAAGTCTAAGAGGAGGGGAGAATTGGTTTCTCAGGGAGCTGAGCCAAGTTACATGGCTCCGTGCAGGAGAACTAGAACAAAGGAACACAGCCACCACCAGAGAGAGCTTAAGCCAAGGGCCTGGAAACTCCTGCTGTGCAAACAGGCTGACCAGTTCCCAAAAGGTTAGGAGGGAGGCAGTAAGAAACAAACAATAAAGCTGCCTGACTCCAGCCAGCAAAATATCAAAGGATAGATTTTTAAATTTTTAATTTAATTGTTTTTTTAAGAATAATATGGAGTATAATACTAATTGTTTAAATGTTCTTAAACATTTAAACACGAGGAGATATTAAGCTCTTCAGAAGAGAGACGTGAGGGGAGAGTGATACAGTAAACAGAAGGGAATTTAATTAAAGTAAATAGAGGGAAATAGAAATATTGAGGCATTCGACCTTACAAAATTAAATCAAAGATGGGATAGGAAGCCTAGCCTATCTGAAACAGTAGAAATGTAGGCCTTGAGAATTATATAAAGAGAGAGCCTGGATATAGGCGTATACAGTAAGCAGAAGGAAATTTAAGTTTACATTGTACAAATAATGTAGGCCTTGATCTCATGAAGGGGAGCAGGGGACAGCAGCAGAAGCACTGTGTCAATATTTGTTTAGATTGCTTTATTTGCTTTAAATTGTTTTAATTATCAAAGTGCATGATTATGAGTTTGGTGGTTATATTAAAACCCCAAGCTAAATGTTTAATGATTTCTGGTTACTGGACAAAGGACTTGTTATTTTGGGAGAGGGACTCTGTGTTTGTGTTGACAGGAAAGGAGGGAGGGCTTTGGACCCCATTCAGAGTCATGTGGATTAGATATGGCAGGGGAGACAGACTGAAGAACTAGAAAAGTTTGAGAAAATCAAACAGGACAGGTAAATAAATATTCCTTATGCCATCCTTCACATAGCATAAATGAAGAATTATTACAATGGTTACTGATAAAAAATAACTTATGAAAAAAGACAGCTACCTTTCACCTGCTCAAACAAGTAGCAAAATTTCATCCTTAACTGATCTGCGCACCTTGCACAATCCATACAAATACTTAATGGTATTAAATTTTGGTTGTGAGATTCATATATTACAGAATGTACAGCGTTGGCGAGATTCATCCTCAGGGATGCTGAACTGACTGGCTTGGCCCTGCTTCTGGCTCCACCCAAAACAGCCTCAGGGACTGACACTGACTTCAGGTCATCGCACCTCACCCAACCTTTCACATGGATCCAGTCGGAACTTCAGTCAAGCTCTGAGCCTTCCAAACTTGCAGACTGGATAACAGGTGCTAAAGCTAGCTTTCTTAAGTCTAACCAATTTTCCTAACTTTCCTACCACTCCCTACCCCTTTAAAG
The DNA here is from genome assembly GCF_947179515.1 of Apodemus sylvaticus. Taxonomy (NCBI): domain Eukaryota; kingdom Metazoa; phylum Chordata; class Mammalia; order Rodentia; family Muridae; genus Apodemus; species Apodemus sylvaticus. Next base: position 23,374,490 of record NC_067473.1, read on the forward strand.
AATTTCTCATCACCCCTGTTTAGCAAGAAGAAGCTATGGTGGGTTGTCAGCCTAATTCCCTGGGTCTGTGTGTCTGATAATTGCTATTTTACAAATTATAGATAGGTTGTCATTTTAAGGGATAATTTGAAAATGGTCATAATTTTAAACAGGAAGGAAAAAGATGGGATGAATTACTAAATTTTATTCTTGAGCAAAGCATTTTGTAGCCATAATCTTATATAGATAAAAATCTTTATATTTAATACAAATTGAAGTTATAATTTCTTACATTAGTACAGAATTTATATAGATACAGATTTAAGTTTTCATTGGTATAAATTTATATATTGATACAAAATTTGAGATTAATATTATTACTCTAAAATAGGCATTGTGCCTATACAACTCATTTACGAATACAAGGCTTAGCTATACTTCTCCTGGGCATATACCCAAAGGATTCCCCGGTATGCAATAAAGACACATGCTCCATTATGTTCATAGCAGCCTTATTTATAATAGCCAGAAGCTGGAAAGAACCGAAATGTCCCTCAAAGGAGGAATGGATACAGAAAATGTGGTATATTTATACAATGGAATACAACTCAGCAATTAGAAAACAATGAATTCACAAAATTTTTAGGCAAATGGTGGTTTGATCTGGAAAATATCATCCTAAGTGAGGTAACCCAATCACAAAAGAATACACATGGAATGCAATCTCTGATAAGTGGATATTAATTAGCCCAGAAGCTCTGAATACCCAAGGCACAAATAGCATAACAAATGACTCCCATGAAGAAGTATGGAGAGGGTCCTGATCCTGGAAAGGATTGATCTAGCGTTGGAGGGGAGTATCAGGACAGAGAAAAAGGAGAGAGGTAATTGGAGAATGGGTGGAGAGAAGGTTTATGGGACATATGGGGAGGGGGGATCTGGGAAAGGGGAAATCATTTGGAATGTAAACAAAGAATATAAAAAATAAAAATATAAAAAAAAATTTATCTACAAAAAAAAAAAGAATACAAGGCTTAGACCAAGTCCTTTACAAACTGTTTAGTGTGATTAACACAAGTTAAGGGCCAGACAGTAAACTTATGGTTACATTAAATTCAGATTTAATTATAATAAAGTGTTTTCAATATTACTCAACTAGAAATGTCTAAGAGTAGCTAAAGTTTAACAGTTCAAGATACTTTACATAGATAGATAGTCTTCAAAAAACATCAGAAATCCCCAGAATATGACATTAAATGTTGTTTCGTTATTAAGAACCATTTGACACTGAGACATGTCTTCTCTGGACAGTTTCCCCTTTCCCCTTCAAAGAAGAATTGAACATCTTTACCTCCAGGCAAGGTGGCTTATTGTGGCAAGGTAGCCACAGGACAGAAATTGTCTATTTAATCTGCAGATAAAATACTGTTCAAAATGGACACACTGTGCAGAACAGTCTACTGATAGCTCTGTCAAGTCAGGGTAAACAGTCCTTCATAATCCTGCTTTATGAAGGTCTGTCAGATAATCCTGGGCCAGAACTGGCTGAACACAGACGCTCCAGTGTTTGAGAAAATAGGGTCTATCCAGGCAGTCATCTGTCTCTAAAATTTGTTTAAATTTGAGAAGCTACATTTGGTGCTTCCTATATACTCAGATAATATTTAATTCATTCTCAGATTTCTGACAGGGTTGAAGACTAATTATAGTTCCATAAGCAAACTTAAGTTGTTTAGCATTGAGAGATATGTTATAGAATGGAAAGGATCACTTTCAGGCTAAAATCTAAGCATAATTCAGAGATAGAATTATAACTTTTTAAAAAAGATTTATTTATTGAGTGCACTGTGTCACTCTCTTCAGAAACACCAGAAGAGGACATCATATCCATTACAGATGATTATGAGCCACCATGTGGTTGCTGAGAATTGAACTCAGGACCTCTAGAAGAGCAGTCAGAGCATTTAACCACTGAGCCATCTCTCTAGCCTAGAATTATAACCCTTTAAGTTAGGAATGATGGTAGAGTATTTTGTCTAGTTGACAAATATGATGGACTAGATGTTAATTGCATATCATACTTCGTAAGTTACATGATTGTTATGGTTCTGCTCAATTTATGTCTGAGAGAAGAATTTGTTTGTTTGTTTTAAATTGGACAGAAAAGGTGACTTTGATCTGTGATTACTGAAGATTCTTGACTACAATTGATTTTTGATCTATCAATAAAAATGCCAGTGGCCAATGGCTGGGCAGAAAGAAAAAGGTGGGACTTACAGGTTCCTGTAGGCTAGGGAGAGGAAGAGAGTAGGGAGACAAAGAGAGAGAAGTGGGACTTAGTAGCAGAGGACATAAAGCCAACAGCCAGGCGAGTTTTGGGCAGGTGGCCCCTGGCCACTTCGCTGGCAGGCTAGAGAGATGGCTCAGTGGTTAAGTGCACTGACTGCTCTTCTAGAGGTCCTGAGTTCAATTCTCAGCAACCACATGGTGGCTCACAATCATCTGTAATGGATACGGAATCCTCTTCTGGTGTCTCTGAAGAGAGTGACACAGTGTACTCAATAAATAAATCTTTTTTAAAAAGTTATAATTCTATCTCTGAATTATGCTTAGATTTTAGCCTGAAAGTGATCCTTTCCATTCTATAACATATCTCTTAATGCTAAACAACTTAAGTTTGTTTATGTTATGTTTCCTTTTTTAAAAAAACAAAATTAATAGATTTTTATTGAATGAATTCAATACAACTTATCAAGTTTTCTCTGGAGAATCAATAAGGCCCCTTTAAAAAGGTGGAACATTTCCAAATAACAACCAATTGTCTATAATCAATTTAGTTTCTTCTAGAGCATAGATTTTATGAATCGTTTAACCATTATGTAGACTGTAATTTAAAAAATAAGTGTAAATTTTTTCAAAGCCACCATAACAGTGACAAAATCTTTCAAGCATTGCACAAATAAAATTCATAGCAATATCATTTATGAATATCCCAATTAGACAATTCAACTTAAAATATAAGGAAAAGAATCTAATGGATTATTATAGAAACAAATTAGCATTTATAATTTTATTACTTAAGCAGGAGCTTATATTAAATATACACTTCTCTTTTTTATTAATCATTCCATTCGTTTACATCTCAAATGATATCCCACTTCCCAGTTACACCCTCCACCAACCCATCCATCCCATGATATACCACTTCCCGGTTACCCCTTCAACAATTCCCCATCCCACATCTGCCCTTCCCCCTACCCTTTGCCTGTATGAGAGTGTTCCCCCACAACCCACATTCTTCTCCCAAACTGCTCCAGCATCCCCCTGCACTGGGGCATCAAAGCTCCCTATGACCGAGGGCCTCCCCTACAATTGCTGCCAGGCAAGCTCCATCCTCTGCTATATATGTATCTGGTGCCTTGGATATCTCCAGGAACACCTGTGGTTGGTAGTCTAGGCTCTGGGAGAACTGGGTGATCAGGCCAGCCTATGTTGTTCTTCCAATGGGGTTGCAATGCCCCTGTTCCTCCAGTCCTTCTGACAGCTCCCCCAACAGGCTCCCTGAACTATAATCTGATGGTTGGCTTCAAGCATCCTCATTTGAATTGGTCAGTTGCTGGCCAGGACTCCCAGTGAACCACTACACTGGATTCCTGTCAGCAAGCACCTCCTGAATAGGGCAACAGTGTTGGGTTTGGTGTCTGCAGACATGATGAATCCCCAGGATGGGCAGTCCCCAGTTGGCCCTTCCTTCAGTCTCTGTCCCATTTTTGTCCCTGTTCTTCCTTTGAACAGGAATATTTCTGGGTTAAAAAGAGTATGATGGGTGGGTGGCCCCATCCCTGGACCAGGAGCTGTGCTTATCTACTGGAGGTGGTCTCAACAGGTTCTATCTCCCTCTTCTTTGTGCTTTTCAGCTACAGCCATCTCCACTGGGGCCTAGGAGCCTTTCCCTGCTGTCTGGGACCCTCAAGGTGCTATCCCCAGTTCCTCATCCCCTGGCTACGTATTTTTTGTTCAATTTCCTGACCTTCTGTGCCTCCCTGACATCTCTTCCAGTTCCTGACACTGCATCCTTATTTCTTCCCCCTCCTCTCTCTCCCAGGTTCTCCTCTCCCTCCACCTCCCACAATCTGTTCCCTCTTCCTGCAGGACTGAAGCACCCACACCCTAGTCTTCCTTCCTTCTACACTCCATATGGTCTGTGGGTTGTATCATGGGCATTATGAGCTTTGCAACCAATATCCACTTATTAGTGAGTACATACCATGTATGTCCTTTTGTGTCTGTGTTACCTCACTCAGGATGATATTTTCTAGTTCCATCCATTTGCCTGCAAATTTCATGAAATCATTGTTTTTAAATCACTGCATTCCATCATGTATATGTACCACATTTTCTGTATTCATTCTTCTGTTGAGGGACATCTGGGTTCTTCCAAGCTTCTGGCTATTATAAATAAGGATGCTATGAACATAGTGGAGCACGAGTCCTTGTTATATTTTGGAACATCTTTTGGGTATATGCCCAGGAGTGGTATAATTGGGTCCTCAGGTAGAACTATTTCCAATTTTCTCAGGAACCACCAGACTGATTTCCAAAGTAATTTTACTAACTTTCAGTGCCGCCAGCAATGGAGGATTGTTCCTCTTTCTCCACATGTCTCCAACATCTGCTGTCACCTGTGTTTTTTTTCTTAGCCATTGGTGTAAAGTCAAATCTCAGGGTTGTTTTGATTTTTATTTCCCTGATGACTAAGGATATTGAACAATTCATTAGGTGCTTAACAGCCATTCAAGATTCCTTGGTTAAGAATTCTCTACTTCATTCTGTACTCCACTTTTTAATAGGTTTATTTTGGCTCTCTGGCATCTACCTTCTTGAGCTCTTTGTATATTTTGGATATTAGGCCTCAATCAGATGTAGGGTTAGTAAATATCTTTTCTCAGTCTGTTGGTTGTCTTTTTGTCCTATTGACAGTGTCCTTTGCTTTGCAAATGCTTTTCAATTTTATGAGGTCCCGTTTGTCGAGTGTTGTTCTAAAAGCATAAGTCATTGGTGTTCTGTTCAGGAAGCTTTCCCCTGTGCCTAAGTATTCAAAGCTCTTCCCCACTTTCTCTTCTATTATTTCAGCCTATGTGGTTTTATGTGGAGGTACTTAATCTATTTGGACTTGAGCTTTGTACAAGGAGATAAGAATGGACCAATTCACATTCTTCTACATGAAGACTGCCAGTTGAACCAGCACCATTTATTGGAAATGCTGTCGTTTGTTCCACTGAATGGTTTTAGCTCCTTTGTCAAGAATCAAGGTACATGGATTCATTTCTGGGTCTTCAATTTTATTCCATTGATATACCTGTCTATCTCTGTACCAATGCTATGCAATTTTTATCACTATTGCTCTATAGCATAGATTGAGGTAGGGATGGTGATTGCCCCAGAAGTTCTTTTATGTTGAGAATGGTTTTTTCCTATCCTAGGATATTTCATTATTCCAAATGAATTTAAGAATTGCTCTTTCTAACTCTATGAAGAATTGAGTTGGAATTTTGGTAGGAATTATATTGAATCTGCACATTGCTTTTGACAAGATGGCCATTTTTACTATGTTAATCCTGACAATTCATCCAAGATAGCTCCAGGGCAGGTGGATGTGTGCAACCAGCAAGAATTACAAGTGGTATAGAAAGAATTACTTGCTACAGGACCTTCAGCATCTTACATGTGGGATTCTCATGCAATTTTGGGAAGCAAAGTAACATAATACAGGTACTAACCCAAATCCACAACATGTGTGTATGTTTGTGTGTAGGTGTGTGCCAGTCCATGCCAATGCAATGAGCACATATGTATGTCTGTCAATCAACAACTATAGGGATTCATTTCATTTCTATCATGAGTGTCACAGGGATAAAACTTAAGCCATCAGACTTGGCAGCAATCACCTTTAGCCACTGAGCCATCTTGCTCAAACCATGTGTGTGTGTATGTGTGTGTGTGTGTGTGTGTGTGTGTGTGTCTGCGCACACACACACAAACATGTGGGTATGGTTTACAGATGACATGAAGTTTATTTTAAAACTCTTTCAGACACCAACTCTTGAAACCTGTATGTAATTAATACCAGGACACAGACTTCATATATAATAACCAACTGTATCTTAGCTTGTAACTTCCTATAATCAAAAAGAGAATTTCATTCATAGGTGTAGTCTAGTGTAGTTAGGAAGGCAGGTGGTTGTCCACTGGAAAAATAAATATATATTAAGTTTCTGTGTTGAGATGATAAATCAGATTATACTCTTACAAAAGCTGCTTGGAGGTGTTTTCTCACACTGCACTCCCAGGGCACTCACACCGTTGCCACTCAAGCAGATGGAAAGGGCATCTCACAACTGGCTCCACTTATACTTGCGATGTTAACCACTTTAACAGATGTATACTACATTTTTTAGACTCATTGTCAATTGCTTTGGAATCTAGTTTTGTTCCCTCATCCTATTAACATTCTCCATTTAAAATTTTTCTGTAAGCGAGATGAAGAGATTGCTCGGGAGTGTGGAGCACTTGTTTAGGGCTCCACACAGAAGATCTATATTGGGTTCCCAGAACCACATCTACCAGTTTGCAACTATCTATAACCCTGATTCCAGGGGATGCCTCCACAACAACCTGCAGGCATATGTGCATAAATATGAAGGCAGAAAAAAACACATCAATAAAATGAATCTCTATAACATATAGAGTAAAAGTATTAGAATATGTTGGCTTGATTTTTTTTTCTTTCAATATAAAGATCTTTTCTTCATCTACCTAAATCCTATGTAAAAACTTACTTAATGAACTTTTTTCTGAGCCTGGGCCATGTGCCCCATCCCCAAGCAGTGCAGAGGGACAGCAGTACATCCAGAGGCCAGCTGCAGGGAGGCAGCTTGATCTGGTGAGTCCATCTGACCCAGCAGAGCAGAGGATCCATCCAGAGGCCTCTGGCAGAAGCCTTCCAGTCGCCACCTCTGAATCAGGAGCAGCCTGGGCCACGCGCCCTGTCCCCAAGCAGTGCAGAGGGCCACAGTGCATCCTGAGGCTGGCTGCAGGGAGGCAGCTTGCATGGGTGAGTCCTGCATTGACAAGACCAACTAACACCAGTGAGATCTAGATGGCAAAAGGCAAATGTAGGAATGTTACTAACAGAAATCAAGGCAATATGGCAGCATCTGAACTCAATTCTCCATTAACAGCAAGTCCTGGATACCCCAACACACCAGAAAAACAAGATTTGGATTTAAAATCACTGGCCATGAATGATGCTGTTACAAGAACACATGAAGGACATAAATAAATCTCTTAAAGAAATTCAGGGGGAAAATTATCAAAAGCTAGAAGCCCTTACAAGGAAAACACAAAAATCACTTGAAGAAATTCAGGAGAATATGGGTAAAAAGATAGTAGCCAATAAGGAGAAAATGCAAAAATCACTTAAAGAAATACAGGAGAACTTTGATCAACAGGCAGAAGTCATGAAAGAGGAAACACAAAAATCTCTTAAAGAATTACAGGAAAACACAAACAAGCAAGTGAAGGAACTGAGCAAAAAACATCAAGGATCTAAAAATAGAAGTAGAAACAACTAAGAAATCACAAAGGGAGACAACGTTAGAGATAGAAAACCTTGGGAAGAAATCAGGGCCCATAGATGCAAATATCAACAACAGAATACAAGAGATAGAAGAAAAAATCAGATGCTGAAGATACCATAGAAACTATGGACTTAACGGTCAAAGAAAATGCAAAACGCAAAAAGCTTGTAAACCAAAAAATCCAGGAAATCCAGGACATAATGAGAAAGTCAAACCTAAGGATTATAGGCATAGATGAGAGTAAAGATTTACAACTTAAAGGGCCAGCAAATATTTTCAATAAAATTGTGGAAGAAAATTTCCCTAACCTAAAGAGAGAGATGCCCATGAATATACAAGAAGCCTACAGAACTCCAAACAGACTGAACCAGAACAGAAATACATCCCATCACATAATAATCAAAACCCCAAATGTACTAAACAAAGAAAGAATATTAAAGGCAGTAAGAGAAAGAGGCCAAGTAACATATAAAGAAAGACCTATCAGAATCACAGCAGACTTCTCACCAGAGACTATGAAAGCTAGAAGATCCTGGGCAGATCTCATGCAGACTCTAAGAGAACAAAAAGGCCAGCCAAGACTACTATACCCATCAAAACTCTCAATCACTGTATATGGAGAAACCAAGATATTCCATGATAAAACCAAGTTCACCCAATACCTTACCACAAACCCAGCCCTACAAAGGATAATAGGAAAACACCAATACAAGGAGGGAAACTTCACCCTGGAAAATGCAAAATAGTAACCTTATTTCATCAAACCCAAAAGAAGATAACCAATCAAATATAAAAGATAGCATCAAAAATGACAGGAAGTAATAATCACTATTCCTTAATATCTCTTAACATCAATGGACTCAATTCCCCAATAAAAAGACACAGACTAACAGACTGGATACGTAAACAGGATCCTACATTTTTCTGTATACAGGAAACACACCTCAGGGTCAAAGACAAACACTACCTTAGAGTAAAAGGCTGGAAGACAATTTTACAAGCAAATGGCCTCAGGAAACAAGCCAGAGTAGACATTCTAATATCAGATGAAATTGACTTTCAACCTAAAGTCATCAAAAGAGACACTGAGGTACACTTCTTTTGGGTCAAAGGAAAAACACACCAAGAAGAACTCTCAATCCTGAACATCTATGCTCCAAATGCAAAGGCACCCTCATTCATAAAAGAAACTTTACTAAAGCTCAAAGCACACACTGCACCTAACACAATAATTGTGGGTGACTTCAACAATGCATTTTCCTCAATGGACCGATCAGGAAAACAGAAACTAAACAGGGACACAGTGAAATTAACTGAAGCTTTGGACCAATTAGAGTTAACAGATATACATAGAACATTTCACCCTAAAGCAAAAGAATATACATTTTTCTCAGCACCTCATGGTACCTTCTCCAAAATCGACCATATAACTGGTCACAAAACAGCCCTCAACAAATATAAGAAGATTGAAATAGTCCCATGCCTCCTATCAGATCACTATGGAGTAAAAATGGTCTTCAATAGCAACAAAAACAACGGAAAGCCCACATACACATGGAAACTGTACAATACTCTACTCAATGATACCTTGGTCAAGGAAGAAATAAAGAAAGAAATCAAAGACTTTTCAGAATTTAATGAAAATGAAGACACAGCATATCCAAATCTATGGGACACAATAAAAGCAGAGCTAAGAGGAAAACTCATAGCCCTGAGTGCCTCCAAAAAGAAGATGGAGAGAGCATACACTAGCAGCTTAATGACACACCTGAAAGCCCTGGAGCAAAAAGAAGCAAATTCACCCAGGAGGAGTAGAAGGCAGGAAATCATCAAACTCAGGGCTGAAATCAATCAGGTAGAAACTAAGAGAACCATACAAAGAATCAACAAAACCAGGAGCTGGTTCTTTGAGAAAATCAACAAGATAGATAAACCCTTAGCCAGACTGACCAAAGGGCACAGAGACAGTATACAGATTAACAAACTTAGAAATGAAAAGGGGGATATTACAACAAAAACCAAGGAAATTCAAAAAATCATCAGATCCTACTACAAAAGCCTATACTCAACACAACTGGAGAATCTGGAGGAAATGGACAGTTTCCTAGACAGATATCTGACACCAAAACTAAATCAGGATCAAATAGATCATCTAAACAGTCCCATAACCCCTAAAGAAATAAAAGAGGTCATAGAAAGACTCCCAACCAAAAAAAGCACGGGCTTCAGTGCAGAATTCTATCAGACCTTCAAAGAAGACCTAACACTAATACTCTTCAAACTATTCCACAAAATAGAAACAGAAGGAACACTACCCAACTCGTTCTACGAAGCCACAATTACACTGATACCAAACCACACAAAGATCCAACAAAGAAAGAGAACTTCAGGCCAATTTCCCTTATGAATATTGATGCAAAAATACTTAATAAAATTCTTGCCACCCGAATCCAAGAACACATCAAAATAATCATCCACCACGATAAAGTGGGCTTCATCCCAGGGATGCAGGGATGGTTCAATATAAGGAAATCCATCAATGCAATCCACTACATAAACAAACTGAAAGAAAAAAAACCCATATGATCATTTCATTAGATGCTGAAAAAGCATATGACAAAATTCAGCATCCTTTCATGCTAAAAGTCTTGGAAAGAACAGGAATTCCAGGCCCATACCTAAACATAGTCAACAGCAAACCAGTAGCCAATATCAAACTAAATGGAGACAAACTTGAAGCAATCCCACTAAAATCAGGAACTAGACAAGGCTGCCATCTCTCTCCATATCTTTTCAATATAGTACTTGAAGTTCTAACTAGAGAAATTATACAACATAAGGAGGTCAAAGGGATACAAATTGGAAAGGAAGAAGTAAAATTATCACTATTTGCAGATGACATGATAATATACTTAAGCGACCCAAAATCCTCCACCAGAGAACTCCTACAGCTGATAAACAACTTCAGCAAAGTGGCTGGTTATAAAATCAACTCAAGCAAATCAGTTGCCTTCCTATACTCAAAGGATAAGCAGGCTGAGAAAGAAGTTAGGGAAATGACACCCTTCACAATAGCCACAAACAATATAAAGTATCTTGGTGTGACTCTAACCAAACAAGTGAAAGATCTTTATGACAAGAACTTCAGATCTCTGGAGAAGGAAACCAAAGAAGACCTCAGAAAATGGAAAAATCTGCCATGCTTGTGGATTGGCAGGATTAATATAGTTAAAATAGCCATCTTCCCAAAAGCAATATACAGATTCAGTGCAATCCCCATCAAAATCCCAACTCAGTTCTTCACAGAGTTAGAAAAGCAATTCTCAAATTTATCTGGAATAACAAAAAACCTAGGATAGCTAAAGCTATTCTCAACAGTAAAAGAACTTCTGGGGGAATTAGTATCCCTGACCTCAAGCAATACTACAGAGCAATAGTGTTAAAAAACTGTGTGATATTGGCACAGGGACAAGCAAGTGGACCAATGGAATAGAATTGAAGATCCAGAAATGAATCCACACACCTATTGGCACTTGATCTTCGACAAAGGAGCAGAAAACATCCAGTGGAAAAAAGATAGCCTTTTCAACAAATGGTGCTGGTTCAATTGGAGGTCAGCATGCAGGAGAATACGAATTGATCCATTCTTATCTCCTTGTACTAAGCTCAACTCCAAGTGGACCAAGGACCGCCACATAATACCAGACACACTGAAACTAATAGAAAATAAACTGGGGAAAACCCTTGAGGACATGGGCACAGGGGAAAAGTTCCTGAACAGAATACCAATAGCTTATGCTCTAAGATCAAGAATTGACAAATGGGATCTCATAAAATTACAAAGTTTCTGTAAGGCAAATGACACTGTCAATCGGACAAAAGGACAACCAACAAATTGGGAAAAGATCTTCAACAACCCTACATCTGATAGAGGGCTAAAATCCAATATATACAAAGAACTCAAGAAGTTAGACCCCAGGGAACCAAATAACCCTATTAAAAATGGGGTACAGATCTAAACAAAGAATTTTCACCTGAAGAAATTCGGATGGCTGAGAAGCACCTTAAGAAGGATTGATCTAGCATTGGAGGGGAATATAAGGACAGAGAAAAAAAAAGGAGGGAGGTGATTGGAGAATGGAGAGAAGGAGGTTAATGGGGGATCCGGGAAAGGGGAAATCATTTGGAATGTAAACAAAGAATATAGAAAATAAAAATATTAAAAAAAGAAATGCTCAACATCATTAGTTATTAGGGATATTAGGGAAAAATGCAAATCAAAACAACCCTGAGATTTTACCTCACACCAGTCAGAATGGCTAAGGTTAAAAACTCAGGAGACAGCAGGTATTGGCGAGGATGTGGAGAAAGAGGAATACTCCTTCACTGCTGGTGGGATTGTAAGATGGTACAAACCACTATGGAAATCAGTCTGGCGGTTCCTCAGAAAACTGAACATGACACTTCCGGAGGATCCTGCTATACCTCTCCTGGGCATATACCCAGAGGATTCCCCAGCATGCAATAAGGACACATGCTCCACTATGTTCATAGCAGCCTTATTTATAATAGCCAGAAGCTGGAAAGAACCCCGATATCCCTCAACAGAGGAATGGATACAGAAAATGTGGTATATATACACAATGGAGTACTATTCAGCAATTAAAAACAATGAATTCATGAATTTTTTAGGCAAATGGTTGGAACTGGAAAATATCATCCTAAGCGAGATAAAGCAATCACAAAAGAATACACATGGAATGCAATCATTGATAAGTGGATATTAATTAGCCCTGAATCTTTGAATACTGAGGATACAATTAACATATCAAATGACTCCCATGAAGAAGGAAGAAGAGGGCCCTAATCCTGGAAAGGCTTGATCCAGCATTGTAGGAGAATACCAGGACAGAGAAAAGGGAGGGGGAAAGATAGGAGAATGGATGGAGAGAAGAGGACTTATGGGACATATGGGGAGAGGGGAACTGGGAAAAGGGAAAGCTTTTGGACTGTAAACAAAGAATATAGAAAATAAAAATACAAAAAAAAAAGAAAAACAATCTTTTTACTTCACAAGATAACCTTATTATTAGCTGAAATTATTAGCTGAAAACACAAACTGCTTTTCAAGAACAGAACAGCCTCAGAGTGATGTATCTGCCTAAAAATAGATGAGAGAAAGAAAATGCTATTTATACTGTTCATTTAGCAACTGTCCTGGATCAAGATTTTCTCTCATATCCCCTGCTCTCTTCATACTTTTGGACTAGTGTTGAAATTTTACTCATCTAACTCCAGGTTACCTGACATCTTATGCATTTTTTAAAATGTGCTATAGATGGTAAAATTAAAGACTAAATTCTTTCTCACACTGGAAGAATTAGTGTTCTACTATATCTTCAATTAGAAAAACTTGGAGAACCTTCCAGATAGAAGAACTCGAACACATGTGGAGTCAGACACTGTGGTAACATGCACAAAGACTTGCACAGATTTAAAACATGAAATTCCAGTGCTCAAAAAGGGAACTGAACACAAAGTCCCATTCCTAACCAAAAAGTTATTTGCTGATTCTTTGTATGGTTTTTTTTGGTTCCTACTTGGTTGACTTGAGCCCTGAGTTTGATTATTTCCTGACATCTACCCCTCTTCGGTGTATTTTCTTTGTTTTGTTCTAGAGCTTTCAGGTGTGCTGTTAAGCAGCTAGTGTATGCTCTCAGTTTCTCTTTGGAGGCTTCACTAAGTCTTTCCAGAACAAGGGGCCACTCCTCCATTCTTCTTGTACCTCATTTGATGTATGGATTATGTTTTGGGTATTCCAGTTTTCTAGGTTAATATCCACTTATTAGTGAATGCATACCATGATTCATCTTTTGAGTCTGGGATACCTCACTTAGTATGATGTTCTCCAGCTCCATCCATTTGCCTAAGAATTTCATGAATTCATTGTTTCTAATGGCTGAATAGTACTCCATTGAGTATATATACCACATTTTTGCATCCACTCTTCTGTTGAGGGAAACCTGGGTTCTTTCCAGCTTCTGGCAATTATAAATAGGGCTGCTATGAACATAGTGGAATATGTATTCTTATTACATGCTGGGGAATCTTCTGGGTATATGCCCAGGAGTGGTATAGCAGGATCTTCTGGAAGTGAGGTGCCCAGTTTTCGGAGGAACCGCCAGACTGATTTCCAGAGTGGTTTTACCAATTTGCAACCCCAACAGCAGTGGAGGAGTGTTCCTCTTTCTCCACATCCTCGCCACCATCTGCTGTCTCCTGAATTTTTAATCTTAGCCATTCTGACTGGTGTAAGGTGGAATCTCAGGGTTGTTTTGATTTGCATTTCCCTAATGATTAATGAAGTTGAGCATTTTTTAAGATGCTTCTCCGCCATCCAAAGTTCTTCAGGTGAAAATTCTTTGTTTAACTCTGTACTCCATTTTTTAATAGGGTTATTTGGTTTTCTGGAGTCTAACTTCTTGAGTTCTTTATATATATTGGATATTAGCCCTCTATCTGATGTAGGGTTGGTGAAGATCTTTTCCCAATTTGTTGGTTGCCAATTTGCCCCTTTGATGGTGTTCTTTGCCTTACAGAAACTTTGTAATTTTATGAGGTCCCATTTGTCAATTCTTGCTTGATCTTAGAGCATAAGCTATTGGTGTTCTGTTCAGGAGCTTTCTCCCTGTACCGATGTCCTCAAGGGTCTACTTTTTGCTGCATACAGGAAACACACCTAAACGTCAAAGACAAAAATGAATGTTCTTCTTAGCACTGCTTTCATTGTGTCCCATACGTCTGGGTATGTTGTGCCTTCATTTTTATTAAATTCTAAAAAGACTTTAATTTCTTTCTTTATTTCTTCCCTGGCCAAGTTATAGTTGAGTAGAGAGTTGTTCAGCTTCCATGTGTATGTGGGCTTTCTGTTGCTTTTGTTATTGAAGACCAGATTTAGTCCATGGTGACCTGATTGGATGCATGAGATTATTTCAATCTTCTTGTATCTTTTGAGGCCTGTTTTGTGACTGTTTATATGGTGAATTTTGGAGACGGTACCATGATGTGCTGGGAAGAAACTATATTCTTTTGTTTTAGGATAAAATAGTCTATAGATATCTGTTAACTGTTCACTGTGTCTCTGTTTAGTTTCTGTTTCCATGATCTGTCCACTGATAAGAGTGGGGTGTTGAAGTCTCCCACTATTATTGTGTGAGATGCAATGTATGATTTTAGCCTTAGTAAATTTTCTTGTATAAATGTGGGTACCCTTGTATTTGAAGCATAGATGTTCACAATTGAGAGTTCTTCTTGATGTTTTTTTCCTGTGATGAGTATAAAGTGTCCTTCCTTATCTTTGTTGATAAATTTTGGTTAAAAGTTGATTTTATCTGATATTAGAATGACTAATCCAGCTTGTTTCTTTGGAATATTTTCTTGGAAAATTGTTTTCCAGCCCTTTAGTCTGAGATAGTGTCTGTTTTTGACATTGAGTACGTTTCCTGTATGCATCAAAATGCTGGGTCCTGTTTACATATCCAGTCTGTTGGACTATGTCTTTTTATTGGGGAACTGAGTCCATTGATTTTAAGAGATACTAATAGTGATTGTTGCTTCCTGTTACTTTTGTTGTTAGAGGTGGAATTATGTTTGTGTGGCTATCTTCTTTTGGTTTATTGAAAGAAGATTACTTTCTTGCTTTTTCTAGGGTACAGGTGCCCTTCTTGTGTTAGCATTTTCCATCTATTTTCCTTTGTAAGGCTGGATTTGTGTAAAGATGTTGTGTAAATTTTGTAAATTTAGAGTTTTGTTGGGTATAATAGTCTGGGCCACATTTGTATTCTTTTAGGGTCTGTATGCATATATATATACATGATCTTCTAGCTTTCATAGTCTCTGGTGAGAAGTCTGATAGGTCTGCCTTTATATGTTACTTGACCTTTTTCCCTTACTGCTTTTAATATTCATTCTTTGTTTTGTGCATTTTGTGTTTTGACTATTATATGACAGGAGGAATTTCTTTTCTGGTCCAATCTATTTGGAGTTCTGTAGGCCTCTTTTATGTTTTGGGGCATCTCTTCTTTAAGATTAGGGAAGTTTTCTTCTACAATTTTGTTGAAGATATTTACTGGCCCTTTAAGTTGGGAATCTTTGCTCTCTTCTACATCTATTATCCTTAGGTTTGGTCTATCCTGGATTTCCTGCATGTTTTGGGTTAAGAGCTTTTTGCATTTTGTATTTTCTTTGACTGTTGTGTAAATTTTTATGGCATTATCTGCCCCTGAAATTCTCTCTTCTATCTCTTGTATTCTGTTGGTGATGCATCTATGACTCCTGATCTCTTTCCTAAGTTTTCTATCTCCAGGGTTGTCTCCCTTTGTGATTTCTTTATTGTTTCTATCTCCATTTTTAGATCCTGAATGGTTTTGTTCAATTCCTTCATCTTTTTGGTTATGTTTTCCTGTAATTCTATAAAGTTTTTCTGTGTTTCTTCTTTAAGGGCTTCTAGCTATGTACCTGTGCTCTCCTGTATTTCTTTAAGGGAGTTATCTATGTCCTTCTTAAAGTCCTCTATCATCATCATGAGACATCTTAAATCAGAGTCTGCTTTTCTGGTGTGTTGGGGTATTCAGGGCTCACTGTGGTTGGAGAACTGGTTTCTGATGATGCCAAGTAGCATTGGTTTCTGTTGCTTATGTTCTTGCCCTTGCCTCTTGCCATGGGGTCATCTCTGGTGTTAGCTAGCCTTGCTGTCTCTGACTGTGGCTTGTTCCTCTTGCAAGTCTGTGTGTCTGTACTCGTGGGAGACCAGTTCTCTCTGGGAGGAATTTTGGTACGGAGAGCTGTGACACAGGGTCAGCTCAGTGGTGCAAATAGAAACAGGAAAATCCTGTCCCTGACGGTTCCTTGGTTCCTGTGTCCTGATGACTCTGGATGGGTCCCCCTTGGGCCAGGAATTTGAGTAGAAGTGGTGGTCTTGCCTATGCTCACAGGTGTGTCAGCACTCCTGGGAGACTAGCTCTCTCCCAGTGGTATTAGGGTATGGAGAGCTGTGGCACAGGATCAGGTCCGGGCGCAGACAGAAACTGTGTGTGTGTGTGTGTGTGTGTGTGTGTGTGTGTGTGTGTGTAATATGATCTCATTGTAGTTAAATTTTAAAAATCTGAGATCTTATAAAATAGTCATAAATTCTAAAAAATATAAGGGCATACTATTTGATTCCTGTGTGCTTTTTAAATTGATTTAAATATATATTGTGTATTGAAAAGAATATTAGATATAAAAGTTTGAAATAATATTGAAAACCACCATGTATTCCTTAAGCAAATGAAATGCCAATTCCTTGCACATTAGTCTATGTTCCTCGAAGACATCACTGCTGCCCTGAACTCTATACTGATAACAACTCAGTTACTCTTCAGTTTATATGAGCAACTTGGGGGTTGTCTGACTTTTAATCGTACATGAATGAAGTTTTGATGTGTACTTTATTGGCTTTTTATTATCCTCATTACCCCTCTGAGAGTTATCCACGTGGAGATTAACTATTTGATCACCGTCCCTGTTGTATAGTATATTCTGTAACAAGACAGAATTTTGTTGGTGTTTTCCATTCATTATCCTTTTTTTAATTAGGTATATTATTTATCTACACTACAAATGTTGTCCCTTTTTCTGGTTCCCCTTCCCCAGAAAATCCCATAAGCCATCTCCCTTTCTCCAATCAGCCCACCCCTGCTTCCCTGTCCTGGTATTCCTATACACTACAGCATCAAGCCTTTCCAGGACCAAGGGCCTCTCCCTCATTTGCTGTCCAACAAGATCATCCTCTGCTGCCTATGGATCTGGGGCCATGAGTGACTCCATGTGCACTCTTTGGTTGATGGTTTTGTCCCTGGGAGCTCTGGGTACTTGGTGACTCATATTGTTGTTCCTCCTATGGCGCTGCAAACACCTTCCGCTCCTTGGGTCCTTTCTTTAACTCCCCCATTGGGGACCCTGTGCTCAGTTCAATGGCTGCCTGTGAGTGTCCTCCTCTGTATTTGTCATGTGCTAGTAGAGCCTCCCAGGTGACAGCTATATCTGTCTCCTGTCAGCCAGCACTTGTGGACACGCACAGTAGTGCCTGGGTTTTGTAATTGTATATGGGATGGATTCCTAGGTGGGGTAGTCTCTGGATGGTCTTTCCTTCAGACTCTGCAAAGCTTTTTGCCTTTGTATCCCTTTCTATGGGTATTTTTCCCCTTTCAACAAAGGACCCAAGGATCCATACTTTGTTCTTCCTCCTTCTTGGGCATCATTTGATATGTGAACTGTGTCTTGGGTATTCCAAGCTTCTGGGCTAATATTCACTTATCAGTGAGTGCATACCCATGAGTGTTCTTTTGTGATTGTGTTACCTCACTCAGGATGATATTCTCCAGTTCCACCCATTTGTCTAAGAATTTCATGAATTCATTGTTTTTAATGGCTGAATAATACGCCATTATGTATATATACCACATTTTCTGTATCCTTTCCTCCACTGAGGGACATCTGGGTTCTTTCCAGCTTCTGGCTATTATAAATAGGGCTGCTATGAACATAATGGAGCATGTGTCCTTATTACATGCCGGGAATCCTCTGGGTATATGCCCAGGAGTGGTATAGCAGGGTCCTCCTGTAGTATTTTGCCCAGTTTTCTGAGGAACTGCCAAAGTGATTTTCAGAGTAGTTTTACCAGCTTGCAATCCCACCAGCAGATGGAGTGTTCCTCTTTCTCCACAACTTCTCCAGCACCTGCTGTCTCCTAAGTTCTTTATCTTAGCCATTCTGACAGTAGTGAGGTAAAATCTCAGGGTTGTTTTGATTTGCATTTCCCTGATGACTAAGATGTTGAACATTTCTTTAGGTACTTCTCAGTCATTCAATATTCCTCAGGTGAAAATTTTTTGTTTAGCTCTATACCCTATTTTATAATAGGGTTATTAGGTTCTCTGGAGTCTAACTTCTTGAGTTCTTTGTATATATTGGATATTAGCCCTCTGTCAGATGTAGGGTTGGTAAAGATCTTTTCCCAGTTTTTTGGTTGCCATTTTGTTCTATGTATCCTTTGCTTTACAGAAACTTTGTAATTTTATGAGGTCCCATTTGTCAATTCTTGATCTTAGGGCATATAGGCTATTGGTGTTCTGTTCAGGAAATTTTCCCCTGTGCCTATGTGTTCAAGGCTCTCCCCCAGTTTTTTTTCTATTAGTTGCAGTATGTCTGGTTTTATGTGGAGATCCTTGATCCACTTATATACATATTCTACTGGGAATGTTCAAGAGTTTCTCTGGGAGGTTATGTTCAGTAGGGATTCTCTGGCATGCTCTAGGCCCTGAGTGTAAGCCCCATATAGGGTGGGAAAATAAATAAATGTTTTCTCATAGGCAATGGCTCACTGTAAATAGAGGATTACACATTTCAACTGTGTAATGTGTGTGTGCATGTGTATGTGAGTACATATATGTGGGGATCTTTTTCTTATTCCATTCATAGAATAAAATGATTTTCAAAGATATGTATGCTAAGTTATTCTTTGGTACTGTATCCTTCTATATTCCCATTGTTTTATACTTGAGTATATGCACAAACACACAAACACACATATGCACAAACATGTATATACAATGTGCATGCACATACACAAACATGTGTACACATGTATATACATATATGTATCTCCATTGTCTCACACTTGAGGTACATGCACAGACATACACATACAGCTAAACACATACACTTGAATCCTATATTTCCAAAGCCTCATACCTCCTGAGTGTGTGTGTACACACACACACACACACACACACACATATATATATATATATATATATATATATATATATATATATATATATATAATCATACACATAGATGCACACACACACATGCCTCTTTCCAGAGCCTACACCAGAGTAAGACCTGCAGAGAACTCAAAACATTTTACTTTATTTCAACTCTTTGCTTTGAGTCTTGGGAAGATTCAGTGGTCCTTGGGGTTCATTTCCCTCTTCCCCCCTTGCCAACAGCATCATAATATTGAAAGGAAACAGACTCATCTGTGGAAGAACAAGTGTTTAGCTAGATAATGGAGCCTGAATGGACACTTCATTCCAGTCCTCAGGATGATGAGGAGACTGAGATAAGCAGTGATGACCTGTCCTTTTCAACGATCCTTCTAGAAAAGACAACTAAATGGTTTTAATTGATTCAAGAGGGAGTTGTGTCAATGGTAAGGACTTTCTGAAAAAGTGGCTACTACATCAACATAGGGGCTGTAAAAGGAAGCAGTAGAAGAGATTAACCCAAAGCTGTAAGGGAAGTACAGAGATGCCAGAACTTCAGAGATGTCAGTACTGTGGGGCTGAACCAGATTAAAGGCAATTGAGTTGGTAGGGCACTTGCTGAGCTCATAGCAAGCCCAGAGGTTAATCCCAGCATAGCACACTCCTACCAACTTAGCACTCAAGAGCTCGAAATGGAAGAATCAGAGAAGTTCAAGGTTATCCTCAGCTACATGTTAAGTTCAAGGCCAATATGTGCTATATGTGACTGTATCCTAAAACAATACAAAACATATTCATTGTCATTTTAAGTGACTGGACTCCACTGCTCCAAAAACAGCCTTAAATGGTAGTTTTATTCAAACTTCCAAGAGAGAGGAAAATATGCATGTTTAGGGGGAAAATCACCCCAATATCTTCAGGAAATTTTATATCTCTGTGCTCTATAAAGACTAGCTGAGCCTCTTTAGTCCATTCAAGTGCTTAATAGACTTAATTAACAGTATTCCGAATGGGGAGCTGTGCAGTGCCCTCAGCCCTCTGTCACAACCTTGTTATATTAAAGAAAAATGTCTACTGTGACTCTTCTGAACCGTCTCATAAATTAACTAAATTATTTATTCCATACTTTCAACTTTATTATTGCAGTCAAAATTGTTTATAATATCTGTTTGAAGCTGCAAGATAGCACATTGAAACCTAGATACTGTTCCAGGAGATGATCTGAGACCAAAGTTCAAAGATTGGGGCGGAAAGGATTCTCCCTAGAGCTTTTTACTTTGAAAAGGGAAAAAAGGCAATGCATACTACATCAGCAGTTTCTTAAAGCCATACACACAGCTAAGTCCTGACTGTACAAACAAACAAAGCAGAGAGACCGAGACAGAGAGACAGAGACAGACAGAGTGGTGTCACTGGGATGAAACAAAAGGAGCTACCTACGTGTCTTCAGGCAGCTGGAATTAGATAGAGCCTCCCCATGGTGACATGTGTCTGCAGCTGTTACAATCTTTCCAAAGAAGCATCGATTCATTCCTGCTTCCCTTCTGCCCTCCTGAGTAAACTATTTGTTCCACAACTACTTCCTTGGCAATTGTGTCCATTTGGGAAAGTACCTAATGGTTCCTGAAACTCTCGAGGGTTCCATTCCCATTGAAAACCCTCATTACAGTCCACAAGTCCCTTGCTTTGGATATTCATGACATACCCATTCTTAAAATAATCTAAAAGTGTGTCCACTCAGAGGGTTTGAGAGCAAGAGACATTATGCAACTCGCCACTTCTTCACAACTCTCTCTTCAAGGGAAAATAAAATAATTTTGAACCTAATAATGTTTAATATGTCAGAATTACCAATTCTCTAGAAGTGGGACAGCTCTCTAAATATTCATTCTGAAAAAAAAAGAAATTAGATGGAATTTGTTGTGTTTCATAAAAAAGACCAGGATATGTGTTGTTGAGCCAGGTTTGGTGAAGTGGGAGGGGTGCCTGGGCAGGCCAACGCTGAGACTTCCCTTCCCCATGAGGTACCAGCCTTATGATGGGTCTAGTGTAGAATAGAGTTTATTTAGGCCATGGGAAGGGGGCTTGAGAAGGGAGGAGAGACAGAGAAGGACTGGGCGGGGGGGAGAGAAAGAGAGAGGTTGGAGGGGGTTGGTGGGGAAGAAGAGGCCAAACCAGCACATGGAGAGTGGGGGGAAGGGTAGAGGAAGAAAGGGGTCAGGGAAAGACAAGAATCAGACAGAGAGGAGGGGCAGAGAGATCAAGGAAGAGCCAAACATCCTCTTTTATAACAAGCCAGGCCTACCTGGCTATTGCCGGGTAACTGTTGGGCAGAGCGTGGAGGGAATTCCAAAAGAATTAATGCTATATACATACAAATTTCTAAAATCCTGGTTATATTACCTAAGATTATCAGATACATAGTGGTTCTATTTGAAGTAAGACATTCAGCGGTTACTAATGAGATTTATCTTGCACATGCACGCATGCACACACACACACACACACACTCATACCAAAATCAAATTTTCATTGGAATATCCAGGAAATTAAATTTATTACAATATAATGAAGATTTTTGGTTCACAATATTGTAGAAGTATCTGTATAATTATGTAAGCACAAATATTAAAATCTGTTTTGTATTTTAAACTATTTACATTGTTTTATTATTTGAATTAATAAAATAACAACAAAAAGCAAGAACCAAAGGCGGCTCAGTGGGGGAATCACCTGCCTAGCCTGTGTATACTTAGCACAGCAAAGGACAGAAGAAAGAGAAGGAATAAGCAAGAGAGGGAGAAAGGGAAGGAAAGGGAAAGAGGGAGGGAGGGAGGGAAGAAGAAAGGGATACAAAAACGGGGAAGTAGAAAGGAAAAGAAGGGCGGGGTGGAGGAAAGGAAAGAGAAGAGAAAAACAGGATTACTCTGAAAACATAATAAAGTGCAGAGAATGAACAGTTCTCAAATCATCCAGAACGGACTCCAAATGATTGTACAAAAGGATGCTCTCCAGAGCGTTCACTCTAAGAAAGGGAAATGAGAGGCAGACAAAGCAGGAGGATAACCACTTGGAGGCCAGACTAAACTGATTCCTGAAATCCTGATTCCTCCTAATGAAGATGAAAATATTTGCATTGAAGACCTATCTGGAAAAACCAGAGTAAGACATATTCAGGATAATTCCTCCGCCTCAAGATCCTTAAATTAATCCTGTCTGTAAAGTCTTTTTATTTTATTTTTCTGCTATATACTATAAAATATGATACAGCACAATATTTACAATTTCTAGAGATGGAGACATGAAAATCTTTTGGGGGATGCTATAAACCAAATCCATGTGTTCCTCAAAACTCACATTCATGGATGAAGGTAAGCAGGCAAACAATACACAGACAGTGAAATATTCAGCCTTAAATAGGAAGACGATTCTGACACACGCTCAGCATGAACGAACCGTGAAGACACTGTGTCAAGTGAAGCAAGACAGTGACAAAGTCACAGGCCAATCCAGTTCTATGACTTGAGTTGTTGAGGAAGAGAAATGTGGTGAATGGCTACTGCCGGCTCTGACACCCTGTGGCAGCAAACAGTACTCATCCTTCACTAGTAGGTTACCTAGAGTCTGGAAAAGTAGGGGCTGGGGCGGGGAATATAAAATGTGTGCCTTGATTATCAACAAACTTGTCTTTTAATCACAGAGGACATAGGGATATGATGGTCAGGACCTTCCCTGGGAGTGTCTATATAAATTACTGCATTAGAACCAATCTAATGCCTATCTTTGACAATTCGTGAATATTTATTGAGCATCTGTAATGGTATTGAGCACAGTCCCAGGACTCTGAGGCAGGGTTGTTTTTCAAACATAAAATAGAACAATCCCTACACTCTCCAGAGACGTTAGGAGCGAAGGCACAGGTGACAAAGGCCAACAAGCACTGGACCAACTTTTGTCACCACTCATCACCTTCCAATCAGTATATGTGGTTTCTGTGATGGTTGAGGGGCAAGGTTCTATACAATAGATGGGCATCTGTTGATAAATCAGTTACCTTATCTGACCAATTTAGTAATCCCCATTTCTCCCTCTGCTCCTCAACCGTAAGAGCTCAGTTCCTTCACTCTTGGGCCTTTTTTTTCCAGAAACTACCCTCACATGTTCCAATTGGCCTCACATTGGATGCACCCTCCTCCTATTTAGTCCCTTCACCCTGTATATCTTCAGGGAAATGGAGAACAGTCTATTTTCATTATTTTAAAAAAAAATCTGGGCCTGGTCTTGTTTCAAGAAATCTGAGTTTTCTGGAATAATTCAAACTCCCCAGAGAACAGAACACAGAAGGACCGTTAAATGTGTTTTAACCATTAAGACGGGTGGGCGATGTTCCATTCCTTTATCTATATGAAAAACTTCCCTTCCTGACACTGAGTCATGCTCGCTTTTCCCAAGAGGGAATAAAGTGTTCTCACAAGCCTTTCTTCCGCAGTGCTCTGGCCCCGTGCCAGCACAACAGAGCAGCCGATAAAGGCCCAGGTCTGTTACTCAGGTGCCAGGGAGTGTTATCAGAGGAGATCATCTTCCTCCCTCTGACAAGGCATGTGGATCCCCAGCACAGTCACAAAAAAACAGGGCCCCCAAGGAGTGTATTCATCAAATACTCAGTGGGGAATTTCGCACAGAACCGCAATGGAAGCCAGTGGGAACAGAGTTTTATTAAGTCTAAAAATTGTACCAATTGGGTTCTTAGGAATAGCACTCAGAAATAGATGTCTGGGGACAAAGGACTTTCGGTGACAAGCACAGTATAATGTGCAAGAAAAATGTGGGGGTTTTTTGCCTATGATTTGATATTAAACATGGGACTGGGTCAGTTTACAAAACATGACATTAATATTAACCACAGCAGGAAATAGTGGATAACTGGAACACAAATATAATACATGTATGGCCTGGATGTGCAGAAATGTTTTTAATCTCTTGTTATTTTACCATTAATTTAAAAGGCTATTTCCATAATGAGCATCAGGAAGGGAAAAAAAACTGTTCAGTCTGGTTGAGGTGAGTCCTCTAGAAAGGAAAGCGCAGTCGCAGATTTCCCAGGTGTCTCCAAGGATGAATCAAGTCCCCAGGAAGACGGATCCCCATAGAGTAAGGCAGAGATCCTTTGGTACATTTCAGAGGCCTTTGCTCTTTGAGGTGACATTGTTTTTCCTCCCGCTTGTATGTGAGGCTAAATCTATAGACTCTATAGCTACTGTGTCTCCAGCTTCATTCCCCCTAACCCCTTCCTTCCCTCCATCTCTCCCACTCTTTCTCACCTTCCTTCCCTCCTTCCTTTCCCATCTTTCTTCTTTCTTTCTGCTCCAGTTGATGACTAATACTTTAATTGGAAGCTAAGGCATAATCATAGAAAGAAATACAGAACATTCTAAGTGGAAGGAGCTCACCTCCATTTGACAGGCCTGGAAACCAAGGCAGGGCTGAGGCAAGGCCTCTTACTCAGATTCTTATAGAAGGTGGTCTTGAATCTGGACCGCTTACTCTAAATCATGACATACAAGTTTAAAGATTCTTGGTTTTGTTTAAAAGTCCTTGTGTTATTTACCTCAATTATTACTCATGTGACACAATCAAACTTTGAGTCTGCATTGTTATTTTGCAAAAACTAAAACATTAATGTACCCTTATTCTTTCTTTTTTCATTAGCCAAATTGGCCATTAGCAAATGGCTTCTTTTATATAAACTAATTAGAAGTATTTTACTTTCATACAAATATCTATTTAAAACCTGACAGCCCAGAATTGATTTAAGGAAAAGATGGTATGGGTTCCTGCACCTTTGTACTGTATCTTTGGAATGCTTTGTGTCAAAGAAAGGTTTTTAACACCACCAAGTAAATTGTTTTAAAGAATTTTTTACCCTTAACTAGAAGAAAACACCCGAAGAGAGTATTTCAATCAATTGTCCATTGATTGTTTCCACATCACAAGTGCACTTTATAGCTCTAAAGAAAGCCAAGGCCTGACTACCTGACTCCACCATTAAAAACTCCAGGGATGCTCCCCTACAGAGCCTGTCCTCCCAGCCATGTCTGCATATTTGCTTCTGTGCATAGTACATTTTTACCATTCACAATAGATGGTATTGTTCTGTAAAGCTAGTCAAATTAATTATTTGAGCACCCCAGGATGTACAACATGAAAGAGCGGCTTTATAGATATTCAGGGCACTATATAATATGCCACGGTGAATTATTGACTCTAATGAGAACGTCTCTAAAGGACTGAACTCTCAAGGGTACTGGCTACAGGGTTGGGAGGAGGGGCTCACACATTAAATCAATAATTAGGAAGACAGAAGGAAGACAGGCAGATTGGGAAAGAGATTTCTGAAAATTGAACACTTGTCATCTGCGTATCTCCCTTGCTGATGATTCATTAAATGAAGATTAACTTCAGAAACTTATTGACCAACATGCCAATAAATCCCGAGTTCTATCAGCAGTGATTCCTGGAGTAGACAGACAGATATATGTTTAAGAGTATTGACCAGGAACAAAGTGATACCTAGAGAATGCTTTAAGATTATTTAAATATTTCTCTTAAATATGTATATTTCACATTTATTCGAACCAAACCAATGACTGAATAATTCTCATGTTGAATAGTGTATTGGATTGAAACAGGGTGGAAAAGAAGTAACGAATGCTTTTAAAGTAGTTTTTGTATTTTCTTATGCGCACAGTTACTTTTATGTACATATTTAATATACTCGGAACATGTTTGTTCCCACTAGAACCTTCTGTCTTCACTTCTCAGTTCTCCCCACTCCTGTTAGTCTCTGTTTTCCTATCTTACCTCCGTCATTTTATGCATTTATGTAAAATCTGGAATGCACAAATGAGAGAAAATATGCAGTGTTTTCCTTCCTGAGACTGACATAATTCACTTGGTAGGCTTTCCCCAGTTAAGTCCATTTTCCTGTACTTGACGTAACTCAAGGCTTCTCTAATATCTAAGAATTTTCCATTGTGATCTATAGCACCATCTCCTTATTTGGTACTCTGCAGACAGATAACTTGGCTGGTTCCATAAGTTCATAACGGTGACTGGTGCTGCAATAGGATCCCCCGCAAGTCTCTGGCATGTTCCCTTGGAATCCTTTGGTAGATACATAGGCGTTGGAGAACTAGGTTATACAGTAGGTCTGAGTTTAATTTTTAAGAATCTTCTTACTGATTTCCAGAGCAGCTGGACTCGTTCATTTCTCTCCAGCAGTGTATGGGGTTTCCCTTTGTCCACACCCTCATCAACATTTATTCATTTTCTTAATGACAGGCATTATGACTGGGATAAAATGGAACCTCAATATAGGTATGTTAGGGAAAAGTAAATGAACACATCATAAGTACATGGTGCCTGTGCCTTTAAGTGCATGTGTCGCTGTGTGTTCTTGTGCATATAGGGGTCATAGGATAGCCCTCACCATAGATTTCTTCTTTTAAACATCATCTCATAATGGCCTGGAACTCATCTAGTAGGCTAGGCTGGGTGGGCAGAGTCCCAGGGATCTGCCTGTGTCTGTCTTCTCAGCACTGGGATTACAAGTGAGTCCAACACATTCTACTCTTTTCTGGGTATTGAATTCAGCTCTTTATGCTTGTAAGACAACCACTAACCTGTCAGCCCTTAATGTAGTTTTAACTTGCATTCTTCCAATGACTAACGATGCTTCCCACTTTTTTACATTTATTGAATATGTACATTTCATCTTTTAATAACAATATATAGATTTCATTAACACATTTACTGGTTGGGTTGTTTCACTTCTATTTAGTTTCTTTAGTTCTATTTTCTAGATATGAATCCTCTATTAGAAGTATAGCTAGAAAAGATTATGATTATTCTTAAAGGTATTTATTTATTTGTGGGGGTGGGGAACACATGCCATTGTGCATAGGGGGAGTGCAGTAGACAATGTTGTGGGATTGGTTTTCTCTTACCTTCTTTATATGGGTTCCAGGGATAGAACCTGTGTGTCCAAGTGCGGCAACTGGGACAGCAGTCTTCCTGCCACCATTTGTACCAGGAAGCCTAGAGACTCCACATCAGTGGAGCAGCTGGGACAGATGTCTTCCTGCTGCCATTTGCATCAGGGATCCTGAAAACAGAGCAAGGACACAGGCTTACAGGCCCACAGGAGGAACAAACTCCAGCCAGAGACAATACCAACTAGCACCAGAGATAACCAGATGGCGAAAGGCAAGTACAAGAACCCTACCAACAGAAACCAAGGCCACATGGCAACATCAGAACCCAGTTCTCCCACCACAAGTCCCTGATACCCCCAACACACTGGAAAAGCAAGAGTTGGATTTAAAATCGTATCTCATGATGCTGATAGAGGGCTTCAAGAAAGACTTAAATAAGTCCCTTAAAGAAATACAGGAGAACATTGGTCAACAGGCAAAAGCCCTTAAAGAGGAAACACAAAAATCCCTTAAAGAAATACAGGAGATCATGGGTCAACAGGCTGAAGCCCTTAAAGAAGAAACACAAAAATCTAAAGAATTACAGGAAAACAC
The DNA here is from genome assembly GCF_947179515.1 of Apodemus sylvaticus. NCBI lineage: Eukaryota > Metazoa > Chordata > Mammalia > Rodentia > Muridae > Apodemus > Apodemus sylvaticus. The sequence continues at coordinate 23,402,507 of NC_067473.1, forward strand.
AAACAATCAAGTGAAGGAACTGAACAAAACTATCCAGGATCTAAAAGTGGAAGTACAAACAATAAAGAAATCACAAAGTGAGACATCTCTGGAGATAGAAAACCTTGGGAAGAACTCAGGGGTCATAGATGCAAATATCAACAACAGAATACAAGAGATAGAAGAACCTTAGGTGCTGAAGATACCATAGAAAACATTGACTCAACAGTCAAAGAAAATGCAAAATGCATAAAGCTGGTAACCCAAAACATCCAGGAACTCCAGGACACAATAAGAAGACCAAACCCAAGGATTATAGGTATAGACAAGAGCAAAGATTTACATCTTAAAGGCCCAGTAAATATCTTCAACAAAATTGTAGAAGAAAACTTCCCTAACCTAGAGAAAGAGATGCCCATGAACATACAAGAAGCTTTCAGAACTCCAAACAGACTGAACCAGAACAGAAAGTCCTCCTGGCACATAATAATCAAAACACCAAATTCACTAAACAAAGAAAGAATATTAAAAGCAGTAAGGGAAAAAGGGCAAGTAACTTATAAAGGCAGACCTATCAGAATCACACCAGACTTCGCACCAGAGATGATAAAAGCTAGAAGATCCTGGGCAGACCTCATACAGCCCAGGCTACTATACCCAGAAAAACTCTCAATCATCATAGATGGAGAAACTAAGACATGCCAAGATAAAACCAAATTTACACAATATCTGTCCACAAATCCAGCCCTACAAAGGATAATTGATGGAAAATGCCAACACAAGGAGGGAAAGTACACCCTAGAAAAATCAAGAAAGTAATCTTCCAACAATCCCAAAAGAAGATAGCCACACAAACATAAAAATAACATCAAAAATAACAGGAAGCACCCGCCCTATTCCCTAGTATCTCTTAACAGCAATGGACTCAACTCCCCAATAAGAAGACATAGACTAATGAAATATTTCTCATGTAAATCTTCAATTTATCGGAAAATGTTTATAATCCTTTTAATTAATTTAGTAATATTTTTATGTCTACCATTTTATCTACATTATTTTTCATGATAATCTTCAATTTTAACATGTCTTTCTATATACTTCCTTTATTTTATCAGAAATGTTTTCAATGTAAAGCTTTGATTTTTATCACAAATGTTTCTAATTCCACCTTCAATTGATTTAGAAAGAGTTTTTATATCTACCATTTTATATGTAAAATTTTACATGAAATAGTCAATTTTAATGTGTTTATCTATTTATTTCTTGAATTTTACCAGAAATATTTTCCATGTAAATCTTCAATGTTACCTGAAAATGTTTATAATTCTACCTTCAATCAACTTAGAATTATCTTTACGCCTATCATTTTATTTTATAATTTCCATGATAATCTTTAATTTTAAAGTGTTTTTCTTTTTATTTCTTCAATTTTATCAGAAATATTTTCCATGTAAATCTTCAAGTTTATCAGAAAATGTTTATAATTCCACTTTCAATCAACTTAGGAATACTTTTATACCTAACATTATTATATCTATATAAAATTTTCCATGATAATCTTCAAATCTAACATGTGTTTCTACATTTTTCTACAATTTTATGAGAAATATTTTCCACATAAATCTTCAATTCTATCATAAAATGTTTCTATCCCATATTTCAATTAATTTAGCAATGTTTTGCATGTCTACCATTTTATTCTTTAATTTTCCATGAAAATTGTCAATTTTAACGTGTTTATATGAAATATTTTCCATGTAAGTCTTTTTTAAAAAAGAAAAAAAAACAACTTATGTGTCCGCTATCATCTCACTAGCCCAAGAATTTAAAGTTTAGAGTTTATCTATAGACACCAAACACATTTTCTTCAAAACATACTTTTAATGCTAAGCTGTTTCCCTATATTACCAAAAAAAATCATGATTATTTTCAACATGGAATTGTGTCTTTCTTCCGTCCCTGTCTTATGCTCACACCCTACAAGAATAAGCATTTTCTCCCCCTGCGTTTTCATGTGTTTGAATTCTCATGTATGTAGGTGTATGTAGATGTGGCATATGGAGGCCAGGGTTGGCACAGGGACTTTTCTTCAATCTCTCTTCCACTGTATGCCTTGATGAAGGGTCACCCAATCAAACCCAGAGCTCCCAGACATGGCTAGTCTCACCAGCCAGCTTGCTAGGGGGACCCACAGTGTCGGGATTTCAAAGACTGTAATTACAGGCAGGCTGCACACTCAGCATGTACGTGCGCTCTCAGGATCCAACCTTCCGTCCTCTTACTCGAATAGCAAGCACTACTACTACTAAACTGTCTCACTAGTCCCAAAGCAAGCGTTCTTAAAAGATAGTTTTAGCTCTTTTCATATCCTTGGAAAAACAACCCAAAGAGGTAGTATCTGTTTCATAAAACAAGACTAACAGAAGGACATGTATAAATATAGCCTGCAGCAAACTTCCAGTTATAGCTAATATCACATTTGTGTACGGTAGTGCACATTTTCCAATTTTTTAAGAGACAAAATCTCAAGATGCAGACCAAGCTAGTGTGATGCTAGCCATCCTCCTGCCTCCATCTCCTGGGGTGCTAGAATAACAGGCATGTGCTACCATCCCTAGCTCTTAAACTTTTTCCTGGGTGAATACCTGGCATGTGGAAGAAGGAGGTGCCACGCTGTCTCTCACGGAGTTCTAATCCATGACAGCCCTGAACCGTGGGTGGGGTCTCAACACTCAGTGCCCAAGACTAGTAGAGAAATCAACACACAATTTACTTTCAATGTACATTTTCAAAATGATCTGGAATTCTTCCATTTGCCTGGAAGTGCCAGGAAGATTGGAGACTGGTGTGCAGACACTCAGGGCTTGCTGATTCCGGCTGCTAAGCATTCCCTTATATCAACCACATGGAGTGGACTCTGACCAGAACTAGTCTGGCGCTAGCTTTTGATCAAGGTAGATGTTCTCCTGAACTCATCCTTCTATTTCCACAGCTTCTAGAACCTGAGTTCTGCTTCCTGTGGGCCAGGACCCTCATGATGGCAAACCCTAACCCCAGCTCAGGACTCTTGTACCCACCCAGCCCTCTCTGCCTACCAATTGTGGCTAAAGACACAAACCCTTCTACACTGTTGCCTGGTTTGGAGGTTTCTTGAAAGGAAAACGGTAACTGTGGCAACCCTAGTTCCCCTGTGGAGCTCTTGGAAAGACTGATGTTTTGTATTGTTTGTTCATCCTAGAAAACACTGGCCTCAAAAGGCAAAGAGTCACAGGCAAAAGCAGTCTTTCTGAAAAGCCCTGGAAACAGCCTCCTGTCATGACAGTCAGCAGACTCTCTTGGGTCTCTCTGGAGCCCTGGTTCCCCCTCTGTGCTGCATTCATAGCCTTCCAGTGTGTTCGGCATTCACGTCACTGCTCTAAGGCCCAGGCTCTGTCCTCAGCCTACATATTAGTTCAGCTAACTGCAGCTATTTGCACAGCTGGACAGGTGGGATAGAATGAATGCATCTTCCTAAAGATGAGCCTGGAGCATGCATCTAGTGTCCTTTTCTACACCTCTGACCATCCCTCCTTGTTCTCGGGAGCAAGGGGAGTTTTAATGAAGTCATGTCTATTAGTGTGAACGCAGCAGGTGCACAGAGGCTGATAAACCTCCTTAACTCACTGTCAGATCAGCATGTTTATCTGCAAGCTGCAGAATGTATTTAATTATAAGATATAAATGGGTTCTTCATATTTGGAGTCTAGACCCAGGAGCTAATGACGCATCTGCAAAACACTGTGTCTTCCCAAAGGCTACAATGAGTAGCTACAGATCGTCTTAGGAACTCAATCATGGGAGAGTCTGAACTGCAAGATATAAGACATGGTCCTTAAAATGGTTTTTAAAATAGCTTCTCAATAATGAGAAAACGTTAGCAGATATAGAGTTAACACAGTTGTGTGTGTGTGTGTGTGTGTGTGTGTGTGTGTGTGTGTGTGTTTATGAGAAGGGAGAGCACCAGAAGATGTCAGCTTTCAAACATGATGCTGTAAGAAGTTCACTCAAAACAAGCATGTATCTGGAACGTTATTAATCATGTTGTTTTTGTTTTTATACATAATTCCCAAGAGAATGATATTTTAATATGGACACTGCTAGGGAGATCTGTGAAGAGAGAACAGGTGCTCAGAAGAAGAGAAGGAAGATTTTAAAGAACAGAATTTTCCACAGGAAGATGGCACTGAGCAGGGCTCTTCCAAAAGAGAGCACCACATATTTAGGGAACAATGAGTTGCTAAAGAAGTGGGAAAGCAATTTAAAGCTGGAAGAGAGGGCCTTATGCAGAGAGTGCAGATGCATGCAGGAGAGAAGGAGGAGGGCAGACAGAAGATGACAAACTAAAAGACAAACAGGCTGGTGAAAGGTGCAATTAACTGCAAATTGACCTGGGGAGGCAGCACTGGCCAAGGTGCTGAGAACAAGATGCTGTGGAATGCTCAGCCTTAAGTAGGGCATCTGTACCACACCTGCTCCTACCAAGCCCAGGGCTCATTGTGGAAGATGGGCAAAGAGAGTGTAGGAGCCAGAGGTGGTGGATGACTCCACAGAAACAGCATCATCAAGGTTGCCCCCTCTCTCCATATGTTTTCAATATAGTACTTGAAGTCCTAGCTAGAGCTAGTGAGGGAGAGCCGGTTTTCTGGAGAGTGCAGCTCCTGGTGTGTCCTCCATGTTCCAGTGGAAGGCCTCATGTCCAAGAACATAGAAACAGTAAAATGGACTTGATGGGGGAGGAGACATGAAGTTGGGTAGGAAGGGAGGGGATCTGGGCAGAGCTGGAGGAGGAAGGTGAGTGTGTTCAAAGTGCATTGCTCAAGAACAAAAGCCAGAGAAGATCTTTTCTGCCTCAGTGCACTGCCTTGGTGCTGATGATAACTGATACGAAAACTATTTTTGATGAGAGCTTGTTTGTGCACATGCCTGACTTTAGATGCTCTCAATAATTTCGACAAATACACACAGTGTATGGAAATAGTGTGATGACTGAAAATATTTCACAAATATTTAAACATTAAATAAACTTCAAGATTCATTTTCAAAGTTTTGGAAAATAGAAAGGAAAGGAGCCTTGGCAGATGCTCTATCCTCTGAGCATGCTTTCTTCTGAAACATGATGAACCGCCCATCCCACCTCACAGCTATTGGTCCAAGCTCAGACTTTATGAATTATTTTCTAGAAGGTGTCTTAAACCCCAAGGCAAAAGCAAAACCTGGCACATATAAAGTTACTTCTGATAGTCAGTCTGTAGGCACTGAACACTGGCCACTTAAGTCTTCTGCTTGATAAAGAAGAGTCTCTTCACTCCAGTTCACAGAAAGCACTGCTGAAGACATTAAGTCACCACAGCACAGAATGCAAAATACCAACTGTGCTTACAATGCTATGGGTGAGGAGGAAGAGGAGCATACCCTTCTGCCCTGGGGCACTGAAGAGGCTCTTGAGGGCAGGGCTGGTGGTACTGGGTGGGGAAGAGACAGAGGAAAAGACAGACAAAAAGTCAGGGGTCGGTTGGCATGCTCAGAATACAAATCACAGGGTCACCGGGTCAGAACCTCCATTCTAGAGTCAATCCACCCACACCAAGCTGCCCTCTGAGGACAGTGAAGCCTCCTGCCTCTGGGCACATGCTGACTGCAAGCCTTCAGGGACAGCACATGCCAGCCAGGGCCCTGGAGTACCCAGTTCTCTCCGTGACTGTCCTTCTAAATATGCAATAATAAATCAGCACTCTGGCTGAACTATTTTTTTAATTCAGGACTTAAACTATCCATGTAAGGCAGATGCATAGAAAATGAGATGAAAAATGCCCAGGAAATCAGCCTTCTGGCTACTGAGGGGACAATGGCAGAAGAGCTGAGAGAACACCACAGGTGTCTGCTGGCAATGGGCTCCTGACAAAGCCCTGTCACACAGCAGGTTTGCTCCCCATGTGAAGTCTCACACTTTCCTCCTTGTTAGAATCCCCTCACATAGCCTAGCCAAAGTCTGCTCCAAATGCTTTCAGCTCCTAGAATTAAGACTGGAGAGAAGGATGCTCCCAATGTATCAAATCATTGTCCTTCTATGGGTTGAGCTGCGTCCCCACAAAATTGCCTATTGAACTCCAAGTCGCCAGTATTTGAGAGTGGGGCTGCAGTGTGATGCAAAGCCTAAGGTCCTTAGGTTAGCTGAGGTCGTTAGGGACCTAACCCACTATCAGCAGAGTTTACGTAATACATGGACAGGCAAAGAACAGACCACATGAGGTCTCAGTGGAACAATGTTCATCAGCGTGGCCAAGAGAGGGACCCCAAAAGAAAGGAGCCCTGCAAATCCTTTGATAAACTTCTGCCCCCACACTATGAGGAAGTAAGCTTCTTTTGTTTAAGCCCCCATGTGGTGACACTTTGTTCTGGAAACCCCAACCATCTAATATACTTCCTTCAAGGTCCTTTCCCCACCACCTAAAAGTGATCTTATAACCCAGAGAGCTGTGCGCTATAACACACCCCTCGCCTCCCCCACCCCTGTGTTGCAGGATCTTCCCTGTCCAATCACATTAGGGCAGTGGAACGCCTGTGATTGGACAGGAAAAGGGAGGCAGAGCTAGGAGTTGGTGAGTCTCAGAGGTCACAGGAGGAGAATGGAAGGAACCAAGATGGCTTTAGACTTGGGCTTGTGTGACATCAACTAGCCAAAATAGCTAAGTTTTTATAAGGTTAGAAATATTGGGATAAAGCTATTATCATTATCAATTGGCTCTTACATTATTGTATTGGCATCTTGTAAATTGTGATTTTAAATATACATAAATCTAATTGGCTAACTAATTAAGCATTAAGAGTCCTGCTTCTACCATGTAAATGGAAGATGAGCTGGCAGACCGTGGGATGTGGGATGTGTGGGCTTTGTGTGGAAGCAAGATGAACTCACAGGACCCCCGCCAGAGAGCTGGCCAAGTGGGGGCTGGAAAGTGGGCAGGCCGGCAGATCACTGGGGCGTGGTCTAACCCACAGAGAGTTCGCAGGTTCATTGGCTGGCTAGAAAGAGTCCTGTGGCCTGACGTGAGGTGTGTGGCTCTCCATTGCCTTGCCTGCACTTGCACAGGAACCTGTGGGTGTTCCTTTTTAATATTTCCTGCCACAGGTGGCGTACCTAACGTACTGGCTGGGCACGAACCCATTAGAAATTTAAAATTACGCTGATTCCGGCGGCGGCAGCGGCAGTGCAGTGCAGCAGTGGCTGGTCCAGCTGAAGGGCCATCAGCAGTGGAACCAAGGCGACACAGGGTCCAGTTAGGCCCTGCGCCCACGACCACTGACCTTCGCTGACCAGCCGGGCTACAAGCAGCTGCGGTTTTGCAGCGCCTTTTGCTGCACGGAAGCCACTTCAGAACTCAGCCTCCCGCCAGTCAGGAGAGGCTCATCTCCATCTTGGTTTCAGACTCCAGAGAGATCGGACTGAGGTACACAAACATAATCCGAGGCCAACACCACGTGTGTCTGAGCCCGACAGGTGTTGGCCTGCACCCAGGCCCTGGGCTGTTCGGGGGGCCATCTGGGCGCCTACCGAGCCAGGAGGTTTTTTGCCCGGGCCTGCGCGCGCGTCGCCATTTTGCCTACAGGACAACAGAGAGCTCTGGCGGGCAGAGCCATAACAGGCATAGCCTGAGGCTAACAAAGCGGGGGTCTAGGCCCCAAAAAGCCCAGGACTGACCCCAAGAACTGGGCGGCTTGGTGGGCCATCTGTGTGTCAACCCGCCCAGGAGGTTGTTAGCACAGCAGACTCTCCCGGCGCTTTCGGGGAGCACAAGCACGCACGCCCGCCATCCTGGTCACCTGGCAGACCCAATCAACAGTCATAGCCCTAGGGGAACTTTGCTTGAGCCTTGGCCTCCCAGGCTTTTGCCTGGACTCGGCCTGGGCAGCCAGGCTAACCTTGTGTGCGCCAGCCCGGTTGGGGGATCGGCTGCCCAGCGGAGTGATCAGAACACAGGGGAGGTCCCGGCACCATACACCATCTGTGCTCCCTGGGGGTGCACACGGGCTCCATCTGGTCCACAGACACAATCTGGGGCAAGGCCTCAGGCGGGAGCCCTCAGCTCAACTCTCTCCACTTCCGGATCCAGATCAGCCTGGGCGGTGGCACCACATCTCCAGGTCCTGCAAGAGGCTAGAGGGTTTTCCGGGTGGCCAGCTGGGAGAAGTCGGTGTGCTCCAGTGAATCCAGCGGGCCCCAGCGGGAGCCTTCGGGTGCCTGCTTCGGGATCTGAACAACCTGGGCAGCAGCACCCTGTCTACAGGCAGTGCAGGAGGTAAGCTGTGCACCAGAGGCCAACTGGGAAGGGGCAGCTTGCACTGGTGAGTCCAGCACTGACAAGACAAACTAACACCAGTGAGAACTAGATGGCAAAAGGCAAATGCAGGAATGTCACTAACAGAAATCAAGGCAATATGGCAACATCTGAACCCAATTCTCCTCTACCAACATGTCCTGGATACCCCATCACACCAGTAAAACAAGATTTGGATTTAAAATCACTGGTCATGATGCTGGTACAGGAACACATGAAGGACATACTTAAAGAAATTCAGGAGAAAATGGATCAAAAGTTAGAAGCCCTTGCAAGGGAAACACAAAAATCATTGAAAGAAATCCAGGAGAATACAAAAGCCAACAATGAGGAAACGCAAAAAAAAACACTTAAAGAAATACAGGAGAACTTTGGTTAACAGGCTGAGGTCATGAAAGAAGAAACACAAAAATCTCTTAAAGAATTACAGGAGAGCACAAACAAGCAAGTGAAGGAGCTAAGCAAAACCATCCAGGATCTAAAATCAGAAGTAGAAACAACTAAGAAAACTCAAAGGGAGACAACTTTGGAGATAGAAAGCCTTGGGAAGAAATCAGGGGACAGAGATGCAAATATCAGCAACAGAATACAAGAGATAGAAGAAAGAATCTCAGATGCTGAAGATTCCATACAAACCATGGACTCAACAGTTAAAGAAAATGCAAAATGCAAAAAGCTTGTAACCCAAAATATCCAGGAAATCCAGGACACAATGAGAAGACCAAACCTAAGGATTATAGGCATAGATGAGAGTGAAGATTTACAAATTAAAGGGCCAGCAAATATCTTCAATAAAATTATGGAAGAAAACTTCCCTAACCTAAAGAGAGAGATGCCCATGAATATACAAGAAGCCTACAGAACTCCAAGCAGACTGGACCAGAACAGAAATACTTCCCGTCACATAATAATCAAAACACCAAATGTTCTAAACAAAGAAAGAATATTAAAGGCAGTAAGAGAAAAAGGCCAAGTAACATATAAAGGAAGACCTATCAGAATCACAGCAGACATTTCACCTGAGACTATGAAGGCTAGAAGATCCTGGGCAGATCTCATGCAGACTCTAAGATAACACAAATCCCAGCCAAAACTACTATGCCCAGCAAAACTCTCTATCACCATAGATGAAGAAACTAAGATATTCCATGACAAAACCAATTTTACCCAATATCTATCCACAAACCCAGCCCTACAAAGGATAATAGGAGGAAAACACCAATACAAGGAGGGAAACTTCACCCTGGAAAAAGCAAGATAGTAACCTTTCAGCAAACCCAAAAGAAGTTAAGCAATCAAATTTAAAAAAAATAGCGTCAAAAATGATAGGAAGTAACAATCACTATTCCTTAATATCTCTTAACATCAATGGACTTAATGCCCCAATAAAAAGACACAGACTAACTGACTGGATACGCAAACAGGACCCTAAAATTTGCTGCTTATAGGAAACACCCCTCAGGGTCAAAGAGAAACACTACCTTAGAGTAAAAGGCTGGAAGACAATTTTACAAGCAAATGGTCTCAGGAAACAAGCTGGAGTAGCCATTTTAATATCAGATAAAATTGACTTTCAACCCAAAGTCATCAAAAGAGACTCTGGGGGACACTTCTTGCTGGCCAAAGGTAGAATTCAACAAGAAGAACTCTCAATCCTGAACATCTATGCTCCAAATGCAAGGGCACCCTCTTTCGTAAAAGAAACTTTATTAAAACTCAAAGCACACATTGCACCTAACACAATAATTGTGGGTGACTTCAACACTGCACTTTCCTCAATGGACCGATCAGGAAAACAGAAACTAAACAGGGACACAATGAAACTAATTGAAGCTTTGGACCAATTAGATTTAACAGATATATATAGAACATTCTATCCTAAAACAAAAGAATATACCTTTTTCTCAGCACCTCATGGTACCTTCTCCAAAATTGACCATATAATTGGTCACAAGACAGACCTCAACAAATATAAGAAGATCGAACTAATCCCATGCCTCCTATCAGATCGCTATGGAGTAAAAGTGGTCTTCAATAGCAACAAAAACAACAGAAAACCAACATACATGTGGAAACTGAACAATATTCTACTCAATGATACCTTGGTCAAGGAAGAAATAAAGAAAGAAATTAAAGACTTTTTAGAACACAATGAAAATGAAAACACGACATACCCAAATCTATGGGACACAATGAAAGCAGTGCTAAGAGGAAAACTCATAGCCCTGAGTGCCTCCAAGAAAATGGAGAGAGCATACATTACCAGCTTAATGACACACCTGAAAGCCCTGGAACAAAAAGAAGCTATTTCACCCAGGAGGAGTAGAAGGCAGGAAATCATCAAACTCAGGGCCGAAATCAAGCAAGTAAAAACAAAGAGAACCATACAAAAAATCAACAAAACCAGGAGCTGGTTCTTTGAGAAAATCAACAAGATAGATAAACCCTTAGCCAGACTGACCAAAGGGCACAGAGAAAGTATCCAAATTAACAAACTTGGAAATGAAAAGGGAGATATAACAACGGAAACTGAGGAAATCCAAAAAATCATCAGATCCTACTACAAGAGCCTGTACTCAACACAACTGGCGATTCTGGAGGAAATGGACAATTTCCTTGACAGATACCAAATACCAAAATTAAATCAGGACCAACTAGACCATCTAAACAGTCCCATAATGCCTAAAGAAATAGAAGTAGTCATAGAAAGTCTTCCAACCAAAAAAAGCACTGGACCAGATGGTTTCAGTGCAGAATTCTATCAGACCTTCAAAGAAGAGTTAACACCAATACTCTTCAAACTATTCCACAAAATAGAAACAGAAGGAACACTACCCAATTCCTTCTACGAAGCCACAATTACGCTGATACCAAAGCCACACAAAGATCCAACAAAGAAAGAGAACATCAGACCAATTTCCCTAATGAACATCAATGCAAAAATACTCAATAAAATTCTTGCCAACCGAATTCAAGAACACATCAAAACGATCATCCAACATGATCAAGTAGGCTTTATCCCGGGAATGCAGGGTTGGTTCAATATACGGAAATCCATCAATGCAATCCACTACATAAACAAACTCAAAGAAAAAAACCACATGGTCATTTCATTGGATGCTGAAAAAGCATTTGACAAAATTCAGCATCCTTTCATGCTTAAAGTCTTGGAGAGAACAGGAATTCAAGGCCCATACCTAAACATAGTAAAAGCAATATACAGCAAACCGGTAGCCAGCATCAAACTAAATGGAGAGAAACTTGAAGCAACCCCACTGAAATCAGGGACCAGACAAGGCTGCCCCCTTTCTCCTTATCTTTTCAATATTGTACTTGAGGTACTAGCTCGGGCAATTCGACAACATAAGGAGGTCAAAGGGATACAAATTGGAAAGGAAGAAGTCAAACTATCATTATTTGCAGACGAAATGATAGTCTACCTAAGTGACCCAAAAAACTCCACTAGAGAGCTCCTACAGCTGATAAACAACTTCACCAAAGTGGCAGGTTATAAAATCAACACAAGCAAATCAGTGGCCTTCCTATACTCAAGGATAAGCAGGCTGAGAAAGAAATTAGGGAAATAACCCCCTTCACAATAGCCACAAACAGTATAAAGTATCTTGGGGTGACTCTTACCAAACATGTGAAAGATCTGTATGACAAGAACTTCAAGACTCTGAAGAAGGAAATGGAAGAAGACCTCAAAAAATGGGAAAACCTCCCATGCTCATGGATCAGTAGAATCAATATAGTTAAAATGGCCATTTTGCCAAAAGCAATATACAGATTCAATGCAATACCCATCAAAATCCCAACTCAATTCTTCACAGAGTTAGAAAGAGTAATTATCAAATTCATCTGGAACAACAAAAAATCCAGGATAGCTAAAACTATTCTCAGCAACAAAAGAAATTCTGGGGGAATCAGTATCCCTGACCTCAAGCAATACTACAGAGCAATAGTGTTAAAAACTGCATGGTATTGGTACAGTGACAGGCAGGAGGATCAATGGAACAGGATTGAAGATCTAGAAATGAACCCACACACCTATGGCCACTTGATCCTCAACAAAGAGGCTGAAAACATCCAATGGAAAAAAGATAGCCTTTTCAACAAATGGTGCTGGTTCAACTGGAGGTCAGCATGCAGAAGAATGTGAATTGATCCATCCTTGTCTCCTTGTACTAAGCTCAAATCCAAATGGATCAAGGACCTCCACATAAAGCCAGACACTCTGAAGCTAATAGAAAAGAAACTGGGGAAGACCCTTGAGGACATAGGTACAGGGAGAAAGTTTCTGAACAGAACACCAATAGTGTATGCTCTAAGAGCAAGAATTGACAAATGGGACCTCATAAAATTACAAAGTTTCTTTAAGGCAAAGACAACATCAAGAGGACAAATCGGCAACTAACAAATTGGGAAAAGATCTTCACCAATCCTACATCAGATAGAGGGCTAATATCCAATATATATAAAGAACTCAAGAAGTTAGACTCCAGAAAACCGAACAACCCTATTAAAAAATGGGGTACAGAGTTAAACAAAGAATTCTCACCTGAAGAACTTCGGATGGCGGAGAAGCATCTTAAAAAATGCTCAACTTCATTATTCATTAGGGAAATGCAAATCAAAACAACCCTGAGATTTCATCTTACACCAGTCAGAATGGCTAAGATTAAAAATTCAGGAGACAGCAGGTGTTGGAGAGGGTGTGGAGAAAGAGGAACACTCCTCCACTGCTGGTGGGGTTGCAAATTGGTACAACCACTCTGGAAATCAGTCTGGCGGTTCCTCCGAAAACTGGGCACCTCACTTCCAGAAGATCCTGCTATACCACTCCTGGGCATATACCCAGAGGATTCCCCACCATGTAATAAGGATACATGTTCTACTATGTTCATAGCAGCCCTATTTATAATTGCCAGATGCTGGAAAGAACCCAGGTATCCCTCAACAGAAGGGTGGATGCAAAAAATGTGGTATATCTACACAATGGAGTACTATTCAGCCATTAGAAACAATGAATTCATGAAATTCTTAGGCAAATGGATGGAGCTAGAGAACATCATACTAAGTGAGGTAACCCAGACTCAAAAGGTGAATCATGGTATGCACTCACTAATAAGTGGATATTAACCTAGAAAACTGGAATACCCAAAACATAATCCACACATCAAATGAGGTACAAGAAGAAAGGAGGAGTGGCCCCTGGTTCTGGAAAGACTCAGTGAAGCAGTATTTGGCAAAACCAGAACGGGGAAGTGGGAAGTGGTGGGTGGGAGGACAGCGGAAGAGAAGGGGGCTTACGGGACTTTCGGGGAGTGGGGGGCTACAAAAGGGGAAATCATTTGAAATGTAAATAAATTATATCGAATAAAAAAATTTAAAAAAAAAGAAATTTAAAATTACTATTATTATCCTGAGAGAGTTTTACTTTATTTATTTATTTATTTATTTATTTATTTATTTATTTATTTATTTTTGTTCTAAGTAACTGGGCATCACTAAAACAAGTCACATGAGCTTCCTACGCTATAAGTATTGGCTGACCTTGTCATAGAAACAACTTTTCAGACAAGAAGACCTGAAGTTAAAATGTTCGTTCAACTACATGACTCCTTGCCACTGAAGTGAACACTTAACACAACACAGGCTAGGGTAGTTATGATTATCTTGATTTTGTACTGATTTTATACAAATCAATATTTTGCCAGATCGGTGAGGACCGGAAAGTTGCCCCGAAGTCCAGACTTGCAGAAAGGTACCACAAGGCAAGCCCAGCTCATAGGAGACGCTCTGCATCTCTCTTATCTCCTGACTCCTTCTGAGGAGGTGAGCTTGGTGAGGCCATTTCAGATTCTCAGTTGCCAAGTGTCCTTGTGCCCAGGAGTCAGTTCTTTTGTAGATAAACTTGTGGCACTAAAGTTCTTTTAAGTTTGTAACCAGAAGAAGGATCAAATATATTTCATATTCCCCAATGTTCATTCCTGTTTAGTATGTTTTGTTTTGTTTTGTTTGTTTTTTGTTTTTTGGATTTGTTTTTTTTCCGAGACAGGGTTTCTCTGTGTAGCCCTGGCTGTCCTTGAACTCACTCTGTATTCCAGGCTGGCCTTGAACTCAGAAATCTGCCTGCCTCTGCCTCCCAGAGTGCTGGGATTAAAGGCGTGTGCCACCACCGCCCGCTAGTACATTTTTGATTACTTCCATAAATGCAAAAGTGTTTTTTCTTGTTAAAATAACCATTTGACATACTACTCTGTTCACTTTAGCTGCACAGTCTTCCCCTATAACAACACACAACCTCAATCTAGTCATGAGAAAAGCAGGAAACAAATCCTGCTCCCCTAGTTGAAAAGCATTTGACCAAGTCTTTCACCAGTTCTTTGATAGTTGGCAAGCTCATCAAAAACAAGGAATAGTTGGAAAACTGTCCCAGCCCAGAAGACAACATACTTTATAAAGCCCAACCCGCTCTATTTTTGAGAGTACACCAAGAGAACAGTCTACCACACACATACACCACCCTTAGCAATAGCCAGTCAGGCAGCAACAGCAGGGACAAGGCACACATAGCTAATCTAAGACATCCTACAGGAAATAGATAACCTTGCCATTCTGCTTGTCAGGTGCTTTTGTCCACAGCCCCGCCCCCATGTTTGGTTCCTGTAGATTACACCGGAAATTCAGTTTTTAAAATATTACCTTGCTGACCCATATGGAAATTCCCCAAGCTTGTTGTAACCACGATAAACACACTGCATCCCTAGATGCAAGGCTCTTACCTCTGACCCCCCTCGAAGATGATGGTGAGAGTTCTTGCTCTTGAACTCATAATAAAGACCCTTAAGTGTTTGCATCAGAACTGGCTCCTCAGTGGTCTTTGGGATCCCTGGGACTTGAGCATAAGAGCCTACGTGTCATACAGGTGCTTGGTTACCTAGAACAGAAAAGAGCATCAGTTGGAAAATAAGGAAATCTAAATAAAGCTTGGGGTTGCAGTTTCTATTAAGGTATTAATTACTTTTCTTTGGCTGTAACAAAAACAATGGCTAAAACCAACTTAAGGAAGAGAGTTTATTTTGACTTACCGTTCAAGAGAATAAGAATCCAGCATGGCAAGAAGGCATGGGACAGGCGGCATGACAGCAGGAGCAGAGAGCTAGGAGACACAGGCTTTACCACAAAGTAGGGAGAGCAAATTGGAAATCAGATACGGTTAGAAAACCTCAAAGCCTGCCCCGGTGGTGTATTTTCTCCAGCAAGATCACACCTGCTAAACCTCCCCCCAAACAGTGCCACCAAGTGGGAATTAAGTGTTCAAATACCCTAGCCTAAGGGGGACATTTTCCACTCAAGCCGCCACAAATACTTTGTCAACATAGGATATGAAGAGGAACAAATGTGACATACTCATACACCGTGTCACCAAGGGAGAAACGATGTGCAGGGCACATGGGAGCTCTCTCCCATCGTCATGATTTTCCTGTAAATACAAAACTGCTCTAAAATAAAACTGTATTTTAAAGACAGATTTCCCAGAGTTATAAAGTGCAGCCCCCTCCTCTTCCTGGTTCCTCTCCCCGTACGACTTGCTGTATGTATTCCACATGAGCTCTTTATCTCTCAGTGCCTGTTAACTCTCCACTGCCTTGGAAGGCTGTGCTGTCCCTCGTCTCTTTCAAACAAATGCTGTGGTTCCTGTTCTGCATCATCGTCTGGTCCCTTGGTGGCTCCCGTGACTCATTTTCTCCACCGGGACGTCTACAACTTCAATTCCTGGGGCAAGCTCCTCACAGTCTAAGCCCTATGTCTCATTAAATAAAGCCCTTTGGGGCCAGAGCTGAGCTGCTAGCAGCAGTAGAGAAATGCCAAGAGGCCGACACTGAATCAGCGTGAAGGAAATCGATAGCAGGGAGAGCTGGGTGTGTGTGCTCAGCCCCCAGCATCAAAGTTCTGCAGCACTAATGGCATCCAGATGCACACCACCGGGGCCCGGGTCTCTAAACAGACTGTTCTTTTACTACTAAGCCGTTTGGGGTTGGCGTTAGTTTCTCTTGCTTTTGTTTAGTTGGTTCTTCACTGATGGAAAAGCAGACCGTGCTTGCAGGGAGAGCTTGTTGTCCTTGATATTTAACTCACACTCATGTTAGCTTGTGTTCAGAGCCAAGCAGACCTTGATCTTCATTTATTATTCAATAAGATGAGTACAAGTAGCCTGGAGTTGGTTTTCAGACACAAACACACAGGAAAAGACCCGCGTCTCTGAGCGAGGATAATTCATTCTTCCTACGAGGGATGCAGTGATGGAGCAAGGCGCAGGCAGAAAATCAATGCAGCCTCATCCTCCCGTCACCAGGCTTAGAGTCAGCCTTTGCTCGGCTCAGAATGCGGAGGGAGATGGATCTACCTCACTAATATTTACTGAAAGGAGGCCTTTTTACTTTTCAAATCATTGATTTTTAAAAGTATCTGGGAGCTAAGAGGAGGAAATCCTATGAAATTCTCATATTGTATGCTCAGCACAAAAGCTAATCATGGAAAGAAATGAACTTCCAGCACCAAACTAAAGCCCAGAGGACCAAGCAGAAACCATGAGAACCTGATAACAGGAGAGAACACCCAAGAAAGAATTTGTTTTACACTGAAATTAAGTTAATTTTAATTAAAAGATATAAATATAAAGTTCTTTTTAAAAATATGAGTCACATATAAATGGAAATACATGTATGTATGTATATGTGTATGTGTACGTGTATGTGTATGTGTACGTGTATTTATATGTATGGAATTTGAATTACATATATTTTTGAGCCATCTGATGTGAGTGTTAGGAACCAACCTTGACTACCCAGCAAAGGCAGTACTACTTACTCAATTCTCCCACTCCCAAACACGTCAAAATAATAATGCAGAAGCTAAAGATGCCCCGTTACTCCTTCTGTCTTCTATCAGTTGAAGGTGATGAAAGTCCCTGTCACACAGCATTGAAGTATTTAGTAAAATTCTAGCCCTATTGAATAGACCCTCCACATTGCTCCAAGAAATAATTTTTACAGGGGGTGTTATTGTGTGTTTGTGTGTGTCTGTGTCTGTGTATGAACTGTGCGTGTATCTATGTGTATGTCTGTGGGAATCTCTGTATATATCTGAGTGTATGTGTGTCTACATATGTGTTTATCTGTGTGAAAGAGAAAGAGAAAGAGAATCTATATGTATTTATCTGTGTCTGTGTGTATTTGTTTGTCTGTCTGTGTGTGTCTGTGTATCTGTATGTGCCTGTGACTCTGTGTGTGTCTGTGTGTCTGTGTGTGTGTATGGATCTGTGTGTATGTCTGTGTGTTTGTGTTCGTGTATCTGTGCCTGTGTATGGTCTATGTTTGTATATGTGTCTATATATGTGTATATATGTCTATGTAACTGTGTCTGTGACTACGTGTGTGCTATATCTGTCTCTGTGTTTGTTAAAGTGTGCTGTATTGTCTGTATGTGCCTACATCTGCATATCTGTGTCTCTGTGTGTCTGTGACTCTGTGTGTGTCTGTGTATGTGCTTTGTCTGTTTCTGAATGTCTGTGTCTCTGTGTGTCTGTGACTCTGTGTGTATGAGTTGACTATGTGTATGTATGTGAGTATATCTATCTGTGTGTGGCTATGTAGCTATATATTCCATGAACCTTTATGAAAATACAGTGTTTCTCTTTATGATAGGTAATTATTAGTGGCAATCCAAACCACAAATACATACTCCTCTACGTTTTAATGATACACACATGCAACCTACCAACCTACCATTCTGTTAAGAGCTGATTATGTGCCAGGCTCAATGATGAGAAGAGTCAATCATGAGCTCAAGCAAACTTCATAGAAAAAAAAGGGAAAAAATAATGAAGTACATTTTATTTTAACCTCAATTTTATGGCTAATGATACTTATCCCAGTGAGATCAGAGAGAGTAAATAATGTCTCTAACAATTCACTACTAGTTAGAAAGATAACTGGGATTTTAACCATGCTAAGTGTTTTCTTCATCCATGGACCACTCAATGCAACAGCATCCCTAGCATCTTTCGACAGCTATTGGGAACACACACTTAATGTTTAGGGGTTTGAGAAATGTTTTGTTGTTTTGGTTTGGGTCTGGGTTTTGTTTATGTACCGCTGGTTCCCCTGGTTGGTTTAGTACTTGTTGTGTAGCCCATGCTGGCCTCAGAATCATGACAAGCCTCCTGTGCCATCCTCACAAGAACTAGCATTACAGAAAGCATCAGTTCACCTGGCATAAATCTACGGTAAAAAGATTTTTTTTTCTCACTAAAAGAAAATTAGGTATAAGTAGTGAATACCTATATGGGAATAATTCAATGTCACTGTCACCTCCTAATAGTTGTTAGGAATTCTAACCGAAGTTATGATTCACAGGAAACATTTTTATTAATCAGTTTATTCATTTACATTTCAAATAAGATCCCCCTTCATGGTTACCCCTCCACAAATCCCTCCATCTCATCCCCTATCCCCCATCCCCTTTGCCTCTATGAGGGTGCTCCTCCACCCACTCACCCACTCCCACCTCACCCCTCTAGCATCCTCCATATGCTGGGTTATCAAACCTCCACAGAAGCAAGGGTCTCCCCTACCATTGATGTCATATACAGCCATTCTCTGCTATCTGGAGCCATGGATCCCTCCATTTATACTCTTTGGTTGGTGGTTTAGTCTCGGGGAGCTCTGGGTGGTCAGGTTAGTTGATATTGTTCTTCCTATGGGGTTGCAATCCCCTTCAACTCTTTTAGTCCTTCCCCTAGCTCTTCCATTGTGGACCCCAGGCTCAGCCTGATGGTTAACTGAGTATCTGCATCTGTATTGGTCAGTTGCTGGTAGAACCTCTCAGGGAACAACCAAACCAGGCTCCTGTCAGCAAGTGCCTCTTGGCATTGAAACAATGTTGATGTTTGGTGACTACAGATGGAATGGATCCCTAGTTGGGATAGTCTCTGGATGGCTTCTCCTTGAGTCTTTGTTCCATTTTTTGTCCCTGTCTTTCCTTTGGGCAGGAACATTACTGGGTTAAAATTTTTGAGATGGGTGGGTGGCCCCATCCCTCAACTACAGGCCTTGCCTACCTACAAAGGTGGTCTCTACAGGTTCTGTCTCCCCTTTGTTTGATATTTTGGCTAAAGTCACCACCATTGGCTCCTGGGAGTCTCTCCCTTCCCTGGGGTCTGGAACTTTCTAGCGGCTACCTCCAGTTCCCCATCTCCCACTGCTGTATATATCCATTCAATGTCCCGACCCTCTGCACTTCTCTCCTGGCCCTTCCCATACCTGACCCTGCCCTCTTTGTTCTCTCCCACCTCTCTGCCCAATCCCTCTACCTCCTGTAATTATTTTGTTAACTCTTCAAAGTAGGACAGAAGTATCCACACTTTGGACTGTCTTCTTGAGCTTCACATGGTCTGTGAATTGTATCTTGGGTATTCTGAGCTTTGGGGCTAATATCCAATCAGTGAGTAGATACCATATGTGTTCTTTTGTGACTGGGTTACCTTATTCAGGATGATATTTTCTAGTCCATTTGCCTGCAAGTTTCATGAACTTGCAGTGTTTTGATAGCTGAGTAATAATACTCCATCGTTTAAATGTATCACATTTATTTTCGTTATCCATTCTTTTGTTAAGAGAGTTTTTATCAGCTTCTGGTTATTATTATTATTATTAGCATTAGCATTAGCATTATTAGTTTTTCAAGACAGGGTTTCTCTGTGTAACTCCAGCTGTCCTGGAACTTACTTTGTAGACCAGGCTGGCCTCAAACTCAGAAATCTGCCTGCCTCTGCCTCCCAAGTACTGCGACTAAAGGCATGTGCCACCACCGCCCGGCTGCTTCTGGTTATTATAAATAAGGCTTCCATAGATATAGAGGATCATGTGCCCTTTTATATGTTAGAGCATCTTTTGGGTATATGCCCAGAAATCCTATAACTGGGCCTTCAGGTAGAATTATTTCCAATTTTATGAGGAACCACCAGGCTGATTTCCAAAGTGGTTTTACCAACTTGCAGTCCCACCAACAATGGAGTAGTGTTCCTCTTTCTCCATATCCTCTCCAAAATCTGCTGTCACCTGAGTTTTTGCTCTTAGCCATTCTGATTGGTGTAAGGTGGAATCTACAGGTCATTTTGATTGCAATTCACTGATGACTAAGGATGTTGAACTTTTCTTTAAGTGCTTCTCAGTCATTAGAGATTCCTTAGTTGAGAATTCTTTATACTCCATTTTTAATAGGGTGTTTTGGTTCTCTGGAGTCTAACTTCTTGAGTTCTTTGTATATATTGAATATATTAGCCCTCTATGGGATGTAGCGTTGGTAATGATCTTTTCCCAATATGTAGGTTGCCATTTTGTCCTATCTGACATCCCCTATGCTGATGTGTTCAAGGCTCTTTCCAAATTTCTCTTCTATTAGATGCAGCCCAGCATATCTGGTTTTATGTGAAGGTCCTTGATCCATTTGGACTTGACCTTTTTACAAGGAGATAAAAATGGATCAGTTTACATTCTTCTACATGCAGACTGCCAGTTAGACAAGCACCATTTGTTACAGATGCTTTCTTTTTTTACTACTGTATGGTTTTGGCTTCTTTGTCAAAGATCAAGTGACCATAGGTGTATTCATTTCTGGGTCTTCAATTCTATTCCATTGATCTACTGTCTGTCTCTGTACCAATACCATGCAATTTTGATCACGAATGCCCTGTAGAATAGCTTGGGGTCAGGGATGGTGATTCCCCTAAAAGTTCTCTTATTGTTGAGAATAGTTTTAGCTATCCTGGGTTTTTTATAATACCAGATGAATTTGAGAATTTCTCTTTCTATCTATGTGAAGAATTGAGTTAGAATTTTGATAGGGATTGCATTTAATCTATAGAATGCTTTTGGTAAGATGGCCATTTTTACTATATTAATCCTGCCAATCCGTGAACATGAGAGATCTTTCCATCTTCTGGGATCTTCTTCAATTTCTTTTTTCAGAGACTTGAATTGCTTGTCATATAGATTTTTTCGCTTGCTTGGTTAGAGTCACACCTAGATATTTTATATTATTTGTAACTATTGTAAAGGGTGCTGTTTCCCTAATTTCTTTCTGAGCCCATTTATCCTTTGACCAGATTAATAGTACTGTTTATTAGAGTTAATTTTATATCTAGCTTCTTTGCCATAGTTGTTTATCAGTTATAGGAATTCCCTGGCAGACTTTTGGGGGTCACTTATGTATACTAGCTGAGAACTATGACAAGCTATAGCTGCTGAGAGAACCAGTCTGCTTCAGGTGCAGCCACTGAAAAACTGCTTATGTGCCAGTGGACCACCCTCTACCCATGAAACACACTGGCCACGGTAAGTGGACTCAATGAGTTATGAAAACGGTACATGAAATTGGGAGAAAAAAGTGGTGGGAACATGGGAAAAATGGAAGGGAAGGGGTAGGGGACAGATTTATTCAAAACACATTATATTCATGTATGAAATTTAAAATAATCCTTTAAACTTTGAAACAATAAGAAAATATGGTCTTTGGCTCAGCAACTGTTCAAAGTCAGAAAAGCAGGCCTTCCAGCCCCACCCTAGACCTGCAAGTGGTAGAGATGTGCAGAGTAAAGCCTCTATGCCTGGCTTTGAGGAAAGGTTTCAGCAAAGCCTTTGCTATGTTTGTGTCAATCGTTGATGCTGAGAATTCTTTTGAGACTGTTTGAATCTTGAAGAAACGTCGTCTCTCTAGAGAATCTATGATTGGTGCTCTGTGGGAGCTTGCAGCTGCACCAACGTTGATCCTAAGACACTTCTGACAACCCGGAGTTCTTAGTTTAGGTTGTGGCTCGCCGTGGCCAAAGGGACTGAGATTTGTGTGGGTCGTTCGCTCTGACAGGCAGCAAGGACAAGACGACATTGGCCGTCGGAACCTTTCCCAGCCCCAATTCACTTTCGCATGTCTGAATAAAGTAACTGGAGTGAGCTAGCTGGGAGTCAGTCTTTTCCAGGAAGGCTGAAGCCCTCTGATCCTTCAGGAAATGAAGGCTTAGCATCTTGGTGAGCCTCTCTCTCTACTGCAGCACCTATGACCAACATCTATCAATAGAGAATCGACATTTCTACAAGGTCACTGAGAGATTCATAAGTACAGGAAAGTCAGAGACTCCTTCTCTTTCCATTTGCTCTGATTTTCCAAGCCACAAAATGAAGACCTGTCATGTAGAAAAACTGTCGATGGCCCAAGTCTATCATGCAGGACCCAGGGTAGCAGAACTTGGCGCTATAGGCAAGACTCACCAGTAGCTTCAACTTTCACAAACTATGGGTTGTGCCATGAATAATACAGCACTTATTAAGTGTAAAGAGTTTGCAGAGAGACATAGGGTACACTTGAGTCAAATTAAAATCTGTCTAGTCCACTGGGATTTCTCTGTGGATAACTGCAAATTACTCATAGCCTTTGACAATGGTAAAATGAAATTGAAGAGTCCTACAACATTTCCAGCTCAATATTAAGTGGGGAAAGTCACTCTGCTTGCTTCAGGAAGGAAGGCAGCTTAGCAGTAGTGGAACACAAAGACTCCAAAGATATGCAGCCTGGGTTCAAACTGTACTTATGGCTCCCATGAGCTGTGTGGCCTTGGGCAAATCACTTACTTCCCCCATGCCTCCGCTGACTCTCTTACATCAGGTGTCATGAGAGGACCCCCTCCAAGAGGACTTAGGAGTATTAAAGTCATAAGGCTCTAGGAATCATGCCTTGCACACAGCAAACTCTGAAATGATGTCTCAATACAAATTTGAAACTACAACTGTTAAGTTTTGCTTTCCTGAGCCATCAGACTTGCCTAACTTGTTTTTGTGAGTCTGTGGCAGTAGGACTAGGACACATTCTGCCTTTGGTGAGAGAGAAGAGATCCTATCTCAGGGATCAGGGTATTCTCAGCACTTAACCAGAGCCACTAACTACAAGCAAATATCTACAAGATACTTGAAAATGGCACCAGTAGCCTTGGCCCCAAAGCCCTAAGGAGGAGTCCCTGAGTCTGGATGCATATGTTACTGTTATCTACCTGCAAAAGGAAGAAAATGCTAACTTAAACCCTAGATTCCCATATATGCGAAACTCTCAGTAGTTGAAAAGCTGATTTGTTTTGCCTCAATATAGATAGTGTCATCTACCAAAAGCCGCTGAGGCATTGTGCAACCTGCAATCTCAGACAGGTGTTCAGCAGCTGAGTCTCTGTGAACTCTGATCACTGCAAGAAGCAGGCAGCGCATTCACTGTCACTGTGCATCGGTGAACCCTTGAGCCCATCTAACAGACAATTTCAGGTCCAGCAGCCCCCTCTTCACCCCATACATGACGATGAGACCAAATACATTGCAAGACAAAGTCGGCCGCACTGGCTTCTCACACATCCGCTCGCCACAGCCGCCAGGCTCCCCTGTGCCCCATCAATTATTTCGTGGTTTTGCCTGGATGGTGCTTGTAAACTCCTCAAGGTGTGCTCCTGGGCAGTTGTGTGCATTTGAGATTTCCCTTTCTGATCCTTTCTGGTGGCTGTCTCTGGACCCAAACTGATTTGCAGGTGAGGGGAAAAAGATGAAAATTTCATGACATTTAGGATTTTAAAAGCACATAGCAGCAGCTCAATAGGTTTGCTTACCTTGGATTAAAACCTATTAACGTTCAGGCACTTTCCTCTCTGTGATGTTCATTTCTGACTTGCGTGTGGTGACTTGCAGAGAGCTTCATTACAGCTCAGGGGCATAACTGATGCCACACAAGCCATTAAAAATGAGTTTTCAAGAATACAAAAAAGAAACCTTTGTAGGCAAGGGCCAATTTGTTTCGAAGGCGACACTCTGGGAGAGCCTTCACAAAGCACTGAGCATTATCTCAGATTCAAGCCATGCGCTTTCTCTCCTATTTTTAAATACCAAATAGAGAATGGGGAGAGTTATTTCTTTGTGACAGCAGCTTTGGTTCCTGCCCTTATTTTCTGCCATCATGGCTCCAGTTAAGCTGTGTGAATAGTCCTGTGTAGTTTTTTTTTTCAAGGTGCAGGGAAGCAGCTGTTGTTTTCAGGGTGGTAAAAATCTTTGTGTGGTGTCTCTAAGAGTCATCATATTTTCTATGCCTCATTTCCTTGTTATTCAAAACAGAGCTAATATCAAACTCACAGAGTCTTTAGGAGGGTTGTCGAAATCTATTAAGTATAATATTGTAAGTGAAAATTAGAACAATTATTTTTTTATCTTAAAGCATGTTCGTTTGCTATTTGCTGTCTTCAGATGCCTTTGTTGTTCTTCCTAATTGATTACAAATATGTTCGTTTTATTTAATCTTACTATTTTTTATTTGCCCTAGATTCAATCTTAGCAAATGCCTCTGAGTAATAGTTTCTCAATCTCAGCAATGCTGACAACTTGGGCTTGATATTTTCTTTGAGATGGGAACTGTCCTGTGTGCCTTAAAAGTTTTCATAGACACTTGAGTTATACTGTTTGAAGTCAGCATCCTTTCCTCTTACCCAGTTGCAATGATCGGAAATATCTTCAGACTTTGCCAAATGTTCCAAGGTCATAACATCACTGCTCTGGGGTATATGAAGCTGGTACTGTCTTTGGTTATATTTATTACACTGCAATGGGAGAACTGCAAGAACAATGCAGCTTGAATAAGAATATGAAGCAGAAGGAACCAGTAGGCAGAGTCTAAGAGACTATCACAGACATTGACAGGACTGGGAGCTAATAATGAACACCAAAAGCCAAGACTGAGATTGTATCAGTTACTTTTGGTGTCTTGTGATGAATATCCAACTGAAACAAAGGACGAAGGACAGCGCCCTCATTACAGCGTCAAAGGGAATGCAGTCCACCCTGGCTGGGAAGGGATGGAGTTGTTCGTGGAGACACAACACATGGGAGAAATGCCTTGTATCATGGCCAACCAGGCGGCAGGGAGTGGTGCTGGAACCTGGGCCAGTGTAACCTTCTAAGGATACCTTTCGTGATCTACTTCTAGTTAGGTCCACTTTCAAAGGATCCTGTGGCCTTTAAAACAGTACCACAAATTTGAAATATGAGATTATGGGACACATTTAAGATTCAAGTCATAATGAGGACTGAGGCCGTCACAAGCAATGTTAGTGTGGTGTTAGTCAAAGTAGAAAACCAGCTCAGAATGATTCCCTGATACTCCACATGAACATGTATCTGATGGCGAAGAATGTGTCCCCAGCTGAAAAAGAACCAGAACTGAAGACAGGTGCCTCAGACAAAGCTGACCAAAGGAAAGGTGACAGCCAGTAGTAGACATAACTCCTGTAGTGGGCAGTGGTGACCTAAAATCATATAGATGGCGGGAAAAATTAGAAGTAGAAAAAACAACATAGAAAGAATAAAGATTAGAAAAGGGATGGGTGATGGGAAAAATTAAAACTGGCAGTGAGTGCAGAGGGAGAAACTGAGGCAAGATTCAAGTCATAATGAGGACTGAGGCCATCACAAGCAATGATAGTGTGGTGTTAGTCAAAGTAGAAAACCAGCTCAGAGATAATGAGAAGGTGAGCTTAGATTCTGGACCTATCTGGACAGAGCACCTGCCCAACCTGGATTGCTGCTCTGCAAACCCACACCAACGCCATCTTGTAGCTTCCTTCTTCTTCCTATCAGTCAACGGATGTCTGTTCCTGTATGGCTTTGGGGAACTACATCAGCCTCTCACATATGGCTCTGAGCACAGGCCTGACAGATGACTGGCCGGAAGAGACACTGCCTACTGCTCTGCCCATGGATCAACACAGCTTCTCCCTTTCCCCACCCAAGTCTAGTTTACTCCATGGTTCCTGGTTCCTCACACCGACTCTGTCTCCATACCATTAGGCTCCTCTGAAACACAGAATGGGGGTGTTGGTGTTACCTTCTTAGTTTCTGCCTTCGCCCACCTTTCTGAGACTCTGTCTTCTCACTTATGCTCCCAAACCTGTTCCTCATAAACTTGTTCTGTGAGGTGTTGAATCCTGTTAGAATCATTCGGCCAAGAATCACTTCTCTTTCACCTTAACACATTGTGTAGTTCTTATATCATTCAAACATATGTTGTGTTTGGTGATGAAATCTGTTGTGAATTATCAGCAAAAATCATGATGTCTGATACTGTATACTTAAGGAATAGGAATCAGAGGGGTTAGGGACACCACAAGAGCACCGTCCACAGAATCAGCTCACCAGGACTCATGGGGCCTCACCGAGATCACAGAGTCTGTACACAGTCTAGGTCCTCTGCATATATGTTATGGGTAAGTACCTTGGAGTTCTTATGGGAGTCCTAATAGTGGGAGTGGGGGCTACTCTGACTCTTTTACTTGCTTATAGGATCTTCTCCTCCTACTGGGTTGCCTAGTCTAGCCCTGATGTGATGGAATGTGCCTGGTCTTATTGTAGCTGGCCAAGCCATATTTGGTTGATGTCCCTGGAAAGACTGCTTATTTCTGAGGGAAGGTGCAGGGGGAATGGGTCTCCAGGAGGGAGAGGAAATGAAGGGGGAAGACTGAGAGAAGGGAGGGGAAATGCCAATCAGGATGTAATGCATAAGAGAAGAATTTTTAAAAAATAGAAAATTAAGTAATTATTTTAGAATTTCTAATGAATGTAATGAAACTGAGGATAGTTTGGGAACCTGAATGACAAATTTCAATTCCAATGAAAACTCATTTAAGGGCAGCTCCTTATAACAAAGACATAATGTTTGTAACTAGATGTGAGTGAAAAGCTTTATTTATTAGCTTAACTATAAATAGTACTTTGACTCTGATATGTTTACCATTAAATGGAAAAATAGTCACACTGTTATTATACAGGTGGGCAATTGGATGGTAAGCCTTTCTTGTTTTAGTGTCCAGGAAATAGGAAAACTGGGAAATTGTAAGACCTGTAATAATATATATATAATATATATTGAATATTATCACATATATTTACTATATATTAAATATTATATATTATACTTTATATATCACACATTACATGTTACATATTATGTGTTAGATATTAATATTTCTATCTGTTATGTGTTGTATTATGTATTGTGTATTATATATTATGGGATATATGATATATCAATGTTTTAGAAAAAGTATAAATAGTTCGTAATTATTACCATTCCTGGAAAAATTATCACGATTCCTAGAAACTAAGTCATAAGAAGATTGTTTCCGACACAAAAGTGAAATAATAAATAACATTCCTAACTAAATATTTAGAATCAAGGACACCACAGATATCAAAGGCAAAATGTCTTAATACTCAACTAAAAATCCTAGGTTAATGGTGTAAGCAGGGAAAATAGGGTGACATTTTGCTTTCTCTAGACAAGAAAGTGCTATACTCTAAACCAACAATATAGAACAAATTAATGGATCAACAAATACATTTTCTATGAAGTGTTTTTAAAAACTTAGAAAAAGGATGCTACCCTCAAGGAGATGACAGTCATCAGGCCGATGAGAGGGATTTCTATAAGTAGCTACAACAAAATGTGGGCTGGGTCTTGCTGGAAAGGGAGGAATGACAAAAGCCACCACTCAGTGAGCGTTTATCCAATGTCTGCTTGGTGAGTTGCTTTGCCTGCGTTGCTTTTGCAACGTGATTGTTAATCCTGGTTGCCAACCTGATTGGACTGAGAGGCTTAGGGGATTAGTGTGTCAACCTGTGATGCAATCACTGTTTATTTATCATTGTGTTGTTTAACATCCAACATTACCCAGGGACACATCTTCCAGCCACAGTGAACCACTTGTTCTTGATAGACAGAGGTCTTATACCCACTTTCTAACCCTCAGTCTTTGACTTTACTGTAAAAAGTTTTGCTCAGGAGGCCCAGCCTGAATTCCCCTCTGGAAGTACTGAATGATCACACACTGAGGTCAGCATTTTTTCTCAATTCTCATAAGTAGAATGTAAGCCTCTGTCTTCCCATGCTTGCATCATATCAAATTGTTTCCAGATGTCTTGTAACTCACTACATTGTAAACTCTGGAGAAGGAGCCTTTGAGATGCCCCCTTTCCTCTATTGCCTAGAGCTCACTCATAATTCTAAGTGACTGAGTGATTCCTCAGGACTCTAAAGGTTTGAGGCTGCAGAGAAGCACCCAGCTCCAGCTTTATCCACACACCTCTTTAACAGAAGGCTCACACCTCTCTCCACCGGAAGAGTTCTTACACCAAACAATGACAGGAAGGGAAGTGCCTTCTGTCACTACTGTCACAGCTACTGATATGTTTATGTGATCAATTGTTTTGTATAGTCACATGTCAGAGAAACTGGTCTCAAACATTTAGGAACTGGTCACTCCAGGCAGAAGAAAGTGGTTTCTGTGTCTAATTTAAGGCATGTTGAGCACTTGAACTGGTAAAGGCATCTCCATCTCAAAGGAGCAACGGAAATACATTTACAACCCCACATTAATTGATAATTTTTTCTTCATATATCAGTTCATTCCTCTTATTTTTATATTTCCATTTTTTCTATGGCATCTGCTGATCTCAAGTGTATTATCTCTGCCAAAGCAAGACAATGACCACTCATAAATACCATTTTGCAAAAGAAACAAGCATCAGCTAAGACATTAGGAACTGCAATTAAGGAATATCTATTCAAATAGAATAAATTTAGTTTTAAGGAAAAGTGTAGGCTAGGTCTGAAGTAGGAACCTAAGGTTTCTTTGGAAAGTCGGTCGGGTTGGATGGTGTTTTGATGGGGCAATCACATGAAAGAATGTTTTTCTGAACAGACACAAGAGAAGGGATATTTTTCTAAGGCAAGCATGGGACAGGACACTTGATGAAGGATTCTTTACTAACAATGCATGCATTGGTCTGTCTTACATTGCGTAGTTGAGCTCCATTTGTCAGGACTCCATACATAGAAACCCACCAAAAAACTTCTAGTGCTACACTGTGGCTTCTTGCCACTTCAATGGACGCAGGCTGACTGGCGGAGTGATGTCAGCTGAGGACTCACTTGGAGTTTGCTAAGTCAGACTCACATGCTGAGGACTCACAGTGGAGGACACGAGATGTTAGGAGGGAGAGACATAGGATTTAATGGACTGTGAGAGGGACTTGTAGCTCTGCAAGCCTCCTTGGTCTCACGTCTTCACTGATCTTCACTTTTCTGAGAGAGTCACAGCCAAGAACTTCTCCTGGCATCCCTGGTGGTTCGAATCTCTCCTGCTAACTCATGCCAATTCAGTTGAGTCCTGTCTGTCTCTGCTAGGTCATGCCACCGCTGCTGCTATCCTGACACTACTGAACTGGACTGCTGGTATATCCTTGACATGCTTGCAAGTAGATCAAGCTGCCGCTGCTAACCTGTGAACTGAGCTGCTGGTCAAAGACAGGATTTTCTCCAAGGAACCATATCCAAACAGATGCACTTCCCCGGTATCATAATAACCTTTCTTTTCCACTACCTCTGGTGGGTGGTGGGCTAGAAGGGAGGTTAAAGCATTTAAGAATCATCATTAAAAGTAGGCTTTGAAAAAAATAAAAGCTACATAGTTCCATGCCAAAGAAAACTCCCAGTGCTAAAGCCTTGTGTCCTTCTACAATCTTAGTGCTTGGATCAAGAACTTACGCCTGAGACCTTGAGAGATGGCTCAGCAGGTAAAGGCACTTTTCACAAGGATAACTTGAGTTCATTCTCAGAACGCATGTAAAGGTGAAAAGAGAGAACCAACCCCACAGAGTTGTCCTCTGGTCAGCATGACCACATAAATGGCGCATGTACTAACACAAATCTATACACCATTGCCCTCCTCTAAGAACAGGAAACATAGAGTTCCACCAATTACAACACCAGCTAAAAAATTGTCAGTCATCAAAAATAAATTCAGCTCAGAGATAATTAATACATTATTTACTTTGGGCTTTACCATTAATTAGTATAGCATGAATGATGTATATTTAATACGTAAATGGGGTAATTTTGGCAGAACAATCAGTGCCCAGGTTTCTGAAACCAGAACAATAATCCTCAGCACTTTGCTTGGAGGCTGTGGGCAGAAGAGAGAAGGGGAGGAGAGAAGGGAGCGGCAGGGTTCGCTGATGCTCCTTGGCCTGAAGCCCCTGCAGACACAGCCTGCCCCGCCCTTTCATGCAAGCTCCCAGACACACTCAGCTGGACCAGAGATCGTCCAGACTTGCTGTCTCCTCAGCCTACCGACCAACATAGCACGAACAACATGCACACAGTGACTTGCCTCCCTTT
Source organism: Apodemus sylvaticus (assembly GCF_947179515.1). Classification (NCBI taxonomy): domain Eukaryota; kingdom Metazoa; phylum Chordata; class Mammalia; order Rodentia; family Muridae; genus Apodemus; species Apodemus sylvaticus. Next base: position 23,433,178 of record NC_067473.1, read on the forward strand.
CTATTCTGTGACTTCTACAGTTTCTGCTTATCATAATTACATATGCCCTCTTTATTTGAGTTCGTTAATTAGGTCTTGTGTCTGGAATATCACTGGATGCATTGGCCGCCACTCACTGTGCTGGGTTCTGTTCTTGGCATTGAAGATAATGTGGTGGAGGAAATAAAACCATCTCTAATTTTCTAGAACTTATCACACATAAGGAAGACAAATAATGAATAAAGAAAAATGTGTATATTAAGCTTCAGAAGATGAATAGTAGGAGGACAAACTGTGGATGGACTGTGGAGTAAACGCTCATTAGAGCAACGCGGCAGAAGCACTTCAGAAATAGAGGAGCCGGAGAAGACATCTTGGAGGAGGTCTCATCCTAAAAAACCATCTTTCCTCCCCCACACAACCAGAGCTGCTCAAAGGCACTGGTCAGTCATAGCCTCCAGGTATAAACTCCTCTGGGGAAGCTCTACGACAAAGCAGAGTGACTTACATTCAGAAGATGACCTGTTAATGACCATCAGCTAATTACATTTTCTCACATGCTCACTGTGAAGTACACTGGCCAGAAAATGACTGGGTTGCTCTAATGATTCTCTAAGGATGGGAAAGATTTTATTCCTCATCAAAGGATCAGCGACCACCTGAAGACATAGTCTTTCACCCGAAATGCTCTCCACCCACGGCGACATTGTATGTTGACATCCAACAGCTGTTGTTCATTTTTGAACACTGATGCCTGTGGTGTGTCCTTTGGGTGATCAAGCTCACACTGAAGCTCTCTATAAAATATTCAAGACGATTTGGACTCTCCTATTTTTCCATTGACATTTCTACCCCACCTTTGATCTCAACTTGATTTTACTTTTCCTTTGCTTCCCCTCCACTATTTTACTTTTTGTTACAACTAGACCTTTTCCATTCTTCTCTGTATGCCACATAGCATCAGCCACATGTCTTCAAAGTCATAAAACTCACAGAATTCAAGCAGAAGATTGTTTTAAAGAAGGTCTACGTACTAGCATTATTTTAGAAAATAAAAATTTTACAGGTCAAATCTATTTTTGAGAAAGACATGCTTTTCTGATCTAGGGGCTATCAAAATTTACACTTCCTGAGTTCTATGACACACTCTTTGGTGTCACGTCCCACACCCTATTGCTGCCCTTTGAAGCATGGAATTTAAACCAAAGATATTCAAAATAGCCACATATATTTATACTTGTCCACACCATTTGTTCCAAGTCATAAAAATAACACTCAGAACAAATGAGAAATTTAAATCACCTTTTCCTCACAGATAAACCTATGAGGAGGAAGTAGCAAGGCTTGGTGAGCTTCTCAAACTCAGTGAAAGCTATCTGGGAATTAAGATGGCGGTGCCTCCCCAACCATCCCTATCCCAGGGCACTCTCAAGTATCCACTTCGGATAAGAGAGTCCTCCTTCCTCATGTTATTTTTTTCTAATCAGTGTGTTGCCATGTGAAACTGCAGCAATCTTGATTCTTAGGAAAGGGAACTTTCCTTGGATTCTTGTCCTTCTAGATGTTATAGAAGTCTTCTTTACCTGGCAAACCAAGGAGCTGGGGTTTAGTAGTGACTCTGAAATTTTTGAAACGTCAAAGGAGTTTTCAAGAATGGAATTCTTTCCCTGAATCTTTCCTGATCTTTGTCCATCCAGGTTTTCTAAACTGCTGACATTTTCAGAACAGTTCTCATGAAGAGTTTAAAGAAGAACAACTTCTTCACTGCTAGCAGATTTTTTATTTCACACGACACATACAACAGTTCTGATTTCCTAAATTCAAAATCTCTGGTCCTATGACTGATGAATTCATCAGAAGCCATATGCCATCAGATAAGTGTCACAGTCCTGTCCTGAAGAGATTTGTTTGTCTTATCTAGGTGCTCTAACACAAACGTCACAGGAGAGGAGCAGGACCAGGGCCAGCCTGGCCACACCCCATGAGAGAGGGGCAGGAGGACCTGAGCAGCCAGGGTCTGGCCACACCCAGTTACTTTGGCTTCAATCCTAGTCACTTTGTGATAGCAGGATTTTGTCCTGTGGTCTCTGCTTCAGGCTGAAATGGAGTAAAAAAGATTTTTGACACCAACTTTAATGTCCCTTCCCACTCAAAAATGACAATTTATTTGTTTCTGAAAGTTGTCACCGGAAAAGAGCAGTCAAAGAAATAAAGGACAAATAAGCCACCCTATGTATTAGCTCAGGCCTCTGTCCTACAACTCAGGACAGCTGGGTCATTCATATCTCATGAGGAAAGCATTTATAGCACTGTCTGAGTCTATCTCCTAATACAGGACAGCATATCACATAGTGGATACTTACAAAAAGAATACGTTTATTTCTCAAAGTTCTGCACACTGAGAAATCCAACGTCCATGTCCTGGTATCTGGACAGGGCTCTCCTTCCATGTCATCCAATGGCAGAAGGTAGGAGGGAAGAAGGGAGAAAAGAAAGGGGGAAGAAAGGGGAGGGAGAGAGAGAGGAGAGAGAGAGAGAGAGAGAGAGAGAGAGAGATCTTTTTATGAGAAATACACTCCTTCCATATGACAAAGGCACTCTTTTTGTTTTGTTTTGTTTTGTTTTGTTTTGTTTTGTTTTTGAGACAGGGTTTCTCTGTGGAGCCCTGGCTGTCCTGAAAGTCACTCTGTAAACCATGCTGGCCTCGAACACAGAAATCTGCCTGCCTCTGCCTCTGCCTCTGCCTCTGCCTCTGCCTCTGCCTCTGCCTCTGCCTCTGCCTCTGCCTCTGCCTCTGCCTCTGCCTCTGCCTCTGCCTCCCAAGTGCTGAGGTTAAAGGTGTGCACCACCACTGCCCGGCAAAACCACTCTTAAGATTGTGGCATTACTCCATTCATGAATAGCCTGTGTGACATTAGCACCTCACACAGACCCCCACCTCTCTACACCATTGCACTGGACCTTAAGTTCCCAATACATGGCATTTGGAGAACAGACTCATACCACAGTAGTCACAAAGTGGATACCCAGGTATACAGTGCACAGCATCCCTAATTCCAAGAAGTGGTGTGGATGTCTGAGAGACAAACAAACCAAGATCCCTCTGATGTAGATATCCAGCTCTCTTAGTCCCAGGAAAGTACTTCCTGTCAGGGAGAGTTAGGTTGTAATGAAGCCAGAGCTCTGTAGTCTCCATGAGAGGTCACAGAGGCTGACCTGAGTCTGATCTCCACTCGGATGCACAGTGAAACCTGCGCAGCAAATACTTCCCAGCAGTCTGCCCTGTCCTTAATACAGAAATCCTGTGTTTCTGATTATTTTCCCAAAGTTGGCATGAACTAGCAGTGAGTAACACATTACAAAATAGCTATGGGCAGCCGTGCAGGCTGTGGTCTTCAGATCCAGTAGGACTACGCCTGGAAAAGATTAGGCCCCTTGAAATGCCCTCAGCAGAGCACTGCAGAGGGGTCAGCTCGCACAAGGCCTTCCCACCTGCCCACCTCACGCTGGGCAGGCTGTGCTGACCTCTGGCTTTCTGATGTTTCCCAGCTGCGGACTGAATTTCATTAGCATGCACCAGCCTCCTCCTAGATTATTAATCAAGATGTGAAATAAGATAAAACCTAATCCGCGGTCCCTCAGCTATGACTGCTCAAAGCCAGACTCGTTAAATCTATCTGCCAGCAATGGATTACACCAGCCTTAGGCCCCAAATTGATTGGGAGTCAAGAGGAGGGGGAAGAAGCCTTCGATTGCACAATGCGTTCAAAAGAAGGGACTCTGTTTAAGGTGTGAGCAATTAAATCTATTCAGGGATAACTACAGACCGTACTGTTTTATAGATTATTTTCTCCAATTGTTAATGGCAGCCAGGGAAATGGTAAAACAGATGTAGCGCTGGGAGCCGTGTGTGTGAAAAACTAGAAACCGCTGAACGGGAGGGAAGCAGTATGCAAGTTTGCAAGTAAGCTCGGTGAATTCCTGCATGCGTTCAAACACTACTTCCCTGTGTTGAAAAGAAAAGATACACATATTGAATGCTGTTAAAGTGCTTAAAGTCACGTTCTTGTCTATCATCCCATCATTAGCATCCTCACCACAATCCCCACCATGATATACTTTGTAAATTACAATGGTCTTTTCAAGTTCAAAGCCCAGGGCTGACACACTGGCAATTAATCACCGAGAAGGATTCTGGGTTGGGCAGAAGGCTTTCCAGCAAACTCGCTCCTATCATGTCAGCCGAGGGTCCACTCAACAGGAGTGTTCGCGGCCCACAATTTGATGTTATATGTTGGTTTTTTGTCAGACTTCAGCTGTACGTGTTCACCTTACAAATCCGACAGCCCTGTTAACCATATCAAAGGGAAAGCAAGCCTTCAGCGTCCAGAGTCCGTCCTCTCCACCCCAGTGTTTCTGGGCAGTAGCTATGCTACGATCTGAACACATCTGAAAGGAGTTAGGGATGGGGAAGTAAAATTAAATAAATTAATTGTTTTACAACAAGAAAGTGAGCAGTGGGGAGGGGGAGAGGGAAATGTGGGAGATTTATAATGAGAAACATACGGAGATGTGGGAGTGATTTGACATAAGAGAAGGCTCCAGGCGTCTTCCAAGATCACGGTTCAGTACGAAAACACCTAAAGGCACAAGAGCGGAGCCCAAACTGCCCCAGTTCAAAGGCTCACCTGAGCTTCTATGTTGCTTTTCATTCCTTGAATTTAGAAAGCACAGGGAGGCTCCCCCATATTTGAGCATCGCCTGAGTGGTTCTTTATGATAGACGATGAACATGTGCTCAGCAGGTTTTGTTCTGCTTCCAATTCCCATGCCCGCCCCCGCCCCCACCCCCACCCCCACGTGTACTGTGTCGGATTTAAATTCCCAGTGCAGAAGAGGAAATGGCTTCTAAAACACTAGAGCCCAGTTTTCACCGACTTCCTTTATGTGCTGCGACTCCATTTCTACTCCGGTCGGGTTGCACAGCTTGTAATGTTTCCAAGTCTTAAGTCAGAGCAACTTCACCGGGGCTCTTCAACGGATCGCTCTCGGAGCAAGGAAGAACGTTGACGAAAACGTTTCATCCAAGCCAATGGGATGGCTTTCCATGGTTTGTATAAAGGTGTTTATCTCATGTTTCAACCTTTGTGAAACTACTTTGAAGTACAGTTTTATTTTAAAACACTTGCTCATTTGGAGCAAGATGACAACCTGGTAAAGAAGCATCGACCAGGCTTGCTTGTCGTCGAATATTACACCTCCCAACGCTTTTACTCCCAGGTCCAAATCATGCTCTGCCTGAATCTCAACTCAACCAAAGAATCCTTGTTGTTAGTCTCCTATGAACTCTTTATCTATCACTCCCTGAAACCAAGCAAACAGTGTAGAAAAAATGAAGCTAGCCATTGCTTGGAGAAAGTCCTATCACAAACCTCCGGCTCCATTCCTAAAGAGAAACTGAGGATTACATCAGAGTCAGCTCACAGGAACGAAGCTTGTTCCCCCCAAGAAGTGACTCTCACCACACTATTACACGTCTAATAATTAGTACCTCTGCCATATTTACAGTTCATAAAGCTTTGTTGTAGCATCATAAGAGCTACATGACAGAAGGTTTCGTTTTATCTGCATTTTTATAGATGGAGCTTTCATTCTGAGAGGTTGTATGGATTATCTAAGATCACACAGATAATTCACAGGGAAGGCGAGACTCCAACTCTGTGTTCTAGCTTCATGCCCTGTTTGTCTCCCCTCACACAGTGTTGAAAGTGGAGTCATCCTCAGCCATTTCTGTTTTCCAGGGCCTCCCTGAACCCCAAGTGTACTTGGACCATAAAACGCTTGGGAAAGTCATTCAGGGGCAGTCACACCCTGTACTTGCAATGGATCCGCTCTGAACTTCCTCTGGCCCTCGCCTCTTGAATCTAGGGCAGGATTTGCTTTGTAGGCAGCGGTTTTCAGTATGGCAATGGCTTATGGGGCCTCTCCATCCAATGCATAAGGACTAAGCAAAGAAACCCCGTGGTTAAGGTGTTTATCTCACGCCTCAGCCTTTTCTGAAACTATTTCGAAGTACAACTTTTATTTTAAAGCAGGAGCTCATTTGGCGCTCAGAACCACTGCTGACCAGAACCCCTCCAGTGTGAGGCAATCTCATGTCTATATCTGTTCTTTACTGTCTGAGCCTTTGGGGTCAAAGCCCCCAAAGTAATGACAAAGATGTTAATGGTATCAGTGCCTATGATGGGATTTTTCCTAGTGGTTTCACAGTTTCGGGTCAGGTCTTTTGTTTAAATCTTTAATACACTTTGGGTAGTTTCTATGTAGTATAAGGGTCCACTTTAATCCTTGTCTAAGTGGATACCTGCTTTTTTTTTAATAGTTTGTTGTTAATGTAGAGGCTTTTTACTAATCTTTGTGTTTTGTAATGAATGTAGGTGGTGAAAATGTGTACATTTATTTTTTTCCTGACCTTAGAGGGGAAATTCATTCTTTTTTAAACATTAAGCTTGATATAAGCTGAGGATGTGTCTGATGAAGTCTTTCTTGTGTCCGGGCACATCCCTTCTATACCTATTTTGTTGAGAAAGAATTTTGGATTTCACCCAAAGTTTTTCCTGCATCTAACGAGATGATTTCACAGGTGTGTGTGTGTGTGTGTGTGTGTGTGTGTGTCCTTCACTATGTAAATCTGGCCTATCCTGCTTATAGGTTTAGATTGTTGGACCCTCCTTGCTTCCCTGAGATAGATCTTACTTAATCACACGGCGATTTCATCTTTTGCTGCTGGATTCAATTTGCTAGCATTTTGATGATGACTGAGACTCTTCAATCTTGTACAATATTTATCTCAGAGTAGGCACATTGTGGGAGGCAATTGTATGCTCTGGTAAACACATCAGAACCTTTCAAAGGGTCCTCATATGATAACAGTCCAATTAGCTTAGCACATGATATGAGATGATGTAACAAAAATTATGAAATTATGGGTCAGAGTAAACATCCATTGATAATTCTTTCAAAATTCCAGGGAAATGTTGGAGTCCATATTACTTTTATGCAAATCTCATAAGACTAGTCTTAATCCCAGCACTCCAGAAACTAAGGCAGGAGGATACACGTTTGAGGTATAGAAAGAAACACTCATTTCAAACGAAACTCAAAAACCAGACTGAGAAATATGGCTTCTAGTCACGTGTCCGTGTGCTCAGCTTGGAGAGCTGAGTTTCAAAATGAAGACGGGAAAACAGATGTTGGGAAGCAAATCGTGGTGTGTTCTCCCCACTTCTATGTTCTGTGTCTGTTACTTCCCACGCATAGCTCGCCTGGCCTGCAAAATTCACTGTATATTTAAGTCTGAATTCAACAGCATCTCTTATGGAAAACAGGATTTTTTCAGCTTCAGATCCCATGTGATTTTTCTGCCACTTGGTCTCAAGACATCTACCATGCTTATTGTAGTTATCTGTCTGTCCGCAATTCTACCAGATCATATATGCTCACAGAATGGGGACTGTGTCTCTTTTTTTCATACTCATAAGTCCATGGTCTGTATTGAGACTCCATTGGGAGTGTGAAATGAGTAAGTAAAACATCCTAACTGAAAATGCTAATCAGAGTTTTTCTATGACCATTAATCTAGGAACTGCTTCTTAGAATAGTAATTCTAGTTTATAACAGCTTCAATGTGACTGTGGTTTCTAGTCTTGTACATAGTCTGTCTGTATTAATTATGAAATTTTGGGGAAAGCACATTTTTTTCAAAAGATAATCCAGACAGCAAACCATGGGTACTACATTAACCAAGAAGTTTGTTATTTGGAATTTGGGACAGAATTGCTATAAAAATATCTTCTAAATAACAGTTGAACATCTAAAAAGGCCACAAAATAAATCATCTAAATCAGATGTAGCTAAATTCAGGTTATCACCATGACTCGGGCCTAGCATAATGCAATTCTTTGGAGAATGTTAAACTTCTGTTTTTTTCCTGCATTCAGCTTTGCCCTTCCAGACAGATTCAGGGTATCTGCTTAGCTGCTAACAGATGCGGGTTCTGAAGAAATGGATTTTGTTGGGGTACGGTTTAGGGAAAACAAAGATACTGGTGTAAGGTGTGTTATTTAATTTGCTACCATGGAAAGCACCTACCTGAAAATTTAAAACTTACAGGAAAACTCCAGAAGTAGAGCAAATAAAACATGGCTTTGAATAACCCCACTCAAGGAATGAGTATTTCTATTTACCAACTCCCAACAGTCATGAAAGGTAGGGTGACTTAGAGGAGTACATCAACATAAGGGGGCTGGTGGTGGAAAAGGGCTCTGGAGAAAAGCCACCAGTGAACAATAGAAGGAGGGGAGCATAAAATGCCCTAGCAATAACAGTGCTTGCCTCTTAGCCTGATGACCTCAGTTTAGTGAAGGGAGAGAGACAAGTCTCATGTGTTCTGTGGCACAAGTGCATACGACACACACACAGAGACATTCACATAGACACACACATACCACACACACACACACATACACATAGATACACACACAGACACACCAAGATACACAACACACACACACATACTGACACATACATACACAGACACATATACACACATACACACACCATAAACACACACACACACACACACACACACACACACACGGTAACTACAAAAGATAGTTTTACCATAAAAGAATGTTACATATTATCTAGTGTCTTAGTTGGGGTTTTACTGCTGTGAACAGACATGATGGCCAAGGCAAGTCTTATAAAGGACATTTAATTGGGGCTGGCTTACAGGTTCAGAGGTTCAGTCCATTTTCATCAAGGTGGGAGCATGGCAGCGCCCAGGCAGGCATGGTGCAGGAGGGGCTGAGAGCTCCACCTGTTATTCCAAAGGCAGCTAGGAGACTAGCTTCCAGGCAGCCTGGTCTTAAAGTCCACACCCACAATGACACCCTTCCTCCAACAAGGACACACCTACTCCAACAGCCTCCGAAAAAGGGCCACTCCCTGGGCCAAGCATATTCAAGCCACCATATCTAGTAAGATCATGAAAATATCATCACATATTACCTACTTATATCTATCATTAAAAACAAGAAGTGAAGGCCCATCCCCATGGTCTACTATCAGTCTAGTGATTCCGCCATGTCTCGCACTGGTTCTCTGTCTGTGCGGCTCTCATGTGAGGCTGAGGTAGGAGAACAGCCCACAGCCCGCAGCCTACACAGCAAGATCAAAGCTTGATTGAAAGAACCAGGTAGCTAGCCAATGGGAAGTGTGTTCTCCTTTCCTTTGTAAAAGTGGCTGTATTTCCCTGTTTTCCTGCTGACCATTGGTCCCCTCCAGGGAGCGAATACAGCATCTCATTAGAAGGCTCAAACATCAGGAGGTCACTTTACTACCTCTCCCGGATCATTTTATAAAATCAGTAAAATAAACCTATGCTGTTCCAATTAGCATCACCTAGTACTCAAGGGCGGCATTCACGGTAACAGTAGCAGAACCGTGAACGTCTGTAGTGCATGGGAAATCCTATAACTGGGTCTATTGCATCAGGAAGGAATCGGAAAGGATAAGCCTGCTTCTTGGAAAACAGAGTCTCACAGTGTCTCAGAGACAGAGAGGAGCCTACTGCTCTTTTCTCCTGCCTCCTACTTGTATGACTGTTTAAACCTACCCATAACTAGCTAGAAACTCAATAGCCAGCTCTGGTTGCATTTCAATGACTACGTGGGCTAAAGAACTAGAGATTTTCAGATTTGAAGGAAACTATAAAAGAGAGTGTCCACTGGAAGAGTCTTGGGGCTGGAAAGGGTGGGTAATACCATCCTACTAAGAGCAAGTTCCTTCCCACACATGAATTGAGATCTATGCTTACCATATACCTCAAAAAGAAAACACTCAATGGAGGGGTCAGCTCTCCAAGTCCGATGACTCGAGTGGCAGATTAAACAAAGCCTCAAATATCGGTTCCATGACAGAAGTGAGAGGATAACTTTTGAACAGCTTTGGGTTCTTTTCAGCTAATCACAAATCCAAACAATATGGCATGTGCGCGCACACACACACCCCTTCTGCTTACATATGTTCTCTTCGTGTTACTTTTATAGTCTTACATTGTGTGGTTTTTTTACTGATCCAATGCCAATATGGACTTGTGAGCTGTATTAAGTGACACATCATAAAATGTGCATTAGAAGAATTTTTTACCCTGTTGTACAGCTAACATAATAAACCAGTTTTAGAAAAGTTCACAACCACAATGAGATCCCTTGAGTCCACTTGCAGTTCACTTTCATTGCCATCTCCAGGCCCTGGCCACCACTAATCTACAGTCCTTTCTTTTCCCATGAATTTGGCTTTTCTAGTATTTATTCACTATGTTTGAATTTTAAATGTCCACCAAAGACCCATATGCTAAAGTCTCAATCACTACTCTAGGGTACTATAGGGAGGTGAAGACCTCGGGGAAGTAGGGCAGAGCAGAAAGCAATTTAATCACTCTTCCAGATTTATCTTATCCTCCTCAATATCATATTCTCTTTCTTCTAATACCCACTGACTTCAACTTGTGCTGTCTACATATTCCTGAGTGTTGAGCCAGCCACGGATCATGGTAGACCTGCCAGAGGCCATGGTTCTTAAAAAAATGACTCATTCTATGAGACCAGAATATCCAAGCTAAAACCCTGAAACAAATGAAAACCACAGACCAATATCCCCTAAGAGCATCAACATAAAAACTGTCAGCAAATCACAAGAAAGATGCATTTAGCAATATGTTAAAAACATGACATATTAAATGGGATTTATGCTTAGGATGCAAGGATGGTACAATGTAAGAAAATCAACCAGTGAAATATAACCTGCTCACAAAATAAAGGAGAAAAATAAATGGCCTCAATATATGCGGAAAAGGTATTTGACACAATACAACATTTTTCATTCAAAAATATCCTAGGAATAGAAGTAGTCATAGAATCTCAAAATAGTGAATATGATACAGAAATTGATACCCAATGGTCAAAGACTGAGAACTTATTCTCCAAGATCAGAAACAAAACAAGGATGTCTGCCCTCACCATTGCTATTTAGAACAATACTAAAAGTTCTAGCCAAAGCAGTTATAGAGAGAGGAGAGAGTAAGTATAGGAGGAGGAAGAAGAAGAGGAAAGGAAGGATGAATGAAAGGAGAGAGAGGGAAGAAAGGAAGAAACCGGGAGAAGAAAGAAATGTAGGAGGAAGAGGAGAAAGAGGCACCATCCAAACTGAAAAGAATTAAGTGAGCTAACACCTATCTGAAGATCCCATCTTCTGTGTAGGAACACACACACATACACATGCATATGTACACATATGCACACATGCAGGCACTCACACAAGACAAGCAAACCATTTAAAATAATGAAGTCATCAAAGCAACAGAATACAAAATTAACACATAGAATGTGTTATATTTCTGTAAGCCAACTACGAACCAAGAAAAATACAAAACAATTTAATTTACAATATTATAAAAACTTTATTAACCAAAGAAGTAAAGGTTTGCACAATAAAAACCATAAAACATTGTGAAAAGATTAATAAGCTATAAGAAAATGAAACCGCACTCCATGCTATTAGAATATCTGCAGTAAAGTTTGAGGTACAACTCAGTGGTACATCAAGGTAGACCTGCCAGGGGCCATACTCCTAAAAAAAAAATCCTGAATCATTCTAAGAGGCTAGTATTGCCAGAATATCCAAGCTAAAACACTGAAACAAGTGAATTTGTTCCTCTGCACCCAGCTCCAGTGCTACCTAAAGCAATGCATGTAGTCAGTGCAGTCAAAATCACGAGATTCTGGACATGAAGTGCATGCCTTAGTCTCAGCACAGGCAGGGGTTCTCTGTTACTTTAACACCAGCCTTGTCTACAAAGTGAGACTTTATCTCAAAAAGAGGGGGAAAGGGCCATAAAGACTTTTTCAGGGACAGAAAAGCCAACTGTAAAGTTCATATGAACTCTCAAGGGATGCAACAAAATGAGAATAGTCTTGAAAAAAGAATGAAGCTATAGAGAAACAGCATTGAGGGAGGCATCGTATGCCCTGATTTCAAACTATATTGCAAAGTATATCATAGTAAGAAGACAGTACTAGGTACTGGCATAAAGATAGATACATGATGCAATGTGTCTCTCTGTAAAATCTCTGTCAAATACACAGACAGCTCCTCCATTTATGGCCAATTTGACAAGGACAATAAGAATGCATGCTGGAAATTGGGTGCAACAGTACCTGTCTATAATCTTCGTACTCCAGAGGCTGAGGTAGGATTATCACAAGTTTGAAGACAGCCTAGACATCACTGTGAGTTTGAGGACAGCCTGGGCTAACTCTTGTGCATGTTTGTGTGTGTGTGTGTGTGTGTGTGTGTGTATGTGTGTGTTCGTGTGCATGCATAAATATATACAATAGAAAAGAAACAACTTCTACAATAACATTTGAAATATAAATAAATAAAATAACTAATTAATAAAAAATAAAATAAGATAATGTTTTTTAAAGAAAACTGGCTATCCACATCCCAAAGAATGAAACTCATCCTCTGTTTTATATCATCTACAAAATAAGTACTTGAAATGAACTGAAGACCAAAACACTTGAAATTATAAAATTTCTAGAAGAAAACGGAGAGAGGGAAATTGCTTGACCTTACTGTGGAGGCTGACTTGTACATACGGCCAAATGTGCAGGCCACCAAGGCCAAATGGAACAAGCAGGACTAAATCCAATAGCTTCTGCACAGCAAACACCCAATAAAATGGGCCACCCGTGGGATGGGAGGAAACACAGTCAACACCTGAAATGTGCAAAGAGCTCACACAACTGAGCCAAGTATCTAATAACTCAATTAAAAATGAGAAGAGGATTTTGTTTCTCTAGAAATAAGAAAATAGTCAGCAGGTGTCTGAAAAAGGTGCTCAGCCAGGAAAACACAAATAATCAAATCACAGTGAGATGTCAGCACCTTGGATCACTATAGCCAAAAAGAAGAGGAATAAGAGACAGCCGACCAGTGCTGCCGAGGGTGTGGAGGGAATGGAGCACTCGTGCACAGCCGGCCGCAGCATAGCCCAGCACAGGCACTGTGGACACAGAATGGCGGTTCCTCCAAAGGAACTAGAGCCAACAGTTTGACTCAGCAATATCACATCTGGTTGTCTATCCAAAGGAAACCAAGCAACCCAAGGAGAGGCCTTGACATCATGCTCACTGCAGTGTTCTTCAGTGAGCTCCGTTGTCATTACTGTTATTTGTTTTTGTTTTGGCTTTTGCTAATTTTGTGAGCCTTGGCTGTTCTGGGACACACTTTGTAAACCAGGCTGGCCTTGTACTCATAAAGATTCATTGCAATATTCTACATATGTCATCAGTGGCTGAATAGATAAGGAAGATATTTGGGGTGACATTTTGATATAAGAAATAGAAGAAAACATTGCAATGTTGATATGTACAAACCCAGAAAACACTATGGCAAGTGAAACAAATCAGACACAAAAAGATGAAAACTGTATGATCTCGCATCAGTGTGGAGTAGAAAGAAATAAAAATAAAACAATTTCCGCTCGTAGAAACAGCAAACAGAAAGGTAAATCTAGGAACTAGGAAGAATTGGGTGGGGGGGAGGAGGAAATGAGATACTGTGTAGCAAAATGTCCAAGCTTCTATTTACTAGAGGCATATATCCTCGGGAGGCAATATCCAGCATGTTGGCTGTAGTTGATAATATTTATTGTATGCCTGAAATTTGCCAAGAGTAGACCTTCCGATTCTCATCATACATGCACAAAAAATATTAATTACATGAGGTAACAGATGTATTAATTAGCTTGGTTATGGTAGGTGATATTCATTCTCTCAATCTATCTATTTAGCTCCCAAGCCTTCCCATTTTTCTTTCTAATCAGTGTTTATCAAATCATCATATGGTACACACACACACACACACACACACACACACACACACAAACCCTATAGGACATTTATTTGTCCCAAGTATTTCCATAGAAAGTACAAATCTTCCCTGTGAACGGCAGTGTGTGACAGCCACCTTGCCGCTCCTTTGTGGTGCTGCATTTTTAACAAAGCTTCCAGAGACTTCAAAACCCTTTGGGAGATGGACAGGAATATTTCCATAGTAATAAAAAACAGTTCACCTATCTCCCACTTACAAATTTCTATTTATTCTTTACAACAAAGCCGTGTTCTACCCTACAGCTGCTAATGTAGCTATGAAAGTTTTGATGACTAGCCAATTCTGTATAGTAAGGGATGTTTTTCCAAAATGCCTGTTTATGTTGTAATTTATTTTCTTAATAAAGATCTTTCCCCTTTGGTGATATCACTTACATTTGATACCTCTGGTGTGTTAAATAATTTAATATAACTTTCAAAGCTTGCTGGTGAATGTTTGGGGATGCCTCTTCTCTAAGACTGGAATTTGGAGGCACGCTCTGGACAATTATCCAAATAACAGAGAGAGCATTTTGAATGGCTTTATAAGCTATCATATTGGCGCAGATGTGATCATTTGCAAAGCATCTTAGGGCAATTTTGTCTTCCTCTATGAAGGGGTTTCTCTAATATCCTAATTGAATTTTATTGATGACACTTCATAATTGTCTATATAGCTTCAATTTTCAAGCACAACAGACCTCCAGAATTCTTCATCAAAACAGTAACAAGCACAAGCAGAGCAGGAGAGAAACTATTAAGGATCTTATAAATTAAACATAATTGAGTTGATTTATAGGCAGAAGAAACAAATTCAGAATAATGTGCCTCATTTTATCTCAATACTTTAAAAGACAGAGGAGTGCATGCTATGGGTGCTTATAGACTCACAGGCTAGATAGACTTCAAGGACATCTCTCAGATTTCTAACAGTCTTCTTGGTTTGCAAATAAAATCTATCAAGAGTAGATATTCCCTGCCTGCCATCCCATATACGGAAGAGAGAGAACTTTAGACAGAGGCCTTTGCTCCAAAGTCAGGTGAAGTCACTGAGAGTCAATCTTGAATTTCCAGGCTGGTAAAAGACAGTCTACCTAGAACAGCCAACAGTAAGTGACAGCACCTAGTTTTGGTCTTCCGTGAACCAGGCTTTTTGCAGACATTACTTTCTAAATCTCCCTGTGGTCCGGAGCAGCTGAGGAAAGTGAACTAAGCGTGGTTATGAAGTGATTTACCCAAGGTGGCAGAGCTAATGGGTAGCAAGTCTATGACTTAGACCCTGATAATGTTCTCAGTGTACGCTCCACAGACTGATTAAAGACACAGAACTTCAGGCATCCTTCAGAGCTACTAATCGTCACAGCTCTTTCAAAAAGACTCCCCCCCTGATTCTCACACACCACACACACACATACACACACACACACACACACACACAAACCCTCCATTCAAAGCAGCACCAGGAAAACCTAAAGCCCATCTTCTTCACTGCCTAAAATCAAAAAGTCCAAGAACCTATTTAAAATAATAGCATACACATCACCCTCTCAAAAAACAAATACAGCCCACTAGCCTGGAGAACATTTAAAGGTCACCACGGAAACCTGAGAGGGGGCCCGTATGGTGGCATACGTAATCCTGCTTTCTGTTTGCCGCCTTGTGGCTGTTGGCTGTCAGCTGTGAGGGGGAAACAAGCAGATTCCTGGGGTTCCATGGAGAACCAGCTGGGCATGATTGACAAGCCTCAGCCCAACTCAAAACTATATCACAGAAAATAAAGTAGAAGGTACCTGATGCTGACACCTCCGAAGGAGGTTGACCTCCGACCACCACATGCACAGGTACAAATATGCGTGCACACCAGCACACTCATCGTGTGTGGGCACACACGCACACACACACACACATAGACACGCACCCAAAGGACAAAGGTTTCGTTCACAGAAGCAAAGAGACTCTGATGCTAACAGGAATGTCACAAGCATAAAATCAGGAAAACCTAGAGAGTTTCAGGAAAACATCTCTCTTTTTTTAAAGATTTATTTTATTATATGCAAGTGCACTGTAGCTGTCTTCAGACACTCCAGAAGAGGGAATCAGATCTCATTATAGATGGCTGTGAGCCACCATGTGGTTGCTGGGATTTGAACTCAGGACCTTTGGAAAAGCAGTCAGTGCTCTTAACTGCTGAGCCATCTCTCCAGCCCAAACACCTCTATTATTATGTCTTTATCTTGGTTTATTCCTTCCAAATAGCAGAAGGAACATGTACTCATTGGGGAAAATGTTAAAGATGAAAGAGTTCATTCTGATAAAAGTTATAACTAATATCTACTTAGATGATGGCCTAATTAGATAGTTTAAAACTAAACAAGTTTTAAAAACTGATCGCAGAGAAGGTATACCAGTGTCCACACTGTCCATGGTAACAAACTCCAATTACTCTTCTGACCATAATTTCTCAAAACTCTTGACATTCTTGAATCCATAAACAACACATAGAATCTGCAAAATACAGCATAAATAATAAGTAAAATTTATTTACCTCAGCCTTCAGAGAAAAACGACTTAGGGTGGGAGTGGGAGTGGGGGCATTCAACTCTGCAATTAATGTTACAAAGTCACATTAGCACATAAATAATTTCCATAGCAGGTCATGGGAATCGCATGCATATTTTATCACACTGTAAGAAATAACTTTTCAATCTGACCCTGATCCTTCTGTGTACTTTGAAGTCTGCAAATCAGCAGTATAGCCTATAAGTTTAAAGAATTTTAGAAAGAATTGTGGAGTTAAAAGGTACTTTTGATGTCTCTACTGTTTCTCCTATCACAAGGACATCCGGTACAACTGAAGAAAAGGAGAAAATGCTAATGCCCAAGAAAACTCCATAGCAGGCACATTCAGTTAACCCTTTGTGAACACTGCCCTTCTCAGAGGTCAAAGGTTAACATACTTCCTAGGCGATCTTATAAGTTCCTAGGCTCTGTGACCTTCCTCCCCCTTTTAATGACCTTCATTACTGTCACCCTCAGCCCCAAACTCCTATCTTGTCTCCCTCATTTGAGGGCATTTCAGCCTGAATCTTTTGCAGACTAGCTCCAACCACAATGCTCCTGCTCAAAAGTCTTTAGTGGCCCCCTTTTATCTGCCAAAGGAAATTCATGCTGGTATTCTCTCAAAGCGTTTCATAACACAGAGCAATTACTTTACAATGCATTTCCTACAGTTCACCCATTTCCGAGTTTATTCTCAAGTCACTGCGATCTCCCAGCCGGCTGTCTACCTCCACACAGCTTCCCCTCCACCTCGTCCCCCCACCACCTTTTTTATTAGATATATTATTTATTTACATTTCAATAATTTCCCATTTCCTGGTCCCCCCTAAAGTCCCATAAGCCATCTCCCATCCCCCAGTTCCCCAATCAACCCACTCCTGCTTCCCTGTCCTGGTATTCCCCCACACTGCTGCACTGAGCCTTCCCAGGACCAAGGGCCTCTCCTCCCTTTGATGTCCAGCAAGGCCATCCTTTGCTGCCTTTGTGTCTGGAGCCATGGGTAACACCATGGGTAACACCATGTGCACTCTCTGGTTGATGTTTTTGTCCCTGGGAGCTCTGGGAGCACTGGGTGGCTCATATCGTTGTTCCTCCTATGGCACTGCAAACCCCTTCAGCTCCTAGGGTCCTTTCTCTAGCTCCCCCATTAGGAACCCTGTGCTCAGTTCAATGGCTGGCTGAGAGTGTCACCTTCTGTATTTGTCATGCACTAGCAGAGCCTCACAGGTGACAGCTATATCTGGCTCCAGTCAGCAAGTACTTATGGGCAATAGTGTCTGGGTTTTGTAGCTGTATATGGGATGGACCTCAGACTCTGATCCACACTTTGTCTCCGTGTCTCTTTCTGTGGGTATTTTGTTCCCCCTTCTAAGAAGGACCAGAGTATCCATACTTTGTTCTTCCTTCTTCTTGGGCATCATTTGCTATGTGAATTGTGTCTTAGATATTCCAAGCTTCTGGGCTAATAACCACTTAAATCCATCCAATGGAAAAAAAAAGATAGCCTTTTCAACAAATGGTGCTGGTTCAACTGGAGGTCAGCATACAGAAGAATACAAATCAATCCATTCTTATCTCCTTGTACTAAGCTCAAGTCCAAGTGGATCAAGGACCTCCACATAAAACCAGACACACTGAAACTAATAGAAAAGACACTGGGGAAGACCCTTGAGGACATGGGCACAGGGGAAATTTTCCTGAACAAAACACCAATAACTTATGCTCTAAGGTCAAGAATTGACAAATGGGAATGCATAAGATTACAAAGTCTCTGTAAGGCAAAGGACATTGTCAATAGAACAAAACAACAACCAGCAAATTGGGAAAAGATCTTTACCAACCCTACATCCAACAGAGGGGTAATATCCAATATATACAAAGAACTCAAAAAGTTAGACTCCAGAGAGCCAAATAACCCTATTTAAAAATGGGGTACAGAGCTAAACAAAGAATTTTCACCTGAAGAATTTCAAATGGTTGAGAAGTACCTTAAGAAATGTTCAACATCCTTAGTCATCAGGAAAATGCAAATCAAAACACCCCTGAGATTTCACCTCACACCAGTCAGAATGGCTAAAATCAAAAATTCAGGAGACAACAGGTGCTGGTAAGGATGTGGAGAAAGAGGAACTCCTCCACTGATGGTGTGATTGCAAGCTGGTAATCAAGCTGGTAATTTTCCAGATTGCAATCTGGAAATCAGTCTGGTGGTTCCTCAGAAAACTGAGCATGATACTACCAGAGGACCCTGTTATACCAGAGGATTCTCCCAGCATGTTATAAGGACACATGCTCCACTATGTTCATAGCAGCCCTGTTTATAATAGCCAGAAGCAGGAAAGAACCCAGATATCGCTCAGTGGAGGAATGGATACAGAAAATGTGGTTTATTTACACAACGGAATACTACTTAGCTATTAAAAACAACGAATTCATGAAATTCTTAGGCAAATGGGTGGAACTGGAAAATATCATCCTAGGTGAGGTAACCCTCTCCACATTGTTAAACCAAGGTTTATAGCACGGATTCAGGAGCTGGATTGCCTTGGCTTTGGTTCCAGAATGACCCTCCCCACTCAGCTGCATGGCTCTGGGCAAGTCATTTATCCTGTCTGTGCTTCATTTTGCTCATCTGTAAAGTGACAAAAGTGTCTGCCTCACAGGGAAGGCCTAAGGAACTCGTCATGCTAAACAAAGAATTCTCACCTGAAGAACTTCGAATGGCTGAGAAGCATCTTAAAAAATGTTCAACATCATTAGTCATTAGGGAAATGCAAATCAAAACAACCCTGATATTTCACCTTACACCAGTCAGAATGGCCAAGATCAAAAACTCAGGAGAAAACAGGTGCTGGCGAGGATGTGGAGAAAGAGGAACACTCCTCTACTGCTGGTGGGATTGCAAATGGTATGACCACTCTGGAAATCAGTCTGGCGGTTCCTCAGAAAACTGGGCATAACACTTCTGGAGGATCCTGCTATACCATTCCTGGGCATATACCAAGAGGATTCCCCAGCATGTAATAAGGACACATGCTCCACTATGTTCATAGCAGCCCTATTTATAATAGCCAGAAGCTGGAAAGAACCCAGGTGTCCCTCAACGGAGGAATGGATACAAAAAAATGTGGTATATATACACAATGGAGTACTATTCAGCCATTAGAAACAATGAACTCATGAAATTCTTAGACAAATGGATGAAGTTGGAGAACATCATACTAAGTGAGATAACCCAGTCTCAAAAGATCAATCATGGTATGCACTCACTGATGATCGGATATTAGCCTAGAAACTTGGATTACCCAAGTCATAATCCACATATCAAATGATATCCAAGAAGAATGGAGGAGTGGGCCCTGGTTCTGGAAAGGCTCAGTGCAGCAGTGTAGGGCAATACCAGAACAGGGAAGTGGGAAGGGGTGGAAGGGGGAACAGGGGGAGGGAAGAGGGCTTATGGGACTTTAGGGGAGTGGGGAGCCAGGAAAGGGGAAATCATTTGAAATGTAAATAAATAAAAAAAAGAACAGTGTGCCAAGTTTTCAGAACTGCTCATCGTGTAGGGCAAATGCTTCGCCACTCTGGCAAGCATTCTGATGACTACTGCTTCTCCTCTCAGATCAGCCTTCTCCCCTCATCCTCATCCGGGGCTCAAATGCACGCCCCAACATTCAGATCAAACGAAAATGAAGAAATGTTTGTCTTTTAGCACAATGAGAGCTCTTCATTTTCATTCAATGGGTTTCAGCGCTGAGCCTTCTGCATAAGGACCTGATTACAGCCTCTGCCCTCCGTCACACTTCCGGCTCACTGAGGGCAGCAGTCACAGCCTTGTCCGGGGTGTCATCACACAGCCTGGTGACTCTGTCCCTGAGCAAATGTTCATCGTACAGTTTTTAAAATGAAAATGGAGTTCCTCTGGCATACTAGCGTAGGCACTCTTGTTTCCATCCTGTTTTATCTCTGTATAAATCAAGATATATCAGGGAGGTTATTACTGTATTTAAGACCCATATCTGGCTTGTCCTTATCTTCCCAGTCACCAGCACAAATTCATACATAGAATTTGAAACACGAAGTGCAAGGAGGAAAAGAAAGGAGGGGAGAGCGACCACATGCCAGTGACTTGCTGGTTCCCACTGTTAGAATGCTTCTATTAGACTAAGCTAAGGTGCTGGGCTGTGAAAATCACCTTTGTTGCTCAAGGTTGCTCCAAAGTTCTAAGCATATGCCAACCATATTGCCACAACCTTAAAAAAAAAAAAAAAAAAAATATCTCCTCATAAAAAGGAGAGTGTAGAAAGGATGTCTCCAGGAATTGGGAGAGCTGTCAAATGAGTTTTTTTTCTTTTTTTTTTTTTCTTTTTTTGGTTTGCTTTCCTTCTAGACGGTCCTTACAGTCTGTGTGAGTACTGTGCCTTACGGTTTAAGCAGAGATTTCTCCTGTGAAATTCCAGTGTCCTTTTCACATCTTCATCCGGAATTACTCTGGGATCTCCAGAGTTTAGGGAAGACAGCAAGCTGACAAGAAAAAGAGTATGAGATCGAAGATTCTAGAATCCCTCTGTCCAGAGTTCATGACCCTCTGATGTTATCACCTTTCAGAAATACCAATGGTTCAGAAGGCAGAGCCTGAGAAAATGTCCAAGAGCTTCCAAACAGTTCTCAAACCAAGGCTTTCTCGGGAACCCGAAAACAAACAGATGGCCCTGTCAGCCATAGCCAAGAAGTACTAAGAGAGACAAGGGGCTTGTGTGGTTTAACATCAGCAGTTGACCTGTGCATTCAAAGGAAACGTGGCATATTTCTGGAAAATATCTGCCATGAAAATTGTGGACTGAAAGTATTATGGTGGTAGTGATCAGAATGGACCAGGGTGAAGTCATCCCTGCACATGACCTGGCTCTGTGTCCCTGTCACTGCATAGCCTCTGGAGTTTTACCTAAACTACATGATCCTCTGCTATCTATGATTCCATAAAATAATGTAGTATGCCTACCACACTTAGTCTGTGTTCACTCCAGTTAAAAGTTCGATGTAAACTAACAATTCAAGTTTTTAGACGTTGTATTAGTATAGATTAATTGTAGAAAAGAATAGGTCTCAGTATGAGATTTTTCATATATTTAAATAGAATGTACTTTGGTCATATTTGCTTCTTCATTGACTTTATCTCTCCCCAACCTTCCACCCCTGCCCCCCACTTTGCTGGTCCTCTTCTTCCCAAATAGTCTCTCCCTTAAAAAAAAATCATAATATGAGAGAGAGCATACATTCATCCTTGACTAAGTCTAGCACTTTCTAGGAAGTTCTTAGTATCCACATAGTTTTCTTTCTCTTTTTTTCTTTATTTGCTTATCATACAAGTTAGTTTGTTTTGATGTGAGATGTTCACAGATGCTATACCCTACTACTCTCCTTTCCATCCTCATCCTGCCCCCAAATAGCCCCTCTTCTGTGTTCATCACACACACACACACACACATTCTGCATATGAAATATGACATGCAGTATTTACTTTTCTGAATTTGGATTATTCTATTTAATATGATGATCTCAGTTCTTCTACTCACAGACCTACAAATCATGTGATTTGAATCTTATTTATGGCTGAATATAACTCCATTGTGAGCCACATTTTCTTTCTGGATTCATTTGTTTGTGGGAACCTATGCTTAGTCTATTACTTGGCTACTATGACTAGTGCCATAGTCAAGATGGATATGCAATTCTCTCTGATATGCTAACTTAGACCCCTTCAGCTATGTACCCAGGAGTGGCATAGAGGACAACACGGTAATTCCATACTGATATCCATGGTGGCTGGACTAATTTGCACTCCTGTCAGCAGTATAGAGGGGTCCTTCTCCTACAAGGTCTCCAGCAGTTTTCAGTGGTATAACAGTAGATCTTGAACGTCAAGTGCTCACAAATCATAAAATGCTATCCTCACCAAGGAAGATTTGTTGCTTTTTTTTCTTCTGACCAATCATCAATTTGGACATTTTGATTTACTGATCAAGCAATTAATCAAATATAAAATGTTTCAAAAAATAAAGTATATAGATTCAAAATAAAACCTGATCCATGAAGGGGCAAGTGAATTTGATCTCATGGAAATTTTAACTTATAAAAATTTTAAATTAGATTATTCATAAAGTTGCTTTCTTACTAATGCTTCCTGGTATCTAGGAAACATAGGAGATGGTAAGAGAAATTACATGCCGGGTTGAAAATATTTTGTCTGAGATGATTAAAATAGCAACCACTGAAACAAACAACTGGACACTGGTGGTTCTACTTATCAAGTCCAAGCTCATAATTCCCATAGAGCAACTACCTGTTCTCGTCCATTGGCTACCCTGTTTTCCTTCAGTGCTTCCTGACCTATGGAATTTTCTAGAGTCCCCAGTTTTTCATCTACTGCTCCTGTCTTCATAGCTTTACCCTCGTTCCCTACCTAATAATTCTCTAGAATACTCCTCTTAAGCTTACATGTGACACTTCAGTATCGGGGATGGAAAATGCACAAAATGAGCTACTTCCTTACTTCATCAGACTTAAGTACTGAATGCTGTGTTTACTTTAAAAGATGACTGGGCACACTACATATAACTTCCAAGAATGTGCAAAAGCCACTGTTGAATCCATAAGGCTCTTCTTAATCAATCATACAATGAATTTGCCGTATGCAAATTGGGGTGTTTCTATGTCTTACTGGTGCTGCTTCTAATAGTCACAGGCTTAAAAAAACAATTTTCTACATTACAAAAATGAGAAGTAACTCTTGACTCCTGGACATGTAATTCTACCAAAACAAGTCGGTATCCCTAATTTCTGTCTTTACATTCTCTTGAGCACATGAAATAGTTTAACCTAGAGAGCTATTCTGCCGATTATCCTGAGATCCCAGAAGTTACAAAAAGGATGCTACAGAACACATTGCTTTCAAACATTTGCCAACATAGAAAGAGAGCGCCATGCTCACGGTCAGACTAAATTCTCCCTGTATGACCATGCTGACCTTCAAGTTACAAAACTAGAGAACGCTGATGATATCTCAAGATATCCTCCAAGGTCATTCGGGAAAGACACACCATTTAATTTAACGTTATTCAGTCGTGTTTTCACTTCAAAGTTCAATCATTGCATATCATTCCCTTATCCATCCAGTGAAACAAAAGCAACTCAGCTGCTGCTTCTGCTACTGCTGCTGCTGCTGCTGCTGCTGCTGCTGCTACTGCTGCTGCTGCTGCTGCTGCTGCTACTGCTGCTGCTGCTGCTGCTGCTGCTGCTGGGATAATTGGCACTTCAGTCTTTCTACCCAGCGAGCACAACTTCCCATGAAAGATATCGAATCTACTTGAAGATATCAAAAACCCTTCAGAACATATGGGTCTTGGTGGACGCAACCTGCCAATAATATTGAGCTGGCTAAATAAAGGGAAAGTGCTAAGTGAGGCTGGCCGACTTCCAAGCTCTGAACACATTGTCGATGTGGCGAGGCATCAGTTCAAAAGACCATCTCCTCAGTAGCGGGAACGCTAAATTCAAAGTCAACGTTCCAAGGAAGCTAATTTCATGTTTGCGTTTAATCTCCATATTAAAGAAACATCAGACAAGTGGTGTTTAGAGAAACTCGCGGGGCTAAATCCAAATTCTGGAACTCAAATTATGTTTGCCTTTTGGAAGACTAGCCATTTGGAAGAACGAACAAGAAATACGGGAAGGATTTTACAAAATACATTAGATGGTGTTACTCTTTGTACCCCCGGGAGAAGAAAATGAGAGATTTTTTTTTACTTTCTGAGCACCGCGCTAACCACATTCATTAGTGGCTGGAGATGACTATCTGATAGTTCTTCCTTCTCTGGCTGCGTGGCTCCCTTAGCCTTCCGGAATCCCAAAGGTATCAGGCTGCCACATCCTGTCCCCATCAAAGGCTGAAATATTCCCAGACAGGTAAAGTGTGTCTGTCGCATGCCTTTTACCTTGTATATTTGTATTTCCTGTGTAATTTTAATGTCACTATAAGGCGAATACATTTACTGGAAGCAAACTGTGGACCTGGTGTTGGCTGATATTTTGCAGTTCTGGGACTTGGAGTTATTCATATATGCCAATGAATTTCACATCTTTGAGGAGACTCACATGCTACATGAATCTGACTAAATTTCCAGTGGCCACCATGGAGCTAAATTTTATGCAGAGAACTTTAATACTATGAAATGACTTTTTAAAATAAAATTGAGAATTTCATGCATCAGCACTGCATCTACACCACTGCCACCCTCTCCCTCTCCTCACCCAATCTCTTTCAGTTCCCCATCCCAAATTCATGACCCCCTACTTTATTATCATATTAATATGTATCATTACACACACACACACACACACACACACATATATATATATATATATATATATACCAATGACAATATCATTACATATATATATATGCCAATGACAATATCATTACACATATATATATATATCAATGACAATATCATTATATATATATATACCAATGACAATATAACCATGGACCTCCAAATAGATTTATTTTCTTATTTAAAGCTCAGTGTACATATATGTATGCATGCATATGTATATATATAACCTACTGAGTTCATTTAGCTTTACTCTGTGCCTGGGCCATGGCTGACCATTGGGATTAGGCCACATGTATGAGAGTTCATTCCCAGATGCAACCAATCTCCCTCTCAGAAGCCATCCACTCCTGTGACTCTTCATGTAGGGGTGGGAGCACTTGGAATATCTCCTGTCTAAGATGTTGACTGGTATTGTCATTGTGCTAATCTTTTTTTTTATTGAATATACATTTACATTTCAAATACTAAAACCTTTCCTGGTTTCCCCCTCTCCCTGAAAACCCCAAACCCCTCTTCCCACCCCTGCCTCCAAGTATATGCCCCTCCACCCAACCCACTCCCACCTCCCCCGCCTCAATTTCCCTTTGTTGAGGCATCTATTGAGCCTTCACCTGACCAAGGACCACTCCTCCCACTGATACCCGACAAGGCATTGCTCTGACACATTTGTCGCTGGAACCATGTGCACCCCTTGGTTGATGGTTTAGTCCCTGGCAGTCCTGGGGCGTCTGGGTGGCCGACATTGTTGTTCTTCCCATGGGGCTGTAAACCACTTCAGCTCCTACAGGCTGCCTTCCAACTCCTCCATTGGGGATCCCACCCCCAGACCAATGATTGGCTGCTTGTGCTAATTTTCTTTGGGTAATCATATTGGTGGGAGTTCATAGGTGCATTTCCCCAGCAAAACAACTTTGCTAAAAGCAGACTGTCAGGTTGAAATAATGAAGATTGCCCTGAGGAAAATTCTTGAGCCAACGTTTCTAACACATACAGTTAATTGGGTTAGTTAAGCCCAGACAGTAATCTGTTCTCTTCTCTCTAGGTTGATCCACTGACCAACTCTAACCAATTTAATTGCCTGAGAGCTGGTCCAATCACCCTTCACAAGACAGAAGTAGAGAGGTCTTCCTCCTAAAGACAACTAAATACGAAGCCATTACAATAATAGGATATGGACTACTCAGGTAGGAACAAGAGAAAAGAGAGCAGAATTGTTTTGACAATTTTTTCTGGTCTCCAGGAAGAAAGAAAAGTAAGATTAATATTTGTTCAGCCAGAGACAAGGAAATAGTCAAGCTGACGTAGAACTGATTTCCTTCTGCTTGTTTTCCTCAAAGAATTGGGACTCTCACAGATAGGAGAGAAAGGGGAAATGTTTAATGGGAGTGACAAATTGAAATCACAAAGAAGGTTCTAATTCTACCCACATAGTGCTTGGTAAGTCCGGGAGCCTTGTGCTCTTATCAAGCACGTGAGAATGGGCTGTCTCTCACCCGTCAGAGAATAGGAAGCACACTATATAAAAATTGAGTGTAAGCAAATATATTCCTGTTAATCTTTAGGAAAATCTGTATCAGGCTTCCTGGTGGTGTGATGGAGAAAGGTACTCTGCTACAATCTCTAAGCATATGTGACAGATTTCATTGGTGTGCCAACTATGATTATCAGAGAAATAGATCTAACAGGTGATCTATTTCAAAAAATTACCCAAATCATGGGAGAGGCTATCCCGACTGAAATCTGCAGGGCAAGGCTGCATGGCGGAAGCTCACATAAGAATCCATGTCGCCATTGTCAGGCTGATATATACAAACCATACAGGGAAGCTGGATACTTACACAGAATTTCTATGTTACAGTCTTGAAATGGAGCTCCTTCTTCCAGAAAACCTATGTGTCCTCTAAGAGGCCTTTCAACTATTAGCGTTCATAACTAACTTTTTCACTTACAGGGGATTGATATAAATGTGATCAGAGCTAAAAGTCACCTTCACAGAAAACATCAGGACCACAGCTGGCAAAAGTGCCTGGACATAGTGACGTAGATAACCAAACACATAAAATCAGTTGCCACGATAAGCCCTGTGTTTGCAACAGCATCTCCTAAAACTTCAGAGCACATCCATGAAAGGCAGTCGCATGACAGACTAGGGAAATTGGAGCCATCACTATCAAAGGTTTGAGTAAATAAATTATAATACAGAATTTGTAAAACCCATAAATAGCACAAATTCAATTTTTTAATTTAAAAAAATTAAAGGTAAGAAGATATTTCTGATGTCAAATAAATAAAATATTCACAATTTAAGGATACCCAGAGTGATATGCTCATTGTAAAATGAGCAAGTTTGCAATGCACAGAGTTAGTAGGGGAAAGAAATATGTCAGATCTGTGATCATTGTATCTGAAATTAATTTAACGTCCTGTCTTACGTTTTCTGTTGGTTTTTTAAATTTACAACTAGAAAAAATGTCATTTTTTAATAAATAAAAACTATGAAATTACAAAATTTAAGGGCGCGTTTTTGCCTTTACCAACTGGAGATGGAGTTGGCTATTGAGACTGGACTGTGTAGCAACCAAGGCAGAGTCAGAATGTAATGACCCGTGGCCGCGTATCTGTGGCAGGCACAAGCAAAGGCTAAATCAATGCTTTAAACCTCTTCATCAGGTGCTGTCTCCAAAACTGCTTAGCTGAAGTTGTTTGCAAACCAGATTCTGTGACAGTAAGAGAAATGACCAACTCTGCTCTGAAGACGCCCAGTTTGGAGAAGGCTGCCAGGAATCCTCTGGGTAGTTAAGCTTCTGACTAGGGTGCAGCCAGGCTACTAAGCCAGGAAGTGGCAGGTCATGGGACACTTGGGCCTGTGACAAGCAAACCCCCTTTTCTTTATTCTTCAGGCTCTTCCAGAGATAATGGAGTGACCCTTCCCAAAACATGCTGTGCGGCACTTAATGGATGAAATTTCCTTTAATTCTGGGTTCTTCCCTTCGAAAGGCGAGACTTCCCGGGAGGTTGCAGTTCTCCAAGATGAGCTTTACACAAAATCCTCGCAGCTCATACCCAAGTACGGATGCAGGCAGTCCCCACTGGCATTGAGGCCTTTTGCTAGAGTCTTTTTTTATTGTTTAACATAAGGTAATATACATTTTTCACATGAATTTATGAACAGAAATCTTTGCTGAATACAAAGTGTACATCTATAGCTTTCATAACTGAAACCTAAGCATAGCTTTAGAATAGAAAAGATATTCAAAAGTAGTGGTGAAACTTCTTGTTCACTGTTTTGCCCTTTGTATCTTTCATTCCAGGTATTCTGACGTGCACAGTTCTATAATACATATGTAGATGACATTTTGTATACATCAGACATTTTCTTGTTTTATAACAGCTACATTGGAAGCTATTGTATAGAAGGCTCAGACTGGATTCCTTCTGATTAACATAAGTTTGTGGCCTCCACAGTCAATGGGACCCAGAAGTAACTTTGGCAGTTTATGGCAGGCATAAATTAGAATTGATTGGGGCCTTTCTAGAATGCACATTCACACCACACACGTGTATACATACCACTACTCACACTCTGGAACACACACATATTCATACCTCGCACACACATCCACACTCACGCACATATTCACACTATACACACTCACACATTTGTACTACACACACTCACACATATTCACACCAGACTCACACACATCCTCATACCACACACACACTCACACACACACACTATACATACACTCACATATATATTCACACCACACTCACATACACACTCACCATACACACACACATCACACACACACACATTATACATACACTCACACATATATTCACACCACACTCACACCACACCCACACATTCATACCACATTCACACATACACACTCACACCACACGCACACACACACACACACACATTTCTTCCCTACTGCTATGTCAAAGTGACTGAAAAAAATATCCCATTATAAGATTTCCTCTTTTGAGTTGATACTCTCTCCAGGAAGCTCCCCATTAAAATGCAAATATGATTCCACAGAGACAATATATTAATTTATTAGCATCCTTTATGCTTGGGAGAAGCAAAGAGAGGGGGTCCTTGGTATCTGAGAGTAACCAAGCCTTTGAAATCCCACTTAGACTCATCCCTAGCAACCCAGTCACACAGTCCCATGATGGTGCTGTGTCTCCTCTTAGCTCCTCTATGAAAGAGATGGGCTTTAGGAGATTAAATGCTTTCTTTCTTCCCAGAAAACTCCAGAAATTCTGGAATGCAGAAACATCTTAGGACTGATAACTTCCTCCTTTCTAGATTTGACTCTCTCCAGTCTGTCTGGCCATGCAGACTAGAACCAAGTCTTTCTCGGGGAATGAGAAGCACGCATTTTAGACTTCCACAGTGTTCTCCTATATTGACTACTTGGGACCCTAGCAAATGCAGGAAGGACATCCTTGAGAAGTATATCTTTGAGAAGTTCTCAAAATTTTACAATAAAGCAATGTTGGCTAAAGGTTTGGAGGCTCACTTGCTATACGTGCCATCTCAAAATTAAATTGGGGCAGGATCTAGTGCTTACCTTTCATGACTGACTAAACTCTGTGGGAAAAAACAAGGTGGCCAATTGGGTTTAAACAATCTTCAGAACGTGTCAAGAGAACTGGATTTCTGCTAGTCTTCGACACATGCTCTTTAAGAAACTCTAAGGAAGTTTAGAAATTAGTCTTGTTAAAAATTGAGAAACTAGAGGCCAACAGAGAACTGATGTAGGATCCCATCTCCCCAGTGGTATTAAGTCATGACTCACAAGGATATGTGTGTGTAGAGAAGCACGTTCTAGCCACGCCTCTTATCCGGTGATGAGGTCATAGAGAAACTGGCACTGCTGGGGCTAGAGAGATGGCTCGGAGGTTAAGAGCACTGACTGCGCCTGCAGAGGACCTAAGTGCAGCGCTTGGCATCCACGTGGCAGCTCACAACCATTTGTAACTCCGATTCCAAGGGATCCGATGCTCTCCTCTGACCTCTGTGGGTACTGCACACTCACGGTGCCCTTACAAACATGTAGGCAAACACTCCTGTGCATCGAATAAAAGTAGATATCTTTTTAAGGAAAGGAAACAAGCGCTAAAATCAATCACAAACTTTAACTTCAATCAGAAGTCATACTGTCTGAGCAGTCAACACAGGCAATGGGACACAGGTTGTATTGCCCACCAAAGAAAGGCAAGAGAGGAAAAGGGTTTCGTTATTAGCTTTAACTAAGTTACTTTTGGGGCGATTCTTCAATGTACTCCCAGACTATACCACTAAAAGTATTCACTTTGTGAAAGATGGCAAGAAAAGTTAAAGAGAAAAGTCAATCAAAAGATTCAATTATATTATAATTTTTCAGAATATAGACTTTTATCATTCAACTGGAATGTGTTAACATCTTTTTCTCCCAGTGCTAGGGATCTAACCCAGGATACCATGCATGCTAGACAAGTGGTCAAGCCTGGGTTCCATCTCTAGCCCTTACAGCGTGTGAACTTCAGCCGTGAAGTTAACCATGATACCCATAACCTCCTCAATGGGTAAGTAGAAGAAAATCTGGGTCATGGTCTGTGAAACAGAGATGTAATCAAAATTATATAGCTCCCAGCCCTGGAATCATATACACACAAATCACAAAAATAAACTCAGCAGCTTATTTTTACATATATTTGGGCACATATATACATATGCATGTATGTAACAATATCAACCAAAGAAAAAGAAACTATCACCAGTGGGGAGGGGAATATGGGAGTTGTTTGAGGGGCTGGAGAAAGGAAAGGGAAGATGGAAACTAATATAATTCTATTTCAATTAAAACATATTAAAATACAATACAATATGAAATTGCATATGGAGACATCAGTGTGTAGATGTGCTTATGTGTGCATAGATGGCATTTCTTTCTCCTGTCATATAGTTTCTGAAACTCATAGACTCTCTGAAATCAAAAGTGTCCCTTGTAGACTGAAATGGCATTGGGGTCCTAGACAACCTCAGGAAGGGGGTACTCTTATGCAAAACAATTTGCTGCCTTGGGGGAGTCAGTCTATCAAATGTTATGACTCACGGGAAGTGCCCCAGGGTCCCATTGGCTCACTGATGAACATTCTAGACTTGACTGGAATGTGACTTAGGGGTAACATGTGGGATGGGATGGTCACCTGTGGGCTGTGTGCTACCTGCAGTCAGTGTGGGAGTTAAATTGAGTTGTGAGACACCCAGATGGAGTTGAGAAATGACTTCACACGTGAAAAGTGCACACCTGGTGTCAGAAGTGACCTAGTGACAAGAGGGCAGAGAATCGGAAAGACCATCTCCTTCCTTCCTGTTTTGAAATCCTTCGAAGTGATTTTCAGGGAAGGACTCAACCCTTTCCTCTCCTAGCCTCTTCCTCATTCCTAAACCACAGTTGGACTTCCTAGCTAATTTGGCTTTTTTTTTTTAAGACTAATCTGAATTCTAAATAAACTCTTGGAGCTGCATAGAGATAAAGACCATAGAAATAAAGAGCAGAGAGCACTCGATGTGATAAAGTGTTTTTCGGAACCATGTTTATTTTCCCATGCCAAGGGCAGACCTCCGGTGAATTTGTGTACACAGTGATCATCTGTGTTATAACCTTGTTACCTTCTCACCTTTCCCCTACATCCACCGTCTCTTTTTTATCTTAACCAACCCTGTCCATTATCTTATCGGTCCTAAAACTGCTCTGTGCAGCCTCCCTCCAGAGCCAACTTCATCACAGTTTCCCTTGGAACCCGGCTCATACTCCCTTATTTGTCTTAAATAATTCACATACATAATTTTAAATAGATTATGGGTTTGCCCTGGTAAAATAAGGTTTAAAACATTTTCTTTCTGCTAACTAAAAATCCAAACACTGGATG
This sequence comes from Apodemus sylvaticus, assembly GCF_947179515.1. Taxonomy (NCBI): domain Eukaryota; kingdom Metazoa; phylum Chordata; class Mammalia; order Rodentia; family Muridae; genus Apodemus; species Apodemus sylvaticus. Next base: position 23,465,041 of record NC_067473.1, read on the forward strand.
GCTCTTTTCAAGATTTCTGTCCCTCAAAATGGTTTGGCATGGGATCTCTGGACCTGCCACAAAAAGCCACAGTCATGGATAGCCTCTGCGTGACAGATAGCATTAGGGTGTGCTCTTGTCTGTCCTAGCATGGACAACCCTGCCTAATTGGCTACAGTGTCTGGTCCTCATTAGAACCGGCCAGTACTATACACGGTAAAGAATGCAATTCTGATAATACTTAAGTTAGGCTTGGACCAAGGCCAAGAGTCTCTCTGGCAGACTAAAGCCGCTTTTCCAACAGTCCACTTTAGCAGGAAGATTTGTGATAAGGAAATATAAACAAGACATCGGGGTCACTCGGTCACATGCCCCCCACTTCCTCACCCACCCCTCCACCTTTTCTCTGGGCTAAGGAATGATTCCCAAGCAACTAGTCACAACTGTTCTTACCTCAGTTTCTCTGTCTTTGTCTCATTCTTTCTCTTTCTCTCTCTCTCTCTCTCTCTCTCTCTCTCTCTCTCTCTATGTGTGTGTGTGTGTGTGTCCATCTCTCTGTCTCCCTCTCCCCTATTTTTAGTAAGAAAGTTTGATTGCCTTAGAAATTCAGGATCATCTTTTAGAAGAATATTTTTAAAGATTTGAATTTTTCACTGCAACTTTTAACTGATTTCACATCTTCATCCTAAGATCAAACACTTTTTTAAAAAATGCTTAATTTAAAATACTTTACTGTCTGAAAGTGGGGGGGAGCTCAAAATCAAAGACAAAAGAGATGCGCAAACTAGATGGATCTGACCCCACTGAAGCTGGCGTTAGAGAGGCCCAGCTATGCCCCACTCGGTCACGTGTGTGGTAACTGGGCCTTCCTTTGACACTGCTGACCTGGATCACACAACTCAAGAGCTGCAGATGGAACAGGACTCCTTCACCTGCATATACATATTGATAATTATGAAAGGACACTGCTTGAAGTTCTAAAAGTAATTGTAAGTATTATATAAAAACATGGAGAAGATGGCTCAGAGGGCACAGTGTCTGCAGAACCATGAGAACCTGAGCTCAGGTCCCCAAAGCCCACATAAAAGCCAATGTGGCAGTGTAGACTTGTACCTCCAGTGCTGGGGTGCAGGACACGCACTCCCGGGGTGCATGGGCCAGCTGGTCTAACAACAGTGCTAAGCTCCTGGTTCAGTGAACAACCTGTCTCTCACTAATACCGTGGAGAGCAAGATAGGAAGTCCTCGCAGTTCTGACTTCCGGCTTCCACAGGCACACATGAAAAATCATACAAAAAGACCACAGTTTCATAGTCACTATTTCCTTTTGCTGCCTTCCAGAACATATCATGAGTAGCATGTCACCACACAGTTAGAATGACTTTTGACTGGCTGCAACATGACAAATAAAATGCTAATGAAAGAAAATCCTCCAAAATATAAATAATAATACTGGATTTAAAATAGCTCTAGTAAAGAAAATAAAAATGGAGGTTTTGGTGTATTATTTCTTTGGCTTGCTTAATAAGATTTGCACTTTTGTTCCAAACAAACAGTCCAGATAATTCTCTAACATAATATCCAAATGTGTAAATAAACTGGAGCTTCATTATTTATTAGAAAGATAGTAGACATAATGTTTAAAATCATTAACTCTTGACCTAATTAGCCTATGTTCAAATATTAGCCCTTCCATTTTCTCGATGGGTAACAATAAAGAAGTTATCTAATGTCTATGTGTCTTCCTACAGTTTAAAAGAATAATGTGAGTGCCTATTTTGCAGGAACTATAAGGGAAAATAATTCAAATATTTAGAAAGCACTCAGTATGTTATCTGTGCCAGAAATACAATGAATCATCATCATCACCATCATCATCATCGCCAACATCATCATAATCAACAGCAGCAGCAATATATAACAACACCGGGCAAGATATGGTTTGTACTGGATGTCCCTAAAGAAACCTTTCAGGGTCATGGATCCTAAAGTTGGGATTATCTGAAGTATCAGCATACCATTTTACTCACCCAAATCTCAGCATCAGAAATATTTAAGACACGTTGTACACTGGACCTGAAACCTAAGAAAGTCTGGTTCTGCGAATGCCGGCGAGACTCAGAGCAACACTGTGTGCAGATACAGACGGAGTCGCCTCCACCTCTGGAGCTAGGGTGTGCCAGCGGCTCTTGGCTTGCTGCAATGCAGATAGACTGCGAGAAGGACTTCCTGTTTGGTGGAATTTACTCTTTTGTGCGCGTTCTTTGTGGCTGTGAAATCCCAGCACTTGCAGAGTTTAGAGGACATCATGCATCCATTCATCCAACCATTTTACAGGTACGGAAACTGACCCAGAGAAGAGCAGTGACAGGCCAGCCCGTGGTTAGTCGAAACCAAGCCAGAAGGAACGCATTTTCACAACCTTAGCCATCACTAGTCGTCGAGAACATTCGCAGCTCCGTACTACAGATCTGATTAACTAGATCCATATTTTATGAGTAAGTAGCTTAAAGAGTAGGAATACTTCACCCAGTTGAACTTCAAATTACTTTAGATCAAAGTAATGTATCTTTTTGGATATCAGACTCTTGCTTAAAAATTTATGTGCTTTAAAATTCCTGTTACAGAGAACATAAACAGTACATTGAGTTTGATCAGTGAGTGAAAAATTAATCTCAGGGGGTAAATGTTTCATCTTCCCGGGCATCGGAGAACTACATAACGAGCATTTTACTAAGTTCCATTCTGGCCCTGAAATCATCTGTCTATGACATATGGTGAAGCAGCTTTTCAGAGAAGCTGGCCATTCCTCACAAGGCCTCCCTTACAGGGACGAGGCTACTCTGGAAATAATCCGCCGCCGTTCAACGTCTTGCACGTTTGGTGCGACCCAGACATTCGCATGCAGCTCGCCTCGCGGCTGCTTTTAACTTAGAACCCGGAGCTGGGTGGATTAGATCTCTTACCCCGCTGTCCACTCCCATCCAACATCACACGCCCTGCATCGTGTTTTATTAAGTGCACTGCTTTTCCTTTAATGCTCCATCCTGACTCCCACTCTCCTCCATGCTAGAGCCATCCTCCACTCTAATGTTCACAGAACCCAGGTGGTTTTAAGTGTCCAATTTGGGGATGCCCAGATAGCCGGGAAAGCGCCATTGTGTGAGAGTGGCTGTAGGGTAATACCCAGGAGTGGGGACATCGGTGGACACGACCTGGCTTCTTGAAAGACCGTCACCAGTTAAAATTCTCAGAACTTTTGTTTGAGGTTAGATTTCCACTACCAATGCAAGAGAGGTTCCCACCTTCCTCGCCAACAGTGGGTGTTAGCTGCCTTTCTCATGGTCCTCTCTCTAGTAGGTAAGAATGTGTTGGTAGTATGTAAGTGAGCCACTTCGGGGATCTCCAGCTCTTAGAAACTTTCACATCTCCCCCCAGCCCCCTTTGACAATGAGGCTTTTGAGATTCCAGACACACCACGCACAAGTCCTGAGCAACAGGAAGTGGCGTCTTGGGACATACACGTGCTTTTCCCCCCCACACTAATCTGCCACGTCTCATAATATTTCCCATAGGCCTTCATTCTCCTGGGGATCAGGGAGGGTGGTGGAAACCCTGGGGTTCGGGGGCGTTTTGGGGGGTCAGGGCTGTCCCAGGCTTTCTTGGAGCCTTTCTGAAAGTTTCTAACTTCAACATCTGTGAGACTGATATACCAGGATGCATTCGTGCCCTCCTCCCTCCTTTTCCCTTTCTCGCCCCGCCCACCACCACCTCAGCCCTGCTCTTCCACCCCACACTGTCTTCCACCGCCATCTTGCCACCTAGATCTCGAAGAGTTCTCTCTTCTCTCCTCTCTGGGCTCCAGGAGCACTCTCAATGTCCTGCCTCTGAATAGGGGGAAGGCAGTGGGGAAACTTAGGAAGATTACAAGAGGAAAGCAAATTAGGAAACACCGTCGGCAACACTCACTTCCCCATGTGAACATACTTTCACCATCCTAAAGCACTCTACATATCGCTCGGCCATCTCAGAAACATAGAGAACCCATCACCATCTGCTGAGAAAAATAGAAACCAAGGCCAAGGAAAAAAAGAGAGGCATCGTGTGACATCCTAAGATGGATGACCTCCAGGTAACCTACTTCAGAAGTAGTGTCTTTTACAACAGCCCCTGCCTTCCAAAAGCATGAGGAAACTTTTAGAACACCAGCTCTCATTCTGTTCTCCCCATCTTCTCTTTCGTAAATCCAGGCATCTGAGATGAAAGAATATCTTGGCAAAGAAACAAACAAACAAACAAGAAAAAGAAAAAAAGAAAATTGTTCTGTCTCTGCTTTTCAACAATAGCTTGTGGTTGTTCTCAGCCACTGGCAAGAATTTTTATTTCGTTTCCAGTGGCCCTTATGATTATTCAGACATTACTATAGTATAACAACCAAGCAGGCTACTATCTGCTCCTTTTCAGACTACAGTGTGTTCACTGATTACATCTCGTGCTGACTGACGGTGAGTAGATTCCTCGTGTGAAGCAGGGATTTGCACATCTTAAATGTTTAGATACAGACACATAGACAGCTCAGTTCAATTATTTAATGATGCCCACTTGCTGGTGATGTAAGCTTTACATGGCCACCTATCAAAACCTGAAAATCAGCACATATGTCTCTTTCTATGATCAAAATACGTTAAATATGCCTGGAGAACATTTTTTATGCCTCTAGTGAGCGCTTGTTCCTGGAGAGTTGGCAAGCACCACCTGTGAATGAGTGGGGAAAGGCTGTGAGGCTGACTGAAAAAGACACTTTTCCTCTACAACCTACCATGATGGGTTTAGACAAATGATTTAAATCACAAGTCTTAGTTTTCTCTGCAACAATATATAATAGGGCTGGAGTCTAGCTTAAGGCTAGCATGCTTGCTAGGAGACCCTAGATATCTCCAGTACTAAAAAAGAATGTTACATGGAGATAATAATACCTGCATGTATGTGTTTCAGAGTTAGCATGATCTCTACACGTTCTCTCTCCCCTTTGTTGGGTTTTTCAGCTAATGTCATCACCGTTGGATGCTAGGAGCCTCTTGCTTTCCTGGTGTCTGGGACTTTCTAGTTGCCACTCCCTATTACCCATTCCCCATTGCTACATACCTCTGTTCAATTTCCTGACCCCTGTACATCTCCTCCATCTCCTCCCACACCTGATCCTTCCCCCAATTTCCCCTCCCCCTACTCTCTTCCTCCCAAGTTCCTCCCACCCCCTACATCCCATGGTTATTTTGTCATTCACACTTTGGTCTTCCTTCTTCTTGAGCTTCTTGTGGTCTGTAAGTTGTATCGTGGGCATTCCTAGCCTTTTCCCTAGGATCCACTTAGCAGTGAGTGCCTACCATGTGTGTCCTTTTGTGGCTGGGTTACCTCACTCAGGATGATATTTTCTAATTCCATCCATTTGCCTAAGAATTTCATGAAGTTATTGTTTTAAATAGCTGAATTAGTACTCCATTGCACAGCCCCCAGTTGAGGGATGGGGCCACCCACCCTTCTCAAAAATTTTAACCCAGAATTGCTCATATCTAAAGGAAATACAGGGACAAAGAGTGGAGCAGAGACTGAAGGAAAGGCCATCCAGAGACTGCCCCACCTGGGGATCCATCCCACATGCAGACACCAAACCCAGACACTACTCCAGATGCTGAGAAGTGCTTGCTGACTGGAACCTGGTATAGCTGTCTCCTAAGAGGCTCTGCCAGACAAATCCAGATGTGGATGCCCACAGCCAACCATCAGACTGAGCATGGGGACCTCAATAAAGGAGTTAGGGGAAGGACTGAAGGAGCTGAAGGGGTTTGCAACCTCATTGGAAGAACAATAATATCAACCAACCAGACCTGCCCCCCTCCCCAGAGCTCCCAGGGACTAAATCACCAACCAAAGAGTACACGTGGAGGGGATGGCCTTGTGGGACATCAAAGGGAGAGGAGGCCCTTGGTCCTGTGAAGGCTTGATCCCAAGCATAGAGGAATGCTAGGGTGGTGAGGCAGGAGTGGGTGGGTGGGTAGGTGGGTGGGTGGTTGAGCACCCTCATAGAGGCAGGAGGGGAGAGGGTGGGTTAGGGGGTTTTCGGAGGGGAAACCAGGAAGGGTGATAACATTTGAAATGTAAATAAATAAGATAACCAATAAAAAATTAAAAGTAAAAAACAAATAAAGCTTGATAGAAACATTTAGGTTTACACAATCAATATGAAAAAAGAGTTAGCATGAGGATAAAATGAAATCATGGCTATACAACACCTGGGATATAATAAGCACTAAAAAAAAAAGCTACTTTTTTTTCTTTTCTGCCTAGAAAACTAAGAATAGAATCACCATGAGCAGCACTGACTGTGTAGCAGAAAATGCACAATCAAAATACCACAGAGATGCGAGCGTTTCACCTTTGAAATGAACCCAGCAACAGTCATGTGAGTGCTTGTTGTTCAAATGTGAGGCTTGGCTTAGCTTTTGCACACAACAGGAACTTTCCATGCGGGCGAAGAGGCCTTGCCACGAAATAACTGTAAACTATGTGAGCTTGGAGCGGACGCCTTTATCACAATACCATCGCCATGTGGATGAATTGTTTCAGTTTAAACAGATACATTTGGGACACGGTCTCTTTCCCGGCTGTGCTAGGAGTATCTCCTACATACACAGAATACCCTTTGAAGCCAATGAAAGCAAGTCATGTGGATGAGATACTTAGGGAGAAAAAAAATGAGAAAGCTCTCGTCCCATGCATCTTTTAAAGGCAAAAGCGGGTGTTTAATGAAGACATGGTTCTTACAGGGCCAAGCACTGCTGTGGAGGAGTGGAGGTGATACTTTGTATTTATAATTATCCAGAAGAGCACAACCCAGTGATGGCATATTAACTTCCTTCAATCCCATTAGCCTGAAGTCGTCATCTTCGCTCTGACTTCTGTGTGCAAGCATGCTACACTGCTTCAGAGCTGCCTCTGTTGATAATTTACACGGTGCATTCTTCCCCCCCAAAAAAGGCTCACACGTAGTCCAAGAAAATATAAATACACACACCCAAGTCAGTAATTAGCCAAATAAAAGGTTCCCTCCACATCCGTCCGTCTTCCCCCTTCCCTGCTCCAGAAAGTGTGAACAGGCCATGAGGAAAGAGCAAAATCAAGCTGGGTTTGGAAGAGTGAAAACATGTCAGGCTTTTTCTCTACCACAGCCCAGAACACGACTAGAAGAAATAGAACCCAAACCCTAAGTTATAGCTGAGAACAGGGCTCTATTGACGGTCCTTACGATGTAAAACAGTCTACCAGGCCCTGAGATTCCCTATTGGAGCATTGTCTCTTCAGCTTCTCAGCTTGAGAGTGAGCAGCTTGCCATAAACCTGCCTTGAGCGGCCTATAGATGTCTAACAAGAGCTGGGCTGAGCTACACCTCAGCTACGTGATATTAGGCAGTGTCGAGTAACGCAGGCTTCCCTCTTATATATGAGTCAAGTGTTTCTTGGTTTTGATCCAGGAGACCACATGATTATAGCAAAATGTACTGGGGGAAAAGGAGATCCAAATAGGAATTAGGACAGCAGGAGTTAGGACTTAGGAATTAGGATTAGAGTTAGCTTAAGGTTAGGGTTGGGGTTAGGAATTAGGACAGTTAGGAGTTTGATAGCTAAAGATGCAAAGCAATAGAATGGAGAGTTGACATTAGATGAGGAAGACAAGGGAAAACACTGTCATACTTATCATGCCTGAAGAATGGAATCTCCTCTAAATAAGAGTCTTCAAGTGTTGTGTTACTTTAAGGAGACAAAAAAGACCCAGAAGATGTCCCAACATGTAATAAGGGCACATGTTTCATTATGTTCATTGCAGCCTTATTTATAATAGCCGGAAGCTGGAAAGAACCCAGATGTCCCTCAATGGAGGAATGGATGCAAAAATGTGGTATATTTACACAATGGAATACTACTCAGTTATTAAAAACAATGAATTCATAAAATTCTTAGGCAAATGGATGGAGCTAGAAAGTATCATCCTGAGTGAGGTAACCCAATCACAAAAGAACACACATGGTATGCACTCGCTGATAAGTGGATATTCGCCCAAAAGCTCAGAATACTCAAGATACAACTCACAAACCACATGAAACTCAAGAAGGAAGACCAAAGTGTGGATACTTTGATCCTTCTTGGAACGTAGATCAAAATACTCATGGCTCAGAGCCAACTAATAGGCTGAGCATAGGGTCCCCAATGGAGCAGCTAGAGAAAGGACCCAAGGAGCTGAAGAGGTTTACAGCCCTACAGGAAGAACAATAATATGTACCAGCCAGTATCCCCAGAGTTCCCAGAGACTAAACCTCCAACCAAACAGTACACATGGAGGGACCCATGGCTCCAGCTACATATGTAGCAGAGGATGGCCACTTCAGACATCAATGAGCAGAGAAGCCTTTGGTCCTATGAAGGCTCAATGCCCCAGTGTAAGGGAATGCCAGGTCAGAAAAGCAGGGGTGGGGAGGGGGGCTGGTAAGGAGGGGGAAGGGAATGGTAGGGGGGGTTGGAGGGGTAACCAGGCAAGGGGATTCCATTAGAATGTAAATAAAGAAAATATCTAATAAAAAAGAAAAATAAAAAATAATTATCCCAGTTTAAAAAAAAAGATCAAAAGAAAGAAAGAAAATCATCACTGTGGTCATCATTTAATACCCAATGCTACGTGCCAGGTACTGGACCCAGGTACATCCCATACACTAATGTATGCTATTCCCACAGCATGACTCATCGAGAGAGACATCATGCTTCCCATCTCCACGTGGAGAAATTGAGAGACAAAAAGGTAAATGGCAGAAGCAGAGCTAAAGACAGTTCAGCTCAGAGCCCACTTGCATCTCTCCTCCACCCTTTGCACATCATCAGAAGGGTGGAAGCCCGTGATTCTTGGCTTGGCCCATACATTAATCACACAAAGTGTCTCAGCCAATGTTCTATTGCCGAGAAGAGACACCATGACCATGAATGACTCTGATAAGAATTGACCTTATAAGTACAGCATGGAATTGGGGCTTGCTTACAGGTTCAGAGGCTTAGTCCTTTATCATCGTAGCACTGCGGCAGGCTGGTAGGTGTGGTGCTGGAAAAGGAGCTGAGAGAAACACTGGCAAGGAGAGAGACAGAGAGAAAGAGAGACAGAAACAGAGAAACTAGAACTGGCATGAGATTCTGAAACCTCAAAGCCCACTCCCAGTGACACTCTTCCACACCTCCAAATCCTTCTAATCCTTTCAAATTGTTCCATTCTCTGGTGACCAAGCATTCATTTATATATGCCTACGTGGGCCATTCTTATTTAAAACACCACAGAGTTGTCTCCATTCCTTGCTTAATACTAGGAAACAAAGTTTCCAGGGATCACATGGTGGTCTTCCCCACCCTCTCTCAGACTCTCGTCATCTCCCATTGCCACACACAAGACCTTTCGGTCCAGGCCGGCTGCATGATGGTTTCTGAAAGGGTCCTATTTGGTCTTTTTTCCTTTGGCCCAGTATTAAGTCACCATAAGGAAAGCTTTCTTAATGAGAAATTCCCCACCACGGCAAATTTGTCATTCTTTCAGGCAAGATTGCCATTGAAACTTTTATAAAGAGGTGCTCAACAGTCCTGCCTTCAGATGGCAAAATAATCCATGTAGTTATTCTTTTGTAAAACTATACGGATCTATTCACTGTAACAAGTGAGGCAACAGCATAAATTTATTTATTTAGTTATTTATTTATTTATTTATTTATTTATTGGTTTTTCGAGACAGGGTTTCTCTGTGTGGTCCTGGCTGTCCTGGAACTCCTTCTGTAGACCAGGCTGGCCTCAAACTCAGAAATCCATCTGCCTCTGCCTCCCAACTGCTGGGATTACAAGCGTGCACCACCATGCCCGGCTTAGCATAAATTTATTTAACTAATGAATGGAATCAGGACATAATGAGAACAGCATAGTCAGGGTTTACCAGCCCTCCTACCATCTAGCTAGCCCCATTGCAGTCCTGAAAAGGCCCAAACAATCAGTCAAAAGTAATAATTACAGAGCCAGAGTTATAAAACAAGAGTTAGGAAAAATTCACTTGTTCTCAAAATAATTCACAGACATCTAAGTAAGCAGAATCTTATATTCTAGAACAAGTTTAGCACATTATAGCTCTTCGACCAAATCCAGCTCACAAAATGATTTTACATGGTGCAGAGTCAAATATGGCTTTTATCCCACACACACACACCACTGATTTGAGATTTCGTCTCATTGTGTAATCCAAGCTGGCCTCCAACATGAAATAATCCTGCCTCAGCACTGTTGATACTAAGACTGCAAGTATGAGTCATCATAAAGATTTTAAAGAGATTTTAAAGAGCTGGAAAAAAAACCCCACAAAGTTAAAGTAGCATGGAATACATAAAGCTGTCTTTAAATGTTGGTTTTTCAAGACAGGACTTCTCTGTGTAGACGTGGAACTCACTCTGTAGACCAGGCTGGACTCAAACTCAGAAATCTGGCTGTCTCTGCTTCCCAAGTGCTGGGATTAAAGGCATGTGGCACCACTGCCTGGTCTTATCTTTAAATTTTTAATTATGTGTTTGTGTGTATGTACTATGGGGTTTGTGCACAGGGGTGCAGTACCCACGGATGCCAGAAGAGGGCACTGCATTCCCTGGAGCTGGGGTCACAGGCCCTTGCCAGTCACCTGAGATGGATCATGGGAATTGAACTCTAACAAAAGTCATATGCACTCTCCCCAGCCCTCCCTCCTTTTTATAAACTGGAACTCGTGAAGTTTTATTGGCACACAGACAAAGGCATTTGTTTACTTACTGTCTACGGCTATACCCATGCTGGAAAGGCTCAAAACCCAAACTGGCTCCTTATGGAAAAATACATCAAGAGATAAATTATGAATATGGTGTCCTGACAAGCTTTTCAATATTGGATTGTAGTTTTTAATCATTAGAAAACAGTGTTTCTTTGTTTGCTTGTTAATTTATCCTAAATTGACATTGCGGCTCAGTCAGTACTCAGACTCACGCTAAGTTGCAAGTCCTTAACTTGTCAAGAGGCATGCGGTCTCTCACTAAAATGATGTATGACCGATACAAACCAGGGCATCTCTTCAGACACCTGGGTGTAGCGCAGCAGGGGGCACGCCCTGGATGTGCACTTCTCTTGGCAGGAGCATTTTGCTTGAGAAGCTCAGAACCAAAACCATTAAAGCCGATGAAGCCCGCGTACACAGGCTCTGTTCCTGCCTCCTGCCCCTTTCAGAACCTACAAATCCACAGGGAAAAAATCTGAGCAACTTTTCATTAAGCATTTCAAGAGAAAAACAGAGGCTAGGCCTTCGTTCGAAAGCCTGTGGTTTGTTATCGCTCGTGACTCCCCTTCCGCCGGGGCTGGGTATTATATTTACATTTCTCTTGAAAGGGGTGATCCATCACAAACTCGACAGCTGCGCCCTCCTTTTATATTTCTCGTATTCAATACATAGTTGTCGTGTCGGGAAGTCTGCGGATCCACTCTGGGTCTCATCCACCCCGTGCTCCCCAAACACAGGCATCTAGAACAGTTTCTAAATCCGGCATCATCATTGACTTCAAAAGCAATTCCTTGTGCAACGGCCTTGAAGCGACACAAAACAGACTAGCTAGTTATCGCAACTCAACCATTCCCCTAGGACTTCATAAAGATGCTGCAATAAATAGGTTTGTTATCGCCCTGAGTTGCATAAAAGTTTATTTCTATTCAAATGATAGCCCGAGCAATAACGCCTTCGTGGGAGGTACTGTCCAGAAAGACACTCCCCGCCGAGGGCCAAGGACTCTGTGTTCCAATCCCAGGTCCTCAGCGTACCAACTCTATGAACTGCAACGTGGAAGAAAACGTCCCGTTCTCAAGACAAATTCTCGTTCAAATACACTTTAAAGTTCTGTGGGATCCTATACAGACTTCCCTCCTGTGGTCTTGGTTAGAAAATAATTCATGACTGACTCATGGGTCTCTTTTAACTAAGTTTGGGAACCTGCTACAACTCAATCGACAGCTTTAAAATCCACTCCAAAACATCATTTCTATCAAATGTGCCGTGTTTCCCAAGCAAAATGAATACTGCATTTCTGAGGCCCAATTGACAACTTAAAGATGTCAATTTACTTTCGCCTACAAATATACGAGTTAAGCCTTCAAAAAAAAATCTATTTAGCCAATAACAGCCTTGACTGGTTCTAATGAGTTACTAATGCCACCGTCTGCTTCGACAGTCATTACAAACTCTGCCTAACACAAAGAAAAATGTCTCTTTACCACAAAACCAGATTTTTTTTGTTAAAAATCGAGCCAAGCAGGATAAAAAAGGCATGGGGGAGGGGGAGGGGAGATGGAGGCTGTACATATTTAATGAGGCCTAGGCTTGCCGCCTGATTTTCATTAGGCCCTGGCCTGAGTCTGATTTGGCCCACTCTAAGCCCTTTTAGGCCACTGGGTACCAAGGCCAGTGCTTATTTTCATGGCTGTTTCAATTCATCAAGAAAATCCTTTGAAAGATGAAAGAAACGCCACATTTTTTCACCTGTTGTTCTTTCTTGTGTGCCTGTCACTTTGCTGGCCAAACTTGCTTCAAGCCAAACCAAACGCTTTCCAAACCTCTCCAGTATGCCTTTGAAGATCTTAAGTTAAGTATTTTCGTATGCCGGCCAGCACAGCTTCCAAATAAGGAGTAAAACCATAACGTAGTCCTTAAATCATTTTTTTTTTAAATACCAGAAATTCGAAAACACATTCCGGCGTGTGCATGAAAGCCAAATTCCTCATTCCTCAGTTTAGGAGCTCTGAGGGAAACACACCTGATGTCCGTCACCACACTCACAGCACGATGTTTATGGATGACGACGCCCCCCCCCCCAACCTCCCCAACCCCCCTTCCCCCCCCCCCCCCCCCCGCAAAGACCATGCGCTGTTTGTATTTTCACCACTTCACAAGTCTGCCCAGGCTCTCTAGAAAAGGTATCCTGTGGGCCAAGGTCACTGAGTGGGCTGATCTCACCGCTGTCCTGTCCTGAAGTTCAAGCCGCTATTTACGCGATTGGCAATCGCTTCCCTATTGCTGACAGCGTAGCAATTAGGACCCTAATCTGTCACCGCTGGCTTTCATCAAAAGTGAAGGAATTTTCCAAGGAGGGAGACACAGTGCTACCTCCAAGCTAAAATTAGCTCTGTCTTCCAGACAGTACAGGCTTTTACATGGTTTCAGTGAAACTTGCTTCATGCACTTTACAAAGAGGATAGGAGGAGAGATTCACAATAGACACCAGTTTGGTGAATTAATAACTCACCACTGAATTAGCTGCAATTATATTCAAATATGTATGTAAAAGATAAACTGGTAGCAAAGGACAGCACAGCTCAGACAAATAAAATAACTGAATATACCTAATTTTTTAAAGTGGAGTTGTGATGGTTGTATTAAATATTTACATGGCAGAAAAGCAGGAAGGAGACAGTAGCATTGAGTCCCTGGTGGAACCTTATATCATAATCATACTTTATCTAAAAGGTAATAATATTGTTACAACCTTATGAAATGTTTTCTACATCCCAAGCTGTACTAAGCTCTACCTTATTTTCCTTACTACTCTCAATAGCATCATTAAGTATATGCATTATATTAATTTGGCAGGCTCTAAGGCTTAGACTATTAGGAAACTTGTTCAAAAACTATTATCCAATAGTGAAAACTGCAAAACTGGCCTATAAGCCCCACCTGGCCACGAACGGGGACTTTCTGGGATGCTGGAAATTTTCTGGGATGCTGGGAATTGTAGTTCTTGGGAAATAACACAACGTCTTATGGGAAAATACTGTGGCCTTCTAAAACTACACACACACACACACACACACACACACACACACGGTTATTGGGGTCCTGCAGCCGCTGGAGGAGGACCCTGGAGTTGATCGTGCTTCCCTCACACTGTCGCCGGGCGGGGTGGGCGGGTGCTGGGCTGAAGGAGCACGGCTAGTCACAGAAGAGCTGAGAACAGCATGGGAGCCAGAGGGCTGGATCCGGCTGGGGCTGAGGGGAGACGGGAGCTCCAGCGGGTCCCATGGTGAGAGTCCTTGGCTTGACCGCAGCTGACTTGGGCTTGGTAGTGGTTGGTCATGGCTGGGGGCGCAGTGGTCTCCTACGGGAGATTAGACAGCGGCTCTATAGGTGAAGGCCTTCTCCATGGCTCCTCATGACCGATCCCAATGAAAAGAGGCAGTCCATGGTTTTAAGGGATTTATTGTCATTCGGAAAGTAGATGAGTACACTTTACCCCACTTCTCAGGGTAGGCCTGAGATTAAATACCTTTTGCGGGGAGGAATGTCTGGGAAGGAAAGTTTATTGGCTAAACCCTCTAGGCCTTTAGGTATCTCATTAAAATGCATATCTGTCTTGAGTTTACATAACCACAGGTCACGTCCTCTATGTGTGGAGGGCCTTAAGAGACTGATGGCCACAAATCTATAGGGGCTGTGGCTAGCGATCGGGGCCTGGTGCCCAGGAACAGGTGAAACTCCTACCGTTCCTTCAGGGTCTCTGGGGTTTCCAGACTTAGCTCAACTGGAGACCAAACCATCTTTCATGATCCAGCTGGTCAGTATTTAATATTTAATAAAGCTTGCTTTAAATTTGGTCCAAAATGGTGGAATTGCTTTTTTTCTGGAGAATCTCGGGATTAACAACAGTCATCAGTTAAAATCTTACTCAGAAGTAAATTATTCTTTTGAAGTTTTCAGTCAGTTTAGACATCTATTAGTGTTTTTCATAAATGCATTTATTTCTCTTTTTAAAAAAGATGTATTTATTTTATTCATATAAGGACACTGACGCTGTCTTCAGAGACACCAGAAGAGGGCATCAGATCCCATTACAGATGGTTGTGAGTCACCTTGTGGTTACTAGGAATTGAACTCAGGACCTCTGGAAAGGCGGTCGGTGTTCTTCTCCACTGAGCCATTTCTCTAGCCCACATTTATTTCTTAATACACTATTGCATGTCATTTTAAAAATTCACGTAAGCTCCGGCTAGGCTCTAGAATTAGTAGCCGCCCACTCCCCCTGGCGGAACCTGAGAGCGTCTGGAGCTGTGCTCTGTCCGCAGGCTGACCACCCCAGCAGTCGGCTACACCAACCACCATTGACCACTCCCTTTTGCCCACCTAAATTGGCACAAATGGAAAACACCAGCCAGTCTTAATATTTAATACCAGCCAGAGTTGTACCGGTAAATCTCCAACCCCAAAATGCCTGTGAAAACACCACACAACTCAGTTAAAATATGTATAAGCTGCACGCCTGGGTTGGGCAGATGTCCCACCACACTAAACTATCCCCCAGCCAGGACATCCCTTGCTGCGCCTGGCTCCTCCAGGTCACGTGGGTCTGCTCCATCTTCCACCTCCTCTTCCTCCAACTTCCTCTCCTTCTCTAAAACTTCCATCCCCACTTTCCCTTCCACTGCCCAATCCCAGGCGCTAGCCTCTATTTGACCTGTTAAATTGGGGAGAAAGCTCACTTGGAATCCCTTGAGCAGTGATCTGCTCCTGGTTGGGGGCAGCCCCTGTTCAGGAAGCAGAATTAGCATCAAAATACAAACAGCACCAGGGCAATCCACAACAATACACTTCAAATAAGAAAGCAGTAACAACTCCATTATCCCAAGGGAACTAGAAAATTATCATAGATCATGAGATAGTTGGTGTTTATTGTTAACTTGAGGATTCAGCATCACCATGGAAACGTACCTCTAGCTGTGTCTGTCAGTAAAGGTATTTCTAGGAAGGTATAACTGAAGAAGGAAGGCCCACTTTAAATGCGGATGGCTCCCATTTGTGGACAGGGATTCTGGTCTGGAGAAAAGGAGAAATCAAGTTGAGGGCTAGCATGGATCCTTCTGCTTCCTGACTGGGTACAACAGCCACCTCCTGTTCACACTGCCAGCCTTTCCCTGTTGTGTGAACTGTACCCTCAAACCCAGAACCAAAGCCCCTCCCTCCTTTCTTGCATTCTATAGCAATGAAAAAAGGAAGAGAGAGCAGTTCTCCAGTTCATTTTGGGTTTTGCCAAGTCAGTATACATCTATCAGAACATCAGTCGAGAAGAACAATCGAACAACTTGTCCCCTAGCTACCAGAATGTTCCATCTACCCAATTGACAGGGATGAATGAGGTTTGGCTAATCAGATAACCTGGGTTCACAGCTTCCTCTCTCAGCTCATCGGGACACAGCTATCAATCAACAAACAAACCAACAAGTCCTGTCAGACACCTGTGATGTCCAAATTCTCCTTCCCTTTTCCGGCTCTCCTAGAAGAGAATGCCTCTCTCCTGGAGTTGTCCTGCACTCTGTTACAGGGACCTCCAAGTAACAATGCTTGTGCCTTCATAGTTTTAGCAAAACAACTTTTAGTTCTTGTTTCCAATTTCCCTCTCAACTCTCTGAAGAACTAAGGCATGACCCCCAAGGTCGGTCAGGGCTGGAGACAAGTCTGAGTCACTGACATCTAACCATTCTCAAAATGGCCTCTCTCAGATGGCGAAGCCTCGCTACTGTATCAGTGTCACCCTGGATTCCAATCCCTCATAGTGATTGTCTCTCAAGAGCATCTTCATTCCTTTAGAAAAGTGACTCCTGAACGTCCCTGCCCACTGCGCCGTGCCCAGAGCACAGCTGAATGTTAATGGAAAACACTGCGTATGTTTATTGCCAGGTCTGAGCATTCACTCAACCCCACACACCTCTCACTGAGAAACAGGCTCACAGACAGGGGTACGAGAAAGACTGAATTACTAATATATTCCACGTGGTTTATTCTGGGAGCTTTAGGAGACAGCAGGAACGAGACTGTCGGGAGACAAGGATCACGTCAATATCAAGCGCAGAGCTAAAATACTGAAAGAAAGAGATTTAAATGAGTTCAGGCAGGAGATCCCAAAATGGAGATTTAAAAGTTCCTTCTTATGGTCCTTGACGGAATGAGCTATAACCTTGAGAGAATCTAAGTTCAAAATCCTTGAATGTCACCTGACACAGGGTGGTGACCAATCACCTCTCCCTGTTCCTGTGGCTTTACCAGACAGTTCTCTTCTCCAGCCAGGAAGCTTCTAGCTCAAGCCTCTGTCACTCTCCCTGTGGGTTCCTGTGACACAGAGCCCGCTGTGCCTGCTGGGAAGACCAAGATGGCGGGAGTCCGCATGGACTCCAGCTTCCCAAGTGACCACCGCTCCTGAACACACTTCCTGTCGGTGCTTGCCTTTCGAGTTCTCACAGGCTTAGTCATTGCTGTTGTCCCTAGGACTGCTTCAAAATTAAAATGCTAACCCCAGACACCGACCTTTCCAAATTCTAAGTAAATACAATTATATTGTTTTTCCCTCTTTGTTTTCCTCCCTGCAATCCCTCCTACGTATCCTCACTTCACTACCTCTCTGGCCTCTTTGATTATTTTTGTTACACACATGGTGTGTGTGTGTGTGTGTGTGTGTGTGTGTGTGTAGCATAAATATATAAATATAACCTGTTGAGTCCATTTAGAGTTGCTTGTGTGCCTATGATTTCAAGGCTGACCACTGGTATCAGATAACTAATTAGTGGGTTTATCCCTGGAAGAACTAGTTCTCTGTCTCCGTAGTCTTTAATTACCTGTAGCTTTCCGGCCGCGGGTGGGGACTCCCGAGAGTTTCCCCACTTGAATGTCTATGGCAGTGTCATCACTCAGGCAGACATGCTGTTGAGTAGCTTCCCTGCCATTGCGACCTCACAGCAGACTTCCTGTTCCTCTGGCTCCTCCAATCTTTCTGCCCCCTCCTCCATAATGTTCCCTGAGACTTGCGTGCAGGCATTGTGTGGTAGACTTATCGATGAGGTCCAGGCACCCCACAATCAGTTGAGCTTTGAGTTTTGACTGATTTTTCTACCCCGCTCTCCTTACGCTGCAAAGGAGAGTTGCTCTGCGGAGGTGTAGGAGCCGCACTTATCTGTGGGTAAGGATAAGTCTTGATCGCTGCTCTAGCACAATGGCAGAAGTAGATTCATTCCTAAGGTCCAGGACCTCACTAGCCCTGAGAAATCTGACTGGGTTTCCAGAACCAGGCATGATTTCCCTCCTGTAGAGTGGATCTTGAGCCCCAATAGAGTTCCCACCAAAGACAAGAGTCCCGTTATTGTGCCTTCAGGGTTATCTTGTCATGCTGCTCACTGTGTAATTCACAGGAGACACAGCTGCCTAGGACTATTGAGTTCTTTCTCCCTTTGGCAGCTTGCACAGAACCTCCTGGTCCTCGGGGAGGAGGCTTTCAGGTCAGAGCCAGCTCAAATCTTCCAAGGCCTGAGTCTGAAGTGTGTGATGTCTTCAGACGATAGAGACTTGCCTTCATCCTAAGGGAGACAAACAATAATAGCAATTGCAATAGGCTATATTGCTTTCGGAGCCTCTTGGACTTCTCTGACCAGCAATATAAAAGGTGGTTTCTCGTGCCTGATACTGGGATCTTTATTAGTCTACGGCTTTTGTAAGGACAGTTGTCAGCCTAAGCAATATAATTTCATTTAAGATATACACACATTTTATATAGTATTTATATATAGTGAAATAATGTTTATTCCTTAGGGTTTTTTTTAACACCCTCAGTCTTGTTTGTCCCTTCCCCCTCACTCTCTGTATTGACTTCCTCCCTCCTGAATTACTCACCCCACCCCCCATTTTTCCCATTTCCCACTTCACACTCTAGGTAATATTCTCAAATCTGAAGATTAGAAGCTAGGGACAACAGATGACTGAGAACATGATGTGTTTGTCTTTCTGGGTCTCAATTTCCTCACTCGATATAATCTTTTCTAGGCCATGCATTAATCTGGAAATTCCATGATTTTGTTTTTCTTTACAGCTGAATAGTGTTCCATTGTTTATATTCAACACATTTTCATTGTCCATTCAGATACTGAAGGACATTTAAATTGTCTGCATTTTCTAGCTATTGTGAATAGAGTGAAATCAGACATTGCTAAGCAGCCTACAGCTTCCACATTTGGTATGGGGATATCGTTCAGCCCATCGCAGGTCTAGGGCTACACACTTTCTAAATGAAATCGCATTGAAAATGAGCATAGGCAAAACCCTTTGCAAGTCTTTTAAGTCACTCCATAAGCATGGCTTTACATGTGCCACTTAGCCTGGGAAGATGTATATTCTGCAATCAAGTGAAGAGATGGCTCAGCAGAAAGAAATTAGCACAGCAACTTGCTAAGACAGCATATGAGATAGCAGGTTCTCTTCCATAGAAACCAGGTGACGCCGAGCACTGGTGGCACACACCTTTAATCCCAGCACTTGGGAGGCAGAGGCAGGCGGATTTCTGAGTTCGAGGCCAGCCTGGTCTACAGAGTGAGTTCCAGGACAGCCAAGGCTACACAGAGAAACCCTTTCTCGAACCGCCCCCCCCCCCCAAAAAAAAAGAAAAAGAGACTAGGTGACTAAATTACCCCCATTTGAATTGAGTGTCAACATGTGCTGGATTTGCTTACTCACAAGCACACTATGTGCCCCAGCCCAACTGCCTCCCAATCAATTATTTGAGCACCCTGCATCAGAATCTCCAGGTGGAAGGCCAGAGGACTCTTTTTTAACAAGCACCTACACAGCTGTTCTATGGATACTGTAGAACAGTCGTCCCTGCCCTCCGTGAACTCTCACGCCTTTTCCTCTGTGAATCTAGTTCACACAGGTCTTCCCTAGCCATGTTCCTAGACGAAATGTTTCCCCTAGTAGTGATTTCTAGGTTGCTATGTTTATGTGGCCTGAAATGCCAAACCCACCTACTACACCTTAAGTAGTCCTTAGTGACAATTCGTATTTAGCCATTTTAGTCGCCTTTCTCTCTTACACTACTTCCTTTTTCCATACTAGGATGTTTCAATGCTGGTGGACAGTCCAAATGACTCACTACCCGCAGGTCTTATTACCGGTAAACAATCCTTTTCTGTTTTAACAATATACAGCTTTCACCTGCAATGACTTCGTGAGGTCAGCTAGAGTCTTGTGCAGGGGAGATGGAATTCTGAAAGTGTTCTGAAGTTCTTCAAACATCTCTGCTCTGTGCCCCCAGTGACCTTGACCTTCAGAGAAGCAAAGGCAGCTCTTGCTTTGCGGATCGGCACCCACCCCCCACCCCCCAGGACACTCACTTGCCTTTACTCCCAGTCCGGGCAGTTTTTAAACTTTTTTTTTAAACAGAAATTTAAAATGCAAAAATTCAGTCAATTGTCTCCCTTGGCAACAAATTAAGATTTTTTTACTTTGCTGGACACGCTGCCTACTTGATCTTCTTAAAGGCTGCCTGCTGTGAGTCGCATTAAGAGCTAGCTCGCTCTGCACTGGGAGGGCCAAGAGACAGGAGGAGGAGGCATAGGGGGATTAGAATGCATCTCAGGTGTCTGTTTTCCTCTCAGAAGCTGTGGTCTCTGTAGCACGGAGGGTTGCCATTTGTTGTCGTCTCTTCCCCCCAAAGGCCGTTTTGTCTTATCTGATGTTGAAATTCCTCCGAATAGCTTTGAACACAGAAACATAAGGACGAGCACTCAGTTGGAAGTGTGTTTGTGTCTTTTGCTATGCTTGGCATTTCTACTAAAGTACAGATAAGTATTGACTTTTTGGTTAAGTTTGGAGTCAGTGCCTGGTCCATGCTGACTCTGAACTATTATCTTCTCTCTTCCTTAGGACACTGAGCTCTCTTAAAAACACAAATGACCCAAAGTGAGGATAACAGTTGTCAGATAAAGTGTTGCCATTAACTGGTCTTCCGTGATATAATGAAAAGTGACATTGGCTTTGGGGACGAAAGGACATTTTCTTGGGTGATGGTATTAGTGGACAGTAGGGCACATGTAAAAAATCATCCTTTCGTTCTGGTAATTCCTCATGTTAATAAACTCTTCCACCAAAGAAAATGTCACTGTATTATCATATAAACAAGAAGAGCAGATAACTGACTAACCTTAGCTTTTTCTTTTTCCTTTAGTTAAATGTATAGCACAGCCCTACTGACGTAATGTTAAAGATTTCCTACCTCGGTTTGTCCAGCATATACCCCACGCAGCATATCTGACCATTCTGCTTCGGCCTAAGTCTAGAACACAGATGCCTCTCTCAGCCTTTCCTGACTTGCTACAGCACTACAATTTCTACCTACAAATGCCATAAGAGCAGGGTGACCCTTGGTTGGTTTCCCCAGGTCACATTCCTTGTCCTCTGAGAGTAATTTCTTTTTATTCTGCCATCTGAAATAATTTCATCTGATCTAGAAGCCTCCTCTACTTCACGTTAGCTTTGAACACAGAAACCATAGCTCGGCTGTACAAACAGATGCTGTGTGGTCACAGCAGAGCCAAGGAGAACTCTCTACTCCCGGTGAGTTTATAATTTATTTTTAAAAGAACGTGGCACAGAACTACTAAAGTGATGGTGACAAAGGGGGAAAGAGTGTAGTGGGAAGATCCCTTACCACAGACTAGAATTGAAAGGACTAAAGACAGCACCGCACACCCCAAGACCAAGTTCTCAGCACAAAGGAGACATACTTGCCCCAAAGGGACAAAGAGCAGGGACTAGAAGACAAAAACCAGAAGATCAGGAAGAAGGGGGAGTGAACAAGGGAGAGGGGACAGGGATGTTTGTCCCAGAGGGACAAAGGACTGCCTCTGGACACAGAGGTAGCTTACAGGAAATTGTGGTTTATAAAGGGAAGGGGGGAACACTTTGTTAAGATGAGTTGGTTTATTTTGATTGGTTATGTTAATTACAGTGGCCAAAACAGGGCTTTAAACTGCTGGCCATCAATAGTTTGATAGCTGTGTAAGACTCTGGGGAGTCTTAACTGGGAGAGTTCCCCTGAGTGGATCAGGCAGAGAGAGGACTCAATGCAAAAAGCAAGAGGACTTTTATTTACTGATCAGCATGCTGGGGTTGCCCTGCACATGGGGAGAGAACAACCGGGTTCTGCGGGCCTTTATACAGTCCTCAGGGCAGCTCCTTTAGGCACAATGTGATTGGCAGAACAATGTTACCTTTAAACTAATTGGTTGATAGAGGGTAGGTGGCCAACAGACTCTGGGCCTTCCCTAGCTGCAGGGACCTCCCTGTGGCCTGAGGAATGTAATTTAGCCGCTACCTCCTGGGAAGGGAGGGGGCCAGTGTTCATGACCTTTCCAAAGTTAATGAGTTAACCCTTTCAGCTGAGCCTTGGTAGTGTAAGACCCCCAAAAACCGAGGGTGCCCCAGCACCCCACGCCCTGGAAGGTAACACCCAAATCACTCAAGAGAAAGGGTCTCGATTCAATAGCATGAGGATTTCTTTATTCCAGAACTCTGGGTTCTACAACCATACACCACACAGGGGTAGAGGACTGAGGACCCTGTGCAACTGAAGTCAGGGATATTTAAAGGGGAAAAATCACAAGACAAGGGTTGGAGGACACAATTCACAAGGCTAGGGGTGGAGGACAAAACATGCAAGGAATGGGGAAGTACAGAATGAGGAAGTAAGGAAGGTTAGAAATTATCTGGAGCAAACGTCCTTGGGGCATTGTATAGTTAAACATTGGAACTAGAACAGGGTGGGCTATCTTTCTCTAGTTGAAAGCAGAAAAACAAGTTACTCTGTGCTGGGCTAGTTGTTTAGGGGTCTAAAAACATTGAGTTGGGGGTCTCTCAGTAGTCAGCTTCTAGGGAAGGAAATGGAGTCAAAATGGACCCTAGTAGCTTGCTTTAAGAATGTGATGTGATGGATTAGCAAGACAGAGGGAATTGGGAAGAAGGGTAAAAGGGAAAACCTATTAGACCCTTTTTGCCATGCTTTCTAGTCCTTTGTAGGTTATTTTGAGAGACCCCAACTCAAAAATGTAAAGGTTTTTAGACCCCCTAGCAAACAAGCCTCAACGTGTTCACTCAACAGCTGCCTGACTTTGAGAAAGAGCTCCGGAGGTCAAGTACACCCTGACCTCAGAAATAGCTGACATTTGCTTAACTGATCCTGAGACGCCCTGTTCAGGAACTAACTGACCAAAAAGAAAGTCTGAATGACTTGCCTTGTGACTACCTTTACAATGTTTAACTATACCATGCCCTGAGGATGTTTGCTCCAGATAATCTCTAGCCTTCCTTAAGGCTTAAACTATTGCCGGACTTTCTCGTTCTGTACTTCCCCATTCCATGCTTAATTTGTCCTCCACCCCTTACCTTGTGAATTATTTTCTTTTCCTCCACCCCCTGCCTTGTGATTTTTCCCTTTTGATACCCCTGACTCCAGTTACTGGATGTCGATCTCCTCTAACCCTGCATAGTTACGAGACGACCCTAGTGCACTGGTTTCTCCCGAATAAACCTCGTGCGTTTGCATCAAGAACAGTCTCCTGTGAATTCCTTGGGTGTCATTTCATCCCAAGATTTGAGTGAGGGTCTCCCCTCATCAGGGGTCTTTCAATTTCTCCATTACAGGTGAAACAAGCCAATTTAAAACAGATTAGATTATATTAAAGATAGGTTTATTAGGAAGCTGCACTCGGGTGGGTGAATTCTCTGGCCCCAAGGACCAGGAAAGTAGGAAATAGGGGAGGGGAGGGGAAGGGAAGGGAAAAAGAGAGAAAGGGGTGCATGTGCAGACAAAGAAGAAAAGGAGAAGGGGAGAGAGCCCAGAATGTCTGGATTCTATAGGGAGGAGCCTCTGGGGGAAGGGCAGCCCGGCTCCTGGGCTGGAAAGTTCAAGGTTGGGGGCAGGGTAGCCAGGTAGAGACCAAGGGATGCTGCTAGAACCTGGAGGCCACATCTTCTCATCTCAGTCCCTTTACCTGGGTTAGAAACCAAACAGTCCTGTTCAAGATTGCAATGGAAGCTGCTCTAATTTGAATCTAGCCTCCCAAAGGCTCAAGTATTTAAAGACTCTAGCTGGTGAGACTTTAAGAAGTAAGTGTGATAAGGGCCCCATCTAATAATTGAATTAATCGTCAATTAAATGATTAATGCTTTGATGGAGTCATAATTTGGTGGTCCTGTAAGTAGGTAACATAAACGAGGAGATGAAACTTGGTAAAAGACAATAGGTCACTGGGGTTATACCTTGGAGGGCTACATGTGTCCCCATATCCCCCTCTCTTTCTCTCCCCCTCCCTGCCTGTATACTTTGATCCCTCTACACCAAATTATCCTGATAGTGTTCTTCCTTATCTTAGGCAAGTAATGGAGCCAGTCAGTGTTGTTCTGAGGCTTTTAAAACTTTGAGCTAAAATATAGCTTCCCTCCCTTGAGTTCTTGTCTTGGGTATTTTGTCACAATGATAGAAAGTGGGAACACATGCATAGATGTGGGTAGGCTCTGAAAGAATTTGGCTAGATAAAGGATGAAGACATTTCAGGGTTTCTGTAAAACAGGACATTCCTATTGTGTTGTTTTCCCCACTACGCCTCAAGATTAAAATACTTTTTTTAAATGTAAAAACAAAAAAATGTTGGATTAGGAATATAGCCCAACTGTAGAGTACCACTTTTATAGTGTGCTTAGATTCAATCTTAAGTACCCTCTTAATATTGCTAATGTACCCAGTAAACTGGCTTGAATATTGCTTTTAAGAAAAGAAAATTAGAAGGCAGGCAGCAGTGGTGCACGCCTGTAATCCCAGCACTCTAGGAGGCAGAGGCAGGCAGATTCCTGAGTTCGAGGTGAGCCTGGTCTACAGAGTGAGTTCCAGGACAGCCAGGACTATACAGAGAAACCCTGACTCGGAAAAACAAACAAACAAACAACAAAAAAAACAAACAAACAAAAATCAAAAAGAAAAAAAAGAAAAGAAAATTAGAGTTATTACCTATCTGTGTTTTGGTGGCACATCTAAAGTGTGTATGTGTGGTATTGAGAGACCCCAATTCAATGTTTTTAGACCCCTAAACAACTAGCCCAGCACAGAGTAACTTGTTTTTCTGCTTTCAGCTTGAGAAAGATAGCCCACCCTGTTCTAGTTCCAATGTTTAACTATACAATGCCCCAAGGACATTTGCTCTAGATAATCTCTAATCTTCCTTACTTCCTCATTCTGTACTTCCCCATTCCTTGCATGTTTTGTCCTCCACCCCTAGCCTTGTGAATTGTGTCCTCCAACCCTTGTCTTATGATTTTTCCCCTTTAAATACCCCTGACTTCAGTTGCACAGGGTCCTCAGTCCTCTACCCCTGCGTGGTGTATGGCTGTGGAACCCAGAATTCTGGAATAAAGAAATTCTCATGCTATTGCATCGAGACCTTTTCTCGAGAGTGATTTGAGTGTCGCTTTCTGAGGTGTGGGGTGCTGGGGCACCCTTGGTTTTGGGGGGTCTTACATTTTCTTGGTGCATGGGCTGTGAAGTGCGACTTTCCTTCACACGGAAGAAAGGACTCGGGGGTAAGGGGACCCCTCTGGAATGTGTGTGTGCCAGCTGGTGTCTGTGTCCTGAATGCCTGTACTGGTCTGTTTTCTGTATCTGAGGAGACGCGAGATTTCGGTGGACAGCTGTCCTCGTGAGAACCAGAGGACCGTGGTGAGCAGACGTGCACTGTACCACAGGCTGTGACCAGGGGAGACATTCCTGGGTATTTTGGGGGAACTCCAGAGACCCTGGAATATTCCCGTCTGAATGTTGGAGAGGACACAGTAGTTCTACTGAATTGGAGAACTTATACGCCCTCCCAGCCATCTAGTTTTCTGATCTGATTCTGTTCGGTTTTGCTTGCAAGCTTCTGGGGTTCAGAGAGCCTGTCTGGTGTGGGGCTCAACTGGCAACTGCTAGAGTTGAGACCGCGGGGGTCTGGAGGAAGCTGGACCCTGGGAGAGCTAAATAAGGCTCTCTTCCATCTGTAAATTTGGTTTGTCTGGTTCCTGTAGTGTGTGCAGGGATGCCTGGTGTCTGAAACTGGGCTGCTCTAGGGGCAAATTGTGTGATTTTCCTTGCTCTGTGTTCTTGAATCTAGAGGCCTGATGGTGGCAGGGTCAGGCTGTCTATGTGGTCTTGTTTTGTATTGTATTTTGTGTTCTTGGACTTAGAGTGATGATATTATTTTGACTTTGACTGTGGCACCAAAATCAGGTCACATGACTCAAGCGTGACTCAAGCACAACAACTTAGAACAAAAGGAGAGACAAAATACTTGGGCTCTGAATCCCCCTGAAAAGGAAAACAAGTCTTAACAAGACACTCAAAATGGCAGGTGCAAGAATTTTGGGTTTAAGTTGGTACAAATGGTTTATTTCTTTTATTTTAACTTGTTTAAATTGTTATGATCGATGTGATGTTAAACTTTGTGGTTATATTGCTCCTCTGGGAGAGAGGTCAAAATAAGGGAGACCTCCAGAAGACTAGATTCTAAAATATTAAGTGAAAAAAATCTGTCTTTATGATACTAAAATCTTTATAATTGATATTAAGTTCAAGGTATAATTTCTTATTTGATACAGGGTTTATTTTGATAGAAAATCAAGGTTTTCATTGGTATAAATACTAAATTTAAAAGTACAGGATTTGCACCCAGTTCTTTGTTCTTATTACCGATCTGAGATATTTAAACCTATGAGTTGAGAGCTAAATAGAAATGTAAGGCTCTGATTTAATTGTTAGGGTGTTTTCTAGGTTTTAATCAGAAATAGCTGAAGATAGTTTAACAGACAACAGTCCACATTACTTTACATAGATAGTTGGTTTTCAAAAACGTCAAAAATCCATGGTATATGATGTTTAAGTTTTAAAATCTGTGTTAAGCTTTCTATATATTTTCAGTTGATATTGGTCACTCTTAGATTTCTGATGGTATTGAAGACTGTTAGTCTCATAGACAGCCCAAGCTGTTTAATATTGAGAAAGCTGATACAAATTTAAATGATTTTCAGGTGACATAAAATTTAAAGCCAGGACATGAGTCAATTCTTATAAAGTTAATTCTTAAGTGTTAATTCTGACAGTCTTTTAAGATAATACAGATGAAAAGGGTTCTGTTTAATTGACAGGGATGATAAACTAGGTGTTATGTCTATCTTATAGTTTATAATTTACAAAATGGTAATAATTATGCTCAATTGATATTTAGAGAGGACCACAGAGTGGAGTAGGAAAAGACCTGAGACCACCTACCCTGATACCATGGTAGCTCTCTCACAAAGGGTATATTTCCCAAGAGACTAATTAATCTCTTTGAGACTGTTTTATTTGTAATACAGGAAGTCAAAGATTACCCCCTAAGACAAAAGGTAAGAGGCATCTGACAGACCAACACCAGACTCCATTGGCAGGTCTCGGGGGCATGGCAGGCCACAAATTTGGCCAAGGTATGTAAAAGCAGGTACCAGATGAGTCACCTACAGCTTTTCTAGGGCAGCTCATAGAGGCATTCTGCCAATACATATAGGAATCCAGGGGCTCGGAATATAAAACTACTATGACAATGGCTCTTATAGACAGGGCTAGTAGAGATATCAGAAAAAAGCTTCAGAGGCTAGAGGGATTTGGTGCAGGTTGCTGAGAAGGTCTGTAAAAAGATTTAGTAATATAGGTTATTGAAAAAGACTATAGAGAGAGTGCAGTTTGCTAAGACAGGGAGACAGAGGAGGAGAAGAAACAGAGAAAAAAAGAAAATGACAGAGAAGGAAGGAAGCTACAGAGAATCCTGGCTATAATAGTTAGAAAAAGCAGAAAAGGGAGACAGAAAAGGACCAGTGTGCATACTATAAGGAAAGAGGCCACAGAGCCAGAGTGTGCCCTAAGAAATAGAAGCCGGGAGCAGGAATTCCTAGGTCTTGGGAAAAGTGCCCCCAAATGGCAAACCCAGGTTTTAGCCCTGGGTGAAGACACTGACTAGGGGAGAAGGGTTTTCTGGCCACCTCCCCCGACCCAGGAAAACTGTAGGAATAAAAGAGAAACCCACTCAGTTCTTGGTGGACACAGGGGCTCAACACTCGGTCTTCCAAGCCAATGGCGCTGTTTTCAAGAAAAAATCTTGGATCCAAGAAGCCCCTGGCACCAAAATGTATTCATGGACTACCCGAAGAACAGCGGACCTAGGGATGGGATGGGCAGCCCATTCATTTAGGGTCACCCCAGACTATTCCTACTCTCTGTTGGAGTAAGACATATGCTCCAAAATGGGGAGGGGGGCAGATATGCTTCCTGCCCAACGGGCTGCAGCTTACTGGCCCCAAAAGAGAGACTGACCCCTGCTGAAAGTTGCTACAGACCAGAGCAGTTTTCTCCATGATGGAAGCAGGTACTGCTATGGTGGACGGCACAAATGTCATCTGGGTAGAAGAATCTTTACCCCCTGGCAAGTCAATGCAGAAAGTGGAGCTCGTTGCCCTCCCAAGACCTTAAAACTTGGAACCAGCAAGAAAATCAACATCCACATGGATAACAGGTATGCCTTTGCCACAGCCCACGTCCACAGGGATATATGCCAAGAGGACTGCTCACATCAGAGGAAACCAACAGGAAATCTTAGACCTCTTAGATGTCCTAATGAAGTCAGCCACTGTGAATATTCACTGCCCAGGACGTGCAAAGGGAAAAGACTCAATAGGCCATAACAAGGCAGAGCAAGTAGCTCCAGGAATGGATATGCAGGAGCCTATACTGATTATGGGTCTGTAAGAGACACCCATTGGGAAATGGGACAAAATTAAGAAACAGCCTCACTTAAAAAAAGGACTGAGATTGCTAACCACCCTACCAACTATTACCAAGAGAGGGTGCACACAAGAAGGGAGAACTATACTCCCCAGAAAGTAAGCCAAAGATTCACTAGGCCAAATGCACAGATGGACTCATTTAGGGGATTAAAAACAAAAACTTTGTCCTGGCAGTTAAGGGACCAAATGCATATATTTATGACTCAGGTTTTAAGCTAGAGAGATAATAGAACAGTGTAAGATATGCCAGTAAGTAAATGTTTATGCAGTAAGGAGTAAACAGGGAAAAAGACCTAGAAGAGAACAACCTAGAATATATTAAGAGATTTTATAAAAGCTAAGGCAGGAGAATATGGTTATAAAATACCTTCTAGCATTTATAGATACTTTCTCTATAGAGATTTTCTCTAGCATTTAGAGACTCCCAGTAAGCAGGAAACAGCTGCCAAGGTTAGAAGAAATTTTCCCGAGTTTCAGAGTGCCTAAGGTAATTGGATCAGATAATGGTTCTGTTTTTGTTTCTAAGGTAAGTCAGAAATTGTCAGAGATATTGGGGACTAATTGGAAACATTATTGGACGTACTGTCCCCAGGGCTAAAGGCAGGTACAGAGAATAAACAAAACCCTATGAGAGATCTTAACTAAATTGACCTTGGAGACTGGCTCAGGCTGGGAGGTGCCTCTCCCCTTGTTTCTGAAGAGCCCCTACCATTTTAACCTGACCCCCCTAGAGATCCTCTTTGATACCCCAACTCCTCTGGTGTCCACTGGGCCCTCCCAAGAGGTGTGCCACAATATGAGATTTGCCTTAAATGCTCCAGGCATGCCAGAAACTCCTCACTGCTTCCAGATAGGCACTGGATCTGTATAAGAAGGCTTCAGGAACTGTTGCTGGAACCCCGATGAAAGAAATCCTCACCAAATTGACCACAGAGACTGGTGTTAATGATTAGATAGCTCTCCTACCCTTTGTGCTCTTCAAGCCTTTTTTCTCTAGGCTCAAGACCCTCGAGTGGGTGAGGCAGTGAGCGTGGAAGGCCTACTCAGGAGAAAGAGACTTGCAAGTCGTTTCCAAGTTGGAGGTTCGGTCTATGTTAGACGCCACTGTGCAGAATACCTTGAGACTTGATGGAAAGGCCCTTATCTTGTACTCTTGACCACCCTGCTTTCTGCTTTGATGAGACTCTTTGTAATTTTACTCCTTTTGCTTACAATTGAAACCTGTGTGACTAACCGGTTAATAGTTTTTATTAGGGAAACGTATAAGTGCCGTGCAGATTATTATGCTATGCCAACAATATCAGAGATTAGGGCAGGACAATCCAGAATATATAGTCAGAGATTTAGTTCTATAGTTCTAAAATTAGAACTATTAACAAGAGATGGAGTGGGGAATGAGAGACACCCCCCCAACTCAATGTTTTTAGACCTCTAAGCAACTAACCCATCACAGAGTAACTTGTTTTTCTGCTTTCAGCTTGAGAAAGATAGCCCACCCTGTTCTAGTTCCAATGTTTAACTATACAATGCCCCAAGGACATTTGCTCCAGATAATCTCTAACCTTCCTTACTTCCTCATTCTGTACTTCCCCATTCCGTGCATTTTTTGTCCTCCACCCCTTGCCTCGTGAATTGTGTTCTCCAACCCTTGTCTTGTGATTTTTTCCCTTTAAGTACCCCTGACTTCAGTTGCACAGGGTTCTCAGTCCTCTACCCCTGTGTGGTGTATGGCTGTGGAACCCAGAGTTCTGGAATAAAGAAATCCTCATGCTATTGCATCGAGACCTTTTCTCTCGAATGATTTGGGTGTCACCTTCCGAGGTGTGGGGTGCTGGGGCACCCTCAGTTTTGGGGGGGGGTCTTACAGCACATTAGGGAATTCTGAGGTAGGTGACTCTATGTTAATCCATTGGCTCA
Source organism: Apodemus sylvaticus (assembly GCF_947179515.1). NCBI lineage: Eukaryota > Metazoa > Chordata > Mammalia > Rodentia > Muridae > Apodemus > Apodemus sylvaticus. Next base: position 23,495,715 of record NC_067473.1, read on the forward strand.
TTACCGGGATGTGGGTGCTGGAAATTTGTTGGGAGGTCTGGAAACTGTTACTGAGGAAGTAGCTGAGGAAGTCTGGAACCTGCTGCTGACCCATTGTTCTTGCCCCAGGCCAGGTGGCGGGCAGCTTCTGAGACCTAAAATTGCCCAGATCTTGGAAACAGAGATTTAGGCCTAGTCTCCTTAACTGCTGATTTGAAGCCTGTCATGGAATCAATCTAGCTTTCTCATTTGCCCCTTACAATAGTGGGCCACTTCAAACCCTTGAGATGTTTCTGAGGCCCCTACAAAAGCAGCTCTATGTCAAGGAGAGAACCTAGTAACACAACGGAAATGGACACCCTTTTAACCAAATTGTTTGGAGGTGCTAGCTGGTTAAAGACATCTTCCCCAGAGTAATGAGTCATTCTGGGTGTAAGCCATACTAGGACATAAAAATCTTCAGATGCATTTACAACCAGGCCATAAATGAGTGGAGTAAGCCCTGAGATACCAGCCCAACAAGCAAGGTCTCCTTAGTTTAGTTTTTGGCCCGTTTTCTGAGATCCTTGTGCATGTTTTTGGCTTTGTCACAGAGATGACATAGAGAGTCAGGATGACTCAAGACCCTAGATTTTGCTCACTTTTGATTTCTGGTAGCTTTGATGTACATTCCTTTAAGATGTAACATATTGCCTATTGGAATATGAACCTACATTTTTGGCAAGTTAGGGTGATCGCATAGATATGGAAAATAGAATTTATGGCTAAATGTATACTAATAATGTTGATAGTCATGGCTTTATTGAGTTTTCATCAGAGACATTCAAGGCACATAAAGACATATGAAGTGCCAGCAATAGAAGGAAAACTAGAAAAATCCTAAATGTTTTCAGTAATGGACCAAGTACATGCATTGTGGTATGTTTACACAAAGGCATTTAGTAATTAACATAAATTAAAATTGATTTACACAGATAAAAATCAAACCTTATGGCTGAGAGAAAAAAGCAAACAATCAAAGATGTATGTAGTAACGCATTCTGTGTTAGGACAGTGTCTTTGTCAGGGTTTTACTGCTGTGAACAGACACCATGACCAAGGCAACTTTTATAAGGACAATATTTAACTGGGGTAGCTTACAGGTTCAGAGGTTCAGTCCATAACTACCAAGCAGGAGTATGGCATCATCCAGGCAGGTATGGTGCAAAAGAGTTCTACATCTTCATCTGAAGGCTGCTAGTAAACTACTGACTTCCAGGCAGCTAAGACTGGGCTATTAAAGCCCACACCCACAGTGACACGCCTATTCCAACCAGGCCACACCTTCTAACAGTGCCACTCTCCCGGTCAAGCATCTGCCAACCATCACAGATAGGAAGATCCCCCAGGATAAGAGAAACCCGAGGACAGAGGTGGAGGGAACAGGAAGCCTACATGAGACCTGCCATTTGTTACCTGAAGGATAAGGAAAAATGTTTGTTAAACGTTATGTTTCTCTGTGTTGTTGTATTTAAGTTATTTTATAGGTCTTATCGCTTTAATATAATCAAAAACAACTGTTTCGGGGCTGGAGAGATGGTTCAGCAGTTGAGAGCACTGACTGCTCTTCCAGACTTCCTGAATTCAAAAGATTCAAAATCTTTTTCTAGTAACCACATGGTGGCTCACAACCATCTGAAACGGGATTCGATGCCCTCTTCTGGTGTGTCTGAAGAGAGCTACTCATATTCATAGAATAAATAAATCTTTAAAAAAAACCCTGTTTCTCTGCTTAATAAGTATTTATTTATACCTTCTCTCTATGATAATCATGATGACAGTGGTGGCAATAACTTTCCCCATGTCTCTCTCTTTCTTGAATTATTAAGATCTCCTATTTCATTTCTTTTCATACCACCATTCTTTACAGAAAAAAATATATTTTAGAATAAGAAATAAGCAGCAGACTTTTTGAAATAGTCTTTCAAATGGGCAAAAATGCAGATAAGCCAGCTACTAAAGAAAACATTAGTGCCTCCATTGAGCTTCAGATTTTGCTTTAAGTTTCCTGAAGTTCAAATGACAAGCAAACACAACTGAGTGATTACATTGCTCTGGGTATTTAAGAGAGTATCTGAGAAACAAAAAGCAACGTCCTAGGATTCAATTTAAGCACTCTCTCATAGAAGACTTGACGTCTGGGACACTGACAGGGACAATGTCCTCAAGTTCACTTTCACTAAAATCAAAAGTGATTCTTTTTCTCCCAACAACTTTTTTTTTAAAGCTAAAAACATAACATCTCAGTCCTGTTTAGAAGGGTCACTCATTGTTGGTATTTCTGCACAAAGGTCTGTCTGCCTGCACCACGACACAGGTCACCTGTCTGCACGGCCCCAGCCTCAGGGATGTGGTGGAGATGTGAGCCTCAATGAGATACACCAGGCCAAACAGTTCCACGTGGGACTTCATTTAAGATGGGGAAAGGGGTAGCGGGCGGGAAGAAGGAAGAAGAGAAAGAGGGAAAAAGAGAAACGCTGAAAGGGAGAGAAACGCTGCCCAGTTATATACGGGTGATGACGTAATTACAGGTAAAGGTGGGCCATTGAATTCTGGGTATAGGGCGGCTGTTGCCTTGGTAACAGACCTATACAGTGTCCTAATTGTCGCCTGTATGACATCACAGGCCTCACAGGTCTCGGTACCTACACTCATTACTTAGAAACTAGAGTAACACATGCCTTTAGTCACCTAAATCCAAAGATGAAATATCCAGTGGGTAAGCAAGGAACATGTCTCTTAGATAATCGTCCCTAAGTATAGCTTACTTTAAAGGAGCTATTGACAGATGAAACTAAACATCCATCAATTAATTATAGTGAGTGACCAGTATCTGTCTGGAGCTGAGTCACCAAGGAAGAAAGGTGGTTTTATTTCATTTAGAAATAACTTGGAAAAGAAAGTTATAAAAATAAAGGCCTGATTCATCATAGACTCCAACTGGCAGAATTCTGTTTTCTTTTAGATTTGTCTATTCTTTGGGTCCCAAAGAACTTGCTATTTACAGCCCCAAATCTTTGATAGGCCAAGAGCTACACACTCTGGGAGATACTGTGGTTTTCTGGTAGCATTTTCTGTACGTTTCTGGTATCTGTGGTGTAGGAATACGTTGCAGGGATTGGGGTTTGAGTTAGTTCCAATTAAAGACTGCAATGGAAAGCCCACTTATCTGTTAATTATTTCTGAACTACCAGCACATAAAGAAAAGCCAGCTAATAGAATTTTAGGTATGAATTTCAGAGCAAAGATCAAAGACCTTGTGGCAACGATCACTTGCTTTTGTATTGCCTTTCCAGCTTTTGACTTCTTCTAATTGCACAAGAACTCATTCCGTTCAAACAACCCTTCAATTAACCCTTCCGTTGAAACAAAATTTGACCCAGCAGTGACACTGACTTTTAGCAGAATTTGACCCAAGTCAGAAAGCTAGTCAGCAATACAGCGGGATCTATGATCCCCGGCTGCAAAATCAGCTAGCCTTCCATGGCACCCTTGACAAAAGAACCAAAGTACGAGATTGCTTTATTTATTTATTTATTTATTTATTTATTTATTTATTTATTTATTTATTTATTTATTTTACAAAGCTCTGTAGCTTCATCCTACTTGAGACAAGGCAAACTACTGTTTGGTTTCAGACCCCCAAAGGAGGGACTGCAGTATGTATTTTACATATCAAAGCAGACCTGGCCTCCAGGTTCTCCCAGCATCCCTCAGTCCCTACCTGGCATGCCCTGCCCCCAACCCTGAAGTTTTCAGCCCTGGGACTGGGCTGCCCTTCCCCCAAAGGCTCTCCCTTATATAATACAGGCATTTTGCCCTCTCACTCCCTCTCTTCCTTTTCCTCCTCTTCCCTCTCTCTATATGCTCTTTCTCTCTTTCTTTCCCCTCCCCAGTGAACTCGCTCTAGGGCAGCTTCCCAATAAACCTTCATTTAATATAATCTAATCTGGCTAAAATTGGCTCAATTCGCTGAGCGTACCTTAGAAGTTTATGTGTTAGAAACTTAGTTTCCAAATCTACATTAGCAGTATTGCAAATTGGAGCCTCTGGAAGATAGCTTGAGATTAGATGATGTCATCTGGGTGGGCCCCTATGATGGCATTTTGGCTCTGAATTAATGCGAGTGCCTCCTCCTTTTGACTAGCATGCTTGTTCCATCTCACCGTAAATGTAAATTGGCTTCTGCTACTATGAAGTTCAAAAACAAACAGTCACCAGAAACTAAGCAAACACAATTGTCATGCTTTTAGACCCCAGGATATCACCTCAAAACGAACTTCCTTACATGCTCAGATCTAACAGCAGAATTAAAGAAGCTAAAGTGTTCTGTTACTACAAGACACTGGGGGGAGGGGAGACTGTAATAGCAATTAAAGTAGTAGATTTACCACATATGCATTAGATAGATAGATAGATAGATAGATAGATAGATAGATGATAGGATGGATGGATAGATAAGATAGATGGATGGATGGATAGATAAGATAGATGGATGGATGGATGACTGATAGATAGATAGATAGATAGATAGATAGATAGATAGATAGATAGATAGATAGATGATAGATAGATGGATGGATAGATAAGATAGATGGATGGATGGATGACTGATAGATAGATAGATAGATAGATAGATGATAGATAGATGGATGGATGATAGATAAATAAGATAGCCGGATGGATAGATGATAGATAGATGGATGGATGATAGATAGATAGACAGATAGATGGATGGATAGATGATTGGTTGATAGAGAGATAGATAGAGAGATGGATGGATAGATGATAGATGGATGGATGGATGATAGATAGATAGATAGATAGACAATTGGATGGATAGATGACTGATAGACAGATGGATAGATGACTGATTGATAGATAGATAGACAGACAGACAGACAGACAGACAGATAGATAGATAGATAGATAGATAGATAGATAGATAGATAGACAATGGTATTTCTTCTAGGATCCACCCCACAGTTACCTGGCAACGACCAGGTAAGCCTGACCCACTATAAGAAGAGCTTCTTGCCCCCTCCTCACGCTCTTCTCTGCTCTTGCTCTCTGTCCCTTCTCTCCCCATTCCCCTCCCCCTCTCTGGCCATGTGTTCTTGGCTGGCCTCTACTTTTCTCCTCTCTCTCTCTCTCTCTCTCTCTCTCTCTCTCTCTCTCTCTCTCTCCCTCTCTCCCTCTCTCTGCCTTTCTCTGCCTTTATTCCCCCCTCCCCGCCCCGCCCCACTCGTCTCTCCATGCCCTAAACAAACTCTATACTATTCTCTTGTCTTGTGGCTGTTACCTTGGGGGAAAGGATACCTCAGCACAGGCTTGCAGAGACACCCCCTTCCCCAACACCATATCATGCCTCTACCAAACATGACCCTGGCTTCTTTTTCCTTTTTTATAAAACACAACAATAAAAACAAACAAACAAAAAGCCCTCCTCCATTCTTTGTCATTACCTGAATCCCTCTATTTTGTGATAGCAACATAAAATGGATTAAAATGGAGTACCATGCTTACCCTGATCTTCTCTACCTCAGCTCCCATAGCAGAATCATAACCTTCCTCTCAGAATCATGGCATCTCTTAAATGTGGATGCTCACTGCAAAGGTGGAGCAACTGCTGTGAAACCTTCCCTTCCAGCTGCTTGATGAGTTGTAATTGTAATTAATGAAACCAGAAACAAAGCAGGGTTTTGTTGTTACCCTGTGCTGACAGGAAATCCTATCCGGTGTGATGCATGAAATCGCTTTCAGAAACAAGGTCAATAGCTCTTAATGAGATCGCAATTAGATCCATGAAGATTGTTTTCAAACAAAAGTTAGGACTTTTTCCCTTTTAATTTTGTTTCTCCTGCATTGTGACTCAGTACTATGGGATAAAATCAGTTTATTTAAGGATGGAACTATCTTCATGCTTAATGATCAAGAATAATCTAAAACTAAGAGCACTGCTTTCCAGACAGAAGTCAATGTTTGCAACCTCTCTAGTCTAAACCTACTCTCCATGGGAAGAGACCATGAAGATGACTAGCCTTGTTAATGCCATTTGGAAAGTGTGTGTGCATGTGGTGCAATATAAGCAGGGCATTCTTTTCCATAAGTGGCAGAATAGCTTTCCTTCAAACATCAGATGAACACAGTTAAGGGACTGGAGCCCAGAAATTATTAAAAAGTTTCAACTTGCCTAATTTTAAACCAGTGTTGGCCCCACTTATACAGATGAATAGGCTTGCTATATTAACTGCTCCCACCCTACTCACTTTTGTTTGCCTTCCCTTACATAAATTAACAAATATCATATCTGATACAGATGTGAGTTCAACATTATCTAAATATGCCCTGGACAAACAAGCTTTCCTTTTTAAATTGATAATCATAACTAGAACTCTCATAAGAAATTTTCTATAGAGAATGCCCCTGTATTACCAAAATACAGGTTCCTATAGGAATTAAGACAACTGCTCAACTGTAATCAGTTATACATAGATTTAATATATACAAAGAAAATTGAGTCACAAAAGACTTAGGGTCCACCTTATAGACTTAACAGAATTTAACCAGGACTTCCTGTGCTTACAAAAGAAGGTTTGTCTAGTATGGCATGAGTAGTCAGGCCCAATAGTAGAAATTCCATTACCAGAAGAACACTCTACTCCATTGCATTTTGCATCTTGATTCTGGTATAAGGAACCATGGAGGAAATTCTTTCTTTCTCACTGATGATTTCTGCTTCCTAGAGGAAAACAAGTGCTTATAATGAACAGAATCGTTTGCAATAACACCCTTAAGACATCAAATTTAATGTTAGCAAGTTGCTTAGTAATAACCCACATTTAAAATCTGAGAAAGTATCATTTCAGTTAATACATTGCTTTAATACTGGGACTGCTAAAGTTTCTTTAGGGAAAGAAGAAAAACATGGCACTGAGTTCAGCCCATCTAATGGAACAGTAGCTAACAAACTCAGTCATGCAAGGACTCTGGCCTCATGAAGTCAGCAGTGTAATGGAAGCAGAGAAAGATGGCACAAATGTTCTAACTTGTTTTTTTCTGCTGCTGTGATAAGACATTCTGACAAAAAGTACATGGGGCAGAAAAGGATTTATTTCTTTTTATACTTCTACATCATGATTATTGAAGTAGGTCAGGGAAGAAACTCAAAGCAGGAGCCTGGAGAGAAAATTTGCAAGAACTCCTTGTTTAGCTTGCTCTCTGGCATATTCCCAGACCTATACTCTTCTAAATTTCTTATACATATGAGGCCCACCTGCTTAAGGATGATGATTCCCACAAAGAGATATGTCCTCCCAAATTAATCATTAATCAAGACAATGCCCTTCAGACATTGGCCCACAGACCAGTGCCTTCTAAGCAATTCCTAAAGTCAACTTACCAGGTTGTATGAATCTTACAGTTAAAACTAACTAGGACAACAAGTACACACCTGAATAATTAATTATGTGATTTTTAAGACAGTTTAAGACAGAACTCAACAGATAGATGGTGAGCTAGAAAACCACAGAGCAGAGAAAATTCAACCACTGAGAGTCAAACAAGTCAACAAAGAGGTTATATGAAAGCTGGTTCCTGAAGGAAATAAACTTGACTTATTAAGAAGCTGATAAAACAGCATTCTAGTTCCAGGAGATATTGCAAGGACTTTGTAAGAATGAATATCTGGGGCAGAATGAAGAAAGGCCAGGTGTTGTTACAAGGAAGGCAGACATCAGCTGACCATGGACCATTATAAAAAGAGTGGGCTTCAATTCCAAAAGAAAACTTGGAGCATGGAATGACAGTTTATACTGGAAAGGAAATTCCACCATGCATTATTCCCCAGGGCATCAGAATGTTCCTATGTGAATTATCAAGCTAGATGCAGTTGCTTTGAATCCCTTAACTCTCTATAATCCAAGCAGCTATGATTCAAGTTCAAGATATGAAAGTAGGAATAGATTCACTAAAGAAAACCCAAACTGATATAAAACTGGAAACAAAAATTATGAAATCAAACAAAAACCACCTCAAAAGTAAGATTCACCAATATAATACAAGAGATAGAAGACAGAATATCAGGCACTAAAGAAAAGATAGAAAAAATGGATACCTCAGACAAAAAACAAACAAACAACAAACAAACAAACATGTGAAATAAAAAATCCCAGGCATGAATTACCCAAGAAGTCTAGGGCAGTATAAAAAGACCTAATCTTAAAATAAAAAGAATAGATTAAAAAAAAAAAAAAGAAACCCAGGTCAAAGGTACAGAAAATATTTTCAATCAAATCATAGAAAAAAATTCTTATATTCCAAAAAGATGATTCCTATCAAAGTACAAGAAACATCTAGAACCCCAAATAGATGGGACCAGAAAAGAAATTACCCACAGCATATAATAATCAAAACACTAAATATACAGAACAACAAAAGAGAATATTAAGTTTCAAGTAAAAAAAGACCAAGTAGCGTATAAAGACAGACCTATAAGAATAACACCTGACTTCTCAATGATGATTCTAAAAGTCAAAACAGCATGGCTGAAAGTTGGAAAAACTTTAAGAGACTACAGAGCCCAAACCAGACTACTATACCCAGCAACACTTTCAATCACAATAGATGGAGAAACATATTCAGTTCTACAGGAGGTGAAAACAGTGTGAATCGAAAGAGGTTAACTACCCCCCCCCCAAAAAAACATGGAATAAATAATCCCAGACCATCAAATCTAAAAAGGAAAAAAAAAACCCATCCCCTAACAAGAAAATAACAGGAACCAAAAGACACTGCTCACTAATATCTCTTAAAATTTATAGCATAAATTCCCAATAAAAAGGCAAATACTAACAGAATTAAAAAACATTAACCATCCTTCTTCAGTATCTAAAAAATACCTATTACCATCAAGGATTGGCATCAATTCAGGGTAAAAGGATAGAAAAGATATCTCAACAAATAGGCCAAAGAAGCAAGCCAGTATAGCTTTTTAATATCTGACAAAATTGACTTCAAATAAAAGCTAATGAGAAAAAATAGGAAACGACACTACACATCAAATGAAAAATCAACCAAGAGAATATTGTATTTCTTAACATCTATGTATCTTAGGGCACCCAAGTTCATAAAAGAACCACTACTACAGCTTAAATCACATATTGACCTTATACACTGACAATGGGAGACTTCAACATTCTACTCTCACAGACAGGTCATCCAGATAAAACAACAGAAAAATGCTGGAGCTAAACAACATCATAAATCAAATAAAGCTAACAGATACAGAACATTTCACTAAAATATAAAAGAATATACCTTCTGCTCAATAGCTCATTGACCATCCTCTAAAACAGTGGATGCTGGGGATTGAACCGAGGTCCTTCAGAGGAGCAGCCAGGGCTGTGTGCAGCAGAACAGTCTCCTCAATCGAGACAATTTAATCTCTATTTAAGTGAGTATATATATACACTTTTTCATTATCATCATGAAGAATTCTAACAGATCAGTTTCTGTCTGTTTGTATTTTAAAGATGGCATACCATTGCTTTCTGAAGGTCAGTGTCTCTGCAGAAAGTCAGCTATCAATGCCAACATAAAGAAAAAAATAGGCATTGCTGCTCTGCAGTGGTGCTTTTCCTCATGCGCATTATTAATCTGTAACTCACATGTCGACTTATTGGTTCTGGAAAATTCTCAGCCACTACCTTTTCAGATATTGTATCTATTCTTTCTCCCCTGTGAGGAACTCCAGCGACATACATGTTAGTCTACACATCTTTTATGCTTCTCTTAGCCTCTGTTCTATTCTTCCTGTGCCTTTTTTTCCTCTATAGGACTCATTTTGGATGACTTAAACATTTTTAGTGGGTTTGAGTCATTTTATTTCTGTCTTGGGTTGTGTCAAGTGCAAGGTTAAACCTATGCAATGATCTACCAGCTTCAGATACTGTATTTTAATTTTGAGTTCTGCAGTGGCCATTCTATTTTGTACAGGTAACTATTTTCTATTTGAATCTATCTATTTAAAACTTATTTTGTCTTGTACATCTTTCCCAGTATGTTCTGGAGCATATTTATAAGGACTGTTTTAAAGCCTTCATCTTTTATAAAACATATTCACAATCTACAGTCACTAGCAAATGTCTCGTGGGGAAAGCAATTGTGGTTTTGGCTTATTTAGATTCAAATCCATCATATCTGTGCTTCTCATTAAAACAAACAACAACAACCACAAAAATTCCATGGAATTCCCTTTGTCCCAGTAGAGACCCTCTGTCTAGATTAGCCTGCTATCTACAACCCAAGAGAAAATAGCCTCTTGGAAAAAAGCGCAAGTGATTTTTTTTTTTTTTTTTTTTTTTTTTTGCTATCTTCAGAAGAATTCTTTCCTGTATGGAATCTCAGTCTGCCTGGTCCACTTACTTTCAAATATGGTCTTTCTCCTATTTATCTGCTTTTCTCCAGATGTTATGGCAGAAGAAAGCTATCTTAATTTATCCAGAAACTAAAGGTATATACTCAGAAATTGTCATTATTACAGTGGATAAGGAAAATCAGGAAGTAGAATCTCAAAACATCACATAGAAAAACAGAATCTGAAAACCATATTATCACAAAACAGCATAACTGATGGTTTCAAATATGCTAACAAAAATAATTCAATAACTTATGATAGTCATTCAAGAGATATTCATTAACAGAGACTGAAGAGATGGCTCAGCAGTTAAGGGCATCTGCTGCTCCTGCAGAGTATCTGGGTTTGTTTTCCAGCGCCCACATTGTGGCTTATAACTCCTGTAACTCCAATTACAGGGAATCTAACGCCCTCCTCTGGCACTAGGCACACGTGTGGTACACAGATGAACATGTAGGTAAAACATTCCTACAAATATAGATTAAAATAAAACAAGATAACATTTTTATAGAGAGATACTAATTCAAGGCCTATTATGTGAAAAGAACCATAATAGAAACTGGAAGGAACAAGAAATAACATAATACCATGACTGTCCTCCTACGGGTCCCATGAGAGAAGCACAATACAACTATGCCAATCACTGAAATACAGGAAGTAATGGATGCCACATGCGCTTAGAGGAGCTCAGTTTATTCCTCTGTGTTTGTGGCAGGGCTACCGTAGTCCCTTAGAATTCCAGATGAAAGATTGCAGAGGCTTCATGGAGTTATATGGCTTAAATTAGAACCAATGAAGAGGGAGAATTTTGATGGGAAAGGCATTCTAGATGCTGTAGGGAGCAGTGGTTTGCAAAGGAATGTAAACGGAAAAGCATTTGAGGACATGCTAGGATTATACATGAGGTGAGATGCCAACCTAAAGTCCTGTTTGCAGAACTCAACTCTTGGGCTGAATCACAATGCAAATAGAAGTGGAAGCAGATCAAAGTGACTCTGATAAGCAAAACAGATGTAAGTGAGTTATATGTGAGCAAGTAAAGGAAAACAGCCTCTGACTAGCACCAGGTTTCACCATCACTGTGCTACAGCATGGTTGACATGTTGAGAGGCAAGGTTGGATTAACATGGAGGGATGGGCTATGCGGCTGGATCTTGGGGTCTTGGGAAACAGGCCCATTATACAGAGAGAAACTAAAGATGAAAAATAATGTTATATATCCATAAGTTTGAGGAAAAAGCACAAAAGTACTGATTGAAAATGACCAATAGGGCTGGAGAGATGGCTCAGCAGTTACGAGCACTGACTGCTCTTCCGAAGGTCCTGAGTTCAAATCCCAGCAACCACATGGTGGTTCACAACCATCTGTAATGAGATCTGATGCCCTCTTCTGGTGTGTCTGAAGACAGCTACAGTGTACTCACATGTAACACTAAATAAATCTTTAAAAAAAAAGAAAAGAAAAGAAAATGACCAATAACCAGCCCACCTTGAGACCCATCCCATGGGCAAGCACCAATCCCTCACACTATTAATAATACTCTGTTATGGCTGCAGACAGGAGCCTAGCATGGCCATCCTGAGAGGCTCCACTCAGCAGCTGACTCAAACAGATGCAAATAAGCACAGCCAAGCAGTGGATGGAGCTTGTGGACTTTTATGGAAGAGTAGGAAGAGGAAGGGTTGCCGTCTCTAAGGAACTCTTCAGGAAGACCAACAAAGTCAACTCAGCTGGACCCTTGGAGCTCTCAGAGACTGAACCACCAACCAAAGAACACACAGGCTGGACCCAGGCCTCCCTGCACATATGCAGCAGATGTGCAGCTTAGCTTTCATGTGAGTCCCTAACTCACATGGAGCAGAGGCTATCCCAAAAGCTGTTGCCTGTCCATGGGATATGTTCTTCTAGCTGGGCTGCCTTGTCTGGCCTCAATGGGAGAGGATGCACCTACCCTTGCAGAGGATTGAAATGCCAGCATGGGGTAGGGGGGATACCCAAGGGGATCTCTATCTACTCAGAGGAAAAGGGAAGGGAAGGATGGGGTAAGGCTGTGGGAGGGGGTGACCAGCAGGGGGGCAGTGAGCAGGATGTAAAGTGAATGGCGATGGTTAAGATGGAAGACAAAAAGGAGGGGATAAAAGGATGCAGAGGTTGAGTCCCCTCTTCTCAGTCCACTTCCTCCCCACCAGCCATCCCTTCCATACCCACCCACAGTGCACTACCCACCACAGCAGGTGGAGCAGCTGGAGAAGGAATAACTACAAAGGCAATAGCTGAGTCTTTGACGTCAAGAAACAAATAAAGATGAAAAGAGACAGAAAAGTGATCCAAGCATACAGGAGAAAAGAGAGAGTGCCCAACACACCGCAAGGGCGCCAATGAGGTCCTTATGTCTAGATTCAGAAGGACGTACCATTAGATGTTCATAATTTGCCCTAGCAGGGAGGCTGCCCATATGCCTCTAATAATTTTAACTAAAAGAGTCCAATGCCTGAGACCTGAGATGTTCACCTTAGCAACAAAGTGCTTTTCGTTTATATTTTTTTCTAATTTCTGTATAATCAATTGTACTTTTCAACTAGAAAAATCTCCACATTTTCAGCTCACTTTTCCTGCCTGTCTGAAACACTCTTCTGAAAATATGTTTTAATATTCGCTAGAAGGTTCTGGTGTGTATCTGTGCCTAACATTATCTATCAGCGAGGATTTTAGCAATACGAATCACACTTTTGTTTAATACAGACATGCTCAGAAAGTAAGGAAAATATGTCAGGGCCAGGAGAACATGAACATTAATAGAATAAATATATAAAAGAATATTTTAGCTACTTTTCTTAGTCTTCTTTATTTCCAAAGAAAGAGTTTCTGTCTAACTTTAGCATCACGGCACAAGAAACTTCCTCCAGAGAACTGAATAACTAAGTCATAGGGTGAAAGCTGATAAACTCTTGGCAACATCCCCAACATCCCTCGATAACCCACCCCAGTGCCCCAAGGCTGCACTCTTTCCTATCGTACATGTCAATATAAAACAGATATGATAAGGGCAAGGAAGGGGAGCCATGCTTCCCATAAGCACGAAGTCTCATCTAAGTCTCAGTTACTGGGTTCCTGAGGATTCAAAATCAAGTCCACGTGGTATGATATGCACAATGATGTGACATAGTTTGAAAATACTTCATTCAGGATTATAGGAGAAAGGAGTTTTCTTGTTGTCTACTTGAAGGTATTCAAATTGGTAAAAAAGCTAAAAAGCAAAACAAAACAAACAAACAAAAAACATCCCTTGGACTATCCATCTATGTACTGTCCATTGAAGGAGAGACATTTTCTTTTGAACTACAGTTATTCTCCTAGGATTAGACCTGCCTTGGAAGGGTCAACACAGAGTATCAAATGACATTCTTTCTTCTGTCAAACAAAACTTACAAACTGTCATGGTGTGTGCTTGATTGTCAAGTCCCATTCCCATACATAATGCCAAATAATTAATCTTTCTTATGTGAATGGGCAGATCAGCCATCACTTGAAAACTTCAGAATTCCTTGAAACCTCCACCCAAAGCAGCTCTGCACTATAGTTTTGCTTGTTCTTTCTTGGGAACTCAAAGCTAAGTGCTCCCTGGCTGACAGAGCAGGATAGCCAAGCATCGGTAATGAGGCCACACTTCAATGTCATTCATAGTTTAATGCTGGAAAATTCACATTCTTCTGTTTGTAAATTACAATTAACTGACTTTATTACAATCATCAAAATAGGCCAATGCCATTTGACTATTACCCCTTCATTCTTTTTTTTAAAGATTTATTTATTTATTTATTATATATAAGTACACTGTAGCTATCTTCAGAAGCTACAGAAGAGGGCATCAGATCTTGCTACAGATGGTTGTGAGCTACCATGTGGTTGCTAGGATTTGAACTCGGGACCTTCAGAAGAGCAGACAGTGCTCTTAACCACTGAGCCATCTCTCCAGCCCCTACCCTTTCAGTCTTAATTAAGGGACATGATTACTTACAATACATCATTTTGTGTCCTCCAACAGGTCTGATGAAATGCACTTGCTTTGTGTGCAATATGTAAACTACAATTAGTCCCTGGAAAACTTTCCAAGTGTAGTTTGTAACTAGCATGTGGTTCTTTGGAGATTTTCCCTCTAAGAATCAATAACAGAGCATGTCCTCAAAGCTGTGCCTTTTTATAGACATTAATTAAATGCTTATCCATGCTAACAATTGATCACTTTGTTTTTCTTTCTGAACATGGCTAATGATTGCAGAACAGGAATGTCACAGATTCCATACTGGTTTACAGAATATACATTAACACATTCAATTAAAGCAGCTATGATTTTATGACTTGAGTAACTATGTCTGGGAGGGGCAGGAAAACCTGCTAGGAGTGGCGACTTACTTCACATTTATATTTTCCCCATAGGCATAAATATCCCTCCTATTTTTACATTAGCAAGTTGGAGGATATGAGGACACCCTTCGAGTGCCTCTACACAGCAGTATCTTTTCTCACGGTGTTCAAGGGGCCCTCTCCAGGGATTTCTCTCTAAACTGTTGAGAGACCAGCTTATTTTCAATCTAAGAACATGTGATACGGGTTACATGGAACGGCCTTATCTAGCATTCCTAATAGTACAGCACAAACTATTTAGCTAGGATTTGTGAGCGTGTTCCCCTGACAAGGCAGCACGGCATACCTAAACAATACCAGCCTTCAATCCAGGGAGGTACTCAACACTCCCAGGTGTAACATAGGCCCAGATCACTCCACAGCACCAAAGAGAATCTTAATGAAACTCATTTGTGGCTGCCAATCTGGAAGCCACAGGCAGGAGCCTGCGAGGGATCTTAAGTGAACTCTGGGCCACATTCCCCATGATACTGTTCTTACTTAGATAGCAGATGGACATATCATAAAATGTGCTCATGACCTGAAAGTGTGCCAGAAGGAACAAGCAAGTCCTGACTCCTGGAGAGCCAAGGGCAGGAATGTGGCCATGATCCAGGCTAGTGCTGGGCTGAGCAGAAGATAGAGAAACATTAATGATTCATGGAGCCAGTTGGCGTTCACTAGGGTTGGAAAGGCACCCACCCTTGGCAGAGCTCCCCCTCCTGTCCCCAACACTGCAGAAGCGCTGAGACAAAAGGCATGGTGCAGGGTCTGAGCAACACTAAGAGGGGACAGCTGTGCTGCTGGTGGGCACTACCATCTTTTTTCTCCCAGAGGTTAGAGACTGTTTTCTAGACCTCCATAAACTCATCTCTTTAAGTTCCATGCATTCTAAGAGGACTGCATTTTCAGATCAAGTGAGTCCCCTTCCATGGATCTTCTTGTCAGGACTTCCTAAATCCCATCCCAGAAATTTATTCTAACACTAAAAAAAAAATCTTTTCTAAAAACAAAACAAAACAAAGCAAACAAACAAACAAAACCACAACTCTATAATAAATTGCTAACCTGGTAAATTCTGTATTTTTTTTTGAGAACCTTACTAGCAGTAGTAATACCAAGTGATGACTTTATTCATATATACTTACAGACACACATGTACACATACATACAAATACACATACATACATACACACATACATACATACATACATACATACACATAAAGAGATACAAACACACACACACACACACACACACGTGTCCAGTAGCTACTCTCTGTTCATTCCAAATACTTCTAAGTAAACCACCAGCTGGAGATTGTAATGACAGCTACAAGATGCTTCCCTGGACAAATTGAAGAACCATAAGATTTTCTTTCTTTACCTTCTTTCTCGTGTTTCTGTATCTCCTTGTTTCTCAGAAGCCTTCATTCCAAGCAGAGAACTCTGGTTTCCTAATTGTTATAATTAGGCATGCATTAGGAGAGAAATGATTAAATTATATATTTCCACACTCACATCACTACATCTCAGAATCTTCTTTCCTTTCTTTTTTTCCCCTTAATATTTGTCCTTGAAAAAATGAAATACAGCATCGCCATTGGTGTTACTAACTTCTTATACTGGTGCCAAACCTGCAGTTAGTGAATGGAAGCAAAAATATACTTGCCAGGACAAATCCCTATAGAACAACACCCAGCCTTTCAGAGCTAAGCCACTGAAAATGCTTCAGACATTGCCTCCTGTGAGCAGCCCTGTCGAATCCCTCTCTCCTGGGAGAACGAAGGCCCTCTGTGGGCTGCACTGCCTCTTCATCTTTAACAGTAAGATGTGATTCTAAACATCCCATCAGAATTAATTAACACCATACCCCCTCCTGGACCTACCGCCCCTTACATGAGGACGAGCCACATACTTATCATTATAAGATCATATTTTCACACAGTTTACCAGCATAAAAATGCATGCTGTTCATACGTGAATGAAATAAATTAGTACAACCTCATACAGCGGGAAGCTCTAGATCAAATTTGACAACCTTGGCACCTTCTGAGGGAACACGGGTGGAGTGGAGACCTAGTTTTAACTGAAAGTTGGGGCAATGTAAAATTACAAAGAAGAAAATAAGAGAGACAGGATCTTTTTTATCAACCATCGGAATTTTCAAATCATTTAATCCATATATACAGAGACAGCAAATACTTTAAAAGTACTCACTGAGAACACATCAAAACGATCATCCACCATGATCAAGTAGGCTTTATCCCGGGAATGCAGGGTTGGTTCAATATACGGAAATCCATCAATACAATCCACTACATAAACAAACTCAAAGAACAAAACCACATGGTCATTTCATTGGATGCTGAAAAAGCATTTGACAAAATTCAGCATCCTTTCATGCTTAAAGTCTTGGAGAGAACAGGAATTCAAGGCCCATACCTAAACATAGTAAAAGCAATATACAGCAAACCGGTAGCCAGCATCAAACTAAACGGAGAGAAACTTGAAGCAATCCCACTGAAATCAGGGACCAGACAAGGCTGCCCCCTTTCTCCTTATCTTTTCAATATTGTACTTGAGGTACTAGCTCGGGCAATTCGACAACATAAGGAGGTCAAAGGGATACAAATTGGAAAGGAGGAAGTCAAACTATCATTATTTGCAGACGACATGATCGTCTACCTAAGTGACCCAAAGAACTCCACTAGAGAGCTCCTACAGCTGATAAACAACTTCAGCAAAGTGGCAGGTTACAAAATCAACTCAAGCAAATCAGTGGCCTTCCTATACTCAAAGGATAAACAGGCTGAGAAAGAAATTAGGGAAATGACCCCCTTCACAATAGCCACAAACAGTATAAAGTATCTTGGGGTGACTCTTACCAAACATGCGAAAGATCTGTATGGCAAGAACTTCAAGACTCTGAAGAAGGAAATGGAAGAAGACCTCAAAAAATGGGAAAACCTCCCATGCTCATGGATCGGTAGAATCAATATAGTTAAAATGGCCATTTTGCCTAAAGCACTATACAGATTCAATGCAATACCCATCAAAATCCCAACTCAATTCTTCACAGAGTTAGAAAGAGCAATTATCAAATTCATCTGGAACAACAAAAAACCCAGGATAGCTAAAACTATTCTCAGCAACAAAAGAAAATCTGGGGGAATCAGTATCCCTGACCTCAAGCAATACTACAGAGCAATAGTGTTAAAAACTGCATGGTATTGGTACAGTGACAGGCAGGAGGATCAATGGAACAGGATTGAAGATCCAGAAATGAACCCACACACCTATGGCCACTTGATCCTCGACAAAGAGGCTGAAAACATCCAATGGAAAAAAGATAGCCTTTTCAACAAATGGTGCTGGTTCAACTGGAGGTCAGCATGCAGAAGAATGCGAATTGATCCATCCTTGTCTCCTTGTACTAAGCTCAAATCCAAATGGATCAAGGACCTCCACATAAAGCCAGACACTCTGAAGCTAATAGAAAAGAAACTGGGGAAGACCCTTGAGGACATCGGTACAGGGAGAAAGTTTCTGAACAGAACACCAATAGCGTATGCTCTAAGAGCAAGAATTGACAAATGGGACCTCATAAGGTTACAGAGTTTCTGTAAGGCAAAGGACACCATCAAGAGGACAGATCGGCAACCAACAAATTGGGAAAAGATCTTCACCAATCCTACATCAGATAGAGGGCTAATATCCAATATATATAAAGAACTCAAGAAGTTAGACTCCAGAAAACCGAACAACCCTATTAAAAAATGGGGTACAGAGTTAAACAAAGAATTCTCACCTGAAGAACTTCGGATGGCGGAGAAGCATCTTAAAAAATGCTCCACTTCATTAGTCATTAGGGAAATGCAAATCAAAACAACCCTAAGATTTCATCTTACACCAGTCAGAATGGCTAAGATTAAAAATTCAGGAGACAGCAGGTGTTGGAGAGGGTGCGGAGAAAAAGGAACACTCCTCCACTGCTGGTGGGGTTGCAAATTGGTACAACCACTCTGGAAAGCAGTCTGGCGGTTCCTCCGAAAACTGGGCACCTCACTTCCAGAAGATCCTGCTATACCACTCCTGGGCATATACCCAGAGGATTCCCCACCATGTAATAAGGATACATGCTCTACTATGTTCATAGCAGCCCTATTTATAATTGCCAGATGCTGGAAAGAACCCAGGTATCCCTCAACAGAAGAGTGGATACAAAAAATGTGGTATATCTACACAATGGAGTACTATTCAGCCATTAGAAACAATGAATTCATGAAATTCTTAGGCAAATGGATGGAGCTAGAGAACATCATACTAAGTGAGGTAACCCAGACTCAAAAGGTGAATCATGGTATGCATTCACTAATAAGTGGTTATTAACCTAGAAAACTGGAATACCCAAAACATAATCCACACATCAAATGAGATACAAGAAGAAAGCAGGAGTGGTCCCTGGTTCTGGAAAGACTCAGTGAAACAGTATTTGGCAAAACCAGAACGGGGAACTGGGAAGGGGTGGGAGGGAGGACAGGGGAAGAGAAGGGGGCTTACGGGCTTACGGGACTTTCGGGGAGTGGGGGGGGCTAGAAAAGGGGAAATCATTTGAAATGTAAATAAATTATATCAAATAAAAAAAAAATTAAAAAAAAAAAAAAAAAAAAAAAAAAGTACTCACTGATATACTGTTGTAACTGAAAATCTGTGTCTGGAAACCTCTGACCTCCCAAGACTGCAGTCAGGAGAGGTAGGCAGAGTCAAGGCAGTGGAGAAAATGAGCTGGGCCTCCTGACTGACATCTCATCTTCAGGGTTATGCTCGTATCCATGTACATATATGCATTGTTGTGATCATAAAAAGAGAAAGAGGCTAGAGAATATGCTTTGCAGTGGTGTGTGGGAAGGGGGTGCCTCAGCGGGCTGTGCCAAGACATCCCTTCCCCTGAGGGACCAGACACACACTGGAATAGTATAGAATAGAGTTTATTCAGGGCATGGGAGGGGAGTCAAGGGGGTAGTAGAGGCAGAAAGAGGGAGAGAGTAGAGAAGCAGAGGCTGCCATGACCACATGGGGAGAGGGGGGAGGGGAGGACAGTCCAACAAGAGACAAGAGAGAGGGTCTAGGAGAGTATGAGAGTAAGAGATGCAAAAGACGTAAGAGAGGTAAGAGATGTAAGAGAGAGAGAAGGGGCTGAGCAGCCCCATTATAGTAGGTCAGGCCTCCCTGGCTGTTGCCAGGTAACTGTGGGTGGAGCTTAGACAGAATCCTAACATGCATATCAAAGGAACTGCAGCTGAGAACTTAAAATTGATAATCATTTTTTTTTGAGGAAATCCATATTGTTTTATTTGCTACTTGGTTCATTATACTTGCCTCCTTACCTGAATGCCTTTCTTAACATACCAAGCTACCCCGAGCTCTACAACCAAAGTGGACAAAGTTAACCAAGTTAATGTACAAACTAATTCATCCATTCCATTCACAAAAATTGTCTTTGTATTTTCCATGTACTCCATAGCCTTAGCAACGATAATTCTATTGGATCAGTCTTTCCAGTTTGGTGTTCATGACATTACTCCATTGCCTTTAGGAATTTTTTTCTTTTTTTTTATTCGATATATTCTTTATTTACATTTCAAATGACTTCCCCTTTTCTGGCTCCCCACTCCCCAAAAGTCCCACAAGCCCTCTTCCCTCCCCCTGATCCCCCATCTACCCCTTCCTACTTCCCTCTTCTGGTATTCCCCTATACTGCTGCACTGAGTCTTTCCAGAACCAGGGCCACTCCTCCATTCTTCTTGGACATCATTTAATATGTGGATTATGTCTTGGGTATTCAAAGTTTCTAGGCTAATATCCACTTATCAGTGAGTGCACACCATGCAGATCTCTGAAGAAGGAAATCTAAGAAGACCTCAGAAAATGGAAAAATCTTCCATGCTCATGGATTGGCAGGATTAATATAGTTAAAAATGGCCATTTTGCCAAAAGCAATATACAGATTCAATGCAATCCCCATCAAAATCCCAACTCAGTTCTTCATAGAGCTAGAAAGAGCAATTCTCAAATTCATATGGAATAACAAAAAACCCAGGATAACTAAAACTATTCTCAACAGTAAAAGAACTTCTGGGGGAATCAGTATCCCAGACCTCAAACAATACTACAGAGCAATAGTGATAAAAACTGCATGGTATTGATACAATGTCAGGCAAACAGAACAATAGAATAAGATTGAAGACCCAGAAATGAACGCACACACCTATGGTCACTTCTTCGACAAAGGAGCTGAAAGCATCCAGTGGAAAAAAGATAGCCTTTTCAACAAATGGTGCTGGTTCAATTGGAGGTCAGCATGCAGAAGAATGCGAATTGATAATCATTCTTAAACTATGGGACAGTGAGCTCAACAGAGGTAGGAATCAGTTTTCCAGCACCCAGTTCAGGCAGCCCACAACTGCTCACAACTCTGATTCCAGGGACTCTGATGCTCTCTTCTGGCCTCTACACATACATAAGGCACACACACAAGCACACGCATTCACACATACACACACTCACACACTCATGCACACACACATTCACACTCACACTCACACACACACACACACACACACACACACACACACACAAGGGGGAGTATACATAAAAATAAAATAAATGTAAACCACATGAAAAAAAGGTTTTAATTTGTCTGGTGTTTTTCCTACAAATCAAGTATATATTTAATTCTCTGTATTTGTTACTACCTTTACATAGAAGAAAAACAGAAGAATATGAGAGTAAATCTTATTTGGTAACCATATTAAAATTTCTCACACATGTCATAATGTACACAAACCATCCATACAAAAATATTTTCATTTGAAGTATGAATAATTTATGTGAACATGAAATATATAGAAAAGCTATCACACACACGTGTACAACATACACATGTATTCTGGGTATTTATGTTCTTAATAAAGACTATGAGAGGGCATGAGTCCCATATATCTAGGTGTTAGCAGCATTGAAATCATTTGGCAATAATCATCACAAACTTTTTTATGGAAACAGTCCTTTACTGTGCATTTTAGGTTCATTAAACTTAACTTTCATTCATTTAATTATTAATGTATACTTATGGACCAAGAAGAATTGTCTGCATGCTAAATAAGGTATCATTTCCTACACAAAATGTTTCTCTCAAGTCTTCACCAGTGCTGTAGCCTTCTCTCCGACCTCACTCACTTGCTTATGCTCTTGTCCACATGGCTGTTTTCTACCCTTCTCTCTGACAAGCTGAAGGCATGAAGAGTTTCAAGCTATGGAAAACTACAGCTGAGAACTTGTTTCAGTCATAATCACATCCCTGCTTTCAAGAACCACACACTGGGGCTCCTTCGTCTTGAGTACCAAAGGCATCAAAGAAAGGAGGCTCCAAGTAGTCAGCTCATGACAGCCACTTCTGTCAACCTCTGTGAATCACAGTGAGGGACACCACACACCGCCCCACCCCCTCCTGACAACTGTCCTGGTATTTTCTTCTTGCTTGAATCGTATAACCACTTTCCCAGAATTCACCATCTTCATCCTTGCTTAGATAATTCCTGAGACAACATCATGGCAGAAGCTCTTTGTGAACCAACTAGATCTCATGATGTGTTGGTCATGTTTGCTCCAAATGAAATGAAAGGCGAAAGAGCAATGAGGCTGATCTAAGACATTACCACCCCAGGTTTGCTGAGATCCTCCTGGGTTACAATACAACCCAAGATGATTGAAATTTAATTGATTACCAGTCTCTACACTCACAGGCTCATGGTTGGTCACCCTTAGTCCTATGTCTTAGCAATTTGCGATAACATGTAAATGTCTCTGACGTGTAGTTTTCAGAATTTTATAGACTAAGACTGTATTTAGTCTTGAAAGAATACAGATAAAACCTAACGGTAAAGGAAGTTGTAGCTGTCCCGCAGCTGCGGGAGCTGGATTCACCCGCAAGGAAAGCTGGCTCTGAACGGAGAATGGTCGGGTGGCAGAATTAATGAACCAAGACAAGTTTTCTGATCAAGGTTCGAAGTTTAATGGGTAGCTTCAAATTTAAAGATGGGGGGGAACCCTTCCCCAAAAAAGCTGGAACTCATCAGTCCACAAAACCCGGTTTGGGCTGCTCAGCTGGAGACTGCAGATCCTTGGAGGACAATAGACATCACCTAGGTCCAAAAGCTCCAGCCTAGGTGGGCAACTGTGGCAAAACACCCGAGGTCTGAATTTCCCCCTCAATGGCTGTGGGGAGGGCATTAAAAATGAGTTTGGCAGACATGTTATTCAGATTAGCATTCATATAGTCATACTTGTTAAGAAACCTGCCGAGAAGATCTCACATGAACCTGTCTCTGCCTTGATTCTATTCCCTCTCTATACTCTCGAGTTGGACTGAAATCCATTCCTCTAACCGTTTTGTTCAAATCCTTACCACTTCCTGCTGTAGATAACATTGTAACTGTGCATGTTCAGTCCGCCCCACTGAACAGTGGTTGGTTAAGATCACAGAGTAGATCTCAATGCAAAAAAAAAAAAATGCTTAAGTTACATTGTAGATAATTAACTGAAACACTGAAAAATAGATGAATCTCTACTGAATATAGGATATTTATGAGAATTAGTATAAAGCTAGAAATTATCCATACACTAAGGAATGAAGAAAACTGTAAGAAGGTAGCAAGTGAACCTGAAATTCTGTTAAAAGATCACAAGACCAGACTCAAAAAAAAAAGTGTGTTAGATAGTTTTATGTCAACTTGACAGAATGTTGAAGGAAACTCAACTAAGAAAATGTCTCCAAAGACCCAGCTGTAGAAAAACCTAGATAGTATTTTCTTAATTAGTGATCATAGGGAATCAGAGGGTCATTAAAAGCTTTATCATCCCTGAACTGGTTGTCCTGGGTTCTATAAGAAAGCAGTCTAGACAAGCAATGGGAAGTAAGCCAGTAAGCAGCAACCCTCCATGGCCTCTGCATTAGCTCCTGCCTCCAGGTTCCTGTTCTGTTTAAGGGAACTGGGAGGGGGGGACAAAATTTGGGATATAAATAAATAAAATAATTAATAAAAAATAAATTAATGTATATTAATAAAAATTTTAAGGTAATATAGACTCTAGGACTAAACTATTTTATATAGTAGCCAGTTACCCCAAGTTACTATGAATTGAAATGTGTCTATCCCAATTTTAAATGTGTCACACTCATAAAATATATACCAATTTTAAACACTTTCCTAAAGAAATCGTATGTTTTTACATTTTCTTATATATCTTTGTTCTCTGGGACCCACACTAGTCTCATTACCATATAAGACATGAAGATTTTTGTTTGGGAGCCTTTCAATTCTTTTTTAAACCTTTGTTTTTATTGAAAATTGGCAAATTATATACACTTACAGAACATAATGTGATTATGAGTTATTAATATAATATGTTGTTTCTAAATTGAATACCCCCCACATTGATCATGTATCGTACTTTCTAGGCAGGGTTCTTGACAACTGAAGGTGATTCTGGAAATCCAGACACCTCCCAAAAGCTCAAAGGGATGTGTTTTGGAATCAGGAAGGGGAAAAAGTCATTTTCAAAGGTTCTAAAAATACTTAATGAACGAGTTTTTAAATATGTAAATCATTTCCTAAGAAAGGATTTTCAAAACACAACTATATTTCAGATACGTGGTTTCTGAACTTAAGTGTCCTTAAAGTTGGATTACATTTCAGACATATTTTGTCCGGGTTATAACCAAGGAAGCTTAGGAACCAAATAAACACCGGTCTTTGCCTTGTGTCCTTTATACACCATTGCCACGACATGCCCATAAATCCTTCTCAACATTTCCAAAGCAAGCATCTCCTTGTATTTGTGCATATATTTAAGTTGGATATTTTGTTCCATTAGCTGTGCATGGTATCTCTGGGGTTTGCAGCAACATTCACAGGTTTCACAAAATGTGAGCTGGAAATTACAGACCCGATCTAAGACTCTGGCAACACGGGATTATAGAAGGAACTGGTATTATTTCTAGTCAGGGTTTTCACTCATATCCAATTTCACCCAAAGCCGAGCATTAGTCAGTCTGCACCTTTTAGAGCAAGAAGGAGATTTGATTAATGTGATTTCTTTGTAGAAAAATCTAAGAAGATTAAGGCACAATGATATAGGGAAACCATGCCCTTTCAACCTGACACTCCAGCACCCAGAGAGGCCACAAATCCTATTGGGACAGTGTTAAAACTAACTGCATCCAAAAGAGCAAAAAGCCATCATATGGGAAACTTTCCATTTTTCACAATTTAGTTTCTGTCTCAGGGAACAGATCAACAGATCTACAGTCTGATATCAATTTTCCTCTGTATAGAGGAGTCGTTCTCAACCTTCCTGAACTCTGCAGCCTTTAATACAGTTTCTCATGCTGTGGTGACTCCCTAGCCATAAAATTATTTTCATTTCTATTTCATGACTGTAATTTTGTTATGAATTATAAATATCTGATTGGTAAGCCAGGTGAAGGGGCATTCGACAGTCACCAATGGGGTCACCACCCACAGGTTGAAAACCACTGGTGTATAGGCAGGAGAGTGAATCATTGAGGGGAACCTTTGGTAGTTGTTTCCCTCATTCTCCTCACCCTCTCTTTGTAGGACTGTGTTACCTTGGAGACAACATTGGGACCTTCTCCCCGTTTCTGTACTCAGTGAAGCACAATCAAAATAAATCTGGCTGCGATCATTGGAATTCTGATAACTACCTTCCATGTATGTGTTATGAAAAATCTAATGCTAAGAGGTGTGTGTGTGTGTGGTTTTTTTTGCTGTCATAAACAAATCAATGCAAAACTGGTAAATAATCACATACATCCACAAGTATATCAAATATCATCCATCTCTTTCACTCTTACTTTATCTATGCTTATATGGAAAAGACAATGCCAAGAGAAAAAGAATAACATTAAAATAACTTTCTCTCTAGATGCTCCCAACCTTCAGGAGGTGGGAATTAAACTCCCACTGCTTTGCTCAAAGGAAAGATATTTGAGAATGTATTAGATCTGGAAGCAAATTACTTTCAAAGTCCCAAACCAAGGTTGTTTTCTCCTTAGACTGTCACAGCGGATGTGAATCTAAAGATTCAGTTACAATAGAAAAGGTTACAGAACAGAACGACCCGCTTTCTACCTTAGCTTCCAGCTAAGACACCCTTAGGCCTCACTACTTAAAAACTCCCCACTGCACTGGTGAGAACCTCTT
Source organism: Apodemus sylvaticus (assembly GCF_947179515.1). Classification (NCBI taxonomy): domain Eukaryota; kingdom Metazoa; phylum Chordata; class Mammalia; order Rodentia; family Muridae; genus Apodemus; species Apodemus sylvaticus. The sequence goes on from NC_067473.1 coordinate 23,521,842, forward strand.
GATCCCACACTTCTCTTCCAAAATCTGACAGCCTATACAAGGCTATTTAAACAGATATAAAAATCTACCTTACCTCAGAGTAAGGGAAAGAAACTCATAAACCTGGTGTTTCACAAGATGGCTTCAAATACAATGTGTACTCTCATATCATAACACTGAACTCTAATTTTTAAAATAAGAGAGGCTTTTTGATCATCATTGCTATCTTTTTTATAGTTAATCAGAACACACTAGTAGCATGTTACTTAGTCATTTACATTAAAACCTATTCTGACACATGAATCTTACATTAGTCAAGTGCTAGAGAAAACTCAAAATAACTCATGCTAGAGAAAGCAATTTAGCTAGTGTAAGGGAGTAGAGTCACAAAATGCTCAGCATGCGTCCTTAAGTGACTTACTCTTAGAATCACAAAGCTAAATATGAATATACATATACATACACATACGCGTACACATACATATACATATATGGTGGCACACACCACCTTTGAACCTAGTACACACGCATGTGCTTGCATACACACCAGAATGCGCGCGCGCGCGCGCGCACACACACACACACACACAGTTGTAATATTTAATGAAGAAACAATCGAGTCCTTGTGATCCATTCCTAGGAAGGTGAACCACACCAATAGTAATCAAATATCAAGAACTTCGTGTGTGTCTGTCTACTACTAATATTTCACAATGGTTCACAGCAGGTCGAAGATGTGTGTATTTATCCTCACTCAGCCCCTGCCCTACTTGAATAAGTAGCACACATCAAAGTACACAGATGACGACGACGAGCGAACGTTCACACACTGAACACATCCATGTTGTTAGGACATAATTCAGAGGTACTCTCTTCTCATAAATGGGCTCATATGATGTGTTCTTTGGGCGGTTAGCTAGTTTCATTCAACCTTCTATTTGGATCAGCATGCTTCATATAGCAGCAAATAACCCATTCTGGATGCCATCTAACATTCTTTTGCATTACTATACACCATGCATTCCACTGTTGATGAACCAAAGTGATCATTTTTGTTTTTAATGTAATAAAACAAGCAGTTGCCCCGCTTGAAGCTCTTTGTTTTTCTCTTGCTTTGCCTCATAGTTTAAAACCCGTAAATCGTACTACGGTACCGGTGCCCCCTCACTTCGCCCTCTCCCACCCACGCTTTGGCTTCGCTCCCTTTCTCTCATCTCCTCCTCTCTCTGTTAAGGGCTTTGCTATTCCCGAGCTGTTCTCCCCGACTGCGACCATCTCATCCTCGACATTAGACTACTGTTGATCTTCAATAATAACAATTTAATGCAGTTCACCTATGTTCCTAGAAATAGGCCATAAGGATTTCTAGGACTTAGTCTATTGTTTTAAAGCTATGCAACAATACAGGGCTGGCTACGTCTCCTGCTTTTCTCTCTGAGACCATCGGCTCAGAGATGGTGACGTCATCAGCCCTCATCCTCCCATAGGCCCTCACTGTACTCCGCAGCACCCTGTTGGTTTGTTAGGATTTTCATTTTCTCAATGAGATAAACCGCCCACATTATTGATAGCAGAGAACTATAATTTGATTCTCTGTAAATCAAAGCTCCACCCAGGACAAAAGGGAAATTCAGTGCCTGTTACAGTACAGCCAAACCTCAACTCATTGAATCAAGGAAACCAATCTAATAGAAACATTGTTCTATATGGTATTTTTTAACACTTTCCTTCAATCTAAAATTAAGGGTTCAAAAAGAAACAAAATTAACGTATTTAATACACCTTTTAAACTATTTAATAATAATGACATAATTCTTTACATTTAATACACATAACGGATGTCAGACAAATTAAACTTAAAAGAGGATTTGATACACTGAGCCACCGAAATAGGATGTTCTTTGTCCTATAGAGATGCCTACAGGACTGTCCAGTCCTGGTGCATACCTTTAATCTCTTCACTTTAGGGGCAGAGACAGGCAGATTTCTCAGTTCCAGGCCAGGCTGGTATACAAAGAGAAACCTCATCTCAAACAACAACAACAACAAAAAGATTGCTATAGTATCCAGTATTCATAATCTCTATCCAATGCTGGTTTCAAGTTTCAGGATAACAACTAACGATGAGTCCCTTGTGCTCTGGTCAGCAAGTCCTTCCCCATAGTCCTGTAAGTAAATGCAATAAAGCTCATTGATTAATCCAAAAAAAAAAAAAAAAAGAAAAGAAACATTGTTCTAGCTGGTTTATACAATGTAAAATTATTACCATTTTCTGCATGGTCAACATTTCTTTAGCTTTTAATCTGTTGCCTTGGCATCATACGCACTCAGTTGTAAGACTCAAGGGCTCCAAGATGTTCCCGACTAGAGAAACATCAAGATCCAAGTCTTATGATTCCATCTCCAGATTGCAAACAAAATTTCTAAGGTGCCCTGCAACATGCCTTGTGAGAGTATTTCCTACAGGGAAGAGGCACAGACACCCCACAAAACTATAAAGAGTTTCAAGAACAAAATCATTTCATCTGAAGAAAGGACAGTTTTATAACGAGAGCATTTACAATGTTTTCTACAAGGCACAAAATGTTTCTGCAGAGAAAAAAAAAATGAAACAAATTTCATTCTGGTTTTCTAAACTGAGCCAAAGTTTTCAATCAAGCAACTAAAGAAAGTAAGGCAGCAGGTTCATGCAATTTTCAAGTTCTGGACATTTGTAATTAAGTAAAGAAAAGTGGTATATAAGAAAGTAATGTATTTTTAAAGCGTAGTAGGGAAATTAAATGTGTTCTGTTGAGGTTAACTTTTTCATGAAATAAGCTTCTTATCCTGGCAAGAAATGGGTCATAGCAATAAAAGTATGCTGCAAATTCAACTTGACAAATGAGAAAATTAATTCCAGAGGGGAAGGCCTATTAAAGGAATATTTTAATTTAATCATGCAATGAATATTTTGAGTCGCTTCTATACATGCAAGATACTGCCTTGCATATTTTAACAAGGTAAAGCATAGTATTAGTTAATCTAGTAATACTTTGTTCTATTGCTAGCATCTCACTCATAGAAAGATCAAATATAAGAAAGAGGTTAAGTTCCTATATAGACATGTCGGCTCTGAATATTTGCTTATAAACTTCAAATTCCAATATGCTATATCGATGACTTATGGCATGTGCAGAATGTTAATCACTTCAGTGAGAAGAAAGGTTGGCTGCTTCTTTAGCATAAAATGTGATATGATGCCACCTTATGGCTGAAAAGCAAACCTGAAGGTTTGGGATGAACAATGATGAGAATGATTGAGGTGAACTTCCTTAGATCTGTGGAGGAAGATGTTCGTTGCTACCACCTGTAAAATCAAGACACAGAACTAGCTTAATCCTGGGAAGAAAATACAAAGCGGCTGCATGCAGCGCAAGGATGCCACGTCTGCCTTACAGCTGTAATGCAAGGATGCCACATCTGGCTGGCTTACAACTACACTGCAAGGGTGCCACTTTTGGCTTACAGCTACAATGCAAGGGTCCCACATCTGGTTTATAGCTACAATGCAAAGGTGCTACGTCTGCCTAACAGCTACAATGCAAGGGTGCCACAACTGGCTTACAGCTACAATGCAAAGGTGCCACGTCTGCCTTACAGATGCAATGGAAGGATGCCACATCTGGCTTATAGCTACAAGGCAAGGGTGCCACATCTGATTTACTGCTTCAATGCAAGGGTACCACATCTGATTTACTGCTTCAATGCAAGGGTGCCACATCTGGCTTACAGCTACAATACAAAGGTGACACATCTGGCTTACAGCTACAATACAAAGGTGATACATCTGGCTTACAGCTATAATACAAAGGTGACACATCTGGCTTACAGCTACAATGCAAAGGTGACACATCTGGCTTACAACTACAATGCAAAGGTGACACATCTGGCTTACAGCTATAATGAAAAGATGCCACGTCTATCTTACAGCTGTAATGTAAGGATGCCACATCTGGCTTATAGCTACAATGCAAGGGTATCACATCTGGCTTACAGCTACAATGCAAGGGTGCCACATCTGGCTTATAGCTACAATGCAAGGGTACCACATCTGGCTTACAGCTACAATACAAAGGTGACATGTCTGGCTTACAGCTACAGTGCAAAGGTGTCATGTCTAGTTTATGGCAAAAGTCTGTCCACAGCAGTCCATCAAGGACCTACTTACATGTTTGCTATTATAGCATTTTCTCAGAACTGTTGTCACTTGAAGTTTTCTACTACATGTCACTATTCTTAAGACTAGCTGCTTTTTATGTCAACATTTATAAACAAGAAAAATCAAATGTACTACCAAATTAAATTTTTGGAATTAATCAAATAGTTTACTGAGTTTTACTTTAGATCAATTGAAAGTGTCATTCTTGTAGGTAAAATGTTACCAGATAGTGACATTTTCTGTTTGGTTCCTTTAGTTGCCCTAAGAATAAATGCCAATAGGGACTGGAGAGATGATGGTATTGCTGTCTTTTTAGGGCACCCAAGTTCAGGTTCTATTTTGGATGTAGGGCAGCTCACAACCTCCTGTTACTCCAGCTACAGGGGTCAGATGCCATCTTCTGGCATCTGAGGGTACTGCAGCCACAAGAATACATACAAATATAAATAATTAACAAAATTAGATCCTTTTTAAAAGAGAGCATGCAGCTCTTTAGGAGGACTCAGTCAAAAAACAGAAGTGCCAAAACTCAAGGGAATGTAATGGAAGCACAGGCTAACATTCCTGTCAGTCTCGCCTCACTAAACAAGCATCATCCACTCACTGTCCTCCTCTGGAAGCCTGTCCTCTTCTAGGGAGCCACCATTCCTCCATGCACTACACTGATTCTGCGAGGTACCTTATTTTTGTCTTGTTTTTGCTTTTCAGGATAGGGTTCTTATATGTAGCGCTGGCTGTCCTGGTACTTGCTCTGAAGATCAGACTGGCCCCAAACTCGGAGATCTGCCTGTCTCTGCCTCCCTGGTACTGAGATTAAAAGTATGTGCCACCATATCTGGCTATGCTAGCTACTTTCATGTAAGCAAGGCTGAAATCTCTCTCTGCTCAAGCTTTAAAATCAACATCATGAGCCAAATTTCTGTCGACTTGGTTGGTTTTGCTTCTTTTTACTGTGGAATGGATCCAGGAACTCTGGGAAACACAGATCCTGTGATGCCCTTTCAAGAAATGCTGTTTCTAAAGTTCTTGGTTATCTCAGCATTACTATCACAGTTCCTGGAAAAACAAAGCAACTTCTTCCCCAAGAACTACCTAAGAAGAACACGCCTTATTCTAGAACATCTTCCTATTTTTCCCAATGACTCCCAAGTGACTTTTAATAGAGATTATCAGTGCTCAACTTTTGAACCCTTATGTATGAAGGCTATACCATCTTGGTAGTAGACTTTTGGAAAAGGTCAAGGAATGGTAGAGAAATAAACTCGATTGCAAGCAAGACTCTAGGGAGAACCCATTCATATAAAACAAGAGTCTGAATTCAAAAACTTAAGACAAGGTGCATAAGGAGTCTATGGAAATTCTGCATTGTCTGCAACTTTTTGTGTATCTAAAATTATTCTGATTAAAGAACTCATTTAAAACACCAACAGCAACAGCAGTAACAACAATTGTTCTTTAAGGAGTCAGAAAGAGCCACCTGTATTAATTTGTCTGCCCTCTGACAGCCTTCCCCCCCAGCCTTGAACACTTACACATTCTATGCAGATAGGCTGTTTTGCTGTCTTAGATTCTAGGGGTCTGAAGCTGTTATCTGACTGCTGGAGAGACACAGTGCTTCCTGGGTTGGAGTTCCCTGTGCAAATGTCAGTGTAGACAGTGACATGCTCACTCTGTGAGTTTAGCCAGGCCATCTCCTTCTCTGGGCTCTCCTCTCCTCTCACCATCTCACCCCTGCAGAGTCAGTCAGTCACCCCTGCTCACCCTCTACCTCTGTGAAAAGATCAGGAATATTACATATAAATCTGAACATAATGTTAACTGTCTGATACATTTACAATACAGAATATTTATCAACTGTTTTGAGCAGTCTCAGCCAGCAGGCTCCTCGGGGCAGAATCTACTCTTTTTTGTTGGTGGTTGGTTGGTTTGGGTTGGGTTTTGAGACAGCGTTTCTCTGTGTGTAGGCCAGACTGTGCCTGTCCTGTCCTAGAACTAGCTCTGTAGACGAGGGTGGCCTTGAACCAATAGAGACCTACCTGCCTCTGCCTGGGATTAAAGGTATGCTCCTCCAGTACTTGACTGGACCCTGCTCTTTGAATTGCAGCAGTCACACTGGAGTCTCTTCATAAATAATGACATTCATCCATCATGAATTCCAGTTTCAACCCTGAAATTTAGGATGTGTTTAAATCAGCTTTTCTGTTACTGATAATCACATTGATGCTAAAAAAAACTATACCCATTTGCCTTTTCTGAATGTTTATTTTACTTCTGGTAGAAGACAAAGATCTAAGCTCTACTTTCAGAATACTATTTATAGTCTGAGAAAGGACTTGTGCCCAGAATCTCATAATCACACAGCTATCTGTTCAAGGGCCACTCAAACTCTCCCATTTGGCTGCCATTTCACTCCTGAAGCTCTCTCTGTTTAACCTTTTGGCTTCCTGAGTGGAGTAGCAGAAGCCACAGCATGGGGAATGGAGGTTCTTAGAAGTCGCTGAGATCAAAGGGTCCGCCCTGCATGAACAGCATTTCTCTCTTCCTGGGTAGTGTTTGCTCCTGCTATCTGGTGGGGAGAGAAGAGAGGATTTTTTTTTTTTATCCCCCAAGCTCAAAACTGCAGATTTTTTTTTTTTTTTAGAAGTTTCACAGCTAGGAGGAAAAAAAGCACTTAAGACAGGGTTGCTGGTGATGTATATAGCTTCCATGAGAAGACAATAAGTGCCCAAGGACTATTATAGCAAATGCTACACCCAGACTGTACATGAAGAGCACATCCATTTATCAAATGCAACTCCTCTGCCTTGCTTTTCTCCCCGGAGATTTGCTTTTCTTAGGAAATTACTAGTCTTTTTCTTGCTATAGGCCTGGAGTATATATATCCCTAAGACTCTAGAATTCCCTACTGCACAACCCAGAAACTTCTAAGCCCTCAAAACTTCACTTGTCAAGTCTCCCCTATATTCCAGAGCATATCTAAGGATTGGTAGGAGCCTCTTCTCAGAGCACCCAGAGGCAAAAGACATCTGAGATTACTCCATCTCTGTCCCCAAAGCTGCCTGGACAACCTCACCATCAAAAACAGTGGGCAGTACACACAGTGTGTTTACAATATCACACAAGATTCCACTAATATGTACGGTTAAGACATATTAATAAAAAGGATTTAAAATTCTAAAAATACTTTTAAAGAGAATACTGGAAACCATTAGCATATTAAAAGACTAAAACTCCATCAGAATGTAAAGACATTACCAAGTTCAAAGATATGGAAATTTGAGCACACACACACACACACACACACACACACACCGCCCTGTGTCTAACACTTTAACTACCAGGCATGAGCAGCTGTATAAACTGAAGTTAATTTGAAGGACGATGAATTTGACAATCAGTTCTCAGCCCCACTAACAGAGTTGCAGAATGTTATATTGGGCAGACTGACGGGGATTAGTGCAGCGGGGTGCATCTAGACTCTGTAGTCCTACTATGTGACCTTTAATTCTTTCTCTAAACATTCATGGAGCATCATCTCCAGAAGCACATGCAAAGACGGTATGTGTCTTACACAAGACTGGGCTCATAAATATTCATCATGGGTGAGAGGAAGCCACGCCCCTACCAGAGGGACTATCAGCTATGAATGCTTGTCTGGGAGGGGCGTCATGTTCTCCAGTGGTGTAGTCACAGATACGTTGCCTTTTCTTCACTAAATAACTTCCCACCTGTTCCCAGGCAAGTAACTCAATGGGCCACACACAAAAAGAAGACATGTAAGTAGGAAAGAGACTCGTTGAGAAGAACAAGACCAATGTGAGAGAAAGGAAAATGGGGAAGGAGAACGGGGAGGGGGGCTGGTGAAAATAGTTAAAATTTATTATGTAAGTACATGAAGCTATCAAATACTAAAAACTTTATGGGAAAAGAAGCCTTCATATAAATAACTGCAAGATGGATACGTAGACAGCACTGTGGGGAAAAGCACATTGATGCGCTCACATGACTAGAGATGCGTAGACACCGTTTCACATTGACCTTTGATGGTCTTAGAGAATCCAAGATAGCAAGCATGGTTCTGATTGAGAACCTGAACATTTCTAGGCTGTCAGTCCTGTAGAAACAGCCTGTGGGTGTATGATGCTGTGGTGGTTTGGGTATATTTGGTCCATGCGAAGTGGCACTATTAGGAGGTGTGGCCTTGATGGAATAGGTGTGACTTTGTTGGAGGAAGTATGCTACTCTGCAGGCAGGCTTTGAGGGTTCCTAGCACTCAAGTCCCGAGTGGAGGAGTCCCCTCCCCGCTTCCTGTGGAAGGCTGTCTCCTGGCGGCCTTTTAGATCAAGATTCAGAACTCTGAGCTCCTTCTCCAGCGCCATGTCTGCCTGGAAGGTGCCACGCTTCTTACCATGATGATAATGGACTGAATCTCTGAAACCGTAAACCTGCCCCAATTAAACATTTGCCTTTATAAGATGTCCTTTCCCAGCAATGAAACCCTCATTAAGGCAGATTCCAAAAACTACTTTTGAAAAATGGTCCCCAAAATATTCATTTTGCTCAGAAGAAAACGCGAGACAAGAGGCTCCGCAGACCATAGAAAGCTTAGCACTCAGGATCCGAGGCCTATTAGGAGCTACTTCCGTGTTTACTAGCTGTATAATTTGGAGCTAGGAATTATAGAACTTAACTTCTCTGGCTCTCATATTCAAAGTAAGGAAAGTAATCCCTTCCCCCATCTGTCCTGCAGAGGAGTAGAGTGTTGTGTCATTGTTATTGTCCAATGTGGCATGAAACGTTGGAGGATGTGGAAATACATGCAGGCATATAATTCTAAATTGTATTTAGAAGGCACAAGCTCTGTACAAAAAAACTTGGTCACATTCTCCACCTGCAAATCTCTGTTTAGCTTTGGAAGCAAAAGGACGTGACTCTCCAGATACTCCTCGCTCTCCCTACCACGGTAGCATCACCAGCCAGTTCACTACATGTTGCTCGCAGAAGACAATGGACCCCACGCCGGTTCAAAGGAGGTTCTGGAGACAACGGTAAACCTGACTCAGACGGCAAATCGTTTCTCATTTCCTAGGTAGGATAAGTCAGCTGGCGATGAAAGGTGTCACAGGTCCATTTGAAGCCAGAAGAGAGCCTTTCTGTGGGAATATGGCCGCTCTGCAAAAGTGGGACGAGCCGGGCCTTCGAACAATGGCTGCATATATACGTATATGCATACTGACTGCTGCTGATTTCTTGGGAACTTTAATAAGAGTCTCACTCTTTGTAATCACAGGCTCTGGCGTCTACCCACAAATATGTTCAGTGGTTCTGGGAATGTACAACCGAAGTTCTTTTGCTTTCCTGTAGATGCCAGCAGTGTCGTGGGGTGAGTTCTTTTTCAGCCGTGGGGCTAGACCGGTTTTGCTTTTTTGGTTTTGGTTTTGTTTTATCCCGGATGTTTTCGGAATGGTTTCACTTACCAGGTGCCATGCCTCCGTCTTTGAGCACCTCCATGAATTCATTCAGCTCAGCAGATCCTGCAACAGAATAAAAAACGAGATGGGGGGAGCACATAGCCATCCCAAACATGGCTTCGCCATGCTCACCATGGAGTTGGCATAGACACACGTGTAATAATACAAAATTGCTTGTGCCGCAGTATAAGGCACCAAGCGGCATCAATTTCAAACGAAGAGGTCTAAGGTTAAAATAATAAACTTTAAATGATGTGTGCCACATGCGACATTCGGTTCCAGATGTAACAAACCCAAGCCAAAGTCTTTAACTTGACAATTCCAAAACAATATCACCCTCCGAGGCTTCTGACTTTGATTTTTCCTCAATCGCTCACAGATTACACTCTGACAGCCCTGGAGACACACAGCACTGTTTAAAATGCGCATGCCAGAAAGCATGCCCAATGCACTGCACTAAATCACTCCTGAGTCCTTCGTTACTGTGGCCGCTGAACCGTCTCTACAAATGTACCATGGACTTTTTCATTCTGAGAGCTGTTTTAAATAATCACTCTATGTGATTGGCATGGTGGATTCGCCTCCTGGAAAAAAAAAAAAAAACCTCAGACATTCTTTATCCTATAAATGGAGATATATCCCAGATCTTAGAATTTATAGCTCAATTGTGTAAAATTGAAATTGCAACATTTTAATAGCAAATGTAGATGAATCAGTCATGGAAAAGTGCAGAAACTGGCTCCTAAAGCCATTTTTTTTGGTAGGAATTTCATAACTCAGTAGAAGAAGCCAATAGTCTTTTCATTATTTTCTATTTTTGAGGTTTTACTTATAATTATTTTGAAAAATTTGAAGCATTTATTTTATCAGTAAATGCTTTAACGTTAATGTCCCTCAGTTCCAGAGTATGAAAACAATCTTGCAAATAACGATCACTTAGTTTTCTTTCTGTCACCATATCTTTGTTTATTAAGGCATTAAGTTTACTAATAACCTTCCTGATTATAACAAGGTTTTGGGGAGTGGGGGGGGCTAGAAAAGGGGAAATCATTTGAAATGTAAATGAATTATATCGAATAAAAAATTTTAAAAAAAAACAAGGTTTATAGAAGAATTAAAATCACACATATGATTAATAAATAATGAAATCAAAAATAGAGTGAATTTCTGGTGACTTGAAGTCTACAAATACAAAAAGACACTGGCAGCTTGTTTCATACTTTAAACTACAAAAATATAGGTACATTTATAACAAAAATTCAATATAACACAATAACAAAATTTTGAAACAGCAATGAGAAAACTCAAACTATTTATACAGTTTACTCAATGTGAGGTAGCTAAATGCTTGCTCCCATCTCATTAAGAACACTAAAGTCAAAATAATACATCTCCTGTCTGAAACAGTTATAAGGAACCATGCTATTAACAATCTACTATAAAAAAGAACCCCTACCCTGAGTGAGACAACCCAGACCTAAAAGAGTATGCATGGTATGTACTCATTTATAAGTGGATATTAGCCATAAAATACAAGATAGCCACGCTACAAACCACAGACACAAAGAAACCAAATAAAAAAAGAGGGCCCAAGGGAGCGCGCTTGAATCTCACTCAGAAGGGGAAGTAATAAAGTCATCAGAGGTGGAAGGAGGGGGGAGCTGCATAGGAGAGTGGATGGGGAGGGGTATGGGATGGGCATGAGGCTTGATCCAAAAGAGGGAGGGGGAGGGGGAAGGAGGGGGGAGGAAGAGGGGGAGGAAGGAGAGGGAGATCAGCTCTATAAGGAGAGCTGGGAGAGACGGCCAAGGAGAGAACTGGAGAAGTTGGATCTCTAGAATATAGCAAAGACCTAGGATGTGGGAGGCCGCAGGGTGTCTGAGGGTGACTCTGCCTGAGACTCCTAGCGGTGGGGATATGGAGCCTGAAGTGACCACTTCCTGTAGCCGCAGAGCTCCCAGTGGATGGATAAGGACACCAGCCCACCTACAAAACCTTTGACCCAAAAACCCTTTGTCCTGCCTACAAGATGTGCAGAGACAAAGATGGAGCAGAGACTGAGGGAATGGCCAACCAATACATGGCGCAACCTGAGACCATCCTCATGGGCAATCTCTGACACTATTAATGATACTGTTTAGCTTGCAGGCAGGAACCTAGCATGACTGTCTTCTAAGAGACTCCATGTAGCAACTGAAACAGATGTACAGACCCACAGCCAAACATTAGATGGAGCTCGGAGAGTCTTGTAGACAAGCTGGGGGAAAGGATTGAGGGACTGGAAGAGGATAGGTACCCCACAGGGCTAACCTGGACTCTTGGGGGCTCCCAGGGACAGAACCACCAACCAAAGAGCCTACATGGGATGGACCTAGCCCCCCCCCCATATGTAGCAGATGCACAGCTTGGTCTTCATACAGGTCCCCCACAACTGGAGCATGGGCTGTCCCTGACTCTGATGCCTGCCTGTGGATCCTGATCCCCTAACTGGGCTGCCTTGTCTGGCCTCAGTGGGAGAGGATTTATATCCTGCAGTGACTTGATGGGTCAGGGTGGGTTGGTACCCAAGGGCCTCCTCCTTCTCAGAGGAGAGAAGGGGGTTGGGATAGGGCCTGAGTGAAAGAGGACTGGGAGGAGAAGAGGGCAGTAATTGGAATATAAAGTAGATAAATTAGTTTATGTAAAAAAAGAAAAGAAAGAAAAATCCTATGATACACATAAGTCTGTATATATAAATATAAAGACATATATATATATATATATGCATATATGGTTTAAATGAAATTCTTTTATCTGGACTGCCAGTGCTCTCTCCAAGAGCCAAAGATCACCTAACAAAAACCCCAACACTAGGCCTGAGAAGCCCTCTTTGAACTGTTGATCAGGCTTGTCCAAGAGACGCCCCCCCCCCAAAAAAAATTACAGACTACTGCTATTGCCATTGGCTGCCCCCTGGGGGTAGACAGTGAGTCCCTAGAGCTGAAGAGACCATGCACTATATAAAAGGGTCCCAGAGGCCCCTGAGCTGGAACTGATGTGAGAGCCTCTTACCTAAGGTCCCAGAAGGAAACAGCCAACAGTCCTGCCCATCTATGACACTAAGGCACCACAACAGTGGCCACTATGACACAGTAATTCTAAGCTCACTAATTAGACTTACAATCAGTTTACAAGGGAGAAATCATACCTAGCAATGGAAACCTGGCCAACTCCCCAAGGCTGGTGCCAAAGTCAAGTATCTTGGAAGACAACCTGCAAGTGCAAATGACTGATCATTTACTCAATCAGAATGATCCCTAACTACACTGTAAACATTTGTCCAGGTCATTGTCTCCATCAGATGGTTGTGCAACACTCACGATAAAGTTACACGCTCAAAAGAATGAGGAGGAACCAGCGAGGTGTTTTGCTTTTAAAAGATTATCTGAAGTTACAAATGGGTAGAGAGTTCTCAGAGCTCAAGGACCCAAAGAAGGCTAGTGCCAGGTTTTTCACACCCCAGTCATAAAACAAAGATGCTTTATCTCCTTTCAAATGCTTCGCCAAAGCTATGCAAGTCAAAATGATCGTGGAGAAAAAAGAAAGTCATGGCATCTGAATTAATAGGATTGTGGTTTTAAAACAGGAAACGGCAAAAATGTGAAAACGTGAATTTTGGGATTTTTCTTTGTGTCCTCTTCATAGTTATTCATGATATAGGTGATACCACTTGCAAGCAGAGATAAATATTTCTTCACTGATGCCAGAAAACATCTTTGTAGCCAAAAGATACTAATGAACATGTCACCAGTGGGCTCCTGGCTCCTAACAAGAAGAAAAACTCACTAATTATTTTTTGGGAGGACTGTTTTCAATTTGACATCATCTTTTACATACTAAGCAAAAAATTAAATAAAAAGACCATCTAGTATTATGTCTTTATAAAATGTGCTAATATATGATCACTTCTCACCTCAAATAAAAATTCAGAACATTAGCATTGAAGTAATATATTGATTTATTTCACCATAATTAATGTTTTGGTAGCAAAAGAAAATAAAGGTTCTACATGGTGGACCTATATTTATGAGGACACCCATGGCCTTTCTGATATGTTAGAAACCTAGTGGTAAGTACTAATCTTCTCCAATTCTTCAATTTATAGTTAATATAAATAGCTAACGAAGTGTCAAAAATAAGATGTGATAGAAATGAGGTCAGAAGTGGGCCCAGCACGCTTACATTATTTTTTCGTCTCATATCTTAACAGCCCCAAACACAGCTCAGAGCACAGCTCCAGGTATTGACGAACCCATTTTGTCCCATTCCCAGATGATAAGCTGATTCTCTGACCCATACCCAGCACCTTCCGCTGACCTTTAGTCACAGAAGAAATTCGACAAGGCACCACAGTACTGGCGTGTTTTTGAGGAAGAAACCCTGTGATAATATAGTGGGTACCAAAGGAGTCCCTTCTGGCCCAGCATAGAAGACCATCCTCTTAAACAGTTACAAAACTTGTCAAGACATGCAGTAACTTTGCAGCTGTGGGGCCCAGGCAATCCCTGAGAGAAGGAACTGGGGTGAGCCTAGGAGCACTTGACAAAGCTTACCATTGGGTGCTGAGGAAACGTCGGAATCCAGGGCCACAACGGCACTGCAGAGAATGGGGTTGTGTCACCTGGATGTACTGTGTGTATTATAAACACAGAATTCTAAGTTGAGTTAATGAATGAGAGTTCCAAAATCTTCATCACAGTCTCTTGGTCTTTGGATGCAGACTACATATAGTATGCATGTACAACAAGACAGCAAAAAGCCAGGCAAACAACAGCTCCCAGAAATCGTATGAGACTGTCAGTGTTCAACCTGCCAAAGTAGAAATGATCTCAGTACACACCCCTATCCTTCAAAATCTGTGGTGAAACCATTTCTTAAACCCTAACCCTACCTACACCCAGTAAAGCTACTTTCTATATGCCTGTCCTAACAAAGATGAAACCCAATCTCAAAAGTGTCAAACTATGGCTGTTTGGGCAAGCACATCATGAAAACCCTTAGAGGAAGGTGCTAACCATCCTTGTTTTCTTTGTTTCATGGTGTCAGAGGGCATTTCTGCTGTATTGATTTAGACAGTCTTTTTTTTAATTGCATATTTTCTTTATTTACATTTCAAATGTTATTCTCCTTCTTGGTCCCCCCAAATCCCTAACACATTCCCCCTCCCCCTGCTTCTATGAGGGTGTTCCCCATTCACTCCCACCTTCCCGCCCTTGAATTCCACTACACTGGGGTATCAAGCCTTCACAGGACCAAAGGCCTCTCCTCACACTGAAGCCCTTACAAGACCGTCCTCTGCTCTATATGCAACTGGAATCAAGGGTCCCTCCATGTGTACTCCTTGGTTGGTGGTTTAGTCCCTGGGAGCTCTAGGGGTCTGGTTGGTTGATACCATTGTTCTTCCTGTGGTGCTGCAAATCCCTTCAGCTCCTTCAATCCTTTCTCGAACTCCTCCATTGGGCACCTCATGCTCATTCCAATGGCTGGCTGCGAGCATCTGCCTCTGTATTCATCAGGCTCTGGCAGAGAGCTGTATCAGGCTCTTGTTAACATGCACTTCTTGGCATCCACAATAGTGTCTGCATTTGATGACTGTATATGGGATGGATCCCCAGGTAGGGCAGTCTCTGATGACCTTTCCTTCAGTCTCTGCTCCACACTTTGATTCCATATTTACACCAGTGAGTATTTTATTACACTTTCTAAGAAGGACCAAAGTGCCCATACTTTGGTCTTCCTTCTTGAGCTTCATGTGGTCTGTGAATTGTATCTTGGGTATTCCGAGATTTTTGGCTAGTATCCACTTATCAGTGGGTACATACCATGTGTGCTCTTTTGTAATTGAGTTACTTCACTCAGGATGACATTTTCTAGTTCCATCCATTCACCTAAGAATTTCATGAATTCATTGTTTTTAATAGCTGAGTAGTATTCCATTGTGTAAATATACTACATTTTCTGTGTTGTTTCCTCTG
Source organism: Apodemus sylvaticus (assembly GCF_947179515.1). Lineage (NCBI taxonomy): Eukaryota > Metazoa > Chordata > Mammalia > Rodentia > Muridae > Apodemus > Apodemus sylvaticus. The sequence continues at coordinate 23,537,504 of NC_067473.1, forward strand.
TTGAGGGACATCTAGGTTCTCTCCAGCTTCTGGATATTATAAATAAGGCAGCTATGAAAATAGTGGAGCAACTGTTGTATGTTGGAGCATCTTTTTGCCTAGGAGTGGTATAGCTGGGTCCTCAGGTAATACTATGTTCAATTTTCTGAGGAACCACCAGACTGATTTCCAGAGTGGTTGTACCAGTTTGCAATCCCACAATGGAGGAGTGTTCCTCTTTCTCCACATCCTAGCCAACATCTCCTGTCACCTGAATTTTTGATCTTAGCCATTCTGACTGAGGTGGAAAATCAGGATTGTTTTGATTTGCATTTCCCTGATGACTAAGGATGTTGAACATTTCTTTAGGTGCTTCTCAGCCACTTTATATTTTGTTTAGCTCTGTATCCCATTTTTAATAAGGTTATTTGATTCTCTGGAGTCTAACTTCTTGAGTTATTGTATATATTGGATATTAGCCCTCTATCAGATATAGGATTGGTAAAGATCTTTTCCCAATCTTTTGGTTGACATTTTGTTCCATTGACAGTGTCCTTTGCTCTATTGAAGCTTTGCAATTTTATGAGGTCCCATTTGTTGATTCTTGATCTTAATGCATAAGCCATTGGTGTTCTGTTCAGGAAATTTTCCCCTGTGCCCATGTGTTCAAGGCTCTTCCCCCACTTTCTCTTCTATTAGTTTCAGTGTATCTGATTTTATGTGGAGGTCCTTGATCAACTTGGATTTGAGTTTTGTACCAGGAGATAAGAATGAATTGATTTGCATTCTTCTACAAGCTGACTTCCAGTTGAATCAGCACCATTTGTTGAAAATGCTGTCTTTTTTTCCACTGGATTGTTTTTATCTCCTTTGTCAAAGAACATGTGACCATAGGTGTGTGGGTTTATTTCTGGGTCTTCAGTTCTATTCCATTGATCTTCCAGCCCATCTCTTTACCAATACCAAACAGTTTGTTGTTGTTGTTGTTGTTGTTGTTGTTGTTTTTTATCATTATTGCTCTGTAATACAGCTTGAGGTCAGGGATGGTGATTCCCCCAGAAGTTCTTTTATTGTTGAGAATAGTTTTCACTTGTGTTTTTTCCTAACCTGGGTTTTTTGTTGTTGTTGTTGTTATTCCAATGAATTTGCAAATTGCTCTTTCTAATCTATGAAGTTGGAATTTTGATGGGGATTGCATTGAATCTGTAGATTGCTTTTGGCAAGATGGCCATTTTAACTATATTGATCCTGCCCATCCTTGAGCATGGGTGATCTTTCCATCTTCTGAAATCTTCTTTGATTTCTTTCTTCAGAGACTTGAAGTTCTTGTCATACAGATCTTTCACCTGCTTAGTTAGAGTCTTCACATCCTTTCATGTGAAAAGTCTTGGAAAGATCAGGAATTCAAGGCCCAGACCTAAATATAGTAAAAGCAACATACAGCAAACCAGTAGCCAGCATCAAACTAAATGGAGAGAAAGTTGAAGCAATCCCACAAAAATCAGGGACTGGACAAGGCTTCTAACTCTCTCCCTGTCTATTCAATATAGCACTTGAAGCTCTAGCCAGAACAATTGGACGACAAAAAGAGGTCAAAGGGATACAAATTGGAACGGAAGAAGTAAAATTATCACTATTTGCAGATGATATAATAGTATACTTAAGTGACCCCAAAAATTCCACCGGAGAACTCCTAAACCTGATAAACAACTTCAGAAAAGTGGCTGGATATAAAATTAACTCAAACAAATCAGTAACCTTCCTATACTCAAGCAATAAACAGGCTGAGAAGGAAATTAGGGAAATGACACTCTTTACAATAGTCACAAATAGTATAAAATACCTTGGTGTGATTCTAGCCATTTCAGGCAGTCTTATTCCAGTTCTAGGGAAAACCCTAAGTGATCGAAGATAAATGGGTTGGGGAAAAAAGTATTTTCCTTTTACTTGGTATAGTCAACACCTAGTTTGCAGGCACAGTTTGTGACATTAGTAAACCCTAACAAGAAGATTCTATATCAATCTTGTAACCTTAAAAACTTCTTTGACTTTCTCACCAGTATCTCTAAGTAACATCTACAGTTTTTTCCCTTAAACTGTAACATTTAGATGTTTGCAGGTGAGTGCAGTAGGCATTGCACAGCTCAACAGCTCTGGGGATGAGAGCAGCAGAAATCCTAGTGTCAGAGGAAAGAGAGAGGCTTCAGGACATTCGGTGTGATCAGTGTGCTAAATGTCTCACAAACCGTGAGGGTGGCTTTCAGCCTTCAGCCCTGTGATTCCAAAGCCATGCCTTTATTCACAATGTTCAAGAATTTCAGTGCTAAGACTGAACTCGCAGAGTCTAGCCTCAGAAAAATCTCATAATTGGTCCCCACAAAAGAAAAGGACTCCCGACAGAAGCACAGCAATCAAGTAATAAAACTAAGGCCAGACTTCCCTTTGGATGATTCTTGCCTGCCTCCCTCCTGCCCCAGACAGCTGGGACAAATGCAATCGTCTGCATTTTTGTTTTGATCTGGGTGTGGGTGGAGGTACATTTTTAAATTGTGGAGTCTGAAAATTTTTTTTTGTTGTGGTATTTTTATCAAAAATGGAAATTTCCAAAGGAAGGCCAATTTGTTTCAAACTTTGATCTGTAATTTACACTCTACACAGCTCTCTATGTTGGTTTGACTAATCATGTAAAGATGTGGTAGAGTCTTAGATGTTTAAACTCTCGTGATTGACAAGACTCGTACAAAAGCACACTGTGTAACTTTACATAAGCCAGAGAATCTCCCTGATCCTCGCTCTCTTTATCTATGAAAGGACCTTGGACTGCATTTGAATTACAGGCCACAAAGCAGCAGTTCTGAGAAGTACTCCCCTCAAAATAGAAGTTTCAAATCAAAACAAGGAAAGAAACTTGCAGTATCCCCTATTTAGGGGCTTGCAGTTCACTAGTGATAGGTAAACTGAAAAGTAAAGCTTCAGGGACAGTGGACAGTAAAGAACCCACTCAAAATGCTTACGCTTACATTTTCCAAACTTATTTGATCATAAAACAGTTCTCCCAGAAAAAAAAATCTATAAATATCTAATAAAGGCATACCTGTTCACTACCTCAAAAACACTGTGCAATATGCTGGTGAGACGACTCAGTTCACAAAGTACTTGATGAGTAAGCATGAGGATGTGAGTTCAAATCCCCACAACCCATGTGAGAAAACAAACAAGCAAAAATGAGGCAAAACAGCGTACCTGTAATTGCAGCAGGAGGAGGTGGGGACTGGGGATCACTGGGGCTTGGCAGTCATTATATCAGAATCTGAGAACTTCAGGTGCAGTAAGAGACTCTACCCAAGAGCAGTAAGTTGAGTATTCTTAAGAAAGACTTCTATCCTCCACAAGCATACAAAATACAAAATAGAAATATACAAAATCCAAAAGCTATGTGTTGATCACCCACTATGTGCAAAGATTGCACTAGGTACTGGGAATGTCATGGCAAACGTAATAAATGCCATACTGATCTCTGAAATTCTAGCATTCAGTTGGGAGGATAGACAAGAGAGTGCCAAAAAGGATTTCAAACTAAAATAAGTGTTCTGAAAAAAATTCAAGGATTTTTAATTATAAAATAATGGAGATGGAGACTATTTATGTAGGATCACAAGAAAAACCACTTTAGTAAAAGTGTGTCAATCTGTCCCAGCATCTTAGATAATACAAATACAAATTATCCTAGCCTAATTAGAACCATTTAAGTTATCTGAAGAATGGGAAGGAGTCTCCCATTGAAAAGCAGTAAAAGCTATTCCAGACAAAACACCAGCATCTGTGAAAACACAGGACACAAGATTGCTTAACTGGTTCTAAGTTGAAATGCTATCGAGGCAAAGAGAAATCAATGCTGATTCACAAATCACTGTCATTTCAGCTGACTTACCAGCTGAGTTAAAGGAATATCTTTCATGATTTAAAAAAAAAAAAAAAACACAAGCTAGAAGTGAATCAACTGTAATGGACAATCCAGAGCTTTGTTTTCAGGAGAAACAGATTATCTCTGAGGTCTTTTACCACTTAAAAATCCCAAGAAGCACCTAAAAAATAGCTTTCTTTTTTCAGAGATCACAATCCCTGAATTTTTATAGTTACATTTCCATCATCAAAATAATAGGTTATTGTTATAACTATAGTGTATAACAATACCCCACTACCACCAATTGCTCCAGAACTTGATAGTAAGACCCATTGATAAAAAGAGCACACCCTCCAGACATTAGATTTGAGGGCCTATAGTATAGATCTGGCAGCTTCCTGTTTGAGGAAGGAGTCTCCCAGTGAAGAGCAGTAAAAGCTATTCCAGGCAAAACACCAGCATCTGTGAAAACTCAGGATACAAGATCCTCCCTGAGGATTGGCTCTCACAGTATCTGAAGGGGCTATGTAAACTGCCAATCGAGAAGACAATCAACAGACTTACCCATCTGTAAAGCCTACACTGGCCAACCCAGACAGATACCCTCAACAGGACAACAATGGCACTTTTATCTTGGGCGTAACCAACTAAACAACCAGTGGCTTACTCAATAGGTGATTCATTCCCAGGACTATAAACCTAGCCAAACTACCAATGGCTAGAAAGTTCATAGATCCTAGAAGGACATCTATTACTTCCAATTTCCTAAACCAATATAATTTCCAACCATATTCTAAATGTTTCCCATTGTACCCACCGTTAAGTCTAGTTCACAGCCCTCATCAAAGAAACATCTTTTGGCAGCAGACAAAGCTTATTCTAGAGATCCACAACTGTCCAAAATGCACAGAATAAGGGACTCTGTGAATCCTAACCCCAATTAGTACATCTAACAAAACCTTTATATCTAAAGGTCAGGGAACATGACAGAAAAAAAGACCAAAAGATTCTAAGAGCCAGAGGATGAGGACATCTTCTATGAGATAATGTCTTCAAGGAATCATAGGGAGGCTGTACCCATGAAATCTCAACAATCTGGTGTCCTAAACAAGACCAGCATGACGATAGCACCGGCTGACATGTCAACAGATATAAGGGATATTTCACTAGGCCTCACCTTTAAATTAACAGCTATAAGCAACCATCAGCTGCCAAGAGAGGGAACCCTTTTCACAGCATTGAGCTTCCTAAGACGTTGTTTGATCCAAAGTAATCAACCCTAAATAAATGTACAGGAAAGCAACACTAAATAGACTAAGTAGATTTTGCATATGTATGTATATATGCATATATACATATATATATACATATATGTATGAAATTAGATAGTAATAAAATAGGAATATATGTAGGATATATATACATATATGAAACTGGTAGTAATATTTTTTTTCTAGGATCTATGAACTTTCTAGCCACTGGTAGTTTGGGGACATGGAAGGAGTCAGAGAGAGAGGGTGTGGGGTAGAAATGATGTATGCATGCATGAAATCCTCAAAAATTAATTAATTAATTAATTAATTAATTAATTAATGCTTTAAAAGAAGTCCTTTAAAAGAACTGGAATGGAACTCTAAAAACAGTATTATTGAGCCTATACTAACAAGTTCTTGGTAATAGTAGGCAATCAGTGAGGTAAAAATACCTCTTAAATACCTCTTAATACCTTTTTCTCTTAAAAATAAAAAGCTGGGGGACTGGAGAGATGGCTCAGTGGGTAAGAACAAAGGTCTTGACTTCAAATTCCAGCATCCACATGATGGCTCACAACCATCCATAAAGGGATCTGACTCCCTCTTATGGTAAGTCTGAAGACAGCTGCAGTGTACTTACACATAATAATTAATAAATCTTTGAAAAAATAAAAATAAATAAAAATAGAAATCTTCCAAATCCCCTCATTTTGCAAGCCATCCCACACATCAATTTCAAAGTTAAAAGTATAAATATGGTCCAGTCCAGTCCCTGATATCCTGAAGGAACAGTTGCGACTCTGGCCAGGGCCTTCCTGTCTCTCTTCCTCTTTACACTTCCCTGGCATTGGGACTATTTGTGTATTGCTTTATTGGGCTAAAAACCTTGCAATTTCACATTTGAAATATCCATAAAAGAAGGAAAATGTAATCACACTAGATGATTTTGGCTCCATTTGTTATAACAAATGTGCCATAGTAACATGTCTAAAAGTTATATGGAATTTTTGTCATCTTTACTATTCTTCTAAAAGTTTTCCAAAAATTACATTTTTTTAAAACACAGTCATATTTCTAAAGGATTATACTTTATGTGTAAGTCAGACTCTTCTGTGGAGTGTGGAGTGTAGCTTAAAAGGTGCTAGTCAGCTAGTCAGAATGAAACATAAACGTAAAAAGGCATGATTATTTCAGTTATGCAGAAAATACAATTTTACACACACACACACACACACACACACAATCTCACTGTGTAGCTGAGGATGGCCTCAGACTCACGATCCTTGTGCCTCACCTTCCCCAGTGCTAAAATTGTACTGTGTGCCACCATTCCAAATCCATCATTCTTCCTTGGTTTAAAAAAAAAAGTTTTAACAATCTAGGCATAAAAAAAGATTTTCTCGGTTTAATAAAGGCCATTGACCAAACATTCAAAGTTCATTATATATTCAGTGGAGAAGAAATCAAAGTTTCTCTACAAAGATGTACAAGGCAGGAAAGTCAAGTTATCATTTTGATTTTGTATACCACTGGAACTACTAGCAGAAGCGATCGGATAATAAAATAAATAAAGGACACCAAAATCAGAAAAAAAGACAGAAGTGAAGTTATTGTCCTTTGCAAATGCTACAATTATTAAGGTCAAAAAGTTCCACCTAAAATAATCTGTTAGAACCAACATAGAAACACAGTAACATTACCAGTTGCAAAACCAATTTATAAAGACCAACAACATTTCTTTTTGCAAATAGTAACCTATCTGAAAGAAAGATTAAGGAAATATGGTAGCATTTACAATAACATTTACAAACTGGGGATGGGTTAAGGAGGTAAAAACCACTGTGATATATTACCTCACATCAGTGAAGATTGCTATCATAAAACACAAGAGAACCAGGCTTGGTAACACATGTCTGCAGTCCCAGGATTTAGCAGACTGAGTCAGGAAGGAAGTAAATCCCAGCCTTGGCAACAGAGTAAAACCCTGCCTAAACAACAACAAAGATGAGATAACAAATGTTGACAAGGGTGTGTGAAGAAATGAACTCTCTTCTGGGTACACGCCGTAGAAGCTGTAATTTGCAGCGATGAGGATACACTCACTCCCAAGGTCATTGCATCGTTACTTAAAAAGGTAAGTAAGGCATGAAAACAAACTAAATGCCCATTAGTAGATAATGGCTGATAGCTATAGATGTAGAACATATACATTGTATTTTGTGTTTTATATATCACATAGAGATGAGATATATTTGACGTGTGTGTGTGTGTGTGTGTGTGTGTGTGTGTGTGTACAAGTATACAGATGGAATATTACACACCCTTAAAAAGAAAGCTGTCTTGGCATTTGCCACAAAGTGAATGGACTTTAATGACTTTATGCTGTAAGAAGCAAACCTAGAAGAGAACTGGTGCATGGTTGCACTTATCTCCTAAAGATTTAACAACGACTGAGACACGCATACATAGAGAATTATATAGTGGTCATAATAAAACCATAGGTCCGGGAGGCATGAAATAGAGACTGGCAGGTCAATGGATTAAAATAGCAGATGCAGGTTGAACAAGTCTAGAACCCTAAACATGAGAGCCAGAGGAATGTTAAATGTATAGATCCATTATTAATAGCGGGTCTACCTGGCAACCACACCCAACCTTCCCCAGGCATGACTCTGCTGTTCCTCACATGGACATCTGCTCCATTGAGAAGGATTTGCCCAAGGGATGGGATGCAATCATTCTGACATTACAAAGAGTGTCCTTATCTGGAAAAAAAAGATATGCTAAGAAACAGGAAATAAAAAAGAGAAAAATAGACCCTAGCAACAGTTTGAGTCTCAGAGTCTAGAACAGCTTTCCCTTGTGTGTCCCACATCTGGTCTGTGGTAGATATTCCCGGTATTCGTGCTTGGGAGTACTGGAAAGGGAGAGCGAGCAACATGGCCACCTCTACATTCCTGTGGTCAGAGCTGCTAGCAGACTGCTGTTACCACTTAGGATTTCCATGTGATCATCGGATACCAGCCAGCTGTTTCCCTAACCACAGAGGACACATATCAAGTTCCTTGTGCCATCTGCTAAATCTCCTTCCTCTTGATTTGAGAAGAAGAAAGAAATACTTGCCTAACCACCCCTAAAGAGAGAAGATAAGATTTTGCAAAGCCCTCCCCCAAAGAAATCTCTGCAACTATTGAAGCCATCGCCACTCTACCCTTTGATGGCCTTTGGGTGGGTGAGGGGTTTCAGAATGTAGCCAAGTCCTTGCCTACTCCTTGGGAAGCTTTGCACAGAAACTTGACTACCTGCTCCCTCAGAGTGCAGAAGCAGTCATATTTCTGTGTCTTGGCAGAAACTTCAATTCTGATATTCTGGTGTGTGTGTGTGTGTGTGTGTGTGTGTGTGTGTGTGTGTGTGAATGTCACCTCATATTTTGTGAAGAAAAAAAAAGATTGGAGACTGTTTCAGAGTAATTCAACATTTTCTCAGATTTTGTAATGAAAGAGATGATCCTGGCATAATCATAGGTAAGAAGAACCAAGCCCATACTTTTATACTATGATGAACTTTGAAGGGTTTAGAGGAAAGATGATTAAGGTATATAAAATTAAGGATAAAGAAATTATAGTCTCTTAAAAGTAAATACTGAGCTATATTCTTCACTACGAAGAACCGAAGAACGATTATACCCCAGGGGATGGTGTCATGCTGGTTCATGTAAATTCATGACAAGTTTGACTTGGCTGACAAGGCAGATGAATCTAAATTTTGGCAGAAGGAGTCATTAGATATTTTTAAAGGATAATGGAAAGTGATGGGTTTGGTTTTTTTTTTTGGAGGGGGAGGGTGTTCATCTTGGTTTTCGATGTCTTTTTGAAACAGAAAAACCTGTTTTTTCTTTTTTTCAGATAATTTAGTCAAAGTCTTCCTCTACAATAAGCATGTAATTCCTTTAATAAATTATGAACTTTCTGAACATATGACTGTTGTTAAGTTTATCATTCCTGGGTTTTTCTGTGGTGCCTTTCCCCTGATCTCCTTTCTTTACCCCCATGCAATCTGTTTCTCCATGTCTTGTAGCAATAACAGAGTGTCTTCAGAAGGCAGTGTTACCAACAGTAGTTTCTACCTTCTATTTAGAACAAGAAGTAGAGACACATTTTGGACCCATAACAAATACAGCACGGCGCCTAGGTTTGTGGTTTTCCAAGACCTTGAAATGCTTCCTCCCCTGTGCCACCCACAGAATTTTCCAAATTTGATTTTAACATCCTCTAGAATTCTGTAGTTAAAGAGAAAAGCTTCAAAGGTTTTTGAGAGTCTGCTGGGTTTCTGAAAGGTTTTCATTGGCTGAGAGTCATGATTGAAATTATCTATTTGCTATTCAGTTTAATATGTTAAGAGAGATTTCTAAATGGGCTGCCTCAGGTTTTGTGGTGCCGACTAGAATAATAATGTAAAAACTGCCCTGCATGGTAGTGTAGGAGACAAAAGATAAGGTCAGAGGAAAACAGCTCGATAATCGCGTCAAAAAAAAATTAAGTATTTTAATGCTTTTGTCAATTATTCTCCCTGCCTTCAGCTCTAGTATCTGTTATCTTTGCACGTGTGTTTTCTAAGTTTGGTTAACGAATTCTGACATGTGTACACATAAAATATACATACACACCACATACATATTCATCTCTGTCACATGAGGCATAGCTTCACATTTCAGTGAAAGAGAAAAATACTCGGAGAAGAAAATCAATATTTGCACATAGATAAATACGTTTCCATAAGATTCCCAGCTTACTAATTGTCTCGGCATCCTGAGTCCTTTCAGTAAGGAGATGCTCAGAAGCACAGACCGTTTTTCCTTCATCTCAGGAACTGTGTTGTGGTTTATTCTACAAGTAGAATGTGAAACATATTGAATACACTCAGGGCAGAAGCCTTTGCAGAACCCCAGTAAGATTCCCTGTCTTGGCAGACCCAAACAAGTCACATAGGAGAAGACATTTAAGTAAACTGATAAAATATTGACTATACAATTCAATCTGGTATTTCTGCAAGAGCTAATTCAAAGAACCAAGGCATCATTCCAGCAGACCGAGTTGAAAAGAGGTTTATCTGTAGAACCCATCTTTCTCTAGTGAGGTTGGCTTCTATAGCCATAGGCTTGTGAGCTCGTCAGACAGCTGGTCTGGCTAATGATGACCCTGGGGAAACCACAGCTATGATCTACATTCCTCCATCCCTGTTTGCAAAACAGCCAAATTAGTTCTAAAAATTGTCTGAGAAAGAAAACTACTTTTCCAGGATGGGTGCTGTTCAACCCTCGGGTCCGCAACACCCTTTGGTAAAGGGACAATAATTCGTTGTCTACAAACCAGAACTTTACTGGAGATCAGCACTGGTGGGATGGGACTCCTTACCAGTGGATGGGTCCGCTGGTGCTTAGATTGAGAGATGCATGGCAAGTGCTTGAGAGGGGATTATAGAGGCGAAAGGTAAGCAAGACAGGAAGAGGGGAAACTCTCCATGCTTGCAGCAGCACCACCCCATGTCTAGGAGGTGCATACAGAACAAGAGGGAGAGGAGGAGGAAGTCTACCAGGACAGGCTTTCTCTCTGCTCCATTTCTCTGCTGCTACACGAGGTGAGCAGCTGCCTGTCTTATGTTCTTGTCACCATGATGTTCTACCTGGACAGCAATGAAGTCAAATCGCCATGGGTGTATACCTCAAAAATTGTGAGCCCTAAACTGTTGCTTCTCAGGTGTTCTTCACATGACCAGAAGAGACTGCTGCCGCGGTTGCCCAGTAAAGTTTGTAAACATGATATTTTACAGACAGAGGCGAAAGAAAAAATGTCTACTGGGAATAACAGACCTCTCTGTATATTTAGAAGCTGATAAATCTCAAATGGCAATTCTGATGTCCAGGACATGGTATAACCAAGCAAATATAGATATATAAATATTCATCTTATAGCAAAAAAAAAAATTCTGCTTTGCTTTGCTCCAACCATTTGTTATGGTAGAAAAGGCATTCCAGAAAATTCCAATCACAAGTTCCTTTTTTTGGTTTTCTAGTCACTGCCTTTCACAGCAGGTGTATTCCAAAGAATAGGCCAGACTAAGGATATTTACATCTGAAAAATCTTATGAGGTCCCTGACATACAGATGAGTATTGAGCAAGGTAGAAAGAGTTGATACCTAGTCCCATAGCTACTACCTTCCCCCACAAGTTAATCCAGTACCTGCCTTTAACTCTTGATTTTGCCTACAGACAGGCTATCTCAGGCCCACCTGAATAGCAAGGTAAGTTTATGAGGAACTGGCCTTTTGTGTTGCAGGCCTCACGCAGGGAGCCCTTGAGCAAAACAACCTTTCTTAGCTTATCCAGGTGTGATTTAGGATACAGTTTATACTTAATACTCAAGAAGATTCAATTGAGTCAGAGAGAGAGAGAGAGAGAGTAGAGAGACAGTAGATACATTTTACTCAGAGAGGCAGTAGATTCTCTCTACTTAGAGAGAGACTCAGAGGAGGAATGAGTTAGTTAATTCATCAAGGTAAGGGCTAGAGGCTGGAGCAGATCCAGAGCAGATCCTGGGCAGAAGCTAGGGACTACAAGGAACTGATCACCAGGGGCCTCGGAGGGCCTACGATGACCCCACGAATGGCACAGAGAAGAATACAACCGGCAGACTAGGCAAAAGGACTCTTAAAAGACAGCGTGAGCCAGACAGCTTCCCAAGCTCTACAATTCCACCATTTTCTAGGAGGCTAGACACGAGAACGCCAGGAGGCTAAGCACGGGAACCATCCTTCTTCAGCTCCTGGGCCGGTGCAACATCGAGACCAAGATGAAGAAGCAGTTTAGCCACATGGGCCCTGGACTTGGGGTAAACACCCTGTATTGCCCGAGAAAGCCTTTTACAGATGTATATGATGCTTAATTCGAGATGTTAACTTGACTGGACTTTGGGAGATACCGGAAAATACATTCAGATTTCAAACCACCTCTGTGGTCATGTCAGTTTGTAATTCCCACCAGACCTGTGTCTTCCTGACCAAAGAATCCTGGTTATCCCGAGACAGACCCACGGACTGTAACAGACTGCTATGGTTTGGATCTGAAATGTTTTCCACGGGTTCATGTTTTGAAAATTTGGCCCCAGCTGGTAGTGCTGCTTGGAGAAGTTCTATAATTTTGTGAAGACAATGGTTAGGAGAAGGAAGGAGGTCACTGGGGTTGTAGGGAGTCCTTGGGGTATGCTATCCTTAGACAATGGCTGGCTGCTTCTCTACACTTCGATCTACCATTCTGTGAAGGGCCTCAACCCTATGCTCCCACCACTATAAACTGAGGTGATCTGCCCTTCCTTCCCTATCTTGATAGATGGAAGACATGAACCAAAATAAATTTTCTCCCCTTAAGTCATGTCTTGAGAAATTGTCACAATAGTGCAAGAGTAGAGTAATTCCTGCTCCCAACAGGATTCTGCTCCCCAACTGATCAATCTCCGATCCAGTGATCCATCCTTTGATCCCTCTCACTCCACTTTCCGTTCCTAAGGCTGGCCACTAGGCTATACATCTAGGAGGGCCCCCTTCAAAGCCAAAAATCATATAAATTCTCTGGCTGTGTAACTTAACTACCTTCACTGTTTCAACTCTATCTTGAATTGGAAACTAAACATTCAAGCTATTCAATACTAAACTCATCAAAATGTATCTCACATTCAAAAGTACAGCAGAAAGGTTTGTTTATCCTGCTGACTTTCCAAACTTTTCATTTCTCTCTACCCCACCCCACCACCTTTCTTTTTACTAAGCATGTTATTGAGACTGAATGGCCACAAAATCCCTTATTTAACACCTGAGAGTAGATGTGTTCTGCCTGCACTCCACTGAGCTGTTTTTCTTGGAAGGTGATTACATCTGAGGTATAATGAATTGTCATTATTCTCTATTTTATCATGACCTGGAATAGTTTATGGTCTTTTCACTTACTTCCTCTCTTGAACTCTGTGGCACTACATCCATCCCTTCATGACTGCCTTCTTCTTTCCTTCACTGATTCAGTTATTGTCTCTTATTTTCACTAAGATTTTACTACATAATGTTCCTCTAAAAACTACTATGTCTTCTATGTTGAGGACACCCCAAATAGGTACTTGTGACCTTCTAGTTGTGGTAGTGTGAATGAGAATGACTTCCATAAGTGCATATGTTTGCATGCTTGATCCAAAGTTCATGGAGCTGTTTGGGAAGGACTAGGAGGTGTGGCCTTGTTGGAAGACATAGTCACTAAGGATAGGTTTTGAGATTTCCAAAGTCTACACCTCTATCTATCTATCTATCTATCTATCTATCTATCTATCTATCTATCTATCATCTATGTATCCTGTCCCTCTGTTTCTCTCTCTCTGTCTCATTGTCTCTCTATGTCTCTCTCTGTCTCTGTCTCTGTCTGTCTGTCTCTCTCTCTCTCTCTCTCTCTCTCTCTCTCTCTCTCTCTCTCTCTGTGTGTGTGTGTGTGTGTGTGTGTGTGTGTGTGTGTGTGTGTAGGTACCCACAGAGTCCAGAAGAGGATGTCAGATCCCCTGGAGCTGGAGTTACAGGCATTCATGAACTGTCTGGTGCAAACAAGAGTAACCAAATTCAGATTCACTGGAAGGGCAGCAAGTGATCTTCATCGATTAGGCATCTCTCCAGGCCAGCTGCTCCCTATTGTCTCTTTATGTGATCAATAGACACATTCACTATAGACTTTAGTTAGTAAAGATGAACATATAGTCTTTTCACACAATACTAGAAACTAGGAACACAGAGATAAAACATACTCCTTAAACAGTTACCACAGGACATTGCCTATGCCATGTTGTTTTTTGTTTGTTTGTTTTGTTTTCCCAATGATCTCTGCACATTAGATTCAAAATACTGTCCCTGGAACTATTGTCTGAGGTAGTTCTGAGATCAATATAACTGAGAAAAGTCACATACTCACAATCTCAACTACTATATCACCTTTTTCATATATTGGTTTCTATGTCCTGTCAGATTTTCTTCACAATGTTCCTCACATTTAATACTATATAATTGCTGGGTGTCTATCATCCAAACAAAAGCACACATTAAGCCCCCAAGCCACCTCTCAACACCCATCCACACTTTATATGATGACACATTGAGTTTGGAATGTGGGCTCAAATGTCCCTGGTGAATCTTTTTTTTATATAATCTTTTTTATTTTTTAATAAATTTATCTATTTACTAATGGGATGAGGCCATGTACACCCTACAGCACGAGTGTGGAGGCCAGAGGACAACATGTGTCTTGGAAGATGGTTCACTTCTTCCTGCACGGGAGAACTGGGAATGGAACTCACGCCATCAGGCCTTGTTGTAAGTGTTCTTACCCAGTGAGCTGTCTCACCAGCCCCATGGTGAATCTTTGTTCTGCCACTTACTTGGTGGGTGACCTCAGATAAGTCATTTAGTGGTTCACACCTCAATATCCTTATTTGTAAGTTTCAGGCAATCATATTCTTTTTCTCCTGCAGACATAAGAATAAAGTAGAACCACGTGTGTGAAGCAGATATCACAATAACAGATTGACGGGTTACTGTGGCTACATTTCATTTTTGTTGTTACTATCACTATGTTTGCTGTTACCCGTCAAACCCATTAAGGATGGAGAGGGAGCTAGCAGATGAGAAATCTGAATCTTTCAGAGAAAGACCAGGCTGTGTGCATTGGTCAGATTCTTTCAGGCATAAGTACTATAAAGTAGGCCTAGGATAAACAGATTGGAGCAAAAACATAGGTCAGAAAGTTCCTTTAAATCACACCATGAGGACAGAGAACCTGAAAAGAGATTTGGTCAGAGGATGAATTAAGCACCACAGATCTGATCATGAAAACCAAACTTGAATGGGAAAAAAATATAACAGAAAATAAGCCAACATTGTTTATTGGAATAAAGACAAAAATCATCCAGGACAATTTTCCGAGAGTTTTATGTTACCTCTTTCCTGCCCACTTTATTTTTTTTTATTGTCTATATTCTTTATTTACATTTCAAATGCTATTCCCTTTCCCAGTCCTCCCTCCCAGAAAACTCCTAACTCATCCTCCCTCCCCCTGCTTCTATGAGGATGTTCCTCCACCCACCCCACTCCCACCTCCCGTCCCTCGATTTCCCTACTCTGGATCATCTATCGAGCCTTCATAGGTTCAAGGACCTCTCCTCCCAGTGATGCCTGACAAGGCCATCCTCTGCTACAATTGCAGCTGGAGTCATGTATGCTCCTTGGTTGATGGCTTAGTCCCTGGAAGCTCTGGGGGCAGGGGATTGGTTGGTTGATACTGCTGTTCTTCCTATGAAGTTGCAAAGGTTTAGTCCTTTCTTTAATTTCTCCATCGGAGACCCCTTGCTCAGTCCAATGGTTAGCTGCTAGCATCAGCCTCTGTATTTATAAGGCTCTTCCTGCCCACTTTAAAGCCATTAGTAACTTCTATTGTACCATCAACCAGTTATAGGAAGAGTAATGTCTAATCCCACAGCCTGCTCCTGTCATGTTGAAACTGGGAGTTTCTCAGCTCTGTTCTGGGAACCATTAATCATGTAAGACAGTATGCATCGGTGCCCCTGTGGGCCTCCCTTGGTGTCTTCCCACACACTATGGTACTGACCGTGTTGATTCCCCCACATGGGTTGTCTTCCTCCCTCAAATCTCATAAATGGGAGGTATCAGTAAAGGCATCTACTTCAATCTTCTTTTCAAGACTCATTTCCTTCCAGTGCCACTTCTGATTTATGATCCCCCAGCTTGTTTAACCACAGACAGGGATGAAGTTTGCCCTCTGGTGAAAAGCGTCTCCCACAAATCACTCCAAATGCACTATGGTGAAAAGAAAGAATCAGCCTGTACTTGAATTCAAATTCAAATGTATCATTCATGGTATTTGTAAGTTACCTTCCCAATCAGTCTCCTCTTTGTAACATTTAAGGGCTAATCTACCTCAGAAATGCTACAGAATTCAGAAATTTGTCTCTTCCTCCATTACATGCCTAAGCTTGAAAAAACACTACCTACAATATGACCGTCACTCTAGTAAGAAGACTTCTTAAAAAATCCATTCAAGAGTTGATGACAAAGAACCTATTTGGTCCACTTGCCTGCTACCGACTTCACCCACCATGGTAGCCCGGACTGCTATCCTGTGACCCTGATGGATGGCAGATAGGAATTCCAGAACCCATCCCAGGTCTGCCAACCAGTTTCTCCCACCCCACAACACTACTGAGGGATCATATGGTGTCCTGAATCCCCATTTCCAGATGGGCACCACCAGCAGAGCCTCCACTCCATGTATTTCCTCCTGAGGATGATGTGGTGTCTTTTTCTCTACCTCCATGGAGAACTGCTTTCTCCCATTGTGACCGATTTTCTATCCAGTGCCACCTGGGAACCCTCTATGGAACACCCCCACAGACTTCTAATGGTACAAAAGGCTTACTCTAGGACTCAGATGTTGTACCTATTACTAGCTAAGCTGGGAGCTCTGTTGACACCCTATTTCCACATCAACACAGAGTGGCCGTAACATTGAATGACAATTACCATCCAGCTGGTCTACAGTTTGACAAGCTGGGGTAACCGCGAAGATCCAAGTGTGGACTCAATGAGTATAAAGCCGGATATCCTTACTAAAAGACACCACCAAAGACTAACTCCAGACTCCTAAGTCATGTTGCAAAAACACAAGCAATATAAATAATGAACACAACGATTTAAACTCTGTAGTGTCTCCAGAAGAAGCACAGAAGAAATGTGATTCCACTGCACTTAAAAATTCATAAATATAAGATAATCACTTGGAAATTTTGACTCTTGTGAACAAATGCTTTGACATAGGAAGAAATATAGATGGAAGCATAAATGTAATATGTGTATGTGATCTATGTTTTTGTTGCATTTAAATATGTGTGTGTGTGTGTGTGTGTGTGTGTGTGTGTGTGTGTGTATTCCAATAAAGGCTTATATGCCATCACCTGTGGATGGCTGAGTTAAGGTTGGGAGCTGAGCTGAGCTGGAAAGAGAAATTCTTCTTCTCAAGTTTAGGTGGCTCTCAAAATTATATGTGGCACCGGTTAAAATTTTTTATTTTTTTTAATCATGAAACTTTTTAAGCATTTTCATTTTGGATGCCAACAAGCATATATTTGTTGTGGGTTTGCTGTAAATATATTTGTGCTGGTTTGAGATGTATCTCAGTTTAATAGAGCATTTGCCTCATCTACAACGAGGCTCTAAGTTTGATAATCCAGCACTGTGGAAAGTTTGTATTTAAGTTATTTTAATTTCCTTCTTTAAAGTAATTAAAGCAATTATCTTTGATATTTAATATTTACCTACCTGCAGAGATTGGTGTTTTTATATTATTTATACCTAAAAAGGGTTTTTATATTATTTATATCTAAAATGGCTCTCTCACTGTGATTCTCTTTTTAACCAATGCTACCTATGAACCTTCTATGAAACCCCCCCACGGACTTCTAATGGTTCAAAAGGAAGACACAGACATATAACAAATGCAGCCAACATAATCAGATCCCTATGATAATATATCTAACACAATTTTAAGTCATTCAAAGGAACTACCATTAGTCTGTTATAAATATTGGTGCTTTATCTTATATATTTTTAAAGCACTAAATAAATTTAAACTCCTTTCAAGTAGTATGGCCTTAGAATCTAAAGGTACCTTTTTTAAAATCAACAAAGAAACCGAGATTTTTTTTTTCAGTGAGCTGAATGTCCCAGTGGCAAACATTTACTGAGTAGTCTTGTATTTTTGTTTAATTGCAACCATGTCTGTGCTATTGTTCACAAATATTTTCCTTCTGTATAGATGGTATCTAGGTCAACGGAGTGTATGAATGGGATTCTCAGAGGTGTTACTGGGTACTTTTTAACAGAATAGGAGATAAGTTGTTCCCCTGATCTTGTCCCTGTTTAGTTTTGTTTGATTTCTTTTATTTTAAATTGTATTTGTTTAGAATTGTTTGTTGTTGTTAACCAACCTAAAGTACATAATCTTATAAAGATGGGTTTTGCTATGGTATAATTTTTTGTAATAAAATTAACAGGTTGAGCACCAGACTCTCTAAATCAACCATTTTTGTACTATAATCTGAATTTCACTATCATTCTTTTAAACTGTCGTCCTTTGTCCCATACTCAATGATCCTTCAGAGTGACCCCTTCAGTCCATTGAACTCACCGACTTTTCAATGCTCATTCCCGTTCTTACTAGCCTCAGTTCCAGAGTCCACCCCTAGGTCACTTCCTTGCATGACCCTCAATGCCCTTGTCCCACCCCTCTCTTCTTTTAACGACTTGTTGAATCCTTTGCTTTAGCTAAATCTTAGTCTGTCTTCTCCATGTAGCTGAACAGTCTCACTGCGAGTCATGACCATCGTCCCAGTGGGTTCTCAATGCTGTCTGATGGTCATAATGTATTCTCTTATCAAACCATTGCTCTACTCTATGAGGCAACTGGATCATAATTCCCTTTCAATCTCCCTCCTGTTTATGTGTAACATAACACATAAGCTAAGAGTGTAACTTCACTCTTAGCTGATAAGCTTGCCACCTAATCATATCCAGTAATTCTTTTTTCTCATTGAAAATAGCACATCCCTTGTGATGACCTGTATGATCTGCCCTCCTCGCCTGCTCCTTCCCTCCACTGATTCTCCTACGTTACTGGCTTCCTTGTCATTCTGCTTAAAGCACCAAGCAACCTTACACCTCTGAGCATTTCTGCTTTCTGCTTCCTCTTCTTAGAACACTCTTTGCTAGATAGACTGTCATGACTCTCTCCTCTGCTGCTTTTTATCTTTGTTAAATACACCTTCCCACTGAGGTTTTCTCTTGCCATTATGTACAAGGATGAATCTCTTCCTCCTCACTGAAACTTCTCCATATTACTTGGCTCCATCTGGACATTGTATGCTTTGTTTATTTTATTGATTGTCCATATCTACACACTAGAACATAAACCATTTATAAGTGAGGCTATGTCCCTATTTTAGGGTTGTTGAAATTCCAGTACCTAGAATGATATCTGATATATAAAGATAGTTAATAATCATTTGTTAAAATGGATGGATGGGTGAATAGATGTATGTATGTATGTATGTATAAATGGATAGATGTACTATGTATGCATGTATGTATGTATGTATGCATGTATGTATGTGTAGGTGGATGGGTGACTGAATAGAGCACCTCTATGAAAGCTTCTGGGTCTAAACCTTACCTATTTTTTGGCTAGTTTATGTCTGGGTGCTGGTTCAATCACTAGCAATAATCATTAAATCTAAATATATATTTTATTGTCAAAAAAGAAAAGTTGATTAAAAAAATTGCAAAACTAATATTGACCTGACAAGACTGAGGAGGAGTAGCCAGTGCTGTGCCTGGCAGGAGCATCTGAGGGTAACGTCAGCACCAAAACAAGAGAAGGTACAGTTTTCCTTCTCAGTGCATAGTTCCAAAGGAAAGGCTTGCCATTCACAGATGCTTTTTGTCTTTTTAGAAAATCATGAGACTCTAAAAGACTGTCAAAGCTATGAGGCTTGTATATGCCCAAATCCCACTGACTAATGCTGCAAAAGCACTAACAAGTGCCCTCCATGTTTGTCAAGGTAAATGGTACCTTTGGGCAGGATAGATATATGGAGAGAGAGAGAGAGAGAGAGAGAGAGAGAGAGAGAGAGAGAGAGAAGACAGATGATAGATAATAGAAAGAACAAAAGATAGATGATAGATAGATGTTAGATAGATAGATAGATAGATAGATAGATGGTAGATAGGTAGTTAGATTGATTTATCATATTAATCAATAAAATCAATATCTATTATGCCATTATTCATCAAAAGTATTTTATATCTATTTTAAAGATATGGTCAAGTTATATAGATCACTGTCATTAATACAATGTAAGGTGTCAGATTAGAGATTTTGATTGAGTAGTGGCTTAGAAAATGTTTTAATCAAACTCTAAGCTTGGCAGCTGTGGGTGTGGCTCAGCAGGTAAAGCACTTGCTGAGTAAGAGTGAGGACTAAGGTTTGGGTTCCGGGCACCCACATAAAGCTGGAAGGTCATGGCACCCCACTTGTTATTCCAGCCTCTGAGGTAGAGATAGGGGATGCCCAAGGCAAGGTCACTACCAAGAGTGCCAAATGGGTGAGCTTCTGGGTTCAGCAAGAGACTCTGCCTCAGTAACTAAAGTAGAGACCAATCAAGGAAGACAGCAGAGTTTTAACCTCTAGCTTCCACACTGAAACACACACATGTATGTGCACCTGCACATACTGAGACCACATTCATGAAAACATGCATACATACAGACTGACAGACACATACATACACACCCAAAAAATAAGAAAAATGCTTTCAATTTCCCCTTACAAAAGTTATTAAGTAATATGAATGTAGCATAAATTGTTTGGTTTCTAAATCATGCTTAAATTCCCTATTCGATCTCAGTGCTCAGAGTAAGAAGGCAGAAAAGCACTGGAAAATATCCCACAAATTCGAACCATTAAAATGAAATCTGTCCCTGAAAGCTTGAAAAGATTTATGGTAAAAACACCGGTTTGATATTAAGTCAATAAAATTAATCTTTTATAACTCTGGGTTGAAGAATACTACAAAATTTAATGTTCCTGTCCTAGAAGGGACTTATGGGTTCCTGTAAGTTTACTGGTGCTAAATTCAAACACAAGCATCGCCTTGCTGCTCCATTTATGGTATCACCTTTTATCACCATCAACTTAGCCAACTATAACTAGAATTTTTTAATATGGAGCCGTCACTATAAGCTAACTAAAAATCTATGTAAGAGTTTGTTACTGTTTTTGTTTCTACTCTCTGAGAGACTCGGTCTGTCTTTGATAAAGATGCTGTGCTGAAGTTGACAACCAGAGATGCAAAAATGAATCCAATTAGTTACCTAAGCCTTGTCAGTTGATCCCAGAACACGCAGAGCTGGGGTGGGCGGGAAGCAGAGAGTGATAAACTGAGGCAGCGCTTTCTCTTCTTACAGCACTGGCAGATGGAGGCCCAGAATTCAGCTACCATCTTCCACTACTCCATTTTCTAAACACATGTTATTTTTCTTTCTTTTTTTATTGAATATATTCTTTATTTACATTTCAAATGTTATTCCCTTTCCGGGTTCCCCCCTCCCAGAAAACCCTTATCTCATCCCCCCTTCCCTGCTTCTATGATGCTGCTCCTCCACACACTACACCCTACCCTGCCTTGATTTCCCTATGCTGAGCCTTCATAGGACCAAAACCAGGAGCTCGTTCTTTGAGAAAATGAACAAGATTGATAAATCCTTAGCTAGACTAACCAGAGGGCACAGAGACAGTATCCAAATTAATAAAATCAGAAATGAAAAGGGAGACACAACAGAAACCGTGGAAACTCAAAAAAAAAAATCATCAGATCCTTTTACAAAAGCTTATACTCAACTAAATAGGAAAATCTGGACAAAATGGACAATTTTCTAGACATATACCAGGTGCCAAAGTGAAAACAGTGTCAGATAAACCATCTAAATAGTCCCTTAAACCCTGAGGAAATAGAAGCAGTCATTAACAATCTCCCAAGTACAAAAAAAAAAAAAAAGCCCGGGGCCAGATGGGTTTACTGGAGCATTCTATCAGATCTTCAAACTATTCCACAAAATAGAAACAAAAGGAAGACTGCACAACTCAGCAGAACTTGTTCTGTCCCAGGTTGGCCTTGAACTCAGAGAGCTGCTTGCCTCTGTCCCCTGGGACTAAAGGCATGCTTCATCTTGGCTGGGTCTAAGTTTTTCATGGCCACTTTGTCTCAAGATCTGAATCAAAAGCCTATGTATTCCAGCCTCAAGATTTGGGTCACAGGTGTGCCCTTCATTTGGGGACAGTAGTTCATTCCAGATATAGTCAAGTTGACAACGAGGAGTAGCTATCACACATCCAAAACCACAGATATTTACATTATGACCCATAGGAGTACAAAAATTACAGTTATGAAGTAACAATAAAATAATTTTATTTTATTTTAAAATGTGAAACCACAACATAAGGAACTGTATTAAAGGGCCACAGTATTAGGAAGGAAACACTGGTTTAGAGGGTGGCAGATGATTTTCCAAAAAAAGACTAGATACTGCACAGCAAAGGCCCCTGACAGCCTCCGTGGGCCGTGATGTAGGGAAACTGCCCTTCATGGGACTGAGACACACTTGGAGTTTCCACTTTCAATTAACTTGACTCCCACAACTTTTTCTTTAAACACAAGATATACTGGAAAATATGCTGGACCTGGTAGAAATTCTTAGCCAAACAGGCTGTTTCAAAGCATCCTGACCTTGAGCGAGGTATATCAGGGACATATTCAGTTTTCATTTTAACATAAAAGCATTTTGTTCCTGTGTTTCTGAGATGGTAACTATATTAGTGATACGATACTGTCAATTGGTTTCTTTCTTTCTCCACACTTTAGTTTTTATGTAAATCACAAAAAGAAAATAAGAGCTATTTATATGGACACGGACACACACTCACACACACACACACTCACCAAACCCAGAAGAATGAACTATATGCATCCAACACCCTTCAAAATTGTCTTATGAACGTTTAGCCTCACTTGCCTTACTTAATAGTGGGACTAATTGCCTAGATAAATAATTTATCAACGTGACTCACAAGAGTTGAGTTAATTTACCTTGCTGCCTGTCGCTAACCCCCATCACCTCCAGGCTCTGACTCAGACACTCAGTCTATCTGTCCTTTTTTATATCCTGGCTGTTTTATTTCCCTATCTCCTCACATTAACCTAGAAAATTATTGAACACACAGATGTTTGGCCCCAACGTTGAGAATTTTGTTCAGTAGATGTGTGATAAAACTCCAGCCTTTGAGTTTTAAGTTAGGAGTTGGAATTTTAATAAATGTCTCAGATGTCTCTGTCACAAGTGAATTACCTTCAGAGGAATGCTGTTTAAAATATGTAATAGGAATACCTAATACTTGGATATATTTTACATGACAGAGTTTTTACAAGAAAAAAAACACAAAATACATTCATTTCTATTATTTTTTTAAACACATAATCCAGTTACTCTATTCATATGTGAAGTTACAAAAATAAACACATGGACCATTTTTAAAATGTTCACTGAATTTATTTCTAAATAAATTATAACTAAATTATATATAACTAAAAAATATAACTAAATTTTATATAACTAAAAAAAAATAACTGCCAGAGTATATTTTGCCTAAGTACTAACAACTATTCTAACTTCAGCTATGGTACTTTCAAAAGAATGGGTCTGTGTACTAAACTAACAAAGTATTGGCTTGATTTCTATCCCTATGAAGCTGAAAAATAGAGAGTAGTAATATAAACAGATGACATTACCCTCTGATTCATAAGGATAAACAATCACAGATCAAGTTCAGTGGGGGAGGGGAGGGGACCAGCCTCTGCCTGCCAGATATCTCTGAGGCACAAGTCATGTTCCGAAGTCAAATTTCAGGCGAGTCAGTTTCACATATGTGAGGTAGCCGTGCCTCAGTTAATTTCATTCCCGAAGCCAGACTCCTTGAGTGGAATTTGGAATCAAAGACCTTTTGCTTCTTACTTTGCTAAATAAACCGTGAGGCATTTTGTAAATCAGCCCTCCTCTTTCTTACACTATTCCATCTATAAGGTAAGACTAATCTTTACCAATAACCTTGAGATTTAAAAAAAGAAGGTACCATAATCATATCTTTAAGAAAACTTGAGACTCCAGGAAATAAGTTACTAGCTATAACTGAAAATGTAATTATCTGAAGGTTTCCCCTGTTGCAGTCTTCATACAGATCATATTTCAAACATAAATATTGAAGAGGACCATTCTTATCATTAACATTAATAAATATTTATTGAGGCGCCTATCGGGTATTTGGTAATAATGCACCAGTCTTACATCAATATTGAAATAGATTCGCATTGCAAAGAAATATATAGCTTAAATTAGAGTGTCAAAAATTGGAGGGTGGCCAGGTTCTCCATTGGGGGGAAAAAGAATTTGAACGTATAAAGATTGCCTGGCTACTTGAAAACCGGACAAAGATCTCAACGGTTAAGCAGCCACTCCCTCAGTTGCCAGCCCCACCAGCATCACTTTGAAATTTCTTCTATAAAGTGATACGGCTGTAATCCCCAGCGATCTTGAAGGAGTGCTCCTTAAAATTCAGCAACTTTCTTCTCTAAGCCCAGGAGCCACGGTGGCTCTTCAAGGCGGTCCTCTAAGCCGCGCACCCCAAAGGGCTCAAGATTTTCATAAAACCTCAAGCCTCCCCGCTGAGAATCCTCTATTTAGGATGCTAGACTTGGTTTCTTAGATTAGAGATTCTTTTAAGCAATTTGTAGAGATTTAGTGAAGAGAAGAAATAACAGGTTGCAAAGCCAAGAACTTAATGTCAAGGGCTCACAATCCCCTTGTAGCTTCCATTCACTCTGGTGCCAGTTCAGTTCTCTGGTACTCTTTTTTTTTCTCTCTCTCTCCTCTAGAGAATGGGAAGATGAGTCTAACGTGCTTTGACAGAAGCTTACCACATGAGGGGGACACATTTGTAAAGGTCTTTGAAAAATCCAAAGTGCTGTAGCAGTGTTAAACAAAAGTTCTGTCCGAGAAACACTAGAGTGGCTGCTTCTCTTCATTTTCACTACTGTTGGACAAAAGAAGGAATCCTAACTTCCTCCTTAAGCAAGTTATTTTCACACAGATTTAAAATGCCTTCGTGTTTCTGTTTCAAGTGACCCTGTCTACAGGCTGGCTTGATGCCCAAGGAAGATGCATTCTGTCCAGCAAGTAGAGAAACGTGCCTCGTGCCTCTTCCTACAAATTGGGCAGGTCCTTCACCTTTTATTACAGTCTTAGGGCGCTCTCAACACCTTAATTTTTTCTCGTCAAGTTAGAACTGCTTTTCTCAAGGGATTGGAGTTGGAAGTTGCCTTACTCTCTGACAATCTCTGAAGCTTTTCTCTCTCTGCTCTATTTTCTGAAAATAACTCATTTATATCTACTATAGTTCACAAAGGCTTCTATATTCGTTGTACATGTACATCCAATGGAGACAAAAAGGAATAATGGTTTGATTCAATCCTACATACCTATGTATAAATGTATATGTTTAGCAAGCAATAGATAGGTGGAAGTAAACTAAAAGAATAAAATAAAAAATAAGGTAGAATTTTAAGCTATAATGGAAATTATTGTCTTTGTCCCTGTTTGCCATTCCAGAAATACTAGATGAATGCTTGACAGTAATCTTCAGTATATTTTTCAGAGGTAAAAAGATAGAAAATTCTATATAAAATCCACTGCAATAAGTTTTACAATGAGACCAAACCTTTAAATATTGGTTATTTAGTTTAACTTTGGAACGACCCTGTGAAGTATGTTGCACAGTTATTAGTGCTCTGTGTTTTGGATAAAACAGTGAAAAGTCAGAAGTGTCACTGTCTATTTAGTAACAATTGATAAAACTAAAACAAGTCAAGGTCTATGCTTCCTGTACTATACAAACTGTTTATGGCAATTACTAAAAAAGTGGGAAATAGGTTTTGAATAAAGAAAGGAGCCAAGATCACTCCACAGTAGCTGTTGTTTAGGTTTGAAAGAAGTTGTTTTGTTTTTGTTGTCTGTTGTTTGTTTGGTATTTTAAATCAGAGATAATCATATTAATCTAATGTGTGTGTGTGTGTGTGTGTGTGTGTGTGTGTGTGTGTGTGTGTGTGTGTTTAAGGAAAAGATAGCATATAGCCAAGCAATCAATGGTTCAGGTCAGAACTGCTTGTCTCAAAGGGACTGTATTTGGGGGCTCGTCTGAGACAGAGAACAAGTAGGTGGTTCCAACATACGCTGACCAGAAGTAGACCCCTCATCAGAATCGGAGGATGGTGAAGTACAGCACAGGAACTAGGAAGGAAAGAAATGTCCTTCTGCCACACCTGCCACCCACCAGCAATACCTGTAGTCAACGTTTAACATCATTCTTACTGTGACTGACAAACGCTTACAGAGTCCAATCCATGACCTCAGGGCAGGTATTAAAGGCACATTTG
The DNA here is from genome assembly GCF_947179515.1 of Apodemus sylvaticus. Lineage (NCBI taxonomy): Eukaryota > Metazoa > Chordata > Mammalia > Rodentia > Muridae > Apodemus > Apodemus sylvaticus. Next base: position 23,563,829 of record NC_067473.1, read on the forward strand.
GAGCTGGGAGGTGGCTGATAACTAAATTTTGTCCTTCCCTTCATATGAACAAGAGAAATGACAATATAGCCAGAATGGTTGTTTATATGGGCTCACGTAACCATGACCTTCACTTCGCTTCTTTAAAACATGTTCTGTTGCAATTTTATTTATAATCCCATGTACTATCCTGGTCCATCATTTGGCCTTCTACTTCCTTTCTGAGGAAGGATGACAAATAGGACAAGGAAATGAGGAAAGTCAGGGGAGACAGCATGTGGAGAGGCAGAGACTCCTGTCCCATCATTCCCCCATAGACCAGGATTTTCAAAGCAACCAGGACTTCAGTTAAAAAACAACTTTTAATCCACTGAGTGAGTGATCCTCTTGCGTGGTCAACAAACACTTTTGCCTCAAGTAGAGGGATCAAAACATTTCTCCATTGATCTCTTCAAGTTTAGTCTCACTCATTCGGGGAATGAAAGAGACCAAAGGGAAGGAAGGGATTAAGGTGTGTAGTCTTCACAGAGCCAAGCATGTTCTTGTTCATAGTGTGTAAATAAAGGCCTGTCTTGTGTAAGCTTCTCCACCCAGAATGTATTTACATGGGTTTTAAAAAACTCTTTAATGTTTAGTGTTCTAAAGGTCTTTAATAAGGGAGTAAAGTCCAAAGGAGGAAGAAAAAAAAAAACCAAAATGATATAAAACTTTGAATTCTACCATCTCCCAAACAGCATACTGTTCTGTCCACAAGCCATCAATCCATCCCTTTTCTTTTCTTTCTTAAAGTAATCCATCTTTTACTCTATGAGTATATCCTAAAGAGTGTAATACATACTAATTAAACATCACCTTACCATTCAATAGAGCAGCACATTTGATACCGCCAATCACTCACTCCTGGTGGATTCAATGATCCCATGCTCTCTTAATTTTCTTCTGATTTTTCCTTCTTCTCTAGGCCCCTTCTGTCTTTACTTACCCATCTCCTCAGTCGTATTTCTCTGGCTTCAGTCGCCACCTACATTCAGAAACTGTGAATCAGTCTGAAACCTAGACCAACCGTCTAAGAAGCATACCCACATGTCCCACTGGCTCTAGACACAGTCTGAGTGCATCCTATCCACCTCATACAAAACAAAAGTCTTCAATTCTTTCTGATTCTTTATTCTTAATCTAGAAAATGTATTAGTTTGCCTAGCTATCAAGCTAGAGGCGTTAAAAAAATGAAAAGAGAGAAGAAAGAGAGAAAGAAAGAAAGAAAGAAAGAAAGAAAGAAAGAAAGAAAGAAAGAAAGAAAGAAAGAAAGAAAGAAAGAAAGAAGAAGAAAGAAAGGAAGGAAGGAAGGAAGGAAGGAAGGAAGGAAGGAAGGAAGGAAGAAAGGAAGAAAGGAAGAAAGGAAGAAAGGAAGAAAGGAAGAAACAAAGGAAGGAAGGAAGGAAGGAAGGAAGGAAGGAAGGAAGGAAGGAAGGAAAGGAAGACACTCCTTATTCATCCTTCCCTTTATTCCTGCAGTAAACTCTGTGTCCTAAGTATTTCTGAGACATACCTACTCCTCTCTAGCTTCCCTGCAACTCCCCTAGCATATGGCAGATTCTGTCACACAAGGCTCACTCCATACAGTTTCCACACTTCAGAGACACTCTTAAAAACCAGAAATTACATCATTTAATTTTATGGTGAGAAAGGTTAAAGTCCCAGTTAACACAAGGTCCTATGTGTCTCTTTACACTGGTTCCCTCATCTTCTGTCACCAGCATCCCCGGAGAGTCTTCTTTCTCATCACAAAGCTGTTTGTTTGTTTGTTTTGTTTTTTGTTTGTTTGTTTGTTTTTGAGACAGGGTTTCTCTGTGTACTCCTGGCTGTCCTGGAACTCACTCTGTAGACCAGGCTGTCCTCAAACTCAGAAATCCACCTGCCTCTGCCTCCCAAGTACTGGGATTAAAGGCGTGTGCCACCAGTGCCCGCCCACAAAGCTTTTGATATCCTATTGGTTCTCTTGACCCCTTCTTCTTAACCCTGTGCATCCAATCTTTTCCTGTTCATGTTGTGACTAAATGCTTCGTTCCATGAGGATCTTCTTTGGAGCCTCTGATTTCTACTTGCATCTGTGTTGTGTCTCCGGAGCACTCTACGCTCCTCTCAGTCTACGCATGTGCCACACATCATCTTTCCTTAACTACGTATTAAAATCTAGTCAGATAGAATTTGATTGTCCAAACTAAATACAAACCTTAACACATTTTGACAGGTGTATTAGTCATGTGCCCACTTCCATAATCAAGAAAGAGGACATTTTCATGATCTCTCCTGTCTCTGTCCTGCTTCAATCCAATCAAGCTTCTTCCCGTGCCTCTGATTTCACATTACTTTGGATTTGCTATCACTATCATTTCGCCTTTTTCTGAAACACCATAGAGACAGAATCCGATCCACAGAAAGTCACTTGCTGACAGAGGGTTGTTAACGTAACAGAATGCTTTTGAAGTTGTCCGTATCCTGTGCAGCAGTAATTGTTTGTTGTTTCTCTTTTACTTCTTCTTTTCATTTGAATATGTGTGGTATGCATGTATGTTGTAGCTACATGTGTGTACATGTGAACATGGAGGACTAAAGTTGCTGTGGGAGCCCATTGCTTGATTGCTCTTCCACCTTAAGTTTTTTGTTTTGTTTTGTTTTATGTTTGTTTTTTTTTTTTTTTTTTGGTTTGGTATTTCTTGAGGCAGAGTCTCTCAGTTTAACCCAGAGCCCTCTGATGTGGTTAGTCTCTCTCAACAGCCTGCTCTAGAGACCTCCTGTCACTGCCATTTGCCTAGATCCTGAAGACATCCGTTGTTTCCAAACTGTTTCCTGTTTGGGACTGTTAGAAACAAAAGTTGCCACAGATATCTGCTTTAAAGTCTTCACACACACACACACACACACACACACACATGACTCAAGAGGTTGGAGGAAGAGGATCAAGAGTCTGAAGCCAGCCTGGGTTACACAGCAAGACACTGTCTTGTGTATTCTTTTTGACCACTGTGTGTAAATAGTACTTCTTTCTGGTACACTGCTCTCTTTATTTCTTTTGTCGGTTTGGAGACAGTGTCTCGCTCTGTGGTCCTGACTGGCCTTGAAATTATCATCCCCCGGGTGTCCTTCCGGAGTGCTAGTATTATAGTCCTGTGCTGCCAGGATTCACTGTTCTTTGTGGGTTTTGTTTGGTTGGTTGGTTTTTGTTGATTTTTATGCAGAGAAATTTTCTTCTTTTTAAAATCTATATACTCAGTTTAGGATATAGGTTTCATAAAGTTTAAAACAACCTCTCGTCAATTTTGATTCCCCCATAGTTTAGAAATTTTTCTGGCATCTATAGAATATTTCTATATCTCTCATAGATACAGATGGAAACCAACTGCACTACATCTCAGTTGACAAGTGCTCACCTAGCTAAGGACCTGCTGATCTTCAGGTACCAGAAGGATGATCCATTGATCCAGACTCTTAATTGATCCTGATTTTATCGTAAATATCAAACTTGGCAGGAGTGTAGCCATTGTAGACTAGACCCCAATGGCGGAGAATAAGGGAAGGAGGAGCTGTAATTTAGGATTCCGAATAAAGTCAGAGGAAGGTCACGAGGTTATGTTTAGCCATTCTTGATACAGGTGATGAAAATGCTTGGTGGGAGCCGGAGATGTGGACTTAGAGCTTGGAAATGGTTGGGAGTGGGTGAGTGTGCCGAGGGTGTAGAGAAGGAAAGGAACGCTAAGGACTTCGCCCCAGGTAATGGGCAAATGAGAGAGTATAAAAAGGAACGAATGCATGGAGAGCCAGCTTTAAGGGAAAAATAACGGACAAAATACTTGGAAAAATACAAAACTCTGCAGCATCCAGGAAGACTCGGAGAGCAGAGATTTTGACGATGCATTAACTCAGCAAAGTCAAGGAAAACAACTGAAAAATCCTCGTCTGGGGATCAGCGAATAGAAATCAGCAACCCTCCGGGACTGTCTGACTCACAGTTTCCCAAATGCCATACAGACTCCTCCGTATCGACCAAAGGATGAGGGGAGAAGTGACCGGAAATTAGTCAGACAGTGTGGGGACCTCAAGAAGAACGGAGTTTATCAGAAAAACATAACCACTGTTTTTTTCTGACATTTCTGCTGAGGCTTACAAAAACCACGCCTTGAAGTTGAAAAGCATTCTGAATATACTTCGTTTTGTGGATTTGGAAGCAGCACTCCAGAGAGAGTTTTGTTTAAAAAGGAATGTAGCCAAAAAAAAAATTCATGATTGCATAAGAAGCCAAATATAATCTTCCCTTTTGCTGGCAGTCACCGGGCATCCTCTGAAGTTACAGTCAGGAGCTTTTAATTGATAAAGCTTTGATATCACAAAAGGTCACAGTGGATTAGTCCAGCCTGTTGTGAAACATACTGAGCTCTTCACAAACATTAGCAATTAACTGCAATAAATAATAGCATGACTTACCCCTTTCAAACACAGGAAGTCCCTTACCTGCAGTAAACAGCAGCTGGAATTAGCCTTTGTTATAAACTTTTCACTTGCCTTCTATGCCGTTCTGAACCTCATTTGGCTTTCTGCCCTTTAATGTCCCACTTACTCTGGGGTCCACTGATATTACCCACATGATAAGAAAATTACATTTTAAAATAAGCACGTTGTATCATAAACACAATGTGTGGCGACCCTTCCATTTTTGTAAGTCTCTTTGATTAAATTATTCCTCCTGTTAAGCAAGACCTTTCATTGTCTTAATGATTTATTTTGATTCGGTCCAACTGGCATTCCGCTGTAACATGTCTCATTCCCAGTCCAATTTTGTTCGCAATAAATGTGTTACAGTTCTTCCACCGGCGGCCGGGGAAACTTCATACAAAAGCGGCATTTATTTGCAGTTACGACAGAGCCAAGTAATACATACTCTCTTTGACAGTTTGGAGGATCTGTTTTCCAGCATTCATCTGGAGCTGTTATTGGAACCATTAAAATTATTTTTTCCACTTTTTAAAAGCTCAAGACACATTAATCTATCCTGATGGATGGTATAGTGTGTTCGTGTAAAAGAAAAACAAGTGTTACATAAAACATGACCAAACCATCAACCACCTTCCCTTTATGTTCACTCTGACTCTAATATTTCATTCTCCAATGAAAATGACAAGCAGTTAAAAAAAAAAAGGAATAATTCCCCCACTTGGTTTATTCTTTACTTTTCACACCCCTTATCACACTGGGTGACGCCATTTTTGATCTGAAGTAAGAGTGAAACTTTCGCTTTCACACAAAAGTAAACACAGATGGTCTGATAATAGCAGAGAAGTTTAGAAGGGAATGCCTTGTGTGAACAGGCCCGATTAATGCCACATTTCATTAAATATGGCCAGTCTTAAAGCAGACAGGCACTCCTTCAAGGAGCCAATCTTTATCTTTATTTGAACTCAGACTGTGTGGCTTGTCTGTCACTGTAGAAGATGTTGCCCTCTGTACAAGGACAGCCATGAAAGCTGAAAAACAGGTGGCCTTCTTCAACCCAAACAGATCCATCCAGCTGACAAAGATCGCCTTCAAACGTTCTCTTCTGCCAGGTTATTGCAGGACTTTTAGAAGCATTTGCCATAGAAACAATGTTATTCATGGTAGTTATATTATTAGGAAAAGATATGAAGCCTTCTTCACTCATTACATACATAGTTGTGGTAATAATTTTATAGGATCAAAATGAGCTTGTGCTAAATAATACCATAATCAAAGAGTGTATACCAATGCTTCTGTTGGAACTCATTGACAGTGCCAGACCCTGTAGACCTGGAACATTTCTTTCTGGTAATACCTCTGAGTTCCTCTTTCAAACCTCTCTTGGCACTAGCTAACAGGGCCCCAAATGCTAGCCACTGATGCCAGCCACTGTTACCTGGAGCCAGGATGTTATAGTTTGGCCTGGAATGTGCCACCAATACCTGCATGCTAATAACTTGGTCAGCAGCCTGTGGCACTCTGGGAAGGTGGTGGAAACTTCAAGAGTTAGACATAGTGGAAGAAACTGAGTCACACTAGAATGCCAAATAACTTCTCTTTCCATTTGTTTCCTGGCTGTCAGGAAGCAAACAGGCCCCCTCCACTGTACTCCTGCTGGGATGTGCCAGACTTCCACAGGTCCAAAGCAACAGGGTCAAGCAACCATGGACCAACCATGTTGACTTTCTCACCATTTTGTCATGGTGATAGAAAACTGACTAACAGAGTGAACACTAGCATGTACAAGGATTCACTCAAGGGGTAACTTACAAGGGCTGGGTTTGAGGAGCAAAGGTGTTGAGACAGGTTTGGGAAGTTCGGACAAATTGTGCTGCCAGTGCACACATGATTCTCATCTTCCCCCATCCCCAGGGTGTTCTGATCACCCTTTCACCAATACTGCCCTCAATGGCCTCTACAAAGGTTTTCCTCTGCCTTCCAGCTGACCACACCACAGGCCAAAGGTCTCAGATCTCCTTTGCTCCTGTTTCCTAAACAGTGCTGCAGCTGCTAACAAAAGAAGCCAAGAGATAAAAGAGCTCTCCTAAATTTACCTTCCTTGGCCTTTTGTTTGTAATTTAGACTAAACTGAAAGACACAGCGTACACACCTGGACAGACTGAATGAAGTATGAATTTGCTTTACAAACATCAAGGGAAGTCACAGTAAGCAGATATGTTCTACTCAGGAAATACATATTAAGTAGATATGCTCCACTAATACATATTACTATATAATTATGTAAAACATTATTATTATATATATTATTGTGTATATATTGTATATAAATTGTATACACACACACACACACACACACACATATATATATATATATATATATATATATATATATATATATATTCCTACCAACTGGAGAAATCAAGATACTACAACTCATGCTCAGAAGATAACCTTACTCCTATTGCACATACTTTAAGACTGGAGGCAGAGTGGTACCCTGAAAGTGGTAAATCTTTCTTATTCTCAAGCCATCATGTTCACAAATGTGATGTTCTTTGCTTAAGACCATCTTCTCATTCAAATGTGGTACACAATGTCTCTCTGTCCAGGATACTTCACATTGGCTTCTGTGGCAGTTATAAATGTTCATCGTCCACAGATTATGTCCCAGATCAACCTCCAACTATCCTACAAAGGGAAGAAAGATGAGATCCATGGCTTGCAGCACTGTCTCCTCAGCTTGGTGGCCCTGGAAAGTCGTCCACACCCGACCAATTATTTCTACTCCCCTCATCAAACCCCAACATTTGTGCCACCCTCCCCAGCAATATCTAATCCTGGGACATAAATCTGGATGGGGGAGTTTTATTTCAGAGACTAAAGAACCTCCACTGTGGTGCCCACTGTGATGCACGTCCATCCTATAGAGGTGGTGGACAATAGGCTGAAACTAGGAAGCCCAGAATCAGAACATACTCTTCTGGGAATGGTGGAAAGGTCAAAGATCTACGTCCATTATCTACCCTAACTGGTATATTTCAGAGGAGCTGGCAGACTTGACTCTTGGATTGTTTTGTAAGCCAGTTGTAAAGGCCATTGGATATGGGTGCTGCGGATGAATGAGGGGCTCCAACAGAGAACACACCAGTTCCTGAACAAAACTCAAGCCCAAGTGGATCAAAGACCTCAACATAAAACTGAACATACTCAATCTGATAGAAGAGAAAGTGAGGGATAACCTTTAACGCATTGGCACAGGAAACAGCCTCCTAAAAAGAACACAAACAGCTCAGGCACCAACACCAACACTTGATAAATAGGACCTCATGAAACTGAAACACTTCTATAAGATACAAGACACCATCAAAAGACAAAATTGCAGCCTACAGAATGGGGAAAGATCTTCGCCAACCCTACATCTGACAGAGGGCTGATATCCAAAATATAAAACGAACCATAGAAACTGGACATCAACAAACCAAATAATCCAATAGAAACTGGGGAACAGAGCTAAACAGAGAATTCTCAGCAGAAGAATCTCAAATGGCGCTTAAAGAAATGTTCAATGTCCTTAGTCATCAGCAAAATGTAAATCAAAAGGACTCTGAGACTCCATCTTACACCTATCAGAATGGCTAATATCAGAAATTCAAGTAAAAGCACATGCCGACAAGGATGTGTAGCAAGGGGAATACTCCTCCATTTCTGGTTGGAGTACAAATCTGTACAACCACTTTGAAAATCAATCTGATGCTTTCTCAGAAAACTTGAAATAGTTCTACCTCAAGACCCAGATATACAATTCCTGGGCATATACTCAAAAAATACTCTGTCAAACCATAAGGATACAAGCTCCACTATGTTCATGTCAGCTTTATTCATAATAGGCAGAAATGGGAAACAACCCAGATGGCCCTCAGATAAAGAATAGACAATAAAATGTGGCTTATTTACAGAATGCAATACTACTCAGCTGTTAAAAACAAGGACATTATGAATTTCACAGGCAAATGGATGGAACTAGAAAATATCATCCTTAGAGTGATAACTCAGACCCAAAACGATATGCATGGTATGCAGTCACTTACAAATGGATGTTAGCCATGAAGTACAAGATGCCCATAGACCCAAAGAAGCTAAACAGGAAGAAAACGAAGATGCTTGAGTCTCACTTAGAATAGGGAACAAGATAATCATAAGAGGCATATAGAGGGAGGGAATTAGGTGGGATGGGAAGAGGAAAGAGGAGGTGTTCAGGATCAGGTATGGGGAGAGTCAGGAGATATGGCCCGAGGGCCAGGAGAATAAATGAAAATCTGGCAGCTGGAAGGAGTGGGAAGGGGCATCTCTAGGACATGCCAGAAACTTGGGATGGGGAAGGCTCCCAGAAGACTATGGGGTGACTTTAGCTAAGCCTTCTAACAGTTGGAATATGGAACCTGAAGTGGCCACCTCCTGTAGCCAGGCAGGACACCACCTCCCCAGGTGGAGACGTAAGACACCAAACCTACCCACAAAACTTTTGAACAAAAATTTGTCCTTTCTACAAGAAATGCAGGAACAAAGATGGAGCAGAGACTGAGGGAACAGCCAACCAATAACTGGTCCAACTTCAGACCCAATCCAAGGACAAATATCAATCCCTGACACTATTAGTGATTCCCTGTTATGCTTACAGACAGAAGCCTAGCATAACTGTTCTTTGAGAGGCTATACCCAGCATCTGACTGAAACAGATGCAAAAAACCCCAAGCCAAACACTGGATGGAACTCAGGGAGTCTTATGGAAGAGTTGGAGGAAGGATTGAGAGTCCAAGAAGGGATAGGAATTCCACTGGAACACCAACAAAGTCAACTAACCTGGACCATTGGGGGCTCTCAGAGAATGAACCACTAACCAAAGAGCATACTCTGGCTGGACCTAGGTCCCCTGAACATATGTAGTGAATGTGCAGCTCGGCCTTCCTACAAATCCCCCAGCCACTGGTGTGGGGGCTGTCCCTAATGCTGGTGACTGTCTGTGAAACCTGTTCCCCTAACTGGGTGGTTTTGTATGGCCTCAGTGTGAGAGGATGCACCTAACCCTGGAGAGACCTGATGTGTCAGGATGGGGGGTGATACCCAGGAGAAGCCTCCACTCTCTCAGAGAAGAAGAGGAAGGGGAATGGGGGAGGGACTGTGTAAGAGGCGGATCCAGAGAAGGGGGGCAGTGATCCGGATGGAAAGTGAATAAATAAATAATTTAATGGAAGAAGAAACAAAAAAAGACTACTGGATATAGGCACCAAGCATGGATGTAAGGGGCTCCCGAGGGGAACACACCAGATCTAGGAGATGAGACTTTTATGATTCCAGTTTTCTGTTCAACCTCCTTTTCTGTTTTAGAGACAATATTTCAACAAGCTCACCACACTCTAAGCAGGTCAATAAATGATTAATATAGATTATTTTAACAAATTCTCACAAGTCAGTAAAATAGGCTATTATACCAATTTATAGGTGAAGAAATAATGGCTTCATTCTCAGAGAAAGTTATTATAAGAATTTATGGCTTACAAATAATTTATAGTTATAAAGAGAATATTAAAAAATAAATCATGGCTTGGGAGATAGCTCAGTTAATAGTGTTTACTGCCAAGGATGAGGCCCTGAGTTTGATCCCTAGAAGCCACATAAAAAGACGAGAATGGCAGTATGTGCTTATAATATCCCAGCACTGGGGGGAATGAAGACAGGCAGATCCCTGGAGGCTATTTTAACATCCATCCTAACCTAAATAGTGAGTTCCTAGTCTCAGTCAGGGATCCTGTCTCAAGACAAAACAAAACAAAAAAGAAAAAAAAAAAACCAACTAACCAACCCACCAACAACAAAACAAAACAAGTCAGGTAGATGCTCCTGAGGTACAATACCCAAGGTTGACTTTTGGCCACACACCACATCCACACTTCCATATTGACTGTATAGCAATTTTTAAACAATTCAAAGTATAAGCTAAAACACAATATTAAGAAACAAGCAAAATCCCTCCTCTTAGGACTCAGAGAACCCTGCAGAAGAGGAGATAGAAAGAGTATGAAAGCTAGAAGGGATGGAAAGCATCAAAGAAACAAGGCCCTCTAAATCAACAGAAACCGAGGCAGCATGTACAGGACCAGCACAGGTATAATCCCATGTGGTCCTAAAGCTAAAAAGAAAAAAGTGGCACATGTCCCCATCCCTAACTCAGAAGCACTCAACAATTGATAACCACCTGAAATGTGTGTCCACATGAGTGCAGGTGTCCACTGAGACCGTAAGAGAGCGTCAGATCCCCAAAGTTGTAATTACACAGTTGTGAGCATTTTGATGTGGATGCTGGGAACCAAACTCATGTCCTCTGCAAGACCAGAAAATGCTCTTAATTGTTGTGGCATAACTGGACTCTATAATATCTCTTTCTTTCTTCTTTTCTTTCTTTCTTCTTTTCTTTCTTTCTTTCTTTCTTTCTTTCTTTCTTTCTTTCTTTCTCTTTCTTTCTTTCTTTCTTTCTTCCTTCCTTCCTTCCTTCCTTCCTTTCTTTCTTTCCTTTCTTGTGTGTGTTTATCTGGTTTTGATATAAGGGTAATATTGGTTCATGCAATGATTTTTTTGCAGAACTTTGTCCTTATCTGCATTATGGCTGCTCTGAGAAGCACTGGTGATAGTTACTTCTATTCTATTGCTGTGAAGAGACACCATGGGGCCTTGTTTACAGTTTCAGAAGATTAGTGCATTTTCATCCTGGTAGGCAGCATGGTGGTACAAATGGTGCTGGAGAGTACCCAAGAGCTACGTCCTGATCTTCAGGCAGGGGGCAGAGAGACCAGGTCTCACATCAGCTTTTGAAACCTTAATACCCACCCTGAGTGACACACTTCTCTGAAGAAGCCACACCCCCTAATCTAATCCTTCTTAAATAGTGCCACTCCCTGATGACCTAGCATTCAAACATATGACAGTTCAAATGTCTTAGGAATCAAAACCTTAACTCCTTGAAGATCCTGGCCACCATCCCCAGACGGATCTTGCCTGATGTGAGTCTTGGCAATGACACAGAAAGGTGTTCCTTCTGTCCTTTCGTCAGAGCCTCTGAGAAAGCCTGGGATGCGTCAGGCTCTTAGTCATGTAGAACATCTGCACAGCAAAGGGACCGGTCAAGTTAAGAGAGAGCCTAGCATGAAGTCAACCTGCACCACTAAATATCTGGCAGAGCAATGATCAGAATCTATAAAGAATGAAAAATACTGAAAAATGAGCAATGTAATGAGTGGGCTAATAAATAGTCTCCATAAGATAAAATATAAGCGACCGATAAACACATGTGTATTAGTTTGGGTTCTCTAGAGTCACAGAACGTATGGATAGTCTTTATATAGTTAGGGAATTTGTCAATGACTTACAGCCTATAGTCCAACTCCCCAACAATGATCAGCAGCATCCACCCTCACTGACAATCAGAGAAGTGCACATTTAAAACTCCATGCAAGGATTAGAGGTATAGTTTAGTTGATAGAGTTGCCTGGCATATATATCCAAAGCACTGAATTCATTCCCCAACACCACATAAATCAAGTGTTGTGGCACATGCCTATAATCCCAAAATCTGGGAGGTTAGAGGCAAGAAGATAAGAAGTTCAAGATCACCTGTGGCTCCAGAGATCATTTAAGTCCTGCCTGGGATACGTGAGAACTTGTCTCAAAAACTAACTAGCTAACTAACTAACTAACTAACTGACAAACTAACTAACTAACTAACCAACAAATGAATCCTAGGTTCCATCTCACTGTAGCCAGAGTGTCAATCATTAGCAAAAGTAATAAATAAATTAAAGTGACAGTGAATGCTGGTGAGGAGATGGACACAGGGGACCTTCTGTTGGCAGGTGGGAATGAAAACCAGTCCAACCACTGTGGGAACTAGCATGGATGCTCCCCAAAACATTAAAAATCTGCCACATGACATACGTGTACCATTCCTAGGTGGTTACCGAAAATTCTCCAAATCAACATCTTACAGAGATACTTGCACAGTGATGTGTATTGCAGCAACATTCCCAATACCCAAGAATTATGGACCAACCCTTGTGTCCAACAGCAGAGACCTGACTAAAGAGTATATATTATGGATAAACAATCAAATTTCTTCAGCCATAAAGAAGAAAATTTTGTCATTTGGAAGAAAATGGATATAGCCAGAGTAGCACAGAGATTTTATATAGAAAAATAAAATCATGTGTGTACATATGACATGAAAATAGAAGGAATGAACAGAAATTGAAGAAGAAAGCTATTTGGTGATGAAAGTATGGAACTGACCACAGTTACATCAAGCGGGTTACTGGAAAGCTAGGGATGAAATAGAACGGACTTGCGAGAAGAAAACGAGACCAAGACAACAGCTGCTATTCAAAGTCGCAAGGTTTAATGGAGGACTCCAAATATATGGGCCCTTCCCCCAAAGGCTGGAAAAAAGGTTCGGTTGCTCAGCGGGTGGCTAGTGCCTCTCAGGAAACTGGAGGTCCTTGAAGAAAAATGGACTTCAACTTGGTCTGAGCGCCCCACCCTAGGTGGAGGGGATTATGGCTAGCACCAGCTCAAAGACTGGAGAGTAACTTCACCTTGGTCAATGTCAAGTTCCTGACAGGTGGCATGGCACACCAATACGGCTCTCTCCACAGGTAGATACAGCAATGGTATGCAGGACTTGTCTGGCGAGTAAAGTCCATGAATGAGACCAAACTAGACTGCTTCTTTGGCTTCTGTTGAGATGTTTGAATTTGTATGAGATGGAACAAAGAAATTTAAGACCTGTTTGTATCAGTTAAAGTCATCAACAGAGAAGCAGACCAAGTCAGTGTGGAAACACCATTGTCAAAATTACTCCCTACAGATAAGATACCTCAAGTCTGTGCACACCTTACAAGATAAAACAATATCATTTGTTCTATTATTTTTCCAGGGCCCTAGTTGGAACCATCACTAAGTCATCCCTTGCTGGATGACTCTAGGAAGGAAATGAAGGATCCCGGGAACATATGACAACATTGACCTAAGGAGACGCTAATTCAGCTTAAAGACCACAGGAGTGTGAGGGATAGAGCCTTCTAGGGGGGAGACTGTTCTATTCCAGTCCACTGAGAAACCTTCACTTGTCGGGAGAGTGTAAACCGAAGTTCAGCTGAATGAATGTGGGGCAGACCATGGGGCAGGGAACAATTCAACTGCAGCAGCTCCGTCTCTCTGTGGGCCGTGTGCTGAGCATAAGGTGCTTTGCAAGGCAGATGCTTCAGTCCTAGTGCCAACTCGGTCATTTCCCTCACGTGTCAATCCTCCTGTGTGGGGTTGTTTAATAACCACTCATAGTTAAATATGACAGTCATCAAAGCCACTGCCAGAAATGGCATGGGATAACCCGAAAGCACAAGGATTGTTACTTGTTTTTTTTTTTTTAAATAGAACCTCTTCAAAGGAGGAAAAGGTTAAGAAAGGATTGGATTACCTGCAATAATCCCAGAAACATATCAGTCCATGCTGAGTTTTGTATATAGGCCCACAATAAATGCCACAGAGTTTTAAATGTCCAAGTTAAATAAGGGTGGACAATCTGGAATTTGTACCTAAATAATTACAAAGACAGTGCTATGTACCTTTTTAAATTTCTCATTTAATCAAAATATATTGACATCATCTCCCCTTCCTCTCCCCTCTCCAGATCCTCCCATGCTCACTCCTTCTCAAATTCATGGCTTCCTTTTCTTTAACTATTATTGTCATATATGTATGTAAGTAATCCATTACTACAACAGAATGAGTCTGTTTTAGTGTTGCTTGCATTGTTTGGGTCTTGTTTAGACAGTCATAGTATTGAGATTTCATGGGCATAACTCCCTTGTCATTTCTGGAAGACAGTGGCGTGTATTTTGAGGCCTTAAAATGGCATAGTAGGTATTTTAAAGTCAAAGTTTAAAAAATGTAAAAAAAAATCTAAATTATATCATTTCACAACTGTCCAATGAAGAAATGGCATTTAGGGGCAGGAGAGATGTCTCAGCAGTTAAGAGCACTGGCTGTTCTTCCAGAGGTCCAGAATTCAATTCCCAGCAACCATATGGTGGCTCAGGACCATCTATAATGTGATACCATGCCCTCTACTGGCATGCCCATGTACCTGCAGATAATGTTCTTATAACTTAAACAAAAGAAATGGTATTTGTTAAAAAGCAACAAGCAGCTATTAAACTAAAAAAAGTTGTATATAAGAGTATTGATTTCTTTTCCTCCAACTTGAGGCTAACAGAATCTATAGATAAAACAACCCACTGAAGACCTCTTCATATCCATGGAAAGCTCCTTGAATCATCAGCCAGACTTGCAGGTCTTTAGAAAGGAGCATGGCCAATCTGCTGTCTACAGTTCTCCTACAGCTCATCAAGTTCCATATACACGTAATCACGGGATGATTAGGACATAATTTTAATGTTTTAATCAGCCTATATTTTATCAGTGATCCAAAATTAATTTGTTTTTACCAGGGGCTCACACACTAAACTGAACTTTAAATTCAATGAAGTTTCTCACATGACACTCAACTGAGAAGCTGAAACATGTATGCTGTGCTCGTGTGAACTGTAGGCATAGTGCTTCCATCAGCAAGGACTTGGAAGAGGCTGGGCCGGTCGGCGAGATACAGTCACATACAGTGTTCCAAGTGGAATAGGGTAGTCCTATGTACAAGATGCAGTTAGAGACATTCCAGTTAATATTCACATCGTAACGTGACCCAGCAGGGAAGCAAACAGAAGAGAATGTCTCCAACCAGGGGCTCATATTCTATCCAAAGAAAAAGAACCCAGAATGTGATCCCGTTTCGTTTACTAATGAAGAAACACTGGTTCACCACAGGCCAACGTCTTCATGAGAGCAGAAAGGGCAAAGTCTAACCGTATACCTCCTTGACTATGGACGGCAAAGCAGGCCTGCATTGCTCGCTTGGTTAACTCCAGCTACTGATCCTAGCAATGTGCCAAAAGCTCCTCACTATGAAAAATGAAAACCTGTGGGTGTCATCCCTGCTGTCTGATCCTCAGCTTCTTCCTCTGGGGGTTCGCAACCCCACATGGGGGTCGCACATGAGTACTGTGTAAATTTTTGAAACAACAAAAAAAGTAATTCAAAATCAAATAGGTAACGAATTCTGGCAGTGCCCACCGGCGTGACAACTGCACTTTAGTGTCTTGGACCCGAAGGCGCACAGTGCTCACTTTGCGCTTCTGGGTCCATCATCCAATGTCAATGATGACCGCCTCGCCCGGATGCTACTGTACGTCATGAATTGCAGTGTTTCAATCTTCATAAGGTTTTCTGCTCTCATGAAAATATAATAGTTACGGCTCTTAGCATTTTAGCTGTAATTCTTCAGCCAGCATCACATTAGAGGACCTTTGGGACTCTCTTTTCTTAGAATGTTTGAGTTTTAAAAATGCTGAGTTCCCGACTTGAGTTTCAGTTTTTAAAGTTCCTTTAATTTTAGCTTAAGAATGGAACAGAATTTCTAACAATTTTTGCAATGGCCTTAAATATACTTTAGTTGTTTTATACATCTATTTATAGTATTGACAATTAGAAAACCAACACATCAACAACCCTAACAGGCACTGAATATGCTCTGAATTCTCCAGTACCAAACAGCCAAGATCTAATTGTTTGTGAAAAAGATCAAGTCCATCCATAGTGTGCAAATTTGCTTTTAATCATTAACAAATGGGAAATGTGTATGTATAGCAAAGAATTCTTTCAAAATAAAGTTTTGTGATTCATTATCAGTAAATGTTTCCTTTATTTGCTTATTTTATAAACATATATAGGGTTATATAAAAATTTCTCAAGTGAAGAAGGGTTTTAAGTAGAGACAGATTCTGAAGCCCTGGTCTAACCTATGTCACTGTGTGACTTGAGTACAGGTTGCTAAGGGTAAGGCGAAGGCTGAGGCTTAAGTAGTTTAGTAACCTTGAAGTAGCAGACAAGTCTCTCTTATATGGTGTCCTCTCACCCTTTCCACTTCCTTCTTCCATCTGTAATGACTGGATGACTGTAGTAACCCATCCAAATCCTTTCAGGATCTCAGGGTAAACTTCCGTAAGACTTTTAAAATAGGCATTTTTGAGATAGTCTCAAGATTGTAAACCAGGCTATTCGCAATACTCCTGCCTCAGGCTTCCAAGTGCTGAGATCTTTAACCACATTTAAATTTAATACCAATGTGTCAATGTACCAAATTCTCATGCTTCTCACAACTAATATGCTAACATCTTTGGGCACTCACTATTCTACCTTCTAGGTCACCCTATAAATGAAATCAGAATATACCAACCCATCATGAATGCTGTAAGGGGAGAACACTAATTATTCAAATGTAAAGTATAAGACATTGGGAACTCACATTTTACTATTTTTACTGAAATTTTATTTTTACTCTGAAATTGAACTATAATTGGCTAGCTATATTGAAATAAAAGAAAGTCTTGGGATTGAAAAGGAGAGGAGACAGAACTAACACATATAAAACCATCAATATTCCTGTGCTGGGCATCTGACTCAGGGCCTTCCACATGCTGAGAAAGCTGTATCTCCCACCCACATCTACTGTTAGAACAAAAACACAAACTACAAAGGCTCATGTTGTAAAATCTTTCTACACACTATTCTACTGTAGAATTCAGGAACTACTACTGCTACTGCTGCTCCTACTACTACTACTACTACAGAACAGCTAACGCCTTTACCATATAATGGACTGTTATGTTAACTTAAACTAAGAAGGGGTAGCTAGGACTGTATGTGAGCATACTAACTGTGAGTTCTAATGTCCTATAAAACAAAGCATCGACAGCATCATTATACATTTGACTGTGATGAAAAATCAAATGTCTTGGGCCATCAAGAGGCTCAGTGGATAAAAACACTGCTTCCAGGCCTGATGGCTAAGCTTGTGCCTGGAACCCACTCAGCAGAAAGAGATCCAACTCCTGAAAGCTCTCATCTACCACAGGTGCCTTAACATGCACACACATGAGCACATGCACAAGTGTGTGTGTGTGTGTGTGTATACATGTATATACACACACTAAATACATATACAAATAAGTGTAATCATGCATATTTTTATATTTTTATTTAAAAAATTTTAAATAAAAAATATTTTAAAAAAAAAAAACATCTCCTGCTTGAAAAGTCCAAACTGGAACCAGTGCCGCACTTGTCCGATTCCCTGCGGCTCCTCCCCCACAGTCCTATCCACCTAATCTCTTCAGTTTAGCTTCATATCTTTTCTGACTCCAGGACAGCAGAGCAATGCTGGATGTGCTCAAGTCATACCCATGCGACAATTCTCTGATGCAAGTTTTTAAAGTATTTATGCTGGAGTCTAACACCCTCCGATTTTCAATTATTTGTGAAGTACTGATTTTTTTTCTTCTATAAGGAAGTCTATTTTATCATTAAACTTTTTCTCTGACAAGATCTTATTCAGATAGCTTAGGACAAACCTGTACACCTCCTACTCAGTGCATCCAAGAGAGAGAAGCCTCTCTCTGATGTTTGTGTAGTTTTTTTTTTTTTTTTTTTTTTTTTTTTTTTTTTTTGGTACAGTCGTTGGAAAGGTCTAAGATCCTGGGCCACATATCAGAAGCAGCAGGTCCTCTTTGTTTAAGTTGAAAGTTGAAAGTTGTAAAAATTCAATGTTAGTTTTCATGCATTTGGTGCTCTGAATTAAGATGGAAAGATTTTTAGAAATTATCTTCCTGACAAAATCTGGGGGATTGTTGTGACCTAAGGACTTACCAGTCTCCTGCAAAAATTCAATCATTTGTTTATTCAAATTCAGACTGTTGGAGAAGGTTCTGGGAGCATTGGTCAACAGTCGGCAGAGAGATTTATGACTCAATACAACAGAAGAGAGGAACTTTATATTATTCTCTAAGTTTAGTTTGTTATTAGACCAAAAAAAAATATAGCACTCTAAAATATTTACAACTTCAAGGTCTGATGCCATAATCTTTCTCCACAGATCCCACCGTTTTGAAAGACTTTCAGGAGTGCGTGTTATGGCTCGTGGATATCTTGATATGATGCTTCCAATCACTTTGTCACTGGCTCCTTTGGATAGAAGGAATATCTTCAGCTCCTGCTCGTTTGTAACGGCCCTGTTAAAAACTCCAGGCTGCCGTCTCCTTGCCTGGTCGATATCGACTCCCATGGTGAGTAAGTTGTTCAGCAGGTCCTCGTTCTCCAAAGACTCCTTCTCTCTACTGTCGCGTTCCACACTAAACGGCCGGAATGAAATAGACTTGAGGAAAATGTCTGCTGAATATTGGAGCATCCAGCCCCTTAAATCAAAGTTTTCAGACACACCAGATGTTTCTTGATGCCATAATCATCGGATAGCCCAAATGTTTTCAAATGTTGTGTAAAATAACATACAATGTTAGCATACACTATCATGTGAATAACCAGTGTCAATATCCCCATCCTTTAAATATGAGGAGGGGCGTCTCCAGGAGAAAGCATCCATGCCTCCGGCTCTCCTGGTGCCGCACTCACCTCCTGCCTCGCGGCTTCTGTTGGGTCCCTATGGACTCAGGGCTCTTCCTCTTTAGACTTACAGAGAAGCAGAACAACACCATGCTGCCCAAACTGCCCTGCCCTTGTATTGTTCTTTTAGTTCACTGTGCTTGCTTTGACTCTCCAGAATCAGTTCTCCTCTCCATCTCTTGTCTTTTCTGGGTTCTCTGGTTTCTGACATCATTGGCTCGTTCTTAGTAAATGGCTCTTTCATTGCCATTCGCCTTTCAACTTGCCACAAGTTGGAGCCAACCCTGCCCACAGACACTAGATTTCTTTGCTTCTGGCTGCCTCAACTCTAAATATAGCTCTGAACAACCACACTTCAGTTTGTCTACTTTCCATCTTTAATGTCTTTTTTGGATTTACAATACCCTTTAAATGGATCACATTGATTATATGTATGTATGTGCACACACACACACACACACACACACACACACACACACATACACATCTCTGGACAACAGCTGCCAACATCAATCTCTACCTCAGTTTACCAAACTGTTCCCTTGGTTGCAATGCCGTAATTCTAAACTCATTTCCATCGTCAGAGTGATAAAGTTGAGGGAACGATGTTTAACTCAGAGGTAGGTCAATGGAGTAGCATATATCTTTAGCATGCATGCGGATTTGAGTTCAATTCCCCAACATAGAAAGGAGGAGGGGGATTACTTTTCTAATTCAATGTTGTTAGGTTTTAAACCTGGGACAAGAGTTTGCCAAGGACACTAGCCGAAGTGTTCAAAAAACTTATCAAAGTTGACCTGATTGCCAGGTTCTCCCATCATCCCTCAGTCTCTTACCTGTTACAGGGTCCTCCTGTCTGACACATCCCACCCCTACACTAAACTCTCCAATCAGAGGCTGGACTGCCCTTCCCCCTCTAGCCATTTTGCCAATGGCTGGCCTTTTGGTCCTGTTTGGTCTTTTTGCCTCTTGGCAGCTGCTCAAGGTTCTGTTCTCTTCCTGTCCTCTCTCTCTCCTCACATGTCCCAGCTCAGTCTGCCACTCATGGCCACTCGAGATTCTTCCAGGTCCCCTCTGGCTGTTTTCTCCCTCATATTTACAATCACCCTTCTCCTCCACCACACCCGGGAACAGCCATGTCCTCATTTAATTTGCTTTGCTTTTTTTTTTCAGTCAAGGGTGTAGGCCTCAGTAGATCAGACATTCTGATGATGGCCATATAACCAAATGAATACAGGCAACACTAACTGAATTTAATGGCTTAAAAAAGAGAGAGAACACAAAGTCAAATGGTTATGGAATGGGATGTGAATCTAGGAGGAGCTGGAGGAGAGGGGTGAATTTGATTAGAATACACTGTACTAAATTCTCAAGTAATTAATAAAAATATACATACTAAAAGAAAATGAAGGCTCTAGCTTATACAATTCAACCTTCTCCTGTCCAGACGCTCATGGGTGACCTCTGCTGGATAACTGGACAGAAGACTATCACATTACAATCAGCCAAGTTTTATAAGAAGCTTTATAAAGAAGCATGCAAAATTATCCAATAGGGTGAAGGAGAGAACACACATAAATTTTCAACTATACTTGTCTTATCCTGTGGAGATTCATATTTTATATACATTTTATAACATACACATCATTGGAAAATAAATAAAATCAGACACTAAGGATACATATACTAAACCTACCAGCTTGAAGATCACTACCTGGACAGTATATTCTCTTCAGATGATTAGCACCATGGTAAATGATAAACATGCCACAGAATATTCTAGAGAAATTATAATGCCAACACACCAAAAATAAGCAAACATTTGCTAAGACTCCTAAGGGGGGGGGGGGGAAACTATTACAGTTTCTGCTAAATCTGTCACAGTAGATTTTGTTTCTCTTTATATAACTTATCCCCCAAATAAATATCTTCTAAATGCAGCAATGCATATAAAACTAAGCATCTATTCAGCACCCAAAATAGCCCTCCTCTGATTAATGTCATTTGTGATAAGCACCCCCATGAGAGTTTTACTTTTTCTCTCTTCCTTACCAACTCAAGTTCACTCAAAACAGTAACAAAGCAATCTTGCTCTGAACATCCTTGCCAATTCTAGCCTCAGAGTCCTTGTTGTCTTTTCATTAGTTTTTAAAAATTTATTTATTATTATATGTAAGTACACTGTAGCTGTCTTCAGACACTCCAGAAGAAAGCATCAGATCTCATTGTGAATGGTTGTGAGCCACCATGTGGTTGCTGGGATTTGAACTCAGGACCTCTGGAAGAACAGTCAGTGCTCTTAACTACTAAGCCATCTCATCAGCCCCATTATTTTTAATTGACATAGCAAATAATGGAATCTATATCTATCTTCCCAAAGTAGTTTTTCCTCATAATTCTCATATTCCCATTCCCTTCTCAGCAGACCCTTCCTCCTCATAGTACTTACTACTTTCATATCAAACTCACAACTCACATATGAGCAAACTCGCAGACACGAAAGTAGTGCACTTTTCTGAGCTAAATTGTCCTTTCTTTCAGAAGGGGTCATTTTCTTGAACCCAAGCTGTATTTGCAAGTCATTGTATAAACAAATGTCGTTTTAAAAGCAGATTGTTGAGCTGAATTTGTAACCTCTGGCAAGTTAACTAACCCAAGGCAATTTTTAAAAGCAAATACCGAATAATTGCCCTCAATCTTCCTCTAAAATAAACAATTTCCTTAAACATAGCTAAATTTAGTGAATGTCATCAACATCTTGGTGATTGTAACTCCTGAGGTTCAAGGAGGATGATTTATGTCGTCCCCCGTCCCCCCCCCCCCCCCCCGGCGCCCTGTCCCACAGTTGGAAAGCTAACAGGATTTTAAAGAAAACTGCTTATCATTGGCACTGGGATACCACAATCCAGCTACTCTTTTGACACTGCATTTAAGTGTAGAGACTTTTTTTTAACAGAACTACATCTCCATATCGCCTTTGTCATAAGAGACTTTAGATCTCTCCAGAAAAGATAAGGACCAGATGTTTCTATCAGCACACCACTAGTCCGGAAAAGAAAAAGGCAAAAATACCGACAGTGTAGCAGAGAATAAAGAAATCCAGGCCATATCATTTTTTGTGAGATGCACAACCTCACGCAAACTAAACATTTCTCAGTGATAATAAAAAGAACGGCAACAAAAGACCTTTCTCACAAACGTACTTTAACACCAGAACCCAACGTTACACATACATTATTTCGTAATACCCTATATATACGACAACATAAGCGGTGGTCACTGTCCCTAAAGTTACAAATTCTGACGCAATGCCGAGCTCTTTGCTGTATTAAGTGTAGAGAACTTGAGGAGTCTAAACTCAGAACCACCGTAATTCCACATCGAAGGCTCTCCTTCCCTCCAGGGCAATTCTGCAATGGCCTTTGGCAATTGCACTGTCTGGCAGAGACGTGCAACCCGCTTACAAAGGCTACAGCAGCTCCCCAACCCCAGCCCGAACACAGTATTCGGGTCTCGTAATAAAACTGGCGGTAGACACCTTTTACTTCCGCCTCTAGATGCTTAGGTAGGACCGGAGTGCGGAAGTAACGACTGACTTCCTGACTTCCGGCCTCGGCCGGGCGCCGATGTGACGTCATTAACTCGACGCGCTGGGCCTTAATCTTCCCAAGTCTGACTGCAGGAGCCCAGCAGGGGGCGGCTGGGGACTGTGGATGCGGGGACTCCTCTGGATCAGGACCAAGGGGCACAGCCAAGGCTTCCTGCTGTACCAAGGAACAGGTTCTGCTTTGATCTCACTCTTTCTTTTAGGTTGCTCTATAGACCTTGGGGTTTTTTTATTTTCTTTTTTGGGTTCTTTTTTTTCTTTTTTCATTTCAAATTCTTTTGCATTTTTCTGTTTGGTGTTTGTAAGAATAAAGATTTGTTTGGGATTTTAAATTATTAATAATCAGTTTACCCCGAAAGTGAAACTACTGATCACAGTTTATTCCTTGCCTGTGTTTATTCAGTAGCTATTTATTGGGCACCTGTGGTTTACCTTCACTAGTATTGGGGAAAGCAAGACTATAACTCCCGAGGTGTCACTTCTGCCCGAATATTCTCTCCTCGGCATGCCCCGTTACGGGTTTTCTTTTATGAACACCAGGAGGTGACTTTAGTCCTAATGAAAGTGATGTCAGTGAGGAAGAGGTGCAGCTGAGATATTGGAGAGTTTGAGAGACAGGAAGACCAAGGGAAGGGAGTGAAAGAAGAGGAAAAGAAAACTAGAAGTAGTGTGGTAGATGTTTCCCAAGACACTGTTCTGGGGTTCGCGTTTTCTTTGAGGGTTTTCTTTCCTGTGATTAAGAGACCTGGATATCTACATTAGGGACATCTTGGTTTCATTAGCTTTTAGGATTCCATACAATTCTTTAAATTAGTGGATGCCAGGCACTGCATACCTTAGTACCCTCTCCTTTGTGACTACTGTGGTATGAGTCTGTTCTCCAAATTCCATGTGTGGGGAGCTTAAGACCCAGTGCATCGGTGTTGAGAGGTAGGATCTTTGTGAGGTGATAATGTCAATGCCACTATCTTAAGAGCACATTTGTCTTATGGAGGGAGTGGGTTTCCCATAACAGGATGTGTTTGGCTTGCTCTCTGTCTCTCTATTCCCTTCCTTTTTCTTTTCTCCATCCTTCCTTCCTGCCTTCTGCCATGGGATGATATGGAAAGAGAGCCCTGTCCAGATACCAGGATTTGGATGTTGGATTTCTCAGTGTGCAGAGTTTTGAGAAATAAATGTATTTCTTGTTTTTTAATTTTTTATTTATAATTTTTTATTTTCAATATCTTTGTTTAAATTCAAAATTATTTTCCCTTTCCCGGTTCCCCCCTCTCCATAAGTTCCCTTAGCCCTCTTCCCTCTGCCCATTCTCCTATCAACCCAGACCTACTTCTCTGTCCTGGTATTCCCCTACAATGCTGAAACAAGCATTTTCAGGACCAGGGACCTCTCTTTTCTCCTTCTTGGGAGTCATTTGATATGTGAATTGTGTCTTGGGTATTCAGAGTTTCTGAGCTAATATCCACTTATCAGTGACTGTATTCCATGTGTGTTCTTTTGTGATTGGGTTACCTCACTTAGGATGATATTTTCCAGATCCAACCATTTGCCTAAGAATTTCATGAATTCATTGTTTTTAACTGCTGAGTAGTATTCCATTGTGTAAATATACCACATTTTCTGTATCCATTCCTCCATTGAGGGACATCTGGGTTCTTTCCAGCTTCTGGCTATTATAAAAAGACTGCTATGAACATAGTGGAGCATGTGTCCTTACTGCATGCCGGGGAATCCTCTGGGTGTATGCCCAGAAGTAGTATTGCAGGATCCTCCAGAAGTGTTATGCCGTTTTCTGAAGAACAACCAGACTGATTTTTACTCTATTTCTGTCTGAAGCAGCGACCACAGGACAAAATCCTGCTATCACAAAGTGACTAGGATTGAAGTGAAAGAAATTGGGGTGTGGCCAGACCCTGGCTGCTCAGGTCCTCCTGGCCCTCTCTCATGGGGTGTGGCCAGGCCCTGGTCCTGCTCCTCTCCTGTGACCATTTGTGTTAGAGCACGTAGATAAGACAAACAAATCTCTTCAGGACAGGACTGTGACACACATCTGATGGCATACGGCTTCTGATGAATTCATCAGTCATAGGACCAGAGATTTTGAATTTAGGAAAACAGAGCATTTGTATGTGTCGTGTGAAATAAAAAAATCTGCTGGCAGTGAAGAAGTTGTTAATTTTTTAAAAATTTTTGTTGGTCATTTTATTTATTTACATTTCAAATGTTATCCTTCTTCGCAGTTTCCCCTCCGAAAACTCCCTATCCCTCCCTTACCCCTGCTTCTATAAGGATGCTCCACCACCCACCCACCTGGTCCTGTCTTACCACTATAGCATTCCCCTACACTGGGGTATCAGGCCTTCACAGGACCAAGGGCCTCCCCTCCCATTGCTGCCAGATAAGGCCATCCTCTGCTACATATGTGACTGGAGCCATGGGTCCCTCCATGTGTATTCTTTGGTTGGTAGTTTAGTCCCTGGGATCCCTGGGCGGGGGGGGGGGGGGGGGAGAGTTGGTTGGTTCATATTGTTGTTCCTCCTATGGGGTTACAAACCCCTTCAGCTACTTCAGTCCTTGCCCTAACTCCTGCATTGGGGTCGCCAAGCTCAGTCCAGTGGTTGCCTGCAAGCATCCACATCTGTATCCATAAGGCTCTGGGAGCCTAGAGGGGACATCCATATCAGGATCCTATCAGCAAGCACTTCTTGGCATTAGCAATAGTGACTGGGTTTGGTGTCTGTATGTGGGATGTATTCCTAGGTGGGGCAGTCTCTGGGTGGTCTTTCCTTTGGTCTCTGCTCTCCTCTTTGTCCCAGTATTTCCTTTAGACAGGAGCAGTTCTGGATTAAAATTTAGAGAAGGGTGGGTGTCCTCAACTGGGAGCCATATCTAACCTCTGGATATGGTCTCTACAGGTTATCTCTCCCCTTTGTTGGGTATTTCAGCTAATGTCATCCCTTTTGGATCCTGGAGCCGCTTGCTTTCCTAGCATCTGGGACTTTCTGTTGGATACCCCCAGTTCCCTATCTCCCATTGCTACACAACTCTGTTCAATTTTCTGACCCTATGTACATCTCCCCCATCTCCTCCCACACCTAATACTGCCCCCTTTCCCTCTCCCCCTTCTTTCTTCCTCCCAAGTCCCTCCCATGATTATTTTGTTCTCCTTTCTAAAGAGGATGAAGCATCCACACTTTGGTCTTCCTTCTTCTTGAGCTTCATATATTCTGTAAGTTATATCATGGGTATTCTGAGCTTTTTTTTTCTTAATATCCAGTTATCAGTGAGTACATACCATGTGTGTTCTTTTGTGATTAGGTTATCTCACTCAGGATATTTTCTAGTTCCATCCATTTGCCTAAGAATTTCATGGAGTCATTGTTTTTAATAGCTGAGTAGTACTCCATTGTGTAAATATACTACATTTTCTGTACCAATGCCTCTGTTGAAGGCTGGTAGAACTTCTCTTGAAATCAGTTTGGCAGTTCTTTATAAACTTAGACATAGTACTACCTGAGGACCCAGCTATACCATTCCTGGGTATAGATGCAAAAGATGCTCCAACATATAACAAGAACACATGCTCCACTATGTTCATAGCAGCCTTATTTATAATAGCCAGAAGCTGGAAAGAACCCAGCCTTCAACAAAGGAATGGATACAGAAAATGTGGTAGATATACACAATGGAGTACTCCTCAGCTATTAAAAACAATGAATTTATGAAATTCTTAGGCAAGTGGGTGGAACTAGAAAGTATCATCCTGAGTGAGGTAACCCAATCACAAAAGAACACACATGGTATGTACTCTTGTATTGGACTTTTCCATGTATTATCTCTTGTAGGACTGGAATTGTTGCAAAATATTGTTTAAATTTGATTTTGTCATGGAATATTTTGGTTTCCCCATCTATATTAATTGAGAGTTTTGCTAGATATAGTAGCCTGGGCTGGCATTTTTGTTCTCTAAAGGTCTGTATGACATCTTCCCAGGATCTTTTGTTTTTTAGAGTCTCTGTTGAGAAGTCTGATGTAATTCTGATAGGCCTGCCTTTATAAGTTACTGTACATTTTTCTGTTACTGCCTTTAATATTCTTTCTTTGTTTTGTGCATTTGGTGTTTTGATTATTGTG
Organism: Apodemus sylvaticus; assembly: GCF_947179515.1. Lineage (NCBI taxonomy): Eukaryota > Metazoa > Chordata > Mammalia > Rodentia > Muridae > Apodemus > Apodemus sylvaticus. The sequence goes on from NC_067473.1 coordinate 23,590,650, forward strand.
TGACGGGAGGAATTTCTGTTCTGGTCCAGTCTATTTGGAGTTCTAAGGGTTTCTTGTATATTTATAGTAATCTCTTTCTTTAGGTTAGGCAAGATTTTTCTACAATTTGTTGAAGATGTTTACTTGCCTTTGAGTTGAGAATCTGCACTCTTTTCTATACCCACTATTCTTAGGTTTGGTCTTCATATTGTGTCCTGGATTTCCTGGATGTTTTGGGTTATGAGCTTTTTGCATTTTGCATTTTCTTTGGCTGTTGTGTCAATGTTTTCTATGGTATCTTCTACACCTGAGATTCTCTCTTCTATCTCTTGTATTCTGTTGGTGATGCTTGCATTGTTGACTCCTGATTTCTTTCCTAGGTTTTCAATCTCCAGGGTTGTCTCTCTTTGTTATTTCTTTATTGTTTCTATTTCCATTTTTAGATCCTGGATGGTTTTGTTCAATTCCTTCACCTGTTTAGTTGTGCTTTCATGTATTTATTTAAGGGAGTTATTTATGTCCTTCGTAAAGTCCTCTATTATCATCATAAGGTGTGATTTTAAATCAGAATCCAGATTTTCCATGTGTTGAGGTATCTGGTACTTGCTGTGGTGAGAGATCTGGGTTCTGATGATGCCAAATAGACTTGGTTTCTGTTGTTTATGTTCTTGTGCTTGCCTCTCACCATCTAGTTATCTCTGATGTTAGCTTGTTCGCTGTCTCTGACTGGAGCTTGTCCCTCCTGTGATCTTGTGTTCTTAGATGTGCCAACACTCTTGGAGGACCTATTCTCTCCAGGTAGAATTGGGGGACAGATAATTGTGGCTCAGGGTCAGGTCCAGTGCACAGATATAAACCTGAAGGATCATGTCCCTGGCTGGTCCTTGGATCCTGTGTCCTCTGGGCTCCAGGCAGGTTCCACTTGGGCAGCATTGGTAGTCTCATCTGTGATCTTAGGTGTGTCAGCACTCCTGGGAAACCTGCTCTCTCTAAGCCAGAATTGGGGTGGGGATAGTTGTGGTGCAGGGTCAACTCCAGGGCATAGATGGAAAAAAATGAAAAAGTTTTTCTTTTTAAAACTTTTCATAGGAACTGTCAGCAGTTCAGAAAACATGGATGGACAAAGATCAGGAAAGATTCAGGGAAAGAATTCCATTCTTGAAAACTCCTTTGACGTTTCAAAAATTTCAGAGTCACTGCTGAACCCCAGCTCCTTGGTTTGCCAGGTAGAGAAGACTTCTATAACATCTAGAAGGACAAGAATCCGAGGAAAGTTACCTTTCCTAAGAAACAAGATGGCTGCAGTTTCACATGGCAACACACTGATTAGAAAAAAATAACATGAGGAAGGAGGACTCTCTTATCAGAAGTGGATACTTGAGAGTGCCCTGGGATAGGGATGGTTCAGGGAAGCACCACCATCTTAATTCCCAGATAGCTTTCACTGAGTTTGAGAAGCTCACCAAGCCTTGCTACTTCCTCCTCATAGGTTTATCTGTGAGGAAAAGGTGATTTAAATTTCTCATTTGTTCTGAGGGTTATTTTTATGACTTGGAATGAGTGGTGTAGAGAAGTATAAATATATGTGGCTATTTTGAATCTTTGGTTTAAATTCCATGCTTCAAGGGGCAGCAGTGGGGTGTGAGACCTGACACCAAAGAGTGTGTCATAACCTCAAGAAGCCCCTAGATCAGGACATATCTTTCTGACAAAAATAGATTTGGCCTATAAAATTTTGATTTTTTTAAAATAAAATAATGCTAGTACATAGACCTTCTTCTTTAAAAATCACCTGCTTGAATTCTGAGTTTTATGACTTTGAGAATATGTGACTGATGGTCTCTGTGGTGTACATAGAAGAATGGAAAAGGTCTAGTTGTAATAAAAAAAATACAGTAGTGGAGGGAAGCAAAGGAAAAGTGAAATCAAGTCAAGATCAAAGGTGGGGTAGAAATGTCAATGGAAAATAGGAGAGTCCAAATCGTCTTGAATATTTTATAGAGAGCTTCAGTGTGAGCTTGATCACCCAAAGGACACACCACAGGGATCAGTGTTCAAAAATGAACAACAGCTGTTGGATGTCAACACAAAATGTTGCAGTGGGTGGAGAGCATTTCGGGTGAAAGACTATGTCTTCAGGTGGTCGCTGATCCTTTGATGAGGAATAAAATCTTTCCCATCCTTAGAGAATCATTAGAGCAACCTAGTCATTTTCTGGCCAGTGTACTTCACAGTGAGCATGTGAGAAAATGTAATCAGCTGATGGTCATTAACAGATCATCTTCTGAATGTAAGTCACTGTGCTTTGTCATAGAGCTTTCCCAGAGGAGTTTATACCTGGAGACTATGACTGACCAGTGCCTTTGAGCAACTCTGGTTGTGTGGGGAAAGATGGTTTTTTAGGATGAGACCTCCTCCAAGATGTCTTCTCCGACTCCTCTATTTCTGACGTGCTTCTGCCGTGTTTCTCTGATGAGAGTTTACCCCACGGTCCACAGTTTGTCCTCCCAGTATTTACCATCTCCTGAAGCATTATGAACATAATTTCCTTATTCATTGTCTTCTATATGTTTGACAAATTCTAGAAAATTAGAAACAGTTTTATTTTCTCCACCACATTATCTTCAATGCCAAGAACAGAACCCAGCACAGTGAGTGGCAGCCAATGCATCCAGTGATATTCCAGACACAAGGCCTAATTAAAGAATTCAAAATAAAGAGGGCATATGTAATTATGATAAACAGAAACTGTAGAAGTCACAGAATAGAGAGGGAGGCAAGTCACAGTGTGCATGTTGTTCATGCTATGTTGGTCAGTAGGCTGAGGAGACAGCAAGTCTGGACGATCTCTGGTCCAGCAGAGTGTGTCTGGGAGCTTGCATGAAAGGGCGGGGCAGGCTGTGTCTGCAGGGGCTTCAGGCCAAGGAGCATCAGCGAACCCTGCCGCTCCCTTCTCTCCTCCCCTTCTCTCTCCTGCCCACAGCCTCCAAGCAAAGTGCTGAGGATTATTGTTCTGGTTTCAGAAACCTGGGCACTGATTGTTCTGCCAAAATTACCCCATTTACGTATTAAATATACATCATTTATGCTATACTAATTAATGGCACAGACCAAAATAAATAATGTATTAATTATCTCTAAGCTGAATTTATTTTTAATGACTGACAAATGTTTAGCTGGTGTTGTAATTGGTGGAATTCTGTTTACTGTTTTTAGTGGAAGGCAATGGCGTCTTTGGGAGCATGTGCTCTCTATCACTATTGATTTGTGATGTCAGTTGAAAATAGAGAACACTAGATATTGAATTTGTTTGCCTGCTCATGAAAATAAGTCTCAAGAACTTAATAACTGCTTCAAAAGATTGCCATCGATTGTCATCCTGTATTAGTAACACAAATATTCTGCAAAACTTATACCCGGGCTCTGTTTCCTCCACTGAGTAAGTGAGCCAGTTTCTCTGTTATGAGGGTCATCTATGTTCAACAATCAGATGAAATTCCTACTGTGTGCTGGTCCTGAGGAAAGAAAATTGAGATAGACAAACATTCATACTATAAGGAGCTCAAAGTGCAGAGAGTGAGGCAAACCAGAACCACAAAACCATATAAGGAGAGCAGAGGTGGACCTTAAAAGAGGGTCTGTTAACCCTCAGATAAGTACAGGGAACAACAAAAGTAGAGATCAATCCAAGCTAAGAATCTCTGCCTTTGGGGAAGCAATTAGTCTGTTAAATCTCTCCTGAGTCTGAAGTCATAGAGACATGAGATACAGGCACCACTGAGGCACAAAGCCTGGCAGGCTGTGGTTGATCCTAGAGAATTTGTGAGTTGGTTTCTTTTTTTAGATATATTATTTATTTACATTTCAAATATTGTCTCCTTTCCTGTCTCCCCCCCCAAAAAAATCCCTAACCCACCTCCCTCCCCCCCCCCCGTTCCCCAGTCCACCCACTCCCACTTCCTTTCCCGGCATTCTACTACACTGGAGCATAGAGCCTTTTCAGGACCATGGCCTCTCCTCCCTTTGATGTCCAACAAGGCCATCTTCTGCTTCCTATGTGTCTGGAGCCAGTGGAAACTCCATGTGCACTCTCTGGTTGATGGTTTTGTCCCTGGGAGCTCTGGGAGTACTGGGTGGCTCATATCATTGCTCCTCCTATGGCACTGCAAAACCCTTCAGCAACTTGGATCCTTTCTCAGAGATAATATACTTGGGATCAGCAGATACCAGAGAAAAATGGAAATATAAAAATAAGAGAAATGAAATGATATATGAAGAAAAATCTGTATAAATTCATGTTATGGGGTTGTAAATGCATTCGTGTTGCTCCTTTGAGATAGAGATGCCTTTACCAGTTTAAGTGCTCAACATGCCTTAAATTAGACACAGAAACCACTTTCTTCTGCCTGGAGTGACCAGTTCCTAAATGTTTGAGACCAGTTTCTCTGACATGTGACTATACAAAACAATTGATCACATAAACATATCAGTAGCTGTGACAGTAGTGACAGAAGGCACTTCCTTTCCTGTCATAGTTTGGTGTAAGTACTCTTCCGGTGGAGAGAGGTGTGAGCCTTCTGTTAAAGAGGTGTGTGGATAAAGCTGGAGCTGGGTGCTTCTCTGCAGCCTCAGACCTTTAGAGTCCTGAGGAATCACTCAGTCACTTAGAATTATGAGTGAGCTCTAGGCAATAGAGGAAAGGGGGCATCTCAAAGGCTCCTTCTCCAGAGTTTACAATCTAGTGAGTTACAAGACATCTGGAAACAATTTGATATGATGCAAGCATGGGAAGACAGAGACTTATGTCCTACCTATGAGAATTGAGAAAAAAAATGCTGACCTCGATGTGTGGTCATGCAGTACTTCCAGAGGAGAATGCAGGCTGGGCCTCCTGGGCAGAACTTTTTACAGTAAAGTCAGAGGCTTGAATGTTGGGAAGTGGGTAGAAGACCTTTGTCCATCAAAGAACAAGTGGTTCACTGTGGCTGGAAGATGGGTCCCTGGGTAATGTGGGATGTTAAACAACACAATGATAAATAAACAGTGACTGCATCACAGGTTGATTCTTTTGTCTCAAGAACAAATTTGATTTTATCCTTTAGATATGAGAACTCTTAGAACAAATAGAATTTCAGAATTATTAAAAAATTACACTTACTTGTTTTTGTGTACATGTATGTGTCTGGATATATGGCATGCTGAGTATACCTTTGGGGAGTCTGTTCTGTCCAAAGACTTTATCATGTGGGTTATGAGGATGAAATCAGGTCATTAGGCTTGGATACATGACAGGTATTGTAAGAGGCTTTCTCTAAAATATGATTTAGTCTCTGAATAAAGATCTGTAAAATGTCCCAGGACCCAACAGAGAGGAGATTAGCCGAAATCCCCAACAAAGGTGAGATAGAACCTGTGGAGACCATATCCAGTCCCCGGTTGAGGGGTGGGGCCACCCACCCACCTCAAAAATAATAATCTAGAATTTCTCCTGTCTAAAGGAAATGCAGGGACAAAGAGTGGATCAGAGACTGAAGGAAAGGCCATCCAGAGACTGCCCCACCTGGGGATCCATCCCATCTACAGACACCAAACCCATACACTATTTCTGATGCCTAGAAGGGCTTGCTGACAGGAGCCTGGTATAGCTGTTCCCTGAGAGACTCTGACAGAACCTGACCAATACAGACGTGGATGAATGCAGCCAAACACTGGACTGAGCACAGGGACCCCAATGGAAGACTTAGGGGAGGGACTGTAAGAGCTGAATGGGGTTTGCAACTGCATAGGAAGAACAATATCAACTAACCTGACCACTCACAGCTCTCAGGAACTAAACCACCAACCACAGGAGTACACATGGGGGGGACCCATGGCTCCAGCTGGATACGTAGCAGAGGATGGCCTTATCTGGCTTCAGTGGGAGGGGAGCCCCTTGGTCCTGTGAAGACTCGATGCCGCAGTGTAGGGTGATGTTATGGCACTGAAGCAGGAGCGGGTGGGTTGGCAAGCACTCTCATAGAAGAAGGGGAGAAGGGGAAGGGGGAGAGGAGTTGTGGAGGGGAAATGGGAAAGGGGATAATATTTGAAATGTAAATAAAATGACTAACAAAAATATGGAAATTTAAAAAAAAAAAAGAAAAAAATCAGTAAAATGTGTTTTGGTTCATGCATTTGTCATTTGTCATGTATGTCACAGGTTCCCATCTGTAAGACTTTGTGCTTCTTCTTCTGGAATGTTTTCTATGTTTCTGTAAACTTAATAGTTAAGAACTAACCCCCTCAATTCCCTGCCTGCCCAAAGGAATCAGTTCAGCAGCCCACTTATCCAGCCTTTTTAATCTCAAAAATAAAGAAGTTGTAAGATATTTGCAGAATGCAAGTTCTAGAGTCAGAATATATAGATTTTAACTGGAACCTAACTACTATGTTTCCATTTGTAAAGAAGCTAATACTAGTCCCTGTTACATTAACTGAGTAGTAAATGATGTTTGTCATGTGATGAAATACCTGAGGTAAACAACCCAGCAGGAAACTTATTTCCTTATTTCAGTCCTGACATTTGGTCCATTGTTTGTGGGCCTATGGCCTGGAAGAGGCAGAAGCCTCAAGACAGACACTGCAGAGCAGAACAGGTTTTTTCACAGCATGGAGGCCAGGAGGCAGAGGGGTGGGGGTGGGGAGACAAGCTGGTGCTGGTGGAATGACCGCCTCTTCCGCTTCTATCTGTGCCCCTCAGCCAGTGGGTGGTGGCATCTGTGTTCTCGGCATCTTCTCTTCTGTATTCTCTGAATGTCTCTATTGACCAGTCAGCTGCCAGGTCTGTGGCAGAACCACATGTGAGAGAGCCAGTGAACTTCCTCAGAGTCATACCACGGGGAAGAAGGAAGCTACAAGATGGTGCTGGGTGGGTTTGCAGAGCAGCAGTCCAGGTCAAGATGGCGCTGGGTGGGTTTGCAGAGCAGCAGTCCAGGTCAAGATGGCGCTGGGGTGGGTTTGCAGAGCAGCAGTCCAGGTCAAGATGGCGCTGGGGTGGGTTTGTGGAGCAGAGTTGGAAAGGTGCTCTGTCCTGACAGGTCCAGCATCCAGGCTCACCTTCTCATCATCTCTACCTCAGTTTCTCCCTCTGCGTTCACTGTCAGTTCTAATTTTTCCCATCATCCATCCCTTCTCTAATCTTTATTCTTCATGTGTAGTTTTTTCCACTTCTCATTTTGCATGCTCTCTTGATGATTTTAGGTCACTACTGCCTACTGCAGGAGTTATGTCTACTTCTGGTTGTCACCTTTTGGTTGTTCAGCTTCATCTAACCCATGCCCCACCCCCCCACCCTCCCACCCACCCCAATCCCGTGTGTACTCTTTGGTTGGTGCTTTAGTCCCTGGGAGCTCTGGGGGTCTGGTTGGTAGACATTGCTGTTCTTCCTATGGGGTTGCAAACCCCTTCAGCGCCTTCAGTCCTTACTCTAACTTTTCCATTGGGGACCCAGGCATACAGGACAATTCCCCACCCCAAAGAAATCCTCCAGCCCAAGATGTCAACATTGTTGAAACAGACAAACCCCCATCCAGAGGTATTTCTCTTAGTTTGCTGCTAAGGCAAATCAAAAATAATAAGATTAGTTAAAATGAAAATGATTTGTAATCAATTACGAAAAACACCAAAAAAAAAAAAAATCTGAAGACAATAAATAGCAAACGAACATGCTTTAAGAGCAAAAACAATTGTTCTAATTTTCACTTACAACAATTTCCACAACCCCCCTTAACGTCTGTGAGTTTGATAGTAGTGTTATTTTGAATAACAAGGAAACAAGGCATAGAGAATATGATGACTTGTAGAGACACCATCCAACAAAGATTGGTCGATTTTTACCACCCTGAAAACAACAGCTGCTTCCCTATACCCTGAAAAAAAAACTACACAGGACTATTCACACATCTTACCTGGAGATAATCATGGCAGAAAATAAGGACAGGAACCAAAGCTGCTGTCACAAAGAAATAACTCTCCCCATTCTCTATTTGGTATTTAAAAATAGGAGAGAAAGCGCATGGCTTGAATCTGAGATAATGCTCAGTGCTTTGTGAAGGCTCTCCCAGAGTGTCGCCTTCGAAACAAATTGGCCCTTGCCTACAAAGGTTTCTTTTGTGTATTCTTGAAAACTCATTTTTAATGGCTTGTGTGGCATCAGTTATGCCCCTGAGCTGTAATGAAGCTCTCTGCAAGTCACCACACGCAAGTCAGAAATGAACATCACAGAGAGGAAAGTGCCTGAACGTTAATAGGTTTTAATCCAAGGTAAGCAAACCTATTGAGCTGCTGCTATGTGCTTTTAAAAACCTAAATGTCATGAAATTTTCATCTGTTTCCCCTCACCTGCAAATCAGTTTGGGTCCAGAGACAGCCAACAGAAAGGATCAGAAAGGGAAATCTCAAATGCACACAACTGCCCAGGAGCACACCTTGAGGAGTTTACAAGCACCATCCAGGCAAAACCACGAAATAATTGATGGGGCACAGGGGAGCCTGGCGGCTGTGGCGAGCGGATGTGTGAGAAGCCAGTGCAGCCGACTTTGTCTTGCAATGTATTTGGTCTCATCGTCATGTATGGGGTGAAGAGGGGGCTGCTGGACCTGAAATTGTCTGTTAGATGGGCTCAAGGGTTCACCGACACACAGTGGCAGTGAATGCGCTGCCTGCTTCTTGCAGTGATCAGAGTTCACAGAGACTCAGCTGCTGAACTGTCTGTACAATGCCGTAGTGGCTTTTGGTAGATGACATCTATATTGAGGCAAAACAAATCAGCTTTTCAACTACTGAAAGTTTTGCATATATGTGAATCTAGGCTTTAAGTTAGCATTTTCTTCTTTTTGCAGGTAGATAACAGTAACATATGCATCCAGACTCAGGGACTCCTCCTTAGGGCTTTGGGGCCAAGGCTACTGGTCCCATTTTCAAGTATCTTGTAGATATTTGCTTGTAGTTGGTGGTTCCAGTTAAGTGCTGAGAATACCCTGATCCCTGAGATAGGATCTCTTCTCTCTCACCAAAGGCAGAATGTGTCCTAGTCCTACTGTCACAGACTCACAAAAACAAGTTAGGCAAGTCTGAAGGCTCAGGAAAGCAAAACTTAACAGTTGTAGTTTCAAATTTGTATTGGGACAAGAGCTTGCTGTGTGCAAGGCATGATTCCTAGAGCCTTATGACTTTAATACTCCTAAGTCCTCTTGGAGGGGGTCCTCTCATGACACCTGATGTAAGAGAGTCAACGGAGGCATGGGGGAAGTAAGTGATTTGCCCAAGGCCACACAGCTCATGGGAGCCATAAGTACAGTTTGAACCCAGGCTGCCTATCTTTGGAGTCTTTGTGTTCCACTACTGCTAAGCTGCCTTCCTTCCTGAAGCAAGCAGAGTGACTTTCCCCACTTAATATTGAGCTGGAAATGTTGTAGGACTCTCCCATTTCATTTTGCTATTGTCAAAGGCTATGAGTAATTTGTAGTTAAAAACAGAGAAATCCCAGTGTACTAGTCAGATATTAATTTGACTCAAGTGTACCCTATGTCTCTCTGCAAACTCTCTTTACACTTAGCAAGTGCTGTATTATTCATGACACAACCCATAGTTTGTGAAAGTTGAAGCTACTGGTGAGTCTTGCCTATAGCGCCAAGTTCTGCTACCCTGGGTCCTGCATGATAGACTTGGGCCATCGACAGTTTTTCTACATGACAGGTCTTCATTTTGTGGCTTGGAAAATCAGAGCAAATGGAAAGAGAAGGAGTCAGGGGTCTAGGATAAGTCTCTGACTTTCCTGTACTTATGAATCTCTCAGTGACCTTGTAGAAATGTCGATTCTCTATTGATAGACGTTGGTCATAGGTGCTGCAGTAGAGAGAGAGGCTCACCAAGATGCTAAGCCTTCATTTCCTGAAGGATCAGAGGGCTTCAGCCTTCCTGGAAAAGACTGACTCCCAGCTAGCTCACTCCAGTTACTTTATTCAGACATGCGAAAGTGAATTGGGGCTGGGAAAGGTTCCGACGGCCAATGTCGTCTTGTCCTTGCTGCCTGTCAGAGCGAACGACCCACACAAATCTCAGTCCCTTTGGCCACGGCGAGCCACAACCTAAACTAAGAACTCCGGGTTGTCAGAAGTGTCTTAGGATCAACGTTGGTGCAGCTGCAAGCTCCCACAGAGCACCAATCATAGATTCTCTAGAGAGACAACGTTTCTTCAAGATTCAAACAGTCTCAAAAGAATTCTCAGCATCAACAATTGACACAAACATAGCAAAGGCTTTGCTGAAACCTTTCCTCAAAGCCAGGCATAGAGGCTTTACTCTGCACATCGCTACCATTTGCAGGTCTAGGGTGGGGCTGGAAGGCCTGCTTTTCTGTCTCTGAGGAATTGCTGAGCCAAAGACCATATTTCATTATTGTTTCAAAGTTTAAAAGATTATTTCAAATTTCATACATGGATATAATGTGTTTTGATCAAATCTGTCCCCTACCCCTTTCCCTTCCATTTTTTCCCATGCTCCCCACCACTTTTCTCTCCTACCTTCATGTACCGTTTTCATAACTCATTGAGTCCACTTACCGCGGCCAGGGTGTTTCATGGGTAGGGCGGTCCACTGGAACATGGGCATTCTGTTGGTGGCTGCGCCTGAAGCAGATTGGTTCTCCCGTTTCTCAGCAGCTATAGCTTGCCAGAGTTCTCACCTAGCCTGAGACTTTGTGAACCCATTCCCCACTCATGCCGGAACATTATCTGGCTTGATCATGTACAGAGTTTATGCATGTCTTCTGTGCATATCTTCTGTGAGTTCATGTGTGCAGTGTCTTTGCCGTGATCAGAAATCACTTTTCCATAAAAGTGCTTTCCTACCTCTGACCCTTGCCCCACTCTTTCTATAATCTCTTATTCTCTCCACTTTGATCAGTCATGAGTATCTATATCAATCTCTCTATGCAAAAGAAGCTTATCTGATGGAGATTGAGAGATGCCTTAGTCTGGGGCTGTAAAGATAAGTATTTATGTTGTAATTTAATATTATTTCCATTTAGCTGAAAAATGGTGAGAAGTTCTCTTCTAGGGCTCATGGCATTCATATATATATATATATATATATACCCATGACTTCTTGGACCAATTAATAGTACTGGGCCATGTAGTTTTGGTTACCCTCAATACATTCATGCCACTGGTGCACCTGTAGGCATATCATACCACATCCTTAGCCATATTTTGAATACAAAGATCTGTTGGACTTGGCTGATAACATCACCATAACCTGGAAGCTTTTTAGAAAGGCAGTCTTCAATTATACTCCAGGATTATCTAACCAGGATCTTCATTATAACAAACTGTCTAGTAATTTAATGTGCACTACAGTTGTTTGAAAAATACTAGTTCAGTGAATTCTTCAAACCGTAAAGATACATGTACACAGTATACTCACACATACACAGCTACACACACTAAAAATGAACTGGTTATAGTGAAGGACGACAGGATCAATAGAAAGCCCGTACTAGAAGTTTTATTCAAGTCTTTCAAATATTTATTTAGTTTGCAATCACTTCAATTAATGAAAAAGTCCCTGAAATGTTCTACCTCTTAGTGTATTTACAAAATCTATGCAATATTTTCACTCTGAAGTACTATTCAACTCTATTTGTTCATCCTTTAAGGTCTGGTGTAGCCCAAAACATTGTAACAGTTAGAATTTAGGAGAAAGCCAGGAGCTGGCTTCTCCACCTCTAGATGGCAGAGTACTGTGGTCTTGGTCACTTACAGGATGCAGTGTGGTGCTCTCATCCAGACCTTGCCCTCTCAGAGATGTTCTGAAAGTCATGCCCATCTCCAACCCATCCTGTGTTAGTGTTTAGGCTATTACGAAGGGCAAAGAAATGTGGGTCTAACTCTCCCCTCCACACAACTGGGTGCTGCTCCCCCTGGTAGCAGTTTTGGAATGGGCTTTAGAGGGTGAACTCAGGTTTGCTGAGGTGCCAAGGGACAAAGGAGTAGAGACTGAGACTTCCTCTCAGGAAGGGAAGGAGCTGGCAGGAGACAGGACTATGCTGAGTCCTCACACCTCCCATGACTCATCTTCACACTGACTCACTACAGCCCACGACGTACACATCAGGACCAGTATAAGAGTTTTAAGATGGCGACTACAGCTCTGAGCTGGTAGTACAGGGCCTTTCTGAGGAAGGGGCCCTGCACAACTGCACTGTTCACATGACCCTGAAGTCAGACTTTACTCTTGGAAACTGGAATCTTTGCATTTGGGGAATTTATTCAGAGTTTAGCAGGTTTTGTCGTCTAAACCTGAATCATGTGGATGGTGTTTATAGAGAGTTTAACAAAGTGCATCTCAGTTCTGGGCCTAGATCAGCAGCAGCAGCAGCAGCAGCAGCAGCAGCAGCAGCAGCAGCAGGACATGAGAACCCATTGGGAACAGACTATTGCTCTCCAGGTGTGGCATCTAGAAGCCTGTGGCTCTGAGCTCTCCCAGTAGATTCTTGTTCTGTGTCTTTTTGTGGTGCTGGGATTTGAACCTAAGCCCTTGTGCATGTGAGGCAAGTTCTGCTCACTGAGCTGCAGACCCTGCCTCTCTCCTAGAGAATCTAAAGTGCCCCATGTTATGGGTAGGGACAGGAGAGAAGTACATAGGGCCAGGAGCTTGAATAGAAGTATGTAGCGGTGGGGACAGTGGAACTGGAGGTAGCCACTAGAAAGTCCCAGATGCCAGGGAAGTGAGAGGCTCTCAAGACCCAACAGGCATGACATTGGTCAAACTACCCAACAAAGGGGAGAGAGAACCTATAGAGACCACCTCCAGTGTATAGGCACAGCCCCCAGTTGAGAGATGGGACCACCTGCCACACCAAGTCCAGTGTCGTCTGTGTGACACGACAGTACGTCATTAAGGCAGACGGGAGAAAAATGCCCCCTCGGGGCCAGGCTCCCTGGAGGTCCCTGGCAGTGTGCCCACCTCTGGCCTTGAAAAGGGCCTCGATGTTCTCCAAGGATACTGCACTTCCTGGGTTATGGGTTCTGTACTGTGTCTTTCTTCTTCCCATTCTTAATTCTTTACAAAGCACGATCCCAGCCTACAAGCTGGTTAATTGATAAAGGAGAACTTGGTATTCCGGTGGAAAGAAAAGAGGATGTGGCCATTACGCCTACTGCTTCCAGTCCTAAGCTCAGTGAACTCATGTTGAACCTTAGTGAAACAAAGTCTTGGAATGTTTTTCAACAGGGTTCGTCTTTATCACTAGACTTAGCAAAGGTAATGCACAAAGAACAGAGACATTAGGGAATGTTATGAATAGTTTGTAGCAGGAAGAATACAGTATGAAAAAGTATAGGACTACTGATGAGCTATTGCTTTATACAGGTACTTATGATAAGAAGGTAATAGATGGATAAAAGCATTGAAGGGTAGAAGGTCCTATAATATTCTTTAGATTATAGACATAGGTTAGCTTGAGCCAGACCACATTGGTGTTTGCTGTGCAGGCCAGTATAGAGGGCTCTTGTAGTGTATATGTGCTCATTCTTAAAGCATTTTGACTTTTAATGGCAGAAGAAGGCTTATGGCATACAAATTGGTCTGAAGGCCCAGGTTCTCCTATTGATTGTTAAACCACAAGTTAGACTCAAACACCATGTGTCTAAGGTTTATGACCTAAGATTGCTTTTGATCACGGTTCACAGAGTAAGAGTTCCTGTGGGCTTTGTGTCATGTCTACTTACTGTTCTAATTAAGATGGAAATGTACCTTGTTTAGCAATTGTTTGAGTGTTTCTGGAGGTGTGCCAACCTCGATCTGTTCCTCAATATACTATAAATATGCCTGACTAAAAAGTAAAGTTGCAGCAGATTCAAGCCACTCTCTGGTGTGTCTGTCATTACCTCTGCCGCACCTGTGCCTTCCTGAATACCAAAGCCCTGGTTTTCCCTCGGTCGTGACTCCCCCGGCTGGGTCAATCCGTGGCAACCATCTCAAAATTGTTAACACAGAAATGTTCCTGTCCAAAGGTAAGACAAAAAATGGAGCAGACTGAAGGAAAGGCCACTCATCTCAAAACTGTTAACACAGAAATGTTCCTGTCCAAAGGTAAGACAAAAAAATGGAGCAGACTGAAGGAAAGGCCATCCAAAGACCACCCCACCTGGGGGTCCATCTCATCTACAGACACCAAACCCCAACACTATTGCTGATGCCAAGAAGTGTTTGCTGACAGGAGCCTGATATAGCTGTCTCCTGAGATGCTCTGCCAGATCCTGACCAATACAGATGAAGATGCTCACAGACAACTATCGGACAGAATCCAGGGACCCCAGTGGAGGAGTTAGGGGAAGGACTGAAGGAGCTGAAGGGGATCTCAACCCTATAGGAAGAACAATATCAACTAACTTAAAAGAATGGTATATGCTTTTATCACTAAATAGGAGAGGCGTACTATCTGTGGATTGAATTGTCAGTAATAATTACCTAATATTAATGGAAACACTGTATTTCCATGAACATTTATGGAATGTAGAGAGATGCAGTCACACACACACACACACATACACAGACACATAGAATTACAGACACAAAAACATGCACATACTCACAGGCACAGATATGCAGACACACATATAGACACACATGCGTAACACACACGTGCAGTCACAGACACACAGATATGTAGACACATACACAGACACACATGCATACACAGACACATACATACATAGACACACACAGATATACATACACAAATACACACAGACACACACAGATAAAAACACAGAGATTCTCTCTCACACACACATACACACACACACACACACCTTGTAAAAATTCTTTCTTGGGCGTTTTCTCCTCTTATCAGGTTCTCATGGTTTCTGCTTGGTCCTCTGGGCTTTAGTTTGGTGCTGGAAGTTCACTTCTTTCCATGATTAGCTTTTGTGCTGAGCATACAATATGAGAATTTCATAGGATTTCCTCCTCTTAGCTCCCAGATACTTTTAAAAATCAATGATTTGAAAAGTAAAAAGACCTCCTTTCAGTAAATATTAGTGAGGCAGATCCATCTCCCTCCGCATTCTGAGCCGAGCAAAGGCTGACTCTAAGCCTGGTGACGGGAGGATGAGGCTGCATTGATTTTCTGCCTGCGCCTTGCTCCATCACTGCATCCCTCGTAGGAAGAATGAATTATCCTCGCTCAGAGACGCGGGTCTTTTCCTGTGTGTTTGTGTCTGAAAACCAACTCCAGGCTACTTGTACTCATCTTATTGAATAATAAATGAAGATCAAGGTCTGCTTGGCTCTGAACACAAGCTAACGTGAGTGTGAGTTAAATATCAAGGACAACAAGCTCTCCCTGCAAGCACGGTCTGCTTTTCCATCAGTGAAGAACCAACTAAACAAAAGCAAGAGAAACTAACGCCAACCCCAAACGGCTTAGTAGTAAAAGAACAGTCTGTTTAGAGACCCGGGCCCCGGTGGTGTGCATCTGGATGCCATTAGTGCTGCAGAACTTTGATGCTGGGGGCTGAGCACACACACACCCAGCTCTCCCTGCTATCGATTTCCTTCACCCTGATTCAGTGTCGGCCTCTTGGCATTTCTCTACTGCTGCTAGCAGCTCAGCTCTGGCCCCAAAGGGCTTTATTTAATGAGACATAGGGCTTAGACTGTGAGGAGCTTGCCCCAGGAACTGAAGTTGTAGACGTCCTGGTGGAGAAAATGAGTCACGGGAGCCACCAAGGGACGAGACGATGATGCAGAACAGGAACCACAGCATTTGTTTGAAAGAGACAAGGGACAGCACAGCCTTCCAAGGCAGTGGAGAGTTAACAGGCGCTGAGAGATAAAGAGCTCATGTGGAATACATACAGCAAGTCGTGCGGGGAGAGGAACCAGGAAGAGGAGGGGGCCGCACATTATAACTCTGGGAAATCTGTCTTTAAAATACAGTTTTATTTTAGAGCAGTTTTGTATTTACAGGAAAATCATGACGATGGGAGAGAGCTCCCATGTGCCCTGCACATCGTTTCTCCCTTGGTGACATGGTGTATGAGTATGTCACATTTGTTCCTCTTCATATCCTATGTTGACAAAGCATTTGTGGCGGCTTGAGTGGAAAATGTCCCCCTTAGGCTAAGGCATTTGAACGCTTAATTCCCACTTGGTGGCACTGTTTGGGGGGAGGTTTAGCAGGTGTGATCTTGCTGGAGAAAATACATCACTGGGGCAGGCTTTGAGGTTTTCTAACCGTATCTGATTTCCAATTTGCTCTCCCTACTTTGTGGTAAAGCCTGTGTCTCCTAGCTCTCTGCTCCTGCTGTCATGACGCCTGTCCCATGCCTTCTTGCCATGCTGGATTCTTATTCTCTTGTAAGTCAAAAAAAAAAAAAAAAAAAAAAAAAAAAACAAACAACAAAAAAAAACTCTCTTCCTTAAATTGGCTAGAATTTGTCACAGCCAAAGAAAGTAATTAACACTGTAGTTGGAACTAAAAGCCCACTTTATTGAGATTTCCTTAATTTCGAACTGATGTACTTTTCTGTCCCAGGTAATCATATGTATGACACTTGGGTATCATATTTCCTAAACTGAGACAGTTTTCCAAATATTCCTTGTTTTTGATGAGCTTAACTACTTTCAAAGAACTGGTCAAGGATGGGGTCAAATGCTCTTCAAACGGGAAGGGAAGATTTATCTCCTGCTTTTCTCATGGTCATGTGTTGTTGTGCAGCTAAAGTGAACAGACAAATATGTGCCAAATGGTGATTTTAACAGGAGGAAATACTGCGTGTCTTGTGGAACTGGTCAAAAAATGTACTAAACACAAATAAACATTTGAATATGAAACATATTTGATCCTTTTTCTGATTACAAAGTGCCCCAAATAGTTTACACTGTATCTACCTACAAAAGAACTGACTCACAAGGACACAAGGACACTTGGCAACTGAGAATCTGAAATGGCCTCACCAAGCTTACCTCCTCCGAAGGAGTCAGGAGATAAGAGAGATGCATAGCTTCTCCTATGAGCTGGGATTGCCTTGTGGTACCTTTCTGCAAGTCTGGACTTCAGGGAGACTTTCTGGTCCTCACCGATCTGGCAAAATATTGATTTGTATAAAATGAGTACAAAATCAAGATAATCATAACTGCCCGAGCCTGTGTTGTGTTAAGTGTTCACCTCAGTGGCAAAGAGACATGCACTTGAATGAGCATTATAACTTCAGGTCTTCTTGCCTCAAAAGTTGTTTCTATAGCAAGGTCAGCCTATGATGAGCACAGGAAGCTGCACATTTGGCCATTGGAGTGGCCGGTGTGAAGATGAGCATGGGGTGGGGGAGGCGAGGGGTGTGTTATAGCGCACAGCTCTCTGGGTTATAGATCACTTTTAGGTGGTGGGGAAAGGACCTTGAAGGAAGTATATTAGATGGTTGGGGTTTCCAGAACAAAGTGTCACCACATGGGGGCTTAAACAAAAGAAGCTTACTTCCTCATAGTGTGGGGGCAGAAGTTTATCAAAGGATTTGCAGGGCTCCTTTCTTTCCGGGTCCCTCTCTTGGCCACGCTGATGAACATTGTTCCACTGAGACCTCATGTGGTCTGTTCTTTGCCTGTCCATGCATTACGTAAACTCTGCTGATAGTGGGTTAGGTCCCTAATGACCTCGGTTAACCTAAGGACCTTAGGCTTTGCATCATACTCCAGCCCCACTCTCAAATACTGGCGACTTGGGGTTCAATACGCAATTTTGTGGGGACGCAGCTCCGCCCATAGAAGGACAATGATTTGATACAGTGGGAGCATCCTTCTCTCCAGACTTGATTCTAGGAGCTGAAAGCATTTGGAGCAGACTTTGACTAGGCTATGTGAGGGGATTCTAACAAGGAGGAAAGTGTGAGACTTCACATGGGGAGCAAACCTGCTGTGTGACAGGGCTTTGTCAGGAGCCCATTGCCAGCAGACACCTGTGGTGTTCTCTCAGCTCTTCTGCCATTGTCCCCTCAGCAGCCAGAAGGCTGATTTCCCGGGCATTTTTCATCTCATTTTCTATGCATCTGCCTTACATGGATAGGTTAAGTCCTGAGTTAAAGAAATAGCTCAGCCAGAGTGCTGACTTATTATTGCATATTTAGAAGCACAGTCACGGAGAGAACTGGGTACTCCAGGGCCCTGGCTGGCATGTGCTGTCCCTGAAGGCTTGCAGCCAGCATGTGCCCAGAGGCAGGAGGCTTCACTGTCCTCAGAGGGCAGCTTGGTGTGGGTGGATTGACTCTAGAATGGAGGTTCTGACCCGGTGACCCTGTGATTTGTATTCTGAGCATGCCAACCGACCCCTGACTTTTTGTCTGTCTTTTCCTCTGTCTCTTCCCCACCCAGTACCACCAGCCCTGACCTCAAGAGCCTCTACAGTTCCCCAGGGCAGAAGGGCATGCTCCTCTTCCTCCTCACCCATAGCATTGTAGGCACAGTTGGTATTTTGCATTCTGTGCTGTGGTGACTTAATGTCTTCAGCAGTGCTTTCTGTGACCTGGAGTGAAGAGACTCTTCTTTATCAAGCAGAAGACTTAAGTGGCCAGTGTTCAGTGCCTACAGACTGACTTTCAGAAGTAACTTTATATGTACCAGGTTTTGCTTTTGCCTTGGGATTTAAGACACTTTCTGGAAAATAATTCATAAAGTCTGAGCTTGGACCAATAGCTGTGAGGTGGGATGGGCGGTTCATCATGTTTCAGAAGAAAGCTTGCTCAGAGGACTGAGCATCTGCCAAGGCTCCTTTCCTTTCTATTTTCCAAAACTTTGAAAATTAATCTTGAAGTTTGTTTAGTGTTTAAATATTTGTGAAATATTTGCAGTCATCACACTATTTCCATACACTGTGTGTATTTGTCGAAATTATTGAGAGCATCTAAAGTCAGGCATGTGCACAAACAAGCTCTTATCAAAAATAGTTTTCATATCAGTTATCATCAGCACCAAGGCACTGCACTGAGGCAGAAAAGATCTTCTCTGGCCTTTGTTCTTGAGCAATGCACTTTGAACACACTCACCTTCTTCCTCCAGCTCCGCCCAGATCCCCTCCCTTCCTACCCAACTTCATGCCTCCTCCCCCATCAAGTCCATTTTACTGTTTCTATGTTCTTGGACTTCCACTGGAGCATTGAGGACACACCAGGAACTGCACTCTCCAGAAAGGCAGCTTTCCTTCACCCAGCAGCTACCCATTGCTAATAGCTGCTCATCAAGCATTGGGACCTCTTTGTCAGCATCATCCCTGCTGGGATTGGTGTGACTCAAGCTTGCACAGGCCTTGTGCATACTGTTCCAGGCACTGTCAGTTCATATGTGCAGCTGCCCTGCTGTATCCTGATGATACTGTTTCTGTGGAGTCATCCACCACCTCTGGCTCCTACACTCTCTTTGCCCATCTTCCACAATGAGCCCTGGGCTTGGTAGGAGCAGGTGCGGTACAGATGCCCTACTTAAGGCTGAGCATTCCACAGCATCTTGTTCTCAGCACCTTGGCCAGTGCTGGCTCCCCAGGTCAATTTGCAGTTAATTGCACCTTTCACCAGCCTGTTTGTCTTTTAGTTTGTCATCTTCTGTCTGCCCTCCTCCTTCTCTCCTGCATGCATCTGCACTCTCTGCATAAGGCCCTCTCTTCCAGCTTTAAATTGCTTTCCCACTTCTTTAGCAACTCATTGTTCCCTAAATATGTGGTGCTCTCTTTTGGAAGAGCCCTGCTTAGTGCCATCTTCCTGTGGAAAATTCTGTTCTTTAAAATCCTCCTTCTTTTCTTCTGAGCACCTATTCCTTCCTCACAGATCTCTCTAGCAGTGTCCATGTTAAAATCTCACTCTCCTGGAAATTGTGTGTAAAAACAAAACAACACAATTAACAACATTCCAGATACATGCTTGTTTTGAGTGAACTTCTTACAGCATCATGTTTGAAAGCTGACATCTTCTGGTGCTCTCCCTTCTCATAAACACACACACACACACACACACACACACACACACACACACAACTGTGTTAACTCTATATCTGCTAACGTTTTCTCATTATTGAGAAGCTATTTTAAAAACCATTTTAAGGAACATGTCTTATATCTTGCAGTTCAGACTCTCCCATGATTGAGTTCCTAAGACGATCTGTAGCTACTCATTGTAGCCTTTGGGAAGACACAGTGTTTTGCAGATGCGTCATTAGCTCCTGGGTCTAGACTCCAAATCTGAAGAACCCATTTATATCTTATAATTAAATACATTCTGCAGCTTGAGATAAACATGCTGATCTGACAGTGAGTTAAGGAGGTTTATCAGCCTCTGTGCACCTGCTGCGTTCACACTAAAAGACATGACTTCATTAAAACTCCCCTTGCTCCCGAGAACAAGGAGGGATGGTCAGAGGTGTAGAAAAGGACACTAGATGCGTGCTCCAGGCTCATCTTTAGGAAGATGCATTCATTCTATCCCACCTGTCCAGCTGTGCAAACAGCTGCAGTTAGCTCAACTAATATGTAGGCTGAGGACAGAGGCTGGGCCTTAGAGCAGTGACGTGAATGCCGAACACACTGGAAGGCTATGAATGCAGCACAGAGGGGGAACCAGGGCTCCAGAGAGACCCAAGAGAGTCTGCTGACTGTCATGACAGGAGGCTGTTTCCAGGGCTTTTCAGAAAGAGTGCTTTTGCCTGTGACTCTTTGCCTTTTGAGACCAGTGTTTTCTAGGATGAACAAACAATACAAAACATCAGTCTCTCCAAGAGCTCCACAGGGGAACTAGGGTTGCCACAGTTACCGTTATCCTTTTAAGAAACCTCCAAACCAGGCAACAGTGTAGGAGGGTGTATTAGTTTGGGTTCTCTAGAGTCACAGAACATATGGGCAGTCTCTATATAGTTAGGGAATTTGTCGATGACTTACAGTCTATAGTCCAACTCCCCAAAAATGGGCAGCAGCAGCTGTGGATGGAAGTCCAAGGATCTAGCAGTTGCTCAGTCCCATGAGGCAAGCAGGCAAGTGAGTAAGTCTTCCTTCTTCCAATGTCCTTATATAGATCTCCAGCAGAGGGTGTGGCCCAGATTAAAGTCTGTGGATCTCCAGCAGAGGGTGTGGCCCAGATTAAAGGCATGTGTTTCCATGATCTTGAACTCAGAGATCTCCTTTTCTTAATCTTCTGGAATTCATAGCTACTGTGCTTCAAGATCTCCATGCCAAGATCCAGGTCAGAAACATATCTCTAAGCCTCCAGATTAGGATCATAGGTGAGCCTTCCAATTCTAGATTGTAGTTCATTCCAGATATAGTCAAGTTGACAACCAGGAATAGCCACAATAGGTAGGCAAAGAGGGCTGGGTGGGCACAAGAGTCCTGAGCTGGGGTTAGGCGTTGCCATCATGAGGGTCCTGGCCCACAGGAAGCAGAACTCAGGTTCTAGAAGCTGTGGAAATAGAAGGATGAGTTCAGGAGAACATCTACCTTGATGAAAAGCTAGTGCCAGACTAGTTCTGGTGAGAGTCCACTCCATGTGGCTGATATAAGGGAATGCTTAGCAGCTGGAATCAGCGAGCCCCGAGTGTCTGCACACCAGTCTCCAATCTTCCTGGCACTTCCAGGCAAATGGAAGAATTCCAGATCATTTTGAAAATGTACTTTGTAAATTGTGTGTTGATTTCTCTACTAGTCTTGGGCACTGAGTGTTGAGACCCCACCCATGGTTCAGGGCTGTCATGGTTTAGAACTCCGTGCGAGACAGCGTGGCACCTCCTTCTTCCACATGCCAGGTGTTCACCCAGGAAAAAGTTTAAGAGCTAGGGATGGTAACATATGCCTGTCATCCTAGCACCCCAGGAGATGGAGGCAGGAGGATGGCCAGCTTCAGACCCACCTGGGCTGCATCTTGAGATTCTGTCTCTTAAAAACAAAAAGGAAAAAAAAATGTGCACTACCATGTACAGAAGTGATCTTAGAAATAACTCTGAAATTTTGCTGCAGGCTGTATTTATACATTTCCTTCTGTTAGCCATGTTTCATGAAACATACACTACCACTTTGGGAGTTTGTTTGTTTGTTTGTTTACTTGTTTGTTTTGCCAAATATGTGAGAAAAGCTAAAACTTTCTTTTAAATCCCAGCTTGCTTTGGGACTAGTGAGACAGTTTAGTATTAGTAGTGCTTGCTATTCGAGTAAGAGGACGGAAGGTTGGATCCTGAGAGCGCACGTACATGCTGAGTGTGCAGCCTGCCTGTAATTACAGTCTTTGAAATCCCGACACTGTGGGTCCCCAGAGCAAGCTGGCTGGTGAGACTAGCCATGTCTGGGAGCTCTGGGTTTGATTGGTTGACCCTGCATCAAGGCATACAGAGGAAGAGAGATTGAAGAAAAGTGCCTGTGCCAACCCTGGCCCCATATGCCACATCTACATACACCTACACACATGAGAATGCAAACACATGAGAACACAGGGGGAGAAAATGCTTATTCTTGTAGGGTGTGAGCATAAGACAGGGATGGAATAAAGACACAATTCCATGTTTAAAATAATCACCATTTTCACAGTAATATAAGAAAATAGCTCTGCATTAACCATTTAAAAAAATGTTAGGTGTCTATAGATAAACTGTAAGCTCCTTTAAATTCTTGCTCCCTGAGATGGTAGTAGACACATATGTTCTGTCCTTAGAACCCACATAAAGAAGGTAAGAGAAAATCAACCCCACAAAGTTGTCTACTGGCCTACCTTCTGCACAATGGCATGTGCTACCCACCCTGGAAAATAAATACATTTCAAAATAATCTTAAAATCTTTGGGAAGAGGGCTTATGGGACTTTCAGGGAGTGGGGAGCCAGGAAAGGGGAAATCATTTGAAATGTAAATAAAAAATATATTGGATAAAAAAATCTTTTCTAGATATATATCTGATAGAGGATTCATATCTAGAAGAGAACTAAATAAACTAAATAAGAAGTGAAGCAACCCAACCAGTAAATGTGTTAATGAACTCTGTATACTGTTATTAAAAGATGAAATGTACATGTCCAATAAATATAAAAACTGTGCACCATCATTAGCCATCGTAAGAATGCAAATTAAAACTACATTAAGGGCTGACAGGTCAGTACTTGCCTTGCAAGCACAGGAGCTGAATTCAGGACCTCCAAAAATGTGTTCGACTCACTTGTAATCCCAGTGCTGAGAAGACAGACACAGGCAGATCTCTGGAGCTCTCTGACCAGGCAGCCTACCTAGCCTGCTAGATGAGTTCCAGTTCATTACGAGATGCTGCCTAAAAGAAGACATCTACAGTGAGGGTTAACCTATGGCCCCTGCATGCCTAAGAACTCACAGCAACAAGTTCATGCACAGGCACATGCATGCACACACACACACATGCTAGCATGAACACACACCACACACATGTGATATGTGCACATACCTCACCCAAACATACCCACGTTGAGAATCCATTTTTTCCCAGTCATAAATGTCTGTCATTAAGTAAAGGAATAAATATTGATGAGGTTGTGAACAAAAGGGAGCCCCAGACAATGCTGGAGAGAAGTGAACTGGTCCAGGTACTGTAGAAATCAGTATGAAGATGGAGTAAGGTTTTCCAAGTAAGACCTAATGATTCTTTGAATTTCCTCAGTGTCTGCTGTTATGTCTCCCTGTTCATTTCTGATTTTGTGAATTTGGATACTTTCTTTGTGCCCTTTAGATAGTTTTGCTGAGGATTTGTCTATCTTGTTGATTCTCTCAAAGAACCAGCTCTTGGTTTGGTTGATTCTTTGTAGTGTTCTCTGTTTGTAATTGATTGATTTCAGACCTGGGTTTAATTTTTCCTGCCATCTACTCCTCCTGTGTATATTTGCTTCTCCTTTTTTTTTTATAGACCCTTCAGATGTACTTTTAATTTGTTAGTATACAAACATTCCAGTTTCTTTGTGGGGGCACATAGTGCTATGAACTTTCCTCTTAGCACTGCTTTCATTGTGTCCCATAAGTTTGGATATGTTGTGCACTCATTTTCTTTGAGTTCTAGAAAGTCTTTAATTTCTTTATTTCTTTATTTCTTTCCTGGCCCATTGTTCATTCAGTAGAGACTTGATAGGTTTCCACAAATATGTAGGCTTTCTGTTGTTTCTGTTATTGTTGAAGTTCAGCTTTAACTTATGGTTATCTGATAATAAGCAATCGATTTCAAAAAAAGATGCAATCTGATAAAATTTCAATCTTCTTGTGTCTATTGAGTCTTCTTGTGACTGACTATATGGTCTCTTTTGGAGAAGGTTCTGTGAGGTGTTGAGAAGAAGGTATATTCTTTTGTGTTTGGGTGAAATGGTCTCCAGATATCTGTTAGGTCTGTTTGAATCAAAACCTCTGTTGGTTTCATTATTTCTGTTTAGTTTGTTTCATTGACTTGTCCATTGGTGAGAAAGGAGTGTTGTGGTCTCCCACTATTAAAATGTGGAGGGAACTCAATATGTGATTTAAGCTTTAGTAATGTTTCTCTTATGAAAGTGTGTACCCTTGCATCTGGGGCTTTGATGCTCTGAATTGAGATGTCCTCTTGGAGGATTTTTCCTTTGATGAGTATGAAGTGTTCTTCCCTGTCTCTTTTGGTTACTCCATTAGGAGTCTATTTTATTAGATATTAGAATGGCTACTCCAGCTTGTTGCTTGGGTCCATTTTCTTGGCAAACCTTTTCCCAGCACTTTATAATGAGACTCTTTGTTGCCGAGATGTGTTTCTTGTATACAGCAGAATGGTGGATTCTATTTATGCATCCATTATGTTAGCTTGTGTCTTTGTATTGGGGAATTGAGTCCATTGATATTGAGAGATATTAATGACCAATGATTGTTACTTCCTGTTATTTTGATGTTGGTTGTGTGTGTGTGTGTGTGTGTGTGTGTGTGATTCTTTAGATTTTAATGGTGTGAAATTATTTACTTCTTGTGTTTTCTTGAGTGTATTTGGGCTCATTTGGTTGGAGTTTTTCTTCTAGTATCCTCTGTAGGACTGAGTTAGTGCAAAGGTATTGTTTAAATTTGGGTTTTTTTGTGGAATATCTTGGTTTCTCCATCTATAGTGATTGAAATTTTTTCTTTGTTGTCTGTGCTGATAGCTGTGGTCTCTTGGTGCCTGCAAGTCCTCTGCCCTCACCTTTATAGCTTTAGATTCTCTGTAGAGAAATCTGATTCAATTCTCATAGGTTTGTCTTTATATTTTACTTGGCCTTTTTGATTGCTGCTTTTTAAATTTTTATTTGTTCTGTATATTTAGTGTATTGATTATTATGTACTGGGAGAATTTTTCTCTGTCCAATCTGTTTGGTGTTCTGTAAGCTTATTGTACCTTTCTAGGCATCTCTTTCTCTAGATTAGGGAAATTTTCTTCTATGATTTTCTTGAAAATTTTTTTGGGCCTTTGAGCTGGAATCTTTTCCTTCTTCTGTACCTATTATTCATAGGTTTGGTCCAAGATTCTCTAGATGTTTTGCATCATGGACTTTTTAGATTTTGCATTTCCATAGACTGATATATTGATTACTTCTACTGTATCTTCTACACCCAAGATTCTCTCTTCCATCTCCAGTATTCTGTTAGTGATGCTTGTGTCCATTTCTGTTTGATTGTATTTTCCTGTATTTCTTTATATTTATTTGCTTCATGTTTTAATGCTTCTACATGTTTGAATGTATTTTCCTGTATTTCCTTAAGGCCTTTTTAAAGGCCTCTATAATCTTTATAAGATTGGATTTAAGATCCTCTTGTACTTCAGTTTCATTAGAATATTCAGGGTTTGTTGTAGCAAGATACAAAGCTAGGCTCTAGTGCTTCCATATTGCCCTGGGGTCCAATTGATTATATTCTTATGCTGTCCTTCAGACATCTGGATAT
Organism: Apodemus sylvaticus; assembly: GCF_947179515.1. Taxonomy (NCBI): domain Eukaryota; kingdom Metazoa; phylum Chordata; class Mammalia; order Rodentia; family Muridae; genus Apodemus; species Apodemus sylvaticus. The sequence continues at coordinate 23,616,566 of NC_067473.1, forward strand.
CCCTGTTGTCTGGATGATCCTGATGACAGCAGGACGCCTCAGAAAGTGGTGGGGAGCCATGGGCCAGACAATGAAAGTCAGGGTACCTGACTGCTGGCTGGGCCTCAGGCAGACCCCACTGTGCAGTCTGTGTCCAAGGTGGACCCTACTCTGCAGGCTGTGTCCCATTCAGACCCAACTAGGATGATGGGCAAATCTTATGAGGATGGGATTAGTGTGGGGGCTTAAAAAGGGAGAGTATAGGGGGTTAGGGGAGTGTGGCTCGTCGGCGTGGGGGAAGGTGTCCAGGTGGGCCGTTGCCTGGGTACCTCTGCCTCTGAGGAACCACACACACACAGGCATAGTATAGAATAGAGTTTATTCAGAGTAGGGGATGGGAGTTAGTGGTAGAGAGAGGCAGAGAGAGAGGGAGGGAGAGAGAGAGAGAGAGAGAGAGAGAGAGAGAGAGAGAATAGAGAGAGAGAGAATAGAGAGAGTGGAGTGGAGGCCAGCCATGACCACGTGGAGGGGGGAAGAGCCCAAGGGGCAGAGAGGTGAGAGAATGTGGGAGAGCAGAGAGCAAAGAGGGAGAGGAGGGGCACGTAGCCCCTCTTATAGTGGGCCAGATCTCTGGGGCTGGGCATACCTGGCTATTGCCAGGTAGGTGCGGGGTGGAGCTTAGACAAAACATCAACATTCGCCAATATTTGATTAATTAATAAAAGAAAAAGAAAAAAGAAAAGAAGTGACGGTGAATACGGCAAAGCAGGAATAGGGTCGTTGTTGAGAGCTGGCTGCTTCATGCTGACATTGGGGCGGTGTGTCTCTGGGGAACCTAGAGAAAGGGGTATGGGGAGTGATTGTCCAGTCTCAGGAGGATTGGCTGCTTCCTTGCTGTCCAGGATTTGTAGAGCCATTTGAGGATAGGTCAGGAGAACAGGTCCAGTAGAAGCTGTCTGTGTCTGGAGAAGCTGAGAGGAGATTGGAGCATCTGAAGGTTGCTTCTCTGGAGCTGTCCTGGATATGGCAAGGGCCTGGACTTAACAAGATGTTGGAACACATTAGTATAGTTAGGGAATAAGACTAAGTACATTTGGGAGAAAGGAAAAATTTTAAGATGTACAATTGAAACCCAGAGGAAACCCACCCTTTGGAAAGGTAGTAAAGTGGGAACTTGGGCAGATGTACTTATCTGGATGGAGCCTACTTGGTCCATGAGCAGTAGATTTGGGTAGGTTTCTTGTAGCTAACAAGTTTATTAAAGAGATAATAATATGAGTTAACTACATGAACAGTCTTTAAGATGAGCCTTTGTGGATCAGAAGGAATAGAATTGAAGGTTGGAACAGTGACAGAGCAAGAAGAGGAAATATGAAACATTTAATGGAAACAGAGTTTAGGTAAGGAGATAACTGTCTAGCTGTCAATATAGTCAGAAATCTGAGGAATAAACAATAACTTAGCAATTATATTATTAAAGAATGACAGATTCCAGTAGCCAGCAGTTCTTTGTGGTCTCTGGTCTCCATGGCGGCTTTGGCTGTCAGTCTGACTTTCAAGCACAGAAGATGCACGGCTTTTTATGTGTGGAATGGATACCCATGACATGAGAAATGGCTTACCTTTGTTTAGCTAAGTCATTTGACTCAAGATATCTGGTTTTGTCCACTGCTCGCTAAAATGTTGGTTTCTGCGCAAAATGTCCTGTCTGCGCACGGAGTGAGCTCTGCAGACAGAGCTCTGCAGAGCTCACTCCGCGCACACACGCAGACCACGAGGATGCGGTGGAGATGTGGGCCGCAATGAGATACACTAGGCCAAACAGTTCCACATGGGACTTTATTTAAGATGGGGAAAGGGTAGCAGGCAGGAAGAAAAGAGAGAAAGAGAAAAGAAAAAGAAAAAGAGGACGGGGGAGAAGCACTGCCTGGTTATATATGGGTGATGGCATAGTTACAGGTAAAGGTGGGCTATGGAATTCTGGGTAAACGGCAGCTGTTGCCTTGGCAACAGACCTATACATTGTCTTAGTTGTTGCTTGTATGACTTCACAAGCCTCGCAGGTCTCGGTACCTACAATTAGTAGGACAGGGTTCCAAGCTGGTCAGTCTTGGGACCCCCAAAGATTTCCTTGGGAAGCAGAATGCTCTTGGCATCCTACAAGGCTCCTCTGACTGAAGAGTGAGCTCCGACCTAGAAAATAGGGTTCAGGGGACCCAGTCCCCTCTGCTGGTCAATATTTTTACACATATCTATGTCTCTCTACTCCAGGAATCACAGATGATGGAACTTGAGATTTATTGGCATATTGGTCAATAAGTTATTGAAATTAATCTTCATGTAATGAATCATCAGCAAGGGAGATAGACAGATGACAAGTGTTCAATTTCAAAATTCTCTTTCCCTATCTGCCTGTCTTCCTTCTGTCTTCCGAATTGCTGTGGTTGCCCAGCGAAGCCTGTAAAAATAATATTTTACAGACAGAGGTGAGAAAATGCCTCCTGGGAAGAACGGAACTCTCTCTTACATTCAGAAGCTGAAAATCTCACTCGGCAATTCTGATTACTCTGATCTTTCCTTATAGCCAGGACATGGTATAACCAAGCAAATACAGATATGCAAGAATCCATCTTATAGCAAAAAATTCTGCTACATTTACCTCCCAACAGGATATATTTTGATATGGTTCCAATTATGATAGAAAAAAAAAAACATTCTTAGCAGGCCACAAAGGCATTCCAGAAATTACAGTCACAAGTTCTTTTTTGTTTTTCTAGTCATTGCCTTTCAGGGCAGGTGGATCCTGGAACAATGGGCCCAGTCTAAGGATATTTACATCTGAAAAATCTTACTAGGTCCCTGCCATACAAATGAATATTGAGCAAGGGAGAAATAATTTACATTTGAATTGGTACCTAGTTCATAGCTATCTTCCCACACAAGTTAATCCAGTCCCTGATTTTGCTTGTTGCGCGGACAGACTATCTCTACACAGGCCCACCTGAATAGCAAGGGAAATTTATGAGGAACTGCCTTTTGTGTTACAGGCCCCACCCAGGGAGTCCTTGAGCAAAACAACCTGCTTAGCTCATCCAGGTGTGATTCAGGAGACAGTTCATACTTAAGACTCAATTTAGACTCAGAGAAACAGTAGATATTTTTTACTAATATCAAATGAGTTAGTTGGTTCACCAGGCTGAGGGCTAGAGGCTGGAGCTGATCCAGCTGATTGCCAGGGGCCTAGGGTGGCCCCGGAGTGAGGCTAAGGATTACAGGGAACTGATTGCCAAGGGCCTCAGGGGCCTACGGAGGCCCCAGGCAAGGCACAGAGAAGAATGCAGTGGGCAGACTAGACAGAAGTACTCTTGAAAGACAGTGTGAGTCATTTTCACCAGGAGGCTAGGTAGGGGAACCATCCTTCTTCAGCTCCCAGGCCGTGCGACATCTAGACCAAGATGAAGAAACAGTTTAGCCGCATGGGCCCTGGACTTTGGGTAAACCCCTGTATTGCCCGAGAAAGCCTAGCTAGCCTTTTACAGATGTATATGATGCTTAATTTGAGATGTTAACTTGACAGGACTTTGGGAGATACCTGAAAAATACATTCAGATTTCAAACCACCTCTGTGGTCATGTTAGTTTATCATTCCCTCTGGACCTGTGTCTCCCTGGACCAAAGAATCCTGGTTATCCCGTGGCAGGTTTTGGCCTGTAACACTGAATTATTGATTTAATGTGTGAGCCCCTCCTCCCAACCCTTTAGCCAGCAACCTTGAGAGTTGAGTCCTTTAGAGAACTTCTCATTAGAGTCAATAATTCACTGTGGCATAATATATAGTGCCCTGAATATCTATAAAACCACACTTTCCTGTTGTACATCCTGGGGTGCTCAAATAATTAATGTGACTAGCTTTTCAGAACAATACCATCTATTGTGAATAGTAAAAGTGCACTATGCATAGAAGCAAATGTGCACATATGGCTGGGAGGACAGGCTCTGTAGGGGAGCATCCCTGGAGTTTTTAATGTAGGAGTCAGGTAGTCAGGTCTTGGATTTCTATAGAGCTATAAAGTGCACTTTTGATGTGGAAACAATCAATGGATAATTGATCAAAATATTTTCCTTGCGTGCTTTCTTCCTTCTTCTAGCTTTTAAGAGTAAAAAAAATTTGTTAAAACAAATTTACTTGGTGGCTTTCTTTGATATAAAGCCTTCCAAAAGCACAATAGTGGAGCAGGAAAACATAACTTACATCAATTCAGTGCTGTCAGGTTCTTAAATAGCTATTTGTATAAAGTTAAAGACTTCTAAGAAGTTCATATGAATGGAAGCCATTTGCTAATGGCCAATTTGGATTAAAAAAAAGAATATGGGTACATTAAGATTTTAGTTATTGTTAAATAACAGCACAGACTCAAATTTAGATTGTGTCACATGAGTAACAATTTAGATAAATAAGACAAGGATTTTAAACAAAATAAGAACCTTTAAGCTTATATGCCATGATTAAGAGTAAGTGGCCCAGATTCAAATTCACCTTCTGTAAGAAATTGAGTAAAAGACCTTCCAGTTGGAATGTTCTGTATTTCTTTCTATGATCATGGCTTAGCTTCCAATTAAAAAAATCAGTCACCAACTGGAGGAGAAAAATTCAATAACCATGAGGGGGGGGAGGTAGAAGGGGGAGGGGGAATAAAAGCAGAGACACAATAGTTATAGATTCTATAGATTTAGCCTCACATATACACTGGAGAAAAAATGATGTCACTCCAGAGAGCAGATGCCTCTCTACAAAAGGATCTCTGCCTTACTATATGGGGATCTGTCTTCCTAGGGACTTGAGCTTTCCTTGGAGGCACCTGGGAAATCTGCAACTGTGCTTTTTTTTCTAGAGGACTAAGTATAACATCAAGAAAAATGAGCAAGTTTTGTTTTTTTCCTTGCCGAGTGTGAAGTAAACAGAATGGGTAGTAGGGGAAGGGAGTTATGAATACCAGCTAAGGCCACGTAACCAGTTGCAGATACGAAGATTATAATGTAATATGAATGCTTCTGTTTTATTTTGTTAAAAATAAGTTGGTATTCCAATTTCTTTAACATCAATTGGTATTTAAGTTGAAGCAATAAAAGAATGTTCCCAAGGGACATTGCCCCATTTAAATTTACAAATGTGTTTGCCATTGTACAAGGAATAGTTATATCATGTTAGGTGCATTCACAACCTTGTTATGTCTCATGTGGACATGAGATAGTATTTGTGTCAAGTTAACAATGGGTGGATTGTAGTGGATACTCCTGGTTGTCAACCTGACTATATCTGGAATGAACTACAATCCAGAAGTGGAAGGCTAATCTGTGGTCCCAATCTGGAGGCTGGGAGATACAAGTTTCTACCCTGGATCTTGGCATGGAGACCTTGAGGCATAGTGGCTATGAATCCCCAGAAGATTAAGACTGGGAGATCTCTGAGTTCAAGGTTATCTGGGACAAAACAAGTCCCAGATCCAGGCATGGTGGCACACAACTTTTATCTGGGCCACACCTTCTGCTGGAGATGTATATAAGGATATTGGAAGAAGGAAGATTTGATCTCTCTTCTTCACCTGCTTGCCTTGTGGACTGAGCAACTGCTAGATCCTTGCTGCTCACCATTGTTGGAAGTTGAACTACAGACTGTAAGTCATCAACAAATTCCCCTACTATATAGAGACTACCCATACGTTCTGTGACTCTAGAGAACCCTGACTAATACAGAAGTTGGTGTAATTACTCATCTAATTGATGACAAAATAAGAGATTATAAACAGTTTTGCATATCCAAGCTGTACATGTATTATATTTGTGTTCTAGTTATCCACTGTTTCCTGCTGTGGCTAATATAAGCATTGTATTTTGTAAACTGAACCAGTCCCATGTTTAATATCAAATCATAGGCAACGAAACACGTTTTATGTGTGTGTGTGTGTGTGTGTGTGTGTGTGTGTGTACTGTATATGTCACTGTCACTGAGAGTCCCCAACATCTATTTCTGAGTGCTATTTCTAAGAACACAATTGGTACCATTTTTAGACTTAATAAAACTCTGTTCCCACTGGCTTCCATTGCGGTTCTGTGCGAAATTCCCCACTGAGTATTTGATGAATACTCTCCTTGGGGGCCCTGTTTTTTGTGACTGTGCTGGGGATCCACATGCCTTGTCAGAGGGAGGAAGATGATCTCCTCTGATAACACTCCCTGGCACCTGAGTAACGGACCTGGGCCTTTATCGGCTGCTCTGTTGTGCTGGCACGGGGCCAGAGCACTGCGGAAGAAAGGCTTGTGAGAACACTTTATTCCCTCTTGGGAAAAGCGAGCATGACTCAGTGTCAGGAAGGGAAGTTTTTCATATAGATAAAGGAATGGAACATCGCCCACCCTTCTTAATGGTTAAAACACATTTAACGGTCCTTCTGTGTTCTGTTCTCTGGGGAGTTTGAATTATTCCAGAAAACTCAGATTTCTTGAAACAAGACCAGGCCCAGATTTTTTTTTAAAATAATGAAAATAGACTGTTCTCCATTTCCCTGAAGATATACAGGGTGAAGGGACTAAATAGGAGGAGGGTGCATCCAATGTGAGGCCGATTGGAACATGTGAGGGTAGTTTCTGAAAAAAAAAACAAAGGCCCAAGAGTGAAGGAACTGAGCTCTTGCGGTTGAGGAGCAGAGGGAGAAATGGGGATTACTAAATTGGTCAGATAAGGTAACTGATTTATCAACAGATGCCCATCTATTGTATAGAACCTTGCCCCTCAACCATCACAGAGACCACATATACTGATTGGAAGGTGATGAGTGGTGACAAAAGTTGGTCCAGTGCTTGTTGGCCTTTGTCACCTGTGCCTTCACTCCTAACGTCTCTGGAGAGTGTAGGGATTGTTCTATTTTATGTTTGAAAAACAACCCTGCCTCAGAGTCCTGGGACTGTGCTCAATACCATTACAGATGCTCAATAAATATTCACAAATTGTCAAAGATAGGTATTAGATTGGTTCTAATGCAATAATTTATATAGACACTCCCAGGGAAAGCCCTGGCCATCATATCCTTATGTTCTCTGTGATTAAAAGACAAGTTTGTTGATAATCAAGGCACAAATTTTATATTCCCCGCCCCAGCCCCAACTTTTCCAGACTCTAGGTAACCTACTAGTGAAGGATGAGTACTGTTTGCTGCCACAGGGTGTCAGAGCCGGCAGTAGCCACTCACCACATTTCTCTTCCTCAACAACTCAAGTAATAGAACTGGATTGGCCTGTGACTTTGTCACTGTCTTTCTTCACTTGACACAGTGTCTTCATGGTTCGTTCATGCTGAGCGTGTGTCAGAATCGTCTTCCTATTTAAGGCTGAATATTTCACTGTCTGTGTATTGTTTGCCTGCTTACCTTCATCCATGAATGTGAGTTTTGAGGAACACATGGATTTGGTTTATAGCATCCCCCAAAAGATTTTCATGTCCCCATCTCTAGAAACTATAAATATTGTGTTGTATTTTATTTTATGTTACATAGCAGAAAAGTAAAATAAAAGACTTTACATACAGGATTAATTTTAAAAACTTGAGGTGGAGGAATTATACTGAATGGGCCTTGATCTGGCTTTTCCAGATAGGTCTTCAATGCAAACATCTTCACTTTGTAAGAGGGAAACACAATTTCAGGAATCAGTTTAGTGTCCAACTGGTTATCCTCCTGCTTCTGTCGGCCTCTCATTTCCCTTTCTTAGAGTGAACGCTCTGGAGAGCATCCTTTTGTACAATCATTTGGAGTCTGTTCTGGATGGTTTGAGAACTGTTCATTCTGCTCACTTTATTATGTTTTCAGAGTAATCCTGTTTTTTTCTTCTCTTTCCTTTCCTCCACCCCGCCCTTCTTTTCCTTTCTACTTCCCCCTTTTTGTTTCCCTTTCTTCTTCCCTCCCTCTCTCCTCTCCTCCTCCCTCTTCCCTCCCTCCTTCCTTCTATTCTTTGTCTTCCTTCACTGCACTAAGGATATATCTCTAGGCCTCATACATGTTAGGCAGGTGATCCACCATTGAGATATGCTCTCAGCCTCCTATTGGTTTTTATGTTTACTGTTTTATTAATTCAAATAATAAAAATGTCAATACTTTAAATTACAGAACAGATTTTAATATTTGTGCTTACATAATTATAGACATACCAGGCCCAGCTCCTTTTTTTTTAAATGAAGGAAGACTATTTTCCATTTCCCTGAAGGTAAACATGGTGAGGAGTACTAAAAAGGTGGGGCCCAATGGGATGTGGATGGAGGCGTGTGTGTGTGTGTGTGTGTGAGAGAGAGAGAGAGAGAGAGAGAGAGAGAGAGAGAGAGAGAGAGAGACAGAGAGAGAGAGAGAGAGACAGAGAGACAGAGAGACAGAGAGAGAGATTTGGTTTAGTATTCGGAAACAAAATGGTAATATTATAATAAATCTAATTTCCTGGACATTTCAATTAAAACTTGATTTGTTGGAATTTTTTATGTTCAAGATAAATCTCATTAGTAGGCAAATTGAATGTGTTACTTCAAACAAAACTACTATGTATCTGATGATCTCAGATAATATAACTTCAGTATTGTAGAAATTTGTAGATATATCAATTCCATTCCTTTTAACTGATACTAATTTCTGTTTTCAAAACGAATATTTGGAGACCTGTTCCACTTCTAGAGAACTGATAATTCTGAAATTTTAAACATGATTAATTTCAAATATATTTTATTTTTGCTTGAAGAGAGAGGTGCAAAGAAGCAGAAAGTTGCATAAACTCCTTTGTATCTAGTTTGGATGTCAGATGCATGCAGGTTTTGTTCCCGTGCGATGTGTTATATCAAGCAGAACGAGACAATAATACCGGAAGGCTATTTTTGGTGCTTCTGACCAAATTTTAGGAAAATAGATACTTTACATTCTCATCTGAGATAAAATATCATTCCTTTCAAATGCTCAGCATGTACTCTTTGACATTTCCTTTAGTTTAAGAAGCAGTCACTCCTCGGGATAGAATCTGATAAGAGGACAACTATACATACATACATAATACATATATACATATATATACATACATATATGTGTGTATATACACACATATATATCACCCAGAGTTGACAGTCCAACTCTCTGGACAAGAAAGTCTTTTAAAATGGTTTCAGAGCTACCAAACATGCAACAAGTTTCTGCACTCTATTTCTCCGATTTGTTTGATCCAAAAATGAGTGACAACCTTCCTAACACCATTACACCATCCATTACACCATCGGCAGCTGTCACTGGCTAGATGGCCTTGACCCAAATCTCTGTGAGATAGAATATCTCAGAATCATAAAGACATCTGGAAGCTTAACAACTACATTTTATACAGTTGAAAGCTTATCAGTTTTGGAATGACTGGTAATACAACTTAGAACTTAGGCACGTTGTCTTTTAAGTTTTAAGTCCCAGCCTCCCATAGGTCTGTTTCTATCATACAGTGTTGATGGAGATAATTAAGAGTCCTTGGGGTTCATGTCCCTCTTCTCCCCTTGCCAACAGATGTCTCCTAAGGATCAGACCACCACCTTTTTTCCAACCACTGGATTGAATTAGATGAACTCACCGGATTTATAGTTAAGTAATTTGGACATCAGCGCCTTAATCTGGCTCAACCCAACCGTACTGGCATCTCTGCAGAGTACACTCCCCTTCCAGCTTCAGGTTAACCTCGTCTGTACTGCTTCCTTTCACAGCCCATCGGATGACGTAGAAGCCACTTTTTCAGGAAGTCCTAACTATTGACCTAAATCCCTCTTGGATCAATTAAAGCATTTAGCTGTCTTTTCTAGAAGGAGCCTTAAAAAGGACAGGTCATTACTACTTTTCTCAATCCCCTCATCATCCTGAGGACCGGAATGAAGTCTCCAGTCAGGCCCCATTATCCAGCTACACACTTGCTCTCCCACAGATATGCATGTTTCTTTTCAATATGATGATGCTGTTGGCAAGGGGAGAAGAGGGAAATGAACCCCAAGGACCACTGAATCTTCCCAAGACCCTGCCTTTTCACAGGCAAAGAGCTGGAATAAAGCAAAATGTTTCCAGTGCTCTGCAGATCTTTCTTTGGGTGGGTTCTGGATAGGTGCATTTGTGTGTGCATCTGTGTATACATATGTGTATGACTGTGCATGTCTATGTACTTAAGTATGAGGCAATGGGAATATAGGATTCACGTGTGCATATGTGTGTATTTATGTATGTATGTTTATGTGCATGTACTCAAGTGTGAGACAATGTACATGTAGGATTCATGAATGTGTATATATGTGTGTATGTACATTTATACAAGTGTGTACATGTCTGTGTATGTGTGTGTGCATTATGTATAAGAGTGAATGTGTATGTATATGAGACAATGGGAATGTAGAAGTATTCAACACCAAAGAAGAACTCAGCATACATATGTTTGAAAATAATTGTATTCTGTAAATGGAATAGAGAAATAACCCCCCACATAAGTGTGCATGTGTGCATGCATGCACACACTCTGGTAAAATATTTAGTCCTCTATCTTGAGCCATTGTCTATGAGAAAACATTTCTTGCTGTTCCCACCCTCTACAGGGGCTTATGCTCAGGGCCTAGAGGATGCCAGGGAACCCACTGAACACAGCCTCCCAGAGAAACTCTTGAACTTGCCCATGAGAATATGTATACAAAAATATTGTAAGCAGCATCCTTTGTAATAACAAAACAAAAAAAATAAATCCAAATGTTCATGAAAAGCAGATTGAATAAGTTGTATTGTCTTGATTAAAAAAAAATACCATACAACAGGAAAAGTGATCAAAATATTTAATCACCACATGGATAAGTCTCAAGGGGGTAATGAAGATAATAAAAATGCAATAGAACATACCTTATACACATAGAATAGAACATACACACATATGTAATTAAAAGTCAGTCAACCCCCAATTACACATGTAAACTGAAACATAAGTGAATTATTAACACAATAGAGTTCAGGGCCACAGTAGTGTCTTGGAGGGATACTGACTAACGTGCTAGGAATTGGTCTTCCATTTGCTTAAAGAATACCTGGGTGTTTCTTAATGTTATTTCAAACATTAATACATAATGCTCTTTTTATGAGCAATATATTTTAAAATAAATTTAAAAAGCAGACAGGGATCAAGTTATGAGCCATTATATGTTTCAGTGAATATGACTATTTTATAAGATCTCAGATTTTAAAAAATTAAATACAATGAGATCAAATAAAAAATAAACATGTGTGTTGGGGTAGATGGTTCAGTGGATAAAGGTGCTTGCTTCCAGGCCTAATGGCCTAACTTTGATCCCTGGGACAATCATGGTAGAAGAGACCTGAATATGGGCCCACACAGTCACACAAACACAAACAAACCCTAAAATTCGATTCTTTTTTTTTACCTACTACTGACCTATTTAGGAAGCATTCATTTGAGAATGCTTGGTTTCTGGCAGCAACAAATTTGTTAATTTCCACAGGAGTAAGCCTGTAGCCTGTTCATAGAAAACCTGAGCACAGGATGATGTATCCCCAGGTGGGGTCGTTCCCAGTTGGCCCTTCCTTTAGTCTCTGCTCCATTCTTTGTCCCTGTTCTTCCTTTGGACAGGAACATTTCTGAGTTAAAAAACAAAAAAAACCTTGGAGATTGGTGGGTGGCCCCATCCGTCGATCAGGGACCGTGCCTATCTACTGGGGGGGTGGTCTCCAAAGGTTCTATCTCCCCTTCTCTGTGCATTATGGCTAAAGTCAATCCCATTGGGTCCTGGGAGCCTCAAGTTTCTTTGGTGTCTGGGATCCTTCAGTGGCTATCCCCAGTTCCTCACGCACAACCCTGCTACCGGCAGACACCAAACCCAACACTGTTGCCATGGTCAAGAGGTGCTTTCTGACAAGAACCAAGTGTGGCTGTCCCATGGGAGGTCCCGCCTGCAACTGACAAATGCAGATCCAGATGCTTGGCGCCAACCATCAGACTGTACTCAGGAAACCTGGTGGGGGAGCTGGCAGAAGGACTGGAGGAGTGGAGGGGATTGCAACCCCATTGGAAGAGCAACATAGGCTGGTCTGTCTACCCAGTTCTCCCAAAGTGTAGACCACCAACAAAAGGGTTTATCTGGAGGAATCTATGATACCAGATACATATGTAGCAGAGGGTGGCCTTGCCTGACAGAAACGGGAGGGGAGGCCTTGGTCACAGGGAGGTTTGATGCCCCACAGTAAGAGGATGCTGGAGCGGTGGGGCTGGAGATTGCTGGTGGGTGGGGGAGCACTCTCATACAGGCAAAGGGGGGGAGGGCAGAAGTGGGATGGGGGATTAGTGGAGGGGTAACTGGGAAGTGGGGTATCATGGGGTGGGGGTGGGGGTGGAGAGGGAAACAGGGGAGTGGGATATCATTTGAGATATAAACAAATGGAATGATTAATAAAAATAAAAACAAAAACAAAAAACATGGGCACAGCTGTCACTTTCAGAAGTGCACACTGAAAGTGTGAAGTCCCGCTGAAAGTCCACACTAAACCTGTCACATCTGCACTCCAGAGGCAATGGTGGGATCACTTTTTTGTGGTACAGGATGGACTACATTTTGTACACATGTGTGATCTGAACATAAAGGAACCTCGATTCTTTCTTCCTTTCGGGACTCTTCCTCCTTCTCTCCTTAGGCCCTTGTGACCTGTAGCTAGCTTTGCAGTGTTCCCCTTACTGTGTGGCAAACACTGTTTCTCCTTCTGAGTCTTTCTCTGGGTCCTGCCCTCCAGTGCCAAAGAGAGCGTCCTTTAATCCCATTGGAACTGCCGGCTCTGTGCATTTTGAGGTTTGTTATGGTCTGATGAGGTCGGGGAGGATGGAGGAGTCAGATGGTGGGGACTGACAACGAGGGGCTTGGTTGGCTTATTCCTCTTTGATGCCAGGGCCACACAGCAATGCAGGGTAACAGAGATCCCTGGTGCATCCAAACCAGCTTACCTGAGGCCTACATATGGCCAAAGCATCAGCTAATCATAAAATATTCCTTACTTTGTCTTCTTTACAAGATGAAAGAAAAGATGTCTGGTCTGCAAAGGACCAATATGCTTTCTCCCACTTAAACAATTGTTTATAATTGTGTGTGTGTTCGTGCTCATGCATGTGTGTGCATACACTAGTGTGTGCCATGGCATATGTGTAGAGCTCAGAGAACAATTTCTGGGAGTTTGTTCTTTCTTTCCATGTGTGGGTCCTGAGGATCTGACTAAGGTTGTCAGGTTGTCAAGTGCCTCTCCTCATTTCGCCATCATACCAGTCCCAAGTACTAAATTCTTGTGCACCAATATCTCATCCCAATTTCTTTCTCTCTCTGCCCTTTTCTCTTTTTTTTCCTCCATTCTCCCCAGTTATTTTTCTAAGTTGACAGAGTATTTGGTTTGTTATCTTCAAATGTGAATGACACTACACTTTGTTCTCCTGTAGTGCCCCTTTCCCTCTAATTCACTTTTTTCTCCCCATTTTACATCTGTTATATGTAATGCATTACTGTCCCAATTCTACCCTTCTTTAAAATGTCTTCCTCCCCTCTCATGATCCCCTTCATAGTTTTATGATCTACAAACACATCTGTAGACACACACACACATGCACACACACACACACACACACACACACACACACACACGCATCACATTCATACAATTTTGAGTTCCACACAGGAGAGATGGCATGCAACAACATCCTTTCTGAGTCTGGCATATTTTGTTTAACATAATGATTTCTAGTTGGGTCCATTTTCTGTATATGTCATAATTTCATTTTTCTTTATGGGAGAATAAAACTGCAGTATGTGCATGTGGCTTCTTTTCTTTATCCCTTCCTCGGTTGATGGACATCCAGGCTGACTCCAGTTCTTAGTTGTTGTGACTAGAGTGGTAATAAAGGTGGACATAGTATCTCTGTGCTCTGTTGACTTAGTGTCCTTCACAACTAAGGGTGGTATAGCTGAGGCACATGGTAGCAGTTCAGTGATTGAGAACCCTCCATAGTGATTTGCCAAGCGACTGTGTAAACGTACATTCCCACCAGCAGAGACTGAAAGAGCTGTTTCCTCCACATATTTGCAAGCATTTGTTGCCAGTTTTTCTTTATGAAAAGGTATTCCCTATGGGCCAGGGGAGATGTAGGATTTCCGCACAGTTTTAATTGACCTTTTGTATTCTTCCTTTGAGAATTGTCTATTCATGTCACTAGCTCACATACTTATTGGGTGATTTGGTTTTCTGATGTTAATTTTGTCCTTTCCTTTTTATGCCCTCTACACTAAACCCCAGTCTTTTGTGCAGGTGACACAGACAGCCCCTCTTTCCCCTCCGTTTTGTCAGACTGTCCCTTACTCTGGTGATGTTTTCTCTGCTCTATAGAAGCTTCTTCATTCCATGTGATCACATGTGTCAGGTTTGAGGATTATTTCGTATGCTACTAAAGTCCTGCTCTGAAAGTCCCTGGCTTTGCCCATTACTTGACGTGTTTTACCTGTGTTTATCTTAAGCAGTTTCAAAGTGTCAGGTCTCACACAAAGGTCTTTGATTTATTTTGAATTGATTTTTTGTGTGGTTGACCCAACTTCTAATAATTTTTTGCTCTTGAATAGGAAAGTGAAGAGCACTTGGTCCCCCAAATTAAATTTAATCTAATTTCAAAGTAACTATGCCTGTTAGCTATCTCTTTTATCTTAGAAATAAGACAAAATTGCTTATCTTGAAAATGATCAATGCAAAACAACATCTAAAGTATAAAGGAAATACAGTGATTATAATAATAAAGGAATTACATTAAAAGTTTCCAATAAATGTCTACACAGCAAAACTGTGACATTGTTTTCAGATGAAGAAGGTAAATCCCTGAGTGGAACAGAAGGCTTAAACCCTTTTGTGTGGGTATTTAATGTATCAATGTACATAACAGAACATTGAAAGTGAAAGAGAGATTTAAACAACAGAGTCTATGATTGGACACTTTGTGGAAATATACTGTTAGATCTCCATCACAGTCGAGTTGAAATAAGTTCCAAGTGGTCTAACGGTTTTGCCATCCAAGCCCTATAAATTCCAGGAGGAGAAGAATCTGTTCACAATGTTGATGCAAAGATGTTCTCCTTTAATCTATTGCCAAAGCCTGGCTGTGAGAAGAGGATGAATAGCTTGGCCTGTAGAACTAAACTGAGAATTTACAACAAAGGAATCTCAAATGGCTGAGAAACACTGAAAGAAATGTTCAAAGTCTTTAGTGATCAGAGAAATGCAAATCAAAATGACCCTGAAATTCCACATTACACCAATCAGAATAGCTAAAATAAAAAACTCAGGTGACAGCACATGTTGGTAAGGATGTGGAGAAAGAGGAACACTCCTCCATTGCTGGTGGGATTGCAAACTGGTACTCTGGAAATCAATCTGGAGGTTTGTCAGAAAATTGAAAATAATTTTACCTGAAGACCTAGAAATACCACTCTTGAGAATATACCCAACAGATGCCCCACCATGCCACAGGGGCACGTGTTCCAGTGTTCATAGCAGCTTTATTTGTGATAGCCAGAAGCTGGGAAAAAACCCAGATGTTCCACAACAGAAGAATGGATACAGAAAATGTGGTTTATTTACACAATTGAATACTACTTAGCTATTAAGAACTAGGACATTCTGAGTTTTGAAGGCAAATGGGTAGAGCTAGAAAATATCATCCTGAATGAGGTAACTCAGACCCAAAAGACATGCATAGTATGTATTCACTAATAAGTAGATATTAGCAAAAAAAGGTTACCAAATACCCAAGATATATCCCACAGAACTCAAAAAGATCAACAAGCTGAAGGGTCCAAGTGAGGATGCCTCAGTCCCACTTGGGATGGAGAAGAAAGCAACCACAAGGCAGGAGGGAGGGACCTGGGAGGGAAAGGGGATTAGGGTGGAGAGGAGAACCTGATTGGGTATTGGGTGGGGGAAAAGGACTGAAATCCCTGAGGGCCAGCAGAAAGAAAGGAAATAGGGAACCATGGGAGGTAGGAGGTTGGGGGAACCCTCCAGAATGTACCAGAGACCTGGGAGGTGAGAGACTCTCGGGACTCAAGGAGAGGAACCTTAGATGAAATGCCCTACATTGGGGAGAGGAAACTTGTAGAGCTCACCTCCAGCAGGAAGACAGGGCATTAAGAGAGGGAGATGTGAGTCATCCCACAGTCAGAACTCTGACCCATAATTGTTCCTGTCTGAAAGAACTGCAGGGATAGAAATGAAAAAGAGCCTGAGGAAAAGAAGGTCCAGTGACAGGCCCAAGGTGGGATCCAGCTCAAGGGGAGGCCCCAAGGCCTGAGCCTGTTACCGAGGCTATGGAGCACTCACAAAAAGGGACCGAACATGACTGCCCTCCAGAAGACCCAATGATCAGCTGAAAGAGTCAGATGCAAATATTTGCACCCAACCAATGGGCAAATTCTGACCATGTGGTTGAGTTGATGGGGAAGCTGGAAGAAGCTGAGGAAGAGGGCTATCCTGTAGGAGGACCAGCAGTCTCTATTAACCTGGACCCCCAAGATCTCTCAGATACTGAAACACCAACCAGGCAGCATACACAAGCTGATATGAGGCCCCCAACACATATACAGCAGAGGACTGCTGGGTCTGAGCTTAGTCAGAGAATATGTACCTAACCGTCAAGAGACTGGAGGCCCCAGAGAGTTTAGAGGTCAGGTGAGGTGGGGTAGGGGATGGGGTCATCTACGTGGAGGCAGATATATGTATGTATATACAAGAAAAAAACAGTACACATACACTTAGCAAGTCACTCACTCAGAACTTCCTCTCTCCCAACAGGGTGTTGTGTGTACTTATATAAGACATCTGTATATGTTATAATATGTATTAAATATATGTGTGTGTTATATATGTATGTTTTTCAGATAGAGATAACATTTGAATTAGTTAAAATTTTTTGTTCAGCTCTGGGGATTCAAGGCAAGACACTAACAAGACTCAACCACTAAATCACATCCCTAGTGTACGTGAGCTGAGTTAAACAAAATTACTTTCCATAATGTAGAAAGGCCTCGGCCAACCAACTGAAGACTTAAGATCAAAGTCTGAGATCTGCTGAAGAAGAGGGAACTGTCCTCGAGGCCCATAGCATCGGGTCCTGCCTGGTGTCCAGTTCTCTGCTCTCTAGAATTCAGGCTCTGAACAGTAGCAGCAGCTCTTGCCTGGATTTCCCTCCTTCTGCTGACGCTGTATAGTTTAGACTCAGAGGTTCCCCCCACCATGTTTAGTTTCTTTAAAATAAATGGAATATCTCCCCTTCTTCCTTTGTGTATTTGACTCTCTTCCCCCACATTTTGCTGTTGATTCTGCTTCTCTGGAGAACCCTGACTGTCACTGCATCTAAGATGGATTTCCTCTCTCTGCTACCCTGTTAGTGGATGGGAATGTACAGCAGTTGCTTTCCTTGTCCTCTAGTCTCCACCTGAGCCAATGGCAGGTCAGAAGCCAGGAGAGAGTGAGGTTAGTGTATTGGTTCTCTCTACCCCCTCCCTTCCTGCTGTCGGTTGACAGTGGCTATGTTCATTTGCCTGGGCATGTCCCATTCCCTATCTTCCCCTACAGGTATGGAGACAGCTATAGGCAGCTGTAGTCCCAGCTGTTCCCACTGCAACTCTCTTCCTTGCTCTTCAGACCTGGGTTGGTAGGAGCATCACACAGGTGCTAGACCTTTCCATCCTGATCTGACTCCATGTGCTGTTTGTACCATTTCTCATAGTTTCCCTTGTAAGTCCACCTCAATTTCCCTGTGACATCTGTTTTCCCTTAGAACTATGGGTAATTCAATATCCTTGTTATTCTTTTATGCACAAGGAAACTGAGGCTTAGAGACATTTGGAAACTTCTGCAGAGCTGGGATTTAAGCCAAGGCCTCTGACTTCAGTGGCAATATTCACAGCCTGTACACGACACACCAATTACTTACTTTTTCTGAGTCACAGTTTTCCGCTTGAAATAGGTCAGTTCAAAAATTCCTCTGATTCTTAATATTATGTGTCAACCTAACAGGGCACAGGATATCTGATTGTGCCTTATTTCTGGGTGTGTCCTATTGCTGGATGAGATTAACATTTGAATTAATGGACTGAGTAAAGCAGAAGGTCTTCCCCAATTCCCCATTTAATTCACTGAGTTCCTAAAGGTATTTTCCCTCCCCTCTCTCTCCTGCCCTATGGGAACCTTTACTGTCACTTTTCTGTTTTCAGGCTTTTAAATTACACAACCAGCTTTCTTGAGTCTCCAAATTTCACAGGATGGTAGATTATGAATACACACACACACACACACACACACCTTTATGAGAAGAGAAATTTCCACCTCACAGGGTCACTGGGGGAACAACATGTCTGATGTATGGATAGCAAGAGCACCGACCTGGCAAACTCTCTTTGCTAAACAAAGTGCAGTCATATCTATTGTTCTTTTCCACTGTGACATTCCCTGAGAATATGCTCTTGAATTCTATGTGAGCAGTCATTTTGATTTGAGCAGAGTTACTGAGAATTACTTTATATATATTTCTCATGTAAACAACTATGAAGAATGGCTCCAGTCGTACAGAAGAGGAAGCATAAGACCAGGAGTTAAGGAACGTATTTAACTCCACTACTAGGTATTGAGAGATTCCAAACCAGATGTTTTAATTCCATGCTTATTTGAGCCAAACAAGTCGTGTTAGTAGAGGCTAGTGTCATGACTCTTACTCTCTCAAAAATGTGGAGGAATTTCCTATTTGTGAATGAGTGATGCCTTCAGTCTTTTGTACATGTTGTTTCTACCCCTGTCTTCCTTCTTCTCACTGCCAAAGACCAGACCTACCCTCATGACTCATGAGACTCATAGACACATATAGTCTTGGCCAATAGTGGCTGGAACCAAATTCAGCGAAGGAACTGAGAGGAACTGACCTCTCAGAAAAGTGAGGCAGAAGCTATAAGGAACTGTGTCCAAGGGAACACTGCAAAGATCCACCCACAGCAGGAAAGCCACAGGCTAAGGAAACCTGCAGTACCAGGCACAGTGAGCTTACCTCTAAATCGTTGGTTGGGGGAATTAAAAAGTCATCTGAAACAAAATGAGCTATTACCAGTGCCCTTGGTTGGCTCCTAGAAATTGAAGGTAAGAACCTTTGCTGAAGACTCCACATACTTCAGACTGTGTGTACTCTCCATCTCTGAAGGAGCATGGGATCTTGGGCTTATCCAAGACTAAGAAGGATTTTGTAGATCTATGGAAGAAAGCCTTAGGAGCTCATATTCCCGTGGTTAGAACATCTCCTCCAATCAGGTGCTGAGACCATCTCTATGTGCTGGAACTAGGAATGAGGCTCTGTGGACTGATTAGATGTGAGAGCTGAGCCTTCCAGAATGGGATTAGTGTCCTTATAAAAGATGGTCTCAGCTGCTAACTTGTCCATTCCTCTATTCATGGATACAGTGTGAAGTCATTATCTACAAACCGCAACACCAGCTGTCACTAGATAACAATTCTGGTAGCACCTGGATCTTGAACTGCCCAGAATCAAGAATTGTGAGAAATAAGTTTCAGTAATTTATAAGCTACCCATGAAATGACATATCACTATAGCAGTTTGAAATGACTAAGACAGTCCAAGAGGTGTGGGTAGTAGTACCTGGAGTTAGAGACAGAAGGGCTTGCAGTTCCTCAACTATGTAGTGAGTTGGAGACTCACCTAGAATACCAGAGATCTTGTCTTAACAACAAACAGAAAATCCAAGATATAGTTCATGGGGTAGAAAGCTGTGTGGATGGGCAAGGATGGACAAAGCTAGAAGGAAAATTAGTCACTAGGGGGATTTTGTGCTGAGGGCAATTTCATTTCGTGTTTCTTTGCAAACACCTCTGCTAAATATCAGGCTTTGTCCCCACTGTGAGGATCTGCCAAGGTCAGCTCTTGCCCTTTACAAATCTCTTTTCTCTTTCTTTTAAAACAGATTCGGTCTGGATTAATGGTGACGTGCTGAGAGCTTCTTTCCTGCACTGGAAAATTTAATAATAATATGATCTCTAAATTTTAGAGGGCCCTGGGGAATTAAAAATATTCACACACACCAAAACAAACATTTTAAATGGAAATAGGTAGGGTTAGGGTTGAGTAAGGACCAGAAGATACAGGGCTGAAAACAGTGCCATTTAATCTGGAATCAGGCAGGAAGTGGGTGAGGCAATCAGAGAATGACAAGAACCATTTGAACTGCCTAATGGAATATTGGCTGAGATTTTCAAACACGCCAGTGCCCCTTAAAAACCACTTCCGCTCTGCCCTGTGTTTCTGCCCAGCCTCAGAAGGGGAAGACATAATTGGAAGTGAGCTGCTGCTCTGTTGACTTTTCTCAAAGTAAAGATGGCTGACATTCCCTGGGAATGCCTCTTGCCCACGAAAGGTCCTTAAGAACAGGACTGGCTACCTAATTTTCAGAGACCAGTGCAAGCACAAAAATATGAGGTCTCCTGTTCATTATTAAGATGTCAAGAGGACAACAGAGCAGAAAACCAAGTGTGGAGCCTCCTTCCTAGCCTGGGGACCTTGTGTGACTAAGTAGATCATACACTCCTGAACTGGCCCTGAACAGCAGCCAATGGAGCCTCATTATACTTCTATTCTGGCCTTTTAATGTTGTCTCTTCCATTTCTAAGGTGTCAGGGATGTGGTAAAGTGTATGTATATGTGCATGCTATTTTTAGTCACTTAAGTTGATTGCCAAAATGGTTCCTTTAAAACTCCAGCATTTGTACAGCCATAAGATCCTGTCAGTGCCACCTCTAGGTCGCAATGGCGTTCCCATTTTTATTTAGACTGAGGAGTCTTTAAGATGAGAGGTTGCCACAATGAAGTTAAACACCAACTTCCTATAAACGTTTGTAGCTCAGTTACTCTAACTTTGTGCAGATGCATGTGTTTAATGTTTACACATCTTGATAGACAGCTCTTTTGATCTGTGAACTCCAGTAGATTTCTTGGAGGCTATTATTAGGTTTGCATTCACCGTGCAGGACTTCAAGAGCCTTTCTGTTCAGAAAGTTTCTAAATTTAGAATGAGCACATGGTTCTTAACATAATACTACACTCTTCTAAAAGACAGAAATCACACAATGAACAATTTTTCTTTAAAACTGAACTTTTGAGTCTGTAATAGCATCTGTAATAATTTCAGGTATTTCATTATGATATGTGAATGTATAAAAGACATATGGCAATGCACATCTGTAATCCTAGGCTTGGGGAGAAAGAGGCAAGTGGCTCTCTATGAGTCAGAGGTCAGCTTGGTCTATCTACAAAGCAAGTTCTAGGCTAGGGATACATAGTAAGTATTTGTGTCAAATAAATAAATAAACAAATCAACACAAATAAATAAAATATATTGATAATAAAAAGGAAGTAGTTTGACTGAAATAAAACTTGGACTATAAAGTAGATGCTATTGGTATTGAAGAATAAACATTTGAGGGAGACAAGAGGTTACAACTGAGTGATGTGTAACTGTGCCTTCTGTGGGTGAATGTGAGGCTTAGCCTGGCTCCAGCCTAACACAGCAGGAGTAAAGGATCACTAAAGAAAACTCCTGCTCAAGAGAAGAGAGTCTCTGGCCAGGTAGAACCCTAACATTACAAGCTTCCCAAAATGAAGCAGTTGGGGCAGTCAATCCGCAAGCTAAGAGATCTCCACCCCAGAGAGTAGGACTCTCCTACAAAGGCAGACTCACCTCAAGCAATGCTGAGGAGAGGAGGAATAATTACCCCTTTAATGAGATACTATACTTTTCCTTCCCAGGATTCCTCCTCCTCTTCTTCCCCCTCCTCCTCCTCTCCCTCCCCCTCCCTTCCTCCTCCCCCTCCTCCACCTCCCCCTCCTCCTCCCCCTCCTCCACCTCCCCCTCCCCCTCTTCCCCCTCCCCTTCCCCCTCCTCCCCCTCCTCCTCCTCCCCCTCACCTTCCTTCCCCTGCTCCTCTTCCCCTTCCTCCTCCCCCTCCTCCTGCTCCCCCTCTTCCCCCTCCCCTTCCCCCTCCTCCCCCTCCTCCTCCTCACCCTCACCCTCCTTCCCCTGCTCCTCTTCCCCTTCCTCCCCCTCCCCCTCCTCCTGCTCCCCCTCCCCATCCCCTCCTTCTGCTCCCCCTCCCCCTCCTCCTGCTCCCCCTCTTCCCCCTCCCCCTCCTCCTCCCCTCCTCCTGCTCCTGCTCCTCCCCTTCCCCCTCCTCCCCTTCCCCCTCCTCCCCTCCCCCTCCTCCCTTTCCCGTTCCTCTCCTTCCCCCCTCCTCCCCTCCTCCTCCTCCCCTCCCCCTCCTCCCTTTCTCCCTTCTCCCCCTCCCCTCCTCCCCCTCCCCTACTCCTCTTCCTCCTCCTCCCTCTCTTCCCCCTACTCCCCCTCTTCCTCCCCCTCCTCCCCCTCTTCCTCTCCTTCCTCCTCCTCCTGCTCCTCCTCATGTTCTTTGCAGAGGGGACAGAGGACCTCTTTACACATTCTCTCTAAGGCTCCCTCCCTACCATGTGCCTGCCTGTTGCTTTGTGGCTGAACTGGGCGCTGGCTGAACTCAAACAGCCTGGCGCTTTCCTTCTCTTCTCGACTCTCTTCCTCTGGGCTCTTACCTGCTTTACAGATTGCTTACCCTGGAGTTTTTCTTTTAAATTCTAATAAACTTTTGAGTCTATTCTTAATTGTTTTGTCAATGAGACTAAAACTTCCAAGACAGGAACTAATAATCTCCTAGTTCCCTCTGGTGACTATGAAGACAATCTCCGTAAAATTCCAGTTATGTAACATTTGGGAGATTTTGGTGGTCCTCTGGCATGTGCTTCTGACATTGTTTTTGTGAGGTCAGTTAAATCCTTCACCTTCGCGGTAAGAAACTGTGGGTAACATTCTCTGTGAATTCTGCAGTTAACATCAGACTCACCGGGAATAAATGTTTAGAACTTTACTTTGTACTCTGCTGCTGAAGTGACTTACTGCCAGTGTGGTTAAATCTCTGGATGCACATGCAGATATAGACATGCATGTGCATGTGTGTGCACACACATCTGAAAAAATAGTAAAGGCCTACAAACACAATTATTATCCATAATTCTTCATTAAAAATACAAACTCCAGAACAATGTTAGACTAGTTGGCATACTAGGCAGCGAACATAAAACTGTAATTATTCTACGCTTTTCACCATGACTATGGAAATATTATTTTCTTTGCCTTCAGGACTGATGCTCTTATCTTTACCTAGACTATACATATATTTGAGTTGTTTTAAAGTAAAGTTTTATGTTCATTTTACATAATGACAATACATGAAATGTAAGCACCTACTTGGTGCCTTCATCCAACCATCTGTTATTTCTTGCCACTGGAAGTAATTCTAAAAGTGTATTTTTTTTTTTAACAAACTGCTTTCTTAGGGTTTCTGTTATTGCAGTAAAACATTGTGATCATGAGAAACTTGGGGAGAAATGGGTTGTTTCATTTATAGTTTATAGTCCGTTATCCAAGAAAGTCAGAGCAGGAACTCAGGATAAGAACCTGGAGGCAGGAACAGAAGCAGAAGCCACAAAGGAGAGCTGCTTACTGTCTTGCTCAGTCTGTCTTCTTATACCACCCAGGACCACAAGTCCAGAGATGCCACTGTTTACAATGAGCTAGGCTCTTACACATTAGTTTTCTATCATGACATGCCCTACAGATTTGCCTGCTGAAGTTTGGCCTGCTGCTCCTTACTGTCATGTTAAACACTGGCCCTCAAGGTCAGATTGTCCCCAGGGGCAAGGTGATCCTCACACACACTAAGTGATGTTACATCCCTTGCTCTGAGATTTAAAACTATCTGGTGAATGAAGAAGCTACGACCTATAGGTGGACCAAGTGAGGTAAGCAGAGGTTCAGTTCTTGGGCTTGGGGTCTGAGGCAGGACCACACAAGAGAGGAAAAGAAGGTGGGGAGAAGAGGGGATGCCATGGGGTGGGTGAATCATGAGGGTGTGGCCTTGAGGGCTGACCAGGGGGAGCAAGAGTGGCCCAGGTAGAGCACGGCAAGTATGACCTGGAATCCCTAATAGGGAAGTAGAGACACGAATAGCTTGGAGTTCTTGTGCTCCTATACCTGCCCAGCTCTAGTGCTGGTCAAAGTTTATTATAAATATCAAAGATTTGTGTCTTTAATCTGGAACAGATATTATATTATATTATATTATATTATATTATATTATATTATATTATATTATATTATATTATATTATTATATTTACCACGACTTTTCCCTAAAGGCCAGGGCTATGGAGTAAAGTGGAAATTTCTGGTTTCTTTGGAAACTCAGTTATGTCATACAATGTTTTGCTAAAAGCAGACACGTGAAAGAATGTTTTGCTGAAGTAGACACATAAGAGGATGAGTGATGTTTAGAAAGAATAGAAATATGGCCACACAGCCAGCATGTGGAGGGGCTGGCATTGCTTTGCTGTGCTCTGTCTTGCCTGTCTTGGATGCTCATATATTAGTTCCCCTTGCCTCGAGGTGCTGATGTTCGCTAACTTGACAAAGAACTTCTCATGATATGTTTGCAAGACCGCATAGCAGAGGTGAGATAGTGTCTTCTAGGAGAGACAGAGCTGTCGAAATCACAGCAGCTAGGGCTGCCTGCACAGGATGTGCACAAGATCCAACCAGTCAACACTCCAGCGTGCAGTAGAGGGCGCTCAGGAGGCCCCACCCCTGCTGAGTGCCACTGGCAGGTGACCACTGCTAGATGAGGGGCTTGGCCTCTGGAAGGCTGCTAATGCTCCAGTGGGTGGTTCTGCACTCAGAGGCAACGCTGACTGAACTAGGTGGGTTAGAGGGGAGGGACAGGAATGAAGCTGGGAGCTGTGAGAAGGGCTTCGGAGAGAAGTTGGAGGGAGAGGAGTTGGGGATGGGTATGATCAAAATGTATTTTACACGTGTATGAAACTCTCAAGGAATAGATAAATAAAATTAAATAATAAGGAAACATTAAATATTTAAAAAGAGACCAGCTACAAGTGAAATTTGTAGTTTACTCTCTTTGGGTTATGCACAAAGCAAGAGATTTGTTTGTTTGTTTGTTTGTTTGTTTGTTTGTTTATTTATTATTACCATTCTTAAATCTTTCTTTACCCTCCAGCCTTCATTCCCCTCTGCCCTCTGACTGTTCCTCATCCCATTCCTCCTTCCCCCGCAGCCTTGTCTCCAAGAAGATGTTCCCACTCCCTGACCCCCATCCCACCAGACCACCCCAGTTCCTGGGGCCTCAAGTCTCTCCAGGGTTAGGTGCATCTTCTCTCACTGAGGGCAGACCCAGCCATCCTCTGCTGTATATGTGTTGGGGCCTCATATCACCTGGTGTAACAGCAAGAGATTTAAAGTAGAGAATAACTGGTATCAAAAAAATGTTAAAATAAAATTTTTAAGAAAAAGAAAAATATTTTTTTAAACTAACTCGAATCACTTTATTTGGACACTAACTGCCGAATATACATCATCTGTACATCTATTTATCACACACTGATTGAGAACCAATGTGACTGTGGTCGCTCTAATGTTCTAGGGCGTGGTTCGCAGCCTTCCTAATGCTATGAGGCACTTCCTCACGTTGTGATGTCCTCCAACCAAAAAAATATTTTCTTTGCAACTTTATGACTGTAATTTTGCTAGTTATGTAAATATTATTTGAGATAGATGTTTGCATAAGGGGTCATGACCTACAGGTTGAGAGCCACTGCTTCGGGCTGGAGGGGGTGGTACATGAGCAGGACGTGTATCTCCTGCTTTAGACAAGCTGCTAGATTATGAAGACATGACTTCCATTTGAACTGAGTAGAGAGGCCGAACCAAAGCTGTAAAATGTAAGAAAAACAACAAAAACAAAGTCCCCAAACTTCAGATTAACAAAACCTATCCTAAACCAAAAGTTCTGTCAATATATATAAGAATGTTACAGAACTAGAAAAACATTGTCCCCAGTTTTCAATAATTAAGGAATTGAGACCGTCTCTAAGTGTTACTACCTTGGGGGAGGCATGTTTATGATTGAGCTTTTTGTCCCAGGCCTGAAACTCTCCCAAGGCGGCCCTGCCCCTTCTGGCCTAGCTGTAGGAAGCTCAGACTCTTCCCACTAACATCACTTCTGAGCTCAGACACACAATGAAGTCTTCCCAAGGGAAGATTTTTAGGCAACTATACTGACAGTATGGTTAAAAAAAAACCATTTATTTATTTTGTGTGTGCTTCGGAAAGAAAATGGCTTCAGCCCTGATGCCTCTGCAATACCAACATTCTTAGATGGGGAATTGAACGTTCAGCTAATTACATTTTGATGTATGGGTTGCTGTGTGTTTTAATCGGAAAAAAAAAATCCCAAAACTCCAGATTAGCAAACAATATCCTAAACCAAAACTTATGATAAAATATATAAGAATATTACAGAGCTAGAAAAAAATGACCCCAGTTTTCAGCAGTTGCTGGCTTGAGAACATTCGAAAGGGTTACTACTTTTTGGGAGGAACATTTGTAATTTAGCTATTTCTCTGAAACTGGTCTTCACAGGCCTGAAGCTCTCTGAGAGGTTCATAGTGTTGGGGTTTTGTCTAAGCTCCACCCCACACCTACCTGGCAATAGCCAGGTATGCCCCGCCCCAGAGATCTGGCCCACTATAAGAGGGGCTACTTGCTCCTCCTGGCCCTCTTTGCTCTCCGCTCTCCCTCATTACCACGTTCTCTTACCTCTCTGCCCCTGGGGCTCTTCCACCCCCCCCCCCACGTGGTCATGGCCGGCCTCCCCTCCACTCTCTTTATTCTCTCTCTCTCTCTCTCTCTCTCTCTCTCTCTCTCTCTCTCTCTCTCTCTCTCTCTCTCTCTCTCTCTCCCACTAACTCCCATCCCCTACTCTGAATAAACACTATTCTATACCATGTCTGTATGTGTGTGGTCCCTCAGGGGCAGAGGTGCCCAGGCAAGGGCCCACCTGGACACTTTCCCCCACACCGCCTAGCCACACTCCCTTAACCCCCCTATACTCTCTCCTTTTTAAGCCCTTTCACATAGGCCCTTGCCCTTTCTAACCTTGCTGCAGGGAGCTCAGACTCTTTGGACTAATGTAGCTTTTGAGATGAGGCCGATAACGAGGTTCTCCCAAGGGAAGGACTTTAGAAGACTATATTGGCAGTTTGGATCAGATAAAAGTATTTATTTATGTTGAGTGTGCTTCAAAAAGGAAATGGCTTAAGCCCAGATGTATATACAATACCAACACTCTTGACTGGGGAACTGAACGTTCAGCTAATTAGTTTTTGATGGGTAGATTTCTTAGTTAGGGTTTTGCTGCTGTGAACAGACACCACCACCAAGGCAACTCTTTTTTTTTCCTATATTCTTTGTTTGCATTCCAAGTGATTTCTCCTCTACAGGTTCCCCCTCCCCATAAGTCCCATAAGTCCTCTTCCCTCTGCCCCTTCGCCAATCACCCCCTCCTACTTCTCTGTCCTGGTAGTCGCCAACATTGCTGCATCAAGCCTTTCCAGGACCAGGGCCCTCTCTTTCCTTCTTCTTGGGAATGATTTGATATGTGAATTGTGTCTTGTGTATTCTGAGCTTCTGGGCTAATATCCACTTATCAGTGACTGCATTCCATGTGTGTTCTTTTGTGAAAGGGTTACCTCACTTAGGATGATATTTTCCAGAACCAACCATTTGCCTAAGAATGTCATGAATTCATTGTTTTTAAATGCTGAGTAGTACTCCATTATGAAATTTTCCACATTTTTCTGTATCCATTCCTCCACTGAGGGACATCTGGGTTCTTTCCAACTTTTGGCTATTATAAATAAGGCTGCTATGAACATAGTGGAGCATGTGTCCTTATTGCATGTCGGGGAATCCTCTGGGTGGTATAACAGGGTCCTCCAGAAGTGTCATGTCCAGTTTTCTGAGGATCCGCCAGACTGATTTCCAGAGTGGTTGTACCATCTTGCAATCCCACCAGCAGTGGAGGAGTGTTCCTCTTTCTTCACATCCTTGCCAACAACTATTGTCTCCTGAGTTTTTAATCTTAGCCATTCTGACTGATGTGAGGTGAAATCTCAGGGTTGTTTTGATTTGCATTTCCCTAATGACTAATGATGTTGAACATTTCTTAAGGTGCTTCTCAGTCATCTGAAGTTCTTCAGGTGAAAATTCTTTGTTTAGCTCTGTACCCCATTTTTAATAGGGTTATTTGGTTCTCTGCGGTCTAACTTCTTGAGTTCTTTGTATATATTGGATATTATCCCTCTGTCAGATGTAGGGTTGGTGAAGATCGTTTCCCAATTTGTTGGTTTTGTCCTTTTGGCAGTGTCTGTTGCTTTACAAAAACTTTGTAATTTTATGAGGTCCCATTTGTCAATTTTTGATCTTAGAGCATAAGCTATTGGTGTTCTGTTCAGGAAATTTTCCCCTGTGCCCATGTGCTCAATGCTCTTCCCCAGTTTCTTTTCTTAGTTTCATTGTGTCAGGTTTTATGTGGAGGTCCTTGATCCACTTGGAGTTGAGCTTAGTACAAGGAGATAAGAATGGGTCGATTTGCATTCTTCTGCATGCTGACCTCCAATTGAACCAACACCATTTGTTGAAAAGGCTATCTTTTTTCCACTGGATGGTTTTAGCTCCTTTGTCAAAGATCAAGTGACCATAGGTGTGTGAGTTCATTTCTGGGTCTTCAATTCTATTCTATTGATCTACCTGCCTGTCACTGTACCAATACCATGCAGTTTTTAACACTATTGCTCTGTAGTACTGCTTGAGGTCCAGGATACTGATTCCCCTAGACGTTCTTTTACTGTTGAGAATAGTTTTAGCTATCCTGGGTTTTTTGTTATTCCAGATGAATTTGAGAATTGCTCTTTCTAACTCTATGAAGAACTGAGTTGGGATTTTGATGGGGATTGCATTGAATCTAGATATTGACCAGGGCAGCTCTTATAAGGACAACAATTGGGGCTTGATATAATTAGGGCATTGTTTTACAATCATTCTTGCTTGCTCCTTTGTGATCTTATAACGGAGTCTTAATGTTTGGATAGAAAGATGAAATTTATCATGATCACATCTAGCCATTTCTACAAGTTCTAAAACTAAAGCCTCTCCTATTAGGGCTCTGTCCATGCACTGATTGCCTTCAGATAAGGCTCCAGGCAGACTGGCATGAGCTCTTATATGGCCAATGTAAAAGGGATTTTTCCTAGCAAGAATAATACTTTGCAAATGTGAAAACAACAATCCTACTGGCGTATTAAAATTAAATGTGCATTTAAGGTCTCTAATTGTGGTACAGAAAATGCAACTTAAGCACTGTCAGTAAAGAGATTAAACGTACTACTTACAGATTGATAGACACACAATACCACTGTCAGTTCTGATAACTGAGCAGAAAGCCCAGGGGTCTCTATAACCACCTGTTGATTATTAATAAGATATCCAGCTCTTCCTTTGGAAGAGCCGTCAGTGAAAATTAAAAGAGCATTATGCAATGACTGTAAAGATGTCATTTTAGGAAATATAACCTCATGCATATTTAAAAACTTTATCAATTTGTCTTGAAGATAATGGTTATCTATAGTCCTTTCAAAGCCTATTTGAGCAAGCAAACAATCTGTGCTATGTTGTTTTAACCAAGCATCTTGATCTACGTTATAAGGCTGAATAATAATATCTGGTTCTTTGCCAAAATAAGTTAGCACCTGCTTTCTTCCAAGCACAATTACTTGGGCTACTGCCTCATAATATGGCAAGATATTACGCCTTGAAGACACCCTCAGATGAATCCATATAAGAGGAACCTTTTGCCATAATAAACCTGTAGGCGAATGAGTCGTATTAAAAATTAGCGGATGCTGCTGTTCTTACAGAGGACCCGATGTGGTGGTTTGAATGAGAAGGGCCCACATAGGCTCATCTATTTAATAGTTACTTGGTCCCCAGTTGGTAGCACTGGATTAGGAGGTGTGGCATTGTTGTTGGAGGCTTGCCACTGGGAGCATGCTTTGAGTTTTAAAAAGGCCACTCCATTCTTATCTTTTCTCACTTCACACTTGTAGATAAGATCTGACTACCATTTTATCTGCATTATTTTTCACAATAATCTTCAGTTTTAATATGTTTTTCTATATACTTCCTCCATTTTATCAGAAATGTTTCCAATGTAAATCTTTGATTTTATCACAAATGTTTCTAATTTCACCTTCAATTAATTTGAAAGAGTTTCTACATCAACCATTTTTTATGTAAAATTTTCCAAGAAATAGTCAATTTTAACATGTTTGTCTATTTATTTCTTGAATTTTACTAGAAATATTTTCCATGTAAATCTTCAATGTTATCTGAAAATGTTTATAATTCCACTTTTAATCAACTTAGGAATATTTTTATGCCTACCATTATTATACCTATATAAAATTTTCCATGATAATCTTCAATTCTAACATGTTTTTCTACATTTTCTACAGTTTTATCAGAAATATTTTCCACATAAATCTTCAATTCTATCACAAAATGTTTCTATCTCATATTTCAATTAATTTAGCAATGTTTTATATGTCTACCACTTTACTCCTTAATTTTCCATGAAAATTGTCAATTTTAACGTGTTTATCTGAAATATTTTCTGTGTAAATTTTTAATTTTATCATAAAGTGTTTTTACTTTCCTTCCCTTTTTAATAAATAAAAAAATTAATAAAAAATTAGCAGATGTAAAGGTAAAGAATAATCTATATAGGTAACAAATTGATTTTCAATAACTTTCTCCACTAGCTGTAAAGCCAAAAGTCCTTCTGGAGTTAATAATCTAGGGGATATAGGGTCAGCATTCCCCTTTAGAATATCAAATAAAGGTCATAATTCTCCTGTAGTAAGCTGCCGGGCAGTGGTGGCGCACACCTGTAATCCCAGCACTCTGGGAGGCAGAGGCAGGCGGATTTCTGAGTTCAAGGCCAGCCTGGTCTACAAAGTGAGTTCCAGGACAGCCAGGGCTACACAGAGAAACCCTGTCCAAAAAAAAAAAAAAAAAAAAAAAAAAAAAAAAAAAAAAATCTCCTGTAGTAAGCTTTAAATATGGCCGAAACCAGTTAATGTCACCCAATAACTTTTGAAAATCATTTAAAGTTTTTAAATTGTCCCTGCAAATAATTATCTTCTGGGAAAAAACAGCTTGATCTGTAAGTTTGAAACCCAGATAATTATACAAATCCTGGGTATGTACTTTCTCTGGAGCTATTTGCAATCCTTTTGCGGCTAAAGCTTGCTGTAAATCTTTAAAACATAAAAGCAAAGTCTGAGGGTTTTTTCCTGCAACCAAAATATCATCTGTGTAGTGGACAAGGTAAATATCTGGCCACTGTTGTCTTACAGGCTGAATGGCCTGTGCCACAAACTTCTGACATAAGGCAGGGCTGTTAGCCATGCCCTGAGGAAGAACTATCCATTGATATCTTTTCATAGGTTCCATGAAGTTAATAGAAGGAACACTAAAAGCAAATCTTTTGCAATCCTCAGGATGCAATGGAATAGTAAAGAAACAGTCTTTTAAATCTATGACTATTTTATAAAATCCTCTAGGAATAGCCACAGGAGATGGAAGACCAGCTTGTAAAGTTCCCATGGGCAACATAGTTTCATTAACCTTTCTTAGATATTGTAGCAATCTCCATTTACCAGATTTTTTCTTGATAACAAATATTGGGGTATTCCATGGAGATTAGGATTCTCTTAAATGTCCTGCCTCTAACTGCTCCTGCACTAGTGAAGAGGCGGCTTCTGTTTTTTCTTTAGATAAAGACCACTGATCAACCCACACAGGATTACCATTAAGCCATTGAATTTTATCGGCGTGGGATGCAGGCAAGACAGTGGTCATTACTGAAAATGCCCCAGACCTCTAGTGTTAGAGTTAGGCTGGGGGCTTTCAAACCTTTTAATGCCTTGTCCTTCTTTCCCAAGCCCCTGAGCGGGCAAAGATCCTTGCTCTAACTTTTGCCTAGAGACAATTTCATTAGGACTACACACAATCAGATTCATTTGTGATAAAAGGTTTCTCCCCCAAAAGGTAGTAGGCAAGTTTTGCATAACATAAGGCTGGATTTGTCCTGAATTTCCCTCTTTATCTTTCCAAGTTAGAAGTCTCATGCTCTGTTTTGGATTATTAGCATATCCAATACCTTGGAGATGTGTGTCTCCATCAAAG
Source organism: Apodemus sylvaticus (assembly GCF_947179515.1). Taxonomy (NCBI): domain Eukaryota; kingdom Metazoa; phylum Chordata; class Mammalia; order Rodentia; family Muridae; genus Apodemus; species Apodemus sylvaticus. Next base: position 23,648,897 of record NC_067473.1, read on the forward strand.
GCCAGCTGGATGGCCAGTCTTGTCCTTTAATAATTGTTACATCAGCTCCTGTATCTATTAATCCTTCAAAACCCTTTCCTTCAATTGTTAATTTAAGGTTAGGTCTCTTATTAGTAATAGATTGAACCCAATACACTCCGGAGGAGCCAAAGCCTTCCTGTCCTCTTTTATCCTTAACGAATTTGGAAGGCAGTGGATGTAAAGGAACCCAAACAAGTTGAGCAATTCTTTGATTAGCAGGTATAGTTATGACACCATGAGGGGAAGCAGCCATAATTTCTATTTCTCCCTCATAGTCACTGTCTATAACACCTGGATAAATCTGCAGTCCCTTCAGAGTAGAACTGCTTCGTCCTAGAAGTAATCCCCAAGTTCCTGCAGGTAAAGGTCCAAAAACTCCTGTAGGCAGAATCTGGACACCCATTTCTGGGGTTAATACGACATAGAAGGTACTGCTGAGGTCCAGTCCAGCGCTTCCTGGTGTTGCTCTGATAAGTTCAAAGATAGATTTTCCTGGCTTGGCAGCAGCTGCGTTACCCCATAAACTGTCTGCCCTGGTTGAATCGGGGCCTGGGGTCGGCCCCTTCTCCCATTTCCCGACACCGGTCGGTCTTGAATATCAGTCTTAGATTTGCATCCTCTAACCCAATGGTTTCCCTACACTTAGGCGAGCAAACTGATTGCCCGCTTATAGCACCCCTGTTGTTAGGGAAATCACTTTTAAAATGACCCAGACTACCACATTTAAAACACTTTTTATTCCCTTGTCTCTGCAAAAGTATACCATGGATGGTAGTTCCCTGCAAAGCTGCGGCCCTGATTATACGAGGGGCCAATTTCAGAACAGAGCCAAATATAACCAGCCAAGTCTGTCTTCCCCCTGTGAGGTCTGATGGCCTCGAGGCAGGCTGCATTAGCATTCTCATAAGCTAACTGAGTGGCCAACGGATTTTCTGCCTGAGAATTTCCAAAATTTCTATTAGCTGTTTTCAATAATCTGTCCACAAAATCCTGAAAAAACTCATCAGCGGCCTGCCTGACACCTGTTAAGCTTCCACTAAGATCTCCCTTCGATGGTAAAAGATTCCAAGCACGGCGGGCAGCCATAGCAATCTGCGCATACACTGCGATAGGAAACCCCATCTGATTAGTATTCCCTTCATATACACCTTCTCCCAGTAACATATCAGCATTCCATTCTGGATGGCCTGCCTGAGTATTTACGGTGGCAGTTCTTTTACTAGTCTCACGCCACTCAGAACTCCAAAGCAAAAAATCTCCTCCTGACAAAGTAACCTTACACAAAGTTCTCCAATCCTGTGGAGTTAAATTCGACTCTATCACAATATCCAAGAAAGCTTGTGTAAAAGGAGCTGTAGGGCCGTACTGAGCTACAGCTGCCTTTAATTCTTTTATCACTTTGAATTCCAATGTCTGATATTGTCTAATTCTATTCTCCTGGTCTTCAATCTCAAGGACAGGAAAAGCTAACAGTTCTGACATATCCTGCCCTTCTTCACGAGCCTGGCTTACAGCTCTTTCTAGTAGCGATTGGCACGTCTCAAGATCATTGTTCTCTCTAGTATTTGATACCCTTTTTAGCTCCTGTAATTCATTAGTCAATTTCTGTAACTTAATCTCGAACTCCAACTTTTGTAACCGCATATATCTCTGGATCTCATCTCTTGCCACCAAAGTCATAGGTGGAGCAGAGGGCACAGTAGGGGCCCATTCTTCCCCATGAGATTCAGCTGTTCTCTTTTTGGGATGAGCTACCTTTTCTATAATTAGCTCATCAGCACTATCTCCACGTTTTTGTAACTTAGAGTGGGGAGGGTCCTTTTTTGCGGAGGTCCTCTGCGGCAGGCTTTCTTCTTGAGATTCCTCAAGTTCTTCTTGCATAATATCTAATTCTTCTAGGGCTCCTTCATCTATAATATCCTTTATAAGTGTCCAGAGGCAGAGGGTAATATTATCTGCCTTGGCTGCCTTTAGTGAATTACCAATTCTTTCCCAAACATTCGTTTTTCTTGGAACCATGGACAGCAAGAATATATCTGATCTAAGAAATCTTCTAACCTTTCTTCTTCAAACCCTATCTCTTTCACCTGAAGCAGCTCCTGAATGCTGCGGGTGCAAGTCTGGCGGGAACTTTCCTGCCCCATCTTCCACTATCTATCCCAAGCAGATATCGTGCCGGGCCAACACTATTCTGCTTGCTTAGCCATATGCTTCCACACCACACAACAATAGTTTCAAAGGATAAAATTTTACACTAGCTCTAGCATTTAACTCCTATAGTTGTTTACCGTGCAGGATACCATCTTCTTTCCGTTTTTCTGCGAAGCTTCGCCAGATAGGGTCACCTCAGGAAATTCTCCTGTATCAGGTCAGTCTGTGTTCAAGGCGCCAATATGTGGCCGCCCGCGGCCACAGGTGAACTGGAGACCTGGAAGAGAATTCTGGGGATAAATGCGGAGGCGACGAAAGAGAAATGAGTCAGGACGACATTTGCAGATCAAGACTGATTTTTACTAATATTTAGTCAATATATACCCTTTAAAGTAAAACCCTGCCCCCCCACACACACACACTTCAAGGAGATGGCCGAGAACTCCTTGGCTCCTCTTCTCAGCGGGTCGCCTGCTGGGATTAAAGGACTTCATGTCTCACAGGTCTCTGCATATTTCCAGGTGAGACTGCCCTGAGGCAGCCTTGGTTTCCAGGTGAAAACAGCTGTATTGTTCTCAGAGGAACAAAGGCCAGAGATAACACAAGAAGCAGAAGGCTGGGGGCTGGAGGCCAAGAATGTCACAGCTGATGGGATGGGCTGAGAAGTCCAGCTCAATGCTGTGGGGGAAGGGACACCACAGTGACACATGAAACTATCTCAAACAAAGGACAAATATGTGAAAATGCTATCACAAAACCCAGTAATTTGTATGTCAGCCTAATTTCAAATTTAAACACTTTGCCAAAAGCTGGGGGTGATGGCACATGAGCTTGACCTCAGTCCTCAGTGGGCAGAAGCAGGCTTTAAAGACTGCCTGTTCTAAATGGTGTGTACTGAACCAACCAGGGCTGCATAGTGAGCCTCTGACTCAGAAAGAAAGAAAGAAAGAAAGAAAGAAAGAAAGAAAGAAAGAAAGAAAGAAAGAAAGAAAGAAAGAAAGAAAGAAAGAAAGAAAGAAAGAAAGAAAGAGAGAGAGAGAGAGAGAGAGAGAGAGAGAGAGAGAGAGAGAGAGGGAGGGAGGGAGGGAGGGAGGGAAGGAAGGAAGGAAGGAAGGAAGGAAGGAAGGAAGGAAGGAAGGAAGGAAGGAAGGAAGGAACAGAGAGAGAAGGAAAGAAGGAAGGAACGAAGGAAGGAATGAAGGAAGGAAAGAAATCAAGAAAGAGGAACAGGAAGGGAGGGAGGGAGGAAGAAAGAAAGGAAGGAAGAAAGGAAAAGAAAAACAAGAAGAAAGAAAAAAATCAATGCTGTGTTAAACAGTAGGACTGATGATATCATTCACTCTTTTTTTAAAGATTTTTATTTATTATTATACGTAAGTACACTGTTGCTGTCTTCACACACAGCAGAAGAGGGCGTCAGATCTCATTACAAATGGCTGTGAGCCATGTGGTTGCTGGGATTTGAACTCAGGATCTCTGGAAGAGCAGTCAGTGCTCTTAACCACTGAGCCTTCTCTCCAGCCCAATATCATTCACTCTTGATTCTAATCAATCCCAAAGGAAAATTTTCAGTCTCTCAACAGGATATGATGATTATAATCTCTGTATGTATATATATGTATGTATGTATGTATGTATGTATGTATGTGTATATATATATGTATGTATGTGTATATATGTATGTATATGTGTATGTATGTATATATGTATGTATGTGTATATGATGTATGTATGTGTATATGTATGTATGTGTATATGTATGTGTATATGATGTATGTATGTGTATATGTGTGTATATATTTATGTAGGTATATATGTATGTGTATATGATGTATGTATGTGTATATGTATGTATGTATATGTATATGTATATGTATGTATGTGTGTATGTATGTATGTATGTGTATATGTACATAAGACAGGCTCTCTAAGGCTTTCTAAGACAGCCTCTCACTATGCCTGTTGCCTGTAAGAAATTCTTTTATTTTTCCAAAAGATGATTTTTTTATTAGATATTTGCTTTATTTCCTTTTCAAATGTTATATCCTTTCCTGGTTTCCCCTCTGAAAACCCCCTCACCCATCCCCCCTCCCCACTCATTAACCCACCCACTCCCTCTTCCCTGTCCTGGCATTCCCCTATACTGGGGCATCGAACCTTCTCGGGGCCAAGGACCTCTCCTCCCTTTGATGTCCAACAAGGCCATCCTCTGCTACATGTGCAGCTGGAGCCATGGGTCCCTCCATGTGTACTCTTTGGTTGGTGGTTTAGTCCCTGAGAGCTCTGGGGGCTACTGGATGATTCATAGTGATATTCTTCCTATGGGGCTGCCAACCCCTTCAGCTCCTTGGGTCCTTTCTCTAGTTCCTCCATTGGGGACCCTGTGATCCGTTCAATGGTTGACTGAGGGCATCCCCCTCTGTATTCCCAGACTTGATTTTTATTTTCAATGATGTAGATAGATTGGGGTTTAGGAAACTTATGAAAAACTGACCAGGAAGGTTATGTTTTGAGGCTCCTCTAGAAAAAAGTTTAGGTTTACCTAGCAAGGGACCTTGGTGTGATACAGGCTATATGTAGCCCTGTGGCATACACCCCACAGAGTGCTGTGATATACATAGACCCTGGTTCCCCATTTGTCAACATAATTTTTTTGATATTTTCTAGGTTATTTGTTTTTTGTTCTGTTTTGTTTTAATTCACTTTTATTTAAACAGAAAATAGAGTTTGTCAAATCATGGTCACATTTTTATGACCATATTATTTTCCTCAAAACAAGCTTCTGCTATTTGGCACTATCACTGGGTATTAAACTAAACATCATCTAATTCAATTTCTTCAGGGACCAAAACATTAATTAAATGGAGACATGATGTTATCTTACTTTTCATTCACTGTGGTAAAATACTCTTCTCCTCCAAGTCTTTCCACTTTTTTTCCTTTTCTTTCTTTTTAATTAGATATATTCTTTATTTACATTTTGAATGTTGTCCTTTTTCCTGATTCTCCCCTCCCCACAAAATCCCATAAGTCATCTCCCCTTCCCCAATCAACCCTCCTCCACTTCCCTGTCCTGGTATTCCTGTAAGGAAGACCTGAAAAGAGCCTGTCTGCCTGGCTGGAGTGGCCTGGGGATTGCAGGCCAGTGAGTGCCCGCTGCAGTTGGGGTCTACGATAAACCCATGAGTAGGAGGCTGAGGAGAGGAAGACAGATGCGGTCCACTAGAGATGGGGCAGGCGGGCCTAGGTGGCTGCAGCTGGATATGGAGTGTCTAAGAGGTGAAGATCTGCTGTTAGCCTTCTGTGTGTAATTTCAACATCTTCACCATGCTTTAGTAATATCAACATTTGTCTTGAGGTTCAAAGGGGAAAAACACACACAAAAAAAAAATTATAGTCTTAGTTCGTGCAAGAGCTACCAGTAAGATGTCTGAAGATGGGAGTAATGTGGAACCTGAAGGATTCACTAGGTTTAAGTCACTGGAGGAGCCTGGATTTATTTTTGTTTGCTTTTTTTTTCTTTATTGATATATTTTTTATTTACATTTCAAATGATTTCCCCTTTTCTTGGTCCCCACTCCCTGCAAGTCGCATAAGCCCTCTTCCCTCCCCCTGTTCCTCCATCTACCCCTTCCCATTTCCCTGTTCTGGTATTCCCCTATACTGTTGCACTGAGTCTTTCCAGAACCAGGGGCCACTCTTCCATTGTTTTTGGACCTCATTTAATATGTGGATTATGTCCTGGGTATTCAGAGTTTCTGGGCTAATATCCACTTAACAGTGAGTGTATACCATGATTGATCTTTTGAGACTGGGTTACCTCACTTAGTATGATGTTCTCCAGCTCCATCTAAGAATTTCATGAATTCATTGTTTCTAATGGCTGAATAGTACTCCATTTTGTAAATATACCACATTTTTTGTATCCATTCCTCCATTGAGGGATACCTGGGTTCTTTCCAGATTCTGGCTACTACAAATAGGGCTGCTATGAACATAGTGGAGCATGTGTCCTTATTGCATGCTGAAGAATCCTCTGGGTATATGCCCAGGAGTGGTATAGCAGGGTCCTCAGGAAGTGTCATGCCCAGTTTTCTGAGGAACCGCCAGACTGATTTCCAAAGTGGTTGCACCATCTTGCAATCCCACCAGCAGTGGAGGAGTGTTCCTCTCTCTCCACATCCTCGCCAACACCTGCTGTCTCCTGAGTTTTTGACCTTAGCCATTCTGACTGGTGTGAGGTGAAATCTCAGGGTTGTTTTGATTTGCATTTCCCTAATGATTAATGATGTTGAACATTTCTTAAGGTGTTTCTCAGCCCTCCGAAATTCTTCATGTGAAAATTCTTTGTTTAGCTCCGTACCCCACTTTTTAATGGGGTTATTTGGTTCTCTGGGTTCTACCTTCTTGAGTTCTTTGTATATATTAGATATTAGCTATCTGTTGGATTTAGGGTTGGTGAAGATCCTTTCCCAATCTGTTGGTTGACGTTTTGTCCTTTTGACAGTGTCCTTTGCCTTACAGGAAATCATCAAACTCAGGGCTGAAATCAATCAAGTAGAAACCAAGAGAACCATACAAAGAATCAACAAAACCAAAAGCTGGTTCTTTGAAAAAATCAGCAAGATAGATAAACCCTTAGCCAGACTAACCAAAGGGCACAGAGAAAGTATCCAAATGAACAAAATTAGAAATGAAAAGGGAGATATTACAACAGAAACCGAGGAAATTCAAAAAAAATCATCTGATCCTACTACAAAAGCCTATACTCAACACAACTGGAGCCTGGATTTATTGAAGAAATATCAGATCCCTTGAATGAAGCTTCTCTTTACTCAAAGAGTAAAAATTCCAAATAGATTTATGAAGTAAATCCTTTGAAGGACACAGAACAACCAACAGCTTCCACCACAAGTGAGCTTAACAGAAATGAAGAGGAAAATACAGGAATTCCATTTTCTGACACTAACATAGCAGATGTCATCCCACTGTCAAAACCAGAAAGTCTGCAGAGCTCTGAGTCATCAGAGACTAAGATGACTGAACTCAAACTCCCAACTGGGAAGAATCATAGACCATGAGCCTCTAACAAAAAATCAGAAAGAATTTGACGTAGTGTCTGATAACTTTATAGTTAATCTTGATGCTAAGAGTTTACAAGAATTTCCTGTGGACATTTTAAAAGTCAAATAGGTAAAATATCTATATTTAAATAAGAATCAAATAAAATGTTTCCTTAAGCTTAAACTTTTGAGAAAACTCCATGTAAACAGAAATAAAATGATAAAAATGTCTGAAGAGATCTCACATATTAGTAATATATACAGTCTGGATTTTTATTATTAATTAATTAATTTATTTATTTTTACACTCCATGTTTTATTCCCCCAGACCCACGTCCACCCTCTGACTGTTCCACATCCCGTACCTCCTCCCCACACCCGTCTCCACGTGGATGTCCCCACCCCTCACCCCACCTGACCTCTAAAATTCCCTGGGGCCTCTAGTCTCTTGAGGGTTAGGTGCATCATCTCTGAATGAACACAGCCCTGGCAGTCCTCTACTGTATGTGTGTTGGAGGCCTCATATCAGCTGGTGTATGCTGGCTGTTTGGTGGTCCAGTGTTTGAGAAATCTCAGGCGTCCTGATTAATTGAGACTGCTGGTCCTCCTAAGGATCGCCCTTCTCCTCAGCTTCTTTCAGCCTTTCCTAATCCAATACAGGGGTCAGCTGCTTCTGTCCATTGGTTGAGTGCAAATATCTGCATCTGACTCTTTCAGCTGCTTGTTGGGTCTTCTGGAGTGCAGTCATGCTCGGTCCCTTTTTGTGAGCGCTCCACAACTTCAGTAATAGTATCAGGACTTGGAACCTTGAGCTGGATCCTACTCTGGGCCTGTCCCTGGACCTTCTTTGCCTCAGGCTTCTCTCCATTTCCATCCCTGTAATTCTTTCAGAGAGGCACAATCATGGGTCAGAGTTGTGACTGTGGAATGGCCCCCCCTCCCTCATTTGATGCCCTATCTTCCTGCTGGAGGTGAGCTCTATAAGTTCCCTCTCATTACTGTGGGTCATTTCATCTGAGGTTCCTCCCTTGAGTCCTGAGTCTCTCACCTCCCAGGTCTCTGGTGTATTCTGGAGGGTCCCTCTACCCTCCTATCTCCCGAGATTGCCTGTTTCCATTCTTTCTGATGGCCCTCAGGGCTTCAGTCCTTTTCCCTCACCCAATACCAGATCAGGTTCCCCTCTCCCCCTACTCACTCCCCCACCCCACATCCACTTACCCTGCCAGGTCCCTCCCTCCCTCCCCAAGTGGGACTGAGGCATCCTCACTTGGGCACTTCAGCTTCTTGACCTTTTTGAGTTCTGTGGACTGTATCTTGGGTACTATGTACTATTTAACATCCATGTATTAGTGAGAACATACCATGCTTGTCCTTTTGGGTCTGAGTTGCCTCACTCAGGATGACATTTTCTAGTTCCATCCATTTGCCTGCAAAACTCAGAATGTCCTTGTTCTAAATAGCTGAGTAATATTTCATTGTGTAATGAACCACATTTTATGTATCCATTCTTCTGTCATGGGACATCTGGGTTGTTTCCAGCTTCTGGCTACCACAAATAAGGCTATGCTATGAACATAGTGGAACACGCGCCCCTGTGGTATGACAGGGCATCTTTTGGGTATATTCCCAAGAGTGGTATTTCTGGGTCTTCAGGTAGATCTATTTCCAATTTTCTGAGGAACCTCCAGATTAATTTCCAGAGTGGTTGTACCAGTTTGCAATCCCATGAGCAATGGAGGAGTGGTCTCCTTTCTCCACATCCTCTCCAACATGTGTTGTCACCTGTGGTTTTGAGCTTAGCCATTCTGGTTGGCTTAAGGTAGAATCTAGGTCGTTTTGATTTGCATTTCTATGATCACTAAGGACTTTGAACATTTCTGTTGGTGCTTCTCAGCCTTTCAAGATTCCTCAGTTGTGAAATCTCGGTTTAGTTCTATACCCCAATTTTGGCGATTAGTTTCTTGAGTTCTTTATATATTTTGGATATTAGCCCTCCATCAGATGTTGGGTTAGTGAATGTTTTTTCCCAATCTGTAGATTTCTAATTTGTCTTATTGACTATGTCCTTTGATTTACAGAAGCTTTCTAGTTTCATGAGGTCCCATTTACCAATTCTTGATCTTAGAGCCTGAGCCACTGGGGCGCTGTTTAGGAAATTTCCTCCTGTGCCAATGGGTTCAAGGCTCTTTCCCACTTTATCTTCTATAAGATTTAATGTGTCTGGTTTTATGTTGAGGTCCTTGATCCACTTGGACTTGAGCTTTGTGCAAGGTGACAAATAAGGGCCTATTTTCATTTTTGTACATTCAGACAACCAGTTAGATCAGCACATTTATTAAAAAATGCTTTTTTTTTTCATTGTAAACTTTTGGCTTCTTTGTCAAACATCAAGTGTCCATAAGTGTGTGGTTTTATTTCTGGGACTTCAATTCTATCCTATTGATCAACATGCCTGTCTCTGTACCAATACCATGCAGTTTTTATCACTATTGCTCTGTAGTAAAACTTGAGGTCATTGAGGTCAGAGATGGCGTTCCCCCTGATTGTTAAGAATTATTGTCGCTATTTTGCATTTTTTGCCTTTCCAGATGAATTTGAGAATTATTCTTTCCATATCTTTGAAGAATTGTGTTCAGATTTTGATGGGGATTGCATTGAATCTATAGATTGCCTTTGGTAGGATGGCCATTTTTGCTATGTTAATTCTGCCAATCCATGAACATGGAAGATCTCTCCATTTTCTGAGATCTTCGATTTCTTTTTTGAGAGACTTGAAGTTATTGTCATACATGTCTTTCACTTGTTTGATTAGCATTCTCCCAAAATATTTTATAGTATTTGTGGCTATTGTGAAGGGAATTGTTTCACTAATTTCTTTCTCGGACTGTTTATCATTTGTATAAAGGAAGGCTACTATTTTATTTGAGTTAATTTTATATATGGCCACTTTGCTGAAGTTGTTTATAAGCTAGAGAATTCTCTGGTAGAATTTTTGGGGTTGCTTATGTATGCTATCATACCATCTGCAAATAGTGATACCTTTATTTCTTCTTTGCCAATTTGTAGCCCCTTGATCTCTTTTTGTTGTCTTATTGTCCTAGCTATCACTTTGAGTACTATATTGAATAGATATGGGGAGAGTAAGGCATCCTTGTCTTGCCCTAGATTTCAGTGGGATTGCTTCAAGTATGTCTCCATTTAATTTGATATTGGCTCTTGGTTTGCAGTAAATTGCTTTTATTATGTTTAAGTATGGTCCTTGAATTCCTGATCTCTCCAATACTTTTAACATGAACAGATGTTGTATTTTGTCGAATGCTTTTTCTGCATCTAAGGAGATGAACATGTGATTTTTTTTCTTTGAGTTTGTTTATATAATGGATTACATTAATGGATTTTCATATATTAAACCAACATTGTATTCCTGGGATGAAGCCTACTTGTATGGTGAATGATGCTTTTGATGTTCTTGGATTCGGTTTGTAAGAATTTTATTGAGTATTTTTGCATTGATATTCATAGCGAGATTGGTCTAATGTTCTCTTTTTGGTTGGGTCCTTGTGTATTGGAGTAATTGTGGCTTTATAGAACAAGTTAGGTAGTATTCGTCTCTTCCTATCTTATGGAATAGTTTGAGAAAAGTTGGTATCAGGTCTCCTTTGAAGGTATGGTAGAATTCTGCACTAAATCCAACTGTCCCTGAGCTTTTTTTGGTTGGGAGGTTTTTAATGACATCTATTTCCTTGTGCAATATGGGCCTGTTTAGAGTTTAACTGCTCTTGATTTAATTTTGATATGTGATATCTGTCTAGAAAAACCATCCATTTCATCGAGATTTTCCAGTTTTGTTGAATATAGGCTTTATAGTAGGATCTGATGATTTTTTGACTTTCCTCCATTTCTGTTATGTCTCCCTTTTCATTTCTGATTTTGTTAATTTGGATACTGCTTCTTGGCCCTGTAGTTAGTTTGGCTAGGAATTTATCTATCGTGTTGATTATCTCAAAGAACCAGCTTCTGGTTTTATTGATTCTTTGTATTGTTTTCTTTGTTTCTATTTGGTTGATTTTGGCCTAATTTGACTATTTCCTGCCTTCTACTCCTCTTGGGTGAGTTTACTTTTTTTTGTTCTAGAGCTCTCGGGTGTGGTGTTAAGTTGTTAGTGTGAGATCTCTCCAATTTGTTTACCTGGGCACTAAGTGCTATGAACTTTCCTCTTAGCACTGCTTTCATTGTGTCCCATAAGCTTAGGTATGATGTGTCAACATTTTCATTAAATTACAGGAAGTCTTTAATTTCTTTATTTCTTCGCTGATCAAGTTATTGTTGAATAAAGAGTTGTTCAGTTTTTATGTGTATGTGCGCTTTCTGTTGTTTTTGCTGTTCTTGAAAACCAGCCTTAGGCCATGGTGATCTGATAGGATGTATGGGATTATATCAGTCTTCTTGTATCAGTTGAGGGTTGTTTTGTGACCAATTATATGGTCAATTTTGGAGAACATACCATGAGGTGCCGAGAAGAAGGTGTGTTCTTTTGTTTTAGGATGAAATGTTCTATAGATATGTTAAATCTATTTGGTTCATAACATCTCTTAGTTTCACTGTGTCTCTGTTTAGTTTCTGTTTCAATGACCTAACCATAGGTAAGAGTGGGGTGTTAAAGTCTCCCACTATTATTGTGTAAGGTTCAATGTGTGTTTTGAGCTGTAGTAAAGTTTCTTTCTTTCTTTCTTTTTGAGTTTTACATTTTATTTTACTTTTATTTTTTATTAGATATGTAAAGTTTCTTTTATGAATATGGGTGTTCTTGCATTTGGGGCATAGATGTTCAGAATTGAGAATTGAGTTCATCTTGGTGGATTTTCCCCTTGGTAAATATGAAGCGTCCTTCTTTATCGTGCTTGACAACTTTTGGTTGAAAGTCTATTTTATTGGTTATTAGGGTGGCAACTCCTGCTTGTTTCCTGGGACCATTTGCTTGGAAGATCTTTTTCTATCCTTATACTCTGAGGCAGGGTCTGTCTTTGTTATTGAGGTATGTTTCTTGTATGCAGCCTAATGCTGGATCTTGTTTACATATCCAGTCTGTTAGCTCATGTCTTTTAACAGGTGAGTTGAGTCCATTAATATTCAGAGATATTAAAGAGAGATAACTTGGTTCCTGATACATTTGTTTTTGTAGGTGGCTTTATGTGCATGTGGTTCTCTCCTTTTGGCTTTGTTGTGAGATGCTTGATGTCTTGTCCTTTCTTTAGTGCAGGTACCTTCCTTGTGTTGGAGTTTTACTTCTAGGATCCTCTGTAGGGTTAGATTAGTAGATAAATACTGTTTGAATTTAGTTTTGTCAAGGAATATTTTGGTTTCTTCATCCATTTGATTGAGAGTTTTTTTTTTTTTGTTTTTTGTTTTTTTGTTTTGGTTTTTTTTTTTTTTTTTTTTTTTTTTTTTTTTTTTTTTTTTTTTTTTTGCTGGGTATAGTATCCTGGCCTGGCATTTGTGTTCTCTTAGAATCTTGTGTTCTGCCCAGGCTCTTCTAACTTTCATATTCTCTATTGGGAAGTCTGGTGTAATTCTGATAGATCTAACTTTGTATGTTACTTGACCCTTTTCCCTTGAAGCTTTTAATATTCTTTCTTTGTTCTGTGCATTTAATGTTTTGATTATTATGTGACAAGAGGATTTTATTTTCTGGTCCAATTTACTTGGTGTTCTATAGGCTTCTTGTACATTTATGGCCATTTCTTTCTCTTTCTTTAGGTTGGGGAAGTTTTCTTCTATGAATTTGTTGAAGACATTTTCAGGTCCTTTGAGCTGGGAATCTCCATTCTCCTCTATTCCATTTATTCTTAAATTTGGTCTTTACATTGTACCTTGAATTTCTTGAATGCTTTGGGTAGGAGTTTTTTATGTTTTCAATTTTCTTTGACAGTTGTGTCAATCTCTTCTATGGTATCTTCTACACCTGAGATTCTCTCTTCTATCAATTGTATTCTGTTGGTGATACTTGCATCTGTAGTTCCTGACCTCTTTTCTAGGTTTTCCATTTCCAGGTTTGCCTCCATTTGTGTCTTCTTTATTGTTTCTACTCCCACTTTAGATCTTGGATCACTTTATTCAATTCCTTCACCCGTTTACCTGTGTTTTCCTGTATTTCTTTCAGTGAGTTATTGATATCCTCCTTAAAGGACTATATTATTTTCATGAGATAAGATTTTATGTCAGCTTCCTGATTAACAGGTATGTTGTATTCGGGGCTTGCTGTGGTGGAAGAACTGGGTTTTGATGATGCCTATGTATATTGGCTTGTGTTGCTTATGGTCTTGCACTTGCCTTTCACCATCTGGATATCCCTGATGTTTGTTGGTCTGAGTGACTGTCTAGAGTCTGCCTCTTTTGTTCCCGGGTTGCTTCTGGTCTCCTGGTAGGCATGCAGCCATGGCTGTAGCAGACCACCTGTGGGGCCTTCAAACTGGGGGCTTTTCACAGGGACAGGGAAGCTGCTGATCTGTCGCCCTGGCTGCAGTAAATCCTCTGGGAAGTCTTCAGACTGTTGGGTCTTCAGTGGAGCAGTCAAGATGGTTTCCAACTGCTCTGCATGCAGCTGATCCTCAATTACTCTGAGTGCAGTGGATCCTCAACTGCTCAGAGTGCAGAGGGTTCTCAACTGCCCTGAATGCAGAGGGTTCTCTAAGATGGATCAGGATATGCTGTCTCCACTGGAGTAGACTAGCTAAGAGTCTGCCCCAGCAGAAAGGGCCAGGCCACAGCCTGGAATTTTCAGGCAATCAAATCACACATGTTCCTATTGAATTTTTTTTTAAAGTAGAAAAATAACAAGAGTTGAATTGAATTATAACAGCATAACATATTTCCCAGGAATATCCTATGCATATGTCTTCCAGTAAGAGGAGTCAAAGAAACAATCTCACCATATTGTCATAGCATTTATGTTTTCTCACTAAGCTTTAATACCTGGGTCTTGCGAAAACCAAGTAAAGACAATATCTCTCTATACCTCTGCTATGGTATCACTCCATATGCTCATTCTGCCTGGTAATAAGTTTGAAATTTTCCCTAACTACGTGTGTTCTTTTTAAAATGTACAAGTATTTGATATTTCAGAAAATACCTTCAGAAATATCCAAATTGAAAAGGATCCAGAAGTTAAACTTGTCAAACAATAATCTCACACATTTTCCTGTTGGAACTGTGCCAACTTCAAACTCTGGAGGAGCTGAATATAAGCCAGACAAGTGGGAAAAGGGCAAGACGGCTCTTCTGGGTGTGTAGGGGTGAGGAGAAGGGGAATCTCAACCCCTGAAACAGTGTGCATGTGTCCTGGCTAGTTTTCTCTCAACTTGACACAAGCTAAAATCCTTAGAGTGGAGGGAGCCCCAGTTGAAAAAACACCTCCATAAGATCAGGCTGTAGACAAGCCTGTAGGGTATTGTATCAGTTAGTGATTGATGGGGGAAGGGCCAGCCCATTGTGTGGGGGTGGGGTTCCCATCTCGGCTGGTGGTCCTGGGTTCTGTATGAAAGCAGGCTGGCACACCATGAGGAGCAAGCCAGTAAGCAGCACCCTGGCATCGTCTCTGCATCCTGCCTCCAGGTTCCTGCCCTCTTGAGTTCCTACACTCAATGCTTTTGAAGATGAACTATTATATAGAACTGTAAGTGAAGCAAATCCTTTCCTTCCTGAGTTGCTTTTGATCATGGTGTTGAATCACAGTAATAGTAACCCTGACTAACAACATGCAACTGCTTATATGTGTATTTTAAATAGGTGACATGTCCTACATTTAAAAAAACATGGCTTAGAGACATAGCACTCTACACAAAAGCTTTATAGGGCATTTCATATAAATGCAATGTGAAACAAGGAAAACTTTGTACATTACTTTTTATTTAGTTCATTGGAAGATTTTTCAAATTGTATGTGTGTGTGTGTTATACATGTATGCATTCCTGTGGGTGTGTGCATGAATACATGTGGGTACACGTGGCTACATGCACACAGAAGCTAGAGGTGTCCTCTTCAATTATACTTCAATTTTGCCATTGTTGTTGTTGCTGCTGTTTAGGCAAGACCTCAGTGAAGCCCTGACACCCCTGGAGCTTGCTGTGTAGATCAGGTTGGCCTTGAACTCACAGAGATCTGCCTGCTCTGCTTCTTCCTTGGCGGCTGGAATTAAACGAGGTGTCACTGTGCCAACTGTTTCCACTCCTTTTCGGAGACAGGCTCGCTCATGGAACCTGAAGCTCTCAAACTGGCTGGACTAGTTGTCCAATAAATGTGCCTCCACCTCAGCTCAGGCTTATCTGGCCTTTGTAATGTAACTCCTGCTGGGTAATATATTTCCAGTGAGCCTGCCGCAGTCGTAGTGTGTAGCCTAAGCAACGGAATTAAGAATGAGAGAACTGTAGCAAAGTTGCTTTTGAAGTAAAATATGCATCTTGGTTCTGTAATAGAATTACCAGTTAATTTGACTAATTTACTGGAAGTACGTTAATTCTCTCTTCCTGTGTCTTGTGACTCCTCTGGACTATGTCCCTAAGGTTCTCCTTTTCACTAACTCTTTCTTTGACCTCATCACACTTTCTTGTCACACACATAATCTCTAGCACTCTAGCTCCACAGATGGCAACTTTCCCTGGAATTTCCACTGTCACTCTCTCCGCTCTTGCCCACGATCAACACTTGTTTCATGCCTTGTTTACTCCAGCAGCTGCCTGCATGGTGCTCTCTGACTTATTTTCCTGTTTTCTCAGGCTTTGTCAGTCATCAGACTTCATTCCAGACAAGGATTCTCTTTTTATATGCCTTTTATGTACATGATTGTTTTGCTTTGATGTACGTGTATGTGCAGCATCCCTGCCTGGTTCCCATGGGAGCCAGAAGAGGATGTTTGATCTTCTGGAACTGGAGATAAAGTTGTTTGTGTATTGCCATGTGGGTGCTGAGAACAAAGTCCTTCACAAAGGCAGTAAGTGCTCTTAACTGTGGAGCCAAATATCCAGCCCCAGGGAGACTGCTGCTAATGTGTTATATTTGGCATGGTTGTGCATGGCTGTGATCCCAACACTCATGAGGCTGAGACAGGAGCACAGTGAGCTGACACCTGATCTGGGATCCAGAAGGAGACTCTGTCCAAAAAGAAGGGAAGGAAGAAAGAGAACAGGGAAGAAGGAAGGTAGAGGTATGAAGAGAGGGAGGAATTCATGATTGGAAGAGGCTGCCAAAATCCCAGTGAAAGTCCTTTCAAGATCATTCCAACAGTCTTTAGATGAGGAAACATTATAAGAATCTCTGTTAAGAAAAATAGTCACTGGATTATGAAATGTTGAAAATGTCACTTGGATATAATGGAGATGGAATACCTAAATGATTAGTTTATCTATTAGCTGATCAATAACCAACCATCTGAAGCAGATGAATCCAGTTAGTCATAAAGTTTCCATTAGGCAAAGTGATGGTTGCTAGGGAGGACTCTTATTTCAACATCTCTTCCATCATCTCAGAGCTCTCTCTTCCTCTAATAAACACTCAGCAAGTATTTAAAAAAATATTTAGCTAATGAATGAGACTGAGGGCAATCCTGTAGGAGGAGCAGTGTCAATTAATCTGGACCCCCAGGATCTCTCAAACATTGGACCACCAGACAGGCAGCACACACCAGCTGATATGCGGCCCCTAGCACACATACAGTAGAGGATTGCCAGGTCTGTGTTCATTCAGAGATGGCGTACCTAACCCTCAAGAGACTGGAGGCCCCTGGGAGTTTAGAGGCCAGGTGGAGTGGGGGAGAAATCCATGTGGAGTCAGGGGGTGGGGAAGAGGTGTGGGATGTGGAACAGTTGGATAGTCGATAGGAGTTGGCGGGGTGGGAAATAAAATATGGAGTGTATAAAAATAATTTATAAAAAATGTAGTGAAGCATGGTAGCTACACAATATTTGATCACACTGTGAAGCCAAATATCATATTATTTACTGAAAATATCTATATCTGGTTGTGGTGTAGCTTGACCCTCAGCACACACCTTTAATCCCTCTGGCTAGAATACAGAAATAACATTAGCACACAACATAGAACCCAAACAATGAAGGTAAAGTTAGTTTGTAGAAGGAAGCACCCATATTTGAAAGTGACATCTAATTGAGTGGCAGACAAAGTGATGAATCAGAGAAAGATTTGACAGAATAGGATATGCCCAGCTTTCATGAGAGAGGCCAGGGAAGCTACTTAAGAGGGCAATGCAGAGAGAAAGAGAAGGGGGTTTGCAGAGACAGGCTGAAGAGAGAACGAGGTAAAGACAGAAGACTAGAACAGATTGCCAGAGTTAGTCTGAGGCCAGGAAGAACAGAAAGTCAGAGAGAGGCAGACTGAGAAGCCAGATCGAATCAGTCATCTTGGTGAAGGATTGGACTAGAAGAGCTGAGTTGAACCAGATAGCCAGAGCTCAGAAAGCACAAGAAAGGGTAGGGCTTATTCAGCAGAAAGCTCAGAGACTGAAAACATTCTAGGCCTGGATTAGATTTATGGAGGTTATAAGATTCCAGGACTGGGCCTGGGGTAGAAGATGGAGGGAGGCAGTAAACTTCAAAGAGAACAGTTACTACAGGAGAATAAAAGTTACATTTACACATAGTGGCCATGTCTTTAATCCCAGGTTTGTGGGGGGAGGTCAGAGAAAGAGGATGATCTCTACGAGTTTGAGGCCAACCGCAAATACATAGTTCCAGGGAAGTCAGAGCTACATAGAGATAGTCTCAAAAAAACCCACAAAACAAAAATTATATGAAATGTTCAAAAAATATTTATTTGAAGGAAATCACTGACAGGCCTGCCCATCTATGTTGATCTTATTCCTACTGTATAAGCTGGGAAGTCTTGCATGGTCTTTCTTACTCACATATGACTTCTCCACATGGGACACATCCTCATTAGCCATATTTATGCATGATGTTAAGCTGGCTTTATACAACATACTTTAATCCTACTCATTCTTCTGTGTCTCTATGTGTTTGTGTGTGTGTGTGTGTGTGTGTGTGTGTGTGTTTGTGATGCATAGTGTATGTGGCATCTCTGTGTGTGAGAGGTATGTCTGTATGTGCAGTGATGGGGCTTCAGCCCTGGAAATGTCCAGGTCCCTCAGTAGAGATAAGTTGTTGGTGAGGGAGGAGTGAGTCAGGCATGGGTACTAGGGGAATCTTGAATCCTGACTGACTGGCAGTCAGAGTGCTTCTTTATTTATACAGAACTCAGCAGTCAGGGACCAATTCATGTTGTTCTAAGACATAAATCGTATTACTTTTGTCCTCAGACATGTGTTTTAACTTCCTCTTAGTCATAAGTTTAGTCATCATTGATAAATCGTGACAGAACAATTATCTTTTCCAATTATTTTCCCTCATCAGGTCCATAACTCAACTAACAATCTAGAGGCATATTTTGCCAAAGCATTGCAGGCCACTCTCAAGCTGGTAGCTCTGTCAGATTCAAGGACACTAGATAGAAAGAAAATCTCCAAGCCAGCCAAAGCAGGCTGCCATGTCCAGAGTAGTGTATTATGGTCAGAATGCCAATTTAATGGTCAGAATGCCAATTGTCATTGGGCACAGGAAAAGACTTTAGGCCAAAGCTGCTGTAGATGTTTTTCAATTTCTGACATAATAAAACATTTATATTTTATATCTTTGTAGAATTTATTTGTATGTCTAATCTGAGTATTCTTTTGTTCCTTGATTATATGACACCACAATGGTCCAATACAAGCTAACTTTTCTAAGAAAAATGGGTCTTAATTTTTATCACTCTCTTATCATTTACCCATGCCATTCTTTGTCTCTCAGTGTAAGCCCCCATGCATGATAGAGATAACTCCAAGTCAATGTAACTTTGTTGCTGAGTCTTTTCCTCAAGGGGCAAACCATGTGCAGCCCTCAGTCTAACGTGCCACACAATCACCTGAGCATATAGTAGGAAGATGTTTAAACCTCATCTGCTGCCAACCCCTCTAGTCTATGGAACCCTGTTTACCTTTTTACATTTACTTTGTCCTGATTATCTTGTTTCTGAATAAGTACAGGGGTAGATTCTCCAAGAGCATTTTGGAGTCAGAACCTCATAAGGAGATCTCTGGTGTCTTGGAGTCACAACCTCCAGGAAATAAGGAAGAACTTTATGTAGGGGCAGATAAGGGTAACTTCTTAAAAGCAGGAGGACTAGTATGCTCAGGACTCTCTTGGGGAAACTTAGACGCAATACTTCTGGGAGAAGGCAAAAACAGATTCATAAGAAATTTCCAATCTATTTAATATTCCCAAGTTGTACAAATATTAAAAAAAAAAAAAACCCAAGCATGTAACATGTGGAGAGTAAGATCAAGAGTGAAAGACAGCGCAGTGGAGATCGCATCATGTGGCTCAGCGCTGTGGATCTTTGTCAAGCAGCTGTTATCATTAGATGTTCATGTGTTGGGGGTATAGTGTATGTGTGTGGTGTGTGTACTTTGTATGTGTGTCTGTATGTATGTGGCATGCATGTGGTATGTATTTGTTGTATGAGAGTAGGTATGTGTTATGAGTGTGTGATCTCTGTGGTGGTAAGTTTATATAGTATGTTTTGTATGTATGTTGTATGTGTATTGTGTGTATATGTATGTATTGCTTGTGTATTGTGTGTAGTGTGGGGTGTGTGGTATATATGTGAAGGATATAGGATGTGGATATGTGTGGTGTGTGTTTGCTGCACAAATGTGTGTAAGGGTGGACATGTTTATCACTTTTTGTGAGGAAATTAGGATGCAGTATAACTGATAAATTGGAAAAATTTCAGGGAAGAAAAAAAGACAAAGCAGCATCACAATTAGGGAGACAAGAAAAGAGTGTGTGGGGGTGGGCGGGTGCAGCCACTGAGCTTGTTTGGAAAGAGAATAGGCCCCAAGCAACAGTGTTTACTGGGGAGCACTGATAAGACTCAGGGACATGTACACAATCCTACACAAACTCCCAAGGATTTCAGGATGTAGAGTCACAAAGAACTGTAACAGAATGAAAATATCTCCTTACACAAACGCTGGAACAAAACTCTATTCTTGCAGTTGCTTTCAGGGGGTAATGCAGGAGACAGATATTTATGGGTTTATAAAAGTATAATTGTGTAATCATCCTTCCAGCTAACAAGACTTCCAGAAGAGGTGTCTCATATGACTCAGCTCAGAACACTCAACATCTCAAACAATGCCATCAAAGATATTCCAAGAAATACAGAGGAGCTGAGAAGTCTGGCTACTCTACATGCAAGCAACAATCAAATAAATCCTCTTCCACTGTCCTTTCTGTCTTTAAATGTTCTACAGAGCCTAGTTCTCTGAGGTATGTGTCAAACATAACATGCCATAAGTAGAATCTTTAAAGAGAAAATTGCAGCTTTTTCTGAAAAAAATAAAGAATGTCAATGCATAAAGTAAGCATCAGAGGGAGAGGGGCACGGTGCTTTTCCTACTTAGAGGACATGAGCACAAAGTTGAAGACCTGTTTTCTTGCCTTGAATCTAGAGATGGAAACAGCAGAAAACAGGGGCTGTGGTGGGGGAAATGGGAAAGAGGAGGAGGAGCTTTGGATAGGAAGCAGGGAAGATAGCACTATGGGGGAGGCACATAAATAACACCACATATGTTTGAAAAGACAAGGAATTATACATGATGTTTACTAAAATTACATGTAATATATGTATACAGATAGATAGTCTAAATGAAGTTATGCTATTTGGGGTGATAATGCTCCCCTAAGAGCCATGGATCTTCTAATGAAAACTCCAGTACTAGGCATGAGAAACCTAGCTGTTGGTCAGACTTCCAAAACAATCAATATTGCCATTGGCCGCATCCCAGAACTAGAAGATAAGACATATTACTCAAGAAACCTCACACTTTGGACACCAGACTCGGAAATATCAAGCTGGAATATACCTAGAAGCCTCCTCCCTGAGAACTGGGTCTCCTACTGTCAGAGAGTGTTATGCAAGATGTCAAGGGAGAGGAGCAACCGGTTGTCCTACACAGCTCCTAGCTTAGGAAACACAAGCAGCATGACTTGACAGGACGATATCCACGAGATCAGTAGTGACACTCTTGCCTTTGAGATAACTGCCAGTTGTGTAATTGGACTCAAGGCCCACTCAAAAGGAGGATATTGATGCTTGTATTATAAACCTATCAAAGTACCCATGACTGGAAAGATCGCAGACTGGAAAGGAGAACCTACAATTGGCAGCTTCCTAAACCAATATAATTTCCTACTGTTTTCTAAATAATTACCCTTATACCACAGATCAATGCATCTCTCACCCTTATCAAAGAAGCTTCTTTTGGTTTCGTTTTGTGTGTGTTTGTTTGTTTGTTTGTTTGTTTGTTTGTTTTATAATAGATGAGACTATTTTAAAGACCCACAACCTGGTAGAATTCAGGGAATAAGTTACAGTGGTACCCAACCCTGTCCAATGTATCTACAATGCAACCCTTAAACCTAAGGATTAGGGGATATTTTGGAAGAGGGGGCAGAAAGATAAGAGTCAGGGGTTTAGGATGCCTACTGTTACTAGTGTCCTCTAGTGGGGACGCTGTGCCCACAAACTCTCAACAACATGGTTGCTTGAATGAGCCCAGCATGACAACCTTAGCTGACCATGCCACTGTCGACAAGGGAAATTCAGAGGGCCTCACCACTAGGTGAAGAGCTACAGAGAAAGGGAAGATAAGCTTTCTCTGTGAGCAAGCTCCCATATCAGTTGTACAATCCCAAATGGTCCTTCCTGGACAACATACACATGAGTGAAGGTAAATGGACTCAGCAGGTAATATATACACATATATCATACTCATGTGCATACATGTAATAATAACATTAAAGAAGAGAGCATGGATTTGGAAGTAGAGGCATGGCAGGGGCGGGAGGTGGACGAGGAGAGGAGGCAGTGATGTGGGTGCCGTGCTTGTGTATAAGTTCTCAAAAAATAAACTATAAAATAGTAAGAAAGAAAACAAAATACCAACCAATTAACAAAAATTCAGAGTTCATTTGTTACTTTTTATTATTTTATATCATTATATTATAAGAATATTTGTTACAATTTGTTAATTTTGTTAATTTTTATAATTGTGAATTTGTTAATTCACAATTAACAAAAATTCAATGGAGTCTGCTCCATTGGAGACTGGAACCCCCGACTGGAAATACATTACCTGGGATGCTTGAGCTAAGACACCGTCAAGACAGATTGGCCAGGGGCTTCAGACCCTGCCTCAGGCTGGGACAGCTCTCTGTTCTTCCACTTGAGACTTAGAAATATTCAAGCCCGTTGTGTCCATCAAGTTCCAAAGGCAAGCTGGGGTGGCTTCTCACAGGGTGGTGAAAAGGCCGTGGTTCAACATCTGCTCCCAAGTTCCGGTCTGGAGGCCGCCCATGTCTAGCAGGGCCAAGGAGCGTTAAGGTTACCACAGAAGTGGCAATGGCCTGAAGCAGTGACTGGGGAAATGAATGAATGGTCACATACCAACTCTTTAGAGCAGTGGTTCTCTCTCTCTCTCTCTCTCTCTCTCTCTCTCTCTCTCTCTCTCACTCATGATTTTTATTGTTTAAAATGCTACTAAAGTACACACAACCCAATAATGATGAAGTTCTACAGTCAGTCCATGTTTAATGGCATTTGACATAAATTGTTGGGCTAAAATAGGTAGTATCATTCATTCTTCAGAGATGCCTCACCTTCCTCAACTTAAACCCTCTGATTACTCAAGAAAAACCAAGTTAAAAACACCTGGCCACTCTCATCTTAGATCAGTAAATCCGGATCTTGATTGTAGTGCTTCAAATATGCATGGTCCCAATTTTTATTCTTTTATATAGATTCTTTCTATTCCCCTTGAGTCTTTGTTTTTAAATTTACATTTCATTTAATTCACAATGAAATTTACATTTCATTGTGTTGTGGATGGGCCTGGTGCTGTTTGTATTTTGATGCTAATTCTGCTCTCCCAGGAGGGGCTGCAGACAAGGAGCAAGTCCCTAATTAATAATTAATAATCCCCTAATTAATAATGGAGCCAATCACTGGGTGCGTAGGAGGGACTTTCGGGTTGGCTGGAGGAAGAGAGAAAGGAGAGAAGAGTTAGGTCCTTTCGGACATCACATGAGGACAAGATGTAATTATGAGGGTCTCCCAGCTTCAATGGCGGATCCGTCAGGATTTGCCACCAGAGTATTTAGAGTTAATAAGGCTTACAAGTTAGGATTTTAGTTGTTGTGTCCAGCGATTGAATAGCTATTGTTTGTGAACTAAGTTTGTGCTGCATTTTCCTTCACACAGCAGCTCATCTGTGTTCAAGAGAGAAAGGTTCTGAGGCAAAGAAAGCATGGGTTTGCCTGAGGTACACCGCAGAGGTTGTGGGGGTTTGGAAGCTTGGGGCTGGAGTGGTAGCAACCTGCCAACAGGAACTTAGGGAGCTGGGTGGAGAGATTTTGGAGCACTGAGTCAGAGTCTCCACGAGATAAAAACAGGTTGGCCATTGGCCACCAGTGCTTGGCCAGCCAGGCCACAGGGGCAGGGAGTTACCGGCACAAGCAAGGGAAGGTGCCTGGTTTTTGTTTTTGTTTTTTGCTGTTTTTTTTTTTTTAATATTTCTCACAAAACAATTGTTTTCCCCTTTCCAGGTCTCTCTTTCAGAAATTCCCTATCCCATTCCCCCTTCCTCTGCCTCTATAAGGGTGTTCACCCACCCTTCCACCCATTCCCACCTTCCTGCCCAGGCATTCACCTACACTGGGGCATTGATGGAGGCACTGAATAATACTGCGCCTCATCATTATTGGGTTGTGTGTATTTTAATAGCATTTTAAACAATAAAAAGATGTGTGTGTGTGTGTGTGTGTGTGAGAGAGAGAGAGAGAGAGAGAGAGAACCACTGCTCTAAAGAGTAGGTATGTGACCATTCAATGGGCCCTCAGGCCCAAGGACCTCTCCTCCTACTGACATCCAACAAGGCCGTCCTCTGTCACATGTGGCCGGAGCCATGGGTCCCTCCATATGTACTCTTTGGTTGGTGGTCCAGTCCTGGGAGCTCCCGGCTGGTGGGGGGGGGGGAGTCTAGCTGGTTGACACTGTTGCTTCCCCATGGGGCTGCAAAATCCCCTCAGCTCCTTCAGTCCCTTCTCCAACTCCTCCATCAGGGACCCCACACTTAGTCCAATGGTTGGCTGCAAGCATCCCCCTCTATATTTGTCAGGTTCTGGCAGAGCCTCTCAGAAGACAGCCATATCAGGCTCCTGTCAGCAAGCATTTCCCGGCATCCACAATGGCTTCCGGGTTTGGTGACTGTATATGAGATAGATCTCCAGGTGGGGCTGTCTCTGGATGGCCTTTCCTTCAGACTCTGCTCCATACTTTGTCTCCATATTTCCTCCTATGAGAATTTTGTTCCCCCTTCTAAGAAACACTGAAGCATCCACACTTTGGTCTTTCTTCTTCTTGGGCTTCATATGGTCTGTGAATTGAATCTTGGGTATTGAGAACTTTTGGGCTAATATCCAGTTATCAGTGAGTGCATACTGTAGAGCAGTGGTTCTCAATGCTCCTAATGCTGCAGCACTTTAATTCAGTTTCTCCTGTTGGGGGTGACACCCCTCCCACCCCAAAATTATTTTCAGTGTTACTTCATGACTGTAATTTTGCTACTGCTATGAATCATAATGTAAGTAACTGTGTTTTCCAATGGTCTTAGGTTACGCCCGTGAAAGGGTCTTTCTACCTCTAAAGGGGCTGTGACTCACAGATCGAGAACTACGCTTGTAGCATGCAATGAATGCTCAAGCTTTCGGCACAGCGCCTGATGTCAAGGTCCTAACAAATGACTCTGCCCTCATGAAGATAGAATAGCAAATGAAAGAAAAGAACATGGTCACGACCAACCAGGAAGGACAGTTCTCTCACGGACACGGCCCAGGGTTCTTTGCAGTCTACTTTAAAGCTGTGGTGCTGGTTTTAGTTCCCACACTCCCAGATAGCCTGTTGGCTAGTTTTCTGATAACATTACATCTGTAGTCAACAGCAACATCGGTTCTGATCCTAGACCCTCTGCCAGATCTGATATTAAACGTTTTGATACGATCACTGCCTACAGTGCTCACCCAGAGCTCTGAAAAGATCCTCAAGCTACGTTTCTGTTTCTGTAAAGTTGCAGACAACGTCACAGGCCTTACTGTGACGTCCCACACATACATGCCTGCACCCTTTGCCCCACTGCCTCCCTCCTCTCCATGACTTCCCCATGTTCCTGCCCTCCTCTTGCTGGTCCCCCTTTCTGCTTCCATGTGCCGTTTATTCCGATACTTTATATTTGTCTTCCCTCCTTTAAAATCTTTTCCTCCTCCTCTTCTTCATGCATCTCTTGCTACTTTCATCAAACACACACACACACACATAAACATGCATACACGTGTACACACACATGTACATAAACACTCATACACATATACACACACATGCACATAAGCACGTATGCACATGTACACACATGCATGTACATGAATATGCATGCACATATATACACATGCACATAAACATGCATGCACATAAACATGCATGTACATGTATACACACACACACACACACGCTTAAAATCTAGAGTTCTGGGGCTGGAGAGTTGGCTCAGCAGTTAAGAGCACTGACTGCTCTTAAAGAGGACCCAGGTTCTATTCCTAAGACCCACATGACAGCTCACAACTGTCTGTAACTCAAGTATTAGGAGACCTTTCTTCTGATCTCCATGGGGACCAGGACTTCACATAGTACATATATATACATGCAGGAAAAACATACACATAAAATAATAAAGTTATTTTAGGCATTTAAATCTAGAGTCTGCATATGAGAAAATAGTGTTTATCATTCTGAGTCTGGTTTAATGTGATTAACATAATGAGCTTCAACTAATTTTTCTACAGATGTATTTATCCTTTATGATTGAATAAAATTCTATTTTGTACACCTGCCTTATCCATTTGTCTGTGGATTGACATCTCAGAGGGTTCCATTTCTTAGTTATTGTGAGTAGTGCAGCAGTAAACACCGACAGACTGTGGCGTGTTAGCTGAGTGTGTTCATGTTTCCCCAGGAACAGTGTCACTAGGTCTTTGCTTTTTTTGTTGGTTGGTTGGTTTTAGCTTCATAAAGGGCCCCGCCACTGATTTCCAGAATGGCTGTACTCTCTCTGTACTCCCACCAGTAGTGTATAAGGTTCCTCTTTTCTCACATCCATGCACTGCTTGAAAAAAAATTTTTTTTACTAAGGTATAATGTCCAAACTGAAGGAGTGTATACTGCCAACCTGCAACTCAACAGATTTTCAAAACTGAACAAATACAAGTTTGAGAACATGGATCAAGAAACAGGTAAGGCCCACAGAACTGTTGGTGCCTCCATCCTCTGGCCTCTGGCCCATCCTTCAGCCAAGGCCAACCGTGACCATGGTTTCCAACAACCTGCTTTAAGCAAAGCCATGAAGTGAATACTATTCTGTGCCTTCTTCTCTCACTCAGCATTAGGCTTGTGAGGGTCACGTAGGTTGTTTCCATGCGGTCGCATATAGTCCATCATGTGAACACACTAACTCTGTTTATTCTGCTGATGGACAGTTGGCAGATAGGAAAGTGTACTCAGAAGACAAACCACCATTTCAGCCTACTGAAACTTGCTGTATTGTTTAGGATCTAATCTACCCCATCATAAACATCCTTGAATACATGATCCAGCCATTGGGCTCCTTGTTATTTACCTAAAGGAGTTTAAAGTGTATATCAATACAAAACTAAATGTTTGTAATAGCCTCGTTAATAATTAACACAATGTAGAAGCAACCAAGATGCCTTTCCATAGATGAGTGGGAAAGCTTAAACATTCAAGCCATGAAATATTATTTAGTACTAAAAAGAAATGAACTGCAAAGTCACAGAAAGACATAGAGGAAACTACAATGTATTTTTTACAGGTGGAAGAAAAGACAATATGTATATGAGCATCCAACTCCCGCTATAGGACAGTCAGTGGTCTCTAGGAGGTGAGTGTGTGTGGAGGGATAAATAGACAGAGGCCCAGGATTTGGGCCGTGAAAACATTCTGCTTGGTGATGATGTATTCTTTCATGCTCATCATGTGGCATCTATGTAGTACATAGTACAGAGGAAGATAATGACAAGACAGAGACCTGGGCAGGTGTCAGGTCAGAGAACATATGGAAATCTCTGTATTTTCTTCCCATGTTTGATGTGACCCTACAACATTAAACAACCTTTAACTTTTTTAAAAGTTTATTTTAAAAATAGTAATACCTATTCTGCAAAGTCATCTGCTCTATTGTAAAGGGATAGCTTCTGGCCTCACTTTGTCTCCCCTAGGAGGCAACAGAACCACAGTGGTTTTTATACACCCTTTTCTCTCCTAGCATGGACATTAGTAAGAACCTTGGAACTGTCATCATTGTGAGTGCTTTGGGCACTTTACCAAGACAGTAGAATTCTACATACATAGCTTCTGCAGTTTAATTCTGCAGAAATGTATATTCATTACTATTTTTCCTTACTAGGAAACAATCTGACAAGGTTGTCCAGTGCTATCTATAATATTTCATCTTTGGAAGAGATACATTTTGATGACAATCCTTTGATGAGACCACCGATGGAAATCTGTAAGGGAAAACAGATGCATACGATCACATGCTATCTCCAAAGAGCAGATGAAAGAGACGGTGGGTGATGAGTGAGGGGTTATCCTCACAAGAAACAGTCTGGTGTCTGGACAGTAAAAGAGCTTGCTTTGGTTGGAGACTTTAATCTGGCGGTAAAATTAAATTATTTATCGTCTTCCTTTGTGTGAAGGTTAGCTGTTTCTGTTAATAAATCTGATTATTTAGTCACAGGTAACTGGAATCTAAAATGCTCCCCAATCATCCTTTCATGTAGCCTATCTATACACACAAGAGCATACGCCAGTGTGAGCTAATGACAAAGCTGTGTTAACATGCGTTGTCCTTCGTAAGCCATGAGACACCCAGGCCATGGCTGCCCTGCAGAAGCTTCTCTGAGACTTGAGCCTCCCTGAAAGAAGGAGCTTCAGAGAAAAATAAGTCACAGTGGCTGTCTCCTTCAACTCAGGCTGACTGTGCTGCATCAAGGGGAGTAGAGTTTCACATGTCCACATAGTATTTCTATCGTGTATAGAGAAAGGTGGTCAAGTTAGGTGGCTGAACTCCCATGCTAGACTTCTGTTTCTCCAGTTCTCAAATGAACAGGATTCCTGTTGATCTGCTTTTTATGGAAAGTACGGTAGGCAGCGGCAGGACCTCAGAGACTGGGGAGGGCAGAGGCCTAGACAGTCCCCACCTTGCTGTGTGCTTGACTTGCCTTCATCCTGCAGTTTGATCCTCAGGGAAGCTGGGGAAGGAGCATGGGAGGCTTATTTATTCTGCAGTCTACAAGGATCATAGAGTCCCTTTCTAAGCATTGTTTAAAGCAACTAGATTTTCATATCATTAGCATGAAATACAGACTGAAGGGATTAATAGTGTATGTACAATTTTTCAAAATGAAAAGGCCAGAATATGTTTGACATGACAGGGAGCACGGAAGTTCACTAGTCTTGTGGTGCTCTCGTCAACAAGGGGGACTCTAGATTGCACTCTCTAGAAGTTTCCTCTTTTAAATAAGCACTATGGGTCTGGAAATATGGCTCAGTGGTTAAGAGCATATACTGCTCTTGCAGAGATCTTGAGTTCAGTTCCCAGCATCCACACTGGGTAGATCACAACTGCCTGAAATTCCAGATCCGGGGGATCTGATATCTCTGGCCTCTGTGGGTACCTATACATGCTAGATCCCCACACTCCCACATACTTATAGTTTTTTGAGGCAGGGTCTCTCCATGTAGAGAGAAACCCCCATGGCCTTTGTGGTGCACATCTGGCAAACCTACCGCTGTACCTTTCTCTCTTGACCACCACACAAATTTAGTTTAGAAACAATGGTAACTCTATGCTCAGCACAACAACTAGAATCCTAATCTTGTAAGCCATATTAAAATCTAAATCCTCTGGTGAGTTTTAGTCTAGCTTAGGCTACACAGTGAGACCCTGTCTCAAAATTAAATACATATGTTTTGAAAAGTTACATTAGTTGACATTAGGTCTCTTCTATGCACTGTAGCTCACTATGTGTCCCTGGTGCTATATACAAAATGTTTGCCTGGTAACTGGGTTTTGTAGGCTTAGATTTTTTTCAAAACCTACTTTAATAAGGGTTCTCAAATGCTTCAATCCTACTTCTAGCTCACAGTCCAAAGGCAGGGAGAAAAGATGGTAAAAAGGACAAGGGGATGTGACCTGTTTAGAAGTAGTTCTTTGGGGCGATTCCAATCTCCATTTGTCAGGATCCCAACAGTCCAGTACACTAGTGTCACAGTGTCACTAGTGTCAGGATCCCAACAGTCCAATTCAAAAGCGTCACCAGACATGAATCAGCGGCAGTTGGATGATCCGGAAAAAGCAGCCAGGCCTCTGCAGAACGGGCATGAGTCGGCTGGTGTGACTAGAACCAGCCAGGAAGCAGGAGACGTTCTCTGCCACGCTTCTCTCAGCAAAGTGGACATCATCGAAACAAAGAGAAGAGTCCAACAAAGCACTGCGAAGCTAGCTATGCAAGGGAATTGTCACTGTCCTTTGAGTTATATTTATACTCTCTCCAAACATCATGTCTTGCCTTGCGGGGCGGTGGACCACGAGAGGGGAAGCCTGGTAAGACAGAGCCAAAGGCTACAAGCTGCAGAGACCCTGAAAGGTGGTAGGAGTTTGGCCTGCTCCTGGCACCAGGCCCCTGTCACTGAGCCACAGCATCCCATAGAGATTTGTGGCCATCAGCAATGTAAGGGCAATGACCCCATGCTCTTCCACCAGTAGATAAGCATTCCCAGCACCTCGGGGAGCAAGACAATAGGAAAAGAGAAGTGAGCACAGTCAGGTAGGTCCTGAAACAGTGTTCTCCATGCTAATGAAGTACCTAGAGGCCGGAAGGGCTCCCCAGACATTCCTCCCTGCGAAGGGTATTTAATCTCAGGCCCACCCTGAGAAGTGGGGTATGGTTTTATGCATCCATTTTCCACCATGACAATAAACTGTTTAGAACCATGGGCTGTCTCTTTTCACCAAAATCTGCTTGGGGGAACCATGGAGGGGGCCTTCGCCCACAGAGCCACAGCCTAATCACCCTTAGAAGGCCTCTCCGTGCTCCCAGCCACAACTGCCACCAAGTCTGCCACATCAAGCTAAGGGAATCATTCCCTGCTGGGACCAGCCAGAGCTCCCCTCCCCCCTTCTGCCCCATGCTAGGTGCTATCCCCAGCCCTCAGGCCCCCTACTCCTTCTCTACTCCCAGCAGCGCCTATCCAGGCCCAAGAGTCAGAGAATTACACAGCCCCAGCCCAGGGACCCCCGAACCAGCTCCGGTTTTCCCACGTCTCGGACTGTGCCTTCCCACCCGTGGCGGTGTCTCTGTGCTTCCCCACAGCCCAGCACCCACGCCAACGGTGGAGTTGGGTGAACACAGTCAAACTCCTCAAATTCTGCCTCCTCATGCGGCGGAGCAGATACAGGTCAACAGCCCTACATTACCACAGCAAAACAATACGAGTCTGCATCACATCACGTGACACAACCAGAAACTTCCACTTCAGCGTTTCCTATTTTTGATGGCTAGTCTTCGCTTAACTCGTATTGGTATCTCCGAAATTGATGTTTAGATATTGAAAATTTCCCACCAACAGTTTTTTATACAGTAACACTTCAGTAAGATTATTATTATTATTATTATTATTATTATTATTATTATTATTCGAGACAGGGTTTCTCTGTGTAGCCCTGGCTGTCCTGGAACTCACTCAGTAGACCAGGTTGGCCTCGAACTCAGAAATCTGCCTGCCCCTGCCTCCCAGAGTGCTGGCATTACAGGCGTGCGCCACCACCGCCCGGCAGTAAGATTATTTTTTAAAAACAGTGGACAAGTTTATTCTTTCAATGTGAGTATGTAATCCATTTACATTATATGTAATTTAGATTTTTTACAAAATGTATCCTCGTAAGAATGTAGCTTCAAGTATTTTCGCATATTCAAATGCTAGCAAAGCGTCAGTAGCATCTAAAACTGTTTGCTCATTTCAATACTTCCCAAATACACATCCCTCAGACTGGCTTCCCTGCAACCCCCATCTGCCTTGTTTACAGAAGTGCTTAACGGTTCCCATAAATGGAACCACTAAATATGTAGCCTTTTGAATGGCTTCTTTTAAGATTTGTATCTTATTTTATTTTGTGTGTGGGGGCCTTTCACCTGCGTGCGTGTCTGTCTAGTACTTGCATGCCCGTGCTATGGGGTGAGGGGGGCGACAGAAGAAGGTTCCCTGAAGTTGAATTTTTAGCCAGTTGTGGGATGTCACGTGAGTGCTAGGAATCAAATCATGGTCTTGGAAGAGCAGCCAGTGCTCTTAAGCACTGAGCCAATCTCCATCTCCACATAGCTGCTGCTGCTTCTTCTTCTTCTTCTTCTTCTTCTTCTTCTTCTTCTTCTTCTTCTTCTTCTTCTTCTTCTTTCTCCTCCTCCTCCTCTTCTTCTTCTTAAATTTATTTAACATACGTGAGGTGATTGTTCTTGTCCTTTGGCTACACACCTAGGCACTTAAGCAAACCTCTGGGGTAATGACTGAACTTTTAGAGACCTGCCAGCCCTTCAGTGCTCTAACCTGATGGATTAATCTCTTGGCAGATCCCTAAAGTGATAGCATTATTGAGAGCTGATGAAAGGCAGGCGGAAGTACGTCACTGGGAATATGCCCTTGGGGATGTCTCACCCCGCTCTTGGCTGTATTCCCAAGCTCTCTGCTTCTGCACACCACGAGATGAAGAAGGCCCTCTGCTACACACTCCTGCTGACATGATGATGTTCATGTTATTTCCATGCACATGGGCCGGGCAGCCATGATCCTTAGAAACAGTGCATCAAAACAAATCCTCATGTTATTTCTGTTAGATTTTAATCAAAGACACAAAAGCAATTAATATATCACTTTTGCAAGGTTTATTCACTTCGGATCATGTATTTCCATCCTTTTGGAGGCTGAGTTATGTGGCCATAAACTTATATTTACTTGTGTGTCAGACAATAGCTTGGGTTGCTTCTGTCTTTCATTGGCTATGAACACTAGTGAATACATTTCGGCTTAAATACCTTTACAACATTTCTTTGAAATACACCGTAAACTTGAATACTTGAGTCATGGGGCAACTCTGTTTAATTTTTAAAGACCCATCAATTTCCTTGTTTCCCACAGTGAACCTCTGTGTGTTTCACCAGAACTGGGAATTTTAAACTCAGGGCTGATCACTCTGGCATCTGTTATTTTTCCTGTTCTAACCATTGGTGTATTCGTTAATATTTCTGTCATGATAAAATATCATAAAATAAAGTGACTTATGGAAGAAAGACTTTACTTTGGCTTATAGTTGCAATGTAGTACCAGGAAAATGTTAGCAACCCCCCCCCAAAAAAAACCAGACAGGAGTCAATTCAATACAATAACAGTAGGGCCTTTTTATTTGAGCTAGCATGGGCCCCCAAGCTCACCGCCATCACGCAGAATGGTTTTGGTGTGGGGAGCTCTGAATATCCAAATATCTATCAGGGCAAGACTTTATAGAAAGCTACAAGTGGGGGGGGGAGGTTGGGGGGCTGTATTAAAGCGTCTAATTGGAGAGCTACCATGGCCTTTAAACATAATTGGCTGGTGTTGGGAGTCATATCATGTACTCAATTTCTGCTTCCCTTTGCACTGGTGTTCACTAGGCAGGGGGCAGGCTTGTAACTTGGGGTGCAGGTTTGTTGGGGGAATTTCCTGGAGATGCTGGTCTTGTTGGGGGTTAGCCTAGAGACTGGAGCTAGGCTTGGGTTTTGTTGGGGGCAACTTGGAATCTAATGCTAGGCCTGTTGGTTTGCCTGAGTTTAAACATAGGTCAGGTTCTCTAAAATGGATTCTGAACTTATGAGATCTGGCTTCTTAGCAGAGAGGAGTCCATCGTGGGTTGACTGTAGCTCCCGGAAGCTGAGACACCACTTTTCTGCATGAAGCCAACTGGAACTAGGGTAAAGCTTTGTGATCTTACAGCCCTGCCCCTAGTGAGTTACTTTCTCCAGCACCACCTAAACCTCCCCTAACAGTGCCCCTGGCTGTGAAGGACAGTGTCTATGGGGACATTCCTCATTCTAAACACCACAATGGCACACATGATCACGACTTACTGTGGCTTCAGATTTGACTCATGACTAATGATATTGCATCCCCAGCATTATACACGGGGCTGCTCCTGGCTCAGCTCGCTACGCTTTCCACAGCTTCCGAGTGAGCAGGTAGAGGGAAAATGTGTTCAGTGCCTTATGCCTATGAGTAATTGAGTGTGCATTTGATTAAAATTAGATTATGTCATGGGAAAGCACATATACATAGAAAAAAAGATTACATAACCCAAGTCTGTCAAAGAAAACCAAGCAGAGGTCTTAATCTAGTCCACACAGATAATGCTCAAATTAGGTTGTGGGTCTTCCATCTGTTAATATGTCAACATTTCTGAGTATCCTGGTGGAGGTATACTCTGAATTAGCAGCCTATGAGTTCACAATTCTGATCACTATGTCAGGTGTCAACAGATGCAAAGAGTCCACGAAGTAACAGATGTTGCCAAGAATGGGAGAGGTAGAGGCTAGCAAATTTTGCAAGGGTCTGAACATGACCTAGCATGTCCTGAAAACCAGTGGGAATGCTTTAGCATTGACTTACACAATAACCTTGCTAAAGCAGGCTTTTAGGAGAAAGACAAAGAAGACACTAGTGTCATGGCCACTCCCTGTAGGGTGGGCTGGATGCTGAGACCGCACAGAGTGCTGGATGCTGAGACCGCACTGAGTGAGTGCAGAATTGCCATGCCAATCTGATTTTGTGAAGCAATGCCACAACTAATTATTCCATTAAATGTTGAAAAGAAATGGTAGGAAAGTCCTTATCTTTGGCGAAAATTTAAAAAGAATGTCTTCTTTAAAATAGGAATTAATGTTAATCAATAGCATCTTCAGGAAATGCTTTCAGAGATAAGAGAAGAAATAACCAGAATGGAAATGTAGTGGTACCGGCCCTGGTAATGGCTCCCTGTAATCCCACCACCTCAGAGGCTGGAAGAGGGTTGCAAGTATGATTGGCAGCAGAGAAAGCAGCAGTCCCCTGAGCAGTAGTCCCTTTCATGAGTGTTCTCAGTTATCTGGCAGAGAGGCGCTCTGATTCTCCTCCTAAGAGAGCGCCCCTGCCTGGAAGCTATAGGTCACAGTGGGAACCCAAACACCTGTCCAGATGTCATTCCTTCCTTCCTGTGAAGAAAGAGCACTGAAACTTCATCTCTAGATTTCCATGACAACATGGGTTACAGCCAGCTCTTAATTCGAGCCCATCTCCTATATGACTGCAGGGTTCCCTTTTCAGAGGGAGGAATGTGACAGTGAAGAATGGAATCTGCTTCTGGGTGGAGACACGTTGTCTCTCAAGAGCTCAGCCAGTTGGTCAGGTCTTATCATCCAGCTGAGGGACCAGCCCTCCAGAAGACAAGCAGGTCTATGGTAAAACATGCGGAAGAGGAATAATACCACTTTAACTAGCTAAGGTACCTTCCCTTCCCAGAAGTCCCATCCCTTGGTGCTGACTGGCTTACGGAAGCCATGCATCTTCTTAAGTCGGCCTGCTTTTCTGAGGAACTCTGTTCGAAGCATGTTTTGCCTAATGCTTGGTATTTCCTCACTCTAAGGCCAACTCACTGACACAAGGCTGCATGGCCGACCTCCACACCTGGCTTAACCCAAATGGCATGGGTTCTTTTCTTCTTTGTTTGGCTGGTTGTTTATTTTCCTTTCTTTCCCTGCTCCACCCTCCTCTGGGCTTCGGCCAAGATTTTTCTTCTAAACACTAACAAAATGGCCACTGAACTCCTTTTCATTTTATTTTATTTTTTTATTATTTTTTTTAATGAAAGGAAACTAAGATGCCTCCCCCTCCAAAGGCGATCCGGATTTCCCCAGAGACACTTTGGTTCTTGATAAACCAGT
This sequence comes from Apodemus sylvaticus, assembly GCF_947179515.1. Taxonomy (NCBI): domain Eukaryota; kingdom Metazoa; phylum Chordata; class Mammalia; order Rodentia; family Muridae; genus Apodemus; species Apodemus sylvaticus. The sequence continues at coordinate 23,684,370 of NC_067473.1, forward strand.
ATGTCCCCATCTTGGGCTTGAAAGCCATCTTAATAGAAAGGACAAACTAGATTCACTTCTGGTTCTGATTAAATCTGTTTCTCAAGAATTGGCTTGTGCCACATCGGCAACCTTAACTACAAATGGCTCTTACTGGCTGTTGGTGTGCAGGTGATCCCACTGGCCTGCTTTCGGGGCCCAGCCGTCGCTTACATCATCAGCTGCCGCCACAGGCAGGTTTGACAGGGATGCAGGAGCCGAAATGCTCTCTGTGTTCTTGGGATTCCCACTCACTGTCTCTGCACACGCCCCCCTCTCCCTGTCTGCCCCACCCATCTGTCCGTCGATGCGTCCACTTGTCTTCCTCTATCTGTTTCTCAGGTCCTCACTCCTCATCCTTCCCCTAACAAACCCATTTTATACCAGATCTATTGCATAGCATAATTTCTCAGGGGTGCGCTTTGGCATGGGGCTGCTAAAAGTACTGTCTCTCACACACACCCTTCCATGTTATATTTCATTACCCTGCCTGTTCCAGGAAGCAGCAATCATGCCTTTGTTTCAAGAGGCTGCAGTGACCACCTTGCAGCCATGTCTTGGTTCCAGGAGGTTGCTGTGACCAACTTGCTGCGCTTATGCGCTTCTTCGGTGTCCTCTGCTCATTTGGCTGCCAATGCCGCATTTGGAAAGGCCCTGCTCCTGGGCTATGAAAACCTTACCCTCCCGAGTCCAGTGTTGATCTCATGAACCCTGCCACAGTGGGAGACAGACTGCGTGTGTGCGCGCGCGCGCACACACACACACACACACACACTTGCTTGCTTTAATTGATTTGGTGATAGTTTGGGTCTGTGGTCTTTCTCCTTCCATCTACAGAATTAACATTTCTATTTGCATTCTGTTTTAGGTACAGGCATATTTTATTTCAAGACTGAGATACTGAAACAAGAGTGGAGAAATGTAACTAGCATGCCTGGCCAGAATTAGCAGATTCTAAATATACGTGTGTCTCTTTCTTTTAGATTACTGAAACAACGGATCCCAGTACAATTCTCCCAGGGATCTCATCTCCAGGGAGAAGGAAAAGCCGAGGCCCTGGAGGCAGAGGCAACTAGATAAGAGTGAAGGGTTTAGCACTGAGAGACCTGGCCCAGAGACCGAGGATGAGGTAATGAAGGGCGGCACTGCTCCTTTACCGCTCTTCTTGCTGTAGGTTTAAAACTAAACCCATGTCAGAATCTGGGGGATGGACCAGGAATCACTGCACCTCTTTGTCTTTCTATTCAAAGTTACTTCATCGAGTAAGTCTTTTCTGCTTTACACACACACACACACACACACACAAAGAGAGAGGAGGGAGACAGACAGTCAGACAGAGACAGACAGAGAGAGAAACAGAGAGAAGCAACAACAAATCCAGGCATGGCACCATGCCTATAACCACAGCACCATACCCATCTTGTGTGTGTGTGTGTCTACAATAAGTTGGGCATATCTAAACACCTTTATATATTTTATATCACTAGTATTGAATATAATGTAAAGAAATCAGGGCAAGCTGTCAAAAATAATGGTGGAGACTAGAGGATCAGGAGTTCAAAGTCACTCCCTCAGCTATGCACCAAGCTCAAGGCCAGACTGGCTTCCATGAAACTTGTGACTCAAGAAAATGAGACAGCTCTTACTCCCTTACCCTCTTACTCTGTTCCTCCTCTGTCCCTTCTCTCCCCATTTCCCTGCTCTCTCTTCCTCTTGGCCGGTCTCTAGTCCTCTCTCTCTCTCTCTCTCTCTCTCTCTCTCTCTCTCTGTCTCTCTCTCTGTCTCTGTCTCTCTGAAATTAATGATGACCAATAAGTGCCTTATAGACTCTCAGGCCTTCAGACAAGGGACACTTATGACCCTCAGCTACTATTATCTGTAGTATATATTATAGTAAAGGACTCAGAGTCCTTTCTTCCCCACACGGTAGGATCTTGGCAGACACAATCTTGCACAGGTCTTGTGCCAGTAATCTCAACAAGTACGGGATCAACGGTGAAACTGCACTGTCATGTTCGAAAGACAACATCGACCCTACTTCACCCCTTGCTCCCGCTCTTACGTTACTGTGGCCTGTTATTTCAGCACTTTGAAAAAACATGTATGTGTGCATCACCTGTTTTTTTTTTTTTTTAAATATCTTCTGAAATTTCTACCAAGTTGTCCCATCCAGTTTATAAAGCTGCAAAAGCGGAGAGGGGACATGTAGAGAAAACAAATGCTAAAAATCGGTGTGCAGAACTAAAGTCTGAAAATTCAATTTGTGTGTGAGTAGTTTGCATTCTACTGATGATATGTGGGGTTTGGTTTTGTCTTCATAGAAGGATCATACCTTTAGTCCACTCCTTCATACACGTAGCTAGCAATGTGATTCCTGTACTCAGTGTGTCCTTCTCCCTCAAAAAAGTAGCAGCGGATGAAATTTTGGCAGTAGGTATCAGTGAAAAAAAAATCCTCAGATAATAATTTCAAGTTGTGAAACTGTAAAATATGTTCGTTTGAAATTGGCAAGGCAAAACTATTCTCTGGTAAAGATTAATTGTAAGACATAATAATATAAAAAAGCCTGATGTCTTAGGAGGCACAATGGAGCCCTAAATAGATGGAGCAAAACGTCAGTAGCTGAGTGATGAATTTGGATTAGATTTCTACATACTCTAAATACCATGGTACCGATGGCAGAAGAATTTAGTAGGAATGGTCATATTGGTGTACAGTGCCTCAGATGCACTTCAAACAGAACAGTTTCACATAAAACAAATGTGCAAAAAATAAAATAAAATAAAGAAAACTGAAAATATTCCTCAAAGAGAGACATGCACGAAAGGCCAAAATTATTCATTAAAGACAGAAGACTTCAAAATGAAATTCATACTCATCAAAGTTGGCCAGCTCTCTGGCTTATGTTCTCCCACTGCTAACAGTCTTTCTTTCTAGTCCAGTCTGGCTTTCCAGATGATCTCTTTGACGTAGAGTCTCACTTTCTCACAGGTTGGTCTAGACTCATTTTGTAGACTAGACTGGCCTCAACCTCCTGGGAATCTTCCTGTTGCTGGATCCTTAGTATTAAGGTGGTAGCTTTTTTTTTTTTTTATTTTGATGATTACCATTATTTCTGACAACTTGCCATGGTTTCTTTTCTTTTCTTTTTTTTCTTTCTTTCTTTTTTTTTTCTTTTTGGTTTTTTGGATTTGGTTTTTTCGAGACAGGGTTTCTCTGTGTAACCCTGGCTGTCCTGTAACTCACTCTGTAGACCAGGCTGGCCTCGAACTCAGAAATCCGCCTGCCTCTGCCTTCCAGAGTGCTGGGATTACAGGCGTGCGCCACCACCGCCCGGCTCCATGGTTTCTTTACATTATATCCAGTTGTGTAAAAACTGTTAGACTTGCTTTACACATTTTTATTTTCCAACTTTAAGTCTACAAAAATTCATTACAAGTAGCTTTTGTTTGTAAATACTGTATGTGTATTGAATCTTTGTCAGTACATATAAAAATAATCTTTGGGATTTTGGCTCCTTGGTCCACATGGTAATTGGTAACTCATAGTAGTTTTGTTTCGTCTCATTAACTTGGGCTGTCATGGTATTTCAGGTTGTAGTTATAAAGCTAGCTACAGATGATTATCAATCATAGTGACATACATTCATACAAATTCATTTTTTGACAGGCTATTTGACATAGATCATTACTATGTAGACTTGGCTGTCCTTGAACCCACTATGTAGACCAGGATAGCCTCAAACTCACTGACATCCACCTGCCTTTGTCTCCCAGTGTTTGGAATTACACACTATAGTTCGCTTTTTGACTAATCATTGCTTAGTGCAGCTGTCATGAGTATACCTGAAAGTTTGGGATTGCAAGAATGTAATTACTTGTTTATTGTACGAGATGGTATATGAAATATTGCCATACTTTTACTCAATACTCGAATAAATCTTCCTTAACAGGTAAGTTTTAAAATTTGGGCTGGGTGTGATGGCATACAACTTGAATCCCACCCATCACTCCAGCTGCAGAGGCTGGTGGACCTCTGTGAGCATGAGGTCAGGCCTGCCAGAGCTGTATCTCAAAAAAGATTAACATCATTTTTTTTAATAACACTTTGCCTCTGATCTTTATTTAAGGATTTTGATCTTTTAGGATTTCCATATTTGAGATTTAGAGTCTTCATTATTAAGTCCCACTTGCCCACTGACAGATAACATCTTGGAATTCTGGAGTCTGTTGTTCATGTATTTTCACTTCCATAAACAAGGTTGGTTGCACCAACTGCACAGGATATACTTGCTGATACATGGGCGGGAGATAGACTGACTGGAAGTCGTTGGGATACATGCTTGTCCCCAGTGGAATAAGGCTGGAGGTACCATAGCATTGTGGGTTTGGCCTTTAAAGGCACCTGTCCAATATAGCTTGAGGCCATTCTCTGGGAATCATGGGCATGGACCTGGCCAGTGTCCATCTTCCTGGCCAGTATTAAATAAAGCGTTCTGTAAGTGGATAATTGTGGAACTGGTCTCTCTCCTAGAGATAGTTAGGTTTAACAATGGCCTGAAGTCACTCCAATAAATCAAGAACTAGCACACAAGACAGGCTTAGAAATGAGTGGCCAAAGTTCCTGTTGTACACACTACTGTCAGAAATACTGAGGCTCTTACCGACAACAGTGGCAATAAAAGTGCAGCATTACAAGATTTTGTGACTGATATGAGGCAGGAGGATTCTGGTATATAGTGGTGTCCATCCTATATAGGCACTGCACAGACTTCCTGCTAGGCACTTCCTACATAGGCAGGTGGCAGAGTCATCCGTGGGAAGAAGTAATGAGTTTAGTAATGGGCTTTACTGACGGGCTATGATAAAATATGAGCTCTCTAGGGAGAATTATCTAGACGGCGGCTGGACCCTCTTACTCATTCCTAGAGGTTCTTGCAGTTTTGCCAATCACTGCACTATCACCTCCAAACTTATCCAAAAAACCTAGCTCTTAACCTTGGTTGAATAAATAAATGTAGCTTTTAAAGGTCTGGAAGGAGCGTTAATTTGGAAGCATGTCACCAGAGATGGCTTTATCTGATGTCAGATCTCTTGCTTCAGATCCAGCTATCAGAACAGGGGTTTGGGGACACCTGCCTCAGTTTACTTATGACCTATATTTATTTTGGAAGACTCGTTTTGGTACAACAGGACACTAAACAGCTATCACTTGCTAGCAATGTGGCCCTACACGAACAACCTGTCAAACAGATTGTAAGTGGTCAGTACAGGTGATCCTACGGTCTCACCCTCCAGGTTGCATCTGCAGGACTGTATTTCCCCACAATTCTTGGTGCAGGGCTCTAGAAGGGCTGGACTCACGGAATACACGGAGGAGACACCTCGGTTGAATAGCGTGGAGGCCGGCGCCCCACTGAGGGGGCGGTGCCCGGACCGCCAGCTCGGCTGACGCCACATAGGCCGAGATCACCTCAGCAGCGCGCGGTGCAATCACAGAGCGCCTTCGCCTCTGCCGCTGGCCGCCACCACGCGGATCCTGAGATCCCTCCGCCAGGCCCGCCCGTGCCCGTTCCCGGAGCCGTGCTCGTCAGGCACGCGGGTCCTCGTGGTCTGCGGCTCTCACGGTGTGGTCATTTCCGGAACCATCACTTTCTTCGCCGTGTCCAAGTGCCACGGTAGAGCCCGCATCCCCAGGTCCCTTCCGTGGCGCAAGGATCCCCGCACCTAACTGGGGGAGTGACCACCAGAAGGCCCCGCCCCATCTGTGACGTCCTGGTGGCGCGCGGGCGGGCTGTGGGTGTGGGAGGAGCCCGGACCAGACGACACCCCGAGGCCGGGGCAGCCTCCCGACGCCTACCTGCCGGCTTCTCCTGCCCCATCTTTCTCGAGGAGCGGTAGCGACCTCGGCCTCCAGCCTACCGGGCGGATCGAAGCGACGGTCGGGATGGTACTGCTGGGCTTGCTGCAGTCAGGCGGCTCGGTGCTCGGGCAGGCGATGGAGCAGGTGACTGGAGGCAACTTGCTTTCCACGCTGCTCATCGCCTGCGCCTTCACGCTCAGCCTCGTCTACCTGTTCCGTCTCGCAGTGGGCCACATGGTCCAGCTGCCGGCTGGAGCGGTACGTGCACCCAGGGGTCCTCGGTGTGTGCGCCGGCTAAGCGGGCGGGCTCGGGGGCGCTAGCGGTGGCGGGCGCGCGGGAGGGCTTGGGTGGCTGCAGACGCCAGTGCTGCAGGTCAACCTGATCTTTGCTGTCGCGGTGGTTCTTCCGGTCTCGTTGCTGGAATCAGAACTCCGGAGCAGTGCTGGCCTTCCCAGTTTCTGCTGGGACAGCGACTTTGAACTTCTGGCTAGGATCGTGCTTCGCAGCGTTTGTAGTCAGTGATGGATGTGCAGACTGGTGGCTTTCCTGGGTGGACTTGGCTAGTCAGATTGCCTTGGCCATCCATGACTGTGAGTGCGGAGCACTAGACTGACTTTGCTGTTGGTTGGCAGAGGTGTTTGGGCTCTTTGTGAGGGCCTTGATGGCAAGCTAGGGGCAGCTGCGTCCCCGGTGGCCATCACTCTCGAGACTGCCTTGTGTGTTTAGTATACTGTTGGCTATTGGGCATAATGATGATTAATATCAGTGTCAGGGAAATTGCAGACAGTTCATAAGTTCATAAGTGACTTAAGAGTGTGGTAAGCGCTTTCCTGTGATACTGTTAAAATACCAGTTTCTCTAGCTTAGCGCTACACCAAACCACTAGTTTCAAGCCTTCCAATTATATTTGATGGATACCCTTGTGATCAACATTCCGTAGCTTTGAAAAACCATCCCTTTAAAACTGACAATGAATGTAAAAACTTAACTGCACTGTACCCAGCATTAAGTTCCAACCAAGTTGCTTTAAAAATAACCTCTGAGCCCAAGCAATGGCTAGGCAGTTACTGTTTCTTACTTTTATTAGATACAACATTTTAAAAGATTATTATCATCATCATTTTGAGATATTTATTATATGGCCCAGGGTGGCTGTAGAACTTGTTATGTAGCCAAGGCTCACCCTGGCACATCTTCCAGCCTTGGGTGTGCATTCTGTACCCAGCTTTTATGGGTCTTTGAGGAGATAGCATTTGTCACTAGAAAGACAAAGGTCTCTTATGCTGAAGTGCTGTGAGGTTTTAGATTAGAGGAACATCACCCATTTTCATCGTTGCAGGTTTATCTTCAGTCTTGCAATGTGTTGGTCTCATTTTGTAGCTTCTAAAGCCCCTTTAAGTCAACTACAGAAGTCCTGTAGGAGAGGGTCCATTCTCGTTAATAATGGTGGATCTAGTTATTTGCATCAGAGACACAAGGCATGCTGGCTTTCCCCCTGGAAATTCAGGAAATATTTTCTTTCTTTCTTTTTCTTTTTCTTTTCTTTCTTTCTTTCTTTTTTTTTTTGTGGGTTACTGTTTGGCTTTTCTGTTCTAGAAAATATCAGGCAAGACTCTGAAGGGAAAGGTAGTAGACTGCAGAAACCACAAAACTGTAGTCAACTCTCCTGTTTGTTTGCTCCACTAATGGCTAGAAAAGTTCCCTGAAACCTCCAATACTATTGGATGTCTTCGTCGTTGGCATTTCCCAGTGTTTAAAACTGCAGTGCCTTCCTATCTAGTCATTTCTATTTTGAGTTTGTTCTTTTGGGCTATACCTTCTCTAAATATATTGTGTGATTTTTTTTTTAAAGAACATTATTCTTAAGCAAGGTATCAAATGAAACTTTCCATTTAAATAAAATGAAAACTAAAATTTTCGTTTTCCTTTTGCAGAAAAGTCCGCCATATATTTACTCTCCAATTCCATTCCTGGGCCATGCAATAGCATTTGGGAAAAGTCCAATTGAGTTCCTGGAAAATGCATATGAGAAGGTACGTCTTCTAAATAGTGAGGGGCAGAAAATGTAGTGTAGAAAAGTGCTTTTCTTTAATTAGAAAGACATTTTTAAAAAGATTGTGCCCTCCTTGCTTATTGTCAGTATTGGAAACATAAAATGAAAAGACTTAGTTGATCCTCTGCAAGAAAAGATGCAGAGGCATACACCGGTTGTTAAACCCTACTTCTCCTGATTTGCTTGTGCAAATACTTAAATTGTAGTGATTCTTTGATGTCATTCGTGGGTTCTGGTGATCAAATTCAGATGTCCAGACTTGACGGCAAGTGACTTTACCTGCCTGGCCATCCCACCAGCCCATTAAATTAGTTTCTAACAAAAGGGAAAAAAGCATATTCTTATAAATGTTGATTAAAGAATTCAATATAGCCAGTATAGAACAAAACAATACTTAAAAAGGTATGTATCTAATACATACATACATATATATATGTATATATATATATATATATAAACAATACTTAAAAAGGGATATATCTAATACTTATATATAAACAATACTTAAAAGTGTATATCTAATCCTGAGAGCAATGGACTGAAGCTAGCAGTGACTTTTAATGAGAGGATACATCAGAGATCTGATGGTTTGCAAGGCAGAAAATATTTTCAGGATAAGCAGTGAAAAAGAAGAAATCATCCTATTTATACTGCTTTTGTGATGAAGACAGGAGGTAGAATATGGCCAGATGAAAACAACTGCTTCAGAGTTTATGAGTATTTGGAACTTTTCAGGAAAGTATTATCCTGTGATGTAAGAAATGTCTTTGTAACACAACTGTGGGTCTTCTTCTCTTTAGTATGGACCTGTGTTTAGCTTTACCATGGTGGGCAAGACCTTCACTTACCTTCTGGGGAGCGACGCAGCCGCGCTGCTCTTCAATAGTAAAAATGAAGATCTAAATGCAGAAGACGTCTACGGTCGGCTGACAACACCCGTGTTTGGGAAGGGAGTTGCATATGATGTGCCAAATGCAGTAGGTGGCTCTTCTGTCCTGGCTAAGAGACAAATCTAGACTATAGTAGTTCCAGCTAGTTGTGCATAATGAAGAATTAATTTATCCCCTACCTTAAGAAGCCTGACAGTTTGTGACACTTAAAAAGAAACCATGGGCAGCTGTTTAAGGGATGGGTGTTTTGTTTTATATTGGTTGGCAAGGCTTATTCATATCTTATTCGTTCAAGTGTTATGGATGGAATATAGATTAGGTAATAGACTCAGGTGCCTGGTTAACTCTGGTAAGGGCCATAATAGACACAGCCCACACTATGATAAGGGTCAATATTAATATTTCTGGGGAGATAAATGTGTCTCCCTTTGCATTCAAAAACAATAGCTAATCAAATTTTTTTGTTCAGATTCATCTCTATTATCTTAAACATGTTTTAGTAGACTTCAAACGTTAATGTCTCAAAGGGTTGTTAGCTACCTTAACAGACAAGGTCTTAGTCAGGCTGTTCTAGACTTCTGGAAGACGGTGTCAGCGATGAATGGTATTAGATGCAGAATGAGAAGATATGAAGGAGGATAAAATAACAGTGGAGGAGAGGGGACTTTGGGAAGCGTGTGTTGACTGGATTGGTTTGGAGGGTTGGAAGATAGCAGGAGGGGGAAGGGGGTCCCTGAGGAGAGTGGTGGGGTATTAGGTGAGAGGTGGGGTTCCTGACTCACTCTCTAGCACCCAGGGGGAGGGCCCTTCTTTAACTGTGTTCTTTCAGATGCATGGCCTGGGTGCCACACATGGGTAGTTGGTAAAAATCCTGTTACTGTTTTTATTTTCAAATGTAAGAACATTGTTTCCTTTGTTTTGCAGTCAGGATAACATGATGTATCTCAGAATAAAATAAAGGTGTCTTTTAGTGTTGTATACCCTTTATTTTTTTTTTTTGAAGGTTTTCTTGGAACAGAAGAAAATGTTAAAAAGTGGCCTTAACATAGCCCACTTTAAGCAGTATGTCCCTATCATTGAAAAAGAAGCAAAGGAATACTTTGAAAGTTGGGGAGAAAGCGGAGAAAGAAGTAAGCAAAATGTGTTACATTCATCTCATTGTTAACTGTCTATGTACAGAACAAAATACAGTCTGTGCAGAAGGGCCTTGTCTCTAATGAGAGGGAGATGCTGACTGCTATGCAGTTGTAATGGCAAACCTGGCCTTTATAGAGCACTTGTAAGTATTCTCTTCAGAGAGGCAGTTGACATGTCTATGCCAGGAGCAATATCTGCTTCTGGGCCAATAGGATCTTAGGCAGCAGGTTGTCACCTTCCGAGACTGGCCATCATCAGCTCCTGTAAAAGGTGTAGACACTTTATTTTTAGAACACCCAAAGCTGATGTGTGATGTGTTTTGTAGTCTCAAGAGAAGCTGATATATATATATATATATATATATATATATATATATATATATAATACCTGGTAATTAACTTACTTGTGAAGGGTCTTGCTGTGCAGTTAGGGCTCTTCCTGCTCCTGCACCCTGCATTCTGGGGTTACAGACACAATTTCACCTAGAATGACAAATAATTGTGGCACATGCCACAATTCTAGCGATGGAGAAATGGAGGCAGAAAGGATTACAAGTTCTCCTGCGCTACATAGCACAACCCATGTCAAACCAAAAGTCTAAAACAAAACTCTGAAGCACCAAGAGGATCAGGGTGCTTCCAAAGTAGGAAGCCAGATGTGACAGAGTTAAAAAACAGAACTAGGTGCTTCTTGACACTTTAAAGTACCACCCAGTGGGCCTAGTCGATGCTGGTCTCCTGTACTGGGTTGGATAATGGTGGTTATAGTACACACAGAGACTGTTTATGCCTCTGGTTTTTGGGACCTGATATATATATATATATATATATATATATATATATATATATATATATATATCATATATGGATATATATGATATATATATATATATGTGGATAACTTTTCATCATAATTTCCTTATATATTCAAGAAAAGAAAATTTAAAAGCTTTTTGGAGATAGTATTGAGAATGATCTTTTCTTCCCCTTAGATGTGTTTGAAGCACTGTCTGAGCTCATAATTTTAACAGCTAGCCATTGTCTACACGGAAAGGAAATTAGAAGTCAACTCAATGAGAAGGTGGCTCAGCTGTACGCAGACCTGGACGGAGGTTTCAGCCACGCTGCCTGGCTGCTGCCCGGTTGGCTGCCTCTGCCGAGTTTCAGGTATGTATGGATAAGGACGGCATTGCAGTCACTGTCCTGTTTGTGTGCTTTCTAATGGGGCACATCAGGAGCTTCCGTTTTATAAGAATTCAGGACTGGCTTTCTTTATTTAGTAAGCTCATTTAATTTTATAGATAAGGTAGTTAGTTCGTGGTCTGAGTGAGAACTTTGGTTTCTTTAAAAACACAGAAATAGAGTTTGTGTTTTAACCCCAGGTGTGGGATATGGGGCGGGCTCTCAGCAGCTGACTGATCTGCCTCGCGATCTAGAAGGTGGGTGGTTTTGACAGCTGCAGATTCTGCGAATGTGTGATGCTTGCTATTTTGGGGACTTTTCAGAGGATATATAAATGTTAGAGCCCCAATAGAAGGGGCTGGTTGGCTGGTTGGTTGGTTGCTGTTGGATGCAATTGGTTGTAGTTTGTCAAATAATTGTGCGGAAAGAGACAAAGAATTAGATACACTGACAGCAAAGATCAAATTTGCCCCAAGGAACTCAGTGCCCCTATTCAGCTTGAAGTAGTCTAACTAATATCATTGCTCCGTTTCCCCTCTGTCCTTTCTTCTCTCCTCCCTAGTGTTAGGAGGTTGAAAGTAGAGGAAGCTGGGAGTAGAGGGGTGGAGAAGAGTCAAAGAGAAAAGACTGTAAAAAGTAACTTAAAATCGGGCTACAGTGTCTACTGCAATATTTTCCTTGCTAATACAGTCTTGGTATTCTAAGGAGTCTCTAATCTGTACTGAGATACCATGTTTTCAAAGCCCTCATTTGAAAGTCTTCTATGACTTTCTTAGAACCTATATTGTGACCGTTCTTTTGAATGTTTTTACTTTTATTTGACTTTGTTTGACTCCTTACCAACTGTACTGTAGTTTCCATAAGGACAGGGACTGTCTCTAATGCCAAGGACCGTAACTTTAGGACTTGGTGTGTAGCTCAGGCCCTGATATCTGCAGGCAGTCTCTGCCCTTGCTGGAGTGTCTGTTTAGGTGAGAGATGGGGTTTATACTATTGATCTTTGTCCTTTTGAGGTCTGCACCCTCTATTTAGCTGCCAAAGAAAAGCTATTACAGGGAAAGACCAAGCCCACAGGGGAAGTCGTCACATTTCTGAAAAACAAATGCTTCTATGTGTATTGTGCTGGCACACCCCACACACACTGCTCCTCGCCCCTAGGTTCCCATCCGCGTACTTCCGTCTTATTTCTCCCTCCTAGGTCCCCTGGAGCTTGATGTAATAAATAGCTCACTCTTGGCCTGCTTTACGCAGACCAACTGACTTAGTGAAATTATCCATTGCACATTTTACTTTGGTTGCTAGGGCCTTGGGCATACTAAGCACGTGTTCTACCACCACGTTGCACCCCGACGGCTCACCCGCATAAGCAAGCCTTGCCCCTCATCCCTGTCTTCTGCTTACAGGGAGATGCTTGAAGCGGCCTCGCTTTCTGTGTGTTCTCTCTCATATTTTCGGTGGTAGCTGTAAATGAAGTAAGGCAGTTTTTAATAGAGAGCTTGATTATAGAATGGGCTTTTAGAAGTGAATATTCTTTTTTTTTAAACATAAAGCTTAATTTGATTTTTAAGTCTCTTGCCTACCTACACCCCTGCCCCGTGTGTGTGTGTATGTGTGTGTGTGTGTGTGTGTGTGTGTAAGTACTCCTGCATATGAGTGCTTGTATTTGACGAGGCTAGAAGGCTAGAGGCAGCGGCTCCTGGGGCTGTTTGCGCTGCCAGATGTGGGCTCTGGAAATTCGGCTCTCATCCCTGTAGGAGCAGTCAGAGTTCTGAGCTACTGAACCGTCCTCTCAGCCTGAGGTCGCTTGGTTTTAGATTCTAGCTGCGGCTCACACCCTTTGTGGATCGTGTATAGCTGCTGATGACCTGAAGGCAGAGGGGAGCCTCACAGCTCTTAGTAAACAGTGAGTACCCCGACCAAAGGAAGAGTTTCCAGAGTTGGAGCTTGTGTTTTGAACCTACAGGATTCTTCTCTCTGTAAAGCCTGTGCAGTTATAGGAACGTGAGAAAGAGAAGAAAGTCCTGTGACAGAGCCACAGAGAGTCGGGAGCCGTGAGGAAACAGTTGGAATCTTGTGCTAATGTAGACGCGAATTCTGTTGAAAGAGGACATGCCTGTAAGGGGGTGTCGTGCTTACTAGATAGTTAGCGCGTTAACAGTGTGAGCCGTGCATGGTAGTACACCATGCCTGCCCTAAGGGTTGTCTGAGTTCATGATTTCTTCCTTTCCTAGTTTTGAGTTTTTGTCACCTCACTCATTGAGGTTAATGTTTTTATGTTTGGTGTTGGTTTTGAACATGAGCCTACAAAATGTTACTCTATTGAAAATTCTCCGGTTTTGAATTACAGGCGCAGGGACAGAGCCCATCGAGAGATCAAGAATATTTTCTACAAGGCCATCCAGAAGCGTAGGCTGTCCAAAGAACCAGCTGAGGACATTCTCCAAACTTTACTAGATTCTACATACAAGTAAGAACTGTCAGATCACACGCTAAACTGAAGCAAGAACCTCTATATTAAAATGTAAATCTCTGATATGTCCAGTCAAAACGTAAAGGCAGTGCAGCAATAAATTGGTACTTGTAAATTGTTGCGGCAAACAAGCACTGTACCCTGATACTCTGCTGTGACACCAGCAGCTGGCATAGGGAATTGTTTGAATTAAACCAGCAGGAAGTCTTTTGTAATCAATCCTGCTTTCTCTGGTTTGGTCTCTTTCTTGGGAGGAGAGCCGAGGTACCGGTTGGTGTTGGTTAAGAAAAGTGAGAGTTATGTGGTTCGTCCCCAGGGACGGGCGTCCTCTGACAGACGATGAGATCGCAGGGATGCTCATTGGACTGCTGCTGGCCGGGCAGCACACGTCCTCCACCACCAGCGCCTGGATGGGCTTCTTTCTGGCCAGAGATAAACCGCTTCAAGAAAAATGCTTCTTAGAACAGAAAACCGTGTGCGGCGAGAATCTGCCTCCCCTGACTTATGAGCAGGTTTGTTTCTTGGGCGCAGTTTGAGCCTTCTATTCATCCTAGCTTCAGATACGTTTTTTAGGAAGTTTCTGCAAGCTTAGATAAAAGAAAGAGCGAACGCCCCTGCTTCTGTACGGTTGGTCAGGTGGTTCTGTACCGAGGCATCACAGCGAGTGGCCCTTGTTGCTTCGGTGCTTGACCTCTGGCCTCTGGACATGGAGTCTATCTCCTGAGTGTTGTGTTTTGTGACGTGTAGGAGCCTCTATAATATGGGAAGGACATGTATCTATACTGTTGTTGGGGCATCTTTGAGTAAATATGCCAACTGTCTCTCAAGAATTAAGTCAGACCTCCTTCCCCACCATAGACCCTTCAGAGGGCCATCCCCTTAATGACCGCCCATTATTAGTCTCTTAAAAGTGTCCCACTATTTCTTGCCATCACCATATGAAACTTTGGGAAGCACGTTTCTTTTGAGGCAGTTGACTATGCAGCCCTTGGCTGGCAGGGAACTCAGTGTGCGGACCAGGCTGGTCTCAAACTCACGGGCTCCCTGTGTAGGCTCCCTGAGTGCTAGTGGCTGGGGAACATATTTAATGACATCCAAATCATAGCAGCAGGTTAAGGGCCATCCATGTTGGCGTGTGAGTCAGAATTCCCATCCTTCCGCCACTGAGCATATTCTACAGAGCGGACGTACTGCACGGTGACCATTCATCCTTCCGATTTTTATGGCCATTTGAATTAACTCCACTCTTTGGATCTCATAAAAAATGGCATTGTAAATATTTGTCCCAATTTTGTGACATTTGCTTTCAATTTTATGGAATACATGCCTGGGAGCGGGGTTGCTGTCTCATACACCAGCTTCGTGTTTGATGTATGGAACCGCTAACCTTTGGCCCTGCCCTTCCTTCATCCGCGGTCCTGGCACTGCTCCGAGGGCTCTGCGTGCTGTCGGTCTCTTCCGGCTGTAATGTATGTGAAGCGGTCTTTTGAGCGAGTATAGCATTTCTTCTGATGGCCAAGTGTTTTGTGATGTTTTCTTAGGAGAATGTCTGCTCCAATCCCAATCCTGTCCCTTTATAATACAGACTGCCTTTTACTGTCCTGAGCACTCGTGAGCGTTTTCAAAAAGTGGGAAGACTTACCGCTTTCTTCTTAGTTTCCTTCTTTGGGATGTTTGATTTGTTTTGAATTAATTTTGAATGTAATACGAGGTGACAGACCATTGTACCTATCTTGCATGCAGAGATCCCTTTATCCCAGGACTGCTGAAAAGACTGTTGTTTTCTCACTGAATGGTCTTTGTCAAAAGTCCATTGGCCATAAATCTAGGGCTTTATGTCTTGACTCTGGATTCCATTCCACCAAGCTGCCGCTTCGCTTACGTGTTAGCTACGCTGCCTTTTATAAGTTTGCAATGTTAGAGTGCGCCCTAATCATTTGGGACTGTTTTAAATATTTCAGGTCCCTTCAATTTTCATAAAAGTTAGAGGGTCCGCTTGTCCATTTCTGCTGCTGCGGTATTGCCGGCGGTATTGCCGACCGTGCCGGCCGTCGGCAGCTTGGTGTGGGGCTGTTGTCACCGGACACACCCTGGCCGGACACCTTGGTGTGGGACTGTTGTCACCGGACACACCCTGGCCGGACACCTTGGTGTAGGGCTGTTGTCACCGGACACACCCTGGCCGCGGCTCGGGCCAGCGCTTTTTTTTACCTTGCTCTTTCATTTCTTCCAACGCTTGATTTGTTGATTTATTACTTTTCTGTGAAAAGGTTTACACCTTTTTTTTTTGGTTAAGGAACTTTTATGCTTCATGTTTTATTGTGTGTGTGTCCTGTGCACAGGTAGTAACATGGAGGGCGTGGCTCTCCTCCATGTGGGTTCCGGGATTTGAACTCAGGTCATCGAGCTTGGCAGCGAGTGCCTTTTCCTGCTGAGCCATCTTGCCAGCCCTTAAGTATTCTTTTTGCATCAATTCTTATGCCAGTTCAAATCTTCTATTGCTTCTCTAGTGAAAATTTTATTTATATCTTCCAGTTCCAGGATTTCTATACTTTTAATGATCTATTATCCTCCATCTGGTGAGGTGTTGTCATATTGTATCATACTTTAATTCTTTAGGCCTCATTTTCGTTTTGCTCTTTGAGGGTCTATATACTCGTCTATTTTAAACTCATCTAGTAAGTTCAGTGTCTGTCGTTATCAGAGGGTGTGGTCATGGCCACCCATTCCCTTCTGTGGATTCCACCACGCCAGCTGCACAAACCCTGGGGCTGCATGTCTGGCCCCTGAGGGCCTGGGATAACTCTGAGACTGTAGGAGAGGCAGAGGGAGGGTCCACAGAAAGGTGGCCCGCAGGGAAAGTGGACATGTCCTGCACGGTGGCAAGTGCCTCCGACTGCTGGGCTGTTGCTGACTTCTGTTCTCTCCTTTTATTCCTAAATGTAAAGGCTCTCTGAGGAGCTGATTGCTTCAGCTTAAAAAAGAAAATCCAGGGACAGTTCCATTAAGGTTCTTTTGTGTGATGTTTGAGCTGTGTTTATTTTCCTTTTTGTAAAACTTCCAATATTTTTGTTGAACTTGCTACACTGAAAAGCAGTGGCAACTCTGGAAATGAGTTCTCTTGTCCCGGGGTTTGTTGTGGCTGCAGGTGTTTGTAAATGTGTGTGCTCCTTCCCATGCTCAGTGACAGGATTACATGAAGTCCAGATTCATTTGTATTCACTGAATTCTGCTGTTTATTTCAGTGGCCACCAAATGGTTAGAGACATCTTAAATTGTTTGACTGGTGTCCTTTAAGGCATCATCTCAGTATGTTACTCTGGCTGGCCTAGAACTCACCGTGTAGACCAGTAGGGCTTTGAACTCACGGAGATCTGCCTGCCTCTGGGATTAAAGACGTGGCCATGCACAGATGTATCCATGGAGACTTCATAAACTCTCCTTGAGCTTTGCATGTTCAGGGCATGTTGTCAACAGTCCTTCAGGCGCCTGCTACCCTGCCTTAGCCTTTTTCTTGTGTTTTGGTCAGTCAGTGAGAGATTGAGTCTCTAATGTAGCATGTTGTAGCTCCCCCGCGCATACATGAGGCGTTATGTTAGAACTCTTCAGAGTCTCCTGTTGACATCTCATTTTTATTTCCCAGGTGCTTTCTTTTTAAGCATCTTTTATCTCTTAAGTGTATCACCACCTCAGGCACTTAAAATGTTAAACACTCTTCTGCTGGGTATTTCTTTTTCTTTTTGTTACTGTTGTTGTTGTGGTGGTGGTGGTGGTGGTGGTGGTGGTTTTGATACAAGGTCTCAGTGTAGCCCAGGCTGTCTCAGCCTCCTGAGTGTGGGGGGAGGTGCCACTGTACCAGGCCACTCTTGGCATATCTGCTCTGGCCCCTCAGCAGTGGTCAGGAGCTGGAGATGCCCTACCTATGCCTTCCCAGGCTCTCGTTGATCTGCAGATGATCTGCAGCGGTGTGAGTTACATCCTAAAGCTTGTTTTTCTCACCAAGATGCAGCATTTCTTCTTGAGTGAACTCTTGGTGCATTACTGTAAGCCTTCGTCTGATTTATTAGAGTTTTGAAGAAGTTGACACAGGTTTTTCACTCTGTCAGATATTAAAAGAGTGAAATGTATTGGTCTTTAACCATACCATTGACCTCTTGTTACCATGACCCTGTCTTTTTCCTGTTGTCCATGACAGCGATAAAGCATGGCCTTCCCAGCATCGCAGACCAGTTCCCACTGCCCTTTACTCGCTCACTAAGTAGGAAATTAAACTGTTCCCTCCTGCTGTTGAGGTCTAGAGAATATTTGCTGGGGTCTGTAGCAGAAATAATCTTGATCTTTTTTTCTTGGTTTTAGTTGAAGGATCTGAATTTACTTGATAGATGCATAAAAGAAACACTAAGACTGAGGCCTCCTATAATGACCATGATGAGAATGGCCAAGACCCCTCAGGTGAGTCCCTTGGCAAAATTTCCTCTTCTGGAGCCCAGTTTCAGAGAAGATGTTTAAAGTTATAAAAGTAAAAGCCATCACCATTGTAAATATATGGCAGTTATTATATAATTATAGATATTAATCATGAAAATCTAATACTAATTGTTTTTCATTTTCATTTAACAATTGTGTTTAAAAGTTAGAGGTGCCTATCCCCTTCAGTGCCTGAAATCCTTCCTCGTATTCTTGTACAAGTCTCCAAGCTCTCTCCACTGCCTGGCTGTGGGTGTCTGCATCTGTCTGAGTCATCTCCTGGGTGGAGCCTCTCAGAGATCAGCCTGTCTGCAAACCTAATAGAGTCATTAATTGGAAGACCAACAGGGTCAACTACCCTGGACCCTTGGGGCTCTCAGAGACTGAACCACTAACCAAAGAACATACATGGACTGGACCTAGGCCTCCCCGCACATATGTAGCAGATGTGCAGCCTGGTCTTCTTCATGTGGGTCCTGAACAGCTGGAGTGTGGGCCATCCCAGAAGCTGTTGCTGGGCTGTCTTGTCGGGCCTCGGTGGGAGAGGATATGCTTAGCCTCACAGAGACTTGAAGTGCTAGGGCTGGGGGCATACCCAGGGGGCCCCACCCGCTCAGAGGAGAAGGGGAAGGGAGGGTGGGGAAAGGATTGTGGGAGGGCGTGGGCAGTGAGCAGGATGTAAAGTGAATAGTAAAAGAAAAAAAAAAAAAAAAAAAACGCCAGGCTCCTCTTCTCCCGTATTGATTTGAGAATATTCTCGCCGAGCACTGCTTCCCTGGGAAAGTGCACGCCTGCTTGTTAGCTTGAAGTCTCCCTTAGTGTGAGAGGAACTTGTTACAACCTGGCCCGAGCTTATACGTACAAATTGACTGTAAAATCTTTGCTTCTTTTTAAAAAAAAATGTAGAGGTATATTTCTTGGCTTTAAAGACAATATGGTAGTAAAAATAAGTCAGATTATGAAAGGTTTAATTCTACTCTGCCTTTAGCAGGGGTTAGTTCGAGTGCACTGTTGGCCTACTTATAAATAACTGAGTAATGACAGTTTTAGTCAGTTTATCATCTAGACAGTTTTTAAACATATGCATAGTTCACACCGACACTGATCGATGGCGTACTGTTTGGTGACACAGTGAAACTGTCTCTAATGAAATGTGTTCTTGCTTACTTCGCAGACTGTGGCAGGGTACACCATTCCTCCAGGACACCAGGTGTGTGTTTCTCCTACTGTCAACCAAAGACTGAAAGACTCCTGGGTAGAACGCTTAGACTTCAATCCTGACCGCTACTTACAAGATAACCCAGCATCAGGAGAGAAGTTTGCCTACGTGCCATTTGGAGCTGGTGAGATGGTTGATTGCATTTATGTTCAAGTGTTTGCCTCTGCAATGTATCTGTTCTTCAGTAAACTACCCTGGAATTCAGGTCCGAGAGAGAGAGAGAGAGAGAGAGAGAGAGAGAGAGAGAGAGAGAGAGAGAGAGAGAGAGAGAGAGAGAGAGAGGAGAGAGAGAGGGGCAGGGGAGAGAGAGAGAGAGAGAGAGAGAATCACTGTCCTCCTCTAAGGAACATGCTTGCACATTTTTGGGGAATGCAATCTTTGTGAAATGAAAAAGAATATTTCATAAGTCTCAGGGCAAATTTTTGTATAATGGCTCCATTGCTCACAGACCCACATCCTTTTATTACTTCTAAACATACGAAGGCCTTGAACTTCAGATCACTGTTTAATTACACTTAGAACACACAAAGGATATAGCTTGCCAACTGAAAGGGCCATTAGCTCAGCAGCTGAGATCTGTAACAACCAGAGTGGAGTCGTGGCTAAGCTGGGACCTGCCTCCGGGGCTTCCAGGCCCTGGGCTGTCCTGTGTCTCACCCAATAGCTCTTTCCCTTTCTGGACAGCTTTGAGTATCAGATCCTTTTAGCATCCTGTCAAAGACGGTCCTGACCAGCCTTGGCTTCTCTTCATCTCTGTCTCCGAGTTAGTATTTTAGAGTTCCTGTAGCCGGCATAAGCTGGGTGCCTGAAAACAAGCCTGTGACCTTGCGGTTTGGGAGGCTGTAGGCAGGGCCGTGCGCTTTCCGAAGGCTGTGAGGGCCTCTCGCCTTTCTGTAGCTGTGGAAGTTCCTGGCTGCATCTCCCTCAGCCACTGCTCTGTCTTTCTTTCCTTGTCACTTATCTATGTATAATATATTCTATGTATAAATAATTCTTATTTTACGTGTTATAAGCCATCAGAATTTTTCAGTTCTTTTGATTCCGTTAGGTACTTGTAGTTTGTGAGTATTAACTCTCTTTTCTTTAAGCCACTTCTCTTGCAAATGGACCAATGTAAATGTAAAAGTGAATGTGAATGGCTCCTGTGACTCTGTCTCCCACAAATAAATGCTAATGGGCTAAGCCAGTGGGTCACACATTCCCAATATTTATCAAAAAATATTTACAACAAAATGCCCTAGTCTTTTCTTTTTCTGTTGATTGCTTTTCTCTTTCTCTCCATCATCCTACATTTTTTTTTTGAGACAGGATTTCACTGTATAATTTAAGATGACTTGGAGCATTAGCCTGCGGGTGCTTCCTGAGTGCACCACCGCACTGGGCTCAGCCAAAATGCACCTTCGCCCAGCCTCAGGCATATGGTTTCCTGTTCTTTACTAAACACTAATGAGTTTAGCACTGACGAGCTGTGCTTCTTTTGAGTTCTTGAATGTGGTGTGAGAGAGATGAACTTTGTGGTTTTCAGCTTCCCCCACACCCACCTTTGAGTGTCTAGTTATCCCAGCACTTTCTTGCTCTAAGTATCTTTGTTGAGAACCAGATAGCCATCAGATTCTTTTTTGTTTGTTTTTTGCTGCCCAGATTATTTCTGGACTCTGGGTTCTATCTCTTCGATCTATTCATTGATCCTTGTCCAGTGTTTCCTGATCTTTAGTCATATAGTCAAATTTGAAACCAATTTAAATTCTTCAGAATAATCTGTGCTTAAAGTTGTTCTGGCTGGCCTTGCTTCTCTGTGCATTTTAGAATTCGTCAGCTTCTGCATATGTAGATTTCGATTTCAGTATAAATATTTTGGGTTTATTAAATCCCCTTCCATTATCACTAATGGGCCCCTGGAGTTTTGATTGACAAGTTCACAATGATGTAATACTAGAGTGAGGGACCTGTATCTCACACATTCCCAAGCTAGAATTCTCTTGTGATTTGAATGTTCTAAAAATAGCAGCCTAGTCACCCATGTTATCCTCTAACACTGGGCATACCTGGACTTTACAATAATTTACATGCTCACTTCTTGTGCATTTCCTTCCTCTAAGATGAGTCCCACTCCAGGCTGAAAGAAGGAATGAAGATTTTTAAAACTTATTCTGATGCAAACTTCTCTTATTTTTTAAACAGGGCGTCATCGTTGTATTGGAGAAAATTTTGCCTATGTTCAAATTAAGACAATTTGGTCCACTATGCTTCGTTTATATGAATTTGACCTCATCAATGGATATTTTCCCAGTGTGAATTACACAACAATGATACACACCCCAGAAAACCCAGTAATCCGTTACAAACGAAGATCGAAATGACGAGAAGGAACAGGAGCCGGTGTGGAGACGCGACTGCGCGCTGCAGCTTGGCCGAGAATGAAGCTCTGAAACAGCTCTCAGACCGTGCTGGTTTTTACGTGTGTGGTTCTGAAAGCCAGTTTATGATTTTAATGTTTTATTAACTCAGTGATTTTTGTTGGGCCTTAATGGCGTTTGAAACAGTTTATAATAGTTTTGATAGGATTTCAGGGAAGCCACGTTTATGTTAGAAATTGTTTAGGGGGAGGGGGGGGTCTCGGTATTCAGATGATACAGAATGCAGCGTCCAGGTAATTAACTTAAGAAGCACATGTTGCCATGGGGAGATTTGGAACTAGTTTTGGAAGTTTCAAAGCTTAGTCAGACGCTGCAAAGGCAATGGGTTATTTGTGTAGTTGGGCCGTTTCTGTGCGTAAAGATGTGAGAGGGTAAAGGTTTAAGTTCACTGCAGACTGAGGTGGCAGCAGACACTAGTTAGAGGGTGTGACAGCCTTTGACATGTTAGCTGGATGCACCGCTCCAGGAGGATGACAGCGATCTTGAACCTTGCCTTGATAACGGTATTTCCTAATAATAATAATAAATACTAAAGAGTGCTTATGTATGTAACTGGTTCCAGATGGTCACATTTTTTTGTGAAACACTCAAAATCAGATCCTTATGGGTTTTTTAATTTTGCTCAAAGGCTTTTTTTTTTTAATAGCAGTTAGGGAAGTGTCAACTACTAGGCTTTTAAAAGTGTATGATTTTGAGATTAGTGAATTCTAGCCTTGAGATTAGGGAATAAGAGATGGTAGCACTGTCCGCATTCGGTGGAGGCTGTGCTCAGAAGCCAACCTAACAGTTTGTAACCATGGGCCCAACTCTGTGATATGCCCATGATCTGTGTTAGGAGTCGAGACAGCTCTGTCACTGGGTGTGGCGCTGCACAACTGTAATGCTAGTACTCAGGAGCTGAGGTGCAAGGATTGGGAATTTGAGGCCAACCTGGGCTACATAGCAAGACTAACACCCTCCCCAAAATAAAACCTTTTTTTTCTCTAAAGTATGTGTACTGGCTGGTCTTAGGCAACAACTTGATACAAGCTTGGTTCATTGAAGAGAAAAGGAGTCTCAGCTGAGGACATGCCTCCATGAGATCCAGCTGTAAGGCATTTTCTTAATTAGTGATCAATGGGAGAGGGCCTAGCCCACTGTGGGTGGTTCCATCCCTATGCTGGTGATCCTGGGACCTAAAGCAGGCTGACAGAGACACGAGGAGCGAAACAGTAAGCAGCACTCCTCCATGGAGCCTCTGCATCAGCTCCTGCCTCCAGGTTCCTGACCTGCTTGAGTTCCGGTCCTCACTTGATGATAAACAGTAATATGGAAGTGTAAGCCAAATAGCCCTCCCCCATGCCTCCCAACTTAGTTTTTGGTCATGGTGTTTCTTTGTAGCAACAGAAACCCTAACTATGTTAGTTTTAAGAGACTCTTCCTATGAAGACCTAAATCTCTGCTGTAAAAGGTTTCACATTAAAATTCTCTATGAGAAAATTTTTACTGGTTTGTATTCATGGATTTGAACTTGTGCTTCAGTAAGTACAGTTCAAGAGATCTGGGGACTTGGAAACTTACATCCTATTTGTCTGAAATAGACTCCTTTTAGTATATTATCTTTAGTTCTTTAGGTCAGTCACTCTCGATATCAGTGCCCCATGAGAAATGAGGTATTTTCACAACAAATTACAAATGTTGCTCTCACCTCTCAAAGTATGCTTGTCTCTCCTCGTACTGTGTGATTATTAGACTTTTAGGTCATAAATGTTACATTTGATGTGTTAGATTATAGCCTTGATTAAAGTTTGGTGATTGTTTCTAAGAGATTTTCTTTGCCAGTGTAGATGTTTTGTCTTTATTATTCCAAGAAGGGTTCTAGACTTTGGTCAGATTGGTAGATTCCTGGCACAGAGTTGTGACTTGAGGAAGGCTGTCCTGTTTACTAATTAGCTTTAGACTTTGACATATTTTCGGGGCTGAGATTTAAAAGGGCTCAAGCACTAGAATTCCTTGTTGAGAGACTGACCACAGACCAGCTGTTAGGTTATTGTGAACAACACCAGAGGCCTAGGGCCACAGGGTGGCTGACAGTCCACCCCAGCAGTGGGGTGGGCTCAGCTGGTGAGCACATGTCCATCTGCCTTTTCCCTACAGAGCTGTCTTGAACTGACCCTTTTAGCTTTTAAAAGGGTTTTACGCACAACTTTCTTGCTTAACTGATTGCTTTAGAATAGCTTTGCTATTTCTAGAATGCTTAGTTGAAATACTGGAAATAAAATTGGAAATAAAATTTAGAAATTCCCAGCAACGTACAGGTTTGTGACTGTCTTCATGTATACTGAATACAGACCATGAATACTGAAATGCTCTTCTCTAGATGTAAACAATAACCCTGCCATCTTAGTCAACGCAGTGCTATTAGGGAGCCCTCTGGAAAACTGTATTCCCTGAGACTTTTCCAGTTAAAATTTGGCTGGCTTAGTAGGACACTTCCTGAATTTTGCTACACTTATGGATACAATTTAGTATTTGAGAGCTGATTTCTATGTCTAGATTTGTAAGTCTCTGGACATAAGAACACTAAATGTAGTAAAACACGGACTAATAAACACTAATGCCACCTTAGTGGCACATTAAAAAAAGGCACATTAAAAATGTTCTTTAATGGAGGGAGAATGAAACCACGCTTTGGATCCTGAGCTGAGAAGTAACGAGATGGTAGGGACCACGAGTTGTGGCTCAGTGACAAATCAAGAAGATTCAACTACAGTGCGGTGACAATGGTGAGGCCTTTTTATTTCAGTACTTGACAAAATACCCATAAAGTTCAAAACTTCGACCATTATACAAAAATAGGTCTCTACAAGTGATATGTTGTCTTCATCACCAGTAGCAAATATATTAAGCAGAAACATGTAACTCAGTAGTTTTATAAGAAAAGCGCAGGACACTGCAAGCTACTCATCCAGCAGCACTGTCAGTTGAAAAAGTTTAATCCGTCACCCACCTGATAAATACACAAAGTTTATAATTTAATCATTTAAATTAGCATTCCACAAATATACATGTAATTTAATGATTACTGTGCATGAACACGCACACAATGCTTATATACACACACTCCAGTTTGTCTTCATGTGCTGCTAAGGATTTGTATACAATCATAAGCTGTGTATGTATTGGTCCCCTTGAATATTCACAATACAAAAGCACAAAAGAGCCATTGATTTACAAAAGGGAATCTATTTAATATTCAATTAATGTTTCAAAGGATTATCTCCTCATGCCAAAGTGAAACTGAGTAGTAGACCCTGTAAAATAAAAAACAAAGCAATTAGAGTTTATCTATAGAAGGGTAGCCAAGTTTTAACACTACCTCAAAATGTGGGGGTCAGTAAGATGTTTCAGTGGTCAAGGTGCTGCCAAGCCCAACAATCTGAGTTTGGTCCCGGGAGCCCATATAGTAGAAGGTCAACCAATATGCAAATTTTCTCACAACCATGCTATGGTGCAGGCGCGCACATGCGCGCGCGCGCACACACACACACACACACACACATTTTAAGCAATAATGTGTGCTCTGTGTGTGTGTGTGTGTGTGTGTGTGTACATATGTTTGTGTGAGGGCAGCACAGAATGTCCTAAATCACTGGAACGCCTAGAGATGGAGTTACAGGCAGTTTATGAGCTGCCTGAGACTGGGTGTTGTCAACAGTGTGTTCTTCAACAAAGCCTCTTCAGCCCTCGGCTTAAATTTACCTCCAGAGGCTGATTATATTTAGAGTTCACCTTGACTGCCCTCTAGCAAGGGGAGGGAGAGTGATGTACTTCATGAGCACTCTGAAGGTTACTTGGGTTAAATACCTGACTGAAAAGCTAAAGTACCTTTAAATAACTGCAGTCCACAGTCTATGTTATTAATAGAGAGTCCTTAAAAATTGATCAGGGGCTGAAGAGTTGACTGAGCAGTTAGAAGCCCTCTCGAGGACCTGGGTTTGATTCCCAGCAACCACATGGTAGCTCACAATCATCTATATAACTCCAGTCCAAGGAGATTTGATTTCCTCTTCTGGCCTTTGCAGGTATCAGCCATGTATGTGGTACACAGACACACATGGAGACAGAACACCCATACACAGAGTAACCACAAACAAACAAGCAAACACAAATCCATCAGAGCAGATGGCTACAGTCTGGGTCAGGAGTGAGTGAGTGCAGAGGGTTTTCCTGTGATGAACTCTACCTCTACATAAAGGATGACAATTTGTGTATAGTTCTGAGGAGAATAAAAGATTCTTACAAGTTTAGAAACTACACTTTTATCTGCCTATGTGTGTAGGTGATATCCCACAGTGCAGTCAGGGCAGCTTGTGGAGCTGGTTTTCCCTGCTTTGTGGGCTGTGGGGACTGAACTCAGGTGCCAGGCTTGGAGGCAGGTGCCTTCAACTACTGAGTCATCTCCACCCTTTAAAAGTTCGTCTATGGAATGTGGTTCTTATGCTGAGGGGAGATATAATGCTTAGCGTCTGACAAAGCAATGCTTGTTGGGATGCCATGCGGAAGGACAATGAGGAGTGGGAATGGCTGATTACCTGCTCAGGGCAGGGCTCGCTATGCCTTCTCCCCCTTGCTTTCTACCATGTGCTACTGAGGGACAGGTTCTGCGCTGGGCCTCAGAGTCAGGTACCTGGCAGATGGTACCTGTCATGCATTTTGTCTAACCCTAATGAAGACAGTACAGGATCACTCTGTCAGGGACACATTTAAGCTAATGTGTGCTAGTCAGTTCTCTGCTGGTCTGAGTCTAAGCACTGAGCTACGAGATTTGATGAGCCTGCAGAAGCATGTGGAGGGGTGAGACACACGAGTGGACTTGGCATGGCCTCTACAGAGAACAGGTTAAGATCCAGCACCTGGCTGTATAGCTCCAAGTCGCCTTTTCAGTGCCTCTAGCCGAGTGACGTAATCTGTCAGAGATTTATCAGGATTGTACTGGTGAAGTTGAGAAGAAGCCATCGAAATAGAATTTAAGTCTCCTGGAGTACCCGGGTACCTAAGGATTAAATTATATTCAGGAATCCAACTTTCCAGAAACAAGGCAGCAAAACTGACAGCCGGCCTCCCCCTGCTCTACACACTGCCTGAGCTATGACTCCAGACTTCTAAATAGAGGATAACAAGGAAGTAACTCTCCAGCGAACTCAAAGATGCCATTATGAGAAGGCCAGCACACACCCTGCAGAGGTGTTCAGAATAGGCAGCATTTGTGTTACGCAGCTTTTCATAGGTCCACAGCATGATTTTCTTTCTTTTTTTGTAATGGCTGGTGATCAACAATTTTCTAATGTCTAACTACTGCATATATTTATAAACAGTATAAATTGTGTACTTTATCAACGTCTATCTACAACATATATTTATAAACAGTTTATAAATTGTGTTTCCTATGCCTTTAGAAACCATTTACAATAAAAATACTGATTCTAAGTTTTAAGATCTAGAAACTACATGTAACTGAAGATGTTTAGCTCTCATAATGCAAAAGTCATAAGCTCTGACTGTCTATTTCTCTCTGAAATACTACCATTTATTCCACCCAGGTTTGACACATTCTTACCTATTCTGCAATGGTAAGGGAGACCGAGGATAGTCCAGATCGAATCTTGAGCGGTATGCTGTATGTCTTGGTTCTCCATATAGCTCCAGCCCACCAGGAGAATGATAGAATGGATCAGTCTTTTCAATGCCTAAATAAATCCAAATATATCACCATAATGAAAAAAGTACCAAGCCTCAGAAGACACCCATAAGCCAGTAAGGGTTTAAAAGAATAGTATATAATACTATATATTACTTCAGCCAGTTTCAATTCTTTCTAAAAGAGAAAAGTACAAATCAAAGAGCCTTTCAGTGGTTTTCTGTTTACCTCTGAACATGACTATTTCTGGTATCAAGAACTATGTATGCTTCAATGAAAATAAACTCATTGGAATATTTCCCTTGTAAAATACCTAGTAGCTACCAGATCAAAGGGGGAAGGGCTGAAGGAAAAAATGTGGATAAAATCACTACACTTATGTAACCAAATCTTCACTAGTCTACCTTTCCTGGAAACAAAACCAAACACTTGTGAAATCAAGATTTGCTAACTTTTTGTGCTAACACATCTCATTATAGTAAAAATTCCATCTCAGTGTAAAGCTGTCCCAAAATACTCTCAGGGTACCAAGCATACTTTCTCTGCTGCCCTGTTGTCAGAGCACTTGAACATGGTACAATACTGACACCACAGTGTGTGTTCTCTAATTCTGTGCCCTCCAACTTTGGGCCTTATACCTCAAACTGTTTTAGCCCTAATGTTTTTCCTACTGATTTCTAGCCAAAGAGAGAAGGAATTGCAAGTTACCATTACTATATAGCCATGCCAGCTCAGAAGCAAACTGCTAAACAGGAGCTGAGGTAATTATCATTTCACAAAAATCCTGAAATTCAGAATAGCCTCTTCAAAAGGTTTGTACCCAGTTTCTAAGAATTGCAAAGTTAAAAAACAAAGTGTGCAATAGCTTAGAACATAAGGTCAAAAAGGAACGTTAAGGCCCTATGTGGCTGACAAGCCATAAATCTATGAGAAAGAGATTTGTTACAGCAGTGGGAAACTCAGAATAATATTCTCTCAATATCAGAGACAATCCCTAAAATAAGGAGTGATATAGAAAATGCTTCAAGAGAAACTATTTAAAAATGGCATTCAGAATAACCCTAGGCTCTTCAGGTTGTCCAAAAACAGAACAACAGGGACTGAGCTTCCAAATTTGAGGGGGCTGCACTGCTGAAATTATATCAGTGGCTCTACACTTAAAATGGCTGACTACCAAGCCAATGTGGATAGAGCAAGGGCCCTCAACAAAAGAAAAATTATAGGCACTGGAGCAGTTGGTACTAGAGCAGCTGAAGGCTCAACAAGAGACTACTAGAAATTCTATGGAATTCCCATAGAGATTTGTTAGAAAAAAAGAAATGGGGGGGGGGGGGGAATGGACAATCTTAACCGATTTAAGAGTTGTGAATTGAGTAATACAACCAATGGGTCTGTTACAGCCTAGAATTCTGTTGCCTTCTTTACTACCTTCAGGCCTGGCTTATGAAAGTTATTGACTAAAGACTGCTCTTTTTTTTTTTTTTTTACTGTCCCCTTGCAAGAGCAGGATAAGGCAAAATTTGCCTTTCACAGTGCCTAAACATAAAAATGTTCAACCTGTAAAAATGTATCATTCAAATTACTTCTACAAGGAATGTTAAATAGTCCAACCTTATGTCAATATTTTGTACAACAACTGCTAGAAATAATTCATAAGCAATTTACTTAATCCATTATGTGGATGATATTTTGTTGGGCGGTTTAGATGCAGGTACTTTAGAGAAAATGTTTGGTGAAACAAAAAGAATTTTACTGTGTTGGGGTTTGCAGATTGCTTCTGATAAAATAAGAGAGGAGATTCTATCCACTATCTTGATTATAAGTTAAAAAAAATTAACCACAAAAGATACAGATCAGAACAGAGCAGTTATGAACTCTTAATGATTTTCAAAAATGAATGGGAGATATTAACTGGATACACCCCACCACTGGATTAACTACTTATAAGTTAAGTATTTTTGTTTTGAACATTACAAGGGGATTCAGACTTGGACAGACCAAGACAGTTAATAAAGGAAGCAGAGAGTTAACTTCAGTAGAAATGACTGCAGGATGCGTATGTGGATCATATAGATACCATACTGGACTGTAATTTCATTATTTTGCCTTAGAGTCATTCTACTGGACTCATTATGCAAAGGGAAAATAGTATTTTAGAATAGATTGATCTTCTTAGCATACAATGTAAAAACATAAAGACTTATATAGCCTTATACTAAAGCTTAGATCATATCATCATGGGTAATTAAAGAGCTTGTAACAACTATTTGGGAGAAATTAACAACAATATCATAAAAGTAAGCATCTTCAGTTTATAAAAAGAATTAATTGTATTCTCTCACATATTGTAAAATGAACATCAATTTCTGGAGCCCCTACATTTTATACTGATGCAAATAAATTGGGAATAGCTAATTATAAGTCAGAAAAAAAAGCAAAGTAATTCAAAGCCCATATAATTCAGTTTAAAAATCAGAGTTCTATGCAATTCATATGATTCTATTAGATTTTCCTGAACCTCTTAATTACTGACTCAATATGCAGAAAGTTGTTTTGCATATAGAAACTGAATTTATTTCTCATAATTTAGAATTAACATTATTATTTATACAACTACAACACGCAATCAGATAAAGTACCATTGTATATCACCCATATTCAGTCTCATACAGTCTTGCTAGGTTCATTAGTCCATGGAAATGAAGAAATTGACCAATTATTAAGAGGAAATATGTTGGAAGTATCAATATTTCATGAAAAAAACCAAGTTAATAATAAAGGTTTAAAGAAAAAAATTCTATCACTTGGCAACAAGACAAGGAAATTAGAAGAAAATGTCCTCCTTCTTCTCTGTACAACCAAACCCCATTACCCACTGGAAGTAACCCTAAGGGTACAAAAGAAAGTCTGGTAGATGGATGTGTTTTATTTTGCAGAATTTGGAAAACTAAAGTTTGTAGTTAAGCAAATGGATGGAACTAGACGGGAGGGGAAGGGAGGGGGAGGGGATTGAACAGAGTGAAATTAAGAGACAGTTGAAAGTGAACTGGGCTAGTCGACTGAGAAGACCGCTGGTGATGGCTGAGCCAGAGAAGATACTATTAGGAGACAGAGAGAAGAACCCGCCAAACAGCTATATAAGATTATAAACGCAAAGAATTAAGAGCAAAAAAGCTACATATCTTTGTACTATCTTTAGACAACAACAGCACTAGAATTATTTGACAGCTATTACTCATATAGCAATTTCAGAGTCATACACAGAAATCATGTCATTTTTAACTTTACCTGGACTCAGTCCGAAGCCGTCCCTGTTAATATTGATGGAGCTGGCACTTGTCACTTGCTGCCACCGCCGCACCAAAAATTTCATTCTAAAAGAGCCAGACATAACATCTCTGAGCAAAGTCATAAACATAAACATGTACATCCCACAAAATCATGCCACTTAACTCTGAACACGGCTCAGCAGAGTCACATGACATGTTCTCCAGGCACAGCGCAGGGCATGGGGCTCCACTCCAGAGAGGCCAGGCCTGTGTCTCCAGTAGGCGGGGCAAAGGGATGAGGGGCAAAGACGGACAGACGGACAGAAACACACTGGGTGGAGAGAGGAAGAAGACAATGGAAGGAGGAGGAAAGAAAGGAGGTCGGACCGCAGAGGATAGGGAACAGATTCAACAGCAGTAACAGAGGCAGGGAGACGGGACTGTTGGACCCGTGATCAGGAACAGAAACTGGTGGTTTCAAAAGGAAGGAAGGTGCCACAGCTAGCTGAATGCCCTGCTGACTGCCCATTCTGCCCGGGGCTATGGAGCTTTTTGGAGTTCCAGTTGTAATTTCTTAATGCCAACTTCAGAGTCCTAAGGGTCAAAATGCCACCACGCGTCTACAGCAGGGCAAGAGAGGTGAGCAAGGCAAAGCACTCGGGAGGGGGGGCGGGGGTGGAGGCAGAGGCAGAGGAGGAGGCAGAGGCAGAGGCAGGCGTCCGCTGAGCTTCAGGCCAGCCTGGTCTACAGAATTCCAGGACAGGCAGAGACATAATGAGATAGATCCCCATCTCTAACCATGCCCTTACAGGAGGGAGGGAAGGGCTTGAGTGAGGAGTAGCTTTTCTCCTTCAGGGTCTTCTGGACTTCTTAGCATTTCACGCTGACTCCTGTCCCCTCTGAAGCCCACTCTGTGTCTCTGACATCTGTGCATTTTACTTTCTCCCAATAGAAAGGGAGATGCCATTAGGCAGGTGTTGTCTACTAAGGTTCCCACTGGGCTTGTCTTGCTTTACACTCGTGAGCTGTGGAGCTGTGGAGCTAACGTGAGGACCGGAAGAGGTAGGCAGGTGAGGCCAGCGGTAAGACAAACCCTGGCTCTGGGATAGAGCCGTCGTGCCTGACGGAGGCTGATCTGCTGCCTGGCTGCCACGGCCTGTGGGTTCTGCTCCCTCAGCTTTCCCTCCTTCCTGCCTCGTCTGTGAACGGACTTCCCTGATGGTAGTCTCAGAACAGCTTCCAGGTTTTAACTTAGTTTTCTTTGGACAATATGGCACAGGGTTTGAACTGGAAGCCGTCCTGGAGAGAGGCTGCTCTTGTGGGTGAGCCCCGTCTGATTCTCAGCCCCCACTGGGTACCCCGGGGATCTGACATCCTTTTCTGGCCTCCGCAGGCTCCAGGCACATGTGGTACACAGACGACACCAGTACACACAAAGTAAAGGTTGAAAAAAGAAAAGGGAAAGAGGAGGAGAAACTGTCTGCTCTGAAGAAGAACCAGACGTTATCCAACCGGCACGACTTTTTAAAAACCAAAATTTGAGACTCTGGTTGTGCAGAAACAAGGGATGAAGACGCACAGCCCAAGCAGGCCAGCATGGGCTCAGCTGGGCCTTCTCTCTCGCAGCCACCAGCAATCCCCAGTGGCCAGCTGGACTGCTAGGGAAGAGGTGGTGGCACTGGAGAGACCTCCCGGCCTGAGAGGACTTAGACTAGGGCTTTCCTCAGCTGGGCACCGTGGAAGAGCTTATCTTAACTGAAGAAAAGAAACACATATACTAGTCTTAGCAATAATTTTTCAAAACCATCCTTTCACTGTATAACCTATGTGTGCAAGCTAAGTTTATTTGGATTTTTTTTCTTTTCTTTTTGGGGGTTGGGGGGGGACCTGGAGTCAGCAGCTACTTACACCTGGAAAGTCATTTTCTACCATTCACACAGAACAAAAATTCTGCTGCCAGGGTGAAAACCTGGAGAGCAGTAAGTAATGTACAGTCTTAAAGTATCTACTTTCAAGACTTACCTTGAGATTGCAATAGACACTCTGACGGCGGAGCGGAACCTGGTGAACCCCTTCGGGTGGTTGGTGACAGTCTTGGGATCTTTCAAGGCTGGGTGTCCCCCCATTCGGGCAAGGACCCCCAGGGTGGCGTCTTCGCACTCCTGGAACCCTCCCAGGAGCAGCAGCAGGTATTTTTTCTGATATATGAGAGCTTTCCGGAAACTTGAAGCTCTCAAGTATTTATTATAAATTTTCTATAGTTAACGAAGAGAAGAACGAAGACATCAGTGAGAAGTTGTGTGAGTTGTTCTACAGAGCAAGACTACCTACAGGAAAAGAGAGCAGTCTAGGCCGCATGCCAGGCTCATGTCTTCTGCATCAGCCAAGGTGACGGGGAGAAGCAGTCTCTGAAGGATAACTTCTAATCAGACCTGTGTTTGTACTCATTTGGGGGCTAGCCCCTTTAATCACATTTACTGCAAATATTTTTGTCATCGTGAATGTTTTAAAAAATATCGACTTCAGGGTTGGAAAGATGGCCCAGCGGTTAAGAGCACTGACTGCTCTTCCAGAGGTCTTGAGTTCAATTCCCAGCAACTACATGGTAGCTCACAACCATCTCTAACAGGATCGGATGCCCTCTTCTGGCATGTTTGAAGACAGCTACAGAGTAGTCATATAAATAAAATAAATACACATTTAAAAAAAAATATCAACTTCATTTTTTTAAAATTAGTCACTTATCCATTTAACTTGTTAAATAAATTTTTCTCTTTCCCTCTGTGTACTCCCCATGGTTGTCTGTCTGTCCCTCTATGTCTACTCCACAGTTGTCTGTCTGTCCATGTCCACTCCATAGTTGTCTGTCCCTGTGTCTACTCCACAGTTGTCTGTCTGTCCCTGTGTCCACCTCGCAGTTGTCTGTTTCTATCCTATAGATGTCTGTCTGTCCCTCTGTTCACTCCATAGTTCTCTGTCCCTGTGTCCTCTCCACAGTTGTCTGTCTGTCTGTCCCCCTGGGTCCACCCCAGAGTTGGACTGAATGCTCCAGGCCTTGTCTTCCTCTCCACTGTGACTTAGGCTAACTGATCAAGGCAGCTTTACCACAGCATTCATTCTCAGCATGACAGAGGGCAGGATGCTCTCACACCAAGCACAACACCTTCCATGTCAGTCACGGTGCTTTGCTTGGGGAACTGAAAGAGAAGACTTCTGGTTGCCTATTGGGGATGAGATCCGGGATGTAGGGCCACACTACTGACAGCAAGGCAAGCGGAGCTGAATGTGCTGCAGTTCTGTGAATGCCTCTCTACAGGCAGAGATGCTGTAACTGTGCCAGACTGAAAAAGATGCCCAGGGCACAGCCTGAGCAAGCACCTCCATGTCTGTGGTCTGTTCATGCACGATGTTGCCTACCTGCAGGGCGGCATGCTCAGAGTCAGGGCTCAGATTCCGGAGTAAAGCATCGTTTCGTAGTTCAGCTTTGAGCTTGTACACTTTGGCTTCTGCCCTTTTCAAGGCTTTCTGAAGAGATAACTTTTCTCTGTTCCAGACTTCCTTTTCTGAAGCAATTATGGCTTCGATGTCAGCTGGATCAATAAATGAAAACCTAGAACACTGCAGAGACACGGGCTATCAGAACACTTAAATCACAATGGATTACCCAGCCTTGGTGTTCTAACTCCACAGGAAAGTTCACAGTTCCGATCACACCATCTGCATCTAAGTGTTCAGTCTTACACTTCACTGAGACTGGATGAATGTGAGGGAGTGACTCTCAGGGCAGCCACCTGAATAAGCTATTGACTTGACTATGCACTTGTTTTGCCAATCTTTTCTACCTTTAAATATACGGGTAAATACAGAGTCTGCCTCATTAGTTTGAAATATATAATTTAACATCCTTTTTTTCCCCCTAAAGCTAGGCTCTCAATAGTGAAGGAACACTACTAACTCTTGCTACTCAGACATTTGGTAATGAAGACCAGATTAGCTTTGAATTCACAGAGCGCTGTCTACCTTTGTACCATAGTGCTGGGACTAAAGGCATGGATCACCATGCCCGAATTAACATCATCTTCCACTTGGTCATACACCCAGTAACTAGTAACTGAGGAGAAAGAGAATCAGTATCTTTGGACCATCTCCTTCAATATATCTGCATTGAGGCAACGGTACATGTTTGTATGTTACACTGAGTTGACTTGGTTTTCTCACGTAGAAGGGATGCAGGTGAGCCATTCTTTATAGAACCCAGAGGATGGCAGCGAGGAGCTGCCCCCAGCCATAGGCATTTTTATTATGACAGTCATCTTATATACTATTTCCTACACCGCCTAATAAGATTCGTACATGATATTCTTAGCCTATGGCTAAAGGGAAAGCTAAAGAGAGGCCCCTAACACTGAGCACTTCTAAAAGCAGACGTACACAGTCTCTGCCTGCTCCCGTGTGCCAGCAACACCTGTTCAGCTCCTGTAGCTTTATGACGATGCTCCGTAAGGTGTTCTTTTCTTCCGTTAGCTGGTTGATGAGTCTTGTTAGCTCAGTATTTTGTCTCATTAGGCTTTCCGTTAGGGAGCCACAGGAAGAACTGGGGGGTCCTAAGCTGTGCTAGAAAAACAACAGCACAAGGTTGTTTTTACATACATACACACATACACACATACACACATACACACACACACACACACATACACACACACACACACACATACCAGGTGCTGACACAGACTCCATGAACTAGTGCTTGGTAATAGTGAGAATGTGCCAAGCAGGCACAGCTGGGAAGGGCACAGGGAGCAGGACAAGCACACACAGCCACACAGCAGGACAAAGGTGCAGGCATGAGTATGCTGCTTTGAAGGAACTAGCAGTGCTTTGGCAGACTAAATGCTGCTGTGTGTTGTGATGTCAGACCTAGGAGACGTTAGAGGTGCCACCATAACAAAAACTGACATGTTTACAAACATGCCTTTGGCAGCAGTGCATGAGGCAGAGCAGCTTAGGGAACGATGCATGACCATGACACTTGACAGTTTGGCTAGGAAGTTGTAACAGCTTACACAGGGAATACTGAGGCAGGGACAGAGAGTAAATGGCACATGGGTGGACATTTACATGGCTTGTGTCTGCTCATACCTACAGGGAAGGGGGAAGGAACACAGTCTGTGTTGACTCCCAGCTTTCTAAAATGAGTGATATCACAAACAGAAATGAGGGAGGAGGGGAAGGGAAGACAATGTTCAGATTGAATGTGTGTGTGAGGGACCACTGTAGTTTCCCAAAAGATGTCTAGTAGCTCACTGGGCACACTCCCGCACAGGTCACAGGTCTGCAACAGCACAGCTACAGCAGGCAGCAGCAGCACAGGGGCAGGACTGTGGTCGCTTTGCTCTGGAACCCCAGGACCTCAAGCAGTACCTGGGGCACAGTAACTGCTCACCAGGACCAGGAGACTCATGCCGTGGGAAACGGGAGGTTTCACAATTGTAGTTAAGAGAAAAGCAAGACTACAGAAGCAAGAGAAAGGACAGACAGGCCTGGCTGACAGCAGGTTAACTGAGCAGAAACACAGAAGGCGTGGAAAACAGATTTCAAAAAGTGAAGCACAGCAGGGCGTGGCAGTGCATGCTTCTGATCCTGATGCTCAGGAGGCGGAGGCAACTTGAACTCTGTGAGCTTGAAGGCAGCCTGGTCTATATAGCCGGTTCCAGGACAGCCAGGGCCACACAGAGACCATGTCTCAAATGGCCAAAAGGATAAAAAAGCCAAAAAAGTGTCAAATGTACAGAGCCACAAAGAGGGAGTGAAAAGCTCTACAGAGCAGTCACATGTGAAGAAAGATAGCAGCAGGACTCTAAGCTCATGGGAGGCAGGCCAGGGAGGCCAGGCTGCCCTCTGACGAAGCTTTGACTGTGTAAGAACTAATTATATAGCAACAATAATTAGTGTGAATTCCCATCAACTCTTAATACCTCTTAGGGGGAGAGAAGCACTGTATTTCAAATAAAAAGCAAAACCAAAACTCTTACAAACAGTCTGGCAATTTTCACACAATTCATAATATATTTGATCTTTGTTCTCTCTGCAAGGAATGTTTAAGTTTTACCTCATCACCTGTCTGTCCAGTTAGTTTCTGTAGTTGCAAAATAATTCCATCAATATTCTCCTGAATCCAAGAAAATGCATCATCACTTGCTGTTTCAAACTGTAGCCTTTAAGAAAAAGACAAAAAGTGAAAACAGACCTCCCAAAGACACTTCCTAACACACACTTAGGCTTGGGGCTGCTCTGGTTCACTAACACACACTAGCAGCTAGAGTCCTCTGTCACGGGACTTCTCTGGTTCAAGGTGTTAGCTGTTTTCAGATAGGTGATTTCTGCTACAGAGTTCCATCTAATGTAGACACATCTTTAAAACATCTTTCTTTGGTATGCATGTGGTACTGTATGTCATGTGGAAGCAGAGGTGGGCAGATTTCTCTGCATATTTGAGGCCAGCCTGGACTACAGAGTAAACTCTGGGCCACCAAGGGCTACATAGTAAGACCTTGTCTCAATAGAGCAAAAGAGAACAGAACAAAACAGAACAGAACCAAAATCCAACATTTTGTCACTCCTGGCTGATCTGTCAAGTGCATCACGTGCACCCCACAGGAGGTCTAACCTGCGGCAGGCTTTCTGGGCTACATGCTGAAGTTTTGAAGCCACATGCTGAAGTGTCTGTCTGACCATTTCCAAGTCCTGACTATGGTCAAGTTCGCCTCCGTTTATTTCAATCAGCTTTGTGAAGTTCACGTCCTTGGTCTCTGCCATCTTCTGCTGAAGAACCCAGTTTCTAGTCCGATCGTCAGGGAAGTCCCAGGAGGCTGGCTGACAAGTTCAGAGAGAGAAAGAAAAGACTCCCGAGTGAACAGTAGTTCATTTTCTTTCTCGACAGAACAAAATGACTACCCACACTCCAGATAAAGTTCTACAGACAGACACCATCTGGGGATGACTTGAGCATAACTAAGTAACTCAATAACAGCATTTGAAGTTTAAAAATATTTTAAAATATTGAGGGTATGTAAAAATATTAAAATTACTTGTAACTTTAAAAATCTTATCATTGTGTGTGCGTAAATGTGTGAATGTAGCAATGCCCCAGGGTGCATTTGGATGTCACAGGACAGCTTTGTGGAACTGGCTCTCTCCTCCTTAACATGGGTTTAAGACTGAACTCAGGCCTGCAGATCTAACCCACTGAGCCATAAATACTGCCTCAGAAATTCTGTAAAGGAAACAATATAATACTACCTCATAAGTACAGTAATAGCAACAAAAACTACCTCATGAAGATTGTGGCACACAAGTCCTCTGCTTCCCCGCTTCTCCTCCGGTTCTAGCTCTTGCTTTTGGAATTCCTGCATAATGCCCTGCAGTCGCTTTCCCTCCAGGTCCAGCTTATACACCTGCTGCCTTTTCTCCTGGAGCTGGCGCTGCAGCTCTTCCACTTTGGACTGCAGCTCCTGCATTTTCTTTTGGCCCTGGGTGTTTGCCTCCTGTTCTGTCTGCAGTGTCTTCTGATGAACCTGCCTGTCCTTTTCCATCTGTTGCCTTGTTTGCAGGGAATCTAGTTTGTATTTTTCAGTTTCACTTAAGAGTTCTACTATGCGGCTGTGCTTTTCCTCCAGTTGTTTCTGCAGCTCTGTAAGTAGGTCCTCGGAAGGCAGGGCTGGCGGGGGCTGCCCGCCGTCCTCGCGGCTCTGCAGCTGGGCACGGAGTCCCCGCTCCCTGTCCAGGGTGCTCTTCATCTCCTGAACCCTAACCTGCTCGGACTCCAGCAGAGCTTGAAGCCCTAAGCTGCGGCCTTGTTCTTCTGACAACTGGGCATCATGCAGCATCTTCTGTGACTCTATTTTCTGTTGAGATTCATTCAGTAGCTGCTTCTGTTGTTCCAAAAGGAGGTTTAGCTGTGTATTTTTCCGTTTCTGATCCTCGAGTGAAAATTTCAGATCCTTGAAGTAAAAATGTAATTTAAGATGAACACATTAATATTAAAAATACTTTTAAAGTATATGACCATGACTTATATGTCAACAGCAACAATGAAGCGTTGGGCAATTGAAGGCAGAATTGCTATCCAGTAGATAGTGGTAATTATTTAGATAGCCAAATGGCTTGCTTACAACAAGGATGTGAATACAATCTTCTCTGGCTAAATATAAAGCAGAGATTGTACATTTGCAGAAATGGCAGTCTTCAACACACACACACACACACACACACACACACACACACATGTTCTTATGCTGCCTTTTCAATAGATTAATGGGATATATTTTTAAAAATTTTAAGAACTTGCATACAACAAGACAAACTACAGCCAAGACTGAGTCCTTGGAGAAAGCTAGCACTCATCCGTGTCTCCATGAACATCTCTGGCTATAGACTGGGGGGGTGGTGTGTTGAGGGGGCGTTAAGGCAAAGGAAGACAGCAATAAACTGCACAGAGAACAGGTCAAATCCAGATACAGTGAACCTCATATTGTAAACGCACCCTAACACACAGGGTACCAATCAAAGCGGCAGGGAAGGAGGAGCATCTACCCAGTGGATGCAGCAGAGACGAAGAGCAAGCCTGTGGGAGCCTCCCAGGCTCACAGCCAGCACAGAGAAAATAAAGGCAGAGAGGAGATCTGCATAGCGCAAAGCCAGCAGCTGCCGAGGAAGGGGCCTTACAATCCTGATGCTGCGGGGGGAATAATTTTAGGGAAGGAAACAGTATTTTAGCATGAACTCTTCCCTCTCCTATGGCCTAGATAATTTTTCCAGTATTCAGCATAGAGCCAACAGTGCACACATTTCAAAGGAGAGCAGGCAGACAAGCTGACAACTAGGTAGAGACAGTTTTACAACAGGATTCTCAGAATACGTAGGGACGGATACCTCAAGTTCTTCTTTTTCCCATTCCTCGTGGTGTCCTGATTTGGCCTTTTCTTTTTCCAGAGCCCACTGCAGCTCTAGTGAGTTCTTCTGTTCCCTTGCTAATGTATCACTAAGGAAATGAATTTCATCCGTCTTCTCTTTAACTTCTGACCTATATGGGGAAAGACATGAACGTGACATTATCTTGATGAATGATGTTGTCCAACCCAGAGGCATATTATAAACTAGCTATGGTATGTCAAAACAAGGCTTCTAGACTGGTCCACTTCAGATGAACTACTGTCTCTAATAGGATAATTATATTGCCAGAAAGATAATACTAATTAACTTTTTTTTTGTCTTTTACAGCACATAGAAATCATGTGCATGTGTGTGTGAAATCAATGTCCAAAATAAAAATGTGTGTACTTGCAGCATGCCTCTGGCAACCACAATACTTCAGTGTTCACACCAGTGATAGATCCTTTTCCTATGCACTCTTGATTCCCATATTGGCAGATACTAGTCAACTGAAGCCCAAGATTAAGCATCAGTTAAGCTAGTCTGTGGTAAGACAGAGGGCAAAATTATGTCTCATAAGTGTTAACTGGAACAGAAGTCACAGCACAGGGTAGTTGTAGCAGAGGGGCTGGCTAACAGATCACATTTAAATGCGGAAACACCAGGAGGTTTCCTTCGGCAGCCATTCTCATGCTGTTTAATCTTCAGGTGCTATCTGCATACTGGGTATGGCACACCCGTTCAACTCCTCCGCTGACCCTAAGCTGAAGCAGTCAGCGCACCTGAATGCTTCCAATTCCTTCAAGCGCTTATGCTGGGCCTTGAGTGTTGTTCCCAATTCCAGTTTTGCCTGTGCAAGTTCACTTTTCAGTTCCGCAACCACCATCTTTTCGGAACTCAGCTGCTCCTGCAGCTCGGCTGCTCTGTCCCTCAGGCTGCTGAGTTCCAGTTGCATTTCCAGGACGTGGGACTGCTTCTGCTGCATACTGTAGTCCAGGAGTTCTGTAAAGAAGCCAGACTGGGGTTAAAAGACAACTTGGCAACTCAGGTGTGATTAGTGTTTTACTCCTAAGAACTCCTTTGTAATTCAGGTGATTACTACAAAGACATGCAACTGCTAGCAGTCCCCCAGACTGATAATCTCCACAGTGTTGCTTTTCTCAGAGTGTTAGGAGCAAATGCTTCAGAACTAAAAACACAAGGGATGGACAAAAGTGTAACAATGTATTAATGGATGCAAGAATTTAAATAAGCAACTTTAGATGCTCCTAAGATATTGTAGATAGGAACTTTCATATTTGTATATCAGGAAAACCAACCATTCACACTGAAACCATTCTCAATGTTTTCTGATAGCCACACTCAAGATTTACAGGAGTTACCCATGGGACAACGACTACAATGATGCCATTATTGTTTCTTTTTAGAGAAAGTTTTACTCTGTAACCCTGCACAGACTAGTCTGAGAGTCTCAGCAAGTCCCCTGCTTTGGTTCCTACATTCCGGGACACAGGCTGAGCCACCACCCTCAGCTCTGAGTCAGTTTTTTTTATTACAAATCAGAACCTATGTGGTGACTTCAAACTTGTGCTGAAACCCAATTACTAAAGATGCAGCAAGTGTCCACAGCAGACACGATGAACTCCTAGTAGCTCAATTAAAACATGCCCCCACTGAAAAGTAAGAAAAGCACCCCTAAGCACACACAGATGTAAAACGCAGCTAGGCTATAATGATGAGAAGGAGGACAAATCATTCCATCTAAGTTCAACTAAAACACTCTCTCGTGTGCACCACATACCCAGCAGAAGAACAACACGTCTGACAACAGCGGCTGTTGGCAAGCGTATGAACAACAGAACACTGAGCCCCACGGTCACTGGTACGATCACTTTGTCAAATAGTTTGGGTCAGGCATGGTCGTGCACACCTGTCACCCTGACACTTGGTAAAGACAGGAAGAATGGCAGCTCACGGTCATCCTTGACTACATTAAGCTTGAGGCCAGCTAGGATATGTGACATCTTCTCAAAAAATAAGTAAAACGCCTGGCACTGTCTAATAAATTTGAAGTTACACCCCATGACTGAGTGATTCCCTTCCTTGGAAGCCGGGAACACTGAGGCCACTTGTATCAGACGCTCTCTAGAGGAAGTGCCTTAGCTGCTCCGACTCCAATAGCTAATAGCACAACCAAAGGTCTACACACAGAATCTGCCCACGCAATTGTGGAGAGAACTCTCCACAGCAAGAAAAGCTAATATGGAGATATTTGCAGAAACTTGCAAGAATATTATATGAGGTGAAGAAACAATACACAAAATATACACAGATGGATGCTCATTTTATAATCTGTATATCTGAAGTTTCTAAGTTACTGTATGGATGTTACACATTACAATTTTGTAATCAAAAGATTAAAAATAAACAGCTACTTTTATTATGGATTCCCTTTTATTTTAGATAGATAACTTAAAAAGGCCAAAAAGACTTTTCTCAATGTAACCTGAAGGGCTGAACCATATCAATGTAATACCTGTTTATTTTAAATTAACTATAGCTATTCAAAACCCACTTGACAACCATTAAGCCTAACAGTAACAATCTTTTCCTGTTGTGAGAATGAGTAGAGAAGGTGCCTGACCAGAAAGACGTCAAAGGCAACAAAGCGACGGCTCTCGGCTATGGACGGGGCATGCACACACCTTGGCTGGCGGGCTCAGTTTCTTGTTCTCTTTCCAGAGTTGTGTTCCTGCCATTAATTTGAGCACGCAGATCTTCTATTTCTGCCAGCAAACTCCTCCTATCTGCGTTCTGCAGACAGTCCATTGCTGTGTGATACTCAATGCCCTGTCACAAAGGACAATGAAAACTTAAGTCAAGGGAGGCAAGGAGAGAATGGAGTTAGAGACCAGAAGTCTCAATGAGAAAGAATGGGGCACATGCCACACATGCTACTTTTTTTGGGGGGGGGGAATTAAAAATCCCCCACTATCATTCTTTTTTTTTTATTTTTTTTATTCGATATAATTTATTTACATTTCAAATGACTTCCCCTTTTCTAGCCCCCCCACTCCCCGATACTTTTTTTTTTCATTAAAATTTTTTCAATTTTTCTTGTCCAAAAAAATCTGTGAGGGTTTGTTGTAGAGAGATGGA
The DNA here is from genome assembly GCF_947179515.1 of Apodemus sylvaticus. Lineage (NCBI taxonomy): Eukaryota > Metazoa > Chordata > Mammalia > Rodentia > Muridae > Apodemus > Apodemus sylvaticus. The sequence goes on from NC_067473.1 coordinate 23,727,127, forward strand.
CTTTTATTTCTAAATATTGCTGTGTATTTCCTAGAAATAGGAATGTTCTCGTTGTATTATTTCTTTACTTGTTGTGTGTGTGTGCATGCCTGTGCTGCACACTGGGCATGTGGTAAAGGACAATCTGCGAGACTTGGTTCTCTCCTCCAAGACGGAGGTTCCCATGATGGCGCTGAGGTCTGAGGCCACAAGTGCCATTACCTGTTGAGCCATCTCTCTGGCTCAGGGACATCCTACAAAGGCACAATATTCTTATCAAAAGCAATTAACATTACTATATTATCTAACACAGAGAATTTAAATTTTCACCCAGTGTCCTTTATAGGAAAATAAAAGTAGTACTAATAAGACTTTGGGAACCTTGACATTTCTGCAGAGCACAGGCTAATTTGTCCTATGGTCTGTTAAAACAAAACTCACACCCCAATCCTTACTTTGTATTAATTTAAGCCAAAGCTCTTGTACACTCTCAGCTAGCTTCTTCCCATGGTAATGTCCTACACAAGAGGAAACAGCACCCCGGGATAAGAAGGAAGCGGGCAGTGGTAGCTGAGCTATAGGCTTATGGGAATGTCATTCCTTGTATATGCGTGCTGCTTTCTGGTACCTAGCAGTAGGAAACTTCACCACCTATACTGAGGTAGTGACAACTACTTCAGCAGATTCTTCTGAAGTCACAGCTTCTTCCCAGACTTAGCTCCTGGACAGAACTCACTTGTTCTCGATCAGTGTCACTTTATAATTTTAAGAGTTTCTATAGCAGACAGAATAGAGGACATCAACAGCTTGTTCCTTTTTAGCTACTGAGCGTTTTACTATTCTTTATTTCTTCCTTCCATCCTATCTATCTATCTATCTATCTATCTACCTACCTATCTATCTATGTATGTATCTATCTTCCTATCTATCTATCTTCCTTTATTTCTTTAAAGTGACTTTCATGTATATGTATAGGGCTCTCTGAGCTTATATGCCCACAAGCATGTACAATCTTGGAGAGCCAGAGAGAGCACTGGCTCCCCAAAACTGAAGTTACAAACATGAGTTGCCATGTTGGGAATTGAAACCGGGTCCTCTGGAAGAACAGCCAGGACTCTTAATTCTAAACTCCTCAACTATCTCTCTAGCCTCTACTGAGCTGTAACTCATTGCATGGCTATGCCACAGTTGCTTCATTTCCCATTGGACAACAAATGGGCTGTTTTTAGTTTGGGAGCAATTAAAAATAGAACGTGCAAATATTCATGGTCGGACTTTCTTTTATGTCACTGTTTTGCCTGGATGTATGTATGTATGTGTGTGTGTGTGCACGCTTTTGGTGCCCCCAGAGGTTGGTGGAAGAGGGCACTGCACTGGATCCCCTGGAACTGGGATTATGGATGGGTGGTAACCACCATATGGTGCTGGGAATCAAACCAGTGTCCTCTGCAAGAATAACAAGGGCTCCTAACTGCTGAGCTATCTCTCCAGGCCAGGTATAGGTTATTAAAAGACTGAGGTTTTCGTTTCTGCCTAACTTGTGGTGTGAGTGATGGCGAGGCCAGAACTGCTTTCCCGTGGCCCTCTTCCTGCAGTGTGGCATTGTGCATCTCTACCTGTCCTGTCACCGTCTCTGCTTTTCTGTCACCTCCTCTAGTAGGTGCATGATGGGTTTATCTACCTCTTCCCAAGAGTGGATTCCCGTCACATATTTAATGGTTGCACAAAAAAGTGCCCTTCACGTCAGCACTTAGTGGAGCTTTAGGTAGAAACCATTTAACCTCTTTCCATAGGAACTTCTGCACCAGACTTAGCGTCACTGGTTACTACCTGAAGGATTCCTTAATGGCCTTAACACCCTTGGACTACATTCACTAGGAGGCACTCTACTGTGTTTTACTTTATCTCATGAATATGAACTCATGGATTTTTTTCACTCTGCTTAATAATCTTTTACTATCATTTAGCATAGATGTTTTGGGGAGGGAGGAGTGGGGGAATGTGTGTATATAGTGCCTCCCCAGAGGGGTTTTGTCACATAACACCTGGCCTTGAATTCAGAGATCTGCCAGCCTCTGCCTCCCAAGTGTTGGAATTAAAGGCATATGCTATCTCTCTCTATCTCCTGTCTCCCCTCTCTCACCTCTCCCCAACCCTCTCTGTCTTTCTCTTTGGTTTTTTGAGACAGAGAGTTTCTCTGTGTAGCCCTCGCTGTCCTGGAACTCACTCTATAGACCAGGCTGGCCTCAAACTCAGAAATCCGCCTGCCTCTGCCTCCAAGAGTGCTGGGATTACAGTGCGCCACCACCGCCCTAGATACAATATTTTATTTTCCAATTTTTATGGGTGTGTGGTGCATGTATGCACACGGGTTAACATGCATGCTTGGTTTACACTGTGTTAGGCCATGTCCAAAAGCAATGGAACAGTAACATATAATCAGGCAACTTTAATAACCCTGCTGCTGTGCTTTGAATGGGGAATAATCTTCACGAGCTCACGTGCTGAGTACTTTGTTTCCTAATGGAGCAGGTCCTACCTGGGAAGGTTCTGGAAATCTTAGGAGAGCAGGGAGTCACTGGAGGAAGCAGGCCCCCTGGACTTGTCTCGTTCTCTGCCTCTGCCACCTGCTCCTGGTACCATGACAACCAGGAGTCCATGACGACAAAGTCTACAAACTAAAACCTCTGAACCAGGGTGCATGTAAACTGTTCTGTATATAAACCCTTCTGTATGTAAACTGCTCACAACATACACTCTGTTCAGCAAGGGCAAGTCTGAAGAATATAACCACACAGAAAACAAGATCACACCTGACGATCCAAGGAAAATGTGACCAGAGGATTTTCTCTGAGGCCAACAGAGCACAGCAACTTTATCTTTCTAGTTAGTATCTTTGGGTTGTCCTGTTCCTCATTTTTTAACTTCCTACATTTGGATATTCATTAGTTTTCAGTGTTTCTTACTTGGTAATGTAAGGTAAAACATCTGAAGTAATAGTTTTCTTCTGTATATTTTTAGTAGTTTCTGTTCAATGTTAACCTTCATATTTAAATCAAGACTTCAAAGAAAATCAATAATTTACTTTTTCTTACTGTTCAAAAGAGATTCTTTAAAAACTGTTTTGATACCTGTTCTTGTATTCTCTGTTCCAAAGAGTTTAACAATCCATCCACATCTCTAGTGCTGAGAGCTGTCAGTTCCGTTTGGAATGTAGCTAGTAAAACACTACGTTCCTTTACAAAAACACGCTGACAGGCAAGCAGCAGTTCACCTCTCCAGTCTGAGAAGCTGTCATGAGACTGACAACTGTCATAGACCTGTGAAGGGCAAACGGGAAAAGTCAGTCTCCCAGGAGGCAGGCTTTACATATGTTCCAGAAATACTAGACTACTAACAAAAATATATCCTTCAGCCGGTCAAGAGAATATATTTTTTCAGGTGTGAAAAGATAAAAACTAATTCATATGAAGGATATGTAATAGAAATAATTTACTCTAAGATGTATTACTGTCATTAAACAAATGTACAGCTATCTAAGACAAATATTTGAATACCTCAGTTTCTCTTTGCACTTGTATTTTAGAAATTAAATCTTTAAGAGATGAGATGGTATTGAGGTAAGCTTGTCTCTCTTTCAGCTGAGATTCCGCAAGCTGCTGCACGGACTGGTCCTCTCCATCTTCACAGAGGGGATTTGAGAGAGAAAGCACCTGCATGCCTTCGCTGTGGACAGCCTTCACTAATCCCTAGAAAATAAAGCATCAAAGGCAAAATTATGATTTCAAAGGCTGAAAAATAAGACATACAAAATTAAAGAAGCAGCTTCATCAACCACAACTGATTTAGCAAGGCCACTGTAGAGAAAGAACTGGAGTCCAGCATCTCCCATGTCTACTTCCTGTGGAGCGGTGAGTCAGTCCCAATACTATCAAGGGCTAAGTGTCAATGGTACTTCTGAGTTTCCTCCTCCATGTGGCCAGCATAGTGATAGGCTTAGTGATTAGTCACTGCCTTGACCAAAAGACAGAATGTGGGAAATACCTGTACCTAGAGACTGTTTTCATAACCCTGTCAAGCAAAAAATGGGAAATGAAGTGGGTGTGAAGATTCTCCATACATACAATTTTACACATACATACTCTGGGACACTGCTGCAGAGAGAGAATGACTCCTGGTGCCGTTTAACTACAAGTGAGCCTAGTTCCCCAAAGAAGTCCTATTCTCTCTATACTGAACAACACATCAAGGGTGGTATATAAAAAAGGAACTCTGTCTTAAGCCTTTTATAAGGGAAGAAGCTGAATTTCTAAATTCATGGTCTAAGCTCACGTGTTATTTTGTGGGGGTCATTCATTGCTTTTAAAATCCTTGCTTCCAGCAGAGATTGTAGATTTCATCACTACACCTTACATACACACACAGCTTGAGTCAGGGTCACATGAGGTTACAAGGGAGAAATAGGGAACACAGTTTAAGAATAAAACTACATATTCAGCTTAGACTGTAAAATTTGATTACATGGGGGATCTAAGGTATAGTGATGGTGATCATATTGTTTTTCTTAATGATAAGTTCAATTTAAACAAGCGGAGTATACAGTGCAGCTTTAAATGGTCTCAATGCATGCAGCTGACGTGGTTAGACAAAAGTCTGATTAAAGGTAAGCTACAAGAGGCATCCAGAAAAACAGTTTCTGCCACATACTACCGGAATATCTATGAGGCTTAGAAACAGATTCCCAGGGATCCTTTTAACTGAGCGGTTCTTTCTTCACAGAGGACCTCTCTCTGGTACGTCAAATTAACTGCCCTGGCACTGCCTGAGTTAACTACAGGGTTTTCTCTCCAGTACCTTTATTTTCTTTGGAAATAAATCTGCTGAAGTTTCTCCTTCTTCTTGGCCTTCTATTGCTGTATCGAATCCCTGGCTTTGACCCCAGTCAGATTCAGAATCTAAAATTAAGAAAATAACCATCTATAATTACATACGTGCATACAAACTAACACTTTATAACACTATTCTATTTGTTTAAACATCCCAGAACTTTAATCAACTTACCACTGGAGTAGACATCTCTGCTTTGATAAGCAACAGACTCTGCCAGGTCAGGAATGGAGGATCCCTAATGAAAGAAGACAAGATCAGAATATATATGACTTTAACATTTATTTGTAAAATATTGGACCTAATGAATAACTAGCTTCTGATATAATTAAGGGAGAAATAACGACATCAATTTATTGTCATACTGAAATAATACACATATAACAAGTCTAGTTTTCCTCTTCATAGAGGTTGCCAAAGGAAGAAACACTCTTGAGTTACAAAATCACAATAGGCTCCAAAACCATACGGGAATTTCCTTATCTAATTATACAACAGGAAGATGCCAAATGGTGATTATATTATGAAAAAAGGTATTATTTCTTGGATCCTTTTGAAGCGTTTATCTTACAAGCTTATACTGTTGGAAGGCAAATGGCAGGATGTAGAGAGCACATCGTATGAAGACCAGATACCTCTTTGCATCTCAGACACTGGGTCATTTCCTTCAGGGTCTCACACTCCTTAGTCAGTAACTGGATCGCATCATAATGTTCCTTCTTCAAAGACTCGGTTTCTAAAATATGTCTGGATTCCATATCCAAAACCTCGGCAGCATGTAGCTCTTGCATGTGCTGCATTCTTTTAGTAAGCTGACTGATGGTGTCTCTGACTCCTTCTTGGGAGCACTCGCTCTGTAAGTCGATCTGAACCCCTGCATTTTTAACAAGGATCTGCGGGGTCCGACTGCTGCTGCTGACCTCATCTGTTCTGTGTGTGGGTCCAGTGCAGTCACCGATGTCGACAGAAGGGGGCTCTGGTATGGGGCCCGTTCTGCTTTCCTGTCCTCCAGTCCTATTTTCTTTTTCTAAGAAGAAGGATAATTTCTCCTTGGCTTCGGTGAGTTGATCTTTAACTTGGCCTAAGTCTTTCTGAAGTGATGTTATGTAGCTTTCTTTTACCTACAAAATAATGAAGAGAACAGCGGAGAGATCCGTTAAGTTTTGTGTACATTAGAAGCAGGGCTTGGGTAGAAATACGGGGAGCACAGTTAAGGTGTCAATGCTAATTTACAGAAGAAAAGGAAAATCACCCTCGATGCTTCAGAGTGTGTACACACACTGAAATTATGTTTTCAGTTTTTGTTTTCACGGGAATCTTTAGTTTTGTATAACAAAAGCCTTACTCCTCCATCACCTAGTACAAAAAAGAAGCATCTTTCCAACAATTATTCCCAGAAAAACTAAACAAGAAGTTGCTGGTAAAGAAAAGTTAACAATGGAATTTTTCTTTAAATCTAAAAAAGGCTTTCCCTACCACTAAAGTTAGGATATAGATCTAGGGGTACACTGAGAGGAAATGAAGAGAGGTAAAAATGAATGAATTAGGAGCTATGTTGCTCATCTTACCAAAAGATCTTCTTCAAGTTTCTCTGCCCTTTCTTTATAACTGGTGAGTTCCGAGGTGGCTACCGACTCAGCCTCCAGAGCGTCAAGTCCACTGGAAACTCCACTCTGTCCGCCAGCGTGAGTTAGCTTTGCGGTTGTCTGAATGAGGTGAGAAGAGCACTGTCAGTGAGAAAGCACAGTGAAATCCAAAGCTCACCCACGCTGCCTGCCGTGGGGCATCACTAAGAGCGGCTGCCAGCAGTCAGCGGGCAAGCGGCCGCTGCTTGTTAAATCAGCAGGACAGTTTTCAGAACCATCGCTTCATACAAAGAAGGTAAATAATGTCATTAATGTGTATATGTGTGTGTATATAAATATATATATATTTATATATACACACACAAACACTTGGATGCCATCCAAAAACTTTCAAATTTGTATCAGACATGACCAAGATATTCCTTACATATATATCATAATCAGCAAGCCTTATTACATTTTAATATTTAATACCCACAGTAAAGTAGTTCCAAGTCCTGATGGGAAAATCTTGTTATTGAAATTATTACCCTGTGCAATATATACTAAAAGTCTTTAAATTGTCTTCTGCACAGTAAGAAATAACCCTGGTTTTAGAACATTACCTAAGAAGATATACAGATCTCCAACACAAGTTTTTTTTCCCCATAAACAATGAAATCTCAACAGGTATACAATTTGCAAGAGCTAATGACTTTTCCCACATTAATTGAGAATATCATTAATGTGAAAATTTTTACTTCTTAAAGACATAATGTCAGAGCATATGTATTAGGAAGAAATTAAAGGAGAAAAGCCCACAGAAGTCCTGGAGAACAAAGCTTAAATTTAGTATTTTTTTACATTCCTTTTTTCAGTAAATGACTTTATTAATGGAACAGATATCATATTTGAAGACTAAAGAATACAGTTTGCACTTGTTACTCTGGTGATAAAAATTACAGTGTTAACTTTAATCTGTATCTACAGCTTTTTTCCTAGTTTAAGGGAACTGCATTTAATATAGTATATAAGCAAATTAAAAGCCTACCATAGTTAACCCTAACAGCAAAGTCTCATGAGGCCAATTATGAGCAGCAGTGCTTCAGGAAACTATAGACAATCAGCCAATTAGACGCAGCCAAGCTTTAACCACAGTCATTCACGGTAGCACTGTACTTCAATTGGGAGTTCTGTCTGCACATAACCCTATGTGCAGAGAGGAGGTCTCTGAGTTCCTCAGTGCTAACAGTTCATGAACCACAATTCATAATTCAAATAAAGTAATGCTTATGCTTTAGGAACAGATTATTTTCATGAAATCTCATTATATATAAGTTGTTTGATGTAAACTAAACTCAGACAGTTTATCAGTAAACTATCACTGAACAAAGGAAAAGAATTATCTAGAGCATTTGAGTGAAGAAAAACAAAAAACAAACAAAAAAACCCATCGACTGAAAACTAACCTCCCCGTCCCTAGGGCTCCGTCCTCCGTCCTCTTCCAGCCTTCTCTTGGCCTCCTCTAATAGCTTCTGAGGCTCCACAACTTTCTTATCTGTCCCTGAAGCACTTCTCTCCGAAGTTCCCACAAGTTTTCCTGACTCTGTGCCACCATGCACTTCAGCCACACGGCTCTCTGACCCAGCTAGTCTCACGACCAGTGTGGGGGCGTCTGGCTCCACGCTGTTTTCTGTCATACCATTTACATTCTGTGTGTCTGTCCTTTTGGGTGCTTGTGAAACCGTTTGCTTTTCTTGGTGGACCTGCACACACTCTTGAGCTGCCTCCATTTGGACCTGACTGGCCAAGGCAGCAGCGAACTTCTCAAGGATCTCCTGCAGGTTTAGGATCTTCTTCTGAAGCGCTTCTATTTCAGACTGGCCTTGCTCGTGTATGGTTTCTATTTGTTTATGACACTGGGTAAGCTCAAAGTCCTTGGTACTCACACACCTCTCCAGTGGTAGTGACTTCATTTCTAGTATTCTAGACGCTTTAGTACTTTCTTGAAGACACACAAGGGAGGCCTGATTGTCTAGAGGCTTGAAAGCATCCTGGGCAGGGGCATCTTCTGTGCCAAGGTCACTCATAGCTTCACCTGGAAGCTCTTTATCACTGGCACATTCTTTTTTCAAGTTACACAGTACTTGTGTTATCTGATCCATTTTGAAATTGATTTCTTTAAGTCCATGTTTCATGTACGTCATTTCCTGCTTGGTGGTTTCTACTTGTTGTTCTAAAACCAGCTTTTCAGTAACCACCTTGTCCAGCTGATGTTTAAGGCTCTCCTCGTCTCCTGGGAGGGCCGTGATGTCCTCTCCCTTCAGCTCAATGCTGGCCAACTCCTGCTGCAATTTCTCAATCACACCGTTGAGCTGCTCTCTTTCTTCCTCTCTCTGTTTGTTCGCATGTTCCTGATCATTCATCAGACATTCAATCTTGGTTTCCAGATCTCGGATCTGCTCCTTCTGTTCTTCAATGACCTGGTATTTGATGAAAAGGGATGCATACAAAATAAATCTATATTCATATTTTGGGAATTCTATTTTTAAGAAATACAGATGAGTAAGTCCCAAACCAATCTGTTTCTGACACAGGAATGTTCACTTTGATATAGACCAACAAACTACGACCTCTTGTTAATAACTTCATTCCGGGATTTTTGTTAAAACTTCAGCTCCAACTGAGCAGTTCATTTCCCATTGGGAAGATAGTATCAGTACCCCCCTGACAGAATGAAGTGCCAAAACAGAGCACAACAGACAACTCAAAGGTAAAGCCTACTCAGACACTGAACAGTGTAGACTTGAACACATTTGGTTAGCAAGCACCTTCACCAGCTGAGACAGCTCCCTGGCCATATTTGTTTTTAAAATTTGATGGAAAAGGGCAAGTGAGTGAGATGGCTCAGTGACTAGGTGTGCTTTTCCATAAGCATGAGCCGCTGAGTTCAAGTCCCCAGCATACACGTAAGAAGCTGGCAGGGTAATGAGAGCCTGTAAGCCAGCACTGAGAGCTGGAGACAGGCAGATTCTGAGAGCTCACTGGTCAGCCAGACTAACAGAGAAGCCCTGTGCCCAGGCAATGTGGCAGAGCAACAGCAGAATAAACTTGATGCCCTGCTCTGGCCACTGTGTGTCACTGATACATGTGTTTGCACGCTCAGGTGCATTCACCCTACCTTACCCCCACCCCCACCCCCGGGAAATTTAGCAGGAAAGTGAAAAGTATCCCTATTTTGTGTTTCAAATTTTAGTTACAGCCTCTGAGATAGCTTAGTGGGTCAGGATGTTGCCTGTCAAAGCTGTGGAGCTGAGTTTCATTTCTGGGGCTCATGTGGTATAAGAAGAAATACACCCACAAGCTGTTCACTGACCTCCAAAACAGGTTGTGGAGTGAATGCAAATTCATTGCCTTCTCCAGCATAGGTAAGTGTAATAGAAACTGAAAAACCATAAGTCATATAATTTTGACAAACAAATGTAATGGCACACCTTGTTATCTGCTGTGAGTTTAAGCTGCTGCTGGAGATTTAGAAACTGCTCATTTAACCGGTCAATTTCAATCTCCTTTTCTTGTATTAGCTGTGCAAATTTGCCAAACAGCATGGGCTGGTCCTGAGTAGATACAGAACCTGAGTCCTTCATGGCAAACCCGAGTTTTTCTATTTCATCCTAGGGACAAAAATAATTATAATTGTATGATCATTACATGTCATTTCAAAACATTCCTTGAATTAAGTTTTATAAAAGAGATGGTGTACACATAATACATTAAGATACTGTATTTCAATACTTAAAATATTTAGATAAATGATCTCAAATATTTTCATTTATGATGAATTCAAGTGTCTAGGTTGAACAGCAAATAGTTCCCATGCAAATTCATTTACCTACTAATGCTGTTGGTGGCAAATATATTGGGGGCTCATCTGGTGCTATGTGTACAAATGCTGAAGTCTGACCCCCAAGATCCCGTTGCTGTCCGGATGAGTGAATTGTCACGTATACTGGCCTTGGTTGTGTAAACCTTGCTCCCCAATTTAATCCCTGATTGGCCATTAAATGGTTGGGGCTTATGACTGGGAAGAAAGGCTAGGAAGGCAGGCCTGAGAGTGAAGTAGGGAATCTTGAGAAAGACCATGAGGAGAAGACAGAGGGCAGGAGGTCGCCATTATACGGGATGGAGCAGGAGCATGTGGACAAGAGAAGGGAACCCCAAGGCAGACTGATGATGCAAAAATAGCCCTGGCGGGACTCAAACAGTGAGTCACGAGGAGTGTATGGCTGAGATGTGAGGATAGCATAGAACCTGCCCGATCTAGGACTGCAGCTTGTAAATAAAATACCAGGGTATGGGTCTTTTCTACGGGCTAGCTAAAATAATTCATTTACACAAATAACTTACAAAATTACAAACTATCAAAATGTGAATTATTTTTCCAAGTCAATTACCTTAAATAATCTGTTTTCTTGCTGGAGCTCCTGCAGGCGGGTGCTGGACTCCTTTTTCTGGATTTCCAACTGCATGAGAAGCTCCTGAACCTCTTCATTCTTATTCTCCAGCTCCTCCCGAAACTGCTCCAACTGTTCTTCTAGGTTGGTGATCTTTAAAATCAAAGGTATCCGAGGGGTACAAAAAAACAAAAACAAAAACCCAGTTCATACACATGAAACTGTCAAATAGAAAAAAGTTCTATTTATTTTACAAGGATATATTACCATTTACATATGCTTAAACATAAAGGAAAATGCTCTTCTAAGTTACGCATAAGGTATGTCTAATTCCTAAACATGTTCAAACTGGACTTTTCTGTTTTCTAGGTTTGTCTGATTTTTTAAAGATAAGGTCTCTCTATGTAGTCCTGGCTGTCCTGGAACTTGGTATGTTTGAGGCTAGCCTGCCCCTGCCTCCTTCAGTGTTAGAAATTAAGGCATATGTCACCACACCTGGCTTCAAACTACAGAAAAGATTTATTTTTATTATTTTTATTATACGTATATGGGTTGACTGAGGAATAGTAATAACCATTTAACCAACTACTTCATAATGACTTAATAGATGATTAAAACTGCTACAGTACAAGCACCCTAAGATGCAGGAGCAGTCCTGGGTGGCAGCTGGGTTGTTTATTGCCTTAAAATCTACAGGGTAATCGGTTATTTATGCACGACACCATAGAACTTGAGCCCCAGTACTGACAAGGGAGGCTTTGAAGTCAGCCTAGGAAGTCTAATAAAAATAGTATATTACTAGCAATAATAGCCAAATTTGAGGCTGGGATGACAGCTCAGATGACCACATGAGGGCTTGAGTTTGATCCTCGAGCACTCTGTAAAAAGCTAAGTGTGGGGGTATGAGTACAGCACTGGGGAGCTGGAGACAGGATTATCCCTGGGGCTTGTTGAGACCAGTCTGACTTGTCGAGCCACAGGTCCCAGTGAATACAGGTCTCAAAATACATGGTTATGGTTCCTGAGGAATGACACCTGAGGTGGACCCCTGGCCTTCACATATAAGACCCCACTGCACACACACACACACACACACACACACACACACATCTCCTCGTCCAGGCTGTTCTATAATCATTCCCATATATAAAAGAAAAGTCACAAAGAGGAGCAGGGTGTCCTCAGATCACAGTCAGGGTAAAGGCATCTTTGAATCTGAAGGGATGACTGCTGCAGTCTTCTGCTCCAAAACAGTTTGTCCTGCCTCTTTTCTTCTTTCTTTTACAATTTATTTACTTTATGTATATGAGAGCTCTATCTTCATGGACACCTGCATGCCAGAAGAGGGCATCAGATCACCTTATGGATGGCTGTGAGCCACCATCGTGGTCGCTGAGAATTGAACTCTGGACTTCTGGAAGACCAGCCAGTGCTCTTAACCACCAAGCCATCTCTCTAGCCCCATTTATCCTGTTTCTTATAACTAATGTCAAAGACCTCTATCTATCTATCTATTTATCTATCTATCTATCTATCATCTGTAACACTGGTATTTAATTCTGTAGGTACTTAAATATATTTAGTGATTCTGCACATATAATTAACAGTTTATTGCTGAGAACATTGATGATCATGTTTATTAAGGATACATACTAGTATGTACACCTATTCATATGTTCCACAACCATTCCTAACTTCTACAACTGCTTTTAGAACAAGGTATTATAAAAGACACACATATAGTTATTTCACTTCAGAATTGCAGCCTACATTACATGCCATGCCCATTCTTTTGATGTGTCTGCCATTTTACAGGCAAAGTCTTAGCTCTGCGATCTAAACCTTGCTCCTGGGTGTAAATTAGTAGTGCCTGGCTGTGCGTAGTACATGGGTGTGTAGATGCTGGCACTGCGCAGAAGCCTTCACCAGGTCCCTGGGTGACTCAAATGCACATAAGATCCCAGAAGCACTGGTCTCTTGTACACACATTATAGTTTTTATGTTCACAACAACATGCCAAATCCATCCCTAAGGCTTCTCAGTACTGCATCACGACAGTGGTAAAAAAAATCTGTGAACTCTATGACAAATTCTGGCTCTGCTAAGTGTCAGCTTCTCTTAAATCTCAGTTTACACACAGGTGAGATGATGACCCCAAGGAAAGAGTATTTAAAATACTCCTCAGCCGATACTAGCACATGGCCTAGAACAAAGATAAGTATTATTTACTATTACTGCCTATAAGCATATTAGCAATACAATACAACACATAAAATTTAAGGCACCTTTTTTATAAAACCACCACCACAACAAAAAACACTTAAAGTTGTTCTTTCTTTTCTCTCCTCCTCCTCCTCTTCCTCCTCCTCCTCTTTTCTCTTCCTTCAGCTCCTCCTCTTCCTCCTCCCTTTCTGCAGACAGGGTCTCATTTCCCAGTCCTGGCTGTTCTGGATCTCACTCTGTAGACCAAGACAGCCTCGAGTTCAGAGATCCACCTCCTTCTGCCTCTCAAGTGCAGGGAAGAAAGGCATTAAAGTCCATTATACACAGCTAGAAACCTCATTTCTATACAAATCATTTCCTTACTTTTTAAAAGCATTTTTGAAACTCTTAAAGTTTTCTTCCAATTCACCTTCCATTTCAAATAGTCAAACAGGTTTTTAAAGATGTTTCTGCCCAAATTCAAGCTCTGAGAGTGAATCCACTTAAAATCTGATACATATGATACACCTTAGATTTATATCAGTTATCTGAAAATATCTGCCTAGTTTTCAGAGCAAATGCTTAAAGTTTTTATGTGTTGTTGTTTTCTTTCTTTTTTTTTTATACTACATTGTCTGATGCTGTCCTTTTTCACACCAATGAATTTATGAACTCATTTAGTGTCCACTGCTCTATGCCTTTGTCTGTAAAGAAACAAGCTAGCTGACATAAGCTCTCTCTGTTTTCTAGCAGTCCCAGATGGCAACTTATTCTGGGTGGAAAAGTAGACATTTATTACTCAATTCAAGAAACTAAGGTAGTAGTAGAGCTATAGTGCATCTTAAAAATACTAAGAGCAGGTGGTCATGATGCTATGCCTGTAGTTCCAGCTATTGGGGAGGTTGATTATGGAGAGTCCTCTAATCTGTAGAGTCTGGGATCAGCCTAGGCCACACAGTGAGTCATCATCTGAAAACTAGAGACAAGGTGTCTCAGTTAGGGTTTTACTGCTGTGAACAGACACCATAACCAGGCAAATCTTAAAAGGACAACATTTAATTGGACTACGGGTTTAGAGGTTCAGTCCATTATCATCAAGGCAGGAACATAGCAGCATCCAGGCAGTCATGGTACAGGAGGAGCTGAGAGATCTACATCTTCATCTGAAAGCTGCTACCAGAATACTGGCTTCCAGGCAGCAAGAATGAGGGTATTAAAGTCCAGACATACAGTGACACACCTACTCCAACAGGGCCATAATTTCTAATAGTGCCACTCCCCGGGCTGAGCATTTACAAACCATCACATTCCACTCCCTGGCCCCCACAGGCTTGTTCTAACATGAGCCTATGAGAGCCATACCTAAACATCGCATAATGCAAAATACATTTAGTCCAACTTCAAAGGTTCCCATAGCAGTTTCAACAATGCTAAAAGTCCAAAGTTCAAAGACTCTTCTGAGATCCATCCAATCACTTAACTCTAATCCCCAAAGCAAGACAGGAAACCAGCTGGACAAACTCCAAAATCGATGCAGAGTTTGGTAATGTGTAAGATTTCCAAATCTCCATGTCTTATCTCAAGGAGGTCTTCACATCTCCAACTCCTTTTTCATCTTTCTTGATTTGCAACATACTTCTTTCTCCGGGGTGGTTCCACTCCCAGTTAGCAGCTTTCCTCAGCAGATAGCCTATGGCTCTGGCATCTCAACCATCTTGGAGTCTCCAATGCAACCTCAATGTTACATAGTCTCCGTTCGATGTCTGGGATCCACATGTGATTTTCTGGGCTCCTCCAAAGAGCTGGCATCACTTCTCCAGCTCTGCCCTCTGTAGCTAAGCTCAGGTTGATCCACTCCACTGCTGCTGTTCTTGGGATCATCCCAATATTGGCATCTCCAATACACTGGGGTCTTCCATTGCAACTAGGCTTCACCAATAGCCTCTCATAGGCTCTCTTCATAGTGCCAAGTCCCAAATCCTTTGCATGACCCTTTCAGTCCTGGGCCCGAACTGCAACTGGGGCTGCACCTTCACTAATGGCCTTCTGGCCTCTCACAGTGCCAAGTTTCAGCTACTCTTTATGACCCCTTCATGCCTCCAAAACCAGTATCACCTGGGTGACTCTTACACAGTACCAACCAAGTACAGCTGCAGCACGAGATACCTTAGGTATCTCTGGAACATGCTCTCAGAAAACATTTTCCAGAAGATTTCACCTCTGGTGCTAGCCTCTTCTTAATCACCACTAATGTCTTAGCTCCAGCTAACCAGCATCAGTTGCCCCAGTAGTAGTCTCCTTCTCCTCTTGACTATAAAGCCAGAGACACATGGCTGAAGCTGCTGAGTTCAGCTGCTTGAGCAAGGGAGCTAGAACACACGCCCTTGTTCTATTACATCATCACTAGCTTCCTTTTGCAAGCTGCTTCACTGCCTAAGCTTGGACCTTGCTGTACAGATTGACCTTGAACTCAGAGATCCCTGTGCCTGTCTCCGGGGATTAGAGGTATGTACCATGGTGCCTGGATTTAAGATTTTCTTCACTTAGAACTTGCTCTGTCTCAGACTGGCCCTGAACACAGAGATCTGCTTGTCTTTATCTCCTGGGATTAAAGGTGTGTACCACCAAGCCTACACCTAAACTTAGCTGGGTAGGATCTTGCCCCAAAGTCCCACTCCCTTATTTTGTTATCTCCTTTAACACAGGATTCAGCTCCATTTCACTACCTGGTGCCCTTTAATACTCCAACCATAAACAAACAAACAAACAAACAAACAAACAAATATATTGTCAGCTTGCTACACTTGTTTAAAATGCTCTTCCTGAGACTTACCCTGAGAACAAAGTGTATGATAGGCCTTTCTGAGACTTCCTGTGCCAATGCAATTAATCTGAGTCTCCTCACCTTAGCCTCAGGCAGACTCTTCACACAAGGACAGAAAGTAGCCACATTCTTCACCAAAATACCACAAAAACCAGTCTCTAGGCCACATATTGAAACTGTGCACTGAACCCTCTTGGTTAACTGAGGCTGGCTTAGAGGTTCAGAGCTTCAGTGCATTCTCATCCAGGCAGGGACACAGAGTAGAGAAGGAGCGGAGAGCTGTACCGCTTCGTCTGAAGGCTGCTAGCAGAATACTGGCTTCCAGGCAGCAAGGATGAGGGTGTTAAAGCCCACACTCACAGTGACACAGCTACTCCAACAGGGCCACAACTTCAATAGAGCCACTCCCCGGGCTGAGTATATACAAACGTCACACAAGGGAAGCAGGGGAAACATTTTGGTGAGTAAATGCTTGCTGTCCAAGCATAGAGACTGGAGTCCACACCCCTCAGTCACACACAACAGCCAGGTGGACACGAGAGTCAGCATTCAGGAGGGAAACACAGGCCTCAAGGCCCGCTGGCTCGTTCACTGAGAGCGCCTGTGTCAGTAAATAAAGCAGGGAGGGATTATGAACGACATCTGCTGTCAACCTCTGGCCTCCAGTACTGACCTGTGTGAGTACACAGATTTGTATATGCATGCATGGCACACATACATGCACAAACAAAATCTAAGAAAATACAATGTCAATGGAAGAGTTTTGGACTTGGGTTCTATTCTCAGCACCCACATGTTGGCTCTGAAGCATCTGTAACTCCAGTTTCAGGAAATTCAATTCCCTCTTCTGACCTCCCTGGGAATCTGGAAATGTGGTACAATTGACATAGATGAAGGAAAAATCACCACACACAGAGAATAAAGAAAGAAAGAAAAATCAGACAAACTAAGCTGTGTGTATGTGGAGTCAAGAGGGATGAGATGAAGCAGGGGCAGGCTTCCAGGTCTGCTCAAAGGCTCCTGTTTTAGGGAAATGATTTCTTCATTTAGTTTTCTGTGGTGCCAGGAACGAACCCAGGGTCATTTACCACCAAACTACTTCCCTTCCCTTTCTAGTGAATGTGAGTCTTTCCACATCAATTCTTGAAATAAAGAGTGATTACACATAAAAAGGCAAAACTGAAAAGCAAAATAAACAAGAACTTTCCAGATAAGTCGCCTAAAGCCCTTGGCACGCAGGGACGAGCTCCACTGAGTCCATGAAAGGAGGACGGTCATGGCAGCACCTTCTGGGACTCCTGGCTCTGGGCAGCCCCACATGTGTGGCTCTCTGGGACCCCCTAGCCAGCCAGTCTAGCCTAACTGGTGAGTGCTAGACCAGAGAGAGGCTCTGTTCCCAAAGCACAGAGGCAGGAGTAGGGGTCGGGGCTCTGGAGATATGGCTCTGTGGGTAGGAGTACACACAGCTCTTACAGGGGACCCTTGTTTGGTTCCCAGTACTCATGTTAGGTGATCATAATGGCACACACTCTGGTGGGTGGACACGGATGCACTCACATGCACATATCCACACAGCTATCAACTAATGTCTGGAACTATAAAACAAGGTAGACATGTACAGAAGAGCAATCCCAGTGACTGACCTCTGTTCTTCACGCAGGTATGTGAGGGCATGTACCCCTAAAAACTTTAAAAGTCACATCTACTAAGACGTACTTGATGGGAAAAAAGGTTTAAATACATTACAAATGAAGTAGAAGTTTAATTTACTTTTGTAATTATAATGAATTTTCACTTTTAAAATAGGCCCTTGCTGCGCTGCCCAGTCTGCCTGAACTAGCTCCAATCCTCCCCCAACCTCAGCCTCAGGGCATTGGGTGAACCCCCATCCCCAGCTGGATGGAATTCTTTCTCAGTAAGGAGTGTGGACAAACAGGAGAGCTGTAGCTATTATCCTTGCTGTTCCTGCTCTTGCTGTGTGGTGCTGGGGAATCCTCAGTGCTTGCATAAGCTAGACAAGTGACCAACAAGGAGCTACGGGCTCAGACCCAGGCACGTAGGTTCATCCATTCTTGTATTTACACATTTCACTTATGAAATAATTATGCAATAATCTCTCAGGAAATATTTTAAATAAGCGGCACCCGGCAGACGCCTGGCAGAGTGACGGCTACAGAGGGGTACAAGCTTACCACGGCCCTCTGGCTCTCCATCCCCCTCCCCACAGTCCACACCAGCTCCATTTTCCTGTGAACTCCCACTGCCTTGGCTCTGACCATCACCAGATCCATTGTTCTCGCTGTGACCTCCGAGGTCAATCTCCAAGGCAGTGACCTAAGAACACTCTAAACTTGGCTTTCAGACAGCGTCTTTCTGTTCAAATGGTACTTTCTAGGTAACTGATTTTAAACTGCACTTGTCATTGAAAAAGAAACTTCTTACCTCTTTCTGTTTTCTATCTGTGGCATCCCGCTCGGCCTGCAACTGAACTTCTAGAGATAATTCTGGGTCCGCTTCTATAGCTCCAGACCTTTTCTGGTCCTCTAACTAAAAATACATAAGAACTTTTTTAAAACCTCAGACATTATACCCTGATAATTCATTGTAGTATTTTTATTTAGCAGATGTTCTCACTCCAATTTAAAATGGGAAACTACTTTTGAGATTTTCAACAAGTTACAGGTACTCAGTCTTGCATGCATTTTTCATATATCAAACACACACTGCCGACATTTAAAACTCATTCCTGAGATAAAACGAAAACCCTTTTCCATCTGCCTGCCACCAATCTCCCTCCCTCTGCTGACCTTCTACCCATTCTGGCTTTCAGGAGAGTAATGGGAACTGGCTTCACTGAATCTACTGTGGAGTCAGGCTAGGGTCTGAAAGCTCATGGCCACACTGACAGTTCAAATGGTGATCAACTCTCTGGCTTAACTAATCCTCCTGTATCAGAAGGGAGGGATGCAAGCCACCTCTAACAGGAAAACAAGCAACAGTAATGGAGACACACTGTGCTCTAAGGCCGTACCCTGGGGAGGGGCTCTGCACTGGCCAGCAGGGCCTGCTCCAGGTCCCGCAGCCGGCACTCCAGCTTCTCGATCTCTTCATTCCTCTCCTGCACATCTCGCTGCAGCTGCTCCTTGGAGAGCAGCAGCTCGCTGCACTTGTCGGTTTTCTCCTTCAAGTGATTAGTCAGCTGTTCAACCTGAGGAAATGATGAAAGACAGGTTTCAGAATACAGAGTGTCCGTAGTTAGGAAACGTATGTATCACTTAAAAACTGCTTTCTGGGGCTTGAAAATGTATCTCATGCTACAGTGTCGATTTCTTAATACATGCAAGTCCTCAGGTTTGAACCCAAGTATACCCCACTAAAACCAGGTATTTTAGAACATGTTAATCTTATTTTAAAATAAGGATAGCAATGGTCATCTTTTGTAAAAGCAACACTGTGCAGAATGATAAAACTGGGCACACTAGTTAAAAGAGAAATGCTTTCACAAAACTCATTTTTAAGGTTTTTTAAATTTAAAATTTTTTAAGTTTTTTTTAAATTTGCTTCTATTATTACTTTTTCTTATTCATTGACCCCATCCCAGTTACCGTCTCTCACAATCCTTCCCCCAACCCAGAGGTTTTGTTTTGTTTTGCTTTGCTTTGCTTTGTTTTTTTGTGAAGAGCATCATGTCTTTACTCTGGCAGAAACAGGGATAATGCATTTTGAGTAATGTGAACTCTCTAAAGACACAGCACACTGCAACCTAATGACATAGTAGAGCTGAGAGACTTGCAGCTTGCTCTTAGGTGAAGAACAATGACCTTTAAGCCTCCCATGTGCTATAAGTTAGTTATCTGGCAAAGGTTTAGCCTATACGTTCTGCAGGCTAGCAGTAGATGAAGGAATCTGAATTACTTTAAGTGTCATTAGTCTTGGCTCCTACACTGCACAAAACAAACAGTAAGTATTCCAAGATTTGTCTTCTAAGACTGATAGGCAGTCCCCAAGTGTTGTGTGACAGCAATGAAAGAATACAGGAAGGATTAATAAGATATCCTTATCAAGAAGAAAGTTGTAAAAATATTGTAATTTTAAGACATATAAGAATACTATATTTTAGTGAGGCATTTCAAAGAAATTACCAAAAGTAAAAAAGTATTGCTCTTTGAACATTGACAACCGCAAGGTTAACCTGACTGCAGGCTCTGGGGCTCTTGGGTGACAGGAGCAAAGCTGGAGAAGGCTTAGCAGTTAAGAGGGTTGGCTGCTTTCCAGCGGACACAGGTTCAACTCCCAGCACCCACATGGACGCTGACAGCTGTCTGTAACTCCACTTTCAGAAGATCTGATGCATTCACACAGACATACATGAAGCCAAAACACCAATACACATAGTAAGTAACTAAGTGAGTGGGTGAGTGAGTGGGTGAGTGAGTAGGTGAGTGAGTGAGTGAGTGGGTGAGTGAATGAGTGGGTGAGTGGGTGGGTGAGTGGGTGGGGGGAGTGAGTAGGTGGGTGAGTGGGTGGGTGAGTGGGTGAGTAGGTGGGTAAGTGAGTGGGTGGGTGAGTGGGTGAGTGAGTGAGTGAGTGGGTGGGGGGAGTGAGTAGGCAGGGGAGTGAGTAGGTGGGTGAGTGGGTGGGTGAGTGGGTTAGTAGGTGGGTGAGTGAGTGGGTGGGTGAGTGGGTGAGTGAGTGGGTGAATGGGTGGGTGAGTGAGTAGGTGGGTGAGTGAGTGGGTGAGTGAGTGAGTGGGTGGGTGAATGGGTGGGTGGGTGGGTGAGTGAGTGGGTGGGTGAGTAAGTGGGTGGGTGGGTGAGTGAGTGAGTGGGTGAGTGGGTGGGTGAATGAGTGAGTGAGTGAGTGGGTGGGTGGGTGGGTGGGTGAGTGGGTGGGTGAGTGGGTGAGTGGTTGGGTGGGTGAGTGAGTAGGTGGGTGGGTGAGTGGGTGGGTGGGTGAGTGAGTGGGTGAGTGGGTGGGTAAGTGGGTGAGTGGGTAAGTGAGTGAGTGAGTGGGTGAGTGGGCAGGGGAGTGAGTGAGTGGGTGGGTGAGTGAGTGGGTGGGTGAGTGAGTAAGTGAGTGGGTGAGTGAGTGGGTGAGTGGGTGAATGGGTGAGTGAGTGGGTGGGTGAGTGAGTGAGTGGGTGAGTGAGTGAGTGAGTGACTGAGTAGGTGACTGAGTGGGTGAGTGGGTGAGTACCCGGGTGGGTGGGTGGGTGGGTGGATGAGAGAGATCCCCAAATGCAATGGTTCCGTAAAGCTCTCTGGAATGCCTCTGAGTAGCTGAGTGGCTGTATGAATGTAGGAGTGCATTCTAGAGGGCCGAGAGTAGCTGGGTGACTTCCCAGAACTGTGAGCAGAGAGTCAAGTGGAGTGGAGGAGTGGAGACCTCCCTGAGGCAGATTTAGAAGAGAATGAGAGATGAAGTATAAAGCAGGAATGAATGGATTTTTTTTTTTTTTGCATAAAGGTTTTACAATGTGTTGGAGATAAATAGATTCAAATTCATTGTCTTAAAAGAAGTTTTACAGTGTTTGACAGAAAAGAATATTTAATGTTTCTGCCATCATATTCCCAACACAAATGATAAATGCATGATGTACTACACATGATACCTCTGGTATATACATTAAAGTATACCCCATAAACATAGTATTTGTTTGTGATAGCTGAAAATTTAAAAATGTTTTTTACAAAGCCAAATACAGTAAGTGAAATCTGCAAGCCAATGTTCTTTATGAGAATCTGTGCAAAAACCTCCCCTTTTCTGAGGAGAAAGGGAGGACAGGAGGATGGGGTTGAAGAAATGAGAGAGGGACTGAAAGATGGGAAGGGAAGGTACAATTGGATGTGAAGTAAATAAATAAACAAATAAATAAATATCTAAAAATCCATTTGCTAAAGTTTTTTATTGTATCCATTTGTGTGTGTGTGTGTGTGTGTGTGTGTGCGCGCGCGCGCGCGCCACAGCACACATGTGAAAGTCAGAGAACTAGTTGGAGAAGGTTCTCTATTTCTGCTTCCCAGGAACAGGCTGTTTACCTTGACAGCAAGTCCCTTTACTCAGTGTGGTGGACTGAATAAGTTTGGCCCAGGGAGAGGCAGTGCTGGGGGTGTGGCCTTGCTGGGGTTGTGGCCTTGCTGGAGGAGGCTAGGCCCTGTTGGAGGAAGTGTGTCACTGTGGGGATGGTCTTTGAGAGCTTCCTCCTAGCTGCCTGAGGATGCCTTTGCCTTTGGAAGAAGAAGTTCTCTCTGCTCCTCCTGCTCATACCTGCCTGCCTGCTGGGATGGGACTGACTTGATGATAAGGGACTAAACCGCGGACCCAACTAAATTTGTCTTTATAAGAGTGGCCTTGGTCATGATGTCTGTTCAATGCAGTAAAACCTTAAGTAAGACACTCAGGTGTCTCAGGGTTCCTAGCGCTGCAGTGGAACACCAGGACCAGAAGCAAGTTCAGAAGGAAAAGGCTTATTTTCCATATACTTCCACTCCCACGGTGTAGTCTCTCACTGAAGAAACTCAGCACAGAATTCAAACATGGCAGGAAACCGGAGGGCCACATTAGGCGATGCAGAGGCCATGGAGGTTGCTCCTTACTGGCTTGCTAGACCTACTTTCTTATAGAACCCAGGACCACCAGCCCTGGGATGACACCACCCACCATGGACTGGGCCCTCCTCTATCAACCACTAGTTAAGAAAATGCCTTACAGCCAGTAGGACATTTTCTCGTCTGAGGTGCCCTCCGTTCAGATAACTCTAGCCTGTGTCAAGGTAACATGAAATTAGCCAGCACACTGCACGGAGTCATCCTGCTGGCCTGCTAATAACCTCAAATCACTTCTATTAGGAGTGAGAATAGAGAAATGAACAAGGAAGTTTATTTAGTTGTGTAATACACAGAGGGGAGTAATTTCAAATCTCACTACCTCCCCCGCATTGCAGTGGCTGGGTTTGAACACAGGGATTCAAACACGCCAGGTGAGCACACTAACTGTACTCTCAGACCACTACAGTATAGTTTATGGTTAACAAGTACCTTGTATTTAATTTTTGATTGTTAAGATTTATATACTATAGAAAGAATGCACATTTGAGTTTTTGAAGACACCTTATTTTACACTCAAGATACAAATTAATAGAGGAGAAGCTATCCTATCAATGAGTCCGTACCTCTCTGGTCTGGTGCTCGCTCACAGGCTGGAGTCGAGGCGCAGCCTTAAGCTGGCGCTCTAGCTTCTGTATCTCCTGCTGGAAGACGTCTCTCTCATGCTCTCTATCGATGGCCTGCTCCTGAAATGGAATGATAACGACACCGTCAACGCCGATGTAACGGTCGGCATGGTCACATGCGCCTTTGATCCTAGTCCTTGCGAGGCAAAGGCAGGTGAATTTTGTGAGCTGGAGATCAGTGTAGTCTACATAGCAAGTTCTACACCGACCAGGGCTTCAGAGTGAGGCCCTGTCTAAAAACAACCAGACAAAACATAAAGCACTCTGAGGCTTATGAAACAGCAGTAGTTAATATTTACTGTCTCTATTTTTAATCATGTCCCTTTAGCTAGAGGTTTAGAGCTAATGGAGAGATACACAAACGCCCCAAACCATAAAGGCTTAAGAGGAAACTACATTGGGGGAGGGGGGTTAAAATACATTGCCAATTTGGGCTCTTAGCCAGAAATTTGAATATTTAAAAATCATTTGCAGCACCATCTTTTTTGTTAAAATGGTTAAATGCAGAAAAAGAGGAAGATGAATTTGTACAAGACAATCAGTCATAGAACAAATGAGCAATACATAAATCAGTTTGTTTAATCCTATTATAGACTGTTATCTAAAATATAAAATGTCAGCAACAGATTCCCTGGGTAAGGGAGGGTCCTAAGCTTCTGGGACCTTAAAGAAAGATGTCCCACGTGAAAATTAAAAACCAAGGCCATTTTTTGGGTGAGAGCAATGGAAGGAGGGCAGCTGTGTCAGCCCCAGGCCGAGAGGCACCCTGGGGACTGTGCTTCTGTGCACAGGGTTGTGCGCGGACGCATGAGAGCGCTTGTGCTTCTGTGCACAGGGCCGTGTGCAGACGCGTGAAAACTCTCAAAGCTCTCACCTGTTGTGACCACTAGTTAATGGAAAAGCTAGAACAAGCTTAACTTTGAATTTGCAAAACCTAGCTGCTCAGGGTTATTCACAAATTGGATGTGCTTTTAATTTTTCTTATATATTCATGCATTATATACTTAATTTTTGTTTGTTGTTGCTAGGAATTCAACACAGAGACTCTGAATACTAAGCAAACTTGGGTTGTATTACTGGGCTAACACCTTAGGCCTAGTAGTAATTCATCCACCCATAACTGTCGACCCATCCATCTATTCACCTATCTGTCTACCCATGTCCTTCCATCTGTCCACCCACCCATCTACCTACCCGTCTGTCTGTTCATTCATATCCCTACATCAAACCACACTAGACAGGGTTTCAAAACAAAGCCCAAGATGAAGATACTTACATCTAAAAATTTTCTCATTTTTTCTAGCTGCTTTTCCAGTGCTTGGCTTTGCTGCCTTAAATCTATGAGCTCGGCGTTTT
The DNA here is from genome assembly GCF_947179515.1 of Apodemus sylvaticus. Classification (NCBI taxonomy): domain Eukaryota; kingdom Metazoa; phylum Chordata; class Mammalia; order Rodentia; family Muridae; genus Apodemus; species Apodemus sylvaticus. Next base: position 23,751,625 of record NC_067473.1, read on the forward strand.
TCTCTTGCTCCAGTTCTATAAACCTACTGACTTGCTCTTCGACGTCTATTTCTAGAGCTTTCACTTGCTTCTGAAGATCGCCACGGACTTTTTCGGCTTGGCACTGTACTTCTAGCTTTTCCTTCATCAGTTTTTCTGTCTCCTGCAGAAATTCTGTTTACAAATGTGACAGTGCATTTGGTTAAATTACGACTCATAATGTTGTGACAATGAATTCACTGACTACCCTTTTTAAACTTAATCTTCATGAAATAATGTCTGAGAATTTCTTTATATAAATTAAAACATGAATATTCTGTAGACCAGGCTGGCCTGGAATTCACAGAGATCCACTTGCCTCTGCCTCCTGAGATGGGATATGCCTGATAATCTCTTAGAAAAGAATGGAGATTGACTTCAGTGAAGTATAACAGCTATAATCTCCTAATCATATATACATTAAAATAATGTATGGTTTGTTAATACTTTTAAAAGTTAACCAGTGCTTGAAACACAAAAGTAAATATTATCTTCTGGAAAGATCAAAGTATCTTACTTACTCCTATATAAGAAAATAAATGACTATTAATAAAATCACAATGAATTAACAAAAATGAGAATTCCTATTACAAAAACATATTTTTATGAAACCAACACAGTAAAGAAAAAAATTAAAACAAAATGCTGACCACATTTTTAACCATAGGCAAAACTGAGTCCATTCCAAAGCCATAAAGTCCCCTTTATATGCATACACAATGAATGCAGTAAGCAAATACTGTAAATCTTTAACCAAGAAACGGGAGCAGGAGGAGGAGGGGGAGCACAGTCAGGACTCCTGGTTAGCCTTAGGCTTTGTCATGTCATCTACATCCGTGCACTACCTTTTCATGTTTACATGATGTGAACTAAGACACAGGAACAGGTATGGGGCCGTGTTGGTTGGCAGCAGAAGCAGAGTGCAACATCTGATAAGATAGATGGTCTGCAGTTTTGTTATGAACAATGGAGAGGAAATAAATTAATACATGTGAAGTCCAGTGTCGAGAGCACAGACTGGGCTGTGTGCACATCAGCTGCAGTCACCGTGGTGAGAAGGTACAAGCGGCAAAACAACAACTACAGCAAAAACCCACATCCAAGCCTTTCAGATTTACCTACACTAACCATATACCAACACTGTCTTCAGACCCTGGATCTAGACGAAACATCTTCTCTTCTAAAATAACACAATTATTAGGTGTTAATATCTACGTGCACCGCCACAAAGTTTCTCAGTGGAGACAGATCCCTCCCCGCCATCATCTCATGAGCTGTTTGGCTCCGAAAGAACTCTTCGAAAATCAGAGACCAGAGAGCTTAAGGTATTCATAAAGCCAAGATGGTGTATCTTAAAAATACTCAGTATTTTCTTAGAAAATTCAAAGTGCTTTTGGACTCTGTGCCAAAACAGATGAAATAAGATGATGGTGGTTCTGAGCCTCGGTTGTTAATAGCAAATCGAAACTTGTTTTTATTATAAATTAAGCTGTGTTACTGTTGAAAAGAAAAATTGTAAGTATGAAAGAAACACTACAGAGAAACTGCAAAATTAGAACTGTTAGTTGATAATTAAGGATCACCAAATTTTTACTTGTGAGTCTCTACACCCAACAACAGTGCATGCAACTCTGCACACACCTGCTCCAGGTGCGGCATCAGCTGCAGTGTCTAATGGCCCTACGAGAGTAAAGACAAAACAGAAAACAGAAACATAGTTATGGCTTCTACGTCCTCAAATATGGCAACACCTATCTGCACACGCTAAGAAGCTGACTTCACTGGGTGTCACTGATACCCACAGTTCTAGGACTCCTGCATGTTTTGTATATATGACTTGAGATCTCAAAAAACTTAAAACTTCTAGTCCTAAACCTGTGCCAAACTGATATGAGCACCCTCTCAGGGGAGACAATGTGGGTTGTATTTCTAAGTTGGCAAAACTGGAGAAACTCCAAACTTGTAGAGTCTAACTACAGGTTTAAGAGCAAAGAGAGTGTGGTAATCAGGATTCAAAGTTTATGCTCACAAAGACAGATTTTTACCACTCAAACTTTAACCTCAAGATGCAAAAATTAGTCATTATAAAGTTAAATGTTCTTTGACTCCTCCTGACCAGGATGCCGGATGTCCTCGGGGTGCTCAGCTTGCATGCCCACACGGCCACCCTGCTCATGAGCAGTATCAGATCAGTGTTTACGACACTGCGTGGCCTCTCTCCCACGGGAGAGCTCTGTCCTGCCCATCTCCAAACACACAGCCTCTTTACTTTTTTACTTTGCTTTTTTCTTTTGATACAGAGGTTTCAGCATACGTAATCTTCTTACCCTATTAACAGTTAATATCTAAGATAGGAAATATAATTTCATAAAAAGGGCTAGTAACAATTTGCCTTTAAAGTATATTTTCTTATGATTTTTCAAGTTTGTATATAAAATATATAAATGATGGCAGAAAGAGGATAGTCTGTCACAGGAGCATCTGACAAGTACAAACAGAAGAGGAACTCTGAGATACACAGTCTCAATACATACGCTGCTCCACGGGGCCAGCCTCTGCTCGCATTGCCTCCCTCTGCCTGGACAGTAGCTCCCGCTCCTCTTCCATCCGGCGCTGGTCTGACTCGAGTTCTTGCAGTCTGCTGTTCATACATAATAACTCCTGTTCAAGATGTTCTATTATATCGTTTTTTTCTTGAATTTGCCTTTCAAAAAGAGTCTTTTCATCCGAGTACCCATCAATGACACCTATAAGACACAATGGAAGGAAATGGAGTTGTTTCTAATTTCAATTCACCAGCAGGCTTTGTTTTTTGAGGCAAGGTCTTACTATTAGACCCTAAGCTAGCCTTGACTATTATAATCCTCCTGCCTCAGCCTTCTGAGTGTTAAGATAGCAGATGTGTGCATCTAAGCCAAGCTTACCATTAGATTTAATAATAACACAAGAAAAAAAAAACTCTATTAACAAAACTTTAAATCACTTCATCCTATTAAAGCTGAATGAACTTCAAAACCCTGAAGCTGAACCTTCCTGCCATTTGTACAGTGAACTCCTTTTCATGTTGACACTGCATAAACATGAAACTTCCCCTAAAGTTTCAGTTTATGTCCAGTACTTTGCTCTAAAGTGCCACCACACACATAACAGATAAATAGATAGGCTCCTGGGATTCAAATGCTTGTGAATTGAATCACATTTTAACTATACTAAAGGCTGATACTTAAGCAAGTCTAGAAGGCCAACACCCTCAACAGCGCAGGAGAATAGGAGAAGGCTTTGGAGGCTTAAAGCCAACAGTAACCATTTAATTATGACCTTATGCCATTCAAATAACAGCTTTAGTATCAGCTTTCTCATTTTAAAGGAATTATCTGAGGCTCACCATCATCTGCTTTTGAATCATCTAGAACTTTTAATGTTATCTCTAATTCTATAGTCTTTGTAGTGTGTCTGAGAGTGTGTGCACATGCGTTCTTGATTTTTTTAAATGACCTAGGGAAGCTCAGAGGACAAACTGTAACTACTGCTCACTGGCCACTTTAAACCCCACTGGTGGTCCCTAACTGGCTGTGCATGGCATCTCTCTCTAAGGACCGCAACCCCGCCTGTCTGTGTGGCCGGCTGCGGCAGGCAGGACGCTTACCCTCGGCCTTGTTGAGCTCCACAGCCAGCTGCTCCCTGGCCCTGCACTCCTCCTGAAGGCGCTCCCGCAGTTCTTCCAGGCAGTGGAGTGACTCTGCTGCCTCCTGTTTTTGTCTAAATGACTCACGCACCAACTCTGTCTGTGTAACTTTCGCATGTTCAAGCTAAACCAGGAGGGCAAGAGGACAAAAAGAAGATAAGTGATGAGAATCCAGTGTCATCGCTCATAAACAAGCAAAAAAAAAAAAAAAAAAAAAAAACCTAAGAAAGGATCTCAAGTAAAGACATCTTAATAAACTTCAGCCAAACTCTTGCAGTGTACTAACAGCAGGTAGGCTAAGTCACGGCAGATAACACACATTTGCTGTAGATCACTTTCTGTAAGAGATAAAGGCTAGTTTTAGTAAGCTATAGAATATAACCAGTGGACAGGGATTCTATCATACGAAGGTGGGGGAACAGAGCTACCGAAGGACAGTGCTTACTATATTTGCTACAGATTCAGGTAACTGTCGTCTAGGACAAACCCTCAACATTTTGACTCTGAAGTTCTTCAGTATTGATAGTACTGTGCGGTGCACTGATAGATTAGATCAAAATCAAAATCACAGAGATGTAGTAAATGAAATATAACATATGTGCTTATTAAACTGAAAGCTTTGAACTTTTGAAAGAATTTGTAAAAAACGCTAAAACTTCTGAAGATATTCCACTTACTGAAAACCTTTGGACTACAGCAATGTTAAAAATCTAGTAGTTTGCAAATGCTACCAGCAGACCCATTCCTGGACACTTAAAAGACAGCAAAACAGATGAGGCACGGCTTTCAGGCAGGAGGTAAGCATGGCAGTGCTACAGAGTCAGCTGTGTGAAGTCACGAAGGCACTGTCCATCTTCTGTCACCTCCTCAGTATCTGTCCTGTCAGCATGAGTCTACAGCCTTCAAACACAGAGAGCTAGCTGTATGTGTCAGCAACAGGGTCACAGCAAGTCTTGGAAATCCATTAAGTTTATATGTACTCTGTGTATCTCAAAGATATAACTATCAAGCTTTAAATTTAAAATATAAGCAAATATACTGGTTTCTAGCTTAGACATCAGTAAAGTATCATAAAATACCTTAATATTAACATATAATTATATTCATTAATATAATTCTAAATGCATAATTATAAACAATATAAATACATAATCAGAATTATATATAATTAATATATCGATACAGTAGTCATAATGTAATACTTAATGTTACTTCTGTGCATCACATGAGTAGTATTAATGGAAACTGGAGAGTGTACCGTCACTGAAGCTTACATTCACTCTACACCACTGGCTCTCATCATTCCTAAGGCTGTGACCTTTACCACAGCTCCTCATGTGGTGGTGACTCCAACCATAAAATTATTTTTGTTACTACTTCATAACTATAATCCACTGTTATGAATCATGATATAAATATCTGTGTACTGTGATGGTCTTAGGAAACTCCTGTGACAGGATGGTTTGTTTGAACCCCAAAGGGGGCACAACCCACAAGCTAAGAACTGCTGCTCTAAATAAATGTCCGAAATACACATATGCAATTATTCTTAATTTATAAGCTGTTTAAAATATCATTTAAAATATTATTTGAATGAGAATTCACATGAAATGGAAGCTAGATCACCAAAGGAAAAAACTTTATCCAAACAATTTTACTTGTCATTGGGAACAGGACTTATTTTTTTTAAATGTGAAATACACATTCACTTAGATTATAAAGAAACAAGACCATAAAGTGTGAACTCATCTATACAAGTATCTTTTTGAATTTAGCTGCAACCCCCATTTCTGAAGGCACTGCTCACGCCTGCATATGCACGTGCGAATCCCTGCAGTAAACTATCTAATTGTTACCTAGTGAAAATGGGAACTGAGTTCAGGGCCAGAACAAATAGCTGCATTTCATTCCATATTTCAAATTTATTACAGAAACTCAACAGAAGATTTAAAACAAAATAATAAAATCCTGCTTTGCATGAGTGAATTGCCAAACCTTTGCTTTAATCTCTCATTTCACAAGATGCAAGCTAGCTAGGCAGACAGCGCATTTAAAGACTTACAATAAAAACACAACAGCGAAAAGCAAAACAACAAGTTGAACCAATCAAACAATAAAGTTACCAAATAAATTAGACAGGATAGCACAATGGAACCCAAACTTCACAGGGTTAAAAGATCCTCTTCAAATTTTTGCCTAAATAATTTATATTTAAACTCTCCCATCCAGGTAGGGCATGATTGATTCCTACTATGTACAACAATATACACTATATATAAAAAATCAAATTGAGTGCTTTTACTTCACGGCCAACAGTACAAAAATGTGGGTAAAGCATTAGTTATGATTCTATCACTTCAAAAATTATTGGTGAGGCAGCAACACTATTCTGAAAGCCATCCGGCATGTTAAACATTAGCTAGGATTTATAGCTGAAGCCATTCACGTCACGAAAACAAAGATGAGTAGGATGTAGAGAATGTTCACAACCCATTTACTCATTTAAGGACCCAATGGACCCCAAATGCCAACCATGCAGCCTTTGATGCCGAACATTTAACCCTGGCACTTTACAAAAGACATTTCACCTTAAAAGCCGAAAAGGTTATTCCTCTATAAACTTGATCAGCTCATTAAAAGAGAAAGTAAGTGCCAAGTCTGTAAAGAAAATTTTTTCAGAATACAAGCTCCCTTCCCCTTGTCTAGCACTCTAGCCAATAAGGGCATCAGGTTACAAACATGTTCTAACTGGCTCCGCAATTCACCAGGATACCTACTCCTTCTAATACATTCATTTCCCTTTTAATACTGGATCAGTATTACACATGGATACAGAATCTCAGACATGAAGGATCTTTTTAAATAGCTTGACTGGCGCTGGAGAAATGGAGTATCGAGCGGCTAAGCTGGAGTTAGGGGAGAAATCTAGCCCCTCCACCCAGCCCCTGTGTGAGCAGCAGCCCTCCACCAACAGCAGAGCAAGGGCCAGTTCCCGTCACCTCAATACAGAGCGTTACCAGCGCAGTCCAGTCGACTGCGCTTCGAAAGCACTACTGTGTACTTACTGAGTAAGGAGGGGTAGGCAGGGAGATTTTAGAAATAAGCTTTATTATATGTCCATTCCTTCTGTGAGTAAAATGAAAAACAGAAGTGTTGATAATAACTGAGTTACTGTCATCCAAGTGTTCAGACAGAGGATACGGATACGGCAAAGGCACTCGAGACTCAACTTCATAGACGTCTTCCTCCTGGTCTTCCAGCCAAGAGCCACTGAGCTGGCCAGTGGCCAAGTAGGTCCTGTAAGAATCCATTCTAGATAAAGCTGCCAAGGTTCTCTGTCTGCTCCATCCGTTCTTCTCCTAACTACATCACAGAGTTCCTGTTAACTTATTAAGAGATCCCAGACCGGCACAAAGTTTTCTTTTTAATACTCACAAGTAAAATGAATTCATATAAACTAAACAACAAAAGATGCAAAAATTCAGCTTTAAAAAAATTAATTTGAATTAATTCAAATTTGAAAAAAGTTAATCAAAAAACACAAAAGCAACAAATAAATAAATAAGTAAATGCAACAAACAAAAATAGTTCCAATTAGAATAATTAAATCTTTGTCAAATGAAAGAACAAAATTATGAAGATCTAATTAGCCTAGCAATAGACCTGCTCTCAGTATCCAATGTATCTGTGGTTATAAATAAGTCTTCTCCTCAGATCTTGGCAGGCGGGTCAGCTTGTAGGTCTCCATGGCAGCACTCTTGAGAAATGCAGCTGAATGCCTTTCCTCTGTTCTTCAAGCCTCACTATTCAAAAGGAAAAGCTCCTCTGAACTGAGCTTATTCAAATAACCTCCATGCCTAGCCAAAGGTCTCACAGTGTCCCTGAGGAACAGGCCAGAGCAGAGGGTGTGGTTACATGTCTGTGCCTATAGGTGAGTGACAGGTGGCCAGGGAACACGCCCACACAAAAGCCTGCCTGGCAGGACCCAAGTTCCACGTCAGAGCTGTGAAGGGTATTTAGACAAGTTTATAATGCTATAGATGATAAGCTGTTGTTTTCCATCCCACTAAAAAGTTGCTTTCAGAATATAAAACACGGGGGCTGGAGAGATGGCTCAGTGGTTAAGAGCACTAACTACTCTTCCAAAGGTCCTGAGTTCAAACACCAGCAACCACATGGTGGCTCACAACCATCCGTAATGAGATCTGAAGCCCTCTTCTGGAGTGTGTGAAGATGGCTACAGTGTACTTACATACAATAAATAAATCTTAAAAAAAAAAAAAAAGAATATAAAACAGAAAGTTTGCTTGTGTTCATATTATTAATTCAAATCTATCCAATAATCAATATTTCTGAAAAAGACTGGTTGGTATTTCCTTATAAATAAGACATTTAAGAAGCCACTGGCCTATAAATGTTTTGGTTATAACCCACGTCTACAGTTTCTAAAATGTATGTTAAAGAAAATGTCCTTTGTATTTTGTGTGTGTGTGTGTGTGTGTGTGTGTATAATACATAAATAATACTTGGCAATTACATTCTCTATAACAGCCTTTGAACCCTGACTAAGATGCTACGGTCCAAGTTGTAAATAATAGCCAGTCTGATAGCTCCAGAGACTTAGGCAACAGTGAATGAAACAGTCCCTCAGATTTTTAAAATTTTAAAAATGTTCTTGATAATTAAATAGATTCTCAATTATGAAAGTTGCTATAAATAAGACAAATGGGAAAACCTATGCTAAACAAGCGGGTAATACTACCAAAAATTTGTTTTATACTCATTCTAATTACATAGTCTGTGCTTGTATTCAAATTCTTCAAAGTAAACTAGTAACAAGCCATGAGATGAGGAGAGGGTGGGAGAGAGAAGGGACAGAGAGGGATAGAGAGACTGAGATTCATTTTCCACAGGAGGCCAGAAGCTGACGGTGATGCCTGTGGTTGGGAAGCAGTGAAGGAGAGGTCTCTATATGCTGGCATCGTCCATTATAGATGCTTACACCATCAAGTTAGTCAGAGACGTCTGTTACCTATGCAAGATGGCGGAATAATCCCTGCTGTAGCTAAATGGAATTTTACTGTGTGTGTGTGTGTGTGTGTGTGTGTGTGTGTGTGTGTGTGTTGCATGTATATGTGGAAAACAGAGGTGGTGGTCACGAATCGTCCTGAATGACTCTTCCATACTATTTCCTGAGGCACAGTTTCACCATCACATCTGAAGCTTATCAATGTAGCTGTGTTGCCAGCCGGCTTGCTGACGGGTCCCCTATCTCCATCTTCCGAGACTGGAATTACAGATGAGCCACCAGACCCCCACCCCCTGCATCTCTGTGATTTCTCAGGATCTCCACTGTGATCCGCATACTTGTGTGGTAGGTGCTTTGAAGCACCGACCGGCTCCTTGGCCCTACATTACATTTTCAAAGCCTGGAACCAGGGTTGGACTTTGCCCTCAGCCTGGCCCCCTGAGATGGTCTTTCACTGAGCCTGGCTAGGATGATTAGTCAGGAAGCCCCAACAATCTCTTTCCAGGCTCTCTCCCCAAGCACTGGGACTACCGGAGAATGGGGTCATGCCTGGCTTTCACATGGTCAGTAGAGATCCAAGCTCAGGCTCTCGGGCGTGGGGTGGGCCCAAGAGCACTCTCATTCACTGAGCCACTCCCCTCTCTATTGAGGGTTCATAAAATATAAATGTGCCCAGTGTAAAAATTCTTCCTTAGAATATTCTTCCTTTATTTTTTCTGTGTATTAATTCATTCTGATAATCTGGCATTTTGCTTCTCTTATTTGAAGAAAGAACAAAACCATGAAGGTAAAAAAAATATATAATACTTCATACATAGTAACTTTTAAATCAGGGTAGGAATCAGCACGCAGGTAAGAGGCAAGAGGAAGAATATATAGTAATATTTAGTCACCATGGAGAGGAATCGTTTGGAAGGATTAAAAGGGCTGGGAGGTGTGGCCATGTTGGAGGAAGTGTGTCACTAGAATTGGACTCTGAGGTTTCAGAAGCCCATGTCAGTCTCCGGCTCTCTCCCGCTCTCTGCTGGTGGGTCAGGACGTAGCTCTCAGCTACTCCTTCAGCACTATGGCCTCTGATGCCCTGCTCCCTGACAAGATGATAATTGACCAAGCCTCTGAAACTGTAACTGAGCCCCCAATCAAAGGCGTTCTTCCTGTGTTGCCTTGATCATCATGTTACTTCACGGCAACAGAACAGTGACGAAGACGATAACCGTGCATACATGATGACATACTCTATTAATTCTTGTTCAGGATGAATACCCTCAAAACAGTTCATAATAAGCTCTATTGCTTTTGCCTATTTTTAGAAGCAGGTAAACCTTGCTTCTACTTATATTTAAAAAAAAAAAAAAGTCTGTATAAACTATTTTTTGTTCCTAACCCAGGGCACAGATTAAGGTAAGAAACCACACACACGGGGGCTGGAGAAAGAGCTCCACAGTTAACAGACCCTGCTGCTCTTCCAGAGGACTCTCCAGTTTGATTCCTGGCACTCACATGAATGCTCACAACCGTGTAACCCCAGTTATCCTGATGCCTTCTTCCAGGCCCTGTGGGTACCAGCAAGCATATGGTACAAACTGCCTGGGTTTGTCCCATATCTCTGCCACCACACCCCATTACTCCAATCTATCTTTAGCAAAGGGCCAAAGTGCTGGTTTTAAAAACTGAGAATCTCAATATGCAAAGATGAAAACAATCTCTATGTCCTTTAAGCAATGAATATGCAAACTGGTGCATCTATACAATGTAATAGATCACGAAAAGGAATAACATCAACAACAAAAACCCTATCATTACACACAACAGAGCAATCAAGTCACAGGCACAGTTTAAGGCAACTGAAGGTAGACTTGAAAGGGTACATAAATATGATTTCATTTATGACACTCTTACAAACACAACACCCTAAGTAAGGAACAGAAGTCAGTGTTTACAAAAGGCAGGGAATGGGAGATGGCCGACTGTAAAGTAGAACCAGGGCACACTGGGGTGATGACTCATGTTCTACTGTCACTTCAGTGGAGGTACTTGGAACTGTCCACGCAGAGTTAGTTTTCTCATACTTAAAGAACTATTCACCACAGGAAGACACCAGAGTGAAAAGAAAGTTCACAAACTGAGTCTACGAGGGATGACGGAGGGGCACAGGAGATGCATCCTTAGCTGAGGGCTGCTCAGTGTGTGTGGCAGCTAGGAGAGAAAGTCAGTTTTCTTTAAGGGTGTGGTCTCTGGCAGACTGATCTAGTTCCAGTAGATAGTCCCACACCCATGTGTATATGAGCAACACTAACTGAAATGTTTGTTCAAGGGTGTCTGCATGTGTGTGTGTGTGTGTGTGTGTGTGTGTGTGTGTGTGTGTGTGTGTGAGTGTGTGTGTGTGTGTGTGTGTGTGTGAGAGAGAGAGAGAGAGAGAGAGAGAGAGAGAGAGAGAGAGAGGGGGGGGGAGAGAGAAGTCAGATGTTTTAGCAAGAAAGTGGTATCAAATGTCTGTTTTAGAGCTGTTCCTGAAACTGTGGTGTGATAGGAGGCTGGGCAGGGGTGATAAGGCAAGAGGTACCAAATGGAAACACAGGGGACTCAAGCATTCCAGGAGAGAAGTCACAGGCCAAGCAGGTGAGAGTTGACCGAACAGAAGTTGGTAAAATCCACTGGAGAAGGGGCCCTGAAAATGAAGGAGTGCCTCAGGTCTGAATCCGTGACTAGTGAGGCTAATGGAGAAAGAGGGATCATCACTAGCATAAGGTTCGTCTTTTGACTCAAACAGTTCGTATTGGGTTAGCAGAATTACCCATGTGTAAGTTCCTAGCTTCACAGTCATAGTGAGAGTATGCCCAGTGTGTGTGTGCATGCATGTGTGTGTGTGTGTGTGTGTGTGTGTGTGTGTGTGTGTGTGTGTGTGTAAACAAGTGTAATACACAAGTCATACAGGGCAGCAGCAGTGCTTTTGCAGCCTTCCTAAGGTTACTCTTCAATGAAGGATTAAAAGCTCTGAGAGACTCCACACCTCGTAAACAATTAACAGCGTTCTCTAGGATCTGCTTTCTGCAGCACTCTGATCCTTTCCACACTTCCTTCGCACTTTGCCCGATATGTTGGTCTCTTTGTCAGCCATAACACATGGCCTTCATATGTTCCTCTGTGGAACATTCTTTCCATTTACCTGTCTGATGCTCTCACTCATTTTACTATTTTATGCATACATGTTTGACGCCATGCATTTCTGTACCACTACTGTGCAGAGTTCCCAGAAGAGGGCGCTGTGGAGGAGCTGCCCATGCTCCTAACTCCTGAGCCACATTGCAGCCCTGCCTTCATGTATTTGCTAATTCTGTTATCACAACAGTCCTTTCTTTATATACAGTGCTCCATTCCCTACCGTGTTCTACTGCATGTTATGCTTCAACAGTTATCTGACAGTACACCATTTTATTTATTACTGGCCACCATGTTAATAAGCCCTTGAAAGTGGGGATTTTTCCATTTTGTTTGTATTCATATCCAAGACCCAGAAGAGTAAGTGTATGAAGTAAGTACTCAAACAATGTGTGGAAGCGAGCGACTCATGTCCAGGGTCGAGCACCCAGGCAGCCATGTCAGTGCTGCTCCCTCAGCTAGGTTCAGGCATCCTGAACAGAGGCAACGGCCTGCGTTTCTCTTTCAGTGTAATCAGAAAGACATCACACCAGTGCCTGCCCATTCTATTTCAGAATTTGTTTTAACACATGCAAGACAACAAGATCAAAGGGGACGATCCCAGTCCGGAAAAGAAAAAGCAATTGACAGAGAAGGGACATCAACTCCACCCACTCTGAAGAAAGCTTACTCTGTGCCACTTTAACTGGCCCTTACATACATTCACCAGGTTCTAAGCAATTCCAGTCACTGCTGATGACATTCTCATTGACGATGGTTTTCAAGTATCACCCATAGTTAGTAAGGGTGAACTAAGTTCAGTTGAGAAGAATGCTGCACAAAGCCTATATTCGCAGTGCTTTAAAAGTAGAATTCACCTAAGAAAGGCCTCAGTTCTACAACTGCTTATCATGGATCCTCAACGGTGACTTCAAAATGTTCTACAGAAGATACTGGTAGAGTACTTGGGAATTACCCAGAACAGTGTGGCACTAAACCAACAGTCTCTAGGTTAGTGGGCCTCAAACTCCTGCACGTATCACAGTCACCTAGAAGACCTAGTAAAGCCCAGCTGCTGGCTCGGGTCGGGCAACCTGAGCATGTGCAGCTCCATAGGGGCTGTGGGCAGCTGCTCTGGGGTGTCCCTGCCACAGAGTGATTGCTGTACTCACATGGTTGGCGTCTATTCAAGGGTACTTTGTGGGGAGCGGGCTCAGCAACCAGTCTAAAATGGCTCCTAGGCTGGTTGCCAAGTCACATGACTCAGCAAACCTCCCCCCACGGTCCCCTTTGAAAGTCACGTACCACCAGAGAAGTGCGCATGCACCCTTTGACATCATATCAGGCCAGTCCCCGTCTCCATCCTATCACGAGCCATCTTCTCGATCCTATCAGGAGCCTCCACATGGCAGTCGCTGATTGGTGCAGGCTGGGATATATAACTGGGGCAACGGGCTAGGATTAGGGGCTTCCTGAAGTAACGTTCCTGAATAAACTGCATTGAGAAGAGTCTTCCTCTCGTCTCCCTTATTCGGCTGGACGGATTTGGTAGCGACAGTACTTAAAATACGACAAAGCAGCCACAGAGTCACGAAGCAACACAGCACTGCCCCACCATTTCAACAAGCTGAGAATGAGCCCAATTATCTATGGCCAGGCTCTGTCTTTTAAACAGAAGACTGTTCTGAGTTGTGGATGTGGCCTGGGGGGGGGGGGGGTGACTGCTTCAGGTAAAGTCACACAACTGGCTGATGATGGTACACACTTATGAGGAGGCTTGGCTCTAGCTGTCTATTAAACAAGTAGCCTGTGAGTATGACTTATCACTTGTGAATTATCTACCACTTTCTACAGTGGCTGTGAAAACACAAATACAAACTGCACTAACCAGACAGACCATACTTTATATTAACCTCATGCAAAATCTATAATATGAGTAACAGTCAAAAGATCCAAATCAAAATATTTAAGAATGGTCAAGAAAAAAAATGTATTAAGAGTTATGCCGTTGGAATGACAGTACACATAAGCTAGAGGTGAAAGGAGCCCCAGAGCTATGTCTGAGCAGAGAAGGGAGGAGAAGGAGAAGTTTAACCAAAACCAAGTTAGTATGATGATACCACTATTACATTTAAAAAATAGAAAATTGTAAAAACAAAGTACATGTTACACATGGTAAACATTAACATGGCAGCAATAAGCAAAACAAAAGAAGCAAGACAACATGGGAATTCTGTGTAAAATCATACAGTACAATGCCCACTGCATACAGGATGAGTATAATTCATATGCATTCAAGCTTTAGAAGTGCTGAAAAGCAGGCCCCTTAACCTATGCGTTAGTTCAGGTTATCCAGGGCACACTGTGAAGTGACACACATATGAGCCCTCTAAAGGGACACCCAGGACCTTAGCTCACTTGAAGAATGAAGAAGTTAAAAATGTATCTGTACAGAAAATATCTATTTTCTTAACTACAGAATTTTACATTATAACACAGCATTCAGGAGATCACTTCTTAAGATAGTCTCCTGAACTTGGGCTAAAGATGAAGCTCTTAGATTCTAGGGATAGCGTCCTGCCCTGCTAAGTGAATAACACAAGCAAAGCCGACTTTTATTGGCACCATTTTCTCTCTAGCTGTTTGGATGGTGATGAAATATCACTCTGGATTTTGGTGTAAGGTGGGATCACCTATGTGATTTGTACCAAATGCCCTGCAACTGGAAACCAAAAAATATTTAAGTTTTTACAAACACTAGATGGGGCAATGTGGATCCAGCAGAGACTAGCTGTTCTACTATCGCAAGCCCTGAACATTCCAACATTAACAGGGAAAGCACAAGAAAATGACATTAAACCAACTCTAGGAAGACGATAGAGATCCTTACAGAGGAAATGAATAAATCTGTTAAAGAAATCCCAGAAAAACACAAATAAACAATCAGAGGAAATTAATAAATCCCCAAGAAAGCCAGGAAAAACAAACAAGGAAATGAATAGAACTATTGAAGATACACACTACTACTACCATCACCAACAACCTCTACCACCACCACCATCACCACCACTACCACCACCACCACCAACAACAACAACAACAAGCATATAGTCAGAATTAACAATCATTGGTCAGTGATATCTCACCATATCAATAGCCTCAACTCCCCGGTAAAGACACTGCTAACAGCAGGGATGTGAACACAGGACCCACCATCCTGCTGCACATGACAAACACACCCCAACATCAAAGAAAGACATTATTTCAGAGTAAAGGGGTGGAAAAGAGACTTTCCAAAGAAGCAAGCTGGTGTAGCCACTTTAATATCTAACAAAGTAGACTTTCAGCCTAAATTAATCAAAAGAGATGAGGAAGGACACTTCATACACATCCAAATGTCATCTACATTCTGAAAATCTACACCCCAAATACAAGGACAACCATTTTGTAAAAGAAATATTATTAAAGCTCAAATGATACATGGAACCCTACACACTCTTAGTGGGGGATTTCAATACTCTACTATCACCAATGGACATGTCATCTAGGACAAAAAAACTAAACAAATAATGGAGCCGACAGATATTATGATCCAAATATACAGAACACATATCACCAGAACCTTTCACCCAAACACAAAAGAACATCCCTTCTTGACAGCACCTCCAGAACTTTCCCCAAAACTGACTACATAAAGCTAGTCTCAACAAATATAAGAAGATTAAAATAATACACTGTATCCTAACAGACCACCATAGACTAAAGCTAGAATACAACAACAGAAAGCCTACAAACTCATGGAACTAAACAACTCTCTACTGCATGGCCACTGGGGCAAAGGATTCTAGAATTCAAGGAATATGAAAGCATAGAATTTACAGAACATTTCATATAATGGTAGTTAAAATCTCTTTGATATTTAAAAAAAAAACCAATAGTCTAGATAACTTGACTATTAAAGTAACCATGGATTTTAGAACTGAAAGATGCAATTAGCAGAACACATCACCCGTTACCAACTGAAAAGCATACTGGTAGCATGTTCAAAATCATCCCGCATTGATTTGTGTCCTTGTATACTTGTGTTTCAAGGCTGGAGAATGCACTCACAAGCCCTGTGAGCACCTGACCTCTGAGTTATTTTCCTGGACCTTTTTTCCCACACTTTTTTTTTCTTTTTTTAAAGGCAGGGTCTCTGTAAGCTGTCGGACCTGCCAAATAGAAGGAATTACTGTAGGTCTGCTTTGCTAGACGTAACTTAAACACAGCCAATTATTAAAAGGAAACCTGGCCATCTTTCTGCGGGATAGGAGAGAGAATCATTAAGTCATCCGTGGCTTAGCAGAAAGTCTGATGTAAACTCTGCAGAGACTAGTCCAAGATAAGAGCTTACCTGACTGCTGGTCTCACTTATGGCTTCCAGGAGTTTTTCAACCGCTGCTTGTAGTCGAGAGCTGATATTCAGCATAAGTTCTTCATTTTCAGGATCTATGACAGGCCCAGCAAAGCCACTCCTCACAAGGCGCTGTGACAGCTCTGCTCCTTCCTCGGTGACTTTTGACCAAATGCTGTCATGTGTTGCTATGGCACTTCCAGGATAAGAGGGGATGGACTCATCCATAGCTAGAACAGTGGTAAGTTAAAGGCAGACATTAACCATTTAAAGTTACAACATTAAGGAACTGAAGACACCAAGCCAAATTAAAACTTGAATTATTATAATTCCAAGGCCTTTCAATAACAACTTCTTAACCGAGTGAATATGCAAAGCAAGAGTGCTGGATAGCAAGACAACAGATACGAAAGGGCAGTGCTGTGCAGAAACTTAACTCTTAGGTTATTCTGAGTCTTTTCTGTGATGGAAAAAGTACTTTTCTGGTGCAGGGGATCAACTCTGGAGCGTTAGTATACACACAATACTCACAGTCTAATGGAACACAAGACAGCACGGAACAGCTATCTAAGCAAAGCATGTCAGGTAGTTTGGAACGAGATGAGGACTCCTAAGTAACAAGATCTGGTTCCTCGTGTCATAAGGGCAATGTGCAACCAAAGATGGCAAAGATGAAGAGGTCAAGTGCTTGCCACAGGAACACAGGAGCACCACCAGACCCGCGGGGCAGGGAGAGAGGCACACAGACAGGAGGATTGGGGCTTACAGGACAGTCGGTCTAGACAAATGATGGAGCTACAGGTTCAATGAGAGACGTCTCCAAGAATAAGGTGGAGAGTGAGGAAGACTCCCGATTTAGCTTTCTGGCTTCCATAGAAACACACATGACTGAGCACACAAGGTCCACCATCACCCCACACCCGGCTTACTGTGCCGTGGAACACTCCAGGGACACTGAAGGATCTGAAAGCAGGAGTTTATTCTTATCTAAAACTGGACCTTCTGACTCTTGAGCCTATTCAGAAGTGACTGATTTGATTTGATTTGGTGGCACATTGAAATGCATTAAGGTAATTTCATTATATGATACATTTGCAGTGGTCTAGTGGAAAAAAGGATAGACTAATCTATTATTCATAGATATAATATATTGGTTTTTATGTAAGGATTGGTAAGCTAACCAGACAGAAGATAAACTTCACTTCCTATAAAGCAGTGGTTCTCAACCTTCCTACCACCACAACCCTTTAATAGTTCTTGATGCTACTGTGACCCCCAAGTATAAGATTATTTTTCAATGCTACTCCATAGCTGTAATTTTGCCACTGTTATTATTCATACTGTAAATATCTGACATGCAGAATATCTGATATATGACCCCTATGAATGGGTCCTCCCAAAGGAGTCAGCATCCACAGTTAAGGTCCACGACTCTAAAGCCGTGCTGCTCTAAGGCCAAGGCATGAGTACTTACCACTTGTCTTAGTCAAGGTTTCTATTCCTGCACAAACATCATGACCAAGAAGCAAGTTGGGGAGGAAAGGGTTTATTGAGCTTACACTTCCACGTTGCAGTTCATCACTAAAGGAAGTCAGGACTGGAACTCAAGCAGGTCAGGAAGCAGGAGCTGATGCAGAGGCCATGGAGGGATGTTTCTTACTGGCTTGCTTCCCCTGGCTTGCTCAGCCTGCTCTCTTATAGAACCCAAGAACACCAGCCCAAAGGTGGTACCACTCACAAGGGGCCCTCCCCACCTGATCACTAATTGAGAAAACGCCCCACAACTGGATCTCATGGAGGCACTTCCCCAACTGAAACTCCTTTCTCTGTGATAACTCCAGCCTGTGTCAAGTTGACACACAAAACTAGCCAGTACACCACTGACACCTACCATCACACTCAGCCAGGACAGCAAGCCAGGCCATAAAATCAGAGGCAGCTTTTCCAATCAGGTCCACTAATCACCTCTATGAACAAGATCACTGCAGACAGGATATGAAAGTGTGTTCTAGGGAACAATTTTAAACAGCTGCAGGTTTTTAAAAATGAGTGTGTGTGTGTGTGTGTGTGTGTGTGTGTGTGTACATATATGACTGCTTGCATTGCATGCATGTGTACCATGTGTGTGCCTATACAAAGTTGAGCATTGGTGTAGATGCTAGGAACCACAACTGGGTCCTCTGCAGGGCCCAGCAACAGCTCTGACAGTCAAACCATCTCTCCAGGCCTCAAATATTTACTATGAGACATAACTTTATATAATTCTATTCACTGGCATAGCAGTTAATATAATTTTTAATTTGTATTTTATTCTCCACATTAAAAGAAACACAACTACTATACTGGTATTTCTTTATATTATACCATGTATTTACAAGCAAACTGCATGACAGTGGGGCAAATACTTCTACAATGTTATACTTCAAGATGATCCTGGGATTCAAAACAGTAAATAATGTATCCCAAATGGTACAGTACAATACATACTGTAGCATTTGTGAAATCAAGTGAAGCAGTCTAGGAAATAGACAATAATTTTCCAGAAGCTATGGGAGCAAGAGCTATTACTTGTTGCTTAGGAAACAAAAACACTTATGTGGTACCATTATCTGAGGTATTCTAGTGACTTTTGTTTTTCATGAGTTTTAAGAATATGATGAATCGGAGGTAAAAAGAACAGTATGATATGGTGGAAACACTAATAAAAATGTATGGAGAAAAGCCGGTGAAGCAGGGGAACATTTAAAAGAAGGTAACTTTTTAATGTTTAAAAGAAAGTACACTGGATCTAAACTGTTAACTGTCCTAGATGTGTTGGAACTTTGGGGGTTTTGCAAAAGATTGGAAAAGGTTAATCATATTTTAAATAGAAAGATAATAGCAAATCTAAGCACCAGAAACAAATTTTAAGAATACATTAAAACAAACAGACTGGTGAAGAGTCTATTTCAATTGCACAGTGAGGTGTGATGAACTGTGGCGTGGCAAGAACGGAGGCATGAAATCCGCAGGGGAAAGGACCCAAGTTGGACATAACTAAATGCAAAGGCAAAAAGGCAAGGCAGGCAGAGAACTGCGCAACGTGCCTGGGATTCAGGTGATTCTGACTGAGAGCAGTCGTAAAGAAGCCACCACATCAGGACACAGTCACGCTGGGGGCACAGAAATTACTTGAGTATAACCAGGATGTGTATGCCTGTGGACCATGTTGTAAGTTTGAGTCTGTGACTTTTAAGTCTTTTATTAACGTGAGAGTTGAAATACTTGAAGCAGATGCATTTGTTGTAAAGAAAGCATTTACTGAGAAGTAAAAGGAGTCTCCTAAATATCAAAGATAACAAAAAATTTCATTTTAAAAAGTCATAAACAGAGCATTTTAAAAGGATTACTTCAGCTTTTCCCTAGACAAATGGGAAGCATTGAGAAGACAGTATGGATTTCGGCTTAGTTAGGGCTCTGAGGACGATAATGTTACCGTGAGACCTAAGGTTGGTGAGAAGGCCTGAATTAGTCAACTCTCCCTTCGGTGCACTGACGTTTACTCTGGAGGGCAAAACTGAGAACAACCAGCACTTAAGAAAATACACAGCCTTAAACAGTATGAAGGCTGCACACTGTGTACAGAGCAGCTACTGAGGAGGAGGCTGAAGTCAGTGCCCACACCAGCCAAGCCCAAGCACAACAACGTACAGAGGACCTGCAGAGCAAGGCCCCCAAGGCACAGCACCAGGGCTTCTGGAATGGCTAATCCAAAAAAGTAGGTCCAAGAGTATCCTCTAAAAGATAAAGAAGCAACACCTAACAGCCTCTGTTTCATGGTTTGGTTTCAGGTTTTAGGCAGGGTCTTCTCTATGGGATAGTCCAGCCATAGGGGAGACCTGGTCTGAATTCTCTTGTCTGGGCCATATACTATGTTCAAGGCTAGTCTGGTACACAAAGCAAAAGCATCTCCAAACAAACAAACAAGGGAGGAAGGAGACAGATGTGTGAGTTACTGAGATTCTTCCACACCTGGGTGAATCTGGAAAGAACCAGTGCCTTCCTTCTCCATATGAGTGAGTTACTACTGATGTACAGCACAGCGCTGTGCCAAGGACGCCGTGCGAGACAGGCGTTCATCCCTGGCTTCCCTGCAGAGAGGGGACCATCCTCTAAGACATCTCAAGGGCACAGGGAACTTACAACACAGTCCTGGGAACCATTTTGTCAAAGGGTAGACCACTCACCCCCTCAGACTCAAGTGAGTCCACTAGCTTAGCCCTGGCTTTCAGCTTCACAACCAGAATATTCTCACAAGGAAGTAAATATTAATAAGTCAATTATTTATTTTTTCAAGTGTTAGCAAGTCCATACCTGTTCAAAATCTAAACAAGTTCAGACTTGAAGAGTGAAAATAGGCCACATGTGTGGCTACAAGAAAAAAAAAAGTCATATATAAAACTGAAGAGTAAAAGTCACTCTGTAATCAGATCAAAAGTTCATTGTTGTTATATCGAATGAGCTGTTAATGCTTCCGTCCAGAAATATGAAGAAATGGCAGGGGAGTTCTAACATATAGAGCACATCACTAATACTGCACAGCAAGTATGTTATTGGGGTTTATGACAAATTCAATTTGTCTAAGGATTTGACTTTCCCTCTTGCACTGTAGGATTATTCTTTTAGAACTGGCTACCAGCTAAATAATGTTCCGAGGACTTATGCAAGTCATATGTAAAATGTTTTAAAGCAAAATATCAGTTATGTTCCACTCTCGCTTCATGGGAATTCTGGTGTTTCCTGTTACTAGTGGGCAGAATTACCACAGAGGAGAAGCAGTGCGGACAATGTTGAGTAGGTTTCCAGACCCTCAGGACGTGCTGTAGAACTCAGCTGGGACACTTTTCAATAAGAAATGACTGCTAGGATTTTTTTAACAGACAGACACAGTTTTACACTGACAATTTTCAATGTAATTAAGAAGAGAAGAAGCTTACGGACCAGATGACCTTTCAGGTCTGCCCTCTCAACGTCAATCAGCAGCAGCACAGTCTTCTGTGCTGAGGGAAAGTGCCACTTTCTGTGTCTAACTTCCAGCACACTGCTTGGGAAGCGAGCTTGTGGCTGCTTGCTGAATACTGTAGTAGCTACGACAGCAGCTGACAGGAGAGGGTCTGTAGTTTACCGGCCGTCTCCTCAGGGGCTTCTGACTGTAGAAGTCAATGTGGTGACAGCTTTACTAGAAGAACAGCAAAACTCCTCCCTAGATGGTTAAGTAAAACCAGCTCATTGTTCTTATTTCTGATTGGTTAAATACTTTCACATGTTTTACATATGATCTTGCTCCCTACACATTAGAAGTCATACATAGTATGTGTGACTTTGTCCACAGCCTGTGCAGGAGAGCTGGTCTGAAACGTCAATCGACCAAGTGTGAAAAGACTGAATTTGAAAAGAAGAAAATCATTATTATCACAGTTCTTAGCTTACTAAAAGCATTTTAGAAATTATCCTTAAATTCAAGCACCGTGACTGCAGTTGCAGCTGCAATCCCAAGAGGGTGGGATGGAGAGGGACAGACGCTTCACTGTCTGTGTCGCAGAATCAGCCTGCTGAGGCCTGGGAAGCATGTGCCCCCAAGATGCAGCTTCTCTTGCACAATCCCAAAGGAGCTACAGAACCCAGGATGCCCCACCAACAGGAGTTCTGAGTTTGTGAGGCCCGGATACGCCTGGGCCAGGAGACCTGTGCTCAAGACCTCTGCTGGAACAACTGCAAGTGGACCCCCTCATCAAGTTAATTTTAGCTTTCCTGTGAGATAAGAAACACACAGCTAGCCAACATGCAATGAAACAAACCAACTATAATTGGATATTTTCTTCTCATTTCTGTACAGGAAACTTAGTAAGCTGAATGTTCTCCAAGGCTACAAGGCAGCACTTGGGAAGACCTGCCCCTAGTCAGGGAGAGGGCTCCGTGAGGGTGGAAGCAAGCTAGACTCAACCTGCTAATCCAGGTTTCCCGACCCTATCAGCAAGGGACGGCAAGAAGCCAAAAAGCAGCAGCAAAAGAAAGTCCAAGCTACATCCCAAATGCAGACATGTTCTGCTATAATTCACACGTTACAAAGCAGAAGGGACCTATCAGAGGACAGCCCAGAGATAAAAACAAACTTAGGTTCTACATAGACTTTAACCTTTCCAAGTGAGGCTGGAGTCCTGAACTCTCTTCATTTAAACCTCTTTTCAGTTTATTTGTGGACATTGAGTTCTGAGTAGTGACTTGGAATTATTCTTTATCAATAGGCAAGGAAAGCAGGCATGGCAGTAACCCTGGGTACATGTGACGGCAGCCTGCCCTGAGACAGCCATCTGCGCATGCTATGCGATAATGGTGGTTGAGAAAAGCAGCTTGAAGGTCTTTGTGTGTGACAGTCCATCATACATGAGACACTGTGTATGGCAGTCCAAAAAGTTCAGTATTTTCCCTTACGTACATTTCTATATCCTGGAGTGGCCTGAACTGAACCTATGTTGAAGATGTGGATTATCTCAAAGGCACACAGAACCATTACCTCTTGCACATTCGTCTTGTACACAGGTTGCAGCAGATGCCTCTGCTTCGGATCTCCAGAGCAGGCTGGAAGCTGGCTGACCTTTACTAGATCGGTCCAGAATCCCAAGAACATGGCGGCCAATTGTTTCTTCAGCAGCTGATGTTGTCTTGACAACGTCTAACAAGATCTTCAGAAGTCTATTATTAGCTTTTTTGAGAGCGTATCTGTACAGAAAAAGAATCATTTGTTAAAACGTTTAATTAAAAAACTAAACAAAACCCGCTGCTATTATGCCATCCTGCTTTATAGAGGTAGGTGGTAGTAGCACACTTTTAATCCCAGCATTTGGGAGGCAGGGGCAGGGAGAGGGGAGGCAGGGGGTGGGGGGAAGCAGGCAAAGTGTGAGCCAGCTTGGTCTACAGAGCAAGTTCTAGAACAGCCAAGGCTACCACAGAGAAACCGTGTCTCAAAAACCAAAATGAAAAAAAGGAGGAGGAGGAAGAAGAGGAAGAAGAGGAAGAGGGGAAGGAGAAGGGGAAGGGGAAGAAGAAGAAAGAAAAGGACTGCTTTGTAACTAGAGAATATTTGATCTTATTAAAATAATCTATAATCATACCACAATGAAGTGCTTCTAGTTTTTCACTTATTTTAAAACTATATTATAAAGTACCTGTATTCTTCTAACAGTTCTCCATGGCTTATGATTTTTTAAGCATGCATTTTATTGATCCAAAAGAAATCAAGTCACTAAGGTTCTTAGTTAATGATTACATTAAAAGAGAAAGAGAGAGAGAGAGAGAGAGAGAGAGAGAGAGAGAGAGAGAGAGAGAGTATGTGTGTGTGTGTGTGTGTGTGTGTAAAGATCCAAGCCCATGTAAAGTACTGAGTTGGCAATACTTTTATAGTTACTCATACAGATAGTCTGTATTTTACCTTTCCATGTGTCAAACAACATATTTTAAAGTATGATGCTAAAAGCTCACAATAAAAATGCTGCAATATTTTTACAACTTCTGACAACGAATGATGCCAAAATTTAAACAGGTCAAACAGGCACAGTTCTGTCTTAGAAGATTAACAGTGACATTTCAGTCTGATAACACCAAAGCAAGAGTCACAGGCCCTTATAATTTTTTATTTACTTTAGGGACAAAACTAGACCTACCTAGTTTCATACATCACACTCATTTCAGCCAATTTGAGAGAAAAATATTGTTAACTAAATAGAAATAATTTCTTTCCTTTTAAAAAGATAAGAGTCATTTATCTATTCATTTGTTTATTTATTGACTTTAAATGAGGTGACTGGTTAAGTCTTCTCTGAAATGTCTTAGCATTCAGATAATCATTAGGATTAAAATAAATTTATATGTTTCTTTTTATTTATGTGCATAGGTATATGCCTGTGCGAGTTTGTGTGTGCCACATATGTACAGGAGTTCTTCAGAGGATGACATTGGATCCCTTGGGACTACAAGTACAGGCTGCTTTAAGCTTCTAAGAGTGGGTTCTGGGAACTGAACCCAGGTCCTCTGCAACAGTATTAAGTACTCTTAACAACTAAGTAATCTCTGCAGTCCAATCATTAAAACTGTCAGGGCCTAGATTTCCTCCTATCTTCTATCTTTCTTGTAAATATACACATTTTTGAAACAAGAAAAAAAAATGAGGATTGACCTGGACCAAGTGTTTTCATATGGTTTATTTTTACTGTACTATGAGCCCTTTAAAACTGTGTCAAAAATGAATTTTCATAAACGGTGATTAAGATTATCTCGTGAATCTTAACTGCTTAATTCACCAGAAGTAATATATCAACAAACTCTGTAATTAATAAATATAGACGAAGGACAGACGTTTGTGGTAGTTACCTGGCTTAAGAGCACTTTATCTCTCAACGTTACACTGGAGGAGCAGATCACTAAAACCCAAGATAACAGCTGTCTGCTACCCAGACATATGATCTACCTATTTTAGGATGAGGTAATGAACGGAGTTGTTTTCCTTCAATAGTTGTCAGGCAAAAGACAGGCTTCTATTTTTGTATCCAGATCAAGTTACCTACTTACATAATTAAGAATATTAAAAGTAAAACCGAATAAGAGAAGTAAAGGGTTTTCTTTTCTTTTCTTTTTTTTTTATTTTCTACATTCTTTGTTTACATTCCATTTGGGTTTTTTTCTTAACTTTTACTTAAGATTTGTTCAAGTATAAAATCCCATGATAATTTTTACTTTAAAAAACTGATTAAACTCATAATGGTTTAAAACAAGGATGAATACTCATCAACCTTACCATAAAAAATTATAAAAATACATGATTTATAAAATATAACAAAAAGTGAAAATTTTACTTTATAGTGTTCATTTTATATAAACACATAAACAAATAAATAAATGAACAGATTATTTTATATTACCATGATAGGTCTGATTTTCATACACTATCTTTCTCATTTGAGTTCCTTACTGAAAGTGTTTCATACTGATGATCTACCAGAGAAACCAGAATTTGAGGAGCCAACTTCCTTCCCGAGAGCTTAGGAAGGATACCAGGAGGACAGAGAAGAAAGACAGTCACAGAAACTGTTAGTAGATACTAGTTTTCTAATTTTACAATAAAAGAAATTATTTTCATTTGATCAAAATAAAATTTAAAACTCTGTGCCTTTCTAAATAGCCTTTAAGTTAACATAGTGTAACATTTTCATATTAATCTCTGTGATATCAAAGTAAGGAATAGTATTGTTGCCATTTGGTGTTTATAATTCTCAAACATGAATGTGGGTTAAAGGTTCTTATATTTTTATACAGCAATTACAAAAAAACCTAAATGTGAAATATTTATCATATTGTTTCTCAAAATAGCTAACATTAAATGAATGTCTTAAAGTTAATGGAAAAAACAAGACATAAAGACATAAAACTCACTAATAGAAATGATTTTAGAATATAAAATAGCAGTATGAAAAATAAAGTTAAGAAAAGTCCAATATTCAATAACAACTAAAGAGAGTCAAGATCAACATCTAATAAAAATTGTCAATTCTTTTATACTATTACCTATATGGTCAGATTTCATACATAGTACGACTTTTAAGACAAAGTACAAATGTACAAGATAAAGCTCTGACAGCATTTCCTGAATTGAAAGCAGCATTTTAACCCTGTGCTGAACAAATCCACACTTTATACCTTTCATTGGACAGGTTTATATCGAGAGGCACGTCTTCAGGTTTTCTCTCCAATGTTTTGTCTTTTAATGTCTGTTCCTCAGCTTCTTGATTGTCATTTCCATCCTGTGTAAGTTGGTTCAAAGGCAGAGAGGACAAGACAAAGAGAAAACCCGTCATCTTAGAAACAGCAAGTCACACTTCTACAGTGGTAAGAGACGAAACAGAAACCTCTGAGCATGATGTAGACATTGCTTGAAATAATGTTTAACTCCGTGTTATCAAGAGATTAGCATTATCAAGAAAAGATAAAACATTCTGATGCACAGATGAAAAACATGGAATGGGTTCAAAGGAATGCATGCTGTATACATGGCGGTAAAATCTGTTAGGCTGCAGCACAGTGGAGCAACAGCTGCTGCTACTGCAACACCAGAATCACATTACCAGCAGAATGCATGGCATGTGTACTCCACCTACCTTCCATGGGAGCAATCCCAAGCACATTCCGCTCAGTGCCTACAAAAGCGGAAGCACATGACAAGAGAGACAAACAAACCCTACTGCATTGCCGCAGTGCTCCTGGGGGAGCCAAAGTGCACACTACCTGTGTTTGCGTACTGCTGCTGCGCAGCTCACAACACAGCTCCTTTCTTCCAGCTAGAGACAGCTGCTTTAGGGCTTCCAGCTCCTCTAACAGAACCCTCTCTCTCTCTGAAACCACGTGCTCAGTATCTATGGAGGATTTCTAAATAAGAAAAAAGGGCGTGAGAGAATATTGTTGGCGATAGGAGAAGAAAACAGAAACATTTGGCGGATTTCTTTTAACCCCTTGAGACCATGGGCCATTTTTCAAACGGCAACTCAGATTCCACTACAAGGGGTTAAAAGGCATATATAAAATTCAATGCAAAATTTGAAACTTCAGAAAAAAGTTAATTAAATGTATAAAATTCAGGTTTTGTACAGTTTAATTAATACTTTTATGTCAAATTTGCATTGAAAATTCAGAAGTCTGAATTCACAAAATACAATGAAGAAAAGCAAAACTGAATTCTCAATGATCCCTATTTTATGCTCCCACCCCAAATTTGCTATCTGAAGGAATCCAATTCAAGAATTCTCTATTTTTCCTTTTAGTTTTCAAAATTAAATTTCGAGGTTTTAATATGAGCTTTTCTGCAATGATTTTGCGAGTATATTTTATATAGCAACCGGTAAGAATATAGCTCCCAATACCAAAGGAAATGTAAATTTAGTTGAGAAAGGGTTAAGAATGTTATATAAATTTGAGTTTTTCAAATCAATGAAAAGAAATGTGGCACCCCAGATTTCCAACTGTGATTTACAAGGTGATTAAAGATCCTGTGAGCTGCCAGGTGGTGGACTCAGAGCTGAGCCTGCCATGGGCTGAGAGAACTCCATGTGAGGGAGCGCAGCACAGGGCGGGGTCCGCTGAGCAGCGCCTCTGCTGTGCATCCTCTGCTACTGCCTGTCAGTGCATCGATTCCCATGTACTCTCCAATCCAGAGGGAAACTACATACATGGCGTCGTGACAATGAG
Organism: Apodemus sylvaticus; assembly: GCF_947179515.1. NCBI lineage: Eukaryota > Metazoa > Chordata > Mammalia > Rodentia > Muridae > Apodemus > Apodemus sylvaticus. Next base: position 23,779,159 of record NC_067473.1, read on the forward strand.
CACTACGAATCTGGATCTGGTGTGCCCTCAGGTTCTAGAACTGCAGCTGGTGTGTCTCTAATGGTAATATCTGTAAACCATTTTCAGATCAGGCAAAATACATTGTAAGTTTTAAAAGTTACACAAAGAACACTGTTAGCTTAGCTGGGGAGAGAAGGGAGTCTCCATGCCAACCTGGGTGAGCTGCTCACTGAGCCTCTTGATCTCCTCTTGTAGCTGCTCCTGGTCCTCTCGCTGCCTCTCCATCTGTTGCATGTGTGCCTGCCTCAACATTTCTGTTGCCTGCTGATGCTCTTCGTATTGTCGTACAAGTTCTTGCCGCATATCTTCCAACTGTTCATTTAAGATGAGCTGTCTAGAAGGATCCATATTTGACCCCAACACCTCATCATGGATCTTTATCAGTAAAAACAAAAAGTCCAATCACACATGAATTGTGAAAATTTGTAACTGTTTATATTTACATTGAATATGAACACAATTCTGTTATATCCAGAGGGCTGCTGAATTTTTTTCACTAGTAAATAAAGCCTGAATTTAAAAACAAACAAACAAAAAAAAAAACAACAGGTATTTCTTTCAAGCACAATTGCAAAACAATATTAAGTTATTTAACATAATGTGTTGTTTTTCAGGAGGTAAATATCAATCAGTAAATTTAGCTAAACAATAATTCTAAAGGAAAAAAATAAAGATATTAAATAATTCATCCCTCTACTTTATATAAAGCCATGACTCCATTATTGGTTTTGACATTTTATGGGGGGGAAATTAAAATATTTTTTATCTTAAAATTGTACTTAGGAAACAGGAAATTTAATTTATTAAATTTATATTATACAACAGTTATATAACTGTTCCAGAGAATTTCCTCATAAGAGACAATTATATATCACTTTCTCTGACTCAGAACAAATCCTCTCACGAATGGACTCTATGAGCATCCTTAAAGAGAGAATAATTAGGTCATTCTCCCGTCACAGCGCTGTGACCCAGGAGACTGTCACGGACATCTCACAGCTGTGTATGCCTAGAGACAGGAGCTTTATTTGATTATCCTTCTGAGTAAGATATGATCAGACATTTGAATTCAACTGTTTTTTTAGCAAAAGTAGGATTTCCGTCCATCCATTAAAGACAGCTAACTGTTGAAGAAATAATTCTATCTGTGAGTACATAAAGAAAAAGAGAATTAGGACCTAGAGATTAAATGAATCAAGTTATTATTTTAAATAAATGGGGATTTCCTGTATGTTCTTGTATTTAACTGAACAAATCTTTCAGTCATAGACCTTGCCAAATTACAGGATAATCTTTAACTGAAACAAAGTTAAGGCAGGACTTTACTGCAGTAACTTACAGGACTTTACTGCTTAATACATTTAATACAATGCTTTTATTACATCCTTATTTAATTAATGTCTGTATGTGAGTCCACACGTCTTTCTCTGGGTATACACATGCTTATGTATCTCTCTCTTGGGGGGGAGGGAAGGGTTCTCTCTCTCTCTCTCTCTCTCTCTCTCTCTCTCTCTCTCTGTGTGTGTGTGTGTGTGTGTGTGTGTGTGTGTGTGTGTGTTTGTGCGTGCGCACGTGCACAAGTCAGAGGACAACTAGAGGAAGTCAGTTCTCTCCACTTGAGTCTTGGATTGAACTCTGGGTGTCAGGCATGGGGCAGGAGTCTGACCCTCTGAGCCACCTCACTGGTATGTACAATGCCTATAAAGCAAACAGACTTTGATTTATTCAGTTAGTACTACTGTCATTTAACTGTGTGCTTTACCATTAATAAACTGCAATGTGAGTCACACGTAACAAGCTGACCCAACACTATATTATTCCTCAAGCAACACTTCTGAAAATGTACTCAGAGTGAGGAAAACAGTTTTTGTTTTTAATAAACTTTTTGCATTTTAAAAAATATCCCGGGAGTCATACTTACAGATTTTCTCACTATAAATGTTTCATCTTTGGAAAATATTTCTTCTGAAATAGTCAGTCCATGCTCTTCTGACTTTAGTATAGCATCACGATCATGATTGGACAAAGGAACTGTTTTTCTATATTCTCCTAACTCTTTGCTAAGCGGTTTAAATTCTTCTTTAAAATTCTTGTCCATTGCTTCAAAAGTCTGAAGACCAACTTGACTTTGTGATGTGATGTCATTTAAATGGTGTTCATTTTGAGAACATAGAGCAGGTTCATCTTCTGATTGTCTAGCACTTTCTTTCCTCTCAGATAATCTGGAGAGTTCAGTCTGTTGAGCGAATGCTATGCTCATTGATACAATGACCTAAATGAATAAACAAAGAAACAGTGCGTAACCAGCAGCTGGAAATGAACAAGGAAAGTATTACTTAAGAATATATACAAAGCCGGGCATCAATCCATGCCCAACACTACATGGCTGACCAAGAACCTAAGACTATGTAGCCAAGGAATTTGAGGAAAACCAAATACTACTGTTCTAAAAACAAGATCATCATCAACAATAACAGTAAACCAACAGCAACAACAACACATAAACAAAAAACCTGTAGCAACAAAATGACTCCTAGACATTCTGCTATACTAACAATCAGTGCCCAACACAGCCAGTTCTAGAGAAACTTCTTCGTGCAGTAGGTAGGAATATATACAAAGACCTCCAGGATGACCCTATACAAAGAATGAGAAACTTTGGTACACTCAGCACTAAACAGGATGTCTCCATCAAACCTCAGAGATAAAGAAACTCCCCTCAGAGATAAAGAAACTACAGAAGAGAGAGCAGAAAGAGTGTAAGAGGTAGAACTATTCCCATTTTTCTGAGAAGCTGCCAAGCTTATTTCCAAAGTGGTTGTATAAGTTTGAAATCCCACCAGCAATGGAGGACTGTTGCCCTTGCTACATATTCTTGCCAGCATATGCAATCTCGTGAGTTTTTAATCTTACCATTCTGATGGGTATAAGATGGAACCTCAGAGTTGTTTTGATTTGCATTTCTCTGATGACTAAGGACTTTAAGTGCTTCTTGGCTATTAGAAATTCCTGTTGAGAAATGTTTAGATCTGTACACCATCTTTTATTTGGTTCTTTGGGTTGTTGATACCTAACTTAAGTTCTTTGTAAATTTTGTATATTAACTCTCTGTCTGGTGAAGAACCTTTCTGAATCTGTGAGCTGCCAAACTGTCCTATTGACACTGATTTTTGCCTTACAAAAGCTTATCGGTTTCACGAGGTCCCATTGACTAATTGTTGGCCTTAGAGCCTGAAGCTTTGTTGTTCTATTCAGGAACTTGTCTGAGTTCAAGCTTATTTCCCACTTTCTCTTCTGTGAGATTTAGAGTATTCAGTATTATGTTGAGGTCCTTAATCCACTTGGGCATGAGTTTTGAGCAGGGTGATATGTAGGAATCTATTTTCATTCTTCTACATGTAGACATCCAGTTAGTGCAAAACCATTTTTTATGTCATCAAAATAATTTGTAATAGTTAAATGCCTCTTCAATATACATATCTTCTGAAGCTAAAAGTAATATGCACTCAACCAGTTTTTAAACTCTACTTGGAACATTAAACATGATAGAAGTAAAAAAAATAATAATCTCTTATGAAGTACTCTATGAAAGTAAAGTGTGACAAGTTTCTGATTCGACAGAAACGTTTCCATCTCTAAGGGAGAATATGCTCTATACCTGTGGCTTCACAGAATGAATTGGGTAGTGTTCCTTCTGTTTATATTTTGTGGAATAGTTTGAAGAATATTGGTATTAGATCTTCGTTGAAGGTCTGATAGAATTCTGCACTAAAGCCATCTGGTCCTGGACCTTTTTTTGGTTGGGAGCCTTTTAATGACTGTTTCTATTTCTTTAGGGATTATGGGACTGTTTAGATGGTTTATCTGATCCTGATTTAAGTATTTGGTATATATCTAGAAATTTGTCCATTTCATCCAGATTTTCCAATTTTGTTGAATATAGACTTTTGTATTAGGATCTGATAATTTTTTTTAATTTCTTCAGTTTCTGTTGTTATATTTCCCTTTTCATTTCTGATTTTGTTAATTTGGATACTTGCTCTGTGCCCTTTGGTCAGTCTGGCTAAGGGTTTATCCATCTTGTTGATTTTTTCAAAGAACCAGCTCCTGGTTTGGTTGATTCTTTGTATAGTTCTTTTTGTTTCTGCTTTGCTGATTTCAGCCCTGAATTTGATTATTTCCTGCCCTCTACTCTTCTTCAATGTGCTTCTTTTTGTTCTAGAGTTTTCAGGTGTGCTGTTAAGCTGCCAGTGTATGCTCTCTCCAGTTTCTTTTGGGAGGCACCGAGAGCTATGATTTTCCTCTTAGGCCTGCTTTCATTGTATCCCATAAGTTTGGGTATGTTGTGCCTTCGTTTTCATTAAAATCTAAAAAGTCTTCAATTTCTTTATTTCTTCCTTGTCCAAGTTATCATTGAGTAGGGTGTCATTCAGCTTCCATGTGTCTGTGGGCTTTCTGTTGTTTTTGTTGCTACTGAAGATCAGCGTTAGTATATGGTGATCTCACAGGATGGATGGGATTATTTCAATCTTATCTGATGAGGCCTGTTTTGTGACTGATTAAATGGTCAATTTTGAAGAAGGTACCATGAAGTGCTGAGAAGAAGGTATATTCCTTTCTTTTAGGATGAAATGTTCTATAGATATATGTTAAATCCATTTGGTCAATAACTTGTTAGTTTCACTGTGTCTCTGTTTAGTTTGTTTCCATGAACGGTCCATTGTTGAGAAAGGGGTATTGAAGTCTCTCAGTATTATTGTGTGAGGTGTGATGTGTGCTTTGAGCTTTAATGGCTTTTTTTTTTAATGAATGTGGTTACTTATGTCTTTCTGAAAGTCCTCTATCATCATGAGATGTGATTTTAAATTGGAATTTTACTTTTCTGGTATGTTGGGGTATCCAGGACTTGCTGTAGTGGGAGAACTAGATTCTGATGATGCCAAGTAACCTTGGTTTCTGTTGCTTATGTTCTTGCCCTTGGCTCTTGCCATATGGTTACCTCTGGTGTTAGCTGGTTTTGCTGTCTCTGACTGTGGATTGTCTCTCCTGCAAGCCTGTGTGTCAGTACTCTTGGTAGACCAGTTCTCTCCTGGAAAAATTTGGGTATGAAGCACTGTAGCATAAGATCAGTTCCTGGCGCAGATGGAAACCAGAATTATCCGGTCCCTGGCTGCTCCTCCTCAGTTCCTGTGTCCTGAGGGCTCCAGAAATAGCAGTCTTACCTGTGCTTCCAGGCATGTCCTGTACACACATTCCACTGTATGGTTTTTGCTCCATTATCAGAAATCTTGTGTCCATAGGGTATATTGCTGTCTTCGATTTGATTCCATTGATCAACCTGTCTGTTTCTGCACCACTCCATGCAGTTTTTAATCACTATTGCTCTGCAGTACAGCTTTAATTAAGGGAAGGTGATTCAACCCGAAGTTCTTTCATTATTCAGGATTGTTTTGGCTATCCAGGGATTTATGGTTTTTTCCATATGAAGTTGAGAATTGCTCTTTAAAGGTTTATAAAAAGTTGTGTTGGAATTCTGATGGGAATTGAGTTGAATCTGTAGATTACTTTTGGTATGACGACCATTTTCACTATGTTAATCTACTGATTCATGAGTATGGGAGATCTTCCAATCTTCTGATATCTTCTACAATTTCTTTCTGAAGGAATTTAAGTTCTTGTCATACAGATCTTTCACTTGCTTGATTAGAGTTGATCACAGTATTATCTGTGGCTATTGTAAAAGGTGTTGTTTCCCTAATTTCTTTCTCCATCCACTTATCATTTCTATGATGGAGGGGTACTGATTTATTTGAGTTGATCTTGTATCCAGACACTTTGCTGTAGGTGTTTATCAGCTGGAAAAGTTCTCTGGTAGAACTTTTGGAGTCGCTTATGTATACTATCATATCATCTGCATATAGCAATATTTTGACTTCTTCCTTTCCACTTGATCTCCTTTAAAGGTAATTGCTTTGGCTAGAAGTTCAACTACTATATTGGATAGGGAGAGCATGTGTATCCTTGTCTTGCCCCTGATTTTAGTAGTAATGCTTTAAGCTTCTCTCCGTTTAGTTTGATGTTGTATACTGCCTTGCTGTATATTGGCTTTGATCATGTTTCACTATGTGCCCCGTGCCCCTGATTTCTCTAATACGTTTAACATGAAGGAGTATAAGATTTTATTAAAGGCATTTTCAGCATCTAAAGAGATAATCATGTGATTTTTTTCTTTCAGTTCATATCGTAGATTACTTTGACGGTTTTTGTATATTGAACAATCCTTGCAATCCTGAGATGACCCTATTTTGATTGATGATTCTTTGATGTGTTCCTAGATTTGGTTTGAATATATCTCAAATAAGATTATTTTTACTTCAATGTTCATAAACGAAATTGGACTGTAGTTCTCTTTGTGGCCTCTTTGTGTAGTTGACAGGCAGGGTGACTGTGGTCTCACAGAATGAATTTGGCAATGTTCCTTCTGTTTCTATCTTATGCAATAGTTTGAGGACTATTGGAATTAGCTATTCTTTCAATGTCTGGTACCAAAAACATCTGGCCCCAGCTTTTATTGATTAGGAGACATTCAATGGCTGCTTCTTTCTCTTTATGGATTACGAGGATGTTTAAATAGTTTACCTAATCTTAATTTTGGAAAGTGGTATCTGTCTAGAAAGTTATCTATTTTCTTAAGATTTTCCAATTTTGTGAAGTACAGGTTTTTTGGAGTGAGACCTAAAGATCCTTTGAATGTCCTCAATGTTAGTTGTAGTCCCCCTTTTCATTTCTGATTTTGTTTACTTGGATACCGTCTCTCCATCTCTTCGTTAGTTTGGGGTGTGTGTATCTTGTTGATTTTCTCAAAGAACCAGCTCTTGGTTTCATTGAGTCATTGTAATATTTTCTTTATTTCTGATTGATTTTAGCTCTGATTTTGTTTATTTCCTGTCTTCTACTCCTGTTTGGTGTGCTTGCTTCTTTTTTTTTCTAAAGCTTTCAGGTGTACTTTTAAATTGCTGATATGAGAAATTGCTAATTTCTTTAAAGAGGCACTTAGTGCTATAAACTTTTCTCTTAAGAATGCTTTAATTTTATCCCATAAATTTGAGTTTGTTGTGTCTTCATTTTCATTGAAGACTCATCTATACTACTCCTATATACCCAAAAGATTCTCCAACAAATCACAAAGACACTTCCTCAACTATGTTCATAGCATCTTTATTTGAAATAGCTAGAAACTGGAAACAACCTATCCCTCAACTAAAGAATGGATTAAGAAAATGTGGTACATCTACACGATGGAATATTATTCAGCTATTAAAAACAAAGACATCATGAATTTTGCAGGCAAATGGAAAAAACTTGAGACTATCATCCTGAGTAAGGGAACCCAATCCCAAAAGGACATGCATGGTATGTACTCACTTATAAGTGGATATTAACCAAAAAACAAAGGCACTATGTTACACTCCATAGACCCAAAGAAGTTAAACAAGAAGGCCCATGCCTTCTTAGAAGAGGGAATTAAATAGTCCTAAGAGGCAGACAGAGGGATGAAACTGGGAGGGAAAGGGAGAGGGGAGGACTGAGGAGTTCAGGATCAAGTGTGGAGAGGGACAGGAGACATGGCTGGGTGGCCATGAGAATGAATGGAAATCTGCAACTGACAGAGTTGGGGGATGAGGACAAGACAGAGACCTGGGATAAGGGAGGCTCCCAAGAATTAATGGGGTGACTTTAGCTGTGACTCAACTACATTGGGGATATAGAATCTGAAGAGGCCACCTTCTATACCCAGGCATGGACCCCAGTGGAGTAATAGAGACACAACACAACCCACAAAACTTTCAACCCAAAATTTACCCTGTTTACAAGAATGCAGGCAGTGACTGAGGAAATGGCCACCTAATAACAGCCCTGACTTGAGACCTATCCCCTGGGCAAGTAGCAATCCCTAACACTATTAATGATACTTGGTTATGCTTGCAGACAGGAGCAAGTTGTTTTCTGAGAGGCTCCACCCAGCAGCTGATTCAGACAGATACAAACACCCACAACCAAAGAGTGGATAAAGTTTGGGGACTCATGAAGAGTAGGGGGGAAGGATTGCCGGCCCTGAGGCGGCTAGGAATTCTACAGGAAGACCAACAGGGTCACCTAACCTGGATCCTTGGGGCTCTCACAGGCTGAAGCACCAACCAAAGAAAATACAGAAACTGGCCCTAGGCCTCCTGGCTCATGTGCAGCACATGTACAGCTTGACCTTCATGTAAGTCCCGAACAACTGGAGCAGAGGCTATCCCAAAAGCTGTAGCTTGTGTGGGGGATATGTTCTTCTAGCTGGACTGCCTTGTTTGGCCTCAGTGGGAGGGGAAATGCCTAGCCTTGCAGAGATCTGAAGTGCCAGGGTATGAGGGTGATACCCAGGGGGTACCCACCTCCCCAGAGAGGGGAGAGAAATGAGGGAAGACTGTGGGAGGGGGCAGTAAGTGGGATGTAATAAATAAATAAATAAATAAATAAATAAATAAATAAATAAATAAATAAATAATAAATAAGAAAGTGTGTAAGAGTGGGAGGAGAAGGAGGACACCAGGAAAATAAACCCCTTCTAAGTCATGAACTCACAGCGACTGAAGCAGGTCCTTTGCATATACATTATGGCCTCCAGTTCAGTGTTTTATGGGATTTTTGAATTTGGGAACAAGTTGGTCTCGCTGATTACTGTGTTTTCTCTTGGCCTCTTTTCCTCCTGCTTGTTTGTTTTGTCCAATTTCAATCAATTAGCTTTTGTTTTTAACCTCATTATATTTCATTATATTTTATTTTATTATTATCCTTTAGAAGCCTGTTTGTTTTCTAATAAGACAAAAAAAAAGAGTGGATCTGGATGGGTAGGTAGGTGTGGAGGAACAGGGAGGAGTAGAGAGAGGGCAAACTATAATCAAGATATATTATATGAGAAAAAAATCTATTTGCAATAAAAAGAAAAAAGCCTGGCCTCATGGTTTTAAGTGGAAAAAAAAAAAAAAAAGAAACCTATAGTAAAGTCATGGATAAACTCTATCCACATGGTACAATCTTCCTAAATTAAATAAAAGTAAAAAAGTCTAGATAATAAGGTTTTAATATTTCTTTCTTCCAAGAAAATTTGCTATAAACTTTTAATAAAAATTTTTAAGCTCTTTTCTTTCTGTTTGCATATAGATTTGAACAGATACAGAACAGAACAAAATGACCACAAAATTGTCATATTCTAAATTATGGCTTGGTCATGGCTTATCTATAGTAAATATATTTAAGAGTTAAGAAATATATTTCATTATAATACCCAATGAATTTGGTTGCACAGATTTATTTCATATGTATATGTATATATGTATGTATATATATCTTTTAATCAACTCTCTATTGGTAAATATGTAAAACTGTACTTCACTTTTTTCTTGTTTGGTTCTCGGAATAATGCTATGAAGTCCAGACAGACCTCAGACTTACTATGCAACCTAAGCTATATGAACCTGTTATCCTCCTGCCTCAGTTTTCCGTGGCTGAAATTACAGAAGAACACCTCTGCACCTGGCATGGTTCCATTATACTAAATTCTAGGCAGCACAATGATGGAGTCTTTGTAATTACATCATCATGCACATCCTTTCTTTTTCGCATGCAATCCCCACAAGAAATTTCCTAAGGCAGGCACTAGGGCTGGCCAAGTGGTAAAGAGGATTACATGTTTCTGACTTTCCACTGCAATTATGATCCTGGACCACTGCCAATCTGTCCCTAGCACAGGTACCTCAAAACTCTGGCAAGGCTTGAGCCTTTGAGACTCAAGCGCCCCATAGCTGTCTATCAAGTTCATCATCTACAGACCTGTAGTTAGTCCAGCTTGCCGATATCTGCTCAGAGTGAGGAGATCGTGCCTCGGGTCAGAATCTTTTCACATCATGCCTGGATTTCAGCTTTCAAACCTGTGTTCTAGCCATAACAACTGAGTTCTGATTCCATCTGTCTCAAACATGGTTGTAACTAGCCTATTCCTTTCCAGATGCAAAGTTCTCCAGATGTTAGTTTGCTTTTAAGAGAAATAATGGTGATAATAGCTACACCAAGAACAACAGAAACACAGCCAATCAGTTCTTAAAATCTGTATTATTTCATTCAATAGTCATTATAGCTATAAGGGGGATCTTACTAATGGCCCAATATAATGAAAGAGGAAACCAAGAGAGAAATTAAAATGCTAAATGAGAGTACATGATGCGACCCTAAAACACAAAGCAAAAAGATAATTGAAAGTGGGTTTGAAGTCTGCATTCTTCAGTTCCTCTTCTAACATCAAACTACATCTAAATGGAGCTGTCTAGAACTAAAACTCTATTACTAACTTCAAGAATAACTGTAGTATTAAACCACATGCACAGAAAGTTTTAGTGTAAAACAATCAGAACCATAGCAAAAGGCCATATCTAATCAATATTAGATCAGAGATTTGAATGAAATTATGTTCAACTATAGACAGAACTCAAGTCCCTTAAACAATTGCTTCTGTCCCAGAAATGTCATGGCTACACATCACCTACAGAATTCGACCTCTTAGATGGCTACGCTACCCCAAAAAGAACAAATATGGTAGTATTCTAGGCAGTCACCTGGAATGTATGCCATTGTAACAAGATGTGAAAAGAGAAAATAATTAGTTAAATAATACAATTTAGCAAAACTGCCAGCATTTTTTAAACTAATGGTCAAGTCTTTTAAAGTGGCTTTTGCTTTAATTAATTCCCTGAATTGAAACTGGCCTCTATCTTTGCCTATCCACATTAAAGATACAACATAGAAAAGGACAGTAATTTCCAAATGGGAAAAAAAAAAAAGTAAAGATGTCAGGCAGTGGTGGTACACTGCTATAATCTCAGCACTCAGCAGACACAGGCAGTCAGATCTTTATGTATTTTAGGCCAGGCTAGTCTACAGAATGAGTTCCAGAACAGCTAGACTACACAGAGAAACCCTATCTTGAAAAACAAAAATGATTAATTAATATGAATTTAAACGTTAAGAAGAGGAGGAGGAGGAGGAGGAGGAGGAGGAGGAGGAGGAGGAGGAGGAGGAGGAGGAAGCGGAAGCGGAAGCGGAAGCGGAAGCGGAAGCAGCAGCAGCACCAGAACATAACCCATGGTTGATTGGTGCTCATGTAGTGGGCATGAAGCTCTAGGATCAATTAACAGCACCACATAAAGACCTGAGCACAATGGCAGATGCCTGTAGTTTCAGCACTCCAGGATATCAGAAATCCTCTGATGGAGAGAATTTGAGCCCTGCTTTAATAAACAATGCCCTACCAACCAACCTGGCAACAACAAAAGAACAACGACAAAACAAAAACCAAGCAACAATGAGAGATGGAAGACGGAGTAAGCTGCTGAGCACCTAGCTCCCTGTTATCCCAGTACAGTGTGATTTAATGGAAAATGATAGAAATGTTTCCTAAGAGAGTGTTAGCAACATTTACAGAACATATCATTCCAAAGATTCAAGAACTGCAATGGACTGAAAGGTTTACAAAGACATTAGCTTTTTATGCCCTCAAAATACTTGACAAGGACCTTCAGCAGAACCAAGAAAAAAATCACAAAAGATCATAATGCTAACTTGAAAGTTTTGAAATAAATATGTCAACTGTAGAGAGCAGTATTGAGGTGCAATGCCACCTGGCAGGAACTTGACATCAACCAATGTGAAGTTCCTCTCCTAGTCTTTGAGTGGGAACTCCTGTGTCAGCCATAATCCCCTCCACCCAGGGTGGAGCACTCAGACAAAGGTGAAGCCCATTGTTCTTCAAGGACCTGCAGTTTCCTGAGAAACACTAGCCACCTGTGGAGCAACTGAACTGGTTCGGCTGAGAAGCTTCCAGTCTTTGGGGAAGGGTTTTCCCCTGCCTATATATTGGGAGTTCTTCATTAAACTTAGAGACCTTGAATAGCAGGTGTTATCTTGGTCTCCGCCTGTTTTTGCCGCCTTCCCATACATCCCCCAGCTCCCCTTCCAGGTAACCTGTAACTGTGAGTAGTACAGTCAACTTTAATACTCAAGAACCTTCTTTTATGGGCAAAAGGAAAATACATTTTTAAAGTTTAAGCTTATTCCCAAAAGAAACATAACTTTAAAATCTTTCAAAAAGCAGAAAAATGATCCTAAAGTGAAAACTAAAAATGTGAGGAAATATTAGAATTTAAAACAATTTACAAGTCTGGGGATGTTGTTCAGCAGTTAGCCAGCATTGCTCATCCCACTGCATTAAATAGGAACAGCAAATTACACAAAAATATGAGATGCTTCAGAAGAAATTATATAGGTGTATTAGACAGCTTGTCCCATTGCTAGGACTAATATACCTAACAGAAACAAAATAAGAAGGAATTATTTCTTTTAGCTCTTAGTTCCATGATTGTTTGGCTTGAGGTGTCTAGATAATCACAATGGCCAAAGATGCAAGCAAAGCTGTTTACATCACAGCAGACGCAGAAGCAGAGACAGGAACTGCACACACTGGGGTGGCTCTCCTCTTGTCCACCTGCTATCCTGTCTAGGCTGCCAGCACATAAGACACACCAGAGCCTCTGCAGTTACCCCGCACTGGACACATCCCCATCCTCACCAACCTAAGAGATTAAAAAATCTAACCAATCTGACAGGCAAGATAAATATAAATGCTGATTGGCACTGTGGCACAACTCTAACACAGACCTGGGTTGCATTGGGGCCACATCCAATAAGCTCACTGTATCTTCCCTTCCTTCCAATGACACCGAGAACTTTCTGCAGGTGCTTTATATGCAGTGGTTCCTTTGATCCTCACAATTACTAGTATTCTCTTTTTACACCAAGAAAACAGACATTAAAATAAGTTAAAGAACTTCCCCAAACTTCACAAATTTAAAACATAGCATGTCCAATAGCAAATCTCATGTTAACCTTGAGATTCTGATATAACATTTGATCTGAGAATCTTTGTGGGTACAAAGTACAAGGGAAGTCTTCACTTTCTAGAAGAATCACACAGTGATTCACACACAAACCATGACTCACTTTCACCCTGATCTCCAAGAACTATTTATGTTCACACACTAAATGAGAAAGTCTTCACAGCCCAGAGAAAGTCTTCATCTAACATGAACACCCACTTTCCCTAAGGTTATCAACTATCTTCAAATCCACATCCTCCACAGTTCTTTATTTTTAAAGAGGAACAAATAACTCATAATTCAATGGTTCCAACAGTAAAATGAAAATGAGTACACATACTCTGGAAGGAAATACCAAGACAAAATAAATGGAACTCTAATGGCAATCTATCAGATGGTTAGTACTCAAGAACCTAAAAGATGGATTCTGAGCTCAGGAACTGAAGACTCAAAGATGAGCAAATGCCACACTGACTGACTGGCCCTCCTCCCTCTCAGGCGCTGAGCTCTTGCTGTCCTCTCTGCTGTGTAAAGATGCCATGCTTTAGACACAGTGACTACTCTGCAGAGGCGACAGACATACAGAGGACTGGACCAACTGCTTTTCTGTCCTAACTTCAACCATCTTAAAGGAAGGCCAAACTCATTCACAAAGAATGGTAAGACCAATAATATCCCCAGAATATTCCACTTAAAACCAATGATAATGCCAGGTGCAGTGGTGCAGAATCTGGGAAGAAGCAGGAAGATGGTGAATTTGAGGCTGGTCTGGGCTAAAAAGCAAGATTTTGTCTGGAAAAGAAAAGAAAGGGAAAGGGAAATGAAAAAGGAAAGGAAAGGGAAAGAGAAAAAGGAAAAAGGAAAAAGGAAAAAGGAAAAAGGAAAAAGGGAAAAGGAAAAAGGAAAAAGGAAAAAGGGAAAAGGGAAAAGGGAAAAGGGAAAAGGGAAAAAGGAAAAAGGAAAAAGGAAAAAGGAAAAAGGAAAAAGGAAAAAGGAAAAAGGAAAGGGGAGGGAAAGGAAGCAAAATATTTATAGTTGATATTAACTGACAATTTAAAAGTAAATTATAATAGGAAACATATAATGTAAAATGTATTACACACCATCAATAAAATCTACCTGTTGAAGGCTACAAGGGAACATAGAAACCACCTTCCATATCTACTATTCACCCACCTTAGCTATTTCTTCTTCCAATCGTTCTTGATACTGTTTTTCCATCAACTTAACCATATTTGTTTCTTGCCTCACTTTCAATCCATCAGAAAACTACATGAAAAAGCAAAAGATGACAAATTATGTATACAAAATATCTTATCACCTATTTTTAATCTCCTAATCTCAAAATGTTTCTAAAACAATATTTCTTAGCAAATTTCGGGATAGAATTAACAAAAAGTAAATTTCTATTATTTTTAATTAAAAACATTAATTCTAATAATTCTACTAAATTATACTTACTACTGTAAAAGAGAGAAAGATATTTATAAATTTATAATTAACAATTCTAAGACAGGTTAAGGGAACTTAAAATAAGATTATATATATGTATATATATATGTGTGTATGTATGTGTATATATATATATATATATATATATATATAAGTATTTCCTTTAAGTTAATTGTCAACCTGTGATTGCATTTCTTGGTCAAATTTTTTTCTTTTTGGTATTTACTTATATGGTCCAATTTTCCACAAACGCGAATACATTTTTGTCAGTATAACAAATATTAGCATTTTCTAAGACATAAACACATTCTTAGCATCAAAGTATTTAACACTTAGTGAATTTCTTTTTTAAATTGCTCATTTGTTTTTAATGTGTTTGTTTTCTGAGTTTGTGTGTGCATGTGTGTGCCACTGTGCACATGTAAAAATTAAACCTGTGGGAGTAAGCTTTGTCCTTCTATTATGTTTCTTCTAGGGATCAACAAACTCCGGTCTTCAGTCTTTAAGTGCCTTGGCCTGCTAAGCCATGTCCTGTTCTCTCTGAGTCATCTCAGGGTAAGGGTACAACTCTACCCAGGGCAGATGGTCACAGCCCAGTGGGCTTGGCCTTCTCTTACTTCTCTTGCTGCTGCTGCTGAAGGCTCTGCTTGCATTAGTCCTTGTACTCCTGGTCCAAGATACCTTCTTCTTCCTCTCCACCAGGCTTGTGACATTTCAGCCCTTCTGCTCTGGCTCGAGTTGGAACACAGTCCTATCAGCATCAGGGTGCTACCCAGCTTCTCTATCCACGCTTTCTGCGGCCGCTCCAAAAACGGTGATATCTACCATGACTTGGGGGTTCAGAGAAAAGAGCTCTGCAGGGTATGGTGTCCCTCTCCTCCCAGGCCTGGTGTTGCTTCTAACAAGTTTGTACAGCTTGTTCTCGAGGCTATCAGTTAGGCTCAGAAGCACCGGGGACCAAGATGCTGGCAAAAGCCCTTACTCTGCCCCATCTCCAGCATATTTCAAAAGGAGCAGAGCTGTAGTCCATGCACATGGCCTGAGACCAGATGGGTGAGGTAGGCCTGCCTCATATGCTGAACCTCACCTATTCCCTAACCCATGGAAAAATCCCTGCTGCTTCCTGGGGTCAGGGTCCCAGAACTCAGAGGCTGGAATGTTCTTCGTATATCACAGGTCTTCAGCGTGGGGGGGGGGGGGGCTCTAGGCTATACCATACTGGACCACCAAGGCTATGTATGTGCCTATAGTACTGACACAGACATATCATCAGAACAGAGGAAACTTTGCTAGTGGCTCCTTCACCTCCATGAAGACATGTTTATTAGTGTGTCTGAGATAGAAAATCTTCCCTGCTGAACTCATTCACACAGGTCAGAAAATATGGTCCCTGAAGCTGTGGCCAGGAGGAAGTGGAGGAACTTACAACCATGGGGCACAATGCCCTATTTGTCTGTCACAGATGTAAAGCAGTGGTTCTGGGCCCCAGTGACCAGGGGTTTCCACGATGCTCATCTTACACATGAGGCTTTGTCACTCAATTCCAGACAGCCACAGATAACGGATGTTACTCTAAAGCCGGTGTCTCCCAATTCGGAGAGCTTTACAGTGGGGAGGGTCCAAATTGCCAACATGGTCAAGCCAATGTGCTTGGCATGTTCTTGCAGCGTCCACAGCCCCCCAGTGTCAGTGACACTGTCTGTGACAGCATCTTGCAGTCTTTCCTCCCATTTTCTCCCCTTCCACAAACCAGGGCTCCTCAGCAACTGACAGCACAGATTAACTTCTTCCTTCCTTTTCTTCCTGAGTCTCAGGCACTTCATATTTGCTTAGAGTTTTAGACTTCCAATGTGGAAGCTTTTGAGATCTGTCACTATGACAGAACTTCCTGGCCATCTCTGCAGGCAGCGGTGCAGCCCTTAAGATGGGTACCCGGGTCCACACCCCAAGGTGTCTTCTGGCTGGCTTGGTTTGTTATGAAGGCCTTCTTTGGAACCTGGGACGTCTTGGAACTGTCAGTGCTTCTGACTTCTGGGTATGGGCTCCCTGGTCCTCTTCTCCAGAGGTGACACCTGAGAAGGACCGACAGTGGGCAGAGAGGCCCCACTTCTAGTACTTGCCTCAGTTTCTCTCTCTTGGCCACATTTTTCTTTCTTACACATGATACCCACTCTGGGCCTGGGGACTGACTCCCATCTCACACAGGGAACAACAAACAATGTGAATTTCATCCAAACACATGATCCTTATCAACAACAACAATGTGAATTTCATCCAAACACATGATCCTTATGAGTACCAGAGATATTAGAAAATTGGCTTGATGCAAAGAATGAGAAAATAGTGATTTTCATCTTCTCTAAATACAGATCATGCTGAGAGTTTCTGCTGCTGGAGATGAGAAGAGTGGAGCAGGTGATTTCTTAGGGTAGCACGACTGCCTCCAAGAGCTTTTATTAGAAGGCATGGCCACTGCTAGATAAGGACGCATCCATCACCACAGCACCAGCATCTTGGATCTTGTGGGATTCCTGAACACTGTCTGAAAAAATGGCTTGTCCTGCTTCCTACAGTAAAAAAATCAGGGTTTGAAGCTGAATCCCTACATGCAGTGGTGTGTGTATGTGTGTGTGGTGTGTGTGTGTATACATCAAAAGGCCATATGTTGCCAGGCAATAGTAGTACCTTTAATCCCAGCACCTGGAGGGCAGAAGCAGGCGGATTTCTGAGTTTGAAGGCAGCCTGGTCTACAGAGGGAGTTCTGAGACACCAGGGCTACACAGAGAAATCCTGTCTCGAGGGGATAAAAAGGCATATGTTACCAATAATAAAGAGGCCATGACGTTGAGAAGTAAGAGGGGCTCATGGGGGAGGCCTGAGAATGGAAAAGGAACAGGGGGAAATGATGGAATTATATTTTTGTCAAAATGAAAAAAAATCAGGACAAGATTTGGAAAATGATAATTTTCGATAATGAAAAAAGAAAGCCATGACATTAACTTTCTCTTTTAAATCCTCTGTGTTTAATTAGTTACCAAATCACATTCATAAAAATGGCAGTAAAAAAAAAATCAGGTTATTTAGTAGTTTAAAAATTAAAGATAAAAAATGCAATACCTCTGCTGTGCCGTCCCCACGCTCTCTTAGACAGCTTCTACAGTACACTGGCCTCTCGGCCCCAGATCCTTTAAGCTCCACTGAATCCGTGGGTAAGCTATATATAAATAAAAGAGGGTGGAGGTATTAAGAGTTTTGAGTCATTATTAATCCAAAGTTTATAGCATACACACATGTACTGGTAAACAAAATCCAGTAAGCCAAGGCTTACAGACATTATAACTTAAGTCCGTTTCTGTCTAACTTTTATCTTTAAAGGTAATGTATTGTAAAAAGTGTATTTTTACAAATCAACAAATACACTTTATGCCACTTTATAAAGTAATTAAAATATATATCTATAGGCATTAACTTTATAAAGTTATTGAAGATAAATTCAGTAAACAATAAAATCTGTTTTATTAAGCCTCTCCCCACCCCTCTGTCTCTGTGTCTGTCTCTGTCTCTGTCGCTGTCTCTCTCAAATCCTGGAAGAGAACACTAAAAGCCAGAATGCTCCCCTGCACCTGCAGTGGCCCGGGCGCAGGCACAGCAGCAGGAGAGTAGATGCCTTCTTTACAAATGAACTTTTAGACTGTGTTGTATGTAATAAGTTTGTGTATTCTTCAGCTTTATGTTTCTATTCTACATTGTTCTACAGGCATTCACTAATTTATGAATTTTTTTCTTAAATGTTAAGCTTGAGTAATAAAAAATTAAGCAACATGAACATTTAGGAACACAGGAAAAGACAAAGGGAGAATGTTATAATTTTCACTCTTAGGAAACATAATTACACAATCCCCATTCACGTATATCCACACTGCCTTCTTTGTTCCATTCTAATTTTCTTTTTTAATTTCTTCTTTTTTCTGTTGTTTTGCTCTGCTTTCTCCTCTTCTCTCACATTTTGCTGTCTAAAACTGATCATATAAAAATGATGTCACTGTCTAGCTCTGTAACTAACATACCTTAACTTCACACGACATTTAGCCCTTTTCAAATATTTAGTAGTATAAACAGTGCTACGGTATCAAACATTGCAAATGTGTCTTTGATGCTCCCATATTTTGCTATGATAAAAGTCTTATAGCTGTTAAGAGTAATACTTGAAATTCTGGCACTTCACTGATAATCACTTCACTCTGTTAGCTTTATTAGTACTTAGCCCAATTTGGAAAAGAGCAGTTTAATTAACACTAAGTTCACAGCTACCCTCTAAAACTGGCCCCTTCCTATGTGATTTCATCCTTTATATAAATGTAATCCTGTCCCATGTTCTCTGCCAAGCAACACAGGATCATAGTATTTTTCTCTATGCTCCATGAACATGTCAATCACATGTATCTGTAACTATCCATTAGTCCGTTTTCCTAGTATGCTAGTAGGCAACATTACAGAAATGTGCAATGAGCATGTCACACAGACATGGCTTTAATCCCAGAATGTATGTGACTAGTTTACAGCCCCAACCATTACTACCTTTTAATAATTACTTGCAAATAATGTTCACTGCATTATTTCAATTATATTAATAATTATATATTTCAATTATGTTGAAATAACCAAGAAAAGCTACTGTTTATACATCTCATTCATTTTTAAACATTATTTTTAAGTTGGTATATTAACATTCAATTTCATTATGGCACTTTCTGGCCAACTCTGCCTCTTAGATTCTCCTCATTCACTTTCCGACGCCCCAGCCTTCCACGTGAGCCCTCTCCCCTTTTTGCCCCCTTCTGCTTTCAAGGCACACTACATTCTTTGCCCCTCTTCCATCTTCCCCAATAATTCTTTTTACTCTCTCAGTCTCCTAATATTTTTATTTGGTTTTGTTTTTCAAGACAGGGTTATGGTCCTGGAACTCAATACAGACTAGGCTAGATTCGAACTCATAGAGACTCATCTGTCTCTGACTCCTGAGTGCTTGGAGTACAGATGTGTACCAGTACTACATGGCTTTCCTTTCTAATGTTTTAAGCCTTACATTTATACACACACACACACACACACACACACACACACACACGACCATTACAAGCTTGGCTACATACAAGAAAGAACATTTTGTCAAACATTTTGAGTTTGGGCCACCTTGCTTAATACTATACTTTCCAGGTTCATTAATTTTCTTGCAAAGTTTATTTCACTTTTTTCTACAACTGAATAAAATTTTATTGTTAAATATGCTGCATATTCTGATTACCCATTCATCGGCTGATGGACATCTAGGCAGGTCCCACTATTTGTTATTGCGATTAGAGTGGCATAAATATAGACACTTAGGGACCTCTGAGGCAGTGCTCGGGGTACATGACCAGCATTATCACTGGGTCATGCAGTAGCTCAGTGTTTACTGTTCTGAGAGAACTCCATACTGAGTTCATAATGGCTATAGTGGTTTACTCTCCCATCAACCATGAAGAAGGATTCCTCTTTCCTTACATCCTTGCCAGCACTGAGTTGTCATTCAATTTCTTGATAGTTACCATTTTTACTAGAGTAAGACAGAATGTCATTAATTTACATTTTCCTAAGGATAAGGATGCGGACTACTTGTAGAAGTACTTGATGGCCATTTGTAGTTTTCCTTCTGAGAATTATCTGCTTATTTCATTAACCCCTCTGTGACTTGGCAGTCTGGTATTACACTGGATTCTAGGTACTACCCCAATAGCAAAGGTTTCTCTCACTCTGTTGGCTAGATATTTGCTCTGCTGATAATTTCTTTTGCTGTGCAGAAACTTTTAAACTTCTTTGTACAACTAACAGCTACCATAGTATCTATTCAACATACTTCACAACTTGTTTCATTTATGCCTCAAGATACTAAAGGAAACTATTATTGTCTGTTCTATTTAGAGGTGGTGTAATCTGTCCTTGATCACATGGCCAGCAAAGGTTACTGCGGAGGACAAATGACTCTAATTCTATCTCAAATATTTGTCTAAGAAGGTTCTGGTGTGAGGTCAATCAAATGGATGTTAAATGAAGATTCTTTGTTTCTTAAACTTTTTTGAGTCTAACTAAAAGTAATAGTAAATTCTTTTATTTTTATTTTTTTGAGAACAGTAAATTCTTAATTAAAAATGTAAGAAAGGGTAGTAAGCTTGTTGAGTCCAAATGCAGAAAAAGCAAAGCAGCCTACATTCTAGGCCTGCTCCCCACACCCAGGGCCGTTCTTCACATGCTGGAGAACGCATCACTAATTAGCGATTATTCACTAATTAATCACTAATAACAGATTGTTTGAAATACACTGACTGGTTTTCAGAGAATTCTTGCTCAAAAAGACTACATCTGTAGTTTCTAAATGTCAGTCCAGAGGCTGAGTACATTATTTATCTTCTTATCTGACTCCAGATGTTACAATCAAGTAGTATTATTACAATACATATCTCAAACTTAAATTAAACTGTAAGAGTCTCCAATGTTTCTGATGCGAGGGCGTGTCTGGCAAGTACTGCTCTCAAAGAACCTGGGACTTTCTAGGGCTGCCAAACTGAGTGGGCGCTTCTGAATACATGTAGTTCAGGGATAAAAGAGCACGACTGCTGTCAAGGATGTAAGATTTGATGTCTCGTCTTCTACCTCTAGTTAAAAAAAAAACTGCATTGCTGTTCTATTAAAAAAAATGCCTATGGGGGGTTGGAGAGATGGCTCAGTGATTAAGAGCACCGACTGCTCTTCCAAAGGTCCTGAGTTCAAATCCCAGAAACCACATGGTGGCTCACAACCATCCATAACAAGATCTGACTCCTTCTTCTGGAGTGTCTGAAGACAGCTACAGTGTATTTACAGACAATAAATAAATAAATCTTTAAAAAAAAATGCCTATGAAAACAGAAGTTCTACAACAGCAGAGTAAGTCGAGTCAGAATAAACCTGAAATTTTTATAACACCAGTTACAGCTTCAAGCATACTTCTAAACATAAAACATTATGTTATAAAACATTCAAGTATCAACTGAGAACCTACTGTGTGCAGGGAATTACAAGGCTTTAGAGTAAATCAGTTACTTAATGACCCAGATTCCTCCTTCCTCCCCAAGGTTTATAGTTCTTTATCAGAGGCAATACTAATTCCCTTAGGGTAACCAAAGGACTCATGACAGTTTGTTCTTCGTGGAGGATCTGATGGCAGTGAGGGGGCCGGACATGTCAGCAAGTGGAGAATCCATTCCAGGTAGAAGGAAGTGCCATGAAAACTTCCTTAAGCAGAAACAGCCTGATACATTTACTGACCCCAAGGAGGAGGCTTAGTCTGAGAACAGTTGTCTTAAGAATCTGCGAGGAGCCAGGGAGGTCACGGGACTTACTACTCAGGGCAGAGGAGCACTGAGTAATGCGGTCTGTGTTACACTGTAAGGAGGAGCATGCTGGCACTGAGGTGACTGTGTAGGACAGACTGCACGGAGGACTGAGAGTAAGCAGTCTGCATGCAGGCACCGGGCCTAGTGGGCGGGGCTGCTCCCTGTACTTTGAAGGCAGAGAAAATAGGAACTTGTCATAGATCAGAAGACAGGTATGAAAACGGGTCGGGGTGCAGGCAGAAGGAGAGAGCTAAGGAAGGGGCCCTCTGAGGTTAGTCACTGGCGAGTCTCCGCATTCTGCCACAAAGTGAAGGAAACTCAGTGAAACTCCCCTCCCTACCTTACACTGCTAAGGGATGGGCCAGATCAAAGTATCGACGGCAAGGTACAGAACGCTCGAGAAATACACACCCACTATCTGATGTAACCCTGCAAAATAACAACTTAATAACAATGTAAGTAAAATTCCAATAGTAAAATGTCTTTGGTTCACATTTATTTCACATATCTCAAAGGCACAGAGTGATCTGCTGAAATTCGAATCTCTCTGCTCAGGTTACAGTCTAGTCTTAAAATAGCCTCTCTGGATATGCTGAATGACAGCGGGCACATGCATACCTTGGCTTAAGTGGAGCCTCACTGACGGCCTGGAGTCTTCTCTGCAGACTCTCCACTTCCGCTCTGTAGTTTGCTTCGGTCTCCTGCAGCTGCAGCGGCCCGGCAGCCACAAGGCTCTGTAGCTCACGGGCTTGCCCCTCATGCTCTCTACTTTCCTCTCTCGCCGGCAGAGAAGACACCTTGCTGTCATGACTGACATCTGTGTCACAGGAACAGAGTCAAAGCACACTTTGCTACAAGTTTTTTGGTAACAAAGCAAACTTACTTGTATGTACAGAAAGTACTCATATTTCAAGAAAATGGACTGAGTCATGATCACCCTACCCTCGAGGCTGTAGTGTCACTGAATCTAACAGTTTTGCATCTTTACATTTAAAACAATCTAGAGACACAGAGTACAAGTCATGAGAAGGCCCAAAGAGGTGAGGAGCCCTGGCTTCTCGCTTTAAAGATGAGAAAATTAAACAAGGTGACCATGAAACATTCAAGACATCAAATTATTACGTTAAAAAAAAAAGGCATATGTATAAACCTTTAGTATTAAAGTGCTGTACTGCGTTGTACACTTGAGACTTACCCGTGCTCTGTAAAGCACTCTGAGAACGACCTGACAGAAGACTTGCTTCCTCGTCTGCCACATTTTCTTCAGCAAACTCGAGTGTCACACCATCTGTTGGTTGTTCTTGAATCTATTGAAAACAGAGGAACAATGACATGAATATACAATCAACCCAGGACTTGGAAATCTCCATTGAAACAATCACAGCACTCTGCATTAGGTTTGTTCTTTAATCCCCTAAACCTACGCCACACTGAACCAAACACTTTGTCTCCTTTGACAAATGCCTCACTGTCACAGACATGGGAATGAAACTGTATTAGCAATGGTCTTTTATATGCAGAGGAACACTCACTTTCAAATGTCTCGCTGTCATAGACATGGGAATGAAACTGTATTAGCAATGGTCTTTTATATCCAGAGGAACGTTCACTTTCAAAAAACAAATGTTTCACAGAGATTTGAACTGAACATCCTCTAAATTTTCAATGCAAGCATCAAAATTTTATTATCAATAGTTGACAAGAAAATTTGTATTTACCTCTGGATGATGGGTTTATGCAAAGTAGCATGTTGCTCATTACAATGCACTCTTCAAACATCTAAGAATCTGCATGTCCAACTTTGACACAAGGCAGAAGATTACAAAAATCAGCTTAAAAGTGCACATGCACAGACACACACATTGTGTCGGCCCTCACAGCGTTTATTAACTCACTGAGGCAATGAGACCAGTGCAGAAGCAACACTAGTGAGTCTGAACGTAAAGACGGGGCCTCAGAAGAAAGACGCAAATGAATCCGAGTGACCAGAAGAACCCACACTTGATCTTGGCCTTAATCATTATAGCAATGACTTTCTGGAAAGCCGCTGTGAGAAAAAAAACCTATGTTTTAATGAGTCATGACAGTGGCCTTGTTGTCAGGGGCTTAAATCAGGATGAAAAGGGCAAAATACAGCTAGTTAAATAAACAATATCTAAATTACAAGAAACTTTAATATCAAGGGGGAAAGAGTCTTGACCTGACAAGCTAGACAAATAGAGCAGACCAGTGAGCTACAGGAAAAAGCTATGTTCCTAGAGAGTATTCCAACTGGTCACTACTGTCTATATAAGGAATCCTCCACCACACTCCTACATCCTGGATGTTTCTTAATCCCTTGCTCTGTGTGTGTGTGTGTGTGTGTGTGTGTGTGTGTGTGTGTGTGTATGAGAGAGAGAGAGAGAGAGAGAGAGAGAGAGAGAGAGAATGGGTATATATGTGTGAGTTTGTGCATGTACAAGTACCTGGGGGGGGGTGCATGTGCATAGAACTCAGAAGTCAATATCTGTATTTTCCTCTTCCCACCTTGGCTTTTTTACACAGTTTCTCAGTGCCCCTGAAACTTGCCAATTCAGATAGATATTTTGGCCAGCAAGTCCCAGAAATCCTTTTGCTTCTACCTCCCCAAAACAGGGATTACATAACATGCTACCTTCTACATAGGTTTAGAGGGATTCAACTAAGGTCCTCTTCCTGCAGAGGGAGGACTTGATGGAGTCATTCTCCAACCCCTTGAGTATGTTTAAACAGGGGAATCTTACCTATTAGTTCCCAAGGATAAAATAAAAAGCACCAGATAATGAAACTTTACAGTGTAATTTTACTCAACTCACAAATCCCAACTAAGCCTTTATCATGTGCATTGCACAGGCTGTGCTAACAGGAGGGAATAAATGCAGGGTTCTCTGTTCAAAGTTTGGAATCTTGTGGACAGGGCAGATCAGTAAACAATTAAAATAAAATGAAATGTAATATGATAAAAATATATGCTTGAGAGAGAACACTGAAATAGAGTAACTAAGCATCTAGGTTAAGAGAAGGTTCAGAGGAGCCGAGGGAGGATGTGTAAGCCTAGGAAGGCAGCCAGAGATCACACAAGAAAGTAATACTTAAACTACCTGTAGCAAGAAACAGGAACAAGCCAAGAAGCACGGAAGAGGACGGGTGCCCTACAGAAGGAAGAGCACGCAACAAAGCCCAGGACTGAGAGCTTGGGCTCACTTTACTGGAACAAGCATTAAAAAGTTCTGCAGTGATTACTGAAGTCCTCACCTGAACCCGATGGACTGTGTAATGTCTGCGCAGTTATAGCTAACTTGTTGTATTAGAAACCACTCATCACCCAATGTACACACAACAGTTGAGAGAACAGTTTTGAGATGTCTGTCTTTAGAAATGGCTACTTCCAAGTTTTTCTCTTAGCAGTAATTAGAAAAACCTAACTAATGAACAGTTCTCTATGCTAATATAGACATGCCTGAATGGTAATTGTGGGTTACCATTGCTGCAGAAAAGCACTACGGTCTGTGTGAACACTTGTGGAGGCTGCCTATCTGCTGCTTGATAGAAAACTGTGGACTCCTAAGCTCCAGTGAATGCCATTGGCACACAATCTGAGCATGGCCTCACACTCACGCAGACACAGTGCTGCAGCCAGTACTGGGCTGAAGGGCTGGGGCAGAGCCAACAGTCAGTGCTAGGTAGTAGCTGAACCACAGAAAAAGCCCATACCCGCACAGAAGGCAGCAGGGCAGAGAAACCTGGCCCATCAGAGGGCACACCAACAAAACAGTACACAAAGACAGTTATATAATGTTAAATGTGACATCAGCTATGCGCAAAACAACTAATTATCTTCTTTAACACATAAAGAGAGACCCATTGCCTTAAAAAAAAATACTACATTAACAGTACAGGTGTAGTTTAGCAACAGACTACAGTTCTACTGTGTGCCTTCATTTAAACTCCAGTAAGCTAAAAAAAAAAAAAAAAAAAAAAAAAAAAGGAGAGATGTCTATACAACTAAACACAATTGCTTCATACTTTTAACATCTGACATGCAATTACACTTCATCATGACTTAAAAAACCATCTCAGGAAGTTACTTATCATTATGTCATTTAAAATCTGGAAGTTTCTCCAGATTAGGATATAAATGCTCTAATATGAACATATAAATGATTTAGTATTTCTAGCATCCTTCTCCATGTTCACTTATTTTGGAACTTTCTGAGTGGCAGGATAGCAGGTAGTCAACAAGTGCAGACAGACAGCATGTCCTCTAGCCCACAGACCTTGCCTAAGCGAGTCTGCAGTCCCGAGAGCTTGCGGCATTCTTCCGTTACTTTACCAAGAAGGATTTGCATGTTTTCTTGAAAGTCTGAATGAAGAACAAACAATTAAAATAATTTCATTTCACAATACAAGTTTATCTCTTTTACAAAACATGATTTAGCTACTGATAACTTTAGAAACATATCAGGTAGTAATAAACCCATACATCTAGTAAAAAAAAAAGTTTAAGAATCATTACTATGAAGTAGCTGGTATGACATTAACTACCAATACAAATATACTGGGAACATAAATCTGTTAAGGAACACCAATAATTTCGAAAGTAGCACCACATTTATTTGAAGGAAGTTATCTCTTTCGATATTTAGCCCCGCCCTGGATGGCCTGAAATGGCAGTGCAGACCCAGAGGGCCAAGGACTTACAGAGATCCATCTGCCTCTGCCACCCAAGCATGAGCACTGGGATTAGAGGCGTGCAGCGTCACGCCTACCAAAGGTTATTTAATGTATCTTAATTTTCAATTTTGTATCCACTTTAAAAATAAGAACCCATTAATTTAAACCTAGTAAACTCTACTTTTTAGATATTAGGATCTGCAGTTAGAACAGTTAACAGAAAGAATGAGAATAAGAAAACAGATTGGAATGAAGAAATCAAAGAGAAAGAAACAAGAAACACAAGCATTTAAAGACTCTGTAAAGTATGATTGTTATACTATAAAGACTAAAAGAATACACTACATATGAATTTCATGGCAAAAATAAGATTCTAAGAAAACCTATCTATAATTGTTTAGTTACGTTTATAAGCAAGTGATTTAAGCAAAGTAAATACTGTTTACAGTACAGTAAGCGTTTACCTTGAACTTCGTATCTATACTCTTGTAATTCTGGGCTTTGATTCTGAGAAGTGTAAACACCAGAATGCTCTTTCTCTTCTCTAGTCATTTCACATTTTAAAGGAGTATGGCATTCATCGAAAACATTGTTTAGGGTCTGTTAACAAAATTGAATATTTTAACTTAAAATTTTAATTTATTTTCCTAAATATTAGAAAATATTAACCTCAAGGCAAAAGAAGGTCAAAATAGTATGAATAAAATCTGAATTCCCTCTCCCTCCACATATGAAATCAATCTACAGAGAAAAAGTATTTCTCTTTAACATGAAATTATTCTTTTATCAGGAAAATATTGATAATCTTATATAAAACATAATAGATTTTTGTTTTCTTTTAATATTAAAATATATAATGAAGTGTAAGCAATCACTCCCTAGCACAGTTCCCACTCTGATGTGATTGCTCTGCCTTGAAGATATCTCATTACTACAATTATCCTTGAAAAAGCATCACAAGGAGAGAAAGTTCAAAGATGACGATGAGAGAAGTCTGTCAACCTAACCAAAATGATGATATATCAAGGAGGAAATGTCCTTTCTATAATAAATAGTGTTTTCTGTGATCTGCACTCACACAAAGTTAAAAGTATCCAGCACAATATTCTCCAGAGAAACTGAAAAGTCCATCCTGTAAGACACCATTTCATGTTCTATGACTTGATAAGCCGTCCAACTTAGTTTTACTTTTGTCCTCCCTCATCTGGAAATAGCCACCAATGATTTAAAAACTTAAAAGCCAACTTTTTTAATTGTTGCTATTTCCTGCATGTTTTTAAGTTAAGCACATTTCAGCATAGCCACGAAGGTAAACTTTTACCACACTAGTGACCTTAATGAACAAACTGCTTCCTGGAAGGGTAAACAGTACCTCTGACAAGAACAATGATTACCAAGTGTGCACTATTTGAGATACAGCACATCTCAATGTCTTTGTTCCTTTTCTGTGGTGCCAGAGACTGAATTCAGGACCTCAACCCTAACAGACAAGAGATGGATCAGAGTCCCATCCTTAGCTCTAATTCCCTATTGTTCCAAACTGGCTATCAGAAAAAAGTCAAACGTGTATTTTAAGCTTAGAACTCAGGAATACTTTTTAAGTACAGTTCCAGTGTGAGCGATCTGGGCAAGCACGAGTGTCTGATTCTGTCCATTAGGTCAGTAGAAGTGTGGTTTTGGTACCTCCCAACAAACCACGTCTGAAGTAACATCTTACCTCTGAAATGTGAAAGCATTTCTGAGACACTGCCTTCTGGAGCCGTTCAATGAGCGCCTGTAGAGGCTCATCCCCTAGCAGAGAACATACCACACGTAAGCCATCTGCTGCACACATGTTAAGTAATACTGTCACACTTTAATGCCAAAGCTTCCCTGGAATAAGACGCATTTCAATTTCTTCCAAACTGTATTTTCCATTGTGCAATGTAACTGTCTCAGATAAATTTCTAAGATTTGCCATTTCTAGTCTATAAAAGGGTTTATACATTCAGGATTCTACATTCCAGCCCAAGAGATACATCCATATACCTATCCGTTAAATCCAACCTTGCAAACCTCCAAACTCTCACAAGCCAAACTCTCACAAGCCATCTGTTGCCGTTTTGCACAGGGACAGAGTTCAGTGGTAGGCTACTTTGATTAGTATGTGCCAGCCCTGGGTTTCAGCCCTAGTGCTGAAAATCCATTAGTTAACTAGTAAATACATATTTTCTGTTCTCTTCTCCTCCTTTCAGAATTACTGATCACCACTCACTAAACTGTCTTATCACCTAGCATTAGAACAATCAACTGTCAACAGAAAACACTAGACAGGCTATCTGAAGAGGTATCAATAAAAGCAATGCATGCAAAATCTTACTGAATTAAAAAAAAAAACAGCAAAGAACTCTGGAAATGAAAAACTGGCATCCTTTTTTAAGGGACTCTTGAAATCTTAACATTTTTCAACAGAGCAACTGGAGACTTAAAAAGTACCTCATTCCTATGGAAATATGGGAGCCACAGGTGGCTAAAGCGCAGGAAGCCAGAATCGAGAAATGACAACACCCTCAACAACAGTGCCCCTCCCAGGCTCTGCCCTCCACTGTGGTCTCTTCTGTCCTTCGCACGGAGCCCCAGGGCTTTCTGCTCACCCTCCAGTCTCCAGGGGTCCCACTCTCCTTCTGGCCTTAGGGATTCTGGGCTTTGAACTCCAGGTAGGCTGTAATTTTTTTTTTTTAGCCTAAAAAGTTTCCCTTGGGTTTTAGACTCCTCCTTTCAGCTGATTAATGACTATTTGTTTTCCAAGTTAACAGACACACTTAACTCAGAATTTGTAAGCTGACTATATTATTTAAATAGTGCATGGTCTGCTCCTCTTTGTGACTGAAACCACAGTTATTCTCAGCTCCTGCCCCTGCTGCTCTAAATCTCCAGTGAGGCATTTAGCTCTGCTAAGCTTCACTGTCATTTTGTTTCTGGTCTCCAGGATATTTAGCTAAATATTTTATTGGTTATCAATGGCTAAGGCTGTTTAACTGATCTGCCCATTAATTATTCCATTCTTCCCAATTAAGCACACTGATGTCATCTTAAATAAAACTAGCACTGATGCGTCCTCTACTTGAAAATCTGCAGCAGGGCTGTTTTAGCAGCAGCAGGACGCTTCAGCGGACTCCCCTGAGGTCTGTAACCTCTAACCAGGCGCTCTCCGCTCCTCTTCCTTCCACTGTCAGTTCGCACAGCTGGAGCATTGCTTAGCTCAGCTCCAGCTCAGCTGGGTCACTGGTTAGTCTGGGATACTTCAAGTGCAGCCAATTATATACCTATGCCCTAGGCAGCCGGGCAGGGCCTCTCTATGGTGTGTGTGGTTCGCCACTGCTCAGAAGTTCTCAGTCCACTTCCTAAGCACTTTCGGAATGAATGATACTTCCATGAGAAGATGAGGCAGTGAGTTTTGCTCCCCTGGGCACCT
This sequence comes from Apodemus sylvaticus, assembly GCF_947179515.1. Lineage (NCBI taxonomy): Eukaryota > Metazoa > Chordata > Mammalia > Rodentia > Muridae > Apodemus > Apodemus sylvaticus. The sequence continues at coordinate 23,809,161 of NC_067473.1, forward strand.
CAATGACTTGAATAAACAAACCCAGGAATCGGAAGCAAAGCCTCCTTACCCCACGGGGCCTGAGCCAAGGGCAGGATGACGAAATGATACCTGGCAGGGGCGCTTCTTTGTCTCCCAGGACTAGGCAGAAGTTGGTTACCTGTCTGCTGTTCCGTGGCCTTCTGGAGCTGGCTCTGGTGTACGGTTTGGAGCTCCTCGATCTTTTTCTGTTGAGCGGAGACCAGCTCGTCTTTAAGGCTGCAAAGCGCTTCTTCTCGCTCCTTTTCCAAGTAGGCACGAAGCTGATCCGCATGGGTGGAGTAAACCACAAAAAGGCATATGCGCTGGGCCTCCATCTGCAGCCGCAGGTCATCCTGAGAAACAGACGGAGAAACGTGAGGAAGATCACGGCCACAGCGACAGCGGAGCGCTACTTCTTTACGTGCACTCAAACTTCACAAGAGAAACATGTCGGTCTTAGAATGCATATGAAAGAACTAGGCTGCTTTAGAGTCAGTCTTCATCCAGGTGCACCGACTTACCTGTCTTTCTCAAGAAAAGCCGAGTCATGTTTTTATTTATTAACTCAGAATAATCGTAAATAGGGATAGCTGGTATAACTAGCAAGAGTTTAGTCTTTTAAACATATTTTACATGCTACAAAATGAAAATAATGTAAACATCAATGTACTCAAAACTCAAATTAATAAATCGAAATATGCTGTCATTTATTCTTTTCTCCTATTCCACCTACAGGTCCTTAGATTTAGAAAGAAAACATTAGACACAAACTTTAATTCCAGTTTGATTATTCCTTGCCCACAAGCAACTTTTATCAAAAATCTGGAATGTGTCTACTATCATTTCCCAGGGTGTGTGTAAACAGCACATCACATTACATATTTCTGTGTATTGACACAAAGGCATTTAGTTTACAAATTTCTTTGCATTTTTAATATCAAATATCAAAATATCAAAAAATGCATCTGAAATCAATCCACATATGTGACAGGTTAATTTATTTTGACTGCAGTGTAGTATAAATGAACAATCCACAACTAGACCATTATCTTTTGTGGAGAACAACTGGATTTCCATATGCCTGGGTCCTTTAAATCAAGACTGTAAATGATTACATATACCCCCTAAGACAAATGAGTAACTGTTTTGCTGGTGAGCTGTCCAGCATGTGTCAGACTCATCTGGAATTCTTGCCGACACACACCCATGCTATCTGTCCTCTGACCCACCTCAGGAAGCTTAACAAACACTGGTTCTGCCTGTTCCCAGGAGCAGCTGCTTCCCAGAGACCACACAGCTACCCAGGAGTGTAACTGCTAGCCATAGTGAATGCAGAGGCTTAGCTTTAGTAGCTAAAGAATTTTTTTATATAATTGAACGGAAAAAAAGTGGATGCTTTCACACTTGTATCCTTATTATTTTGCCAATATGATGGCAATAAAATGCTATTTTACTTATATGAATTTATAAGGCTCTACTTTTTATGTTCCTTTGTCATTTTGGTTTCTTCTCTGAGACACACATCTCTTCCTATCTTGGCTCATAAAATCCTTTGCTTTTCTTAGGTATTTACATCACACATACAGTCCTTTGGATCATATGTGGCAAATATCTGGTCCTAGTAATTAAACGAGTTTTAGGTATTATTCATAAAGGAAACATGATCAAATTTCTAAAGGCTGTCCTTGGACTTTAATTTAATTAAAGGCTTCTTCTGTCTTAAGATTAGGATGTTACTTAATTTACATCTTTCTTTCTAGTATGCCTTTAACCCAGAGTTACTTTTTCCTAAAAGTAAAACAATTCTCTTAAGGCAATCACTACATTTTCTGAGACTTCCTGGTGTCTTGGCTTGTTGATTCAAGTCTCTTCTCAAATATTATCTCCCCAGGATACCCTCCCATGTACTCTGTACGAGAGAGAGAGAGAGAGAGAGAGAGAGAGAGAGAGAGAGAGACACTGACCGACCTTTGGTCTAGCCCTTTACTTAAAGTACATAAAGACCACAGGTGGTGATGTGTACTTGGTCTTTAATGTCTTGTGTAAGTTGCGATCATTGTATCTAAATTTAACGTTTTATCTTATTTGTTCAGTCTTTCTTGTGTATTATTTGTATTCTATTGACTGGCTGAACTCTTAAGAACACTGTTGGGACAGTGACAGTGACAGTGACAGGGCAGGCAGCTCGCCCTGCCTCGCCCACACTGGGAAAGCTGCCCAGCGTCCCCTCAGGACCAGCAGCACCCTCCGTAGTTGTTCCTCTGTTGCTCATGTCCTAACAGTTCCATCATTTTGTTGTTGTTGCTGTTGTTGTTGTTAAAAACTAAATGAACTGGTAACTTCTGGAGATTCTTTTCCAACAATATTTAGAATGATCAGGATCAGGAGATTGAACAAACAGAAATATCAGATCCTGAATAATTCTTCCATTCTTGGGGATAATCTCCTAATAATTTAATAAAAACTCATGCAGCTCATTCATAAATGAATTAATCTGTAATTTTCTTTTCTTGATCTATTCCTGCCATATCTTTACCTCAATACTAAGTAGGTTCAACGCATGAACTCCTTCCTCGTCCTACCTCAGGAAGGACCTGTGCTCGCCCTGAGCTTGTGAGAGCCACTTGCATAGTGGTCATGGGAGAGTACTTTTACCTGGAGAGGTGGGAAAGAAAGGCAATGACAATCCTAGATTCTGTAGTGTCATTAGCCTACTAAAGCGTTGTATTTCTATGTTAATTAGTTGGGTAATTTATATTTATAATTTGTATTTTATATTAAGTAGAGCTTATTTATAGCATTCCTGTATTTTAAATCCTTGTATCATTTGCGCTGGGGTTTTCATCTCCATCCTTCATTTTACCTGTGCTTTCTTGCTCTTGGTGACATCCTTGGGAATCTAACAACTGCAACCTACAGATATTTTCAAATAATAAACCATCAAATGTCTTCAAACACTTCCCTTTTGGTTATTTCAAATTCACTTATCTCCTGCTCTAAATTTGCTATTTTCTTCTACCTACTTTCTTTAAGTGTAGATACTTGGATACTATTTTATCTTTCCAACAAGCCTAGTAAGTTTCACTGTAAACTGCATTGGAGATACATAATACAAACTAATTTTTCACATTAAATATTTTCCTTCAGAAATGAAAGAATCTGTTTACTCAGGTCTCACCCTCCTTCTCCCATGCACAGCAAATACAGTACAGTATTTGTATTTTAGGATGAGGTCTTGCTACATGGTTGAGTCTGCTCCTGAATTCACAATTCCCTCCTTCTGCTCCTGAGATTATGTGCTGGGATTGTGGGCATCAGCCACCACGCCCAGGCACATTAAACACTGTTGCAGTAAGTTGGCTTTTTTTTTTTTACATTATTTTACTTTAAATTTTTAAAATCATTTCCTTACTTTCTTATTGAATCATGACAGTCGTCTTTCTCTCTACAGATACCATGTATCTGTTTGTATTTACAATGGTTAGGACTCTTTTGAAAATGCTATACAGCAAATGGCAAAGTCTCTTCTTCCTTGTGAGGAGTTTTACTTTGCTCCACTACTGATGCGTGAAAAAATGGGCTTTATTTTCCTACTTAAAAATTAACTGTCTTGTATCAAATTTACTCTTGGTTCAGAGGTCTCCCACACAGGCCCTGAGGAGCAGCACTGGCAGTTCCTTCCGTGCTTACTATGTTCCATATCTCTTCCAATCCAAACACACTTCACTCTATGGTCTCTCAGCAAAAGAAATGATCAATTCCTGCCACGCCCCTGGCTACCTTCACATTCCAACATGGGGGAGAATTTCTGTGAAGTTTCTTTTTCTCATTTTATCTAAGTGTATTAAAATAAAGAAATCATACTTCAAATGTATTTTGTTTCCATTTAAAAGAAAGCCTACAGTGGCCATATTTATTTTAATTTTAGTGAGAGACAATACCAGGAGCAGGGCAGCTAAAGTTGGAGATCATATCCTCCCTTATTTAAAAACTTAAAATGCTATTTAACACCTTTGGGGTAATTATAACACATACTTTTCAAAAACAATTCCATATGTTTAGTCATTATTTAGTAATTTGAATTACTTGATTCTTTTTTTAAAAAATTTTATTTATTTTTCTGTGCATTGAGGTTTTGCCTGCAGTATGTCTGTGTGAAGGTGTTAGATCCTCTGGAACTGGAGTTTCAGACAATGGTGAGATGCCTTGTGGGCACTGGGAATTGGACTGGGGCCCTCTTGAATAGCAACTAACTGTTCTTAACCACTAAGCCATCTCTGCAGCCTGAATTTGTTGATTCTATTCGGGTTATTATAAAAGTAAATTGTCTCAATATCTGATATAGGATCATCAGTGGGATTAAAAGTCATCAGAAATTAAGACAAACTTCCCATGGCTTCCCACCGAGAACGAAATCTGAGCTTCCTCCATCCTTCCGTCCTTTCCAGCTCTGCTTTACCTTTGGTCCCTTGCCACCCCTCTATGGCTTCCTTTCAGAGCAACCACACAGGCCTGGATCCTAAAGCTCACCGACATCTCCACAACTGCTGTAATTTGCCCACTGTCCAGAGCTCAGTTCAAAGGCTAACTCCTCTGTCCTGATTTCTGCACTCTCCTACCTGATTCTCGACTCCTTCCCAGACATAGCCCTGCCTCTAACCACCCCACGTTTCCCTTTTATCACCTGCTTTCCCCTCGGAAACACGCTTCTTGAGACTAGTACTCATCTCTTGTTCAGCACTGCATGCATATTTAGAATAATTAAAAAATAAATATTCCACTAATATAAAAACACATGAAATTTTAGTTAGTATTATTATACTGTAGACAACCTACCAGAACTGTCCTGGTTTTCCTAGCATCAGTATTTACCAAATATAAGTTATTAGGAATGACTCATTATTAGTCATGGTCTTCGTTAACATTACTTGACAACAGTCTAGAGTCAACAGAAAAGAGATGAGAAGCTCTCAATTCAAATATTGCTCAAATTAGACTGGCCTGTGGGCATATCTGTGAGTGACCGTCTTGGTTGCTAATGATGTGGGAGCCCACTATGGACAGCACCATTACGTGGGCAGGAAGTCCCACGCTATACAAGAAAGGTAGGCAGGCCAGAGCAGTGAGTGCGCCAGCCAGTGCCGCCCCTCTATGGCTTCCTGACTGACCTTCCGCCCTTGTTTCCAGCCTGGGCCTGGGACGTGTAGGCTAACCACAAGCCTTTCCTCTCCCAAGCTGCTTTTTGTCAGCTTTACCACAGCAACAGAGTGAAACTAGAACACTTATTATATGCTTTTTTAAAATCTTGACTTACAGTGAGAGTTAACAGCATTTTTTCTCATTGAGGTTTAAGACTCGAAAACTTTAGGCCTTAAGCCTCACCTCTCAGAAATATAATTTCATAACAAATCAGTAATTCACGGAGCAGCAGAAAACTTCAGTGGTTTTTGTTTTGTTTTACAATTGTGAGATTCTAACTGAAAACTTGAAATGTTATACTAAAAAACACCTAAAATACTCTAAAAACTAATAGATACTAAAACAAAGTGATTATAATGTAAAAATGAGACCAAGTCTCTCAAAAAAAGGAAAAAAATACATATATATAAAGGATTAGCCTAGCTATTTTCTAAGCAGCATATATTAAGAGATTAATTGAAAGAGAGGGACAGTGTTTAAGTAAGCCTGGCAGCTGACTGGCAGAGACTGCGAGTCCCGCACCAGGGCTCCGCTCCGCTCCCCTCCCCTCCCCTCCCCTCCCCTCCCCCCCTCCCTGTGTGGACCTGGATGAGTGGTTCCTGGATGTGAGAGCGGCCTCAGTGTGACTGTTTGCCTGTGGTTTTCAGAGAGTATGTGAACATACCTGCTCGGCTTTGAGGGCATGAAGCTCTTGCTGGAGTTTTTCACTTTCACATGGTTCAACTGTGGCATGAGGTGGATTTTTTGTTCTTGTTGGCAAAAGCAACTGGTCTCTCCCACTTTCTTTGAAGGGAATTTTATCTTCTATCATTGGTTTTGACTCTTCAGCCAAATCTTCACTGATTTTAGGAGGAGATCCCTGAGAATCCCCGGCCGTCCCTATCACAGGCCCAGCTTGGTAAGAACTCCTCTGCGCAGGGCAGACAGCCGCATGTCCTGGTCCCTTAGAGTTAGTGAGGAGTTCTAGTTCTCCACATCTTAACAAAAGCTGTTCCTTCTCTTGCTTTAAGGCTCTAACCTCTGCACTTAGGGAGTGGAGCATGCCATGTGTCTGCTTTAGTTGTTCAGAAAGGCCAGAGACTTTCTCCGAGAGCTCCAACTTTTCCCTCTGCGCTACCTCCAGCTTCTCCATCAGCTCTGTTGTATCCTTTTCTACAACGTCCCCGAGGTCCAGCGGCTCCGCTGGGAACGTTTGGTCCATAGCAAATCCAGAGCTCTTCCCCTTGGGCACGGCTGCCTCTCCTCTTTTCGAGTGGAGCTCCTCCTCCAGCGCTCTCAGCCTGCTCTCATATTCCAAAGCCTGCCTGCTCTGTGTGGCTTCTAAATCGTCTCTTATCTTGAGAAGACAAGTATACTCCCTCTGTAACTCCTGATAGTTAACTTCAAAATTCTTTTCAGCAAATGCAAATGTATTCTTCTGCTTCTCAATCTCTTCATTTAGACGAAGGCATTCCTGCTGAAGGGCCTCCTTCTCCTTCCTCAGCAGCTCTGCTTCCTGCCACCTCAGGTCTTCCGGCTTGCGCGTGACAGAATCGACAGCAACTGATCTTTGCGCTTGGTCCGAAGGACTGTACATTTTCAACATGTCTTCAAGGACTTTCTTCTCATCTTTAAGAATGCAGTTCTCTGCGTCAAGCTGTGCACATTTTTCTTGAAGGTCATCTTCCTTCTCCTTCAGTTGTTTCTCCAATTGCTCAGTTTTAAGTTGTAACTCCTGAACTTCCTGTTCAAGGGTACCTTTTTCCTTTTCTTCTTGTCTGAGGATTTCAATCTCTTTTTGCAGTTCATTGATTTGAAGATTCATTTCTTCTGATTTTGAATTAACAAGGTGTTCCTGTAAATCTCGTAGCTTTGAATTTTCCAGAATTAACTGGTTCTGCTGGGTTATTAGGCTGTCTGTTTCACACTGCATACTTTCCATCTTCCTGTTCATCTCATTTTGTAAGCCATCTATCTGCTGCTTGTAGTGAATCCCCAAATTATCTTTCAGTTTTTCAATATTTATTCGATGCTCAACTTCTAAGTCTTCTTTTAGTTTAGACAGTTCTTCCTCATGACTGAAGAGGAGCTGTGTCCGAAGCCTCTCCAGCTCTGCTTCCTGGGATTCTGCCATTCTGTCTAGCACAGCATTTTTTTCTTTTTCTAGCATTTCAAGTTTTATTTTGTAATTTGTAATCTCGGCTTCGTGCTTGACCTCGAGTTCCTTCCTGGATTCGGAGGCGGCCACGATCTCGGCTTTCAGGTCTTCCACGGTGCTCAGGGCCCTGCGTGCCTCACTCAGCCTGTTCTCTTGCTCTGTGATTGTCTGTCTAGCTTTCTGAACTTGCTCTCTTAAAAACCTTACCTCTTCTAAGAGGTCCTCAGACTGACTCTGTAGGGCTGACTTTTCTCCCAGAACTACCCCAAGCTCTCCCTTGAGTTTTTCCTTTTGAGCGTGAGTCTCCTGTAACCTTACATTGAGTTCATTTATAGCCGCATTCATTACATTTACTTGTTCTTTGCTGACTGCAGCGTTTGCATGCGACTTTCCGGTGCTGTCCATCTCTCTGCGGTGCTGGGCTCTGAGCTCCTCCATCTGAGACACGTGCTGTTTTATCAGCTCCTGTTTCATCTGCACTATTTGCTTCCCATACATCTCGTCCAGTTCCGCTTGGAGACGGCTTAACTTCCGCTGGGTTTCTTCTTCCATCCTTCGCACAGTGTCGGTTTCCAGCTGGCTATCTTTAAGGTTTCTCTTCTGGAGTTCCTCAACTGTCCTCATCAGCTCTTTGATTTCCTCTGAACACTTTCGCTCATTTTGCTGAGAGTTGACCAGTTGTTGTTTCAGGCTTTTGATCTCCTGATCCTTTTCTGTAACCTGTTCCTGTAACTCCCCCAGTAACTCATCAGCAGTTGTTACTTTATTCTTTAACTCCACCGTTTTCTTCTCTTCTTCTATTACTCTGGTATTCAACTCGTCAATGATTGCCTGCTTTTCCTGTATTTCTTTTGTATTTAAGTTTTCTACTTCTCTGTCTTTTTCCTTCAGAGGGAAAGAAAGAAAGAAAGAAGGCATAAGACCTCTGGTAACTTTCAGCACGCTTTTACATCACCCCATAGAAAGTAACTGCTGTGCCCACCTCCCATTTGTTCCCAGGGCACAACTTGTGTATGTAGATACTGAGGACAAATATGACAACAGCTCTGACCTTCTTTGGAAGGCTGATGTGCTTAGCAGATAGGAGTGCTAGGTTCTCCCAGCACTGCCAAAACAGAATGAAAAGCAGAAAAACCCTGCTAGGCTGACAAGATGGCTCTGATGACCTGAGGTCAACCTCCACACAAATAAGTAAATGATTCGAATAAATTTAAAAACCTACTACATCTGTGCTAAACCATGTAGCTTCACTTTTTAAAAGTTAACTGCTTAATATCTCAATTATTTAATGTTTTGATAGCTAATTATAATACTATGTACTCTCTCAATACTCTCAGAAAAAAATTGAAAATGAGTTCAGGTTCCTCCCATTAACTGTAGTGACCTCTTCAGGGTTCCAGTGACAAGGGCTATGCAATGGAAGAAGGAACTCTACCATAATGTCAATGCTGTGCACTCCCGGACATCTGCATCAACTGCGCTTCATGGTGTGCTATGCAAAACTACAGTATGCCAACAGTTCAAACAGAAACTTGAAAACAGAAAAGAAAGTTTTCCCCACCAGCCATTTGGGGTCAGTTATGTAACTGTGGGTGACAGCCACGCCCAGATGAAGCCCACTCATTACTACAGTCACATCTAAGCAACAAGTTGAGCAGAAGCCTAGGCAGAGTGGATCTGTCACTTATCTCTGTGAGGAAAGGCCTTGGACCCAAACACTAAGCATGAAATGAAATCTACAGAGCTGGTAAGAGCTGATATAAGCAGGTGAGCTGAATTACAAATGTCCTTGGCAAACAAAACTCAAATTCTGAATGAATGTAATACTTCCAAAGCCAAAACCTGACAAAGCCCAGACAGAGGAAAGCCATCTGACAAAGTGCTCCTCTCAGCACAGTGCAAGGAAAAAGACCAAGGCCTTTGAGAACAATGTCCCTCTAGAAAAACCATAGCCTGAGCCGTGTGTGTGTGTGTGTGTGTGTGTGTGTGTGTGTGTATTCACAGTACTCCAAAGGCAGAAGGATCACCCAACCACACTCAATATAAATATTCTCAATAAAATTTAAAAAACAACCAACCAGTGTTGGAAGCATGTGGTACATAGGAGGAAAGAATGCCAGCCCACAGGTACAGCCTTCACTACGATGGACGCAGACACCAGTTCATCTCAGTCTAATGGCGTACATCTGAGCGCCCGGCATCCTTCCATCTGCTCACTAATGAACCCTCCAACTACTATTTGTCTTTTTAAATTCATTTGTCCATGGAAAGAAAATGAAATCCAATGGACCTGAAATATATAGTTTCCCATGATTATTACTTATCATTGCAAATTAACAATCTTATATTTGAATTTTTAAGCAGCCTCTTGAACTTAAATCTGAGTTCACATCTACCCAAGCTTAGGACTCAGATGATACCAAAAGTAAGTTTCCTGAGCCGGCAAATCAAATCAGATTGTGCTCCCAATTTGTTATGTTACCTAACACATTTGTTACATATAAAAACAGGCAGTGTGGTACAAGAGCTCTCCCCTGCCTTCAGAACTCATGGACAGTTCGAATCTAAATTCTGGCATAAGTAGAGAGGCCAGCAACAAACAACTTTTCATTTCTCATTTGAAAAATCAATAAAAGCAAGCCTTTCAGAAGGGAGCTCCTAGCATTTAGGATTATAAACTATGTGATGCATATGGCCGCCCCTGGCCACAAAGGGCACTGATTTCCTAAACATGTTACTAAGAAATAGAACAGAATTTGAATAACCAGTTGCATTTAGCTTTCCTAACTAAACCTACAAAATTTAATCTTGTTAGAAAAATATTTTCAGAATGTTAGTATCATAGCAACACTGGGACTACTTCAGATGGAAAAAGAAAGATATCTGAGCTATAAGCACAGGCGCTCCGGAGACTCCAGCTAACATCTGCAGTTCACCTGAGGAGCGCAACAGTGGGCCTCAGTATCCTAGTAACTTTATCAGTGTGAGACTCTCAACTGCTTTTGAAATAACTTATTTTAATTATTCAAAGAGTTTGCCTTAATTATACAATTTTATAATTCATATGAATAAAGGAGAGAAATATGACTAAGAAGAGTGAATTACAAAGTTGCTACACACGAGCTGGCTTCCTTACCATTTCAAACGCTCTAATTTTCTCTTGTAAAAAAGAAATCTGCACTTGGAAGTCCTCCTCCTTTTTCTGATAATCTTGCAGCTGTTGCTGTTGACTAAAGATCTGTCGTTTGGCCTGCAGTAAATCTGTCGCAGTTCGACTAAGAGTGCTGTTTTGCAGAGTTTCGTTGGCCTGTAACTTGAAAACAGAAAGAACATTCACATAGTAAATTCAGAAGTGACTAGTCATGAACAGACATCCTCTGAGTATTAATATGTTGACCTCTGTTCACTTCGGGGAGTTGAGATCTTAGAAACATGCTGTTATGCCTGGACTGACTGAGCCTATAGATTATCTTTCATATTGATAAATCAGAAAAAGCAGATCAAGTGGGAGAGACAGGAGTGAGAACTAAACGCCAGGAGAAGTGCGACAGAAACATACTTCTGGATTCTGTAACTTTCCAGACTCTAGCTCCAATCCTGTTCAGAGGCCTGACTGTATTTCTGCCCCTAAATTCTGTCAGACTCCTGTCTACTTATATAAAAATTCTTTGGCTTAAGATATTTCAACGTGTTTTGTATTACTTGCTGTCAAACTCTGTGTCTTAGTCAGGGTTTCTATTCCTGCACAAACATCATGACGAAGAAGCAAGCTGGGGAGGAAAGGGTTTATTGAGCTTACACTTCCACGTTGCAGTTCATCACTAAAGGAAGTCAGGACTGGAACTCAAGCAGGTCAGGAAGCAGGAGCTGATGCAGAGGCCATGGAGGGATGTTTCTTACTGGCTTGCTTCACCTGGCTTGCTCAGCCTGCTCTCTTACAGAACCCAAGAATATAGCCCAGAGATGGTACCACCCACAAGGGGCCCTCCCCCCTGATCACTAATTGAGAAAATGCCTCACAGTTGGATCTCATGGAGGCACTTCCCCAACTGAAACTCCTTTTCTCTGTGATAACTCCAGCCTGTGTCAAGTTAACACTCAAAACCAGCCAGTACACTCTGATAATGCAATGAGATTCTGTCTTAGTCAGAGTTACTAGATCTAAATGACAAAACATCACTGTCAAAATAAGTTGGAGAGGAAAGGATTTATCTGGCTTACACTTCCACATCACAGTTCATCGTCAAAGGAAATCAGGATTGGAACCAAGCAGGGCGGGAACCTAGACACAGGAGCTGATCCCGAGGCCACGGAGAGTGCTGCCTGCTGGCTTGCTCAGTCTGCTTCCCTTTAGGACCAGGACCACCTCCCCAGGGATGGTATCACCCACTACAAGCTGAACACCCTCCACCAATCACTAATTAAGAAAATCCTTACAGCCAAGTCTTATGAAGGCATCTTCTCAGCTGATGTTCCCTCCTTTCTGGTAATTCTACATTGGGTCAACTTGCATTCCCAAGGATGTATTTGCAAGGTAAGCATCATAAAGTGAATGGGAGGTGTAGGTCCAGTTACCACTTAGAACCCAACTGAAACTATGCTGGACTGCAAAGGCGCAGTGCAACTCAGAGTAAGCCCTACAAAATCCACTCAGTCTGCCTTGGTAAGATGCTGCACAACAGCGGGAAACCACTCACAAGATAGGAATTAAAATTCTTAGCTAATATAACAACCCAAATTTACCACTTTTTTTTCAGTACACTAAAAGAAGCAAATAGCTTCAGAATAAGTTTTGATTTGTTCTGGAAAGTGAAAAGGTATATAATTCATTACAAATAACTTCACATGAAACATTGCTGGACTAGTAATACTTACGTGCTGGAACTGAATCTGCAATTTCTGGCTTTGTTCTGTCAACTCTAAAAATTCTATCATTGTGTCGTCCTTCTCCCTTCTTGCTTGCTGCAGGTGAGCAGTGAGCTGAGTGATGATGCCGTCTCTCTGTTTAATGGCAGCTTCAAACTCTTGTAACTGAGAGGAACCAGTGAGAACTGGATTAGCTTTTTGCCTTTTTCATTTTCAAAATAAACAATATCCCATAAAAGCTACTGCCTGTCCAAATTAGTCTTATTGCAAAATTATCTTTGAAAATATGTACGCATTAAAGAGGAGAATATATTTGGTTTGGCTTTTACATATTTTATTGTAGAAGAAGTATCTTTACACTTTGGAATGCCCCAATGTGCTTCTAGGTAACAACTACAAAAACAGTTAAGCCAGGCTTGTTTCTGAAGAGGGTGGAAGTATATTGTCTCACTTCATCTTCACTTCCCTGCCCAGCAGATGAGACTTACAATGACTTGCTGACATTCTTTTTTTTTTAACATTCTTCTTTTTTTTATTGGATATTTTATTTACATTTCAAATGTTATCTCCTTTCCCGGTTTCCCAGCCCAACCCGGAAACACCCTATCCCACCCCCCTCCCCCTGCTTCTATGGGGGTGCTCCCCCACCCACCCACCCGTTGCCACCTCCCCATCCTGGCATTCCCCTACAATGGGGCATCAAACCTTCATAGGACCAAGGGAGGGCCTCTCCTCCCATTGATGCCCAACAAGGCCATCCTCAGCTACATATAAAGCTAGAGCTATGGGTCCTTCCATGTGTACTCCTTGGTTGGTGGTTTAGTCCCTGGGAGCTCTGGGGGATCTGATTGGTTGATATTGTTGTTCTTCCTATGAGGTTACAAACCCCTTCAGCTCCCTCGGTCCCCTCTAGCTCCTCCATTGGGGACCCCAGCTCGGTCCAATGGTTGGCCGTGAGTATCCACCTCTGTATTTGTCAGGCTTTGGCAGAGCCTCTTAGGAGACAGTCATATCAGGCTCCTGTCGACTTGCTGACATTCTTAATAGGTTTATGTCACACTTTTTTGTGGTTTATACCTATTTTCTCTGAAGCAGATTACAGAAAAAAAAAAGTCTGTCTTAAGGGAATGAATTTGACTCTAGCAAGTTTAGATGGTTAAATTTTAAAAGTCCACATATTTCAGCTGTTTCTACAATCCTCATTTTAAGTAAGCATTATTTATACTATCTATATACAAGAACAAAAAATTATGATGTGACCTACATCGCCATTCCAAAGCCCCATATTTAGAGCACACACATATACTCCCATTCCTGCCTCCTAGGAATGTAACAAGCCAAAGCCTCAGCGGGCACACCTGCTTCAGCCCTTCGGTCCCAAAGCTGGCCCTCATCTCTTCCAGCTCCTGAGTCAGGTCGTCAATGCCGTGCTGCTTCTCAGCCAGCTCACTCTCCACCATCTGCAGACACGTCTGACTGGAGTGAGCGCCTTGTTCACGGTAAGAATCATCAATTGAAAAGTCTTCTTCCTAAATCAATTCAAGATTTTTTTTTAATAATTAAGTACTAGTGATACTCTTGAAAAATAGAGACAAACTTTAAAATTGCACAGCAAAGGCCACTTTAAAACACTCCTACCTCCTTCAAGTTTATTAGAAAGCTGCTTTGTTGTTAATGATATAAACACCATAGCAACATTAAACGATGTTGCTAAAAAAGGATTTCTGTACTTTGTTACAACTGTCACAGGAAAAAGGGGGTAAGTTGTTTTGTACAATGTAAGTGTACACAGGAAGAAGTACATGCAGAGAAAGCTGTTAGTAAGCCGGAGCCTTTACAGTGGAACGCATTAGTATCATCAACAGTTTAAATACTGTACCCTTAAGGTATCTGTAGGCGTTCCTGGTTTCATCACAGAACTGCAGCCATTAATCTGTATAAAAACAATTTCCTGATATATTATGATCTTAAACTAAATGTAATTCATACCTGATAACAGTATTTTTGTCCTTTGTGGGATGTGTGTGGGATGGGTGGACACAGCGTGTACCACTGTAGTGGTATGTTGTTGTTTGAAACAAGGTTTCTCACTGAGCCTGGGGGCCACTAATTAAGCTACACCTGTTCACCAGCCAGCCCTGATCCTCCTGTCCCTGCCTCCCCAGTGTAGGGGCTGCAGATACACATTTCCAAATATCTTATGTGGGTGTTAGAGATCTAACCTCTTGCTTGTGGGGCAAATACTTGACTGAGTCATCGCCCTACTCCAGTCCTTTTAAGACTAAAAAAAAAAAGTCTTACTAGCAAAACCATACTTAGTGATAAACTTAAATTTAATTCAAGACATATAACAACTTCAAATGTATTCATTCCTCAAACACCTGAGTGTGCACACTGCCTCTTCTTCGTCCCCCAACCACCACTGACGTCTCCCCCACACGGCTTCTCCATACGAAGGGTGACTGGGTAGGCTATGGACTGCTATAGCCTTTGAGTACATATGTGAGCGAGCGGTCAGGGTTCAATGTTAGGTGTCTTTCCCAAGCACTGTGGAGTCCCACTAAACCTTAAATTCACTCACCCAGCCAGCCTGGCTGTCCCCAGAGCCCAGGCATCCTGTCTGGGTCTCCCCAGTGCTGTGATTACACAAACTAACAACCACACCGGAACCACACGCAGGAACTCATGCTTGTGCAGCAAGTCTTACAGACGGCATCTCCCACCCCCTACCCGGGACTTTCTCTTTCGCTTTGATAGCCCAGCTAACAGACTACTATAGTTGACAAGCACACTGAAGCAGCCCCCAGTAGAAGGCTCTCAAGTCCACTGTTTTAGGATCACAACTGCTTTGTCTGCCACCAGACAAGCATGCTAAAAGCCAAAACCCAAGTGTTCAATCATAGAGATGTTTGCAGCAACCTAAAGAATTTCCATGAATGCTTTAGCAAAACACCTGACAGTGGTTCCCAAATTGTTGAGGATGTCCGTCTTAGCCACAGCACTGCCTGTCTTCCCCAAAGTCACATAGGAAAGCTGCACGTATCTGAGGGCAAATCCTGACCGAGGCATCAGAAGCACTACAGAGCGACTAGAGAGGGAAAGTGTCCTGTAGGGACAAGACACTAATGGTGGTCACACACAGAAATTGGCATTACATGAAGGTCTCCATCTCCCTCCATACAGCACTCTCTCTCAGGCATCCCAAAAGGGCTGCAAGTACCAGAAAGCAAGACTGACCTGGCTTCACCGAGGGCAGCAGCCTCCGTTGTCCTTCCTGACAACGTTGGCATAAAGAGCACTTTGTAAGCCACGCATACACCTGTGTTGGCTTGAAGGCTTCCTCTTGCCTGGCATGGGGCCTCCGGCATGTGTCTCTACCACTGAGATATATTCTCACAGACAACAAATAATTGTATTTTGTTTGTTTTTTTCAGCCACCCCGATTGTGTCTTTTAATTGGAAAACTGATACTACACTTAGTGCTATTATTGAGAAAACCTTGCTTCTTCTTATAACTCCGCTGACTGTTTTCTGGTTGTTTCAGGTTTTGTTTTGGTTTTGGTTTTCCCCTCACACCCATTAGGGTTTGCTTATTTACAGAGTGAGACAAATTGGCTTTTACCTGTTTTGACTCAGTTCATCTGCTCTTCCTACGCTGACTCTCGCCTGTGCTTCTATGAGGTTCTCTTTCATTGTCCGCATGTGGAACTTTACATCACTAGTTTGGTTGGCTTTAGTTTGTACTTATCTTTAAAAGTTTCAATTTCTCTTATTCTAAAAGACAACTTTTCTGGTACAGTATTTTTGATTGGTAGCTTTTGGAATTTGTAATTTTAAATCCATACTTACCACAGAGGAAATTTTACAGAGAGTTATTCAGATACCAATTAATTTATTCATTGTTGGTTATTTTCCTGGCCAGTCTACAAGTAAGAATATTCTTAGCTCTAAAATACATTAAATTTGTTAAATACTACCCATATTGTTGTTATTATTATTATAACGTCATGCTAAGTTAGCTTAAGCATAAATGGTTCTCTTTACTATTAGCAACCTCAACACATTGAATTTTATAAAATATACTACTTTGTTGACACATTTACAGTAAGAAATTGGTTTTCATGTTCTCATGTTCTCCATGTACCAAAGAAATGGAGATGGTATTTAAAAGTCAGGACAAAAGGATACACACTTCTCACAGCATAAGTGATGCACACTTACCACAGCACATTAAGTGGTGCACACTTATCAAAAGCACATAAGGACAACACGTCAGAGAGAGGCCATATCCACCTAACAGTTCTTGCCTAAAGTCACTGCCACAGCATTAGTGCCAATAAACAAGTCCATATAGTTAACATAAATCTACACATTTCTGAAAAGCTTTACTCGTAACAGAATATTAGAAAATTTTACTGTGCTAAATAAGACTGGTCTTACATCCAGAAACCCAGTATCAAACCATTTCCCAGAAACCAACCAGAGTCTTTATGTATTTAAAAATGAAACTATTGAGTAGTAAAGATGTCAGTTACCATTGTGGAAAATGACTGCAGTAGAAAACACCTGTGGTTTGCTAACATTTATGCTGTTGTTATTTTATTATATTTATAGAAATGCAACAGAAGCATGTAAAATATACAAGAAGCAAAGCACCAGCAATTAATGATTTTCGTGATATAAAATAACTATTTTTGCTTATACCATTTGAGACATGTTAATCTTACCTCAGAGCTACATTCATCTGCAGTGGTAGAAATTTCACTTTCAGGCTAAAATAAAAGGAAAAACAATTTATAATTTTTAATATATTTTGCAAGAAATAATTTTTCCTATATTTTACTTCCACTAAGAAACTACTATTGGTAACAAAATGAAAACTACATAAATGCTACTGAACCCTGTAATACTACTAAAACCTAATACAAATTATCCAGACCTTTAAATTTTCACTTATGAATTAGTGTCTGAACAGTAATTTTTCTCTATATAAAAAATGTCAAGAAAACTATGTTACACATAGTACCCTTCCTTTGTAAGCAAAAAACACCAAGGTATGATTTCTTTAAACATTATAACTCCTAAGGAAAAGTCTTAAATGCTACCATCAGAAGTCTCCTTTCTTCAAAAGTATCATAAAGTCTTATCTAAAAGTAATTTCTTGAAAACAAATAACATCCTTTGCTGCTCTACTGATTTTACATCTTAAAGGCCATCCATTCAAAACTTTTGCTAGAGGCTAGAGAAATGGCTCAGCAGTTACGAGCACTTGGTGCTCTGGCCAGGAAGGTTCTGACCACGGGGCCTGTGGCAGTGTGGCTCCATTCTAAAGGGTCTGATGCTCGCTTCGGGCCTCCATGGGCACTGCACGTGTGGGAACCAAGCACAAGCCCCACAGCCAGCCGTATCCCTACCTACAAAGTAATAAAAAGCAAACACTTCCACTTTATCCCAGAATTTGGGCACAGGGTCAGTAGCATCCAAAGCTTCCCTCAAGTGGGAAGTGCAATAAAGAAATAAATCCTATCTTTTCTCATTCCAAAAGTGCTTTT
The DNA here is from genome assembly GCF_947179515.1 of Apodemus sylvaticus. Taxonomy (NCBI): domain Eukaryota; kingdom Metazoa; phylum Chordata; class Mammalia; order Rodentia; family Muridae; genus Apodemus; species Apodemus sylvaticus. The sequence goes on from NC_067473.1 coordinate 23,826,915, forward strand.
ACTGTTACACCCACCTGTGCACATGTGCACATGGGTGCACACAGGCGCACACACACATATACACACACACACACATACACACACACATGCATCCCTAACCTGAAAGTTTATAAATATTAACTATCACTGATTTATTCATATATTCCTATAGAAATATTATTTAACATTTAAATCACATTCTGCAATGCTCTTCCTAAGTAGTAGTAACTACTCACAGAAAAAGAAATAAGCTTGTCTCTATTCTTAAATTCTGTAACAAAGGTTCCTAATTAAAGAGGCTCTGATTGCTTGCTTGATTGACTCTGACTGATGTATTATTGTGTATGCATATATGATTGCATGTGTGATTGTGTGCATGTGTGCACACACATAGAGGGCTCATGACAAAAATATTAGCTGAGGGATAGGAATATAATTCCATGGTAAAGTGTTGGTTGAGCATCCCCAGGGCGCTGGATGTGAACCCCAGCACTGCAAAATAAATAAATAAACACATAAAACCACTCAATGGCTTCAAGGTAGAAAGGAACCCCCATAATCTGATAGAGTGCCTCTACAAAAAGCCCACAATACACAACACTGCCCATGCCAAGCAAAACACTTGGGTGAAAGAGAATGGTGCCCTCCAAACAACACACTGCTATCATTCTCCATGTTTTCTTTTGAAAACTGTACTACATTTATTTCCTTAATGTGTGTGTGCAGCACAACATGGAAGTCACATGACAAGGTTAACCACATAGGTCCTGGGAATAGATCTCAGGTCATCAGGTTTGGCAAGCAAATGACTATTTATTTATTTATTTATTTAGGGTTTTTTTTGTTTTTGGTTTTGGTTTTTTTTTTTCTTTTTCTTTTTCTTTTTCGTTTTCTTTTTCTTTCAGGACAGGGTCTCACTATGTAGCTTGGCCTGTTCTGGAATTATTTTGCAAACCAGGCTGGCCTACTTCAGAATAAACAGAACCTGCAATAGTAGACTGGAAGAATCTGCAATGGTGGGCTAGGCAAAACCTGCAATGGTGGAACAGACAGAACCTGGAATCACAAGTCAAATAAACTCTAGTAGAGGTAACTGTTGTTTTTATCTCTGCGTTCCTCATCTTTGCACTGCTGAGTGAGTACTCAGGAAAGGTTTGCTGGATGAAGCTCACAAGGTCCACTCAGAGGCTAGTAAGTATTTTAGGTCTAGACATTACCATAGTGCTGAGATTTGTGAGAAGGAGCAAAGCCATCATTTAACGGCACGGTGTGCTCACGACCAGTGTCATTACCCGATGTTCCACTTAAAGCCATACTGAAAACGGAAGTTCTTACTTCAGCAGAGAAGGTGTGGTCGTGCTTTGTCACGTCTGCACCAGAGGAATCAGGATTCCCGGCTAAATCTACCCTCGGAGAACTGTCCGAGCAGATCTTGTCACTCTGCTGATCAGTGTGTAAGCCTGAATCTTGTTTAGAGCCTGACGTTCTTTTCTTCTTCTGTTTCTTCAGAACGTCCCCATCATGTTGGGCTTTTCTTTGTCGAAACCGAGCAAGCTACAAGGGAAAAAACAAAGTGGCATTATCCTCATCTAAGGGTTTTTTTTTTTTTTTTAACATTATTAAAGCTGAGTCACTTTATTAAAAACTCAAACTATCACTAAGAACGAATGACAAACTAAGGGCAGGCATACTATCCTGATGAAAGCAATCACTGCCACACTGCAAAGACACATATGTAAGAAAGGAAAACGTCTGCAAGAGCACATTAGCTCAGAGTCAGAGGCTGGTGGGTGAGACTCCCTGTTGCTCATTTCTGAGCATTATCTGAGGATTTCAAACTGTCGAAAGAATAACGCATGCGGAGTTCAAATGCACCCTTCATGGGTTTTCTAAAGACAATTAGCCCTCGCTGTGGTTTCTAGCCGTGTCCATAAGGGAAGAGTGGAAAGAACGTAAATTCCAGAGCAAGGCTTCCTAGCCCTCCAAGATTAGCCTACTGAGACCTATTCGTATAGTTTTCTTGCGATCTGTATCACTGCACCATTCTTATTTACATTTATTTTTAAAAGACATGTTTAATCCTGGGCACCTCTTGCTATAAATTAAAACTCAGTACCATTGTGATTTCCTTTTTTGTAAAGTAGTCAACAAAAATTAAAACAAGGATGTATCTAATACTAAAATGTTAAGACAGCAATGAAAGTCATAAGAGAAATGGACATGTATTAAAATATGTAACTCAAGAGCACCAAACACTTTCAGCTATCATGGGAAGAAAAGAAAAGGTAAAAGGAAAAAGTTCCTCAGAATACCCAAGACACAATTCACATATCAAATGATGCCCAAGAAGGAAGGAAGGTGAGGCCCTTGGTCCTGGAAAGTCTCAATGCAGCAGTGTACAGAAATACCAGGACAGGGAAGCAGGAGGGGGTTGATTGGGGAACAGGGGAAGGGGAGAGGGTTTATGGGACTTTCAGGGAGGGGAGGAACCAGGAAAGGGTGAATCATTTGAAATGTAAATAAAGAATATATCTAGTAAAAAAAAGGTAAAAGTTTTCTTTATTATTATATGATGTGTTCAACACCAGGCCAGGACATACATAAAATATCATCATCTAGCCAAAATTTTCATTCCATATACAACACAATACTGATGAACTATGGTGAATGCTTATTAAAAATATTAATTTAAGCCGGGCGGTGGTGGCACACGCCTGTAATCCCAGCACTCTGGGAGGCAGAGGCAGGGAGATTTATGAGTTCGAGGCCAGCCTGGTCTACAGAGTGAGTTCCAGGACAGCTAGGGCTATATAGAGAAACCCTGTCTCAAAAAAAACAAATCCAAAAGAAAATTAATTGAAACCATTATTGCTAATGGTGATACTCATCACACAGTAGTGTATATAAAACAGTGTCACACTATAGTTATTATAAAAAGAAAGCCATCTACACCTCTTCCTACTAAAGACAAAACAGGCCTCAGGCTTCAACCATGAACAATCATATTTAGTTTGAATTTTAGTAACACTATACTCACAGCAATGGGTAAATTTTGAAAAACAAAGAATGTACATGGACTTTGGTATGTTCACAACTTAAACTACAGATGTTTTCTCCTAAATTTAATTTCTCTTTAAGAGTAGTGTGTGTGTGTGTGTGTGTGTGTGTGTGCACACGCACGTGTGCATGCGAAGGTGCTTGCCTAAGTATGTGCACACAGAACCAGAGACTGACTTCAAATGCCACCCCCTACCACTCTGCACTGAAGCAGTTACTCATATTGACTGTGGTAATCTAGCCAACAAGTTCTCAGCATCCTCCTGTCTCTACCTAGGTCTCCACCATACGCCACTGTGCTGAAATTATATAGAGTCTCACCACCATGGCTGGCTTTTTACATATATGTTGGGGACCCAAACTTTGCTTACGTAAGCAAGCACTTTACATCCTAAGCCGTCTCCCAACATAAATTTTCTCTTTAAAAGAAAATAAAATTTCTTTCCTATGAAAAAGATACTAACCGACAATTGTTAAATTTGAGGTCTTTGATCACTCTAAGGAAAACAAAAAATGAGACCTAGAGCTTTTGAAAAATGAATTATACTAATAATATAACTGTATTTATAACATTAACTAAAAAGATAGCTTATAAGTGACTATATAATATGCCAAGGCAGTATTAAAGATTAAGGTATCTTTTAAGATGTTGATATTATTATCAAAAGATGTGACAGACTATGAATAAGTATAGTATTTTGCAACTTTATCAACTGTAAAATAATATGCATAGGGATGCCCTATTTTTTGAAGAAATTAATTCAGCAATCACACGTAGCAGCTGCTAATGCTATACAATATAAAAATACACACAGTCAAGGCTTTCCCAAGTCCTTTAGCAACTCTTCAGTCATTCTGATTCACGTCTGCCTAAAGAACAGGTGCAGGGTCAGCTGCCTCTTTGTACATTATTAATCAGCTGAAATGCATTTAAAGGACTTTGTAGGATAGACTTGTTCTTAAAAATAAATTGACTGGATTATTATTATTAAAATACTATCCATATTTAGAATCAAAACTCCAAGCTCATCATTTAGAAAGAAAGGATCCCTCATGGAGAATGCAATGCCAAAAACATTGGGAATGGCATTCTTAAAAGTACACCTCAGAGGATGTTGTAATACTATTTTGCTTCAAACCTCAATTATTTACTGCATACGAATCACTTATATCTAATGTTTACTCAGATGCATAAGTACACAGAGGATTGTAACACTAAACACTGAATTATGGAAAGGTTGACTGAAAAGCACAGGCAACAGCATGCACTACTAAATCCAATGGTCAAGACACACATGCACATGTACAAAGAGAATGATTCTACAATTGTATTTGAATGGGCTATTTCTTTTTTTTTTTTAATTTTCTATATTCTTTGTTTATATTGAAATGCTTTCCCCTTTCCCAGTTCCCCCCTCCCCATATGTCCCATAAGCCCTCTTCTCTCCACCCATTCCCCAATCACCCCCCCCCCCACACCATTTCTCTGTCCTGGTACTCCCCTACAATGCTGGATCAAGCCTTTCCAGGACCAGGGTCCTCTCCTTCCTTCTTCTTGGGAACCATTTGATATGCTAATTTTGTCTTGAGTATTCAGAGCTTCTGGGCTAATTAATATCCACTTATCAGTGATTGCATTCCATGTGTATTCTTTTGTGATTGGGTTACCTCACTTAGGATGATATTTTCCACTTCCAACCATTTGCCTAAGAATTTCATGAAATCATTGTTTTTAATTGCTGAGTAGTATTCCATTGTGTAAATATACCACATTTTCTTTATCCGTTCCTCCATTGAGGGACATCTGGGTTCTTCCCAGCCTCTGGTTATTATAAATAAAGCTGCTATGAACATAGTAGAGCATGTGTCCTTATTGCATGCCGAGGAATCCTCTGGGTAGATGCCCAGAAGTGGTATAGCAGGGTCCTCCGGAAGTGTCATGCCCAGTTTTCTGAGAAACTGCCAGACTGATTTCCAGAGTGGTTGTACCAATTTGCAACCCCACTAGCAGTGGAGGAGTGTTCCTCTTTCTCCACATCCTCGCCAACACCTGCTGTCTCCTGAGTTTTTAACCTTAGCCATTCTGACTGGTGTGAGGTGAAATCTCAGGGTTGTTTTGATTTGCATTTCCCTAATGACTAATGATGTTGAACATTTCTTAAGGTGCTCCTCAGCCATCCAAATTTCTTCAGGTGAAAATTCTTTGTTTAACTCTGTACCCATTTTTTAATAGGGTTATTTGGTTCTCTGGTGTCTAACTTCTTGAGTTCTTTGTATATATTGGATATTAGCGAATGGGCTGTTTCTAAAAAGGGATAAAATTACAGACATTGTTTTCCTTGATTCTATGAAGTCATAATTTCTCTTAGTTACCTACATAGAAGACTACTGAAATCAAAGTCCCAGAAATAAACCCACACACTATGTGTGGGACAAACTATGGACACTGGATTTTTGATAAAGGAGCCAAAGCCATTCAATGGAAAAAAAAAAAAAAAAAAAAAAAACCCATCTTCTGCAAATGGTGCTGGTCTAACTGGTCTAATTGGGTGTCTACAAGTAGAAGAATACAAATCTGAATCACCCTGCACAAAACTCAAGTCCAAATGGATCAAGAACCTCAACATAAAACCAGATACACTAAATCTCATAGGAGAGAAAGTACAAAATAGCTTTGAATGCATTGGTACAGGGGACAATTTCTGAACAGAACACCAATGGATCAGGCTTTTAAGATCAACAATTGATAAATGGGGCAGCTCATGAAAATGCAAAAATGCAAAGTTTCTATAAGACAAAAGATACTGTCAATAGGACAAAACAGCAACCAAAGGATCTTCACTAACCCTACATCTGACAGAGGGCTAATATCCAAAATTTACAAAGAACTCAAGAAGTTAGACACCAAGAACCCAAATAATCCTATTTAAAAATGGGTCCACTCCTACGACTGAACAGGCTGTTACAACCAGAAACACGGAATACCCGACTGTCAGATCAGTTGGGACACAGTCTGCCAGGGCCCCACCTGTACCCAGGAGCTTGGCAGCACCACAGCAGTCTAAGCACCTATCCTGCCAGGGGACATCTGCTCTATAGGGAGTCCCACACTTAGAGGGAGGCCCACATTGAGAGGTAAGGCCACCATCTTTGTTCCTGTAACTGACAGGCAGGAACAGCTAGGAACATGGGAATACCCTAGTGTCAAAACAGCTGGGGCAGGGTCCACCAGGACCCCACCTGCACCCAGGAGCTGAGCAGCGCCACAGTACTCTGTACCAGGGGAGAGCCAGTCACCCAGGGGTGCTGAGACAGGCTTGCAGGCACACAAGGACAAGTACCAGCTACAGACAGCAGGACCAACTAACACCAGACATAAACAGATGGCAAGGCAAATGTACAAATGTTACTAACAGAAATCAAAGTAACATGTCACCATCCGAACCCAATTCTTCCACAACAACAAGTCCTAGATCCCCCAACACACCGGAAAAGCAAGACATGGATTTAAAATCACAGCTTATAATGCTGATAAAAGGCTTCAAGAAGGACATAGTCATGCAGTGGTGGCGCACGACTTTAATCCCAGCACTTGGGATGCAGAAGTAGGCAGATTTCTGAGTTCGAGGGCAGCCTGGTCTACAGAGTAAGTTCCAGGACAGCCAGGGCTACACAGAGAAACCCTGTCTCAAAAAAAACTTAAAAAAAAAAAAAAAGACATAAATAACTCTGTTAAAGAAATACAGGAGAACACAGGTAAACAGGTAGAAGCCCTTAAAGAATTACAGGAAAGCACAACCAAACATGAGAAGGAACTGAACAAAACCATCCAGGATCTAAAAACAGAGGTAGAAACAATAAAGAAATCACAAAGGGGACAACTCTGGACATAGAAAACCTAGGAAAGAAGTCAGGACTCATGGATGCAAGTATCAACAACAGAGTACAAGAGATAGAAGAGAGAATCTCAGATGCAGAAGATACCATAGAAAGCATTGACACAACAGTCAAAGAAAATGCAAAATGCAAAAAGCTCGTAGCCCAAAGCATCCAGGAAATCTAGGACAAAATGAGAAGACCAAACCTAAGGTCTTGGTATAGAAAAGAATTAAGATTTCCAACTTAAAGGGCCAGTAAATGTCTTGAACATTTTAGAAGAAAACTTTCCTAACCTAAAGAAAGAGATGCCCAGGAACATACAAAAAAACCTATAGAACTACAAATAGATTTGACCAGAAATTACTCCCATCTCATAATAATTAATACCCCAAATGCACTAAACAAAGAAAAAATATTAAAAGCAGTAAGGGAAAAAAGGTCAAGTAACATATAAAGGTAGATCTATCAGAATTACACCAGACTTCTCACCAGACTATGAAAGCCAGAAGATCCTGGGCAGATGTCATACAGACCTTAAGGGAACACAAATGCCAATCCAGACTACTATACCCAGCAAATCTCTCAATTACCATAGATGGAGAAACCAAGGTATTCCATGACAAAAACAAATTTACATGATATCTTTCCACAAATCCCCTTCAAAGGATAATGAATGGAAAACACCAACAAAAGGAGGGAAACTACATACTAGAAAAAGCAAGAAATTAAACTTGTTTCAACAAACCAAAAAGAAGATAACCACACAAACATAAAAATTATATCAAAAATAGCAGGAAGCAGCCGGGCAGTGGTGGCGCACGCCTGCAATCCCAGCATTCTGGGAAGCAGAGGCAGGCAGATTTCTGAGTTCGAGGCCAGCCTGGTCTACAGAGTGAGTTCCAGGACAGCCAGGGCTACACAGAGAAACCCTGTGTGTGTGTGTGTGGGGGGGGGGGGGGGGGAGGGATGGGGGCTGGGGGGCGGGACAGACGACAGGAAGCAACAATCACTATTCCTTAATATCTCTTAACATCAATGGGCTCAATTCCCCAATAAAAAGATATAGACTAACAAACTGGATAGGTAAACAGGAGACAACATTTTGCTGCATACAGGAAACACATCTCAGTGTGAAAAACAAAGACTACCTCAGAGAAAAAGAATGGAAAACAATTTTCCAAGCAAATCGTCCCAGGAAACAAGCCAGAGTAGCCAGTCTAATATTGGATAAAATTGACTTTCAACCTAAAGTCATCAAAAAAGACACGGAAGGACACTTCACACTCATCAAAGTAAAAATCTACCAAGAAGAACTCTCAATTCTGAACATCTATGCTCCAAATGCAAGGGAACCCTCATTCGTAAAAGAAACCTTACTAAAGCTCAAAGCACACAATGCACCTCATAATAATTGTGGGTGACTTGAACACCCCACTCTCCTCAAAGGACAGATCAGAGAAACACAAACTAAACAGAGATACAGTGATGTTTTGGATCAAACAGATTTAACAAATATCTATAGAACATTTCATCCTAAATCTAAAGAATGTACCTCTTCTCAGCACTTCATGGTACCTTCTCCAAAACTGACCTTACACTTGGTCACAAAACAGACCTTAACAGATATAAAAAATATCAAACTAATCCCATGCCTCCTATCAGATCACTATGGAGTAAGGGTGGTCTTCAATAGCAACAAAAACAACAGAAAGCCCACATACACATGGAGGCTGAACAATGCTCTACTCAATGATACCTTGGTCAAGGAAGAAATAAGGAAAGAAATCAAAGACTTTTTAGAATTTATTGAAAATGAAGGCACAACATACCCAAATTTATGGGGCACAATGAAAGCAGTGCTAAGAGGAAAACTCATAGCCCTGAGTGCCTCCAAAAAGAAGCTGGAGAGATCAACAGCACCCCTGAAAGCCCTGGAACAGAAAGAAGCAAATGCACCCAAGACGAGCAGAGGCAGGAAATCATCAAACTCAGGACTGAAATCAACAAAGTAGAAACAAAAAGAATATACAAAGAATCAACAAAATCAGGAGTTGGGTCTTTGAGAAATCAAGAAGATAGATAAACCTTTAGTCAGACTAACCAGAGGGCCCAGAGACAGTACCCAAATTAACAAAATTAGAAATGAAAAGGGAGATATAACATCAGAAACTGAGAAAATTAAAAAACTCATCAGATCCTATTACAAAAGTCTATACTAAACAAAACTGGAAAATCTGGGTGAAATGGACAATTTTCTAGACAGATACCAAATACCAAAGTTAAATCAGGATCAGATAGACCAGCTAAACAGTCCCACAACCCTTAAAGACACAGAAATGGTCAGTGAAAGTCTCCCAACCAAAAAAAGCACAGGACCAGATGGTTTAGTGCAGAATTCTATCAAACCTTCAAAGAAGACCTAACACCAGTACTCTTCAAACTATTTCACAAAATAGAAACAGAAAGAACACTACCCAACTCATTCTGTGAAGCCACACTTACGCTGATACCAAAACCATACAAAGATCCAACAAAGAAAGAGAACTTTAGATAATATACCTTACAAATATCGATGCAAAAGTACTCAATAAAATTCTTGCCAACCAAATCCAAGAACACATCAAAACGATCATTCACCAAGACCAAGTAGGCTTCATTCCAGGGGTACAGGGATGGTTCAATATAAGGAAATCTATCATTGCAATCCACTATATTAAAAAACTCAAAGAAAAAAACCACATGGTTATTTCATTAGATGCTGAAAAAGCATTTGACAAAATTCAGCATCCTTTCATGTTAAAAGTCTTGGAAAGAACAGGAATTCAAGGCCCATACCTAAACATAGTAAAAGCAATATACAGCAAACCGGTAGCCAACATCAAACTAAATGGAGAGAAACTTGTAGCACTCCCACTAAAATCAGGGACTAGACAAGGCTGATCCCTCTCTCCATATTTATTCAATATAGTACTTGAAGTCCTAGCTAGAGCAATTAGACAACAAAAGGAGGTCAAAGGGATACAAATTAGAAAGGAAGAAGTCAAATTATCACTATTTTCAGATGATATAATAGTATACTTAAGCGACCCAAAAAATTCCACCAGAGAACTCCTACAGCTGATAAACAACTTCAGCAAAGTGGTCAGATATAAAACTAAATCAAACAAATCAGGAGCCTTCCTATACTCAAAGGATAAACAGACTGAGAAAGAAATTAGAGAAATGACACCCTTCATAATACTCACAAACAATATAAAGTATCTTGGTGTGACTCTATCCAAACAAGTGAAAGATCTGTATGACAAGAATTTCAGGTCTCTGAAGAAGGAAATCGAAGACCTCAGAAAATGGAAAATTTTTCCGTGCTCTTGGATTGGCAGGATTAATAAAGTAAAAGTGGCCATCTTGCCTAAAGCAATCTACAGATTCAGTGCAATCCCCATCAAAGTCCCAACTCAATCCTTCATAGAATTAGAAAGAGCAATTCTCAAATTCATCTGGAATAACAAAAAACCCAGGATAGCTAAAACTATTCTCAACTTCAGGGGGAATCAGTATCCCAGACCTCAAGCAGTACTACAGAGCAATAGTGTTAAAAACTGCATGGTATTGGTACAGTGAGAGGCAGGTAGATCAATGGAATACAATTGAAGACCCAGAAATGAACCCACACACCTATGGTCACTTGATCTTTAACAAAAGAGCTAAAACCATCCAGTGGAAAAAAAGATAGCCTTTACAACAAATAGTGCTGGTTCAACTAGTGGCTAGCATGCAGAAGAATGCAAATAGATCCATTCTTATCTCCTTATACTAAGCTCAAGTCCAAGTGGATCAAGGACCTCCACATAAAACCAGACACACTGAAACTAATAGAAAAGAAACTGGGGAAGAGCCTTGAGCACATGAGCACAGGGGAAATTTTCCTGAACAGAACACCAATAGCTTATGCTCTAAGATCAAGAATTGACAAATGGGACCTCATAAAATTAGAAAGTTTCTGTAAGGCAAAGGACACTGTCAATAGGACAAAATGGCAACCAACAAATTGGGAAAAGATCTTTACCAGCCCTATATCCGACAGAGGGCTAATATCCAATATATACAAAGAACTCAAGAAGTTAGACTCCAGAAAACCAAATAACCCTATTTAAAAATGGGGTACAAAGCTAAACAAAGAATTTTCACCTAGGAATATCGAATGGCTGAGAAGCACCTAAAGAAATGTTCAACATCCTTAGTCATCAGGGAAATGCAAATCAAAACAACCCTGAGATTTTTACCTCACACCAGTCAGAATGGCTAAGATAAAAAAAACTCAGGAGACAGCAGGAGCTGGCTAGGATGTGGAGAAAGAGGAACACTCCTCCACTGCTGGTGGGATTGCAAGCTGGTACAACCACTATGGAAATCAGTCTGGCAGTTCCTCAGAAAACTGGGCATGATACTACTGGAGGACCCTGTTATACCACTCCTGGGCATATACCCAAAGGATTCTCCAGCATGTAATAAGGACACACACTCCATTATGTTCACAACAGCCTTATTTATAATAGCCAGAAGCTGGAAAGAACCCAGATGTCCCTCAACAGAGGAATGGATACAGAAAATGTGGTATATTTACACAATGGAATACTACTCAGCTATTAAAAACAATGGATTCATGAAATTCTTAGGCAAATGGGTGGAACTGGAAAATATCATCCTAAATGAGGTAACTCAATCACAAAAGAACACACATGGTATGTACTCACTGATAAGTGGATATTAGCTCAGAAGCTTAGAATACCCAAGACACAATTCACACATCAAATGATGCCCAAGAAGAAGGCAGAACAAAGTATGGATACTCTGGTCCTTTTTGGAAGGGGGAACAAAATACCCACTGAAAGAGATACAGAGACAAAAGGTAGAACAGAGTCTGAGGAAAAGACCATCCAGAGACTACCCCACTTAGTGATCCATCCCATATACAGTTACAAAACCCAGACACTAAAATCAATGCCCACAAGTACTTGTTAACCAGAGTCAGATATAACTGTCACCTGGGAGGCTCTGCTAGTGCATGACAAATACAGAGGGGGGCACTCTCAGCCAGCCATTGAACTGAGCACAGGGTCCCCAATGTGGGAGCTAAAGAAAGGACCCAAGGAGCTGAAGGGGTTTGCAGAGCCATGGGAGGAACAACAATATGAGCCACCCAGTACTCCCAGAGCTCCCAGAGACAAAACCATCAGCAAGATAGTACACATGGAGGGACCCATGGCTCCAGACACATAGGCAGCAGAGGATGGCCTTGTTAGACATCAAAGGGAAGAGAGGCCCTTGGCCCCGGAAAGGCTCAATGCTGCAGTGTAGGGGAATATCAGGACAAGGAAGCGAGAGAGGGTTGATTGGGGAACAGAGGGAGGGGAGATGAATTATGGGATTTTCGGGGGTAGGGGGCAGGAAAAGGGAAATCATTTGAAATGGAAATAAAGAATATGCCTAATTTAAAAAAATGGGGTCCAGAGCTACAGAGAATTCCTAACAGAGGAATCTCAAATGGCCAAGAAGCTATTAAAGAATATTCAAAGTCTTTAGTCATCAGAGAAATGTAAACGTAAACAACTGTAAGGTTCCATATTACACCTATCAGAATTACTAAGATCAAAAACTCAAAAAATAATACATGCTGACAAGGATATGTAGCAAGGAGAATACTCCTCCATTGCTGGTGGGAGTGCAAACTTGTACAACCACTTTGGAAATCAATTTGGCAGTTTCTCAGAAAACTGGGAATAGTTCTCAAGACCCAGCCATACCAGTCCTGGGCATATAACCCAAAAGATGCTTCAACATGTCACTAAGATACTTGCTCAACTATGCTCATAGCGGCTTTATTCATAATAGCTAGAAAAAACCTAGATATCCCTCAACAGAACCATGGATATAGAAATGTGGCACATCTACACAATGGAATACTATTCAGCTATTAAAAACAAAGATGTCATGAATTTTGCAGGCAAATGGAGGGAACTTGAAATTATCATCCTGAGTGAGGAAACCCTATCTCAAAGGTTTGTATGGTATGTACTCACATATAAGTGGCTATTAGCCATAAAATACAAGTACAACGTTACACTCCACAGACCCAAAGAAGCTAAACAAGGAAAGCCCAAGTGAAGATGCTTGAATCCCACTAAAAGGGGGAATAAAATAGTCATAGGAGGCAGACGGAGGGAGGGAGCTGGGTAGGTGAGGGGATCGAGAGAGGAGGGGGGAGTTCAGGGTCAGGTGTGGGGAGGGACAGGAAAGATGGCAATATAGCTATAAGAATGAAAAGAAATTTTGCATTTGAGGGGGTGAGTAGGTGGGGAACATCTCCAAAATGAGGCACCCAAGAATCAGGGACGAGACTTTAGCTGTGCCTCACAGCATTGAGGATATGGAACCCGAAGAGGCCATCTCCTGTAGCAAGGCAGAAACCCCAGTAGAGCAATAGAGAAACCAACCCATGCACAAAACTTTTGACCCTAAATTTACCCTGTTAACAAGAAATACAGGCATGGGGGATGGAGCAGAGACTCTGGGAATAGACAACCAACCAATGACCAACCCAACTTGAGAACCATCTCATGGGCAAGCACCAATCCCTGACACTATTAATAATATTCTGTTATGCTTGCAGACAGGAGTCTAGGATGGCTGTCCTCTGAGAGGCTCAATCCAGGAGCTGACTCAGACAGATGCAGACACCCACAGTCAAACAGTGGAGGGAGCTTGGGGATTCTTATGGAAGAACAGGAGGAAGGACTGCTAGCCCAAAGGGGATAGAAACTCCACAGGAAGACCAACAGAGTCAACTAACCTGAACCCTTGAAGCTGTCAGAGTCTGAACCACCAACCAAAGAACATACAGAGGCTGGACCTAGATCGCCCCAAACCTACATAGCACATGTGTAGTGAGTCCCGAACAACTGGAGTGAGCACTACCCCAAAAGCTGTTGAATGTATGCGGGAGATGCTCTTCTAGCCGGGCTGCCCCGCCTGCCCTCAGTGAGGCAGGATGACCCTAGGCCAGCAGAGACTTGATGTGCCAGAGTGAGGGGATACCTAGGGGGCCACCTACTCAGAGAAGGGGAGTGGGAGATAGGGGGATTGTAGGAAAGGGTGACTGGGAGAGGGGCAATGAGAGGGAATAAGTAAAAATCAGTCAATCAATTAATTAATCAAACTTTTTAAAAAACTAAAATAATAAGAAACAAGATCATCTTACACATTCAATTTTCTGGCTATTTAAGTTATTTTTATTTCAAGCTTAAAAATGGTTGACAGGAAAAAAAACCTACTCAATTGGGTAACCACCTGACACTGAAGTGATACACTTTAACTTACTGAGAAAACATTTATTCTAAAACATGCTGGAAATTCAGACACCAGCCATCTGTGTTTGCCATTTGGAAGCCAATTATAAAAATGTTAACATATGTAGTCACAGAAATAGTTGCAAGATTTTCTGGAAAGATACTGTGTCCATATACATTTGTCTTTCAAAACTGGTTCAGATCCCGAGCAAATGTCTTACTCTAACCAGAACAAGAAGAAAAGACTAAACAGTCATGTATTCCTGAACTCAAGAATTACAGTATCAGAAATAATCATTACAGAAAAAAAGAATTTTCAGAACATCCTATGACATATGAAAATATGCTAATTTCTATAGTGTCATTTTTTTTAAAAGACTGCTTATAATCTGCTTAGTTTTCTGTGTTCACTGAGGGTTTACCAAGCTCTGCTAGATACTAGTCAAAATATGTATTCCTAACATTAGGACCTTTTAATCTAGGCCAGACTGTTACTTCATCAAACTGTAAAAATTAAATGAGATAAAAGTCTGAGCGTGATTTCTTAAACACTGGAGTCCTATATAGAAGGAAGCAGTACAGGGATCTCTCTTACCCTGATTTTCTCAAAGGCTTTCCAGAAGAGGTAAGGCTGCCTGGCATTACACATATGCAGGCTAGAACTGGGCATGTCTTAGGTAGTTAATGCACAGTTCATTTCTTCACTAAATGTGTGCTGTCTATCACGTAGCCACTCTTATGCTAAGCCAGAGAACACACCGTGACGGAGAAAACACACCTGACAAAAAAACAAAACCCTACTCTGATGAACTGTAATGCAGTACGAAAAATAAAATAAAATAAACACACAGTACATCATTTCAAGCAATAAAACATGGTTTTAGATTTTTTTTTTAAATGTAGGTTTTGAAAGAGCCTGAGACAGAAATGTGTGACTTGAATGAAGATGTGGAACGAGGTCAGCCAACACCAAGGAAAGGATATGGAAGCCAGGGCACAGGATGAGTATTAATGACCTGTCTGAGAGCACGTCAGGGCACGGCTGAGGTTCCTACTGTCCTCCAGCAGACTCCTGCTTGGAATGCCTGTTTCAGCTGCCACTGCTACTGGGAGAGGGTATGGAACCTTAAGGAGATGTAGACTACTTGGCAAAAGTAGGTCAGCAGCCAGACATGATGACCTTTGAACCCAGCGCTCATGAGGCAGAGACAGGCAGATCTCTTTTGTGTTCGAGAACAACTTTTTCTACATATAGTGAGTTCCAAGCCAGTAAGTCTACACAGAAAGAACATGGGGGGGGGGGGGGGAATATGAATTTTTTCCAATTTTCCAAGTAGGTAGCCTCCTCTCAGAAGACGAACTTTTATGGTAGCAGAGAGCACCACATAAGCTTCCAAAGGCAGGAAGCGCCTACACCCTCCCCAGCTACAGCCGCTCTGTACCACGATTGACCTGCATGGCATGAGACCCCTAAGCGTGCTGCAGTGGCAAGCACACCTTGGTGGTAAACAACAGCTCTCTAACTTGACCTAAAGCTCACTCAACAAGAGAGCACTCATGAGTGGGTTGGAAAGGTAGCTAACCACCCACGGCAGAAAGGTAGCTAACCACCCATGGCAGAAAGGTAGCTAACCACCCACGGCAGAAAGGTAGCTAACCATCCATGGCGGAAAGGTAGCTAACCAGCCATGGCGAAAAGGTAGCTAACCAGCCATGGTAGAAAGGTAGCTAACCAGCCATGGCAGAAAGGTAGCTAACCACCATGGCGGAAAGGTAGCTAACCAGCCATGGCAGAAAGGTAGCTAACCACCATGGCGGAAAGGTAGCTAACCACCCACGGGTAGCAAAACTCTAGACCTTGGAGAAGACCAGCAGCTGCACTTTACTAAACCAGCATAACCCCTAACTGATGCTAAGTACAGAAATGTTCCCTTATCATTAACCTTTACCTTACAGGAACACTGAATGTATTCTATTGTAAATGAAACATATGTCTAAGTATGCAGAACTAACTTTCCAGGAAAGCAGCAGTGAGCACAGCCTCCACCATCCACAGCAACCTTGATTTTCCACCTACTTCACTGTGATGAGATCACATGAATCCATTAGATGGTTAGGGAACTAAGTGGTTATGGAGGCTTGAAAGAGCATGCTCCCCCGTGCTTGTGTATCTGAACCCTCGGTCTCCACCCAGTAGTGCTGTGTGGGACATGTAGGAGGTGAGGCCTATGTGGTGGAGGCAGTATGATGTCCCTAGAGCAGAGCACTGAGAGTCAGCTCACTCCCTCTAGTGCATGTCTGCGGCTCAAGATGTGAGCGCTCTCTCTGCCCGAGTGCTCCAGCCTCCAAAACGACAGTCCACTGCCATGACAACCTCACTGCATCAACACTGGCACCATACAGAAGAAATTCTTACATAAGCTGCAGGAGTCGTGCTTGTCATAGCAATAGAACAGTAACTAGCAGTGATAGTAAACTATCTAGGAAGACAAGGGAGGCATCCCAGTGAAGGAATCTAGGATCCGTGCATGATGTTTTCCTCACTGGAATCTGAGCTGTCCTGCTCAGACAACCTCTAAAGTGCACTCTATACCCTACTCAACAGTACGCAGGCACGAATGCTTTCCTCCTTGCCTAGCAGAGCCAGGGTTTTACTGCTGCGTTGTTGCTTATGTTTTAGCATTAGATGATCCCTCCTTCCTCAGATACACACCAAGTAAAGTAACTGCTGTAGAGCAAATCAAAATACAAAATTGCCCCGTGGAGCAGAGTCAGGAAAACTGGTTCTGCAGACGTCCCCAGCCCTTACTGCTCACTGATTTTCAAAATAGCAAAGCTTGGTTCCTATCCTAAATTTTCATTTTGTTAAGCCATGTGACCTAGATGTCAAAACTTTTAAACAGGTACTTCTAACACAGTGAATGTGGCTATGCACTTACTCTGAGTAGACAGGCCTCCAGTGGTGAACAGTTTCTCTTTGTGTCCCCTGTTCCTACCGCACTGCCTTTCTTCTGTGGAAAAGGGTCTCATACAGGCCCTGCTCGCCTTGCCCCCCAGATCCTCCTGCTTTAGTGAGGACTGCAGGAATTGTATCGCCAGCCCAGCTGTCTGCCCCCTCTGTTAGTTTTAAAACATATTTGGGGGCTCTGTTAGATAGGACAGATCTAGGAATTCACACCCTTGCATTCCAGTCAGGCATAGGAATGAATAGTCAAAGAAAGCTGATCTGAAAAGGAAGGAATAAAGGATACTAAGAAAGTGAGACAGGTGACAGAAACAGCAGCAGTCGAGTGGCTTTCGGATCCACGGACTCCACCCATCCTCCTCCGCCCTTCTGATCCATCTCTACAACTGCTCTTTACCTCTTCTTCACTTACCTTAGCTTTTGTTTCAAGACACAGAAACCCCACCCAAATTAGGCTGCTTTGCATTTATCTGTTCAAGTCAGTAGTGTGTGTGTGTGTGTGTGTGTGTGTGTGTGAGTACACTGTAGCTGTCTTCAGACACTCCAGAAGAGGGCATCAGATCCCATTACAGATGGTTGTGAGACACCATGTGGTTGCTGAGATTTGAACTCAGGACCTCTGAAAGAGCAGTCAGTGCTCTTAACTGCTGAGCCATCTCTCCGGTCTTAATGTTTCCTTTATATAACAACACATTACTGCTCTGGTAGCAACGTATCTAATGAAAATGGGTGCAGTACTTGAAAAGGAACTTTTCAGAGGTGAGACAACACAAAAAAACAAACACGCCTCCTTTTAACAGTTCCCACTACTTGTACAATCAAAGCTGTTCTGGGTTCTGTGGCTCACATGGTTCCTCGTTAACTGCCCATTAGTTCCTTCTCGGACCTCACTTTCCGCTGTCCACCTTAACCATCTAAGTTCTAGCATGACACAGATAAAAACAATGTCTGACACTCTCCAATATGCAATAGCCTGACTATGTCTTTTTTTCTTTAAGTTTATTTATGTGTCAGTATTCTGCCTACACATACCACATGTGTGACTGCTGCCAACTCATGTCAGAAGGCACCAGACGGCCTCTAACTACTTAAGGGTGGATGAGCCGCTGTGTGGAGGCTGGGAACCAAACCGAGATCCTCTACAAGAGCAACACGCATTCTTAGCCTCTATGCTTTATCTCCCGCCCCCGACAGTCATTTAAGAGGTTTAAATTTATTAGCTAATTCTATAGTATAACACTAATTCCAAGGCAGGTACTGTAAGAGCCCCTGTTTTTACAGATATAAGAAAGGCAAGGAGAGGTAGTTTCCTACTCACAAAGTAAAAAATACAAACGCAATTTGATCTTATATTGCCTGGTTTAGTCCTACCTCACTACCTACAACTACACTGATTTCACAACAAAAGTTCTTAAGAAATTCTGAGAAGTCTCAAAAAGAACTTCTGGTGTATGTGTCACAAACTGACTTTACAGTCTTGCCTAAAGTCAACAACTCGGGCCGTGCATCTGTATTTTTTTAGTAAAATATTTGCATCTATCCACCCATCTGTCTGTTTAAGGGAGGGCAGGACCACGACATCATGTGGAGGTCAGAGGACAGTTTACAGGAACGAGCTCTCTTCTTCAACTACGTGAGCTGTGGGGATCAAACTCAGACCCATCAGGCTTGGTTTTTATCCAAGAAACCTTTCTCAAACTGGCAAAGCAGCATTAGACACCCCCTCTCTGTTCTTTATGCCCTTTACCTGGGAGTAAAAATCTGAAAGAGAAATGGCGCCCACAGATTTGAGCACCTGGTCCCCAGGTGACAGTACTGTTTCCAAGGTCACGAAACCTTTAAGCGGTGGCCCCTTGCTGGAGGATGCCCGTCTCTGGGGTGGGCTCAGAGGCTGGAGCATTGCACCATTTCCTATCTACAACCTCAGCGCGTGCTCCAGCCGCCCGCCCGCTGCTATGTGTGGACTAGGGAACTGCCGCTGCGACATTAAGGCAAAAGGAGCCCTTGTTTCTGCTACGCGTGCTTGGCAACGAGAGGGAGAAAGCAGCTGAAGTCTGTGTGTGGCAAACCCATGTGTTTCACATCCCACCCGGCGGCACAGCACCTTTCCAGGGAAATGGCTAATAAATCAATGAACATAAAGTGTAGCTGGTAAGGAATAAACAGAGCCCACCCTCGGAGCCCTCAACAGACTAGCCTTCGCAACAAGGCTTCGTGCTGAGTGTCAGGAAAGAAAGGAAGTGGTCCTGCCCCTGCTGCATTCTGCGTGTGCGTAAATTACAAACCTAGTCAGTTTCATGTAGACATTAGAATATTTAGGGTTTTGTACATTTTAATGTAGTTCCAGAGAGATCAAATAAATTTAAGGCTTTAAAAAAATAACCTCTTCTTGAAAGGCGGACAGACCAACCCAAGACGCACAGACACTCCAACAACATAAAAGTTCCAGTGACCGGAAATACACAGAAGGAATCACAACCAGAAACTGGAAGCATTATACTGCACACAAACTAAAGGGATAAAAGAATACTACAGAGTGCAAAATGAACTACAGATTTAAACAACTTTGAAAAACCACTGCTGGAACAATGCTAATTTTTGGATATTCTGAATATTTAGCGCTTTTGAATCTATTAATTCATGTATAATGGACAGACTATGTATCGTGCCTAGACAGGCATTGAGTACTTTAAGTTATATTTTAGTGACAACTATCATGGGATTTTTTTTAAAAGAGGATACAATATTATAACAAAAACATCTTTCATTGGTGAAGCATGCATATAGGTCTATTGTGTTTATGTATTTTTAAAAGACCTTTTCGTGACTCAAGACCAAATGTGTTCCCATCATAGATACAGGCAGCAATGACTAAGCCAAAAGGCAACAGGTGCCCGCTTAACCAAAGTGCATGCACTTGTGAAACAGCTGACTGTGGAGCAGTCACTGGCCCACAAAGAAATCAAGGTTAATACATGCTCCAATCTACTCACCAAAACAACCTTATGTGTAGCTGGTTTAAATTGTATAAGTCCACTGGGAATGTGTTTCTGTCTGTCCATTCCTGGCACATAAATATATATGCACTGCATATGAGTGTGTGTGTGTGTGTGTGTGTACACAGAATAATATCATATATAAAATAAGGTGGTAAAAGCATTGTTAAATGTAGACAAAAGACTATAAATATTTTTCTAAAGCTCCACTAGTGGCCAAAAAATTCACATGAAAAGATGTTCATCATTAGTAACTGGAAAACCCTGAACTAAATCCCACTCTGCATCTACTCAGGCTGCTTCTAATAACTTAAAACAGACACTGGTGTTAGTGCAACAAGAAGCAGCTGACTCCTTAGACACTGTAACAGGAACGGACAACAGCTACTGTCCAAAACTCCTTGAGAAGCCTGCAAAAGCATCAACGCAGTCTGCACATGACCAGCGGCGGTCTCACTCTTGGGAAACACAGCAGAGATATGAACACGCACTCCAGAATTTGTACATCCTGTCACAACAGCACGAACCACCACAGACTAAAGGGGAAACAAGGGAAACCAGTGAGTGAGTATAAACAAATCAATTGGAATAGTAGCCAGTTGCTTCCAGCTAGAGAGACTAGGGAATGAAAATAGTTACTGCACAAGGTTTTATTCTGGTTTGGTAAAACAGGCATGGTGGTAATGGTGTAATGTAAAGTTATGCCACTAAAAAGTTTGTTTCAGAATGGTTTGTGCTTAGGTGAGTCTTATCAGAATTAAAAAATAATAATCCAACACTAGCTTTTTCATACCCAGTATTTCTATCAGTATTTTACTAATGCCTTCACAGCATAGGTTTGTTGTCCATGTGCTGTAACAGGATTCTTCTTGTAGACAATAAGGCACAGTTTGCAAGAATTTAAATAAATGCTTGCTAGGTAAAAGTCCATAGCTATAGTTGGGTTTAAAATAAATGAGAGTATAAATGTCCCCAAAGTCCTAGAACCTTTTCTACTAGAGCCAGAGTACAGTATTACATATATCTCTCCCTCTCGTAGACCTGCACATAGACACACACAGAGACACAAAGACACTGACACACACACACACAGAGATGGCGTAGGGGCAACCTTTATAACTAACAAACTTTCAAATTTTCAAGTTAAAAAGTTCAAAGTTTTAGCTGAGCAGTGGTCACACATACTTTTAATCCCAGCACAGGGGAGGCAGAGGCAGGCAGATCTCCGAGTTCAAGGCCAGCCTGGTCTATACAGTGAGTTCTACTATAGCCAGGGCTACACAGAGAAACTGCATCTCGGGGGTGGGGGTTGCTGTTTAAGGGAATACTAATCAATTGAAAAGAATTCCAAATTTTAATTTTAGAAGAATATTGCTGCAAATAAATACACTATCCTAGCCAGTGCTGACAGGTTACTTTTTCTCACTGCCATGTCAGAAAAAGCTAACTTCAATTTCACTAAAGCACAATTCCCGACTGCTGCATAGTTTCACTCTTGCTAGAACCATTTTTCTTTATACAATGAAGATGGCTGGAGTGGGAACGACAGTCCAGCAGTTAGGAGCACTTGTTTTTGCAGAAGCCTTGGTTAGGTTCCCAGCACCCCATGGAGGCTCACAAGCATCCACAGCCCTAGCTCCAGGGGACCCGACACCCTCTTCTAAACTGCAAGGGCACTGGGCACAATCATACACACAGGAAACATGCACACACATATCAAGTAAATCAATCTTGAAATAGGACACTGTTTTAAAAGATCTTTGTTCCACTCTTGTCACGCACGGGATAGCCCTGGAGTGTTTGTCACCCGACGGGCAGTACTGCCACTGCCGAGTAACAGCGTGTAGAAAAGAAGCAGGACACCGGTGACAGGGTGGGACAAAGATTTGACATCTTTCCCTTGGGTCTTTCTCTCCTCTGTGTTTTGCCACTGGGGGTTTACTCCAGAGACCTTGCCTTTGAAGAAGCTTCCACAAGCAGTTTCTCTCACTTCAGTGAGACCTGCAGATAACAAATAACTTTTAAATTCTCGGTCTGAGTGCTGTGAATGCTGAAGGCATCAACTCTTGCACTGCTGAGAACACTAGACTAGATACCTCTGTCATACCTAGCGATCGCTTAAAAGGAAACAGGAAGACAGGAAAGACATATGCCTGAAAACACAAGGAACAACTAACTGTACAGAAGGTGAAAACCCTGGTTGTCAACAACTCAAAGCCTTTTTCTTTTTGCATATACCTGGTACTACTCAAACTGCAAATGCTTGGTGAACATATAAGAATCATAACTGCTGATTGCTAAATAAAGAAGCCAAGAACCTGAACTTATTCACTGAACAATGTCTATTATATAAAGCACTGCCTCGCTGGCACAAAACTTACGTTTTAAAAATTGTGCTGTACGTAGCAAGCTTTTAAAAAAATATTCCTAATATGATTTAAAGATAAATTGCATCATAATACTCTTTATATAACAGTAAATTTCCACATAATTTTACTTGGAAAAAATAAGTCATTTAAAATGGAGCTGAAATGTTTGGTTCAACATAGAACAGCCTTTGTGGTGCCGTTCCTGGCCATTTCATGGTAAACAGGGTTTGCCTGGGTCTGAAAATACCTGGTAAATGTCTTCTCTCTCCGGGAGACAGGTTTTTTACAACATTTTTTACCAGAAAATAATCTGGTAATGTCTTCTCTCTCCGGGGGACAGGTTTTTGACAACATTAATACTGAGGACCGTACAGCAGCGCGAAGTAACACCACTAAGCTGACAGAGAAGTCTGCTCCACTTGGCTCCGTTCTCCTTGGAGTTTTCACCAACTAGTCTGTGAACCCCAGTTTCTGGGTTCTTCAGTCACTGCCGATCTAAAACAGCAAAGTGGGTGCACCGGAAAGGAGTAAGGCCAGAGGATCCCGTCCCCGGCAGCGAGAACTGAGAGCAGCAGAAAGGATAAGACAGACAAAAGTGCAAGAGAGATCCTCGGGGCCTGGAGGGTCCATCTGCAGAGCTGGAGACAGACTGGAGGGGCAGCAATTCAAGGCCAGCCTGGGCTACATGATGCTTTGCCTTAAAAAAAAAAAAAAACAATAAAAGAACATCCCCAAATGCCTATTAATACAGGGCACCAGCTACATAACACAAGCAAGACTGGAGTAAACAGACAGTTGGAGAGCTAGTTACGTCGCCATGTTCTTCTGTGGGACAGTCCTGTCAGACACACACATTACCATACCGTGTGGGTAAGGTTTTATAATTTTTAAAAATGGTATTTGAATTTTTTTTCTAATCATAACAAATATTTTAGGGCTGGGGAGACAGATTGGGACCATAAAAACAGGAGCTACAGTATGGCCTTTGGTGCGTTTGGCCAGACATCCTTCACATTAGTTACTTTCCTTGGTACTGAGGCCAAACACCTGAAAAATGCACCATAAGAGAAGAAGGAAGGGTTTACACCGTCTCCCAGTTCAGAGGGCCCCATCCTCCGTGGTGGGAAGGCATGGGAGCCAGAATCCTGGCCCACTGTCTGCAAACAGAGAAGGGGAGGTCATTCATTCCTCCCCTAGCCCTCTGCAGTCTGTGTGTGGGATGCCACTGCTCTCAGCCCGGATGGGTCTTTCCCGCCCCGTTAAAGCTCTCACAGATTCCCTTCACAGAAACAAAAGGTGCGAATTACGAACACAGTCATCACATCTCCATGAGTCGGTCTGTACACATAACCTTAGGAGAAATAACATCTTCTAACTTTTTATTGATTCTTTGTGATTTTCACATCACTCTGTCCGTTTGTGTCTGCCCTTTGCCCTCGCAACCTCCCCAGTAAAAGAAAAAATAAGTAAATAAACAAAACAAAGCATAGAGGACATCTTGTCATGTAAGCTGTAGTGTGTCACAATATGTCCCACAGTATACCCTCTGTCCACGCATGTCATTGGTCTGGTTGAAGGCCTCTGGCTTCTATGACACCCACCGTCCACACTGGACAGTCATCCTCACATGGACCCTGTTGTCCTGTGTCACCGGAGGTCCTGAGCTGTGGCTCTGCAGCCGCCCTCTGCATGCACTCATTCTGCAGCAGCTCACAGAGGGGTAGAGACTGGGGTGGGCCAGCTCAAAGCCCTGGATCTGGGACTGGGTGGTGGCTGAGCTGCTCCACCCACCAGCCTTTAACCTAGCACTATTGGTGGTGATTTTCCCAGTTTAAAGTCTTTGTAGAATGATTCTGCGCTATATATATATATATATATATATATATATATATATATATATATATATCATTCTACAAAGATTCTACAGTATATATATATATATACTATATTCTACAGTGTATATATATATATATATATATATATACTGTAATTTATTCTCCTGTACTAGCTTTAGATTGGTATAAAACATTTCGTAAAATATACTATAATGTATACATGACAAGCTATTTTTAAAGTGAGCGTTTATGTGTTCTAGATACATGGTAATTCTCAGTGAAACAACCAACCAATCGGTTACCAAGGAAAAGATTTAAGAATTGTGATTTATGAAAACAAATTATCAAAGACAATAATTAAACCCAATAAATAAGAAATATGGAGAACCAAGCTTCTAAATAGGTTTTGGAAAATGATTTTATGTGTTCTTTCTTTATGGCAGCAATGAACAACTTTAGACGAAGAATTCTGAATTACTGAGGACAGCCATACTTCAAAGAAGCACCGGGACGGCTCATTTCTTACTCTGCTCATTCAGTAAGCAACTGTTTTATCGAATAATTATTATCTGATAGATAATTATAAGCTGCATTAACATAATAATAGAGTGACTGTATTAATGGTCTAGGAAATGAATAGTATTTAAAACATCTTACCAATAGGAAAGATAAGTCACCATAGGCCCTCCCCACAGAGCACCTCACTTAACCTACTACCCACACCTGCCTTCTGACCCACAGAGAGAAGAGGAGACAATCACATCTGTACTTCCAATTCCTGCCATAAAATGGGACTCCAATATAGGTTTGGCAAATATTTAGTTTTTAAAAGTTTCTGATGTAGACTGAATGCAGGGCTTTGCACTGCACCACAGAGCTACACACACACACACACACACACAAGTCACTTATCATATTCACAACAGGTTTTTTTTCATTCCCAATTAAAGGCATTGTGTTTATACAGATGGAAAATGCATGTAATGCTTTTGCAGATACAAGTTGCACCTCACAACCCATGTTCCTTTCAGGCTCTACAAACATAATGGCTGCATAATATTCCCTCAGGTAACTGAGAAAATTGTTTTCTTCGTGTTGTCTTCATAGGCTATCTCAACGTCTGTATGTTGCACAACTAGAGCTGCTTATAAGCCACGTGGTTATAACCCTCACTGGGAAGCCTAGGCTCAATTCTAGACAAAGCAATATTTTAGATAAAATTAATTTTAAGAGAGAGACTGTGTCCCCAAAGGCAGAACTGTGTGATATGTGTGGGGAACACGTGCCTGTGCCCGCAGAAGTCAGAGGCCGCTGTCCCATATCGCTTTCCACCTTCTATAGTATTTTTTGAGACAGGGTCTCCAAGTGACACTCCAGCTTGGTATTTTGGCTAGAGGACTGGACAGGGTGTCCCAGGGGTCTGTCTGTCCCTGTCTCCCAGGCGCCGGGTTACAGATGGTAACCAGCTTTATGTGGGTGGTGGAACTCTGAATCCGGTGCCCCTGTTTGTACAACAAGCAGTTCACACGGTAAATAAATCATCCCCCCCAGCCCACAAAGGCAGAAACATACGGAGAAATTCAAATTCTCTTTTTAAAGATAAATCAAGTATTTATTGGCAGCAATTTAATCCTAAAACAGGTCTAGTGAAGGCAGACCAAGCTCAGCAGGAGTGCCTCACACATTTAGTACAGAATATCTTTAGAAAAGGAAGCAGAGATTATGAAGTAGTCAATAAGACATCTATCTTGTAGACACAGGAGCTCACACACATAATTCTAGCACTTCGTAGGCTAACATGGCATTGCCATTGAATCTGAAGCCAGCCGGCCCGGACGATAGTCAAAGACTCTGCTAAAACACGAAGGGTGGGAGAACAAGAAGAGAAAGATCGCTCTCTCCTCGGGGCCTCGATGTTCAGAAAAGAATGCATGTTACACCTCCAATTCCTTCAGTACTCTGAGCCCAGGCAGTTCCTCAGGGGTTCACAAAAGGAAGAAAAGCTGGGCTCCCCCCCACACACCCCCGTTTCTAGAATGCCACACAGACACATTCAAATCTTGACCTTACACAGAGGGTGCTTATGGGAAAGTCAGATACCTATATTCCAGACATACAAGGTTAGCTATTGCACATCCTCCTTTATCAAACTAAGGGTGCGCATGGACCACTGTATCTCTCCAGTGTGGGCCCTTCACTCATTAGACCTGCTTCCTTTGTTGATGATGTGAGAGAGAATAAAGGAAGGCGGGTGTCTTGGTTAGGGCTACGACTGCTACAATGAAACATCATGACCAAAGCCGTTTGGAGAAGAAAGGGGTTTATTTAACTTACAACACTGCCATATCACGGTCCATCATTAAAGGAAGTCAAGACAAGAACTCAAAGGGCAGGAACCTGAACTGAACTGAGGAGCTGGTGCTTGGAGGGGTGCTGCTTACCGACTTGACTTGCTCAGCCTGCCTTCTTAGAGAGCCAGGACCACCAGCCCAACCTGCCAAGACCCACAATGGCCTGGGCCCTCCCCTCAACATCAATCAGTAAGGAAATGTCTACTGCCTGATCTTAAGGAGGCATTTTCTCAATTAAGGGTCCCACCTCTCAGATGACTCTAGCTTATGTCAAGTTGACATAAAACCAGCAAGTACAATAGAAAAAAAAAAAACAGTTTAAAATATAACTTCATTATCCCCAAATATACTGCTGACAATTAGGTCTAAAAAAGACAATATATCTTCAGAGTAATTTCATTTTAGGAAGCAAGGGGGGTCCAAAGGTAAGCTCAAACAGGTAATTTTACAAAGAAATCATTCTATTCCATTCACAACGGTGTCAAATTATTTAGTAAGCCCACTGAAAGATACCTACATATAAGTCTGGATTGTTTACATGGCTTGCCATACACGAATGCCCACACAAAAATCAACCTTAACAAATGCATTATTTAAAACACCAATTCTATAGGTGTTGTTCAGTTTCTGGAACCTTTCGGTACACCTAAGTTCCGTTCCACACACTACAAAAGCGCGTGCCAGGACAAAGACCTCCAACACGAATATACAAAGAACCGCTTCTTTAAAAAAAAAAAAAAATTAAAAAAAAAAAAAACGCCCCTACAGCTAAGTTCACTGCTGGCACTTGTGGCACACTCAAGACACTGCCGAGGCAGCTGTCACAGGCCAATCACACACACACACACACACACACCCAAGAGTGCCAACGTGACACCTCACGAAGGCAGGCTGATGGTCATAGCAGGGGAGTTCCCGGAATAAAGAAAACCCTAAACACTCAATCCGGAAAGCACAAAGCCTGCCCGAGTCCCCAAACTCCCTTCAGAAAGGGAAAGGGTGGAGGCCGCAGAGCAATTCCTTAGCAGTGTAGACCCGGGGTAAGAGAGGGTTCTGTGTGGCACCGGGCAGAAAGGAACCGAGCCGAGCGGTGCAGTCATCAGGTCTCCACCAGCAGCAAGAGGGGGCGGCTCTTCAGCCCCAGCCGCAGACCCAGACCCAGACCCCACACCAACCCCGGCCGCAGCCGCAGCCCCGCCGCCCGGCCTCTCTCCCAACCCCCGCCCCGGGTCACCGCCTCCCGACGCGGCCCGCGGCCGTTGCGCTCCTACCTTCGCCTTGCCCGCGGCCAGCTTCCTCTGCCTCTCCTCGTCCTCCATGGCGTCTGCAGGGTAGGCCGGGATGCGGCGGGGAGGAAAGATCTGTTTAGAAAGAGGCGGACGGAGCTCCGCGGCCACTCGGGACGCGCTGGGCGCTCACCGGCGGCTCGTGCCGGGCTGCACGGGCCCCGCGGTCACCGCCGCCATCTTCGTCTCCACGTAAACACACGGCGGCCGGCGGGGCGGGGCGGGGCGGAGCGGGGGGGGGGGGGGCGGTCGGCGCAGCCGCGAGCGTGGCCGACAGGTGCCTGTGCCGGCCCGGCTCGACCGGGGTCGCAGGGCTCAGGTTCGGGCGGCCCGACAGCCGCGCCTCCCGCGATCCGGGGCTGGTAACACGCCACACTGCATTTCCAGATTCAAAAGCGACGGCGGCCTCCTCGCGGGAAGCCGCCGTGGAAAGGGCAAGGGCGAGGGCGGGACCCCCGACCCGGGGAAATCGGAGGGGCTCCTGCTCCTTCCGGAACCTCAGATCCCGCCCGCAGTTCCCCACAGGTTCCCTCTCAACCCATGGTCTCCGTCCTTCCCCGCGCGCTGCAAGAACAGTCTGTGGCCAGAGCCTTCTCCCAACTCTTTGTTCTTTGGAGTGAGGCTGAGACACTCCTAGGGGCTTCTCCTTGGCAACTGTGTTCCTAAGGAACTCGAATTCGGAATCTAAGTTGGGAACAAGGCCAGTCTAACTTTCTTACCCCCATTAATCAATTATTCACTTTACATCCATTCCTTAGCCCCCCCTCTCCTCCCACCCCTACCATGACCCCTCCTGGCTCACCCCTCTCCCCTTCACCTCTGGGGTCGGTCTTACCTCAGGTAAAGGGGCTACCTCTACCTTTGAATTTTAATGACCTTAAAACAACTATGCTGCTTCTCTGACTTTACCTGGAGTCTAAGAACTAAGTCAGAGAATCTGTTTAATATTTATGGATATTCCTGGAGTGTGAAAACGCTCGAACCTTTGTTCTTTCTATGTCTTTACTTGAAATGGCTAGTATGAAGGATTATTCCCAATAAACTTTGTTACATTTAATTGAGCCGTGCTTATAAATTGATTATTACTATCTTTCCTCCCCCTTCTGCTCTGCTAATCCTTTCTTTCCCCCTCCCTCACCCCCTCCTTCCCCTCTCCTGCCCCTCAAATCCATTCCTGGAGTGAACCATTTTAGTGTCTCAGATCCTTTCTTCTTTGTTTTAACATAGGTTGGACTGGAAAATTAGCAGGTAAGAACTAAAGATATTCATTTAATCATAAAAGTAGTGTTAGATGGATATACATATGAAAGGGGGGAGACTAAAAACCTTAGGTCTATCAGACACCAACGATGTTTCTGGTACCTGTGATTTAGAAATCATATTTCAAACATAATTATGCCAACTTCAAACAATCAAGTGTGTATTGCCCAATTTTCTCAGCTGGAATTGGGGATGTGAGATCAGACGCCTCGTCATAGGAATAAAAGAAATTAAAAGAGCGTGGTCGGAGAGAGGAGTGCTTTTCTCAGTGACCCATCTCCCTGTGCAGAGCTAAGTCTAGCATGAAGTGTTACAAACTGCCTGGAGTGAGTGATGAGCTGTGATTCTGATTGCCTAGGAGGAAGCAGCCCAGGATATCTGACTGGTTTCCTGTTTGTTAATGACCCTGCTTTCTCAGTGGCTCTGGAGGTCAACTCGTTGTTGCAGTTTGTTGTATCTTTGTAACTAAAGATGTTCATGATCTGCTAAATGTTGCAAGATTATTTCTGCGGTTTCCTTTTGTAATTATAAATTATATGCACCTGTCTCAGGTATAAAAGCTGCTCAGTAACATAGCTGATCTATGAGAAGGGTATATCCGTGGAATTACTGCTGTTTCTTATGATACCTGTTCAATCATGTTTCCATGTCATTTATTCATATAATTCAAACAAAAGGAAAATGATGATTTATAAAATGAGAAGCAGAAAGCTTGAATGGTTAAATCATTTGGCAACTTCCCATGGTTGGGTAATGGAAGTCGTAGCTAGTGCTGATGCCAAAACTTTGAGTCTTTTTCTATTTAGCTGTCTATGTCTCCAAACAATTTTTTAAAAGCATCAGGATTTATTTACAGGGGTTCTTTTGTATGTGTGGCCTGAGTGCACTTGTCCATGTATGTTTACGTGTGTGGAAGTCAGATATATGATCATGTGCTTCTGGAGGGTGGAGGTTGGCATTAGGGTCTTCCTTAGTCACCTTTTACGTGTGTACAAGGGTCTCTCGCTGGAACTAAGACCTTGACAATTTAGCTGAGCCAGCTAGCCGCTGGCTCCACAGGTCCTACCCATCTCTGCCTCTTGGGTTTCCAAGCGCGTTGCTGGGCCCATTCCGCTTTAGCATGCCTGGGATGGATGCGAACTCTGCTCCTCACACGGGCGGGGCAGTCACTTTTCCTCCTTAGCCACCTCTGCAGCCCCAACAGTGGGGTTTTAAAGAACTAAATATTATTTATAAAATGTGCTCAATAAAATAAGTTTCAAAATGAAAGTCTTTTGAAATAATATCTTATAAAACATACCTATAATCAGTTTGAGTGACCTATAATCTAAACGAAATCAGAACAATTTAAGGTACTACTATTACAAAGGATGCAATTATAGGCCAATAATCCAAGAGAGTGCAATTAATTACTGACTAAAAGAATATATAAACACAAACTTCAGATCTGCAAGGGCTTTTACATTATTAAGTAGTTGCAGCATATAAACTGTGAGCTCCCAAAGAGTGTGAAAGGGGCCCCTGTAGTCTTTCCATCCAGGATAAATACACTTGTTCTAAATAGAGTTTTGTAATACTCTTGCCAGGAAGATTGCTGGGAGGTGCGGTGGCTACTGGTGGTGTTGAGCGAATCAGTCTTTCTGAGCTGCAAGTGTCAGACCACTGTTAACAAGGGACGTAAAGAACATGGACCTCTCCAAGTTACACCAGCACTAAATCTCAACCAGTTTTAGCTCTGATTTGAAGAGGAACGTACAACCCTTATCCCGTCTTCTCCTCCTTGCCACCAACATGTCTTCTGTGTAAAAAGAATTCAGGTCAATAGAGTTTTCCAGGAGACCTGTCCTGCTGTCTTTCCTTCTTTCTTAGAAGTACCGAGGGTAACTCTATAGCTCACAAGATAACACCCTGGGAAGGCTTCCGTAACACTGCATCCTTGCAAAAATCTTCCACTGCAAAGGGGGACTGGGGGACATGTTTTCTTTCTGTTTTTAACGGTTCTAATGAATACATCTTGTGTATATTGTATGATACTTAAATTTTTCAAATTTTTAAATATAAAATATTTACCCCTACATAGTTTCATCTAAGAAACCAGAAATATAACTCTGCTGTGAAGATTCATAAAACATTTTTGTTTTTAAAATCCAAAATCAAAAGAAAGTAGAAAATAATCTTTTTAAAAAAAGAAACATACACATCATGTACACACAAGTCATGTATACATGCATCATATATATACATACAGGAAAACAGTAAATGAAAAAAAAGAAAAAAAAGAATTCCACAAGATTACAATAATCCAAATCCAGAATGTAAGACCGTCTATGAGTACATGATCATTATTCGTGACCTTTTCTCTAGTGGAAAGGATTAAGTGTCATTTCATTCATTTGTTTTGTGTGTGTGTGTGTGTGTGTGTGTGTGTGTGTGTGTGTGTGTGTGTGTGTGTTATAAATATATATAATATATATGGTGGGTACAATTTAAATTGTTTCCTAACAAGCAATTTTTTAAAAATACATTTTTGAGCTATAGGCAGTTGCTGACTATTAAGAGAAGGAGAATCAGTCTTTCCTAGGAATGAGTTTCCTCATTGGTTTTTCAGTGACCTGTCATCAGCCCTAAAATATATACATATATACAAGTTACTGGATGGACACAGTAGGTTGTATCTGTATATTTATATGCATGTATACATGCAATAAAAATTATTAAAGACAAAGAGGCCATGGATTTGAGAGGGGGGACACAGGAAGGAGGACTAGAGGGAAGAGAGGGAAGTGGAAAAGCCACAGAACTATATAAAATTCTCAAAAATTTTCAAAATACAGTTTTGGAACAGTGCCAATTCTTTGAATGTGTAGTATGTGTTTAGACAATAGTATAGAATTATTGCTAATTTTAATCAAATAAAGCAGAAGTGGTCCTGTGATCTTGTGATAACCAGACACTAGTAAACCATGTCCACAGCACAAGCTGTGACCTTCTTTTATCTCTTCTGATTAACCTTGGCTTGAAATCTAGTTTTTCAGATATAAGTAACAACAAAATAAACCAATAAAACTCAAGAGCTAAAATGAACAATACATTAGATGGCTTAGACATCTAAAACCTAGTCCAACCAACAATGATGAAATACATACTCTTTTCAGGAACCTCTATGTCTCCAACATAGACCATATTTTAGGCCATAAAGAAAGGCTTAAATTATAAAAATCAAGTAATTCCTGTATCCTATGGTATTTGTCAAGCCTATGGATAAAACGTACTAGCTTAGCATCTCACGTCTGGAACTCGTGATTTTTCAGGCCAGTGGGCTTAGCCAGTCCTACCTCTCCAGTTCTGCCATTCATAGCTTGCTGCCTAGGCTCAGACTACATCCACTCTATTCCTGTCAGCGTCCTAAGTCCACAGTCTGAGCATCTCCAGTATTCTGGGCCTCTATTGAAACTGAGGCTGCACCCTCACCAGTGTCCTTTCCTGACATCTCTTCAAGTAGCCATTGTTGGGATAACATTTTTGTGTTCATCATGAAGGGGTGTCTATGTCCTTCCTCACCTGCCTAAGACATTCTCTGATTGGCTTTAATAAAGAGCTGATGGCTAATAGCTAGGCAGGAAGGAGTAAGCAGAGAGGGTCTCTGGGGGAAGAATCAGGCCCCCAGGGGAGTTCACCAGACAGAGCGAGGAAGTTGGCTATGAAAGGTAACAGGCCACATGTCAAATATAGACTAGAATAAATGGGTTAATTAAGTTATACGAGCTAGTCGGGACATGGCCTGAGTTATAGTGATTAAGATTTCATAAGTAATAACAGTCTGTGTCTTTATTAGGAGCCGGCAGGTCAAGACAGTCTGATGATAAAAACCTCGTCAAGTGGTAACAGGCTTTGTCTTCTTCCGATGACCCTTCGGCGCTGAAGCTTTCATGGCTTCAGAACCAGTACCATGCGAGTGACTCTTTCACAAAGTCAAATTCAGCTGTGCCCTCCTTTGACCACAGCTTCTGTGTGCTGTAGAGTCATGCGTCCCGAGGAAACATGTCCTTATTCTCCAAATGAAGCACAAAAGATTTATCTCAATGGTGTTGGTCTCTTTCTAATAATAGCGGATTCTTCAGCTGACCAGAAACTACAAATTCTTAGTAAAAAATATCACATGAATGACCCCCTAGGTCCAGTCCTAGATTAAGCCATTGCTCCCTTTTCAAACCTCCTGAGCTAGGCCTCCACAAACCACATTTCTCTCACCATTGACTTTCAGATTCCTATAGCTCATCAAACTCTACAGAGTTGGTGACTTTTTCAGCCTAAAGCACAAAAATTCTCCACAAAGCTATCCCAAGCGTGAAAAGCCACATGGTCATGTCCATCACAGCACACCTCACTTTCTTGGCACCAATTTTTTTTATTAGATATTTGCTTCACTTACATTTCAAATAGTATCCCCTTTCCTCATTTCCCCTTCGAAAACTCCCTCTCCTATTCCCCCTCTCTCAGTTCACCAAACCCCTCTACCACATTCCTGATCTGGCATTCTTCTACACTGGGGCATCAAGCCTTCACAGGACCAAGGGCCTCTCCTCTCATTGATGTCTGACAAGGCCATCCTCTGCTACATATGCAGCTGGAGCCATGGGTCCCTCCATGTGTACTCTTTGATTGATGGTTAAGTCCCTGTGAGCTCTGGGGTTACTGGTTGGTACATATTATTGTTCCTCCTATACAGCTGCAAACCTCTTCAGCTCCTTGGGACCTTTCTCTAGCTCCTCCATTGGGGACGCTATGCTCAGTCTATTGATTGGCTGTGAGCCATAGGTATTTTGATCCCCTTGGCACCAATTTCTATTCCAGTTTCTTTTCTGTTGATGTAATAAAATGTGCTAACCAAAAGCAACTTGAAGAGGAATGGATTTATTTCAACTTACAGGTCACAGTCCATAATTTAGAAAAGTCACGGCAGGAACTCAAGCAGGACCTTGAAGCCGAAACTATCAAAGAACATTGCTGGCTGGCTTGCTTTCTGGATTCCTCATGCTTAAATAGCTTCCATATCCAGTCCAGGATTACCGGCCTTAGGATGACACCACACACAATGGGGTGGGCCTTCTACATCAGCTCACAGTAAAGCAGCCTCCTATATACATGCCACAGTCCCATCTCATCTAGGGAACTCCTCACTTGGGTTTCTTCACGGATAACTCTAGGCTGTGTCAAGTTGACAAAGATAACTAAGGCACAAACCATTCAGACTATTATTAGCCTCCTTAGGAGGCCTTCTGAATTTACTCTGATCCAGCCACGCTGGCTTTCTTAGCCATTGTCTAAAATAGTAAGTACTTCAGTGTTTTAGCACTTGCTATCATAACTTCCTGGATTTTTTTTTTAAGAAAACCAAGTGTTTCACTTCCTAGTCCTTGTCTGGCCTCTGTACAATTATTATAATCAGAGAAAGTACTACCTTCATTATTAAAATAGGCTCTTATGTCCCACACTGGCCTTGCACATATGATGTCACTGAAGATAACCTTGAATTACTAATTCTCGGTCTCCC
Organism: Apodemus sylvaticus; assembly: GCF_947179515.1. Lineage (NCBI taxonomy): Eukaryota > Metazoa > Chordata > Mammalia > Rodentia > Muridae > Apodemus > Apodemus sylvaticus. The sequence continues at coordinate 23,861,792 of NC_067473.1, forward strand.
CGGTTCTTGAACTTGTGCCACTACACATGGGGAAAGGCTTTTTCAAAATACCTGTGAATTAATGTCTATTCTCTGCTAGTCTACAGAAATATATGAGGTTGGGTACCTCATACACAGTTTTGGAGGCTGGAGATCCAAATATTATATCTCCATGGCTTTTCTAAGGGTTCCTATGACTGCATCACATTGAGGAAGATAGAATCATGGCAGGAGCACACACAAGAGAAAGTGACAACTGGACATACAGGAGGTCACAGTCCCTCACGGAGACCAATCTCTCTTTCACAGAAGCCATATCTCATTCATGTAATATGAGGCATGAAATGCCAAGCTTTGACCATTCTCTACCACTGAGTTATATCCCCAGGCTACCAAACCCCTCTTGAGGAAACTGAGTATCCCACAAGAACTACCTCCACTTCTTCCAAGGGCAGCACCCCAAACACCTGCCTATCTCACTCCAGGCTCTACCTCCCAATAGTTCCACTCTTCTCACGCTGGAGGCCAAATGTCTACAGATGAACACTTCCATTCCCTCCAGTGTATCTTAATTACAGTTATATTCTATATAAAGCGGCCCTCAGTCCTCACAGCTTTACTTTCCTACAACCTCCTCCGCTGCTTGTCATCGCCTGCTGATGCCTCTCTTCCATCTCTGCGAGCGTGTCTCTGCAGACAATGCCTTTGTTTATTGGATTATAGAAATTAGGAACATGATACAAGCTCAGAAAATATTTATTGAGAGAAGAGTGACATTTACTTCTCTTTTTCTACCTTTTATACTCATCAATACATTTAATAAATTTTAGTAGTAAAACCACCCATTAGAAATCAATGAGAACTGCATCTAAATGTTGGAAAATTAGTTTTATTTTTTTCTCTTCCTCCTTATTTTTGAGGAGTGCTAGTCTATAAAACTCATCACAAAAAATAAAGAAATATCCACATTTATTGATATGATAATGATAGTCATAAATCACATGAGGCTATTGTTTATTTCAGATTTAGCTAGTGAAAATAAGGACTTGATAATTTTTTTGTTTCTCTTTGTTCCATGAACAATTCTTTTTTTGATAATTTTATTTTATAAGTTTAATTTAGTAAAATATGGCTAGTGACAACCAAATTGCAGTTTTAAAAAATAGACTGTTTGTATTCCAATTATATTTCATTGTATCATATTTAGAATTCCTTTACTTTTTATTGTAATTTAAGATTAACTCCAACAACTTCATGATTTTCATTTTAAACATTTCATTGCTTTATTTCAAATTAAAATGTTTATTTCCTCAAAATATACACATGTATATTTCAAATAGTCATGTATAAATAATGTAATCATTTCTTTATAGAAAGATTGAAACCTACATTTCTTCATAAAATTAAAATGTGAAGTTGGTTTTGGCCACTGTGGTTTAGCTGAGCAGAAGCCACTGTTGCCTGGCTGCTCCCTGTTGCCTCCCATGGAGAAGCCAGAGGGACAAATACCTTTCCTTTTGGCTTTCCTGTCCACAGAGCAGCCATGTGATCAGATACGACTCGCAAGATTGCAACTCCATGTTTCAGGGTGTCTGGGGAAAGCTTTAGTGTCCTCATTAGATAACTCAATACAAGTCAGCAATGAAAAGATTCACAATTGACCCACATGGCGTCAATTATGTGGAGGAAATAATTCAGAGAAATATTATGTGGAGTAAATAATTCAGGCAAGAAAGAATACTGGATGATTTAGCTTTTGTAAAAACTGAGGATAGGCCTCCCAGGGTGAGTGAGGGGCCTGGTGTAAAGGACCAAGAATGAACGTTCAGGGGCGATGACCCATCCTGTTCTGTAATTTCAGAGAAATCATGGGGTTTTTTGTTGTTGTTTGTCTGATAATTACATTAATATGTACATTCTATTAACATTCACTGATGGGTATAGTTAAGATATGTTTATTTTGGGGGAGAGACAGCTAAAATTAAGGGATATTTGAGGACTAGTATGGAAACCTAATAAAATAGAAGTGTTTTAAAAATATATACATACATGAAGGAGATATAACTGAAATCACCAAATAATAGAGGAGGCAGAGTCCCAACTGGCATCTCGTTATCAAATAAAACTTCCAGTACTGTAATTGGGTTACATCTCATTAAGTTGTTGACCCTAGGGATCTCATGAAAATCCCCAAACAACCCAGGCTGTTGACAAGGCTATAGGTTGCTCTCCACAAACTGACAGCAAGGCCCATTGGTGAAGACAACACCTGCACAACTCACTGAACACAGAGACGTGGAGCTGGTGCCTACTTAGAGCCTTCACCCCGATATTCTAGTGTGTGTGTGTGTGTGTGTGTGTGTGTGTGTGTGTTTAGAAAACAGTAAACCCCAAGCTAGTCACAAACCCTTGGATCGACAGTGGTGTCCTGCCAGGTACACTAGCACAAACAGGGGTCCTAATCTTGTGGGAGGAACCACTATCTGGTTTGCCATAAGGCCTCTCTGTGAGATGGAACCCAGGCCAAACACTGCCTGGGTAATCAAACACCTGAGACTAGATAGCTCAGGGACCTCCAGTAAAACAAAATACCCTTGTTCCAAAACAAAACCAGTGTGATAATGAAATGACTCCTAATGACATTCTGCTATACTCCTAGATCAATCAGTGTGATCAGTACCTTGCTCGGCCATCATTAGAGAAGCTTCCTCCTGGAACAGACAGGAACAAACACAGAGACCCCAGTCAGACCTTCCACAGGGGTGAGAAAGTGTGAAACACTCAGACCAAAACAGGATGCCTCCATTAAATCCTCCCGCCCAGGGTTCGGGGAACGCTGCAGAAGAGGAAGCAGAAATAGCGTAAGAGCCAGAGCGCAGATGGAGGGCTCCAGGAGAAGAAAGCCCTCTAAAACACATATGAACCCTCAGAGACTGGGGCTGCATGCACAGGACCTACCCAGGTCTGTAACAGGCCCTTTGTGAATATACTATGGCCTCCAGTTTAAAGTTTTTATGAGACTCCTGAGTGTGCAAAAGAGTGCGTCTCTGCTTCTTGTGCCTTCTCTTGGGCTGTTTTTCTCATGTCCAACTTTGATGTGATAACTTTTGTTTTATCATGTCATTTTACATTATTACCCCTTTAGAGCCTGCTTGTTTTCTAATGAGAGACAGAGAGAGGGTGGATCTGGAGGGGAGGGAAGGTGGAGAGGAACTCGGATAAACAGAGGGAGGGGAAACCATAATCGGGATGTATGATGTGAGAAAAATATTTTTTTAATAAAAGGAAAAACTAGATGTTCATTTTACTGAATGTGAGTCATTCCATAATTTTTTAAAATTGAAAGAAGAAACAGAATGGCTTGAATGCTTTCCAACAACATTTCTTTTCTGAGGTATGATTGCTGGAGTTGTAACAGTCTATGCAGAAAGACAATGGAGTCAGTTGTAATACTGAATCACTGACTCCTCAATAGCAATTGCTCATAGCCATTGTACTATTACATTAGAAAATAAACTGTTTCAACTATTATAAGATTTTTTTAATGGAAGACATTGTATTGGGAGTTTGGAAAATTAGTACTATAATAATTTCATATTATATGATTTGTTTATATTTGATACTGTACCAAGAATCTACAATATCTCAAAGTGGTTTATTTTCATGAAGACCTTGATACAACACAAAATGGAAATTTTCCTTCTTATTGATTAAATATTAGTAACAAAGGAGAATGTATTTATAATCACCCATGAGACAAGTAAGGAGAAAATGAGTTAAAGTAAGAAGGAAATTGTAACTATAAATATCCAAGCATTTGAATAAGGACTGAATGAGTCTGACAAGTTATACACATGGAGATTAAATATATTGAAAGATTTATTGGAAGGAACACAATAGCGTCCCCCCAATAGTCCTTATTGCTCAGCTAACCATATAGATAAATATGCCTTTATAAGAAAGATGTTAGGTTATGAAAATCAAGCTGCTAAGCAGCCTTTACGCAGGAAATTAGATGCTGAGCAGAGTATATGATGGGGAAATAGCCCAGGGAACTCAAATCGCCCGTTTCTGGCACAGGACACTGGTTGTGATAATGACCGACCTTGCTGAGGATAGAGTATTATTCAAACAGCAGGCTTCCTAATCACCAAGATTTGGCTGCAGTTTAGGAACAATTCCCAGGCCCTAGATCAACTCCTGATCGGTCCCTGGGCCGTGACTTCCTGTACAGTTTCTTGCTGAGACATACAAGGCTGTGATGAGTGTCAGGGGTGGGGGATTGGCTATGGAAGGAATCACCTAATACTCCTTTCTCTGATCCAACTGGATAGGAGGAACAGAGAATGGAATGGGGTGACAGAATTCATCTTCTGCCTGCAGAGCACAAAGCATTGTCTGTGGGGCCCATTTATCTTATTTCACTTAATTGCCACAAGAGTCTTGTGAAATATATGTCTTATTTACAACTAAATTTACAGATGCAAAAATGGAGGCTGAGGGTTGACATTTTCCACTGTCACACAAATGAGTGCCTGAATTAGAGTTCAAACAAAATCTAAATCACTATAATCTATAACTATAGTTTCTTGGGAAAAATAATAATAGGTGAAAAATACCAAGATTCTGAAACTCAAAAATATCTCTCCCTCAAGTTCTATCAAGAAGCAGAAGGCATGTTTTTCTGATGGAAGAAAGTGACCCCAAAAGGAAACATTTTTCTCATTGATCTAACATCATTTTAGAAAATGATGTTTTTTAAATTTTTAAAATTTTCTTTTAAATTTTAAAATAATTATTTAATTTTTTTAATTTTAAATAATTATTATTTTTATTGGCTATAGTCTTTATTTACATTTCAAATGTTACCCCCTTTCCCAGTTTCCCCGCTCCCATATAGCCCCTATCCAATCCTCCATCCCCCTACTTCTATGAGGGTGTCCCTCCACCCACCCCACTCCCACCTCCCCACCCTCGATTCCCCTACACTGGGGCATCTATCAAGCCTTCATAGGACCAAGGACCTCTCCTCCCGCTGATGCCTGATGAGGCAAAAAGGAAACATTTTATAAACCCACTGGGTGAGAGTCTGGGGTTAAAGGTTAGTAAGGAAGAGAACATTTCAAGAGCATGGGAAAGCCCGTACTTAGAGCATCATTCTGAGTTTTAAAGGGAAAATCTGGATCTTTACAACTGTCACAGTCTTATCTGTTCTAGATTGTGAGTGAGAATAAATTTAGCACATAGAAAATCTAAAACCTAACTTCTGTAAAGGGATGAGCTCTGCAGGTGACAAGAGTTCTTTTAAGGTAGCTAGTTCCCTCTTGCCTTGTTAGTTTTCCAGAATATTTTGCTATCCAATCACAGTCCCCTCTGCTGAGAGAAAACTCCTTTTCTCGTGCAGAACCCAGTGTGTGTGTGTGTGTGTTTACAGGCAAGGAATGCTAAAGAACTAACAGGGAGGGGCTCAGGCCACAGACCAGGGGCAGAAGATCTAGTTGTCAGCAGACTGGTCCCAGCTTAGACTAGGAGAGAGAGTAAGGTCTGCATTTGTCTCTGACTGGCTGGCTGGCAGTCTTTGGTTTGCTTTGGTTTGGTGGGGGGGATCGCTCTAATCTTTGCTCTTCCCTCTCTCTTCATAGCCGCCCCTCCACTCAGACCCATGTCTGTGTCCATATTTCCCTTTATTTATAACGACATGTTTTATAAAGTTATATTAGATTTGGGTTGACTAAAATGATTTTATGTTTTTAAAGCATGTCTTTTAATTGGCCTAAAAATGTGAATATTCATGAAGTGTCATGTGATAGTTCACTACATCATGAAATGCTAACATCAGTGAAAACATATCTGTGTCCTCAGTCACCTATCCCTTGTTTTCCATGAGACTATTCGAAGTTATTTCTTTTAGAGTTTTTAAGAATATCATATTATTATTATCTATAGCTAACTCACTATGGAATAAATTACAGGAACTTATTTCTTCCACCTGATTATGACTTAGTCTCCATTGGCTAGCCTTTCACTAGCAATGGCTTTGTACGATCTTGATCACCTGCAAATCCCATTTCCCAGTAAAGACACATTCACAGATACAGGTTGGGGGAAACATAATATATTCTGTAGTACCATCCTATGAATAATGTAGGTACATTTCCTGTAGTTCCTATTACTGTCTCAAATATTGAGAGTATGTTCTCCTAACAATAGATAGAATCAGAAACAGCATAGAAAATGTTTCTCTAAAATGGATAAATGGAATTTTATACTTTAAAGTATTTATTTATCCAAAGGTTCCTTCATTTCTTAACTATAATAGCAGGATTGATGTATTAATATATGTGCTTCTGTCTCTTCCAATTGAGTAGCTCTCAGGAAGACTTGATATTTAACAATGAGGATTTAGCATTTACAATTACCTCACATTATCTTTTATTAAATAATCAGGCCAAAAGAAGATAAAAAAAAATTGGAGGGGATGATAGCAAGCAAGAGAGATCACAGACATTTATGGGTGAGAGAAGGAGACCAGCACAGAAAGAAAACATGGGGCAGGAAGAGAGGGCCTGGGAGACTGAATATGGCCGTAGTACACAATGCTCTTAGAGATGGAAAGAGATTTCCAGTGGAGGTTCCTTCTGTGCTTCATTTGAAACTTTATGATACTATTTGACTTTTTACTATGCAAGTACAATCTTGATAAAAAATATTTAAACAAATATTTAACAAAAATCAAGAAATAGAATTATATGAATGTCATTCAGAGTTATAGAGACAAAAAAAGGGGGGTACTAAGCAAGGGTGGTAAACGATTGGTTACCACCAAAAAGTATAAGGCTTTTGTTAGCCTTGGGATGATTGTTCATTATAATAAAAATAAGTGCCAACACTAAATCACAGAAAATATTGGTCCATCAGATGTCTATGGAAACTACATAGTACTAAGATATACTTGTGAGTCACTTGGCTCTTACTGGGGTCATTTTCACAGAATGTGTATGTTAACAAGCAGACACTGCTATATTGAGAAAAATGAACATGCTTATGTTTCAACATCATCATGTCATGAGTCTATTCCAAAAACAGTCCAGTATCTTGATACCAAAGAAAGGTGCCCGCTGGCTGAGTGAGGGTCATGCTTACATTCAAATTGATAGCTATCTACTTGAACAGAAATGGTTGTCCTAAATGAATCAATCCCTTTAGACTTATGTTCTAATGTTTTTTGCAAGGATTTCTCTAATACACAGTGGGACATTTGATTTTTAGTATAGAAACAGAAAAGCAACAGCACTGACAGAGAGGCCCAGTCAGAGGCCCAGTGTGTGCAATGGTGGCTACCAGGGCCCCGGTGTGTACTATATTACCAATGTGGAGTACCTTGAAGTTAATCATGGGAAAAGAATCTTTACAAATAAACACTTTTAGGCAAAGATCTTATTATAAGTCTTAGAAATTCATTTCCTTGAATATTTTTTAAGTTTACATAATAAGATACTACCAATAAATGTCACACATATATAAAGGTTAATCTACGGTGATGTAAGGAATACCTGTGCACCCAGCGTCCACTTTAAGAGAGGGGCATTTCCAGAGCTTTTGCACCTTTCCTGGTGTTCCTTCCCATACTGCATCTGTGGGAACAGAATATCATTCGCTCTAAAAAAAATTTCAGCTTTCTCTATCAAGATTCAGCATAATTTTTTTTGGATTTAGTCTCTAGAGATAAATATATACAGAAAGTCTTTATTTTCATATAAAAGATGATTCATCTAGAGAGATACAGTTCCAACATCAGTTCTACCTGGTCATACAAACTGTATAGCTATCTTAGCCCCTCTGACCTGCGATTTCCTCACTTTCCTAAAGGCTCCTAACTTTAATTTCCAGGGTTATTATAAGGATGAAGTGAGCTAATGAATATAGAACACCACTTAGCTATATTATTATTGATAATTGATAGTTGTAATCTTATAATCTCAGAAACAGTGAAGGAAATTTAACTGAATATTGTAAATTTCTTCCTTTGCTAATGTTTGCTTCAAAAATAAATAAACATAATTCTGGAAAAGAAATATTTTACTGATTTCTTTTAACACTTTCATACATAACCCAGTCATCTGAATGCTTGGATCTGAACATCAATTTCAAAGCTTCACAGATTCAAAGCAAGTGTTTTGTTCTTAAGCTGTACCTAACCTTTGCATGACTAATTCTTGATTGATTATGTAAATATTGGTTGCCAAGGTAACTAAATGTTCAATCCACTAATTAATTTGAAGTTTTTAAAAGACTAATTGATGTCTCAGCTAGGGTCACCCACATCTCCCCCCAGGAACCTCCCTGTGAGGCTTGTCCCACAGATGTCCCCCCTGACTGATTTCCCTTCTCCCTCCCAGACCTCTGACCCCCCACCCCTGCTCTCCCCATATCTGATCCCCTCAACACCCACCTCTCCCACCCAGTTCCCTCACTCCTTCCATGTGTGGTGTCAATTTCATTTCCCCTTCTGAGTGAGATTCAAGAATCCTTCCTTGGGCTCTCCTGTGTCTTACTTTACAGCTAATTTCCACTTATAGGTGAGTCCATACCATGCCCGTCTTTCTCAGTCTGGGTGACCTTACTCAGGATGATCTTTTCTACTTCCATATATTCCCCTGCAAATTTCATGATATCCTTGATTTTAATAGCTAAGTAGTATTCCATTGTGTAGATGTGCCATATTTCCTTTCTCCATTCTTTGGTTGAGGGACATCTGGGTTGTTTCCAGTTTCTGGCTATTGAGACTAAAGCTGCTATGAACATAGTAGAACAAGTGTCCTTGTAGGATGCTGGAGCATCTTTTGGATGTACGCCCAGAGGCAGTATAGCTGGGTCTTCAGGTAGAACTACTTTCATTTTTTTCTAAGAAACCACCAGATTGATTTCCAGAGTAGTTGTACAAGTGTGCCCTCCCACCAGCAATGGAAGAGTGTTCCCCTTGCTACACGTCCTTTCCAGCATGTGCTCTCACTTGAGTTTTTGATCATAGCCATTCTGATAGCTGTTAAATGGAACTTCAGAGTCATTTTGAATTGCATTTCTCTGATAACTAAGAACACTAAACATTTTTAAGTGCTTCTCAGCCAATGGAGATCTCTCTGTTAAAAATTCTGTTCTGGCCGGGCGGTTGGTGGCGCACGCCTGTAATCCCAGCACTCTGGGAGGCAGAGGCAGGCGGATTTCTGAGTTCGAGGCCAGCCTGGTCTACAGAGTGAGTTCCAGGACAGCCAGGGCTATACAGAGAAACCCTGTCTCGAAAAAACCAAATCCAAAAAAAAAAATTCTGTTCTGTATTTCATTTTTCAAAGTGGGTTACTTGGATTGTTGGTGTGTAATTTCTTGAGTTCTTTATATATTTTGGATATTAGCCCTCTGTCAGATGTAGGGTGGGTGAAGATCCTTTCCAAATCCATAGGCTGCTGTTTTGTCCTATAGACAGTGTCCTTTGCCTTACAGAACCTTTTCAGTTTTATGAAGTCCTGTTTGTTGATTGTTGATCTTAGTGCCTGAGCTGTTGGTGTTCTGTTTAGGAGGTTGCCTCCTGTACTAATGCATTCAAGGCTATTCCCTACTTTCTCTTCTGTTAGATTCAGTGTGTCTGGTTTTATGTTGAGGTCTTTGATCCACTTGGACTTGAGGTTTGTGCAGGATAATAGATGTAGATCTATTTGCATTCTTCTACATGCAGGCATCAAGTTAGACCAGCACCATTTGTTGAAGTTGCTTTATTTTTTTTCCATTGTATGGTTTTGGCTTCTTTGTCAAAAATAATTGCCCATAGGTGTGTGGGATATGGAGCCTGAAGTGGCCACCTCCTGAGGCCAGGCAGGATTTCCAGTGGTGGGAAGAGAACACCAACCCACCCACAAAAACTTTGACCCAAAACTTGCCCTTCCTACAAGATATGCAGGGATAAAGACGGAGCAGAGTTTGCCGGGAATAGGCAAACAATGACTGGACCAACTTAAGATACTTGAAAGAGAACCAACCCCTGGCACTATTAATGATACTCTGCTATGCTTGCAGACAGGAGCCTTATGTAACTGTCATCTGAGAGGCTTTATCCAACAGCTAATGGAAAAAGATGCGGAGACCCACAACCAAATATTTTGCAGAGCTCAGGGAGTCTTGTGGAAGAGTTAAGGGAAGGATAGGGGGAGAAGGAGGGGTTAAGGACACCACAAGAAGATCCACAGAACCAACTAACATGGGACTATGAGTTTCACAGCGTCTGAACCACCAACCAAAAAATATAAATGGACTGGACCTAGGCCTCCTACCCATATATAGCAGATGTATAGCTTGTTCTTCATGTGAGACCCTAACAATTAGACCAGGGTCTGTCTCTGACTCAGACTCTATTGTCTGCCTTTAGATCCCTTTTCTCTAGATGGGCTGCTTTGTCTGGCCTCAGTGGGAGAGAATTGGTTTAGTCCTGATTGGACTTCAGGTGTTAGGGCAACTTGTACAGGGGGTTGGGGGGGGGGGGAGAGTAAGTAGTAGGTGTGGGGGAAATCTTCTCTGAGGAGAATGGAAGGGGGTAGAAAGGTGGTCTGGGAGGATAGAAGGGAGGGGAGCTCCAATTGGGATGTAAAGTGAGTAAATCAATAAATTTAAAAAATGAATAAATTCACAGAAATATCTGTGGGATAGTAATTTATTCTAGTTCTGTTAGAGATGGTTGCATCATGGATATATATATGTATAAGAAATAACCACCTGGGGAACATTTCACTTCAGCCTTTTAGCTTTTAAAAGTCTTTTTTCCCCCCACTTTAATAACAACAACAACAAAAAAAAAAACCCAAACCAGCCATTTCAATAAAGTAGTCTGGAACATTGCCATTTAGTCTGTCACCATGGTAGCAGCTTCTGGAGATGTATTATTCAAACGATCCAGAGATTGACTCCTACAATTTGTGCAAGGAAACTTGTTTATTAGAGAAATGTAAAATGGATTTTCTTTGTGCTCTTGATTCCTTCATAATGTCAACTTCTCGAAACAGAAGACATTTAGCTGTAAAATTCCAGACAATGTAAGGATAGTTAACTTTAAGGAGCTGTAACTATGTACTTGGTTTGAACAGGGTTCTACTATCAAAAACTGACCAATAGCTTAAAACTACTTATTGCTCTGGTATCACATACAAAGCTGACTCTACCACTAAGTAAGATGACCATGGTATTCCCAGTGATGACAAATAAACTTTTTAATAATTGCCTGTTGTTAAAAGGTGTATTATCTCTTCTTCACGAGATATGCATCCGTTATTGTAGTCATGCTTTGTAGCTCCTAACTGCGGTGAACTCTGCCTTCAAGTTCCATGGTAAGGAATGGGAAAAGTGTATTTGCCACATTTGACTCTGTCATTTGAGATTAGGGCTAAAATGCTGGCATGCTAAACAAAAATAAGAAAAAAATCACTTGATTAGCACTGCAGGCTATTGGTCACCCTCTGGAATCTGATGCTAAGATACCAAATTTGACTTGAGCTTGCACTTCTTTACTTCTCTATACCAATCCCACACTACACACACTGCCTGAAATGCACGAATAAAAAAAAATACAATTATCTTTATAATTCAAGAATGAAGGTTCTCCTCTTCTTCTGCTAAAGAGTCATAGTTATTAAACTGACTCTTAGTGACTTACTGTTATACCCACAGATCAATGCATGCTTCCCTCAGCTCTCGTCAGAGAAGCTTCTCTTGTGGGAGATGGTAATTAACACAGCGGCCTGACTCTGACTGGTCAGGGTGGAGAGGAAAAGGAGACTGCAGAGCACTCAGGCCTAACTGGGACACCTCCATCACACTTCCTTCCCCTTTACAGGCTCAGGAGCCACTGTAAAAGAAAATGAGGAGTAAAAGAATGCAAGGGCCAGTGGCAGGGCTGTGCCTGTTGAACTCTCAGTGCACAACCTGGGCAAACTGAAGCCAGATGAGATCCCCGCATAGCGAGGGGAGCTGGCATGAGCCCTGTTCTGGGCCGAGAGTTGCTGTCAATTAGCAGCTAGCTAGCTAGGGAGAGGTAGTTCTGTTGTTTTTTGTTGTTGTTGTTGTCCAGGGGTTTAAAAAAAGCATTGCCCCAAGTAAACTGACCACATGAGTAGAAGGCCACACATCTAAGAATAGAAGGGTTGCTCAAGTTGGATTTGACAGGTTTAAAAAAAAAAAGAGGGCATAAATTTGGGTGGGTAGGTAAGGGTTGGGTGGACTGGGAGGGGTTAAATATAATCAAAACACATTATATAAAAACATCACAGAACTAATAAAAAACAAACAATAAAATCCTTCCTGTGATCTGATGCCCTTGCTTGCTATCACCTGAAACCATTGCTGGGCACTACCAGCTTGCTCTTACTTCCCGATGCAGTCAGTCTACAGTTCAGCATCCTATCATCCCCTTTGGACGAAGAGATGAAGCTGCAGAAGCATGTATGGATTCTCTCTCATATGTGACTGTGGGAAGTGAAGATGGGTGTGACTTGTATGAAGTGCAATTTGGTTCTGTTTATCACAATGAAACTGTTCCTGGTTTCAGTAAATTTCAAGGTGTGGGGGTTTGTTCTGCAGATAACATTTATTTATTTTTCTTTTTTTAATGAATATCATCTTCATTTACATTGCCAATGGTAAAACCTTTCCCGATTCCCCCCCCCTCCGCAAAGACCCTCAACCCCTCCTCCCTCACCCTGCCTCCACATATGTGCCCCTCCACCCGACACACTCCCACCTCCCCTCCTTGATTTCCCTTTGTTGGATCCTCTATTGAGCCTTTACCTGACCAAGGACCATTCCTCCCACTGATGCCCAACAAGGCCTTCCTCTGCCACATTTTTGGCTGGAACCATGTGTGCCCCTTGGTTGATGGTTCAGTCTCTGGGAGTCTTAGGGTGTCTGGGTGGCCGAAATCATTGTTCTTCCCATGGGGCTGTAAACCCCTTCAGCTCCTCCAGACCACCCTTCAGCTCCTCCATTGGAGACTCCACACCCAGTCCAATAGTTGGTTGCTAGCATCTGTCTCTGTATTTGTAAGGCTCTGACAGGGTCCCTCCAGAGACAACCATGATGCTCCTTTTGGTATACACTTCTTGTCGTCCATAGTAGTGGCCGGGTTTGGTGACTGTTTATAGGGTGAATCCCCAGGTAGGGCAGTCTCTGGGTGGCCTTTACTTCAGTCTTTGCTCCACACATTGTCTCCCTTATTGCTCCTGTGAGTATTTTGTTCCCTATCTTAGAGGAACCAATGCACCCTCACTTAAGTCTTCCTTCTTCTTGAGCTTCCTGTGCTGGGTGAATTGCAACATGTTTATTTTGAGCTTTTGGACTAACATCTGCTTATTAGTGAGTTCATACTATGTGTGTTCTTTTGTGACTGGGTTCCCTCGCTCAAGATGACACTTTCTAGTTCCATCCATTTGCCTAAGAATTTCATGAAGTCATTGTTTTTAATAGCTGAATAGTACTCCATTGTGTATATATACCAGTTTCTGTATCCATTCCTCTGTTGAGGGACATCTGGGTTCTTTCCAGCTTCTGGATATTATAAATAAGGCAGCTATGAACATAGTGGAGCATGTGTCCTTATTACATGTAGGAGCACCTTCTGGGTATATGCCCAGGAGTGGTATAGCTGGGTCCGCAGGTAGTACTATGTCTTATTTTCTGAGGAATCACCAAACTGATTTCCAGAGTGGTTTTATGAGCCTGCAATCCCACCAACAATGGAGAAGTGTTCCTTTTTCTCCACATCCTCTCCAGCATCTGCTGTCTCCTGAGTTTTTCATCTTAGCCATTCTGATTGGTGTAAGGTGGAATCTCAGTGCTGTTTTGATTTGCATTTCCCTGATAACTAAGGATGCTGAACATTTCTTTAGGTGCTTTAGAGCCATTTGAGTTTCCTCAGTTGAGAATTCCCTGTTTAGCTCTGTACCCCATTTTTAATAAGGTTATTTGACTCTCTAGAGACTAACTTCTTGAGTTCTTTGTATACATTGGATATTAGCCCTCTATCAGATGTAGGGTTAGTAAAGATCTTTTCCCAATTTGTTGGTTGCCGTTTTGTCCTATTGACCATGTCCTTTGCCTTATAGCAGCTTTGCAGTTTTATGAGGTCCCATTTGTGTTCTGTTCAGGAATTTTTCCCCTGTGTTCACGTGTTCAAGATTCATCCCCACTTTCTCCTCTGTGAGCTTCAGTGTGTCTGGTTTTATGTGTAGATCCTTGATCCACTTGGACCTGAGCTTTGTACAAGGAGATAAGAATGGGTAGATTCGCATTTTTCTGCATGCAGATCTCCAGTTGATCCAGAACCGTTTGTTAAAAATGCTATCTTTTTTTCACTGGATGTTTTTTAGCTCCTTTATCAAATATCAAGTGACTGTATGTGTGTCGGTTCTTTTCTGGGTCTTCAATTCTATTCCAGTGATCTTCCTGCCTGTCTGCCAATACCAATACCAATACCGGTTTTTATCACTATTGCTCTATAGTAGAGCTTGAGGTCAGGAATGGTGATTCCCCAGAAGATCTTTTGTTGTAGAGAATAGTTTTTGCTATCCTGGGTTTATTGTTATTCCAGGTGAATTTGAAAATTGCTCTTTCTAGATTTATAAAGAATTGATTTGGGATTTTGATGGGGATTGCATTGAATCTGTAGATTGCTTTCGGCAAGATGGCCATTTTTACTATATTGATCCTGCCAATCCAAGAACATGGGAGATCTTTACATTTTCTGAGACTTTCTTCAATTTCTTTCTTCAGAGGCTTAAAGTTCTTGTCATATAGACATTTCACTTGCTTCATTAGGGTCACACCTAGGGAGAGAGTGGGCAGCCTTGTCTGGTCCCCGATTTTAGTAAGATTGCTTCAAGTTTCTCTCCGTTTAACTTGATGTTGGCTACCGGTTTGCAGTATATTGCTTTCACTATGTTTAGGTATGGGCCTTGGATTCCTGATCTCTCCAAGACTTTTATCATGAAAGAATGCTGGATTTTTTCAAAAGCTTTTCAGCATCTAATGAAATGACCATGTGTTTTTTTCCTTTAGTTTGTTTATGTAGAGCATCCCTGGGATGACGCCTACCTGATCATGGTGAATTATAGTTTTGATTCTTTCTTGGATTCGGTTGGCCAGGATTTTGTTCAGTATTTTGGAAAGCAAATGGTCCCAAGAAACAAGCTGGATAGACCATTCTTATATCAGGTAAAACTGACTTTCAACCAAAAGTTGTCAAAAAGATAAGGAGAGAGAGAGAGACACTTCATACTGATCAAAGGAAAAGTCTACCAAGATGAACTCTCACTTCTGAACATCTATGCTCCAAATGCAAGGGCTCCCACATTCATAAAAGAAACCTTAATAAAGCTCAAAGCACACATTGCATCCCACACAATAATAGTGGGAGACTTCAATACCACACTCTCAAAAAATGGCCAAATCATGGAATCAGAAGCTAAACAGAGATACAGTGAAACTAACTGAAGTTATGGACCAAATGGATCTAACAGATACTTATAGAGCATTCCACCCTAAAGCAAAAGAATATACCTTCTTCTCAGCACCTCATGGTACATTCTCCAAAACTGACCACATAATTGGTCACAAAATGGGCCTCAACATATACAGAAATATTGAAATTATTCCATGTATCTTATCAGATCACCACGGCCTAAGGCTGGTCTTAAGTTCAAACAAAAGCAATGGAGAACACACAAACACATGGACCTTGAACGATGCCCTTCTCAATGATAGCTTGGTCAAGGAAGAAGTAAAGAAAGAAATTAAAGATTTTTTTAGAATTTAATGAAAATGAAGATAAACCAAAATTTATGGGATACAATGAAAGCAGTGCTAAGAGGAAAACTCATAGCTCTGAGTGCCTCCAAAAAGAGAATGGAGAGAGCTTACACTAAGTGCTTGACAGTGCACTTGAAAGCTTTAGAACAAAAGGAAGCAAATACCCCCCAAGAGGAGTAGACAGCAGGAAATAATCAAACTTAAGGGCTGAAATCAAGGAAACAGAAACAAAAAGAACTATACAAAGAATCAACAAAACAAGTAGCTGGTTCTTTGAAAAAAAATCAACAAGATAGAAAAACCCTTAGCCAGACTAACCAGAGGGCACAGAGACAGTATCCAAATTAATAAAATCATAAATGAAAAGGGAGATACAACAACAGAAACTGAGGAAATTAAAAAAAAAAACATCAGATCCTACTACAAGAGTTTAAACTTTACAAGATTTGAAAACCTGGATGAAATGGACAACTTTCTAGATACATACCAGGTGCTAATGTTAAAACAGGATCAGATAAACCATCTAAATAGTCCTATAAGTCTTGAGGAAATGGAAGCAGTCATTAATAGTCTCCCATCAAAATAAATAAATAAATAAATAAATAAATAAAGCCCAGGACCAGATGGGTTTAGCGGGGAATTCTATCAGATCTTCAAAGAAGAGTTAATACCAATACTCTTCAAACTTTTCCATGAAATAGAAACTCATGGAACACTATCCAACTCATTCTATGAAGCCACAATAACACTTATACCCAAACCAAACAAAGACCAAACAAAGAAGGAGAACTTCAGACCAATCTCCCTCATGAACACAGAGAACATTTATTATTCAACACAAGGGCACATATATTTGCTGCAGCCTGCTTCTGATGGCAAAAGGTAGAAGCATCTGGATGTTCTATGTGAGAAACTATTTAGGAGATTCTGTTTACTTCACTCTGCAGTGAAGCACTACAGTGGAGCACTGCAGTGGAGCACTGTTGAAGGAACAAGCTGGAATAATGACCTTTATATGTACGGACTCAGAACAAACCTCAAGATGAAACATGAAGAAACAGAAAAGAATATGATCAGAGTGGCTTTTACATGAAAAGATGAAATGAGGGAGGGGAATGGAAGGAAGGAAGGAAGGAAGGAAGGAAGGAAGGAAGGAAGGAAGGAAGGAGGAAGAAAGAAAAAGGAAGAAGGGAGGAAGGGAGGGAAGGGAGGAAGGGAGGGAAGGAAGGAAAGAGGGAAGGAAAGAGGGAAGGAAGGGGAGAGAAGAATGGAAATGAATGGACAGGGAGTACACTTGTATATGTTGTTGAATTCATGAATGATCATTGGAAGAACCTCCACAGCACTGGATAGAGTGCTTCAATGAAATGAAACTGGGTGACTGAGGAAAAGTAAAGAGATTTACATTTCATTTCATGTAACTTTTCACTATCTTTCTACAAAATAATACACATACATGCACACACACATGTGTGTATAGATACACATATCTTCATCAATATACATATATGCCTATATACATATGTGCACATGCACACATGACATGTGTGTATATGGCATGCATATATATGGCATGTATATAATGGCATGTACATATATATGGCATGTGTATATATATGGCATGTGAAAGTGAACCAAGCATGAGAACCAAGCACACCATCTGAGAACTACATTTTATATCCTCCAACTCTCTTCATCACTTGAAGAGGACTAAGTTCTTTTGTTAGTTGCAAATAATGCCAAGTAATTGGAGACTTGGATCTCTCAACTTGGACATTTAAAAACCTTCCTGTCCTGTGGATACGCCATTGTCATTGGAGCTCTTCCATATAAATAGAAGCAGAGAGCTGGTGGCTGGAAAGACAGAAGTGACTCCCCGGAGCCCTGGAGTTGTTGGTGTCAAATTACTTCAGTATACAAGATAACACTGTTTTAGAGTAATTTTCTAACACATATCTGAAGACAGTAGAGTTTTCATGATAGAAGATAAGTTACAGGTCATAGATTTAAACAATATATGCAAAACACTTAAGGAATTAATTTAAAAACCGTTATTTCTGAAAACTTACTCCAACCTTTGGAAGAACTTTCAAGCTATAAAACCATCAAGTGCATATCTATCAGAGAAAAATGTTAAAACTTTAATCAGGAAAAAGGAACGGCAAAGGTCTTAACACTTTCACAACATGCTATCTTGCCTTTAGGTGAAGACTTCCAAATCCTGTATATTTTTAATGAAAATCACAGTAAATAAGCTCCTTAAAACATCTTAAGTACACTAGAAAAAATTCAAATTCTGACATGCTTTCTCACAACACAGGTGCACACGCAGGCAGACCAGGTCAGTGCCCGTTCATTGGAATTTCCCTTTGCCCGCCCCTCCCTAAGGAATTCATATCAGTTTCTCCTCGGAAGATGTTTATATAACTGAACCATCACACAAATGAACTGGCACTTAAACCCCAGAATGACTGTAATAATACATACCCCCAGAAGAAGTATGCCTTTGTTTCCCGAGCCTTGGATTGGTACAACAAATGGTCTGATAGATTTGAAGTTCTAAGTATCTATTTTTAGACATGATGCTTCTTTATATTTCTCTTTAACAAAAGAAAACTATTTATTGAGCTGAAGCTTGCTTTCGTAATAGCACTCCAGCTTAGAGAGCAAGAGGCTTTGTCAGGTTAGAAAGATCAGTAAGATGAATAATTTAGACTGTAGGAGTAATATATCCGGAGAAGAAATTTAAGGAGGGATTTAGATAATGCAAGCAATTAATTAAATACATTAGGGCATCTGACTCACAATGGCTAATTTAAATATGTCCTTTTCTTGATTACAATAATGGGCAACAGAGAGAATTCTGTAATAAAGAAATACTGAATGGTGTTATGTACTGTAAAACCTCTGAAACTCTTTTGATGAGGTTAGCATTCGGAGATCACACTGACCGGGTAACAGAGAAAAATGTTCAAGCATGGGTTTATATTTAATGCCAAGGAAATGAAATATATTTTAGATGCTTGCTTTTAATTAGACAAGTATTTGAACTTTAAAAATAGTTTTCTGACAATTCTTGTAAGCATAATAATGGATATTGTCTTTAAAACTGTCATAGTAATTGAGTACAAGGGTACTGTTTCATAAAACATTGTACTGAAAGATTACACACACATTTTTGTTTCTGCTAGCTCTCAAAAGACAATAGCAATAACTACCTCATTTCCAGAAGGGAAATTACCAATCTAATTAAAGTTACTAAATCTAAGTAAAGTTACAAATCTAATTAACTAAGTAATTAATCATCAAACTTCCCCTTCAGATAGGTTTTCACCCCAGTTCTTCAAAAAAGGCAGTGACAGTCAGATCTCAAAACTAGTCTTGTCTATATAGGGACTTCCAGGCCCATCGGGGCCACATAGTGAGATCTTGCATTAATAAGAAGAAAAGAGAAACCAGCCTTTTTCCGTCTCTGCTTGGGAACTGTCTCCATTGGCACTGGAATGGTGGACTTCTTAGTTATGCAATTTAAAATAATAATTTATTATGCTGTGTTCTTGAATGCTAGTCTCTCTGCTTCTGCCTCTCTCCCTCCTTCCCTTCTCTCCCTTCCTCCATGCCTCTCCTTTCCTTGCCAACTTACACTTGTTTACTTGCTTGTATGTTTTGAACCTATGCCATACTATGCTACCTTGAACCCACTCTCTCCAGACCCAGCCTCCCAAGTGTTGGTACCTACGTGGGTATTCCCGAAACAACCTCGAATGTTGGTTTCTGAGCAAAAGGTTTCATTGGGAATATAGTTTTATGGATATTTTGAAAATGCTATTAATACTTTATGTACTCTAAGGGTTGTTCTTATTTTTTATGTCAAAATTTCACTATCAATACCATACAGTCTTCCTTTGCTTTGCTTTAAATATACCACCGATGCTAGGCTGCACATCTCATAATTAAACCATAGGATCCAAGCAGCTTGTAGATGTATCAAAAGAGAAAAGATTCCGGAATTAACTAGGTATAAGACAAGAGGTGGAGAAACTAAACGAACAAGAGGCGTGGTCTCTGAGAAAGGTCCTAGGTATTGCTGCCCCAGGCAGATGGAAGGAAATGCTGAGAGACTCCTGGCTGCTTGACCCGAGGAGTTACTAAAGAGCAGCCAGGTCATATAACCGTCTACAGGGTCCCGCTACTGACAGTTTCTGCAGGGCAACTTTGTGAAAATGGTTTGAGCAGAGCTGACAGGCAGCAGGAGAGCATTAGAACAATCTTGTTTTGCTTCCCTAGAAACTGGTTCCCTTTCTGCTGCTCATGTTCCTTTGTGGGAAGAGTTTAATCATTATGAACAACAGCAACAATGTGTAATTATCGGAACCAAGAGTCCAGGCCTCCGTGGGACTAGAGTCTTCAGCGTTGAACTGTGATGCTGTTGCCTAAAAATTCTTGAATTCTCCTTGACTAGGAATAGAATTAGCCTCCACATTGAGTTTAGACGTAGGTAAGAAGAATAAATTAAGATGCTAGTTTCAAAGGTGAAATAGTTTTAAATTCTGCTAGTATATTAGAACCATTGCCAGGAATGGAAGAAGATGAAAAAAAAAAAACACCCCAGAAAAATCCTACCATGGTCTGATCCCTGTGTCAAAGCAATTAACGAGAATCCCTGGGGGTGGGGGCTGGGCTTCAGCACCTATAAAAAGCTCCCTTGGTGATGTTAATATGCAGCGAGGGCTGAGATGGGAATGAATGACATGAGGTACACAGAGGTGAAAAAGTCAAGCATCCTCCTCGTGATGAAGGCGGTGGAAAAAAAAAAAACTCTGTGGGTAGTTCTGCGGTGAGAACACTGTATGGCTACCTGGCTTGCCCGTGACCTGGAGGGAATCTGGAAATTTATTGGTATCAGTGAGGAAGGTGGAGACAATACACCAAATGTTCATGCCATTCTGTTTGGAGTCAATCTGGATTCTTGTGTCTGTGGCTGAGAAGTGACACCTACCCCCATCTCCAACACTCAGCATGGGAGCAGTCTCTTCCAACATACCAGAATCTGCTGTTTATTCTGTTTTGTTGCCTTGATTTGAGCCCATAGGATAGGAGGAAAACACTAAGCCACCTTCTTGATAAATAACCACACTACTTAAGTGGTCAAAGACAAAAGATCCCATGGGACAGAAATTCCAAACTTTAGAACCAAACCACGGATATGCCCATGGATATGAGTTGATACAAACCTGTGTTTTAAACTGCATCTCACTGGACATGTTAAAGGATGGGGCTGTTTCTCCTGTTTCATGGCTGCTCTTGTGACCAGAGTAGGTGCAAAAGTATTGAATGGCCAACTCACAGTTAAATAAAACATTAATGGATTTTCAGAGTCAAAGTTTACTGTCTCCAGCCTTCCTCAATGCTTGACTCAAAACTAGAAAAATTATTGCTGCAGATATGATTGAAAATGGAACATTTTAATGTTAATTCAACATATTAGACTTGAATACTGTGAAATCAAAACAAGAAGAATATACCTTGTAAGTTAGTGGGAGAGCAAAACCTGAACAATACATCTTGCTGGTTAAGAGTTCTTTTTCCAGTTAAGACAGTTAAGAATATGTTCCTGTTTCTCCTGTGATAAATCCTTGCACATTAAAATTTTCATTTGTAATTAAGAATAAGCTCCTGTTTCTTAGATCTGATGTAAACTACAAAGCAGGTTTTTCAACCTACACTAAGCTTGTGCGACCCCATTCCCATGATGTAATCCTTACCCTTGTTCCTTCCTTTTCATTGCATCTTTCTTTCTTTTTTTAATTTTTATTTTTTTATTCGATATATTTTTTATTTACATTTCAAATGATTTCCCCTTTCCTGGCTCCCCACTCCCCGAAAGTCCCATAAGCCCTTTTCCCTCCCCCTGTTCCCCCATCCACCCCTTCCCACTTCCCTGTTCTGGTATTGCCCTGCACTGAGCCTTCCCAGAACCAGGGGCCACTCCTCCATTCTTCTTGTACCTCATTTGATGTGTGGATTATGTCTTGGATATTCCAAGTTTCTAGGCTAATATCCACTTATTAGTGAGTGCATACCATGATTGATCTTTTGAGACTAGAGTATCTCACTTAGGATGATGTTCTCCAACTCCATCCATTTGTCTAAGAATTTCATGAATTCATTGTTTCTAATGGCTGAATAGTACTCCATTGTGTATATATACCACATTTTTTGTATCTATTCCTCCGTTGAGGGACATCTGGGTTCTTTCCAGCTTCTGGCAATTATAAATAGGGCTGCTATGAACATAGTCAGTGTGGAGACAGGACAGAACATAGTAGAACTGGGGCAAAAACAGAGGAGCCTGAAGCTCTGGGGACCACTCAGAAAAAAGAAAATGTAAGCCAGTAAATTTAAGAGTGTGAGCCAGGGCATTGCTCACACACACACACACACACACACACACACACACATACACACTGTAAATAGTTTTGAACAAATCCATACGAAGTCTGTAATAGTCTTCATTTTTCTCTGATGCTTTTAGATGTACATTACTTGTGTGGAAGGCCCAATTACACCAGGCAGTGGTGGCACACACCTGTAATCCCAGCACTCTGGGAAGCAGAGGCAGGCGGATTTCTGAGTTGGGCTACAGAGTGAGTTCTAGGACAACCAGGGCTATACAGAGAAACCATGTCTCGAAAAACCCAAATCCAAAAAAACCAATAAATAAATAAATAAATAAATACATAAATAAATAAATGGAAGGCCCAATTACTCTGGTTTCTGTGTGCACCAGGTCTTGTATAGTTAGCAGAGGCAGAGGATGAGAGGACCCTTAAAAGTCAGATTCCACATGGATGAGTGAGACACTGTATCTACAAGGAACATAGTTGTTGAACATTGTTGAGCAGCAAGGAGACATACATACATATACTAAAGTCATTTAAATACAGATGGGGTGAGTTTAGAATTACAATGACTGAACAAAATGCTCAAAATACAGAAATGTGAAACATGTAGATTTGGAAATCCGATGCCCTCTCTTGCCCTGCCCCTGCTCCTAGGGCATTTGCATGCACATAAGTGCAGAGGCACACACGTGTACACAGAAACACACACATACACACACACACACACACACACACACACAAAAGGGGTAGAAAATAGTAAAGGGTTAAAACAAGAAGTAGGAATGGAGAAAATAATATACAAATGAACCTACAAGCTTTAGATGATATCTGTCTGGCTCTTTGTAGAAAGATTTGCTTAATGTTTTCTCTTTCAAGTCATTTCAACTTAAAACTACTCGATATAGTAATGAGGAATAAGTCTTTACAGGTGGAATTTTAAAACATACTGTAAACAGTTTTGAACAAGGAAGATGTCCTCCTTCTGAATATTTGTTTTCCATCTCTCTGCTGAGATAAATTCTCTACCAAGATTGAAATTATTCCATGATACTTGATTAAAGATGTAGTTCTGTAAGATCAAATCATGCCACAGGCATTTAAAGTCATATGGCTGTCTAGGATTTATTGGAATTATTCCGGTTTATTTTGGCCATTTCTGTCCTGTTATGTTGTCAGCTTAATTCCGATGGAAATATAGGATTCCTTCAGGTCTGTAGGCAGCAAATTTCCTAAGCCAGTATCCTGTTCTTTGCCATAGGTCTTTGTTGTAATAGGATATCTGAGTCAAGGAGTATCTCTAGATTCTGGTTAGGCAATCTTCAAAGAAAGCAACTTGCTGGAGTAAGATCTTTAGGACTGTGAGGTCATCAGAAAGGAAGAGAAATTGAGCTAGTTTTTTAGTTAGTTTGCAGGATGTTAGCAACTAGAAACTCACTAGATAACTTTACTGTTTTAATAAACCAGAACTCTTATGTAGGATTCTCAGATGCAAACAACTACAGGCAAAAAATATGGCACCCTCTGGTAGAACTGTAAGCTCCTTTGGTGCGTATACTAGCTAGTTCTGTGTCAACTTGACCAAAGATAGTCATTAGTGAGGAGAGAGCCTCATTTGAGAAAAATACCTCTACATAAGACCTGGCTGTAGACAAGTTCAGCAGTTTCTCAAATTGATAGGGGAGGGCCCAGCCCATTGTGGATGGTGCCATCCCTGTGCTGGAGTTCCTGGCTCCTGTAAGAAAGCAGGTTGAGCAAGCCATGAGGAGCAGCCAGTAAGCAGCACTCCTCCATGACCTCTGCGTCAGCTCCTGCCTCCAGGTTCCTGCTCTGAGTTCCTGTCCTGACCTCCTTTGGTGATGAACAGTTGTGTGGAAGCACAAGCGGGATAAACACTTTCCTCCTCACGTTGCTTTGGTTATGGTGTTTCACCACAATAGTAACCCTAAGTAGACAATGACTTCTGTGAAAATATGTTTATTCACCGGATGTAAGTGTCCCCTGGAGGCTTACTGCGTGCTAAGGACCTTCTCCTGCAAGCTTCTAGCCTCAGAACATTCTAATCTAGGCCTAGGATGTGTTCAGCCTCTGAGATTTATTGATGAATGAGTTCTCTCTTTCTAGTTCTTTCTGAACTCTGGATGGCCGACTCAACATAGCTGTTCTGGCTCAAACTCCCCTTCCAGATGACTGATTTAATCTGGCCTTTCTCACTTCTGACTGAATGGCTGCTTGGCCTCAAACTAATTCTAGCAATCTGCTCTAATCTTCTGGCTCCTTCCCAGTCTCTGTCTTGTTTTTGCCTTTACCTATATCTAGTTTGTTCTCTCTTCAACCTGTCTCTATATAACTCTCCTGGTAAAAATACCTCCTCCCTCTTTCTCTCCCTCTCCCCCGACCTCTTCTCTGTACTCCAGATTCTGTTAAATCTTTGATTCATTACATTGTCTGCCATTCAATAGACATCGCTTTCAAACATGAGTGCTTCCTTCTACAAACTTAACATTACTCTCATTCTTTGGGACTAATAGTGTATAATAAGGGCATGCTTATATTCCAGCCAGAGGGACTAACAGTATGTGCTAAGGCCATGTCTGTATTCTAGATAGAGTAGACATGTTGTTACATTAAAATCCCTCTACAGACCTTGAGTGTAACTACAGGAAGATGTAAGATTTGTGTAATTGAGGAAGAAGTAGAAAGGACATTTGTTTATTGAATCCTGGGGTCAATTGGTGGTGGTATTTTACATGTGGGTTCTCTTAAAGGAAAGAAGGGCTCATTTCTTTCTGACTTTAATTGGATTTGTTGATATTCAAACATTAGTGGTAAAGTAGGGGTCTGTGAACTTCCCAAGGAAAAGCTAGTGAGGCAGGCATATAAGGCACAATAGTCAGTATTACTAATTATATCATTATTATTAGTTTTTGGTTGTAAGAGGCCAGGGGCAATTCTGAAAATAGCATAGACTTGGCATTTGAACTACACATTGAGTCTAATTCCTGAACGTTTTAAGCCTAATTTTTGGGAGGGTTTGTCTTGATGTAGGTTTCCTACTCTCCTCCTTTCTGTGAGATCATTTAAAATCACAAGCATCATCACGTGTCACCATCCTTTCAAAAAAAAAAATGGCGTTTGCATAGCAACACAACTTTCAAACAAAGTTGTCTTAATCAACATAAAAACAAAGAAAGTAAGAAAACACTCAAGGAAAATGAGAACCTCCGAACAGCGTCTTGGAAAAAGTCTACCACATGGCTCCTAGTTTTCTTTTCCTCTTCTTTGCTCCCCATCTTTCACTCCCAGCCCTTGGTCTTCCTGTCTCCCAAATTCTCCAATATCTCAGCTGCACCTTTTCTTATTGACATCACTTTCATGAGCATCTCCTGGTGTCCATAAAGGAAAATCCGTGGGTCATGCTGAGGAGAGAATATTCAGACAGAAGTGACACCACGAGAGCTCAGTCCAGAAGGCAGAGATTGTCTTGCTTTCCCCTGTATTCCTGTTTGTGAAACAGGTCTGGAGTGCACAGGTGCTCAATAGTCACTGAATAATTAAACATAAGCAAGGAATATTTTTCAAGTCGTTCCCCATCCCCAAAGCTAAAGAAACTGTGGTCAGTAGTTTCACTTTCCGGGTAAATAAATTATTAACAATCTAAATTTTTTTATTCTTTATTCTTACAAACACCAAATCAACCAGAAAAATGCAAAAGAATTTGCAAAAGAAAGGGGGGGTCTATAAAGCAACCTAAGAGAAAAAGTGAGATCAAAACCGAACCTGTTCCTGATGAAAACAGAATCTCAGCCCCAGCCAGCAGGAAGCCTTGGCTCTGCCCTGTGGCCCCACTACAGCCCCAGAGAAGTTGAGTCCGCGCATCCACAGTCCCCAGCCGCCCCCTGCTGGGCTCCTGCGGTCACACTCGCTGGGGTTTAGGCCCAGCGCGCAGAGCTAATGACGTCACCTCTGCGCCCGGCCGAGACCGGAAGTCAGTCGTTACTTCCTCCCTCCGGTCCTTCCTAGGCGTCCAGAGGCGGAATTAAAAGGTGTCTACCGCGAGCTTTGGTACGGAACGTGAATGCGATGTTGTGTTCGGGCTGGGTTTGGGGAGCTGCTGTAGCCTTTGTAATTGGGTTGCACATCTCTGCCTGACAGTGCAATTGCTAAAGGCCATTGCAGAACTGCCCTGGAGGGAAGGAGAGCCTTCGATGTGGAATTACAGTGGTTCTGAGTTTAGACTCCTCTAGTTCTCTACACTTCATACAGCAAAGAGCTCGGCATTGCGTCAGAATTTGTAACTTTAGGGACAGTGACCACCGCTTACGTTGTGGTATGTATAGGGCATTACGAAATAATGTATGTGTAACGTGGGTTCTGGTGTTAAAGTACGTTTGTGATTCCGCTACCTCCCGCCAAGCGTGGAGAAAGGTCTTTTGTTGCCGTTTTCTTTTCATTATGACTGAGAAATGTTTAGTTTGCGAGAGGTTGTGCATCTCACAAAAATAGTGTGGAGGTGTCTCTTTATTCTCTACTTCATTGGTGATATTTTTGCCTTTTTCTTTTCCGGGTTGGCGGTGTGGTGGTAGAATCAACTGGTCCTTACCTTTTCTGGAGATATCCAAAGTCTCTTATCTTTAAAACCTCTCCACTTAAATGCTTCGTCAAAAAATTAGCTGATTGTGGTACCCCGATGCGAATGATTACTAGTTTTCTTTAAAAGCCTGTTAGCTTTCCAACTCTGGGACAAAATAGGATATAAGTCTTCCTCCTTGGAACTCACTTGTTACAATAATGGAGATTTTTCTGATAATTAAACATTTAAATTTAACATTCCTTTACAAGGTGGTTTATTTTTAGAAGAAGACTGAAGTCAATTCGATATTTACCTTTATTTTTTAAACTGCATTATGCTGTATCCTGGCTGAACAATCTGTGTTTGGATTTGTTTCCCCCCCCCCCCCCCCCCCCCCCCCGCCCGAAACAGGGTTTCTCTGTATAGCCCTGGCTGTCCTGGAACTCACTCTGTAGACCAGGCTGGCCTCGAACTCAGAAATCCGCCTGCCTCTGCCTCCCAGAGTGCTGGGATTACAGGCCTGTGCCACCACCGCCCGGCTTGAACAATCTGTCTTTAAATGAATATTGTGTTTATACAAGGCCATGCACTACAGCTAGGATTCTAGAAAATGACGCTTTCTGAAAGAAAAGACAGTTTAACAAGATAAATGAGACTTTAAAAAGGTGTATGTGTGTACAGGTATGCGCACTTGCTGGTGGGTCTGATATAAATGTAGTAAGGACTGTCAGGAGGTAGGGGCCAACAAGAAGGTGACGGGAATATGAGAATTATGAGGAAAAGCAGCAGAACATGCTTCTAATATAGAATTTAGATTTCAATAAAAGTTTTATATGTATATTCATGTGTGTGACATGACAGCAAGGTCAGCTTTGATAGGTTTAATGAATACTTCAGCTACTGTTCCTGGCAAACTCTTGTCCCAGGTTTAAAACCTCACAACTTTGAATTAGAAAATAAATTCCTCCTCCTTTCTGGTGTTAAAGAATTGAACTCAAGTCCTCATATATGTTAAGGATATGCTAGACTACTGACCTACCTCTGAATTACACCCCATTCCCTCAACTATATCATTTGAAGATGGAAATGAATTTAGAATTATTGCATTGTAACCAAGGAAACAATTTGGTAAACTGAGGTAGAGATTGGTATTGATAGCTGTTGTCCAGAGATTTGTGTACGCATATACATATATATGCTTATATATAATATATATGATATATAATTTAATATATAATATATAATGTTTATAACATAATATGTAATATTGTATAATATATTATATAATAAACATTATATAAAATAATATAATTTATAACATAATTATATATAATATATATACATATAGTCAATGTGATCCATTTACAGGATATTATAAATTCAAAAAAGATATTAAAGTTGCAACATCTGAAGTGTGGTTTTTCAGAGCTACATTTAGAGTTTGAGATTGAGGCAGGCAGAAGCAAAGAAATCTAGTGTCTGGACAGGGTCACCTCAGACGTCTGGCAAGTTGAAAGGCGAATGGCAATGAAAGATCCATTTATTAGGAACAAACCAAAGATGTCAGAAACCAGAGAAACCAGAAAAGACAAGAGATGGAGAGGAGAACTGATTCTGGAGAGTCAAAGCAAGCACAGTGAACTAAAAGAACAATACAAGGGCAGGGCAGTTTGGGCAGCATGGTGTTGTTCTGCTTCTCTGTAAGTCTAAAGAGGAAGAGCCCTGAGTCCATAGGGACCCAACAGAAGCCACGAGGCAGGAGGTGAGTGCGGCACCAGGAGAGCCGGAGGCATGGATGCTTTCTCCTGGAGACGCCCCTCCTCGTATTTAAAGGATGGGGATATTGACACTGGTTATTCACATGATATTGCATGCTAACATTATATGTTATTTTATGCAGCATTTGAAAACATTTGGGCTATCCGATGATTATGGCATCAAGAAACATCTGGTGTGTGAGAAGGAACTTTCTCTTTGATTTAAGGGGCTGGATGCTCCAAGATTCAGCAGACGTTTTCCTCAAGTCTGTTTCATTCAGGCCGTTTAGTGTGGAACGAGACAGTAAAGAGAAGGAGTCTTTGGAGAACGAGGACCTGCTGAACAACTTACTCTCCATGGGAGTCGATATCGACCAGGCAAGGAGACGGCAGCCTGGAGTTTTTAACAGGGCCGTTACAAACGAGCAGGAGCTGAAGATATTCCTTCTATCCAAAGGAGCCAGTGACAAAGTGATTGGAAGCATCATATCAAGATATCCACGAGCCATAACACGCACTCCTGAAAGTCTTTCAAAACGGTGGGATCTGTGGAGAAAGATTATGGCATCAGACCTTGAAGTTGTAAATATTTTGGAGCGTTCTCCTGAATCCTTTTTTCGATCTAATAACAACAAAAACTTAGAGAATAATATAAAGTTTCTCTGCTCTGTTGGATTGACTCACAAATGCCTCTGCCGACTGTTGACCAATGCTCCCAGAACCTTCTCCAACAGTCTGAAATTGAATAAACAAATGGTTGAGTTTTTGCAGGAGACTGGTAAATCCTTAGGTCACAACAATCCCACAGATTTTGTCAGGAAGATAATTTCTAAAAATCCTTCCATCTTAATTCAGAGCACCAAACGAGTGAAAACTAACATTGAATTTTTACAGTCAACTTTCAACTTAAACAAAGAGGACCTGCTGCTTCTGATATGTGGCCCAGGAGCTAGGATCTTAGACCTTTCCAACGACTGTACCAAAAAAAACTACTCAAACATCAGAGAGAGGCTGCTCTCTCTCGGATGCACTGAGGAGGAGGTGCACAGGTTTGTCCTAAGCTATCTGAATATGATCTTCTTGTCAGAGAAAAAGTTTAATGATAAAATAGACTGCCTTATAGAAGAAAAAATCAGTACTTCACAAATAATTGAAAATCCGAGGGTGTTAGACTACAGCATAAATACTTTAAAAACTCGCATCAGAGAGTTGTCACATGCTGGGTATGACTTGAGCACATCCAGCATTGCTCTGCTGTCCTGGAGTCAGAAAAGATATGAAGCTAAACTGAAGAGATTAGGTGGATAGGACTGTGGGGGAGGAGCCGCAGGGAATCGTACAAGTCTGGCACTGGTTCCAGTTTGGACTTTTTTTTTTTTTTTTAATATTTATTTATTTATTATATGTAAGTACACTGTAGCTGTCTCCAGACACTCCAGAAGAGGGCATCAGATCTCATTACAGATGGTTGTGAGCCACCATGTGGTTGCTGGGATTTGAACTCAGGACTTTTGGAAGAAGAGTCAGTGCTCTTAACCGCTGAGCCATCTCTCCAGCCCCCAGTTTGGACTTTTCAAACAGGAGAGATTTTTTGTTTGTCTATCTCTTTTAAAAAAAAATTTTTTTTTTGTTTTTTTGGATTTGGTTTCAAGACAGGATTTCTCTGTATAGCTCTGGCTGTCCTAGAACTCACTCTGTAGACCAGGCTGGCCTCTAACTCAGAAATCCACCTGCCTCTGCCTCCCAGATTGCTGGGATTACAGGCGTGCGACACCACTGCCCAGCTTGTTTTAATAATTTTTTAATTTATTTTTTTTAAAATAAAAATTTGAAAATATTTCAGATTACACTTATTTTATATGTATTTTGTGTGTGTATAGAGAGTGTGTGTCTGTCTGCTTGTTCATGTGCTCGTGGGTGTGCATACCAAGGTACCTGTGGAGGTTGAGGAACAATTTTCGGAGTTGGATCTCTTTCTGCTGAGTGGGTTACAGGGACAAATTTAGTCATCAGGCCTGGAAGCAAAGTGTTTTTATCCACTGAGTCTTTTGCTGGCCCAAGAGGTTTGATTTTTCATCCCAGACAAATGTATGATGATTCTGTGGATACTTTGTTTTATAGGACATAAGAACTCACAGTTACTATGCTCATATATAGCTACCCCTTCTTAGTTTAAGTTAACATAACAGTTCATTATATGGTAAAGGTGTTAGCTGTTCTGTAGTAGTAGGAGGAGGAGGAGCAGCAGTAGCAGTAGTAGTTCCTGAATTCTACAGTAGAACAGTGTGTAGAAAGATTTTACAAAATGAGCCTTTGTCGTTTCTGTTTCTGTTCTAACAGTAGATGTGGGTGGGAGATACAGCTTTCTCAGCATGTGGAAGGCCCTGAGTCAGATGCCCAGCACAGGAATATTGATGGTTTTATATGTGTTAGTTCTGTCTCCTCTCCTTTCAATCCCAAGACTTTCTTTTATTTCAGTGTACTAACCAATTATAGTTCAATTTCAGAGTGTAATAACAGTAAAAATAATAAAATGTGAGTTTCCGTTGTTTTACACTTTACATCTGAATAATTAGTGTTTTCCCCTGACAGAATGGGGTTTGGTATATTCCGATTTCTTTTATAAAGGGGGTGACCTAGAAGGTAGAATAGCGACTGCCCAAAAATGTTAGTATATTAGATAAGAGAAGCATGAGAATTTGGTACATTGACACATTGGTATTAAATTTAGATGATCTCAGCACTTGGAAGCCTGAGGCAGGAGTATTGCAAGTAGCCTGGTTTATAATCTTGAGACTGTCTCAAAAATGGTTTATTTTAGAAGTCTTAAGAAAGGGAGATTATCCCGAATTATTTGGGTGCGCTATTACAATCATAATATCATTAAAAATTGAAGAAGGAAGTAGAAGGTTCTTCAGCTTTTAGTATTGTCTGACTATAATTCTTCAGCAAGCATCACATTAGAGGACCTTTGGGACTCTCTTTTCTTAGAATGTTTGAGTTTTAAAAACGCCGAGTTCCTGACTTGAATTTCAGTTTTTAAAAGACCTTAATTTTAAGCTTAAGAATGGGACAGACCCGGGGCTGGAGAGATGGCTCAGCGGTTAAGAGCACTGACTGCTCTTCCAGAGGTCCTGAGTTCAATTCCCAGCAACCACATGGTGGCTCACAACCATCTGAATGGGGTCTGATGCCCTCTTCTGGAGTGTCTGAAGAGAGTAATAGTGGTGTACTCATATGCATTAAATAAACAAATAAATAAATTAATTAAAAAAAGAGATTCAGGAAGATCTAAAAAAAAAAAAAAAAGAATGGGACAGACCCTAACTTCACCCTAACCCTAACCCTAACCCTAACCCTAACCCTAACAACTTCATTAAAGTGGCTGGATATAAATTTAATGCAAACAAATCAGTTGACTTCCTCTATTCAAAGTATAAATGAGCTCAGAAAGAAATTAGGGAAACAAAATTAATTGTAGATATTATGGATCACTGATAAAAATATAGATTAATGAACATTAGAATTATGTCCTTATCATCCATGATTATGTGTGTATAGAACTTGATGAGCTGTAGGGGGAACTGTAGACAGCAGTTTGGTCATATATCTTTCTAAAGGCAGATAGATACCTGCAAGTCTGGTTGATCATTCAACTGAAGGAGCTTTGCATAGATATGAAGATGTTTTCAGTGGGTTGTTTTATCTATTGGTCCTGTTGGCCTCAAGCTGGAGGAAAAGAAATCAATACTTTTCTTTAGTATAGAACTTTTCTTTAGTTTAATAGCCACTTCTTGCTTTTTAACAAAACCATTTCTGTAATTAATTAACTAATGTATATGAGTACATTATCTTTCTGTACACTTGCATACCATAGAGGGCATCAGATCACATTGTAGATGGTCATAAGCCACCATGTGGATACTGGGGAATTGAACTCAGGACCTCTGGAAGAGCAGCCAATGCTCCTAACTGCTGAGCCTTCTCTCCACCATGAAATACTATGTATTCATTGAACAGTTCTGAAATGATACAATTTCGAAGACTTTTTCCACGTTTTTTTCACCTCAACTTTAAATACCTGATTGTTAGTTATGCCTTCCTTAATGTCTCAAAATACACATCATTGTCTTCCAGAAATGACAAGGAAGTTATGCCCATGAATCTCAACAGTAGGGCTGTCTAATAAGACCTAAACAATTGCAAAGCTTGTTGACGTGCCAACATGGATGGGCGGGGGGGGGGGGGGGGGGGGGGGGGGGGATCTTATGGGGCCACACCCCTAGAGGAAGAGCTACAGGCAATTACTGTGTGTGTGTGTGTGTGTGTGTGTGTGTGTGTGTGAGAGAGAGAGAGAGAGAGAGAGAGAGAGAGAGAGAGAGAGAGAGAATTAGTCTACCCCAGGGGTGAGCTCCTAAATGGTCAGTGCTAGAGGTCAGCTCTAGACACCTACATGCAAGCAACACTAAACAGACTCATTCTGTTGTAGTAATGGATTACTTACATACATATATGACAATAATAGTTAAAGAAAAGGAAGCCATGAATTTGAGAAGGAGTGAGCATGGGAGGAGCTGGAGAGGGGAGAGGAAGAGGAGATGATGTCAATATATTTTAATTAAACGAGAAATTTAAAAAGGTACATAGCACTGTCTTTGTAATTATTTAGGTACAAATTCCAGATTGTCCACCCTTATTTAACTTGGACATTTAAAACTCTGTAGCATTTATTGTGTGCCTATATACAAAACTCAGCATGGACTGATATGTTTCTGGGATTATTGCAGGTAATCCAATACTTTCTTAACCTTTTCCTCCTTTGAAGAGGTTCTATTTAAAAGAAAAAAAAAAGTAACAATCCTTGTGCTTTGGGGTTCTCCCATGCCATTTCTGGCAGTGGCTTTGATGACTGTCATATTTAACTATGAGTGGTTATCAAACAACCCCACACAGGAGGATTAACACGTGAGGGAAATGACCGAGTTGGCACTAGGACTGAAGCATCTGCCTTGCAAAGCACCTTATGCTCAGCACACGGCCCACAGAGAGACAGAGCTGCTGCAGTTGAATTGTGTCGTGCCCCATGCTCTGCTCCACACTCACTCAGCTGAACTTCGGTTTACACTCTCCCGACAAGTGAAGGTTTCTCAGTGGATTGGAATAGAACAGTCTCGCTCCTAGAAGGCTCTATCCCTCACACTCCTGTGGTCTTTAAGCTGAATTAGCAACGTCTTAGGTCAATGTTGCCCTGTGATCCTGGGCTCTTTTATTTTCTCCCTAGAGTCATCCAGCCAGGGATGACTTAGTGATGACTTAATCAACTAGGACCTTTAAAATAAATCCGTTGATATGAACCCCCACTTTCCTTTCCCAATCTGATACAGATGCCCTCTGACTTAACTTGAGTTGTGTCCCCCAAAACTGATACAGTAAGTTGAAAATGCAATTAATTCACTTAAACTGGTGCAGCCCTGGCTGACTAGGATGCGGGGCTTGCTGCTGTGGTGAGCACCCCATAGCACACACTGTTAGCCTGGGACGAGATCAAGATTCACACTTGTGGATTCTGCTGAGTGTGTATCACTTTTGTATCACCATAAGCTTGAAAATCACAAGTCACACCATGGTACCTTGGGGATCATTTGTATCTAAGGAGTCAGCACCATGGTTGAAGTTGTTAGGAGCCTAGAGGAGTTAAGAGGTAGCTTTTTATTTGTAAAAATAACCTTTTTTCCCCCTGATAGCAAAATAACCACATGACGACAGGAACTGGGAGATACAGAAAAAAATAAACACAATGAAAGTATTCATAATGTCAGTGCCCTGGAGAAAACACTTGTTAACATGGAGACATACAATTTTCTGAATACTATGTTACATGAAGAAGATACATACAAATGATTTTATTGCCAAATTTAATTAAAATGTGGTGAACATATTTGTTAAGTATCAATTTTGTACCATGGTGTTTATCATGATCTTGGAAATTGTGCTACAAAACTTGTTTTATTGCAATGAACTCACAAATAAAGACATCTCAAAGCTAGAGTAGTGTAACCACTGGAAACAAACACTTGCTCATTCCAAACCCTTGTGCATCTAGAGTTCAGTGGTCATTCTAAAGCTGTAGTGCCTCACTTAGACGTCACACTTTCATTTTCAGTTGCATTTTATGTACTTATCTACCATAAAAGAAAAAAAATCCATGGTAGTTGAAACTAGAAAAACAGTTACTTGAAGTCCTCTTTTATGACTTCATCTTCCTTCCATTCTTCTGATCATCCAACATCACTTTTTCCCATTTCCTTTCTAAATGTTACAATATGTACACACATATTTGTTTACACATAGATCTATATACATCCATCTTCTTACAGGCTTTGTGATTTCATTTTTCTTTGGTGCTGAATAAATTTTGACTTTATATATGTACCAGATTATCACTGTCCATTCATCTGTTGATGAACAACTAGAATCTTATTTGTGCATTTTCTTAAAAAAAAAAAAAAAAGAGAGAGAGAGAAACTCTTACTCGCTGCTAATGGAAATGAAAACTAAGAAAGCTATTATGGTCTCACCTGAGACTATGAAAGCTAGAAGATCCTGGGCAGATCTCATGCAGACTCTAAGAGAACACAAATGCCAGCCAAAACTACTATACCCAGCAAAACACTCAATCACCATAGATGGAGAAACTAAAATATTCCATGACAAAACCAAGTTT
This sequence comes from Apodemus sylvaticus, assembly GCF_947179515.1. Taxonomy (NCBI): domain Eukaryota; kingdom Metazoa; phylum Chordata; class Mammalia; order Rodentia; family Muridae; genus Apodemus; species Apodemus sylvaticus. Next base: position 23,897,066 of record NC_067473.1, read on the forward strand.
ACCCAATATCTATCCACAAACCCAGCCCTACAAAGGATAATAGGAGGAAAACACCAATACAAGGAGGAAAACTTCACCCTGGAAAAAGATAGTAACCTTCTTTCATCAAACCCAAAAGAAGTTAACCAATCAAATTTAAAAAATAACATCAAAAATGACAGGAAGTAATAATCACTATTCATTAATATCTCTTAACATCAATGGGCTCAATGCCCCAATAAAAAGAGATAGATTGACCCTACATTTTGCTGCATACAGGAAATACACCTCAGTGTCAAAGACAAACACTACCTTAGAGTAAAAGGCTGGAAGACAATTTTGCAAGCAAATCATCTCAGGAAACAAGCTGGAGTAGCCATTCTAATATCAGATAAAATTGACTTTCAACCCAAAGTCATCAAAAGAGACGCTGAGGGACACTTCTTGCTGGTCAAAGGAAAAATACAACAAAAAGAACTCTCAATCCTGAACATCTATGCTCCAAATGCAAGGGCACCCTCATTCATAAAAGAAACTTAACTAAAGCTCAAAGCACACATTGCACCTAACACAATAATTGTGGGTGACTTCAACACTCCACTTTCCTCAATGGACCGATCAGGAAAACAAACTGAACAGGGACACTGTGAAACTAATTGAAGCTTTGGACCAATTAGATTTAACATATATATATATATATATAAAACATTTTATCCTAAAGCAAAAGAATATACCTTTTTCTCAGCACCTCATGGTACCTTCTCCAAAATCGACCATATAATTAGTCACAAGACAGACCTCAACAAATATAAGAAGATTGAACTAATCCCATGCCTCCTATGGGATTACTATGGAGTAAAAGTGGTCTTCAATAGCAACAAAAATAACAAAAAACCCACATATACGTGGAAACTAAAAAATATTCTACTCAATGATACCTTGGTCAAGGAAGAAATAAAGAAATTAAAGACTTTTTAGAACTTAATGAAAATGAAGACACAACATACCCAAATCTATGGGACACAATGAAAGCAGTGCTGAGAGGAAAACTCATAGCTCCGAGTGCCTCCAAAAAGAAAGACAACATAAGGAGGTCAAGGGGAAACAAATTGGAAAGGAAGAAGTCAAATTATCACTATTTGCAGATGACATGATAGTCTACTTAAGTGACCCAGTAACCTCCACCAGAGAACTCCTACAGCTGATAAACAACTTCAGCAAAGTGGCTGGTTATAAAATCAACTCAAGCAAATCAGTTGCCTTCCTATACTCAAAGGATAAGCAGGCTGAGAAAGAAGTTAGGGAAATGACACCCTTCACAATAGCCACAAACAATATAAAGTATCTTGGTGTGACTCTAACCAAACAAGTGAAAGATCTATATGACCAGAACTTCAGGTCTCTGAAGAAGGAAATCGAAGAAGACCTCAGGAAATGGAAAAATCTGCCAAGCTCATGGATTGGCAGGATTAATATAGTTAAAATGGCCATCTTGCCAAAAGCGATCTACAGAGTCAACGCAATCTCCATCAAAATCCCAACTCAGTTCTTCACAGAGTTAGAAAAAGCAATTCTCAGTTGTTTCTACTTCTGTTTTTAGATCCAGGATGGTTTTGCTCAGTTCCATCATTTGTTTGTTTGTGTTTTCCTGTAATTCTTTAAGAGATTTTTGTGTTTCCTCTTTTCCTCTTTCATGACTTCTGCCTCTTGACTCAAGTTCTCCTGCATTTCTTTCTTTTTTTTTTTTTTTTTTTTTTTTTGCATTTCTTCTTTATTGACTTCTATCTCTTGAGCTTTATTCTCCTGCATTTCTTTAAGTGATTTTTGTGTTTCCATTATACGGGTTTCTAGCTTATTCATGTTCCCCTGTATTTCTTTAAGAGATTCATTTATGTCCTTTTTGTGTTCTTTTAGCAACACCATGACCAGTGATTTTAAATCCAAATCTTGTTTCTCTGGTGTGTTGGCATAACCAGGACTTGCTGATATTGGAGAGTTTGGTTCAGATGCTGCCATATTGCCTAGATTTCTGTTAGTAGCGTTCCTGCGTTTTCCCTTTGCCATCTTGTTCTCTGGAGTTAGCTGGTCTTGTCTCTGGCTGGTGTTTGAGCCTCCTGAGGGGCTCTGGGGTTATTTCTGCAACACTGGATGGCTGGGTTTCCCCTGTAGCAGATTGCTGATGTGCTGTCCTCCTCTTGGGTACCCTTGCAGCCCTAGTGTGCTTTGCCCCAGATTGTGTCTGTGAACCAGATGGTGCCCGTTTGCTCCTTCAGGGAGTGCTGAAGGGTGTATGCTGCGGGGACCTTTTCTGCATGCTGATCACTCTGCTGGGCAGCCGATCTCCCAACCGGGTTGGTGCACACAAGGCTAGCCTAGCTGCTCAGGCCCTGAGTCTAGGCAAAAGCTGGGGAGGCCAAGGTCCGAGCAAAGTTCCCCTCAGGCTAAGACTGTTAATTGGGTCTGTCAGGTGGCCAGGATGGCATGCATGCATGCTCCCTGAAAGTGCCGGGAGAGTCTGCTGGGCTAACAACCTCCTGGTCGGGTTGACACACAGATGGCCCACCGAGAAGCCCAGTTCTTGGGGTCAGTCCAGGGCCTGTTGAGGCCTAGACCCTGGCTATGTTAGCCTCAGGCTATGCCTATTTGCTGGCTTTGCCTGCTAGAGTTCTCTGGCGTCCTGTAGGCAAAATGGCGGCGTGCATGCCTGGCCTGGGCAAAAAACCTCCTGGCTGGGTTGGCATCCCGATGCCCCCCCCCCACAACAGCCCAGGGCCTGGGTGCAGGCCAACACCCATCGGGGAAGACCCTTGAGGACATCGGTACAGGGGGAAAGTTCCTGATCAGAACACCAATAGCTCATGCTCTAAGATCAAGAATTGACAAATGGGACCTCATAAAATTACAAAATTACAAAGTTTCTGTAAAGCAAAGGAAACCATCAAAAGGGCAAATTGGCAACCAACAAATTGGAAAGACTCAGTGAAGCAGTATAGGGCAAAACCAGAACAGGGAAGTGGGAAGTGGGAAGGGTTGGGTGGGAAAACAGGGGGAGGGAAGGGAGCTGATGGGTCTTTCGGGGAGTGGGGGGTCTATAAAAGGGGAAATCATTTGAAATGTAAATAAGAAATATATCAAATCAAAAAAAAAGAAAGTCTATAAAGTAGATGCAAAGCAGTTATGTATGGAGAATATATGACAAAAAGTAATAAATGATAGAATGATCAGTCCTAAAAAAAAAAAAAAAGAAAAAGAAAAAGCAATTCTCAAATTCATCTGGAATAACAAAAAACCCAGGATAGCTAAAACTATTCTCAACAACAAAAGAAATTCTGGGGGAATCAGTATCCCTGACTTCAAGCAATACTACAGAGCAATAGTGTTAAAAACTGCATGGTATTGGCACAGTGACAGACAAGTGGACCAATGGAATAGAATTGAAGATCCAGAAATGAATCCACACACCTATGATCACTTGATCTTCGACAAAGGAGCTGAAAATATCCAGTGGAAAAAAGATAGCCTTTTCAACAAAGGGTACTGACTCAACTGGAGGTCAGCATGCAGAAGAATGCAAATTGATCCATTCTTATCTCCTTGTACTAAACTCCACTCCAAGTGGATCAAGGACCTCCATGTAAAACAAGACACACTGAAACTAATAGAAAAGAAACTGGGGAAGACCCTTGAGGACATGGGCACAGGGGAAAAGTTCCTGAACAGGACACTAATAGCTTATGCTCTAAGATCAAGAATTGATAAATGGGACCTCATAAAATTACAAAGTTTCTGTAAGGCAAAGGACACTGTTAAAAGGACAAAATGGCAACCATCAAATTGGGAAAGGATATTCACCAACCCTACATCTGATAGAGGGCTAATATCCAATATATACAAAGAACTCAAGAAGTTAGACCCCAGGGAACCAAATAACCCTATTAAAAATGGGGTACAGACCTAAACAAAGAATTTTCACCTGAAGAAATTCAGATGGCCAAGAGGCACCTTAAGAAGTGCTCAACAGAGAGGCAGTCTGGGAGCTCACAGCACAGCTCGTTCCTGTGGCACAGAGCTTAGGCTTCAGTCCTGAGGCCTCTGGCAGTACCCCTCAGACCTCTACGCTTCCGGATCCAGATCAGCCTGAGCAGCAACACCACATCTCCAGGTCCTGAAAGAGCCAAGTGGGGCTTCCGGGCAGCCAGCAGGGAGAAGTCGGTATGCTCCGGTGAATCCAGCAGGCCCCAGCAGGAGCCTTCAGGTGTCTGCTTCGGGGTCTGAACAGCCTGGACAACAACACCCTGTCTCCAGGCAGTGCAAGAGGTAAGCTGTGCACCAGAGGCCACCTGGGAAGGGACAGCTTGCACTGGTGAGTCCAGCATTGACAACACCAACTAACACCAGTGAGAACTAGATGGCAAAAGGCAGACGCAGGAACGTCACTAACAGAAATCAAGGCAATATGGCAACATCTGAACCCAATTCTCCTTTACCAGCATGTCCTGGATACCCCATCACACCAGTAAAACAAGATTTGGATTTAAAATCACTGGTCATGATGCTGGTACAGGAACACATGAAGGACATACTTAAAGAAATTCAGGAGAAAATGGATCAAAAGTTAGAAGCCCTTGCAAGGGAAACACAAAAATCATTGAAAGAAATCCAGGAGAATACAAAAGCCAATAATGAGGAAACACAAAAAACACTTAAAGAAATACAGGAGAACTTTGGTCAACAGGCTGAGGTCATGAAAGAGGAAACACAAAAATCTCTTAAAGAATGACAGGAAAGCACAAACAAGCAAGTGAAGGAGCTAAGCAAAAGAATCCAGGATCTAAAATCAGAAGTAGAAACAACTAAGAAAACTCAAAGGGAGACAACTTTGGAGATAGAAAGCCTTGGGAAGAAATCAGTGGACATAGATGCAAATATCAACAACAGAATACAAGAGATAGAAGAAAGAATCTCAGACGCTGAAGATACCATAGAAACCATGGACTCAACAGTTAAAGAAAATGCAAAAAGCAAAAAGCTTATAACCCAAAATGTCCAGGAACTCCAGGACACAATGAGAAGACCAAACCTAAGGATTATAGGCATAGATGAGAGTGAAGATTTACAACTTAAAGGGCCAGTAAATATCTTCAATAAAATTATGGAAGAAAACTTCCCTAACCTAAAGAGAGAGATGCCCATGAATATACAAGAAGCCTACAGAACTCCAGACTGGACCAGAACAGAAATACTTCCCGTCACATAATAATCAAAACACCAAATGTACTAAACAAAGAAAGAATATTAAAGGCAGTAAGAGAAAAAGGCCAAGTAACATATAAAGGAAGACCTATCAGAAAAACAGGAGACTTTTCACCTGAGACTATGAAGGCTAGAAGATCCTGGGCTGATCTCGTGCAGACTCTAAGAGAACACAAATGCCAGCCAAAACTACTATATCCAGCAAAACTCTCAATCACCGTAGATGGAGAAACTAAGATATTCCATGACAAAACCAAGTTTACCCAATATCTATCCACAAACCCAGCCCCACAAAGGATAATAGGAGGAAAACACCAATACAAGGAGGGAAACTTCACCCTAGAAAAAGCAAGATAGTAACCTTTCATCAAACCCAAAAGAAGTTAACCAATCAAATTTAAAAAATAACGTCAAAAATGACAGGAAGTAACAATCACTATTCCTTAATATCTCTTAACATCAATGTACTCAATGCCCCAATAAAAAGACATAGACTAACTGACTGGATACGTAAACAGGACCCTACATTTTGCTGCTTACAGGAAACACACCTCAGTGTCAAAGTCAAACACTACCTTAGAGTAAAAGGCTGGAAGACAATTTTACAAGCAAATGGTCTCAGGAAACAAGCTGGAGTAGCCATTTTAATATCAGATAAAATTGACTTTCAACCCAAAGTCATCAAAAGAGACTCTGAGGGACACTTCTTGCTGGTCAAAGGAAAAATACAACAAGAAGAACTCTCAATCCTGAACATCTATGCTCCAAATGCAAGGGCACCCTGTTTCATAAAAGAAACTTTATTAAAGCTCAAAGCACACATTGCACCTAACACAATAATTGTGGGTGACTTCAACACTGCACTTTCCTCAATGGACCGATCAGGAAAACAGAAACTAAACAGGGTCATAATGAAACTAATTGAAGCTTTGGACCAATTAGATTTAACAGATATATATAGAACATTCTATCCTAAAGCAAAAGAATATACCTTTTTCTCAGCACCTCATGGTACCTTCTCCAAAATCGACCATATAATTGGTCACAAGACAGATCTCAACAAATATAAGAAGATCGAACTAATCCCATGCCTCCTATCAGATCACTATGGAGTAAAAGTGGTCTTCAATAGCAACAAAAACAACAGAAAACCCACATACACGTGGAAATTGAACAATATTCTACTCAATGATACCTTGGTCAAGGAAGAAATAAAGAAAGAAATTAAAGACTTTTTAGAACACAATGAAAATGAAGACACAACATACCCAAATCTATGGCACACAATGAAAGCAGTGCTAAGAGGAAAACTCATAGCCCTGAGTGCCTCCAAAAAGAAAATGGAGAGAGCATACATTACCAGCTTAATGACACACCTGAAAGCCCTGGAACAAAAAGAAGCTATTTCACCCAGGAGGAGTAGAAGGCAGGAAATCATCAAACTCAGGGCTGAAATCAATCAAGTAGAAACAAAGAGAACCATACAAAGAATCAACAAAACCAGGAGCTGGTTCTTTGAGAAAATCAACAAGATAGATAAACCCTTAGCCAGACTGACCAAAGGGCACAGAAAAAGTATCCAAATTAACAAACTTAGAACTGAAAAGGGAGATATAACAACGGAAACTGAGGAAATCCAAAAAATCATCAGATCCTACTACAAGAGCCTGTACTCAACACAACTGGAGAATCTGGAGGAAATGGACAATTTCCTTGACAGATACCAAATACCAAAATTAAATCAGGACCAAATAGATCATCTAAACAGTCCCATAATGCCTAAAGAAATTGAAGGAGTCATAGAAAGTCTTCCAACCAAAAAAAGCACAGGAGCAGATGAAGTTAGACTCCAGAAAACCGAACAACCCTATTAAAAAATGGGGTACAGAGTTAAACAAAGAATTCTCACCTGAAGAACTTCGGATGGTGGAGAAGCATCTTTAAAAATGCTCAACTTCATTAGTCATTAGGGAAATGCAAATCAAAACAACCCTGAGATTTCACCTTACACCAGTCAGAATGGCTAAGATTAAAAACTCAGGAGACAGCAGGTGTTGGTGAGGGTGTGGAAAAAGAGGAACACTCCCCCACTGCTGGTGGAGCTGTAAGATGGTATGACCACTTTGGAAATCAGTCTGTCAGTACCTCAGAAAACTGGACATGACCCTGTTATACCTCTCCTGGGCATATACGCAAAGGATTCCCCGGCATGCAATAAAGACACATGCTCCATTATGTTCATAGCAGCCTTATTAATAATAGGCAGAAGCTGGAAAGAACCCAGATGTCCCTCACAGGAGGAATGGATACAGAAAATGTGGTATATTTACACAATGGAATACTACTCAGCAATTAGAAACAATAAATTCACAAAATTTTTAGGCAAATGTTTTGATCTGGAAAATATCATCCTAAGTGAGGTAACCCAATCACAAAGGAATACACATGGAATGCGATCTCTGATAAGTGGATATTAATTAGCCCAGAAGCTCTGAATACTCAAGGCACAAATCGCATAACAAATGACTAACATGAAGAAGTATGGAGAGGGTCCTGATCCTGGAAACGATTGATCTAGCATTGGAGGGGAGTATAAGGACAGAGAAAAAGGAGGGAGGTGATTGGAGAATGGATGGAGAGAAGAAGGTTTATGGGACATATGGGGAGGAGAATCTGGGAAAGGGGAAATCATTTGGAATGTAAACCAAGAATATAGAAAATAAAAATATTTTTTTAAAAAGATGTCACTATTGGTTTAAAAAAAAAAAGGAAAGCTATTATGGAAATCAGGTTGGAAATTCCTCAAGAAATTAAAATAGAACTAATAAGCTCCAGGCATTTCATGCCTGGCACATACCCAGAAGACTTCATATCCTACCAGAGAGAAACCTACACCCCAATGCCTATTGCTGCTTTAGTCACTATAGCAAGGAAATGGAACCCAATTAATAAATGCTTTAAATTTAGTTTTAGAAGCATGTGATGAACATTTATCTACACCATATTCTATTATCATCTGTTTTTAGGTAAATTTGAAACTTGAGAACACTCTGCCACAGTGGTTGGCGATTAGACCTGGCCTCCCAGGAGGTCTAGCCTGGGCTCAGTAAGTCAGCACACACAGTGCTGTTATTCTCTAGACTCGTCTAGGGATTCCCATCTTGTTTCTGCTCTTCCTGATGGGAGGAGGGAGACTGCTCAGGAGCAAGGAAGGGATCAGTGAGAGTGGGGAAGGAGAGAGGTAGTGGGGGATGAACATGGTCACAGTGCATCGTGTACCTGCGTAAAACTGACAGTCATGAGAAATACACAAAAGAAAGAAAAATCCATACATTATCAGTGTAATGGTGCGGGACACTGCTTATCTGACAAACACTTTATCCACTGAGCTATTTCCCGAGGCTGTAGGCAGGATTTTCAAAATGTGTTTTCTAGGTATCTGTCAAGAATAGTGAATGGGCTGAGATTTCTAGCATAATAAAATAGCCTGCCAAAGAGGTTGGCAGGAAATATGAGGACGCTGGGTCAGAAACTGAGAATATTTTAATATTCATAATGGTAATTATAGCTGGAAAATTAGGATTTGTACTAGTTCTCTGCATCCAACGTCCTCCAGGGCAATGAGAAGAGGGCCAGGTAATATTTGTTCACATAGTGTAGTTCATTGCATGGAGAACCCCTAAGCTTTGGAAACCTGTACCTTTTGTAATTGCCAATAAGCTTGCTTCAACTTTGGCACCCCAGAGGGAGATACTACATCTTCTTAGGTTGTTCACTGAACACTGGAAAAATAATAGAGCAAATGATACTATTGTTTTATCTCATAAGGTGTGCACAGACTTGAGGTATCCTATTCATAGGGAATAATTTTGACAATGGTGTTTCCACACTGACTTGATATGCTTCTCTGTTGATGACTTTATCTAATACAATCAGGTCTTAAATCATTTCATTCCATCTCATACTAATCCATACATTTCATCAGAAACTAAAAAAGCTGAACTAAGCAATGTAGTTTTGTTCTCATCCATGGACTTAACTCACCAGACAAGTCCCATATACCATTATTAGCTCTACCTTCAACCCCAAGTAGCTTTCTTCTTCCTTTTCTTTTTTTCTTTTTCTTTATCTTTTTCTTTCTTTTCTTTTTCCTCTTCTTCATCTTCATCTTCTTCTTCTCCTTCTTCTTCTTCTCCTCCTGCTTCTTCTTCTTCTTCTTCTTCTTCTTCTTCTTCTTCTTCTTCTCCTTCTTCTTCTTCAATTTCTGTATTGTTGAAGTTCCCATTATTACACAACAGTACTTATTAAGTCATAATAAGATTAATAATTTATTTCTGTTTAAAATATTTTTCATTGTGTTTATATATTTTCATCCAAGTATAAGAGGATTAAGAGCCAGACTGACTCCATAACACACTGCAAACTGGCAGTTCAGGAGACTAGGCCTAAGATTGTTTCCCAGAAATGAGAACCCGGAACCTGGAAACTGTGGTCAGCCAACTATTGCCTTGGCCAGCAAATCCAAGAACGCCTTGTCTTCTGGCCTGAAGTAAGCACCCCCTGAATTCCCCTAACTGGCAAGAAAAAAATAGCTGGGCCTGTGAGTCCACCAGAGTTCTCCCAAATGGGAAGACCCATGCATGCAGGAAATTCAGCTCATGCATGCTATTTGAGGCCTTGTTCTTCAATGATTCTTGGACCCTAACAGTATGTGCTGTATGTGCAGATTCTCCCCTCCTGTTAGTCCACTTTACTCTCCTAGATGGTTTGCTTCTAGCTCCTTGTCATCTATACATACATGATTTATTTTTCTATATAAAATCTCTGAGCTACAAATTGGAGACTGGTCCAATGCACTTAATATGATCACCTCCAGCTATATCCATTGTCTTGAAAATGACATGAAATTTTTCTTCTTTATGGATGAAAGTTTTAATAATGTGTCCATAATGCATCATCTTTACTCAGGTCTCTGCTGTTGGACACAAGGGTTGGTCCATAATACTTGGGTATTAGCAATGGTGCTGCAATACACATCACTGTGCAAGTATCTCTGTAAGATGTTGATTTGGAGAATTTTAGGTAACCACCTAGGAATGATACACATATGTCATGTGGCAGATGTTTTGGGGAGCTTACATGCTAGTTCCCACAGTGGTTGGACTGGTTTGCATTCCCACCTGCAGAACAGAAGGTCCCCTGTGTCCATCTCCTCACCAGCATTCACTGTCACTTTAATTTATTTATTACTTTTGCTAATGATTGACACTCTAGCTAGAGTGAGATGGAACCTAGGATTCATGGTTTATTTATTTATTTATTTATTTATTTAGTTAGTTAGTTAGTTAGTTACTTAGTTAGTTAGTTAGTTAGTTTTTTAGTTAGTTAGCTAGTTAGTTTTTGAGACAAGGTCTCACGTATCCCAGGCGGGACTTGAACGATCTCTGGAGACATAGGTGATCTTGAACTTCTTACCTTCTTGCCTCTAACCTCCCAGATTTTGGGATTATAGGCATGTGCCACAACACTTGATTTATGTGGCATTGGGGATTGAATTCAGCACTTTGGATATATATGCCAGGCAAGTGCTCTACCAACTGAACTGCACCTTTAATCCTTGCACAGTTTTAAATGTGCACTTCTCTGATTGTCAGTGAGGGTGATGCTTTTCCATGTGTTTATCAGTCATTTGTATTTTATCTTATGGAGACTGTTCATTCTATTAGCCCACTCATTACATTGCTCGATTTATTTAGTATTTTTTCATTCTTTATAGATTCTGATCATTGCTCTACCAGATAGTTTGTGGTACAAGTTGATTTCATCCTAGGCTGTCTCTTCATTTGACTGTTCCCTTCACTGTGCAGAAGCTCTTATTGTTTGAGAGCCTGACTCATCCCAGGCTGTCTCAGAGGCACTGACGAAAGGACAGAAGGAACATGGTTCTGTGTCACTGCCAAGAGCCAGTCATGGCAAGGCCCATCTGGTAGCCAGGATCTTGAAGTAGTTATGGTTATGTTTCCTAAAAAGTTGGCTTTTCCTCCTGATGATACTAGAATTATCGCTCTCCAGGCAGCTGTGTGTGCCTGTTGGTCTATGATGCTCTCGAGATGCCTCATGTTTGCTCCCTGCAACATTGCCTGGTTAGCCTCCTGCTGACTTGGTCCCGCTGTGTGATAATTTTCTGCTGACTCTGTCCCATTTCTCCCTGAGAAACAATATATAAGATGCTGTACTTTTTTTTGAAATTTTGTAATAAATATTTTGCATAGGATATATTTTCCCCACATTTTTATTGAGTATTCGAGAAGTTCCCATCATGCACCCTAACCCCACTCATTTTCCAACCTCAGGCTTATCTGCCCTTCACTGTTACAGACCGCGTGGGGGTCTGCCACGGGGGAACCAGGGTTCCTTGATCCAGGAAGACACAGGTCCGGCAGAAACATGACAAACTGACATGACCACAGAGGTGGTTTAAAATCTGAGTCTATTTCTCAAAGTCCAGTCAAGTTAACATCTCGAATTAAGCATCATATACATCTGTGAAAGGCTAGCTAGGCTTTCTTGGGCAATACAGGGTGTTTACCCCAAGTCCAGGACCCACTTGGCTAAACTGCTTCTTTATCTTGGTCTCGATGTAGCGCAGGCTCGGGAGCTGAAGAAGGATGGTTCTCGTGCCTAACCTCCTGGAGAAAATGGTGACATTGTAGAACTTGAGAAGTTGTCTTGCTCGCGCTGTCTTTTAAGAGTCCTTTTGCCTAGTCTGCCGGTTGCATTCTTCTCTGTGCCTTGCTTGGGGCCATCGTGGGCCCTGGGCGATCAGCTCTAATCATCAGCTCTGGTAGCAGTCTCTAGCCTCCAGCCTGGTAAAGCTAACTGGCTGTAGCTTGATGAATTAACTAACTCATTTCTCCTCTGAGTGTCTCTCTCAAGTAGAGAGAATCTATTGCCTCTCTGTAAATCAAAAGTATCTACTGCCTCTCTGTCTGCCTCTCTGACACTCTCTCTCTCTCTCTCTCTCTCTCTCTCTCTCTCTCTCTCTCTGTGACTCATTTTAGTCTCTCTGAGTTAGTAAGTATAAACTGTATCCAGAATCCCTGAATCACACCTGGATAAGCTAAGAAAAGTTGTTTTCCTTAAGGGCTCCCTGCGTGAGGCCTGTAACACAAAAGGCCAATTCCTCATAAAGCTTCCCTTGCTATCCAGGTGGGCCTGAGATAGCCTGTCTGCAAGCAACAAGAGTTAAAGGCGGAACTAGATTAACTTGTGGGGGGAAGGTGGCTAGGGAACCAATTCAAATGTAAATTCTTTCTACCCAGCCCAAATACTCATCTTTTCCAGGGGCCTCTTAAGATTTTTTAGATGTAAATATCCTTAGTCTGGGCTATTGTTTGGAAACGGTCTGTTCTGAAAGGCAGTGACAGGAACCTGTGACTGGAATTTCTGGAATGCCTTGTCTACCATAATAACATAAATGGTTGAAGCAAAGCAGAATTTTTTTGTTATAAGATAGATTCTAACATATCTATATTTGCTTGGTTAGGCCATGTCTCAGCTATAAGCAAATAGGAGAGTTTAAGAAATTGCCAAGTGAGATATTTCTGCTTCTAAATATACGGGGAGGTCCATTATTCCCAGGAGACATTTTTTTTTCTTTCACCTCTGTCTGTAAAATATCATTTTTACAGACTTTAACTAGGACACTGTGGCACTCCACCCTGTAATCAACCCCAAAAAGAAAATAGAATAAAAAATGTCTCACTGTGGAAGATGCCAGGTGTCACAGTGGGTGTCGCACAGTATACCCTTTTGTCCAAACACCTTTACTTCAGAATGTTCATTACAATGAGACACTGATTTGGTTCGAGGTCTCTGGCTTCTGCCACACCATCAATACTGGATCCTCACCACGACTCCTCTTGGATATCCTACAGTTGTTCTGTGTCACGGAGATCCTGCAGCTCTGGTTCTGCAGGACCCGGCCCCTTCAAGTGCTCTCGCAGTTCATAGATGGGGTAGGTATTGGAGCGGGCCATCTTAAATTCCTAGATTTGGGGCTGGGCGGTAGCTGAGTTGGTCAGCCCACCAGCTCTCCTGCACAGGGGCCAATTCTTCCACCCTGCCCAGGTGTGGGGCAGAAACAGCTTTCCTGGGCTCAGGCCATCAGGGCCGAAGAAGCTCTTCTTCTTAGTACCTCTTGTTTGGCATCAGCCATTAGCTTATGCAAAAGCTCCCACTCTCTATCCTCTAATCTGGTTATCTCCACTAGGAGTAAAGAACAACCTGTTGGTCCAGGTCAACTTCCATGAGATCCTATTCACCAGTTGTTGATATTATTTCCTAAGCAACCAGAGTCCTAGGTGTCTCACCCGTATCTGTATCTTAAAGTGCTTTACCTAGTGTTTCCTCTAACTGAGGTAGACTCAGGTTCGGGTATTATGTTAAGATCTTTCATCCATTAGTTTATTTTTGCCCAGGGTGAGAGAAATGGGTCTTGTTTCATGTTTCCACATGTAGATATCCAGTACTTGATTGAGTACTGTTTGGGGAAGAGCCTGTCTTTCTCTAGTATCTAATTTTGGGATTGTTTGTCAAGATCAGATGGCTGGACCAGGAGTGAATCACATCTTTAATTCCAGCATTTGTGAAGCAGAAGCAGATGGATCTCTCTGAGTTCAAGTCTGGCCTGATTCGAATCATGAGTTCCAGATTAGCAGGAATTGCAATATAAGACCCTGTCAGCAAAAAAAAATAATAAGAAAAGCAACACTCACAACCATTTTTGTGAGCGCTCCATAGCCTCAGTAATCGTGTCAGGCCTTGGGACCTCCCCTTGCACTGAATCCCACTTTGAGCCTGTCTCTGGACCTTCTTTTCCTCAGGCTCCTCTCCATTTCCATCTCTGTAATTCTTTCAGACAGGAACAATTATGGGTCAGAGTTGTGACTGTGGGATGGCCCCCTTCTCCCTCATTTTATGCCCTGTCTTCCTGCTGGAGGTGGGCTCTATAAGTCTCCCTACTATCAGGCATTTCATCTAAGGTCTCTCCCTTTTAGTCCTGTGAGCCACTCACCTCTCAGTTCTCTGGTGTATTCTGGAGGGTCCCTCCAACCTCCTATTTTCTGAGGTTGCCTGTTTCCATTCTTTCTGCTGACCCTCAGGGCTTCAGTCCTTTTCCCTCACCCAAGACCAGATCAGGTTCCCCTATCCCGGCTGACACCTCCCCCCACCAATCCCCACCCCTGCCATCCACTTTCCCTCCCAGGTCCCTCCCTCCCTCCCCACTTGTGAACATTTCTTTAAGTGTTTCTTAGCCATTAAGATTCCTTAGATGAAAATTCCTCTGTTTAGCTCTGTACCACATTTTTAAAATAAAATAAACAGTGCATTTATTATATATATTGGCAGTTTGTATTTTTCTCTAAATGAATATTTTTATTAGATATTTTCTTTATTTACATTTCAGATGCTATCCCCTTTCTTCAGTTCCCCTCCGAAAACCCCCTATCCCATCCCCTCTCTCCCCTGCTCACTAACCCACCCACTCCCACTTCCATGACTTGGCATTCCCCTACCCTGGGGCAATGAGGCTTCACTGGTGCAAGGGCCACTCCTCTTACTGATGTCCAACCAGGCCATCTTCTGCTACCTATGTGGCTGGAGTTATGTGTACTCTTTGGTTGGTGGTTAAGTCCCTGGGGTCTCTTGGGGTACTTTTTTTTTCATATTGTTGTTCCTCCTATGGGGCTGTAAACCCCTTCAGCTCCTTGGGTCCTTTCTCTAGCTCCTCCATTGAGTACCCTGTGCTCAGTCCAATGGTTGGCTGAGAGCACCCTCCCTCTGTATTTGTCAGACACTGGCAGAGCCTCTCAGGAGACAGCTATATTTGGATCCTGTCAGCAAGCCCACATTGGCATCTACAATAGTGTCTGGGTTTGGTAACTGTATATGGGATGGATCCCCAAGTGGGGAAGTTTCTGGATGGTCTTTCCTTCAGTCTCTGCTCCACACTTTGTCTCTGTATTTCCTTCCATGGGTATTTTGACCCCTATCTAAGAAGGACCAAAGTATCCACACTTTATTCTTTCTTCTTAAGTTTCATGTAGTCTGTGAATTATATCTTGGGTATTCCAAGCTTCTGTGGTACTCTCAGAGAGTATACACTAAGGATGATATTTTCTAGTTCCATCCATTTGCCTAAGAATTTAATGAATTCATTGTACAGGAAATTGTCTTCTTTACCAGTGAGTTTAAGGCTATATACATTATTTCATTTATAGTTATATTACATTTAGTGTATCTAGTATCGTGTTGAGGTCTTTGACTTGGACTTGAATTTTGTGCAGAGTGATAGATATGGACCTATTTGCATTCTTCTATATGTAGACATCCAGTTAGAACAGCATCATTTGTTGAAGATGCTTTCTTTTTTTTTTTTTTCCATTGTATAGTTTTGCCTTGTTGTCAAAAACCAAGTGTTTATAGGTATGTGGGTTCATTTCTGGGTCTTTGATTTGATTCTGTTGATCAACCTGCCTGTTTCTATGCTAATGCCATGAAGGATTTGGTTTTTTTTTAATCACTATTGCTTTGTAGTACAGCTTGAGATCAAGGATGGTGATTCCTCCAGAAGTTCTTTTATTGTTCAGGATTGTCTTAGCTATCCTGAGGTTTTGTTTTGTTTTTCTATATAAAATTAAGAATTTTTTGCAAGGTCTGTAAAAAATTGTGTTGGAATTTTGATAGAAATTGTATTGAATCTGTAGATGGTTTGGTAAAATTTCCATTTTCAATAACTTAATCCTACAGATCCATGAGCATGGGAGATCTTCCAATGTTTTGATGTTTTCTTCTATTTATTTCGTCAAAGACTTGACGTTCTTGTCATACAGATCTTTCACTTGCTTGGTTAGAGTTACACCAAGATATTTTATTTGTGACTATTGTGAAGGATGTCATTTCCTTAATTTCTTTCTCAGCCATTGTTCATATAAAGGAGGGTTCATGATTTCTTTGAGCAATTTTGTATCCAACCACTTTACTGAAGGTGTTTATCAGTTATAGTTCTCTGGTAGAATTTTGGTGGTTACTTACACATACTATCATATCATCACTGAATAGCAATACTTTGACTTCTTCCTTTCTAATTTGTATCCTCTTGATCACCATTTGTTGTATTATTGCTCTAGCTAGAGCTTAAAGCACTATATTCTATAGATAGGGAGAGAACGGGGAGCCTTGTCTTGTCTCTGATTTTACTGGAATTGCTTTAAGTTTCTGTCCATTTAATTTGATGTCGGCTATTGGCTTGCTGTGTGTTAGTTTTATTATGTTTAAGTATGTGCCTTGTATCCCTGATCTGGCCAAGACTTTTTTTTTTAAATTTATTGATATATTTTTATTTACATTTCAAATGATTTCCCCTTTTCTGGACCCCTACTCCCCCAAAGTCCCATCAGCCCCCTTCCCTCCCCCTGTTTTCCCACCCAACCCTTCCCACTGGCCAAGACTTTTAACATGAAGTGGTGTTGAATTTTGTCAAAGGCTTTTAGCATTGAATAAGATGACCATATAATTTTTTTCTTTGATTTTGTTCATATAGTGAATTATGTTTATATATTTTTATATATTGAACCATCCCTGCATTCCTAAAATGAAACTTGCTTGATTATATTGAATGATGTGTTTGGTGTGTTCTTAGACTCTATTTGAAAGTATTTTTTGAGTCAATGTTCTTAAGAGAAATTGGTCTGAAATTCTCTTTTTTTGTTGAGCCTTTGTGAGGTTTCACTCTTTGGGTGAATGTGGCCTCATACAATAATTTGGCAGTGTTCCTTCTGTTTTTATTTTGTGGAATAGTTTGAGGAGTATTGGTATTAGCTCTTCTTTGAAAGTCTGGTAGAAATCTGTGCTAAAACCATCTGGCCCTGGGCTTTTGGGGGGCAGAGTGTTGTGGGATTTTAATGACTACTTTGATTTCCTTAAGGGTTACAGGGTTTATATCATGTTGGTTTAACTTTGATAAATGGTATGTGACTAGAAAAACCATGTTTCGTTTAGATATTCTAATGTTGTGGAGTACAGTGTTTTGAAGTAAGATCTATTTTTTTTTATAATTTCTTCAGTTTCTATTGCTGCGTCTCCCTTTATATTTCTGATTTTGTTAATTTGGATACTCTCTCTCTCTCTCTCTTTGCCTTTTAGTTAGTTTGGCTAAGGGTTTGTCTATCATGTTGATTTTCTCAAAGAACCAACCCTTGCTTTTGTCCAGTCTTTTTTTTTTTTTTTTTTTTTGTTCTCTTTGTTTCTAATTGATTGATTTCAGCCCTGAGTTTGACTATTTCCTGTTGACTCCTCTTGGGTGAGTTTGCTTCTTTTTTTTTTCTAGATTCTTCAGAGGTGATGTTAAATTGCTAGTATGAGATCTCTCTAGTTTCTTTATGAAAGCACTTAGTGCTATAAACTTTCCTTTTAACACTTCTTTCATTGTGTCCCATAAGTTTGGGTATGTTGTGTCTTTATTTGAGTTCATTGATCTTGAGAGATATTAATGACCAATGATTATTAATTCCTCTTATTCCAATGTTGGCGGTTATCTTAGTTAAGGTTTCCATTGCTGTGAAATGACTCCATGGTGCCAAGGCAACTATTGCAAGGGTCAATATTTAATTGGGGTTAGCTTACAGTTTAAGAGGTTCAGTCATCAACATCATGGCAGGAAGCATAGCTAGGCAACCACAGTGCTGTAGTGACCCGTCCAGCAGGTCCAGTTATTCAGGGTTCTGAAGAGGTGCTACCTGAGGGTCAAAAGGGAGGAGAGAAAGGAGGAGACCAGACAGGGTTCAATTGTCGAGGTCTCATTTAATGTACCAGGATTCACAGGTTTTAAGGCTTTCAGAGGAGGAGCTTGCCTCAAGGCAAGAACAAAGAAGGAAGGAGCAAAGGCATTCTTGGCAGTTTCAGCAGGAAGAGATAAGGGCCTTCGGTGGAGACACACGGTGTTTGCGCAGGCTGGAACATCCTGTGGTTTATCTCAGAACTTCCCTTTAACTGGCAGTTCGTGGGAGAGGCTCTTCTTTGTTTTACTCTGGACCTTTACCCTGCCAGCCCCCTGGGCTGTTGGTGAGGGTCTATTATGGCTTTCCACACTGTAGGAGCTGAGAAGTCTGCATCGTGATCTGACTACAACCCGGAGAAAAACTGTCTCTTCCACACTGGGTGGAGCTTCAAAGTCCACCCCCAAAAGTCATGCTTCCTCCAAAGAGGCCACACCTCCTAACAGTACCACTCCCTATGGGCCAAGCATATTCAGACCATAACAGGTCAATGGTGGTGGCTTTCTCTCTCTCTCTCTCTCTCTCTCTCTCTGTCTCTCTCTCTTGTTGTGTTTTTCTTCTTTTGGTTTTGCTGTGAGATGATTAATTTCTTGGATGTACTTATATTTCTTATGTTGGAAGTTTTCCTTCTAGTATTCTCTTTAGGGCTGTATTTGTGGAAAAAAAGGTTTAAATTTGTTTTTTTCATGGAATATCTTGGTTTCTCCACGTATGGTGATTGAACATTTTGCTCATTATAGTAGTCTAGACTGGAATCTATAGTCTCGTAAGGTCTACAAGACATATGTCCAGGATCTTATGGCTTTTAGTGTCTCTATTGAGAAGTCAAGTATTAGTCTGATAGGTCTACCTTTATGTTAACTTGGCCTTTTTCCTTTTCAGCTTTTAATCTTTGTACTTTGTTCTGTGGATTCAGTGTGTTGACTATTATGTGGCAGGAAGACTTTCTTTTCTGGTCCAATCTATGTGGGTTTCTCTAAGCTTCTTCTGTGTTTATAGCCATCTCTTTCTTTAGGTTAGGGAAATTTTCTTCTATGATTTCGTTGATATTTTCTGGGCTTTTGAACTGGAAATCTTCTCCGTCTTCTATTCCTTTTATTCTTTGGTTTGGTCTTTTCACCAAATTCCCTGGATGTTTTGTGTTAAAAAAACTTTTTATATTTGGCATTTTCTTTGACCGATGTATCAGTTTCATCTATTGTATCTTTTACATCTGAGATTCTCTCTTCCATCTCTTGTATTCTGTTGGTAATGCTTGTGTTTGTAGTTCCTGTTCTTCTTTCTAGGTTTTCCATCTCCAGGATTTCCTCTGCTTATGTTTTCTTTGTTGCTTCTATTTCTATTTTCAGGTCTTGAATGGTTTTATTCATTTTCTTCACTTGTTTGATTGTATTGTCCTGTGTTTCTTTAAGGGATTTATCTCCCATTTAAAGGCCTGTGGCCTTTCCCAGGAGATTCTAATGCAGGGTGCTAAAATGATTGGGAGGCCATTGGGCTGAGGCAGCTCCAAGTGCTTGTCTGTAAGCAAACCGAAATCTAGCACGAATCAAAATTCAATCCAAATGGGGGTAATTTAGTCACCTAATTTCTATGGAAGAAGACCTGCTATCATGTGCAGTCTTTGTGACTTGATGGATTCATTTCTTTGTGATGAGCCATCCCTCCACTTGATTGGAGGAACTGCACCATATGCATCTTCCCAGGCTCAGTGGCAACTGACACAATAAAAGCCATGTTTAAGGACTTAGTGAGTTCTTGATTATATACGAATGTTGCTGAAGCACATCTGCTGCCTGATAAAAACAGGAGTCTAATGAAAGATTTAAAAGACTTGTAAGGGTTTTTGCCTATGCTCATTTTCAATGCTGCTTCATTTAGAAAGTGTGTAGCCCTAGATCTTCGATGAGCTGAATGATATCCCCATACCAAATGTGGAAGTCCTAGGTTGCTTAGCAATGTTTAATTTTGTTCTATTCACAATAGCTAGAAAATGCAAACAACTTAAATGTCCTTCAGTATCTGAATGGACAATGAAAATGTGGTGCATATAAACAATGGAACACTATTCAGCTGTAAAAAAAAAAAACAAAATCATGGAATTTCCAGATTAATGGATGGCATAGAAAATTATATAGAGGTAATTGAGACTCAGAAGGACAAACACCTCATGTTCTCAGTCATCTGTGGTTCCTGGCTTCAAATCTTCATATCTGAGAATATTACCCAGAGCTCGAAGTAGAAAGTAGAAAAAAATGGGGAGGGGAGATTTAATTCAGGAGGGAGGGAGGAAGTTAATATAGACAGAGAGTGAGGGGGAGGGGACAAACAAGACTGAGGGTGTTTGGAAAAAGTCCCCAAGGAATAAATCTGCATACGTGTGTGTGTGTGTGTGTGTGTGTGTGTGTGTGTGTGTCTATCTTAAATAAAGCTGTCTTGATTGGGCAGACAATGGTCCCCACAAAAGCCATAGGCTAACAAAGACTCAGTATCAGGCATGAAAAACCTTTTTTATTGTTGGCCAGAGTAGTCCAAGAGGCTCTGAAAGTAATATAGCCTATTGTAATTGCAATATTGTCTCCCATAGGATGAAGGCAAGTTTCTATCTTCTGAAGACATCACACACTTCAGACACAGGACTTGGAAGATTTGAGCAGGCTGTGACCTGAAAGCCTCCTCCCCGAGGACCAGGAGGTTCTGAACAAGCTGCCAGAGGAAAGCAACTAGCAGTTCTCAGCAGCCGTGATTCCTGTGAGCTACACAAGGACCCCCATTGCTAAGGACCAGCCTCAGCTTGGAGAGAGATTCTGAGGAAGGAGTGTTTGGGTGCAGAATGATTGAGAGAAGTCAATCTTGGGTACAAGCTTGTGTTTTCAAGACAGCTCTCTTGCAGACCCAAGCCAAGTCTATTTGCATATCAATTCAATTGTCCACCCCTGACTCCCATTTGATTATCCCATGAATCAGCATTTATGATCTTAGTCCCTTGATTCTTATATTTATTTAACATAACAGTGAATTCAGAGATTTGCCTACCTTTGTAAGAACACAGACAATAAGCTAGGCGGGTGGTATCTGGCTCTGAGATCACCCACCATTCCCACCCTGCCTGGGCCAAAACTAGCTCTGTTCCAGATTGGCCTTGAATTCAGAAATCTGCCTGCCTTTGTAAGCTTAAACTATCAACTTAGCTGGGTAGGATCTTGCCTTGCAACCACCATTCCCTAAATCCCTTTATCTCCTTCCTTAACATCTTTCTGACAAACTGGCTCATGGTGCAGCTGCCTCTGTTCATTTTAGGTCAGTGAAGCCCCACACATAATTCATATTGCATCCTTATATTTTGCATAGTTGAGAAATTATATAGTCTTAAAATTGTGTTTTCAGAGTTCTTTCCCATAATCCTTAAGGGCTGTCCTGAAGATCACAACATTCACTATTTTTTTCTGAACAACACCAGACATACCCTCGCCTCCCTGACTCATGCTGTTTGTAATTGTCATGGAATCTTTAACCGTGGCTGGGAAAACATCTCCCAAAGAAGGGCCATAAAATTATGAACATTACAATACAAAAAGCCCCACAGCAACTGTCAGCACTAGTGGAGGTCCACACCCTGCTGGCTCTGCTCCAGGAGTGGAACTGAATCATGCCATCCCTTTCATACGACAGGGCTTGGCACAGCATGACAAGATACCTCTAAAGGTGCAAGAGTGGAACTCTTGTCTTTGGTGGGAAACAACAGGTGTCTAAGTGGGCTTAAAATCCCAGCGATGTGTTGCCTTTTGATCCTAAACTAAGATTGTGTGGTGTTTTCCTTCTCGAAGTGACTCAACTGAGTTCCAAAGAAAAGGTACGGGTGGGGGCAGGGCATCCCAGCCAGCCAGTGGGAATTTGGATGCTTGGAGCTGGGCTGGCAGGGCAGTGGTCCGCATGGGAACTTAGTAGGCTGTGTGGAGAGGTTTTGGAGCTCTGCCGGGCTAAGAACGGGCTGGCCAGTCTGCCGTTGCCTTGCTGGAGCTAGTGTGCGTGCTTTTTTGATATTTCACGCTAAAGGAAATCATGCCTGGTTCTGAAAAACCAGTCAGATTTCTCAGGGCTAGTGAGGTCCTGGACCTTAGGAAAGAATCTACTTCTGCCACTGTGCTAGAGCAACATCATTCCTAACTGCGTTCAAGACTTATCCTTACCCACAGATAAGTGCGGCTCCTACACCTCCGCAGAGCAACTCTCCTTTGCAGCGTAAGGAGAGCGGGGTAGAAAAATCAGTCAAAACTCAAAGCTCAACTGATTGTGGAGTGCCTAGACCTCATCGATATGTCTACCACACAACGCCTGCACGCAAGTCTCAGGGAACATTATGGAGGAGGGGGCAGAAAGATTGGAGGAGCCAGAGGAACAGGAAGTCTGCTGTGAGGTCGCAATGGCAGGGAAGCTACTCAACAGCATGTCTGCCTGAGTGATGACACTGCCATAGACATTCAAGTGGGGAAACTCTCGGGAGTTCCCACCCGCGGCCGGAAAGCTACAGGCAATTAAAGACTACAGAGACAAAGAACTAGTTCTTCCAGGGATAAACCCACTAATTAGTTATCTGATACCAGTGGTCAGCCTTAAAATCATAGGCACACAAGCAACTCTAAATGGACTCAACAGGTTATATTTATATATTTATGCTACACACACACACACACACACACACACACACAAAACCCATGTGTGTAACAAAAATAATCAAAGAGGCCAGAGAGGTAGTGAAGTGAGGGTACACAGGAGGGATTGCAGGGAGGAAAACAAAGAGGGAAAAACAATATAATTGTATTTACTTAGAATTTGGAAAGGTCGGTGTCTGGGGTTAGCATTTTGATTTTGCAGCAGTCCTAGGGATAACAGCAATGACTAAGCCTGTGAGAACTCGAAAGGCAAGCACCGACAGGAAGTGTGTTCAGGAGCGGTGGTCACTTGGGAAGCTGGAGTCCATGCAGACTCCCGCCATCTTGGCCTCCCAGCAGGCACAGCGGGCTCTGTGTCACAGGAACCCACAGGGAGAGTGACAGAGGCTTGAGCTAGAAGCTTCCTGGCTGGAGAAGAGAACTGTCTGGTAAAGCCACAGGAACAGGGAGAGGTGATTGGTCACCACCCTGTGTCAGGTGACATTCAAGGATTTTGAACTTAGATTCTCTCAAGGTTATAGCTCATTCCGTCAAGGACCATAAGAAGGAACTTTTAAATCTCCATTTTGGGATCTCCTGCCTGAACTCATTTAAATCTCTTTCTTTCAGTATTTTAGCTCTGCGCTTGATATTGACGTGATCCTTGTCTCCCGACAGTCTCGTTCCTGCTGTCTCCTAAAGCTCCCAGAATAAACCACGTGGAATATATTAGTAATTCAGTCTTTCTTGTACCCCTGTCTGTGAGCCTGTTTCTCAGTGAGAAGTGTGTGGGGTTGAGTGAGTGTTCAGACCTGGCAATAAACATACACAGGGTTTTCCATTAACATTCAGCTGTGCTCTGGGCACGGCGCAGTGGGCAGGGACGTTCAGGAGTCACTTTTCTAAAGGAATGAAGATGCTCCTGAGAGACAATCACTATGAGGGATTGGAATCCAGGGTGACATTGATACAGTAGCGAGGCTTCGCCATCTGAGAGAGGCCATTTTGAGAATGGTTAGATGTCAGTGACTCAGACTTATCTCCAGCCCTGTCCGCCCTTGGGGTCATGT
This sequence comes from Apodemus sylvaticus, assembly GCF_947179515.1. NCBI lineage: Eukaryota > Metazoa > Chordata > Mammalia > Rodentia > Muridae > Apodemus > Apodemus sylvaticus. The sequence goes on from NC_067473.1 coordinate 23,920,856, forward strand.
CTTAGTCCTTCACAGACTAGTGGGTCGGGGGCTGTAAATTAAAAAAAAATAATAATGAAGAAAAGTAAATACACGCACAAAGGCAAGCGTTTATAGCAGACTGGTGGAAACTAGAGAATAATAGAAAAATAAGGAAAGATTTGGCTTAGAAATCAAGAGTTTTGTTGTTGCTGTTGTCTTTAAATAAAAATATGGGCTGGGTACTTTCATTGTGCGATGTTATCCAGTCTCCTCTGCCTCTCTCTCTTTCTCTCTCTTTCCCTCTCCCTCCCTCCCTCTCTCCCTCCTTCAGTCCATCCCTCCCTCCTTTTCTCTTTCCCTTTCTTACTCCCTCTCTCTCCCCCTTCCCCTCCCTCTCTCCCTCCCTCTCTCCTTCCTTCTGTTTCTCTCTGTGTGTCTCTTTCTGTCTCTCTGTCTCTCTCTGTCTGTCTGTCTGTCTGTCTCTCTCTCACACACACACACAAATAAAAAATAACTACTAAGAAACAAGAGAAAGAGAGAGAAGATATGCAAATATTTCCCTTGTATCAGCGCGATGAGACAGCCAGGGGTCAGGTTTCAGTTCTGTAAGTGAGTGGTAAGGCTTTAGCTGCTATTTCAGATCCACCGGCTAGAGTTTGATGGCGCTTGTATAAAGGTTCAATGCCGTGATCTTGTCCATTATATCATAGGCACCTATCATGTTTAGTGCCCGAAAAAGCTGCTCTCTTAAGGCAGTAGCTGGGAATAGTACATTCTTCTCTGCCTTCCACTTGACGAACGCCTGGTAGATTCTTTCATTTAATGGAATAGTGCTGTGAAAATTTAAATAACAATTATTGTAATTACCAACCAAGAACATTATATTTTAAGCTTCTTACAGGTTGTCTAAGTTTGAAAATTCCCACATTAATGCTAGACTGAATTTAGCTGAAGACAGTGTATAAGGATCACTCACCATGAGCCTGACACACAGAAGCAGACATCACCTCCACGCTAACATTCAACCCTGAGAACAGTAATCACATGTGTATTTATGATCCTCCCAACTACTTTCTGAGCCCAGTGCGTTATTTATCACTGAAAGAAACTGAATCAAGAGGGAGAAGCGAGCATGCTCGGGAAGTCAGGAGACTAAAGGCCTTTAGCTCATCCTCACGGCCTTCCCCCTTCCTCCTTCCATTGTACCGTTGCCTAACGAGGACCACATCTGTCATAAGCAAGGCCATCATCTACAGTAGAGCTGATGTTTGTAAATATTTCAAAACCATACAGTATCAAGATCGTATCAATGCAGGAATGAAAATACATTTGCTCCAAATGCCGTTCATACTTACGTCTTTGCAGGGATGCTAGTTTCCGAGCTTGCCATGTTTAGTTTTTGTTGCAAAAATTCAAAATTTGTTTCCGTGATACTGTTGGCAACTATGTTGAATATCTTGTCTAAGATTTTCTCTACATTTGAACATAGAAGAAACATTATTTCTTTTTAAAAAATATGCTTTGAATTTATATTTAGTTTTCTTCTGTACTTTTGATTAAACATACATGTCATATACAATTGAAAATAACAATATAGCACTGAACTGTCTTTGTTTGCTCCCCATCCTGTTACTTCTAGAGTCTGAGGAGCCCTGCCACCTAAAACGGCTGCTTAGAAAGAATATTACGAGCAACCTTAAAATGGTTTAAATATTCTTTACTTTTTCTGGATTTGAAATGAATTTGATTCCTTCTGTCAATATTGGCTTTTATATATTAACTACTTTGAGCAATTAACATCTATTGTAAGTATGGCTTATAGGTAGATATTTATATTAAAATATGTCATTACTTAGTTAGATGTTGATGTGTTTTTAAATTATGTAATGTCAGTAATAATAATATATACCTTTAATCCCAGCACTTATGAAGGCAGAGGCAGGTAATCTCTGTGAGTTCAAGGCTAGTCCAGTTTATATAGTGAGTTCCAGGACAACCAGGACCCATAGAGAGACCCTGCCTCAAAAAACTATGAGTATGTGGGAGTGTGGGGATCTAGCATGTGTAGGTACCCACAGAGGCCAGAGATATCAGATCCCCTGGATCTGGAATTTCAGGCAGTTGTGATCTACCCAGTGTGGGTGTTGGGAACTGAACTCAAGATCTCTGCAAGAGCAGTATATGCTCTTAACCACTGAGCCGTATTTCCAGACCCATAGTGCTTATTTAAAAGAGGAAACTTCTAGAGAGTGCAATCTAGAGTCCCCCTTGTTGATGAGAGTACCACAAGACCTTTCAAGAATTAGGGAACTTCCGTGCTCCATGTCATGTCAAACATATTCTGGTCTTTTCATTTTCAGAAACTATATATACACTATTAATCCCTCAATCTGTATTTCATGCTAATGATATGAAAATCTAGTTGCTTTAAACAATGCTTAGAAAGGGACTCTATGATCCTTGTAGACTACAGAATAAATAAGCCTCCCATGCTCCTTCCCCAGCTTCCCTGAGGATCAAACTGCAGGATGAAGGCAAGTCAAGCACACAGCAAGGTGGGGACTGTCTAGGCCTCTGCCCTCCCCAGTCTCTGAGGTCCTGCCGCTGCCTACCGTACTTTCCATAAAAAGCAGATCAACAGGAATCCTGTTCATTTGAGAACTGGAGAAACAGAAGTTTAGCATGGGAGTTCACCCACCTAACTTGACCACCTTTCTCTATACACGATAGAAATACTATGTGGACATGTGAAACTCTACTCCCTTTGATGCAGCACAGTCAGCCTGAGTTGAAGGAGACAGCCACCGTGACTTAATTTTCTCTCAAGCTCCTTCTCTCAGGGAGGCTCAAGTCTCAGAGAAGCTTCTGCAGGGCAGCCATGGCCTGGGTGTCTCATGACTTACGAAGGACAATGCGTGTTAACACAACTTTGTCATTAGCTCACACTGGCGTGTGCTCTTGTGTGTATAGATAGGCTACATGAAAGGATGATTGGGGAGCATTTTAGATTCCATTTACCTGTGACTAAATAATCAGATTTATTAACAGAAACAGTTAACCTTCACACAAAGGAAGACGATAAATAATTTAATTTTACCGCCAGATTAAAGTCTCCAACCAAAGCAAGCTCTTTTCCTGTCCAGACACCAGACAGTTTCTTGTGAAGATAACCCCTCACTCATCACCCACCGTCTCTTTCATCTGCTCTTTGGAGATAGCATGTGATCGTATGCATCTGTTTTCCCTTACAGATTTCCATCGGTGGTCTCATCAAAGGATTGTCATCAAAATTTATCTCTTTCAGTGATGAAAGTTTGTAGATAGCACTGGGCAAAGTTGTCACATTGTTTCCTAGTAAGGAAAAATGGTAATGAATATACCTTTCTGTAGAATTAAACTGCAGAAGCAGAAGCTATACATGGAGAAGTCTACTGTCATGGTAAAGTACCCAAGGACACTCACAATGATGACAGTTCCAAGGTTCTTACTAATGTCCATGCTAGGAGGGAAAGGAGGGGTTATAAAAACCGCTGTGGTTCCAGTGTCTCCTAGGGGTGTCAAAATAAGGCCAGAAGCTATCCTTTCACAATATAGCAGATGACTTTGCTCAATAGATATTATCATTTACGAAATAATTTTTTAAGAATGTTAAAGTTCTAAACAAGTTTATCTTGTATGTTGAGCATATTCACCCGTGCCACTGGCCCTTCTTTTCTTACATCCCCCTTTGTCCTCCATGTTCTCCACAATGTTACTTTTTTCATGCATATTTCTTTTTGTATTTATATAAAATATAGGAAGGACCAATGAGAGGAAACACACTATTTGTCTGTGTGAGACTGACTTAATCCATTTATATGATCATCCACCATGTTCTGTTTCCTGCCAATGGCATGACTTCCCTCTTTGTGACTAAAGGATTGTTTTGAGGGTACATCATTTTCCCTTGTCATTCCTCTGCTGTTGGGCACTCGGTTGGTTCCATTACACTTGCTCAGGTGGGAACGCTGCTCAGTACACACCGATGAACTGCTGTCTCTGTGATACATCCACTTGGAGTCTCGCTGTGAGTGCAGGTGTGGTATTAAGGTCACGTGAGAGATCCCATTTTAGTTTCCTGAGCTACCTGCAGACTGAGTTCCACAGTGACTAGGTTCATTGACATCTCCATGTGGTGGCTTCCCTTCCCTTGACATCCTTGCCAGAATTTGTCATTACTTGCTTTAATGAATGCCAATCCTGACTGGAATAATTTTAGATTCATAGGAGCATTGCCAGTCTGTCCTGCTTTAGTGTTGTTGAATGTCATCTCTGGTGGTGTTATTTATGTGACTCCCCCATAGTGCTATCTTCCCTGCTTCCCATCCAAAGCTCCTCCTCTTCTTTCCCATTCCCCCACCGCAGCCCCTGTTTCCTGCTGTTTCCATCTCTAGATTCAAGGCAAGAAACCAGGTCTTCAATTTTGTGCTCATGTCCTCTAAGTAGGAAAAGCACCGTGCCCCTCTCTCTCTGATGCTTACCTTATGCATTGACATTCTTATTTTTTTTCAGAAAAAGCTGCAATTTGAGACCAATTATCTCCTTACAGATTGCTTATTATGTTTGACACATACCTCTGAGATCTAGGCTCTGTAGAACTTTTAAAGACAGAAATGATGGTGGAAGAGAATGTATTTGATTGTTGCTCGCATGAAAACTAACCAGACTTCTCAGCTCCCCTATATTTTTTGGAATATCTTTGATGGCATTGTTTGAGATGTTGAGTGTTTTGAGTTGAGTCATATGAGACACTTCTTCTGGAAGTCTTGTTAGCTGCAAGGAAGATTACACAATTATAATTTTATAAATCCATAAATACCTGTCTCCTACATTTCCCCCTGAAAACAACTGGATGTATAGAGTTTTGTTCCAGCCTTTGTGTAAGGAGATATTTTCATTCTGTTACAGTTCTTTGTGACTCCACATCCTGAAATCCTTGAGCTTTTGTGTAGCACCCACATGTCCTCGAGTCTTACCAGTGCTCCCAGTTAACGCTGTTGTTTGGGGTCCACTCTCTTACCAAGCCAGCTCAGTGGCTGCAGCCCCCCCCCCACTCCTTTCTTGTCTCCCTAAGGCTGATGCTGCTTTGTCTTTTTTCTTCCCTCAAGTTTTTCTAACTCATCGGTCACACTGTATCCTAATCTCTTCACAAAGAGTGATAAAGACAGCCACCCTTACACAAGTTTGCACACCAAACACACACCACACACATGTACCACATCCCACATAATATACCACCCCACATATACCACACATACCACATAGATACCACATGCCACAAACACACTACACGCATACACCATACACACAACCCACATATAACACACATACACACAACACATATATTGCAAACATACCACCACACACATCACATACACGTATATAACACATTTATACTCACATACAACACATATATATCACACACACTCCACATATATACAGACACACATACAATATAAACACACCACATATACCACACACATACCACACTGGCACAGCCACATCTAATGGGAACAGTGGAAATCATAAAGCCAGTGCAGCTGCTTAACAAAGATCCATAGACCATATCACAAAAATACACAAAACACATACATACATACATACATGCCACACAGGCACATCACAAACATACACATGACACATATACACATAGCACACAGACACACAGATACCATTTCACAAAGATACACACAACACATACATACATACATACCACATAGACACATCACAAACATACACATGACACACACACACACACAAACACACAGAAGAATAAGTAGGGTTAAAGTATGTTACATAAAGCAAGATTAGCATCATGCACAAAAATGACTAGTGAGGAGGTGCCCCATATGGAGAAGTGATCCATCAGAGTTATATGTAAGCAAGACCATGCAAGACTTTGAAGCTTATACAGTAGGAATAAGATCAGCATAGGTGGGAAGGCCTGTCCATGAATCTCCTTCAAATATTCTTTTTAAACATTTCATTTAATTTTTGTTTTGTCTTGCTATTTTGAGAGAGTATCTTTCTAAGTAGCCCTGTCTTCCTTGGAACTATGTATATGAGGTTGGCCTCAAACTCATAGAGCTCCACCTGCTTCTCCCGCCCTCTCCCTGGGATTAAAGACATGGTCAATCTTATATAAATGTAACTTCTATTCTCCTGTGGTAATTATTCTTGAGGTTTAGAGTCTCCATCTGCTAATCTAGGTCTAGTCCTGGAAGCTTCTAGTCTCTGTCCAATCTAACCTAGGCCCAGAATTCAGCCTAGGCCTGTTTTCAGCCTGTGAGACTTACTGCTGACGTATATATTGCATTCTTTCTAGTTCTTTCTGAGCTCTAGCTGGCTAGTTCACTCAGCTGTTCTGGTCCAAACTCCTCTCCAAACTGACTGATTCAAACTGGCTTTTCTCTCAGCCTCTGACTTTCTGCTCTACCTGACCTCAAACTAATTCTGGCAATCTGCTCTAATCTTCTCCTTCTCATTTACTGGCTCGTTCAGTCTTCACCTGTGTCTAGCTTGTTCTCTCTTCGACCCATCTCCGTAAAACTCTTCCAGTAAAAATGCCTCTCTCCTCTCTTTCTGCACTGCTCTTAAGTAGCTTCCCTTGCCTCTCTTCCTGAGAGTTGGGCATATCCTATTCTGTCAAATCTTTCTCTAATTTTTCATATTGTCTGCCACTCAATTAGATGTCACTTTCAAACATGGGTGTTTACTTCTACAAACCAATTTTATGTTCATGGTTTGGATCAATGGTGTGTGTTAATGTAATGTCTGTGTTCTAGCCAGAAGGATTTAACGTGTGTGTGCTAAGGGCTGAGCCACACCACAAGTAGAAACAAGTGTTTTTAGTAAATAACACGATCTTGGGGTTTACGGTGTGACCAAATACTCTGCAGCAACCATGCTTGGCTAACTATTCTCTAAATACTTGATCAGTGTTTATCAGAGGAAGAGAGAGCTCTGAGATGTTAGAGCAGATGGTGAAAGAATCGTCCTTGTGAGCAACCATCACTTCACCCAGTGGAAACTCTGTGAGTGACTGGATTTATCTTCTTCAGAAGATGACCAGCTATTACATAAATAAATCCTTTAGGTGTTCCATCTCTATTCTAGCCAAGTGACATTTTCAACCACATTAGATATTCTTCTTGACAGAGATTCTTATAATGTTTCCTCATCTAAAGACTGTTGGAATGATCTTGTAAGGACTTTCACTGGGGCTTTTGGCAGCCTCTTCCAATCATGAATTCCTCCCTCTCTTCAGACCTCTACCTTCCTTCTTCCCTGTTCTCTTTCTTCCTTCCCTTCTTTTTGGACAGAGTCTCCTTCTGGATCCCAGATCAGATCCTGGATCACTGTGCTCCTGCCTCAGCCTCGTGAGTGTTGGGATCACAGCCATGCACAACCATGCCAAATATAACACATTAGCAGCAGTCTCCCTGGGGCTGGAGATTTGGCTCCACAGTTAAGAGCACTTACTGCCCTTGTGAAGGACTTTGTTCTCAGCACCCACATGGCAATACACAACTTTATCTCCAGTTCCAGAAGATCAAACATCCTCTTCTGGCTCCCATGGGAACCAGGCAGGGATGCTGCACATACATGTACATCAAAGCAAAACAGTCATGTACATAAAAGGCATATAAAAAGAGAATCCTTGTCTGGAATGAAGTCTGATGACTGACAAAGCCTGAGAAAACAGGAAAATAAGTCAGAGAGCACCATGCAGGCAGCTGCTGGAGTAAACAAGGCATGAAACAAGTGTTGATCGTGGGCAAGAGCGGAGAGAGTGACAGTGGAAATTCCAGGGAAAGTTGCCATCTGTGGAGCTAGAGTGCTAGGGATTATGTGTGTGACAAGAAAGTGTGATGAGGTCAAAGAGTTAGTGAAAAGGAGAACCTTAGGGACATAGTCCAGAGGAGTCACAAGACACAGGAAGAGAATCAACGTACTTCCAGTAAATTAGTCAAATTAACTGGTAATTATATTACAAAACCAAGATGCATATTTTACTTCAAAAGCAACTTTACTGCAATTCTCTCATTCTTAATTCCGTTGCCACTCATAAGGCAGGCTCACTGCACCCAGCAGGTGTTACATTATAAAGGCCACATAAGTTTGGTTCTGAGCTGTACCTGTAGCCATAGATCATAGAGATATTTTTTGAGCATCAAGGAAGATTTTTGTTTTTTGGATTTGGTTTTTTTCGAGACAGGGTTTCTCTGTGTAGCCCTGGCTGTCCTGGAACTCACACTGTAGACCAGGCTGGCCTCGAACTCAGAGATCCGCCTGCCTCTGCCTCCCAGAGTGCTAGGATTACAGGTGTGCGCCACCACCGCCCGGCAATCAAGGAAGATTTTTAAGAACAGAATTTTGACTAAATAGTCCAGCATTAAAGGTAGTCAGATGATATCTGTTGTTACTGAGATCTAAGGATATGTCAATAATTGTTTTTAATTTTTAAAATGTAAATAGTATTTCCAAGGTTTGAGGTATAATTTAGTAGTAGAGCCATTACCTACCATGTGTGAGGTTTGGGTTTTATCCCTAGCACAAGAAACAAACAAACAAACAAAAAAACAAACAAATCAATAATCTATCAATTTTTTAGGAATAGTTTCCAAAGAAAACACCTTGAAATATGAAAAATGCATTTATGAAAATGATTAAAGCATTATCATGGAAACTTCTACATGCTTGGCATAGGATTAGTTACATAAACCATCTATTTATTATAAAACTTATTGAGAAGATTATTATGTCCTATGAAAGAGAAATGCTCATGTAGAATAAAAATTTTAAATTGAATAGAATTCAATGTAGAATAAAAATTTAAATTATAGTATTTTTATAGCTGCTTGTGAACATGTATAGGAAAAAGAGATTAAAAGTATACCAAAGCAATATGTAATAGTTTTATTATGATATGCTTGTGGAATAATTCCTATCTTCTCAATTTTCTAGATTTTTAGCAATGCATTGTTGGTAGTGGGCATCAAACCCAGAGCCATTTTTTAGTTGGGAAAGTTAAAACTTATGATGGGAGTTAAGTAGATGACTTGGTCAATAAAGTGCCTGCAGGTATGAAGATCTGAGTTTGGATCCCCAGCACCTACTTGCAAGTTGGATTTTGCATATAGCCCTAGTGCAGATGAGTTCAGGTGGAGGCACATTTATTGGACAACTAGTGCAGCCAGTTTGAGAGCTTTGGGTACAGGGAGAGAGCCTGTCTCCAATGAGTGGAAACAATGGGCATGGTGACACCCTCATTTAATCCCAGCCATCAAGGAAGAAGCAAAGCAGGCAGATCTTTGTGAGTTCAAGGCCAACCTGGTCTACACAGCATGTTCCAAGGATGCCAGGTGTTAGAGCCTGCTCATGGCCAAGAAAGGGAGCAAGGTGGCATAGCATGGGCAAAAAGCTGATGACTTCTGGCAACTTTACTCTTGCTGATAGCAACAGGGGATTAAGAAAATAAACTTAGCAACTTGGGCTTTTTCTTCTTTTGAGTTGATTTGTTAACTCTATCTGAGCCAGAGAGAAAGGAAAAGAAAGTCAGACATACAGACACACGCACACCGGATCAAGCAGAAAAGGGTTACACCGCCACTGTTTTTGTTTTCCTTAGTCTTTGTACGTTCTTGGAACTAATTGATTACATGGTTTTCTGAGCACTTTTACATCCCATAATTTCATAGTAAGTTTAAGGCAATAGTTCATGTCATAGATCAATAAGGTTTAGGGAGAGTTACAGCAGAATTGTTCACACGTCTTTCCATTAAGACTAGTACCTAACTGAACATTCCTTATCTAGTTGATAGCGCCATAGGTTCATTATATGTTTAATACAATAATTTTTACATCACAAGTTAGTGTGTTTTTTGCCAAAAGGACAATTACCTTCATTACATCTTATTTTGAAGTCTTGTGTAGATAAACTAATCAATCTTTTATTTTTTTGTCCTTGAACCTACAATAAATTGTCCATTCTCAATTTATGATCTTTAGTTACCAGATAATTGCATGATCTGGAATGTTCCAAGCCTGTTTTCTTTTCCTATTGCAATTAGTGCGTGACCCATGGGGCTTTACAGAGCTCTCTCTGCAGTTTTTCATCTACAGGGGGTTTGAAATCACTTATATCAGTTTAGGGATTCTACAAAATTATTAGGAATTTTGAGATCATCAATTCTTCTACACAGCATTACTATATGAAAGCATGACTTCATATTGATTCATTAGGGAATCTACCCAATAGGCAGGAATTACTGATGCCCAGGAATAATTAGGCAATGTAACAGTGGTAGGAAAGTCATGTCAGCAGCCAGAGGAAATCCTGGGATAAAGTCTCTGAGGACATTGCCTCCAGAGCACACCCATCAAAGCCATGCAAAATGGTGGGCCATCTCCAGAAAATTCACTTGCTTACCATAGACTTTCCTAGGTGGCTTCTGACAGCCAAGGCTTCATACTGAAATCCTGCCTAAACAGCAGCAGCAGCAGCAGCAAAAAATGGAATGGAGCACCATTGAAAACACATCTAGCTTGTGTATTCATGCACCCATGCGTACCCATATGCACCCACATGCATCCATACACACATCTAAAGTAATGCATTCATATACAACAAACACACAATTTGAAAAATCTCCAAATGAACTAGGAAGGAATCTACAACATTTTCTTTGTTTCACATTGCATTTATATGAAATGTCCTGTAAAGCATTTGTGTAGAGTGGTGTGTCTCTAAGCCATGTTTCTTAAATGTAGGACATGTCACCTAATTAAAATACACATATAAGCAGTTACTTGTTGTTAGTCAGGGTTACTATTGCTGTGATTCAACACCATGATCAAAAGCAACTCAGGAAGGAAAGGATTTGCTTCACTCACAGTTCTATATAATAGTTCATCTTCAAAAGCATTGAGTGTAGGAACTCAAGAGGGCAGGAACCTGGAGGCAGGATGCAGAGGCGATGCCAGGGTGCTGCTTACTGGCTTGCTCCTCATGGTGTGCCAGCCTGCTTTCATAAAGAACCCAGGACCACCAGCCGAGATGGGAACCCCACCCCCACACAATGGGCTGGCCCTTCCCCCATCAATCACTAACCGATACAATACCCTACAGGCTTGTCTACAGCGGATCTTTGGAGGTGTTTTCTCAACTGGGGCTCCCTCCACTCTAATGTTCTAGTTGTGTCAGGTTGAGAGAAAACTAGCCAGGACACATGTACACTGTTCCAGGGGTTGAGAGTCCCCTGCTCCCTGCCCCTCCACGCCCAGAAGAGCCGTCTTACCCTTTTCCCACTTGTCTGGCTTATATTCAGCTCCTCCAGAGTTTGAAGTTGGCATAGTTCAACAGGAAAATGCGTGAAATTATTGTTTGACAAGTTTAACTTCTGGATACTTTTCAGTTTTGATATGTCTGCAGGTATTTTCTGTAACTTATTTTCTGAAATATCAAGCACTTGCAAGTATTTTAAAGAACAGAGTTCCTTTGGGAAAATCTCGAACTTATTATCAGACAGAATGAGAACATGGAGTGATACCATAGCAGAGATACAGGACGGGATTGTCTTTATTTGGTTTTTAGCAAGATCCAGGTATTCAAGATTAGTGAGAGAACATAAATGTTCTGAAAATACGGTGAGTTTGTTTCTATTCAACTCTAAATGAACCAGCCGCTTGCTGAACGACATGTCCACAGGAATTTCCGAAATATAATTTCCATTAAAACTCAAGTAGTCGAGTGACTGTAGAGCACACAGTCCCACTGGAAAATACATTATATGGTTATAACTCAATTCAACTCTCGTTATTTTTTTGCAGTTTTTGATTTCAATAGGAACATGTGTGATTTGATTGCCTGAAAACTCCAGACTGTGTATATTACTAAGATGTGAGATCTCTTCAGTCATTTTTATCATTTTATTTCTGTTTATGTGGAGTTGTCTCAAATTTTTAAGCTTACGGATTTTCTTAGGAAGTTCTTCTATATTGTTATCACTAAGACTAAGAGATTCCAAATTTACACAGTGGGAAATTTTCTTTGGTATGCTTTGCAATAGATTCTTATCAAGGTTTAGCAGCCTGAGTTCTTTGAAATTCTCAATTTTGGGTGAAATGGCTTCCAATTTATTGTCAGCTAGATGAAGTTCTTTTATTTTGGGCAATTGAAATATTTCCACAGCCAAAAAAGTAAGTTTATTGTGATCCATTAAAAGGTTTTCTAAATTTTTCAGTTCTCTAACTTCTTTTGGCAAACTGCCTATCATGTTTCCAGTGAGGTTTAAGGAACTTAATTTTGGAAGGAAGCATAGTGATTTAGAGAATATTGTTAATTGGTTATATTCCAAATTGAGAATTTTCAAATTTTTCAAACTAGACAAAGAATCTGGTATAGATGTTAACATATTTTTACCCAAATTTAAAGTTTCCAAATATCTAAGATTTTCTAGGCCAGAAGGTAAAGTCTCAATATGGTTACTATTTAAGAGGAGTTGTCTCATATTCCCAAGTTGTAGTAGTTCTTTGGGTATTTGTGATATCTCGTTGCAACTGGCATTTAGTATCTTTAAATTGTGAAACAACTGAATTTCCAAGGGAATTGCTGACAATCCATTTTCTTGCACAGACAGAATTTCAAGTCCTAGCAGATCCCCTGGGTCTGCCCCTTGGAAAGTTTTTATTTGATTCCTATCTAAATATAGATATTTTACATATTTGACTTTTACAATGTCTACAGGGAATTCTTGTAAACCCTTGGCTTCAAGTTTAACCGTAAAGGTATCAGACTCCAGGTCAAATCCTTTCTGATTTCCATTAAAGGTTCGCCCTTTAAATTTCCTCCCAGTTGGGAATTTGGCTGGGTAATAGTCTTCAGCCATCTTAGTCTCTGATGACTCAGAGCTCTGCAGACTTTCTTCTTTTGACAGTGGGATGATATCTGTTATGCTAGTGTCAGAAAATGAAATTCCTGTATTTTTCTCTTCATTTCTGTTAAGCTCACTTGTGGTGGAAGCTGTTGGCTGTTTTGTGTCCTCTGAAGGATTTGCTTCGTAAATCTGGTTGGAATCTTTATTTTTTGAGTAAGAAGAAGCTTCATCCAATGCAACTGATATTTCTTCAGTAAATCCAGGCTCCTCCAGTGACTCAAACCTAGTAAATCCCTCAGGCTTCACATTATTCCCATCTTCAGACATCTTACTGGTAGCTCTTGTACGAACTAAGACTATAACTTTATTTTGTGTTTTTTTTTTCTCCTTTGAACCTACAAGACAAATGTTGATATTACTAAAGTATGGTGAAGATGTTGAAATTATACACTCTTAGACACTCCATATCCAGCTGCGGCCACTGTAGGCCCGCCTGCCCCATCTCCAGTGGACCGCATACATCTTCCTCTCCTCAGCTCCCGCCTTTTACCCGTGGCTTTATTCCAGACCCCAACTGCAGTGGGCACTCACTGGCCTGCAATCCCCAGGCCACTCCAGCCAGGCAGACAGTCTGTTTCTCCAAGGCTGACCCCCATTGTCATGACTAGCTCTGTGACAAACTTTCTGTGGTGCATCTCCTTGCTCTCTGCCTTCATTCACAGGGAACTAAACAGATCCCAATGGACACCCCAATATTTTTTCTGTCCTCTAGACCCAGTATTGCCTGCAGCCCACCATCCGGATTCCTCAGTGTCAGCTCCCAATACCCAGAAACACATTTTACCTGAACCCCAAGATCTATCTAGATTCCTGAAGAATTTCCTGCCAAGCAACAGGCATAGTGAGAGCCTGTCTTGAAGAGAGAGAGAGAGCAGAGAGAGAGACAGAGACAGTGACAGAGACACAGAGAGGCAGAGACACAGAGAGACACACAGAGAGAGACAGAGACACAGAGAGACACAGAGAGGAGAGAGAGACAGAGACACAGAGAAAGACACAGGGAGAGAGGGAGAGGGATAGGGATAGGGAGAGAGAGAGAGAGAGAGAGAGAGAGAGAGAGAGAGAGAGAGAGATACAGACAGACACGCAGAGATAGATAGAATAATCATTCTATCCTGTTGAGAGACTAAAAAATTTCATTTGGGATTTATTAGAATCAAGAGTAAACAGTCCCACTGTTTAACACAGCATCAGTTTCTCCTTATTGTTTGTTTGTTTGTTTGTTTGTTTTTAAGACAGAGGCTTGCTGTGCAGCCCTGGCTGGTCCAGCACTCACGGCCTTGAACAGCCTGGCCTTAAACTTACAGTTTCACAGTCATGTTTCATCATGCTCAGCTTTTTGGGGGGGGCGGGTCAGGGAGTTTAAATAAGATATTAGGCTGACATAAAAATCCCTGGGCTTTGTGACTGCATTTTCTACATATTTGTTCTTTGAGATCATCTCATGTATCCTAGGCCGTCCTTGAGCTAGGTAGCTGAGAACCCCATTCTACTTCCGATCCTCCTGCCTCTGCCTCCAGAGTACTTGGATTATAGGCATGAGCTACCGTGTGTGGTTTCTGTGGTGCTAGGGACGGGTTTCAGGGATTTTATGCATGCTAGCAAGCCACTTCACTGAGCTGCATCCCAGCTCCACGCTGTGCTGTCCTTACTCTCGCCTTTCTCCTCTCTTCCACCCCCTTTACTCTTTCGCACCGCACCTCTGCCTACCTGAATCCCCTCCCCCACTCTCATGGTCCGTGTATTTCATCACCTCCTCCCTCCGTTTGCTTTTCTCCTCTTCTTCCCTCAAATTCTCATCCTGCCCTCTGTGATTGTCTTTCTACTTTCATGACCCGCACTTAAACATACATACAGGTTAAAGTCGAGAATCCACAGATGATACTAAATTACATCACACAAACTTCATGTTTTGCTCTTACCTTTCATTTTCCTGGAAATGTTATAATTTTCATATAGTGGAATCAAAGTCCAATGTGGATATGAATCATATTTATCCATTCATCCATTGATGGGCATGTAAGCTGTTTCTGCTTAATTAATGTAAACATTGTAACAATATACATGGATATGTTTATTGGCTCCTGGAATCAAGGTATGCCTGTGATAGGAGTCTTGTGTGTGCTTCCCTTGAGACCTTGTCATCTCATTTTGGTGATTGATTTCTTTGGTGTGCAGGAACTTTGAACTATAGCCCAGTTACTCAAAGCTTTTTTTTAAAACAACAAGGACTGCAGTGTCTCAAAGTGAGGGTAAGTGAGCCAGAGGCCAAAGCTTCCTTTCCACTGTCCAAGGTCACATGTCCAAGACTGACCCTATGACTGTAGCTAGGAACCGGAAGAATGCTTTTTCAATCCAGCTGCGTGGTTCAGCCTAAGCCTGAGGTAGCATCTGCCTCCCGGGAATCACAAATGTCTGTAGTATAGAGCAGTGGTTTCAGCCTTCCTAATGCGACTCTTTACTATATAGTTCCTCATGTTGTGGTGACCCCCCAAGTATAAAATTCTTTTGGAGGCTACTTCGTAACTGTAATTTTGCTACTGTTGTGAATTGTAATGTAAATAACTCTGCTTACCAATGGTCTTAGGTGACTCCTTTGACCCCCAAAGAGAACCCAGCACACAGATTAAGAATCACTCGTATAGAGGGATAGGATACCCCAAAGGAAAATGAAGTGCTGGAAAAGCAAATAAGGTGTCTTCTACAGCTTCTCAGAAGTAACAGGTGGTGGTCTAACATGCTTTTTCCCTCCAGGGTGAGGGGAAACCTTAATATCTGGCATTTTCCCATAAGGTAAACACTAGTAACATGTATCTATTCTGATGGAAATTAAGTGAGATTACAAGGCAGCTCCCTAGTCCCAGCCATTGTTCCAGCGACTACCTTACCAAGTAGAGAAGCCTGTTAACATTGTCGTTATGGTAGTGAGCCAGGTTATTTGAATACAAGTATCTGAAAAACATGTTTTACTAGCTCTCAAAGTATTCCACTGAAGGCGTTGCTCTCAGTTACCCAGTGAGATGGCTTGACTGGTAAAGGCGTTTGACTGACAGCCCCGAGTTTGATGTCTGGGACCCATACGGTGAAAGGAGGTCAAATACGCCTGCAGCAACTTGTCCTCTGACCTCCACATGTGAGTTCTCTTTCCCTGTGCACCACCCCACCCCACCCCCGCCGCACATGTACTCTGTCCCACAAATGTTGTCAAGGCTGAAATATATAGCTAAATAACACTCTAAAAATGTTTTTGAGAAAAATCTTCGTTTTCATGAGCATTAAGTCCTATTTTAAAACACATTGCCAATTAGATAAGCAAAAATGAAATCAAACTATCTTTTAACAAGTGTTAGTAGAGTTGAAGATACTCCGGTAATTTGTTACCTATCTGAACGACGTGGACATCCAGGTAACTACAAGACTTTTTCAGATAGTGACATCGACAAATTGCTTCGACCGGTGTAGGGAGAAGATCGCTGAGCGGCGGCTAAGGCAGCGTGGGACAGAATGCAAGCACTAGAAGCGGTGGGCTGGCAGCGTGAAGGGAGGATGATGTGCACCGCTGCAGGTGCTGCGAGATGCCGGATGCCAAGGCTGGAAAAGAACCTGGCCTGGGCTCAGTCCTTAGATCAGTCCCGCGGAGCCTGTCCGTGGCGCTCCGAAGCCGGCAGGGGGCGCCCCCGCGCGCGAATGTCTGTGATTGTGGCGATGGAGGTTGCGCAGGCTCAGTTGTGTCCCGCCTCCCCCTGGCGTTTATGAGCTGGCTTTGGTCGCAAGGGGTACTAGGTGGGCCCAGCAACCGTCTCTGTGGCAGCTTGCTGGTTGACTATCCTCTCCTTAGGAGATCTTGCAGCCCTAGCGATCTGATTTAGGGGATCGGAGGTGAGCCACAGGACAGCACATAACTTTTTTTTTATTAGATATTTGCTTTATTTACATTTCAAATGTTAACCCCTTTCCATGTCACCCCACCGAAAACGCCCTATCCCATCCCATCCCCCCTTCCCCTGCTCACCGCCCCCCCCCCCCCTTACTCCCCTCAGTTTCCTGACTTGCATTCCCGACTATTCTAGGGAATCGAGTATAAGACTAATGTCATCTCTCATTGATGTCTGAAATGGTCATCTTCTGCTACATACCTAGCTGGAGCTGTGGGACGCTCCATGTGTACTCTTTGGCTGGTTTGATCAAAACACCCATGGCTCACAGCCAACCAATAGAATGAGAATAGGGTCCCCAATGGAGAGAGGACCCAAGATGCTGAAGAGGTTTGCAGCTCTGCAGGAGGGACAGCACACAACTTATTTAACAGTTTTCAGCAGAGGATGGCCTTGTTGGACATCAAAGGGAGGAGAGGCCCTTGGTCCTGGAAAGGCTGGATGTTGCACTGTAGGGGAATACCAGGACAGGGAAGCAGGAGGGGGTTGACTGGGGAACGGGGGGGGGGGGGGAGGGGAGATGGCTTATGGGATTTTCGGGGGGGGGGGGGAAGAAAGGGGAAATCATTTGAAATGACAGCCATTGTTCACATCTAGTAACCGCTACATACCGTCTGCCCTTTAGTTTTTTGTTTTTTGGTTTTTGTTTTTGTTTATTCGATATATTTTTTATTTACATTTCAAATGATTTCCCCTTTTCTAGCCCCCCCACTCCCCGAAAGTCCCATAAGCCCCCTTCTCTCCCCCTGTCCTCCCACCCACCCCTTCACACTTCCCCGTTCTGGTTTTGCCGAATACTGCTTCACTGAGTCTTTCCAGAACAAGGGGCCACTCCTCCTTTCTTCTTGTACCTCATTTGATGTGTGGATTATGTTTGCCCTTTAGTTTTTATCTTTCCCTAATGTTCCCTAAAAGGAACACTAACTATAACCTTTTGAGTCTGGCTTATTCAGCTAGTGAACTGGAACTTCATACCCACATTGTTCATCAACTGTTTATTCCTTTTTGAGTAGTATTCTATTGCATGTATGGATATGCCTGTCTGCTTACTTATCAACTGAAGGAATTTGGGCGGTTATGAGTAAATACAGTTCACAGTGAAAATGTATCCTTTGATAAACCCATAGAGAGAATGCGGTAGAGGGATGATACCTCAGTCCAATAAAAGCTACATATGACCCATAGTCAATGCAATGATCAGTGGAGAAAGATGTGAGGCAATTCTATTAAAATCAGGGACAATATGAGGCTGTCTATTCTACTCCTATTTAAAACAGTGTCTGAGGTTCAAGATACAGCAACATGACAAGAGAAGGAAATAAAAAAAGATATGACTGGGAAACAAAGTCAAGTATCACTGTCAGCTGGTGATACAATACTACACATAGGAAAGCCTGAAGTTTCACCAGGACACTAGAGCTGATATATACTTTTCATCAAAATGGCAGTATACAAGATTAACATATAAAAATCCACAGCCGTTGTGTATATCAGACATGACACTGGCAAGTGCTCACATGACCGGTAAGCTGAGAGCTTCCATCTGATTTATTAGTAGGAGGCAGGGAGGGGTCTGGGCCTGACACACCTCCTCCAACAAGCCTATATCTCCCAATTCTTCCTAAACAGTTTTACCAAATGGCAACCAAACATTCAAATTTAAGTCAATGGGGCTTTTCTCATTCAAACCACCACATCTGATTTCAAGATATACTACAGAACCACATTAATATAAAACAGTATGGTGCCAGCTGGTGGCACACATCTTTAATCCTAGCAGAAGCAGGAGGATCTCTGAGTTTGAGGCCAGCCTGATTTACAGAGCAAGTTCTAGGACAGCTAGGGCTGCAAAGAGAAACCCTGTCTTGAAAAACCACACTAAACAAAAGCAAAGCAAAACAACAACAACAAAAAAAAAATCAGTGTGGTACTGGCATAAAAATGCCTTTAACTCAGTGAAAGAGAAGACCCAGACTAAGTCATACTATTAGGGCCACTTAATTTTTGAAAAAGAAAACAGCATCTTCAATGAGTGGTGCTAGGAAAACTGAAGTCTATGTACAGAAGGACTGAAACTCCTTGATTATTTCCAACCCTGCACAAAACCCAGCTCCATATTGACTGAAGAATGCTGCAGACAATCTGAAACTACTAGTAGAAAAAGTAGGATCTGTATACAAGCTATGGCTGTAGATAAGGACTTCCGTCAGTGGGACTCTGGTTGCGCAGGATATATGGCCACTGATGGAAGCTGATGATAGAAAAGGAAGTGGGCAGTCAAGGGAAGAGGTAGCCTACAGGCTATGGGATGAGAGCAAGTCTGTACTAGCTCTATGTCCAACAGGATTACTATTAAGAATGCAACTCAAAAAACAAAACACCAAGAAAACAAGTAGCCCAATTTATCTGAATAGAGAGAGATTTCTCAAAAGGAAAAATATGTATGGCTGCTAAACACTTAAAAAAGTTCCACATTCATAGATATGTGAACATTTTCAGAATCCAAAATGGTTACAAGTTATTGCAAGCCAATGCCTTCCCTTTTCATCTGGGCAATCGTGTCAGATGTGCTGTGTAGCTAGGTTACCATTGTAGATGAACTTAATTGACTTTTATATATACTGTTACAGTGCACACTGACTGTATATAAAAACCTCATATATGACAAATTAAAGAAAAAGGTTCCGTTAGTCACTTGGCAAATGAAAATTAAAACTTTGGAAGGAGAAAGAGGAACAATTGTTCATTGATGGGTAGAGAGCACAGACTGGTGCAGCCTCTGCAGAGATCAGTGTGAGTTCTTTGGGAAGCTAGAAGTAGAATTTCCATGTGCTAGCTGTACCACTCCTGGGCATATATCCCACAGGATTCTCTATCCTTCTAAAGGCATGTATGGTCATTCATGTTCACTGCTGCTCTTGACAATGCACAGGAAATGGGACAGTTCATCAACAGATAAACAGGAAATGAAAATGTTATCTACCTATCTCTCTCTCCATCCATCCATTCAACCATCCACCCATACACACATACACACAATGGAATTCTATTCATCTGTAAAGTTAAATTATGAAAATTGAAGGTTAATGAATGGAACTGGAAAATTGTACCTCATGAAGTAACCCAGATTCAGAAACTACAAATGCCAAATTTTTCTCTGATTTGTGGATCATAGCCTGAACTGGGTTTAACTTGGAGCACCTGTAGAAGCCAGGACACTAGAAAGGGGCTATGGAAAGAGGGTATCAGGGGTTACAACATGGGTACCGTAACAGTAGAAATGGGGATGGAAAGGTTTAAGCAGGGAAGAGTGTGGGAGGAAGGGGGACATGAGGAAGGTTAATCAAAGTATGAGAAGGCTATATGGAAACCTATTTTGTAAGCCAATTCATATATACAAGTAAAAAAAAAAGTTATAAAATACCCTGCTTGGCTAGATACTGCTGCTCCTAGAAGCCACTGATTAATAAACATAAATGCTAGTGCCAGGTGTAATGTCTCCCTTTGAGTTGTTGGACAGGTGGCTCCAAAAGCCCTCAAACAATACAGGCCTATCTGTGCCTCCTGGCTGTCCACCAGAACTTGATGGTAAGACCCTATTAGTGAAGGCAACACACCTTTGTTGTAAGGTAGAAACCAAGCTGGATGTGTCCTTCCCGCTGTTTGCTTTCTTAATGCTGTCAGGTTCTATGCAGGGTGCGGGGGGTGGAAAAGCATCAATAGACGCTTCCATCTATGAACCCAGTAGACTACAATACCAATTCACTAGTGGTAATGGTCGTTACAGGTTCAACAGACCACTCTGGTTGAATTTAAGGCTTGCTCTGTAGGAGGGAATCTGTGTTTAGTATTGTAAATCCAGTTAAAAATTTATGGCTGGGCAGGTCGTAGACTGTTGGGAATGGTAACTTCCTCCTGTTGTTCACCCAAGATGAACTGGGGTAAACTGCCTTCTAAGCCTCCGGGTTTATATAAGTGATAGCTAATCTTGGTTGCTAACTTGACAATACTCAGCAAGAGGGAACCTCAAATGAAAAGCCACCTCCCTCAAAGTGATCTGTGGCCACGTCTGTGGGGCACTGCTAATTGACGTAGAGGGGTCCAGCTCACTATGGGTAGAACCATCCCTAGGCAGGTGGGCTATGTGTCCTAGTTAGATGAGCAAGCCAGTAAGCAGCGCTCCTAAATAGTCTGTGCTTTAGTTCCCGCTTCCAGGTTCCTGCAAGCTCAAACACACCCTCTTCTCCCCGGTTTGCTTTTGGTCAGTGTTGTATCAGGACAACAGAGGAGCAACCTGGAACAACACACACAGAAATACTACTCTCAGCCTTAATTAGAGAAACGTCTCTTCACAATAAACAGTAATGAAGGAAGAGATTCTCGGCTGCGCAAGGTGCTGAGAACAGGTGGCAGGTAAGAGCTCAGACCTGAGTAGGACATTTACACCACCACCTTTAAGGCTCAGGGAATACCGCAAGAAGCAGAAGTAATGTGAAAGCTGGAAGACAGAGACAATGGCAGCAAACTAAGATCTGGGCAGATGGCACAGCACTGTACCCACGCACTTACAGTAGCTCCGGCTCTCGGCACAGGGCCTGTACAAGATGAATCCTCTCAATAGCCAGGGATGGATTGGTGAACTATTTATTGGATACTGAGGGACTGAGTCATTGTTTCCATGTGATCCCACTGATGAGCCCACCAGTCTCTACTGGATAGTTCCATACCCATGGTCACAGACAGTTCTGATTCACAGAACAAAACCAAAATACACAAATATGGTAAAAAAAACATCTGTAGGAAGGAGGGGAGAATGACAGGAGTGTGAGAGAGGTAAGGGTGGTGGTGAGAGTAATCGATGTATTAAATACATAGGAAACTGTGAAAGAATAAATATAATGTTTTTCAAAAGGCCTCACGTTCAGTAGTATGAAATTTAGAATTAGATTCTGAATATAACGAGATGGTCTGCTGCGTGGACCTGTGAGGTTACAGGAGGGCTGAGGTGAGAAGTCTTTCCTCCACACCACACGGAATCATCCACAGATAAAGCAGTGTTGGCGTACTTGCCTTCGCTTCTGGCCAGTGAGTGAATCTACCCTGCTGCTGCTACTTCTGTAGCTGTGATCCTTCGCCGGTATCAGAACCCAGCTCCTTGAGCCGTTCTACCTGACCTAAGACCGGAAGTGCTCTCGGAGTCCTCCGGGCCTTCATGGGTACTTTGTACTGCCGAGGGATCCAGCTCTGCAGACTAGGCAGCTACTGTGTTTTCAGCCTTTCCAGTATGCTCAGACATGGCTAGACTACCCAACTCTTCTCACATAAGTCAAACTATAAATCCCTTTGTAATTTACATTTCCTTTCATCAGTTTTGTTCTACGGAACCTTGACTAATACATGAATCATGAAGAGTATTTGTGTTAATACACAGTGAACAGATATGATAAACAGCGCTGGTGAAGCAGAAAGGCACTGCAGAGCCTGTGTCAGGCTACAGCCAAGGTAACAATGGCAAGGACCTCAACTCTGGTGGCTGCAGTACAACTAGGAAGGGAATGGGAAAGGCCCTATAAGACATTAAATTACATGCAATAAACCAATGTATACAACAAAGAAGGCAAAAAAAAAGTTGAAGACCACTTGGAGATTTCACAGCTACGTAAATGGATGTAATCTGATGCCATTAACCAAACAAGAAATAACTGGGGGAAACAATTCTGCTTGTAAATATGATGAAAACAGAATCATTTATAGCCCATATTAAGAGGAGCTTTAATAACAGGAGCTTGAAATTAAGATCTGGAATTCAGGGAAAAATTGAGGCTCAAGATTTAGAGTTGAGATTCAAGAGCATACTAGCCAATGGTAAGGTCTAAAGTAGCTCAAATTACCCAGGAACTGGTTATACAGAATCAAAAGTATGTACGTAACAGAGCAAAGGACTTTCCTGTTAGCCTCACTTAACCACACAATCTAGTGTTAATAAGGCTTTCACATAGTGTCATTTAGAATAGAACGTTAACATTAAGAGTAGAAAATGACATAAAAATTATCTGCTTGTATGTGTGCTCTGACATGACAGCCAGTGGTCTAATTTAATTAGATGTGAAATATAAAATTAAGAAATTATTCCCAAGCCATCCTTGGTCCATCTAGAAGATGAAAAGCTGTGAGGGAGTGAGCGTCTGGACTCCTCAGTGTGCGAAGACACTAGGACCGCAGCAAGGGGCGCAGCAGCAGCCCTTTGGGGGAAGCCATCTTGTGGTAGAGACGTCCTTAATGTAGATGTTTAAAAACACTTTGAGACAGGTTTATAGATATAAGTACAAAATATGTTTATTTATTCAAATCATGTTGGGTTTCAGAATATTTTGAAGTAACACACAAAATTATATCAAAGCTATATTTTAATTTCATCACATTCCACACTAAATTCTTTACTATTTACCAAAAATAACTTTTTATAAAGCTTACTATTTTGTCTAATATAATACAGACCGCTGCTCTATTTTTATGTGTTTCTCTCAAAAATTAGAAGAGCTTATGAGCATATCATACAAAACTAAGTGGTATATTACACACCAAACATGAGTACAGATTCTGTACAATATATGTAACAGCATATACATACTACATGAGACTACATGCTTTGTTAAGTCATATTTTCGGAAATCTTTCATGGAAAAAATTCTATATTACAAAATGTGGTGGTTTGTACTCAAACTCAAAATTCTTCTCATGAATTTCTTTCAGAGGGCATTAGTTGTCCATTTAACTTCATTAGCAGCTTTACCACAAGACCAGCCTACAAAATAAAACATACGTTAACATCAAATATGAAACACATAAAAAGCTTAAAAGACATATATTGTAGTGGGTATTTTCAAACCTATTGGAAAGGTTAACTTTATTAGGAAGAGACAGAATGTCAAGAAATTGGGCATATCTGACACATCTGCAAACCCACAAACTTAAGACTGTATGTGTGAACCCTTTTCATTTAAGAATTCCCTTTGCCAGAAAACCAAATAACCCTATTAAAAAATGGGGTACAGAGTTAAAGAATTTTTACCTGAAGAACTTCGGATGGTGGAGAAGCATCTTAAAAAATGTTCAACTTCATTAGTCATTAGGGAAATGCAAATCAAAACAACCCTGAGATTTCACTTTACACCAGAGTGGCTAAGATTAAAAATTCAGGAGACAGCAGGTGTTGGCAGGATGTGGAGAAAGAGGAATACTCCTCCACTACTGGTGGGGTTGCTCCACTGCTGGTGGGGTTGCAAATTAGTACAACCACTCTGGAAATCAGTCTGGCGGCTCCTCCGAAAACTGAGCACCTCACTTCCAGAAGATCCTGCTATACCACTCCTGGGCATATACCCAGAGGATTCCCCAGCATGTAATAAGGATACATGTTCCACTATGTTTATAGCAGCCCTATTTATAATAGCCAGAAGCTGGAAAGATCCCAGGTATCCCTCAACAGAAGAATGGATACAAAAAATGTGGTATTATATACACAGTGGAGTACTATTCAGCCATTAGAAACAATGAATTCATGAAATTCTTAGGCAAATGGAAGGAGCTGGAGAACATCATACTAAGTGAGGTAACCCAGTCTCAAAAGATCAATTATGGTATGCACTCACTAATAAGTGGATATTAACCTAGAAAACTGGAATACCCAAAACATAATCCACACATCAAATGAGGTACAAGAAGAACGGAGGAGTGGCCCCTTGTTCTAGAAAGACTCAGTGTAGCAGTACAGGGCAAAACCAGAACAGGGAAGTGGGAAGGGGTGGGTGGGAGAACAGGGGAGGGAAGGGGGCTTATGGGACTTTCGGGGAGTGGGGGGCTAGAAAAGGGGAAATCATTTGAAATGTAAATAAAAAGTATATCGAATAAGAAAAAAAAAAAAAAAAAGAATTCCCTTTGCCTGGCCTAGCCCCAGCCCTGTAGGTTCAGAGTCATCTTTCTCCGGTTCAGTTAAATAGCTTACCCACCAGCTTACTTGGCCTACTTTAGAGCACATATCTGCCCCATGGTCCAATCTAAGGAAAGCCATATTATCTCAGCAGACACACAGCCAACATAGGAGTCCACACACCCAGGTCAAATGGCAAAAACAAGACAGCTTGACTGGCTAAAACAGCATGTCTCCCATCAAACCCCTTAGTCCTAAGTGTTCTGTAATGAGAACTACTTAGATGAACCTCAGGACAGAAGACTAAAAGGATAATCATAAACATTAGCAAAGAATTCAAGGAATTAAAAGAAGGTACAAATAATTTATTGAACTTCAAGAGGATGACAATAAACACGAGTGCTGCCCAAGAAAATATACACGGCTGAGAACAATAAAAATAACTCAGGATTTGTAAACTGAAATTGAATAAAGAGAAACATTAATGAGAACACAAGCTGAGATCAAGATGTAATGGAAAAACTCTACGCCAACGAGAAAACTCAGGGAAAGTTTAACAAGTAGAATCAATCTGAGTCAAGCAGATGACAGATACCTACCTGGACTGGAATATGAAAGGATCTAGACTAAATAAATGAAAAATAAAAAAAAATGAAAAAGCATAGAAAAGAAATATACAGGAAATGTAGAACGCTAGCAAAAGATCAAATCTTTGAATTACAGGCATAGAAGAGGAAAAAGAATCCTAGGGCAATCACTGACAAACCAGTTCTTAACAAGATGACACACGGAAACTTGCCCAAACTAAAGACACAGCTACAGATACAAGACAGACACAGAACACCAAATAAGTAAGATCAAGAAAGAAGCATCCAAAAGTATATCACAGTTACAACACTAAGTATACATTACAAAAGAGAAAGCAACAACAACCACTACAACAACCACCACCCTCACAAGTCACATATATAAGATAACCCATCAGAACAACACTGATTTCCCAATGGAAACTCTAAAAGCTATACAAGCCTAGAGGAATGCACTTCAAATTCTAAAAGACAGACAACAATTGCAAAACTAGCCTACTGTAACCAGCAAAACTATCTACCATAGTTGTCAAAGAAAGAACAGCTTTCATGATCCAAACAGCCTATAAAAATTCATATCCGACTACAACAAAAACACTAAATAGAGTATCGAAGCAATGCTTTGAACCTAAGAGAAGAATAGGTAAAATCAAGAGACCCTGAGGGGCAGGGTGAGGATGGGGAGAGACAAAATACAACTAAGATCACAAACCAGCAAAAAAGATCAAGATGACTACAATCTACAATCTACCTTTCAGTAATTACTAAACACTATTGGCCTTAAGTCATCAAAATCAAAAGAAACGGACAAGCTTGGATTAAGAAACATAATCCATCTATGAGTTGTTAGAAGAAAATCATTTTAGCGTTAAAGATAGAGACTAAAGTAAAAGAGAAAAAAGTACTCC
This sequence comes from Apodemus sylvaticus, assembly GCF_947179515.1. Lineage (NCBI taxonomy): Eukaryota > Metazoa > Chordata > Mammalia > Rodentia > Muridae > Apodemus > Apodemus sylvaticus. The sequence continues at coordinate 23,947,154 of NC_067473.1, forward strand.
AAGAAAATGGGATAAAGGAGCAAGCAGGTGCTGCTATCCTAAGATCTGACAGAATCAACTTCAAACAAAAACTAATCAGAGGGGACAGAGGAGTAGGGAGGGGGGTCAACACAGAAGGATGGAGGAGGGGCAAGATAAAGCCTCAAGGAATCATATTACTTTATACTGACCTAAAATTATACACAAATAAGTGTATACACACACACATGCATACATGCGCGCACGCGCGCGCGCGCGCACACACACACACACACACACACAAACACAGCTCCCCACATACTAGGAATGAGAAACCTCCTACAATGGTTGGACAGGAAATGCAGGTGACTCCCCAAATATAGACTACTGACAGAGTCCTTGGCTGTCTCTCTGGGTTGAGGCTGAAGGCAGTCCCTTACTGATAAAGACAGAGAATTTAGGACCCAAGAGTTGGCTATTTTGAGATAGGTCTCACCTGAAAGCCTCTTTCATGGGGTGTAGCTTTCATGGTTTCAGAAAATACTATGAGAGCTGCCAAGGAAGCAGTCAAGCAGTCCTATCCAGCTGCACGGCACCCATGAGCCATGGCAACTACCAGTATGGCAAGGAATGCATAAAGGAGCAGTAAACAGCATTTACAGTCCAGTGATAATAACTGTCTAATTGGACCTAAGGTACAAGAGGGAAATCATGTCTAGTACTAGAACCCTAGCCAGTTTCCCACAGCTAGTCAAATCATGGACGTAGAACATCCATTCTGCCAGACAAGTATAATTCCTTACTCCATTCTGAATCTCATCCTTATACCCACAGACAAGTGTACAGCCACCCCTCACCAAAGAAGCCTCTCCTCACAGCAGATGGAGAACTCCACAGAAAACTACACTGGACACAAGGCAGAGATCAATGGGTCATGGAGAAGCCCAGTGCCAACTGACAATATCTGCACTATGGCTCCTAGATCCACGGCTCAGGGAGCACTGCAGAAGAGAAGGTGGAAGATCACAGAGCAGAATACCAGACTCTGACCACACACTGTGAAATAGCCTCCTAGAAAAAGCTGGGTAAGTAGGACCAGAACAATGGCGGTGTCAGTAGACACGTTACTATGGAAGGCAGAGATGTTGGCAAGACCCCCTCCTAGACAAAGACCTAGTCTAGCAAACTGACGACTGCTGAGCGAAGACTGAGCCTCTCCAGGGATGAGGCCCGTTTTGGTGGCTCAATGCAGGGCGGTTAGCCCAGAAACCACAAACACACAAACAACAAAAATGGCCTCAGCAGGCTATATTTATATATATTTGTATACACATGTGCACGTGTGTGTACATACATACACACATATATGTAACAATAATAATCAAAGAAAAAGAGGCTATCAACTCGGGGTGGAGTGGGAGGACCTGGAAGGAGGGTACCTAGAAGACACTGGAGAGAGGAAAGGGAGGGAAAGTGATATAATTTTCCTTTAATTAAAAACGTTTTAAAAAAAGAAAAATAAATTGGGGATAGAGGAAGAATTGACTTAGGATTTTGACAATGGCTAAGAAATGCCAAGAATACAGCGAATGGTTCAGATAGCACACTGGCCAAGAAAGGGGAGAGCTTTAAGAGGAGATGGGGAATAACGAGTCAGAATTACAGGAAATGGTGTAGGAGATCTTAACTGCTTTAAAACAGTATATTAGTTTGCCAAGTCTCCGGCTCCTTTAACTGACAAGGGCATCCCACTGTCATCTAATACTAAAGGAACTTTGGTAAAGGATAGTGTGCTAACTTGCCAGCACTTGCCTGTTTCGTGTGGACTATGAAGCTCATTCTGTTCTCCATGCTGTGGATCTGAACACAGGCACCAGCGTCTCCCAGCTGCCACGTAAATCGGCAATACTTGAGGCTGATGAGCAGTGCCTGCAGCAGATTACAAACTATGATGAAAACGGAGCAGAAGGGAACACTTACTCTGTCATGGTGCTGCATGCCTGGTTAAATCCTACTTCTTGGGAGGTGGAAGCTGAAGATTAGAAATCTAGGGTTATCCTTGCTAACAGAGACCAGTTACAGGAAACTCTTGTCTCAAAATGCCAACAAAGGCCCTAAACAAGAAATGCAGCAACACTTATTATCACTTAAGTGTTTAAAATTATCATTAAATGTAATTGTCTGGATATCATTCCTTTAAAGTCTCTGTATAGCACCCACAGTAAGTTCACACAGCCTGAAGGATCCACAAGGCCGACTTCAGAGACTCTCATGAACGATAACAGTGTTAATATCCGACTAACACACATTCTTATAGACACCCATTCTTAGAGACCTGGAGCATAGTATTTTATGCAGGTTAAAAAGTAATGAATATATTCAGTAGCTTTCATGAATATATACACAGTACATTTAATTCTGAAAATTACACAGTGGGATTAACAGGATGACCTCAGCAATTTCATTACACTGAAAATAAGTACTGCATTGTTAATATTTATTATAGAAATAAGAAAAACAAATATTAGGACTATATTCTTCTTAAATTCAATAGAAATATTTAAGAAACGATGTTAGGATAAGCTACCCTTATACTTTCCTAAAAATGCTACATTTAAGTAGGCAATCAATACATTTTTTTCTTATTTCTAAAAGTTTGTTTTTGTTGACATGTAGGACTTAGATTTATGTAGTATGATGTTCTCATTCATCACATATAGGTATATGTATATATCATATATATGTGTATCTTATGTGTATATCAAATCATTCACATATATGACATGTATGATGTCTATATAAATATATATGCATATGTATATATATATCACACATACATTGATTAACATATTAACATGCCTAACATTTTATTTTTTTATAGTCCAGTTGTGGCCCCCCTCCTAGTCTACCTTCCACCAGTTCCTCATCCCATTCCTCCCCCCAATCCATGCCTAACATCTTAAATTTTTATTGTTTCTCTCTGGTAAGTTAGTTTTTTCCCCATATGGTAAGTAGACTGAAGTTTTCTTCTATTTTGGGATATACTTAATCTTTAATTATTCCATCCTAGTAATAACTTATACATCATTGCCTTAAATATATATTTATATGAAATGTATACATACATTCTTCTTATACTGTCCTTTAAAACAGATGTACTTAGAAATATTAGCTTCTTATAAATGTCAATTCTTAAAATGTTAACTATAATAAGCTAAAAATATACCAAGAGATAACAGTTTATGGTTGGTTTATGTTTTTGTTTGTTTTGTTTTGTTTTTGAGACAGGGCCTTATTTTGTAGCTTTAGCTACTGGAGCTCACTATGTAGACCAGAATAGCCTCAAACTCCACCCTCTGCTTCCTGCGATTAAAGGCATATGCTACCACACCTGGTAGTTTAGGGCATTATTAAAATGGGGTTCTGTAAAGGAAACACAGTATAGTTACATGAGCCTATGTTATATATAAAAGAATGACATTTGTTTAAAAACCAGCTATCTACATTTATATTGTAAAATACAACTTTGTAAGATCTGTGAAAATAGCTATTTAGTAAGGTACAGACTGAAACACTGAGAACACAGTAATAACCTAAAGTTATTACTAGTTGAGCACACCTAGTCACCTGAATTATTTTTTTAAATTAAAGATAAAAAGAGTCCATTAATAAATCTCAAAAAAAAAAAAAAAGAAAAAAGGAAAGGAGAGGGGAGGGGAAGGGGAAGGGGAGGGGAGGGGGAAGGGGAGGGGAAGAGAGGGGAAAGAATGGGGGAGGGGAAGGGGAGGGGAGGGGGAGGGGGAAGAGGAGGGGAAGGGGGAAGGGGAGGGGAAGGAGAAGGGAAGGGGAGGAAGAAGGGGAGGGGAGAGGGAGAGGAGAGGAGGGGAAGGGGAGGGGGAGGGAAGGGAAGGGGGAAGGGGAGGGGAGAGGGAGAGGAGAGGAGGGGAGGGGAGAGGGAGAGGAGGGGAGGGGAGGGGGGGGAAGAGGAGGGGAGGAAAGAGGAGGGGAGGAAAGAGGAGGGGAGGGGAGGGGAAAGGAAGGGAGGGGAGCAGAGAAAACAGGTTCAGGTAGTAAGTCTCAATTTTATGGAGATCAGATTTCCAATAAACGCACAACTGACCCCGTACGTTACAATGAAGTCTGCTGCTAGAGGACAACATGCAGTGAGGAAAGGATTCTTAAGACCCCAGACAATATGAAGAGCCAGGGTCCACATGGTCTTTTGATGTGATCAGACTTCTCCAGAAGGAAAAAGCTGCCCTTGTTAGGAGGTAAAACCAACAATTGGCAAGAAGCTCAGTAAGGAAAGTTAAATGAACCAAGCAGTCATAAATGAGAGGGTTAGCTGGAAACAGCAAAAGGAAAGGCACTGGAGTGAGAAGGCGTGCCTGCAGCCAGCAGACATGGCAGCAGTGACGAAAACAATGTGCTCTGCAGAAGGGCATATGTGCACAAACTCAATTCTGCGTGGATGCATACTGCTATTTAATAAAAGCAACGACACAGGAACAGTTCACCACACCAAAATACTGAGTCACAACAGTTCATTTTGGATTTGCTTTTTTCCAGACAGGGTTTCTCTGTGTAGCCCTGGCTGTCCTGGAACTCACTCTGTAGCCCAGGCTGGCCTCGAACTCAGAAATCCGCCTGCCTCTGCCTCCCAGAGTGCTGGGATTACAGGCATGTGCCACCACCGCCCGGCAGCAGTTCACTCTGTATGAGTAGAACAGACCAGTCTCCAATGAACTATATTTTCTGATGGACCACTTTCATGACTTCAAAGTGAAAGAAGACACAGAAGATAGATAACTGACATTAAAAAATTTTTCTAGTTTCTCCAGAGAATCATTCTCTAAAGGACAACAACCTACTTGATGACTAAAAAAATACAATCATCTTAGATCTTTCAAAGGCACCATAGCATATCAGTAGCTTAGGAGCAAGATGTGCTTTATCTTTGGCTCGATCAACTTTTTATATATCTAAGAATAATATTCCCAGTTATATTTCTATCTGTTCACTTATCTTTAAGATTTATTATTTGCATATGTCTTCTGCAAGAACAATAAGTGCTCTTAACAGCTGAGCCATCTCTCTAGCCTTCTACTTAGAAATTGAATATCTTATTCTGAAGAAAAAGTCTGTCAACTAATAACATTGCTATAATCCTTTTGCCTGTTTTCACAATTATTGAACTCCTGCATCAGAATACTATTAAAATATAAAATGTTGCATTATACTGTTAATTAATTAATTAGTCCATCACTGGAATTCTTTATAAAACATTTTATTGTTATTCAAACTTAAAATGCTACCAAAAGCCAAACCCTCCAGCTCAGAGAAAGCAGTGTCACATGCACAGTGTTATCATCCAGTTCTACCAGGAGGGATCGGTAAATACAGGTACACGATTAGCAGAGGAAAAACATCTTGGAATAGTGCATTTTTCTCATTTTCTTTTCTCCTTTCTTTCCTTTTGTAGGTGTGTAGTTGTGAGTGCACATGGAGCGCAGAAGTCAATGCTGAGTGTCTTCCTTGGTGCCCTGATGCCTTCTCCTGTAACACAGGCTTACTCTCACTGCCCTGTAAGCTCTCTGACTAGACTGGACAGCCACGAGCTCGCAGGATCCACCTGCTCTCACTCACCGGGCACTGGAGTTACCAACAGGCACTACAGTGCAGTGCCCAGCCTTTCATTTCTAAACAAACTTAGTTCACAGAAATAGAAAGTATCCACAAACCACAGAGCAGTACCTACCTGGTGTTTTAAAACCAGTTCTAACAAAAATAAGCAATACCCAGAAGCAAGCAGTAAGGAATTTCAAGAAATCAAACTCTATGTCAAATATGATAATCTGTTAGTCTGCCCTATGTTTGTATTTTATTCTCTAGATCCTACCACATTTTAGCAGCATTGTAAAATAACTGTCACCTAAAAGGCTGATCTCAAGTTAACATGTATGACCATATGTAATTAGGTTACTCTAAGAAGAGACTCCAGAGCTGGAGAGATGGCTCAGTGGTTAAGAGCACTGATTGATCTTCCAAAGGACCCAGGTTCTATAACCAGCAACCACATGGCAGCTCGCATTGCATCCCAGCTGCCTGTAATCCTAGCTCAGGGGGTCCAGCACTCTCTTCTGACCTCCTTGAGGACCAGGCACACACCAGGTACGCAGACTCACACACAGGTAAATCATCCATACACAAATTATAAAACTTAAAAGCAAAGCAAAACAAAAAGAAAAGACTCCACAATAAGACACAAAAATGAGAAGAATAAAATTCATAAAATTTCCAAACTAAAATGTTCTTTGGAACATGAGCTAACTTTGACAAATCTTAATAAGTGAGGCAAGATTTTTACCAGATTACTAATATAAATTAGAAAGATGTTCATCCTGCCTAGATTTGTTGAATATGTTAAAAAGTAACTGTTTTTGTATTGGACCTAGAGAAATGGCCCATCAGTTAAAAACATTTCAGAGGACCTGAATTTGACTCCCAGCCCATGGCTGCTCACAAGTACGTGTAACTCCAACTCCAGGGTGATCTGATCCCTGTAGCCTCTGAGGGTAATTGCACTCACAAGAACATCAGTACAACATATAATTATGCTTATTATAGACATGATAAAAATAAAAAATAAATATAAGAACAAAGCCAAAAAACCATCTAATGAATGGTCATAATCCCTTCCACACTAAATCTTGTTCCCGGAAGAGCTTCTTATAACTAATCTTAATTTTCAAAATAAAGCCCTTTTATCACACACTACGTATTTCTTCCTTAAGTCTGGAGTCCTCCCATGGTGCCTCCTCCTAACCGGTCTTATGATGTATTTTAGGTTAGGCTAGTCTGCGAGTCATAACCCTCCTTCCTTAGACCCTCAGATGCTGGCATTATAGATAAATGCTGCTATGTTTGGGTAAGTATTACTTTCCCTCTGTGTGAGGAGAAATGAAAAGCCAGGTAGTTCATAACTCAGAAGAAGGCCCTCACCAGAACTTGACCGTGCTGGTGCCATAATCTCAGGCTTTTAGAACGGCCACAAACAAGGGCCTGTTGTTTATAAGTCATCCAGTCTATGGCAGTTTTTTATAGGAGTCTATAAGGCAAAAACATAATGAAACGTGTCTTTTCATTTGATTTTGAAATTATTTGGCTCCTGTCTCTAAAGGCATCAATAGATTCTATTTTTTTTTTACATGTAATATATATGAGACAGATGTGGTGGTGCATGCGTAGCATTTAGGAGGCTGAGGCAGGCAAATCTCTGCGAGTTTAAGGCCAGCCTGGTGTACATGGTGGGTTCTAGGATGCCAGATCTACAGAGTAAGAACCTGTCTCAAAAACAAAATTTAACTTATAGAAATAAAAATGTAATCTGTATTTATGTAAAGATATTCAACTCCTACAATTTTTACAGCAATATTAGCACACCGTGAAAAGCTCAGCACCCCTTTCAAGTAAATATAACATATAAAAACATCATTCTAATCCAAATACTATCTATTCTATTGTATGGACAAAAATATTGCAAATGCAAAAATGTATTACAATTGATGTATATATTGCATATATATGTCATTTCTAGATTCTTCATGGAAGATGGCAATGCTATTCTAAATAATACATGATATAACTACTCAAAAATAGCTTAAGAGCTACCTTAGTTTCCAGGTTTAGGAGATGAAGTCCTTTTATGTTCACTCCTACATACACGGGGATGACTTTATGATTGCTTGGGCTTGCCTTTGTAAATATCTGTCCTGTGAAGAAGGCTGCTCCATACGTTGGAATTTCCCAGCAGTTCTGTAGAAACATGCGTTGCAGGTGATGCATTTCCTTACTGACACCCTCACTCATACTAAGATTCTGAAAGCAAAGTAAAGAGACACAACCTTTTAATAATGCAAACAGGTTAACTAGCCATTGTTAAAACCAATGTCCCAAAGAAGAATGAAGTTACAGTATATTATCCCAAGTGTATTTTTTCTCTTGTTGCCCTAATATTAAACATAAACCAGCTAAAATCCCCAAGTGCTGTCTATTCTAACAGAATATAAATGCTATAGGCAAGGACAGTACATAATTTCAGTTCTAACTGTAGTCTCTACCACAGTACTCAACACACAGAAAGCGTTCAGTAAAAGACTATAATTCTAGAAATAAATACATCTTGCTATTTTCAGTTTCAGGCGCTGTGAACTAGAAAATTCATTTTAATTCCAGGATTTCCAACGTAGTGTTTAAAACATTATAACACTACTACAAAGAGCCCGCAGCAGTCGTCTCCGTTTCTGCCAGGCCGCATACCTTGTACTCGTGAAGTATCCGGTTTATCCAGTGAGGCGCCTTACTTTTCAGTTTGGTAATAGGTACGATGGATTTCAGATTTTCTTCACTGGAAGTACACATGGCAACATCCTTAAATAAGACATCTTTAGTAGCTAAAGTACAATAATCCTTCTGCCACAAATGGCATCAAATAATGGATATTTTAAGCTGAATATGATGTTTTAAAATAAAATGTTCCACAATCTTAATATTACCAGTTTAATATTTCCTTCTTGGATAACCAGAAAATATTTTCAAAAGTTGAAGAATCACATTAAAAAAACTTTAAGACATGCTAACACCTGTATTTCTCAAGGATTAAATATTAAACAACTTTATTTGGTAGGATTCTTAAGTATCTGATTCAAATTTTTCTTTTATTAAGTAAAAGTTTTAGTAAACTTATTTAAACACAAAATAAAGAAACAAAGAAAAATCATAAAGGAAAATTATTTCAAGTACAATATATGTAAGTAAAACTTTGAAATGTTTTACTAACCAAAAACCAACAAATGCTTTACAATAAGTTTATTCCTTTTACTTAATGATTTGTATTCTTTAATTCTAACCAATGTATAAAGAATCTGTCTGTCTGAGACAGGGTCTTACTGTGCAGCTCAGGCTGGTCTGATTTATGACCCTTTTTCTGGTCTGAGTCTCACTGATTACGAGCAGGTGCCACTGTATCTGGCTAGCAATTCATAAATACTTAATATTAAAACTGTGCTGCTTAAAGAGAAATCTTGAGCATATGATAAACCATGCATTGTATCAAATACTTACTTTAAGAAACCTTGTTTGTGTTTTTTACTTTCGTAGTTCCCATAAACTATTTGTAACAGTAGACTTGCCAGAGTTATCAGTTTAGCATCAGGAGCTGTATAAAAGCCCTTTAGTAAATTATATCTGGCTTCATCAAAGAGAATAAGAATAGCTAATGGGTCTTCAATCTTAAAAGGAAGAAAATGTAATTTGGTTATTATGGTACAATTTACTTTAAAAAACTTTTATGCAAATTTTTCTTACCCAATATAACAAGTCACACAGCTATATAACTGTGTATGTGTTATGGGTGTATGCTATTACTATACTAGAGCAGGGGTTAGCAAGCTTTGTTTCTAAGGACCATACAACAATACTTTAAGCCATAGAATTTATGAATCACATAATCTCTATCCTAAATATTATAGCATGAAAGCATCAACTTTTATATAGATATAGAAACTTGAAATGAATTTTCACATACGAAATATTGTTTTAAGCTACTGATGTTCTACAGAAACTCCCCAGTCTGCAGGCTGCATGAGAATAGGTAGCAGGCAGGGTGGGGCCATACGTGGTATACAATTTGTTTATCTATAAACATGATCACAGTTTATGCTGTTAAAAAGTTATTAGCACAAGCTTATCTAAATGTTTAAACTCATAAAACATTTACCTATTGTCTATGCTGTATAAAGTACAGTGGTGAACCTCAAAGATAAAACCTTCAACTCTTACAAGGGCAAAGGAGGCTGAGATAAGCTTCTTTGAAGGCAAATACTTATTTACTTTATACTTTCAAATACATTAAAGGAAGAGTATAGTATTTTCTTACATTTAAACAACTTGGTTAATAGGATTAATATTGACAATGTTAGTCTATACATATATTTCTACTCAGACATAATAATTACAGTCTCTGAGTATAAGTCAGGATACCAAGTCTTATGGCTGAAAGATTCTGATAAAAATTTTTTTTTAGCTTATTATACTCTATCCACATAATTGTTAAAAAAGCAAAACAAAACCAACCCTCCCCCCTAACAACAACGACAACAAAAACACACCACAGAAACAGAAATTTCTGTAAAAGAAAATGACGAAATCATTCTAAGTTAAAAGATAGAAAAAGGTACCAAATACAAAGTGTGAACATTGACTAGATCCTACAGGTGGGAGCTTTATAAAGAACTTCTGAAATAACAGGGAAAATGTTAATTTGGGCATCAGATATTATTATGGAAACTTAGTTTTCAGTGAAAAAACCTTGGTGGTATGTTCTCACTTTTGTGCCCTCTTCTGACCTGTGCAGTCGTCAGGCACACAAGATGTGCACAGGCACACATACAGGCAAAATACCACACATAAAAATTATATAAGAAAAGGAGTAAATGTGTATTAGCAATGAGTGGATCCAACAAATGATACACAGTGTTAATTATATTGCCTTTTAAATCTATTTTTGTATTTTAATTTCCAAACATACTTACTTGAAAAAAAATCAATCAAGTTTAAATTCTGTTCTTATGTTCTTATGGTTGCATCCCTTTTGCAAGAACTCTATTCTTTATCCAGGTTTTGTAGGCTTTTGTTTTTAAATCCTGTTCTTTCCTACACCTTCTTTGAAATTCACAAAGCGGATTTCTATTCTAAAAAAAGGTAATTTCCATATAAACCATCTCTCTGATTGCTAATTTTCTTTAGTATGGCCTCTTTATTCTCCTTATTTCTCTTTACAAAAGGAAAAACATGAGTTTATTAATGTAATGAAAATAAAGGAAAAAAATAGAAAAAAGAAAAAAATTACCAACCAGAACTTTGTATGTAGACCAACTGAAATTCCCTCTTACAACGGGATATAAAGGCATAACAGAAAAAGGAAGTAAATATCCCTCATATAGGAGGAATGGCACAACTCCTATCTCTACCTTCTACAGTAGATTCTAAAGAGTCTGTGGGTTCAAATAACTAAATAAGGTTTCTAAGCAAACCTTTTTCTCAACTTCTAAAGGAAGTCCCACATCTCTTCTTAGGAAAAGCTGTGGTGTTTCTCTTTGTGGATCCAAATTAGTCAATTCAGCAAGTATTTCTGGCCAGTCACGAACTTGTTGCAAGGGTTTATGATAAGGCTTGAACTGAAGACCTGAAAAAGAGTTGTCCTTTATAAATAATACTGTAAAAGAAATCACTATATCAATACATAGAAACCTTACATTAAACTATATGCATCTAAGGCTCAAACAGTTTACAGATGTAAATTTAAATCAATGTTCAATAATTATTACTACCCAAATTTTGGATATGTCCCTGTGTTTAAGGACATAATTATAAGAGAATTTCTTGGGAGCTAGGTATGAGGGCACAAGGCTATAATTCCAGCACTTGAGAGGTGGACATTAAGAACACCACATGGAATGCAGTCACTGATAAGTGGATATTAGCCCAGAAGCTCTGAATACCCAAGACACAATTTACATATCAAATGATTCCCAAGAAGAAGGACCGAGAGGGCCTTGGTCCTGGAAAGGCTTGATGTAGCAATGCAGGGGAGTACCAGGACAAAGAAGTGGGAGGGGGCTGATTGGGGAAAGGGCGGAGGGAAGAGGACTTATGGGACTTATGGGGAGGGGGAAAATGGGAGAGGGGAAATTGTAGGAAGCTGCTAAGTGCTGCACCTTAAAGTTTCTGCCTTCTGCCCCCTTGCTGGTAGAAGGCCCCTGAGATGAACAACACATTATTTAGAAAGCCTCCTGCTTCTTGCCCCTTCCGCATAGAGACAGCCTACCAGCAGGTCCCACAGGGGCTTAACCTGATTTGATCTTGGGACAGCATAAAAAGGGTTGGTGGGCACTCTCCGGAAGAAGAAGAAGCTTTGTTTAAGGTTCCCGAATAAACTGCTTGGGGAAAAAAACTCTCTGGTGTCACTTATCTCTTGCTGGTCAAGAGGGGGGTCGCGACAGGAAATCATTTGGAATGTAAACAAAGAATATAGATAATTAAAAAAAAAAAAGAACACCACAAGTTCAAGTTTATCCTCAACCAAATATCCAGTGTGAGACCAGCCTGAGTTATGTGAAATCCTGTCTCAAAAAATAAAACAAAAGTAGACTTTGGGCTACTTTTGGGAGAGATGGCTCTGTAGTTAAGAGCAGTGGATGTTCTTCCAAAGGACGCAGGTTTAATTCCAAGCATCTACATGGTGGCTCGAAACCACCAGCAACTCCAGTCCAAGGGATCTAACAACCCTGCAGGAACCAGGTGTGCCCATGGTGCACAGACATCTGCTGGCAAGATACACATAATAAAATAAGTTTTAAAAGTAAAGAAGTTTTCTTGGGCTTGGGATGTGATTGATTAATAGTCTAGAACTTGCTTAGTAGTATTTGGAAAGGCCTGGTTTCATAAATAGGACTAGAAAAAAATTGTAGATAATTTTGCAGATAATTCTTAACATAAATCAAATGTATTAACATACATTACATTCTTAATTCCATTGTAGCTTACTTAATTATGAATAACTATGAAGATTTGGTGCCAAACATATATTCAATGATAATCACCACACAATTAATTATATTTTGCAAGTATTTACAGTATATTTGGAAGGATAAATATACATTGACATTAAGTTGATTTTAAATAAAAAGTTCGACAGAAAACTAACATAAATATTTCATTTTGAGAGAAACACTGAAAATAAAGGCAAATTGTATGAATTTTAATAGCATTCAAACAAACTGTACTGTCAGAGAGAAAAGCTCCAGTATTTACTAATTTCACTATGCTTTGAATGAAGCAGGAGAGAAGAAGGCCCTCCCCATTTCAGTCTGAACACTGGTAATATACAAGATAGCTAAAAGTCAATAATAATTACTGTTATCCTCAAGTTTCTTAATGCACTTCCAAAAAGGAGCAATGATGTTAAAATAATAAACTACTTCCCCTTCCCGAGTTTTCTTACTAAGATTTTCTGAACAGATCCAAATAGTGAAATATTGCTGAGTTTCCTGAGAGAGCCTCATTCCTTCCATTATCTGCTGTGCTGTGGTATTATTGCCATGCTTTAGTTCAACAGAACGGTATGATCCATCCATCCTGTAGATTCGAACTTTTTCATACTAGGAAAAATACGAAAATTCATGTAAGCAATCTAAAAATTACATATCCTGAGACTGAAGAGAAAGTTGAGTAGTCAGGAACACTTAGAATAGTAAGTGTGTGTGTGTGTGTATATATATATATATATATAGAGAGAGAGAGAGAGAATAGTAAGTAGTTCCTTACATTTATTTTGAGAGGTTCATAACCACTTGCACACTTGCAATTCCAGGTTGAGGGAACCCAATGCCATCTTCTGGTCCCTTTGGATACTCACAAACACATGTGCATATACACATGCAGGCATACTCACATACACATTCAAAATGATTACATACCATAGTGCAACAGCATACTTTCTGCCCAACTTCATACCCTTCATGGTATAGTGTTGAGGTTTGGTCTGTTGCTATGCACTGTAATGCTAAATTCTGTACCTGAAGGTCTAAGCCTAAAGTGAATTCTCATGTTTATAGAGTTTTGTTGTGTAAACCTTGTTCCTTAATTTAAAACTATGGTTAAATAAAATTGGCAAGAGCCAGTAACTGAAGGGATTAGAGGCAGGTGGGTGCTGAGTTATCTGGCTGGGAGTGGAGAGAGGAGGAAGAGAGTTCAGGAGGAGGAAGAACAAGAGGAGAGGAAGAGGCCGCCATGAGGGGAGATGGGCCCTGAGCACATGGCCACGAGAAACAGCAAGTGTCTGGGGGACACCACTGTGGGGGTAGCCAGGCCAGCAGTTAGAAGAGTAGATTAGGGGTTATTTTCCCCCTACCCCCCATAATTATCAAAGCCAAATAAAATAACCACAGTCTGAGTCTCATCCATTTGTAAGCTACTCGGGTATAAGTTTAATTTGGTTGTACTACAGTACAGATTTCTAATGCAGGAACTATAAAAAACTTGCTCAAACAAGAACATATTGACAACATTTAAAAATGATTCTTTCTATTGTTTGCACTTTCTAAAGTTTCTTCTAAGTGTTCCATGGTCAAATTAAGGGATTTTTTAAAAAAAAAAAATAATGGCTATTAAATTCTTCTAAGTGTATTACTTAAAGAGTATTTAATATATTAAAGTAAATGCCTTAGGAAATACAAACTTGGAATTAAAGAACTTCATGAGCCTTCTGGGCCATAAATATTGAAAAAAATGTATACCAGCAATAACTTACACTAAGAGAAATTTATAATGGAAGACTTTGAAATACTGGATTTTGAACTAGTTTCCTTCAAGTTCATAAAATCTTAAATAGCAGTAGCATTATCAGTAGATTTGTATTGTTAAAGGAGGTAGGTAATCTCACAAATAACTTTTAAAGATAATTAATTTTGGATTTAAAGTATATCAATATAAAAGTTTGGCTAGAAAATGTTACCTAACTGTATCATCAGAAACTGACAAGAATGAAGGGTAATATAACAATTCCTCCATTCAATTAGCTAAATGAAAAAGCAGGAAAGGGCTAGGAATGTGGCTCAGTGACACATTTGCTGGGAATTTAAGAAGATCTGAGTTTAACTTCTCAGCACCCACATAAAAGCTGGGAACGACTCCTGTGCCTGTAGTTTGTTGGACAGGAGTGAAGAGAGGAGGATCCTGGAAGGCAGACAAAATGGGAGCTGTATGCTTAGGGAGACCCGTTCTCAAAACATCAGGGGACAAGCGATAAAGACTCCTAACGTTATTCTCTGGTCTACACATGTACATAAACAACCCCACCCCACCCTCCTCACACCTACCTCTTTCACAAACATACAAAATCATCTATTCCACTTTGTGATAAGGAAAATGAGTTTCTTATACACTGACTTGCTGAAAATTACTAATGAATGGCGTATAATGCTGCTGCTTATAAATATAAATGTTGTTTGGGGGAATATACATCAATAAGCAGAACTATTTATAAAAAACACAGTAGGTACAATCATACATAACTTAATGACAGAACCAAACATCAAAAGGCATCACCCATATCACACTATATGGCCATACAGCCTAGGTATATATAGCAAGTTATACCATGGATGTTGTCCAAATATACTCCATGATGTTTTCGCAATGCCAAAAAGTCTAATGATATGTTTCTTAATTACATCTGTCATAAGAGATTATACTATGAATTAATAGTTTTAGTAAAGGGAATGAACCTAGGGTCTTTTGTAAATGATCAATTTAAATAAGACATTTGGCTCTAACTATTCAGATAATACTTACTGGCTTGTTAATGGCTTCTTTCAACAATTTTGCAGCTTCTTCCCAGTTATTTTGTTTGTTTTCCTCACAAACATTTAATGGAGATCTTCCTTGTTGGTCTGTTATGTGCTGGAAAGGAAGAAGGGATGAACAAAAAGACATTATAAATATGCAGTGTTCTGAAAACATGTTATTCAACTCAAACTGCACAGAAATACTCTAGTCAAGGATTACATAAATATCAACCATATTTAGAATATACTACAACAAAAATTGGAAAAGCTTAAAAACTTACAGCACTAATTAATAAGATTATGCTTCTTAAAAGTTCAGTTATAGATTTAGGAAAGGTTTCCGATTTATTTATTTATTTATTTATTTATTCATTTATTCATTCATTCATTTATTTATTTATTTACTTAATTTATTACCAAGTACTTGTTGGTAGAAATTTTAGAAAATGGGTAAATGGGAAACACAATGTAGAGTGAATTTTATGTATATTCTGGAGATGGATATGTATAATGACTTTATAAACAATACAAATATAGTAGATGCTATATGAACTGTGCATCTAAGTAGTTAAAATACTGCATTTTTGTGAAGTGTACTTTATCAATAAAAACAATTCAAAACTTGTAAGAGGCACAGTTAATACATAAATATCACTCTTAAGTAAAATTTGTTTAGTTGACCTGTTAAATATACAATTAAACATTTTTATCACTAATTATTAGTCACTAAATAGTAAAATATAAAAAGAAGAGAGAACCGTACTCTGTCAATGTCCGGGTGTGTTAGGAGGATCTGTACTATTTCAGCATGTCCCCCTCCAGCAGCGAAATGAAGCGGTGAACTGAGCTGGCCATTTAAAAGGTTTGGATTGCACTTTCCTTTCTCTAATAATATGCGAGTGGCCTCAACCTTTCCATACCTACAAAAATAAATACAATTTACCTAAAAAAACAATCCCCACCTGATATGTTTAAAAAAATTCAAGTTTTACAAAGTATCTAAAGGGACTCTAGAGAACAAAGGAGCACTGTAGATATACTGACCCAAGAGTCTGGAACTTAGGAACTTTTTATGTGTTACCATGGCTCAATTCTGATCAACTAATTGAAATATAGTCTTAAAACAAGAGAAAAAACGATGGCATAATCACTCCATAAGAAGTACAAAAGGGAGAAATTAGGAGATATAATTTTGAGCTCATAATTGGGTCAGAAAGTGTAGCTTACTGATAAATAAATGCATCAAGAACCCAGGGTTCAGTTCCAGCACCAGATAAACAACCAAACAAAGTAACAGCACAAAAAGCAACTTAAAATCAGAAATTAAGTTATTAAAAAAATAAAGATTACACTGAATAAGTTATATAATGTTGTAAGATATAAGTAAACAGCTTACGATAACAAAAAGATTAGGATAATTTAGTATTTTTGTAAAGATTATTTTATGTGTATGGGCAAGTTTTGCCTGCACACATGTATGTATCATCTGTGTGCAGTACCCTTGGAACTGGAATTACAGATGGCTGTGAGCCACCATGTGGACACTGTGATTGGAACCCAGCTCCTCTGGGAGCACAGTGCTCTTACCCTCCTGAAACATCCATCTCTCTGACACTTCAAATTTTTAAAGATCAGAATAGTACGCTCTTTAAAAATTATTGGAAAGAGAGATGATACAACTCCAGTTCAAGACAATTTTAAATGTATTTTTTAAAAAAACCCACACAATTTGAATTGGCTTTTAAATAGAACAGAACTGAAAAAAGTAAAGCGATTTTAGGCTTGGGAAAAGAAATACGCAATTCAAGGTCTCAGGAGAATCCAAACCGCACACCAGGTATTGTGAGTCAGCCTTCTGCTTAGAACCAAAGGGATGCTCAAGGCTGAGCTGAAGCAAAGGCTGAAAGGAATCTGCTGTCTGGAGTAAGAGGGAGTAGAGAAGAAGGGAAAGTGAAATTTGGTTTTCAGAGTAGGGCACCTGGGGGGACAGCATACTAAAAGTGATTTGATTCGACTTCAACTTGTGCTGTCTTTCCCTTCACACGCTGTAGTTCCACCCTACTCTGAAGGTCACTTGTAGCCTGCCCATTCTTAGTCATGTCTCTTCACACTGTGGTTTACTGTGTGTAAGGTGTCTTTCTCTTCCCCATTCTGGTCAGGTCAAACTCCATTATTACTCTGAAGAAAGAAAGATACACTGCACCTTGCTAATGCATTAATAAATAAAAAATAGCATTTTATTTTTTTTGTTTTTTAAGAGGCTTATCTCATTTTGCCCAGTATCATCTTCATTTATGTACTTCCGTTCTCTATCAGCTTGGGAGTTCCCCAGAATGCTGTTACTATGTTTTTTAAAGTGTTTTATGCAAAAAGCATAAAAGCTCCAAAAAGAAGGGAATAAACTGTTTATTAGCAACTAAAAATGCAAAACAATACTGAGCAAGGAGGCAAAGCCTAGAATGTTTATCTGAAAATGTGTAAACTGTAAAATATGCAACTGAGCACAACTATTGCTAAGCCTGGAAGAATATATACTCTTTGACTAAACTTAGAGAATGCTATCTATCCTATAGTACTGAATTCCATTTAGAAAAGCACCCTTACAGGAAAAGACAGGAGAGAATATGAAATAGAACAGTTCAAATGGTAACAAAAGTAACTAAATCGAACATGACTTCTGAATGACTTTAAACTTTTCTCATTCACGTATTTAATATAGTTGTCACAATGAATTATGATGTAGGTAGAGCTAATTGTATCAAAAGGATTAAAAAAGTGATGTTTGAATCAGTTATGTAATTTACCCACAATTTCATGACCATGAGCCACTGAGAACCTGGTTCTCTAAACTCTATAGGATAGACTACAAACAAAGGCTAATAATAACAACAACATACTATTCAATAATAGTAATGATAGGGCAAGCCCTCTCAATTCCAATTTTGCCTGGGAACAAAGGAGAAGGATGGAGATTCTGGAAGTTTCATGACATGTTTTGAAACAGACTAAAGGCAGAAACTGAAAGGAGAAAAGAAATAAGATTACATCTATTAGCTAGGGAGAATAGAGATTAGTAATACTCTAAAACAGTATTTTTGTTAAATAAGTAATAATATAAATAAAAATTATTTTAGAAAATATAGCATTTTTCATAAAACTGTTATATATAGTAGGTTTTTGGTATTGATAAACACATATTCACTTTGATTTCTAATATGATTTCTAATATGATAAATATCACTAAATTATTTCCACATAAACAAAGGCTCTTTGGGATCTTATAATTTCCAAAAAGAAAGGTTGTCTTCAAATCAAGAATTAAGAATTACTGATCTAAGCAAAAATTTAAGGATGAGATCCTAAGGGGTAAACATATAGTTTAACCTTATATAGATAGGACCAGGAATGGTGTGTCTGGTGTCTGTCTGTAATCCCAGCACTTAGGCAGAGGCAGGAGGAGGAAAAGTTTAAGGCCAATTTGACTAAAAAAAAAAAAAAAAAAAAAAAAGACAGGACTAACCAGCCTGAAATAGCCTATGTCCCTTCATAGCCCTGCCATGAAGTAGTGACTTCAAGTATGGTTTTTATGAGTTCTTAGTTTTTCTTTTGAGGCAGGATCTCACTACATAGCTCGGGCTGGTATACAGACAAGGCTAGGCTCAACCTTGTACTGACATTCCTGCCTCTGCCTCCCAATTGCTCGTGTTATGAGTGTCCTACCCAGCCAGGGCCACACCACTCATTCTTCAAATTCACATTAATCCAATAATGATCATTAATTTTAGTTGATAGAAAATTTTATCAAAGGACAATTTTGTCTCTGTATCCTACTCATGAGAAATTATAACTAAGAATACTAAAAATTAACAAATTTTAAATGTAGACATCAGTTTTTACATTTGAACAATTCTTTTTCTTCTTTCCCTTCCTTCTCCCCCTTCCTTCTTGACATATTAAGCATATGCCCTACCACTGAACTATTTTCCCACTCCATATTTATTAATCAAAGAACATTTATTCAGTACTTACTATGGGCTCTCAATTACTTTATTTGCATTTTCTATTTTAATCTTAGGAAAGATATTTTAAACTCTATCTTGTAAATACAGAAGCAAACTATTAGAACATTACATAACTTAATAAGGATCACACTTAAGGAACTAACCCCTGCTACTGAAACCTCGGTATATCCCAAAAGACTGTAAATGTCACACTATACTTTTGTTTTTATGTAATAGGTAGTTCAAAGTTTTACTTTTCTTTTCCCAAAGAAGAAAATAATCCCTGCTGCAAAATGGAAAGCAAGTCAAATATATAAATCCAGGATCCCTAAATTAAAATTCACTAATGTTATCATTTCCAACTGTTCAGCACATTTTGAGGGTTAAAGAGTATTCTACACCTTCTTTTTAGCTCTAAGTAATGTTTGTACTAGGGTAATTATTAGTTATGTGAGGGAAAAATCTACTAGATCAGCTAACGACAATTTAGGATAGCTTGTTCAAAATATAAATATTCCTCATAATGAGAAGCATAAGAACACAGTTAAGCTTGCTGGTTTTCCCCTGCTTCTACAGATAGAACCTCAGATCTCACGTACACTGGTTAAATGTTCTGCCACTGAACTGTATTTCCCATCAAGAGCACATTTATAGATAAAATAGAAAAAAATATAAACAGAAAAAGCATATATATTAAATATAACCATTAAACAACTTGTTATAAATATTAGAATCAGAGAAATGAAAATTTTGAATTACAAAGAAATGGTCTAATTTCTTACAATCTGTTACTCTTTGCAGTGCTGAAGACTGAACCTAGAACTTATGGCTTCTACTGAGCTATTTCTCTACCCTAATTACTACAATTTACTTATAGATTGTACAGAGCCATATTGGAGTATCAAGCCACATGGTAGGAACTTGACATTGGCCAAGGACAATTATTGGCTTTGGGCAGGAATCTGATGTTAGGGCATAAAAGGGAAGAAGGTTACAGCAGGAATTTTTATCCTAAGGTGGAGAAGTTCAGAGTGAAGGTTAAGTTCATTGTTCCTCCAGGTCTATGAATTCCTGAATCAAGCAGGTGGCCCACCCAGCTGTCTGAGCAATAGAGCCAAGGATGGCCAGAAGACTTTCCCGGAACTCAGCCCAGAGTCTGGGGGGAGGGATTTGCCCAAATGTTAAAAGGTCATACCTCGACTAAAGTTGGGGCCTCATTCTTTTCGCCCCTTCCCCATCTATCCCTCAGCTTCTGTTCCAGCAACCCAGTTCCTAGTAGCTACAGGCAGCTACAGAATACAACAATAGATAAGTAAAACTGACCCAGAGAGGTGAGATTCCTTGCTCAATTTGACACTAAGATACTATGTATACTTAATAAGTAGTTAATAATGTAATATTATTGGCACAAAATAAGATCACTTAAAATAATATGCTAAAAGGAAAATACCCACAGGAGGAAGGAGATACAGAGACAAAGTGTGGATCAGAAACTGAAGGAAAGACCATCCAGAGACTGCCCCACCTGGGGATCCATCCCACATACAGTTAGCAAACCAAGACACTATTATGGATGCCAACATGGGCTTGCTGACAGGAGCCTGACATAGCTGTCTCCTGAGAGGCTCTGCCAGTGCATGACAAATACAGAGGGGGATGCTCTCAGCCAACCATTGAACTGAGCACAGAGTCCCCAATGGAGAGGCTAGAGAAAGGCTCGAAGGAGCTGGAGGGGTTTGCAGCCCCATAGGAGGAACCACAATATGAACCAAACAGTATCCCAGAGCTCCCAGAGCCTAAACCGCCAACCAAAGAGTACACATGGAGGGACCCATGGCTCCAGCTGTATATGTAGCAGAGTATGGCCTTGTTAGACATCAAAGGGCCGAGAGGCCCTTGGTCCTGAGAAGGCTTGATGCCCCAGTGTAGGGGAATGTTAGGACAGGGAAGTGGGAGTGGGTGGATTGGTGAGCAGGGGGAGGGGGATGGGTGAGGGGGTTTTCGGAGGGGGAACCAGGAAAGGGGGATAACATTTAAAATGTAAAAGTATCTAATAATAAATAAATAAATAAATAAATAAATAAAGCAATCTTCTCATAAGAAATGGCATGACTATGTCTTTTTGAGACAATAATCTATAACAGTTCATTACTGCTATGAAGTAAGATCTCAGCTCAGCTAAGCAGCATTATTATAATTCTGTGAGAACAGTAAGAGTGCCAAGAGGTACACTGAGTAATGAACAAAAAGAACCAATCCAAATTCTGTTCCAACCCTTACATTTGATAAAACAGAAGGTAGTGATTCTAAGAATCTTTAACAGACTGAGGGAAGGAAGGTCCAGTGACCAGTCCAACTTGAGATCCATCTCAAGGGGAGGCTCCAAGGCCTGACACTTACTGATTCTATATTGTGCTTACAGACAGGAACTGTCCGCTGAGAGGCCCAACAAGCAGCTGACTAAGACAGACACAGATACTTATACCCAACCATTGGTCAGAAGTTGGGGACCCCTGTGGTTGAATTTGGGAAAGGCTGAAAGAAGTGAGGAGGAGGGAGACTCCCTTGGAAGACCAGCAGTCTCAACTAACCCAGAGCCCTGAGATCTCTCAGACACTGAGCCATCAACCAGGCAACATACACTAGCTGGTCCGAGGCCCCTGACACACACACAGCAGAGGACTGCCTGGTCTGGCCTCAGTGGGAGAAGATGCACCTAAGACCCTTGAGAGACTTGAGGCCTCAGGGAGGGCAGAGGTGGGCTGGAGGGAAACATCTTCTTGAAGTCAGAGGGGAGGAGGAATGGGATAAGGAACTGTGGAAGGGCAGATCAGAGGAGGGCAATGACTGGACTATAAAAGGTGAAAGTCATAAAAATGACCTGATGTTTAAATATTTTCAGTCTGAATTAAACATTTTATCAGTATTTTAAAAATATTATGATTTTATGACTCTACTCTAAAATATTAAAAACATTATTTTTCCCTGGGGCAGGGGGAACCTTTGAAGAAGGATTTGGTAGACTTCTTGATACCATGTCAGATCCCATGTGCTTAACAAATGCCAATTTTATAGCAAGAAGAAACCAATGCAATACAAAGCAATAGTATCATAAAGGAGCAAGATGGAGGCCCACAGTTTGCACTGACGCTTACTACCTACTGGCTATCTTACTGTATGGCTGATAAAGAAGACTGCTAGTGCTTTACTCACAGCAGATCTGGCAGTTCTGAACAGTAGCATAGACACAGTAATCAAAGATCTGAACAGAATACTCAAAAGACAAGCAATGGTATGAGAACAGTTTTCTGATAAGAAACAATACTGAGTTCACTTTTCCTAAACAGAATAATTTATTTACCAGCATGCATAATGAATGGGTGCCCAGTGGTCATTATCTAGTTGGTTGACTGAAAATCCTTTATCGAGAAGATGGCTTAGTAATTCTGAATCTCCTTCACAGGCATTTCGATGTAAAGGAAAGTCATCAACCCATTGTCGTTCTCTAACCATAAAAAAGAAATTAAGAAAATATAAATACTGTTGACATTCACACTACTTCAAAACAAAAGTGCTTCACCTGTGAGAACTAGCTCTTGCTGAGCAGTCTGCAGCTAGTGCCGACTGCTGACTTCCTGCCTGTGCATATTTTAACAGCAAGCTATGAAAGGCAATGAGAATAAAACCAAAACTGTACTTGTCTTCCACAACACTGCTCATGCTGCGCTGCCACTTTTCCTGTTTGGGAATTTGGATTTTTGAGTAGTCTGGAGCTCCAAGACCAAAGTATGGATTTATTACCACTTTATCTACCTAGAAAAGGAAAAACAAAAGAAAATACAAATTACTTAAAAGCCTCAGATGTTTGACTTTCATATATAAATAAAGCACTGGCATTTTAATGTTTACAATGACAACCAGTGCATCTTTGTTAGAAAACAAACTTATACTTAAGCTGTCTAACTCTTACCCGATTTGTGTACTGAAGGTCTGATCCAAACAAAGGGTTGTAAATGCAGGTGTCTGCTTTCTCCAGGGCTAACATCTTACTCTTTATTTCTAGTGCACTGTAGCCCATATGTAGTGAGTTTTCTACCTGCCCTAATTCAGCAGCATACGCCGGGTTTATGACATTCGTCTTTATCCGTTCGAGGGGAGAAGGTCGGAATAAAGCTGGAATGAAGTGAGACTGCGCATGGCGCTCATCTAACCACCTGCAGGCGAGGAAAAGGAGGCAGAAGCACGTGCTCCAAAGATGACAAAGGAGAACTACTGTAGAACTCTGACATCTGAGACCACCTAACACTACAGTCAATTAATATATATTATTTATAATTTATAAATACATTCAGAATCTATGGTATCAAGAAGCCTACCAAATCCTTCTTCAAAGAATTTTGCCCGCCCCCCAGGGAAAAATAATGTACTTTTTATTTATAAATGGTAAATAAGTAATATGTATAAATAAAATATAATAAAATATTTTTAGTGTTCAGTACTTAATAAATGCTTTGTCAGTAGACACAGCAGTTATTCTAAAATGTCTGCCACTATAATCATAAAAACACCTCTAAAAAGTACAAAGTACTTCTACAATTGGACTTCCTGGAATGTGATACTACACAAAAGAAGACAGATGATGACTGGTCCACTGAAAAGAATATCTACTATGCCTACTTTTATAACAGAAGAATTATCCTGAATGCTGGGAAGCAGTTATTATTTTTCAAAGAAAAGTTAACATACTATAAACAAGCGAGGTTCATCCTTATAACTAAAGGGGGTTCATCCTTATAACTAAAAAAAATGACCATTTTAAAATTTAATAGGTTATTTTCATTAATTTTTTCCAGAAGTGAATCTCAAACTAATTTCATGATTATGATTGATGAAAATATTCTGAATGCATTTCTTACTTATCCAAGGCTATTAACATCCTTGCTGTAAGTGTCGCAAAGTGAGTACTAGACTCACTACAAACTCTCATGATATCTTGTAAGCAGTAAAAAATTGGGCATCCAGGAGTATATGCATATTTAGTATTATCTGAAAAAGAAAAGTGAAGAAATTATTCTGCTACATAAGCCTACAAATATACTTTCTTCATATAGAACAAGTTCTCACAATTTGTAAAATATTAACAAACTGTTCTGTATTTGGAATTATGAGACCTAAATTCAAGTGACAGCCAGTTCTGTAACTTGTCTACTTAGATAAACACAACATTTATAATTTTAAATTTTATTTAGTGTTTGTGTGTAGGTCAGGGAACAACTTTTGGTTCTTATCTGCTACCCTTTTGATGCAATTCATGTCTTGTTTCTGCCATGTGCATCAGATAGTTGGTCCAAGATAGCTGGTCCATGAGTTTTGGTTCATTCATTCTACCGTCTCCATCTCCCAACTCACAGATGGAGTGCTGGGATTCCAGAGGCTTATTGGCTGTTTTATGTGGGTTCCAAGAATCAAACTCAGGTTGTCAGGACTGCACTAAAAGCACTTATACTCACTAAGCCAGCCCGCTGGCACCAGTATTTATAATCTTTCTCAATAATGTATTAAGGTTTCCAACATCATTTGAAAGAACACTTTTTTGTTTTGTTTTGTTTTTGTTTTTTGATTTGGTTTTTTCGAGACAGGGGTTCTCTGTATAGCCCTGGCTGTCCTGAAACTCACTCTGTAGACCAGGCTGGCCTTGAACTCAGAAATCCGCCTGCCTCTGCCTCCCAGCCTCCCAGAGTGCTGGGAATACAGGCGTGCACCACCACCGCCTGGCTGAAAGAACACTTTTTAAGCTTGAGAATGCTTTGGAAAACAAATCTTGCATGCTATACTGGTCAACAAAATAATGTAACTACACGAAGCTGCAGCAGACTGATGGGATGTCTATGGTAAGTCATTAAATCTTTATCAAAGTATTAACTGTGTGGCCTACACTTATGTGAGGCCAACACTCTATAGTTTGTAAAGAAATTTCATATCAGGTATCTCAATGAATTCTTTCTATACTATGAATCAGGTAAGAATATGGAATAATATTTTCTCTATATACATATAATTAAATTTTAAAGATTAATCCAAAGTCTCAAAATTAATTATAGGAGCTGCACTGAAATTCAAAATTGCTTTCTATTATTCTAAGATTTCAAAAGCTCAATTTAAAATTTTATAGTAGATCTATGTTCTGTAAGTGTTATCAATATTACTAGGCAGAATTATTTAGAACTGTAATTAGCATTTTCTTGGCATCATTATAAGTTATATCTATTTCTGGCCTATTAATGGCATATCCTTTGAAAAATTGCTTTATGACCAGAATACTTTTTAATTTTAATTTTATTTTGTGTGCATGAATATTTTGCCTTCAAGTATATTTATCTACCATGTGCATGCCTGGTACCTTCAGAAACTAGAACACAGTGCTGGATCCCTAAAGTTGGAGTCACTGGTGGTTGTGACCCACCGTCTGGAAGATGAGCACTAACCTGGGACCTCTGGAAGTCCTGTCACCGGTTTACACTACTGAACCACCCAACTCTCTAGCTTCCTAACCTGAATACATTTAAATTCAATTATTTCTCTCATCACATCTACATCTTAAAAGTAGAAATGAAAACATTATGAATTAGCCAAGAAGCCTATATATTACCTGGGGAAATTAAAATATTTGACATTGTTTTGTTCTGTTAACTTAAAAACATGTGTAACAATATTACAATAGTAACTATAATGTACATTCCTAAGTACTTCAGCAAACTTCCAATTTACATTCACAATACTTAAAAATCTATAAAGTACATTTAGGTTACCTTTGACAACTGACGGAACAATAAAGAGTGCTGCTTCTCTGCCTGTCTTCTCTCCATCCAGAGGGAACTTCTTCATCAGCACTACTCGTTTCCCTAACAATTAAAACAAAGCCACCCAACAAACAGAGCAAAGATGAAAGTAAGAGAATGTTTTTTTGCTTGCTTGCTTCTTTGCTTTGTTGAAATCAAGTCCCCCACTGTGGTCCTGGCCTGGACCCCCATGTAGCCCGAGCCAGCCTTTACTCAGACCCTGCTGCCTCAGTGCAGCAGTTACACGTGCAAGATGTCATACCTGGCTAGACATAATAGACATTTAAATTGTATAAATTATCTTCAAGATTAGAAACCAAGATTTTAGGGGTTGTAGAGACCCCTCATTGATATTACACTTGTCTTATATGAACAAAGGTCTAAGTTTGATCTCTAGTATCACAAAAACAAATAAAATTTAAAAATTAGAGATTAAAAATATATACAAAAAGACCAAAGAAAATGATGATTTTAGAAAAGAAACTCAAATATATAAAAGGCAGCTATGTATTATATTTTTATCCTGTCATATTATATGCACTAATAAAAACTGGTAATTCTGGCAGTCAGGGAGACGACTAAGTGGGTTAAGTATTTGCTGTACAAGTGTGAGAACCTGAGTTCAAATCTGCAAAGCCAGGATAATCTGGGCACAATACTGAGTGTGTGCCTATAATACCACTGGCGGACAAGCAATAAGGAAGGTGTACACAAAGGTGAGGCCAAGTAGTGTCTGCAGATGCTAGCAATAAAGAAATCTCTTATCCAACAAGGTAGAAGGCAAGGGCAGACACTCAAAGCTGTCCTCTCACTGCCATACATGAGCTATGGTCTAAGCAGGACCTGTACTTGCACATACAAATGACCACACAGGTATGCATGCATACACTAAATACATTCAGAGTTTTAAATTAAAATATAAAAAAATATATGCTGGTAAATTTTGATACTACAGAATCAACATATAGACAAACAACTAACAGACCCAGGGTCATATTTTAATGTCCTAGAAATTTCCTATTAGCTGGAACTGGAGGGAGTTGTGAGCCTTCATGTGGATGTAGGAAACTGAACCCAGTCCTCTGTGAGAGCAGCCAATGCTCTTAACCACTGAGCCATCTCTTGAGCCCCTGAATATTTTCCTTTTAAAATTATAACTCCTACTGTATATGCACAGCTTATAACTGTTATACCTTCTGACTGCTGTCTGTTTCTTAGGAGGTCAAAGTCAAAGCCTCTGAAAATAGGTTATTATTTTTCAATAACTTGTACCAACTGCACATTATCTAATATTTTAAATGGGCTTCAACCTTTCAGCATTAATACTTTTCCCCGACTTTGGTTTTTTAAGACAGGATTTCTCTATGTTGCCCTGGCTGTCCTGGATCTCCCGGTGTATACTAGGCTGGCCTTGAACTCACAGAGATCCATCTGTCCCAGCTGAGGTTGGTATGTTTATAATATCTTTTCTGTTTTTTTCTTCTTTCTTTTTTGAATTTTTAAAATTTTTTTAAAAGGATCTTCCTTTTATGATTAAAAAAAGAAGAAAACAACTACTACCTTATTAATGTAAAGGTTTTTTGTTGTTGTTTTGGCTAACTAATCCATGAATATTGTTTCCCTTAGCTATAAGAGAGGCCTATGGTTAGTTTTTTTTTGTTTGGTAGTTGCACAAAGATAATTATCTACAAAACTATATTGCTAGCAAAAGAAATCTGTAGCCTTCCTTTAAATAAATCCCTAACACTGTATCTTCTTACACGGTAGGGTTCTATGCAAATTAGCCATCACTGGGAAGAGGCGGGTCAGTGCAGGAGGAGGAGGGGCTGAACTGGAGCAGTGAGCATGATAAAGTACATAACAAATACTGGAATATTCTATACTTGAATCTACGTTACTTCTTGGAAGAGCTGGGCTATAGTTTAACAACTTCCTGAGGTTTTTTATTCTTTTTTAAATGGAAAGGTAGGAAGATTTTAAAATATTTTTTAAAAAATTTCTTTTCTGGGCCAGACAGAGCACACAGGTTTTAATCTCAGCCGAACTCAGGAGGCAGCAGCAGACAGATCTCTGAAAATTTAAGGCCAGCCTGGTCTATATAATGAGTTCCAGGATAGCCAGGGTTACACAGTGAGACTCTGTTTCAGAACAACATAAACAAAGCAAAACAATCCTCTAACACACAAATGTTTTTTTTAAGTATTAAGAACAAGATTGTTAGGTGTGAGGAGAGAGAAGCTTCCTACCTTTTATCCCCTGGTTTGCAGGAGAAATTGGTTTGGTAGTTTCTACTACATAGTCCAATATGCCTTGTGCTATTTCACTGTTGCCTTGAAGTTTAGTTTCCAGCAAAACTTTCTTTCTCTTTTTTTTCTGTCCTTCAATGGGAACTTCATGCAATAAAATCTTAGATAAGAAAATGACATTAATACAAAGTTTAAAATTTACTTTCCCTAGAATACTATTATAATCTGACAGTCTTTCTCAATCCTAGGATCATATTATAGAATAATCTATGGCGTTTGAAAATAATCCTAGCACTAGTCTCCTCTCTGGATCTATTAAATCATAATGGGCTCCTAGCACTATAGTTTCCCAAGTCAATTGATAGTGCAAACAAGACTGGGAAATGGCTTCAGATAACATTCCAAAAGCAATTTAAGCAAAATGTAGAAATTAGGCTGAGTAAATTGATTTTTTCATTAAGTTTTTACCTTTTGAGTTATTCCATAAATTACACAAAGATCTAAGTAAAAAAACATAAGAAAATCATGACTTTGTCTTTCTCTGTTTCTTTCATTTGTAAGGCAGGGCCTCATGCATACCCAGGCTGGCCTCAATCTCCCTGTGTAGCCAAAAACCATTCTGACTGGTTTTATGCAGTGCTGAAAAATCTATGCGAGCCAAGCACTCCATGAACTGGCTTATATCTCAGGCCCCAAACAACTTTTTAATCTAATAATCTAGACATAAAAATGAATGCCAAATTATGAAGTGCACAAGTTGAAAAAATACAAGTGGATAGAGATCTATATTAACTAGCATATTAATAATAATTACAGCATATGTTCATGATGCTTTATATGTAAATGGTAGTACAGAATGACATTCAATAGTAGGAATTAAATGTTATTAAATCTTCTCACTTCATAGGACTTAGCTCTATACTCCCGGGAGTTGAGGCTGGCAGTATTCTTTGGACGGATAACAGCAACGTAAGCATCTTCTATGTTTTCTGGATTTCCCATTGCTTTATAAAACAAAAAAAGGTCCTTGGAAGAGGAAATGACATAACTGGTGGCAAGGTAAAAAAGAAAAAAAAAAAGAAAAAAAAAGCATTACATCCTAATCCAACAAGTTTTATTTTCTAATATCTACTTTGAAAAAAAAAATATAAAATGGTGACTTTTATGTCTTATAATATATAATACCTAAAAGGCGAACAAGAGATGACTTTATCTTCAACATTCAGAATCAAGAATTTGAGGCTTAAAAGGTGATACAATTATAAAAGATCTTATAAAGTAAATAATAACTTGAAATAGTGGTTCAGAATAATATACTCTTATTTCCTATACAGTATACAAATAAATGTGAAGTTTGGAATCTGGGAGTAGCTGGCTACTTTATAGTTACTGACACTCTATAACTTTTATTAAGAAAATATTTGATTTAATCATTTGGATGACCTAACCTAGAATTTATAATGTTCTTTGGATATGCCCATTATAGATCTCAACCATTTGGTCAGTTGACAAAAGAAATCTTTTCCGTCTGTGTTATTAGTTCTCTAGATAATCCAAAGTTGTTCTTCTAAATATATTCAATGTATTGATGAATATAATTCTCCCTATCCCTCCAAAACTATTTTTAAGTCTTCATTGGGCAATTTTTGAAAAAATAGTTGACTTTCAGCTGTCTGTGTGACTGCTGAATGTTCTCGTTGTCAATGCAATTACTTTTTCACAGCTCTACTAAAAAGCTTCTCTTGAATGAAGTATCTTCATCAGCTTTTAAAAGTTCCCTGAGTTATATGCCAATAAGTTTCTGAAAGAACATGAAGCAAAGAGTTTCTTTGCTAGTTACATGAACACTCTTCGCTGTTTTAAAAGGCCATTAGGCATTAAAATGGTTTTGTCATATTTAATGAGTGCCTTACTGCTTTCAACTCCCAGGAGAGAAAGAGGAGAACAAGAGCATTTTCAAGAAAGGCCTGACATGTTCCTGGAGAGGACACATGGTTACTGTGTTTTCTCAGAGGCAAGTGACTAGCTCTTATGATGCCCTGACTCACTTTCCTAAAATTTAAAGATGTCTTATTCTTGAAAACTTCATTAAAATGAAATCTTTTTAAAATTCAATAACTTCTGGCATTTTAAATAAAATTTAGTCTAAAAGTTTAACAAGTATCATTTCACAAACATTTGGCTTAATAAAACATTTTAGTTACAAAAGTTTTCATTGACTTTGTGCCAAAGAAACTAAAGGTATTATTTTTTTCAATTATTTATTTCCTTTACACCCCAACTAAGGTTTCCCCTCCATCCTCTCCTCTCAGACCCTTCTTAGTCTCCCTGCAAACACTCCTTTTCTCTGCAGAAAAGGGGAGGGCTATCAATCAGCCTTCAAGTCAAATTGTGGTAAGACTATTTGCATCTTCTTGAGCTGGAAGCAGCAGCCTGGTTAGGGGAAGGGTCCCTGCAACAGAGACAGGGACAGCCCAAAGATATTTCCCTGAAGAAGCTTGACTGAAATATTAGGATAAAGATATTTCATTTTGTTTAAAGTTTTAAGGACAGATCATTCTATATTTCATGGAGTTTTGTTTTTTCAGCTCAAAAATTTTATAAGAATATTCTAAAAAATCCACTACATGCAAAAGAGCTGCTTATAGACAGTAAAAAAGAGGCTTTTCTAAAAAATTCCTATTTAGCTACTGCTTTTCATCCCAGATTAACACCGACTAAAACATAATAAACTATAAACAAGATATAGACATACATATGAATGCCTTAAAGTCTGCAAACCTTTTAAAAAGACATTGTATTATAGACACTATACAAAGCACATAGCAATTATAGAAACTAAGTAGTTGTTAACTTTCTAGACACAATTTAAACTAATTCTTAATCAATTCATAACAAGAAAGTGTCTATTAACAAAGTGTTCCATGTTAATACTCATATATTTTAAATACTCATCAAATATTTTAAATATATAAAATAAATTTACTATTAACATATCTCGCAAAATTTCTTAGCATTTATTTTCAACAAGTATTTGCACTGGAGCACTTAGTCTTCCAATGACATAGAAGAAAACAAATGTCGAAGGCAGGAAAACTACAAAAGCTCCCAGCCACCATGGTAAGGCTGGTGCAGCTGAAACGCAAACTGATAGGAAGAGAGAAGTAGTCACAAGAAATAAAGGCACTGCTAATGAGCTATATGGCTCACTGCGCTGGAGAAAATGCTCAGGCATGAAAGATATGCTGTGTAAATAATGAGGACTTACCTAAGTGGAGATGGTTTATAACTGGGAGGGCTGCCTGCGCTCTTTTTAGAAATATATAGGGACACTTCTGATTATCATTACGATTGAGAGAGGAGAGGCATACAATTTTCATGCAGTTCCCACAGCAGGGGTGATTATTCCACTGTGGGTCAGTGGGTCTGTTTGCAAGTTAAGTTCCCTGAGAGAGCAGGACAGGAATGGAGCTGAAATCTTGAGGCAAGCCAGCCACATAAAGGCTTCTGGTGAAGTTACAAACACCGAGGGGAGGGGATAGATAGCAAAGAAAGCCAGCCAAAGAGAGAAGACAGCTACAACCGATAAGCTGTCACTGTCCCGACAATGACAACCCCGCCTGGGAAGTCCTTCCCTGGCACCACCCACCGGTGATCCACCATAGGGGGAAAATGCAACCTGCTTTGCTCCAAACGTTCCCACCCAAAGACCACGGTGACTCCTCGGCAACTGCGCGTGAGAAACAACACCCCCTGCCTGCGGAGCCGCGCTGGGGGAGCTTCGGTGTCCCTGCCATTTTCTCTAGCTGGCGTCTGGCTCTTGCCTTTCCTTGTTTCTGCCAAGGCAATGTTTGAGACTCACCCGAGCGGGCGGCGGATCTTCCCTCAAGCCGCTACATCCAAGTCAGAGGTGGGGCCGCAACCGGTGGACTGAGGGGCCGCTCACCGCTTTCTCATTCCTCCTGCCTGGCTAGGAGGCCCGGAGGCCCAACCCAACTTCCTGTGGCAGGGAGCCCCTGGGTTGTCACCAGAAGCCGCCCCCGCGAGTTCGGGTCTCCAGGCACCTGTTCTCCACTGTCCTTCCTGTTCCTCCGCCCCGGGAATCCTCCAGCCTCTCCACAAGCTTGGGGCTCCCAAGGCCTCAGCTCGCCGTCCCGCCGCCACCGGCGCCGGGTAATAACTTCCGGGGTTACGCCCCCAAGCCCGCTTCAGGTTTGCGGCTGAAAAGCTTCCGGGTCGGTCTGCGGGGTGCCGCCGTTCGTGCAGGTCCGTGCCACTCCGTGCGGCGGCGGTGACGGCGGCGGCGGCGGCGGCGGCGGCTGTCTGGAGCCGGCAGCTGTGAGCTCGCGGTGTTGGCCGCAGCCGAGCCCGACGCTAGCAAGGGGGCAGGTCGGCCTCCGCGGCTGCGCGCGCACCCGGCACGACCATGCGCTGGACTTGACCGAGCGGCGGAGGCAAGCGCCACCGCCCCCTCCTCCCTACCCTGAGAGCGGCGGCGCGCAGCGGGAGAAGATGGGGGGCGCCCGCCCAGTGTGAGCTCGCCCGGCGCGTCGGGCTCGCGCAGCGCTTCCCGCGGGCCTCCAGCGCGCATCCTCCGGCTCCCGCAGCCGCTGGCGGCGGGTGGGTGGGGCGCGGAGTGGACCCGAGGTCACCCGCTCGGCGCGAGAGGCAGGTGGCCGCGGCAGAGGGAGAGCTGCAGATCTGGGGGATTCACGCGACTCCGGTCCCCGCCGGGAGGAGTAACCGTAAGTCTCTGCTTCGCGGCTCGGCTCTGGCCGGGGCGGTCTCGAGCTGCCTAGTTCACGCCCTTCCGCGACTCTTGCGAGTGTGCCCGTCGCCCCTTCTCTCCCCTTCCCCGAACGAGCACGGCATCCTGTCTACCCTACGGGGTTTCTCGCGCTCACGAATTTGCAAGTCTCCCGGTTTCCGCGGCGCGTCCCATCCTCCACACGCGTCTCCATCGCCTTGTCCCTCTGTCCTCAAAAGATTCGTGCCCTCCTTCCTTTTCTGTAGAACCCCGGACCTCACAGCCTCCGCAACCCTTTTTGGGACCCCGAAAGCCTTGGATTCCACTAACTCTGTGGACCTGAAGTAGTGAGGAGCGAATAGGTTCAAAGTGCTCTGTAGGACTGTCATGGGTGGGGATAGGTGCAGATGGCACCACAGAACCTTTAAATGTTGCTTTTGCCACCCAAACAAAAGAATGAACGCTCCTCTGTACCCTCATTCTTCTCCCTTAATGTGTGAACTGTTCGTACGTTGATGTTCGAGGTGAAGGAAATTGGAGCTAGAGCTGTAAAGAAGCATCTCCTGAAGAGGTCTTATTCTCACAAGCTTCATTCATATGGAATGGCATGTTGAAATATCTTGCATGGAAACGACCCATTCCCGAAAAGCTTTACTAGTAAATCTGAAGACAGAGTGTGAAAACATCTGGATTTTTTTAGATAGTGTACTTTGGATACTGTTAATTTCTTACTGTTTTGATTACTGTTTGACTAAGCTGTTTCTCGTTAAATTTTAGTTTGCATTTTTTTTTAGGTTGCTTTTGCAGAACTTTCCAGAAATTAGATTAAAACATAATTTTAATACTGTCAGTGATTGGACAATAGCTGTCATGTGTCTTTGTGCCTTAACTACTTTTCAAGGCACTGTAGAAAGCAAATGATAATTCTAAAAATGTTACTCTGTATGTCGTAGGTTCTGTTATTATTCTGTAAACTAAGGTAGTATGGTAGCATTGGTGATTTTTTTTTCTTGGAAACTATTTCTTTAAGAACAATACATATGTTTAGTCACCCCAACAGACCTTTTAGCAGTTTGTCTTGGGCCGTTTCTTTTTGTAACTTTACCCTTCACAGTTCAGTTTGAAGCACACTGAGAAGATGTAGCCCTAACAGTCAGTCTGGAAATGGACTTTACATGGCCCAGAAGCTCAACACCGTGAAGACTTGAGTGCATTGTTGAAGGTGTGGCTTCTGTTTTCTGTAAAAATCAGCTTCTGATTAAGAAGCTCTGAGTGTTTTCCTCAGGGAATGGACAATTGCATGGAACACTCTTTTTTGAAAATTCCACTAATTTCTGTTGTCTTTGGGACAAAGAGGAAAGATAGGACCAACTTTTCCTATTTAATTTATTTCCTCACAGCTCTGAGAATCTTGAGTTTATGCTATGAACAAGTCCTGAAATCATGTATGCAGTCCTATAAAATAAGGACTATAAACAGGTGCATGCTGAGCTGTGGAGATGAAGTTCTGTTAGCCACTCTTTTATACTCCTGTGACACCCTCACTTCTGAGACATGATTGTCTTTCCTCTTCCTTTCTTGGGTGTGCTCACTTGTGAAAGTGAAACATATATTTATACAGCTTGCCTGTAGGTAAAAGATCAAAGTTATCTTTGTATATGAGGAAATACAGTTGATGGAAAAGCATGGATAAAGTTTCTCTGACCTCCATGAATGGAGTGAAAAACTTTCCTCAGCGTTTTAGTAATTTTCTTCTCTTTGAGGGATCATGCCTCATTCATCTAGGTTACATTTTTAAGTGTTTCAAATATTCAGAGTCAGCTCAGAGTTGTCTCAGCTTGGAGGAGTTTGCTTATAATCCTAAAAATGTTTAGGTATCTAACTAGAGGAACAGTGATTTTTGGACTTTACAGTATCTTTTCTTCAGACTGCCTCTTCTCTCCCCACCCTACATCCTTTACTCTCCTGCTTCTTGCATTTCCTCATCTCATTCAACCTTTACTGAACTGTGTGTGAAGATCAGGATTAATGCTCAGTCACTACAAGGTTAAGTATGTCAAGATTCCTTTTCTTGTTGAATTTACCAACATTTGACTGTGATTCTTTCTAAATGTCTTAGAGGATTTTGGTTCTGCAATGAAAATACTCTTTCAGACTTGAAAAGTGATGGTATACCCCTGTTATTAGAAGGATTTACAGCCCAATAGCATTTTGATGCCGTTCAATCTAAGAGTTTCTTGGAGCCCCTGACATTTTCAGAAGCACAGCTTACGACTGCTAGTGCTCTTCCCTCTGTGCTTCATTTGTATTACATTTTGCTCATTTTAAAAATCAAAATCTGTTAAGAGCTTGCTCTTCTTTTGGTCAGTGCACTTTACTAATTCCATGCTTTTCTGTTCTTGATGTCACAGGCAGATCATTAATACCTCTTGATTGCTTAAAAGACAGCAGCATTTGCCATTTTTTCTGTTCTGTCACATGTGCGAGCACACACAGACACACACACTCATCTTAAAACTCATAGTCTTTCGGTTTCACTTACAGTAAAAATCTTTGATATTACTCAAGTTTCTGATGCTGGAATTAGAATTCCTACTCAACAAAACTATAAATGTGTTTGATGCTCGGCCTATAAAGATGAACAAATCAAGATATTCTTCATCATTGGGATGTAAATACCCACTGACAATACATGAAGAAAAAGCCTGTTCAGATGCCTTTAGTACACTGAAGGTATAGAAGTATTACCTCCCTTGTTAATGTAGCCATTCAGAATGATAAAAGAAAATATATAACTGCTTTAACCAACATTTCCTTCTGTCTCTGGTCACAGACACTAATAGCTGGCTCCCAGTTTTTTTCCTATCAGGAGGTATTATAGTACATTATATTTTTCAGAATTTTAACAATAATTTTGAAATGATTTCAGCTTACTAGAATCAGAAGAGATTTCCAGTAGAGAAGATGCTGCTGTATGCCTTCACGCAGACTCCTCCTCAGTGGACACTCTCCTGCACTTCTCTAGTTGCTTAAACGTCTGCACGCAGCGTTTTAGTCTTTTCTAACATTCTGTGGAAGCTTCAGACGGGTGTGCTTCACCCGGAAATACTAGGGTCTGCTTTCTTAAAACAAAGCACTGATAGACAACCAGTACACCACCTTCTCAGGACTATGTACTAAGTTTAATTTTATTTCAGACAACTTAGGGCTCAGTTTCCCTATCTTCTAAGTCTTTGGCAGTTTTGTAACGTATAAGCCTGCATTTTCTAGCATAGCCCTCATCCTGGAACTATGAAATAATTTTTCATGTTCCCAGCCAAGTGATGCTCTCCTGACAGAAAAGATGCCATGCCCCTTTCAGTGAATTTCATACATAGGCACACAGTGGCAAACCACGTCACTAGCATATAACATAACAAGATATAATTGTGGAAAAAAAAAACAAACTCTAGAATTCTGCGCCATTATCTTATTTCTTATCAACCCTTCATTTGCTGACCTTAGTGTCATTGATGACTCCTACCTAAAATAACCACTCTTATGATGATTAGCCATTACTATTTATGTCCCACCGTTGTACTAATTGATACCTTATTGGGAGCTGCTTCTCTTTTCTCACTTTTTATTAACTAAAGTAGAGATTAAGTGGCTTTGACTTTATGTGAGATGTTGTGAATTGTTACTGTTTTCATTATTGTGCTATTTCAGTTATCCCTAGGTTAAACCAAAATCTGCTTTAAACCAAAATTTCATTCTTCTAAAAGATGGGGACCATCTTTAAACTGGCTGCTACACCCATTTATCATGATCCTATCTGGTTCACTGTGCATTTCCTTTCTGGCAGAATGAATTCTTCCTGACTCTTGTGCTTTGCTTGCTCTTCTACCCCTGAAATCAGCCATTTCTACAGGGAGCCTTCCTTTTGATGGATATTTATAACAAAAATTTGGGAGCTTATGCTCATTGCCACTGGCATATGAGTATTTCCAATTCCTTTTGCTGTACATAATTAGGATAGACAGGGTTGTATATGCATACATATGCAGTATACTCATATGCATACCATTTTTTGTTTTGTTTTTGAGTTATTTTCAAGACTATCCTTAAATTTACTCTAGAGCCAAGGCTAAGATATCCTAACTTCACAAAACAAACAAATTAGAGGATGTTTCTTATGTAGTATGAAATTTGATGTAGACTGTCTGGGGAAGTCTGGTGGCTCCACAGTGCTGTCATTTATCTTTGTGTTTAGTCATCTTAGCTTATCACCTTGTGATCTTAGGATGACATTCCAGACTGAGTAGTAGTTTCTTTATTTCTTCTTTCTATATCCAGGCTTCTGTTTGTCTTATCAGTATCATATCTAGTAATCTCTAGAATTGAGCCTCTTTACTCACCCATAAATTCTTTTGAATTATTTTTTATTCTCCTCTTTTAGAAAACAATGCAGACTTGGCCTCATGTGATATGAATTTATATTTAGATTAAGAACTCAGAACTTTTCTCTATAATCTCCCTCTCTCTTATCTTTTTATTTTTTGGTTTGTTGAGATGAAGTTTCTCTGTGTAATAATACCCTGGCTGTCCTGGTCTCACTTTGTAGACCAGGTTGGCCTCAAGCTCACAGACCTGCCTGTTTCTGCCTCCTTGAGTACTGGGATTAAAGGTGTGCACCACCATGCCTGGCCTCACCTTTACAATCTCTTGAGTTGCCATGCTTAAAAGGTTTTCATGCTTCCACCACTAAGTTATTTCAAACAGAAAGGTGAATATGATTGATTATATTATCAAATTGGAAGCTGATGTTTTGGGGAACATAGAAATTTATCATTGTACACAATAAATAGTGTTAAAAAATTTAAATATAAATATAATATTCCATGCATGTAAACTTGAACAAGGCTTAGGGCAGAGTGCTTGCCCAGCAAGTGCAGAGCCCTGAGTTTAACCTCTAGCACCAGTGAAGACAAACAACCAACCTTGGGTGTCATGTGGTTCTTGTTCTCAGAATTTACCACATAACCAGGAAAGCAGATAAATACCGAATTGCAGTTTCAAGTGGTAAGCTCAGCATATGACCAAGTTAGACATTGTATAACTTAGTAAAAGGTTGTATTTGACCTTAGTAAAATTGTATTTGGCGCTGCCTTCCCCTT
This sequence comes from Apodemus sylvaticus, assembly GCF_947179515.1. Lineage (NCBI taxonomy): Eukaryota > Metazoa > Chordata > Mammalia > Rodentia > Muridae > Apodemus > Apodemus sylvaticus. Next base: position 23,985,508 of record NC_067473.1, read on the forward strand.
GACCTACTGTCTACATGTTGCTTCTACCTCAGAAATTTGTAAAGTAAGATTAGAGTACAATTAAAATAGTTTCCCTTTGGGGACAGAAATTATCAACCAACTCTGCTCTTGATTTTCTACAGATACTCTCTGTGTGGGATGGAGTATAATCAGGAAGATAACTGTTGGTCACATTACATGAATGAAGCAGTTATTGTGAACATGCTGAGATTAGTTTCTGAGAAATTTAGTATTGAATTGATAAGACAGTGGAAGACAAGATAATAGCCTGGTGTGCCATGCCATTGGACAGTTGAGTGGCGTTTATTAATGTTAAGATTCTTCTTTCCCTGCCATATTCAATGTTCAGAATGAGGAATAAGAAAAGGGAGTGTACTATTGCCAATAAGTAAGTGAGGATTAGTGGATTCCCCAGAGCAATTATAAAAATAAGGATGATTTCCTCTTTCTAACTTTAATATACCAAATCATTTAAGTAGAATCTCTATTTAGGCTCAGGTTCTCTCTACTTCTGAGAAGAGCTGTGCTTGCTGTGGGACGATTGTGGCATGGGAAGCTTCTGCTCCAGGCTGCACTGTGATGTGCTGTCCACAGATTTAACATGAGAGAGAGAGAGAGAGAGAGAGAGAGAGAGAGAGAGAGAGAGAGAGAGAGAGAGAGAGATATGGGGGGATAAGAAAGGAGGGTAAAGGTTCTAGACTGATAATTTGATATAATTTAATGATGGGAAACAGGGCAACTCAGGAAATAGGAACCCCTGATGTTTCCTAACTACTCAAAAACTGCATGTGTTGTTAGGTGTCAGATATTTAAGATACAAGAAGGTGGAAAATAAGATTCCAGCATTCAAGAACTGTATAGTCCAATAATATTTTTCATCTGACTCCTTGAGAAAACTGAGCCTTAGGGCTCTAAGCTAGAATTCTCCAAGTTGGCATGTATTTAAGTCATAGACAGTTTGTTAATACACAAATCACTGGGCTCCACTTTCAGAGTTTCTGATTCTGGGCATCTGGGTAGGGCCTCAAAGTTCTTTTCTAACAAGTTCCCAGGCCCTTCTAGGATTTCTGTTATCTAGTGTATAAAGTTAAATTATTTCTCCCCAGGCCTCTAGAAGGTTACTGGTTATATATTATCTCCTGGAGAATTTTAACAAAGTTCTCAATCATTTCTCTTTGTTTTGTGCTTTATTGAGGAACTCTGATTAGTACAATTTTAATTTTTTTTAAATATTCATTTATTTTATGTATGTGCATGCTCTGTCTGCATGTATACTTGCACATCTCAAGAGGGCATCCCATTACATTATGGATGGTTGTGTGCCACCATGTGGTTACTAGGAATTGAAGTCAGTGCTCTTAACCACTAAACCATCTATCTAGTCCCTTTATTTTATTTTTTAAATGTATGCGTATGTGCAAATGCTCATAGAGTCAAAAAGAGGAGATCAAATCCCCTGGACTTGGAGTTATTCGAGATTGTGAGCTGCCCAGTGTGAGTGCTGACAACTGAACCCAGGCTCTCTGTAAGAGTAGTATTCTTGGTGAAACTGCCCAAGTGGACTCTGTAACTGCTCCATTTCTGAAAGGAACTCTAGAGAAGCCCTTATCATTTGAGCCAGATGTTTCTGTTGTTAAAGAGAAATAGCCTCAGTTTCCATCCAGGGGTGATCTGTCTGTAAGGCTTCACTGTTCCTGCATGGTGACTGTAAGACAGTGAGAACAGGCTGAGGTGTGGAACAGGACTTTGTAAAGCCTGACAGTAAAATATTGTAGTTACCCTCTATGCTTTCAGCCTTGAAGGGGAATTAGACTGGTTAGAAAAATGTAGGACTGTTCTTCTATCAACAACTTTAGACAGATAGTCTTTAAGTGATGGGTAGTGTCCACATAGAGCTAAGTAGGAAAAGTAAAAGAGACAGGTACAGAATGAAGGCAGATGCCTGGCGTGTTTTCTCCTGGTCTTTGTTGTTACTGTGTGGACCCAAGTGAGAAGCCAGTGTTCTTTTAGGAAGCAGTTTCTACACATCGACTTAGATTAATGTATCTTGTACAAGACATGCTTGTACATGGAGGGATAGGGACAGAGTACAAGTCCATTCACTTGCAATCATTTGTTTGCTGGCCAGAAGGTGACTTAAAGAGACCCATCCATTTAGTATATATTTACTTGTGGATCTAGATAGCATCAACTACACATTAAGGACCATTTTTTAAATATAGCACATAACATGATGTCAGTGTTCCATTTGTAACTTGAACTTACATTGACTTTGTCTTGATACTTTATGTTCGTCTCCCTTCACTGCTTTCACTTGGGTCATATGTATTTCCGTCTCCATAATTGATTTTCTGCTTCCATTTAACATGTATATTAAATAATGAGTATCATTCATTAGACAGTAAGAGAAAACCATAACTTTATAAATTAGAAAACTGTATGGAAAGTAAGACACTTTAGTTGATATTTTTATAAGAGCAACTTAATTCTATCTATACATTGTGAATTGGGAAATACTATCTTTAGTCTGGACTTTTCTGTCCCACTTCTGTCTTGTATAAGTGTTTGTTTATGTGCTATCTAATAAGTGTCTTGGAGTTAAGTGGCTCTCACCTTCTCGTTCACTCTACTGCCTGCAGTCTCCCACCTTCCTGACTCCATCCTGCCAGGTGTGGTGGCAGAGCCATAGGGCCGTTCACACTGTTCCACTCTTACTCCACTTTCAAGGCAGCGGCAAACTCTGTTTTTAGGTGCAGATTACATCCTGAGTTGGAATAAATGCTCACTCCCACCACCCCTGCCACTTCCCTCTGCCGAGCTGTCTCCCCTCAGCTTTCCCTTGGATTACTATAGCAGCTTAGAAATGGTCTCCTGCTTCTTGTTTATTTCCCCCACTCCCATTAGTTTTCCCACCTGTCTTCCAGCCAGGTTAAATGTAACAGGTCATTTCTCTCCCTGCAAAAAGCCTCGAGTGACTTTCCTTTTCACCAAGAATAAAAATGAAGGAATTTAAAGTAATCTTCCAAGAACATAGCTGCTCTTGTTAGTTCTCCGACACCTCAACTCCTCACTCTTCCTACCACACTCTGGCCACCTTTCTGTATTGAGCATCCGAGGTTGTTCTTTTTACCTGGCTGATTCTTACTTGCAGATGGTACACGACTCTCTCCTCTCTACTCGATGCCACCTGGCCAACTCTTTCCTGTGCTCTTTTAAGCATTGCCGCATTCTTCCTTTCCTGGTTTGATAGCTTAGAAATGACACTTTATGTTATTGTGTGTGAAATGTAAACTCATGGGTCTGGGATTCAGTTTGTTTCGTTCTGTGGGGTTTCCCTGTAGGCATGCCATAGGTGGTCCAAAAGTACTTTTTCGCCATGAGTTTTTCCATATCTAAAAAAAAATTATCTTTCTTCTTAGAAGCGAACCTGAAAATCACATCAAAATCTTTACTTTGAATATTTAATTTTTCTGTTTCTCTCACTTAAAAAATCATTTTGTCCTATGCTTTTCTTTTGTTTGTATTTGAAATTACTGATTTTTTTTTTTTTTTTTTTTTTTTTTAGAGGGGGCACATTTTCCTCTGGCATAAATTGTAGTTCCTAACTTTATGCGTTTTGGGGAAAGTAGCTAAATGTCCTTTCATCTCCTGTGACATATAGCATTTTTTATTGCTTTCATTGACCACAGTGCTTTCTAACACTCATAGTAAGATATTGACATATACTTTTGGGACTTAGAATAATGTCGTAGCTTTTTTTTTTGGTCATATTTTCAAGAAAAATCAATACTGATTTCCGTGTTTTTCCCCATAATTCCAAAGCTTTAGTATAGAAAGTAGGAAGAGAAATGAGATAGAGAAGTAATGAGAGAAAGAAAAGATAGAGAGGCGAGAACTGGCTATGACCACATGGAAAGAGGGGAAATGGGACAAGAGCAAGGGCAAGAGAGAGAAGCAAGAGAGGATTTCCACCTTTTTAACCTGAACTGAAAGTCTTGTGGCTATGGTAGTTGAGCTTTTCATAGACTTTAGTTTATGTAGCCACTGTTTCTTAGCTTCCTTAATTGGAGCAGTTTGGTTCTACAAAATCTAGTCTTTTAATTCAGTTTCTTTTGGCCCAATAAGTCTTGAAATTTGTATACTTGATACAAGCATCATAGTTGCTTTAGATTTTTCAAGTAATCTGTTACACTATATTTTGAATTATAGCCTGACTTTTCAATTTGAAAGTGTCATTGTAGCACTTCAGATCACCTTGCCCCATCTTTTCAGGATATAGAGTACCACTGGTGGATTAACACTCAGATCTTCATAATTTTGTTAATCATACATGCTATTATATTCCTGTATGATATATGGGATTTAAAGTGAAACCCTATAGGATTCAAGTTTTGTTTTTGATACTATAGAGTTTCTAATTTGAGATAGTTTAGCTCTGTGGCCTTGGTAACAGACAAATTGATCTGAGAAAAAATTTTATTATATTTGGTTCCTATAGCAATAGAATGCATTTAACACTTAAGATTTAGGATTAACAAAGATGTATGGAAATATAAATGAATTTGTCTAGAGGCCAACCAAGATTCAAGGATCTATACTTACAGTAGACTGTAATTTAGTAAATGGGACAGCAAGTATTCAGACTGGGGCTTCTCTAGAATTTCCTCAGGTTACCATTAAGCCTTTCTAAAATAACTAAGTTTCTAAAGCTTATTTAGTATCTATTAGTTTATTGTAAAATCAGGTGGAATTGCATGTGAATGAACTGAAAGAGAGAAAGCGCATATACCACAGAGATAGGTTCCCCGTGGTAACCTCGTTAGGAGCCCCAGAATTCAGTTTCTAGCAGTTTGCTTCTGCACATGTATTCAAGCCTTACTGTTCCATGTTTTCATTAACATCTGAAATTTAACTCCAGAATAGTGAATGTGTAATTTGCATGTTTTCCTCTCTATTTTCCTTTCTGTTTCCTTTCCTCCTCCCCTCTTCTTTTCTCCCCATTCTCCTCTTCCTTCTCTCCCCTCTCCTAGCTCCATTCTTTTTCCCCGGGGCTCACTGTTTAACTTATTGCTGGTTTCAAACTCCTGGAAGTCCAGTCCCTCAACCTACGGAGTGCCAGGATTATAGCCCTGTGCTGCCACTTCTGCATGTAAGCTCCATTTCTCCAAAGATGAACAGCACTCAGCGCCTAATTTGAAATTTGCCCTTTACAGTTTTTACTATAAATGTTATGTAAATTTTTGTAATGTAAATAAATGTTTATGTAATGCAAATTGGCAGCTTTATATACTTTTTTTCTTTAAAAATATTTATTAGCTGGGCATAATGGTGCATGCATTTAATTTCAGCATTCAGGGTATAAAAAGTTGGATCTTTGTATGTTCAAGACCAACTACATAGTGAGATCCTTTCTCCAAAATTCTATTTATTATTATTGTTGTTATTGTTTGATATTGTATGATATTTGATATTGTATGTATATGACTGACACTTATGCCCTGGAACACATGTAAAGTTCAAAGGACACCTTTGTGGAGTTGATTCTCTCCTTCCTCATTTAAATTGGATCCAGGAATTGAACTCTGGTCATCATGCTATCATGTTTGGGGAGCAAACACTTTTTATCTCCTAAGCCATCTCTCCAGCCCTTTGTTTGTTTGCTTGTTTGTTTAGTATACATAAGTATCAGTGATAGTCTGATGCAAGTGTTCTCATCCTCTTTGGAAAACTATTGTTTCTCCAGTGAATTGTTCTACTCCCGTAGTAAACTTCCTAAACACCACGCCACAATTATAATAGAGTGAATTTCTTCAGAATATTTGAGTTGCTCTCGAAAGAGAAAGGATTTAACAGTTGCTAGGTACTTAAAAATAGAATCGAATACAACGGAGGAAGGTATTTGTAGCTTCTTGTTCTATAAAGGAATATGATTGTCATCTTGTAAAATTGGTGCAGAGACATCCTTGAGTAGATGGGGGTGGGGAGGAGATATGGGATGTGGTATGTGGATGGACCAGGAGGGGAATAAAATCTGGAGTTTAAAATTAAAAAAAAAAAAAATCTAAAAAAAAATTGAAATCACATTACAAATATAATCATATTGTATAGTTTTTAGATGGTGTTCCTGTCAAATTTATGTCCTGTTTCTGCAGCATATTTTCTATAGATAATAAGTATTTCCTCTCATATTAAAACTTTTCCTTTACCTTAAGTTTTTGTATAAAAGGAAAAATAGTCCTTTTTATTAAGATAGCTTATGACGAGAATTTGTAATCCACATGACCATATTTCTTGTTATATGCCCTTCCCAACTTGCAAGAATGACAAATTAGGAATGCAGTTGTATTGTATTAAAAATACAAAATTGATCAGCAGCCCAAAACCAGATCGTTCCATCAGGGAATCAGCCCTTTCCTGTGGCATCTGGATTTGAGCCCGGCAATCCAGCTGACATCATTGATGTTTCTCATAGTTTAAGGCCCATAGAGGAGTGTCCTAAATCTGAATAGCCTCAGAGTCTGTGCTCTGGGCAATGAGTCAGTGTCTATTTTCATTTCAGCATAGTGTACACTGAGGCTAAAACAGCCATGTGGCAGACAGTGAGTCCGGACTGGACAGTTACAACCTAGAAGTTCATACTTATAGAAATGCTAGATAGCAATAGCCTTTGCTAACAGCAAGCGAAGATTGAAAGGCTAGATACCTGTGTTCCAAGTTTAAATGACAGCAAGCTTTCTTAAGTTCATTTTAAAAATTAATGACATTTATTTATCAATTATTGTGTGTGTGTGTGCATCACAATATATATGTGGAGGTCAAAGAACAACTTACAAGAGTACACCATCTTCCCAGGGTCTCAGGGTTTGAATTCAGTTTGTTAAACTTAGCAGCATGTGTTACTTGCTGAGCCATCAGACTTGCCTATCTTAAACTCTTAATCTTACCAGCCTACAGTCCATATCAACTCCTGCAAATATACATCTGGTTAAAAATAACAGACCCCAAGGGTTTCCTCTGACCTCCATGTATATCCACACTTATTAACATTTTGACCACATTTGGGGAACCCCGTATCCTACTCCTGCAAGATAAACAAATCAAGTCCCCTCCACAGTGATTCAGACTCACAACACTCAGCATGTTACTCAAAGCTGAAACTGATTGCAGGAAAAGATTCAAAGCAGAATTAGCGAAGAAGGCCCTGGGGTGAGTTCCACATAAGCACAAGCTTCTTGGAATCCTAGATATCATTGACTTGTGACAGCTACGTGAGATACATCAGGGAAGCTCATCTGAGACTCATTATCCAGAGCTTCTACTGAAAGCCAGGCCCAGAAGAAAAGCAATTATTTTATATGTTAAAAGGATTATACAAGGATAATTTTAAAAGGGTCATTTCTGTATAGAAATCTGTGCATGCATGTTCGTGTGTATAGACAACTTGCAGGTGTTGGCTCTCCTTCCGTCATGTGGACATTGTCAGGCCTGGTGGCAAGCACCTATGCTTGCTGAACCCTCTTTCTAATCAGCTATATTTTTCTTTGTAATGTTAATTAAGAACATTTTTGAAAATGGTTCATTTGTTTTTATTTTGTCTATGCATTGTTGTGAGGGTGTCGGATCCCCTGGAACTAGAGTTAAAGACAGTTGTGAGCTGCCGTGTGGATGCTGGGAATTGAACCCAGGTCCTCTGGAAAAGCTGCCCGTGCTCTTAACTGCTGAGCCACCTTTCCAGCCCTCATATTGTTTCTTTTTAATAAACAATTTAGGTGCACTGAGCCACTGTAAGGAAGAAATGATTAGAATTCTGAAATTCAGCAAACCAGATACCAGCAACAGGTTGACCTTCTTAAATGTAGCTGACCCAAATGTGCTACATCAGCTTTTCTCTATATAACATGGTAGAATGTCCTTAGACAGATAAGGCTGAAATTGTAATTTCAACTTAATTTAACTTAATCAATTCATTTAGAGTGAGCAGAACAGTGAATAAGAAAAAGGTTCCATTGAGTGAGGTACTTTACACTCTGACACCTATAACAATACTAATTTTACAGTGGAGGACACAACAGAGCTAATAAGACTTACTGGCTTTGAAAGATTGGATGGTGTTGCTAGGAAATGACTCAGCAGTTAAAAGCACTGGCTCCTCTTAGAGGACCCTCCCCCAACCCTCGTTGGATCCACGCTCCCAGTGGCAGCTCAGAACTATCTATAACTCTATTTCTAGAGGTTGTGACCCCCTCTTCTGATCTCTGTGGACACTGCATGCACGTAGACATACCCATAAACACCCATACACATGAAAAAAATGAATAAAACCTCATAAAACATTGGATGGTGGAATAAAGTATTTTCTAATAAAGATAATGTAAATAATTTTGTGTTGAAGTAATTCAATTTGTTCTGTGGTTAGCATTAGAAAGGAAATCAATTTTAAAAACTATTTTGTAAGCTTAATTATATATATTATTATTAAAGATAAGTTAGGGAGAAATTAAAGTCTCTGGAATATAAATTCTGAATTATAATGTACTTTTAAACTTTTGTATACATTTAACACTACTTCAAATTATTAAAATTAATATTTTTAAAATTTAAAAATATTTGACAACAAATCCCTGATCTTTAGTATGCAGTGTTCACTTTTGTCTATTCTTTAACTGGCTGTGTAGGGGCGAGGAGTGCAGCTCAGGGCTGGAGCTCCTGAGCACCCTCCCCCTCAAAAAAAAAAAGTATGAAAAGCTAACATTTTATTTTCTTTTTCCTACATAGAAATTTTATCTTTGTCTAAAAATGTATCAGTTTTCAAGTCCTTGACTTTTCTGATCATCACAGCAGTTTCAGTTAAATATTTGTGCTTATTTTAATTTCTTTTCTTTTTCCTTTTTCAAAACAGGTTCTTTCTGTGTAGCTCTGGCTGTCCTAGAACTCACTCTGTAGACCATGCTGACCTCACAGAGGTCTGCCTGCCTCTGCCTCCCTAGTGCTGAGATTAAAGACATGGGCCACCACTACCCAGCTACACGTACTTTGAAAATGACAACAATATAGTATTAAAAATATGAAACCAAACAACCTGAATCATCAGAAATGCCAAAGTTACCAAAATCAAATGTTTGCTAGCAGCACCATAAGCACTAGAGCCTGAAATATGAATGTTTAGTTACAGATTTAAAGTTTGAAGAAAAATTGACAGGGAAGGTAAAACAAAGAGTATTTTGAGTATCCGAAAAGTCAACTTACTTTGACTTCAAAAGTCTGTGATCCTTTGAAACACTGCATTAGTAGGGACAGGGAAGGAGGGCTGTCCCTACAGTGTGTCTCCCAAGCTTGCCTTTTCCTCTGTGGATGGCATGCTGTTTTCTGTGTTCATTTACCAATTTGGCAAAAAGCACCAGTCAGCTGCTGCCCCCTGCAGCTGTTTTAATTTCTTTCTTTTCTAACTACCTCACCCTTTACACACTATGAAAGCTATGTCAGTCTAAATGATACCCCAAAAGAGGCAGGATATGTTAGATTGTCTCCTTTTCTACACTTACTGAAAAGATTTAGGGAATTAACATAATCATCTTTTTAATTACTACTCTGATACGTTGTGTTTATGTAGTCATTTTATTTTGAATGCTACCATAATATGGTACTGAACAGCAAAAGTTAATTTGAGAGAGATCTGTAGTACTTATTATAGGGAAGTTACTTTCTTCTTTCAAAGACTTTTCCTAATTCCTTTCATCTTCCTAATACTTTCTAAATACACAGAAATTTTTACTGTAGACTTTTGGAATCCATGAACTTGTAGGAAGTTAACAAGAGTGAAGCTACATTTGTTTCCAACCCTAATATACAGTTTGGCTAAACTCCAGTCTTGGCTTTCAGCAACATTTCCAAATCAGAGTTTCTTACACACTGCCTCTGACTTTACGCTTACCAAGTCTGTGTCCCTTTCAGTTAGTACTTGTCACTGCAGTTACATAGGAAAGACCTGTGTTGATACCACCCCATATGTAAAAAAAAAAAAAATACAGAAAATGAAAGGACCCTTTCTTTAGAATAAAGTTGAAAAAGAAGTTTCTTTTCACAGTCAGATGCCTAGTAACAAAGTCTAGATTACCTGCTGTCCATCATTTTGATATAGAACATAGAGATGATGGCTTCTTTTAGGTTCATTTTCTAAAACAACAAAACAAACAAAAAAACAGAAGGAAGAGAGAAAGAAAAAGAAAAAAATAAGTAATAACTTGTTTGAAAGCAGCAACTAACCAATTCCTTGAAAATCCTGATAAGAAAAATATCATAGAGTATCTGTATGTCACACATTAAAATAAACACTGCAGGAGATGGAGAGAATGGTTGAATAGTTAAGAGTACTTGATTTGATCTGCATCCAGGAGCTGGGCTGCTCCACAGCCCTCTGTGCACCAGTCCTGCCAGGGGAGAACTGGTCTCCAGGGAGTGCTTCGACTTTGGGTTTGGACGTGAGATCTCCATTTTCTCTCAGGTGATTGTCCAAGGCAGATCTGGCCAGGAGCTCACAGGGCACAGGAATGGCAGAACAGCTGGCACAGGTTCCTTTCGGTCACCATCTGCATCCAGGAGCTGAGCTGTTCCACAGCCCTCTGTGCCAGGGGAGAGCTGATCTCCTAGGGGTACTGAGACAGGCTTGCAGGCCCACAGGAGGGATAAGCTCCAGCCAGAGACAGCAGGACCAACTAGCAGCAGAGATAACCAGATGTCGAAAGGCAAATACAAGAACTTACCAACAAAAACCAAGGCTAAATGGCATCATCCAAACCCAGTTCTCCCACAGCAGCAAGTCCTGGATACCCCAACACACTGGAAAAGCAAGACTTGGATTTAAAATTACATCACATGATGCTGATAGAGGACTTCAGGAAGGACATAAATAACTCCCTTAAAGAAATACAAGAGAACACATGCAAACACAAAAATCCCTTAAAGAATTACAGGAAAACACAACCAAACAGGTGAAGGAATTGAACAAAATCATCCAGGATCTAAAAATGGAACTAGAAACAATAAAGAAATCACAAACAGAGACAACCCAGGGGATAGAAAACCTAGGAAAGAAATCAGGAGTCATAGATGCAAGCATCAACAACAGAATATAAGAGATAGAAGTGAGAATCTCAGGTACAGAAGATACCATAGAAAACATTGACTCAACCATCAAAGAAAATGCAAAAGACAAAAAGCTCCTAAACCAAAACATCCAGGAAATCCAGGACACAATGAGAAGACCAAACCTAAAGATTACAGGTATAGAAGAGAGTGAAGATTTCCAGCTTAAAGTGCTGGTAAAATCTTCAACAAAATTATAGAAGAAAACTTCCCTAACCTAAAGAAAGTGATGCCCATGAACATACAAGAAGCCTACAGAACTTTAAATAGATTGGAAGAAAAGAAATTCCTCCTGTCACATAATAAAACACAAAATGCACTAAACAAAGAAAGAATATTAAAAGCAGTAAGGAAAAAAGATCAAGTAACATAGAAAGGCAGACCTATCAGAATTACACCAGGCTTCTCTCCATAGACTGAAAGCCAGAAGATCCTGGACAGGTGCCATACAGACCCTAAGAGAACACAAATGCCAGCACAGGCTACTATACCCAGCAAAACTTTCAATTACCATAGATGGAGAAACCAAGGTATTCCATGACAAAACAAATTTACACAATATCTTTCCACAAATCCAGTCCTTCAAAGGATAATAAATAGAAAACACCAACGAAAGGAGGGAAACTATACCCTAGAAAAAGCAAGAAAATAATCTTTTAACAAACCAAAAAAAAAAAAAAAGCCACATAAACATAACTCCACCTCTAATAACAAAAATAACATGAAGCAACAATCACTTTTCCTTAATATCTCATAATATCAATGGACTCAATTTCCCAATAAGGCATAGAATAACACACTGGATATGTAAACAGGACCCAGCATTTTGCTGCATACAGGAAACTCACCTCAGGGACAAAGACAAATACTACCTCAGAGTAAGAGGCTGGAAAAAAAATTTCCAAACAAATGTCCCCAAGAAGCAAGCTGGAGTAGCCATTGTAATATTGAATAAATTCGGCTTTCAACCAAAAGTTGTCAAAAAAGATAAGGAGGGACATTTCATTCTGGTGAAAGGAAAAATCTCCCAAGATAAAATCTCAGTTCTGAACATCTATGCTCCAAATGTAAGGGCACCCACATTCATAAAAGAAACTTTACTAAAACTCAAAGCACACATTATACCTCACACTGTAATAGTGGGAGACTTCAATACCCCATTCTCATCAGTGAACAAATCATGGAAACAGAAACTAAATAGAAGCACAGTGAAACTAATAAGTTATGAACCAAATGTATTTAACAGATATCTATAGAACATTTTTATCAACATAAAACAAAAGAATATACCTTCTCAGCACCTCATGGTACCTTCTCCAAAATTGACCATATAATCGGTTACAAAACAGGCCTCAGCAGATATAAGAAGATTGAAATAATCCCATGCATCCTATTAGATCACCATGGAGAAAGGCTGATCTTCAACAACAACAAAAATAATAGCCACATACACGTGGAAACTGAACAACACTCTACTTAATGATAACTTGGTTAAGGAAGAAATAAATATTTTTTATTACTTAATGAAAATGAAGGCACAGTATATCCAAACTTATGGGACACAATGAAAGCAGTGCTAAGAGAAAAACTCATAGCTCTGAGTGCCTCCAAAAAGAAACTGGAAAGAGTATACACTAGCAACTTGACAGCACAGCTGAAGGCTCTAGAACAACAAGAAGCAAATACACTGAAGAGAAGTAGACGGCAGGAAATAATCAAACTCAGAGCTGAAATCAACCAAGTAGAAACAAAAAGAACCATACAAAGAATCAACCAAACTAGGAGCTGGTTCTTTGAAAAAACCAACAAGATAGATAAACTCTTAGTCAAACTAACTAGAGGGCACAGAGACAGTATTCTAAATCAGCAAAATCGGAAATGAAAAGGGAGATATAACAACAGATACTGAGGAAATACAAAAAAATCATCAGATTCTACTACAAAAGCTTGCACTCAACAAAACTGGAAAATCTAGATGAAATGGAAAATTTTCTAGACAGATACTAGGTACCAAAGTTAAATCAGAATCAGATAAACAATCTAAACAGTCCCTTAATCCCTAAAGAAATAAAGCAGTTATTAATAGTCTCCCAGTCCAAAAAACAAAACAAAACAAAACACTGAGGGCCAGATGGGTTCAATGCAGAGTTCTGTCAGACCTTCAAAGAAGACCTAATATCAATACTCTTGAAACCATTCCACAAAATACTAAAGCCCTCCTACATAGATCACAAAGACCGTGATCTACAGGCTTGCCTGTAGAGGCATTTTTTCTCCCTCCTTTCAGATGACTTAACTTGTATTAAGTGGAAGTAAAACTACATGGGGTCTCATAAATTTCTGTTGACATCAGCTTACTATGTAGCTGAGGCTGGCCTTGAACTCCTGATCTTTTACCCTTCAGTGCTGAAATGACAGGCATGTACCATTGTGCTCAGCCTGCTTCATAAATAAAATGTTATTAGACTTAGGGCTTAGGAGCAATAGCCTGACAGTGGAGGGTTATAACAGATTTATATGGCTCACAAACCCATATTTAGTCCCTTTTTGTACATAAAAGCCATATAAAGTGAATTCCCTATAATCTAACAATTCAAAATATTAAACAACAATAAACCATAAATGTTTAAAAGCTAATGGTGTTCAGTTTAGAAGAAAAATCTCAGAATGATTTAAAGGCTATCAATTGTATGCCCATAATTTTATTATAGTTCTTTTTTTAAAAAGGCAGTGTGTATAAAAATCTCAGTTTTCTTTTAAAGGTATGTACAAAGATCTTGTTGTTTAGTCCTGAGGAATACAAGTTAACATTTAAGGAGTTTAGATGTGACATTTAAGCTATACCTTTTCTTGTAATTGATGTTTACACTCTAGAGTTCTTTGTTTATAAAAAGATATAGCAGCTTAAAATTGTGAAATCTGTTAAAGTAATGTTTCAGCTCCAGAGTTGCTTGCTGGGCGTGGAAAGATGGCACTGGCTGCTCTGCCACAAGACATGGGTTCAGTCCCCAGCACCCAACAGCTCATAACCAGTTCCAGGAGATCTGATGCCCTCTTCTGGCCTCCACTGGTACTGCATGCACAATGTGCCCAGATGTGTATAAAGGCAAAATTATCAATACAGATAATTTTTTTTTTAAATTACATGTTGAAAAGTCAGACATGTATAGGGACTCGCTGTCACAAGAATCAAATACAAAACCACTTACAAGACCCTTGCCTGTTTGCAGTCGTATGTCTGAAAGTCTTTTTTTTTTTTAAGGTGCTACATTTACTTATGCATGTGGGTACAGATATACCATGGCATGTGTGTGGAGTTAGAAGACAACACTTCCTAGAAGCAGTCAGTTCTCTGCTTTCACCAGTTTTTTGCCTGAAAATTAAACCCAGGTTCTTGGGTGTGGCAGCTGGCACCTTTATATGGAACCATCTCCCTGGTCAAATTTACTAGTCAAATTTAACCTGGTTATTTGAAGTCATTTTCTAAACCAACTACATAGATTTTATGTTATTCCAATATTTCGAAATAGCACTTTGTATTATTGTTCCCATTTTTTTTTTAATTTTTTTTTTTCGAGACAGGGTTCCTCTGTGTAGCCCTGGCTGTCCTGGAACTCACTTGTAGACCAGGCTGGCCTCGAACTCAGAAATCCTCCTGCCTCTGCCTCCCAGAGTGCTGGGATTACAGGCGTGTGCCACCACCGCCCGATTTATTGTTCCCATTTTTTTAAAAAAAAGAACTGTTCATTTTTATTTTTCTGTATGTTGCCTGCAAGTATGCCTGTGTACATGTACATGCAGGGTCAGTGGAATCCAGAAGAGGCTGCTGCATCCTCTGAACTGGAATTATGGCTGGTTGTTAGCCACCAGTACATGCTGGAAACTGAGTTCAGTCTTTTGCAAGAGTAACAAATGCTTAACTGCTGAGCCATCTCTCTAGCCCCTGTCCCTGAAATCCTCATACACTTTCCCAAATATCAGTTCTCAGTATTTGACATCTCAGGGTCTTTTTGGCTTTTGGGGACAGGGACTAATTCTGTTGTTCTAGTTGACGTGAAACTTACTGTCTAGACCAGTCTGTCCTCAAACTCAGAGAGAGCCACCTGCCTCTTCCTCTATACCCATGCCAATATCTCAGCTCTTTCAGGAAAAAATGTTTTTAATTTAAATAGAATTATGTCATTTATCCACTCACTTTCCTCCCTCGATCCCTTCCCAGCTATCATTCCTCAAGTGCCTCTCCTCGGTTGATACCCATCTTTCTTTTATCATTGTCACACACACACATGTATATGTGTATGTGTTATATGTATGTATGCAAAAATATACCCACAACCTGCTGACTCCATTTTTGTTTATATGTACGGTTTGGGGGCTGACTGTTGTATATCAGACAACCAGGAGTGGGGCTTATTCCCGGGAGAGACTAATTCTCTTTTCCTTGTATCCATCAGTTGTCTGTAGCTCTTTGATTAAAGATGGGACCTAACAAAAATCTCCCCTTCCGTGTATACATGGCCATTGATATTGTCTTTGTTCCAGTTATGTTTATGCAGCCATTTCTAGGAGAGACTGTTTCACAGTAGACCGTCTGGTACTATGGTCCTAACAGTCTTTCTGCGCCCTCTTCCAAGATGTTCACTGAGATGTAGATACAGGAGCTATGATGTAAATTTACCCTTTGGGACTGGGGTCCCTAGTATCTGTTAATCCAATGTACTCTATTAAGTTGTGTTTTTCTGTAATGGTCACCATTTTCTATAAGACCAAGTTGTCTTTGCAGAAGGTTACTAGATACACTTATCCAGGAAAGGTGGTTCTTAAAACAACAAAAGGAGTAGGGGAAAATATCAAGAACTTTTGTGAATAACATTTATTTTAGCTTAAGCATGCATACTCTTACCCAGTGGTGGTAGTGCATGTCTTTAATCCCAGCACTTGGGAGGCAGACATGTGCAGATCACTTGAGTTCAAGGCCTGTTTGGTCTGTAGATTGAGTTCCAGGACAGCCAAAGTTACACAGAGAAATTTTGTCTTGAAAAAAAAAAAAAAAAAACCAAACAACAACAACAACAACAAAAAAAAAAAACCAAGGGGGGGAGGGGTTTAAAAAAAAAGAAAGAAAAAAAACAAACCAAAACCAACAAATTTATGATCTCTTTGAGCAACTAGTATCTCATTGAATGACCAGCATTGTCTGACATCAATATGAAATGTGAAGCTAATAAGTACCTTTTTGAAAAGATTGTTATCGTGTTTATCTTAATGTGAACATGGTTTTGAGTGGGTATTTGTATCTGAGTGTAGATGCCTACAAAGCCCAAAAGAGGGCCTCAGAATCCTTGGAGCTGGAGTTACAGATGTTTGGTTGTGAGCCACTTGATGTGGATGCCTAGAACCATGCTTAAGTCTGAAACTAATCCCCCAAGAACATGGGCCAGCGTCTGTATATACTGTGTTTACATTTACCAGTTTTCCATTACTGCCTTACTTTTTCCTTTTGTAATGTAGGGCATGGCATTTAGTTGTCATGTGTCCTTAGTCCCCACTGATCTGTGAGTGGATGCAGTCTTTGCTCACCCAATTTATCTTAACACTTGTGAAGAGTCTCCCCAGTAATTTTCTAAAATGACTCAATTCTCGGTTCTCTTATTTTTTTTCCATTTGGATGGACATTAAGCATCTTTTCATGAAAATATTATAGAACTTAAGTATCTTTTTTAGTATTAGATTACATGATGTTAACATGTTACAGGAGATTGTTAGCCTGGGCCATATCTCTCGTGTGTCTTAGTTGTGATTTTACTTTATTCACTTAGTATTTTTAAATATATTAGGGATATTATTTGAATATGTGCTCAGTCTTCTCCTCAATCTTCTGCTGACTTAAAAAGAAGATCAATGTTGTTGGGACTGTAAAAAGTAAAAGGAATAAAACTATAAGTGATATAGACACTACCCCCCAATTCTAGATCTAGAATTTTCCAAACTTGTAGGACTAAGAAATGAATTTAGCAGGCTCACAAGATACAAGGCCAATGTGCAAGCTGAATCATTCATTATTCTCTGTGTGCTAAAAGTGAGTCTGGGGGTTTGTTCATGTACAGTGTGTACATAAGCACTCTGGCGCACATGTGGCCGATGTGTGCAGCAGCCAGAGGTTGACGTTGGGTGTCTTTCTGGATTGCTGACCACGTTAGTTTTTGAGATACGGTCTCACCAAACTGGAGCTCCTTCATTCACCTCGGCCTGCCAATAGTATAACCTGCCTCTGCCTCCCAGAACGCTAGGGTTGCAGGTATGCACAGCCATGTTCAAGTTTTACATGGCTACTAGAGATCCCTGCTCAGCAGGCATGTTACCAACTGAGCCGGTTCCTAGCCTTATGTTTTTTAAGACCATTTATAATAACACCACCAAAAGAAATGTACTATAAATCCAATTTATACATTTATGAAATTTTACATGTTACATAGGAAATATTACTTAAAGGTTTTCATTTAAACAAAGGATGAAAAATTACCTCAGATAACAGCAGCCATACCTGTGAAAAAGCACAGGGACATAGCTGGCAGCATTCTCCTCAAGACTTCTGAGGATAATCTGAATGGCATGAACTTAAAGCTTTTAAATGATGTGCAGACTTTCAAGCTTATTGATCAGATTTTAAAAATGAAACAGCACTGAAAATAACAAAGCCACAAAGAAGCTTTTTGATGCCATTATGCCTTTTAGCATGAGTAACAGTAATATTTAATGCACATTTAGAGTATTGATTATTTTAAAGTTATCTTGTAACTATTTAAAGTACCCCCAAGATACCATTGCTCTATTAGTTTTTTTCTTTATATCATTGATGTAAATTATTGCTCCTGCAGAACATTTTGCTAATGTTTTTATATAAATCAAAAAAATATGTTTTTAATGTAATAAACAATTTAGGAAATGTTTATAATTGTGTAGCATTGTATCAAGGGCGCGAAGGCCAAAATGACTGAATGTTTTCATATTCTTAAGAGAGATACTTCCTAATCTAGGTATTGTTTTTATTTGTATAGATAAATATGTACAGCAGGCTGAATGGCGTTCTTACTAGAATGACATAAGGCAGGCCGGTGACACACACTTGCACTCGCAGCACTCTGCAGGTGAAACACAGAGGAGGATCGCTAAGCCAGCATAGGTTTTTTTAGTGAGACGCTATCCACACAACAGCAAACCACCACAGTTAAATGCTTAGACCATAGACAACAAAACAAATTCTTTTTACTGAGAATGACTATACTACCCTGCATTCTGTTTACAGAAAAATAAAATAGAATCTAGGTTGTTCCTGAAAAATTCCAAAAGAATCTATAATATATGGTGACAAGTATAGAGTGTAGAACAGTATTTTCTTCAACTTGAGATGAGACTGTGAAGTAGTATGTCAGGCTAAAATCTCACAGCTCTTTTTGCAAGTTTTATGACAAAATAACGTATTTATATTTATAGACATACATAGAGTAGTTATTTAACCATGATAGTCTTCAGGTAAATAGGCTGGGCTTTCTTTGTGGTTCCTTTTTTAAAGTCATAGTCAGGTTCCACAGGGTGCTCTCTACCTCACTGTAGCCTCATGTGACCTTGACCCCTAGCCTCTCCTGTCTCCTCCCAAAGGCTGGCATTACAGATGTGTGTCACCGTGCCTGGTGTTTTGGGGGCTGGGAATCAAACCTGTGACAGTGCATGATTGATGAGCATGCTACCCCCTGAGCTATATTCTTAGGCTCTGGGTTTGTTCTTGTTTGAGGGAAAGTCAACATTCATATTTTTTAAAAATTACTATGAATATACTTGTATATTTAAAACTTTAAAAAAACAGTAACAGAAGCATTTAATAAACACCTAATTTGTGCCCTCATTAAGGATAATGATGAACCAAAAGAAGTAGTTCTGTATTAAGCACATAATTCCTGTCTCTTAAATAGGCTTGGCTGATGTCATACCCTAATAGTTATTTAGTTGGAAACTAAAACGGTAATGTCTGCATATTAATCAGCCAAAGAGCTTTAACCATCAGTATTACATACAATCTCAGTACATCAAAGGTACAACTCCTGGATATACTTTCTGGGATTTAATCTAACCAGTAGGATTGTTTGAAATTCTCCAGGCTATTAGGATGAATAGACACATTTGAGAACCACTGTTTTATAAGAAACTGAAAGGTTTTTCTATCCTTTAAGTTGTATTCTTTTTGAAATTGTTATTGCCCTGAAAAAATTCATTGTACAGCATGAATATTATTTTTCAAGTGATTTTTTTAAGCTATGCTTGGGTAGCCAACCTGTCATTGAGTGAAAAGGGTAATGCACATATCCTCTGCATTTACATTTCTGCCTTCTATATTCTCATATATTCCCTAAGAAATAAAACAGTTATATCCCTGCCCTGTAGAAAAGCTTTTAATTATCTACCCATTTACATTAAATTGTAAGTTCCTTATCTGTCCCAACCTGTTTTCAGTTTTACCACCTGTTATTCAGAGGTAACAGCTATGCACACTCACCACATCTTCCAGAGGGCCCTTTCCTTCATACCTTGTATGCTCTTGTTTGTGCTGTCTTCTTTGTTGCCAGTGGTGTTCGTTACAGTTCTGAAATAGCTGAGAAAAAGGAGGCAGGACTTTTTGCAGAGGTTTCAGACCCTGAAATACCAGGGCCTGTGGTGTGGCCCAGTGTGATGGGAGCGTGGAGTGGAGGAATTCTGTTTACCTTAGGATCACATGGAAGCAAGAGTGAAGGGACTGGGGTCTCAGGATCCTGTTTACAGGCCTCTTCCCCAGTGTCATAATTCAATCCTAGTACTTTCACAGGCTGATGACCTATGAAACGGGTCTTTTAGGGGGACAGTCCCATCACAGCAACAGTAATTTAACAATAGATACAGGATAGTAATGAATATTCTAGCACTGAACCCTTTAAACAAGATCTGTTGTATGTAATTTACATAAACTTTCTCTTACAATCTTTATACCTGTGTCTGAGACATAGTCATTTTCCTTACAGTACAGATGGGAACTTGACATTTTCAGAGTGTAAAACACTTGCTTAAAAGTAGTGTTAGCAAATATGACATTTCACATTTCCGATCTATTTTTCATTTTACTTTCCCCTTCCCCACCTTAAATTGCCCATCTGATGCTCATCATAAGTTCTTCCCACATGTAGAGTGCATAAACATATGATGTTTTTAGCCTTGCTTTGAATTCTTTATAGAAAAGTATTCAGTGATTTCAAAAGGTAGGATAATCATTATCTTCATTTCTTCTCTCTGACCAATTTTATTAGTTTGCTGTGAATTTCTTGAGTATCAATGAGCTGTATTAAGTCTTTTTCCTGTACTTGCGGCTTCACTTTTCCCAAACTGTAGCCCAAGACAGTTAATTTCAGTTAGTTTTTTTGTTTCGTTTTGTTTTGTTTTTTAATGACCCACGAATTGACTTAGTAATACCTGCATTAATTAACTAGACCATGTTTTAGTTGAGGTTTTATGCAGGAATAGAACTGGTAGAGTGTGTGTGTGTGTGTGTGTGTGTGTGTGTGTGTGAGAGAGAGAGAGAGAGAGAGAGAGATTTATTAATGTATAGGTTGTAGTCTTAGTAGCCCAATAATGGCTTATCACTTGACCTTTTAGAAGATCAAGAGTCCATTAGTTGCTCAGTCAATGAGCCTGGGTGTCTCAGTAGTCCCAATCTGGTGCTGGGGGTTCTGGAGTATTCCTAGAGAGCTGCTGGTCTCCTGTCTGCATTAGAGTTCTGAAGAAAAAGGTTCTAATACCAGCAGATGGATGCTTTAGCAACAGGATAGCTGGACTTGCCAGCAAGAGTGACATGAGCAGCAAAGCCAGCTTCCTTCTTCATTCACTTTTATGTCGGCTGCTGCCAGGGGATGGTCCAGGCTAAGGGTGGTCTCAAACGATCCAACAGGAAAACTCCACACAGCTGCGCTCAGCTGCTTTTAGTCCATTCTTGAGGACACTGGGTTGACCATCAAGATTAACCATCGTTTTATTCAGTCATAAGCTCAGTGCATCTGATTCCTACTCAACTTTTCTAGGTAAAGTTCAGCTGTACAAGCTTATATAGTCTTTGTACAGGAAAATGTTAAATTTTAACAAGAAGTTAATTTTAGTGACATTAAAAATACAATAAATTTGGTAGCATTTAATAGTGTTTATTCCCTGCTTCCCAGATGTTATTAACATTTGTAAATGTCTCTTTAGGATGCTGCTTTGTAATTACAGTGTTACTGTCTAATTTGATAACTTTTCCTTCATTAGAATGTGAAACATGTTGCAGAAGTACTCAAGAAGTGGCTAAAGGAAGAAAGAAAGTGCCACTGCCTATCAGAAGACAAAATAAAACATGGGAAATACAACCACCAAATTCCGTAAAGCACTCATCAATGGTGATGAAAACTTGGCTTGCCAAATATATGAAAATAATCCTCAGCTAAAAGAATCCCTTGATCCAAATATATCTTATGGAGAGCCCTATCAGCACAACACACCATTACACTATGCTGCTAGACATGGAATGAATAGAATACTAGGGTAAGTATTTCTTAAAACCCATTGATAAGTGATCAGTGGAAAGGAAAACACTTGTGATCTTTGAAAATGTACAATACTGAGACATGCCCATGTTATATGATCTATTCTGAGTTCTAATAGTAAAGGTAGTTCACGTATTTGTTCCTTTGAATATATTTCTGTTCACACTGTAATGTGAAAAAGAGACAGATTACAGAGGACAGTTGAGCACTCTCAAGGGTAAGAGTGAACAGTACCCAAAGGGACCTTTACAGAGCTGTGCAATCTCCTTCAGGGAACGTGCTTAAGGGGATTTAAGAACAATTCAAGGCTCTTAGCGTTAGAAGTGAAAGTAATGACTGCTGGTAGTACACTGCCCCTTCCTCATTATCTGAATTTACAAAACTAAGGACCAAACCTCAGATTCCTAGTACTGGACTGAAGATCTGAGTCATCTTAGTTCTGGTATGATGCTCTGAACTTCCTGGAATGTCATTAATAAATAACTGGTTAAACATAAAATTATTAGCTAGCTGGAGGCTTTCTATTTAAAAAGGAAAAAGTGACACCTTACCTAAGAGTCAGTTAAAATGGATCTGTCAATCAACTGGTCAACAAAAACTCTCTCAGGAAAGCTGTTACAGTAGAGACTTGAGAAATACTACAAAAGCGGCCTAAAATATAAACTAGACACAATGACCTCTTTGTTCATTTTCACACTCACTCCATAAAAGTATACATTGTTCTGCTATGGTCCCTTTGGACTGTTAACTGCCAACAGAGCCCTGAAAGGAGAGGGGCCTCATGGGCTCTTTCCCCAGTCCATGGTATTAATTCTGAATGACCCAATCTTGTGCAAATCATGTGCAGATCACCACAGCTTTCGTGAGTTGTGTAACAGTTATTGTGTTGTGTCCAGAAAACACCTTTTTGCTGTTTAACTCCTTGTCCTCTGGCTCTTGCATTTTTTGCACCTCCTCTTCTGCGATTTTCTATATCCAATTAAGGCTGAGCATTTATTCTCAGCATTTTGGCCTTTATGTTTTTTTGTTTTTTTTTTATTAATTGATCTCACTGCAATACAGCATTGCTTTCAAATGGTGAATGAGAGCTGAGGCCCTAGGCTGACATTTACTCAAATCTAATTAAATCTTTCAAGTAAAACAACTGCTAGTCTTTGATGCTAATGATAAAGTTTGATCTTTCAAGTGAATGCTAAAATTTTGAAAGACTCATTCTTTATATTCAACTGACAACTTCCTAATTCTTATTTTCTAATAAATGGTAGTGATAAAACCCAATGTAATTTATTGTACAATAAAAGATGACAACATTTAGAGGTTCTCTGTAACTCAATGAATCAAATATATTTCATATTGGTATATGATTCTTTAAAATTCTGCATTAATTAAAAAGTTAAAAATGTCACTTAGACCATTAGATTTTTAATTAACACTACAAAAAGTTGATTCTTATAGTTTCCTCCAAAAGAGTACCAATTAATAAAGAAACCATAGTAGGCCAGAATGCTGAAAATAAATGACACTAGCATGCTTAGCCCAGGCTGTAATAGTCGGCCACTTGTTAGATTGTTGGTCTAGTGTCATTATCTGAAAGGCAATTTAAACTTACTTTTCCATCTCCTAAACTATATAAAGTCTAGATTTTGTTCATATATTGTACTTTAATCAAAGTATGTTAAGATTGCATCCTATGAAAATTCATCTGGAGGTTCTAGAGCTAACAGAGTGGACACAAGCCCCCAGCCCTAACCTAGAAGCAATCTCCAATTGATAACTATTTATAAATGAGAATTTAGTTTCCTCCAATAGAGTCTCACTGGGGAAACAAACTACTCTTACGGAGAAGCTGTGTGTCCAGCACTAAATGGCCAACAGAAAAATAAACAGAACAGCATCTTTGGAAGTTCTTTGTCTCAGAATGCCATGTTAGGACTTTTCCTTTTTTTTTTAATTTTTATTCTTTTTTAAGTAACCTTTTGCTGTGTAACATCCTCTGTCCCCTCTTTTTTGTCTCTCTTTCCCTTTTCTGTGTATAGTCCCCTATGCTTTATAGGCACTAAACTTTATTTCTCTCGTGCATATGTATGATTCACACGCATGAATGCCTTCATTACATTCTCCACAGCTCATGGTGGAGGTAATAGGACAACTTTAAAGAATCATTTCTGTCCTGCCACATGAGTTCTGTGAATGAAACTCAGATTGTCAGCCTTATGTGACAAGCACTTTACCTTCTAAGCTGTTTTGCTAGCTCTCCATTTTAATTAAATGAATTAGTCATTCACACACCTCAATGGAAATTGGACTTTTAGCTTTGAAGTAGACTTTACTCTTAAAATTGTTATCTTCTCTGTATTTTAGGTAGGAAAAAGTTGTTTTTATCCTTCCTTTCCATTTTAGGACTTTTCTTTTTGGTAGAGATGGAAACCCAAATAAACGGAATGTGCACAATGAAACGTCTATGCATTTGTTGTGTATGGGACCTCAAATCATGATATCTGAAGGAACCCTTCATCCTCGCTTAGCACGGCCTGTGGAAGATGATTTCAGAAGGGCAGATTGTCTGCAGATGATCTTACGATGGAAAGGAGCAAAACTTGACCAGGGCGAATATGAGAGAGCGGCTATTGATGCAGTTGATAACAAAAAAAACACGCCCCTTCACTATGCCGCAGCCTCAGGGATGAGAGCCTGTGTTGAGGTAAAGCTGCTTGCTTTTCAGTGCTCTGTGCTAGACAGTTGCACGCTGACAGTACATGGTGGTCAGGGCTGCCTTTGTCTTAGCAACTCTCACCTCTTTATTCATTCTAGAGGAACCAAAGCCCCTTTACAAGTACACTTCCTACACTGCTTTAGGGAACAACAGCAAAGGGCAGCTTTCCAGCCTTTCAGAATATAATGTAGTAAAATCAATAAGAATAATGCTAATCTCTTCTAAAATAACAGTCTTACAGGTAAGTACTATCATAACTGAAAATAATAGTGGTTTTGGTCTGTGTTTGCTGAAAATTTTAATAACCAATTTGTAAAACTTCCATATCTTGGATATGGGGGAAAGATGACAACTATTACTTATCGATACATTATCTTTATTTGGTTTGTTTATTAATAGAAAACTGTTGAGGGATGCATTTGTTATACTCCTTTTTAAAACCTTGTCTTTAAAATATCTTTTTTCAGTTGAATCTGTGTTCAAGTATTCCTCAATTCATACTACATTTTGACAATTGTTATTTATAAGTATCTATTATATATATATATATAACACTAATATATAAAGCATCTTCCAAGCTTAGATAAAAATCACTCAACCTTAGCTTTCTTAAAAGATGTTGTAACTGTGGTACACCTTTGCCAGGAAAAGTATCCTGGCAGTTGGGAGTCAAGGAATATCACAAAGTCACACTGCACAACAAACCTCACATAAGAGATTTATTGGGAAAGACACAAGAGGATGACCATCTCTGCTCAGGAGAGAAGCAGCAAAGAACTGAGCAGGAGGCAGGCTTTATATAGTTTTGTGGGGGTGGAGCTTTCCAGGATGGTCTAGGATTGGTGAGATTTTATAACCCAATCTTGGGGCAAGCTCGGGGATTCGGTAGCCTGATCCTGGGCTTTTTTTCTCTGTAGAGCAGAGACAGCCATTTAGGCCACAAGAGTAGAGTAGTCTGGAGGATGGGACCTGGCCACTCACATTCCTTGGGTGTGTCAGTGAGAGCAGTCTGAAGGCGGCAGGGCCTGGCCACTGGCCTTGGAGTAACTCTGTAGTGTTGTTACCACTGTACATAGAACAGTAGGTATTTTCACAACTACCAACAGTCATGTCAATTCATACATGGTTGATGGAATTTCTTTTGTATAGATGTATTTAAGTATGAGAAGGATACATTATAGATTGGATCAGTCTTTTTATTCTAAAATGTGTGTACTTTATTTTAAAAGTAATGATACAAATAAAATTAAAATTACATATCAAAAATCTAATATTTGATGTTCTCTCTAGTATTTTAAGTTGATATCAAAATTATGAATATATTTTTAAAGATTATAGTCACATAATTTTATTAGCTTAACTAAAGATCAGTTTTTGTTACTTCTTAAACTTATGTGTTCTACTTATTGCTATTTGTTGCTTGGTACTCAGTCTTTTAGAAACTTTGTCCTTCTGTTTCCTTCCCACTCTTAGTGAATTGTTATCATTAATGTGAATCTGGTTTCCAAGTAGTGCTTTCTAACATTAACTCAGTGTAGTAAAAAGATGCCTGAGGACTTGAAGGGGACACATGTCAACAGAATTCCTGACACTTTTCACAAAAGCTTTGCTGAATATTTTCTGTGCTCACTTCCTAGAGAGGGACCCGTGTGGTGACTCAGTCACATGTGTGGGACTGGATGGTCCTTAAATGTGTTAAGGTAGAAATAACTGTGTTTGTTAGTAGCAATAATATTTTAATTTCTGTTTTAATAATTTGCTTCTATTAATTTTTAGTAAGGAATGCTAAGTAGTTGCCAGTTTTTAAGTGTATTTACAGTGTTGTACATAATAAATTGCTGAAAAATGGAGTGGTAGTTTTAACAGTATGTTATTGTTGTTCACAGAGGGGGATGTTATGTAGTATTTGGAAGGCCTGATGATTGCTGGCCTGGATAGGTGTGTTTCTGCTTGCACTGCCGTCATTATCACATCACATGAGCCACTCTGGCTGGTGACCATTCTCATTTTCTGTATTCCAAACATTCCACATGGAGCCTTGTGAACACCTCATATTTATTCCAGCATTTATTGACAAATTTCAGGATAGTATTTTACCACTTAAAATCACTAATGTCTTAACTGTATTTTTGCTCAGCCTTGTGGGATGGGTATGTTTCACATTCAAAACACAACAATGTGTTTATTTAAGAGCAGAATTTAGAGAGTTATGTGGGGCTTCAAAGATGGCTCATTTATTGCTTTTACCCAAGGATCCTGGGTTCCCAGTGCCCACATGGTGACTCACAACCATCCCTGTTTCCAGTTCTAGGGTATCCAACACCCTCTTCCAAACTTTAGGCACTCACATGGTAATATGCATATGTGCAGGAAAAATAATCATAAATAAAATAAATTTAAAAAAGAAAAGAATTTAAAAACTTAATTTTTGGCAGTTTCCTCTGCATTTAATAATTTGGAGTTTCCTGTGGTTTCTGGTTTTGCCTGTTTGCTTGCTTGCTTTTGAGACAAGAATCTCTAATATGTAGCCCTGGCTGTCCTGGTACTCACTATGTAGACCAGGCTGACTTCGAAATCACAGAGATGCACCTGCCACCCAAGGGCTTGGCTTAGAAGCAAGGGTCACCATGCCCATCTGTGGGTCCTCATTTGAACCATCAAAATGAAATTCTTACATCAGTACTCCCTCCTGAGCTATGTTCCGTGAGTGTTTCCCTATAAATGTATACTCACACTGTGCATAGCATGAAAATTATAACCTCGTAATTATGAAATGCTTTTAGAACCTTCGGATAGCAAGATATTAAAGGCTTTGTACAGAACTGAATCTGTGTCTCTGTCTCTGATGCCTTGCCTGACTGAGTGAAGTTTCTCATGCTTTGTTGCTTCTATGTTGACTTCCTTGTAAGTATACTGTAGCAGTCTCAGATTCAGTGTTTCTGAAGCTGGGCCCAGTCGCCTCTCTACTAGCTTTAGTACCTGGTTTCTCTCAATGACGCTGCCATTCTCTGCAAAGCCTTCATACCTTGGTTATTCACTAAGCTGCTCCTCCTTCCTCAGTGTACCACATTCATTCTGCTCCTTAGCAGAACAGGACTCTCCCCTGTCTCATTGCTCTGTCGGCGCCTTTCTTTGTTGTTGCTCTTGTCTCAGACCTACTTCCATAGAGGCCAGGCTTGACTCTCTGTAGCTAAGGATGACCTTGACCTTGGTTCTCCCGTTTCCATGTCCTAAATGTAGGGATTACAGGTATGTACCGCAGGCCTGGCCATCTTTTATTTAATCTGTTTTGGCTGCTCTCTTAATACGGGATGCTTTAACTCTTCACCTTTGTATTTTTCAAAGCTTCCTTAAATAAGAAAATCTGGAATTTCATAAATAACAATTATCTAAAATTATTTGTGGAATAATAGGTATGCAAAGAGTAGATTGACTTGTTTAAAGTTAGCAGTTTGGGCATGTGAGATTGCTCATTGTGTAATGGCTCTTGCCACCCAGCCTGATAACCTGACTTTAGTCCCCAGGACTAACATAGTGGAAGGAGAGAACCAATTCCTGCAAATGGCCGTCTGATCACCACACACCCATATGTTGTCTGCATAGTCCACATTCAAAATATAAATATGCAGTTAAATGTCTGGGTCTATAAGATAAAGGGGAGGTGGAAGGGCTGCTGGAGAGCTGGCCCAGCAGTTAAGACACCGACTGTTCTTCCAGAGCACCAAAGTGTTAGTCCCCGCAATCACAGAGCAGCCAACAACTTTCTGTAACTCTAGTTCTGGCTTCTGAAAATACATGCATGAATACATGCAGGCAAAATCCAGATATGTATAAAGTAATTATTAATAAAAAGATATGCTTACATGATATATATTACAGATAAACTATAAATAATATTTCTATAATTTTAATGTCTTTATATGCCAGAGAATTATTTAAGGGTTAGTAAATTTTTTTCTGTTAAAGCCTAAATAGTAAATATTTTAGGCAACTTAGCCAGTGTAGCCTACAAGTGACCGTAGATGGTATGTTAATACATAAACAAAGAAGTATAGCAGTGTTCCAAAATGCTGTTAGTTTGTGAACATGGCCAACTGATTTTCTTATAACTTTTCTGTGCCCAAGTCATCCTTGTATCCTACTGAAAATGCTATACTGGAACAATATTGCCAGCTGTGACTGCCTGGAAGCCACATACCAGTACAGTGTAACGCCCTGAAGGTTTACAGTAGCCTGAGGCCTCCATTCTGTAGTAAAGCTGGGAATCAGCGTGCCAGCAGGAGTGACAGAACTAAGTCTGCCGCAGCAATTCCTGGTCTAAGCTGACACACAACCTAGATCTGTGTGGGGACATTAGAGAAACACAGTGGACAGAGAGCAATGAGACTCGATAGCATGACTGACCAAAAGTATGGGAGAGACAGTTGTAAAGTGAGGCATTAACTGTGCTGAACTACCTTTAAGTGATAAACTTGTCTCTAAAGAAATTATAGGTGGCTTGCACCATTTAAAATTGTAGTAACATAAATTTACTCAAGTCTAAGTAAAATGATGTGGTTTTGGACGTGAGCAACATTAGAGTCTAAGAATTATCAGATGGGGCTGGAGAGATGGCTCAGTGGTTAAGAGCACTGACTGCTCTTCCAGAGGTCCTCAATTCAATTCCCAGCACCCACATGGTGGCTCACAACCCTCTGTAATGGGATCTGATGTGTATCTGAGGACACCTACAGTGTACTCACATACTGAAAATAAATAAATCTCTCAATTATCAGATATTTGAAAAGCTAAATGAGGTGTGAGAATTGGTTGGAAGGTATTAAGCTTTTGTTTAAAAACCAGTGTCCACATGAAATGGTAAGTAGCCTGTTGAATATAGGAACAGGTGTTTGGGAATGAAGAATATAGATTTAGAATTCTCACCTACAGAGGGATAACTAAAGCAGGGTGTTGAAGAGAAGAGAAGTCCACAGAAAAGTCTAAACTACAGATTAGTTCAGACAGTACCCTTGAGAACCGGAAGCCATGGAAAAACAGAAAAAGTAGAGGTGTAAGTGGGCTGTGGTGCTGGCAGGCGAGGAAGACCAAGAGAAGAATTTCCAGGAAAGGTGAGTGGGTCAATCGTGTGGCCTGCTATAGAACGGTGAATAAAACAGAGTGAGATTAGTAGATTGGAAAGAGGCCTCTGGGGAACAGTGTTTCTGTAAAACAGTTAGGATAGAAATCTAATAGCTGGCAGTCATTGACTCATTTACAGGGGACATCAACACAAACTTCAGAAATGTGGCTGAGAAAGCATGTGTAGTCCTTTGTAGTGCATTATATGAGGTGTGGGAATTGTTAGAAGGTTTTGATAAAGTCTGAGTAATTTATCATTAAGATTTATTTTATCACTGTGTACTTACACAAACCTGACTGATACATTCTGCTATATGCCTTGTATGCATAACAATATATGTTATTTTATACAGTTGGTAAAACAGTTGGTCTGTGTACACTAGCATAATCATGTGGGTATTATATTGCTTTGTAGCCTTAAGGCCACAGTGACCAGTGGTTCTCAGCCTGTGGTGTGGGACTCCATTGGAGGTTGAATGACTATCTCACAGGATTCACTAACAACCATCAGGAAACACAGAAATTGACAGTATAATCATAACCGTAGCAGCATTACAGTTATGAAGTAGCAATGAAAATCTCTTTATGCGTGGGGTTCACCATAACATAAGGAACTAACTGTATTAAAGGATTGAAGCATTAGGAAGCTGAGACCCACTAATTAGACAATAGGAATTTTTCAATAGTCTCTAAATTTTCTGGTACTCCTTTGTAGTATGCAGACTAAAACATCATTATCGTTATCATACTTAACTGTGTTAAGAAAGTAACTATAAGGAAAGCAGGAAGTCCCCAGTGCCAGGATTTAATAGGAGATTAGGATGAAATTGTGGGGAGAGTGGTGTGCCCAGGATCATGTAGGTCACGGAGAGCAGAACAGTAATCTTAGAACTGGAAGAGGCTTTAGACCGCATTGTATATTGTGTCTCTTTGATTTAATGTGTGTCCTAATTAGGGTTACTGTTACTAGAGTGAAGCACCGTGTCTGGGGGTGGGGGCTGGGGGGCATGAGAAGCACCGTGACCAAAAACAACTTGGAGGAGAGGATTTGTTTCAGCTTACACTTTCAGGCAACAGTCCACACTGAGGGAAATCAGAGCAGGAATTCAAACAGGGCAGGAGGTAGAAGCTACAGAGGCCATGCAGTGTTGCTTACTGGCTTCTCCGTCCCGGCCACGAGCCCAGGACCGACCCTGTCCACAGTGGTCTACCAGCTTGCCTACAGCTCAGTCTCATGGAGGCATCTTCTCAGCTGAGGCTCCCTCCCTCCTCTGATGACACTAGCTTGTGATGAGTTGACCCAAGACTAACCAGGATAGTGTGATTTAGCGTTTGGTTATTCAAGGTTCCTGTTGCTCAGACTGAGCTTGAAGTGTATCTTCCTGTTTGCCCTCCATAGTCCTGGGAAGAGTTTTATCCACCTTACCTGACTTTCTGCTCATCTATCAGAATTATCCCAGCTACCCTTTCCACAGATAGACATTGTAAGCTAGGGCCTTAAAGTGCTGAAATCCCATGGCCAGTCACCAGCCAGCGTATCGTCAGGGAGAGGAAGAATACACACACCATGGATATTGGGTTACTCCTGAAATTGTGCCCTGAAAAATGCGGAGTAGGAGAATAGATGTCTTGAGGTCATTTTATGTGTCAACAGTGTTTAAGAGACACTAAAAACCACATACATATAATAATCAAGGCCTCTTCTTGCTTAGCTAATGAAAGGAAATAAAATAATACTTGTGATGCATTGGTTAAGAAGTTTTAAAATTAACTTTTCTAAACCAAACTGTTATGTCAGAGCAAAACAACAAAGTTTAAGAAAACATCTTATCTCTGCCCAGTATGTCTTTACTTGCCTCACTCCCTCACAGACTGCGAAGCACAGATGTCCCAGGTAGCACTGTTTCCCTCAGCCACTCTAATCAAACTCATCTGGGGCCTCTTGCAAAGAGAAATACCTGTTTGTCTCACGCAGCTTCAGTCAAGGTCTGCATACCTCTCAACAGTGACTTACCTGTCCCCTGTACACACACATGTGCACGCACACACACACACACACACACACACACACACATGTTGTGAACCTTCAGTGAGTGAAGACCATACTTAAGCATGTTCTTCTAGAAGATTCCCCTTACCCCAGAGAAAAATAAAATTTTCAGTCCCAAAGCATTTGATATTAAAGAATATAAAATTATTTACAAAAAAAAAAAAAAAACTCAATTTGGGTTACCCTTTTACAAAATTTGGGTTACCCTCTGAAACATATTCCTAGCAGATCCAAGAGGGGAACCTGAGCAAAACTTGAGGATAGATGCAGTGTGCGTTTGATGTCTTCAGTCATTGAGCAGTGGTTGCCTTAGTTCACGATCTAGGCATGGTGAGAAATGAGTCAGGCTATCTGAATCCAGCTACACTGCTTACTAACTAGGGAGCTCAGGTGGCATTCTGTAAACTAAGGAGATAATAATGCCCCTGTCACACAAGGTCATTGTTGTTAAGGTGAGAATGTATTTAAAGTACTCAGCAGAGTGTCTCACTAGATGACAATGTATGCTGTGAGGATCATAATCCTGTAAAAGAATCTTCATGACAAACTGTGAGGCTGTCCTCTGTTCTTCCAAATGTCCCTAGACACCGTGGGCAATCTTGAACTTTAGTCCTTAAGAAAAAAATAATATGTAACTCTTGTAAAGACAGCAGAACCTTGAGAGGTGAACAAGTGGTGACATTGCTCTGTGTGTTCTGAGGATGAAATTTCTTGATAGATTGTATAGTGGAATATCTTCCCAACTTATCAGTAAGCAGTTCTTTCTTATTTTGAGGAATATTGAAAACAGCTTTGTCCTTAACTTGCAAATTTGGGTTTAATTTCAGTATTTCATACAATAATGATGGGACAAGTAAATCTCTTGTCTGTCATGCCAGGATGTCCAGGGATTAGTGTTAAATTCACAGTGGGAACTTTGTCCCTCTTAAGGATGTATAGGGCAGATATAGTGGCACATATACTCACAATCACATCCTTCTGGAAGCTGGCTCAGAAAGATGCTCAAGGCCAGCCTGGGCTATATTTATATTGCAGGCCCTTGTGAAGAAAAGAGAGAAAGAAATATCATGAGAAATTTTTAAAGTTTAAGTATTGAATAACTATAATCTTTTCTCTATTTAAGTACAGTTTTATATGGTTGCCAGAAATTGACAGAATACTTAAGAATTTGATTTTAAAGTTGAAGATTTAACTTTCTTTAGCCAAAGAAACTCATTTATTAGTAAAACAAGAATTCCTGACCATAAAAATAAAGTCATTACAAACTAATACCTCATATCATTTAAAACATATTTACATTTTTAATTATATGTTTAACTTAAAATTCTAATTATATTTTAATTTTACATTAAAATACATTTAGATACATTGTCTACTGTTACATTTTTGTTATGTCGGTTATACATTTAATTTCATTTGTAGCATGAAATAAGTTAATCAAATCTATAGTTGTGAGTTTTAAAAAAAATTTTTTTTTAGCTTTTAGTAAAACATGGAGGAGACTTGTTCGCTGAAAATGAAAATAAAGATACTCCTTGTGATTGTGCCGAAAAGCAACACCACAAAGACCTGGCCCTCAGTCTGGAGTCGCAGATGGTGTTCTCTCGGGACCCAGAGGCTGAAGAAATAGAAGCTGAGTATGCTGCATTAGACAAGCGGGAGGTGAGGTGACTTGTGACTTGCAGTGTTTTTCTTTAGACTATGTGTGGGTGGTCGTTTCTGTGTGTGCTTAATAGCTCAGCAGTGCTTAGTCCATAGCAGTGACTAGCAAATACATCTGGACACGGAGAATGTTGAGTCTTTCCTCTAACATGTTTATATGTTTGCCACCATGTAATTAGACATGTGAATGTGTAAGTCCTGCTTACCCCTGTGCCCTCATGGGCCCCGCTCTCTGTCAGTCTTTCCCTTGATCACATGTTCTTGACAACACAAAGGCTTTGGTGACTCCCACCAAAAACCCAAAAGAAAAGAAAAGTGTAAAACTAAAAGTCCTAATTCCTCAGTATTTCATGTTAGCTTCATTCTAACAAGAATCTCTTAACTATTAGCTTATATGTATATTACTGAATTTTTCTCCTGAATTCTCAAAAATGTCTTTGTATTTCTCACAATGGTTAAAGGAACTGAGTTCCCAGAATTAATGTTTCAGTTTGTTAACTCTTTGTTTCTTATTTTACAAAGTTCTTCTTTTGGTGTAGGTTAATATGGAAACAAAAAAGCCTTTCATACTAAGCATTTGCTGACTCTTTCACATGGTTTTGTCCACACAGGAATCAGAAATTATTTGAATAAGTTGTCACAATCAAAGTGAGGTAAACTTTATTCCTCTTACCCTTTCAAATCCAAGCACCTTCTGTGTCCTGTTTGCCCACCTTTTGACAGTCCATGATTTGAGCCAAACAGTAATTGGTACTATAATAATATGTTCATTTAGTGAGAAAATAACTCAGTAGTATTTCAGAAATGAAGTTGATGTGATGCAGGGGAAAATGAATTATGATGATAGATTTAGTTCTTTTCCTCTCGTGTTACCATCTTAATTTAATTCCTAATCTAAAAGCAATAGAACTTAGTGGAGGGAAGAAAATATAAAGCAATTAATAAAAATTATTAGCAGGTTTATATCTAAGTGAATTTAGCATAACTATAGTAAATAATTATGTTGAGTTGGAAAAAGGTTACAGAAGAGAAAAAAAGAGCATTCAATACTCCATTGTTGAATTTACTCTTCTCATGCAGTCTATACAAACCAGCACTTCCCTCTCTCCACTCCTCCTGGTCCCCACCCCATAACCTACTGGCCTCCCATGGACACCAAGTGAAAGAGTCTCCATAAGACTAGGCACCCCCTCATTAAGGCTGGACAAGATAGCCCGGTCGGTCGGTCGGAGGCAGGCCTGATTGCCACTTCAGTGTCTGTGGGCCCCTGTGAAGCCTGCTTAGTGGATTCTGTGGGCGTGTTCTGGTTTCCTCTGCTCCTCTGGGTCCTACATTTCTTCCTCCCTGTCTTTTTGGGGTTCTCTGAATTCCACCTTATGTTTGGTTGTAGGTCTCTGCATCTGCTCTCATCAATTGCTACATACAGACTCTGTAGTGGGGAATAGGCTAGACATCAATCTGAGTATAGCAGAATATCATTAGAAA
Source organism: Apodemus sylvaticus (assembly GCF_947179515.1). Taxonomy (NCBI): domain Eukaryota; kingdom Metazoa; phylum Chordata; class Mammalia; order Rodentia; family Muridae; genus Apodemus; species Apodemus sylvaticus. The sequence goes on from NC_067473.1 coordinate 24,020,276, forward strand.
ACATTTCCTTTCCTTCCCTTTCCCTTTCCTTTTTCCCTTTCCTTTCCCTTTCCTTTCCCTTCCCTTTCCCTTTCCTTTCCCTTCCCTTTCCCTTCCCTTCCCTTCCCTCCCCCCTTTCTTCCCCTCCCCCCTTTCCTCCCCTCTCCTCCCCTCCCCCCTTGACTATGCAGCCTCCAGTTCCTGACCATCATTGTTATATGGCTGCCTCTTATGGCATGGGCCTCAAGTTAGACCAGCCATTGGTTGGCCACTCCTAAAAGCTCTGAGCCACTATTACCTCAGCACATCTTGCAGGAGGACATGTTATAAGTCAAAGGTTTTGTAGCCTGATTGGTGTCCCAGTCCCACTACTGGAAGCCTTTCTTGATACAGAAGATGGCCAGATCTGGCTGCACATTCTCAATTACTGAGACTCCTCACTAGGGCCACTCTCATAGATTCCAGAGAATTTGCACTACACTAGGTTTCCACATTAACTCCTAAATGCTCTCAAATTCCAGTCATCTCTTCCTGAACTCTCTTTCCTTTATCCCTCCCCTCCCCAACTGATTCCTCCTGTTTCCCTCTGTATCTAATCCCAGTTCACCTACAAATTCTATTCTATTTTCTCCTTCCCAGAGAGATCCATATGTGGTCCCTAGAGCCCTCGTTATTTAGCCTCTCTGGGTTGGTGGATTGTGTTGAGTGAAATATTAAAAAAGTTGAACAGGCACATTCCCGCGCTTGTACCTCTAATTCTCTGCCCCGGTGGACTTGCCAGCCATGCACTGGAGATTTGTGGAGATTCACCGGCCCAAAGCTCAAGAAATGTTTCCACCCAGCTCACTAGGTTCCCAGTGGCAAGTCACTACCACACCAACCCCATGCTTCAAATTCCCCACGGCCTTTGTGGTGTGCATCTGGCAAACCCATGCTTTGCCACCATTCCTTTCTCTCTTGAACCCAAACAAGCCACTGCGTGAAGGAAAACCCAACACAAACTTAATTCAGAAACAATGATAGCTCAATCTCTGGGCACAACAACTAAAACCTCATCTTGTAAGCCTTATTAAAATCTGATCCCTCCAGTGGGGAGTCCTTGAGGATCCTCCATGATACCAGGAAACTCTAGCAGCTATATCTTACTCCTCTACTGTCCTGGTTCCAAAGAGAATCTAACTCTCTCCTGCTTCCTCTCTTCTCCTGTCCATCCCGGAAGGCCTGCCTACTTGCCCAGTGATTGGTTCCTTTGTTCATTAGGGGCTTGATTTACAAGAATAGCACCAGGCCATCCACATCCACAACAGGATTGTAGTTGTATTGTCCTTTACCTGATAGCCAATATCCACTTGTGAGTACCTACCATTTTTATCTTTCTGGATCTGGGTTACCTCACTCAGGATGATTTGTTCCTAGTTCTGTCCATTTGCCTGCAAATTTCATGATGCCATTTTTCTTAACAGCTGAGTAATAATCTATAGTGTGGGACATTTTCTTTATATATTATTCTCTTGTTTGTAGTTTCTAGCTATTATAAATAAAACTCCTATGAACATATTCGACCAAGTGTCCTTGTGATAGACTGGAGCATCTTTTGGGTATATGCCCAAGAACATTGTAGTTGACTCTTGAAGTAGATTCAATTTTCTGAGGAACCACCATTTTTATTCAAAAGTGGCTGTACAAGGTTACTCCTTGTACAGAGACTAAAAGACTGGATGTGAAAACAGGATCCATCCTTCTACTGCATACAAGAAACACACCTCAGGGCTGGTGAGATGGCTCGGTGGTTAAGAGCACTGGCTCTTCAAGAGGTCCTGGGCTCAATTTTCAGCATCCACATGGTGGCTCACAACCATATGTAAAGGGGGTTTGATGCCCTCTTCTGGCAAGCAGGTATACATGCAGCAATGGAGGAGTGTTCCTCTTGCTCCACATCCTCACCAGCATGAGCTGCCACTGTGTTTCTTATCTTAGCCATGCTGACAGGTGTCAGATGGAGCATCAGAGTCATTTTGATTTGTATTTCCCTGCAGCTACGGATATTGGGCATTTCTCTCAATGGTTCTCAGCCATTTGAGATTCCTCTGTTTAGATCTATACCCCATTTTTAAATTATTTAGATTTAAAAATTAGATTATTTGGTTTGTTGAGAGCTAGTTTCTTGAGTTCTTTATATATTTTTGATATTAACCCTCTGTTAGATGGAGTTGGTAAAAATGGCTTCCCAATCTGTAGGCTGCAGTTTCATCCTATTGGCAGTGTTCATTGCCTTACAAGGGATTATTTCAGTTTTCTTTTATGTTGAGACTTGCTTTGTGACCTTGCTCCGTGGTCATTTGAGGAGAAAGTTCCATGAGGTGCTATAATCTTTTGTGTTTGGGTGAAATATTCTGTAGATATGTTATATCCATTTGGTTTAAATCATCTGTTAGCTCCAGTGGGTGACCTGTCCATTGGTGAGAGTGGGGAATTGAAGAAAGTACAATTTAAACTTCAGTAATGTTTCTTTTACAAATGTGAGTATCCTTGTGTTTGGGGAATACATGTTAAGAATTGAAACATTATCATACTTTTCCGAAGTGTCCTTCCCCATCTCTTTTAATTAATTTTATCTTGAAGTATATTTTGTTAGATATTCAAAGCTACACCAGATTGCTTATTAGGCCCATTTTCTTGGAAGACCTTTTTCCAAATCTTTACTGTGAGGTAATGGCTACCTTTAATGTCAAGATTTTTTTTTAATTTATTTTTTAATTTATGTATTTTTTAAAAGTATGAGTACTCTGTCTGGATGTATACCTGCTTGCCAGAAGAGGGCATCAAACCCCCTTTATAGATGGTTGTGAGCCACCATGTAGATGCTGAAAATTGAGCCCAGGACCTCTTGAAGAGCCAGTGCTCTTAACCACCGAGCCATCTCACCAGCCCTGAGGTGTGTTTCTTGTATGCAGTAGAAGGATGGATCCTGTTTTCACATCTTGTCTTTTAGTCTCTGTCTTTTTCTTGGGGAATTGAGTCCATTACTGTGAGAAATGACCAATGATTGTTAATTTCTGTTCTTTTGTTGATAATGGTGGTATCCTAATTAGGGTATCTTTTTCTGTGAAGAGATGCCTTGACCACAACAACTCTTATAAAGCAAAACATTTAATTGGGTCAGGCTTACATTTTCCGAGGTTTAGACAATTTATATCATGGCAGGAAGCGTGGTAGCACGCAGACAGACATGTACTGGAGAAGGAGCTGAGAGTTCTACATGTTGATCCACAAGCAGCAAAAAGAGACTGCCACACTAGGCCTCATTTAAACATATGGGACCTCAAAGCCCTTCCTCTCAGTGAAACACCTACTCCAGTAAGGCCGGACTTCCCCGTAGTGCCGCTCCATAATGGGGCCAAGCATTCAGACACAGGGATCTATGCGTACCTTTCCTCTTCAGACCAGGGGGCTGGTGGTGGCAGTACTGGTGGTGGTGGTGCTGTTGTTGTTGTTGGTGGTGGTGGTGGTGGTGATGTGTTTATTTCCTTTGTTTTCATGAATGTAGTTAACCTGCACATGTTGGAGTATTCCTTCTAGAGCCTTCTGTAGGGCTGTATTTCTACATAGATGTTGTTTAAATTTGACTTTATAATGGACTATCTTGTTTTCTCCATTTATGGTGAGGGAAGTTTGTTGAGTATAGTTAGTCCCGGCTGGCATCTGTGCTTAGAATCTTGAGGCCATCTGTCCAGGCCCTTGTGAACTTCACAGTCTCCATTGAGGCGTCGGTATAATTCTAATAGCTGTGCAGGAAGTCTTCTTTCCTTGCAGCTTTCAGTAGTCTTTCTGTATTCTGTGTGGTTTGTGTTTTATTATTGTGTGGTGACAAGACTTTCTTGACTGGTTCAGTCTATTTGGGGTTCTGTAAGGTTCTCACACCTTTATAGGTAGGTCCTTCTTAGCTTCATCAGATTTTCTTGAAAATATTTTCTGGGCCTTTGAGCTAAATTTTTCTATTCCTATTATTCTTCGGCTTGGTCTTTTTAGAGTGTCCCATATTTCCTAGGGATACAGTTGCAGGGGGGCACTGAGAGTGGAACAAGTTCACAGGGTGTGTCTACCTGAGGGAACGGAGAGTGGGAAGGGCTTCCTGCTGGGTGAGTGGCCTCCTGGTCTTCTGGAAGGCATTGCCTATGGCTGACTAGGGAGGGGCTGTCTGTTGGCAACTGAGATATAGCAACCAGGTGGGGCATGACACCTGAGGATTGGGTCTGTGGAAGCTAGTGTGTAACAAAGGTCTGCAGGCGTGCAGCCTGCCGAGTCTTATGGAAGAGGTGGTGAGGTCTGAAAATGCTTAAATTACAATAATATGTATAATTATAATGTAAAAAATATCTCCTTCCTGTCTCTATTCCCCAAATGGTATTAGTTTTTAAAGCTCTCACTCAGCTATAAGCAAATCTGTAGCCTGTTTTTAATGTGAATAAAATTTTATCTGACATTGAGTTTACCAGGTCTGTCTATGAAGAACACCTGGCTGTCCTGGCACTCGGTATGTAGACCAAGTTGTCTTTGAACTCCAGAGATCTGCCTGTCTCTGCCCCATAAATGCTGGCATTAAAGGTGTGTCCTGCCAATTCTGGCTTGCAAATTTTTTTAACCATAACAATTTATTGTAAGCATTTTTATTTTTACAAAGTTGGGACTTATAGTTTGTATATTTTGACTGTTTTCTCACTAAGGAACACATCTGATTTAGATATTTTTCATTTACTTATCTTATTGAGTGTATGGTGGAAGAGGGAAAACTAGTCAAAAGGCTGCTTTAGATATTTAACCTTTATATTTGAGCTAAGGTTTCCCTTCATTTTATGGTATAGATTGTATATGGTATATAGCCTGTAACTTTTGGCGCATCTTAATTTAGGACAAGTTGTTTTAGTGCTATTTTAAGAGCAAAATAATTAATAAATCATATAATTTAAGTGTCATCATCATTTTTGATTGTTTTTCAATCTACTTTATCTCATAATCCAACAAAATTGTCTGCTTTGACAGAATTTTAGGTGAGTAGAGGAATAAAGATAGGCTACCTGCCCTCCTGATATTTATATTCTAACAGAGAAACATGGGTAAGAATTTGAAATTTAAATGAGCACATAATTTCCATGGAGTGGTTCTTCCCCTAAAGAAATACAAGTGGTTTGTTTTTACTGTAAAAATCTGTAAAATGTCTATCATAAAAGGCTGTGTCCTGCCTGCCTCTGAGTAAACAAAGAGAAAGTGACAATGCACTGGGTCCCTCACCGAGCAGAGGACCCTCACACTGTACAGATAGTCTGGCTAACAGAACTAAATGGTTTTCCTCGTAAGAGCAAAGCACCAGTCAGGAAAAAGTATAGCATGGTCCACACGTAAGCAGGGACGGCTGGCGTGGAGGACTCCTGAACTGACTCTTCTCTTCTCCGTCCCAAGCTCACCTCGGGATCAGCTCCCATTGCTATTAAAGGGAGTGTGAGCCTTCCCTTTTCTCCTCTAAGTGTCTTTCATATTGTGTGTGTGTGTGTGTGTGTGTGTGTGTGTGTGTGTGTGTGTGTGTATGTATGTGTGTGTATGCATGCATGCATGCATGCACATGCTCATGCATGCACCCAAGCACAAGTAAGTCAGAGGACAAATTCTTCCCTTGAATTGGTTGGTCAAACTCAGGTCATGCACACAAATGCTTCACCCAGCTGACAAATCTCTTTTTCACAGTGAACTTGTTTGCCTCTACCTGGACTGGCTGACTAAATTCAGTTCTGGAATAAATAATAGAAAAAATAGTCTTTTCATGATTGATTTATATTGTCTTCTGAAATAGTTTTTGAAGATAACAATCCTTTTCTCTTTTTTGCCTATTATCAAAATAATAGTTTGTATATTAGGCTGTTGCTCATTTCTTCTGTGGTTTTTTCCCAGCAGTAATATGCACAATTACAGAAGAGCTGATTTTATTCCTGGCTTCTTTTTAATTTAGCTTCCTTTTTTGTATCAGTTTTGATGTTTTTTTAAGGTTATTGCTGGCTTGTAATCTGAAAATAGTAACAGCTTATCTTTGCAACAAGGAAGAGACAGGCTCCTTCATTTTTGTTTTTGCCACAAAAGGGAGAGCTAGTGTGTGCTTGAGACTGAGCAATGTATTGAAATGTTTCACATGACCTAATTACTACTCTGCTGCAGTTTTGCAAAGAAAACGCTATGTGCTCATAAAGGCACTATGCCTTTGTCCTTTAAGAACTCTTCCTTTGTTACCCACTCGAGTATAAAACTGAAGCATTTAAAAGTTTAATGTATACAGGCCACTTTATATTTCTCTTAAATATTGAAAATCCAAACTCTCCGTATGTTGTCAGAATTGCAAGAAAGTGCTTTTTACTAAATATTTGTTTAACTGTTGTGATTAAATTTGCTATTTCCTCTCTACTTAGTTGAGTGCACAAACTTTTTTCTAACCATGGCTAAGTTAAAAGTTTGTACCCTTTTGAATGTTTCTAGTTTTCCATTTATGGATTGTCATATTTTTTGTATAATTTAAATAATAGACGTTTTATTAAATCTTGGTAGTCCTTCATGTGGTTGAGTTCCATCAGCCTTTCTGTCAGTAACATTCAGTATCTTCTGTGTGACTCTGCTGCAGGACATCTAGGAGATCAGAAAGTGAATCCTATCACTCAGACATTACCTTTGAGAACAGTCCTGCTCATGTGTTCCATAGTAGCTGATTTGAAACCTCAAAAGAAACAGAAACAGTTTGAAATTGTAAAATACTTATAAGTCAACACTGGTAGATGCTCCATTGTATCCCCACGCCCTCTGACAACTGGGAGGTGCTGCCAGAGGGTAGCCTCAGTGGGTTTGTGGTTTGTGGCTGTTTCCCCTCCTACATATTTAGGAAATTCTGCTTCTTTTAAAATAATCTTTAGTTCTATATTTACTAGTATAAGTTGGTTACTTACTATTCACTTGTTTAGTTACTGAAACTATCCCAAAGTGACCATATACACAACCAACGCACATCACGAACATAGTAGATAAAAAAAAGTACATGAGAATTCTAATAATGATTATTGCTTAGTGGTTGCATTTTTATTTCTGTAGCTTTTTATATATTACCCAGAATTGTGGTACTGTAGAGTAGAGTGGTCTTCCCATCATAATACACTGATTTTGAGAATGATAAAGCACTTGCACAGCTGCAACTGCTTTTTGGTTTAACGTGGACTGCTACTGGGATAGACTTAAACCCAAGATAGTGGAGCCAAAGAGTTCTTTCACGTCTGCGCACAAACTGGAATGTTAAGGAGTTGCCATGTTTATTTCTTTAAGAATATAGTAGCCTATGTAATTTTGTTTTTCTTCTTTCCAAAGCCATATGAAGGACTAAGGCCCCAGGATCTTCGTAGGTTAAAAGATATGCTTATTGTGGAGACCGCAGACATGCTCCAGGCCCCTCTGTTTACTGCTGAAGCGCTGCTCCGAGCTCACGGTAATGAGAAAAATGTCTAATGGCTTTTTAACTTCAGAGCTAAATATAACTGTATCTGTGTTCTAATGTACAAGGTCTTCCCATATGAGCCTACGTAGTTTCTGTGCACATGTTGCATTCACAGTCATTTATCTTATAACTCTTTGTATTTATTGCATGCAGTGGCTGTAAATCAAGAAGAAAATTAGAAATTTCTTTTTTTGTATTGCGCTACTGAGTAGTTTTGCAGAAGCCATTCAAGTGTCAGATTGTAATGACTCAATTAAAATGTTTTATCAATTATATTTATTCAAAAGCAGTTTCTTACCATGAAATATACAATATACTATCTCTTATAAGGCTTTTTGTTAATTTTCATATATTCACTTTGAGGTATTTTTTAATTCATTCATTTATTTTGGTTTTTTGAGACAGTGTTTCTCAATGTAGCCCTGGCTGTCCCGGAACTTAACTCTGTAGACCAAGCTGGCCTTGATCTCAGAGATCCACCTGCCTCTGCCTCCGCTTCCGCCTTCCCCTCAGTGTTGGAATTAAAAGCAGGTGTCACCACTACCCCAGCTGTTTTCTGGGTTTGGTTTTGGTTTTGGTTTCTTAATGAAAATTTCTCCAAATTTGTTCTTAGTCTCCTGTGATTTTTAGCAGACTGTCACTTTGGAAGTTGTTACATGCTGTATTGTTCTGTCCTTGCATAGTTATTTTGTATGGCCTTTGAAGAACAGCAGTTCCTGACTTTAAAATATTTTTTTTAAAGTAAGTGCTAAATTTAAGTAAAAATACATTTTTAAAACAGAATAGTAAATATCTGTATCTGCTCCAGTTATTTGGGAGCTCTGGTTGTCTATTTTTAACAAGAAGCATTATCCTAAACACTGAAACAGAATGTTACTTCCCAAGATGTTTGTGTCATCTTCTGATTGTAGTAAAATTCAGACCTCCATATTTCATCATGGATTAAGGAGCACTGGTGCACACTTTTTGGGTAAACCTGCAGTCACATCTTTAGTCCTAGTGTTAGCATGGTTCTGTCACTGGCTTGTTCCCTTCTGAACCCACTATTCAGGGTATGTACCAAGATCCAAGGCCATTGCTATAAACAGAATGGCCTGGGGAATTGAACATAGAGTCCAGGTCCTAGGATGTAGGTCTCGCCGCAATACATTTAATCAGGTCTACTAAGTGGACTACTGGGAACCGGTAGTTCAAATGACTTGAGTTATAGTAGCTACATACCTACAGTCTGACTGACTGTAACCACGTTTTCTAGACTGTTTCTAAGTGTTTAGTTTTTCACTTTCTGTGTAACCTATCAGTGTCCTCATCTCAACTTCTCACATGGGTGGGCTTCAACCTCAGCTAGTTACCCGACAGGGAGGGCCTTGAGTGTCAGCCTTCTCTCCTCTTCCGTGCTGTGTCGGGCCAGCTCCCATCATTCCTCCTCCTGCAGATCGCAGATCCACTCTTCTGCTTGCTCTTCCTTCCCTCTGCTGACGTAAATAGAGACTTAGTACCTTTCATCATTGTAGTGCCTGATCTTCAGTTTTGCTCTGCTTTCACCCAGGACACATGTCATGTCACGTTAAAAGGCCAGTCTGAGCCTGCCATTCCATACATGAACACGCTGCATTGGCTCCCCAGACTTTAGACCCAACCAGTTTTTTTAAAAGTAGACCTGTGACAGATTTTATCATGTGTCCCAATTTGTCCTTAAAAACTATTGATTCTAGGAATTTTTCTGACCTTGATTCTTTTGCGACTCTTCATTTCCATTATATTCTATAGACAACACACACACATACCCCAGTTTTTCCTCAACCTTCCCAATGCTATGACCCTTAAATATAGTTCAGGGTACTAACTAGTATGTGAGTGTGTTTGCATGTGAGTGGACCAACCTAGAAACAGATAGAGGAGCAGTGTTTTAGTTTCTAAGGCTATCAGAAATATATGCTTTCCGATGGGCTTATGCAACCCCAGTTCCTTCACCCCAAAAACAGGTTGAGACAGGCTTATACCTTCAGACTAAAATAGTAAATGTCTTTATTTTTGTTTCCTCTTTATTAACCTTCCTCTTGTGTGTTTGTATGTGTGTGTGCGTGTTTCCACAATACCAAATGTAAATTAATATCAGTAAGTACTTGTGACATGAATAAACATCCTTGAGATGTTTTTAAAATCTTTGTTTTTGCTTTAAAATTGTTTCTCCCTTATCATTTTTTAAATTTTGTTAAATCCTGAGTCAAAAAACTTAAATCTACAAGTTCTTGATAGCCTGTTAGGACTTGAGTTTATTCCTACCACCCATTAATCTGGACATGGTAACACACACTTGTAATCTCAACACTGTGAGATATAAGCAGGGTGATTAATAAGCTTGATGTTTTCCTCAACAATATAACAAACTTGGGGCTAGCCTGGGCTACCTGGTACCCTATTCCAAAAAAAAAAAAAAAAAAAAAAAAAAAAAACCGTTTTAAAGTCATACAATTTAATAGCAGAATAGTCTCCTTTTAGCTGATGGCAATACCTAACAATCATAATATAAGAACATGTATAGAATCTGAGAGTTAGGAGAACATTTATAATCCTATAATTTAAGAGGCAGAGGTTCCAGACTACCTTAAGTTACATAGAGAGACTCTGTCTCAAAATAACTAAACTTACTCAGCACTTAGTCACAAATCAGAGGATCACTCTGGGCTACATAATCAAGTTCTGGATGGCCTGCACTACAGAGTTTTATTTTGTCTCAAAAATCTAAAAATAGAAACAATAAAAAGCTGTGTAAAAAATAAAATGCGATACTCACTGCCTGCCGGGACAGAAAAGGGTCACTAGGTACTGTATCATCCTGAGCTTTAGATCTCTGGTGGTGCAAACCGCCAGGGGTCTGCCTGAACTCAGGAACTGAGCACATAAGCGGTTTGTCTGCCAGGCCGCCTGGCTTGGGGCCGGTGTCCTGCCCAGGGAGCTGCAGAAGGAGAGAAGCCCCGCGGCCATATTTGCTGCCTGCCAGGACAGAAAAGGATCACTAGGTACTGTATCACCCTGAGCTTTAGATCTCTGGTGGTGCAAACTGCCAGGGGTCTGCCTGCACTCAGGAACTGAGCACATAGGCGGGTTTGTCTGCAAGCCAGTCCATCGCGGGACCTGTGTCCTATGTGAGAATCAACAGAGGGAGTGACCCCCACCACAACTTCTTCACTCCATAATAGAGCAGACGGAGAACACCTGGTTGACCTTGACAACCTAAGTATAACATTGCTTGAGGCAAGACTGAGAAGGGCTCCAAAGACACAAAAGAGGAAGGCAGCATATCAGTAATCTGTGCCAGAGGAAACCCAGTCATCCAGTGTTGCAGAGATAACCTTAAAGATCCACAGTAGGTTGAAGCACCAGCCAGTGACAATAAGACCATCTAACACCTGGGAGAACTGGATGGCTAAAGGCAAACATAGGAACGTTACTAACAGAACCCAAGGCATTATGGCAGCATCTGAACACAATTCTCCAACAATAGCAAGTCCTGGATACCCCAACATACCAGAAAAACAAGATTTGGATTTAAAATCACTGGTCATGATGCTGGTACAGGAACACATGAAGGACATACTTAAATTCAGGAGAAAATGGATCAAAAATTAGAAGCCCTTACAAGGGAAACACAAAAATCATTGAAAGAAATTCAGGAGAATACAAAAGCCAATAAGGAGGAAATGCAAAAATCACTTAAAGAAATACAGGAGAACTTTGATCAACAGGCAGAAGTCATGAAAGAGGAAACACAAAAATCTCTTAAAGAATTAGAGGAAAACACAAACAAGCAAATGACAGAACTGAGCAAAAACTTCCAGGATCTAAAAACAGAAGTAGAAACAACTAAGAAAGCACAAAGGGAGACAACTTTGAAGATAGAAAACCTTGGGAAGAAATCAGGGACCATAGACGCAAATATCAACAACAGAATACAAGAGATAGAAGAAAGAATCTCAGATGCCGAAGATATCATAGAAATCATGGACTCAACAGTTAAAGAAAATGCAAAATGCAAAAAGCTTGTAACCCAAAACATCCAGGAAATCCAGGACACAATGAGAAAGCCAAACCTATGGATTATAGGCATTGATGAGAATGAAGATTTACAACTTAAAGGACCAGCAAATATCTTCAACAAAATTATGGAAGAAAACTTCCCTAACCTAAAGAGAGAGATGCCCATGAATATACAAGAAGCCTACAGAACTCCAAACAGACTGGACCAGAACAGAAATACCTCCCATCACATAATAATCAAAACCCCAAATGTATTAAACAAAGAAAGAATACTTAGGGCAGTAAGAGTTAAAAGGGCATGTAACATATAAAGGAAGACCTATTAGAATCACACCAGATTTCTCACCAGAGACCATGAAAGCTAGAAGATCCTGGGCAGAGCTCATGCAGACTCTAAGAGAACACAAATGCCAGCCGAGACTACTATACCCAGCGAAACTCTCAATTACTATAGATGGAGAAACCAAGATATTCCATGACAAAACCAAATGCAGGGATGGTTCAATATAAGGAAATCCATAAATGCTATCCACTACATAAACTCAAGGAAAAAAAACCACATGATCATTTCATTAGATGCTGAAAAAGCATTTAACAAAATTCAGCATCCTTTCATGCTAAAAGTCTTGGAAAGGACAGGAATTCAAGGCCCATATCTAAACATAGTAAAAGCAATATACAGCAAACCGGTAGCCAACATCAAACTAAATGGAGAGAAACTTGAAGCAATCCCACTAAAATCAGGGACTAGACAAGGCTGCCCCCTCTCTCCATATCTTTTCAATATAGTTCTTGAAGTCCTAGCTAGAGCAATTAAACAACATAAGGAAGTCAAAGGCATACAAATTGGAAAGGAAGAAGTCAAACTATGACTATTTGCAGATGATGTGATAGTATACTTAAGTGACCCTGGAAACTCTACTAGAGAACTCCTACAGCTGATAAATAACTTCAGTAAAGTGGCTGGCTACAAAATCAATGCAAGCAAATCAGTAGCCTTTATATATTCAAAGGATAAGCAGACCGAGAAAGAAATTAGGGAAATGACTCCCTTCACAATAGCTACAAACAGCATAAAGTATCTTGGTGTGACTCTAACCAAACAAGTGAAAGACCTATATGACAAGAACTTCAGATCTCTGAAGAAGGAAATGGAAGAAGATCTCAGAAAATGGAAAAATTTTCCAAACTGGAATTGGCAGGATTAATATAGTTAAAATGGCCATCTTGCCAAAGGCAATCTACAGATTCAATGCTATCCCCATAAAAATTCCAACCCAGTTCTTCATAGAACTAGAAAGAGCAATTCTCAAATTCATCTGGAGTAACAAAAAACCCAGGATAGCTAAAACTATTCTCAACAGTAAAAGAACTTCAGGGGGATTCAGTATCCCAGACTTTAAACTTTACTACAGAGCAATAGTGATAAAAACTGCATGGTATTGGTACAATATCAGGCAAGCAGATCAATGGAATAGGATTGAAGACCCAGAAATGAACCAACACACCTATGGTCACTTGATCTTCGACAAAGGAGCTGAAAGCATCCAGTGGGAAAAAGATAGCTTTTCGACAAATGGTGCTGGTTCAATTGGAGGTCAGCATGCAGAAGAATGCGAATCGATCCTTTTTTATCTCCTTGTACTAAGCTCAACTCCAAATGGATCAAGGACCTCCACATAAAACCTGACACACTGAAACTAATCGAAAAGAAACTGGGGAAGACCCTGGAGGACATGTGCACAGGGGTAAAGTTCCTGAATAGAACACCAATAGCTTATGCTCTAAGATCAAGAATTGACAAATGGGACCTCATGAAACTACAAAGTTTCTGTAAGGCAAAGGACACTGTCAAAAGGACAAAACGTCAACCAACAGATTGGGAAAGGATCTTCACCATCCCTAAATCCAACAGAGGGCTAATATCTAATATATACAAAGAACTCAAGAAAGTAGAACACAGAGAACCAAATAACCCCATTAAAAAGTGGGGTACGGAACTAAACAAAGAATTTTCACATGAAGAACTTCAGAGAGCTGAGAAATACCTTAAGAAATGTTCAGCATCATTAATCATTAGGGAAATGCAAATCAAAACAACCCTGAGATTTCACCTCACACCAGTCAGAATGGCTAAGGTCAAAAACTCAGGAAACAGCAGGTGTTGGCGAGGATGTGGAGAAAGATGAACACTCCTCCACTGCTGGTGGGATTGCAAGATGGTGCAACCACATTGGAAATCAGTCTGGAGGTTCCTCAGAAAACTGGGCATGACACTTCCTGAGGACCCTGTTATACCACTCCTGGGCATATATCCAGAGGATTCTTCAGCATGCAATAAGGACACATGCTCCACTATGTTCATAGCAGCCCTATTTGTAGTAGCCAGAAGCTGGAAAGAACCTAGGTGTCCTTCAACGGAGGAATGGATACAAAAAATGTGGTATATTTACACAATGGAGTACTATTCAGCCATTAGAAACAATGAATTCATGAAATTCTTAGACAAATGGATGGAGCTGGAAAACATCATACTAAGTGAGGTAACCCAGTCTCAAAAGATCAATCATGGTATGCACTCACTGATAAGTGGATATTAGCCTAGAAACTTTGAATACCCAGGACATAATCCACAAATTAAATGATGTCCAAAAAGAATGAAGGAGTGGGCCCTGGTTCTGGAAAGACTCAGTGCAAGAGTATAGGGGAATTCCAGAACAGGGAAGTGGGAAGGGGTAGATGGAGGAACAGGGGGAGGGAAGAGGGCTTATGGGACTTGCGGGGAGTGGGGACCCAGAAAAGGGGAAATCATTTGAAATGTAAATAAAAAATATATCAATAAGAAAAATAAAAAAATAAAATGCTAGCCAGGCGGTGGTGGCGCATGCCTGTAATCTCAGCACTCTGCAAGGCAGAGGCAGGCAGATTTCTGAGTTCGAGGCCAGCCTGTTCTACAGAGTGAGTTCCAGGACAGCCAGGGCTATACAGAAAAATCCTGTCTTGAAAAAACCAAATCCAAAAAACCAAAAAATAAAATAAAATAAAATAAAATGCTGGGGCTGGAGAGATGGCTCAGAGGTTAAGAGCACTGACTGCTCTTCCAGAAGTCCTGAGTTCAGTTCCCAGCAACCACATGGTAATGGTATCTGGTGTCCTCTTCTGGTATGTCTGAAGACAGCTAAAGTATGAGTAGAAAGCTACTCATACACAATAAATAAATAAATAAACAGATAAATAAATATTTAAAAAAGTAAACTAAAATAAAATGCTGAGCTGGCTGACAAGTGGAAGCTATTCACCAGCGGGGTCCTTGTGCAGCATCTCAGTTGCCCTAGTCTGGCCTGCTCTCGGTGGCTTTAGTTGGTCATACTCGGCTAATGTCTACAATAACCAAATGGAAAGTTCGGGAAACAAACTGTAAGCTTTTAATTGCACACCATGCAGAATGGCCTGTGACAGCCCACGGCCAACCCAGCATATGGGTCTGTGCTGGAGCAGTGTGCCCCACTCCACCCCCTCGTGAGGGGGTGGTCACCCCCATGTCACACCAGGCTGGACATAGGACAGACTAGTGTCTAAGGAGCCTCCCCTTACTCAGTAATGGCAGCTTGAGTCGGAATCTTTGTTAGAGTACTAGTTGTTAGTGGGGTATAACTAGCTCTGATAACTTCCCAAAGCATTTGTTTTGTGTTTCTCCTGTTAAAGCATTAAGTGCAGAATATGAGGATTAGTGGGCATCTCTTGTAGTATTAGGTAGTATCATTGGAATTTGATATTGAAATAATATTTACAGAGATCGTTTGTATTAGACTGTATAACAATGCACGGAGCTAGCCTACGGTAAGTAAAGCCCTGCTTCAGAGCTATAAACTCAACATCTGGAAGACCGTAGTCATGCTGTCACTCAGCTTTTCATAGGAATACAGGTTATGCTATCTGTTGTCAAATTTAGACCTAAGTTAATAAAATTGCTGTAGTTGAGCAGAAGCAATAAATGTTTTTGTGATATTTACTAAATAGTAACTTAAATCTTAATGACATCCTCTTGGACTTTTTGCAGTAATAAAAGCAATTTATATGGTTAAAAATCATTTCGATTGATTTCATGTGCGTGATTATTTTGCCTGCATGTGTGTATATGCACTACATGCTGGCTTTGTGCTATGGAAAGCAGAAAAGTGTGTTGGATCGCCTAGAGCTGTAGTTACTGGTTGTGAGCCACCTTGTTGGTTCTAGGAATCAAACTAGTATCCTCTGCTAAGGCAACAAGTGTTCTAAACTCCTGAACTTATGGGACCTGTTGTGGACTTCCTTGGTGCTGTTTGTATTTTGATGCTAATTCTGCTTCATGAAGAGGGGCTGATACTGATGAAGAGATCACATACTCAGGTGATTCCATGTCAACAGTCTCCCCATTTTAACTGCTCAAATAAAGTGTAGAGCCTGTGCTTGGGCAGTGGAAGGGAAAGGTGGGGCTGGAAGTTTTAGAGAAGGAGGGAGAGGAAGGAGGAAGGAGGAAGCAGAGACGATGAGAAGGAGGGATGGAGAGAAAGGGAAGAGGAAGTGGAAGACGGATCAGAACCATGTAGCCTGGAGGATCTGCAAGCAGCAAGGGATGTCCTCGCTGGGGAATAGAGTAGTGTGTGGGGTATCTGCCAAACCCAGGCGTGCAGCTTATAAATATCATAACTGAGTTGTTGGTCTTTGCTTGGCCGCATTGGGCTCAGAGATTAACCAATACAAATCCGGCTGATATTAAATATTAAGGCTGGCTGGTGTTTTTCATTGTGCCGATTTAGGTGGGCATGAGACAGGGCAAAAGCACAGAGTAGTCATTGTTTGGACAGCTTAGCAAGCCAGCCTTGAGAACCAGGGCCAGATGGCCATTTTCGGCATCAGTCAAGGAGGAACATGCATATAAATTTTAAAATTACATGCATCATGGACCTGTTTAAAAAAAAAAACTAAAATAGTATAGTACTAACTTGCTTGTCCTTAGAATAAATTCATGTTGGTGGGTTATTCATAACTGCTTTGTAGTTCGTCCTCTCTGTTCAACATGGGCTCTCTTCACCCAAGGCTTTTATCAGTGTAGATTTCTTTCTCTACAATAGATCTTCATTCTGGGCTCTGTATCATTCATATGTACACACACACACACATATATGTATCAGAACACCTAAAGTTTTTCATGTTAAAAATGACAGTCCTACTCTTCCAAGTGTACTTTGTTCACTGGTATTCCCAATCTCTGTAGATGGAAGCAGCAGACATCCAACTCGGTAGGCAAGCCACAAGCCTAGGACACAAGCTGACGTTTCTTCTCCCTGTGTCCCTGGACCTCTCACTACTGAATTGTCAGTTCTCTCTTGCTCTGCTGGTGCCCCCTTGCCTGGCCATGGTTGCCTTCATTACAGCCTAGGTAGCCTTCTTCTAGTCTGGTTTTGTTCTTCATTCACAGCCTATCCAAATTTTGTCCTTCCTACTCTACTCAGAATACCCTTTTCAGATTTAGTCCTGGCAGCTTACCCTTCATGTCTCCAATCCAGCACGCCTTTGATGTTTCTGCCATTGCTAAAAAGAAGATAGAAATAGTTTTGAAATTTCCTGTGTGGTGTCTCACAGTGCTTCTTCCTGGTTTCTGTGATCCAGTTATATTGACCTTTTTAATATCCTAACAGTGCTTCCTTTCCTCCTACCACTATACCTCCGAACATTCTGTTTTCCCTCTACCTATAGTGCCTTTCCCTCCCTCCTCATTTGGTCAGCTGCCATTCATCCTTTACCTGTTCATGCCTTGTTCTTTCCCAAGGGCTGTCCTGTCTTTTTCCCTGACAGTGTCTACCTCTTCTTCATGGTGCTTTTAACAGTGATGAATGTTTTATATATATGCTCATTGATCTCCTTACCGTTAGTTCCGTGAAGACAAGGACTGGATGGTCTTTTCCACAATAGTAATTTGTAATTTAAACAACTTCATTACCTGATTTAAAAGCTATTCAGCAAATGTTTGCTAAATGACTAATAGAATCAAAGCAGAAGTTGGCTGAAGAGATGGTTAAGAGTACTGACTGCTCTTCCAAAGGACCTGAGTT
The DNA here is from genome assembly GCF_947179515.1 of Apodemus sylvaticus. NCBI lineage: Eukaryota > Metazoa > Chordata > Mammalia > Rodentia > Muridae > Apodemus > Apodemus sylvaticus. The sequence continues at coordinate 24,037,910 of NC_067473.1, forward strand.
CATATCCCAGAATTCACATGGCAGTTCACAAATGTCTGTAATTCTAGTTACAGATTCTGACACTCTTCACACAGACATACATAGAGGCAGAATACCAATGTAAATACATACATACATACATACATACATACATACATACATAATGGAGCTAGCTAGTGGTGGTGGTGCACACCTTTACTCCCAGCACTGAGGAGGCAGAAGTAGGTGGATCCCTGAGTTCAAGGTCAGCCCCTGGTCTACACAATGAGTTCCAGGACAGCCGAGGAGACACAGAGAAGCCCTGTCTTAAAAAATAAAACAAAACAACCAAAAGAGAATCATATAATGAAACTATTTTAAGAAGTCATAATGTATAAGAAAATAATTTTGTATATTTTACACTTTGATAATATATTTAAATGAGAATCAATTTTTATTAAAATTTCCTCAATATAACCTAAACATTTTCAAGTTACCACTTTCAATGACTGCATCCAAGAAATTTCTTTAAATTTGGAAGATGATATTTATCTTTATATTAATTTCTGGTTGCTTTAGTCTGAAGAGAACATTAATAGTTGGTGGTACTCAGTGGCACTATATTCTGTTGGTTTTACGGGTCTTTACTAAAGGCTCAACAAACACTTACGAGTTGAAAGGATTGAGTCCAAGTGGTTGTAATTTTTCTAGCTTTTGCCCAACTTCATACAGTTAAATAAGTAACACATGTGGAATTTGAACCCTAGACAGCCTGTTTCCAAAGCTGATCTTTACACTGTGTAGCAGTGCTTACATTTGCAAGACAACAGAGAGGAACTGAATGGCCTCTGTATTCCAGATACAGTACCCTGACAGATTATAGACAAATACCTAACACAAAAGTAGCCTTGGGCAATACTTTGTTTAAATAGTAATTTAAATACATAGAAAAGCAAGTTGAAATGAACTTTTTTTTTTTACAATTGTTAATTTCACAATAAAAAAAACTAACGTTCTTTTTCACTTGTAGTGATGTTTTATGTGATTCTGAAAATAATGTTTCTTATGTGAAAAAATCTAACACAGGGAAGTCACCATTGTTTGCAACAGTAGTAAGATTAATGTGCAAATAATGCTTTTAAGAATTAATATTAGGTATAGCTGTCCCCTGAAAGCCTCTGCCAGAGCCTGACCAATACAGATGCAGATGCACACAGCTAAACACCAGACTGAGCACAGAGACCCCCAAGGAGGGTTAGGGCAAGGACTGAAGAAGCTGGAGGGGTTTACAGCCCCATAGGAAGAACAACAATATGTACCAACCAGAACCCCAGAGGTTTCAGGGACTAAAGCACCAACCAAAGAGTACACATAGGGGACCCATGACTCAAGCTGCATATGTAGCAGAGGATGGGTTTATTGGGCATCACTGGGAGGGAGACCCTCGGTCCTTTGGAGACTCCATTACTCAGGGTAGGAGAATGCTAGAGTGCTGAGGCAGGAGTGGGTGGGTGGTGGAGCACCCTCGTAGAGGCATGAGGAAGGGATAGGTGGTTATTGGAAGAGAAACTGGGACTGGGGATAACATTTGAAATGTAAATAAATGAAATAGCAAATTAAAAAATGAAAAAAAATTGCAAACCCAGGAGTCTAGATAGAAAAAGAAAGAATATTAACATAAAACTTGACTTCACTGAATACTAGTCTATATAACCTTCTATTTACACAAGTAGTTATACTTGTTAAACTGTTAATTGTTATCACTATGCATGTGATGCTTTGGAATGTCGTCCAGACAGGCCCGGTGTTTGCTCAGTGCTCTCCAGGCTCTGCCTGCTCTTTGTTGCTTGCTCGTGCCTTCAGAGTTTGAGGCCTGTGTCCTCTCACTGTGGCTGCTGTTTGTAGGGCTTGTATTAGCTACTTCCTTTGGCCAGGCGCTGAGCCCAGCTTATCCTATTCAAAACATCTTGTGATTGACAAGAAGAGTAATATCGTTAGTATAATGAATCACACATAGACACACACACTCAAACACACAGAGACACACCATTGTAACATTCATTATTAGCAATGCTTGGATTTAAAAAAATTAGACATCAGTTTCTGCCTTACTGTATTGCAAACGGGGGTCTTGGAGAAAAATGGGAAAATTGTATAGGGCTTAATTTAGAAAAGTAGTTGATTTTTTAAAAAAAATATATCAGTGAGTAGATGGAAACTAATCCTGGGTATGCACAGTTACAGAGTTGGTAACTATTGGTTTTCAGGTTAAAAGAAGTTTCTTTTACTTGCTAACAGAAACTTTGTGATAATAAACATTAATTTATTTATTTTATGGATCATTCTGTTGCCAGTTGTTACCTAATAAACTCTTTGTTTAACCTAAAGTTATGAAGATTTTGTCCTGAATTTTGAGAAGTTTGATTGCCTGGCTGGTTTGTTGGTTGGTTTGTGGTAAGATCTTGTTGTGTAGTCTACGCTAGTCTTACACTTACTGCCTCTCCAGGTCTGGGATCACAGTTGTGTACCACCAGGCCTGCCTTACTTTACGTTTCTTTGTGTTTTCTTGTTTTTTGGTGCTATTACTAAGTGATCAGTCCTTGGAGCCTTTGTATGCTAGGAAAGATCTTTACCACTAAGCTATATCTAAAGATTCAGTTTTAGGATAAAATTTAGTTCACTTTTACAAGATATGGATTAAAATGATATTTTTTTTAACATGGAGATTTGTCCTCTACTGAAAACTCTACCCTTCTCTGCTTCACCGCCCTTCACCTAAAACTTCCGTTGACCACATGTACGTAGATTTCTTGCTTTGTTTTTATGTTAGCATACAGAGTAAAAGGTTTCATTATGATACTTTCTTTTTTAAAAGAATTATTTATTTTATATATAGGAGTACACTGTAGCTGTCTTCAGACACACCAGAAGAGGGCATCAGATCCTATTACAGATGGTTGTGAGCTACTGTGTGGTTGCTGGGAATTGAACTCAAGACCTGGAAGAGTAGTCAGTGCTCTTAACTGCTGAGCCATCTATCCAGCCCCATTTATGACACTTTCATTCATAATTCCTTTCTGTTGATCCTCCTCCCTCTCCTCATTCTCCTGCCACCCATAGCTGTTATATTCCCAATAGACCCCCTGCCTCTGCATTCTAAGACCCTCCCTCTTTTCCAATAGCTTCTTCCATCTCACCCCTTCCTATTTCAGGGCATACCCGTAATTTTTTATATATTTAATTTATATATAAATTAGAGATTAGGACCCATGTATGAGAGAACATGCAGTGTTTGTCCTTCTAAATCTGGGTTCTTCAGTATAGTAATTTATAGACTTATGCACTTTGCAGATAATTGAAATCTCAGTGTGAGTGTATGTCGCATTTTTTTTTTTGTTTTGTTTTGTTTTGATTTGGTTTTTTGGATTTGGTTTTTTTGAGACAGGGTTTCTCTATATAGCCCTGGCTGTCCTGGAACTCACTCTGTAGACCAGGCTGGCCTCGAACTCAGAAATCCACCTGCCTCTGCCTCCCAGAGTGCTGGGATTACAGGCGTGCGCCACCACCACCTGGCTACCACATTTTTATTATATCTTCATTTGTTCGCATATATGTAAGCTGATTCCTTATTTGTGACTGGAATACATAGATAGGCAGGTATCTCTGTGACATCTATAGAACCCTTTGGGTATGCGCCCAGAAGCTGTGTCATAGGTGGTAACTTTATTTCCAGTTTTCGAGACATGTGCATAGTGATTTGCATAATGGCTGTACCATTGAATAGCCCAGCAATCAGTGAATAAGGGTTTCCAAGTTCCACATCCTTGTTACCAGCATTCATTATTGTTTTATTCTTAGTCATTCTGAATAGAGATGAACTTCCAGTGGCTAAAGGTATTGAACACTTAAAAATTTGTGTTGACCTTTTGATTGTTTTGAGAACTGTGTGTTTGGCTCGTTGATCTATTTTACTTCCTGGCAGTGGGGAGTAGAGTGATGTTTAATTTTAGCAGTATGTATCCACTAAAGATTTTCTCTTGTTCTCAAGCTGTCTTTTTACTCTACTGACAATCTCCTTTTACGCTTTCTTTAAAAAGTCAAGAATCAGTTTTCAGTGTGTTGTACTTTTTTCAGTCTTAGAAATGTCAGTACTTGTTATTCTCTTTGAACATGCTGCTGTTATAAGTGACCTTCGTAATTCTCAACCACTTTCCTGTTCCAAGAGTAGGATATCTAGCTGGCCTTGTGGTATATGTCAGCCTGTGTTTGTTTCCTAATGCTTCATTGAGTTTGGCCTTATTATTTAATGCATAGTTTTACCAGTGCCAGTTTAGCTTGACTTGGCAGTGTTCCCTTTGTCAAGTAGACTGAATGTTCCTATTCAGTATTCTTCAACTTGCATTGAATATGTACAGACCATTATCTGTGCTCTTATATTAATGAGCCACCACTGATAAACATATCTGAAGAGTTTCCCTTTTCCTGAAATCTAAATCAGAATGCTTGGGGAGCATTTAAAAAGGCTGGGAACTTAACAGTGCTGTTCTGTGTTACTAAAATGAAGGAAAGGGAGATAGTAACTGTATGTGGGTTTATAGACACTCAGGAAATGACAGAAATTACAGATAGTATATGGAGGGCATAAGACACGGGAAGTAGAAACAGAATAGTTAAAAAAAAGGGGGGGGCCATAATCTTTTAATACATTTTACATAGCTTCTAATAGAACCTTTAAAAGTTATGTTAGTGGTGTGTGTGTGTGTGTGTGTGTGTGTGTGTGATATGGGATACGGGTCTGGGTGTCTGTGTGTATTTGTGTGGTATGTGGAAGAGGTATTTTCTTTAGGGTTCATCTGCTGGTCGGTACCTAGCTTGAGTCTATTAGCAGCTGCAGTTAGTGTTAATTAAGACAGACATGACCGTCCAAATATTGCAGTAGTGGGCTGACTTTTGTTCTTGTGAATCGTGGCATGAGTAGATTGTTTTACATTTGAGGGAGGCACTTTTAATACACATGACAGTATGTGGTAGTGGGAACGACAAACACACTCTTGGGATCCCAAAAGAAGTTTCAAGTCTCTCTCTGAGCTTGGGTAAGTTAAATAACATCCCTGGGTCTAAGTTTCTTCAGTTTAAATAAAAACTGAAAACTATTAGGAGAAATAAATTAATGTATATAATAAATGTTATATATACAACCCCAACCATATTTTAGCTTGTTAGGTTTTTTTTAACTTTGGATTTTTATGACTCTAGACTTTATAATAATGTTTTCACTTGGCTATTTTATAAATATTCAGAGAAAAATTATTGGTTCTAAATTAATCCTTATTTAAGCTAAGTTAATTCACTAAAATTTTATTTATAACCCAAATTATTTGGGAAGTCCTTCTACTTTCAGACCCTTTACCAAGTGACCTTTAGGATTATGTAACCATTTTACAACTAGAAGTTGTAAAATGTGAAGGCCGTGACAAAATTATGTTCTAACAGAGAAAAGTGACTAAAGTAAACATCTACCAAAAGTTAGTACATTCTAAGTGAGATACCTACTTAAAATAAAGGTAGAAATTACTAGGAATTCTGAGAACATTCTAAACATATGGTGCTAGTAATAGTTTAAATTCCATTTTAAAATATTACTAACTTTGGTCTACCTAGCATTTGTAGTTACTGTTGTATATAATAAATTCTATGATTTTTAACATTTCATTTATCCTGTTTCCATTTTTGTATGCTTGGAAACATTGTGGTTTGTGGGTTTTCACAGATGTCTGTGTTGTTTTTCTGAAGATTGGGACAGGGAGAAGCTGCTTGAAGCTTGGATGTCTAGCCCTGAGAGCTGCTGTCAGCGTTCAGGTGTGCAGGTGCCAGCCCCACCCCCGAGTGGGTGCAACGCCTGGGACACGCTGCCCTCCCCGAGAACTCCAAGGACCACAAGATCCTCTGTCACCTCTCCAGATGAAATCAGCCTGTCTCCTGGGGATTTAGATACCAGTTTGGTATGGCTTAGTAGACTTCCCATACCTTTAAACTATGTGATACTGTCTGTGGAGTGGGTGGTTGTATTACTGTAATTGAATCTCTTACCTCGGTTTGAAGGCTTGATTATTTTTGTGCTTTCATAAGTTCTTATTACTATAGAATGATTTTGTGATCTCTGTATTATAGGTTGAAAAGCAAAATATTTTCTCACTTTTAAACAGTTTGGAAAAACCATATACTACATTTTCACCTAAAAGTATTCCATGTATTTAAATAAAGCATACTGAAATACTGAACTTTAGTTTATAGTAGATATTCTAAATCTAAAATGAAATTACTTTTAAAATAATTTACTCGGTGGTAATATTATAAAGCATTTATAGTACATTTTGATGATCATGCGCTTGTTGTAGCAAACTTTCTGAGTTGATTCAGTCCATTTTCTTCATGCATGCTGCTTCTTTAACAGGCCACAGTCCTGCCCTTGTGCCACAAACACACAGCACCCTGCTGTTGTGCTGTGTAGGAGATGATGAGGCATTAGACTTCTCTAGCCACTGGAAACTTGTGATAAATAAGAATGCTTCCCTTTGTCTATTGTAGGAACCATTGAGGAAGACAAAATGCTATTTCTGTAATTCACATTTGGAACAAAGTTTGCTTCTCCTATGTCACGTTTGAACACTTACCGTGTGCGCGCGTGCTTGTGTGTGTTGGGGGTGAGGGGACATTGAGTTAAGAGATGCTGGTACTTTGACTCAGGTGATCAACCCTGCTAGGCAAGCACTGTAACACTGAACCACAGCCCCAACCCAAGTTGGTACTCTTAATATCCTGAATTGTAGTGTTCAAACAGGAAGTTTCTCTGTACCTGTGTAATTTTCCACAGTAAGCATAGAATGAAAGATACTGTACTGAAGTGGTTACTTTGTAACATGTGATGTGATCTTGACTTGAATAAATGCTAATGATTTATTTCTTATATTTCCCTTTCCAAATGCTCAATGTCGATTGATAGGTAAACATAGTTAAATGGGAAATAGAAAAGACAGTCAATCTTTTAGCTTTGAAACTTTAAAAAATTTTAAGATTTATAATTACTGTATTTTTGTCTTTGATATTGAACAAAATTAATGTATTGCTTGTCTTCGGAGTATGACCCTGTTAAGTCCTTTTTCTTGTATATCTCCAGTGTGACATTTGTATGTGCAGTATCTCTGTATTTGAAGACCCCGTGGATATGCCCTGTGGACATGACTTTTGTAGAGGCTGTTGGGAGTCGTGAGTACATGAGCACTTACTCAACTTACTAATTGATAGAACTTTTGATTTGGTGATGAAATTGTTTGCCCTCAGTAGCTAATGATGCTGATTATTTGTGTTGGTTTTGATTATTTGTATTGGTTTTTGAGTTACACTGAAATGTACTGTTTCACAAAGAGAGAATATTTTTGTTTTTCCTCTTTGACATCAAGGAAAGTATAACCAAACAGTTGTATTAGTATTATCTTTTATATTACATATAAATGTCAGGTGTGCACCTAAATATCAAGAATCAGTTTCTGTCTTATATCCCAAGAATTTTAAGCATTGGTGAATTTTTTAAAGCAGACAGATAGCCTTGAAAATCTGTAAGAATGCAGATAATTGATATTCTTTTCTATTACTGTCATGTCAAATGTTTATACTAGAGATTGGGTGTGTAATACAGTAGAGATTTCCTTCTCGTGCTTTCTCTCATTTCCTCTTTATAATCTGTCTTAGATTTGTACATGCTCCTGTCTTCCTGTGAACTTTGTGAGACAGTGTTTGAAACAAATGCAGATCAGTATAAGTGAAAAGTAGTATCTTACTGTCTTTGGGGACTTTTTAGTTAATGATTTAAGGAAAATATGTCCTGAGTAACTAAGAAAACCTTTAATACTATATTTTTCATGGACTATTGGGTCCCAAGTGAAGGGATGTGGAAGCATTACATGAATAGGCTGTCACAGACCTGGTGCTTTGCTGCTGCACGTGTTTTTTGTTTTGTATTGTTTTATTTACAGTTTTACTATAGTACAATTGTTAATATATCTATACATTTAAAATAAATTAGTTCATAAATGGAGACATGTATACCCCCATGAAACTATCACCACAGTCAAGATAATGAGAGTCTCTGTTAGCTTCCCAGATTTCCTCCTTAGGGCCGAGTGGGTAAAGTGCTTGCCCAAACATTGGACGCCAAGCTCCTGTCTGAGAACACACACTAGCCTGCACTTACAGACCCAGTGTTAGAGACGGGAAAGGCTGAGCCCTGGAGCTCCCTCCCTGGCCAGCCAGGCCAGCCTCACTTTTGTTGTTGTTGTTGTTGTTTTGTTGGTTTGTTTGTTTGTGACAGGGTTTCTCTGTGTAGCCCTGGCTGTCCTGGAACTCACTCTGTAGACCAGGCTGGCTTCAAACTCAGAAGTCCGCCTGCCTCTGCCTCCTAAGTGCTGGAATTACAGGCGTGCACCACCACTGCCCAGCTTTTTTTTTTTTTTCTTTTCTTTTTTTTTAGCCTCACTTTTAAAAACTAGTGCTGTACCTCAAAGGAGGTGGGTGATAATATTTCTAGGATAACACCTCAGGTCACCTGGCCTACACACACACACACACACACACACACACACACACTTTCATGTACCTGCACATCTTTCTGCCTCTCCATCCTCCTCTCCCCACCTTTCCTCATCTCTGAATATATATAAAATGAACTGACATGTATACTGGTTTCTTTTGTATACTTTTATGTTTTCTGAAACAGTGTGAAGCAAGACTTCATTTGGAGGGAAAGAAATGCTTTTCAAAAAGTCAGAATAAATCAGTATACCTGTTTGTTTTAGATTTTAAACATAGACTAGACTTTTAAGTCTAATGGTCCAAGTCAGTGTAACTAATACAAGTCAACTGATTCACAAGAGTCACAAACTAAAGCAATTTTTTGACATAATTCTTGAGCAGAAAATTTTCTCTGGATATTTAGTTTCAAAATCCTAACTATATTATCTGAGGGAGTGTTAGTTAGGTTTTACCATTGGTGGTTGCTGGACTTGGTTCTGATGTGAAAATTAACCTTGATTTTTGTATTTTTTAATCTTTAATGACCTTCCTCATATAACTAGTATCATAGAAACTATCCCCTATTCTTACCAAACACTAGCCAGAAAAGGGGTTTGGTAAGGTTTGAATTCTGTTCTTATTGTATTTCTTGATATTTGCCATCTACTTTGCATTCCCCACCTGACCAATGACAGCTCTTGTCAAACCAGACAGCAGTAAAACAAATTGGGTTGTTGATATATTGAGTTAAAAAAATTTTTTTTAAATTAATAGCAGGGGACTGATGTTATTTGCCCTCCAAGCATGCCGACCTGAGTTTGATTCCCCAGAGCCACATTACAGGAGAGGAGTGGCTCCTGCAAGTTGTCCTCTGCTCTTTACATGCACACTGTGCCCCACCCCACACAAGTAAATGCACACTGTGCCCCACCCCTCTTTCAGCAGTACGTAGACAAATAAACCCTGGCTTTTAATGACAATTTTTAAAGGGCCTTCTACAGCTTGAAAACCCCATCTGTTTCCCCACCCTTTACCATCCCTCTGCATCATCACTGTACCAGATACTTTGAGGCATCTGTGCCAACGACTTAAAAGGAACTCATCCTTTCTACCCACACAGAGACGTGCTTCCCAGTAATAAGGCTTAAGCCTCCTGTCTATCTAATGTTGTCTTTCTAAGTCTCCGTTGGTTTTCCTTTCCCTCTGTTCCTAAGTACAGTGAAATAAATAGAAAGCATGAAAGGAAGATGATAGGAGAATCAACATTGTTGATCATGATACCAGGCAGTTATAATTTAGATACCTATCTTCCATTTGTTTTCTCTAGAATTGCTAAATACTGTATAGTCCATAGCTAGGAATGTATCTCAATAGAATGCTTGGCTAGCATGCATGAGTTCTAACCTTAGTAGTATCATATAAACCTGGCCTGCTTGGCACATACCTATAATTCTAACAACATATATGAAGGGAGGCAAGAAGACCAGAAGTTCTAGGACATTCTCAGTTATATAGCAAGTTCAAGACACTTCTAGGTACATAAGACCTGTCTCAAAAAAAATCCAAATGTAAAAAGTTTCTTTGTTTCTTATGCATGGAAATTCAATAATAGTTACAATGCCATATGCAGTGTCTGACAGAGCAAAAAAAGAAGAGTAAGCCCAGGTCTTAGTGAATTCCATTGCACCATATAGCTCTCACTGTTACTTTAATTACACTGTCACAGGGAATCCTCAAAAAGAAAACATTCATAGTATGTACAAATGACTTACATCCTCCTCTTTTTTCCTGTCAATTGATATTTTAATAGGTTTTTAAATCTGAAAATTCAAGAAGGCGAAGCCCATAACATTTTCTGCCCAGCATATGAATGCTTTCAACTCGTGCCTGTAGATGTCATAGAAAGTGTAGTTTCTAAGGAGATGGACAAACGATACCTACAGTTTGATATTAAGGTTTGGTTTTTGTCCTTAATGCTATTTGCATTTAGTGGTTAATAAGAAACAAAAAAAAAAATTTGTGTATGTAACTTAAAGCTTTTATTTCAGTTGCTTTGTATAGCTTTTTCCTATTCTAAATACTATTGCATGATCTTAAAGTGTCTTACTTCTTTGATGTAAGAAGTATTATAATAATTTTATAATATTGTCAACATAACATTTAGAAATTTAATATTAAAATATAATGTAATTATACCCAAGTGTCTGCTTACAGTTATCAAAAAAGTAGCACAGAATGTTGACAGACTCCTGGGAGCTTGCTACACTGGAGCAGGTCAGAAGAAGACACAGGGTTGGACTCCAGTGTAGCTGTAAAGACTCATGATCTCCAGACATTTTAGCTCTCTAACTGTATCTGTCAAATGTTTGCTGATAGCTCTAAAAGATCTTTAAAACTTATTTGTTCGTTCTGAGGGTTAAAAAGCCACTTAGGCAGCCGGGCAGTGGTGGCCCACGCCTGTAATCCCAGCACTCTGGGAGGCAGAGGCAGGCGGATCTCTGAGTTCGAGGCCAGCCTGGTCTACAGAGTGAGTTCCAGGACAGCCAGGGCTATACAGAGAAATCCTGTCTCAAAAAAAAAAAAAAAAAAGCCACTTAGGCAAAAGTGAGTTTAGCTTTTATTTCTAAGTTCTCTCTGAAGAGTTTACTATGAAAGTTTTCTGAGAAAAAGGAAGAAGGGGCTTGTAAAAAAGGGGGTAAGGGATCTAAGAAGGGCTAAATGGAATGAAAAAGAGCAGGGTGAGGAGAATGCTAAGGAAAGGAGGATAAAGAGAATTATGTTCTCCTCTCTTTGTCCTCAGCACTTATTCATCTTTCAGAATACATGAGTACATGGTAAAATGTTCATCACAAGATTACACATAAATTCTAGTCATAAGTCATAAATTGAATTAGAAGTTTACAACAAAGAATGTTTACATGCATTAGCATTAGGAGTAATTACCTGGATAAACAGTCATTGTCTGTCACAGCTCTACAAGCTCGTGGAGAGTTAAAAGCCATAACTAAGTTACTACTGAAGTTTTGTATGGATAAACCCAGTGAATATTTTATCTTCTGTCCTTGCATCTATAATTAAATCATTAGTTCCCTTTTTTGATCTTTGATTAATGGTTTCACAACCTTTGGGAATATGCTCTGAGTAGTAGATGCCTGCTAGCTATCTCATAAGTGATTATTAGCATGTGATATTAAAGACTGGCAGAGTTGTCAATGCAGTTTTGAGTATCAGAAAGGAGTTAATAGGAGTGTTGTTAAAAAGAGCTTAACAATTACTATAAATTTAAGAATTCTCATAGGATCATCATTAAGATTTAAGAAATCATCTAATTGCCTATAAGATAATCACTGCAAGACAGTAGATCTTCATTGTTCTGCAGGGATCTGCTCAAAAAGGTGGGCTAATACCTAGGGAGTGAGATCTATCTATTTGATAACAGGAGTGCACAGTTATAGCAGGTGTCTTCCCTAAAATGAAGTGCTCCTGGGCCTTACCTACCAGAGCTCCATCATAGATTTTAGTCCAAGGCAGACCCATCTCAGAAAGATGTCCTTCTAATTATTAGCTTGTTGGCTCCTGACAGCAAATCATTTTTAAGTTAGACATTTTTATGCAGATAATTATATTTTTACCTCATCATTTACGTGGTTTTTAGATTAAAGAAAAAAAGGATTTGAAAATCATTCTATTACTTAAGATAATTGCCATGTTTTTGATTCTGAAGATTCTGAAGTATATTACTTTCCAGTACTGTGTTTAGTATTTTTCTTTTATTTGCTTTTAGTTGCTATAGAAATACACCCTGTTTTAGAATATGCAGCTAAAACCGTTTCTTGGTTTTTATTATGATTTTTGAACAGGCCTTTGTTGAAAATAATCCTGCCATTAAATGGTGTCCTACCGCAGGCTGTGAAAGAGCAGTGAGGCTGACAAAACAGGGCTCAAATCCGTCCGGGTCTGACACACTCAGCTTCCCACTGCTAAGAGCCCCTGCTGTGGACTGCGGCAAAGGACACCTCTTCTGCTGGTTAGTATAAGGTCGGAATCGGCCTTCACACTTTGCTGACAGTTTTTATAGATACTTTAAACCTCGAATAAGGTGTTTTAATTATAGTGTACTTGGTACTATTTTTAGTAATTTAAGAAGGTGTAATAAAGTGTTCATAACTGTTATGTATGTAATATTACCACCATACTGAGTAAGTCTTATTTAATGTGATTATATTATTTAATTGAGTTATTTTCCCAATACTCTGAATTGCATACTGTTATATCTGTGTTATCCATAAGGAAACTCAGTCTCAGAGACACTTAGTGTTGTACTGCTCAGAAACAGCAGAAATGGAATTGAAAACCTACTGTTGATCCCAGAGCCCATTTCTTACTCTGTAATAAAAAAAATTGCTAAGTGTAGGTTAGAAAGTTTATAGTTTCATATCTTTATGAACTATAAGCCTTGGGCAGCTGTTCTAACCCAGGGGTTCTCTCAAAATGAGTTCTTTAAAGTGTGAGCCTAGTTAAGAGCTTGTGACTACTGCCTTTAAATATTTTGTATTTTGCTTAGTTTCTAGTGCCTCCTAAGTACTGAATAAGGCTGAACTGATGATGAATTAATATTACAAATAGCTCAGCATGCTCATTTGATTTTATGTTTTTCAGTAATCAGCATTCTCATTTATTCAGAGTAGATTAAATTACGTTTTACTTAATTAGTTGATCAGAAAATGTATTCTGCCTTTTGTCTATTTGTCCCAGAATTATCAAATATCATGTAAATACACTTTTTAATTTTTAAAATGCCTGTGTGTGTATTGTATGTGTGTGGATGTACTCACAGTGTACAGATAGTACACATAGTGCACATGTAAGGTCAGAAGACAACTGGTGGGAGGCAGTTCTTCCCTGTACCTTCCCTGTACTGAGCTTAAATACACTAAATTTTAAGATTAAAACTCTAGCCTTCTAAGTCAAGATCTAATCATAGCACTGCTAATAGTAAAAAGGCACAGTTATGAGACTATCCTTATGCCATGATATCTGTTTCCTGCTGTTACTATTAAAAACAACAACAAACATGTTGGAGGTTAGAGGTCAGAAAATTACTGTGTAGACCTAATTTTAAAGTAAAATTTGTTGGAGTACAATTAAGGCCTTCTATGCAAGTTTATTTATGTATTATTTGTATCTGTTTTGAAGTTGTGACAGCAGAATTCAGGTGTTGCCATCTTTACAGAAAAAGTTTGCTTACTTGAGTTTGGATATAATTAAGAAATTATATCCAATGTATTTAAGAAAACAATACCAGATTACTAATTTTTTTTGGCTAAATGAGACTGAGAAAAAAATAAAATACCAAGAAAATTCTCAGCAATAAGTTGTATTCATATGCCTTAAAGGTAAAATTTCAAAACATTTAAAAGAAAAAATTCTCATCTTTGCAGTTACACATTTTTTATTTTATTATTCACTGCTACTGACTCTGCCTCTCTAATACAAAAATGAGAGTAAAACTATAGCATGAAAATGAGTTAATAAAGCACGTGTGTGACAGTAAATGGTAAATTTCTCAACATTTGGAGAAACTTTTTTTGCTGCCCTGGAAAATCAGGCAGTTAATGACCGAGATTCCCAGAAGATGAAAGGCCAAGACAGTGCTGAGGCTCTGGTTTGAATTCCATCCCAAGCTGGGATCTGGAAAAGGCCTTGTAGGCCTAGATCACATTTGGCAAATCATTTGAAGTACAGCAGAGAACTTACCACATTGAATCATTTTCTGAATGTCAGCCTAAGGGGAAGAAAGTCAGTGACTTAAAAGAAATGAAATTAGGTTTATGAAGGACAAACTCTAAGTTATTAGAAAGTTATTTAGTTTAATCTAGTTGCCTTTCAGTGTTGGTAATCACTCAACTATATGATTGCTACATAGCTGTCTGGAATTTCTGTACCATCTACCCCAGCACTCCAGCACTGTGGGCATTAATATACATACAGTCTTTTGTTTGTTTGTTTGTTTGTTTGTTTTTGCTTCTAAGTCATATAGTATGAATGGTTTCACTATAATCAGAAATTTTGAGTAGAAATGATCAAATCTTTGGAAACTCTTAATCTCATTTCATCAAGAAACAAAATGTCAGTGTGCATAGATGTAGTTATGTAGAACATTGTTTTCAAGACTCAAAACTCTACCAACAGTAAATAATTATAAAATTATTATTGTTATATAATTCGCTTAGTATAGTTTATCACTAAAGTTCTATAATGACATATAACTGGAATGTCTAACTTCTTGATAGAAATTTTTTCATCAAGTAGTAAAGCTTGAAAGTAGGCTTTTTCTTTTTCAGAGTCTTGGAGGCATTTTATATTTCTACCAACGGTTTGCATATTAGGGTATCTTCAAGAAAGGGCCATTTCTTGTTTTGTTGATGTTAGTTTAACATCCAGAGCCAAAGACTTAGACAGCATGTTTTTCTTTGTAACCTCTCACCTATACATTTTCTTGGATTGATAGCTCTAGCCAAGATTCTCCTCCGTGCCATGTTTTGTGGACACTTTGAGATACACTTTCAGTAGATGTCACACAGCAGTCACCAATTAAAAACGTTTTTTAGGTAGAAGGTATGGTAGTGTCCCCTTGTAAACTTAGGCTGAGACAGGAGGATTACAGGTTTGAAGCCAGCCAGTTACACAGCAAAACTACATCTCAGAAGAACAAAAATTCTTAAAGAATTTAATTTACAGTATTAGCAGGACTGCATTGGCAATCTGGATGATCACCCCATCTTATCTAGTAGCCACTGTTACATTACTTTGGAGGTCAACCCTCTTTTCTTGGTTGCTTAGTGCTCAAGATAGCATTAAATGGCAACCGTCGCTCTCCTTTGCAGTCCTTGCTGTACCGTTTTACAAGTGCCTCCTTTTACACCCACTCTCAGTATTCACAGGAAAACAACAAATTGTCATCACACCCTGAAAAAACTTCTCCGACTGTGCTGGCCTCTGAAGCCTCAGTCCTGTGCCTCTTGGAAAGGAAGAACTTCAGTCTGCAGTGCCACAGCCTTAGAGGGCTATCCGTGCATATCAATAAGCACTTACAGCCTTTTGAAGAAGTGTTTTGGCTTTTTAGATTCTATTTGCGAGTATTGGGTTTTCGTCCATGATTTTCTTTCATTATACTCTCAGTATATTCTGACATCGAGATCCATATACTATTATTGATTCTTCTAGAAGATAGTGGATATGCTATTTAATCTCCAGGGAACTAATTTATATTTATTAATTTCACTCATTCTTTTTACTTGCTGTAAATGTGTAAATTTTTTTATATCCTATGATGTAGTTCCTGCTTCCTTGAGATATAATTAATAACTAGGCTTTTTATTTTAATGAATGGTAAGAAATATAAATTGTGCATTCCCACACAAATTCTCAAGCACCAAATAGGAACACTGTTTCTGTCCTTGGCTGTAGCATGTACTGCTTACTGCTGTGCTAACAGAAGTGAGAGTCTGTGTGCTTAGTAGTAAAAGTTATCACAGTCTGAGTCTGCGTGTGAACACTTGTAATGTCTGCACTTCTGTTTACACAGCACAGTAATTTTAAGCGTCTATTAAGTAGCACTAACAGCAGTAACACCTCTCACCTGTTTGTTTTTTAAGAGAGGGTTTATCAGTGTAGCCTGGCTGTCTTGGAACTCACTCCGACCAGACTGGCCTTGAACTCAGAGATCTGCCTACTTCTGCCTCTGTCTTACTGGGACGAAAGGGTGCATCACCACAGCCAGCCTCACGAAGTCTTACTGTTTTTCAAAACCTTTTTGTGACCCCTAGAGACCCCATGACTCTGACGCAGCTGTCCTCCCTCTTTTGCTCCCCAGCAAACATTGATAACTGCTGCTTTGTTTTCCTTCTCTGTGAGTTGGCCTACTCCACATGTAGTGGCAGTGAAATCCTGCAGTTTTTATCTTTTTTTAATCTGGCTTATTTCCCTTAAGAGAATGAAGGTCATTTGTTAGAGCATTTGTTCCCAAGCTGATACACTGTTTAGGGACATTGTAGAGCCTCTCTGAAGCGGGCCTAGCTTGAAGTAGGTTGATGCTGTGTAACAGGTGGGACCCAGCCTCCATACCTTCCCCACTGTGATGATGTGTGTCTGCAGAAACCATACGCTAAAGTTAAACCTACCCGTCCCTAGGTACTTCTGTCGTGGTGTTGCTTTGTTACAGGGAAGAAACAAGTAAAATTACTGTACCTAATGTACGTCTAGCAATAACTTCACCTAATATGAAATTATTGTTAGACGATAATACTGTTTCACGTTATAGAAAACCACCAACCTATTCTTCAGACCGCTACATCAACATTAGCATTTCCATCAGCAGTGCCCAAAGGTTCCAGTTTTTAGGTTATTAACAACACTTGTTATTTCTAGTTTTCAGTGATAATTATGAAGTATGAAGTAAAATCAGTATCAGTACATTTTTAATAGAGTGAAATATTAACATCTTAGTTCTTAACAAACTTGATCTTTACAAATATCTTTATTTAAGAAGGTAGTAGTGTTAATATCATGTCTAGACTTGGAATATCTCTCCCTAATGACACTTTCTAGAACACAATATAGCCCAATGCTGAACCAAAACCACTAATTTTATAAATGGCTTAAGCTCTTTCTTAATAGTTGGACAGACACCATGACCAAGGCAACTCTTATAAAGACAGTGTTTAATTGGAGCTGGCTTATAGGTTCAGAGGTTCAGTCCATTATCATCAAGGGAGGAACATGTCAGCATCCAGGCAGGTATGGTGCAGGAGGAGCTGAGTTCTACATCTTCATCTGAAGGCTGCTAAGAGAAGACTGGCCTCCAAGCAGCTAGTACAAGCCCATGCCCACAGTGACATACTTACTCAAATAAGGCCACAACTCCTAATAGTGATACTCTCTGGCCAAGCATATTCAAATGATCAGAGGTTTTAATACATTTATAGAAAGAACATATAATTGAGTCTCAAAATTTAAAATTGGATGAGTGTTTACCATCCATGTTTTTTATGCAGATAGTGATAAGGAATATTTTTCAGTGGCTTTTCTGTTTTGTCTCTTAGGGAGTGCCTTGGTGAAGCACATGAGCCTTGTGACTGCCAAACATGGAAAAATTGGTTACAAAAGATAACTGAAATGAAGCCAGAAGAACGTGAGTGGCATTCTACATAGCTGTGCTACATTATCCTACGGGCATTCCAAAGATAATGATGTAGTTCTCATAATCTTCACTTAAGAGGAATTTTAAATTTTACTAATGCCAGGCCCCATGTTCCCCATGGCCTCGGAGGTGGGTTTATACAGGGCAAAATCACGGGCACATCTTCACTTTTAACAAATTTTTAGCCTAAGGTACAACTGAAGGTCATGTTTAACCTTCCAGAAAGCCCTTTTCATCCTTGAGTGAGCCAGCTTGTTTTTCTGTACTTTGCAAGATGAAATTTATGGTCTGTAGTAAATAAAAAAAAATGTATCTCCCTGAAACTTGCAGTGATGAATAAGAAATTAATTTTATGCTACTTTGAGATTTTTATATATTTACTTAAATATTAAAACTTCTTTTTTTCCATTTTCTTAGAATTTTTCTTTTTTTTTTTCATGAAAATAGATTCTTTTCTCATACAATAGATACTGACTACAGATTCTTTTTCTCTCTACTCTTCCCAGCCACCTCCCTCTTAGTTTCTTTTCAGAAAGGAGCAAACCTCCAGCAGAAAACCAAACCTGCCCCTGCCCCGACAAAAGCTACTCTAAGACAAGACAGTGAGGCAACCCAGTAGGAGGAAAAGAGTCCTGAGAGCAACCAAAGTCAGACACACTGCCCCCGATGCACCCCAACCTAAACAACCTCAGTGTGTGTGCAGACCCAAGCAGGCCCTGTGCTTGACACTGCCTGCTCTTTGAGGCCCTGTGAGACCTGCTGCCTTGTTTCAGATTCTGAGACTTCTGTAAACATATTATCTCTGCTCTGTGATAGAAAGGATACGAAGTGATGGTAGTAATCCCATTTTACAGATGAGATGACACTTGGATTGAGTGACATAGAGCATATTTCGGGTGATAGAATAGATTTTCTGAATTTCTGAAGGATTCCTTTTTACAGTCTTCCCATTAGCCATTACCAATATTTTAAAAAATGAATACATTTTCTTTTAAAGTAATATAAGCCAAGATTTATTGAGGGCCTTCTTTTTTAGGTAATGGAAATAGTTTGAAGTATTACAAATCATGATCAAAAATTCACTTGCTGAACCCTATACTTAAGAGCAAAGCACATAATAAAGATGATGTGAGCTTTAGGGAGAGCAGAGAGTAGGAAAAGCTGTGAGACTATATTATATGGCGTATAACATACAGTTGGGTAAGCATGATAAGGACTAACTAGGATTAAAGGGAAAAAAACTATGATTGACTATGAATTGAGTGTGAGCTTCTCTGCAGAGGTAAATGTATGTTCTGGGCATTTGTGCTTGCCTTAGAGTATCACTTGGAGTGAGAGACTGGCAGTGGGGAGACCTTTGGGCTTGGGTTTTATGAGAGTATTCTAGATCCTTGAGGTTCATGTTGTCTGATGAGTTGGAATGTCACTTGCTCTTTTTTTTTTTTTAACCAGCATCTGTGTTAGGGTTTTATTGCTATGAAGGAACAGCACCAAGATAACTCTTACAAAGGCAAACATTTAGGGGCTAGTTTACAGTTTCTGAGGCTTAATCCCATTATCATAATGAGAAGCATGGCAATGTGTAGGCAGACATGGTGCTGGAGAGGCTGAGACTTCTACTTCTTGACCTGAAGGCAGCCAGGAGAAGGGTCTGGGTCAAAATGACCAGATGTGTGTGTGTGTGTGTGTGTGTGTGTGTGTGTGTGTGTGTGTGTGTGTCTGTGTGTCTGTGTGTCTGTGTGTGTGAGTGTGTTTGTGTGTATGTATGTCCTCAAAGCCCCTACTTCTATAGGGACAAACTTACTCTAAGAAGGCTACACCTCCTAATAGTGCCATTCCCTGGATCAAGCATGTCCAAACCACCACAATCCACTCCCTGGCCCCAATAGACTTATTCAAACACATGAGTACATGGGGGATATACCTAGCCATACCATAATGCAAAATATATTTATTTTAGTCCAACTTCAAAAATCCTCATAGTCTATCACAGTCTCACCAGTGTTTAAAAGTCCAACATTCAAAATCTATTCTGAGATTCATACAATCTGTTAACTGTAATCCCCTATCAAAATCAAAAACCAGACCACATATGTCCAATATCACAGGATATACATTACCATTCCAAAATGTGGCAATGAGGAAATACTGGACCAAAGCAAGATCAAAACCAGCTGGGCAAACTCCAAACACTGCATCTTTGTGTCTGATGTTTAACTCCATTCAGCTTTCTTGATAATTTTCTCTTTTGGGCTGATTCCATTTCCTGTTAGCAGCTTTCCTCAGTAGGTGTCCCACAGCTCTGGCAGCTCTAACATCCTAGGGTCTCCAAGGCAACTTTAACTTTACAGCTTTTTGTTTCAATGTCTGGGATTCACATGTGATCTTCTGGGATCCTCCGAAGGTCTTGGGTTATCCTCCAACTCTGCCCTCTGTTGCATTCCAAGATCAAGTTGATTCATTTCATTGCCGCTACTGTTCTTGGTGATCATCCTTTGGTACTGGCATCTCCAGTACACTGGGGTCTTCCACTGCAACTAGCCTCCACCAGTAGCCTCTCTTAAGGTTCTCTTCATGGTGGTAAGACTCAACTTCTTTTCAGCATGACAGCTTTAATCCTGGGCCATCAACTGCAATTGAGGCTACACCTTCACCAGTGCATTTCCTGGATGCTCTCCATGACACCTTCAGGCCTTCAAAACCAGTATCACCTGGGTGATTCTTACAATCACTGCTAATTTACTACTTCCAGCTAGCTAACATCAATTATATCAGTAACCCCCTTCTATTCTTGACCCTGAAGGCAGAGCCATATGGCCAAAGCTGCTGAATTCTGCTGCTTGCTGGGACTGGAATATTCCCTCCTTGTTCTATTACATTGTCTTAGTTTGACCAATGCAACTCTTACAAAAGCAACATTTAATTGGGGCAGGCTTATAGGTTCAGAGGATTCAGTCCATTATCATCAAGGCAGAAACATGCCAGTATCCAGGCAGACATGGTGCAGGAGGAGCTGAGAGATCTACATCTTCATCTGAAGACTGCTAACAAATACTCATCAATTGTTTTTAATAGAATAAGCCATGAAGTACATTATTCAAATGGGATATAAATTTATCCAGCATTTTTTTTTAATCAGAATACTGGTAACTGTAGAAGGGTAGCTTTAAGGACAGATAGATCAGTGTTTGAGAAGTTGAGCTTTTGTGTTATAAGATTATACCATTAGTCAGAATTAGCAAATTCAGATAAAGGATAGATACCTTCTTGGAAAAGGAATGGTCCTTGAATGTGTGGTAATAACAGCATAAGTAGGTGGAGATGTCCAGTGGAATTCTAGAAGTGCTTGCCTCAAGCTCAGTAAAAATTAATTTATTTCTTTACACTCCATATTTTATTCCCCCACTTTCATGCTCTGACTGTCCCACATTCCGTACCTCCTCCTCATCCCCTGTCTCCATGAATGCTGTCTTCTTTATTTAAGTACTGTTCGTGTTAGAATGTAAAATTTATGTTTTAAATAAGTATCATAAATATTGTGAGAATATAATTCCTGTGATGAGTTGTGGGAGAGGGGAAAGATGGAGTCAGTCATCTCTAGGAGAGGGTGACAGATTTGATGCATGAACTAAATACTTAAAACCACATCCATGTTCTTATGGAACATGTTAAGGGATAGGGTGAAGTCAAACATGGCATAGTCAAGGACTGCAGAGTGAGTGCTGCAGTGCGGGATGCCACAGTGAGCAGTGGGGCTTTGCTGACAGTGGTTCAGGTCAATGTCAGGTGAAAGCAGTATAGCATCCTGCCTATAGAGACACTGGGTGGAGTTATAATAGACTGGTGACTATGGGAGGCATACTTAGGTTGCTCGAGCCGTGGGGTAGCCCCACATGCTAGTTTGTGAGTGCATCCTACTGAGACTACTGCACAACATCCAGATGAGAGAGAAGCTCCGAGGGCTTAACAGGGTGAGTGACTCAGGTGGACTTATGTAGACAAAGGAGTTTTTAAAAATCCAGTGCAGTATCATTGTTTTAAATCTAGCATGCTTCCTAGTTGCCTAGAAAATTGCTATGCTGCAAGATGTAATTAGTCTAGCATACTATTTTTTCTAAAATAGAATATGATCCAAGGATCTGGTTTGTAATGTAAAGCAAGTATTGGGGGCAAAAGATTTTTAAAGGACTTGTATTACTTTCTATTGCTGTGATAAAGCACCATGAGCAAGCAAGAGAAGGAAAGTTTATTTGTGCTTAGGGTTCCAGAGACTCAAGTGTCCATGATGCATACCATGTCAGGTAGCACCAGATGTGGCAGCTGAGCAACAAGCTCAGAGTCTGCATGTTGTCAACAAGCATGAAGCAAAGACAGTGAAGCAGGAGTGGGACAAGAACTTAAGTTCACAAAGCCCATAGCCAGGGACATACTTCCTCCGGAAGGGCACTCCAGCTAAGCCTCCCCAGACAGCATCACAGGGGAGACATTTCCATTCAGGGCACCACAGGAAACTTCATGTTACTTGTGCAATAGAAGTTGAGAGACTCATCTTTCTTCAGTCATCACCCATGCTTACCTGGCCTTTCTGGTGACACAGCTGCCTTTGAATCACCTATGCTTCTGTAGCTGATACCCAGTAAACACAGTGATCTGTCAAACTGTACCTGGGTGTGTAGTATTGCTACTTTGCTCTGACATTGTCGTCTCTATTGAATGCAAATAGACAACCCATCCCTCAAGGAAACTTCATTGTGTAACCAGCTCATTTGGTTTTATAAATCTTCACTCACACAGTTTGACCAGTTCCATTTGTTGAAGATGCTGTCTTTTTTCCAGTCTGTATTCTGTCTTCTTTGTCAAAATCAAGTGTTTGTAGGTATGAGGATTTATATGCGGGTCTTTGATTCCTTTGGTCAGCGTGCCTGTTTTTATGCCAGTGCCATGCGGTTTTTATTATTACTATAGCTCTGTAGCACAATTTGAGGTTAGGAATGGTGATACCTCAAGCAGTTCTTGTATTATTTGGCATTGTTTGAGCTATCCTGAGTGTTTCCATATGAACCTGGAAATTGTCCTCTCAAGATCTGTGAAGGATTATGATGGAACTTTGATGGTGTTGCATTGCGTATGCAGATTGGTTTTGGTAGGATGGCCATTTTTACTATGTTAATCTTATTGCTACATGAGCATAGGAAAGTTTTCATCTTGAGATATCTTCAATTTCTTTTATCATACAACTCTTCTATTTTTTTGGTTAGAGTTACTGTTAGGGGATTTGTAATTAGTATCACATGTTATCATGTATATTGACCACATCTCTATTTAGCCCAGAAAGGGTGCCTATGGTAGACTAAAGAAACAATTCCAATCTAGCTTAGTGAACCAGTGGTTTTATTGGGGTCACTTGTAGAAGCATGGAGGGTTCAAAGTTCACCCCAGCTTGCCATGACTTAAAAACTGTGTTCCTGGGGGTCCTTCACAGCTTGGGGACAGCTCAATTGGTTGGAAAGCCTTCTCTGCCCAACAGCTGTTATTCTGATAGAATTTGGGAAGGGAGCCTTGTGAATCTTGTAGCTGTCATGAGATCCCTGAACCATGTATGTTTCCTCTTCTTCCTGAATGAATCGCCTTCCTCCAGAGGCAGTGTTTCATTAGAACAGTCTGCCCCTTACCATATTCAAAGTGAGGTATCCCAGGCCCACAGATGCATTTGTATTCTGGAAGGAGGGGCAAAAGCCAAGGCTGAGAAGAGGTTAGTGGTGAGCCTTGGAAAGAGCACTTTGCATGTGATAAGGATCCTGTAGGTAAGAGAAGAAAGAACTGGAAGATTAGCAAATGGAGTGCATAATATTTCTGTTGGCCAGAAATAGACTACAAATTAAAAAATAACCATTGAATTGCCTGAATGAGATTTTGATCCAGAAAGATGGGAAGAATGTTAGGAAACAGTATAGAAGAAGCAATGTTCACCTGAGAACACCTAACAGAAAGGAGCAAAGCCAGGATTGCACTCTGAGTCCCAGTTTCCAAAAGAAAGAAAACCCAGGTGTTTTCTCTCCACATTTGGGTCACATCCAGGGGTTGCTACGCAGGCCACTCTGTGTAAGTCTGCGTGTGATATCCACCAAGGCTGAGTGGACAGGAGCGAGGCAGCTCTAACACTAAAGTACTACCCAGTCATCAAATGTGTAAAAGTGAGAATCTGAAGAGGGAACGCATGACTGAATGTTGTTAAATGCTGACTTATTCCTTGTATTACAAGTACTTTTCTTTGTACCTTATACCAGAAAATATAATAAAATCACATAAGCATCTTTAAGACAATTTTGTCCTAACCTAATCAGGTTGACTTGAAACTGCCTCAACCTCCTAAGCAGCCAAGATTCAGGCACCCGCCACCACACTCAGCTCTTATAAGCATTTCTTTTTAATTTTAAACCACATTTGTAAGTTCATAAATTGGTTTCTCTTATGC
This sequence comes from Apodemus sylvaticus, assembly GCF_947179515.1. Classification (NCBI taxonomy): domain Eukaryota; kingdom Metazoa; phylum Chordata; class Mammalia; order Rodentia; family Muridae; genus Apodemus; species Apodemus sylvaticus. The sequence continues at coordinate 24,062,113 of NC_067473.1, forward strand.
CCAGGTTTCTAGTCATTGAATGGTGAAGTTCAAAAGAAGAAGCACAGTCAAGTTAATGAGAAAAAGTATTAGATATACTAAAAACTGTTCAGAGGTCTCCATAGAACCAATGTTTTAGTGTTTTGAAGCACTAAATTGATTCTCTTGTGTTGCAAGAAGTAAATGTAGTTATACTAGCTGTACTAAAGTGATAAATTTATAAAATTTGCAGATGAAAAATAATTTTCTAAATTATTGATGATAGAATGGAATTCAAATAGTTTATTTAAAACCAATCTTTAAAAGCAGCTTTTGAGTGTGTGTGTGTGTATGTGTGTGTGTGTGTGTGTGTGTGTGTGTGTGTGTGTTGATCTGTATGTAAGTACATGTGGAGAATATGCGTATATGTGTATACCTGCTATATACACTTTGGTTCTACATTTAGGTTTAGGTTCTGTTATATTCTGGTTCTATTAAATGAACGTAATATTTCTTAACACAAGAGCCTAGCACATCAAATTATTAAGAAAACAAGATCAAGCTATATTAGACATAAAAGTAAGATTAGTGGAAAAGTTTGAAAGTCAGTGGGGCTAGGAGGGCTCACTGGACAGCCATGCATGCCAGGTGTCCAGAGGGTGGGTTCAGAAAACTGAGAGTGGATGGTGTTTCCCCAGATGTTTTATTGTAATAGTAATTGGTCGGTTCCTAAGTATAATTGCCATCCAATAACCCCCTACACTGCAGTTAGAAGCAAGCTTTCTCCAAGAGTAGAAGCACTGTGTGTGCCTTACACAGCGGCTTTGTTTTAGTGGCTTTGTGCTATATTTATTCCAACAATGAACAATACGGTCATAGGAATATGCTAGAGCCTCTAAACTCCAAACTAAAAATCATGTTGGTGTTGAAAAGAGAAGAAAGGCTCCTTCTTTTAAACAAGAATTAAGTGTTTTAAATATGTTTAGATTTTATGGCATTGCCTCCACAGCTTGGCCACTGACATGGCCTGAGCACCTCACTACTGCAACTGCCTCTCTTTGCTGTGTAGAATTAAAAGCCAGTATTTTACAGTTAGCAACAGGGTTGTAGATACAAGCATATATATGTATCTTTCAGGGTCAGTGCAGCAAGACAGCCCCTTTCTGCTGCTATGTTCCGTGCACGGCTACTCCTAGTGCCCAGCCGCTCTGGTGCATAGACAGTCTCTTCCTGAGGGTCAGTCACCCAAGCTGCTGTCCCCTTTTGCCATCTTATACCTGCGGATTGGGTGAGGTTCCTTTGGTTTGGGCAGGACAGCTAAAGCCTTACTGTAGCTTCTTTTGAATTTAAGAAGAAATTTATGAAGTTGGTATAAGGCAACTGCTGAGCCACATATCTAATCCCTAAGAGAAGCTTGCCAAGTGAATGGGTCAGGTAGTGACAGACTTCACACTGCTTACTTACTCAAGTGATTAGATTTTATCTTGGAGCCCTTTGTCGAGGGAAAGCAGATAAAAGATCGTGCTGTTATTGTTTGTTTGAAGACAGGGTTTCTCTGTATAGCCCTGGCTCTCCTGGAACTCAATCTATAGACCAGACCTCAAACTCAGAAATCCACCTGCCTCTGCCTCCCAAGTACTGGGATTAAAAGCATGCACCACCACTGCCCAACCAGATAAAAGATCTTAAGCAGAATTTTATTTTCCAAAGCTCACTGTGTAGGTGGTAGTGTTGAGGGAGGGAGGGAGGGAGGGAGGGAGGGAGGGAGGGAGGGAGGGAGGGAGGGAGGGAGAAGAAACTGGAAAAAAGGATTGGTTTTTTGTTTCTGCTGTCTCTGCAAGAGATGGGGAGGACCTTAGCTGAAACAACAGAGAACGGGGAAGAGAAAATGAGAGAGGCGGGAGTGGAAGCAGCCATGCTGTGTGAGCGAGCTAGCCAGCACATGCTGAAGCCAGTCCTCCTCACAGACTGAGTCTGAGCTCTCTAGATGACTTACAAGCATGAAGCATGGGTAAATAAAGAGAAACAGATCTGAGAGATGAATTTAGTTGTAGGCATATCCCATTGGATTTGCACATGTGAAGTAATCACAGATTAAAAACAGAAGGAGAAAAGGAAAAAGTGGTGTTCTTGTGTAATTGTTACACTCGGGAGGCTGAAGGCCAGGTTCAGAATTTATAAGTAGCCCAGACTACTATGCATAATAAGCCTGCCTCACAAGGCAGATACTGGTGTTTAGTGCCTTCCACTACAGAGAATCCCTGGTCATTGTGTTTGCAATTAGCCTAGTTTAAGAAATTATATTTTAGGGGCTGAAGAGATAGCTCAGTGGTTAGGAACAGCTGTTGCTCTTGCAGAGGATCTGGATTTGGTTCTCAAACTTCAGTTCCAAGGGATCCAACACTCTGTTCTGACATCTTCAGGCACCGGGCAGATACATACGTGCAGGCAAAACATTCATACAATAAAATTACAATGTAAAAGAGACTATAGCCTCACACAGTGGTTCTCAGCCTTCCTAATGCTACAACCCTTCAGTGCAGTTCCAGATACTGCTGTGTGGGCACATCCACTGGAGATGGGAGAGCAGTGTCTCAGCTCCCCAGGCCATCCAAAATACGTGTTTGTCAGTGGCCTTAGGGGACCCCTGTGAAAGGGTCATTGGCCCCCGGGTTGAGAACTGCTAGCCTAAGGTAAATCACTCTATAATTTTCTTGAATATAATAGTTACTTTAAACAAAGTGCATACACTTAAAAAAAAAAAAAACCTTTGGTTCATCCCCATTTTTATTTTTATAGATTTACAGAGAAATTTCTTTTCAAATAGGTTTACTAAGAATGTTGGAGCAGAACTTCCTATACTATTGAAAATGAAGAAGTTTTTAAAAAAAATCTCCCCCTAGCCACTAATAGGAAAAACAAACGCATGAGTACCATGGAGAGAGCCTGCAAAGAAAAGCCTGGTTCCCTCTCCGGCGCTGTGTGCCTAACCATGTCTTATGTTTGTGCTCAATATCTCAAGTGGTTGGAGTCAGTGAGGCCTATGAGGACGCTGCCAACTGTCTGTGGCTGTTAACTAACTCCAAGCCCTGCGCCAACTGCAAGTCTCCGATTCAGAAGAACGAAGGCTGCAACCACATGCAGTGCGCCAAGGTGAGACGCCAGCACACGCTTCCACGCTTGGTCCTTAAAGTCTTAGTGTACTTTATGCTGTAAGACAAGATGGCATTCTGCTAATAAGTCCATCAACTAAATAAATAATTCAGTTCTTTTCTACATTGAAAGCTTAAAATGCCTAAAGAGATCCACTTAGCTGAAATCTTTAAGTGATTAAAAGGAAGTCTGTGCTTTCCTGATTTCGTTGTAGACAAAGAAGCTACCTACATTTTTAACAACTTGGAATAAAGTTAATAATACTATATTAATTCATGCCTCTATTTCAGTGTTTTGCCTCAGACAAAGGCAGGTCATCTGTGAGACCAGCCTGGTCTACATAGCAAGCTCTAGACCAGTTAGAGTTACACAGTGAGACTGTCTCCAAAAAGAAAAAATAAAACTAAAAGGTGGTATTCTTATTTTAACTTAGAAAACTTACCTAGATGATAACCTCATGCACACAGTTGAATCCTTTTAGAGTATTTTTCAAGTATATAAATAGAACATGTCATGAAAAGTTGAATCCATGCTATAGTGTGAACAACTTCATAATCTTCCTGGGCTGTTGATGGTTCAGTGTGGATTATAATAGTTTGCATTATCTGAAATCCAATGTGGTTTTTTTTTTTTAAAAAAAAATGGCATGTTTGCTCATCTAAAAATAAACTAATTTATTTTAAAAAACACCATTTTCATTTCCCCTTAGAAAACTTTTATTATAAATTTTTAATGAGAGTGCTATATCACAACACCACCCACCCCACCCCACTCCAGCCCTTTTAGCCTCGAGCTCCTCCATTGACTCCAGGTCCCTCCTGTTGTCCCTGCTTGCACTTGTGAGTCTCTGATTGCTTCGGCCCCTAGTTGGGGAAGAAAGGGCTGGAGGCTCTCAGTGGACATTGACCAGCTCCCCCTCCTGAGCCCCCAGAGTGCCCTGTCTAGTGGCCAAGGGGACCTGCTGGCCAGCTGAGCACCTGTCACCACCCAATGTTTCTTGAAGTGTAATATTCAATATTAGGGTGCTAGAAAAATGGGTCAGAAATTAAGAATGTTTGGTGTACAATAATGAGAACTGGACTTCAGATCCCCTTACCCATGTAACAAGCCAGGAATCCTGCAAATGGCCTGTAACTCCAGCTCAAAGGGTTCAACATCTTCTGGCTTCTGTACACGCATGGGCACCCAAGCACACATGCATATGCATACTAACACAGACATATGTACACAAATAAATCTTTTTTTTTTATTCTATCATACAATACATCCCAACCAAAGCCTCTACTTGTTCCAGCTCCTCACTCCCCTCCCCCAAGGCCCTGCTCCATTTCCCTTCAGGAAAGAACAGGGATATCAACCAAACTACCAACATGGTATATCAAGATGCAATAGGCCTAGGCACAAACCCTCCTATCAAGGCTGGACAGAGCAACTCAGTAAGGAGACAATAGTCCCAAGAGCAGCCAGAAGAGTCAGATACCCCATCTCCTACTGTTAGGAGTCCCACAAAAAATCCAGGTTAATAACACAGCATGTATGCAGAGGACCTGGCGCAGACCCGCGCAGGCTCTGTGAGCACCCTTGAGTCCTGCCTGCGTGGAAGAGTGAGCTGTGTTCTCCTGGTTTCCTCCACCTTTCCGGTGCCTACAATCCTTCCTCCCCCTCTTCCAAAAGAATCCCTGAACTCTGAGGGGAAGGACCTAATGCAGATCTCCAGTTTGGGCTCTTTCTACCTGTGGGTCTCTGCTCCCATCAGCTGACAGAGGAAGCCTCACTGATAGTGATTGGGCTAGGCACTGACTGTGAGTATAGCAGATTATCTTTAGACATCAATTCATTGATTTCTTTTGAGGCGAGGGTGACGCAGTTTGGCTCTACCTTAGGTCTCTGAGCTCCCCAGCCTCCAGGCCCTGGCCATGCAGGCAGTGTCAGGCATGGGCTTCTCCCATGGCATAAACCTAAAGTTAGATGAGTCCTGGGTTTGCCCTCTCCTACAAGTTCTGTGTAACCATTGCCCCAGTACATCTTGAAACCAAGACAGATTGTAAATCAAAGGTTTTGTGGCTGGGTTGGTGTCCTAGTCTCACTACTGGAAACCTAGAAGAGAGCTGGATCTGGCTCCCTGTCCTCCATTACTAGGAGTCCTCACTATGGTCACCTTCATAGGTTCCAGGGGATTTCCCGTGCATTAGGTTTCTACATGGCCCCTGTGTTCCCCACCCCCCAAATTCTGGTCATCTCTCCCTATACTTTCTCCCACCATTCTCTCCCAATCTGATTCATCCTGTTCCCATTCCTACCTGTCCCCAGTCTACCCACAAAATCTATTTTATTTCCCCTTCCCAGGGAGAATCATGAGTTTTCCTCTTGAGCTCTCCTTGTTATTTAGTCTCTCCGGGACTGAGAACTGTAGTATGATCATCCTTTACTAACCACTAATGTCCACTTATAAATGAATACATACCATGTTCGTCTTTCTGTGTCTGGGTTACCACACTTGGGATGCAAATGTTTCATTTTTGAATATTTTGAATATAGAAATGTCCTTCATCTGACACTATGGAAAACATGTTAAAACCTAAGAAATAAAAAGTATTGATGAAGTTTTATATTGTATTTTTCTACCATAGTTGCTAATGTCTGGTTGATCTATGGAAATTTTCCCACTAATTTTGAAAAATCAGTAAAGCCACATGGCAGGGTATTTGTCTCAAAGCAGTCACAAAGTTTTCGTTTGTCAACCAGGAAAAGACTTTTTGCATCAAGCTTCGAAACAAGTCCAATTTATAAGTGCATGTTAAATGATAAGTGAATGCAAGAGTGACTGCATGGAGTACAAAAAGTAGTGAAGAAATGGAAATTATGTAGAAGTAACATAGCTACTGATAGTACACGAATTTAGTTAAATTATTTCCTAAAAATATTAATAGTGACATCTTTTAAGTGCCTATGCAATCTTCACCAATAGATCATCAGAGAAAAACAGTAACAATCTTTAAGTATTGACTATTAAAATCAATAACTTTAAATGATTATTATAATCAAATAAAAAATTAGTACAAGTAATATTCTTGGTCATGAACGATAAGTTAGACATTAATAATGAAGTCATTAAAATGCCATGGAAATGTTTAGTCTTTCAAATAACTCAAGAAATGAAAGAATTTATAAATGAAAATACTACATTATTAGATCTTAAGTGCTGCAGCCGAAACTATGCAGAAATTGTACTCATTTAAAATAATACAAAGGAACAACAGCATAGGACGCTGGTCATCTGCAAATAGTATGTGGGTGGGTGGGTCACAGCAGTCCATCTGTCTTCACACTGGCAGGAGCCTTTTCTATGGCGCCCTCACTGGGGCCTGGGCACCTTTGGGAGCCTGAGCTGGAGCTGTGACCTCTGCCTTGGTTTGAGCCTTGGGCTTTGGTTGGCAGAGCCTTTGACCCTTGGGTTTGCAGCTGGGGCCCTTTGGCATCTTGGGCTAATGACCTCTGTGCGTGCACTCACTGCCTTTGCATTGTTGGCCTGCATCATCTTCAGGCCTTTCTTGTTGTGCTTCTTGACAAAGCGTATGTTCCTCAGGGACTTGGGGTCAACCCCCTTAAGAGATTTGCATCTTTGTGACCAGGATTTCTTGATGCCATTTCTGTGCCATTTGTGGTACTGGTAGTGTGGGGTATGGTTCTTAAACTAGCCCATGTATGCACGGAATCCTGTGGCTCCTGCAGTGCCTGGGACCGGAAAAGAAAGAGGTGGTTCAATTTCTAAGAAATAATAATAATAAATGCCAGAACGAACAATTTTTATATTAATTTATTTATTTATTCACTTTACATCCCAATATCTGACCCCTTTTCCCAGTCACCTTTCCCACATCTCCTTCCCCATAAGAACATTTTTTTTAAGAAAGAAAATAATTTTTAAAAGTAATGACTGAGCTATGCAGTGGTGGCACACCCCTTTAATACCAGCACTTAAGAGGCAGAGGCAGATGGATCTCTGAGTTTAAGGCCAGCCTGGTCTATACAGTGGGTTCTCAGACAGCCAGGGATACACAGAGATGCCCTGTTGGCTTTGGGGGAGCAGGGGGCGGGGGTAATAACAAAAAAGGAATGACCACTGTAGCAAGAAATCTTAGGTTTTGGAAAAAAGCTAAGGTAAACCACTAAGCTAATATAATAAAGCAGGGATCTGAAGGATTTCAGATATACAGCAAAAGGGGAACAGAGAATTAGAGAATCACAGTATTTAATATAAAACTAGAAACAATCAGGAACAAGAAACGAGAAGCAGAAAACCTAAAGCTACACTAATAGCATGACTGCACGTTAAAGCTGCATGTGGCTCTACACACCTGCAATCCTAGCATGTTACATGCAGCGCTGCACACCTACAGGCCTCACATGTTACATACAGTGCTACACACCTGCAGTTCTTGCATGTTACGTGCAGTGCTGCACACCTGCATTCCTCACATGTTATATGCAGTGATACACACATGCAATCCTCGCATGTTACATGCAGTGCTGCACACCTGCAGTTCTCGCATGTTACATGCCGAGGCGGGAGGGTCACGGATGCAGAGCTAGCCTGAGCTGTGTAGCAAGGCCCTGTCTCAGAAGCAAAACAGACCTATCACACTTATAGACGGCATGGTTACATGCCATAAAATCCTAGAAATATACTAGGAAGGGCAATAAAAATTCAGCTTAGTAGCAAATTAAAAATTAACTTGCAGAAAATAAGAATCCTCATGTCTCCTGGCAACATCTAGATGAAATAGATAGATCTTCTGAATCTAAAATAAGATTTAGAAATATGCAAGACTTTTGTTGAAAATCTTCTCAAATCCTCTTTAAGACAAAAAAGATGGCAAACAAAAATGCCAGCAGATTGTCTTTCTGAATCCAGGAAAACTTAATTCAGATGCTCATGTGGTAAATCAAAGCAAATTTAATTAGGAAAATGTTGAAAAGCAAAGGTAGCAGGGTAGGTAACCTTGCAAGATAAAATGCCCTGAAACCTCACCACCTGAAGCACTGTGTGTGGTACTGACATGCGGATGCACAGAGTATGAGCAGAATAGAAAGCAAGCCTAGGAAACAGATGCATACAGAGGGATTCAATGTATAGTAGTGATGTCAATGTGGGGGAACAAAGTATTCAGTATATGATGTTATGATAACTAGACAGCTCTAAAGCTGAGTTCATATTAGAGAAGATAGAACCAAAATTTAAATGTTTAAAAATAAATAAATGAACCAGTACCAGAAGTATTGATAGAAGTATCAGAAGAGTGCAGAATTGGAAGATCTTTTTGACACAGAACCCATAAGCGTAAAAAGATGAATTTTCATTTTATAATTGTGTAATTGTCTTCTAATTATGGTCTACTTAATGAGTGAATTTTTAGTTAATATATGGAGATATCTGCATATGCTTCCTTTTAAAGTGCAAGTATGATTTTTGCTGGATTTGCCTAGAAGAATGGAAAAAACATAGTTCTTCCACTGGAGGTTACTACAGATGTACTCGCTATGAAGTCATCCAGCATGTAGAGGAGCAATCCAAGGAGATGACAGTGGAGGTAAGACCTGCCTAAGTTGTGCATTCCAACCTTCTGTGGAAGGGATTTACATGTCTTCATCGTGATGAGGCATCACATTGAATACACTTTAGAGTGCCCTTTAAGCAAAAACAAACAAACAAAAAACAACAACAAAAAACCCCTAAAAATTGGAAGCATTTTTCTTTTAATTTTTAATTTTTTCTTTTCTTTTGATGAAAATATGAAAAATATCTAATTGCACCTTACCTTTGTAAAGATTGAAAACCAATTTTCATATAATATCAGCAATACAGTATAATATTATAGTGTACCTGTGTCTTTTTTTCCCCAGTCAGGCCCAAAAAGGGAATCTTTCTTTTTGAAATTAACTTATTAATTTTATGTGTGTGGTTGTTTTGCCTGGATATGGCTGTGCACCATGTGTATGCCTGCCTGGTGCTCACAGACTGTTGGACACTTAGGACTCTAAGGTGTAGTTGTAAGCTGCCATTTGGGTGCTGGGAGTTGAACCCAGATCCTCTGGAAAAGTAGGCAGTGAGTGCTCTTAATCACTGAGCCATCCTTCCAACCCCCACAGTGTCTTACTTTATCTACTGTAGCCTAGATAGTTTTTTTTTTAATTTCTTATTTTATGTATGGGTGGTTTGCCTGCGTGTGTATCTGTGTATACGTAGGTCAGGACATTGGATCCCCTGAAGCTGCTCTTAGAGGTGACTGTGAACCACCATGTGGGTGCTGGGAATCAAACGCAAGCCCTCTGCAAGAGCAGCTGGTGCTCCTGACCACTGAGCCAACCCTTCAGTCTCTCCATTGTGGTGACTGAAGTCTAAGAAATGTTCCACCCGACTCTTTCTTGGTGAGGGTGCACATCTTAGCTTGCCAAGAGGCCCCCACTTTCTGATCTCTGTCATGATAGCCGGGAAATAGAACAAGAGATCTATGGTGTCCATTTCCATGAAGATAGGTCTATAATAATGGCCTCACTTAACCCATCACCTCCTCATAGGTCCTAATTCCAAATGCAAATCACATTTTGGGTTAGGGCTTCAATGTGAATTTTGAAGGGATACAAATCTATCTATATTGATTATAAGATCTATATTATTATCTATATTTTGATTGTAAGCCATACAATCAAAATTGAAGATGTAGAGTCAGAAGTTCATTGTTTTTTCACAGAGAATGCAGACAACTTTAAAATGTATTGATCATTATATTCTAGCAACAAGATAATAAATATATGTGCATGCATTGCTACCCACTACCAATAAAACATTAACCCCTCTCAAACTAATTTTAAGAGTAGGTTTAATAAAAGTCATTTATGTACTTTTGTTTCCTAGGCTGAGAAGAAACATAAACGGTTTCAGGAACTTGACAGATTTATGCACTATTATACAAGATATAAAAACCATGAGCATAGTTATCAGGTATGTCCCAAATCATTACAAATGAGCTAAAATACTCTGTTAAGAATAAATAAAGAGGTCCCAAGGCCTGACACTATTACTGAGGCTATAGAACACTCACAAAAAGGGACCTACCATGACAGCACTCCAGAAGACCCAACAAGCAGCTGAAAGTCAGATGCAGATATTTGCACCCAACCAATGGACAGAAGCAGCTGGCCCCCGCTGTTGAATTAGGGAAAACTGAATGAAGCTGAGGGGGACCCTGTAGGAGAACCAGCAGTCTCAATTAGTCTGGACCCCTGAGATCTCTCAAACACTGGACCACCAAACAGGCAGCATACACCAGCTGATATGATGCCCCTAACACACATACAATAGAGGACTGCTGGATCTGTGTTCATTCAGAGATGATGCACCTAACCCTTGTGAGACTGGAGGCCCCGGGGAGTTTACAGGTCAGGAGGGGTGGGGGATAGGGACATCTACATGGAGACGGGGAGGGGAGGAAGTATGGGATGTGAAACAGTTGGAGGGTGGACAGGGCTTGGCCAGGTGGGGAATAAATATGGACTGTATAAAAAATAATAATTTTTAAAAATAAATGAAAGCAAGGAAGAAAGGAAAGAAAGAAAGAAAGAAAGAAAGAAAGAAAGAAAGAAAGAAAGAAAGAAAGAAAGAAAGAAAGAAAGAAAGAAAGAAAGAAAGAAAGAAAGAAAGAAAGAAAGAAAGAGGCTGGGTGCAGGAGGATCTCTGTGAGTTCAAGCCAGCCTGGTCTGCATAGTGAATTCCAGGATAGCCAGTACTACACAGTGAGACCCTGCCTAAAAACAAAAAAAAAGATTATTTAAATTATTTATTTCTGTTCCTTTAGTTAGAACAACGCCTTCTTAAAACAGCCAAAGAAAAGATGGAGCAATTGAGTAGAGCTCTCAAAGAAAGTAAGTTTTAAAGTGTGTGTGTGTGTGTGTGTGTGTGTGTGTGTGTGTGTGTGTGTGTGTGTGTTTACATATATCTGCTGAGTAAATCCAGTGGTAGAGGGCAGTAGTGTCCTAAGAAAGGCCAGTAGCCCCATGAGCTGCCTCTGGCAATGTCTTACTTCCTCTTAGGCACTGGGTACGTGCTGGCATATGAGAGTATTTATGATGCTTCTCCCATTGCAGCCTCTACTGCTAGCAGACAAAACCATACTGCAGTTTCCCTTGTTGGTGCCCCTGCTGCCCTCTGTACTGGCAAAGGGAGGGGACAGGGCTTGCCCAGAGCTGCTTCAGACATCAGATAAGAGTCTGGGAGAGCTGAGCTCTGGAAGCAAAGCTGTAGGAGGGCCTAATTTGTGAGTTCCAAATTGAAAGTTAGAGGTGAAGTAATTCCTAAATACAGACAGAGTGCTGGTCATCATTGGGACACAACACCCACCGCAACTACACAGAACATAAGTTCTGGTTTGCTTATTTTTGAAGAACTCATAATTTATATGTTAAAAACGCATTTCAAACATAAAAGTGATCTTTTACATTTGTCTCAGTTCATAAACTAATTTGCTCTCATACTCTTTTTTGTGAAAATAGTTTTCTAATAAGACAGTACAAAAGTTAAATAAGTTAGAGTGGAGACCACACTACTGGCCAAGTGTTCCTATTAATTATTATTCTGTAGACTTGAGAGGTTACATGACTGCTAGATTAATACAAACTCAGGAGATGCCCACAGTGAGGCTAGAAGAAAAATCTCAGATGTGTATGTCCCCAGAACTGTGTCCGATACACAATAAACATTCAGTAAGTGCAAATTACTGCTTTTATTCATATTAGATGCTCTAGGCAACATGGTAAAGCTGAAAATGAAGAGAGGTAACAATTGGAAAGTGAAAAATCTGCTTCTTACATGTCCCACATGTAGTATAATGAGAAGCAAAGGGTGTTCCTATCCCCTTGCGTTTATAGCCTAGTGCGGATACTGCCTAGAAACATAGGCCATACAGCTATATTAAGGTGCTCCTGTCAGTGTGTACATCCATATGTAGTATCTTCATAAAAGCATGAATTTGATTGTCAGCAATACTGCAATTTGGATTCTACAGCTAAGTTTCTTTTTATTTACAGTTTAGAAATAGAATGTTATGAAGCTTGGTGTTATCTTACTAAGACAGTTTCCTCTCTCTTCCTCCTCTTTCTCCTTCCGTTCTTTTTTCTTCCTAGTGGCTTTTAGCATCGGTTAACCAGTTGTTCCTCAGCGTTTACTATCTGTTTTTTTTTAAGTGTTGCTTTTGCAGGGGAATAATTATATAATTACATTTCTTTTTAAGCAAGCGACTTATCAAAGACATTTATACAAATTCTTCTTTCATATATGAGTGTGTACCTAGATTTTTAGTTTGGTCAAAGTATGTATTTGCAAAAACATACACTGTCCTAAATGTCTTTGTAGCTGAAGGAGGCTGTCCAGATACCACTTTCATCGAAGATGCAGTGCACGTTCTTCTAAAAACTCGGCGCATCCTCAAGTGTTCTTATCCATATGGATTTTTCTTAGAACCTAAAAGCACAAAGAAAGAAATTTTTGAACTAATGCAAGTAAGATGCCATTTTAAATTGTTTTAACTTTAAGTATAAGTAGTAAAACAGTTTTGTTTTTATTTTTAAATTACTTTAAATAAAGAAAAATTACCCTTAATGAACTGAAATTTTCTTTGAGTTTAAATTTGTCAGCATGAGTTTAAATGAGTTCTGAGCTGTGCAACATTTCTACAGCATTAGTTTATTTCAAACTGGTCAAATGTGACCTATTTCTTATTATATAAAAATGGAGGCTTTATCTTCAGAGATGAAATAAACTATATTGCATATTTGAATAGAATTCACCTTTTCCATTTTATTTCAAAAGTACAATTTAGAAAGTTACATATTTAAAACAAAAACTCCTATAAGTCAGTCACTAGCTCTCCAGCCTCACAGCATCACCCCCTAGTTGAAAGCCATGACAGTTTCCTCCCTGCTGATTATCATTTTATACTTTTAAGCTGCCCTCTCCTGATTTATATTCTACCTTTCTTTCAAGGTCACAGTAATCTCACTTTGTCTTAGAATCCTTCAGCTTTTACGTGTAGGCTGCTTTGCAGCAGCTGTGCACTGGCATGTGCAGTGCCCCGAGGGTCCTCTACTGTTTTGTTTTCACGGAGGACACTAACAAATTCTTTCTAAGTGGTGACTTACTCCACTACTGGGTGATTTGTACCCACTGCCTTCTTGTAAGTGCCTATCAAATGAATGTTGTCTTCTTGTATTCATGATGACTTAAACTATCATCTTTTCATAACCTGTAAAACATACAAAATAATAAAAATTTTCAATAGAAAATTATTTCAAAATTTAATTTCTGACCTCAAAAGAATTTGCCTTGACTGAGAAACCGATATGCTCTGTATCTGTTTAACAACCCATTCAGCTTCTAAGTCCTGTTTCTCCTTCTATAGACAGACCTAGAAATGGTCACTGAAGACCTTGCCCAAAAAGTCAATAGGCCTTACCTTCGTACACCTCGACACAAGATCATCAGGGCAGCGTGCCTTGTGCAGCAGAAAAGGCAAGAGTTCCTGGCATCTGTGGCTCGTGGCGTTGCTCCTGCAGACTCACCAGATGCTCCCAGGCGCAGGTGAGATTTGTGTACGCAGAAACCTCACTGGCTTGAGTCTCCAGTGGCAGGACTTTTTTTCTTTAGCTAGCATTCATATTCTCAGAAGTTTCTTATACCTACAATATGGATAGCTGGTAAAAATGTGTCAAATCGTTTCTGATGATTTTCTTCCTAATATAAAAAAAATTTTTTCCAGAATGATTGTTTGTCATTGTGTAACTCTCCAGACTAAATTAAAATAGGTTACTTTTCACATACCAAAATTCATAATCCAGAAAATTCTGACTTGTCATTCAAATTTAATTATGTAGTCACTTAGCAGTAATACCTGTAAACACCTTAGGACATAGAATTTGGTAACTTTGCTAGCTTGCTGTGTTCATATTTGTATTTTGATATTATGAAATTATAAGTAAGTGAGAAATCTGGTATTTGTAACACTACTTAAGTGATCTGAATTCATCCCCTGAAAAGCTGGCTTGCTTATTATTTTGTACATCATAATTTTACTGCTTCTACCACAATAAATTGAAGCATTTTTCTTATAATTATAACACTAAAAGTCATGTGTCTTTGTTTTTACATAAATATATCTGGGTAAGTATCTTTTATGCCTATGAAATTAAAATGAAAGCAGTCAGAACACTTTTCCCCATCATTTTTTACAAGTATAAAGCAACTTAGAATTTGAAAAAATACTGGAAGTAATAATATTTTAATAGTTGGATCTTTGGGTCTGTGGAGTGTAGTGTGGGTATCTTGTACTTTGTGGCTAATATCCACCTATAAGTGAGTACACACCATGCATGTCCTTTTGGATCTGTGTTACCTCACTCAGAATATTCTCAAGTTCCATCTGTTTGCCTACATAATTCATGATGTCTCAGTTTTAATAGCTGAATAGTATTTCATTGTGTAGATGTCCACATTTTCTTCATCCATTCGTCAGTGGAGGGACATCTAGGTTGTTTCAAGTTTCTGGCTATTGTGAATAAAGCTGCTATGAACATAGTTGTGTAAGAGTCTTTGTGGGATGGTGAAGCATCTTCTGCGTTTATGCCCAGGAATGGTATAGCCAGGGAAGTAAGCAAGATGTAAAGTGAATAAATAAAATTTAAAAAAAAATAGATGGATATAGATTGATTTAGCAAGTTACAAGCAGTTAAGCATTAAAGGTAATATCCAAAGGGTAAGGGTCTGGTTGTATACTTGCAGTACTGATAATGAATCAAACAGTATGTCCAATTTCTTTGTAGCTTTGCCGGTGGAACATGGGATTGGGAATATTTAGGATTTGCATCACCTGAGGTAATTGTTTTGTTGGGGTTTTGGGTTATCTTAATGGTTTTTTCTTCCTGCAATCCTGCTTGCATATGTTGTACCCTAACCTGTTGTAAATCCTCTGAGGTCAATGATGCCTTTGGTAGCAGCAATGCCTCTGCAGATCCTGCATGCAGCTCTCTATTGTATTGCAGTCTGCTAGTGCATTCCCCGATCGCTGCTGTTAATTACTAAATAGAATTTGTTAATAGAGATTTAAATTCTATTTATTATAAATATGTAATTGTAATGTTCTTTTAGTCTAAACACATTAAAAATCTAAATGAAGAGTTTCTTGAGATTAGTGCCACAAACTGAGGTGAATTTCTGGTCATTGTTTCCCATGGTGGAAAGCCTCACAGGAATGATGTCTCTTGCTTTCTGCTGCCCTTGACTCTTGCCCGTTGTTATGGGTAAACCTTTCTCTGGCGTAGGGGCAGAAGGAGGGGTGAGGGTTCAGACAGGTTTCTCTGTGGAGCCCTGGCTGCCCTGGAACTTGCTCTGCAAACAAGGCTGACCTCTAACACAGAGCTCTGCCTGCCTCTGCCGTGTGAGTGTTGGGAATACACGCAGGTGCCACCACAGCAGGCTTGATAAACCATTTTAAACTATAGAAACTGTAGAGCAGTTGATAGTCTAAGATAAGACCCAGTGGAAGCCCCAGGCTCACAGCTGTCTTCTAATATTTAAATTGCCACGGCCACTGCTGCATCTGATTTTAAAATAGTTTTAACGATTATTTTAATTCTGTTTGCTTTGTGCTTTATAAAATGTCATTTGATATCCTTTAATTATTATAAAGAGGAGGTCAAAAGGTGAAATTTGCTGATCTTTGTTACTTGTTTTTTTGAAACTGAAAAGCCATGAAGTAGTTACTATCCAGAAATACCTGTGGCTTGTTTAAATTAGACACTGTCTCGTCTCAGCTGCTGAGGATACTTGCAGTTACCTGGAGGCTTTTTTAATTTAGATATATGCAAGAAATAGTGACAGGAGTTTGTGCTTTAAGAATATAAGGAAATGTAAACACACTTAAGCTGTAAAAATAATTAAAATGTAATAAATAACAGTATATTTATTATAAATTAATTCTTTATAAAAACAAATTATTCTTTAATTTACTGATCCCTGGGCTTACTGTTTTGGTATCATATCATTACAGTTTGGGGGATGTGGAAATTTTCCACCTTAAAAGATAAGCTTTATTCATTAAATTGTTAACACAGTTTGACAAAGATTAAAACCTTTCTCTGTTCACAGTTGTTTATGTATCACCTTGCAGTTTCTGAATTAGAGTCCTCACATCTTTGGGCTTATTAGCTAATATAACTGTGTCATATATATATATATATATATATATATATATATATATATATATGCATACATACATGCATACACACACACACACATATTTAATCTTTTTATACAATCTAGTCATTATCCCCCTCCTGGTCTGCCCTCATCCCATTCCTCATCCCCCACCCCACTCCTGTCTCCAAGAGGATGTCCTTATTCCCCCACCCAACCCCCTGCCCCTCTGGGTCTCCCCACTTCCTGGGACCTCAGATCTCTCCAGGGTTAGGCTCCTCTTCTCCCACTGAGGCCAGACCAGGCAGTCCTCTGCTGTATATGTGTCGGGGCCTCAGACCAGCTAGTGTATGCTGCCTGCTTGGTGACTGGATGTCAGAGAGATCTCAGGGGTCCAGGTTAGTTGAAACTGTTGGTCTTCCTATGGGGCTGCCCTCCTCCTCAGCTTCTTCCACCCTTTCCCTAACTCGACCACAGGGGTCCCAACTTCAGTCCATTGGTTGGGTGTAAGTATCTGCATCTGTCTCAGTCAGCTGCTTGTTGGGCCTCTCAGAAGACAGCCATGCTAGGCACCTGTCTATAAGCACACCACAGCATCAATAATAGGGTCAGGCCTTGTAGCCTTCCCTTTAGATGGATCCCCAGTTGGGCCTATCACTAAACCTCCTTTCCCTCAGTCTCTTTTCCAATTTTGTCCCTGCAGTTCTTTCAAACAGGCACAATTCTGTATCAGAGTTTTTGACTGTGGGATGACAACCCATCCCTCCACTTGATGCCATGTTTTTCTACTGAGGTGGACTCTACAAGTTCCCTCTCCTCACTGTTGGACATTTCATCTAAGGTCCTTCCCATTGAGTTCTGAGAGTCTCTCACCTCCCAGCTCTCTGGTACTTGCTAGAGGGACCCCCCACCTCCCACCCACCCCTCCAGGTTGCATATCTCCATTCTTTCTGCTGGCCCTCAGGGCTTCTCTCCTGCCCCCCTTACACACAATGCCTGATCATGTTCCCCTCTTCCCCTCCCTGTCCCCTTTCCCACCCAGGTCCCTTCCTCACTCTGCCTCCTACAGTTATTTTCTTCCTGCTCCCAAGTGGAATTGAAGCATCTTCACTTGGACCCTTCAGTTTGTTATCTTTCTTGAGTTCTGTGGATTGTATCCTGGGTATTCTGTACTTTTTGGCTAACATCCACTTATTAGTGAGAACATACCATGCACTCAGGATGATATTTTCTATTTCCATCCATTTGCCTGCAAAAGTCAGGATGTCCTTGTTCCTAATAGCTGAGTAGTATTCTATTGTGTAAATGAGCCACATTTTCTGTATCTATTCTTCCATTATGGGACATCTAGGTTGTTTCCAGCTTCTGGCTATCAGAGATAATGCCACTATGAACATAATGGAGCATGCCCCTGTGGCATGGTAGGACATCTTTTGGGTATATGCCCAAGAGTGGTATAACTGGGTCTTCAAGTAGATCTATTTCCAATTTTCTGAGGTACCTCCCAATTTATTCCCAGGGTGGCTATACCAGTTTGCAATCCTACCAGCAATAGAGGAGTGTTCCTCTTTCTCCACATGTGCTCTCACCTGAAGTTTTGATCTTAGCCATTCCGATTGGTGTAAGGTGGAATCTCAGGGTCATTTTCATTGCATTTCCCTGATCACTGAGGACTTTGAATATTTCTTTAAGTTCTTGGCCATTGCTTGGCCATTCAAGATTCCTCTGTTGTGAATTCTCTGTTTAGTTCTATACCTCCATTTTTTTTTTAATTGGGTTGTTTCGGTTTTTGGAGGTTAGCTTCTTGAGTTCTTTATATATTTTGGACATTAGCCCTCTAATCGGATGTGGGGTTACTGAAGATTTTTTTCCCAATCTGTAGGTTGCCGATTTGTCTTTAAACAGATAGGTGGAATCTGTAGCAGACATGAACATGTGTTTTCTGTTGCTTTAAAAGGGGGTGGGTCTAATGCAAAAAGCATAGTCTTGAAACAAAGCACCTCCCAGCATTCTCTGTGACGCCACAGGGTTTCTCATTTTCATCTTCTCTTGATCTTTTTATGCTCACTCACACCATCTGAAGCACCCTGTCCCTTCACATGCTCACTTGAAAACCTGAGGATTCCTTGGCAATTTTCTGACAATTTTTTGATAAAAAGCATTCTGAGCTTGTTGCACCCTGTCAGAATGCCACTCAGGGTTTTCTGTAGGAATAGTTAGAAATAGAACAAGCATCCTTTCTCAAATTGCAAAAGTGTACATTCGATAGTCAGTAGAAGTTTATGTGAGAATAACTTTGCACTGCGTCAGGTCTTCTAGAAGTTAAGCATGTGCTCCTTAAAAATCAGCCTTTCGTTGAGGTAAATTCCCCTTCTGTCTTTGTCTAAGAAATATGGTGTCTGCACTGATTCTGTGAGCCATGATAACAGGACAATCTCAAGCATCCGTCTCCAGGAACGAGGAAATGATGCCAGCTCAGGGGAAATGTTACATCACTCACTGACTTCTATCTAAGCATAAATGCTGAAGTTTAAAGACATTTAGGAATGGGCTGGAGCTCAGTGGCAAAGTGTCTGCTAGGGTTCAGGTCAGGGTCAGGCTCGGGGTTAAGGTGGGTTACATTAGGGTTAGGCCCTGGTTCATTTTCCAGCCACACAGATTAAGTTACGATGGATGGTTGGGAAGGTGGGTGATGGTTGGGAAGGTGGGTGATGGATGGATGGATGGATGGATGGATGGATGGACAAGATTAGATTGATAAAGATAGATTGATTGATTTGACCAGATTAATAAAGTGTGGAAGTTTTATAATATATAACCTGATTTCTCTTAATTTCAGTAGTTTCACCATAAGTAACTGGTATCATCATAAGCCCAAGAAGCTTCATGTTTAGCCTTGAGAAATTCAGCAGTGGTTCTCTCGAAGTCTGCTGCCAGATATCCTGGCCTCTCTTGACTCTCACTTCCAAAGTTACTGAAATCTATAGCAGATACTCTCAGATTATAGTCTTTGGTAGTAACAAACATACTGAAACTATTACCACAAATGTAAATCAAACATACAGACACCTGTTTTAGTCTGTCTCCTTCCAAATGCTAAGTTGTAAATACTCCCCGTGTTGCAACATAACTGGCCATTGGCTGAGAGGCGGGAACTCAGTAGTGGCTCTGAGAGCCAGTGTGTACCGTGCATCTTTTCAGCAAGCCTTTTGATTTCTGAGCTAATCTGTGGTAGTCACAGAGACAGCTCGGTCGTCTGGCTGTCATCTGGTTTTCTGCTGTTGCTTCTGCTTCTGCTCCCCTTGCGGTTCCTCCCCACCCATACATCTTTAAAAACCAGAGCCTGGCACCTAGGAAGACAGTTGTGGTGTCGATTATAATTTTACATAACAAGACCATAGAAGTAGCAGTTATATCTAGCTCTGGAGCTTATAGTTATCCCTAGTAGGAACACCTGTGGCTACTAAAAATTTTGCATTTTGCTTTCTTACTTCTTTTTTTTTTTTTTTTTTTTTTTTTTTTGGATTTGGTTTTTGTTCGAGACAGGGTTTCTCTGTGTAGCCCTGGCTGCCTGGCTGTCCTGGAACTCACTCTGTAGACCAGGCTGGCCTCTGCCTCCCAGAGTGCTGGGATTACAGGCGTGCGCCACCTCCGCCCAGCTTGCTTTCTTACTTCTTTATTTCCTTTGCTTGGCTAAACTTGAAGTTTCTTTTTTTCTAAAGCAAGTGATTTTAAAGTACGCATATGAAATTCACACTTTTTTTTCTCCTAAAGAAAGAGTGTTTTAGTTGCATTTTTACAATTTGCATGCTCTCCTGTATTTTATAACCTTTGGTTTATGCAGGAATATGCTGAATTTCAGTATCGGAGGAGACACAGACAGCAGCGCCGTCGAGGAGATGTGCATAGCCTGCTCAGTAACCCTACAGACCCTGAGGAACCAAGCGAAAGCACTTTCGGTGAGCTCCTGGGACAGTGGGTGTCATTTTGTCTCTTAATCTCTTGAGTTTATTTTTATAACTAGCAGTTGTCAGTGTCTGTGAGTTTGCAATTTAGGTTCACCATAGATGTAGAGATGCTTCTATTGCCTAAGGATAAAGAAAACCAGGGAGTTAATGACTGAAGTAGGAATATCCTAGGTTATTGCACCCATCTCTGCTGTGTAACTTAAATCAAGGCAACAACCATCTCTATCTTCAGTTACCTTATTTTAAAGTCAGTGTTAAAGTAGGTAATGCATACAAAGCACTGCGAGTGCTCAGAAAGTGGAAGCTCTTGATAGCATTATAATGTGCTTGGAACATTTTCTCTGCATTTGAAAACAAGGCAAGGGGCCTCCTACCAGATTAGAACGCAATGAATAAAAGATTCTTGTGCCCCAGGGGATCAGGGCCTTAGTTTTCCCAGAATCAGTCTTAAAAATAGAACTGTTGTAATTATTTGACTTTTAAGTGTTTAATTTTTCATTGAGCACACCTAAATTGTAATATCAGGATCTGTTGGCCTGTAGATTGGTTCTTACGGCTATTATAGTTTCAGAACTCTTTATTTTATGAAATCTGAAGATACTGAAATTCATTGTGACTTAGGAAAAAGGCATGGGCAGTAGATCCTGAATTACTGAAAGCTGCCGAGACAGGATTCTGAGATGGTCATACTGAAAATCTGCTTCTGCTTACCATCACACAATCCTGCTAAAACTCCAGGCCATGAGGCCATGTGGCCGTGAAGCTGAGCTTCCCAGGAACTGAAAGAAAGCCTGTTGGTTTATAGGTGTATGGAGACAACAGCTGAATGTCTGTGTGCCAATTGTTTTCAAACAGATCTGCCAGAGGGGGGCAGCAGCCGCAGGCCTGGTGCATCCGTGGTAAGCTCTGCATCCATGAGTGTGCTGCACAGCTCTTCCCTGCGGGACTACAGCCCTGCCAGTCGCTCTGCAAACCAGGACTCTCTGCAGGTAGCCCTGCTGCCGCTGGGCACCATGCCTTCGCTGCTCTGCCCGGTGGTTTCTTCTGCTGGTTTCCTTTTTCTTCTTTCTGTGGTAGAAGTTTCCTTTTAGTGATCAATAGGGTACAAAGGGGTTCTTGTATTTCAGATTTATAAGACAAGGAGAAAATTGTAAGATTTAAATATGTAAAATAACTTATAGATTTAGAAGTGATTTTATCTGATGAAAGAAGTTGAGTAAATGTAATTAGTCACATTTTAAGGTGGTTTGACATTCTGTTGCCGCAGGCTCTGAGTTCCTTGGAAGAAGATGATCCCAACATACTCCTTGCCATACAGTTGTCACTACAAGAGTCTGGGCTGGCCATCGATGAAGAAACCAGAGACTTCCTCAGTAATGAAGCATCCCTAGGAGCCATAGGCACGTCCTTACCTTCCCGACTGGACTCTGTGCCCCGGCACACAGACAGCCCTCGGGCTGCGCTGAGCAGCTCCGAGCTGCTGGAGCTTGGGGACAGCCTCATGAGACTAGGAGCAGACAGTGACCCATTTTCAACTGACACTTTGAGTTCACGCCCTCTCAGTGAGACAAGAAGTGATTTCTGTCCCTCTTCCAGTGACCTTGACTCAGCTGGCCAGGACCCCAGTGCCAATGACAATCTTCTTGGCAATATTATGGCTTGGTTTCATGACATGAACCCTCAGAGTATCGCCCTGATTCCTCCAGCAGCAACCACAGAAATTAGTGCTGAGCCTCAGCCTTCCTGTCCAAGAGATGGGTCTGAAGGTGGGAGGGACGTGGAACTGGTGCCACCAGAAGACTCGGTGTCCAAAGATGCTGGTGTTCATGACAGTGAAAGAACCCAGATGGAAGAAAATCCTCTGGAAGAGAATATTCTGGCCAGAGAAGAGTCGTCTCAAGCTGGCGACAGTAGGAACGAGGCAGTGAGCAGGGGTGACGGGCCAGATGCTGCCAGTCAAACCCCTCAGACCTCAAGCGACTGGCTGGAGCAAGTCCATTCAGTATGAACTGCACGCATTTGCTCTCTGGGTGAATCACAGGACAGGGTCTGGAGGTGTATGCTTTAGAGAGACTTAAATGCACTTAATTTGAACTTGGTTATGAACCACTGATGTCAGGATTGAATGCAAAGGAGTTCCCTCAGATGATAGCTACAGTGTGGAGTTTAACCTTACAGGGAATTTCTTTTGTGTCTATCCCCCTTTTAGTGACAGAAAAGAGCAGGAGAAAACACAATGAAATGAATGGGCTGCCATCCACACTCTGAGAGAACGCAGCTCTGTCTAGCCCAGAGTTGGCAGTACTTAAGTTGGCCATTTAAATCAAAAGCTGACTCCTTAATCCTTAGATGGCTTCCTCTTTTTCATAGAAGTAAAGAGTTGTCTTTGTGGTAGAAGTTGGGCCAGACAGTTCTGATCACATGTCCTCGGGGTCTGTCTCCTCTGGGGGCACGGTGGGGTGCCCTTCCCTCCTGTTGTCCAAGCAGTGTGAGCTGAGGTGTCCGTGCTGCGCCTACCACAGTGTGAGTGGTTTCCTTTTCACATGGTCAAAGATTCCTTCTCACGTCTCTCCACAGTCCAATTGTGCCAAACTCTGACTCGTGCGCTGACTGACAGGGTGGATAGGTGTGCTGCATCCTGGTGTGCGCCAGGGCAGTGTCAGCGTGCTCGGGAGTAAAAGGTGCCACTTGGTAACAGTGACTGTCCAGACGGTAATGGGCTTTCGTTGCCATGGAGACTGCATTTACATAAATGTAGCCTGTAGCTTAAGTAAACTAAAGCTAATGCTGCTGTTAAAACAGTTTATTTTAATATTAAAATACAGTTGATTAGCAACAGCGGTGCTGTATTTAAGAGACACTTTATTGGAAGTGCAATCATAGTTCTTTGTTTTCACAGTTTTACAGTGCATTCTAATTACTAACGGGTGCAATTACTTTTAATGGTGTTTTATAACATAGAAAAACTGGAGTTTTCATGAGTTACAGTAAATCCCACAATTATTAAAAAATTCAATACAACATCCTACGCAACATGTTACCGTGCCTTTGCCTAACCTAAATGGATAGATGCCAGTTAAGTAAGTCAGTAATTCCAATCTCAATGTCTCTTCTGAAGTAACTATGCTATGAATTGCAAAGACCTCCATGAAACCACCCATGGCCTTGCCTTTACAGTAACTATGACAACTAAGTGTTCAGTTTGTTTGCCTAGATAGCAAATGCTACTGTGTTTGTTCTCTTGCGCAATACTCATTTGCTGTTTGATCACTGTTTAGTATTGAAAACTCAACCTCCTAGTTATCAGTGTCCTACTGTGAAGAAATACTGGTCTTAGTTGTAACTATGATACAATGGTCCAGTGTGTAATTAAACTAGAGCAAACTGTTGGAATGACTCTTGTACTTACATTATTGAAGCTAGTATAACATAAGCAATGTAGATACAAGGCGCACTCCTGGAGTGCTTTGCCACATTGTTACCTGAAACCAAAATCTCCATACTAAGTGTGTACAGGGAAGCCTTAGCCAAGTGAAAGAAAGGTTGGCTTTAATAGTGATATCCACGATTATCATTTTTCATTACCTCTTTTTCAAACTTTGCTTTTGAAATATTCATGTACTTTGATTTCATATGGCCAAGAAGACATTGTACGTGCGTGTTTAATTGGTAATTGTTCATGGATATCAAGAGCACCAGTGGTTTTTTTTCTCCAGTTATCACAACATTGATACGAATCCCTATTAAAGTTAGTGGGGGGAATGCTAACTTTGTCTACAGTGTATTACTGTATATCAAACTGAAAGAGTCCATTAAAGGATTTTTTATTTCGATTAAATATAGGAGCACCATAAAATTTCTAGACCAGGCTGTAACTTTTCCAGTAGAAAGCACTTGTATCCCTAGAGGCATCTTGCACAGCCATGGTGAGGAGAGGGTGTTCCCAGTGGAGAGGAGGGGTGCCTGGGAGGGTGGAGAGGAGGGGGTGCCTGGGGGTGTGTGGAGAGGAGGGGGAGCCTGGGGGTGTGTGGAGAGGAGGGGTACCTGGGGGTGTGTGGAGAGGAGGGGGTGCCTGGGGGTGTGTGGAGAGGAGGGGGATCCTGGGGGGGTGAGGAGAGGGAACCTGGGGGTGTGTGGAGAGGAGAGGGAGCCTGGGGGGGTGTGGAGAGGAGGGGTACCTGGGGATGTGTGGAGAGGAGGAGTGCCTGGGGGTGTGGAGAGGAGGGGGTGCCTGGGGGTGTGTGGAGAGGAGGGGTGCCTGGGGGGGTGGGGAGGAGGGGGTGCCTGGGGGTATGAAGAGGAGGGGTGCCTAGGGGGGTTTGGAAAGGAGGGGTGCCTGGGGGGTATGGAGAGGAGGGGGTGCCTGGGGGGTATGGAGAGGAGGGGGAGCCTGGGGGTGTGTGGAAATGAGGGGTGCCTGGGGGGGGTGTGGAGAGGAGGGGGAGCCTGGAGTGTGTGGAGAGGAGGGGTGCCTGGGTGTGTGGAGAGGAGGGGGAGCCTGGGGTGTGTGGAGAGGAGGGGTGCCTGGGTGTGTGGAGAAGAGGGGGAGCCTGGGGTGTGTGGGGAGGAGGGGTGCCTGGGGTGTATGGAGAGGAGGGGTGGCTGTGCGATCCATGTGTGCTGGACTCATTCCCTTACCTTACCTTGTGCAGTGCCCGTTAGGATGTGCTGGGTCCCCGAGTGTGAAAATCTATGGCTATCTAGTTTGTATTTCCTTGGTACATATTTTAAAAACAACACAGTCATTGACTTTCCAGTTCAGTAATAAAGTTTGGCAAAGCCTATTTTGTAAACAAGTTAATTTTATAATGTAAAAAAAGTTAATCTAATCTTGACTTGTTATTTGCACTTTCATAGTCTATACTTGATACATTCCCACTTTATATACAGTAGGATTCTACAGACCTGTAGATGTTTGGCCAAATGAATGCTGTTAATAATATGTAAAATTCTTTGATTAAACATTTATTACTTAAACTATTTTCATTTTGTCTCATTAAATTATAAACTTAATTTAAAACTAATTAGGAAGCAAATCTTTCTTTATATTGAATACCCTCCAATATGACAGTATAAATTTGGTTCTATTATGTAATGGAATAGTGCCTAATATTTTTATAGTAACCCATTTGCTGAAAATTGTATACCCCAGAAGTAAATTTGATTTCACAATGACAATGTATAAAAATAATGAAATTCGATAAATCTGATTTCATTTGATAACAGTGTATTAAAATTGTGAATTTAGCACTCATTCTCATTTCTATAGATGGATGAGGAAAATGTTATGATTTCCTTGGAATCTAGCAGAGATAAAGTAATATAGAACTCAAAGATCTGTTCTAGGAAATTGGGAGGAAGAACTGTATGCCGTATGAATAAAATGTGCTTCTCGCCAGCTCATTCTCTGCCTCCTGATGAGCACAGCCCTGGGCAGCCCACCTCAGCGCAGCCCTCCTCAGCGCAACCCACCTCAGTGTAGCCCTCCTCAGCGCAGCCCACCTCAGCGCAGCCCTCCTCAGCGCAACCCACCTCAGTGTAGCCCTCCTCAGCGCAGCCCACCTCAGCGCAGCCCTCCTCAGCGCAACCCACCTCAGTGTAGCCCTCCTCAGCGCAGCCCACCTCAGCGCAGCCCTCCTCAGCGCAACCCACCTCAGTGCAGCCCTCCTCAGCACAGCCCACCTCAGCGCAGCCCACCTCAGCTCAGCCCTCCTCAGCGCAACCCTCCTCAGCACAGCCCACCTCAGTGTAGCCCACCTCAGCGCAGCCCTCCTCAGCGCAGCCCTCCTCAGCGCAGCCCACCTCAGTGTAGCCCACCTCAGCGCAGCCCTCCTCAGCGCAACCCACCTCAGTGTAGCCCACCTCAGCGCAGCCCACCTCAGTGTAGCCCACCTCAGCTCAACCCTCCTCAGTGTAGCCCACCTCAGCGCAGCCCACCTCAGCGCAGCCCACCTCAGCGCAGCCCACCTCAGTGTAGCCCACCTCAGCGCAGCCCACCTCAGCTCAACCCTCCTCAGTGTAGGCCACCTCAGTGTAGCCCACCTCAGCGCTGTGCACAGCCAGGCGGCCACGGAGTGCCATAGCCTCCACCCTCTGACCTGTGCCTGGACATCTGAAGCAGCGTCAGTGTCCCAGTGTCTGCCTGCTGAGTCCTTCAGTGCGTGCGCAGCGCCCAGCCTCCTCTCCCTTCTCAGTTTAGCCCTAGATACCCTTTTGCCTGGCCTTTCAGGAGTTAAAACCTGACACTCACTTAAGTTCAGTCATTTTAAAACAACTAGTCTCTCCAACGAGTGAAACCTTGAAACACTGAACTGTGGTAGGAACTGGGGCTGGAGCGGGGGCTGACCTAGGGAACGCCGTTTCTGTGCTTGTCTCTCGGAGTCCCCTCTCTTCTCAGCCTGTCTGTAACTGTTGGGGCTTCTCTTTAGCCTTGTCAGCTCCTGTAACCTCCTCAGAGCCCGTAGGTGAAGTTTCTAGAGAGCCGGCAGTGGCTCTCACCTCGAAGTCTTGTTAGTTATTTTAAGCTGTTTTCTACTTTCTCTTTTCCTCGGTATTGGAGATTGAGCCCTGCAACAGTTAGTAAAGAAACACCCAAAGAAGTCTCTTGTGCCATTCATTCAGTTCTGCTTATAATTGGCAAAGGTAGTTTTGACAGCCAAGCTTTTGATGGAATTATTCTTCAGTCTTTGAAACTAATTAGGTGGAGTTTTCGGCTCCCTGCATCTCCTACTCTCTCGTCTCACTGGGTGCTTCATGCACAAGAGCCACCCTGTGTGAGACATCGCCTCATAAACAGGTTAAGAGATAAATGCGTGAGAGTGAACAGAAGACTGCGAGATAGTAGCTTTGAGAAGCCCATTCCGGACTCCGTGTACGCCTGCACAACTGTGTGTTTGACACTGCGGTGAGACGCAGTTCTGTTACCCATTCAGATCCGGAGGCCACATCACACTGGATGGCCCGCAGGACCCCACCCACTCGGGACCTTCAGCTTCCCCTCCCCCATTACAGGACATGCTCCAAAACATGTCCATTTCAGGAGCTGAGGCTGTGCCCAGTAGCGTGGCACAAGAGTGCCAGGTCACACTGTCCCTCACCGAGGGGGATGGAGTCCCTGACCAGCTACAGGGAGCAAGCAAATCAGCCCTTTTCCTGTAGCCCCAGAGCCTGCACACTGACAGCTACTCTGTGGCTCTGGTCTCTGCACCCAGAGAACCTGGCCCCCAGAGCTTTATTTCCTGGATGAGGTTGTCTGTCTCTGTCACCTTCGGTGTCTGTCACACTGTGCCCCTTGCCTCTAGCTGGGTCTGAGGCTTGCTCATACCTTCAGCCAGAACTGGGCTTCAGTGTTTGATCTGTCCACAGCTCTCAATTAGAGATCAGGGTTCTTATTTTGGGTATGATTGACAGTAACGGATGACTCGGGGCCAAGCAGCCAGGGCCACACTGCCTGTCTCTGTCCTCCTCCGTGAGGGACAGTGTGACCTGGCACTCTTGTGCCACACTACCTATAGCTGGCACAGCCTCAGCTCCTGAGACGAGCATGGCTTTGGAGCATGTCCTGTAAAGGGGAAGGAGAAACCGAAGGTCCCGAGTGGGTGGGATCCTGGGGGCAATCCAGTGTCATGTGACCTCCAGATCATGGATAATGGAATATGTGTTGTGACCTCACACCCACACCACTGGTCTCACAACTGCCAGTCCCCCATTCAGGGGAGTAACAGGACATGTACAGAGAAGTGACATAGGTAAATTGCTCCTCCACAAGTCCCCACCGTGACCTCCATGGTGGTCCAATGGAAACAAATGTAGAGCTCTGTAGAAACCCCAGCACTAACAAGATGAGTCAGGATCAGAAAGACGTTTCCCAACCCAACATCATCACCTGCCAGATATAGCCTCCAAATACACAGATTTGTTGTTTTTGAGAATTTTATAGATGTACTGAGTTTACGTCATTTGTATCCCCACCCTGCCCATCTGTGTCCATTTCCTCCCATATGTCTCCTTCTTGATCTCCGTGACCTCTAATTTTTATTCTTAGATGCACATGTATGTTTGAAACAATCACTGACTCATTTTAGTGTTCCCTGTAGATGCTGTTAGGGCTGATGGCTTGGGGGTCGTGACTTGTGGGCTCATCCCTGGAGAAGCGTGATTTTCCCTCCCTCAGCAGCCATCACATGTCTGTAGCCTTTCTTCTAAGGAAGAAGCCTTGTGAGATTTCACTTAGCCATATTGGAATGTCAGCTGGAAGTATACTCACTTATGTCGATTTATTTCTATTTTTTTTATTTTATATATGTGTTTGCCTCCATGTATGTATGAACGTGTGTGTGTGTGTGTGTGTGTGTGTGTGTGTGTGTGTGTGTGCCAGGTGTGGTGCCTGGTACCCACAATGTCCAGAAAGTCAAGAAACAAAAGCCTAACCTTAGCTGTACCTGCTGCTTTTCTCCTTCCTGGTGAGCATAAACTCCCCGGCCAGGCTGCTGCTCCAACACCAAGCATTCCTGCCCAAAGTTAGGAATAGTTGAACTATTTTACAGACTTAAGGAGACAAGTGTGTTTGATTATCCTGCTTTACCAATTGTGAGAATTGTGCTCTGGAAGAGAATCTTCAGCATCCACAGGGCTCAAGTTGCAGAAAAGCAAATCAAAGCCCTTGTTATAAGACTGGCTGAATTCCAGCAAGAATTTAAGTCACAGCCTCAGAGCGAGGCGGTGGTTAAAAAGGGGGCATTAGTTGTTAAAAATGAGATCCTGTAGCTTGGGATGGGGATATGTGGGAGGACCCTCTGAAGCTGAGAACTTTGAACCCTCGGATTCTCAAGGGTTTACCTCACCTGAGGAAGTAGTGTCTCCACCCTCAGCAGAAGATATGCTCACCCTCCCCCATCCCCTGAAATATCGCCTTTGACTGAGGAAAGGAATCCTTCATTGTCTGCTAAACCAGCAGTGACTTTCTCTGAAGGAAATACCAGACAATACTGGTATTGTCCCTCAGGGCTCGCCTCTAGACCAGACTTAAGGCAAAGCAGGTGCACCCAGTGGAGAAAGAAATGATAGTCCACAACAAAGGGGGCTACACTACAAAAGCGCCTAATGATTGCTAATTCTTTCAAGCAGAAGTCTAGGAGGTATGTATGGGATTGGGTTGGTATGGGATAGTGCCGGAGAGAACGTAAAACTGGATCAGGTTGAGTTACTTGATCTGGGTCCACTGAGAGGAGAGTCTAGGTTTGATATAGAAGCTCACATAGTGTTTTTTTTTTTCAATTTTTTTTAAGTTTGTATGAATGCTTGACTGAAGCATGTCAAAGATGGCCTACTGAAGAGGAGTTGAAGATGTCCAATGTTCCCTGGCTTAGTGTTCATGAAGGGATTTTAAGGTACATGGAAATTGTAATGCTAGAGTGGATACGCCGTGTAAAATCCCATCCTCCCCAATGGGAAGGCCCACAGACATGCCCTTCACTGAGCCTGTAGTGGTGACCGTGGTACTAACACATTTGAAGAACTTTGTTGTCAACTTTTCCCGTGCCAGACCTGAGTCGCAGACCCTGCTGATCAGCTAGGCGATTTAATGCAGTGGGTTCCATTAGGTCCCAGAGTGGCGGAGGCCTTGAATCAACAGAGGCAAGATGGCCGTAGTTATTGCAATGTGTGGCACAGACAAGTGATGTTTGTAACGGTCTGACTCCTGTGGTTCTCCGCCTTCCTAATGCAGCAATCCTTTAACTCGATTCCAGGTAGCATGTCTGCGTGTGGGCAGACTCCTGGAGACAGGAGCAATCCCTTAGACCATTGGAAATACTTTCCTGGTGATCTTAGGGGACCACCTAGCAAAAGGTCATCTGACACCCCAAAGGGATTGCAACCCACAGGGGGAGAGCCACTGGCCTAAGCTGATGGCCAGCACAAGGTGAAGTGATTTTTATAGTGGCATGGCTTGTGTGGGCCTTTGGTACTGGCTAATCAGCCGCGGTGTTTCCATGAAAAGGAGCCTGCTGCATTTTTGTTATCGTTTCTCCTCAAACAAAAGAAAGGCTCCATTAGATCATGGCAGAAGGGACTCTCAGCCCATGGACCAATTTCCAGACTTGAGCCAGTTTGCAGACCCAGAATCCCTTGAATGAAGAGAAAGGTTTTCCTGAGGAAGGACCTTGATAAAACACCTAAAGGCTTACTGTTACTCTCTCTCTCTCATCCTTCCTTAGAGGGACTTACAGCCTTTTGATAAGGCTAACTGTACACTGGGGGAAAGGAAACAAGACTTTCAGGAGTCTGGTTGTGAAATGACACCATTCCCAGGAGACCCTAAGAATGTTTTGTTCCTCCAGTTAAAGTATGGGTCAGCCAGGCGGTGGTGGCGCATACCTGTAATCCCAGCACTTGGGAGGCAGAGGCAGGCGGATTTCTGAGTTCGAAGCCAGTCTGGTCTACAAAGTGAGTTCAGGACAGCCAGGGCTACACAGAGAAACCCTGTCTCGAAAAAACGGAAAAAAAAAAAAAAGTATGGGTCATATGGAGGTCAGGTGATTAGTGGAGTTTTGGCTCAAGTCTGACTAATCTAGATCCAGTGAGTCTCTAAACTCACCCTGTGTTTAATTCCCAAGTCCCAGACTGTGTAAATGGAATAAACACACTTAGAAGTTGGCATAATTCTCACATTTGTTCCCTGACCCATAGAAGGAAGGCTATTATGGATGGACAAACTAAATGGGAGTTTGAGTTGCCTCTGCTACTCAAAATAGTGAATCAAAAACAGTATCACATCCCTGAGGAGCTGCAGAAATTAATGCCACCATCACGGACTTGAAAGATACAGGGGTGTGGTTCCCACCTCTCCCTTTAACTCTCCTCTCTGGCCAATGCAGAAGACTGATGGATTGTGGAGGATGACACTTGACTATCGAAAATTCAATCAGGGAGTGACTTCAATTACAGCTGCTGTACAAGATGTGGTATCCTTGCTTGAGCAGATTAACACATCTCTTGGTACAGGGTATACAGTCACTGATCTGGCAAGTGCCTTTTTTCTTGATACCTGCCCATAACGACCACTGGATGAAATTTGCTTTCAGTTGGCAAAGCCAGCAGTCAGTATACCTTTACAGTATGTATGTGTGTGTGTATATACTGTAAATACATATGTATATATACTGTAAATATATATCACTCAAGGGACATATTAATCTCCTGCTCTGCATCATTAGTTTGGAGGGATCTTGATTGTATCCTCCACAGAATATCACATTGGTTCACTGTTTGGATATTATGATGATTGAGCCAAGTGAATGGGAGATGGAAACCACTTTAGTAACCCAGATGAGGATCAGAGGATGGAAAATAAATCCAACCAAAATTCAAGGGGTCTCTAGGGCCCTCTCCAGCAGTGAAATTCTTAGGAGTCCAGTGGTATGGGGCATGCAGAGATATTCCTTCTACGGTGAAAGATAAGTTATTGCACCTGGCCCCTCCCACCACCAAGAAAGCAGCACATTTAATTTGGACTCCAAAGCCACCATATTCCTCTCTTGGGTGTGTCACTCCTGCCCTTAGACCTAGTGACCCAGAAAGCTACTAGTTTTGTGTGGAGCCTGAAACAGAAGAAAGCTCCACTCTTCAACAGGTCCAGGCTGCTGTGCAGGCTGCACTACCAGTGGGACCATATGATCCAGCAGACCCAATGGTGCCTGAGGTGTCAGTGGCAGGCCATTATAGGTGAGCTACAGAAGAGGCCTTTGGGACTGTGCAGCAGCACCTGAAGACAACTATTCTCCTTTTGAGAGGCAGTTCGTAGCCTGCTACTACTGAGCCTTAGTGGAGATGTGAATGCTTGACAGTGGAACACTAAGTTACCATGCCACCTGAGCTGGCTATTATCTGACCCACAAATTCATAAAGGAGGATATGCACAGCAGCAAGCTGTTATCAAATGGGAATGATATATGCATGATCGAACCTGAGAAAGTCATGAAGGCAGAGTTAACTGAACTTGCCTAAATGCCTTTGGTTTCTGCTCCTGTTCCAATGCCGTCTGCTGCCAAGCATGCGCCTGTAACCTCTCGGGGTGTGCCAAGATCAGTTGACTGGCAATTTGAAGATGAGTGCCTAGTTATCTGATAATTCTGTACATTATTCAGGCAACATCCAGAAGTGGACAGCTGGAGTTTTACAGCCCTTTTCTGGGACAACTATGAAAGACACCACCGCAGGGAAATCGTCACAGTGGGTAGTACACATGGTCACACATTTTGTTTGGAAGGAAAAATGGCCAGGTGTGCAAGTGTTCCATTTCATGGGCCATAGCCTAATGTACTGACAGGATGCCCAGGGACCTGGGAAGAACATGGTTGGAAAACTGATATGGAAGACATCTGGAGAAGAGGTATGTGGCTAGATCTCTCCAGATGGGCAAAATATATGAAGGTACTTGTGTCCCATATAAATGTGCACCAAAGGGTGACCTTTAGCCCAGGGGGAATTCAGTGATCAAGAATATATGATTCTGTGGACAGCCAGTGTGTTTCCTCAGCCATTCCTGTCTTCATGCAATGGGCCCATAAATAAAGTGGCCATGGTGGGAAAGATGGTTATTCGTGAACTGTTATGCTCTGTGTCCAAACAACATGGGCTGCCAATCACCAAGGCCCACCTGGCTAGAGCTGCTTCTGAGTACCAGGTCTGCCAACAGCAGAGACTACCACTGAACCCTGGGTATGGTACCACTTCCCAAGTTTACTACATTGGACCACTTCCTCTGTAGAAAAGACAACACTCCATCCTTTCTGGAGTAGGTACTTAATTCTGATTATGGATTTGCCTTTCCTGAATGCATGCTTCTGTACTGTATCATCCGTGGGCTTGCAGAATTTCTTACCCACTGTCATGGTATTGCACACAGTACTGCTTCTGACCGATGACCTCACTTCAAGGCCAGAGAAGTGTAACGGTGGGCCCACAATCATGGGATCCACTGGGCTTACCATTTTTACCACCGTCCTGAAGCAGCTGGCCTGATCGATTAAATGGCCTTTTGAAGACACAGTCACAGTACCAATCAGATAGCAGCAGCCTGAAGGGCTGGGACAGAGTTCTCCAGAAGATGGTATACGATCTGAATCAGCATCACATATATGATACCATTTGTCCCATAGTCCAGGAATCAAGGGGTGGGTGGCAAAGGGAATAGTTCTGTTCACTACCAGCCTAGTGACCCTCAAGAAAAAAATGGTTCTTGTTCTTGTGATGATAAATTTTGCTGTACTATGAGTTTTAATTCCGGAGCTGGGAGCATTCCTGCCTGGAGCCACAACAAATAGTCCATTGAACTGGAAGTTCACACTTCCCACTCACTGTCCTGGACTTCTGGTGCACTTAAGCCAACAGGCTAAGGATGGAGTAACAGTGTTAAAAGGGGTGACCGATCCAGATTACCAAAGGAAACATGGATTGCTTCTCTACACTGGAGTAAGAGCAATCGTGTCGGGAGTGCAGGAGAGACTTTGGTGCATCTCTTGGTGTTACCATGACTCATGATTAACGTCTATGGGAAACTACAGTAACCTAATCCAGGCAGGATGACAAAGAGCACAGAACCCTAGGAATGAGGTGTGAGTCGCTCCTCCAGGGAAAGAGCCAAGACCTGCTGAGGTGCTTGCTGAGGGTGGAGGAAATAGAGAATGGGTAGCAGAGGAAGGTAGTTATCAGTACCAGCTAAGGCCACGTGACCAGTTGCAGACATGATTATTATTATAATTGACATGATTCTGTTGTATTTTGTTAATAATGTGTTTAAACAGATATTTGTGTTTTCTTTCTTTGCTTTCTTTATTGTGTTATATAACATCTGTTAAGAGAATATCAATGGCTGGGCAGTGGTGGCACATGCCTTTAATCCTAGCACTCAGGAGACAGAGGAAGGTGGATCTGTGAGTTCGAGGCCAGCCAGATCTATAGAGTGAGGTCAAGGACAGGAAAGGCTATACAATAAAACCCTGGTGTGTATGTGTGTGTATGAGAAAGAGAGAGAGAGAGAGAGAGATTTTCTTTTTTAATTACTTATTATTTTATGCATTGGTGTTTTTCCTGGGTGTGTCTGTGTATGTGAAGTTGTTGGGTCCCCTGGAACTGGGGTTACAGACAGGTGTGGGCTGCCATGTAGGGAGCTGAACCCAGGTCCTCTGGAAGAACAGCCGGTGCTCTTAACCATTGAGCCATCTCTCCAACCACAATGGTTTAGTTTTGAGATGCCAAACAAATGTGTTCCTCAAGGAACATTGCCACCTATTCTGAAATTTATGTTTGTGGTTGTCATTATATCATGTAAGGCATAAATATGATCTGGTTAAATATGTAATGCATTTGTGATTTTACATGGATAGTTATATCACGTTAGATGTAATTATGTCCTGGTTATTGTTCATTTGGACATTAAGCATGAGATAAGAAGGTAGGATTTTATGTCAAGCTGACAGGAGTGGACTTGTGATGACTATTCTTGGTTGTCAACTTGACTTCATCTGGAATTTGCTAAAACCTCAGTGGCTAGGCACACTTGTGAGAGATTAAATCATTCGAAGTGAGGTGACCCGCTTTTAATCTGCATCTTTTGAGGTGGGAAGACGCACCTTTAATCCGAGTCACACCCTCTGCTAGCCGCGTGTGTAAAGGGCGTGGAAGAAGGAAGCTTTCGATCGTTGCCTGCTTGCTCTCACAGGCAAGCTCATCCCACCACTGGCAGGAATTGCAGCCTACATCTTCAGGGTTCTAACATACACTCAAGATAGCTGAGTCACCCAGCTCTGTGGAATGAAAGACTGCTGGATCTTTGGAACTTCTATTAGTAGACGGCTATCATTGGACTATAGCTTTTAAACCATCCAGACAGAGATAGAGATAGAGATAGATAGATAGATAGATAGATAGATAGATAGATAGATAGATAGATAGATATGGAGATAGATAGATAGATAGATAGATAGATAGATAGATAGATATGGAGATAGATAGATAGATAGATAGATATGGAGATAGATAGATAGATAGATAGATAGATAGATAGATAGATAGATAGATATGGAGATAGATAGATATGGAGATAGACAGATAGATAGATAGATAGATAGATAGATAGATAGATAGATAGATAGATAGATAGATAGATATGGAGATAGATAGATAGATAGATAGATAGATAGATAGATAGATAGATAGATAGATATGGAGATAGATAGATATGGAGATAGACAGATAGATAGATAGATAGATAGATAGATAGATAGATAGATAGATAGATAGATAGATAGATAGATAGATATGGAGATAGATAGATAGATAGATAGATAGATAGATAGATAGATAGATAGATGGATAGATTCATCCTATAAGTTCTCTTCCTAAGGAACCCTGACACCCTGACACAGTGGATGTAAAGTTTCAGTTTTCAAGCTGGAAACATTGCAGAGATTGCTCTCACAATAATATATGCAACACTACTTAACTGTACACCAAAACTGCTAAGATAGGGTCGTTGACCTATGTTTTATCAAGATTAAAAAAGAATCTTAGGATGTTTTCAGGCTCCAAACACTCTTTTGAGAGTTAGGATGTTTTCAGGCCCCGACACTCAGAGGTGGCTCCTGAGTCGAGCACAGAGGTACAGGTTTATTGAGGGCGTGGCAGGTACCCCCGTCCCGAGCCCCCTTACCTCCTTACCGTATAGAGAGTATTCTCTCTACTCTGTCTGTGGAAAGTGGGAGGAAGACGGAATGTTTTGGGTTGTCCTACTGTTAAAGAAGGTCTCATGCTAAATTGTCCCCACATGAAGTCCGAATGAAGAGAAAGGTAAGTATTGGGGGTTTCCTATCATCATCTTTATTTAGGTAGAGCTGGTGCTTACACCTTTAAATTGTACCTGGGAAACTTCAACAACGCACTGGGGATCTTCTAAACGATATATCAATTTATGATTAGGATACTCCTTTTCTGAATTTACAGGAATCCGAAATGTTTCAATACAAATAAGAAAGTTTTGCTATATAACAAGAGAAACAAAATTATAACAGCTACAGCTACCTTCTACTGAATTCTTAGCTTCTTTTGACACTGACAGTTAAATTGATAAATGACTATTGAAAGGGCCTGTGAGTGGTCACCACTGCATGCCTGGGCCTGGCGACACACACGCCACACGTGTCCCACCTTTCCTCTTCTGAGCCTTAGCTGGCTCTGGCCATCAGCTATCGTCCAATCAGGTCCAAAATGAAAATGAAAAGGCTGATGATGTCCACGTAGATGTTCAGAGCAGCAAAAATGTACTCTTCAGGGTCTATCTCATAATGGTAGCGGCCCCCTACCATCATCTGCACGTCCATCACCAGGTACTTGAAGAGAAAGAAGAATCATCTCTATAGATTGTACGCCTCTACCACGTATGTGTCCTAAGTGAGCTGGGGAAAGTTATTTGATCGTTAAGAGCAGTGCAGCGGGCTGGGGGTAGAGTACTTATATAGCACAGGAAGCCCTGGGACCACACAGATGATGTGGTAATACGTCCCCGCAATTCTAACACTCTGGAGATGGAGATGGGAAGGTCACAAGGTCAGGCCATCGTCAACTCCGTAAGTTCTAGGCTAACCTGGGGTATATGAAACTCTTATCTCAAAACTGGAGGTGAAGGGGAGAGACAATGGGGGGAATGTAGATAGGGAGAGGTGAAAAGATGCAGGAGGTCAGCTGCAGCTGAGGACACAGAGCTTCAGTCCTCGATGACGTCATCCTCGTCTGCTCTCGGTGAGCAAAAGTATCTCGTCCTCCCAAAGCCCAGAGACCCGACTCCGTAAATGTCCTGTGCCTTCCCAAGGCCTTTGTGCCTTTTGTCAGTAATGTGGGCCAGCAGGGCAAGAGGGACATATCACTGCAAAGTGCCCTGCATCCATGACTTCCCCATGGCCCTGCCTGGGCAGCCAAAGATGTTTCCCAGCCTCGGAGTAAGGGCTGTGTCTTGGGAGCCTTAGCAAACTGTGACATCGGTATGCCTGAGACAGAGAGTGGACAAGACGACTCTTTCCCCCATGCGATATGTCACCCTCGGCTGCAATAGGTAAAATTACAGAGTCCTACATATGGGCAGGAAAACCTCAGAACGCTCTCTCACCCTCAAGCCTGGAACAAGATGGCGATCTGGGCGTGGGAGGGAGAAAAGAACAATTTCCCCCGAGCCTCTTGGGTGCGGACTACTCACAGCCCAGTGCCTCGAAGAGAGCCGAGCCTGGCACGACATGTAAATGTTGGAGTTTCGCATATGTAAAAGATATAACCCATTTTAGAAAGTCCTGTCCCAAGAAACTCAAGCTACCACTGTCCCCGGCTGGGCTGCTGATTCCGTAAGGGACGGAAGTCAGCGCGGGGCTTCACGCAGAGTCACAGCAGGTCTGATCTCTTGGAACAGGGACTGGGCAGGACTGAATCTGACCTTGGAGACAGGAAGGGCGGGCCGCTGTGAGTGACAGGGAAGGGAACCCAATGTGAGCTGGGGGCGTGCCTCACCTGGTTTGCTGAGTCCCGCCCCCAAGTCTCACTCCACACCTCCACCCCAAGCAAAGGAGAATGTTTGGTCACACAAAAGGCTTCGGCAGTTTGAGCACCCTTCTCTCACTCCGGAGCCCTGGCTGAGGAACAAGGACTTTTCTCTTCCTTCAAAAGGTCCCAAAATTCATCTCAGTACTCCTCATAAGAGAGATAAAGTCTCAATCACTTCACACTTTGATCGGGCGATTGGGAGCGTGTCTAAGGACAGGAAATGGGAGAGGACGATGAGCAAGGATCCAACTGTATCTTGTCCCCTCAAAGGGAACAAAGGCTCTGCTACCTCTAAGACACAGCCAAACTCCAGCCTGCATTCCAACCCACTGATGTTTATACACGCACACACATACACACACACACACACATTCACACATGTATACACACACATAAACACACATGCACACATGTACATACACATTCACACGTGCGTGCGCGCGCACACACACCACACATTCACACACATGTATACACACATAAACACATGCACACATGTACATACACATTCTCACGTGCGTGTACACACACACACACATCTTCTTCCACTCTTCCGTATTGGGTGGCCTGTCTGAATCTACAAGAGTTTTGATTCTTCCTGAGTCAACCTTCTTTCATTGGAAATTAACTGTGCCTAAAACAGACCGACACAGGCTGAGCTCACAGAGAAAAGGGAGATGGATGCAAACCAGATAACAGGAGGGAGAGGTGAGAAAATCAAACGCACACACTTAATCTCATGCATAGACTTTTCATGACTATTAAAAACAGGGACACAAAAAGTGATGGATAGGAAGCTAATGTGGGTCGTTTGGTGACATCACATGGCACATGGGACT
This sequence comes from Apodemus sylvaticus, assembly GCF_947179515.1. Classification (NCBI taxonomy): domain Eukaryota; kingdom Metazoa; phylum Chordata; class Mammalia; order Rodentia; family Muridae; genus Apodemus; species Apodemus sylvaticus. Next base: position 24,100,860 of record NC_067473.1, read on the forward strand.
TGTTAGCCTTTCAGTTTGTATGTTTAGAAATTTTTATGATGAAAACAATAATGGCGTGGCGCGCACACACCCTTAATCTGGGCACTCGGGCAGAAGCGTGCGGATCTCTGAGTGTGAGACTGAACTGCTCTGCACAGCGGGTTTCAGGCTAGCCAGCACTACACAGTAAGACCTTGGCTTTACTTTGTTTTCCTTCGATGCCTGAGAAGCCTCAGTGGGTACAAGGGCTGGTAGCTTGAGCCTGAAGACATAAGATCAAATACCCAGAACCCAGGTTAACAAACAAAAACCAGGCAAACCAAAGGCAAAAACTAACCAACCAGCCAAACATGGCCACACATGTGTCAAGGGTGGAGACAAGAGGATCACTACGGCTGACTGGGTCCAGGTTCAGGTTCAAAGAAGACAGGGGAGAGAGGGCAGACACCGGACACACTTCAAGCTCCAAGCCTGCGGGGCTCCTACATGGGGATGCTTCCCTCTGAGCAATGGTGACAAGAGCGAGTTTCCCCCTTTCTTTCCGAAGCCCACCGTGCTGTTTGAATTTTAAAATAGCCATGTGTATTACTTAAAAAAAAAAAAAAAAAACCTTACCATAACTGCAAGGATGGGACAGCAAGAGATGGGACTAAACGGAAAGAAAGGGGTTCCCAGAGGCATCCCGAGGGGCCTTTGCCCGCCCTCTCCAGAGCTCCGGGTATGAGAAATGAGTGCTCTAAGCAAATGAAGGCACGCAGTGTGGTGACATCCCGGCTCTGAAGGTGATCTTTTCCTGTTGCTGCTGTTACCCTTTGTGTTTGTGTGATGCTGGGGACCAAACTCACGGTCCTTTACACGCTGGGGAAGCAGTGTGCCCCTAAGGGGCAGCCCCAGCCCCGGAACGTGATCTTTCATAGATTAGAAAGGGCACGCAGCTCTGCTGGGTGAGATGTTGGAGTGTCTCTAGAGAATGTCTGACTCCACTGAGCCATGCGTGTATACACCATGGTGTTCGGCACACAGGTAAACCGGAACTTACCATGGAGAAGAGCAGTGTTCCAAGCGCTGAGTACACCAGATGCAACCACTGCACAGAGAGAAAGGGTTAGAGCTTCACACAACGCAGAATGGCGTAAGGGCTTAGTGAGTCCTCACCTTCTCATAAGGACCCGTTACAGAGACAGTCAAGCCTGTAGGAACTGCCTCTTCCTGAGCCTGATCACCCTCCCCACCCCCCACACACACCCCACACCCACCCACGCTCCTCCACTTAATCCCAGTAAGCACTCAAAGGACCTGCTGATCCTCACAATAACCAAGTGGGTGCTTCCAATTCCTTGGGGCAGGGCAAGGACAATCCATTACATAAGGTCGGCTTCCCATCCCTTCTGCATAACTCTTCCAGAGAACCTGCCTTCCTTCAGCAAGAGGGTTTCTAGAAACACAGGGATCTCGGGGGAAGGAAAGACAGCAGAAACCATTCTGCAAGCCGTGGACCAGATGCTGGGATGGTGGCCTGCCGGCGACGCACGTGTAAGACTGTAGCTTGGAGATGCTTGTGAGAGGAAACTGAGACTGGAGATCTGTTTGTCTTATGGGAGACATAGTCTTCTCAAGTAGGGGTAGTGCAGAGACCTAAGGGCTCGCTGAGTGACTGTGGAGTGTTACTACACATCCTCATGCCAGACGGGCTAGCAAACACCTGTGATCCTAGCACTTGGAGGCCAAAGAAGGGTGATCTCTACGAGTTCGAGACCAGCCTGGTCCAGACAGTGAGTTACGTGCCATCCAGGGCTACACAGTTAAGACTATCTCAAAAAGCGAATAAGCAAGAAAAGCAACAAAAGTGAAAAACATCAGGCACATCTCTGTGTAAACACCACCTCCTTGGCTATAACAAACATGCTTAAATCCAGATAGAACTCAAGTCATGAGCCTAAAGATGGTGTAAGAACTCCGCTTGCTGCCAAATAAATGTGTTGGTTCAGCATTTTAATAAGTTGGCCTCAGAGCTTTCTTCAAACAATTCCAGGCCCCAGGCAGAGTTTCCATATCTGGCATTCATGGACACCACAGGGCATATCATATATATATATATATATATATATATATATATATATATATATATATATAATATGCATAGTCTGTCTCTGAAGCAGAAATGAATATATATGTATATATGTGCCTGTGTATGAATATATATTCATATATATATATATACATATATATATATATATATACATTTCAACTTCAGAGACAGACTGTGCACAAAGCATTGGAGATGTAGACCCTGCCTAAAAGTCACACAAGCCTGATCTCCCTGCCACCTCTACCCCTCACTCCTTGGAGACCCTGGATGAATTAAAGTCCTCTGAGCATATTTGGTCATCTATAAAATAAATAAGAACTATCGCTGGGGGATGTTGTGAGAACTGATTGTGACAGCTCGGTGGAAACCTACCCAAGGACTGTGCCTGAAACTCGGTCAGACCTCAGTGGACACACTGGAGCGCAAGCTGGGTGGACAGTAAGCCACCTCCTGGGGGTCAGTACTGGGACCTTTCTCCCACTTGACTTCTGACCAGCAGCACCTGGATGCAGAAGACATTGTCTACCACAGAGGACAGGGTCTCCTCGGTGCCCGGGCAAGGGCCCGCCTGGACACCTTCCCCCACGCCGCCTAGCCACACTCACCTAACTCACCTATATTCTCACCTAACCCCTTATATATTCCCCCCTTCATCATCATTTATACTCCTTCATTGGTGCGTTGACTCGGATACGAGAAACACCTGGGATATTAAGCCTCTTCCATCAATGGGAAGTTCCGCCCTGCGCATGCGCGATCACTGATGCCTCCTCTCAGAAACCGCTGCAGCAAGCCCGTACTAACTTTCCCTGCTACAGTTTTCTCGCTGACAGTCTACCATCAGAGCCAAACCAGGTTCTGGTAACGCAACTGTTACACATGGCGCGGTCTCCAGGCTCTCAGAATCGGCTACACTCCATCCCTGCCGAGCGATGCTGCCTCCTCGCCGCAGCAAGCCTACACCCTTTCCAGTGGCTGCGCCCCACCCCCCACCACCATACTGTCCCACTCTGCTGGCTACAGTGCAGATTTCTAGGGCCTTTACCTGCAAAACCCTAGCCACAGCCCACGTTCCCATCAATTCTAGTACCCGATTCTTTTACAGTTCTACAGCTTCTCCCTATCACCCTGTCTTCCCTCTTCTACACTGCGTGGTCTCCCACAGCAGTCCATGACTGGTCTTGCAGCCACGCACAGGCAGGTGAAGCAAGGTTGGGGGACCGGGTCCCACAGCCAAGCTGTCCACACTGACTTCCACGTTCCCGGATATCGGATTGCACTTCCTTACCAAACACCATCGGCCTAAGAAGGTAAGGTCTTTCGGTTGGCTGGACGGTTTCTTAAGTTCAGAAGGGATGTGGCCAGTCCTTGCTGGACCTAGGTGCCGCTTGGCTAACACTCGTTTTACGACGCTCATAACCCCAGGTGTTTTCCGTTCCAGAAGTAATCCTGACTCTCCCTCATTGGCTTCCAGCCGTTCTGAAAATCCTGGGCCCCAGGTGGATTACCTTCTTCCGGCTTTTTGCCTCAGCTCCCAGGTTTCCGCACGACGGTCCGGACTCTCTGGCTTAGCTGCCGTTTCTTTGTTAAACACTATCCGGGACGCCGGTAGTGGTATAACAATGCCCCCACACACACCTGATGGGTAATAGCGTCTTCGCCGGTACCCCCAGGAAGCCATCTTAGCTGCCTCCTGGAAAATCTCAAGTCTCTGAACTAATAAACCTCTACAATAAGGTCTGGACTCAATATAAACTAGATAATAATTCAAAATGGCCACCTAATGGCACCCTAGATCTAATGGTTTTAAGAGATCTTAATACATACTATAAGCAATCCGGTAAATGGGACCGAATCCTATACATTCAAGCTTTTATCTATCTCCGGTCTAAGCCTTCTCTTTGCCCTGCCTGCTCCCCATCTGTGTTCCCACACCCTTAGCTCATTTGCTCCTATAGGCTGTGTGCTCAAGTTGATGTTAACAAGCCTAAATCTGCCTAGACACCACAATTTTATCCATTGCTGCCAGTTTTCTTTCTGTGATCCTAGCATCTTTACCAACCAAGGCAATATACTTTCCTCTACCTATACAATCTGTCAAAGCTACTTAAGCCTTCCATTCCTAGTCTCTCTTTAACTATTACTCTCCTTTCTTGCGCTCAATCTTGTCAGAAGTTTGCTATTAGATTTAAGACAGACAGAATTCCCAAAGGCCTGACAGCTTCTCCCAGGAGGTCTCAGAAGAAAGATGGACACCGCCGCAGGATGTCTCAGAAGAAAGATGGACACCGCCACAGGATGCTTCCTGAAAGTGCAGTGGACAAAACCGGATACCTTGAGTCAAATGACTTAGCTAAACAAAGGTAAGCCATTTCTCATGTCATGGGTATCCATTCCACAGAGAAAAGCCGTGCATCTTCTGTGCTTGAAAGCCACACTGACAGCCAAAGCCGCCATGGAGACCAGAGACCACAAAGAACTGCTGGCCACTGGAATCTGTCATTCTTTAATAATATAACTGCTAAGTTATTGTTTATTCCTCAGACTTCTGACTACATTGACAGCTAGACAGTTATCTCCTTACCTAAACTCTGTTTCCATTAAATGCTTCATATTTCCTCTCCTTGCTCTGTCACTTTCCCAACCTTCAATTCTATTCCTTCTGATCCACAAAGGCTCATCTTAAAGACTGTTCATGTGGTTAACTCATGTTGTTATCTCTTTAATAAACTTGTTAGCTACAGGAAACCTACCCAAATCTACTGCTCATGGACCAAGTAGGCTCCATCCAGATAAGTACATCTGCCCAAGTTCCCACTTTACTACCTTTCCAAAGGGTGGGATTCCTCTGGATTTCAATTGAACACCTTAAGAAAAATTTTCCTTTCTCCCAAATGTACTTAGTCTTATTCCCTAACTATACTAATGTGTTCCAACATCTTGTCAAGTCCAGGCCCTTGCCATATCCAGGACAGCTCCAGAGAAGCAACCTTCAGATGTTCCAATCTCCTCTCAGCTTCTCCAGACACAGACAGCTTCTACTGGACCTGTTCTCCTGACCTATCCTCAAGTGGCTCTACAAACCCTGGACAGCAAAGAAGCAGCCAGTCCTCCTGAGACTGGACAATCACCCCCCATACCCCTTTCTCTAGGTTCCCCAGAGACACGCTGCCCCAATGTCAGCATGAAGCAGCCAGATCACAACAACGACCCTATTCCTGCTTCGCTGTATGCGCCGTCACTTCTTTTCTTTTTTCTTTTTCTTTTATTAATAAACCAAACATTGGGGAATGTTGGGGCTTTGTGTAAGCTCCACCCCACACCTACCTGGCAATAGCCAGGTATGCCCCGCCCCAGAGATCTGGCCCACTATAAGAAGGGCTACTTGCCCCTCCTCTCTCTCTTTGCTCACCGCTCTCCCACACTCTTACCTCTCTGCCCCTGGGGCTCTTCCCCCCTCTCCACGTGGTCATGGCTGGCCGGCCTCCACACTCTCTCTCTCTCTCTTTCTCTCTCTCTCTCCCTCTCTCCCTCTCTACCACTAACTCCCATCCCCTATTCTGAATAAACTCTATTCTATACCATGTCTGTGTGTGTGTGGTCCCTTAGGGGCAGAGGTGCCCGGGCAAGGGCCCGCCTGGACACCTTCCCCCACGCCGCCTAGCCACACTCACCTAACTCACCTATATTCTCACCTAACCCCTTATATATTCCCCCCTTCATCATCCTTTTACTCCTTCAAAAGGACAACTGCTAGATTCCTGTCTGTGGCGCTTCTCCGCCGAGTCCCTCGTGTTGGACACACATTCAGAGAACAGGGCAGGAGTGTTCTGGTCCCTGCTCAGCTGCTGGACTGTACGCCACTGCCATTTGCCTTTGAGCTCAAGGACATTGTCCTAGAAGCACTTGGCTGGCAGCTCAAGGCCTTGAATTCAATCCCCATCAGGGCACACAATAACAATAATAACAACAATAATAATAATAATAGCCTACTTCTCAGGGGACCTGTGCTAACAAACCAGCACTTCCCTCATTTTGAGTACATCCTGAAGGTTTCAAAAATGGCAGTCACTTACGTATGATCGAATCACAAGTGCAAAAAGCCCGTAGATCATCAGCACACAGGTGACGACAAACAGTACTCCACTTAGCAGGGTGAAATCCCACTGGGGAGACAAAACAGCACATGTGACTCCATTGTCACCTAGGCAGGATCTCAAACGTTCAGAGAGGCCCTTTGTGGCCATTCTTAGGATGGAAACGCCTTAGCCCCAAGCGCTGAAAATTACCACATGAATGATACCAGCAGTCCCAGTCCTTTGGCTTTGCTTCCAGAAGGAGGATGAAAACGGTGGAAGTTAAGATAAAATAGTGAGAGATGGGGGGGGGGGGGGCTGATGACTTTTTAAACTGGGTGAAGGGGACGTGAGAACCCATCGTATTTATTCTATTTTTTGTATTTATAAGAATTTCTCCCTTAAAGCCAGATGTGGTGGCAAACATGTGAATTCCCAGCGCTGGGGGAGGAGGAGGCAGGAGGATCAGAAGTTTAGGGTCATGCGACACTATGTGACAAGTCCAAGGCCAGTGTAGAATACTCAAATCTCTGCTGAGGAAGGAAGGGAGGGAGGGAGGGGGGAGGGAGGAAGGAAGGAAGGCTTCCTCTAGTAAATTATGTAGTGCATAAATTTGTGTGCAAAATATGATCACAACTATTCATATTTAAAGAACACATATACATAAGAAAATGAAATATGGTATTTCATTATATTAACTGGGTCTCTTTCAAATTTGTATACATGTATTTTCATTAAATACACAGCAGATTTTCAAAATTACTGTTATTATTTTTTAATTTTTGCATTTATTAATGTTAATCTTGGGTTTGTCTTTTTTTTTTTTTTGAGACAGGGTTTCTCTGTGTAGCCCTGGCTGTCCTGGAACTCACTCTGTAGACCAGACTGGCCTCGAACTCAGAAATCCACCTGCCTCTGCCTCCCAAGTGCTGGGATTACAAGCGTGCACCACCTGGCTGTGTTTGTCTTTTAAATATTAGTGACCCAGGTATTTGGGGGCTTTTTCATTCTGTTTTGTTTTTTTTCTTAAAGAGGCTGAGAAAAATGTCCAAATCTCAAAAGCACACAGGCTATTTCCCTGCGCGTTCCCCGTCCCACAGGGAGCACACACGGGATTGCTTCTCCAGGCGCTCGCCCTAGCCCTGCTGCCTCTTCAGTCCCACTGGGACTCGGGAGCAATCTGTCAGCTCTGGACAAACTGAGGCACAACTGGGCCAGACTCTGGCTGGCTTCAGAGACCAACAGGACACGGTCAGGAAGGTCAGGGGCAGGGTGGTGGTGGAGGTGGTGGAGGTGGTGGAGGTGGTGGTGGTGGTGGTGGTGGTGGTGGTGGAGGTGGAGCCCATCATCCAGAACAGGATGGCAAATGGCATCTCCGGTGCCAGCCCCTATTTGGCGATGGCCAAAGCTCCCCAAAGCCACACACTCCCTCCAGACTCCTGGAGTGAAAGGCAAACAGAACCCAAGAGGCCAAGCATCTTGAATCTACAAGACACCGTCACTCAGCCCAAAGGAGCTGATTTGAAGATGGGGTCAGACTACACCTAAACCAAGTGGGCGGTCTGTTTAATTCTTTCCCTCCGAGGGAAAGTTTAGGATCCGTGAGAAAATGCAGCATCACTGTGTGAGCTACATTGTCTCTGGAGTCCTTGGGAGAATTGTGGAAATGCCCACCGCAGAACTTCATCAGACAAAATAACAAAAGGTTTAGCTGACCATAAGTTCAGCTCCCTCCGAGACTCTAACGCAAACACATCTGGGATCGTCTTCAAGGTGCTTTTCAGCAGAATGCTTCATTCTCTGAACTCAGGCAATTCCTTACCTGGGAGTGATTTAAGTCCTTGTGGGGCTTTGGGGAAATATCCTGACATTTGAGGTGTTGAATGGCCCTGACTCTATGCCTATGCCGGCAGCCCACCTCACTCCCTCACGGATGGGAGGCATGTCTGTTCACACACAGGCTGGCTTCTACAAGAACCGTGCTTGAGATGGCAAACACCGATCTGACTCTAAATTAAATCAAAGCTCTCCTTCGGGGGACACGGCAGGGGGACATGGACGTGTGTGTGTGTGTGTGTGTGTGTGTGTGTGTGTGTGTGTGTGTGTGTAGTACACGGGTCCACCTCAGGTGTTATTCCTTATGTTTTGAAAAAGGTCTCCACTGGGACCTAGAGCTCAGAAAATAGGCTGAGGTAAGTGGCCAGAGACGCCAGGGATCCAGGCTCTACCCTCTCAGGGCTGCATGCGATTACAAACTCATGCCGCCACCCCACTATCTTTACATGGATGCTGGAAGACACTTTCTGACGGAGCATCTCCCCAGTCCCTGAACCACAACTTTTGATAGAACTTAACTGAATGTTTTAACAGGACCTTCTCTCTGGACCTTCCACTAACAAAGGCTAAAAGTCTGCTTGTATATAAAGTTGTCCTTCTGAGGTGTGCCAGACAGTTGAGCTAATATTCCTCTTTAGTCTTTAAACTGACTGAAGCGAGCCCATCATTTTCTAAAGCAAGGTGACTATAAAAGAAAGAGCCAGTGGAAAGAACCCACTAAATCCCAAGGAGTGCCCTCGGGCTGGTAAGACTCATGGTTTCAAAACAAAGGTCATTGGTTGGGGTGTGGTTTTGTGGAGTCACTGGTTGGGGTGTGGTTTTGTGCTTGGCATTCACAAGGCCCTGGGCCAATTCCACCAACATAAAAGAACAGTAAGGAGTTATACTGGGGGTTGGTGGTGCTTCTGAGCCCCAGTGACTGTGAAGAGAAGCTGCCAGTTTGCACCAGGGCCCCATCAGGGAAACACAGGACTCACTCCATAGATGGGCTTGAGGAGGAGGGTTGTTGGTTTGTAAGGGAGCCCCCTCCTGAGGTAGGCTGAGGGGAACTAGGTGAGCAGGTGTGACTGTCTGTAGGGCCCAAGTGACAAGGGCACAGGAAACCTCAAAGTTTGGCTTGTGTTAACCTGGCCTGTGTTACAGGAAACTGGGATTGGAATGTGGTAGGGAACGCGGTTAGCCCTAGAGGAACCTGTGGGGGTGGGGGGACCCATGGGAATCAGGGCCTCTCTCTCCTCCGAATGAGTCAGGACATGGCCAGCGACTGGTGCACCATAGAGATTTCTTTCAATGATACATACTTTTGTTTGTAGCGCAAAAATCGTGAGCGCTAATGTCACAGCAGTGGTGGCTCCTGTGGCCCACAGTATCTCTTCGGCCCTGTACAAGCTGGAACCAGAGACGGTGGTTACTGTTCAGACACACTCAAAGGGAAGCGCACACAAGAGAACAAAAATACGTATCAAAGACTTACACGGACATGCTTCCCAGCAGCAGGCCTTCCAGAATTGTCTAAAAACAAAAGTCACGGTAAATAAGCAGCCTTTCTCTCCAAGGAAAGCGTGACGCTGAGCCCTAGGCCTCAGAAGGGGGTGCTAGTCACGTGTGCGTTTGGGCAACATCTAGAGAGCAAGCAGGGATGTGAAGACTGCCCTGGGAGCACAGCTACAGGGTGCATACGGGAGACAACGGGTCCAATAACCGCTCGCTGTCACATAACTGACAGAAGGAAAAGAAGTGCTTCTGGGAACACCACAGCGACTTTCACGTTTGTGGTGCATCAAAGGTGCACTAATTGTGGATGAGGAAACCGAGGTAGAAGGCCCATTTGTGGACCACATCCTCACTAGTGGAATGGGACCATCCACACATCTCTACACACTTCAACAGGACAGCATAGGCTGTTTCCAAAAATGTTTTGCCCGCACTTTTGGATAATGTCACTATCCGTCATCCCTGCTAAACAAACATAAAATGTTTCTCCAGGCCTCAGACCTGGGAGGAGAACTGAGACGCCAGTGCCGGGATATGGGACCTCAGGGCACTTCTGAGCAGAGGTGACAGCACAGGACCGGTACCCTGGAGGAGTCCCTCCACCCACGCGGAACCAGGCTGTAGGCAGTGTGGGAGAGAGGAGGGAACAGAGATCCATCAGGCAAGGGAGCCTGGGGGTCAGACTAAGTAACAGTCAGCTCACAGCCAGGCTCAGGACCACAACAGCAAGCAGCCAAAGACTGAAGGAAGAGGTTCATCAGCCCACAGGACACTGGGGAATTTCGTAGTCCTCGGGAAGGACCAGAGAAGTCCTCTAGTCTCAACAGAGATCAAAAAGGTTGTCCTAGCCTAACCAAAGTCCTGACACCAGACTGGCTTTGGACTTTCTCAATCTATCAGAGGCTGGAAAAGAACTGGGTTCCAAATGTCCCCGGTCATGTTTCTGGATTCCCCGGACCTAGACTGGGACTTTGTTGACTCGGGCTATTTGTTAATGTACCTAAGGACTCAGTCCATATGTCCACCAGAGGACAAGATTTAGTCTTTGTACAGATGGTACTACAATAATGTGCTGGGTTCCAAACTTCCTCCTGCTTTTCACTTTTCTCTAGTGCCTTCTTCCTACTTCTCCAGCACCATGAGAGACAGACAGACAGACAGACAGGGGGCAAGGAGACAAGGAGATAGGGAGATCGAGAGGTAGGGAGACAGACACAGAGACTGAAGACAGGCAGGCCTGGGAAGGGAGAGGAAGAAGAACGGCTCCCAGAGGACAATCACTGTAGAAGCATGCTCAGAACAGAGACTGGGGGAGTCACAGATTCTAGGGGACAAAAGCTGTTTGTGGCAAGAGTGAGTAATATAAAATATAAAAGAGAGGAATAAAGATTTGAGAGAGAGAGAGAGAGAGAGAGAGAGAGAGAGAAAACATGCAAATATAGTCAGAAGGCGATGGTGCACACCTTTAATATCCCAGTCCTCAGGAGGCAGAGGCAGGTGGATCTCTATGAGTCAGAGGCAGTCTTGGTCTATACAGCCAATCTAGATCAGCCAGGGCTACCTAGTGAGAAAATAGTTCTCTTCCTCTGCCCCCTCCCCACCCCTCTGCTTCCAAGCTATCTCCTGGAGCTGGAGAAATAGGAAGTAATCGAGCCAGGAAAAGATTAAGAAAATACCGTAAGGAGACAGCTGTTTGTGTAAATACCACACAGTCCACAGCGCAGCAGAGGAACCGTGGCATCTCACTTGCTTGCCTTGGCAACCAGCCAGGGATCCACTACAGCCAAGAAAGGCTCCTGGACCTTCGGAAGGAAACTGCACTGTAGATGGCAGACAGCCATATACCCCGGTCTATTTCTTTCAGCAGGTAAATCACAATAAACACTGCTTGGTACCCGTGCAGAAACTCACACCACTGGCCCTGTGGATCTGCTTGCTTTGCACACCAGCCGACGCAGAATTCCAGCGCTGGGGCCTCCGAGCATTTGGCACACTAATCTACTGACCGCATTTGCCTCCCTGCTCTATTTCTCCTTCCACTTGATTTCCCTGTCAATGTATTTATTCCCGTATTGCAGATATCTGTGTGAGCTACCTCCAATATGATTTGGAACCAGCTCTAGTGAGACACTCATCACAGGAAAGAATGGTCAGCATTACATGAAGGAAACACAAACTCAAAGGTAGACACCGTCCTTAGCCACACTGGGCCGGTGCTAGGTGTCCCAAGGGCATCAGCACACCCTAGGCAATTGCTACCAGCCGGCTGAAGGGCACGCCAAACCTTTGGGAGTTGAAGGGTTCAGCCTGAGAGCTTTTAGGTGCTGCTAAGTCTCTCGTGATGAGCTCCCAGCTCTCTGGGTTGGTGAGCATGAAATCTCAGATATCCTGAGTGTATTCAGGTTTAGGGAGTTCAGATAATTGTTTCTGGGGTCCCCATGAACAGGGGGAAAAAGAATTGGTTGTTGGAAAGGTAGTCACACAATTCTGTATGGTTAAGACAGCTCTGGTGACAGAGGAGTGTGGACAGATGAGCCCTGACGGTGGGGGCAGGTCGTGAGGACATGTGGATAGTTAAGGGACTGTGCCACTGAGACATCTCTGGCCGTGGGAAAGACCCCTGTACCAGGAAGAACACTGTAGAACTGGGGGGAAGACATAGGCTCACAGTGACTTCTACCTCCGTGAGTAAAATATGTCTTACAAAAATGAAATTAAATTTCTTTTTCATAGGTTTGTGAGTTGAAAGTGGAAGGCACTCTTAATGAGAAATGTGTTTGTTGTTCCTGACAGAGGACTGATAGCCCCCAGACTAACTTGAGTGTGGGTTCATGTATGGCTTCGAGGGAGACAAGTTTGCCACAGCACAGAGGGGCCTGGAATCCAAGTCCGCAGGAGGTGAGGCTGCCGCCTCTGTGTCCCTGTGAGTTGCTGCTTCTGTATAAGTGCCCCCTACCCGTCTTCCTGCACCTCGAGTTCCCACAGTGAACATAGGGGTACAGTAAGACAAAAGCATCAGAGGAGGCTGAAGCGCCCGCCAAGGAGAGTTACTTACAAAGAAAGCCAGGAGAATGTAGTTGGCGGGCACTTGGCGCCGGATATCCCTGCAGCAAGCAAGTATAACGATCATGATCAGGACTGCTGGGCTGCAGATGGGAAACCGCCAGTTACTGCTTCAGTACTCAAATGGGTGGGTCGTGTGTACGGACAGACAGACAGGCCCAGGGACACACGGAAGCACATCATCCCAGGCCCACATCTGATACACGGAGCAAACCAAAACGCTGTCTCCTATTTAGCTCTCTCTTGGGCCTTTGAAATGAGCTTTTAATGTTCCCAGCCACAGGTAGATAGCGTCCCTTTTAAATTTTTGGTTAAAAGATTCGTGGGAAATTATAAAAGGACAGAGATGTTTGATAAAAGCTATATGAAACTTTTATCAATGATTCTGATTTATATACTTACAGCACAATTTCAAAACCAGTAATGGGACATTGGTATAGTTTGAACCTGTGTTATTGTTGTTGTTGTTGCTGCTGTTGTTATGACGATGACGATGACGATGATGATGATGATTGAAAATGGGGATGTGACTTGAGTCTATGTGTAGGTACCTGTGACCACCACCACCTCAATTAACATTCAGGACCATCTTTCCAATAACATATCAACAAAGATCCGCCTGGGGTGACTCTTCCCTGGTAACACCCCTACACAAAGCTGACCCTGACCTTTGACTTCTGGCCCCGATTAACTTGCTTTCCATCTTTAATTGTGTCCTTTAAAGAACTTTGCGCAGGGATTGAAGAGATAGAGCAGAGATTTAGTGCACTGGCCAGTCTTGTAGAAGACCTAGGTTTAGTTCCCAGCACCCACGTGACAGCTTGCAAACACCCATAACTCCAGTTCTAGGAGATGCAAAATTCTCGGCCATCCTCTGTGGATGCCTGTGTGACATGGCGCACATACAGACAAGAAGGCGTACATAGACTCACATTAAAAAAAAAAACAAATAAGGAGGCCAGGGAGATGGCTGGAAAGTTAAGATCAGTGTTCTTCCAGAGGATCTGGGTTTGCTTCTGCTCAGTTGCCCTGGTTCCAGGGAGGTCAACGCCCTTTTTCAGCCTGTGTGGTGCACAGATACACTTCACATATAGTGGTACACAGATACACTTCATAACACATAAAATGAAACAAATCTTAAAAAATGAAAGAACCAGGGCCCTCTCCTTCCTTCTTCTTGGGAGTCATTTGATATGTGAATTGTTGTCTTGGGTATTCAGAGTTTCTGGGCTAATATCCACTTATCAGTGACTTCATTCCATGTGTGTTCTTTTGTGATTGGGTTACCTCACTTAGGATGATATTTCTCAGTTCCGACAATTTGCCTAAGAATTTCATGAATTCATTGTTTTTAATTGCTGAGTAGTATTCCATTGTGTAAATATATCACATTTTCTGTATCCATTCCTCCATTGAGGAACATCTGGGTAGTGGGAGGGGGTTGATTGGAGAACGGGTGTAGGGAAGAGGGCTTATGGGACTTATGGGGAGGGGGGAACCAGGAAAGGGGAAATCATTTGGAATGTAAACAAAGAATATAGAAAATTAAAAAAAAATCACACAGGGAGAAGATAGGGGCTAAATATTAGGCTCTCCTTCACTTTCCAACACAGATTTTTACAAGCAAAAAAATACTCAAAATAAAATAGGGTGATCTGAAAAAAAAGAAAGAAAGAAAAACAAATAAAATATAAAATATGCTTAACTCTGGGTGGTTTTGTATGTTTTGTTGATGATGATATTGTTAATTTGTGTTATTTTGAAACAGGGTCTTAGGCAGTCAAAGCTGCCTTTGAATTCCTGAGTACCCAATCTCACCTTCTAAGTATTGGGTTTACAGGCATATGTTACCATACCCAGCAAGAATGTGACAATTTACCACATCTTCAATAGTGATAAAATCTTGGTCAGTAGTTAACAGAATCATTAATGATACTTACAGGAGTGCATACAGGAACCAGGGCATGGCCAAGACCCACTTTTTTACAGCTTCGCTAGTTTAAAAAAAAAAAAGTTTTGCATAAGATAGTAAACTTTGCCCACAGGAATAGAAGTTTAACAGTATCATGGGAAGTATGGATAAACTAAATGATCAATGAGGGAAAATGGAGAGGAAGTGTAGAAACACTCTTCTTAACCGAAAAATAGGCTGCTAGTGCAGTTCCCTGATAGAGCATCTGCTAGGTATGCGTGAAGGAGGCCTGGCTTTAAATCCCCAGCACAAAGAAAAAAGAGATACATTGTAAACGTTATTTTTTAAATTATACATCAAATTTAAAAGGAGGCATCTGGTGAAGACCTTTGTTTTTAAAAGGTCCAGACATGGTTGCACACACCTTTAATTCCCACAGAGGTAGAGGTGGGTGGATGTCTGTAAGCTTAAGGCCTGCCTGATCTACAAAGCAAGGCACAGCCAGAGGCAGCCATGATATCCAGGGCCACCTGCGAGACCTCACTCAAAAAATCAAAGTCAACAAACAATAAAAAAAAAAAAAGCTGACAAAATAAATAAATCATTGAGACTGATAAACACGTAAGCTAAAAGAAATCAATCTAATAGCACTTTCAATGGGATGGCCATGGTGACTGATTAAAGTCTCTCAAATAATTAGAGAACTTAGCAGTGTTCCAGACGTCAGTGTCTCCATGATCTCCTATTTATCCATGTTATATTTGAGAAGTTAGCTCAGAGAAAATTAAAACGAAAACAGTGCCCAAAGTAAGAGGAAGAAAAATCTTGACTTAGGAAGGTAAATCCTATGAACCTCTTGCCGTGTTGACTAGAAGGTACTTCAGAAGAACCTGCGTATGGGAAGACTACTGCTTATCAACAATGAAACTGTACTGTTGCAAATGCTCCAAATTCTGTGTGCATTCCCAAGAGCAACAACACAGCTTCTAATTCTAGACAGGAAGGGAGAGAACTCACCAGAAAACAAAGATGCTGATGATCGCAGCTGTGATGAACAGCTGGATGGAAAGAATGACAAACACTTTCACAATGAAACCTGTGGAGACAAGATGTTACTTTGGGACCCAATATCCAAAGGTAAAACCAAATACCATTTCCAGCGAAAGGAATCCCCCATTGTCGTTCCTGGCCAGGAGAAGCAGCTGCTGCTTTAGTCAGCAAACGGAACAACAAAAGTGAGATGACTCTAGAGAACCTTTTTTTTTTTTCCTGTTATGGAAAAAGTGTTTATTTTGAAATTATTTTAATTCAGAAATAGAAAACCTCATAGGAAGGAGGAACGAAACAAAAACCACAAAGCATGCAGGCAACATTTTACTTGTCACCCCGTCATTGGTTCACTCGTCCCATGATGAGAAAGGACTCAGCCACCCACAATAATGTTATTAATAGGAATGTGGATCCGTTTCACGAAGAAGCCGATGAATCCCATGATAGCAAATCCGATAGCTGTGGCCATGGCGAGCTTCTGGAATTCTTTTCTGTCGGGTTTGGTGCATCTTTTAACCGGCCGAATTGAGTCCTTTACAAACTGCCGACTTGGCTGGACAAACTGCTTTACCTGATCCATGTCTGTGGGATGGCCGTTTGAGAGGGCAGAGACACGTAGCTCAGGAGAGGATTGAGCCCTCTAGAGAACTTTTTAACATGTGCTGTTGAAAAACTCTGTGAGAAGCACTGGGGCTATGAAGCCTGGAAAAGCTGTCCCCGCCCCCAGCCAGGCAGGAAGCCCAGTAGAGCAATAGGGACGCCACCCCCCTCCCCCCAACAAAACTTTCAACCCCATATTCTGTCAACAGGAAATGCAGCCACGGGAGATGAAGCAGAGACTGAGGGAATGGCCTGACTCTGATACAGACACCCACAGCCCAACAGTGGATAGGGCTTGGGCACCCTCGTGGAAGAATAGGAAGAAGGATGGAGGGTCTGAAGGGGAAGGAACTTCACAGTGAGACCAACAGGGTCAACTAACTTGGACCCTTGTGTCTCTCAGAGGGGAGAGAGGAGGATGGGCGGAGAGAGAGGGAGTCTGGGAGCTACATTAGGGAGGGATCCCAGGAGGAGGAGGGGGAGGGGAGGAAGAGGGGGAGGGGGAGGGGAGGAGGAAGTGCACAGATCCAGATGGCGTCAGTGTGCTGAGAGGTTAGAAACAGTGGGATAAAACTTTTATCATTGTAATTTGACATTATGTAATTGAGAGTTTTATATACATAAATATATTTGGTTAACTACTCAAGTTTAAGAGTCATGCTTTGCTGGATACTTGGAAAGAGTGGGTGCTGGGCTGGAGAGAGAGACCTGCCGGGACTTGGAGCAGAGGCCTGGCGGGGTGGTACTCTTTTATAAGCATTTAACACTACATTCCTGCTCAAATGTAACAGATATGCAGCTTGGTCTTCATGTGGGTCTCAGACAACTGGAGAGGAGGCTATCCAAAAGCTGTTGCCTGTGTGGGGGATGTATTCTTCTAGATGAGCTGCCTTGTCTGGCCGGGAGGGGGGGTGGGAGGGGTGGGGGTGGGGAGTGCCTAGCTTCTCAGAGACTTGAAGTGCTAGGGTTGGGGGATACCCAGGGGGGGGCCCATCTGCTCGGAGGAGAAGGGGAGGGGAAGATGGGGGAAGGATTGTGGAATGGGTTGCTGGGCTCTAGTGGAGACATACTGTCCTTGCTGTTACTGTGTTTTTACACTGGCCTCTAAGCATCTGGCCAGGTTTGAGAAGACTGAATTCTAGGTGCTGATATCTGATCGTGGCTTTGGTGAGTGGGTGTTTGATTTCTGGGTTTCTGTTGCTCTCTTTTGTTTCTTAGGAGAGAGCTAATAAATATCTGTTAAATGAATAAGCATGTGTTACCTGGTAGGAAATTTTATTCGGACATCCTGATAGGTGTGGCCAATGGGGGTTACCAGGATTGGATTACAGCTAATTGAGTTGTTGGGTAAAGGGGTCTCATGGGAGGTCTATGCTAAACAACCCAAGCTGATGCCGAGACTGCAGGTTGATCTCCACAAACTGACAAGTCTCATTAGCACCCAGACAGCTCAGTCAGCATGGAGAAGCTGGGCTACACACAACCTTCATCCCTACTTGCTAGCATCTTTGGTACAGGAAGATAGTCTACACACTACCAAAAGAGACAGGAAAACACAATGCCAGCCACAAACCCTTTGATCTTCTGCCTGCAAGATAGGCTAGTGCTGTGGTGGCACAAGGCATGTGGAAGTAGCCGACCAATATCTTATCTGACTTTAGGCCTACTTCTCAAGATGGAGCTCAAACCCGACATTCCTCGTATGCCTAAGAGCGAGAGACTAGACAGTGCAAGAGCCCCGGTTAAAACCAAATACTGCTGGTCTAAAAACAAATGTAGCAATAAAATGCCTCCTATTGACATTCTTCTGTATTCATTGCTCAGAGCCTTGCTCGGCCATCAGCAGAGAAGTTTCCTCCTGTGGCAGATGGGAACCAATACAGCCAGAAGTCATGCAGGATGAGCAAGATGGTACCCTTAGCCCTAAATGGGACATCTCTAGTCCCTTCCCCAAAGGTTCAGGGACCCACAGTATTGCCCTCAGCTACTGCCCTTCAATACCGCTTTTCATGAGAACAAAAGTTATCATTTATCTCTGTCACAATTTTTAAGATTTCTGCCATTCCCTGGTGAGTGTATTGCTGTCTATTCCAGAATAAATATCTAGGACATTTAATTAATACGTTTCAAACTCTAGGCCGGTATTGTGTGACCATGTTGTCTGTAGATGAGAACATTTCATAATCAACAGTTAATGCATACTTCCTAAAAAAATAAAAATAACAATCCCGGTGTTGCCAAATGCTTATTAGGGATTTCTGAATCTCCCGTGCAGCACCATGGTGGTCTCTTAGGGCAGCCTCCGGCACATTTCATGATAAAGAAAGAGCAAGAAAGGTAAATGAAAAAGAATTTGTCCTCTCTGGCAGTACGCCATGGAAATGTTTAAAGAAAACATTGCTCTTTTCTAAGCCCAAGTATTATAGACTCTTACCTTTACGAATGGATGTGTCTTCAAAGGTACTGGATGGATTTATGCCCTCATTTGGGGGGGTAACATCCTCAGAAATTTGTACTGCATAGGTGTTTGTTCCATCTCTACTCCTTGGATATGAGTATTTTATGGCTTCTTGTGGCCTATCTCTGGATGAAGTTGTGAAGGGTTGGTTGAGTCTACCAGGGTTACCTTTAATTGCTGCTTTATGAACCAGGTGTTGATGATCTCCGGAGCTAAAGTTGACTGGCTCACTGATCTCCAAGTCTATTTTCCTGAAAAAGAAAACCTGTCATTCATGTCCTCATAACCACACCCCCAATACCTTACCATCCTTATAACCTTCAAGTGATTGGTTCCTATTTTTGATGACTGTGGATCCATTCATATCACACATCAATACACAAAAAATATCTGTTAAATGAATAAGCAAATACATGTAAGACAGACTGTGTAGAGCAGCGGTTCTCAACATGTGGGTCACAATCCCTTTGACAAACCACTATCTCCAAACATCTTTACATTATGATTCATAAAAGTAGAAAAGTTACAGCCATGAAGTAGGAATAAAAATAATCACATAGTTGAAATGTTACCACAACACGAAGAACTGTATTCAAGGGCCACAGCAGGAGAAAGGCCGAGAACCACTATTGTAGAGTAAAATCATTTCCCTCCTATTATGGAATGAACCTTTTAATTCATTCATCAGAGAGTTAAAAGGCCTTTGGAGATTCTTCCACAGCTTCTCTATTCGGTTGACTTACACTGAGGGAAAGACAATATATCAGATGAGTAATGATATTAAAGGCAATATAAGAGAGCCAGGAACGTGGGAAGATGTAAATGCCCTCCGTGATACCCAGAGGAAAACACTGGGAGTAGAAGAGGTTTCCAGACTTTCTCAGGGAAAGTAGAGGCAAGGCTGGAAGTGTTACAGGCCTTGGTCAAATAGAGTGGTGGGCAGAAAGTTTTCCCCAATAGCAGTCACCCTGCTCTAGGTCCAGAAGAAGCATAGAAGACAGGTCCCAGAAGTTAAAGGTGCTAACATCCCAGGAGATAGAAGCTGATGGTGTACTGAGATTAAACAATGGAGTTGTGGGATTTTTGTCACGTGGAAGGCAGGGAGGCTGGAATAACCTAAAGAAACTGTCCTTTATCCTCAATGACATCAGGATGTTAGGGAGAGAGGCAGTTCCCCAGCAATCCTACATCCCTCTCCTAGGACCCTGGAAACATTGCTATGCTTATTAAAAGAAATGGTGCAGGTGAACATAAGGACGTTGAGATAAGATGGCTCCAGGTTCAATCCGATCTCAAAGTTGAAGTTCTTTATGATCATATTTAGAAGAGAGGGTGGCAGGAAACACCGAATAAAAAGGCAAATGAAAGTCAAAATGATACAGGTGCTATGAAGATGATTCTATAAGCAGCTTGCAACAAATAAAACGTAGGCAATCTGGAGAAGTTGGGCAAGAAATAGATTTTCTAAAGGAACATGGCCCTGTTGGTGCCTTGGCTTTAGCCTTGTGGAGCTGAGATGGGGCCTATGACCTGCAGAACTGTAAAAATGTTTGTTATGCTTTTGTGACAGTCTTGCAGAACTGTATCAGCAGCAACAGAAAACTAATTTAGTGGGCTATTACTGAAGGTTTACAAGCAAGGGAATCAGGGGTCTGACTAGAAAGACCCCTCTACTTACAGTGTTGAGAAGGAACAGAGGAAGTGAAAACAGAGACTAGAAATGGTGGCTTGGGAAATTGGGCTTGGCTGCTGGGTTCGACAACCAAACTGCCAGTCTCCAGAAACCTCTTGAAGAACAAAGATCAACTTTCCCACTCATCTCTCTGAAAATGTGAACTTCTCTTTTCTTTCTTTTTTTCTTCTGTTGTTGTTGCTGCTACCGCTGGTGTTGTGGCTTTTCTGGGCAGGGTTTCTCTATGTATCCCTGGCTGACCTGGAACTCAATTTGTAGACCAGGATAGCAGCATTGAATTCAGACTTCTGCCTGCCTCTGCCCTCTGAGTCCTGGGTGGAATTAAAGGTGTGTGCCACCACACCTGGCAAAGTTGGGAGACTTCAAGCAAGCCCCCTCCACTGCTGCCTGTTTCTTGTCTCACAAAGGACACGATGGAGCAAGAAAAGGAGTCTAAGATAGTAAAGCCAGGGTAGACTGATGGCCAAACAGGAAGTCCAACAAACAAACAAGCAACCTGTCAGGCTCCTGGAGAAACAGATGACATTTAATAAAGATGTTTCCTTTCCTCCAATTAGTCTCAAGTTTACTAGATTCAGTAGTGATCTCTAGTAATACCAGAGTTCATCAGCATAAATATTTTGAGAAAAATCAAGAACAAATTTGAAAGAGGGCTGTAAGAGAAGCAGTAGTGACTTACTTTAGAGGGAATAAAGTGAAATGTATCCATACGTGTGTGTGTGTGTGTGTATATATATATATATATATATATATATATATATATATATATATATATATAATAGAGAGCTATATGATTAAAATGTAATACCAGTGTAGCAGTGGATCCATGGGATGGAAGAGAGTTCAAGGGCAGATTGATGTATATATGGGAATTTAATATTTGATAAAGGTGAAATTTCAAATTATGCCCTCTGATGTTACAACTATCAGTTATATATTTGGAAACAATAGTTTAAATGCTCTTTTATCTGCCGTTCAAAGGTGTGCTGCAGGCTATGGAGGTTGAATGAGGAAGCCTTCTTCCCATAGGCTCCTGTTTGAATACTTTGGTCCCTGGCTGGTGGAACTGTTTGGCAAGGATTAAACGGTGTAGACTGTTGGAGGAAGTGTGTCCCTGGGTGTGGTCTTTGAAGTTCCAAAAGGCTCTTGCCATCCCCGTGTTCTTTCCCTGTCTCCGACCGTGGAATGAGACTTAAGCGCTTAGCCCCAGCCTTCTGCCACCGTGCCTTTGCCTTTGCGTTGCCAGTGTGAACTCTAACCTTCTAAAACCATAATCACAATTGAACGCTTTCTTTTATAAGTTGCCTTGGCCATGGTCTTTAGTCACAGAAATAGACGAGTAACTAATTCAAGGTGAATTGAAAATATTTTCAAATCCAATAATAACCATAGACATGATATTAGAAAATACAAGGAATATGTGGAGACACTTATAGAAAAATGATAGCATTAAAAAAAAGAGGGAGACATTTGATATGTAAAATATATCGAATAAAAAAAAGAGGGAGAGAAGTATTTGACAGATTGGAGGTACAGAACAGTTCAGACATTAAACATTTCAAATTATAAAAAGTGTCAACAAATCTGATAGGAGAAAATGATATTTGCAATGTTTATTATAATGCAGGAAGGGAAATGTTGGCAGCTCAACGAAGATGAGAAGTGAGCACAAATGATCCAACTCATAAAAATGTCAATAGCCAGGAAGCCTTGACGATAATGCTTCACCAAACAGCCAGAGGCCTCTAAATAAAGGCAGAAATAAAAGGCATCCAACAACTAAAAAGATGATCCTATGGTTGTTAGGACTATAAAGAAATAGATAATCTGAAATAGATACGCATATTATCACTCTCATGAACCCACATTTCTTCTACTGTGCCCCTTCTTCCACAAAACAGTAAATGTATTTAATTTAAATAATTACAAAATTAAATATATTTAAAATAATCTTTTCTTGTTATTGCTGGAAATATCAATATAGGCCAGGATGGATTCATTATATGTTAACCATTATTATGTTCACAATTTTCTCTTGATTTTAAGCAAAATTAAAATATTTTTGTTATCTCAAGATAATCATGGGTCCTAAGCATTAAGTCAATTATATACAGTGGATCACTCTTGAGGTACACCAGTTCATTTTAATATAAAGCTTTTTTTTATATTGTGGAGTGATAATGTAATGATATCTACCAGAATCTCAAATGTGTAACACTTTAGACCCCACAGCTACAGTTGGGGTAATTTATTCTATAAACACTTGAAGTCAAAGGCACATGTAAAAGAAAATTCAATATATTATTGTTTAAACTGCCAGAAGATTATGACAGCCCATTACCCATCAGCAGAGAAGTGGATAAATTAATTTTGGTACAGACATAAAAACACCATATACATACACACACATATATATGCACCAATGTGAACCTCACTATGATACAGTTTTGAATTTTGAAAATAAAATTTAAGAATAATATTTAGAAAGATTGAATTAATATTAACCTTTGCTCTTACTGGACAGAAATACTACAATTGTGATTGATCAATATTCTGATTCAACTCAGTTGGCAATGTACTTAACTTGAATGAAATTTTAGTGGCCATTTATTCCCAAATAATAATTTCAATAATATTATATTTACATTTTGAAGACAAAAGAAATATTTCCCTCTATGATAAAGTCTGGAGCGTCTCTATGAAAGGAATCTTCACTCAAAGCAGGTCACTGAAGGATGCTCAGATAACCAAGTTGGTATCTACGGTGTCCTACAAGTCAGAAGCAGAGACAGAGACATTTTTCAAACCACCAAAGACAAAAGCAACCAAAACCCAGGAGCACTGAGTGATCCCTTGAGGAACTATATTTGGTTTGTTCCAGAAACACAAATGAGGTTTTCCCCTGGTCCTCAAGCTCACCTGACTCCTCAGCCAGCAGCCATCCAAACAGCCAGGCAGGTAGTAGAGCTGAGAAGCCAAGTTCTGAGTGGCAGTTAAGGGAGTGGCAGTTGGAGCAGGGGGTGAGTGGGTCCTTCTTCTCAGGAAGAGGGGTTCTAAGTCAAGCCCAGCCAACCTTCATGCTAGCGGGTACACTCTCTGTTGGGTCTCAAGAAGACCTACACTGAGGTCTTCAAACCAACTCCATGTCACAGAGCAAGAGGCTCTGTCCATGAGGAAGGGGTCCTTCCAATCATGCCATCGCTTTCTTCAGCAAGAGGAAGGATGCTCATAAAACTCCACCAGTGGACACCCTCCAGAGGTCCTATGCCATCATTTCAGACGAGTAAGACTCATTTCTTATGAAGTATAAACCGATCTTTCTGGTAGACCATGATGGCTTTGGTGTCTCTTCCCCCCTGGTGGGAGATTGCTCAAAACAAGCATGGATCCTAAGCATTAAGTCAACTACATAGAGCGGATTGTCACACTTGAGGTACAACGTCAGTGGGAAGTCATGAAACACCTAAATCAGGCTGGTTGGTAAGGAAAGACCTGTGACCAGGTGGTAACCAGGTACCATGAGCCCTTCTTCTCTGGGATCTGTAGAGAGGGGGTGAGGGGAGATGTGTCCTCTATAGAGCTTTTCACTAACCCAGCCATTAAATTCAGCATCTGTTTACTGTGTACAGAGAGAGGGAGCAAAGGAGACATGAAAAAGACAATATTCCTTCCATGCATGGTTGGAAGAAACATGTGCACTGCGTACTTGTAAGGGAGAAAGAAGCGAAGGCTCCATGCATTACCTCCGTTCAGTCCTCAGTGTCTCTATTTTATTGGTGTAAACAGGCAACCCAAGTTAGTTGTATGTTTTCCCCTCCAAAATGCAGTTAATATGATTTGTTTACATGTCAGGATTCTAACTAATGAATTAACTACAGTTTGGTCAAAAGAAATCCTCTCCTCAGCAGCCTCCTAGTCCATATTATGCAAGTATTTTTTAGGTGCAGCAGTCATTTGCATTATTATTTGAATGAACTCATTCAGAATGTCCATCTACTCTGATTTATAGCCTCTGCTGCCTTTCATTTGACAGGCGAGTAAACCAAGTAGAACTCATTGCAGAGTCCCACCCATGTAACAATACACATGGTCTGTGAAGCCTCTGGTGGCCTCTAATCATCAGGGAACAGAATGTGATCTTTCGAAACCAGCCTGTGATGGATTTTATACCTCTGCTCTGTTGTTTTTTTTTAATCGTAAGACTTTTAATTAGTGAACTATGGAACACATAAACAATGCTAACTCTAAGTCCTGCAAATGATAGCACATACTGACACTAAGAGCAACCAAGGAAATAGGCTTCCTCCTTTCCCATTTGTCTTAGGGTTTTACTGCTGTGAACAGACATCACGATGAAGGCAAGTCTTATAAATGACAACATTTCATTGGGGCTGGCTTACAGGCTCAGAGGTTCAGTCCATTGTCATCAAGGCAGAAACATAACAACATCCAGGCAGATGTGGAGCAGGAGGAGCAAAGGGTTGTACATCTTTATCCAAAGGAAGCCAGGAACAGACTGGGCATCCTCAGACATCTAGGAGGAAGATCTCCAAGCCCATCCCAAGAGTGACACACTTCCTCCATCAAGGCCACACCTTCTAATAGTGCCACTCCCTGGGACAAGCATATACAAACCACCACCATTAGTGTGAAATTTTAAGGCCTTCAGAGGCATTTATTTCTGCCTTAACAGCTCATGTACACACAGCACCATCAATTTTTTCTCATTCGTCTCATGTGTACTAACTTGTCTGTGTGATCCAGTTCAACCCTTCCCCTGGCTCTGGAGTGAGCATCTCTCATTGTGTGCTATACTTTGAATATCTTTTCCTAATTCTTGTGCTTAAACTTAATTGCCAGTATAGTGGAAAGTATTCTGCAAGGGCGGGATGCGATCAATAATCCTATGCAGTTGTGATGTCTATGAACCACAACAATGACCAGCATGCCAAGGTACAACAGTGGTCCTCACATTTGGGTGGTCTGATTGGACTTAAGATGCTCCACAGGAGGGAATTAGGCTTGGTATTAGAAACCAAGTCAACCACCCAGGGGGCAGTGAGGTCATGCGTCGTAAAAGAGATCCTACTACTACTGTCTATTAGTCCATCAAGACTCCTAACTACATTCTAAAACATCATTATATACACAAGTAAGTGTAGTTATCTCTTCTCATCAAAGAAAGAGCCCCCTTTACAGAAAATGAGGCTATTACAGGAAACCACAGCTAGACATATTGCAGAGATCAACGACTGTAGGGAGGTCGGTCCCCACAGGATGCAGCTACAACACAACACTGCACAAAAGACGCAGGGAACATCATGGAAGAGGGGACCTGAAAAACTGTAAGAGCCAGAGGGGCCCAAGCTTAGTGTGCGACTGTGTTTCCTAGAAATGTCTGCATACACTAGATCTAAACAATGACAATATCAGTATCCATACTGATATGGAAAGGGGGAAGAATCTCATAGTTCAACCCCTAGACAAATATCTACGGGTCACTAATGACTCCTGAGAGAGAGAGATACTTAGCCTTTCCAGGGATGAGCCCCCAAATCGTTTATCAAGTCAGCCCCGAAGTAATATAAACAACAGACGCAGACTCAGGAAGTTGAATTTATGTTTGTGAATATATGTATGCATAATTGTGTATATATATATATAGTGGTGTGTATATATATATATATATTAATCTAAGAGGGAGGAAAGGAGTATATGGGAGGTGTTGGAAGGAAGAAATGGGAGATGTGATTTAATTGTATTCTAATTAAAAATATGTTTAAAGAAAGAATAACAATTTTTAAATGTGGAACACTTAGAAGAAATTATAGTCAGTGAGGGTGAAATCCTAGTGAATGGATTCATCAATCAGATGAATGATTGTGAAAAAAAATGTCTGTTTCTCATAATACCCTATCTCCAGTAATTTGTTACAGCATCACAAATTAAGATACATGTCTGAACTATCTTGTCCTGACTCATCAGGAAGCCATCGCTTGGACCTCTGAGCCTCATAGTTTTCCTGAAGTCTCCCCCGGACCCCCGAGGGAGGAGGGGACCAGGTAAGAGCCTTCACAAGCTGTTCTTCAGTTCCCTCACCTCTTGATTTGATCCCTGACATCTTCTTTGCCTAGTAATTCCTATCGAGCCCTGCAGACCAAATGTTGCTATACTCTTAGGCAGTGGTTCGCAGCCTTCCTAATGCTGCAGCCTTTTAATGCAGTGCCTCCCATCCTGGTGACCCCCAACTATAAAATTATTTTTGTTGCTACTCCATTGCTATAATTTTGCTACTGTTATGAATTGTAATGTAAATATCTGTGTTTTCTGAAAGTCTTAGATGACCCCTGTGAAAGGGTCATTCAACCTCCAGAGGGGCAGATACCTACATAGATTGAGAACTACAGCTGTCCTAACCTACAGCAGACCTACAGGTTGAGAAGCACAGCTCTCAGGTGTCTGCAGGGGAGTTGGCTGCCATGTGGAGAAACTCGTGTTGAGTTAGCCCTGTGTGCCAAGAACAGCAATGGATGGCATCAAGCTGGATAATAGCGTCTTCACTGTAGAGAAACTGAGCTCAGAAAGGAGGTACGGCTGCCAACCCCTGAAGGAAATGTTGTCCACAATGCCCCTTGCCTCCTAATGGGAGAGGGTTTGGGGGTGAAAAATATTTTTCCATGTGATACTTTCATTTTTCTTTCTTTGATGTCTATGTGCACATGTGAAGGTATGTGTGTACATGTTTCTATGGGTGTGATGCACATTTGGGTTGTGGGTACACATGCACAACAACCATGTGTGTGTGTGTGCCTATGTTCATCATTGTACACTCATCTACATACATTCACATTTGGAAATGAGAAGCCAACCTCTGGTTTAATTCCTCGAGAGCTGTCCCCTTATTTTGTAAGGCAGGGTCTTTCTCTGGAATCTGGGCCAGGCTGATTGGGCTAGGCTGGGTGGTCAGTGAGACCCGGTGATCCACCCATCACCACCTGCTCTGCATTGTTATTACAAGCCTGCACCAATATGCCCAACTTTCTGTGGATCCAAGGGTGACTTAGTCAGGGTCTCTATTCCTGCACAAACATCACATCCAAGAACAAGCTGGGGTTTATCCAGCTTTCATTCCCACACTGCTGTCCATTACTAAAGGAAGTCAGGACTGGAACTCAAGCAGGGCAGGAAGCAGGAGCTGATGCAGAGGACATGGAGGGATGTTTCTTACTGGCTTGCTTCCCCTGGCTTGCTCAGCTTGCTTTCTTATAGAACCCAGGACTACCAGCCCAGGGATGGCACCACCCACAATGGGCCCTCCCACCCTTGATCACTAATTGAGAAAATGCCTTACAGCTGGATCTCATGGAGGCATTTTCTCAACTGAAGCTCCTTTCTGTGATAACTCCAGCCTGTGTCAAGTTGACTCATAAAACCAGCCAGTACAAAGGCTAAAACCCAGGTCCTGTGTTTGTGCAGCCAGCACTTTACTGTCTGAACTACATCCCCAACAACTCTTTACATTGTTTCCAAATAAAAATAATGCATGAATGTGTTGAGGGAAAAAAAAACGTGAAGCAATATGAAGATGTGAAAGAAGTCCACGTCCATAGCTGGCCCTATTGAAGTAAACTGTGAATGGTGGTTTCAGTTCTAAAGACTAAGTGCTGTAGGCAAGGCCGTCAAAGGAGGATCGAGCCATTCTCAACGTTGGTCAGTGAAGCTTCTTTCTGCAGCGGGCAATAGTTAACGCAGAAACTCAGCACTAGTTTAAGTTCTGAGAATAACAGGTGTGTTAAGCCCTATACAAGACAGATACATCCTCCTCCAAACTAAGGCTCAGAGAACAGCAAGAAGAGGAGGCAGAATAGAAAGACCTTAGGGTGGGGAGGGGTACCGTGAAAAGCCATCTCCTGGCTAGGACATGACATCATGGACTTGTTGTAGCTGTGGCTACCTGCAGAAGATGAAGCCAGTCAAAATTCCAACATACACGTGAGAGGGGACCATGAGCCCCGCTCCTAGTTGAGGAACTATTGGCAGTTAATGGCTGTCAAGAAAGTCACTGGTAGGTTGCTCAATCCTACCAGTGGACGACTACGCACTCTTGCACATATGAACAGCACTAACTGGAATAAGGGAGGAGACAGGGGAGAGAGGGAGAGAGATTCAGAGACAGAGGCAGACAGAGAGGCAGAGACAGAGAGGCAATATGAGATTGTTGAGGGGAGGACGTGTCTTGGGGAAGTTGAAGGGGGAGAGCAGGCATGGGTCTTTGGCAGTAAAGGGTAGTGGGGCTGAAAAGATAGAAGTGTAAGGCACTAAAGCCTATAGGCACTTAGAAACAAAGCATGATAAATCATGGGATTGCACCAAAGAGGTGAGACTGATAAACTGTGCAGATGCTAGTAGGAAACGCACAGGGCGCTGGTAGAAGATGCGGCTTCCAAATCTTAGTAGGTTTTGCTTGCATCTGGTGATAAGAGTGCAGGTGTCCATCTCTTCTGGCACAGGGTTGGATGGCATCCTTCACAAGGCAAGCTTCACTTACTCCTCAGGGCAGCAAGGCAAAGGTCAGGGAGTCAGCTGGAGTGTCCCTGCATCTCTCGTTGCTCCATGGCTTCCAGAGCAAGAGTCAGTGCTCTAAGGTAGCATGGAAACAGATAAGAAAACCGCTTGGTGCTTGCTGGCCGGCCAATCTCACTATCTAATGGAATGTAGGAGCTCCTGGTTAGATGAGAGACCCATTTAAAAAACAAAAATGTAAAGGAGAAAGACCTCCCAGTGTCAACTTCTCCCCCGTCCCCATGCCCAGGTACACAAAATTGAGACATTTTAAAGCCCGAGACATAAGTATGTGTTTATTAGTCATTGGATAGCCATGATTGTAGCCTCTGAGCAGAGTCCCAGTGTGCCAGAGAACAACGACAAGAAGGCCAGATCCTTTATAGCATTGTTAAATAATGGTTTAGACCCTGAGGATCTCCCTAAAGGATCTTGAGAAGTAGGTGGGTAACACTCAGGAGCAGTCAGGAGGCCGCGTCAGAGCCTCTGTGAGAAGCCAGGTGGGCTTTAGGAATATCCATAGCAAAGCCCCAGCTGTGCAGGCACTCTTGTAGAGTGTCCCTCTTCTGTCACTTCTCAACACCTAGGCTCCTGGGATTCGGGACACTTGGAATGCTCTTGGTAACTGTGCAGGGACAAAAGAAACCCCTATCCCATGCCTACAACGTCACGGTCTTATTTTGCGCTCACGACAACCTTGAAGTGAGAGATGATTCTTGTTTTATTATTAATTGAGGGGTGCTATGTGGCCTGCCTGCTCTCGCATCTGTGCTCTGGGTTTCACTCCTGGGGCAAAGCTTCAGAGCCCCAAAGTGCTGTGTTTCAGTCTCAGTAAGCCAAGTCCTGTAAAAGCAGTTGGAAACAACGGCCTCACTGTAGACCGAGGCTGAAGGGATCCTGAACAATCTAGCCCCAAACGCGCTACTTGAGAGCACTGAGTCTGGCTCGCTCTGAAAGCCATGGAGCAACGAGAGATGCAGGGACACTCCAGATGACTCCCCGACCTCTCCCTTGCATCCCTGAGCAGTAAGCGAAGCTTGCCTTGTGAAGGATGCCATTTGTCCCTGTGCCAGAAGAGATGGACGCCTCAACTCTTATCACCAAAACCTAACAAATATTTGGAAGCCACGTCTTCCACCAGTGCCCCGTGCATTTCCTGCTTGCATCTGCACAGTTTATCAGTCTCAGCTTCTTGTTGCAATCCCAAGATTCACCACACTTTGATTCTAAGTGCTTATACGCTTGGGTGCCTTACAGTTCTATCTTTTCAGTCCCACGTCCCTATACTGCCAGAGACCCATGCCTGCTTCCCTCCTCCAACTTCCCCAGGACATTTCCACGTTCCTCAGCCTTGACGGGGGTTGGGGGGAGCCTAGTCCCATTGTAACTTGTGATTCCATGTTCAGTTGATAACACTGGAAGGTCTGCTCTTTTCTGAAGAGCAACGGAAGAGTACTAGATCTGAGGGAGAGGTAGAAGACGGGAAACTGGAAGGAGTGAAGGAGGGAGGCTGAGGTTTGGATGTATTGTATGAGAGAAGAATAAATTAAAACGAAAAAGATATACTGTCTATGAAGTCAGGTGTGAGTAACGGGATATAAACCATAGAAATAAAAACCCAACTCCAGCTGAGACCCTGGGCGATCTACTGGCAGGTCGCACAGTGCCTGGCCCTCTACAGGGCATCATTCTTTTATCTGATGTTAGAACCACGGTTGACATTTACGCCCAGGACTTTCTAACACACCCCACCGGATGCTCAGCATAAACCCTGTGTCTACAAATCATGTAGATATCCACAATCTGATCACTAGTTTCTGAGAAAACACAAGACATAACTTCACTTTTTAAATCCAAAGCCAAAATGACACAGTTGTGTTAGATGACATGGCTCCCACCTGCAGCCTCCACACTTAGGAGGCTGAGGATGGAATCGCTACTGGCTTGCAGTCTGGACTACGTAGTGTGTGCCAGAACAGCGTGGGATGGAGTAAGATCCTGTTTCAAAGAAGATAAAAAGTGGCTAGGGAGATGGTTCAGTCAGTAATGGTGCTTGGGGTAGGGGCTGAACCTGAGTTCCCAGCATCCATGAGTTCTTCCACAGATGGAGATTAGGACCTGGGGAACTTGGACAGGATGGTTCCTGGGGCTTTCTGGTTAAGCCAGTCTAGGTTTAGAGAGACCCCCCCCCCCAATGTCCAATCTCTATCCTCCACACACGTGTGCTTATAAATGTGTGCTCAGACACACATACATGCACATATGAGCATGTACACACATACCACATACAGAACAAAACTCCACTAAAAACACAGTTGTTCAATAAAAACTTTATTTACCTGTAACCAGTACTTAGGATTTCCCCCATTCCTTGGGCTAGTTTCCCTGGGAGATGTAGACTTCAACAATCATAGCCAATGCTTAGGCTTCATTCTCTCAAATTAATTCACAACTCCTTTCCAGGTGAAAGGCAGGTATATTGTGTCTGCTTTTGCTAATGGTCCTCTCAGAGAACTGCTAGTTTTGCAGTAATTTCAACCCAGATGTAAATGGGTCCAGTTCCTCAAAGTTTACAGAAAAAAAGATAAATTCTTCCAGCAATCACCCCTAATTAAACCAGTGTTCAATGCAGTCTCCAGGAATCTTCTTGGTAAGCCTTTATGCTAGTACCTTATTTTAAACATTAGGAAGGTATAATGTGTTGCTTGTTCTTTATGCAAATAAGTTGATGTGAAGCTATAAAAGATACAAATGTTCCCAGCTCTGAATCCAACCTTGTAATTCAAAACTAATATTGTTTTAATTATAGTATAACTCATGGGAAATAATTGACAGGAATTCTTCTGCACATTCCTCATTTCTAATCTAACTCATAAACCCCTCACACACAAGTATTCAGCGCACAGCAGTGCTACATTGGCCCAAGTGAAATAAATCATTGACAAACTAATCTCACCAGTCCACACTGGTGTTTCAGCTCTTTTCTGCCTGAATGCTCTTAGTGCGGGAATTTCTTAGACCCTCAGTTCCTTGCTGGCTGGGGGGTGGGTCGCGAGCACTTTTTTCTAAAGTTAAGTATGTTAAGCAAGAATGCTAAAAGTTTCAAAGTGTAGGTGCTAATACTGGATCTAGTCTTAGTTGTCTTTCCAGAGCTAATATACCTAGCTTTTTACATGGGTACTGGGGATCAAACTCAGGCCATAAGCTTGTGCCAGAAGAACTTTACTTGTCAGGTAACCTCCCTAGCCTCCAAAGTCAAATTAAGAGTGTAAAAGGGTCCTGATCAATACGGCTAAATTTATCAAATAAAAACACAGGATACACGGGTAAGTGTGAATGTCAGATAACAACTATTACATGGGCTACTCTCACTAGTCATTTGAAATTCACTTTTAGCGGGAAATTTTATATTTCTGCCCCCCTCTTCCCTCCCCGTTATAAACTTAGAAGAGTGACAGGCAATGGTAATTCTGGCAGGGCCACTTCCGGCCGGTAGGTGGGGCTTCCGGAGCCCAAAGGCCTAGGTCAGCCACACTGGCTTACCCGGCCCCGCCCCACCGCGGGAGCTCCGCCCATCGCCGGAAGCCCCGGCGGGCTGAGGCAGGGCTGTGGTCGCCCTCGGGACCCCGGCGGCCCGGTCCGCCCCGGGTAGCGTCCCCTGGGCCCGAGCTGGCTTTCCCGGGAGGCCGCGCCGAGTGTCGGGCCTGCGTGCCCCGCGGGCGGCCCAGCTCCAGGGCTGGGTCGCGGGCTGCCGGAGCCCGCTTCCCGCCTCCGGGGGTCAGCGGCGGCCGCTGGGTGCCGGCGCGGGCGACTCCGCACCTCAGACCTTGCTCTTCCAGTCGCCGAGGTGGCCGGCCGACCCCTGGGCGGCCAGGGCAGACGGCCGCCATTCCCGTGTCGCTGCGCCCGCGGGGGCCGCCCGAGCCGGCCGCCATGCCGCTGGGCCTGAAGCCCACCTGCAGCATGTGCAAGACCACGTCGTCCTCCATGTGGAAGAAGAGTTCACAGGGCGAGATCCTCTGCCATCACTGCACCGGCCGGGGCGGCGGGGGCGGCGGCGCGGGAGTGGCGGGCGGGCCCGGGGGCGGCGGCGGCTTCGGCACCGCCACCTTCGCCACCACCACGGCCGGTGCTTCGCAGAGCAACGGAGGCGGGGGCGGCAAGCAGGTGAGCCCTCGGCCTCTCCGTCCCGGGGAGACGAGCTTCCCGCGGTGGACGGGGCGGTGCGTGACACGCAGCAGAAACGGCCCCGGTCACCGGGATCAGCCGAACGAGGCCATGCGGCCGTAGGCCGGGGACCTCTTGCCCATGAAGTCCTTGTAGTTAATAAATTGTCAGGTCGTTAAAAATGCCAGCCTTACAGTTGCTATGAGGTATGCAGCAAACTTCTGGGGTGTGGGGTAAAACCGCTAAGCTCAACCAAGGAATACTAAATAGTTCCCGCCCTGGCCTCCGCCCACTCCTGTCCTGTCCGGCTTGAAAGCAGCGCCACCTCTCGGGAGGCCCCGCAGAGTTTGACATCTCAGCCCTCGGCCTTTAGAGTATTTTAACCAAGCCTCATCCCTCTGGTCTTTGTGAGGTTATTGAATTGGCTTTTCTTCTGCAGTTCTAATTTCTATTTTTCTCTACATTGTGTAACAGAGTAAGCAAGAAATCCACAGAAGGTCCGCCCGGCTCAGAAATACCAAGTACAAATCGGCTCCAGCTGCTGAAAAGAAGGTTTCCACAAAAGGAAAGGGGAGAAGGCATATTTTTAAGTTAAAAAATGTAAGATGATTGTGGACATTGTGTTTCGTGGTAGGGCCTTGTGGGCGTGCTGGGTCCGCCACTGTTTTCTCTATGCGTCACTGAATGCAGTGCACCTCTTGGGAGCATTTAGGCATTATTCTGGAGGGAAGGCAAGTTTCCCCAAAAGACAAGCGCTGTTGTAAGAGGCTTGCAATTTCTTATGTTGGAAAAACAAGTTTCTCTGTTGTTTTTTTTCCCTTCAACTTTAATTTTTTTCATCTGGAAAATATAAAAAAAAATTAGTCTAAGAAAAATATTGTATAATTTAGCTCACATTCTCTATGCAAAGAGAAATTATGGTTCTTTGGTAAATTGATTAAATTTGTTCATTGACAATTTCATGACATTTTTTAAAATTTGTTTTATTTATTATATGTAAGTACACTGTAGCTGTTTTTAGACACACCAGAAGAGGGCATCAGATCTCATTACAGATGGTTGTGAGCTACCATGTGGTTGCTAGGATTTGAACTCAGGACCTTTGGAAGAGTAGTCAGTGCTCTTAACTGCTGAGCCCTCTCTCAAGCCCCCAATTTCATTAAGTTATGGCTTTCAATACATAGTTAATTAAGAAGATTTTTGCTAGGCAGTGATGGTGCTATCCTTTAATTCCTGCACTCAGACACAGGTACAGGTAGATCTCTGATTTTGAGGCCAGCCTGATCCACAGAATGCATTTCAGGACAGCCAGGACTACACAGAGAAACCCTGTCTTGAAAAACAGAAGGAAAGAAAAAAAAACTTTTTTCTGTCTTTTAAAGAACGAGGTAAATAACATAATTCATCAATACTTTGTTATGATAGCCACAGGGAAAAAAAGGTATCTATTGGGTCCTGATGAATTTGGGGATTACAAATCCAAAATTTTTTCTAAACCTGACATATGAAGATTGTTTAAAGTCTCTTGCTAGGTCTGTTGAGGAAAGATGTTGTTTTTTTGTATGTTTGGGACACAGAATGATATGTTTTGTTTATCTCAGCTTGGTTATTACTTTGGAGCAAAAAATGCCTCGCGAGTAAACACCTTTCTAAAGTAGGCATGCTCGTTTATAAAATGAGCCCAGGAGAAGAGTCATAAAGATTGTAGACTCTTGATTAAAGATTTATTTTTATTTTATGAGTATGCGTGTTTTGCCTGCACGTGTGTACCAGGTCCCCTCAGAGGCTAGCAGAGGGCATTGGATCCCTTAACCTGACATTACACAGACAGTTATGAGCTACCTTGTGGGTGCTACGGACTGCACCAGGTCCTCTGCAAGAGCAAGTGTTCTTCTCAAGGCCTCATTGTTTTCTTTTGTTTCTTTTTAAATGTGGGTTTATGGTGTGCTCATGAGTGCAGGCATCTGCTGAGGTGTGTGTGTGGCGGGCGGGCGGTCAGACAGGAGGGCAGGTTGGAGGAGCTGGTCCCAGGGTCCAGCGCAGGTTGCCAGGCTTGCACGGCGAGATCAGACTGTTCCACTCAGTTACTTCATGATCAGTGTCTCAGCATAGCCACTCTTGGAGAATGGCACAAAGTCATCGGAAAGGCCATTTTTACATTGTGATAAGGTTCCTGTTGCAATCTAAAAAGGGATTTTAATGGTGGTACAATGTGGCAATTACTAAGAGCCTTAAAGAGTTAGGGCTTCCAATAAAATTATATTTTTCATTTTATATTTATCTGTACATTTTTTATAATTTCCACCCGGTCATGCTCAGACTTTTAGAGCCACTGTATTTGTACTTGGGATAGTAATGTCTACTGGAGGGCTAGAGAGCTTCGTGTGTGTTAGCTCCTAGCAGCATGATCAGAAACTCCACCTTTTGTTTTTCAGTACTTTTAAATTACTGGTAGTAGAAATAGTGGAAATATTCAGCTGCTTCATATTCTGTGTGTGTGTGTGTGTGTATGTGTCTGTTGTGTAGTTTCTGACACCAAATAACAGTGTTTTGTTTTTTCAAATTACATAATTCTCATGTAGATGTGAAAGTGATCATACATACTATATAGGTACACAAATGTTTTTGCATCTGTTTTCTTGTAGCCTATTAAAGCTCCTGAATCTGTTTCTACCATAGTCACTGCAGAGTCAATCTTCTACAAGGTAAGCCCCAGGAGTCTCTGAGAAAGAGTAGCTGGGCTGGTTGTAGCCTATGCCACTGACGCACTGCAGGAAAAGTTTCTGATGGGTGGGATGTTGCCTTAAAGCAGAAGCAAGAGCAGTAAAGGCAGTAGGCGCCAGGCCCT
Source organism: Apodemus sylvaticus (assembly GCF_947179515.1). NCBI lineage: Eukaryota > Metazoa > Chordata > Mammalia > Rodentia > Muridae > Apodemus > Apodemus sylvaticus. The sequence continues at coordinate 24,136,687 of NC_067473.1, forward strand.
CTGTGTGTGTGATGCTGTTAGCTTGGGTTCTGTGGGACTCCTAACAGGGTGAGGGACTGCCTCTGACTCTTGCCTGCTCTTGGGACTCTTCCTCCTATTGAGTTGCCTTGTCTGCCTTTGATATGAGGGCTTTTGCCTTGTCTTACTTTATCTTGTTTTGTTTGGTTATTGTTCCTTTGAAGCCTGCTCTTTTCTGAAGGGAAACAGACAGGAACTGTATCTAGGGGAGAAGGGGATCTTTGGTGGAGGGCGCATGGCTGGGAGGAGTGGAGGGAAGGGAATCCGGCCCCGATGTTCTATATGAGAGAGGAATCTATTTTCAATTTTTTCAATTTTTTTTTTTTTTTTTAAGTTTAGAGGGATAGTTAACAGTTAGGAGCACTGGCTGCTTTCTCAGAGGACTCAGGTTCAATTCCCAGCACCAACATGGTGGCTTATAAGTCTGTATTCCAGTTCTAGGGCATCCGAAGCCACCTTCTGCCTCCTTGGGCAGCAGGAACACACATGCTATACAAGTTTACATTCAATCAAAACAGCCAGACACATAACAACAAAGAAGAAAGAACTTATTAAAAGTTTACTGAGTCTGGGGAATGGTTTTTCCAGGGATATATCAGTTTATATCTGAAATATCAGACTTTATTTGAAATATATCAATTTTTATATGTAGACTATAAATATAGTCTGATTAGTATGTAGATTGGCACACAGTCTACAGAACAGGCAAACAGGCAGCTTCACAGTATCTCTGCCTACAAGAAGCACTAGAGTATTTTTTTTGGGGGGGGGGGGGTTTGGATTTGGTTTTTTCGAGACAGGGTTTCTCTGTATAGCCCTGGCTGTCCTGGAACTCACTCTGTAGACTAGGCTGGCCTTGAACTCAAAAATTCGCCTGCCTCTGCCTCCCAGAGTGCTGGGATTACAAGCGTGCGCCACCACCGCCCGACTGAAGCACTAGAGTATTAAGGGCCAACATTCACAATAATGTTGTGTTTTTCTAATACAGTTCTTTACATAATAAGAATTAGCCTTGTAAATCAAGTCAAGGGAGTATATAGTTAGTTGGACTTAATAAACAACAAAAAACTGAACAAAGGTACTCTTGGTTCACGCTCCAAAATTTTGTTGATAAAGTAAGGTCTTTGGGGCAAAGCATATAGCTAGCTATGACTTGAATGAGGGATGTGACATCTCATTACTTTTAAATTGGAAGACATAAAAGGAGAACATAGATAATGCCTCTAAGGCTGGCAGGCCTGGTGTAGGCAGCAGTCATTAAACTGTCATACAGGAGGCAGTGGTGAATCAGTGCTTTATACCTGACCCAACTGGACTGAACTGTGCATGGCCCTCAAATGGGTTATAACCTTTGCATGTGCTTACTTTTGTTAGTCCAAAGTCTAGCTCAGAGGCCAGAGTTTTTCCTGTATTTCTAGAATCTCATGTATGGTTAATTATTAATCTTAAGGTAAAGTTGAGTGTGTGTGTGTGTATGTGTGTGTGTGTGTATACGTACTCTCATGCTTGCACACACAAGCATGCATCATGTGGGTCAGGCAGTGAGCTGAGGATTACTGTTTTCCTCATTTTATGGATAAGGACATTGCCGCATATAGACATGAATCATCTTGTCCAAGATACTATGGTAAGTCATGGAGCAAGGCAGCCTGGTGCTAGAACCTAGGCAGATCTCGGCTTCATTGCTTTGGCAGGGTGGTTATGTTACTAATCTCTAATGTTTGCTCATCTACAAAATAAAATGTTTAAGTAGTAATTACTTCCTGATATTATGCATGCTAAGTTAGCAAGGTTACTAGTCTATGGGTGATACAAATGGTCATTGTCACAGCTTCAAATTGTAGTACTTCCCCAGCAGTTAGTAGGTTAGAAGATACAATTTTAGCATACTAGTAAATTCTATGTGTGTGGTAATGGAAAAGCTCATGGGACTTGTTATTGCAAGGATCAGTCTTCCCTTACTGCTCTCTACTGCTGTTTATTAAATAGTAAAACCAAAATACAGGGGAATAATCAAGTAATGTTGCAGAGAGCCAACACTGTGGACACTGACAGCAGAGCCGACATCATAGTGGCAAGTTCAAGAGGTCAGTGTGAGCTTCTAAGCTGAGTTGGAGCCCCAGACAAAACATGAGGGAGGGCCTGGAGAGGTGGCCCAGTGGTTAAGAATACACACCGCTGTCTCGGAGGGCCTGAGTTCAGCTCCTAATACCTTCATCCAGCCGATCACAACTATCTATACTCTAACTCCTGTGGCCTCTGTGGCACCTGTGTTCACATGCTGCATTAATTAGAGACCACGCCTACTCCAGTGTTCTTTGACATATCGTGTTCACTCCCTTGGCTGCCATCAGATGCAAACTGCTTGCATAGCCCTAGTGATGTTTGTTCCGTATTTCTGTTAGTCTTTTCTTGTCTGCAGTTTCAGTTCTGTGTTATTACTAATTATGCTATTTATTACTAGCTATTGCCACTAATCTCTTACTTAAATTATAATTTATAAATTAAACTTTCATAAGGGTGGATATATAGGAAGAATATTTGGAGTGCATAGAGTAGCAGTGTCCAAGGGTTCAGGTGCTGACTAGTGGACTGCATTGCATCTCCACAGTTAAGGGAGGACTGAGTATGCACATCTCATGTGCTAGATGTACCTGGGCATTGAAACTTCTCTAAGATCTTATCTTTGCATTGCTGTGTTATTTTCACAGTTACATATGTGTGATTCATATTCAGCCTATGCCAGAGTGCCATACAATTGTCTGTAATTTGGGAGAAACTACATTTGTGAACATAGCAGATAACAAAAACAAACTTTATCTGATAAGTAACTTAGACCAACCTTGGAGTAGTAGGGGCAGGAACGGACCAGCTGATCATGGGTATGGACTAATAAGTAGATTGTAGCCTGCAATAACAGCACGCATTCACGGTGACCCAGGTGTGGGTCACCTCAGACACATGAAGAAGCATCTGCTAGGAGAAACTCTTGATCTATCAGATGCCCACGTTGCCATTAAATTACTGGAAATACTTATTCATAATCATTTTTATTATATACATAATATATATGTGTATATATATCTTATATCTTAGTACCTTTGGCTGCTACGAAAGCCTTGTTTCAAGGGAAACACACACAGTTCCTACAGTTGAGGACCTGTTGAAGACTACCCACTTATGGAAGTTTTACATGGCATAAGAGCAATCATTATGGATATTCAAAGGTGAAATTTTTCCATTTCTAGATCCAGGGAGGACAGGGAGAATCAATACTGGAATTAGACAGATTAGTTAATCTGATGTAAAGTAGAAGAGGAAATGAGTGTGTTACTCTATGGCTGAGAAGATATAAAGCAGGAGACCGTGGAGGAGACGGTTGTCAAGGAGCCTGGGAAATATGATAATATCCTAAATGCTGATTATAATAAAAAAAGGTTTTCATCATTTCTTTTGACCTTACCATAGCTATTTCCTTTAAATAGACAACTGGAAAGTGCAGTGCGTAGAATCTAGTCTCGCCAAGCAAATGCTGATTTTTTTGTTTGTTTTTTGTTTTTAGGTAGAACAGGAAAACCACTGAGCTAGTTAATGTAGGCACATAGTTTACAATTTCTGCCTTGTGTGGACTTGAGCACTAAGCCATTTACTTTCTACAGTTCTAATATTTTCCTCAGTTGTAAATGATCATATAATGGTATTATATAATTGTTTTTCACTCAGAAGGGAAACAAACATCAACATAATGTAAAACATTGATACTCAGACTTTTTTTTTATTTTACTATTTTGAAAATTTGCTTGCTGATGAATGAAGGCTATGATCAGTTACTATTTTAAATACAAGATTGTCCTCTGTTTCCCCCAGGGAGTATATTACCAAATTGGTGACGTTGTTTCTGTGATTGATGAGCAAGATGGGAAGCCATACTATGCTCAGATCAGGGGCTTTATCCAGGACCAGTACTGTGAGAAGAGCGCGGCGCTGACATGGCTCATTCCCACCCTCGCCAGTCCCAGGGACCGGTTTGATCCCGCATCCTACATAATAGGTAAGGCACAGCGTCTTCGGATTCCCTAATTGTCCAGTACGTGATAAACGAGTGTGCTGGTCTGTGTGAGCTGTCAGAGAGCCACAGCCTGTTCTGAAGGTGGGAAGTCAGATTTGGTGCTGTGACGACATGTGTGTGTGAGCCGTTTCCCGGCTTGCAGGTGGCTGAGGTTTGCGGTGTCCCTGTGGCCTTTCCTCTGTGCACAGAAAGAGAGTGCTCCACTGTCTCTTAGAAGGGCACCAGTCTTACCAGATAGGGGTCCACTATTTTTTTTAAATTAAAATGCAATTATATTTTTTCCATTTCTTCCTCTGATCCTCTTGTGTACCCTACCCCATTCTTTCTCAAGTTTATGGTTCTACTTCGGTTATTGTTAATTGTTTAATTATTGTATATATTAATGAATATTCCTAAATATGTAGTAAATACAATCTACTGAGGCCATTCAATGTTACTTTATGCATACAATTTCAGGACTGACCACTTGGTAATAGATAACCAATTTGGGGAGAGGGGTCTTCTTAGTTATTGTTCTGTTACTATCAGGAAACACCATGATCAATTCCCTCTCAGTGTTTCTTAGTTGCCTGTAGTTCTTTATCTGGAATTGAGGGAGCCCATCTCCAGCACATAACATATAAACATAGACCATCAGCATGTGAAGTGAGGCTTGAGAACAAAGTTCAATCCACAATAGAAAAAGGCATAAATATCATTACGTACAATAGTAAAACTTATTGTAGGAAATACAGAAAATATTATATAGTTGATATTTGAACGTCATTTGTTACTATGGGCTGGAACAGTGTATACCCACAAACATGATGTGAGTAAGATGTGTTTGTGTGACCCAAGCCTAAACTGTATGAAAAGAATTACACAGTAACCTAGGTTATGTAAGTGACCTATAAAATTATTAAAAAGACAATTTCTAAAAGAAGTTTCCTAATTCTTTCTAAAACCTATAAATTCTCAGTGTACGTCCTTCTACACTGCAAACACAATACCTTATTCTAAAAAAAATCATTGTTGATGGTTGAAATGGCATACTGTACTCGGTTGATCATTTAAGGCATTCAAAAGATAGTACAACTAATTCTTGACGGACTCATAAAAATGACTGGCTAATATCATTTTAAAGTTCCATGTCCTTCAGTTATTTTGTGCTTTCATTCTTTCTGAATTAGGCAGGCTTTTGTTTTGCATCCCAAAGGGAGTGGCTTTTCTCTTAGGGAAAACTCCAAGAACAACTAGCATCCCATGTTCTTCTCACTCATTGTCAAGCTTGTCATATGACGAAACAGTTATCTCGTGTCTACATGTATGGACCATGAGAGGCCGTGATGTTCGGAACCGCTCTAGGTTCCTCCCTGCCTAGATGTCACATGTGTGCCAGTGGGGAGCACAAGCTCTGGACCACACTACTGGGGTCATAGCCCCTCCACTGGCCTGCTGATTAAGGAATTTACCAGTGCTTAATCAGTCTTTCCTCAGTGGGCCATACATGAAATTGGAAAAAGTAGAGCCCAGTGAGGAAGGTGTGAGGATTCAAAGTGTGGGTGTATGTAAAGTACTTAGGACAGTGCAGGCATTTCTTAAACTACATAAACACTCAATATTGTAGGCCCCCTTCTCAGTTGAGCACTCTGTGGAGGATGCTGTATTGCTTAATCAGTTGGAGTAGAGTGTGATTTCAGAGTAAACACATTCCAAGGCAAACATCCGGTAAGTCATTCAAGAGTACTTCTTAATGTCTAAGAATGCTAACATTTTCTAAAGATGATACCTGTGCTCAAAACTGTATTTACCATTCTCCTGGCTGCCCTTAGGGCCAGAGGAAGATCTTCCAAGGAAGATGGAGTACCTGGAATTTGTCTGCCATGCGCCTTCCGAGTATTTCAAGTCAAGGTCATCACCATTTCCTACCGTTCCCACCCGACCAGAGAAGGGCTACATATGGACGCATGTTGGACCCACTCCTGCGATAACTATTAAGGAAGCCGTTGCCAATCACGTGTAGTTGCACACACACAAACGTCCAGAATGAAGCCAGAGTTAGTTCTCTTATATTTATAACATATCAAGATATGCCATGCATTTTTCTCTTTAAAATTTTTTTGTTTAGGTTTTTGAGATAGGGCCTCATATGTAGCCAGGTTGGCTTGACTTTGAGATCCCCCTGCCTCACCCTCCTTGAGTGTTGGAGTTACAGGTGTGGCACCCCAGAATTAATGCCAGATACTTCATGATGTTCTTACATATTGAGAAAAATTTTATCCTGCTGCCCAGTAATTATATTACCTTGCTTAGTACCTGTTGTTTAGAAAACCACAGGGTGAAAAAAGAATGAATTGACGTGAAATACTAAATTTAATGTGTATTTTCCCAGGCAGAGTGACAGATTAGAGGGAAATCATTATAAACGTGTAGTGTCTATTTTCTTCATAATTTATTTCTAGGAACTCATAAAATGAATTGTATTTTTATAAGTAAAAAACATTAAGTTTTAGATTTCTTTTTCTTTTTTTAAATTTTTTTAATTTTTTATTTTTTTGGTTTTTCAAGACAGGGTTTCTCTGTGTAGCCCTGGCTGTCCTGGAACTCACTCTGTAGACCAGGCTGGCCTCAAACTCAGAAATCCACCTGCCCTCTGCCTCCCAAGTGCTGGGATTAAAGGCATGTACCACCACTGCCTGGCTTCTTTTTTTAAAAACAAAACAAAACAAAACAGAATCTCACTATGCAGTCCTGGCTGTCCTGGAACTCACTCTGTAGACCAGACTGGCACTGAACTCAAGAGATCTGCCTGCATTTGCTTCCCAGGTGCTAGGACTAAAGGTGTACACCATGCCAGACTTAAGTTTTAGATTTCTGATCAAGGACTAAAGCAAAAGGTGACTAGTATGTCTTACAAAGGCACACACTCTTTCCTTATGAGAAGCAGACCTGGGCTGCTTTAGTCCTACAGAGGCAGCTGGTGGGGACTGACTGGCTGGGCTCTTTACACTTCACCCCATGCCATAGCACCCAGGCTTTCAGGAGACCTGCCCTTGCCTGTCTGTCAGCTGCTTCAGTGAGCCTGCTTCAGCCAGGCCTTTGATGTGCCTGCAGCACAGGCATCCCCTCCTCCTGCTGAGGGTAGCCTCTGAGGAGAGTGGCCTGACAACTGCTAAGACTCAAACCAGGTGCTGAGAACTTGGATGGTGTGCTTTGGCTTGGGGAAGCCTGCGCATATGCTTCAAGTGCAGTTTGGTCGCATGATGGGAGGAAGTGGGCAGGTACCCAATTGTCGCCTCTGTCCTGATCTATCTAGACAGATGGTTTTAGCTGTGGGAATTTATGAGAATTTGACTTGGTCTTAATGATTTTCATCAGAACTCTTTTACCCTTTTTCTTTAGTCCCAAAGTTGGAAAAAAGCATCTTTGTGCTTAACATAAGGTATAATAAAGCTCATTGTAAATACTATTGGAAATGATTTTCTAAATGCTAATATTTCAGTTTTTGATTAAAAAATATTCTTACAGTGGGTTTATTTTAGATTTTTTGGGGGGGAGGAAGGGGTCCCGAGGCAGGGTTTCTCTGTGTAGCCCTGGCTGGCCTCGAACTCAGAGATCCACCTGCCTTTGCCTCCCAAGTGCTGGGATTAAAGGCGTGCGCCACCACCGCCTGGCTTATTTTAGATTTTTAAATACTTAAAAAGGAAATGGAATGCTTGCCCCAAGATGGTATTAAATAGAAACATCAATCTTCTGGTTACAGTGACTCACCTTACAGTGAAGAATGACTCAGTGCTCCCTAGGGGTTCACAGGCTTTGATTTAAATGGCTACCCTGCTGTGAACCAAACAACCCTAATACTAGATCTGGAGAAAGTGAGGAGGACTGGCTGCTCAGGTTTCTGTTTTAGGCTGGAGGACAATTTTATTAGAGCTTAAAAGAAAAACTGCAGGGCAGGCAAGCTGTAAACTGCGGCCAGGATCCAAAAGGAAGAGACCTGGCAGCCAGCTTTGCAGACTGCAAACAGACAGGCATCCTGAGTGTGCACCCACCCACGTGCAGGCTCACACACTTACTTACTTGTATATTCTAATTAACTTTCTCTGTCTTCCTTTTCCAAGCTAATTATTAGATATTAGAGATACTGTTTGTATTGATGGTGGCTGACTTTACAAGTTAGTTCATGGATTAAGAGAATATCAAGATCAAAATCAAAGATTCTGGACTTGGGGCTGGACCAAGAGTCTTATCAGGTATTTTTGGCTGAAGGGATTAAATTTATTTGAATTATATGTAAATGTTATGCTCTGATTTAAAAAAAAAAAAAGACGATAATAGAATATATTTTTTCCCAAAACAGTCAAGAAGTTGCCAGGCATACAATCTGCCAAAAGCCAGAAAATCAGTGACTGGGTCTGGGAGTGCTGAGAAATGCTTCCCTTTGAAAGAAAGCAGTGTGCTCCACCACTGACGTAATGTCATTAAGGATTTAACACAGACTCGGTGATAATGTCCACAGTCCATTATAAAGACCTACCTTTAGCTTCACTGCTAACCTCAGGTAACCTGAGCAAACACAATGTAATCACAGCATGTACCATTCTGTGGTTTTATAGATTAACCAAATTTATTAAATTAAAATTTTTACATCATTTTTATAGCTACAACTTAGGGACAGATCATCAGCACAAACACACACATCTACAAAAATCAGAAGTGTATTTTATGCTAAAGTTACTTTCTGTCCAGTTCGAAACACTGTTCCACTTTGATTTTTCCTCTTCTTTGGATTTTGAAAGTTTTCATACCTTTAAAAGAAAGATATTTAATGAGTAACACTTACTAATTAAGTAGCCTATATTTTAAGAAATGAGTGACTATCTCCATCTTGGGGAACTAATAAAGGAAGTGCAGACATTTGACTCCAAGCTGCTTAAAGAAGAGCAGTGAGCACTGTGAGGCAACCGAAAGTGTCAACACCTGGACACCGTCACGGAATCTGCTAGAAACTGGCACTGAACACGACACAGTGGCCACCTGCCTAATCTGCCAAACAGTGTTAAGACAGACAGATGGCTCAGAGGGGACAGTGGCCACCAGCACAGGTGTACTTAGTACACAAAGTCACATGAGATTAAGGAAATTTCTGTTTCCTACTCTTACTTATTTTTGTTTTTTGACATTTGTACAATAAGTACACATTGCTGACATTGTGCATTCTCCTCCAAAGAACTGCAAAGTTGAACAAGAATTGAAGTATTTACTCTTAGACAAAACCAGGAACAAACATTTTTTTAAATTATGTTGTCACTAACATGGAATGGTGGTGAGTCCACCAGGCAAAGCAGCTACAGTGTAAACTACAGAAGACCATCAATCCCAGTGAACTCGTCAGAACTGGAGTGAAAACTGTTTCTTACGGTTACTTACAGCTCAGCAAAATCCTTCCCTTCATCTTCACTAATGGACGGTCTTGTGTGGGCAAGCGCAGTCATTAAATGTGCCTGGCTAATAGCAAAACTGGTTTTGATTGGTCCAGGCTGGTTAAGGGATTCATCCTCCTTAAATAAAAAGCAGATAAAGCAGGTGTTAACTTAGGGATTCAAAAGATAAAGTGGCAGTCCCCGTGCTATTTCTTGTCAAGTTTTTCCCTGAGAAGCATACATTCTCTCTCATGAGACAATCACAGGGCAAGGACCGTCACTGGGCTGAGCCACTGGCCTTCAGCACCTGGCTTGTAAATATGGCTCAATTAAAACACAAAGAAACATGACAAACAAGGAAAAGCAACTTGTAAAAGTTCTAAGAAGGGAGAAGGCCATACTCCACTTTGGCTCCGATATCTGCCTTTGATGATGCTGATCTCTGTCCTCAGCTGGTCTCTCTGTTCCTGTGTAAGGTCTTGGCAGCCTTCTTGGGAAGGTGTCCTGAACACAGGATGTTGTGAAAACAATGGGTCTTTCCCAGGAGCTGCAGGTAAATCCTGAGTCACGGAGCTTGGTGCGGACAGACAGTGTGAGCTCTGCATGATGGGTAAAGAGCAAAGAGAGAGAGATGGACAGAAGACAGGGAGACAGAGAGTCATGTTCACTGAAGATAAGAAATGAAAACTGTTTCCTTTTTAAAGTTTATTGCTTGAGAATTTCATACATGCATATACATATTTTTATCAAATCCATCCCATTTCCTGGCCCCTCTCTCCTGCCATATTCCCTCACCACTTTCCCTTCCAAATTCATGTCTGCTTGGTGCTCCTTGGTCTAGGAATACAGCTAGACCTAGATAGGCTAGGTCATATCCCTTAAGCAACAGCCTTAGGTAAGTTTATATTTTAATTCATGAAAGTTAAGCAAGTTTAAAATTTAGACAGTATTGTATAAACCAAGGTTCACTGATACCTGTGGTGTAAGATCTCCATAGTAAAACAAACCACCACCCATAACATAAAGGTTTATTTTCTTTTAATATTTTGATATTCAAACCTATTACACTGATGGCAAGGACAGGTTCAACGTAAGCCTTACTCTTCATTTTCTATGTAAGTGTATGTGTGTCTGCCTGCTTGCATGCCTCCCCAGGCTAGAATTGCAAATATGTGTCCCTGTGTTCAGCTATCCACATGGGACCTGGGAATCAGAGCTCAGGTCATACGTCTGTGCCGAGCGCTTTACTGTTAGGGATCTCCCTAGCCCCTTTCTCTAGTTCTTAGAAAATAGTTATGCTAATAGTTATGCTAATGTTCTCAGGTATTTCTAGAGAGAAGTTAAAAAATAGAAAACAATTAAATTTATAAAAACATTTAAGACTTCTTGGAAAAGATATTTTTATATTTTTAGAAACATGAATTATTAAAAACAAATATACAAAAGCAACCATGTATGTAAAAATGTTGTATATTGAAAATAGTCACTATTAATTTGAGTGGGCATATATTTTAACTAAAGAGAAAAACAATGATGTTGCCGTCATTTAGTCTAAATCATTTCCTTGCTGATACATGTTATTCTTTTCATGCTTTCCATACAACGATTCACAAACATGCATCATTTTTGTTTATGAATTTTAGTCATTATTGCAGCAAATTTCCTAATATCTGGAAGTACTTTATGATAATAAAGTTCACATTTTTTGATAAATAGATCTCATAGTAGAAAGGGTTTGGAATCACTCACTGGGAGAGAAACTCCTGAGTGACCACAAGAGGGAGCCACACTGGGGCCCTGTGGAACCAACCCCCTTGCTCCTGGCTCCTGTATAAATGTTTAACATAAACTAAAAATGACTAATTGGCATAATTTAAAAAAACAAAACTTTTTACTGCAGACCAACCAACCAGAATGACTGTGTGGGGCAGGTTGGGAGAGGAATCCCAGTCCAGTATCACATCAATATATATTTTACATAACTGAGCCACACAACAAATGCACTCGGTACCAAGTCAGAAGAGGTTCCATTTCCAAGTTCTGATTCATATGAGCTTCCAAAGTAGAGCCGGTACATATTGAATTTTGATTCGTCTGGAAGGATCTCAGACATCTCAAGAGAGACAAGGGACTGATCTAAGCCACATTCTCCATCTCCAGCTGAGTCGTCGGAACCACTGCTGTGGTTAAGAAAGACCATTGAAGACAGACTTAGGTCACTATCAGAGCTGGAGCCTCCATCCTAAATTACACAGAGAGAGTGCCAGTTGTAAGACTTGAATACTCCATCACTAGAATCGCAGCAGACATCACTCCACAGAGCAGCGTGAGAGCTCGTGCTTCTGAAGCTCTTAGTCCTCTATGGATTGAGGGGTGCAATAAAAGCGTTTTCATGAGACAAGGTTTTGTGTAGCTCACACCAGACTTAGAGTTGCCATGCAGCTTAGGAGGACCGTGAGTTTATGATTCTTAGGACTTCAGGTGCACAGCAGCATGGCTGATTTACCTGGTGCTGAGGCCTGAATCCAGAGCCTTGTGTGTGCTGGGCACTCTACCAGATGAACCACATGCCCAGCCTCACACACTACAAATTTAACTATTATCGCAAGGAGAACTAAGATGAGGAAAATCCACTGACTATCCCAATGGTAGCAAGACTAGAACTAAGAATCGAGGTTTTTATCTCTTCATCTCTGCCTTTCACTCATTTTTGTTTTTACTGTAAATTTATATACATCACTACATTAGTGCATATTAGTGTACATGTCTGTGTGTATGTGTGTGTACACTTGTAAAGCATTCATATGAATTAGGGATTGAGAAACAAGAAACTTGTAAGTTGGCGCGCACTCAGCTGCAGCAGCTTCTGTGGTCCCCTGCCAAGGCCAGGTTCAGCACATACAAAGGCCCTGGCCACCCCAGATAGCTCTCTCCATCTCCTTCCCTCCTTCATCTCGTGTTCCTATCACCTTGTCTGTCTGTCTGTCTGTCTCTCATGTCCCCACTCAAAGTCGGCCTTTCGCTCTTCCCCCCCTTTTCCAATAACCCTCTTGCCCTAGATCTGCTGCATGATCTAACTTTGTGGAGTTCCTTAGCTCCAGCCTGCCATGAGGCCTTTTGTCACTTTATCCTAATAAGAAATCTTCAGGGCTAGGGGCGTAGCCTAGTTGTACAGAGTTTGTCTAGCATGTGTTAGATCCCTAGTTCAATTCCTAGTATCATAAGGAACAAAAATAAATAGCTGTGACAATGGCTTGCTAAGAGAGCAAAACTTGACCTGGGGGCTGTGCAAGCATGAGGCTGAGTTAATCCCCAGAACCCATATAAACCTGGGGCCCAGGGTGGGCTGGGTGTCACAGTGCTGGCTGCTGGGATAGGCATGGACTTGCTCCCTGGCCAGCAAGCCCCAGGTTCGGACAAGTGAGAGACTGTCTCAGAAAGGGAGGGGGCTTGAGGAGGGCCACGCCCGCTGCTCACTGCGGCCATGTACACTACACACGAGCATCCCTGTATCCTCCCCACACACTTGGAACTAGTTAAGAAATTTACGACCCACAGAAATTTCCAACCAAAATTGGTGAAGGGAAACACACAGAAAAGCTTACAAAATATAAGCAAATTCTATAATGTAAATTATCTACTGCAATAATTAAAAATAAAATGCCATCATTAGAGAAAATGCTGATTCTAGGGCTGGGATATAGGAAATTCAAGATAAATAAAGATCATCTTGTGTCAGGAGTAAGGCTGCTGAAGAGTGAGGGGCTGAGAGAGAGGCCTGTGCCATCACCGGAGTCTGCCACAGGTAAGACGTTACAAGCACAGAGAGCAGAAAACCAGTTATTCTATATCAGTTCACAGTACTTCACTCTAAATAATCTTTCTAATACCAAATAGCTTGTTAATATTAAGGTACTATTAGGGAAACAGATACCAAATGAAAATTCTCTGCAAATCCCACATTCCAATTTTGGACTATTTACAATAGGCAAATTAAAGTTTCTACAGAGTCTGGCAGTAAAGTGCTCTTTCCCTCAGTGACCGCCCGAAAAGCCTTCCATGCAACTCACGTGGAGCCCACCGGGCAGCAGCCGCCCCTGCAAGGCCTCCATCTGCGCGTTGTACAGCAGGGCTTTCAAATCCGCTCCAGTGAAGGACTCGGTGACCGACGCCACGTGCTTAAGGTCCACGTCCTCTGCCAAAGCTAGAGGCTTGCTGAGGACAGTTAAAATCTCAAGACGAGACGCCTGAAGGAAGAAAAACTAATTTACTAAACACACACAAGCTAAGCTCAGTTTGAACTAGAAGTAAATCATCTTTCTTAGGATTGGATCCCTAAAAGGAGACACATGGTAGCCTTTGCTACTTTGTGGGGTTTTTCTTCTACCTTTGTCCACCCCGTCAACCCCCTAACACTAGATAAGAGGAAAAAGGATAGAGGGGAAAGGAGGTGACTTCCTGCTGCTTAGCGACACTAAGTTCCTTGGGGCAAGTTTAATCTTCCCAGTCAGGATATCTAATTTCTTCTTTCTTCTTTGCACATGACTATTTAACAAATTGTAAACAACAACCCACAACAAATAAACTCTTGGGGGTCTTAACATTTATGTACCCTCTGAAAAGTCCCCAGAATTCCAAACATCACACACTTGCAGAAACATTTGCAGCTGGCAAAACCACGCCCCTGCTAGAGCACGTAACAATCCGAAGCAGTCCCACATCCCACACCTGGGACCAAAATGAAAGCACATCCCTATTTCTGTGTTTTTTAAAGAAACCCAAAAGCTAACATTTGTAACTGTTCAATGTGAATATATCATGGTTATCTCCTTGATTTGGACAAGTGTGCCAACACAGGAGAATCATTAAGAAACAAGCACACATGGCCCGTATAGTTTGACCTTTTGGGCATTCTCTCTCCTCTGTTAATTACTTTCTACATTTGGGAGCAAGGATTGGCAGATTGAGACAAGAAGAGCTGAACCCCTTTCTCCATGTGACCTGGCCACGTGCTCACTGGCCCACTTGCTTGATTGTGAACTGAGGCTTCTAACAAGATACGAGGTGCAGGATCACAGAGGATGCTTTTTAGGTCTCCTGGTTTTCTGCTATAGACCGCCAGCCATTTCTGGAACAGGCGTGCACTGAAGGGGCCTCGTCTGACTCAGGATCAGTTATGCTGTGAGCAAGCAGTGAACGAAGCCTTGGCTTACGAAGCCGGCTTCTTTCTGTCTTCTGAGATAGGGTCTCACTGTGTAGAGTGCAATCTGTAGGCCATGCTGTCCTAGAATGCAATCTGTAGACCAGGCTGGCCTCTAATTCAGGGATCTGCCCGCCCAGCCCCTACCCTTGTCTCCTGACTGCTGGAGTTAAAGGCTTGCACTACCACCACCACCACCACCAAGTTCAAAGCTATCTTCTAGGACAAAGCTATTCTTAGGACAATTGCTACCACATGACCAAAGTAAAGCATGCAAGCAAAGGGTGTGGCATCTGCTGGAGGAGAGAACCTCTGGATGCTCCAGAGTTTTGTCACCTGATCTGGAGGAGGGCAGTAAACACATTTATCCAGTCGGCCAGGCCTCAGCAGGGCAGGGTCAATCAAGTCAGGGCGACTAGTAGCAGCCAACACATAAACTCCTGAGGGGGAAAACACTTTTAGCACGATCATTTAGTAACTTCTTTTATAGTGTGTTTTTGTGTGAACAGTGGTTTACCCTGTAAGCCTTCTACTCCATCTAACTGTGTCAGCAACTGGTTAACTACTCGGTCTGTAACCCCTGTGTTGTCGTGGCCTCTTCGAGGAGCGATGGATTCAAATTCATCAAAGAAAACAATGCAGGGCTTTGCAGCCTGTGCTCTGGGGGGAAGAAAATCCTATATTTTATCAGGGCTCCAGAGTTTTCAAACACACACACACACACACACACAGAGAGAGAGAACATAGATTATAATACATAACAACGTGTGTACACAAGCAAGTTATATGCAATTATCCTTATATTTTTGCTATTTAAATTTAAACTGAGTTTTTGTTCTAATAGCGCTACTTATTTTTTACATTATTCTCTGATAATTCCAAATATACACACAATGTATTTGATCATATTTGCCTCCCACCTTCCTGTCTAAACTGACTCTGGAGAGTTTAAAATACTTGTTTAGAGATTCATACCTGCAGATAAATAAGAGACTAAAACCCAAATCTTAGGTAACAGGTTCTTATCATGGAGAATCATTTTTAAAAGATTTATTTGTATTTTTTACTGTGTGTGTGTGTATGTGTGTGTGTGTGTGTGTGTGTGTGTGTGTGTGTGTGTGTGTGATGTCCTCAGACGCTAGAAGAGAATGTCAGATCCCTTGGCGCTGGAGTTGAAGGCATTTGTGAGGCACCTGAGGTGGTGCTGAGAACCGAACCCAGGCTCTGGAACAGCAGTGCGCTCCCTGAGCCTGAGCAGCCCTTCTGCCAGGGCGGCCATTTTCATGTGAGCTCCCTGGCTTCTGCTTCTGAGCCGCTGAGAATGTGTTCAACTCTTCACCCTGCTCAAATATAACGCTCAGCATGTCTGCACTGTTTTATAGGAACACTGAAAAACCTTGCATCATTAGATACATACTATTTCAACTAACGTCCATTAAACTAAATTATAATGTTTCCTTTTTAATTTAGCCTTTTGTCAGTATGTAGTCATGGACTTTAATAAAAACCCCCTTTTGAGGCTCTATTTCTTAAATTGCATAGTAGATACTAATATAAACCTTTACCTTATTATTTTTTTACAAATTATATTCATATATTTACCATATTCGTATATTTACCATAAAAAGAAAAATATTTAGAATATTACAAAGTAAACTTTAACTTTAAAAAAATCACCATGATTCTGTTACCCTTGAATAATCATTTCAACTTTAAGTATTGTCCTGTGTATTAATATGTTATCTTATGCACATTTAGTAATGCCTGCATTACTGAAACAGGCATGTTGATTTCTAAGAGCTATGTTAGGAGCAGGGAAACCAAGAACTTAAAACTTAAAAATATAAGGCGTGTATTAGGAATAACTATTTGCTTCGTGTAAGAATCTAATTTGAAAGCAGTGTGGTGATGTTTACTTCTAGTCCCAGCAATTGGGAGGCTGAGGCAGAAGGCTGGGAGTTCAAGGCTTGTCTGTCCCACAGAGAGCTTGTCTCCAAAGAAAGAGAGAAGATCTACTCTGACATTTCTTTGAACAACTACTTAGGATTCTACTTTCAGGAATATTACTACTGTAAACATAAAATAATCTCCAAATTTTAACACTGAAAATAGTCTATTGTCGGTAGTATTTGCTGAAATAAAACTCTTGTCCTTTGATTTGTTAGTAATTCACATAAACCATAGGTTTTAAATACCGTTCTTCAAAAAATAAAGCCAAAGACACGATTGATAAGGGATAAGCCAGTTACTTCAAGCGCTCATGAAAGCCACCTGGTAAACACCCCGCGGACAGCCTGCTCACTCGCTCCGATGTATTTGCTGAGCAACTCTGGTCCCTAGAGGGCAAAATAAAATCAGAGGAGAGAGGAGGTTAATTATAAACAAACAGAGCCTTGGGTTTTGCTTAAGCACAGTGAGACACAGAACTTTCAAGATAGAATTGAGTGTCTGTTTCTTAGTGTGTAAGCACCCTGCACACGGACTGCATGGGGGTGAGTGTCACAGCTGTTCCCTGCCCTTGGCTTCCTTTGCCCGTAACATTGTCACAGATGCTCTTGTGGCCCGTGGCTTTATTTCCTTTCCATCTTAGACACAGCGTCCCTCTTCTGAAGAGCTTCACCTGACAATGCTGACCACCTCAGCTACTCCACGCCCCTTACTATGGTTTCCCTCTTGTGTTTCCTCCGGCCCAGCGGTGGCCTTTATGCCGGATGTCTGTTTATCGTCTTTCCACGATTTTCGGTTGTGTCGACCCAAAAACATGTTAGACCTTGGGTGCAGCGGGGAGGGTGAAAGGCGCGAGCAAGGGCCATAAAACTGGCCTTTGCTCCTGGGTGTCTCTTCCCCCTTAAGTACACTTGGTTTTTTCTCTTAATATTCACATACACTATTCACAATGATGGTGATTTGCCTTAAGCAAGAACATAAAAGCCACCCAGAAAGAGAGGTGGCCCGGCACCCAATTCCTTACAGCTATAAACCAATGAATGCATCATTCTTCTCTCCTAGCTTTCCAAACAGGAGACAATCCACAACTTAGAAACACAGCCAGAACTGTCCAGGACTGCGGGGTGGGGATGGGGGGGATGGTAGTTCCTGAAGAAGCTAAGCTGGAATTACCATAAGATCCAGTATCTACTCATCATATACCAAAAGAAATGAGAGCATATGGCTCAGGGAACTTGTGCATGGATATTCATAACATTATCCATAAAGCCTATGGCAGAATACTGTGGCGGAAGCTCAGACGGTGCAGGCACCTGCCACAGAGCCTGGCAACCTGAATTTTGTCTGTAGAACCCAACTGTGCATGAAAGAACCAACTCCCACAGGTCATCCCGCGCCGTGCTCACGGTGGCACATACACACAGAATAAGCAATTTAATGTTAAAAAACATGCATTGAAGCCCAATGGGGAAACAACCCAAATGTTACCAGTGACAATGAATGTCTACGGAAAGTGTGGCACAGGTAAGCAATGGAAAAGGGAGGGAGGAGTTGATGCACTGGAGGCACACTGAGTGGAAGAAGCTAGACACGTTACCTGATTCCTAGCACACAGAATCCACAGACACAGGAATAAGATCAGTGGCTGCTAAGGACTGAGAGGACACGAGAACAAAGACAAGAGCCTTGAGAGCAGGAGGCTCAGCTTTGTGAGTGCGCTACAGTGCCAGTGAACTCTGCACTCGCATGGCTACCTGCATGGTATGCAAGTTTGCCTCAGTTAAAAGACAAGGGAGGAAGGCAGATGCACACATACCTTAATACTGATAAAATTCATTCCACTCTCTTTTGCAACTACCCCAGCAAGTAAAGTTTTTCCTGTCCCAGGAGGACCATAAAGCAGTATTCCCGTCCTCTGGCGTATGGGTAAGTTTGCAAACAACTCTGGGTACTGAAAAACAGGAAAAGTATGGCTGAGCAGAAGTGTAAACAGAAAGTAAGTGGATGGTAATAACTGCCTCCTCCCTCTATTAACAACACAACAGCCGGGCAGTGATGGCGCACACCTGTAATCCCAGCACTCTGGGAGGCAGAGGCAGGCAGATTTCTGAGTTCGAGGCCAGCCTCGTCTACAGAGTGAGTTCCAGGACAGCCAGGGCTACACAGAGAAACCCTGTCTCGGGAAAAAAAGCCAAATCCAAAAAAACAACAACAACAAACAAACAAACAAACAAAAAAACCCAACAACACCGCAGCAGGAAAGGAAATTCCTACTGGAAATAGTAAGTGGAGTCCATGGAATGCACGTGTACAGAGAAAGCATCTGTCAGGGCGTCAGAACCTCCTCCCGCCTCACTGATGTCTTGCTTTGTTTGCTGGCAATCAAGCTGGGGAAGGCGCAACCACTGAGCTACAGAGAAGCCGGTCTTCCATTTTACAGTGTGATGAAGGGAGTGTTAGGGAAACAGGCCAAATGCCCGGTCTCCCAACAAGCACACTCGCACTTGTATGGTTAAACTGTGATAAAGGATACATTCAAGTACTGCATCAAAGGAAAACAAAGGAAGCACAGGATGTGGTTATAGACAGTCAGGCCTCTCTCTGCTAAACAACTGACTAATTGTTCTTAAATTACCAGCTTTTTAAATAATCAGCTGCCCAGAGCACAAAATCCCATCCCATGGACTAAATATAAGCTACAATCAGCAGTATCCTTGCCTCTTCTCCTGAACGAGCCTTTGTGGTTCATCTAGTGACAGAATTCCAACCTCGCTTCTACATTCATACTGACTGGAGAGGCCTCACAGTCAGCAGTTAAGCACATGGTGTCCATTTTTTGGGTGTTAATGCCAGGTGCCCAAATTCAGCATTTGAGGTCATGATGCTGCTGGCTAGTAATTCTATGCCACTTTCTCCTCTCATGGGTGCAAACTCATAGCTGTACTCAACACATCCCAGGCCCTGTCAACAAGAGTTGCCATCCATCATATGCAACCCAAAATCCTTAATAATTTCTTTACTCTGCATGACTCCTGGATCTCACACAACTGCTCTCATTTCTCAGTCTTTCTGACTCAACACACTAAGCTCTAGACTCTACCCGAAGTCTTTATCTTCCCCTTGACTGAGTTCATACTACCTGTCAACTCTGTCAACTCTGCCTTTCTAGGACTAGTTCCCAGAGTCCAAAAGTCTGCGTAATCCACCTGTACTGTGGACCCAGGGGACTTGAGTCCTACACCATTCCTGTCTGCTTCTGTTGAAATCCCAGCAGACAGCTTGCTGTGTTTTAGCAAATCTGAGTGACTTAAGCAAAACAGAGTTAAGATATTCATGCCAAAATGGATTTACATTTACAGGCCAAGAAAATATCAAAATTCTGTTTTGTTTGATAATTTGGTAAATGTCAATCAATTGGAAATTGGATGAGCTAACAGAGCCATAGTCAATGGTTCAGGGTGTCTTCTGGCCATTAGTACTCTGTTCCTGTGTGTCCATGCGTTTTATCTTACCTTGGCTGGCAACTGGATAGTATCCATGAGGATCTGCCGAACTTCATGTAATCCACCAATCTTGTCCCAGCCCAGGTCTCTAGGTTTATGCAGGTTGACATTTCGCAGAGAAGCAGGAAGAAATCCATGGAGAGCCTTTTGGAAGTCTGATGTTGTTAAAGTCAATTCTGTTTAAACATAAACAAAAGTACTTTTTTCCCCAAGATCTCACTAGGTAGACCTACCTAGCCTCAAACTCAAAGACATCAGCCTGCCTCTGCCTCCTGAGTGTGGGATTAAAAGTGTGCACCTCCGAGACCAGTTTTTAAAATATGCTGTCATATTGGCTGGAAATGCCAGATTTCTACACAGAGATCATACAAAGCCGAATGCATGTAATTCTTGCTCTGCTCTGACTATTCTCATGACAGGAAGAAGTCCAGGGTTTGTACACACACCTTCCCTAATGGAGCTCTGCTGGCGGGAGAGAGCCGAGTGGATGGCTCGGCCCACGAGAACTGTAAAGTCCCGAGCCACGAACGCTTCCGTCTCCTTAGCTATGCGCTGCAGGTCCAGATCAGGGGACTTGCTTATATCACAGCCCAGTTTATTCTTCACAACACTATGCAAGATTTCACATCTCTGCTCCTTAAGAAAAAACACAAAGTTCAAATTATTAATTGCTCAAGGGTACATTTCCCAAGTTATATGTCACTTAGCAATGAGAATATAGTCATAGAAGTCTCACCAGGCAATTTCATTGTTCCGTGAACATCACAGAATGCATTTATACAAATTGGGATTGTACAGACCTCTAGGCACCCACACTACGTGGTGCAGTCTGCTGCTCTGCCCCAGGCACTCCTGCAGGCTATTCTGTCCACTCCCAGTTTATGCAGCTCTTAGCTGCGTCAGGCCAGCCTGTGAGGATGTACGCCCAGGTCCACAGCAGGTGATGAAGAGCTCTCCAGCTGCGAGGCCAGAGCTAATGTACCCGAGACAGCCAGCCTTCTCCTTCAAAATCACAAATGATCTCTGCTTCTTCCAGGATCCTATCTGAGGGTTATATTTTTGTGACTTGTCTAAAGTTATACTTCAAGCACTCCTCAGTAGATTTTCAAAAGACCACACTGATACAAGACTGCCATTCCTTTCTCCAAAAAGGAGTATTTTAAGTGCCACTGATTGTTAACAGGTTTTTGTTTGTTTGCTTGCTTGTTTGTTTTTTTGTTCCTATAACATTTATAAAAACATTCAATAACCAAAGTGTAGGATAGTTTTATGTCACCTTTATACAAGCTAGGGTCATCATAGAGGAAGGAGCCTCAATCAAGAAAATGCCTCCATATAAACTAAGCTGTAGGCCAGCCTGTAGGGCGTGTTCTGAGTTAGTGACTGATGTGGGAGGGCCAGCCCATTCTGGGCAATGCCGTCCCTGGACTGGTGGTCCTGCTGTATAAGAGCAGGCTGTGCGGCCGTGAGGGCAAGCCAGTAAGCAGCAGCCCTCCACGCCCTCTGCCTCAGCTCCTGCCTGCAGGCCTCGGGCCTGTTTGAGCTCCTGCCCTCACTGCTTCTGAGGATAAACTGTTGTGTGGAACCGGGAGTAAGATGAACCCTTTCCTCCTCATGCTGCTTTAGGTCACAGTGCTTCCTCACAGCAGATGTGACCCTATCGAGGGCAGCCAGGATCACTGCATCTCATTTCTTTTCTTTTTTGGTGCTGAGTACTGAGCCCAGCCCTTAACCATACTCGGCAAGCTCTTATCCCTGAGCCTCTGTGGCACAGAACGACAGGGTAATACTTCTGCTTTTTCAATGCCAGTTAAAGGGCAAAGAGTCTCAACAGTTAAGGAGAACTAGGCAAGCATCTTTTTTTTTTTTTATTTGTGTAAGTACAAATTTATTATGTGTAAGTACACTGTAGGTATTTTCAGACACACCAGAACAGGGCATCAAATTTCATTAGGGATGGTTGTGAACTACCATGTGGTTGCTGGGATTTGAACTCAGGACCTTCAGAAGAGCAGTCAGTGCTCTTAACCGCTGAGCAAAATTCTTACATAACTCCAGTGTGCTCATCAGCCTGAAACTATGTCCTCCTTCTCCTGGTCACTAAATGCTTGGTGAGCAAGAGATCCCCAAGTGGGCAGGGGCATTTCACCAGACTGTTAAAAGGTGTCTAATTTTCATTTCATCCTCATTTAGGAAAAATACTAACTTTAAGAAAGCCAGGTCCTTAGCAAGTACATAACATTTTAGATGATTATAAATTAGAATCTGTGCTCTCAAACTGTACATGTTGCTCTTAGATATCTGCACAACTTCCTAGAAGCAGTAGACCCCCCCAAAACTGAGGGTGCCCCAGCACCCCACGCCTCAGAAGGCGACACCCAAATCGCTCTCGAGAAACAGTCTCGATGCAATAACATGAGGATTTCTTTACTCCAGAATTCTGGGTTCCACAGCCGTACGCCATGCAGGGAGGGGTAGAGGACTGTGGACCCCAGTGCAGAATTGCGACAGCTTTTATAAGTTTACGACAAAGCCCACAGATCATAAACCAATCATTCCTTAGCATCGAGAGCCCGTGTAGTGCAAACCAATCAGTTTGTACCACTCCATAGTTTTTAGGCCAATCAGTTTAAATTATCAGAGCCCACACTCCGTGGACCAATTAGTTCCCTATTTTCTTGGAGGTCTATAGCCGAGTGAACTCCTGGATGTGGGTGATGGCAAGCAGTTTATAGAAGCAAGATAAACAAATAATGAGCTCATTTCCAGTTACCTTACGGGCCAGGATCACCTATTCAAGGCCTTTCTTGCCTAGCTCTTAAAGGGCGGGCTCTGGACTGTGACCTTTTACCTAGTTTCTAACAAAGAGCACAAAGAGCGGGCTCTGGAATGTGAAGTGTTTGGGGCTCCTTAGAAGGCTGGAGTTAGAGCTTCTTTGGAGCGAGAGAGCATTTTAAACTTCTGACTTCTTGGGGTCATTAGTTAGGCTGTATTATTTTCTATCCTTTCACAGTAACTATTAAAATGAAAGCTGTTGCTAAGAAAAAGAATATAACGCGGTAAGCACTGACTTACCTGATTGGGAGGCTGGATGTGCTGGACGCACTGAAACGTGTGCAGGCCCTGAGCAGACACAAGCGAAGGGTGCAGAGAGTGCTGGAGCTGGCTCGTGGCGATGAGCGCGACCAAGCTTCCCATGGAAACAAACTCTTTGATCATATCGTTCAAAGCTAGAATGAAGGGAAATAGCATAAAGCTCTGGGAAAGCCATGAACATTGAAACCTGCATATTTATTAAAATGCTAATAACCTAAGGTCAAGCTATAAGATGGAACGGCTCCGTCATGCTTAAAACCCAGTCACCCATGCTAAATCAAACGACATGTAGGAGTCTGGAAACTCCGACCATGTCTGCTGAGGTTCGGTATGCCTAGGTCTTATAAGGTATTTGATTCAAAAATAGACATCCTAGAAGTGAATATTCTAGAAGGATGGTAAATGTCCATACTATCATGGTTATTAGCAGAAGAGGCCATGTTTCTAATACTTCCTGAAATTTCTTTCTATCCCAGCCATAGCAAAGTTTGGATGAGGAGATCAGAACTGAAACAGGCATTATGTTTGTGAGTCCTGATCCAGAGAGCTGCAGCCTTCCTCTGAGATCAACTCTAGTTAATCTAATGGGAGCTACTCGGGCTGTCGTTCTCTAGGACCAGGAGGCAATACTGTCGATCCTTGTAGCCCTCCCTCCCCACCAGCTGTCTTCACAGTGCACGCTACAGCCAGCAGCGCATTCCTCAACATCGTAGAAGTCTCGCACCTGAGCGCCTTTCCCTGTGAACTGCACTTCTTTTCCTGCTTGTTGATCTTCACTTTTCCACTAAAACTTGGTTCTCCGAAAGCCTCCTGGCAACCCTTGTAGCCCACCGCACTCTCTTTGGGTTAGATGCTCACACGCCACACTGCACATTCCTCTGCATCTTACCACCTTCCAGTTGGTTAACCTGGCATAAATACTTATCTCTGTCACTTTCCATTTACTGACTTATAAAACCAGGAGATACCCGAATGAACTCCTAGAAACGGCACCCTACACAGCAGCCACCATTATTCCCGCTATTCTGCACTGAAATTGCTTCCTTTCTCCTGGACTTTGAGGAGGCTGACTACAAAGAAGTATACAACCTTTACCCGGCAATGAAACAGAACTGAGAGGAAGTCTGTAAGGGAACAGCTTCCAGAAGTGAAGTGGGGAGAAGGCCAGTCACGATGGCAGGGCACATCCCTGCCCTTGCCCTGCAGTCTCCTCATACAGGGCTGAAGAAGGCTTCCAGGCACCCAAAGGACACACGACAAGCACATACCTTATTCCCTTAAAATGGAAGGCTTCGAGCCGGCAGGATGGCTCAGCAGGTGAGGCCATATGCCACCAAGCATGGCCATCTTAGGCCAATCTCCAGGATCCACATGATGGAAGGGGAGAAGAGGCTCCTGAAAACTGTCCTCTGACCCCCATATGTACACCCAGGTACGGTGGGTGCCACCCCCAACAAATGGACAAGTAATAAATAAAACTAATTAAAAATGTAAAACAGATTTACCATTAAAACGAAAAATGTTGACTGATAAAAGAAAAAGCTCCGAACCCAGTAGGGGACATTACCGTGAGCAAGCCGCTGGCTCTGCACTGCCTCAGGGCTGTGCTCCTGTTCTGGGGCACTTGGAAGTCCGGCTACGAGGTCCAGGTCATCCAGCAAGATGACAGACGGCTGCCTCCAGGCCGCCTCCGAGAAAGCCACCTCCAGGGCCTTTTGTGTGCTCTCAAGCCTTTTGCCTAGACACAGAAGACGCCGGTTCAGTGTTAGTCAAGGGTGAGAAGTGTAGGCTCCTCTTGAAAGCACTAGAAGAACTCAATATTAGTTTATTTATAGAAATTAAAAACATGTTTTATTAATATACCAATCAAAAAACTTGTCAGTCATTGACACATTCAACTCTAAGTGTCCAAGGACCTAAAATGCCAAACTGAATGACACAGGAGAGGAATATGTTACTCTGACCCTTGTCTGTATGCACCCAGCCACACTCCAGAGTTTCAGTTACTGGAAGTTTCAGCTTACAGTAGTGAACTAAATAGATGGTAAAACATAAACCAGAGTAAGGGGTCAAGATCTGAATCAAACCCTAACAGTTCTCTGGAGACCTTAAACTTCCTAGATTCTATGACACGTTTGGACTCAAGATTGTTCCAGGTGTGGTACAAAGTTTTAATTTCAAAAGACAGAAAGTTTACAGATCTGTAATCTTTTTTCTTTTTCTTTTTTTTTTTTTTTTTTTGGAGACAGGGTTTCTCTGTAAAGTCCTGGCTGTCCTGAAACTCATTCTGTAGACCAGGCTGGCCTCAAACTCAGAAATCCACCTGCCTCTGCCTCCCAGAGTGCTGGGATTACAGGCGTGCACCACCCCCTACCCAGCTCAGATCTGTAATCTAATGCAAAAGTTTCCTGATACTTAGCTGGAAGCTAAATTTCCCCCAAGGGGATTCAAAGAAGATTTAAACCTCCTTTATAGCAAATGAAATAATAAGTTTTCAAAAGCTATCTTTTGAAATATATATTTGCTTTAAAATTTATATTTATTTACTCTTTGAGAATTTCATACATTTATATAGTGTTATTTCTTCCTTTCTTATACACCGGAAAACACATAAGCTACAAAGACTAGCTGGGAGCAGGGTGTTAGTGGAATCCCAGAAGCAAGTTACTTGTTCAAAGTAAAACTGTTCCAATCTCCTGTTTTAACTAAATAGCTAATAACACAAATGCTAAACTTTAAAATACCCCCAGGCAGCGGTGACATATGCCTTTAATAACAGGACCTGAGAGGTAGAGGCAGGTGGATTTTTATGAGTTCGAGGCCAGCCTGGTCTACAGAGTGAGTTCCAGGACAGCCAGGGCTACAGAGAGAAACCCTGTCTTGAAAATCAACCCCCCCCACCCCAAAAAACCCCACAAGTGTTAAAGGCCAACTGTAATTCTTCTCGCCATCACCCAAAGTCACCCACTTACTCAGCCCATGAGTTCTATCAGTTTCCTACAGCAACTCACAGATGGAGTACAGACTCAAGTGCAGCAGACTCTTTCTACAGAGTTTTCACTTTAAAAAAATGGCTTCCATCAGACTGTCAAGTAGCTTTAGGGATTTTATCACAAACATCAGAAAGACAAAGCCTTCAAGTTTCTAAGGATTTTCATTTTTGGTTTTTTGAGACAGGGTCTCCCCGTGTAGCCTTGGATTTCCTGATATTTGTTCTTTACTTCAAGCCGGCCTCAGACTCAGAGATTCACCTGCCTCTGCTCTGCAAGTGCTGGGATTAAACATTTGTGCCACATGCCCAGCTTCCAAATTTCTAAGGATTTTCAATAACAAAAAGACAAAAATAAAAGTTTAAAAACTACATAATTGTATCTAATAATAGCATTACCAACACATCCCTGTCTATTAAAGGGGACTTGTGTGTACTCATTCCTACCTCGTAACGCTCTGCAGTCGACTAGCTCCACATGGGCATCCAGAGCATCACGTGCTTCCTTACAGATGGCCTTGGCCAGCGTCGACTTCCCGCTTCCCTGGAAGACAATCGCTTCCTCAGAACACTCATCCATTGACTGCATTACAGAGGCAGCTTCGGCCACTGCAGCAACCACCAGGAGTCAGCCCCACAGGCTGATGAGTAGACATCAATCCAGTTGCAGTGTGGGATTCTGTGCTACTAAAAGAAGGCTCTTACTGTGTTAGCACCCTGTGTTCAAAATAGTGCACAGATAGAAAATAAGCTCATTTCTATACCCGCTAGTTAATACTACTGACAGCATTTAAATACAAACCTTTTACAATAATACTTTATTGGTACAATGCATGATTAATATAGAAATAAAACAATTTTTGAAATAAATAAGGAATTGTGTAATTTCAATTATTTTAATGAGAAAAGTAGATTATTAATATCCCTATTACCTTGTACTAAATAGTTTTAATTATTCCTTTTGTAATGATTTATGGCCATTAAAATAGCAACCAATTAATGTGGAATACAACCTTCAGGCACTTTTTTCCTGTGACAGAGATGATGATATGCTTGTTTTACCAGATTAGGTTTTATCGTGTTAGCCAGTCTGGCCTTGAACTTAATTTAAGATCCCCCTGCCTCAGCCTTTGGAGTGGCTAAGATTACAGGCACACAGCACTGACCCTTAGAGACAATTCAGCTGCCAGATTGTCTACTTTGATATAAGAACAAAGGACTCGACCCTGGCTTATAGTCAATGAGCTTCCCCCGACCCCATAACAAGCTTTGTTTTTTTTTTTTTTATCTCACTCTAAAATAATTTGTAAAGATTAAAAACAAGTATATTTAGTAAAAAAGGGTGGAAGACCTCAGGTGAAAACTCTACCCTACATCAAGTGTTTTCATCCTTCTAAGTATTCTGTTACAAGCTTTACAATTTTACTTAAACCGTTTAACAAGTTACTTCTCCATGCTTCATGTTTATGTTCCTTCCAGTTTTAGCCATCACCAAATCAAAATGAACATCCAAACGATCCATGTGCAGTGAGCTGTCGGCATGCTTTTAGAAAGAAGTGACATTCTGACATCAGAAGGAAGCACGGTCCAGCTTTTGCTCGTGTTTCTTCAGTGTCCTCCAGCGTGACCACACTGGGTAGGTTTTAGAGTTCTTTACTGTCAACTTCTTCTTTCAATCTAGTACCACTTGCTGTCACTTCTCTGGAGTCAACAGCATTATATTAGTTCAAAAACAAAGTCCTGATTACTAGCAAAACCCAGCAAAATTTGACATAAGAAATCTACAATCTGGAAGCACTTAACAAATACTCACCATCATCATGATCTTTTATACAATTAGATATTATATAGCTATTATAGAGAGATATTACACAGAATTAGATAATATACAGATATTATATAGAATTACCACATTTAAATTTAATGGACTTCAAAGACTAAGTGGTTCTGGACTATAGACCAGACATATCATTATAAACTGTCCTGTCAGACGGCCCTTTCTTTCAGCTCAGAGCAAGTCACATTTGTGAGGCACTTTTGTGCATGTTTTCTCTCCCTTAAGTGAGGCTAGCCCCATGAACACAGATGAGAAACAAAACTTAAACAATAAGTGCATCCCAAAGCTGACACGTAACCCAGGACGTCCACTCTCCTACTGGCTATGGTACTCGAGGCAGGACTTCAAAAGCCTGCTTGTTGTAGGCAGTGGGACGAGGTTTCTTAAGAATAAACAGTCTGCCCACAATGATGTGGTCATTAAAGAATGACAAAGAATAGTTTCCATATTAATGTAAAATAGGAAAAAGAAACTAGACTAGCAGCAAGAAAAGTTATTTAAATGGAGTGAAGAAAAATGAGGACATTTTAATTCTATAATTGTAAAAGCACTGATTTGCCAAGACCACACTGTTTTGTTGGTTTTTAGATTATGTGTAAGACTTTTTTTTAATGTGTGTGTGTGTGTGTGTGTGTGTGTGTACACAGATGCCTGTGGAGGTTAGAAGACAGCACCATATCATCTGGAGCTGGAATTACAGGTGGTTGTGAGCCCCCCACTGTGGCTGCGGAACTCAGCTCCAGTGCTCTGCAAAGGCATTAAGCATTTTTTATCAGTGAAGCATCTCTCCATCAACAACACACTGGCCTTTGAGCACAGGAAATAATACAGCATTGGTGGAGAGTAAGACAGTAATAAGCCTTTTAGTGGTCATGGATCTCAACCAAGACAATACAGTTAAAAAGAGGAGACACATCTCCAGTGTCAGAAAACAGGCACAGCAAATCCTGCAGGAATCTAGAACTAAAGGAAAATAAGAGAAAAAAACTTCGTGCTCATAAATTTGACACAGTTGTAGAACTGGACCAACTCTTTAAAAACCAACAATTGCTTGTCCATCAAGATAAAGTAGACTGCCCCAGAAGTCCTGTAACCACCAAGAATATGGAGTTGATCATTCAAAAGCTATTGCAATAAGGACTCTCCAGGCTTGGATGGGTTTGCTGCAAAGAATGAATGAATGCCAACTTTATAGTCTCTTCCCCACAAAAACAAGGGGACACTTAGCAGCTCATTTATGAGCAAGTAATACACTGACAGTCTTAGTTAGGGTCTTACGGCTGGGAACAGACACCATGACTGTACTGGCTGGTTTTGTGTGTCAACTTGACACAGGCTGGAGTTATCACAGAGAAAGGAGCTTCAGTTGGGGAAGTGCCTCCATGAGATCCAGCGGTGGGGAATTTTCTCAATTAGTGATCAAGTGGGGAGGGCCCCTTGTGGGTGGTACCACCTTTGGGCTGGTGCTCTTGGGTTCTATAAGAGAGCAGGTTGAGCAAGCTAGGGGAAGCAAGCTAGCAAGGAACATCCCTCCATGGCCTCTGCATCAGCTCCTGCTTCCTGACCTGCTTGAGTTCCAGTCCTGACTTCCTTTTGTGATGAACAGCAATGTAGAACTGTAAGCTAAATAAACCCTTTCCTCCCCAACTTGCTTCTTGGTCATGATGTTTGTGCAGGAATAGAAACCCCAACTAAGACAAATTAGTACCAGTGTAGTGGGGTATTCCTGTGACAACCTGACCTTGTTTTGGAGAGGACTGTGGAAGGACTTTGGAACTTTGGGCTAGATGATCCATTCAGTGTTAAGAGCTCTGTGGAATGTTCTGTAGGAGCTTGGAAGATAATGTTGAGAACAGTGCAGAAGATGGAGGCCTGGCTTGTGAAATTTTAGAGGGAAGATTAAAGACTCTTAAAGGGGCCATGTTTTGATTGTGAAGATTCTGTGGTTTTGGTTATCTGGGGCTGAAGAATCAGCTGTGATCAACAAGATACCAGAACCACTAAAGCAAACCTTTGTGTTACTGGGACTACTGATGTTGGTTAGCTGGAGTCAAGAAATTAGTGGTGATTAAGAAGAGACCAGCATCACTGAGTTGAAATCTTCTGGGAAGTGTTTTCTGAGAGCACAGAGGCTGTGTTCCAGAGATAGCCACAGTTGTATCTTGTGCTGTGGCTGGACTTGGTACTGTGTAAGAGTCACCCAGATGGTTCTGGTTTTGAGGGCATGAAGGTCATGAAGAGCAGCTGAGGCTCTTGGCACAGTGAGAGGCCACAGAAGGCCATTGGTGAAGGTGCAGCCTCAGTTGCAATTGATGGCCCAGGACTTGAAGGGGTCATGCATAAGAGCAGAGGCTTGTCACCATGAAGAGAGCCTATGAGAGGCTATTGGTGAAGCCTAATTACAGTGGAAGATAGCAGTGTTTTGGAGATGCCAGTACCATGCGATGACCACCAAAACCAGCAGCAGCAGTGGAGTACAGGCAGCTGGAGCCTAGAAGACAAGCTGTGTGCTACAAAGGGCAGAGCTAGAGAAGTGACCCAAGCCCTTGGAGGAGCCTGGAAGATTATCAGTTGGATCCCAGACATTGAACCGCTGGAGTTTGAGTTTTGCTTTTGGTTGTGACTGTGCCCTGATATGTTTCCCCCTTGAAGGAAGAAATATTTTAGTGGAGCCCATAGTTAAGAGACTTTGAATTTTTAAAAGACTTTGAATTTTAAAGATATTGGGCATTTTAAAGTGATTGAACTTTTAATATGTAAAGACTGTGGGACTATTAAAGTAATTTAGATCTTGGGGATGAATAAGAAAGTAAGGGTTGAGGCTTAATAGTGATGTGTTTGTGTGTCAAGTTGACAAGGGGTCAATTGTACTGGCTGGTTTTGTGTGTCAACTTGACACAGGCTGGAGTTATCACAGAGAAAGGAGCTTCAGTTGGGGAAGTGCCTCCATGAGATCCAGCAGTGGGGAATTTTCTCAATTAGTGATCAAGTGGGGAGGGCCCCTTGTGGGTGGTGGTACCACCTTTGGGCTGGTGTTCTTGGGTTCTATAAGAGAGCAGGCTGAGCAAGCCAGCAAGGAACATCCCTCCATGGCCTCTGCATCAGCTCCTGTTTCCTGACCTGCTTGAGTTCCAGTCCTGACTTCCTTTAGTGATGAACAGCAATGCAGAAGTGTAAGCTGAATAAACCCTTTCCTCTCCAACTTGCTTCTTGGTCATGATGTTTGTGCAAGAATAGAAACCTCCACTAAGACAATGACCAAGGCAACTGTCATCAGGACATTTATTTGGGGCTGGCTTACAAGTTCAGAGGTTCAGCCTATTATCATCAAGGTGGGAGAATTGCTTAGCAGGCATAGAGCAGTAGGAGCTGAGTTCTACATCTTGTTCCAAAGGCAAACAGGAGAAGACCGACTTCCAGGCAGTTAGGACAAGGGTATTGAAGCCCATGCCCACAGTGACACATCTACTCCAACAAGGCCACACCTCCTAATAGTGCCACCCCGAATCGAGCATATACAAACCATCCCATTGTCGGTACAACTAGACAAGACAGGACAGCAGGGAAGCTGCAGACTAGGGTCTCCCATAAATGCAAACAGAATGCTAGTAAGTACAGTAGCCACAACCAAGTGGGATATATTTAACAAATACACCAATACTATCAATAACCTCATCAACAGGCTAACTACTAAAAATCATACATTATCAGTTGACAAAGAAAAGGGATTGAGAGGTGTGCCAGTGTGAACAGAACGGCCCCCACAGACTCAATGAGCTTGAGTGCTTGGTCCTTAGGAGTGACACTATTAGGAGGTGTGGCCTTATTGGAAAAGGTGTGTCACTGAGGGGCTGGGATTTTAGGTCTGCTGTGTTTATGCTCACAGTCTCCTGCTGGTTTCAGGTCAGGATGTAGAACTCTCAGTTCCTTCACAGCCAGGCTCCCCATCATCATCATGGCCTAACCCTCTGAAACTGTAAGCCAGCCCCAACTAAATGTCTCTCTTTATAAGAGTTGCTGTGGTCAGAGTGACTCTTCACAGCACTAGAACCCTAACTAAGACACGAGGGTGTATAAGTTCATGATTACTTCCCTAACACCTAACAGGCACACACGTATTAAGTTCTTTAAAATACATAACCAAAATCAAGAGAGAGAAGCAGGAAATGCTACCAGCTAGGAAGGAGGAGCACATTTTAACTGAATACCTTTCCTCCAGTGATCAAAAGAGCGCCATTCCGAAGTCCTGCGACAAGGGACATCAGCTGCCGAGACAAGGGGCGTCCCAGGAGACTGTGAGTGATATGTTCCATGGCGGACATTCCTAAGGAACTCACTCCACTGCAAAACACACAAATGCCTATGTGACCAAAGACCACAGCACGTGAAGCCTGGCCATGCGCGGCTGGAGCCTGCCTTCCCTCCCACTCCTCCTTAGCAATGTTTGAGGAGTAACGTCCTACATGCTCCCTTTACCTAGGCTATGGCGGCAGGCTGCCAATGCAGATGCACAGCTTTCCAGACACTGGGCTAACGGCTGCCTGGGGACCTGTTAGCACACCTCAGCGCTCCCATCCTCACAGCTCCTTCAGTTTGGTAATCAGTACTACCATAAACAGCTGCTTAGGGAGTAATCAAAGACTCGCCTCATCTGAATTTTCCCTGTGAAACCTAGCTTCACTCTTAGACAAACTTTGAGTCTATACTATTTCTTGATTTCATCCATGATTTTGTTCATGAAAACACAAAGGGAACAAAACTCCTGAAAGTGGAATTCAAAGAGAGTTACTTCCTATTAGTGCACACGGTTTAATTCTTTCACTAGAGCAGTAGAAGTTAAGTGCTCCCACGCCCACTATAAGCACGGAAACTCTCGTGTGAGCGCATCTATGGCTACCACTCATAGCACACAATGAAGAAACTAAGGGGGCTTCCTTTCCAGGTTCGTTTTTCTGAAAAGATGAAAAAAATTGCTATTATAATAAAATATAATAGTGAAAAATAAAAAAATAGTGAAGGAATAACTTAATTTGAAATATTTTCACCACTGAACCAGTGTTTTAGATTTAGCTATTGAGATGTTTTTATTGGTTTTGACCACACTGTTTTGGTCAGGTACAGTGATCAGGTAATTTCGGCTAGCTTTCGTCTCACAAGCCAATTCTCAAAGGAGAATCTCTAATAAAACCACCTCCCGAGGCAGCAAGGTCAACTTCCAACATATGTGTGAGGACAGAAGTAAGCCTTGACAATTATCTCATCTTTGGCATTCCTTGCCACCTAACACACTCGTACAGCAAGCTGTCAGAGGGTATCCAAAGCAGTCTGTGAACACACTCATTCTCCAACAGCCTCTTACCCCAAAGAGCTCAGCGTTGGACAGGGAAGAAGAGAGTCAACTTCCGCACTGTGTTCTTCTCTGACCATGGGCTCTAGAAGGACCTACAGCAGCAAGGAAAAGCCGGTTTTACATGTCAAGGTTAAGTCTTTTGCTTGTTTCCTGAGTCCCAGAAAAAAGAGTCACCAACTTTGCTAACAGAGAAAGGAGATGCCAAGCATGGAGAACATGGCCTGGATACCCTGAAGACCCGGTTCTCATGCACGGAACACAGGTATTCACAGCAAAGCCTGAAGCTGTCTGATGGCACACTGCGTGTCTGTGTCCAACATGTTCTTCCCATGGCTCTTACATTTGCCCCTTTCTGAAGGGAAGCCCCTCAATCACATTCAGAGATAAGAAAACAGTGTCTAGGTCCAAACCACTCAACTTCCAAACAATGGTTTGCTTTGATCCCACTGCAGCAAGTGGAGGGAAAGCAATATTCTAAGAGCATGGGTACTAAGACACCTCTGCAAGAAAAGCAGTGTGAGCAGAGAAGTTAACTGTCAAAATAGTATAGCAAAAAGGCATGTGAAAATATGAACTAAAAACATTTAAATTTTTTGCATGCTTGCACTGCAACAAGAAGGTGGCTCAGGTGCAGCAGCACACATGTGCACATCAGAAGAAGATTTTGGTGTGTGTGTGTATATATGTGTGTGTGTGTGTGTGTGTGTGTGTATTTCAATGAAGAGTTGGTTCATGTACACATGTGGAAATCAGAGAACAACTTTTGGGTGTGTGTGCCGGCATACTGCCATGCAGAGGTGGCCCGTGTGCACATGTGGCGGTCAGGGACAACTTTTGTGGCGTTGGCTCTCTCCTTCCAACTTGACCATGGCTTCCAGGGATGAAACTCAGCCTGGTATGACAAATACATTTACCCACTGAGCCATCTCACTGGCCCCAAAATATGAACTTAAAAAAAAATCAGTCCTCTAAAACTAAATCTCCATTTGTTTAATACATAGAACTTTAAATAATGACTCATTTACCAGTTTACATAAGCAATGGAAAATCTGAAACGTAATCGTGCTTAACTGATGTTTACATTTAGGATAAATCAGTAATTTGTTTAAATAAATTATAAAGTAAAATATTTAAAATCAAGTTATTCCTTACTCTTCTCATGTGCTTTCTAATCTACTTCTGGATGTACGCTTCCAGATAGAAACTCAGACTCTACTAGTCGCAGATAACAAGCATCGATCGCTTCATTACACATCAAGAGTATATAATTACTTGTACTGAGATCTTCTGCAGCAGAATGGGACTCAACACAAAAACAGTTTTTCCTTGTTCCTTTTCTTTTTCCTGAGAATGAACTATACTCAGAGAGAACTCTTTCAACCCTAATAAGAAGAAATAACAAACGAAGAGTTAGAACTGAAACTGAGAGGAAATAATTTGATTTGAAATATCAAACTTATTTAAATTAAAAGACATTCTTCCTCACAGAGAACACTGTTATATTTTACTAATCATGTATGACACAAATTGGAAAAACAATTTTAAAAACTGTTTAGATGTTACAACTGTTTTATAGAAAAAACGAAATCACACTTTTACCCACCATCTTTAATTTCCAGCTTAATACATTCTTCCTTTGATATCACCAAAGGAAACATGGTGGTGGCAGACTGCTGTAGCCAAGACGAGAACACAGTTTTTACATCCCCTTCACTCACGTCTTTAGGCTGCCAGAGAAAAAATGGAAGAGTAAACCAAGTACCCTAACATCTGCCTTGACCTTAACCTTAGCAAGCCTTCCTAACTGTGGTGGTGGTGGTGGTGGGCATGAGGACAAAGGTAAACCAGTCTCAAAACAAAACCAAACAAAAACAAAAAACAAAAAAGAAAGGCATCAAGGAAGCTTGGGCCTTATTTTGTTCTCTTGTCCAGAGAATTCAGACAGGACACTCAGAAGCACTAGAAGCGTTTGTATCTAAAGGGGCCAAATCACAGCAGAGGACAACAGGAGAGAAAGTGACACAGAGCCTAGGTCCTCGACAACAAGGTTAACCACCCACGAGTGTCTTCAACCGTCCCTGCACACGAGGAAATGAAACAGCACATACATTTAAGCCACTGTCCCTTTTCTTAATGTGAACCGCAGTCTAGCTATATACTAAATGAGTAGAGTGTTCATTGTTCAAAACTCTAAAATAAACTACAAGAAAACCATTGTTAATTTTAAGAGTTTTTAAAATCCAGTTCTTAAGAACTCATCTGACCATAAATGACACTGAGTAACATTACTAGAATAATAAAAATTCATATAGGGTTGGGATGAGTTTTCAAACATGAGCACCTGAGCTCAGTCTTCAAGATTTTAAGCTGTAGTCCCAGCCATGGAGAGAGGAGATTGGGGGGGGGGGGGGATCCCAGGACTAGCTAGTGTACTTGCCAAGTCCTAGGCCAGTGAGAGACCAAGACTTGGAAAGGTAAGTGGATGCCATCTGAGTAGTGACAGCAGAGGTCACCTCTGCCCACCACATGCCGTGCACATGTACACACCTGCATGCCCACATGTACACATACTGCGTGTCCACACACAGACAAAGCATATGGAAAATACTGATGGCTATTTTCCCGGGGCAGTAGACCTGTGCTCTCCCATTCCTCAGACAGGTCTACTTCTGCTCTTTCTCTTCATATAGTCACCTGCTGCCTAAGCTCAGCTCAGATGCTGATCACTGCCAGACGGAGGCTAACTAAGAAAAGGCTCCGTCTTCTCATATAGCTAGGCTGGCCTTGAACTCTGTGGTGCTGAAGATGACCTTGAATTTCTCATCCCCCTGCCTCCACCTGCCAAGTGCTGGTATTAACAGGGAGGCACCACCATTCCTGATTATGCCTCTGGGGGTCAAACCCAGACTTTGTTCAAGTCAGACAAACACTCTCCCAACTCATCTCCATTTTTACCTCCAAAAGATCAATTAACTAAAACCAGAATACCCATATTTGCACTGATACATTTAAATTTGCTTAGTAATGATCTCTTTGCTTCTAAAATTAAATACAGTTATTGGCCCACCTTTAGGTATATATACCCAAGGAAAGAGAAAATAGTCAAATGGATACTTGTATTCCGCTGCTCCCTGCATCATGAATCACAAGAACCAACAAGTAGAAGCCACACAAGTCCATCACTATTTGGATGGGTAGACAATTACATAATGAAGTATTATCCACTAGATGACAGAAGGAAGTTCTCACACATGCCACAATAGAGAGGGACCTTGAGAACATTATGTGAAATGAAGTAAGTCAGATACACAAGACAAATACTGTCTGACTCCACTTCTACACAGTATCTGGAATAAATGAACTCAGAACATAGAGCAGGTTGTCAGGAGATGGGAGGAGGGGATGGGAGTCGCTGTCTAATGGCTATGTTTTTGTTTACAGTGAGGGTTTGGAAAAGGGAGCAGTGGACGCACACACAACATTATGAATACAGCTAATGCAGCTGAACTGTTCCCTGGGGAAGGGTTAAAATATGTCATGTCGTATAACTTCTGACAGTGAAGAAGTACATTATTAATGAACAATGAGAAATTCTATAATATCCATAAAAGAATGTTGATACAAGATAGGTTTGAACTCACTAAGTTCTCTGTTGGTTGTAATTTCAGAGATCTTGGGATTTTAGGCGTGGTTTCCAGTGGAGTTATTCTGACTACTGAATGCATTTCTATATTTAGTCTCTTTCTCAGGTCATCTGGAATCTGCAATTTAAAAAGAATATAAATACATTCAAAGACTGATTAAGGTATTTCATAGACTAAATATTGATATTACTTTCTCTAAATTCAAGTGAAATTATAAATGTCATCACACAATCATATCAGAACAATTCACAATTGTTTCAGCCTGCTTGACCACTTTAACCAAAATACCGTGTGCTTGGCAAGTTATAGACAGAGGAATTCACCCCTGGTTTATCAACTGGGATGTCTATGGTTAAGGCTCTGGCAGGGTGGGTACTGCCGAGGCTCTCCGCACAAGCATGCCTGTGAGGTCACTCTTGCTGTGCCCTCACTTGGCAGAAGAGGAGAAGGAGTCAGAGCAGGCGTCTTCCATGATGACGTTAGTTGCACTGGACCCTTCATCCTTGTAATCCAATCATCCCCCCCCCCCCTAACAAAGATCTCATGTCCTGACACAATCACCTTGTGGGAAGGGTTTCAACATATTGGTCTGGGAGAGACATAAACATGACAACTAACAACAGTATAACCATTTGAGACATCTTTGTGTTTGTGTGTGAAAGTTGAGAGCACCAAGAAAGCTAGAGTAGTCAAACCCAATCACGATCCGCCCTGGGTACAGTTCAATCCAAAAGTCAATGGTAAAACTTATGCCCAATTTAATAAAAATATTCTGAGCTGAGATTACAGCAATGATCACGCGATATTATACTAAAAACAACTTGTGCACACATTAAAGTGTACACTTTGAAATTCATCTCAATAAAGATGGTCAAAAATTCTTTAAACATTTTCGAACGCTTAGTGCCAATGGAAGCCGGAAGAAGATCTGGGACCCCCTGGGACTGGAGTTATACATGGTTGTGAGCCACCATGTGAGTGCTGGGCATCAAATCTGGGTACTCTGCAAGAGCAACAATCACTCTGATGCCCCCAAAATTCTCATCTCCCCAAATATTGGTGAGCACTAAAAGATGAAAGGGGGACTGGAGACACTGCTCCCTCCACTCGGAGACCTAGAGACTCTAACTCCTGTTGCTTTTCAATTTATATGTTACTGTAATCCAGAATTTGGGGAAGATGAAGTCACGAGTTTCTCCCCACACTATAACCCGCGCACTGACCCAGACTTTCCCACGGTGGAGAGGCTCTAGACTTTTGGTGAACTCCGTGGCATTCTTCAGCTCCTCAAGTCCATTCCAGACCACCTTGAGCACACAGGCCTCAGCCGCTTCCTCGCGGCGGTCTGAGCCGACCTGCTTATGATCTGGAGACCCAGACGGTTGCCTTTCTTTCTCAGGTAGCAGGGTGCCCTGCTTGCTTTTGTCTCGCTGTTGTTTTGGCGAATGCAGCTTAATTAGTTTTCCATAGATCACAGTGAGGCTGGGCTCCACGTCGAAATATTCTTGGTCCCACGGAAACACGTGGATGGTGCAGTGTCTGTGAAACACAGAGGTAGCAGGGGTGTTACGCACACTGGGAGGCTGAACTTGGCATACTCTGAAAATACTGTCAAGGGGGACAGCCTGTGACTGCATGTTTTTGAAAGCCCTGAGTTCCAACGAGCCCCAGGCTGACTCCTGTTTGTTGTCAGGCCCGAAGGCAAACATGCTTCCTAGCACAGCCCACCAGCGTGGCTTCAGTGAGCCCACTGTGACTTCCGAGTCTCTTCCATCAGACCCAGCGACACCCTCTGTCTTCATAGGAAGCTGCTTGGTTTGCAATTCTTTTGACATTTCTTTCTGGTCTCGCCCATAACTATGAACTTGTCCGTGTGCATCTCCTTCTTTGGCTTGGCGTGTCTTTGGCTGTATAAGGAGTTTGGTGTTAGTTTCTAGCCTTCCATAAGGGGCGGTTGGCATCAGGGCAACTGGGTAGAAAACAGAGCCCATTAGTACATGTTCACCTCTGCTTCAGACTTTTACTCTAGTGCAGGGAATGACAGCAAATAATACAGCATCACCTACCAATCTGGATAAATATGTAAGTCTGCTGGTCAACCCAGATGGGAACAATGGCTTTAGGGAAAACTATTCGAATCTGATCTAGAAGATGCAGTTCAAGGGAAATGGCGTGCAGCTCCTGGAACGACAGAGAGAAAGGTCAGACCACGCTGCATCCCGATCCTCCCATACCTGCTAGGAAGTGCCATTCTTTTTTATTTTAAAGTTTCTTGTTATAGTTGAAGTATCCCTGATGCCTTGAGACACATATGGCAGATCCAACACCTCAGCTAACCATTGTTGTTTTGTCTCTGTGTCAAGAGATGCTAAAGTCTATTTAAAATTAATTCCCCCCACACCCCCACACCCCTACAACCCTACACCCCCACACACTACCACACTCCCAGTGGTGGTAGTGCGCACCTTTCATCCCAGCACTTGGGAGGCAGAGGCAGGGGGATCTCTGAGTTCAAGGCCAGCCTGGTCTACAGAGTGAGTTCCAAGACAGCCAAGGCTACACAGAGAAACCCTGTCTGGGAAAAACTGAAATAAATAAACAAATCCCAAACACATCTGTGGTTCTCATGTTATACAATTTATCTCTACCAAGTCATTCTTAAAATATGAACTAAGAATATATAGAGAAGCCCAGTGAAACCTACCAACTGATGCTTATATGTCATTTAATCTTACAGTAAGACAGCACTTAGTTTTCCTTTACCAGTATTTCCCAGTCGTCTGCTGAGAGAGGTTCCACCTCAACCTGTTGGCAAGATACCACATGGGAACAAGGCCTGAGAAACACCTGGAGACATAAGAAATAAAATATTACTTTTATAACATTTTCTTGTATCTTTAGAAAATAAGTTATCTCTTTAGGTAAGATTCTGTCTCACTGTCTGTCTCTCTCTGCAACCTGCCCCCCCCCCTTCTTCTATGTCTCAGATGACAAGTATTAAGTACTTATTCTTAGCCAGGCCTTGATATACTGAATATTTTAGGAAAAAAATTTTCACAATGAACTACAGAACAAAGGAGCATCCAAGTACAATACATTTTCAAAAACAAAGTTATTCCGAGGAAGAAGAGTGGAGCTACAGACAGCTGTGAGGTGCCCCGTGTGTGCTGGGAATTAATCTGGGTTCTCTAGAATAGCAGCTAGTGCTCTTAGCCACTAAGCCGTCTGTCTGTCTCTTCAGCCTCTCCTTCCTTTTTTGGTTAGATCTGACTACACTGCTAAGGCTGGCCTGAACTCAAGATTCTTCTGCCTCAGCCTCCGGAGTAGCTGGGATTACAGGAACACATGATCACACTCTGTTTGGATGGGATGAGCACGAGGAAACACAGAGTTCCTCCCTCTACCAGGAAGTGAGTGCTCCCCAGGCTAGCAAGGGGGTTCGCATGTTCTCTGGAGTCTTCCCAGGAGCATTCAGAGGGGAGTCTGCAGAAACAGGCAAATGTCACTGAGAGCAATGAAAATGAAAAACAAGGAGGGCTGTGCAGAGTTCTAATCGAGACCCCAGGATCCACCCTAGGGAGTTGATCCGTCCCAGAGCTGTTGGTACCAACTCTGGGCAAAGATAGGTTGGCAAAGCCAGGCACCGGTGACTTGTACGGTCATTTTCCTGTTAAAAATGAAAGCTTCTAAGGGCTGTGGAG
The DNA here is from genome assembly GCF_947179515.1 of Apodemus sylvaticus. Classification (NCBI taxonomy): domain Eukaryota; kingdom Metazoa; phylum Chordata; class Mammalia; order Rodentia; family Muridae; genus Apodemus; species Apodemus sylvaticus. Next base: position 24,177,443 of record NC_067473.1, read on the forward strand.
ACGGCCCTGTCTGCGCTTGCCATGTGTGCGTGAGGACCTGGGTTTGGACTCAGAGTACTCACACAGTGCAAACCCTAAGAAATGGCTCCTAGAATTCCAGCACTCAGGAGTTTCCTGAAGGCTTGCTGGTCAGCTGGGCTCTGTAAATTATCAGGCTGAAGGTTCAGTGAAAGACCCTGTCTCAGTAACTAGGGTGGATAGGCTGGAGAGATGGCTCAGCAGCTAAGAGCATGTGCCCTCCCCCAGACAAGGAGAGGTTGGGGCCTAGCACTCACGTGAGGCAGCTCACAGTCCCCTGCAGCTCTGGCTCCAGGGGCATCTGACTTTTCTCCTCTGGCTTCTGTGAGTACTGACACTTACATACACATACTCACTTGGACATATAATTGAGAAAAAAAAATCTTAAAAACAAATCAAAACAAATAAAAACAAAAAAAAAAATAGGGTTCCGGGGCAAGCAATTAAGAAATTAAGAGACTCAGCTGGTAGAGTGGAGGACTGTAAAGAAGGGGGCTTGCGGGACTTTCGGGGAGTGGGGGGCTAGAAAAGGGGAAATCATTTGAAATGTAAATAAAAAATATATCGAATAAAAAAAAAGAAATTAAGAGAAACACTTGTTGTTAGCTGTGGTCTCCACACACATGGGCACGTGCCCACTCACACACACATTCCCGCCACTAAAACCCTAAAATTCTAGAAAGGAATAGGGCACACAAAAGCCTATCAAGAGGCTTACGGACTTCTCGTGAATGACCTTTTTAATTATCGACAGCACTTGTAAATAAAACCACGATGAGTTCAGAATAAGTTTGAAAATATTTGGCACCCTCACGTTCTGCAATGAGAAACAGGCGCTAGCTAGAGAGCAAGATGGCCCCATTATTGAGTGAGACCTTCAGTGTCATGTCACCTCCAGGCACGATGAGTCCATCTTTGACATCTTAGTCCTTATTAGCTGGTGAAATGCCCCTAACTTGAAAGCCTGAATTTTAAATGCTCTGGAGTCTGAAGCGTTCTGAGCCTGAGTTTTACATTTTAGAGCACTTCACGATTTAGAATTTTGGATGTGGACTGCCCGACTGGTAGGCTCTGCAAATACTCCCGGGTCTGAAGCACACTCTGTCCCAAGCAGTTCACAAAAGAGATGCCCAAGCTACTCATGATTCTGAGAAAGTACAAAAGCAACTCCAGAAAAGTAAGACGCTTAGGTCCTGGGGGCTAGGCAGCCTCCTGTCTGTCCCTGCAATGATATGCAACCAACTGTGGAAAGAAATGATGGAGAAGAAAGCCTGAATCTATAGAAGCATCTGTTTCTTGGCACAGTCCCTAAACAATGTAACTATTTACACGGCACTGACATTGAATTAGGTATTACAAGTCTCCCATGGTGATTTAAAGAGTACAGGGCCAGGTGATTTTAAGAGTACAGGATATAGGTGTTTGCAAATATCCTGCCACTGTATAAAAGGTATGAGCATCTAAAGACCATGGCATTCATGAGTGCCATGGAAGCAACTCAACTATACCCACTGACCACTGTGCATAGAAAGGTATGTGATACACTCTGTGGAGTAAAAATTACGGGAAATATGTATGGGCCTCAAGGTCTAGCTGGATCTCAACAAACAGTAACATCCGTTCTAAGGTTGGATTTCAGGAAAGAGAAAATGGAAATTTCTACTTTCAATCAAATTTTACGTGAATATTTAAACTGAATATTTAAAGTTAATAAACTGATGAACATAATAGAACAAAAAAAAAAATGACCCAAGTCCTTATGCTCTGTGGTCTACAATAAGCACATACAATCATGGGTACCAGTGCCTGTCGAAATTATATTTTTAATCAAGTAAGCTCATGAAAGGTTAGAAGTTATGTAAGAAAAATAATAAATAAGTCAGGTGCCTTGGCACACGCCTCTTCCCAACACCCGGGAGGCTGAACAGAAGCATCAAAGAGTTCAGAATTCATCCTCAGTGACACAGTGAGTCCTTTAAAAAAGAAAGAAAGGGGGGGAGGAGGGAAAGAGATGGAGAGAGGGAGAGGAAGGGGAGAGAAAGAAGGAGAGAGGGGGAGGTAGAGAGGGAGGGAAGGAGGGAGGGAAGGAGAAAAGGGGGGGTGGGTGTAAAATGGAGCCAGGGAGACGGCTCTGGGTGAAGGGCCCTGCCATCAAGCCTGACAGACAACCTGAGTTCAATCACTGGGACTCACACATAAAAAAGGGAGAACAGAGTCCTGCAAGTTCGCTTCTGACCTCCTGACCCCACTACTCCCCATCCCCCATCCCCCCACAAACACATACACACATAATAAATAATAAAACTGTTGTGACAAGAACTAAACTGGAGTTCTAAAATAAGGAGAAAACCCAACACTCAAAAGAAAAAAATAATTTCACAAAGAACTGACTGGAAAATGAGCATCTAGAATGCAGAGTTGCGCAGGAGGCGCGTCACAGGTAAGACACTGATGTAACTACAGTCAGTGTGAGTGTCTTGGCCTGGTGATGAGAGCAGGCGAATGACCTCACCTTGGGACATGACATTACAAAGAAGTGACTGCAGTCACACGGTGCACTTACCTGATCCCCACTCGAGAGTCCAAGTTTCTGGCCAACTTGTCTATTAATTTCTGCCACATTTTCACTTTGGTCATTAAAATGCCTGCCTTCGACCCAGCTCAGGTAGGCAGGCTGGTGATCCCCGGCTACTTCTATAGCTTGATTCTATTTAGCCAAATAATGGGAGAGAAAAGGGGGTAGTAAGTTTTTATGGTTTTTCCTCTGGATTCAGATAAGCAACTATCATAATACAAAAAAACAAAAAAAAGTACGAGGTAGTTAATCATTCTTTATTCACATTTGTAATTTAAAAACAGTAATTATTTTAAACATCCAGTTGTGGCAATGCTACCCACAAAACCAATATGCTCGCTGTCTTAGTGTCCTAAGCCTTACGGGTTGATTCAAGGGTTCAGAATTCAGAATGCCATAGGTACTTGGATGAACTTACACAGGCTTCCAGTATGCATGTGAGAAGTAAAAACATTACATACATCCAGGGAAAATGCTTATATAGTTAATAAAATAATTAAAATTTAAAGATATAAAACAACAGTTTAGACTTTTGAAACTCCAATCAGCTGGGGTATTTAATCTCTTACTGATCAACAGATTTATTTAAAAAGTTAATAAATATATATGGTAAAAGTACAAAAATTAAGGTGTAAAGGAGGGCCCACATTCCCAGAAAGAATGACTGTTAGTGACTTCCTGAGATGGTACAGTATGCAGTTTCTTAAGGATTTTTCAAGTTCATAAACCTGGCTGGGCATGGTGGCACACACCTTTAATCGCAGTGCTTGGGAGGGAGAAGCAGGCTAGTCTCTATGAGTTCAAAGCCAGCCTCATCTGCATAGTGAGCCTCATGCCACCAAGGTTATACAGTAAGACTCTGTCTCAAAAACACAATAAATAAGTAAATAAAGGTCATAAAACCATAGAAGCAAATAGTTTAAACAGGGGCCAGAGAGATGGTTCTGTGCCCTTAAGTTTACAGGGGATTCGGCTCTGGCGCCCTCTGAACGTCACAAGTGCCATCACACGCACATAATTAAATAACTATCTGTCAGACCAACAGAACATGAAAATAACACGGTATGTACACTTGTGGCTGAGAGTTAAGTGACCAGAGCCCCTCTACGGTTAAAGAGTTGTATTTCAGAGATGATTCTGTGTATCTGGGACCCTAGCACTTTGGAGGCTGAGGCAGGAGGGCTTAAGGTCAGTTTGGGTCACATAGTGATATCCTATCTTGAAAACAAAAACAAAAACAGGACAACTATCCTCATAGGAATCTTGGGAAATATGTGCACTGGGAGGGAAACACAATCATATGAACAGTTTTGTATACTTCTTGCTAACATTTTTCAGTGATTCTCGCGTTTGTATGTTATGGACAGGATGTAATATGCTTTACCCATTTCCTATTGCATCACAAGCATTCCACACATTTACCACTTCTAAAAAAAAAAAAAAAAACCACCAACAACAACAAAAAAAAAAAAAACCAGCAAGCACCTTGATGAATAGTCCTGAAGAGTTTTTATGTTCGGAAACTTAAGTGCTATTAAATTCATTTCAAACTAAATTCATTAACTTTAAAATAGTGAAGCCAAACTCTCATTTATATCAAATTTCCGCACTCCATGTTTCTTTAAACAGAACAAATTGCGAAGGATACAGGAGCCTTAGGCAAACACACTCACTAGTAAACTTCTGTACATAAATAAGAAAGTCACTGTTATTTAGGCAGTCAGATCTCTGGGTTCAAGGCTAGCCTGGTCTTCCCAGTGAGTGCCAGCACAGCCAGGGCTACACAGAGGCTTGTCTTGAAAGAATAAACAAAACAAAGGCCACTGTTTGTCCTTTAGCTGCATAATTTTTCTCACAATTTCCAAGCAATGATGCAACTGTTCCTTCTGGCAAAGCTCATCCAACTGAGCACAGGCTGCTAAAGCACACTGGAGCCCTGGCTCTGGAGTCAAGAAGTCCTGGGTCACTGTCTAGGCCACAAGGGCAAAGGTAACAGAGCCCCAGGCACTGTTTAGGTGGTTTCATAAGTTGCTCATATTACAACTCAGTGCCCCCATTTCATAAGAAAGCTTTAAAACGAGAGACATTAAAGAAAGAAATATAAAGTACATCCTTAAATGTCTAAAATGTATTAAATGTCAAAAAGGTGTAGTAGGTCACTGGGAAAACAAAAGAAAAAAATCAACTTTATCACACAAGAAAACCATTACAGTCATTTGGTTTTGGTCGGAATGTAGTTACTAGCTGCACAGCGTCATGAGCTGCGCTCAGTGGGGTTTGGCAAACTAACCCTCTAAGCTGCTTTGTACATTGGTTTCCATTAGCACCACAGGTCTGAGTAATAAAACAGAACCCCCTTCAGGGATGTCATGAAGAAGTGCACTAATTGTTCACTTTGGCCCACACTGTGTTATCAACATCACCATGAAAGAAGCAATCGGGTGAATCTATACAAATGCCTCAGGAGTGCCTAGGTCTGAGGCCTGGGCTATCTCTTCCTAACTCGAGGAAATGACAAGTCTGCACATGGCTATTCCTGGGTGAGGTGTAGATCATTTTCTGCACTCAGTGTCAGTAGGAATCCTTTTTCTGTTGCAATCGCAGCATATGCGGAGCTTTAAATATACAGAGAGTGACTGGAAGCAGGGGTTCTCATCTGGGAGTGACCGTGTGCCTCAAGGACAAGGTCTGAGGTGTCACAATGGGAGACACTACTCCTGTCAGTGAGCAGGGGTCGTGATGGCCATAAGTATCTTACAGAGCAGGCACGGTGCTCACCTTTAATCCCAGTGCTCAGGAGCAGAAGCTGGTGGGCCTCTGCGAGTTTAAAGACAGCCTGATCAACAGAGAGAGTGCCAAGCCAACCAGAGCTACACAGTGAGACCCTGCAATGGAAAACCTAGCAAGAAGTAAGGGTTGACCAGAACGACCAAGAACTTCTCAGTTAAATATCTACTTGGTACCCTACATAAGGACTTTTGTGAACAAAGGAAGACATGTTTGAAAAAAATAGTATGTTACAAATACTTAGCTATGGGCAACGGAGACCCCCAGAGCTATGTGGGAGAAGGATTATACTATTGGGTTTTTTTTTTATCTTTTTTTTTTTTTAAGATTTATTTATTTATTATATGTAAGTACACTGGAGCTGCCTTTGGACACCAGAAGAGGGTGTCAGATCTCTTTACGATGGTTGTGAGCCACCATGTGGGTGCTGGGATTTGAACTCATGACCATCGGAAGAGTAGTCGGTGTTCTTACCCGCTGAGCCATCTCTTCAGCCCCCTATACCATTGTTAAAGACCTGGGTTTATATGAAAGGAAGAAGGCTTTGGTGGGGGCAGGCATCGAACCAGCAAAAGAGCAGAGTCAGGAGTGAGATCAGCCGGGTGAGAAACAGACACAGGCGAGCGAAGCTGACACAGTTAGGACAGATAAGAGCACAAGTTAGCTTCTTGAAACTGAAAGCTGCCTCAGACTTCCTTGTGTCTGAGAGAAGGGAAGGACCTAGATAACCTGAGTCCTTTCACTGTTAACCTTTGATGGTTCCACAGCCATAGCTCTGAACTCTGAGCATGTAAGTCACCAGAAGATTTATTACATCTTTTAAAAATCTGTTCCTCATAGATTCTGGTTCAGGAAGTTTGAGGAAGAACCAGAATATTTGGATTCTGAAAAACATGAGGTAAATCAGATAAAGGTCATTGTAACCCTTCCTCCCATTAACTGTGTATCCGTGTTGCATAATTAGGGCTTTAGCACAAAAGAGATAATTCAGCCTATTAATTCCCAACACATAAACCTTTCTGCTTTAACACTTATCTATGCCTTCTAGCCCAATTTGTGCTGGATAGTTTCTTGTTAACTTGATACCAGCTAAGTCATCTGAGAGCTGGGAACTTCATTTAAGAAAATGTCTCCATAAGATCCAGCTGCCGCTAGCCTCTAAGGCATTTTCTTAATTGGTGACCGATGAGGGAGGGCCAGCCCATTGTGGGTGGAGACACCCCTGGGCTAGTGGTCCTAGGTTCTATAAGCAAGCAGGCTGAGCAAGCCATTAGGAACAAGCCAGTAAGCAGCACCCCTCCAGGACCTCTGCGCCAGCTCCTGCCTCCAGTTTCCAGTCCTGCTCGAGTTCCTGTCCTGGTCTCCTTCAATGACAGACTACAATGTAGAAGTATAAGTCAAATAAACCCTTTCCTCCCCAACTTGTTTTTGGTCACAGTGTTTCATCACAGCAGTAGAAACCCTGACTAAGACACAATTAATTATTCCGGGAATTCTAAATAACCAAAAAATGAAAACAACAACCCATAAGCCACAACACTTTTGTGTGTCAGTAAAACACTGCTGTTGCTTTAAGTTTCTAAAAGTTGAGTTCAAAAGTTAATCATGGTGAGTAATTATATAAATCATGGCCAGTTTATGGTATCATACCAATTAATTGCTAAAAGTAATGACCTCTATACAATATCAGGACATGAAACCACGTGTGTGTGTGTGTGTGTGTGTGTGTGTGTGTAGTTCTACATTTCCATAAACAATAAAGATTAGAAATAAGCATGCAAGACGTAATCCAAATGCTCGGTATTCATTATTTCCAGGCACTGGAATTATGGCTAATTTTTATCTTCTTTTACATAATTTTCCTATAAAACAGGCATTCCTTTGACAATAGGGGGTGGAGTTGTCATGTTCTGCTGATATAGGCTTAGAAGAAACAGCAATTTATTTCAAGGCTAAAAACATTTAAGTCAGGCAGTGGTGGCGCACGCCTTTAATCCCAGCACTTGGAAGGCAGAGGCAGGTGGATTTCTGAGTTTGAGGCCAGCCTGGTCTACAGAGTGAGTTCCAGGACAGCCAGGGCTATAGAGAGAAACCCTGTCTCGAACTCCAGCCCCCCCAAAAAAAAACAAAAAAAAAAATTAAACTTCAAAGATACCTTTGAACTAGTTCTCAAGAATACTTCTTTACATCTCAAAAAAGAAAGAAAGAAAGAAAGAAAGAAAGAAAGAAAGAAAGAAAGAAAAAGAAATAAAACACCAAGACAACATAAGCGATGAACCTATGGGAGCAAGGGCATGTCAGGATCAAACTCTTAGTTACTGTAAAGAAGCAATTTTCTAAACTCATGGCATGGAGTGGTGAGTTTATTCCTGTAAACTCATTAATTTGGGATTTGAAAGTACACAGAATATCTCCATCAGAAATGACAGGGAACAATGAACCAAGCTGGAATTTGGTGACAGTGACTGATTCAGCCACCAGAAAGCAAGCCAGACAGTTAAAGAATATTTGGTGAAGATAAATGAACAGTAAAAATGATTCCGATGAAACTGGAGTGTTTTGATAGGTGAATTGTAAAAGCAAGATAAATGTAGCAGTGGAAATAAAGGTGTATGTAATACTTGAAGTCATTTCAAACTCTTGGTTATTTCTTTTATGTGCCAGTATTTAGGTACCATGCATCTAGGATTTTAGATTTCAAATAGTCTAACTCCATGAATACACTCAAACTAAGAGATTCTATTTGTGCTCACTCTTAGGAAAACATGGATGCTGTATAAACTCCATAAACCAATGGTTAATAGTCTTGAAACACCATAATGACAGACAGCATCTAGCCAGCGACAGTTCGCTGAGGTCCAAGAAATCCTGGCTACCGAGGTGAAAGTGTGAGGTGTGAATAATTCCATCGCCTTGTCACGTTCTCACTCCACTTCACATACTCTTGCTGTGATCGAAGTCCTCCTAAGCAGGGAGAACTGTCACCTTAATAACCTTTGGCACAGGTTGGAAGCCTTGGTAATCTACAAACCAAGTCTGCCACTCACTGCCTCTACTGCTGCACTGGCCACTCGTTGGCAGGATAGTGCTTTAGCAACCTGTAAGCAAACCTGTAAGAGCTCTCTCGAACTTTCCATCCTAGAGTGAGGACCGCTTCTGAATGCTGAAGCAGAACCCTAGCATGCTCAGTCTGGTTTAGCCGAGTTAGAGGGGTGCACTAGGAATGAGACCACTGTAGGGTCTGAGGATACACTAGCCGCGGTGTGGGTGCCCACGCTGCCACCCCACGCCGTGCCCACAGGGGGCCCTCGCTCACGCCCCAGCTCGTGCTCGGGTGGGGGGGCAGACGATGCCCCGGCGGGGAAAGGTGTCAGCAGACACTAGTCCCACGAGACATCATTGATGTCCGCGTCTGGCCAGCGCGTTACCTGCAGCAGGTGAAGCTGGGCCACGAGGCGCCGCGGAAGATGCAGGAAGCAGTCCCGAGCGTTCGTGAAGGCCACCGTCACGACCGCCCCACCAGACCCCGCACCCGCTAAGCGATCACTGCCCCACATTGTCCCAAGGTTCAACTCTCACGGGAGGGCGGAGTCCACCCGCTTCCCATCAGGCCAGGGCGTCGGAGCCCGAGAACATCGATCGGGCCCGCCCCCCTCTTCACACGCCTGGTCGCTGTCACTCTCGGGTCGCCCCTCCGAGGCTCTAGGGGGCGGAACGTCGCTCACGGAATTCTCGCTCTCAGGAAACGATCGTCGATGGGGTCGATCCTCCAGCCAATCCTAGCACGCTTGACCCATCCTGCTCTCTCATTGGACGCAGAGGAGCGCGGCCGGCGGATGTTGTTCTGGCGCGGAGCACTGGAGCCGGCAAGATGGCATCCAGCGACGGGCAACCTGGTGGCATATTCGAGCACCACGTCCAGACGGCTGTGTGTGACTCGCGGGCCAAATACCGGGAGGGCCGACGCCCTCGCGCGGTCAAGGTAGAGTGACTTGGGTTTCCTCTCTCTCCTCGGCAGGAGCACTAACTTCCTGTGAGCACTAGCTCCCCACGAACTGCCCCCGTAAGGCAGCACAGGGATGCTGCCGAGTCCGTCTCTCAGTGGAGGGGGCACGGGGAACCAAAGGTTATCACTACTCTCGGTTAACTGCTTACTAAACCGCCAATCCACGGTTCTTAGCTTTGTATCTTATGTGTTTACAATAGCGCTTCTCACAGGACAAGCCCTGGGTGAGCGTTCAGTTCCTGTTTAACCTTTCTGAAGTCAGCTTCTGGAAGACGTCTGTTAAGTGGTTTAGTCAGATACCCTTATGTGGAGTGTGTTATTCTTTAGGCAGAAAGAGTGGCGGTTTTGTGTGTATGTTTTGCAGACCAGATGGGGCCGAGTGTTTCTTGTTTTCAAAGCTCCATTTAAAAGGAGGGCAGGAGACAGATTTGTCATAGGCTTGTTTGAAGAGTACTTTTAACGAGCTCTCCTCCGGCTTTAGGTATATACGATCAATTTGGAGTCGCAGTACTTACTAATACAAGGAGTTCCTGCGGTGGGAGCCATGAAGGAATTAGTTGAGCGATTTGCCCTGTATGGTGCGATCGAACAGTATAATGCTCTAGATGAATACCCAGCGGAAGATTTTACAGAAGTTTATCTCATTAAATTTGTGAAATTACAAAGTGCAAGGTATGTACAAGTTAAGCAGAACTCGTGTCTTCTATTCCTGTTGCTGTCATTTTGGCCCCAGGTTTTGCCCCAAATGTACCCAAATCACACAAGCACTTTTTGCTCTCAATCTTTCTGATTTGAGGGCAGGGAGGAGGATTTATTTGGATAGCCTTAGCTGTGCTGGAATTAGTTCTGTAGACTAGTTTAGCCTTGAACCCAAAACTCCTCCCTCTGCCTTTCAAGTGCTGGGATTAAAGAGTTCTGGGTTTCAAGGTATGCACCACCCCACCTCGACTTTTGGTTTGTTTTTTACCAGGCCTCACATATGCGATTCAATCACTCTAACAGTGAGTGACATCCCAGCTCTTCCTTCAAGCTTTTAAAAGGCTGACTTTACAACAGTTCTCTTCCCATCTTCTCATACCTGTGCTTGGCAATTTTTGTAGTGTGGTAGATTACGTTTGAAGTAATTTTTCAGTCCTATGGCTTCATGACTGTGGAGAATTTTAGTCCTGCCAAACACATTTTTTTCTTTTCTTAAAATCCTTATGGCAAAAAGGTCTACTTCTTGAGGTTCACTGAGTAAGAATGAAATGGAACAATTTATGTAAAGGGATTAGGCTGGTACCTCCTGTTAAGAGTAAGTATTAGATCTGGGCAGTGGTGGCACAAGCCTTTAATCCTAGCACCATGGAGGCAGAAGCAGGTGGATCTCTGAGGTGGAGGCCAGCCTTGTCTACAGAGTGAGTTCCAGGACAGCTAGAGCTACCCAGAGAAACCCTGTTTCCAAAAAACAAACAAAAAGTAAATATTAAAAATGACCGTTCTTATTCATATGGTTCTATGTTAATAAGCCTTGTATTCTAGTAAGTAATGCTTTATTTTATGTTAACCCTTTTGGGGGGGAGGAGTGTGTGTGGCTGTGCTTATGTGTACATGTGTGTGTGTGTGAACGCTAGCCTGAAACGGACTATGTAGATCAGCTGACCTAGAACTCAAAAACTTCCTCCTGACTCTGCCTACCCCTTTCCACCAGGTTTAAGGGCATGTGCCACTATGGTGTACTCTACCCTAGTTTTTGAGACTGGGCCCTCACTGAATCTGGAGCTCATTGGCTGGATTGGTCAGCTGTCAAGCTCCAGTGCTCCGCCTCTCTCTCTTGCCAGCACTGGATATAGGCCCAGTGCGGTCCCTCACTTGTATGTGCATGCTAGGGGTCTGAGCCTCGGTACTCGAGCGAGAGCTTTTCCAAGCTCGTGGTAGCCATTTCTTCTTTTTAAATCACTAACCTTATCTAAACCATATCTTTTTCTGGCTTTCGCTATTCATAAACTTTTTTTTTTTTTTTGGCAGAAAAAGGCTTAAATCCACTGGAGCTGGATTACAGGTGGTTGGGAACCACCCCAGATGGGGGCTGGGATTTGAATCTGCTCCTCTCAAAGATCAGCAAGTACTCCCATGGCCCGCCAGATTCTCTCTCCAGCCCCTATATCTCTTTTGTGCATTACTCATAGTCCACCACAAAATCACTTGATTTCAAAAGGCCATGTGTCTTTTCTCACCAGGTGGCCAACTCTTCATGGTGTAGATAGCATATTCTCTAGAGCCTTGTGTCTCCATAGAGCCTCACACAGTTGGCTCTGGAGTCAAGACGTCTGAATGGAATCCTAGTTTTAAAGATGAATGTATGAATATGATCCACAATTTCCTAGGGCCTTGGTTTCATCACGACATGGTTATGAGATACCAATTTAAGTGACACACTTGTGGCTTTGCAGTATCTCAATAAACACTAACCATTATCTGTGGATATGGAAGTACTTATCTACTTGTTATAGTGCTTGAGTCAGCATAGGTGTTCAGTATTTCTTTATATGTATGTGGTGTGATTATGTGACCTTTTATTCCCTGTGTGTATGCAGGATCCTGCAGAGCAGAAGGGGGCAGAAGGGACCTTTTATCCCCTGAAACTGGAGCTACAGACAGTTGTGAAGTTGCTAGGTTGGGAATTGAACCTGGGTTCTCTGGAGGAGCAGCTAGTGCTTTTAACCCCTTAGCTATATCTCTCCAGCCCCAGGGGGAACACACTCCTTAATTTTGCACTGATTAGTTGTACTGCATTCAATATTTTCCCTTATTCATGTATGTGTGTACCTAAGAGGGCTTGCCATGTCATATGTACAAGAGATGATTCTTTCCTACCATGTGAGCCCAGAGACTGAACTTAGGTCTCCAGTCTTGGTGACAAGTCCAAAGTTACACAGTTTTCTCACAAGCTCTATAATTCAGGCTAACCAGTAGGATCCTGAGTTAGTTCAAGAAGGTCTAGGTAAGTATCCAGCATAGCTGAAGACCTATTACATTATTGGGAGAGGGAAAGGGAAGAATAACATCTTGGTGCTGGTGAGATGGTTCAGTGGTTCATATAGCTAGCTGCTCTTCCAGAGAATTTGAGTTTGGTTCTAGCACCCTTATCAGGTGGCACCCAGCAACCTTTAACTCTAGCTTCACTGGATCTAATGGCCTCTTCAGGACTCTGTGGGCACCTGGCACCTGCACCCACATTATAGACACATTTACATAAAAACAAAAAGATAAATCTTTCCCTTGAAGAGTACTTTCTGGGTCAGTGGGGTCATTCAAAAACCAAGCATCTTACCAGCATCCCTAGCACATACAATGCATAACTATGCAATACCTGTTAATTTTTTATCTTAGGTAAGCGTATATTTAAAACACCATGGCTGGAGAGATGTCTCAGCAATAAGAGCATGTACTCCTCCTCCACAGGACCCGAGTTCAGTTCCCATCAACCAAGTCAAGTGTCTAACTCTAGCTCCAGCCCAGAGCCTCCGAACATACTTACACATAACTAAAAATAATAGAAAAAATAAATCTTTCTCGATGTAGTGGCATATGCTTTTAATCCCAGCACTTGGGAGCCAGAGGGAGGCCTCTATGAATTTGAGGCCACCCTGATCTACAGAGTATGTTCCAGAACAGCCATTGCTGTATAGTGAGGCCCTGCTTTGGGGCGGGGGGTGGGTGGCGGAGCCGTGCATCTGGGGGCTGGAGAGATGACTCAAAAGCTAAGAGCACTTATTGCCATTGCAGAGGACTCAGATTTGGTGTTTGGTTCCCAGCATCCATGTCAGGTGACTCACAACTGTCTGAAAGCCCAGTTCTGGGGAATCTTGCTTCTGGCCTCCTCAGGCAACTGAACTCATGTGCACCTACCCACATATAGACATACACAAGAAATACAAATCGTAAAAATTGTGTTAATACATGTTTAACATGTTAACATTTAACATGTTAAATACATGTTTAAGCCATGTAACTTATGCATTTCTTTAGAGTTCACTTTATGTTATATTTGTTTATCTTTAGGGTAGCTAAGAAAAGGATGGATGAACAGAGTTTCTTTGGAGGGTTACTTCATGTGTGCTACGCTCCAGAATTTGAGACAGTTGAAGAAACTAGAAAAAAATTAGAAGAAAGAAAGGCTTATATTGCAAGAGTTACTAAAAACCAAGGTATGGGAAGTCTGTGTTAATATCTCCTGTGTATCAGGCACTGCTAGGTATGTGTGATTGTGGAGTTCCTGCTCCATCAGTCTTCGGTCTGTGCCCTACTGTAGAGTCTCGCTGGAAAGGGAGAGATGTTGGTTCATGGAGATGGCCTCTGGGATGTGAGAGAGAGTTGAATAGTATTAAATGGTATTCAGAAGTGGGGTAAGCCAGGCTACATGTCAAACACTATAAAAAACATAAATTGTCACCATACATTTAAGGAGCCGTAAGTCCTACAGAGTAACCAGAGTACCAAGGTTTTAGTGAGAGTAAGAAAAGTAGCAGGGTAGGCTGGAGAGATGGCTCAGCAGTTGAGAGCACTGACTGCTCTCCTAGTGGTCCTGAGTTCAATTCCCAGCAACTACTTGGTGGCTCACGACCAACTGTAAGGGATCTGATGCACTTTTCTGGTGTGTGTCTGAAGAGAGCAACAGTGTACTCGGCATATATATAAAATAAAGTAGACAGGAAGCAAATCCTGAAGCCTGTGTCCCAGACTAAGTGGCCCAGGATTTAATGTGAAGGCAGCAAGAAGCAGTTGTGGTTTCCAGACTGGTTCTGCGCGTCTCATCATGGGAAACTTCCACTTACCGATCAGCAGCTGAGTTTCTCTTGACACAAGTATAAAGTAAACATGGTTTATCCATATGGTAGAATATGCTGGAACTGTAAAAACTTTCTATGCAGTGGCATAGAGACTCAGATTACAGTTAGTGGAAAATGTAAAAGTAAGTTTTACTATCTTTCAAGTGGCTCCAAAGGAAAAGTGCAGCGTTCTAGATAGATGAGTCGGTGAAGCCGCCCCCGGCGTCCTTTCAAAAACCTTTTAAGTCTTACCGATGCAGTCCCTGCTCTAGAAGTATCGTTTGGGGAGTAGAGCTTCTTAGCATTTTGAGGTTTCTTTTTAGAATTTCAAGGTTCTAAATGATCAAAATGATTAATGAATGATTTTTTTTCCCTATTCCTCAACTTTTAAAACTGTGACTTTGAAGATTGTTACATGACAAAGAAGAAACCGGTTCCAGAGCAACAAGGAATGAAAGATTCTAGACAAGGTCTCCATCCGCGGGTGCCTGGATTTGGTACAGCTGTGTTAGACACCTCTCCCGAGGGTCCTCCGGAGAACGCGAGTCCTGGTCTTCCTTACTCTTGTGAATTCCCTTTAGGCTATTTTGCCTCCAAAAGCACATGTTCACCTGGGGAGCATACGGACAGAGCGTCCCACTCCTGTAACAGTGCTAGGAACCATGGTGAACCGCAGAAGCATCGCCACCACAGTGCCTTTCCCCCAAAGCCACAGATGAACACTTACAAAACACAGATGAACGCTTCTGCCCCTTGCTCTGGTATGCAAGAGGCCATTGCTGCCTCACAGGCAGTTGGCAGATTTATGCCCAGGACAACGCAGCTGCAGGAGAGGAAAAGACGGCGAGACTGTGATCGAGAACTGGGAACAAACACAAACAGTAATGAGGTTTTGATTGGACCTAAGTTACCAGGTATTCCCACAGTAGATCTGCAGGACGACTCCTTGAATACAACAGCAAACTTAATTCGGAATAAACTTAAAGAGGTGAGGTCTTTTTTTTTTTTTTTTAATTGAGATAATTTCATTGTGAGACCAGCAACTTGATAGGAAATTATTTGGAGCAACTAAAACTTTGTAACTTGGTTTTGTTGTCTTTTCCAACCTTTATCTTTTAAAATAACAAATTTGATCAAGATCTATTTGATTTGACAGTCACTTTATTTTCAGGATTTATTTATGTATGTGAATACACTGTCACTCTCTTTAGACAGAAGAGGACTTCAGACCGCATTACACATGGTCGTGAGCCACCATGTGGTTGCTAGGAATTGAACTCAGGACCTCTGGGAGAGCAGTCAGTGCTCTTAACCGCTGAGCCATCTCGCCAGACTCCTTGACAGTCATTCTTGGATTAACAATGAACAGATACATTTTATGTCAGTGTAGATTCAAAATGCTAAATGTTCCAGTCAATCAGACTGTGACAGTTGATTCCAGATATTCTCTCTTCCCTTCCCTATTTAAAGCTCTCTAGGTAGTAAGCCAAATTTGACAGTTATAATTGATAATTCTCTTAAAGTCAGTTGTTGCAGATTATATCAGAGTCAAAATAGTTTTATGATACTCATAAAAGAAGGAATGATTTTAATTAATTAATTAATCAATTAATTTTGTTGGGAACAGAACTCAGGGACATGTGTGTTAGGCAAATGCTCCCTCATTGCCACATCCCCAGTCTACAAAGAGAGAATTCTAAAAACGGAGTCTGTGGTCGCCTACGCTCCACATTTTATGTGTGAATCTCAAAACTCTGAACTAGATCAGATTGTCTCCCCCGCACCCCAGTATTTACATTATTTTCCATTTCTTAAACACAAAAGAAAGCTAACAGTTGTAGTAATTGTGAAAGCTTTCTTTCTGTGGAATGGAGATGGACCTTGAAATCATACATGGAGGACCATGAGCATTTTCTTAGTTAAATCACACTGGCTCGCACACGGGTACTCACACAGTGCTCTCCTGCTCTGCAGTGTGATTAGAGAAGCTAAGGTGGCTCCTTTTTTTTTTTTTTTAAGAGTTTTGTTTTTGCCTAACTGAAAAGGTGAACGTGTATGAGCTCGGTTCTTATGTTTAAGCCTACCTACGTTTTTCAGTGTTTGCCAGCACCTTGCTTCCTTTGGGTGCGCTGCACTGATACAGGTATAGACTCTGGCTGTCTCAGTCAGGGCAAACTGCTTTTAAAGTGTAAAGTCTACATCTCAGCAAAATAATAGGACAGCAGGAAAAATACTTCATGTACTTTACCACAAGCTTTAGTATTTTCCCATCTCAAATCAAGATGGGTTTATACTGCCTTTGACTTACTATTATGTTTTTTAGCGATGGAATAACAATAATGTATTCAGGTTCCATTGCAGCTGAGATTTCTGCAAAGGCAGCCTGGTCTACCTAATAAGTTCCAGGTCAGGCCAGGCCAGTCAAAGTTACACCATGAGATCCTGTTCAAGAATAAAACCAGCCAACCCGAAATCTGGGTATTTTCTCTGTATCCTTCGGCTTCTCTTCATTGTAGGTGTTTCTGGAGTGAGGTGAAATCCCCGTGTGGTTTTAATTTACATTTGTTTAATTGAGGTGAGATAGTATCCTAATATGTTTTGAATTTCCCTAATGGTAATGATGTTCAACACTTTCAAACATGTATTGGCCATACAAATTTCTTCGAGATCCGTTCAGCTCATTAGCCTGTTGATTGGATGACTTGTTTGTTCTTAGTGTATAGCTGTGAACAGTCCTTTGTAGATGCTCGATATTACCTCCTCATTGTGTCGCTGGGCCCAGTCTCCCCACTCAGCCAGCTCTTTCTACTTTACTTTTCTGTGTTGCTGTGCAGAAGCTCCTCTGCTCCGTGTGATCCCATCAGTCGGTTTGGGCATTATAATCTGTTCCATCAGAATCCATTGTAGAAAGCCTTTGGCTATATCTTGAAGTGCTCTTCCTGTTTTCCTGGTAGCCTCAGAGATTGTTACACAAAGTCCTCAATATATTTTGAAGTGTGTGTGTGTGTGTGTGTGTGTGTGTGTGTTTTCCCCATGTGTTTTTGATACCCTTGTCAAAAATGTTGTGGCTGTATAAGATTATTTCTGGATCCTCTATTCTATTCCTTCAGTCTACATCCTTGTTTTTATCCAGTTCTAGGCTGCTTTTGTACCTTAGGGTTTCTAACGCCATAACCAAAAAGCAAGTTGGGGGAAAAGGATTTAGTTTTTAATTGGCTTATATTTCTATTGCTGTTCATTACTGAAGGAAGTGAGGACAGAAACTCACACAGGGCGGGGAACCTGGAGGCAGGAGCTGATGCAGAGACCATGGAGGGGGCTTCTATGCTTAGCCTGCTTTCCTATACAACCCAGCCACGGCCCAGGAGTGGTACTGCCACACCTCACCAATCACTAAGAAAATACCCTACAGCCAGATCTTACAGAAGCATTTCACCAATTATGACAGACTAGGCAGCACATGTTGTCACTGTGGCTGTGAGCTGACATAAGATACTGTTCCATCTCTAGCCTGGCCCTCACTTGTTGGCATGGCTTTAACTCTTTAGGAGGCATTCCTACTTCCATATGGATTTAGGGCAGTTGTTTTCTACCTTTGTGAGGGTTGTCTCTGATACTTTGATAAGGATTGTGTTTGTTCTACAGATCACTTTTGAAAATATAGTCATGGGGCGGGGCAGGGGTGCCGCACGCCTTTAATCCCAGCACTTGGGAGGCAGAGGCAGGCAGATTTCTGAGTTTGAGGCCAGCCTGGTCTACAGAGTGAGTTCCAGGACAGCCAGGGCTACACAGAGAAACCCTGTCTCAAGAAAAAAAAAAAAGAAAGAAAGAAAAAGAAAAGAAGAAACTATAGTCATGGGCTGGAGACACAGCTCAGTGGTTAAGAGCACTGACTGCTCTTCGGAAGGTCCTGAGTTCAATTCCTAGCAACCACATGGTGACTCACAATCATCCATAATGAGATCTGATGCCCTTTTCTGCTGTGTCTGAAGACAGCTACAGTGTACTTACATATAATAAATAACTCTTTTAAAAAATATAGTCATTTTCATAATATTTATTATCCGGCCAGTGAGATAGTTCAGCAGGTAAAGACACTGTCCCCAAGCCTGACAGCCTGAGTTCAGTCCCTAGGATTCACATGGTAGGAAGAGAGCCAATTTCCACACATTTTCCTCTGGCCTTCATATATATGCTGTGGGCACATATGAGTTCCCATGTACAAATAAATGAATAAATGTAGTTTTCAAAATTAATTCTGCCAGGGATGGTGGCACACACCTTTAATCCTAGCACTTGGGAGGCAGAGGCAGGCAAACAAAGCTCTGAATTGCAGGCCATCCTGGTTTACAGAGCTAGTCCTAGGACAGCCAAGGCTACACAAAGAAACCCTAGAAACCGTGTTTCAAAAACTAGAAAAAAACTTAATTCTGCCAGAGACTGGTAGAGGCACTTGCTGCCTGGCCAGACCACCTGTATTCCAGCCCCACTCCAACAAGTTCTCGGACATCCCTGAGCGCCTGTGCTGTATGTGAGAGGGGGCAGCATAACAAGTATAGATTGTTCAAATTCTACAATCCAGGAATGAGAGGTCTTGCCATTTTCTATTTTTTCTTCAGTGTCTTTTCTCACTAAGAGTTTGACTATAGAGGTCTTTGGCCTTCTGGGTACTTTATTCCCGGCTTTAAGTGTTATTATATATGTGTATATATGTTCATGTATGCGTGCACATGACTTCCTCTGTCACTTTTTACCTTATTTTTTGAAATGGTCTCTCATTTAATCGGGAACTCACTGATTCAGCTAGGCTGTCTGCCAACAGGCTCCTGGGACCCTTTTGTGTCTGTCTCTGCAGTTGGAGATTATAGGTGTGCTCTACTGCACCTGGCTGTACAGGAGCTGGAGACGAGAACTTGGCTTCATGTCTGCATGACAAGCACTTCAGCAGCTGAGCCATCCTCCCAGACTATTTGGTTTGGTTGCTTATTGTGAGTTCCTGATGTTAAAGTAGATGCTGTGTCTCCTCTGTCTACTGAGATATAATTTCTATTCTTGGACTATGTGCCGTATTTATTGATTTATTGATTTTGGAACCTTCCTAGAAATCTTGGAATGAACTGACTTAGTCATGGTTCTTCAATCTTAATGTGTTCTTCTATTCAACTTGCAATGTTTCAAGAACTTTTATCTACATGTTGATCAGAAGGATTGGGCTGATTTTCTTGTTTGTATGTTGTATGACTCGTTATCAGGGTGACGCTGGCTTCATGGAATGAGTCAGGTCATGTTCCTTCCTTCCTCTTCTGCTTTTGAACCTAGTTTGATGGGGGTTGGTATTAGCCTTTCTCTAAGCATTAGTGGGATTCGGCAGTGAACCCATGGGACTTGACGTTTCCTGGGACATTTGTTGATGCTTTAATCATGGATATATTTAAATTGTGTCTTCTTGAGTTAATTTTAATAGGTTCTATTGTTAATCCCATTGCCCAATTTATCAAATGAAGCAAGCTTTATTTTCTGTCAGACAGGGCTGTCTCCCTAATGTGGGAATTGGAAGAATAGCATTGAACATAGAAGAAAGGGGGATTTATATAGCTCAAGATCCGCCAGACTAGATTACATAGGAACTTAACATCTAGTCGGGGCGGAGATAGGTGTATAGCATGAGGAATACGGCAAATTCCAGAAAATGGGCCAAGGCATGGTCAAACCCAAGTTTACAGAAAATGGGAATGATTTTATTTTGACCTTGTAAGAACATGGCTTCTAATCTTAAAATGGGTCAGGCTGGTCCATCAGTATGCCTAGGAATTTATCCATTTCTTTTAGATTTTCCAGACTTTTGAAATATCTTTTTAAAAAATTCCCAAATGATTCTCTTTAATTTTACTAGAACCTGTTTTAATCTTCCTCATTTTTTGTTTGGTTGGTTTGTTGGATGGTTGATTGGTGGATTGGTTGGTTGGTTGGTTGGTTGGTTGGTTGGTTGGTTGGTTGGTTGGTTGTGTGTTTGTTCTTTCTCTCCCCCTCCCTTCCCTCCCTCTCTTTGTTAATCTTATATTTGGAAGGAACCAAGTCCTTATTTGGTTGGTTCTATATATTGTTCTTTTAATCTAAATTTCATTCATTTCTGTCCCAATTTTCCCTAACTGTTGCTGTTGACTGCTTAGTGATTTTTTTCTTTTTAAACCAGGTGATTTCATCCGTGCCAACGCCTCCAGCGGACGGCATAAGAGATGTGTGTACAGGTCACCCAGGAAAACAAAGAAGACGAATATAGCTTGCCAGCAGGGGTTAGTCTTGCCTTTTCTGTTTTCTTTTGAATCAGGGTCTCCCTGGATATCCCTGGCTGCTCTGGAACTCTATGTAGACCAGGCTGGCCCTGGGCCTCTGCCCCTGAGTGCTGGGATTCAAGGATGTGTGCTACCACCCATAGCTAAATTAGTGTTTTCTGGAGAGATTCTTTTTTATGTCTAGCCCATTTTAATTATTTCAGGCATCTTACTACTGATGTTCTAAAGTTTTTTCTTTTGGGCTGGAGAGTTGGCTCAGCGGTTAAGAGCACTGACTGCACTTCTTGAGGTCCTGAGTTCAATTCCCAGCAACCACATGGTGGCTCATAACCATCTGTAATGAGATCTGATGCCCTCTTCTGGTGTGTCTGAAGATAGCTACAGTGTACTCACATGCATAAAATAAATAAATAAATCTTAAAAAAAAAAAAAAGTTTTTTCTTTTAAACTCCTTGCAAATGTTTCCATCTTTCTTGGATCTGCACTCAATGTGGCAGACACTGTTCTTTTCATACCATATTAGTTCTTATATTAAAATATATAAATTATTGAAACAAATATAAAAATATATAATGCAAATAAGGGTAATCAGGGTCTCATTTAATTCCAGTATTGAACAATTTGTGTTCAGAAACTAGCAGGGGGTTTGTTTTTGAATATCAGAGCTTCAAAATGAAAGCAGGTCTGTAAAAAAAAAATGCCAATAAAAGGTTAGAACAAAGTTGATATTAGAAACATGTTTTTAAAAGAAGCCTACATAATGTAACTTCTAAGACTAATTTACATCGACTATGGTGATGTAAAAACTAGTTTTGGAAATTCTAGATTTCTACACTGTCAGCATATCTGTACTTTTTCCTCTGTCGGCAGACTGCCGTGTAATTTTGTCAGGCTATTTCCATTTTCTTTTCTGGAGAAAAATAAACTGAGAAGGCATGTGCTCCGTGCTTGTCATTTTGTGTCCTTAGGGGCCTCCTTCCGGGGGTGGTATCTGGCTGTGTGGAGCAAGGCTTGCTTTGGTCACCACGGTGTACCGCTCCGCTTTGCCAGTGGCTTTTCAGTGCTGGACCCTGCCAGGCAGGGCATAGGTTCTGCACGCATGAGAGGTGGGTGCACAGATGGCTGTGCTGAAGTCTCAGGTCAAAGACACATACTAACGGCCTGCGACACACGGAGCTGGGCAGAGCAATCGTCATGTGGTGCTGTCTTTACCTCAGGATCCTGACCTGTTCTGGGAGTGTGAGCAGAGTGTCTGATGACCCACCTCCACCAGCACACACAGAAGTGGCCATGAGAGGAAAGAAGTACGTATGTGCCGTGTCAAGCGGGGGTGGGGGTGGGGGGATTGGAGGGAAGGCAGGAGGCATCTTCCGGAGTTCCCAGCAGGGAAGGGACAGAGGCCACACTGCAGTGTAACTGTGGGACCTGGCCCTCCAGTTAGGCTAAGCGAGAAGCCCCAGGAGCACCTGCCTCTCTGCCTCCTCGATGCTGGGATTGCAAGCACGCTCCACCTGCCCAGCCTTTTACATGAGTGTTGTGACTGAATCTGGTTCTCTGCTTACTGGGAAGCCCTTTAGTAACAGAGCTGTCTCTCCCATCAGCCATTAATCTCCTCAGATTAAACTGTTCACATGTTGGTTGGTTAGAAGAGGTCATGGTTCTAGCATCTATATATACACTTGCTCGACCTATTCGTTATTCAGTGTTCCATCATGTAAGTAAGATAAGACACTCTGGTTTGGGTTTGATAGAGTGTGTCTCCATACGTACAGAAGACAGGTATTATGTATAGCCAAAGAGGGCACAAATCAAAGTCTTTTAGCTATAATAACTGTAATAGTCAATAATGTCATTTTTAGCCCTAAACTGGAATGAAGCTAATGACTTTATGATTGTCTTCAATTTGGCAATGGGCTGAAGCTACAAAGGTGAGAGGCTATTGTGTGTTATTTTCTAATCCTTTACATTTTTTCCTTAATTGGGCCAGTGAGATGGCTCACTATGTAAAGGCTTTTGCTTTGAAACGTGACTACCAGAGTTCAATTCCCTGGGATCCAGGTGGTGGGAAGAGAGAACGGATTCCTACAAATTGTCTTTTGGCCTCCACACAAGCATTGTGGCATGCCCTAGATCGGGTTACTACTGCTATGATGCGACACCAGGCCCAGAAGCGAGCCGGGGAGGAAGGGGTTTATTGGCTCATGCTCGCTTCCACATCCTGAAGCCATCACTGGCCGGGCAGTGGTGGCGCACGCCTTGTGTCCCAGCACTTGGGAGGCAGAGGCAGGCAGATTTCTGAGTTCGAAGCCAGCTTGGTCTACAGAGTGAGTTCCAGGACAGCCAGGGCTACACAGAGAAACCCTGTCTCGAAAAAAAACAAAAAATTAAAAATTAAAAGCCATCACTGAAGGAAGTCGGGACAGGAACTCAAAGGGAGCAGGATCCTAGAGGGGGAGCTGATGCAGGCCCGAGGCTGCTGCGCCTGGCTCGCTCTCCATGGCTCGCCCTGCCTGCATTCTTAAAAAAGCCAGGACCACCAGCCCAGGGTCAGCCACCAACCTAATGGTAGGCCATCCTCCATCAATCACTAAAATATGCCCTACCGCTGGACCTCATGGGGACATTTTCTCAGCTGAGGTTCCCTGTTTTCATGTTGACATATGACTATCCAGGACATGACACTGACACGTATACCCTACACACACACACACACACACACACACACACACTATACTTTTAATAAAAAGTTTCCATCATCTAGTTTATGCTCTCAGTGTTTGTCACTCCACCTTGGCATCTGGTAAACACGGTCCAAACGCCTCCAACAAAAGCCCATCTTTTTTCACTGCTCTTTCAAAGTCTGCAAAGGAGATCTTGCCATCATTGTCATAATCCTAGAGAGAAAGATGATTCAGGGATAAATGATAGAGTTTTCTTTAATTTTACTGTGGAAAACTAGGTATCTAGACTGCTAAGAAAAACTGTAAATTCATTCTCTTGAAGACATTAGTTGTACAAATCTATGGGGATTTATGAATAGAAGTCACTGGTTTATTATTCTAACAAGAGTCACCTTAGCTATACACAATGTAGCCCTGTCAGTTACACTGGAATTGGGGAATAATGCAAAATGTGGGGGAACTATATTAACATACTGCCCCCTTTGCAATTAAATAAATAAAATATGTCTTAGATTTTTTTGAGCATAATTTTATTCCTCAAAAGGCCTCTTATTTGGGAGCTCATCAGAGCAGGAAGGGCAGCTGTCAAGGACATGGAGCATGGGAAGATAAGCATGGGGTGGAGTCGTGGAGTGGGACTGTAGGCTCCTGCTGGAACACTAGAGGGCTGAGATTCAGACAAGTATGGGGAACGAGCACAGGTCTGTCCACCTGCTTTACAGGAGGAAGCAGGGACGTAAGTCCGTAAACTGTTCTGGACAAGGCCTTAAAAATGTTGTGTATGAATGCAGGGAAGAGGGAGTCTGTGTGTGAATTACAAATGCCTTCGACCACTGCCTCAGACTGAGTAAGATGACCTTGGCTTTTCATTTTCGTGCATGAGTTCAAAATCTAATTTAGAGGAAAGTATGAGTGACCGCCAGAATAAGGTACATCCCATTACTATTTCCATTCTAGAAAGGAATCTGGGAACATCCTATTGTGAAAAAGGCATCTGCACTCAGCCTGAGCAGCAGCTAGTATCTCTAAAGACATACTCTCACACAGAGAGAACAGAGACAGACAGAGAGGCTCACAGTGTGGCCCCGGCTGGTCGTGAACTTGCAATCCTCAGACATCTAAGTGCTGGGATTTCAGGCATGCACCACCATGCCTAGCTGTTTCAGCTCTCAGCCTCTGAGTAATGTCAGTGAGTTTGTTGGGCCTGCCTTGGATTCACAAAACCTCACTCAGAACAGTGTAGGGTCCCCATCAGAGTGGATGCCACCATTTCTGTAATAGGAGCCACTACTGTAAGGCTTTATTGCTAGATGAACTCTGTACCACAATTTCTGTGCCTCAGTTTTTCCCATCTGCAAAATGGAGATAAGAGTTCTTGGGATAAAAATGCATGAATACTATAGAGGGCCCTGAAGGCCTGCTACACAGTAAGGGTCAGATGTTTTTCACTGTTACTTTGCTGAGATGAGTACTTGACAGATTGAAGGAGTGAGGTCATAAAGACAGAAAGTAGTACGCAGTTCTCCATCTACTGACTCAAGCCCCCTCCCAAATTAATAAGCTTCGGCTGATAGTGGTACATTTCAAAATAATTAAACTGACATTTATTTTACGTAATGACTGTTTAGTCAGTGGGCCATCCCTTGTGTGTTGAGCACACACTTCCAGCGGAGCACTGCTGTGGGTAGTGGGTAGGGCAGAAAAGCGAGTGACAACTGCCCACAGGGAAGTTGCTCAGCTCATCGTGGAGAAGCGGCCATTGCTTGCTCCGTGGCCTTACTCAGCAGCTACCTCCGTGAACGCAGTGCGGGGCCCAGGCTTACCATCTTCTTCAGGCTTATTTCTACCAAATCCTTTATTCCTTCTTCATTCTCTTCTTCAGGAGAGTGCTGGAAGAGACTACTCTTCAACATGTCAAAAATTTTTTCTCGGGAAATATAAGCATCTCCATTTAAATAATAAACTTCAAAACAGACTTTATAAGGCGTAGGAATCAAAAATTGAACAAAATATCATTAGTTATTTCAGCATAAGATAATAAATGATAAATATACAATTACTGATCTGATCCATTATATGGCAGAAGTTTTATAACAAAGAGCTTCTTGTTAAATTTCTTTCCACGATTAAATAGAGCGAGTGGCACTATTAGGAGGTGTGGCTTTGTTGGAGTGGGCGTGTCACTGTGGGGTGGGCTTTGAGATCCTCCTCCTAGCTGCCTGGAAGCTAGTTTTCTGTTTGCCTTCAAGATGTAGAGCTCTCAGCTCCTCCAGCACCATGCGTGCCTAAACAGCACCATGTTGATAATAGGCTGAACCTCAGAACCAGAAAGCCAGCTGCAATTAAATGTTTGTCCTTTATAAGAGTCGCCTTGGTCATGGTGTCTCTTTATGGAAACCCTAGGACATACCCCTTGGCAGGTGAAAAGAAGAGCTTACAGTTCCTGGATGTGGGGCTTGAAAATGGTATCAAATTGCAATAAAGGAGGTGGATTTTTATTGTATGCTTACATATATGTGTTTACATGTGTATGGTATGTTTGTATTTTCTGCATATAGACTATAAAAATGAACCACATAAACAAAGAATTTAGAAAAAAAAAAGAACCACGTAACTTTTCTGTATCCTTTGAAAATGAATCACACACACACAGACACACACATATACACACACACACATTTAGATAGTGAATGAGGTAAGCTCTCCGAGGTCTGTCTTTCTGACTTATGTTCAGCCCTCTCTCTGGAGAGTAACGTTTCTGTCTTCCGCCTCATATCCAGGAAGGTAATGGTGAAGTAGCTTTCCTGGAGTTTATTAGTAGTCTAGGTAAATGTTTTGGCAAACACCAGGAATATGAACATGAGTGTCAGAGGAATTGAATATCTGTTAACTTCCTCCAGTTCACAGCAGAACATAGGAGGTGAAGAATAAGTCTCCTGCAGAAAGCAGAAGTCCCCTGGAAGAACTCCTAAAATGTGTCAGAAGGCCTTTAGGAAGCAGGATTGGAGAAGACATCTTCCTCAGCATGATCTACTTAACAGGGGACTCTACTCAGCCACACAACTATGTCCCCCGGCAATTAGTGTCCCCACAAGGACTGACGACCTTCATATAGCTGTCTGATCCTCAGTAAGCCATGTGTGAGAACCCTGCAAAGTTGGAGGAGATGGAGTAGGGGATGGGGTAGAGTGGTTGCTTTAAAATGTGGGAGGCCCTGGACTGCAATCCCAAACCCTGGAGAGTGGGAACTATCTGTATTACCTAATGAAATATTAAATGGGAAAAGAACTACAGAAGAGTATAAAATTACTAAATGTCAGAAGTTTGGCTATTCAAAGTTCTGTTATAAAAAGGTTAAAGTACCTTAGACATTTTTTATTAGAAAAACACGTGTATGCATCTACATGAGTGCGTGACATGTTTGGGCAGGTACTTACGAAGGCCAGAACATAGAAGGTATTAAGTCCCCAACAGCTGGCCACCCCCACCCCACCCACTCCATTACAAGCAGTTGTGGGTAACCCAGTGTGGACGCTGGGAATCAAACTTGGGTCCTCAGGGAAAGCTGCAAGCACCCCATTCTCTCCCTTCTCCAGGCATCTTTTTCAGTGTCCCAAATCAAACTTCAAGTGAAAGCACCAAAAGAGAAGCAAATTTGCTCAACTACAAAGAACTCTGCAGTCTTCTTAAGCAAAGAGATAATCTAGGCTGTTCTTCCCCCTCAGAATGGTTTTTAATTCTGCTTCCAGGATTCTCCACAGGGAATCCTGACAGCTGGAGTAAAACATGGGAAATGGTCATTAGCCTGGTGGAGGGGGGGGGAGGAGGAGGGGGCGCAAGAGAACAACAGAAGGGGTAAAGTGCAGGGAATGGGGGAGGGGTGGAGCGGGCGGACCAGAGCTATTGCTGTGGAGAAGTGTGGGTCAGCACAGGCTTCCCAAGGCTCAGTGATCCTATTTAGAACTCTCGCATTAGAAAGGCTTGAATCCTCTTCTTTCTCACCCCCTCTCCTCCTCGGTCATAAAGACCAGGATATTAATGTGAGGGCTGTCAGGGTGTGTTGAGCATCTTCCTCATTCTCTAGTAGTGCAGTGCACCGTTTCTTCAAATAAAACAAATGTAACAGAGTAACACAGCCATGACCCTCCATCAAGGCCTGCTTCCTGGTGAGCCCAGAGGCAGGCCCTTAGCCTGGTCAGCTGATCAGAGTTACACCCTGACCTTAGTGCTGTTCTTAACTGGGGCTGTAGCCAAACACCCACTCTAATGACAGCCTTCTGGGCTCAGTAAAGGAAATGGGTCACGCATAGGGCCCCCAATTCATCCTTTGTGGGGGTTTTCTTTTTTCTTTTTTTAACATTTATGTCTGTGGGTACACTGCTGCTGTCTTCAGACACCCCAGAAGAGGGCATCAGATCCCATTTCAGATGGTTGAGAGCTACCACGTGGGTGCTGGGAACTGAATCAGGACTTCTGGAAGAGCTGTTGTTCCTAACTGCTCAGCCATCTCTCCATCGCCCCTCCCCTCCCCCCGGGGGGGGGGAGACTAGGGAGGAGGGGAAGGCTGTTTTTGGCCCCTTTAAATGACCATTTATTTTCCACTCCTGAATGTGACCTAACATAACATCCTCACGACTATGGGTAAATCCTTTGGAGTGTTTCCAGCAGCCCAGATAATCTGATAATGCCATCAGATAGCACAAAGGCCTGGAACAGGTCCCTGCCATGCTCTGACCGCACCACCTAATATTGTCACCAACAGATTTTAAGTGTTGTTTTGTTATTCCAGGAACTTCACAAATACATGTGGAGTTTGGGTAAACCTGAATCTATGTTCCCAGGCTATGGTAATAAACTCTCTCCTGCCCCTTTTCTGCAGTGATGGCTGTTACCACCTCAGGATACTGAACATAGGATAGATGGATATAGCATCTAGCCAGTAACCCCTTCTTACATCTCATCTTCTCTTCAAAAGTCCCTCGGAGAAATACTGCCAATCCTTTAATCCACTCCTGTAAATTTACATAGCTATCACCGTCCTTGTCAAATACAAAGAACACTGAAAAAGAAAAAGAATCTTTAAGTGTATTGTAGCGGTAACTGTTTTATGATGCCTGCCCCTGGTTTAGATAGAATTTTTCTTACAAATTGGGGGGAGGGGTGGTTGGTGCTGTCTTTTTAAAGGATCTGAATTACCTGAAATGTGTTTTTCCCCCTATATATTTACATCAGAAGAGTCATTCCACACAATGAGCAGTAAGTCTTCCTTTGTGATGTTTTATATAGTTGCTAGGGCCAAGAAAATCTTTGGAGCTCATTCATGAGATAATTTTAATTTTTAGAGATAAAAAGTGAAAATAAAGTGGTGGAAAAAAATCTGTTGTAGAACTTTCATAATATCTCAAAGTAAATTGTGTGTGTGTGTGTTTGTGTGTGTGGTCAAAGGACGTCCTGTGGAACTGTTTCTCTCCCACTTTATCTGCTGAGCTGTCTTCGCAGATGAATTTTTCAAGTTACTCATCAAACTTTATCCTATAGAAAACTTCAAATGTAATTTGTCCTTTGGGATGAGGGATGTAGTGATATTTCGATTATGGCGGTGATTTCAGAGGCCTGCGTGTGTCGAATCTTATCAAAATGTCCATGTCAATGATCTACCACAGAACTTAACTGGGTACACTAATTCTTTCCTGTTTTAGATATCTGACTTTTAATATTGTACTGACACACTTCTATGAAGAAAGAAAAAAGCCAGTTAATGATTTACATTGGTGGTGTGTACTTTCATGATTCACATCTATGGTGTGTACTTTCATGGCTAAAAGTCCTCAGTTGTTTATCCTTAAAAAATACTAGATTCTTTAGTCCAGTGGTAATTATTTTTCAAAAACTCCCCTACTATGAGCTACAAAGTCCTGAGTGGGTTTGTGTTAGAAGCTGTTCTCACAATCATTCCGGGTTGTGTTTCCAGCACTTTCCTCCCACAGCTATTCCTCTCCAGTGTGGCATTCAGAGTCCAGCCTCAGGAAGAGGACATGCAGACCATTCCGTTTGGGTTTGTACATTTCTGTTTGTGCTGACTTCTTACCCCTGTTCATCAACATATCATTAGTCATTCCGAATATGTTCTGCAGGACTCCTCGAAATGTGTTCCGGTCCAGGCCAGTGTTATCAACCTTCCCAACAGGGCATCCCGCCAAGCTATAGAAAAGTTGTATGAGACATTCAACTTCAAATTTATTGACTGTAAAATGAGAAGAAGAAGGAGGTGTAGGTGAGATCACCAAGTCATTCAGAGCAATTGCAGCTGTAAAGTTATGGTGCCAGGTGGCCGTACATGATGAGCAGAGACTCATTAGACTTAGGGGTATGACCAAATGCTTTTAAGAAACTTGAAACTCTCTTTGAATATTTGCTGTTAACTACAAGTGACTCTATATTCTAATCAGGAAGATTGATGGTATCTATGATTGATCCTCTAAATCTGTTACATGGGAAACATTATACCTGATTGATTTTGCATTTCCTTGTGCCAAATGGTTATACTTGTGCCTGCTTCACAGGATACACCTTTTGAAATGGTAATACCGACTCATCGTGTATAAGAACCCTTACTTGAGTGCTCCTAAAGACATTCAGATTCAAACGGCCTCAGTGTTTATTTCTGTCATTCGCCAAACCTGTGCCTTTCCTGAGTACCAAAGCCCCCCCTTGGTCGTGATTCCCCCAACCCCACACAGGGTCAGTCCGAGGCATATCATAACCAAGACAACTGCTACAAAGGCAAACAGTTCATTGGGGCTGGCTCAGTTTCATAAGTTCAGTCCATCATCATTATGGCAGGAGTCATGGCAACTTGATGGCACACGTGGTGCTGGAGGAGCTGAGAGTTTAACATTTTGATCTGAAGACAGCCAGGAGGAGGCTGTCTTCTGCCCTGGATGGAGCTTGTGCATAAGACTTCAAAGTCCACGCCTCAGTGATACATTTCCTCCAACAAGGCCTCACCTAGTAATACTGGCATTGTTCATGGGCCAAGCAAATTCAAACCACCACAGTGACTCAACAGCTACTTGAGGGAATGAAATATGGAGTGAGAGCTGCTTGCTGGTTTTTTGATCTTCCTGTTTGCAGACGAAGGTGAGGAGAAAGAAAACAGTTCTATTTTAATACTATCTTTGTGATGGTTTTAGGTTACCCACATGAAAGCAGTGAATGTATGGTGAATACTCAATTTATGTGTGGGGTTCTATGTGGGTTGAAGAATATTGTTCCTAGGATAGTGGCTGATAACCTAGAGTAAAAGCAACTTCAAAGGAGCTTAATAACATGTATATTGTAGACCAAATTAAAATGTTTCTTAATTTCATATTATACCAGTACAGCCCTAAAAAAGGATATAATGGCTAATTCTTGTTTAGTGTCTTAAAGGACACCATGAGTCAGTGAGCAGATACAGACAGGACTCCTGCCCTCAAGGCTGTTGCATACTTGTCAAGACATACATAAGGAGCTGTGGTATGGCTCAGTGGTAGAGCACTTGCATAGCATGTTTGCTCTTCAGATCCTAAATCAAGTGTGAAGAGTTAACTAAATGAAGTAGTAAATCAAAAACTAAAGCAAGAGATATCCAAGTGGGGAAGGTGTGAGTGATTAATACCCAAAGTGGAGGTGTCATCAGGGCTGAGTCTGTCAAAGGGCCAGGCACTTACCTAGAAGGCAACTTGAAGGCTTGGAGCTTCTGAGTTCTGAGGCTCCAGATGGGCCCATGCTGAGGCAGGCTATCAGAGCTTACAGACAATGCAATGCTTACCACACAATTCTGGCCGATAACCAGACAGATTTAAGGACAACTACTTTCACAATACATTCTTGAGATGATTTTTGAATGTAGGACCAGCAATCTGTATTCTGCTACATGATCATAAAAACCTGTCCACACACACACACACAAGATCTCACCATGTAGCCCAGGGTGACCTGAATTTCTTGATCTACCACCTCAGTCTCCCAAGTACTAGTGTTTCAGGCATGGGCTGTTGCCTCCAGCTACACAACTTTGATTTTCACTAGAGAAATGAGGTCTAAGAAGCCTTCCTTTAAAACTAGTGAGATCTGCCTGGTGTGGTGATGCATGCCTTTCAGCCTAGCACTCAGGAAGCAGAGCAGGGAGATCTCTGAGTTCAAGGCCAGGCTGGTCTGCAGAGTGAAGTTTCAAGTCACCCATGGCTACAAAATGACACCCTAGCTCAGAAAAATAGTGAGATTTTTATGACTGTTTCCACTAATCAGTGAAAATGAGATCCTACGATGGGAGGGCAATTTCCGTCGTCAACTGTCATATTGCCACTTCCTCTGACCTGAACCAGTCCCTCTTGGAGGAGGGTCATTCAAACCAAGGAAGGAAATGAAGCCACGAGGTTCAGGAAGTGGAAGTCTGAGAAAGCTCCTGAAGCCCATGTTTTTAACCCTTCCCCAAGGTTATGTAGGTGCAACTGATACTTGGGGAGGGACTGTCCCAGGCCTGCAAGCTGTGCTTCACCAGTGATGCCAATGTTTGTCATCTTCTTTGACAGTTTCATGTATGTAACAAGTTTTAGTCTTTTTCACCTGCCATTACTTTCACCCAGCCCTACACTGAAACCTTTTCCCATTGAAACCTTGTCCTCTCTGTCTACCCCACAGAGTTTAATTAGGGTGGCTTGTATGCCCATGCCTGGGAGGCTGTTTACCTCCAGAGGCTCATGGGTAACTTACAAATGGCTACACCACAGAAGAAAATGATGCCCTTCCCCAGGCATTAACTGTCAATAGCCCTAAGGGAGCGGGCCTCTCTCTTGTCTTGTGTAGGTAACCAGAGCTGCATGAGTTCATTGGTGCAACAGCAATGAAATGTCCGAAAAGACGCCATTTGTAACACACCTTCGCCTATCCTGACTCTATTCTTTCTGTCCCCTTTCTTCTGTAATGCAGTGTTTCTTGAACCTAGAATGGGGGTGATGTAGACTACCCATTTGGGGCTGAGCAGTCCATTGCAATTATTTCAGAACTCTGACCAGTTAAGAATCTCTACATTAACTGCTGCCTATTGCAACAGCTGCTTTTGTGATGAAGACCAAGAGCAGCACTAATTCTATGCAAACATTAAGTATTTAGAAAGTGGTTTGACCATGTCCACTTAGCCAGATGATAGCAGTGGGTTCCCCTTTAGGTGCTATGATCTCCGTGCCACCAGCTCTTGATTGGGTGCACAATACCAGGAAGGTGTCCGAGCCTCTGCAGCAGCCCTGACTGCAATTAGAAAATGGTTACCCCCAAAGCACTCATGCCGTTACCCCACTAGTGGACAAAGCTTATCAGGTCAGCTGTCATTGTAACTCTAAGTATTCACAGCTACCTAAGAGTGGGGGTAACTTTTCCTCCCCCTGAAGTTTGCAATAGAACCTTCTAGGCAGCAGCCTATTCCAGCCTGATCTCTCTAAGTCCTGTGACTGAAGTATGGAGTTTTTTCAGTAACAGGTCTTACCATCAAGTTGTGTTGGAAGCCAAGAACAATGGCAGTATTTTGAGGCTTCTATAGTCAACACATCAGGTATCCCATACCTGGCACTGGGTTCCTTGTTAAAACGAGGTTTCTGGGAGGAGCACTGGGGATGCAGGTTTCAGTCACTGTCCATGCTAGGGTGGGTGTTTTGGTGAGACGGCCGCCTTTGAGTCATCCTTGCTCCTGTAAGATCCCTACCTGCACTTCTAAACAACCCCCCTGGCTCACTCAGGTAGACTTGGCGCCTTGGTATGTTGTAGATACCTTAGACAAACTACATAGGCGTCTCCCCATGAAAACTTACACGGCATCTTGGCAGCACCTAGAACCACCTAGGAGATAAACGAATTTCTGCACTGGGTTAACTGAGGTGAGAAGACCCACCCTAAACATGGGCGAGCAAACCAAAGCACCAGTAGCCGTTTGCTTCCCAGCTGTAGGTGCGATGTGACCAGGAGCCTCACATGCTTGTAGCCAGGTCTCCTTAAATCTCGAGCCAAGATAGAGCTGAGCATGCACCGCTTTTGTTGGGTATCTGTTGTAAGAGCTATGGTGACTTTACAGGTTGGGCCATAGGGGATGCAGCTGCCAATGTGGGAATGTTATATTCATGAACAGGTTGGGATTATTTTTTAAATTATTATTATTTTGGGGAGGTCTCAAGCTCATGATCCTAGCTTAGCCTCTCAAGTGCAGGGGTGACAGGTATGTACTGCTACACCCTGGTGGAGTCAGCTTTAAGTGAATAATTGATCAGCGTGGACATGTTTTGAGGGTTTCTCTTCCTAAATCCTTTCATGCAGTCGAAGCTTATGTAACTATGGTGCTTGCTCAGAGCTGATCACTGCATACTATTCCTAATGATAGGCTGTAATTGTATCTTAGCAATTTTCCCACTAACGGCCCTTCAGTGTGTCAAGATCCAGTCCAGATCCAAGTCTTAGCACAGCGAGTGCCCGGTGTCCTCTAATCTGTGACCATTTTCAGTTTTTCCTTGGCATTTCATTGTCTGGTAGTATGGTCTGATTTTGTAAAGTGTCTCATGTGTCTTGGGTAGTAATGCTTACATCAGTCAACATAAAGCCACACATGTGGTACCACTGAGTGGGTCCCCCTGCTGTATATTGAAATCCTCCGCTCCAATGTGACAGTTTTAGGAAGGGGTCCTTTTCTGAAGTGACTGTGCCTGGTACCCCTATACAACCACATGTCAGTAACCTACTAGCTAGAAAACGGGTCAATCTCCCTTGATTTGGACTTGGCAGCTTCTAGAACTATGAACACTGTATTTCCAGGCTCACCTTGTATTACCCCTTTTACTAACCACTGTTCAGTGAGTTTTAGTTCTTTTTACATGAGAAAGCAGTGGTTGGATTGTTGCTATTACAGTGTGGCTTCTAAACCTTCCGCGCAGACCTAATTAGGAAATATTTATACAAACTATGCACACACTGGCATGTTAGTTTGTCTCACAAATGCCTAAAGATGGCCCTGCCTTTAAGCCTTGATTCAAATTTATTAAGAACTCCTGAACACCAGGAACCAAAGATTTGGGCAAATAATACTAAACTTTTCCCTCCCTTTGCCAGGAGTGGATCAGAGATGCAGCCCATAGTGTCTCTGGCTTTTGGCAGGGTATCCAATCCTCTCCCTGGAAATCTCTGCTCCCCCACCGTCAAAGAAATCCTAGATAAACTCTGCCTCTGCTTAGTTCCCTGCTACCTGTTGCCCGAGCAGAGGCAGCCACCCTCCTGGGCTTTCTCCTTCCAATAAACGTCGTGTGACGCTTACTGTGCAGTGTGACTTTGTGGTATTCATTGCCCCCCACCTGCCAGGATAAGTCTATAACACTTTGGTGGGGAGAAACCACTCCCTGCTGGAGCAGAGATGTATCGATTCTGTGCAGAGCTGCAACAATTACAGTCACTGTATCTTAATACTGGAGTGAAAAGTTTGAATCCTCAGCCTATCCTGTAAAGACTTCCTTCATCTAGGTGGCAGGATGTCTCTATAGAGACTTTGGTTATACTGATAGTGTAGCTAGATCCTTCTATTAGATTGGAATTTTTATTGCTTATCTCTTGTAGCTCAGGTTAGCCTTGAACTCCATATAATCAAGGATGACCTTGAAATTCTGATCCTGTGTGTGTACCCTCATTGTGCTAGGAATACTAGTGTGAGCCAGCACTCCCAGTTCGTGGTACTAGGGATCAAACCCAGGGCCACATCCATGCTTAGCAGGCACCCTACAAAGGTTTATCTCCACTCCAACATCTCCTATCATACTTCAAGTAAGACTGGCAGGCAGTCTACGACAGCTGTGATCCAGGGCTGCATCATGTAGCCCCCTTTTCACAAACTAAGGTAGTGACAAATGGATGTTACACATTAAGTCCTGTGAGGACACAGCTTGCATAGCCATGAAGCCAGTATTCAGAGGTAATTCCCTGCCTCTGCGCCTAAGTTAAAAGACAACTCTTACTAGAAAAGGGATTAGAACTATGTCTTCAGCACTGTACCACCCACCAGACCTTCCTGATATGTGTGATGGTCAGTTTGGTAGCCATCATGCAGAGATTCCTGAGAAGAGGCTACTGTGACCAAAAGGGCATTTTCAGTGCTGACCAGTTACAAATGGTCATATGTAGGCTAGCACCTATCATCCTGGACATGGCAACCCTAGAAAGTAGTGCAAAATTAATAGATAAGATTTATATATACTACCTGTAGAAAACAAAACATTCTAGATTGATAGGGAAAAAATGGCAACAGTTGTAAAGATTTCCTTTGTAAGATCACTTAGCTTCTTGAGGGTCTAAAGTAACTTGTTATTGACCTCCAAAAACATTTACATCACTATTAGTAACAGTAACAAAATTACTCATGAAGTGGCACTATAAATAATTTTATGGTTGGGGTTACCACACCATGAGGAGCTGTATTAAAGAGCCACAGTGTTAGAAGATGAACCACTGTTCTAAACCAAAGCCAGGTAAGTCCTTGCCTAGAAAACAGTACACTGCCGTGGCGGTGGTGGCACACGCCTTTAATCCCAGCACTTGGGAGGCAGAGGCAGGCAGAATTTCTGAGTTTGAGGTCAGCCTGGTCTACAGAGTGAGTTCCAGGATAGCCAGAGCTACACAGAGAAACCCTGTCTCAACCCAAGTTCTTCTAAGTAGCCCAGGGCAAACCAAACTGCCCTCTGCCGGTCCTGTGAGAGCACACAGTACAGAAGGCCCCAGAACTGCCTCCAGTGATGCACAAAGAGAACTTGAGAATCCTTTTGTGCAAAATCTCTGCATCTGACAACCTGTACCGGCTCTGTAACCACCAGGAAATCTAATGTGTGACTTCAGATGACTATCTCTACAGCTGGTTCTCTGTCAATCTCTTACCTCACTGGATTTGTCTGTAATCCAAGTGTAAAGCAGGCAGCTGGCTAGACCAGGGTACCAGGCTAGACCAGGGTCCCAGTAATGTACTCTTTTTTTTTTGTTTGTTTTGTTTTTTTGGTTTTTTTGAGACAGGGTTTCTCTGTGTAGCCCTGGCTGTCCTGGAACTCACTCTGTAGACCAGGCTGGCCTCGAACTCAGAAATCCACCTGCCTCTGCCTCCCAAGTGCTGGGATTACAGGTGTGCGCCACCACGCCCGGCTCCAGTAATGTACTCTTTACTGTCTAAATTACAAAAGGGACCTTGAAGGCGCAACTGAAGAATTAATCTTTGAAAAAAAATGTTGAAGTTTATTCCTTTTTTAAAAGAGTATCTTTGCAAAAGACTATACACAAGATATGGTACTGATCAATTATTACGAATTTGTATTGTCTAATTGCTTTCAAGTAACAAATTATGGTATTAAACACATGTGTAGCAGACATAGCTAACAAGATTTCCTTTCATGTTATGATAGGCTCCATTTCAAAAGCAGCAGTTGGACTAAGAGAGACTGATGCTTTAAAGGACTTGTGAGCAGGGCCCGAGAGTGGATGCCCAACGTCCACATGAAGAGCCAGGTATGTCAGTGACTGTCCCAGCGCTGGAGAGGCAGAGACAAAAGGATCTCTGTAATCAAACTAGTGAGCTCCAGGTTAAGGCTACCTAAACAAAGAAACGATTAGAAAGAATGGAAACAGGCAACCTCGGGAGGTAGGAGGTTGGGGGACCCTCCAGAATGTATCAGAGACCTGGGAGGTCAGAGACTCTCTGGACTCAAAGGGAGGGACCTTAGATGAGATGCCCTACATTGGGGAGAGGGAACTCGCAGAGCCCACCTCCAGCAGGAAGACAGGGCATCAAGTGAAGGAGGGGATTGCCATCCCACAGTCAGAACTCTGAACCATATTTGTTCCTGTCTGAAAGAACAGCAGGGATGGAAATGGAGAGGAGCCTGAGGAGAAGGTCCAGCCCAAGGAGAGGCCCTGAGGCCTGACACTATCTATCACTGAGGCCATGGAGAGCTCACAAAAAGGGGCTCATCATGACGGCCCTCCGAAAGACCCAACAAGCAGCTGAAAGAGTCAGATGCAGATATTTACATCCAACCAGTGGACAGAAGCTGCTGACCCTTGTGGCTGAATTAGGAAAAATCTAGAAGCTGAAGAGGAGGTCCCTGTAGGAGAACCAGCAGTCTCAACCGCTAACCAGGAAGCATACACTAGCTGATGTGAGACCCCAACACATATACAGCAGAGGACTGCTGAGTCTGGGTTCATTCAGAGATGATACACCTAACCCTCAAGAGACTGGAGGCCCCAGGGAGTTTAGAGGTCTGGTGGGGTGGACATTCACATGGAGACAGGGGTGGGAGGAGGTATGGGATGTGGAACACTCAGAGGGTGGACCAGGACGGGAATAAAATCTGGAGTTTTTAAAAAGAAACCTAATGATTAAGCAATACAGCAGACACTCATCAACATCTGCCCCTCTCAGCCACTACACACACCTCATGCGTGTGCGAATGCATGTGTGTGCCATGTACGTACAAGTTGGCAAGAATCAGTGGTTACTGTATGCATTACTGGCTGAATTTACAAAGCCTGAAGGGTTACCTAAGAATTAAGTAGTAGCAGGGTAGCAAGTGAGAAGTGCTTGAGGGACTCAAGGTAGTTTATAACCCAAGGGGAGACAGCTGAGTCAGGCTTACGAAGGTTATCCACCTGAAGTCCCAAGGGCGGTGCGAGTGTTTGTGACTGGGTGAAGCTAAATATTGCCAAAGCCTCATGAGCTAAAAATCACCAGTCAGGATCATTTGTAATTATGTCCTGAGGATTGCACCAAAACTTTCACGACAAGGACTAACAAAATTGATGTTTTAAATTCAGTTTATAGCAAATACTTGTCATATGAAAGGCACCATACTATTAGTACTTTTGGGGTTTGTTTTTGTTTTTTTGTCAGGCTGGTTTTTGCGCTCAGAGACCACCCTGCCTTTGGAGTGCTAGAGTAAAGCTGCACAAATATGCCCATTCAAAATTATATTTTAAAAGGGTTTGTGTCAGTGTGCGAGTGAGGGTGAGAACAACTTTGTAGAGAAAGTTTCCTCCTCCACTTTACACTGGAGGCCGAACTCAGGGTGTCAGCCGTGCAGCCTCAGCGTCAAGCTCCTTGACCCACCAAACATCGTGCCATCCCTGGCCTAAACTGTTATCTGTGGTTTGCATTTTCAAATCTTGTTACAGATATGTGTACAAGCATGTACTGAGGTTGGAGAACTTTTAGGAATTGGCTCTCTTCCCACCCAGGGTTCCAAGAATCAAAATCAGGTCACCAGGCTCAGATGGTGAATCCGTTTTACCTGCTGACCATCTTCATTTTTTTTTCCATTAGTCCCCTGAAGTAGAGCAATCTGAAACTGAGTTTTGTGCTAGAAACCAGAGAACTGACCAAAGCAAACACCTGTAATTTACATTCTTATTGTCAATAGAATAAAACCTATGCTTTGCCGGCAGATCCTTCTGGAGTTATGGCAAACATTCTCGGCGTTCCCCCCCCCCCCCACATGGGTCAGGTGCGCCCCACATGCCAGGACACAGATGGTAGAAATATCTCTAAGTACAAGTGTGATGGCTTACTTGCTTACGTACTTTTAAAGCAGTTTATTATTGTTTTGTGTGCGGTACGCAGATCAAGGACAGTTTTTTGGATTCAGTTCTCATGGGCCCTGGAGACTGAACTCAGGTTTATCAGGCTGTGAAGCAGGACCTTTATGTACCAAGCCATCTCTTCAGCCTCTTACCACCATTCCCCAGCCCTATTTTGAGACAGGGTCTCACTATGTAGCTCTGCCGTCCTGAACTCACTATGTAGGCCAGACTGTCCTCAAACTCAAGAGATCCACCTGCGTTTGTGTCCTGAGTGCTGGGATTCAAGGCATGGCCACCATGTGTAGCTGTACGTTTTTAAATGACCAGAAACATTAGAAACAGATTCTCTGAATGGTTCCAGAGCACTCACTGGTGCCGACGATCCTGACTCACCGGTATATCAACCAACCTCCCTTTCAATCAAGGAAAGGAAGTGCTAGGAATCGCTGAGTACTTACAGCTCTTGACAGTTTTCCTGATGGACTCCACCAGTTTCTTCAGAGCCCTCTGCTCCATCAGAGTGGCTTCAGCTCACTGCTTTCCCAAGCAGTCCACCTCCAAGCTTGTGTCCCAAGCAGGTACTAACACTACAACTCCAAAACAGAACGTGACCATGGCAACTTCCCAGCAACCAGACAGAATGTTCTCGGTTTGGAAGATGACCAGGTGGACCCTGCCATCAGTACATACTGGATAAAGTCTGGATACTCTTCTGGCACTACAACAGCTATGAGCAAACAAAGGAATACAAGTGACCAAAAAAGCTAGCCCTGGTGTCGAGCTAACATTTCTACAGATGTTCATCACTTCCTGGCAGCTATCCCAGTGCCACTGTTTTAGATGGGCCATGTTTGTAAAATTTGAATAAAAATCACCCAAGAAAATGGGCAGGTTTGGTGAAGGAGAGTAGGCATGTTATTAACTTACACATCATCATAACCACGGAACTAACATAGGGCAGCATCCCAATTTTATGTCTATCAGGAGACTCCTAGCGTCGCCAAACACCATGAAAAATTGTATCAATCAACAGACTCTGAACAAGACACAACATCCCACCAAATCACCTATTCCCACCTCCTCTAGTCTGACAAACAGCTGCTTCCTATAGGATGTGGCTGTTGTACTCTAGAATAGACCACAC
Organism: Apodemus sylvaticus; assembly: GCF_947179515.1. Lineage (NCBI taxonomy): Eukaryota > Metazoa > Chordata > Mammalia > Rodentia > Muridae > Apodemus > Apodemus sylvaticus. Next base: position 24,217,385 of record NC_067473.1, read on the forward strand.
CCTGCCCTTGTACACTCAAGAAAAGTGACAAATGACAAACAAATCTAACATTTGGATAAACATCAATTTTGAAAAGAAATTGGGAGGATAGGTGATTATAATATATCCTTCAAACTTTTTATACCTTACGTTAGGTATCTTTAAACAGGAAAATTTAAGAAACCTCCTAAGAAACATGTTGTTTTGCCCTGAGGGCAGCTGGGAAATGGTGGCGCATGCATTTAACACCAGTACTAAAGCGGCTGATGAGTTCGCTATGAGTTCGAGGCCAGCCTGGTCTATAGAGCAAGTTCCAGGACAGCCAAGTCTAAACAGAGAAACCCTGTCTCAAAAAAACAAAAACAAAACAAAAGGGTGCAGTTACTTTCATAACTACCTGTGACCCAAAGGGAGATAAGAGCACAGCTATTTTAAGTAAAATAGCTATTTATTCAGCCTCTTTTCATGCCAAAATGTTCTGTGCATAGTCCACTATAATTAGCATAGCCTCTGAAATTGGTAAAACTGTCCATTGTTATATTTCACAACCGGATTATATAAAAGTTTAAAATGAAAGTGACTTATCAAGCAAGTCCTTTTAACATTCCTAATTTTTCAGCAGAGACTCAAAGCATAAAATCTTAGAAAACACGACACAGGAAGAGCAGTAATGTAGTTCTCACATAAGTTAACATGTCATAATCTGTTACTGATAAACAAAGACAACAAACTTTTAAAACATGTGTTTACTAAGATTCTGGCAATAGCTTTATGTAACAAGATACAGCATACCAGGCCTGCCATTCAACTCTTGTTTGTGGTAAGTCTCAGCTTCAATATGAAGCTGTTAAAAACAACAATCCTGCTTTTTACATGCTAAATATCTTGTAATTGTGCCATTACACACAGTTATGAACTTAAGACAGCAAGAGTTAGTTAAAAGCTAAACACTGCAGCCTAAACAAAATTTATACAAAACATAAAGTATCTATCACTGGCTATGTAAAAATCTCTTGACTGGTTAAAACTTGTATAACACATGCGCTTTAGAATTGTCAGCTATCAAGCTCATAAAGTACCAGTGTCTACTAAACAATCCCTCTCCAAAGCCAAAGTGTAGTCAAAAGGAATTCAAATGACATAACACAATGTAACCCTAAAAACATTCAGTTATTATTGATGTGGAGGTAAATTCCAGAGCTTTGGGGGCTTTCTCATGCTGCAAAGGTCCGGGTATCTGCAAAGGGCAGGGTATCTCTGGTTCATTCAAAGCAGCATACAACGGTCTAAGGATGTCATTAACCCCAGTCAGAGGCAGGACTGATGGTGCCCAGCTCTGTCCTCCCAGGAAGCATGGCTACTGTGTCCACACAAGTAGGATGTGTGAGATCAAAGGCACGCTGTTCTGGTAGCTAAAGAGATAGCAAACCACCCCCTCTTTAAAAGCTCCTTCCCCAAGTAAATCAATGTATACATGGGGAAAAATTAAAATATACTTATCTACAGAGTAAGGATTTTGAAATATTAATGTAATCCCTACTTTGAAAAGTTTTACTAGAGTCATCTCATTATTTCTGGTTACATCTCAAAAGATGGATCCAGATTCAGTTTCTGTTGATTTATTCTTAAGTACTTCTAGTAAAAAATATTAGCTTTATTCCAAATATCTTAACCACTAGTAGGACTGCAAAGTACCATCTCCCAGGTCACCAAGCACTGGAAGAGGGCAGCTGTTCAAGACTCAGGCAGCAATCATAGCCCTTCACACAGCGGAACCCAAGTGGCTGTGACCAGTCCAGGACAAGTGTAAAAACAAGGGAGTTCATGCACGTCACTAAGAATGTCGTCATCCTCACAGTGGAGAGCTCCTGACACTGCGCTCTGTAAGGACCTGGCTGTCCCGCAGCTACGGCGAGTCTGCGCTGGAACTGGCAGCCTTCTTTTTCTTCTTCTTGCCGTGCTTCTTATGCTTCCGTCGCTTTCTGGCTTTGTCCTGCAAAGACAATTCCATGGCAGGTCTCACTACTGTGCGCACTTAGAACCACACCATCACTTCTACATCTAAGCCACTTACTGTAAACAACCACAGAAGCACGCACCCTAGGCACACCTTTCTAGAAAATCCTCAACAACCACAACTGTGGAGATGAGGAGTTCTTGCTGGGTCTCAAAGACAGGGAAAAAACTCCTGAGTCAATGGTCTGATAGCAGCCGGCAACAGAAACTTCTACAGAAGAGAGCTACTGGGTCATGCTACCAACTGCCACACTTCGTGTTACAGTTTCTAAAGGAAAAGCTCTGATACAGGAGAGACACATGCAGCAAGGCATACCTGCCTTACTGAAATGGCAGGTTTTTAAGGACACATTATGTTCAAGTTGCAACACTACATTGGTTATTAAAACCAATTCACTAAAATAAAATAGATATACTGAAAAGTATATTTTATTTAATAAAACATGTTTTTTGGTGTGTGTGTGTGTGTGTGTGTTTTGAGATAGAGTCTCATATAGCCAAGGCTAGCCTTGAATATGTGTGTCACCAAGGATGATCTTGAGCTCCTGATGCTAGGATTACAGGCACATATCACAACATACAAGCAAATGCCTAATTTTTTGCAGGGAACTGCTGCCTAGGAGAAGCAGTCTCATTGTTAGTGGATTAGAGGGTGCTGGGATTTGTGAGCCTCAAGCCCTCTGAATGCCTCTGCTGCAGAAGGCATAATTTCAAGCAGCAGATACTTCAAAAGAGGCCAGAACCCAGGTGAGGAAGGTAGAGCCCCTCTCATCTGCCACTGCTCCCGAGGAACCTCGCAGCTTGCCTGTGTGGATACTGTTGAAGATGGAGCCACAGCTTTGTACACAGTGAGTACTCTTACCACCAAGGGGCAGCCATTCCCGGAGAGCTTTCCTTTTAATAGCATGCACTTAAACACGATTTCACAAAGAAGCCAAACATCTGATTTGAGCACTTACTTACTGTGGTGTTGGCACAGGAGCACCCACCACAAGCACACTCTCACTGAGTTTCATCCACAGGCTCATGGGGTGACCGCCCTTTGTACTCACTCCGCTCTCCACATACACACTTCTACCTGTCTCATACTCTATTGCATCATGAAGAACTGGACCGTGCTAATGGAGATGCTGTTACCAAACGTACAGCACTACAAAGGACAAGAGTGCTGAAGTCTACAATAGACCGAGCCAAATGGTTTTTAATCAACCAACCAACCAACCAACCAACCAACCAACCAATCAATACCCCAAAACATCCACCCAAATTATTTTCTCACTCAGAAAAATGTTTCATGTAACTATGGTCATAAAATACAAAAGTGATCCAGAATCACATATACCCAAATAAAGCTGGTGTTTCAGAGGCAGCCCTGCCAGTAAGAGCTATAAAGTTCTAGGAATGGTTAACCTGGACATACAAAGGAAAATGTTCTCATTCTTTCTTTCACCTCCCAGTAAAGTGCCTTCAAAGGCCACTTCCGACGCTTAGACAGAGGAGCCTTACAATACTTCACAGAGATGGTCTGTGCTGGTCTCTGAAGGTTATCAGCTATTTTCTTTTTTTGGCCTGCTTCTTATTCGGATATATTCCCTTTCCTTAAACCTTCTTCTTTCCCTTCCTACCTATCAATTTGCATAAAGGCAGGGCTACTTTAAAAAGAACATGGTAATTAGCTATGCTACCACTCCTAGTGTAGTTCATATTTCTACAAGTCTTTTATTATTCTAGGTTTGGCTGACTTGTAAATAATTTTTTTTAGAAGACTGAGATAATCACCATATTTTAAGAAAGTTAAATCGGGGCTGGGGATTTGGATCAGTGGTTAAAAGAACTTGCTATTCCTGCAAAGGACCTAGATTTAGCTCCTAGCACCTATAGGAAAGTTCTAGTCACAGAGGAGCCATGCTTTTTCCATGATACTCTTCTCTCTCTCTCTCTCTCTCTCTCTCTCTCTCTCTCTCTCTCTCTCTCTCTCTCTCTCACACACACACACACACACACACACACACCCTCAGGCAAACACTTGTACAAGGAAAAACAAAACTGAAAGTCAAATATAAGTTGGAGCATATATATGTGTGTGTTTAAATATATAAATTATGTCATTTTCTAATTATATTTCTGTTTACTTTGTATGTATGTGTGTGTTTTGGTGCACATGGAGGTGAGTGGACAACTAGTAACTAGTCCTTCAGAGATCAAACTCAAGCTGTTAGCAAGTTCCTGTACACACAGAGTCACTTCCCCAGCCCCTTGAACTTCTATTTCTTTTCTCCCCCCCCCCCCCTCTCAAAATAGGGTCTCACTGTGTACCTCTGGCTGTCCTGGAACTCACTATGTAGACCAGGCTGGTCTTGAACTCACAAAGATCCATCTGCCTCTGCCTCTGCCTCTCGAGTCTTGGGAATAAAGGTGTGCAGCACTCACTCCACCCAGTTCTGAACTTCTGTTGTTAACAGTGAGACACTGCAAGGGGTCTGGGGATGCTTGCTTCCCTTCCTAAGCCAACTGGATTCTCTCCTATCCAGTAAGCAAAGGTGAGAGCCATCACATCTCCCGGGCCTAAATCAAGGCTTCCTTAAAGAACAGTGGGCCTGCTGTGGTCTATAGAAACATAAGATACTTGCTGTTGTTCTCTCTCGCTCTTCACCGCTTTTCTTCTTTTTTGCTTGCACCTACAAAGTTGAAATTTTTGTGAACATGGACAAAGATGGAATTTGTACTTAGTGCATTTTAATCTTATACTAATATATCTTATATGTCCAAGTCATATTGTAGAAATTTTTGATTATAAAAAATCACATTTTTATGACTCCTGTTACATATCATAAATTTCAAAAATAAAAACAAAGTACCAACCATAACTTAAGGTTTTAAATGTCTCTAAGAGCTGCCTTTTAGCATCAAAGCCAAGCAGTGGGAGCTGCGGAAAGGTCTCCTGAACTCTAGGAAAGGCAGACCACACCTGGAGCTGAGCTTCAGCTTAGCCACTCTCACTATTCTACAGTGCCTCTGTACTCTATACAGAGAGCAGTGGGCTAAAATCTGGGTAACAACTGCATCATTTGTATTTCCTTTTGATCTTTTAAAGGGTGGTATACTGAATTGAAATAAATTTAAAGTTGCTAAAGCCCAGGCATATTAAATGTTAAGTACAGATATATTGTGTTAAGCTTCCCTTATTGTATGCTGGATGAATGCTAAATACAGCAGTCTTAGAAGTTAAAAACCGCTGAAGTGTTCAGTGGTATGGCCTACCTGTTAGATGACAACCTAAGGGGGAGTAAGGACTAAAGGAAAAAACATGGATAGTAGACACTGTTTGCTTGCAGCTGGCTGGCAGCTCTCTGAAAGTCTGTCTCAATTTTGTCTACCATTCTGGAACACGACTGCTGGCAAAGATTTCCAAAGGCCACCTGTGACGTGCCATCCAGCCTGAACTGAAGGTTTTATCTCCTGAGCTTATCACACTCAAGCAGTCACATAATCAAACACAATCCTGTCAGATAATACACTGGTATTTACTTTGGTTTCTTCTATTAAGGGACAGTTAGTATATAAGTTTCATTTCAAAGAGTATAAAACCTACAATGAGACAGATGGGGTAGCAGGTGTGACAGGTCTGAGGGCCATCATCACAGACCAAAACCGAAGACGTTAACAAGGAGACTGGCATGAGCAAACAAGGAAGGTACAAATGTGAGAGAGCTAAGGGACTGAGTAGACAGAAGGCTATGCAAGATGGATGCCAAAGGAAAGAAGCCCAGAGAAGACAGACTCAGGAAATCAGCTCCTTTGACAATGCCCAGAGAGTGCGTTTAAGACAAAATACAAACAGCACACGTGATTCTTTTGACTTTAATCATGACTGGATCTTAGGCGACTACATTACATATAGCCTCTTCCACGTACCCAGATGTCTACATAATGTTAGAAATATGACATTAGAAAGGCATACAAAAACATGGCTAATTACCAAAACGACAGTCGTGTAATATCTTCTGGAAACATTGAACACTTACTGTGAAAAGCACTCCTTTTACTCACCTCTCCACAGTCTGACTCAGACAGTGACTCGGATGATAACGGTTTATCTTCATACATCTTTCTCTTTTTGCTGACTCCTTTAGTATCCTAGGAAAATAAATAGATGAATCCTGATTTTAAGAAATAATACTCTGCCAAGTAAATTTACTGTTCACTTCCAAACTGAAAGGTTTATGTTAGGCATGTGTATCTACTTCTCAGCACGTGTTAGAAAGTAACTCTGGAAGTCTATTCTCTCCTGCAACTTTGTAGGACTCAAGACTTAATTCAGACTGTGAAATCTGCACCAAAGGCTTCAACTGAGCCATCACACAAGCCCCAAACTTTGCTTCTAAGTTACATTTAATAATTCTATTACAAATCACCCATTTTTTTATATAGAAATTTCTGAAAATGGTGATATTTACCAGGATGTCAGTTTTTTAATTCTACTAAAGCAATGCTTTTATTTACTCAATTGAAGCAACTCCATATCCATTTAGATCAGTGGTTCTCAACCTGTAAGTTACGACCCCTTCCAGGGAGGTCATCAGAAAACACAAATATCTGTACTATGATTTATAACAACAGTAGCAAAATTACAGTTATGAAGCAGCAGTGAAAATAATTTTATGGCTGGGGTTACCACAATATGAGGAACTGCATTAAAGGGTTACAGCATTAGGAAGACTGAGAACCACTGCTTTAGAAAATAATGTCTTCATTTCCTTAAATTAACAGATACAATTTTTAGGTTGTAAGAAGCAAAGATGATGGAAGATCTAGGTCTTATGTATTTTAATCCTTTTGTTTTGTACTCAGGGTTTCACCAAAAAAGAAAACCAGTAGGTAATTACCTGTTATGATTTAAAAGTATGCCTGTATAATAACATTGGTATATTTAGAATATTTTATTTTAAAAGATCAATATTTGTGTGTGTGTGTGTGTGTGTGTGTGTGTGTGTGTGTGTGTGTGTGTAGGTATCCACAGAGGCCGAAAGAGTTGGATTCCCTGGAGCTGGAGTTATAGGTACGTGTTAGCCATGCTATGTGGGTGCTGTGAACCTCAGGTCCTATGGAAGAGAAGCAAATATGCTCAATCACTAAGCCATCTCTCTAACTCCTACATTCACATTTTGAAAACATTTTAATTTGGGAGAGTAAAAGACCAGAAACTCACATAAAGGTAGGAGAGAACCCACTTCACAAGACTGTTTTCTGATCTACATACACACCACAGTACACAGCATAATACCTCAATACCATGTGCACATATGCATGTGTATATATACACACTAAAAATTTTTTATAATGTACTTAAGTAGGGACTTAAGAAGACATTTTAAGAACTAAAAATTTGCAAACACCTAGTACAGCCAACTGTTCAGAAATGTAAATTGATGACAAACATTTTGTGAGCAAAATGTTTAACTAAATTAAATGTATCTACATTATGGGAACCTAGAAATTACAGTCCTAGATATGCATTAAAAAATTAAGAATAATACATAGGAGCAAAAATAGCTAAGAACTATCAACTGAATAGAGCCAGAGAGAGCACAATGATTCTGCTGGTGTGGAAGACCAGGCTCGGTGTGCAGCACCTACCTGGTGGCTTACAACCGCCAGCAATTCCAGTTACGGAGACTCTAAAGCCCTTTCTGGCCATTCTGGCCACCAGACATGTACATGGTGCATATGCACACGTACACACTTAAAGCACATAAAAGTAAATAAAATCTTTTAAAGTTAAGGAAGAAATATGTACCGCAGCAGTTTGTATTGCTGAAACTGTACATAACTGGTGATTAGAGCTGGCTCAGTGGTTAAGAGCCTTTACTGCTCATGCAGAGGACCCATGCCCAGTTGCCACTACCCTTACCAGGCCACTCACAACTCCAGTTCCACAAGATCCTTATCCTCTACTGGTCTCCACATTCACACACCTCAATATACACAGTGCACACAAACTCAGGCAGACAGGTATACAAATAAATAATTCTATACATCTTAAAAAGTGAAAATAAGCTGGGCAGTGGTGGCACACACCTTTAATCCCAGGACTTGGGAGGCAGAGGCAGCTGGATCTTGAGTTCTGGCCCAGCCTGGTCTACAAGGACAGCCTGGGTGGCATGGAGAAACCCAAAAAACAAAACAAAAGAAAAAAAACTTAAAATAATCTAGAAAAATAAGTAAATGGTCTAATGTAAGCAAAAGAAATAAAATTGAAAACATCAAGGAAGTCAATAGTAACACTGAATAAAAGAGCTAGTTCCGGAACTTGCTACCATTTTGAAAAGTACAATACCAAATGTTACTATGAATGCATATTAATTCTAGCCAGTATGAGGATAGCTGTTCTGAGTGTGTGTGTGTGTCTGTGTGCATGTATGAGATTCTATGTCATATTTGAAGTATTTAAAAATCATAATACAGCTGTTTCTTTTTTTGCTATGCATTACAAAGTTTTAGTTGCACATATGCTTTTCTGAAACATGAGAGCAACCATTATTTTATAATGGCTCTCACTATCAGGAAATAATCATACCTTACTTCTATCAGTTACTATACATCAATCAGCATTAGTAATAGAAAAATCCTAGTGGGAATCATATAGACACAGCCGCAGCTGCTGAGGAAGATCCCAGTTATTTGAGGCTAGCCTGGACAACACAGTGAGCCCCCATCTCATAAAGTAATAAATTCATTACATTAATATGACATGCCAGAATAACAAAAGAAGTCCCTGACATCACTGCTCATCTCTTAGGTCATTAAGTGCTGTATGACAGCCTACTACCTCAAGGCAATGTAAAAATAGTTACCTTTTCTCTTTCAGTTACATCCTTTGACTTCTTTTTCTTTTTTGAACCATCCTAAACAAATATACATAACTTTTAAATGTAGAAAATACAGTGTAAGAATATCCCTCCCAAAAATTATTTGATTCAAGATTAATGAAAGGTTACTTCAATATCAGCATTTTACTCTGAAAATAAAAGATCAACCTATTTTATGTATACCTGCACATAAGACAACAGGCCTTTTCTCTTACATCACTGAATAAAACCTATGTTCCCCTAAAACAATATCCATGTGTTTGTTTTAAAATAGGGCTTTATGCCACTGCCTTTGTCTCTGGTGGCCACATGTATTGCAGGTCTATAATACACATGGTTTTCTGCCACCCACCAATCTGACAAGCCTACCGTCCCTATCAGGGATTCTGTGTTATTTCTTTAGTTCTAGTGATTAATCTCTAAGCTCTGAATACTCAAGACACAATTAGCATATCAAATGATTCCCATGAAGAAGGAGCGGGCCCGGGTCCTGGAAAGGCTTGATCCAGCATTGTAGGGGATTACCAGGACAGAGAAATTGGGGGGGGGGCGGGGGGGGGGGAGGTGATTGGGGAATGAATGGAGAGATGAGGGCTTATGGAACATATGGGGAGGGGGAAACCGGGAAAGGGGAAAGCATTTGGAATGTAAACAAAGAATATAGAAAATAAAACAGCCTCATATGCGTGCTGCAAGGATTAAATAAATTAATCATCACGGCCTACATAGGCCCTACCACACAGCAGGCTCTTTATGAACACTACACTAGTTATCCCAATCATCAGACTGCTGCCTTAAAGACACAAGAGATAACCAACGACTACTGAGTACTTTCTACACAAGAAATCTTCCTGGGGTGAGTGAAGCTCTTTTAAAAACCAGAACAGGATCTTTAGTGTCCTGAGGTCCCAGTGTTCAATGGGTGTCCTTTCTCTATCTTTTTGGTATTGGATATTGAACCCATGCTCTCTCTCATGACTACCAGGCAAGCTCTCTAGCACATTCTCCAATGGGAATAAAAAAATGTAACTAAGTAAGGTGCTGGTACTGCATGCCACCATCACTGAATACAATCCTGGCAAGTAGAATCAACATTTTTATAAACCACTTCACACTTTTAAAAAGACTGTCTAATGAAAGTTGAAAGTCAATTGTACTTGACATTTCTAGTTAGTAGAGAACTAATTTAGGTAAAAAAAAAAAAAGAGAGAAGGTAATTAGCTCAACTTCCAATGCTCTTTTTTTTTTTTGCCTAGAATTACAAATATTATTTTGAAAACAGAGAAAGCACTATCATGGAGATTTAGAAACACAGAAACATGCATATGAAGAAGGTACCTGGGGATAAAAAGATGCTACATGTACAATATTAAACACACCAGTCTACTAGTGCAGAAACTCAAAGTACAAAAGTCAAATGTGGCTGGGCATGGTGGTGCACCGCTTTAGTCCCAGCACTCGGGATGCAGAGGAAGGCGGGTCTCTGTGAGTTTGAGGCCATCCTGATCTAGGTCTATAACAGAAAAACTCTGTCTCAAAAAACCAGAAATCAAATCAAATGTGCTCCTTCTAACTGAAGTGGTGCTCGACAGGAGGCGCAGACAGAACACAGGAATGCCTTTGCTCTCAGCAGTCCCGGCTGAGCCTCACCTTGCTGTCTGAGTCTGACTCCGACACCGAGCTTTCCGGTGACTTACGGCCACGGCTCTTCTTTTTCTTCCTTCTTTTTGTTTGTTTTTTATCCTACACAAAACATTTTTACAAGCATTTGCTTTTTGTTTCAGAATTAACCGTTTAACTAATATTCATGTAGTAATGACCATAGCATCATAAAAGGACCAGTTATAAACATATTTTCCTCAATTCATATTTATAATGTAACTGAACATTTTCTATTTAGGATCAAATGATCTAAATTATATGCATGTAATTCTAAGCAATGAGTAAAAAGCATTTTAGAATTTAAAAAATCTATTATGTTAAGTGAACAAAGCAAACTTAAAAATATACACCAATATTTAAACATCTCATTATTCCTATATGGGTACTCTAAGTTATGAACAATTAATTGAAATTAAAGTCAACATGTCTAGCAGCAATTTCACAACGGGAGTCCCTCTGACATTCAAGTAGGTACCAATTACCTCAAAAGCATCACAGTAAATCTTACCTCATCTTCAGAATCTGAAGAACTGCTGGAAGAATCAGAGCTCGATGAAGAAGAAGATGAATACTTGACCAAGCACAAAACAATTAAAGCTTGTGAGATGCAGGAATTGGTTTCTTTTCCTAAGTCTCTTAAGCACTTAATAAAATCAATCTAGTGTCTAAGAAACAGATGTCATATTCATAGAATTTAAAAGCTAAAACATAAAAGTCACCTCCCTCTCCCAAAAGCTCAACAAAGGGACAACATGTGCAGCAATGAAACACTGTCCTCTCTAGCAGCAGCAGAAACACTGCTGGAGTATGAGGACACTGACACTTCTTTCACGCCACAGAGAGAGAGGGGGGCGGGGGAAAGGGAGAGGGGGAGAGTGAGAGAGAGCATCACCACCAACACAGCCAAAGGACCTCTGGGCTGCCTGATAAATCTAGGTTAGCTTTAGCATACAAGGGAAAACCAATCAGTCTTACTTTGCTTTATAGGCCCTTAGCTCTAATATTTAGAAAATAGAAAACTTTTGCTCACCCTACCAGATTTCTTCTTTTCTTTTTTCTTTTTCTAAATAGAAAGAAACACAAGCCTGAATAAGCAGATGTGATTCTCAAATGAATTTATTAATACATCATTATGAACCAGCGATAAAAATGATAATAAATGAAAAGTGTTGTTACCTGTCTTTTTTTGGATGAACTCTCATTTCCACTTAGTAATTTTTCTCTATGTTTTTCTAGTTCTTTCTTCCAGTTCTGCAAAAGGTTAAAAGGCAGGCAAATCAGAAGTCGCGGCTCCCTCTGCAGTTCTTTATTACTGCTCACCTGCCTCAGCTTCCCCTTTTTAAACAAAAGATGCTCTTATTTTCACCCATATACACATGTAAGATGTGGTTTCTCTGTGTAACCCTGCCTGTCCTGGAACTTGTTTTGTAGACCAGGTTGTCCTCGAACTCAGATATCCATCTGCTTCCACCTTCTGAGTGCTGGGATTAAAGGTGTGTGCAACCACACCTGGGCTTTAAAAAAAAGTTAATAAAAAAAAAAAGTATGTTTATAGCGGCTGGGCATGGGTATACTGATACTATGGTATATGTGTGGAGGTCAGAGGACAACTACAGGTGGTTCTCTTCTTCCATGTTTATATAGTTCTGAAGACCAAACTCAGATCACCAGACTTTAAGCAATTGCCTTGACTGAGTTCTTCTCTTATTTTTATAAGAAAGTATTCATTTACTCACAAACCTGCCTTCAAATATTTAACAGTAATATTCATAAAATATAGAACCCCTTAATGACTAAAGTACAATGATCAAATTCTTGGCTTATTAAAGTGAAACAATTAAAATAGATTTCATTTTTATTATAAGGAAAAGATCAGCCTATTTCTTTAAGAAATGCTATTTACAAACCTCATTCATTTTTTCTTCAAACTCAGCCAAAGCCTTGGAGCCCTTCTTTTTCTTTTCCAGCTGTTCCTTTACTTCCTCCCTTAGAAACAGAGTGATAAATACAATGTAAGTGGATGAATATAAAGAGGACAACATTTTTATAAAACATTGTTTTAATATTGTTAAGACTACCTCTTATATTGATAGTTCAAATTTCTTTGCTCACTATCATGTAAATACCATAATAAGCCGACTGGGTGCTAGTGATCACTCCCCCCTCGGCTAAGTCTACATAGCTTAAATATTATGTTGACTGACTCTCTCAAAGCCTAACAGGCACTTCACTTACAGCATCACTCAAGTTTGAAGATAGTGAGGCATCTCAGACCACAACTGTAAGCTTTAAGATGAGCCAAGTCAACTCTCTCTTGTTCCACTGCTACATTCTGCTAGTAAGACCATGATATAAAAAACTTGACATGTATGCAGAAGGCTTGAAACTCCCTACCTTTTAGGACCGCTGCCTCAAGGTGGGCATCTTGGAACTGGATTTTGGAGAGGTCTTACCACCCCCTCGTTAAGTGCAGCTAATTTTGTCTAAACTCTGTATGTCTGAAGATATAGTATAGTTTAGGCTGAATGTCTTCTTTATTTCCAGGAATGTGGAGCTTGAGGATATGACAGCAGAGGCTAAGCTCTGCCTGTTGGGCTGGCAATGTCCTACATGTGTTGACACAACTCCCTGCTAGGACACAGTGGACCTTGTGTGATTCTACTGGGAAGAGCCTTGAAAGCCTTGCCTGGCCTCTCCAACAGGACCTTTGGTAGCCATTAGCAAGATTATCTGCTAAGACTCCTGGGAGTGCTCGTATGAATTACCCAACCTCTGGGTTGTTTTAAAAGGCTTCTGAACATGGGCAAAACACCTGTTTGAACATTTCCCCTTTAAATTCCATCCCCTCTTACCATGGTAAAGTGAAAGTAACACTTTATTTTGGAGAACATTTCTGGCATGCTGCAGTGGTTAAGAACAAGACTTAACCACTAGAGGAGGTGGACGGTGAGCTAGAAGGACCCCCTATCACAAATGACAAGCATCAGCTACAGCTGCCTGGATCTAAGGGTACCGTACAGCTGGTGAGATGTTACTTCAGGACTGGAGGGACGATAAGGATAGACTATTAAATAACAGTACCTGTAACTGTGACATCTATTTACAAACAACGTGAGCTCCTCCCCCAGCTTCCCACGGCCTGAATGAGCCAATGTGGTACAACACTACACACCCCTGTTACTCCGCCCTAACCTCTAAGTGAATTTCAATGGACACAATCACTTCCCTTCCACTGCTGATCTTAAATTGCACAGACTCTGCAAGGCATTTTAGAGGCTAGAGAAGAGAGGGACAGGAAAGGTCTCCTCGGAAGTGCTTTAGCTTCGAAATGCCAGTTCTCAGATGTCTACATTGTTTATGCATGTGAATCATATATGTAAAACAAAGCACATGTTAAATGTTACTTTAAAATATTACCCTGAACAAAAATTACCTCTAGATGAATCAAAGATCTCAATGTGAAACCAGAAAGGCTGAAACTACTACAAGAAAGCATAGGTGTGGCTTATAAGACACAGGAACAGAAAACGACTTTCTGAATGGAACTCCCATTTGTCCAGGAATTAAGACCAACAATCAATAAATATGCTATTGCGCATCTGTAGAGCAGAGGAAACAACCGAGTGAAAAAGCCCACCGAGAGTCTCTGTCAGTTGTATTTTTGACAGAGGATCATTATCTAGATATACAAAGAAATTCAAAAAACAAGGAAACAATATCAAAAAGGGAGTTGTGTTACACAGGATACTAATGCTACCTGAAGGAGCCATAGATTATATAATGAAAACCCGAGTGCCAGGCATGAGCCTGGGGGGGGGGGGGGCGGAGAGACTACTAAACAATAGAGGCTATTGCCTCTGCCTTTGGTTGCCTGCAGAACTTGAGGGTAAGATTCTGCTGCTGAAGACTGATCACACAATTCAAACACAGGACTTGGAGATATTGAGCTGGAACTGACCTGGGAGCCTCCTTTCTGGAGACTGGCTCTCAAAGTATCTGAAGGTGCTATACACAACTCCCAAGGGAGAAAAGGCAGTGGTAAAGCCCATGAACCACAATGATCAAAGGACACATCCCCACTGGTTCAAGAGTGGTATCTTTCGCTTAGAGGTTGCACAGCTGTCTAATTGGACTTAAGACCCAAGCAGAAGGGAATTCATAATACTGCAAACACAGCTAACAACTTGTGGCTGATAAGGAGGAGAACTGAGTACTGCCATTTTCCTAATCCAATAAAATTTCTAACTATATTCTAAATATGTACCCTTATATTCAGATAAGGGTAGCTCTCGCTGTCAACAATGCAATCTCTACACTGAAGAATCAGGGAAAGTTATAGAAGAGTAGCAGAAAGATTGTCGGAGCCAAAGGACCAGGATGCCCACTGACAGATTGTACTGTTTTTTAGACATGACAGGGAAGCTGCACCCATGAAATCTCAATGATATAGTTGCCTAAATAAGATTTGCACAATGAAAACACCAGATGACAGGCCAACTTGAATGAAGATGCTACAGATACCCTAGGGTGGGGGTAAAAAATGAGTCCGTTTTCCTTAGGGATGAACTTCCTGATCCAATCCCAAGTGGCCAGTCTTGAATACATGTGCATATGCAATACAAAACAAATTCAATTCAATAGGGTACACATGTGTTTAACATGATTAAAGAAGTCCAAAATTTGAGAAGTAGGAAGGAAAAACAGAGAGCTGAGGGTGAGAAGAATGGAAATTATATAAATATAATACTCATAAATGAAATGCTTAAAAAGCAATAAAAATCACTTGTTATCTGGCAAGTGCTCAACAATCAATAAAGGCAGCAAGGTTAAACTTATAAACGAGTAAACGGAGAAATACCAGGTAGGCCTTGGTCGATTCAGATAATCCTGGATGGTTGGTCCTGAAGACTGGATTGGACCCCTTGACCGAGCCATTGCTATTGGATTCATGTAGGCCTTGAGAAAAAAATAAAAATTAATTAAATTAAAATAGTGCACATTAAAATAGCTACTAAGAAAAGTCACTTATATCTAGTAGCACTATTATAAATGAGTACTACATCAAACTAAGAATGAACAACCTAACTAATCAACTTATTACAAAGCCAATGTAATCTACAGAGCCCTGGATGTTGGTGGGTAAGTAGTTATTCCATGTAACACATGTTGCAGAACTTTATCAGACATTTGATGAATAATGATCCCCTTGCCTACTGAAGCCTTTAGGGTAACTTTTCCTAAAACCTAATAACACGTGAAGGTGATCACACACACCATGCTCACTACCAAAGAAAGTAAAATGATCTAACTATTAATTTTCCTATTCTAGTAGGTACTGTATCACACTGATGGCAATTTTATTCTCAAATTAACAACAAAATTAAATGAGAGTAACAAAAAAAGAGGTTTTCATAAAATGTGGCAATTGTAGTGACAGACACCTGCAATTCTAGCTCTTTGGAGCTAGAGGAACAAAACCAGAACCCAAAATAATTTTTAAAAATTTAAGATATGTATGTATGTATTGCCTGTATGTCTGTCTGTGCACTGGGTACATAAAGTACCTGGGAAGATCATAAAAAGGCAGCAGATCCTCTGAGTTACAGGTGATTTTGAGTCACTGCAGGAATCAAATCCAGGCCCTCTAGAAGAACAGCCAATGCTCTTAACACCTAAGCCACTTTCTCCAGACTCCCCCCACCAAGTTTAACATGTGACATTACTAACCAAAGACAAGAAAACAATCTGCAGAATGGAAAACCATCTGCAAACCATAATAGAATAATGCCCAGAATATATAAAAAGTCACTACAACTCAACAACAAAACCCTTAATCATCTAATTTAAAACTGAGCAAAGGACTTATAATAGATATTCTTCCAAATTTACATTGACAATGGCCAAAAACACATGAAAGAATGTTCACTATCACTAGGAAGGCTATTATCAAAACACAGAAAATCACAAGGACTGTTAGAAGTGGGAAGAAACTGGGACCCTTTGTACACTGTTGGTAGGAGTATAAAATGGAATAACTGTTGTAGAAAATAACTTGGTTGTTCCTCAACAAGTTAAGCACAGAATCACCACAGGAATCTTCAACTGCCACTTCCAGTTACTACATGCACCCAACCACTACAGAGCAGACTCTAACGCAACACCAGTGTTCACAACAGTGCAAAGGGCAGAACAAAACTAAGATCCATCCATGGATGACTAGATAAACAAAATACACACCCCACTCAATCTCTAAAAAAAAATTTAAAAAATTCTAACCTAATACTGCATCCAAATGGGTCTGAGATAAGACAAATTCAACAGAACAGCTTCATAGCTCCATAAAGATAGAAGACAGAACGGAGCTTATTAGCTACAGAATCTTGAGAGATACTGTCTCATTAGACACAGCCTACTTGGGATTCTGACGATTCTGGAAATGGACAGGTAGTTGTAGAGCACCGTGAATGTAGCTAATGATACATTATACTCTAAATGGCTAATGACAACTTAAATCCCCCGGGTTTAAACTTAGCAAGAGGCAGGAGGGTATCTGTGAGTTCAAGGCCAGTCTGATCTACAATACCAAGTTCCATGTCAGCCAAAGACAGTGACATCTTGTCTCAAAACAAAACCGTTAATTTCTTAATATGTAAAACAAGGTATCAGCCTCTACTGTTTGTTTTGCTTTCACACTGAAATGCTCAACAGAGGAAATTGGATGAAATTGGATCCAAGAGTATATGTTTATATACAAACAAAATGTGCTTGGAGATGGGGAGATGACCCAGGATCTGATCCTATCCCCCTATTCCCCACCCCACCCCTTTTTTTTTGAGACAGCCCTGTATAGCCCTGGCTGTCCTGGAACTCACTCTATAGATCAGGCTAGCCTCGAACTCAGAATTCCGCCTGCCTCTGTGCTGGGATTAAAGGCATGTGCCACCACTGCCCGGCTATTTCCACTTTCTGAGTAAAGAGATTACAGACATGTGCTAGATCTAATTTTACATAGTGCTGGAATCACACTCAAGGCGTTGTAGCTGCTAGGTAAGCACCTGAGCTATATCCTATACAAGAAATCAATAATAAAAAAAAAAAAAAGATGCTCTTTCTGTATTTTACAGTTACTAAAATAGGACACACATTTCAGAGACCCCCCTCCTCAAAAACACTGACACAAAATAAAGCAAAAGTTTCTTTGTTTAGTGATGGTTTCTGGCAAAGATGTTGATTTTCTAAAATTTGCTGCAGATACAGAATCTGTTTTGTTCTGAAACAGGCTCTCCCTGAGCAGCTGTAGGCTGTCCTGGAACTCCCGGAGTGACCTCACCTCATCCGATGATTACAACCATGCACCACCATACCCAGCTCAGTTTCAACCTCTTGATCTTCATATTCAGTTTTCCCAAGTTTAATTCAAGTTGATAAATATTTACAAATTCTTCTTTCTTCCCTCTATCTAAATGATAAGAATTTAGACTAAACACATCTGAAAGCTCTAGAACAAAAAGAAGCAAACACACTCAAGAGTGGTAGATAGCAGGAAATAATCAAATTAGGTTGCAATCAATAAATTAGAAACAAGGAAAATACAAAGAATCAATGAAACAAAAGAGTTGGTTCTTTGACAAAATCAACAAGAGGACTTAGCCAAACTAACTTAAAAGGCAGAAACAGTTTCAAATGAACAAAATCAGAAATGAAAAAGGGGACATGACAACAGACATCAAGGAAATTCAAAGATTCATTAGCTCTTACTTTAAAAACCTGAACTCCACAAAATTCAAAAATATAAACAAACCATTTTCTTAGTAGTAACACTTACCAAAGCTAAATCAAGATCAGGTAAACAACCTAAATAGACCTCTATAATCCCCAAGGAAAGAAAAGCAGTTATTAAAAGCCTCCCAACAAAAAAGGCCCAGGGCCAGATGTTTTAGTGCAGAATTAGCCCTTCAAAGAAGATCTAATACCAATACTCTTCAAATTATTCCACAAAATAGAAGGAACACTGCTAAACTCATTTATGAGGCCACATTTACCCTATAGTCACCTAAACCACACAAAGACTCAACCAAGAAAGAGAATTTCAGACCAATTTCCATATGAGCACTGATGTAAAAATACTAGTAAAATATTCACAAACAATGCAAGAACACATCAAAAACATCATCCATCATAACCAAGTTTGGTTTCATCTCAGAGAGTCACGGATTGTTCAACATATAAAAATCCATCGTAAACCACCATATAAATAAAATGAAAGGAAAAAAGGCCACATAATCATCTCATTAGATGCTGAGAAAGCCTTTGAGAAAATCCAATGCTCCTTCATGATAAAAGTCTTAGATCAGGAATACAACATGCATAACTCAACACAGTAAAGGATATATACAGCCAACATCAAGTTAAATGGAGAGGAACGGAAAGCAATTCCACTGAAATCAGAAACAAGGCTGTCCACTCTCTCGCTATCTACTCATTACAGTACGTGACGTTTTAGCTAGAGCAATAAGATCACTAAAGGATATAAAGGACATAAATTAGAAAGGAAGTTGTGAAAGTATGACTATTCACAGATGATATGATAGTGTAAGTTATCCAAAAATTCTACCAGGGAACTCCTACAGCTGACAAACATCTTCAGCAAAGTGGCTGGATACAAAATGAGCTCAAGAAATAACACCTTTCACAAAGGCCAAATATAATGTAAAATATCTTGGCGTATATAACTCTAACCAAGAAAGTGAAAGACCTGTATGACAAGAACTTCCAATCTATGAAAAAAGAAATTGAAGATATCAGAAGATGAGAAGATCTCCCACACTCATGAACCAGTAGGATTTTCATAGTAAAAAGGGTCATCCTACCAAAAAGCAATGTACAGATTCAACACAATCCTCATCAAAATTCCAACACAATTCTTTACAGACTTTAAAAGAACACTCAAAACAAAACAAAAGCCAGGATAGCTAAGACAATCCTGTATAATAAAAGAACTTCTGGAGGTATCATCATCCCTGATTTCAAGCTGTACTACAAATTAATAGTAATAAACACCACATGGTACTGGCATAAAAACAAGAGGCTGATCAAAGGAATCAAACAGAAGAACCAGAAGTAAACCCTATGGATGCTTGGCTTTTGGTAAGAAGACAAAACTATACAATGGATTAAAAGAAAAAGCATCTTCAAAAAATGCTGTTGGTCTAACTGGATGTCTGAATGTAGAAGAAAGGAATTTGAATAAATCCTTATCTATCATCCACGCAAAACTCAAGTTCAAGTGGTCCAAAGATATTATTAGCATAAAACCAGACACACTGAATCTGATAGAAGAGAAAGTGGGGAATAGTCTTGAATGCATTGGTACAGGAGACAATGTCATAAACAGAACACCACCGGCTCAGTTGCTAAGATCAGCAATTATTAAATGAGACCTCATGAAACCGAAAAGCTTCTCTAAGGCAAAGGACACCGACAAAAGGACCAAATAGTCCAATTAAAAAATGGGGTACAGATCTAAACAGAGAATTCTTTCAGAGGAATCTCTGTTGTCCAAGAAGCACTTATAAAATGTTCAACATCCTTAGTCACCAGGAAAATGCAAATCCCAACAACTCAGATTTCATCTTACACCGGTCAGAATGGCTAAGCTCAAAAACTCAAGCCATAGCTCAAGCAGATAAAGCTGTGGAGCAAAGGTAACAGTCCTCTACTCCTGGTTTGAAGGCAAACTTGTATAGTTCTTTGGAAATCAAGTTGGTAGTTTCTCAGAAAACTGGGAACTGATCAACCTCAAGACCCAGCTATACCATTCCTCAGCATATATAAAAAGATGCTCCACTATGTTCATAGCAGCTTTATTCTCAATAGCCAGAAACTAGAAACAACCTAGATGTCCCTCAACCAAAGAATGAGTAAAGATACTCATTTATTAAAAACAAAACAAAAATAAATTTGCAGGCAAAGAGATGGAACTAGATCTAAATGAGGTAACCCAGACCCAGAAAGACAAACATGAAATGTATTCACTTGTAAGTGGATATTAGCTATAAAGAAAAACCATTCTACAACTCACAGACCCAAAGGCTAAGTAAAAAGGAGGGCTGGGGAGGGAGGGAGGTTGAATCTCAGTGAGAAAGGAAATAGATTAGACATGGGGGTGGATGGGTGGAGGGAACTGGAGACTGGGAGGAGACATGGATGGAACAGGAGGGATGGGGGATGTAGGGAGAGAGTACTAGGAGAGAGAACTGGATGGGGGCGCACATCTCTGCGAAGAACTAGAAACCTAGGACAATGGAAACTCCCAAGAATCTACTAGGGTGACTGTAGCTAATACTCCTAGCAACAGGAAATATGGAAACTGAACCAGCTATCTTCTGTAACCAGGCAACACTTCCAGTGGAGGGACTGGGGCACTAATCCAGTCACAAAACCTTTGACCTACAATTGTTCTGCCTACAAGATGTGCAGGGGTTAAAAGATGGAGCAGAATTTGAGAGAAGCGCCAACCAATGACTGTCCCAGTTGAGACCCATGCTATGACTGGGAGGGCACCCCGACACTATTTATGTTATTCTGCTATACTATCAAGCAGGAGCCTAACATAACTGTCACCAGAGAGGCTTCACCTGGCAACTGATGGAAACTGAAGCAGAGACCCACAGCCAAAGGTTAAGTGGAGCTTGGGGGAATTCTGTGGAAGAGGGGGAAGAAGAACTGGAGGAGGCAGGGGGCTCAAGGACACTACAAGGAAATCTACAGAATCAACTAATAGGGACTCAGAGACTGAACTACCAGCCAGAGAGCACATATGGGAAGGACCTAGGGGCTGCCTCTGAGTCTGCTGCCTGCCTTTGGATCCGTTCTTGCTATCTAGGTGGCCTTGTCTAGCCTTAATAGGAGATGCACCCAGTTCTATTGCAACTTCGTATGTCAAGGCTGGTTCATAATCATGGGAGGCCTCCTCTTTTCTGAGGCGAAGGGAAGGAGGAGGATGGGGGGAAAGAGTAAACTGTGATCGGGATGCAAAGTAAATAAATTTTATTTAAAAAAAAAAAGAACTTAGATAAAGGTAATTACTCTTAGGTTAAATTTAAGGTTTCTCTTACTACTAAACATTTGTTGTACTTTATCAAAACTTGTAAAAATGACCAACATTTCCTTCTATGTAACAAATGTGACAGACTTCCAGATTTCTCTGGCAGAGTAAACAATACAAAAACCACGACTGACCAGCAAATGCTGAGAATTACTTCCACTATAACAACACTGCCTAATTACTTGGATGACCATAAATCTCTGACCTAAGTTTCTTACAAGCAGGAAGGAATATTAGAATCTCTAGTGTTAGGTATATTTAGAGAATCAAGATAAGACATGAGTATCAATGCAATGCAAGATACAGAGACCATGTGTGTGCTCACAGGCTGACATGGCTGTCTTCCCCATTTCCTCTCCTCCTTAGTTTTGAGATTGGGTCTCTCACTGAACCTGGAACTCATGAATTTAACGACACTGGCTGGCTGGCAAGGCTGAGGAACTCTCGTATCTACCCCCATCCCCATGTTGAGATTAAAGATGCACACCACTATACCTGGCTTTTTACATCGATTCTGTGGGTTAAGTCCTCAGGCCTGCATGGCAAGCACTTTCCTAAGTTGTCTCATAATCCTAGAACTGTTGTTATTTTGTTTTTAAATAAACATATACTCTCAAATAACAGAGCTGTCAACTCACTAACCACGCTGCTGCCTCACTTCACATACACAAAACCCAGCACTTGTAAAACAGTATGGCAAATACATATCATGACATTAGTTTTTAGTTCAGGTGTAGGTGTCTGCTTGTGTGTGCGCAATGTGCAAAGGTGTCTTTGAAGGCCAGAAAAGGGCATCAAATCCTTGGAGCTGGAGTTACAAGTGTTTATGAGTTATGAGTGCTGGGAACCCAACCCAGGTTCTCTGCAAGAGCACTAAATACTCTTCACTGCAGTCACTTTAGTAGTACCTAATGGCACTAAATACTCTTCACTGCAGTCACTTTAGTAGTACCTAATGGCACTAAATACTCTTCACTGCAGTCACTTTAGTAGTACCTAATGGCACTAAATACTCTTCACTGCAGTCACTTTAGTAGTACCTAATGGCACTAAATACTCTTCACTGCAGTCACTTTAGTAGTACCTAATGGCACTAAATACTCTTCACTGCAGTCACTTTAGTAGTTTTACCTAATGGTAAAACATTTTAAGTTTAAAACTGTAAAATTATTTCCAAAGAGTGAAACTATAAAGACCATCACAACTTAATTACCACAAGAGCAAAAATTGAAAACACCTCAGCCATCATCAAATTGGGATCCATGAAATATACTGGTGTGCCCCCTAAGTGAAGTATTACGTAGTCACTGAAAAGAAGAGCTATAGTTTCTGTGATTTGGAAAGATTTCCAAGGTTCTGAAGTGAAAAGGAAACTTAGTTGCAAAAAAAAAAAAAAATAGATAAATATAACAGTAGCATTTTAGTAAATAAATAAAATATGAATATATGTAACACCAAAATGAGGAGATAGTCCCCTTAACTATTTTACTTTTGTAAATATTTATTTTTGATTACGTGTGAGTGTTTGAGAGTACGGGCACTCAAGTGCAGAACCTGTAGAGGACAGAAGACAGTGTTGGACCTCTTGGAGCTAGAATTAGAGATGATGGTTGCGGACCATCTGATGTCAGTGCTAGGAACCAAATTCTGGCCCTCTTTAGGAATAGGATGAATCCTTAACTGCTGAGCCATCTCCCAGCCCACTCCCTTTACCATTTTATATGCTGAAGATTAAGTGAAGTAATTCACTACTTTGATAAAAGAAACACTAATGCTGGGCGGTGGTGGTGCACACCTGTAATCCCAGCACTCTGGGAAGCAGAAGCAGGCGGATTTCCGAGTTCGAGGCCAGCCTGGTCTACAGAGTGAGTTCCAGGACAGCCAGAGCTGTACAGAGAAACCCTGTCTCAGAAAAACAAACAAACAAACAAACAAACAAACAAACGAGGCTGGAGAGATGGCTCAGTGGTTAAGAGCACTGACTGCTCTTCCAAAGGTCCTGAGTTCAAATCCTAGCAACTACATGGTGGCTCACAACCATCCATAATGAGATCTGATGACCTCTTCTGGAGTGTCTGAAGACAGCTACAGTGTACTTACATATAATAAATTAATCTTTTTAAAAAAAGAAAGAAAGAAAGAAACAAACAAACAAACAAACACTAAGGGCTGGAGAGATGGCTTAGTAGGTTTGCAGAGGATCTTGGTTCAGTTCCCAAATCCTCACGGCAGCTCCTAACTGGCTGTAAATCGTAGTCCAAAGAACCTTACACCATCTTTTGGCCTCTGGAGCCTAGTGCCAGTGGAGATCAGAACCGGGCTTCCAATGCCTCGGGACAGAGAGACTGAGAGGTTGTAAGCTGCCGTGCCTGTGGATGCTGGGAAGCAAGCCTGTGTCCTGTGGAAGAGCAGCCCGTGCTCTTGATCACTGGGCCATTGCAGGCACCCAACTTGATCATTTTCAATACGGCAGCCTTGGCTGGATTGACGCCTCAGTGAGTAAAGGCATGTGCTTCCAAGCCTGAAGGCCCGGTTTGTTCTCTGGGAGGACAGAGAGTACTGATTCTGGGAAGCTGTCTCCTGGCACACACAACCCCACACATACACAAAATTAAAATGTAATAAAAGTTACAAAAAGCACTACTTTGACTTTGTAAGTCACTCATTCATATTATATATGACTTTAACTGTCTGTGGCTCCAAACTGCTGTATGGAAAATGATTTGTTATTGTAACCCAAGGGAATACACCTATGGGCAGTACAATGCTAAAGGGACAGCAGACTGAGTCATTGTTCCATTTACTTTTACCTACAGAATGTATCCACGCTAGAGTGCACAAGTTATCAAAAAGAATGTGAAGCAAGCATCCAGGAAACAACAGGTACAAAGGTACTGTGAGCTCTACTCCTTTACAGACACCAAGAACAAAATGGCCAGTTAGAAAACCTCTCAAGAAAAAAACAAAAACTTTACAATGTAATCTGTGATCCTGGAGGACCCCATGTCAAACAAGGCAGGACTGTAACAGAAGCGCTCTGGTCCCCCAGACACTGCTAACGGGAGGCTATCCCTGTGTGGGAATGCAAGCAGGCGAGCTTCACGCATGCGCAGAACTCTCATGAACCCACAGCTTCTCTAAGAAGGGCTGGAGAGATGACTCCTAGATCAAAGTATGTACTTCTAAAGGACTCGTTTGGTTTCAGTAGCTTCAAAGGCTATAACCACAACTTACAAAACAAACAAACTCACTCTACAACAGAACAAAATAAAAAATATCGTTCAGAAGAGAGAAATGGTTCAACTTACCAAAACATTTTTATACCCAAGCCTGACAACCTGAGTTTGATCCTGGTAATATCTACATAGCAGAAGAAGAAAAATCCTTGGAAGTTGCTTGCTGGCCTTCATAAGCTTACTGTGGTAGGTGTGCACACATACATACACAACAAAATAAATAAACATGAATAAAACCAAAACAACTGTTCAACATGTGATCTAAAGGGATTGTTTGTTTTTAATTTGTATCTTTATGTCCCTGTGTGTATGTGGGTTGTCACAGATATGAGAAGGCGGCACTGGAGCTCCTAGAGCTGGCATTACAGAGGGCTGATGTGGGTGCTGGGAATGCAACTTCAGTCCTCTGCAAGAGCAGCACATATGAGGTCTAGCGGCTCTTGCTTTTAATCCCAATATTCCAGAGGCAGAGCAGGCACAGGCCAGCCTAGTCTACAAAGTTCCAGGTCAGTCAGGGACAAACACAGAGACTGCCTCAAAACAAACAAACAAGCAAATATTAATAGACAGGAAGGAAGGGAGGAAGGACAGCAACCTGTGCTCCTACCCTCCAAGCATTACTCCAGTCCCCTAAAGGTTTGGTTGGCTTTGTTTGCGTTTTTTTAAATCCCCAATCCTATAATCTTTAAAACCATGAGGGCATCATCAGTGCAAGAAAAAGAACTGGACTGTCTCTCAGACAACTTTCAGAGAACAACAACAAACATCAGAACAGCTAGTATTTTCAGAGGCAGACACTCGAACTCTAGTCCTGACAAAACTATGGCGCTAGTAAAGAGATCAGTGATTGTGGTGGATTGAGGGGCAGGTGACTGAAGCAGAGTCTTCCAAAGTGGTGACAATGCATCATAATGGTTATTATTAGTAATGTGTCTAAAGAGGCACTATACCTAGTATCAGGATTGTGTGATTCCTGAAACATAACCCCAAGTTCACCTCTGTCTCTACGGTGGGGGATGCTGACGATGGAGAAGCTGTGTATGTGTGAGAACAGATGTATAGGATAGCTGTGGTTTAAAAGTCCTGTTAAAAACAGTGAAACTGGCCGGGCGGTGGTGGCGCACGCCTTTAATTCCAGCATTTGGGAGGCAGAGGCAAGGGGATTTCTGAGTTTGAGGCCAGCCTGGTCTACAGAGTGAATTCCAGGACAGCCAGGGCTACACAGAGAAACCCTGTCTCGGAAAAAAAAAAACAACCAAAAACCAAAAACTAACCAACCAACCAAAACAAAACAAAACAAAACAACAGTGAGACTTTGGGGCTGGGGGGGGGGGGGGATATACATCCATGAGGTACTGAACCAACTAGCAAACGATACACGTTCTGGTCACAGTTTAAGCATCCTTGCCCTGCCCTCTATGTATTAGATCTCCATTGCCACTCCTACACCTCCCACCTTTTGATGTACTGTTTTCAGTCTTAGAATCTTTGAAGTACAAACAAAATGCTACCAGAACATATTGTGCCATGACAACAGAGTAGTACAGCGCTGTCAAAACGCTCCAGTCAACGAAACTAATTTCATGGGTTTTGAAAATGCCTTAGGGAATGTATAAATGAAATTTACCAGTAAAATGAGAGTTTGGATTTCAGTAAGAAACTGTGATGTCTGTAAGCAAGCCTATAACCTTTAAAACCACCACAGCATCATTAACGACAACAAAAGAGGAAAATCTCCGGGAACCAAGTGAGATGTGCCTGAGAGGCCATTAAATGGGCCCACGCACTACGTCGAACTCAGGATGCCCACGCACACTGACCATTTCAACTCTATTCTATGGTCCAGGATAACGCGTGGTCTCGTCCTGAAGCCAGGAGGAAAGTTCATTCTTGAACAGTGCAAACCAGGTTCGCGACCACCGAGCTTCCATGACAGAACCACAAGGAACGAAAACGGACGTTTTTTATTGAGGTGGTTGTTGTTATGAAGACGGGGTGGGGAACACGATCATTTCCCGGGCAGCTCGTTACGTACCCACGCGCGACCGCTTGGGCAGTTGCCTTTGTGGTCAAGCTGTGACTCAGGAGGACCCACCCTCCCATTCCCACAGGTAGAAACTTGGGTTCAGAAGTCACTAACTTCCGAGGGCACAGGAGTCTGGAGTACCCCAAAGCCCTCATCCCTGCACCCCACCCCCATCCCCGCGGTCGAGCTGCGCTGGGTCTGGGCCTCCGCACCGGCTCGGTGCTCGCAGCCCTTACCGCTGCGGGGCGACAGGCCCCAGGGCCCGCCGAGCAGGACGCTGAGGACGAGCAAGGCGCACGCGCACCCCACCGCACCGCACGGCGCGGGGTCTCGGGGCCCCAAGTGCGACGCGGCCGCCAGCCCCGCCGCGACGGGCGACGGCTTCCGCTCGTTCGCTTGCCGCCCGGGCCCGCCTCACTCCTCCGTTTACCCCTCCGAATACTCACCACGCGATTATCTCGCTTCCCCATGGTGGCCGGCTGAACGCGCGGGAAGCCGCGGAGAGAGCAGGCCCGATGAGAAGCCGAAGCGGCCCGCCGCAAGTCCCCTTACCGCCGCTATGCCCCGCCCAGAGAGCGGCGCCCCGCCAATCCGGGGGCACCGCGCGTGCCACAGCGCCCCCTGGCGGTGCGGAGGACAGACCGGCGCTAGCGACCGCTTGCTGTTCCCAGGAGCTGCAGCAGGATTCCTGAGCGGGACACTCTCTGTGTACCTCGACTTGCTGAGACAGCTCTCTCCATTTGGCCATGGCTTTCTTATGCGTCGAAATACTCGTTCTTGGGGAAAGCAAGATTACTACCACTCCTACTGAGCTTGCGCCGGCACACTGTTGAAAATAAAGCGAAAACCAACACAAACTGGTCCTAGAGACTTGCTTAAGGAACTTTGCCCTAAACTTCATTTACTCGTCACCTATAAATCCTCTTTGTTTTTTGGGGGTTTTTTTTGGTTTTTTTTTTTGGTGGGGGCGGGGGGAGACTGGGTTTCTCTCTGTAGCCCCAGCTGTCCTGGAACAAGCTCTGTACATCAGGTTGACCTCGAACTCATGAAAACCCATCTGCCTCTGCCTCCGCCTCCCTGGGATTAAACAGATCCACCACCACCTGGCCATTTCTGTTGTTGTTTTTTTTTTTAAATCATCTACTTTACATAATTATTATTTAAGAACACTTGCTACTCCTTCAGAGGACTTTGGTTTAGTTTCAAGTAACCACAGGATAATTCACAACCATCAGTAACTCCAGTTCCTGGGTACCCAATGCCCTTTTCTGACCTCTATGGGTACCAGGCACACATACTGCACACACATATATGTAGGCAAACACATAGAATAAATCGAACAAAAATTTGTCATAAAACTTAAAAAATGAGTCTAGGGCATGACAAATATAGTTAAGACATAGTCCTTATCTTTAAGGGGTGTGTTTATAAACTCATAGGGGAAGATAAACACACGCAGGTTAGTTAGACTTTTTTGCTTTGGCGCTATGGAATTATCTGGACTGTACCTAAACTTCAGAAGTGGCCTAGACTCTAGAGATGAATACGCCATACTTGCTAAGTATTCACAGACTTGGAAAGTGTGGCTTGTGGATTCATGTCAGCCTGAGAGCATAAGGAAATAATTTAAAATTGATCAGAGTTCTTTCTGGAATTTTAGAAAATGGAATTACGGGACTTTCATTATATTGAAAAAAATCCTTTAACCTTTCCCGGACCTCATAGATATTATCATGGGACCTGGGAGGTTAGGGATGGGTGGGTAGAAGTCATGAGTTCGAGACTATTTTGAGCAACAAAGTAAATCCAAGTCTTGAAAGGGGGCTTAAAAAGAGAGGATTAGGGGTTAAGGGAGTGTGGCAGGACAGTGGGGGGGGCGGAGAGGGTGCCCAGGTGGGCCCTTGCCCCAGCACCTCTTCCCCCTGAGGGACCACACGCACACAGACATGGTATAGAATAGAGTTTATTCAGGGTAGAGGTTGGGAGTTAGTGGGAGAGATAGATAGATAGATAGAGAGAGAGAGAGAGAGAGTAGAGAAGTAGAGGCCGGCCATGACCACCTGGAGAGAGGGGGAGGGGAGGAGAGCCCAAGGGGCAAAGAGGAGAGAGTAGGATGGGGGGGTAGAGAGAGAGCAAAGAGGGAGAGGAGGGGCAAGTAGCCCCTTTTATAGTGGGCCAGGTCTATGGGGCGGGGCATATGTGACTATTGCCAGGTAAGTGTGGGGTGGAGCTTAGACAGAATATCAACAAGTCTGATCTGGGCAACATAGTAAGATATTATCTAAAGTAAAATTCAAAGAAAAAAAAAAAGACTGGTATATGTTGCAGGATATGTGATCACACTGTGAAACTTGAGATTGTGTTATTTACTAAAAAAACAGTTGTTTCTAGTTGTGGTATGACTCAGCACTTAGTACACAGCTTTAATCCAAAACAATGAAGAGAAAGTTAGTTTGTAGAAGGATACACCTATATTTGAAAGTGATGTCTAATTGAGCAGCAGGCAAAGTGATGAGTCAGAGAAAGAGCTGACGAAATAGGATACGCCCAACTCTCAGGAGAAGAGAGGAAAGGGAAGCTACTTATGGGAACGTTGCAGAGAGAAAGAGAGGAGAGAGGCAGTTTTACCTGGAGAGTTGTACAGAGATGGGTTGAAGAGAGAACAAGCTAGACACAGGTGAAGACAGAATGAGTCAGAGAGTGAGAAGGAGCCAGAAAATTAGAACAGGTTGCCAGAGTTAGTTTGAGGCCAAGCAGAGCAATTCAGTCAGAAACTGAGAGAAGCCAGTTAGAGTCAGTCATCTTGGAGAGGAGTTTGAGCCAGAACAGCTGAATTGAACCAGCCAGTGAGAGCTCAGAAGGAACAAGAGAGAGTGAGCATTTTCACCTGTAAGTCTCAGAGCCTCTAAAACATTCTAGGCCTAGAGTAGATTATATAGAGGCTAGAAGCTTCCAGGACTAGACCTAGGTCAGCAGACTGAGGCAGTAAGCCTCAGAGATGACATTCAATTCAGGGAAATAAAAGTTTATAGGTAATATCAGTGGCAATGATATAGCATTTACCTAACATGTGTGAGGTCCTAGTACCTCGAAGAAAATCTTTTTTCTCTCTGACTGAGATTCCCTCATTTCTCACCCTTTATTGTTGCAACAGATATTCCAATCTCCGCTTTCTTTTTTAAAATGTTCCTGTATTAGTTTGGATGTAATTGGCCCCCATAGGCCTATAGAAAGTGGTGCTATTAGAAGGTGTGGCCTTGCTAGAGTGGGTGTGGCCTTGTGGGAGAAAGTGTCACTGTGGAAGCAGGCTTTTATGTCCCCGATGATTAAGCTGTGGCCAGTGACATAGTTCTCCTTCTGCTGCCTGTGGATCAACATGTAGAACTCTCAGTGTGTCACCACGCTTCCTGCCATGATGATAATGAATTAAACCTCTGAAACTGTAAGCCAACCCCAATTAAATCTTGTCTTTTGTAAGAATTGCCTCGGTCACGATGTCTCTTCACAGCAGTAAATCCCTAAGGCAGCTCCTGAACTGTGTTGAGTGTAACCAGTGGTGGTTCTTCTAGTGCCACTCGGTGCTGATTGTTCTTGGGGGGCCAGATCCACTGCGCACTGTGGATTTGGTCTCACGATTTTTATTTCTGTTTCTCATCCCTTATCCCTTACTTTGAACTAAAGTTGAGGATTAACTATTTTCCTTGTGTGCCCGATGCAAAGAGTCTGTGAGTAATAGCCGATTCTTTCTCTGTGGCTCACTGGCACTACTCTGACTCTCAGAAGCCAAGATTTCCAGCAGTCCAACTGGAGAAGATGGCGAGTTTTCCCTGTAGCTCATTCTTGCTTTCACTTTCCTTATCTTTGGCTTGCTTGACACAGTTCCACAGGAAGATTTGTGTTTCCTCTGGCTATCTTTAGCCATCAAGTGACCCAATCCTTGAGCAGGTATCTCAGTGGAGAACAGATAACCAGAAAAACTAGCCAGGACACAGTGGAGATGGTGAGAGAGGGCTTCATAAAACCTACATTAATCCACGTCTTCCCAGAACAAAACAACTCAGAGTGACTCTGTGGAAAGAGTAAAGAGATGCTTTATACACTACCCACACATGTGATCTGCTAAGCTACACACTTCCCTTCTAGCAGTGAATTACATGCTGTCTCAAATGCCTAAGGCATAAGCAAGAGATTGCATCTCATCTTCCAGAAGAGAAGAACGAAGGGCAGGGAGAGCCAAGTTGCTTACTTCCTGTCTCACAGTGACAAAGCGTTTGTGCAGAGCTGCCGAGCGTTTGAACACATGTGTGTCAAACGTGAGAACCCATGTTTCCCTTACTGCCTCATGCCATCTTTGTGGGAACAAGGGAGGACTGAAAAATTGCATTTTGTGTAGACTGTGACCCTGGGCAGACTTCCTACTGAAGAGCTGAGAGGGAAGAGAGAAGAGTTTGGGTTAAAGGAGACAGACAGAACCCAGTTTGACAGTGTGGGGTAACAGGACCAGAAGGGTACATGGGGCTGGAAGCAAAACACAGCTAATTTTATTGTACAGAGTTTTCAATAGAAAGTAGATGAATAACTTCAAAAGAGCAAAGCTGTAAATTACAGTAATATTTATATCAATAACTCTCTTGGGTAGAGATGTTTCAAATGATTAGCATAACCTGGGTAATTTTCTAAATGTAATAGTATACTAGATGACTTTCCTGTACTGCTGAATTATTTGTTGTATGGGTGACTGAGAATTTGAATGGAAAGAGATGTAGACACTTAATCTACAACCTCAAATGTCTGTTGTTTGGATGTATGTATCCTTAGACTTGAGGAATAAAAATAACACTTTACATTTGATGAGACAACAGCCCCTGCAATGATTTACTCTTTTGTTGGAAGGAATCAAGTTTAATATTTCTGACAAACGAAATAGTTAAAGTGTAGTACTCCCATTCAGTGACAAACCATGCAGGAATTTTAAAGGTGAGGTAGAGCTGTGTGTCTTGATTTGTGGACATGGCCATTACATATTATTGGAGGAAAAGAAACTATAAAAAAGCATAGCCCATGATAGCATGGAGTAAATAAAACAATGTATTAGGCTGGGTGGGGTGGCTCAGTCAGTAAAGGCTTTCTGGGCAAGGATGAGGACTGAAGTTTGAATCCTCAGCACACATCCAAATGTCGGGCAGGTGCAGTGGTCCACCAGTAAACCCAGTGCTCTGGAGGTGTAGATATGTTCTCCTACGCAAGTTGGATAGCTAGACTAACTGAATTGGCAAGCTTTGGGATCAAGTGAGAGACCCTGCCTCACATGTATCTACCGATAAATGTACACACACCCACATACATGTGAATGCACACATGAACATCACTCTCTGTCATACACATGCACACACACACACACATGCACACATGCATCAATAAAAACAAAACATTTGTTCATGTGTCATCTAGTTTTATGTCGACTTGACACAAGTATAGTTATTACAGAGAAGGAAGCGTCAATTGAAGAAAATGCTTCCATAAGATCAGGTTAGAGATAAGCCTGGAGGGCATTTTCTTAATTAGCCATTGATAGGGGAGGGCCCAGCTCCCCATGGGCGGTGCCACCCCTGAGCTGGTGGTCCTGGGTTCTATAACAAAGCAGCCTGAGCAAGCCATGAGGAGCAAGCCAGTGAGCAGCGTTCCTCATGGCCTTCCCACCAGCTCCACCGCCATGTCTCTGCCCTGTTTGAGTTCCTGCCCTGATGTCCTTTGATGGTAAACCATGTTGGGGAAGTGTAATCTAAATAAACCTCCTCCCCCAACCCGACTTGCTTTTTTGGTCACGGTTTCGTCAAACAATAGAAACCCTAAGTAAGGCAATTCAGATTATGAAATACTCAGCAACTGACGACCTGTAAAGGTGACAATTCATATTGTTCAGTGTGCTTACATGTGTGTGTGTGTGTGTGTGTGCTCTTGGATATGTTCTGGCAGTTTTCTGAAAATTCTCCACAGAGTTTTCCTGGCGAGTACCTCTGAGTACTGTTAGTAAATCAAAAAGGTGGACAGAGGAGTTTTTATCTTTCACAGATTGTACTATTTTCTCAACTACTCTACTGACTCTCCTTGAGGATCCACGCTTGCCACAGATCTTGTGGATTTTGCTCTGTAGAGCTCAAACAGTGACACATCAGTGTGATCATCCGTGCTCCTCCGCACTCACATTCCTTACTGTGCGATATCTAGAAAAGATTTACGCGTGCCATCGAAAAGCAAGCAGTGGCTTTATTTAATTAGCTGGTCTTTTGAAGAGCCAGGTTGAATTCTTTTGAATTCCTCTCTAAAGGTGGGGACATTACCAAGAAAGTGAGTCATAAAGGAAGCTTTCCCTTGCCTGTGAGTGCTTCAGCCGAACCAGTGCTGTAATTTTCCTCTCATTCCATCTTTGCTGATGTGACTCATGAGCTATGAAAGTCACCGCTCAAACATTTCAGACTGGCTTTTTTACACTTACTTTGTAAGTGTCCGTCTTATCATGGCAATGAACGAATAGCATTTTCCAGCTTGTAGTGTAGTTTCAATTTTGATAGCTATATATTTATGTAATTGCCAAGATTTCGTGTTCTAGCCGAGTGTGTAGTGATATTCATTGCGTTAAATTACACTTGTTTAGTGAAATGCAGGCCAGCAGCGAGGTACTCACCCATCCCATCTCCTTTTGTAAAAAGTCATTTTAAATCTGTCCGCTTAAAAAAAATTGAGTTATCGTATCCTTATTACATGCTGGGGAGTCTTCTGGGTATATGCCCAGGAGTGGTATAGCAGGATCTTCTGGAAGTGATAGCAGCCCTATTTATAATTGCCAGAAGCTGGAAAGAACCCAGGTATCCCTCAACAGAAGAGTGGATGCAAAAAAATGTGGTATATCTACACAATGGAGTACTATTCAGCCATTAGAAACAATGAATTCATGAAATTCTTAGGCAAATGGATGGAGCTAGAGAACATCATACTCAGTGAGGTAACCCAGACTCAAAAGGTGAATCATGGTATGCACTCACTAATAAGTGGATATTAACCTAGAAAACTGGAATACCCAAAACATAATCCACACATCAAATGAGATACAAGAAGAAAGGAGGAGTGGTCCCTGGTTCTGGAAAGACTCAGTGAAACAGTATTCGGCAAAACCAGAACGGGGAAGTGGGAAGGGTTGGGTGGGAAAACAGGGGGAGAGAAAGAGGCTGATGGGACTTTCGGGGAGTGGGGGTCTAGAAAAGGGGGAAATCATTTGAAATGTAAATAAAAAAATTGAGTTCTCGAGAGGTCTGCCCACTGTCATGTGACCTGAGAAACACACATCGAGGCTCCGCATTGGGAGCCATCGTGATGTGCGAATATAGAGTGGATAGATGGGAGAAAGAGAAGCTGACTGGTTTGAGCACTGTGAAGAGAGGCTGAACTGGAGACAGGGTGGAGAGGAATAGACTGTTGTGGGTATCCTGTGCTGTCACCTGAGGCCACGCTGAACTGCTGGCCCTTATTGCCATGTCCGTGGCCACAGAGCAGCAGGGGTCTGTGTTGATGTCCAGTGGCTCACATGACCACCAAATGCTATGTTGTATGTCCTTGGTCTGGGCTGCCACCTAAGACGGTGTTGATGTCCAAGGGCTGTGCAGGAATGGCTCCTCTCCTTACTGGCACTCAGGAGAGCTGGCCCCTAGTGCTCTGCCATGAGGTGCTCTGAGCTTGGGAGGGTTGTCCTCCCCACCCCTCATCTCTAGATGCTTCTGGCAGTCTTGAGAGCGAGAAAGTGGTTCCTGCCTCTCATTGGCTGCAGCACCCAGGAAAGCAGGTCCTGCTCCTCACCTGGACAGCACAGTAGAGCTAGCCCTGGTGGTGAAGGCTCACAGGAGCTGGCCGCAGCTTGTGAGAGCAGGAGAGAAGGCTCTTCCCCTCGCCTGCTGTGGCATTGGGCGAGCTAGCCTAGGCAGTCCTGGAGAGCTCGCCCTGGTGGTGTGGGTGTAGAAGAGCAGGCAGGCCGACCAACTCAGCTACCACCCAGGCCCAGATCCAGGGCTTTGAGTTGCCCCACCCCAATATCTACCCCAGCTATGAACTGCTGGAGTTAGTCAAGGGGGCAGTCCTG
Source organism: Apodemus sylvaticus (assembly GCF_947179515.1). Lineage (NCBI taxonomy): Eukaryota > Metazoa > Chordata > Mammalia > Rodentia > Muridae > Apodemus > Apodemus sylvaticus. Next base: position 24,252,411 of record NC_067473.1, read on the forward strand.
CAGATCCAAAGCTGCAGGATCTCCATGACACAGGGCAACGAGCAGATATCTGAGAGGAGTCCTGGTGAGGATCCAGTATTGATAGAATAGCAGAAAGCCAGAGGCCTTGAAACAGACCAGGGACTCATAGCAATGAGTATTTACAAGTAAAGATTTGTGGGACAAAAGGGTATGCTGTGTGACACACTAGAGCTTTTATGACAAGATTAATAATTTTTTCATATTCTTATTTTTTAATTTTCTTTTGGGGGGAGGTTACAGCGGAAGAGGGCTGATACGGAGGGATGGAAAAATGAGTGGGATCAGGGTGCTCCTCACAAAGGAACAATAAAAAGTTAAAAAAGGGAAAAATCAAATTAATGCTCTGAATTCATATGATTTGTCAGAATATACCCTGCATTTTCCTGCTATCTTGTGGGTTTCCTCTTTATTTTCTTTATTAGTTTCTCTTGGATTGCTAATGTTTCAAAACTTGATTTACGCGCTTTCCTTTTGCTACTGAGTCCGCAGCCATGAGTACGCTCAGGCTGCAGAAGAGGCTTGCCTCCGCTGTGGGAAAAAGAAGGTCTGGTTGGACCCCAGTGAGACCAACGAAATTGCCAATGCCAACTCCCGTCAGCAGGTCAGGAAGCTGATCAAAGATGGGCTGGTCACCCGGAAGCCTGTGACTGTCCATTCCTGGGCTCGCTCCCCGGAAAGACACCTTGGCTCAACGGAAGGGCAGGCATGTGGGCATAGGGAAGAGGAAGAGTACCGCCAAGCTCGGATACCTGAGAAGGTGACCTGGGTGAGAAGGATGAGGCTCCTGTTTCTGAGAGGCTGGCTTCTCAGGAGATACCGGGAATCTAAGAAGACTGACCGCCGTATGTATCATAGCCTGTACCTGAAGGCTAAAGGGAATGTATTCGAACACAAGCGGATTCGCATGGAGCACAACCACAAGCTGAAGGCACACAGGGCCCCCTCAAGCAGCTGCTGGCTGAGGCTCGCGGGTCAAGACCAAGGGAGCACGGAAGCGCCAGGAGGAGCGCCTCCAGGCTAAGAAGGAAGAGAACAAGACTCAGTCCAAGGAGGAAGAGAGCAAGAAATAAAGCTTCCCTGTCTGTACATAGTGGCCCGGATGTGGTCTCACACGGAGCAGTCATTAAAATAAAACAAGCCTTTTTTTTTTTTAAAGTACCACTTACCAATAATTTGTGTCCCATCTTGCAAATCTTTGCCAAATCCCAATCACACAGCTGTTGCTTTCCCCAAGGCTTACACCTTTAGCTCTTGTGTTTAAGCTTCTAGAACCCTGGGTATAGCAAAACTAAAAGGGATTTGAGTGGGAATATTCATTGACTTGTTCAATAGTACTCACTCGGCACGTACACACATTGTGCGTAAATTCAAAAGCTAAAGGCAGAGTTCACCATAATAACATAGGTAGTTTCAGAGTCTAAGCAACTCTTGGAAGGAACCAGGATATATATATATATATATATATATATATATATATATATATATATATATATATATAAAATCTTTCTCTTTTGCTCTTTTGTCCATAGGTTTCCTGTGCTCGGTGCGCATGAGAAGAAATAAGGCCAATGGTAACTGGATTCTCAGGTGACTGATGAGCTAAGTGTGTGTGACTGACACCGGATTGGCTTGGTTCCAATGTTTGCTCCAATTGTGTGTCCATGATGGCCTTGATAGAGCAAGCTGGTCTCCTGGGACTCACTCGCTCTTCTTCAGAGAATAGGGCTGGTGGTGCTTTGCCTGACATTCCAAATGTAGTATCCATGTTAACAAGCTTCCTCTTTTTAAGATTTATCTCTATCTTCCGTGTATGGATGTTTTGTCTGAATGTATATAAGTGCACCACAGGTGTGAAACTCCTGCTGGGGCCAGAAGGGGACAAGGAATCTTCTGGAACAGTTGTGAGCTGTCACGTGGGTGCTAGGAGCCAAACCGCAGTGCTTTGGAAGAGCAGCAAGGCGCTCTTCACTGATGAACCAGCTCTCCAGGTCCTTGGTAACTTTTATTTTAATTGGGTTTACTCGGTGTGGGGGGATGTATGTGTATGCCCTGTACATTTCAGTGCCTCCAGAGTGTGTTGGATTTCCCTCCATCTCCCCCACCCCCGGCACTGGGGTTACAGACCCACCAGTGGGAGCTACCTGACTTGTGTCCTCTGGAAAACCAGCAAGTGCTCTTGATTGTTGAGCTCTTTCTCCAGCCCCAACGAACTTGTTTATTATTTTTGAAACTGGGTCTCACTGTGTAACCATGGCTGGCTTGGAACTCACTATGTAGATCAGGCTGGCTTTGAACTCATAGACACCTGCCTGCCTCTGCCTCCCCAGTGCTGGAATTAAAGGTGTCCACCACCATGCCTGGGAAGAGCAACTTCTTTTTCCTGTTCCTTTTTCCTCTTTTTTCCCCCATTAATTAATTTATTTATTCACTTTACATCCCGATCCCAGCCCCCCTCTCTTCCCAGTCTTCCCCTCCCCTAATCACTCCCCTCCCCTTTTCATTTGAGAAGGAGGAGGAGAGCCCCTTCCAGGTACCAACCCCAACCCTGGCACATCAAGTCATTGCAGGACTGGGTATATCCCCTCTCAGCCCTGTCAGGGGAACAGGATGCATAGGCAGGTAACAGTTAGTGACAGCCCGACTCCAGTTGTTGAGGGACCAGCACGAAGACTCATGATGCAAATCTGCTGCACATGTGCGGAGAGCCTAGGGCCAGGCCGTATATGCTGTTTGGCTAGTGGTTCAGTCTCTCGGAGCCTCCTAGGGTCCAGGGTAGTTGACTCTGTTGGTCTTCCTGTGGAGTTCCTATCCCCTACAGGTGCCTCAATCCTCCCAACTCTTCCACAAAACCCACTGAGCTCTGTTTAATGTTTGGCTGTGGCTGTCTGCATCTGTTTCCGTCAGCTGCTGGGTGGAGCCTCTCAGATGATAGTCATGCTAGGCTCCAGTCTGCAAGCATAACAGAGTATCATTAATCATGTCAGGGATTGGCATTTGCCCATGGGGTGGGTCGCACGTTGGTTATTGGTTGGTCATTCCCTCCGTCTCTGCTCCATCTTTGTTCCTGCCCTTGTTGGTTTTGTGCATGGGTTGGTGTTTTCTCTTCGTTGGGAGTCCTGCCTGGCTACAGGAGGTGTCCACTTCGGCTCCACATCCTCCACTGCCAGGAGTCTCAGTTAGAGTCACCCTTATAAATTCCTTGGAGCCTTCCCCATCCCGAGTCTCTGGCATGTCCTAGAGATGCACCTCCTCCAGCCACAAATTTCCGTTCACTCTCCTGGCCCTCAGTCCCCGGTTCTCCCTTTCTTATCCCCTCTCCTACCCAGATCCCCTCCCTCCCGCCACCTCTGGTGACTATTTTACTTCCCCTTTCAAGTGAGAATCAAGCATCCTCCCTTGAGCTTCTTTGGGTCATGGCCTGTATCATGGGTATTCTGTATTTTATGGCTAATATCCACTTATCAACAAGTATGTACCATATATGTCCCCCTGGGTCTGGGGTACCTTACTCAGGATATTTTCTAGTTCCATTCATTTGCCATGACATTCATGATGTCATAATAGCGGAGTAGTAATTCCATTGTGTGAATGAACTACATTTTCTTTATCCATTCTTTGTTTGAGGGATGTCTGGGTTGTTTCCAGTTTCTGGCTATTATGAATAAGGCTGCTATGAACATAGTGGAGCACGTGTCCCTGTGGTATGGTGAGGCATCCCCTGGGTCCTGAGGCAGAACCATTCCCAACTTTCTGAGAAACCACCAGACTGATTTTCAGAGTGGTTGCACAAGTTTGCACTCCCACCAGCAAAGGAGGAGCACTCCTTCCGCAAAGAGTAACTTCTTAATGGCATTTGGTCCTAAAAGCATACAGCAGTGATAATCAAAGGATGTATTTATGTACAGTTTTGAATAAAATGGTTCAATTTGGTCAGATACCATTGCAAGCGCCTATCCTTTAATAAAACGTGTGCTCTGACTGGCTTCTTAATAAGTCATAAAATTTCATTTCTTTCTTTTTTGTTTTGTTTGAGATGGGGTCTTTCTGTGTAGCCTTGGCTGTCCTGGAACTTACTCTGTAGAGCAGGCTGGCCTGAAACTCAGAAATCCACCTGCCTCTGTTTCTTGAGTGCTGGGATTAAAGGTGTATACTACTTCCACCCAGCCAAATTTCAATCTCTTAATGAAGATTAAATTCTCAGCATTACAGTATCCACCAGGCATACTTCCTTTGGAAATTTAAATAAAAAGTGCAATTTATGGTCTAGAAAAAAATTGAAGGCATGTCCTAAATGGGAGCCTCCAGGTGGTTCTTGAGGTCTAACTTAATCCTATCAATACTATCCACAGCAAAGGGACGACAACGTATCATTTGTGCTTCATTGTGTAGCATCTCAGCATTATTTATTAGTTTCTCCTAAGTACACAGCCAGGCAAAGATAATCAAACTCCCTTGTACTGACGCTGTCCTCACCCTGACTCTGCTCTGCACACTGACCTTCCCGACCAGTTCACGTCCTATTCTAGTTGTGCAATCAGTTCTAGCCATATGAGTTTTTAAAGATTAAAAAAAAAATAAGAAAAAAGAAAAAAAGAAAAGAGGAAAGAGCACTGTGAAATACACTGCCGTATTTTGTGAATTCTAAGCTTTTGCGGATCTGCAGCCTTCCCTGTACCTTTCCATTGGGACTTGCCTTTATTCTGTGTAGGCTATAAACGGCATCACTTTAAAGCTCTTAAAAGGAATAGTCACAATGGGTAATCAAAGCCGAGCATTGATCTGAATTAGCAAACTCGACCTTCTGCGACCTGCCGCATCTATCTGTTTTCCCCTAGAAAACATGGAAGTAGGACCTAGGCTGAACGCCAAAGGGCAAAAACCTGTGACAAGTCACAAGGAGCCTAGGAGAGATGAAGGGTCTATTTGGACACAGCTTTGGAGGAAAGGATCCAGGAATGGTTGCATATGTGGCATATATGCACCAGGTTGCACCTCTCTAAGGTTAAGATACTAATCCCAGGACATGTCCTGGGTCTTCCTGCCTTCTCTTTTGTCGTGGACCTGTACACATTGGGAGTACTTGTTCCTGTGACTGGCAAGTCTTGGGTCTCTGAGTGAGTGTTCTCAAGCCTTATTTCTGCAAACCCTCTTTTTGTTCCAGGGCATATATATATATATATATATATATATATATATATATATATATATATATATATATATATATATATATACATATACACACACACACACATGTGGAGGCTGGAGTCAACATCTGTGTCCTCTGCCACTGCTCCCCACTGTATCTTCTGGAGACAGGGTCTCCTGCTGAACTTGGCTCACTGACCCATCAGACAGTCTGACATTGAGTTCCGGCGTAGCGTCCGTCTTTGCCCTCTGGGCAGCAGAATTAAAGATGCTGTTGCACGAGATCCACACTCAGCTCCTCCTACTTTCACGCCGCCGTTTTCCTGACTGAACCACCACCCCAGCCCTCAGTGAACCGTACTACATTTCTTCTCATGCTTCTGTGGTTCATACACGTGGGTGTGCAGGTGTGTGCATGTGTGTGCTAGGAGGGTGCCAGGTGTCCCCCCGTGCCTGATTCCTCTAAGGCAAGGTCTCTTGCTGACCCAGAGCTCACCTGTTACATTTAGGCTGGCTGCCCATCAAATTCCCAGATCTACCTGTCTTCTGACAGCCAATGCTGGGGGCTGGAGTCACAGTTTTTGTTGTTGTTGTTGTTGTTGTTTTGTTTTTTAATGTGAGTGCTGGACATTTGGATTTGGTGCCTCCGGCTTGCAAAGCAGGTGCCCATATCCACCGAGTCATCCCCTCAGCCTCCCAAGCTGAATCCCCGTGAAACCCTTGCTCATCTCTACCTCACTAGTTTGGTGACACAAACCTTCTCCACAGTACCTTCTCTCAACTGCAAGCTCTGAAGTGCTGTTTCCATTACACTTATTTATTTTCCTGTGTAAAGCATTTAGCATAGTCACCGACTGGGCATGTGTTGAATGAGTTGTAAGCTCCGTGAGCTGCTCCTATGTAGAACATGTTCTTGATAAGGAATCTCGTTTTAAAAAGTCTAACGCATGTTATACTAACACACGCTATAATCTATCATGTGGTATGTAGTCATTTCAGTAAAGGGGTGAACAGCCAGCAGGGCAATCCATCTGGAAGGAAAGAGTCTGAAATTGCTGTGTTTTTGTTTTTTTTTTAATTTGCTACCATTATTTTTATTGTAAGAAATACAAAAGTTACGGCAAATGTACAAACCATTCTCTGGTTTGGTTCAACCAATTCGGCTGGCACACAATGAGTTCAATGGATGGTGACATTTGAACAATGGTTTTGAAAGGCAATGAATTCAATCACCAGACAATAAATACATAAATTTGCATTCTAGCACCCAGTAAGACATCCAGTTTCCAAAGGAGTTATTGACCTGTAACCCTCCAAATTTCCTGCCAGTCTCCTCTGCCACCCTCCGACATAGGATGAACACTGTAGCTCTCCCTCTCTGGGGAAGTCCCATGTTAAGATGCCTGCGGGAAGCAGAGTCACCCTTCACCTGAGCTGCTTTTAAAAACAGACATCATTGAAATACCCCATGGCTAGAAGTCGTAGTCTTTGGATGACATCGACACATACCTCTACTTTCCCATTCTTGTAAGTGGGAAGGGCTTGGATAAACTGACCGGTATTTTCATCAGCTTCAAGGAAGGGAGCTCTGAAGGGCAACCTTAGAGGTATCCTTTTACGCTTTCCCTCAGGAGGGCTGTGTGAAGTTTGCTGTATGTAACCTAGGTCGTTTTTTCTGATGGCGAGTAACCGGGAAAGGTAGGGTTGCCAGAGGAGATATGTCACATTCACCCTTGAATACAGCACAGGGGTTCATGGACCCTTCAGAGGAAGGTCTGGGGGTTGTGGAGGGCAGGGAGGGGGGGAGACCTGGCAGGCCAAACTGGTAACTCCATCTAGAGGGCACAGAGAAGAGCAGAAGCAACATCAACACCAAGATTCCTGCCCATACATACGCTTTTAAGACTGTGTTCTAGGCAGTGATTTCCTACAATGCTTCTTTGACCCACCGAACCCAAAGCACCAAAACAGAGCATCCTGTAGCAGTATGAGCAAACGGAATGAGAGTAATTACGCACCCAGAGGGGAAACATGCACCCTGATGTCTGCACCGTGAAATCAAAATAGCAGAACTAGTTTCAAGTATGGAGAAGCGCAGTAGAAGCAGAGACTGTAGGTGGACAGCCTACAGCAGCCTGGAATGTTTGTTTTTTGTTTTTTTAACCTGGGACTACAGCCAACAACGGACGCTCTGCATAATGACTGGGTTTAGAGATCAGGATGTGCAGAAGAAACATACTCAAGGGCATTTCTGACTGACATCACGGGTACATTCTGTCCCCAGCATCAGGTATTATCTCTCGTTGACTATGGCTAGCCAAAGGCAAAGTGGGGGTGGAGCCTAGGCATAGGCAAGCATACTTGGTGCTGAATTTCTCATTACATGCTTGATGCCCAAGTCTCCGCCAAGGAGGTGGGGAGCACCAAAGGGACAGGTAGGGAGCACCTTCGGGAAGGAAGGAAGATGCAGGAGCACTGAGTACAGGGTGGGGATGCTGGACGCTTGGGGCTGGCTGACACAGCCTAGATTAGCATCTAATGGGTGTGACCTCTGTAGTTCTAGGACTGCGATTTCAGTCCAGAAAACAGTGAATTCAGTGTCCGAATGAAGATTCTTTTTTTTTTTTTTAAACCTTTAGACATTTCTTATTCTAAGGATTAAGTCAAACAAAAAGCAGCTCACGATGTACTACAGCTTTGCTGAAGCCTCTAGAAGCAAATTTTAACAAGTCCCTATGGGAATACAGAAACAAAACACACTTTATAGTGAAAACATACTTCTACACACCTAGAAGGGACAACCCTGTAACAGTCTCTACTGCTAACACACACCTTGGGCCGTGGCACCGAGCCCCAACACACAACTGCTTTTCTATGCCTAACACTTGCCCATTAACCTTCAGTTCAGACCAGAAACAGCAGAAAGGCAACTGGCTTTTGAATTGTTGGGACTTCCTAGGTTTCATTACTAGGATGGCCTGCTTCTGTATACAGCAAAGTTGCCGGACATCTGAAACCATGGTCAGGAAGCCTCAAGGCGCAAGCTGCCGGTTCTATTCCTATACAACATCCCTCACACTGCTCCTTCTCCACAGAACCACGTGTTCCCACCGCTGCACAGGACACCTAAGGGGGGGCACTACATCACTCGGCGTGCCTCTTTTCACACAACCAGACAGGAGGCGGCACCTAGACGCCTGTCTAGTGGCCACTTCGCTGGCCATCTGGCGGTCCCTTAATGAAAGCAACCTCTACATGCTACCTTAACATTTGCTATAATTAATATCACACTATGCTAAACACACCCCTGCCAGGAGCAACAGCTACAAAGTTCTGTTGCTTTGCCTCTTAGAAAATAACAAGACACCAAAAGTATTACACCTAACCTACTGAAATCTAAGTGTTAGATACTCATGCAGCTTATTTGGGGGTATCACTGAGATTTTTGTTCAAGACCATGATAAGGAACATTAAACCCAAGTCCTAACATCTGCCTTTAGTTGCACTTTCACAGGACTGGTGTGAGGCTTAGCAATAAATAATATACATGAATAATAATAGAAATAACTTATGTAAATGTGGGACTTGATAAAAAAAATTCCCCATCTGCTAAGTGCTCTTCCTATTATGCTATTAAGTCAATGTGCTAATACACTTATCACTGTTCATAGGAAAATAATGAATAAAACAACTGAAACATACATGAATACATTGTTGCAAATACAGCCAGAGTGGGAAGATGAGTGACTTGAGGGCTAATGTCAAGAAATGGATTACTGCTGGGATCTACTTTAATCATCCAGAGGCTGAAGATCAAACTCAGAGATGCTGGCAACCACAGGAATATTGCTGGCTAATATATATTATTGCATTTCATAGAACTAAATATTAGGAAACTTCAAGTAGAGTACAGGGTCCCCCAGCTCCAGCTCACAATAGAATCTGGCTGGAACCCTGCCTGAGCAAGAAATTATAGAGCTAGACATAATTTCTGACCATCAACGCTTGGTTATGTGTCCCCTTAAAAACCAAAGCCCCATACTTAACAGTTTAAAGGCATTATTTGTGTGACCTGACGATTCACGCCAAAGCTTCCTCTAAATGGGAAAATCCTCTTTCTGTTCAAGGAATAATTTGCTCACTAAAAGAGAAAAAAAAAAAAGAATTAAGTAGAAAGGTAAGAACTACATACTTTTGTCAACTGAAGTCGGAGTATTTCAAAATTAAACATTTTCAGGAGTATTTTTTTCCACCAGGGTAGAAAACAATAAAGTCAAAATTTCTACTGTAATTATACATCTTAATTCCCCCTCTGCATCACAAAATGAGTGAAACATCTGATATAGGGCTTGCGGGGTAGCAACCCTCATCTCTACACCGGAGCTAGTCAGCTAGCAAGCAAATTATAATTATTGTCACTCAGAGGGCAACTATGTGCTTCGAGAGCACCTTGCTTCCTAAGATGGTACAACAGATGGCTCTGAGATGCAGCAGGTCACTCTGGTCCTCTCACAACATCCTGCTGGCCTGATTCCGCTGCCCCGCCCCGCCAGCCAGAGTGGCTGGTGGGATCAGGTTCAGGAACTGCAGAAGGGTGGCAGAGGGGGCAGACCCAGGGGGGACTTGGCCTTTAACTGGGGGGCTTAACCTGAGATCTGCTTCGGTGAGAGCAGAGGGTTGAGAGAACCTAATATTTCTCAGTGCCTCGAGCTTTTTAATTTAGTGAGCTTTTTAATTTAACTGAGGCCTACCTGCCAACCTTTCTGGAGTGAAGTCAGGCAGGGTGTGTGTGTGTGTGTGTGTGGTGTGCATGTGACTCATAAGGAATAACCTGCTTTCTGCTGTGGTGTGCCACAGAAACTGAAATACCATCTGTACATTCCCAATGTACTGCCACTATTGGCTCAGGGGGCTAGGTCTCTCAGAAAAATGTGAATTTAAAATGTAGTATAAAAGTGACTTTGATATTCCTTTCTAAGCTGTTATGCTCATAAATATAAAACAAAATTTAGGAATTGGAATTTAAGAGTTTGCACTTGTAGTTTTTACACGTGTAAAAAAGTCCAGTTCTTTTGGTATTTGCAGAGCACTGAGGTTCTGGTGAAAAGGTCTGCATACTATATTACGGTTGCACTACTTCCTTTACTCACTTGAGTCTAGAAATGACAGTGTCAACAGGTCAGGGGGAGTGAGGGGTGAACTGTAGCCGTAGCCTCCTCAGTGGCTGCGAAGAGTTCCCACTGCCCCCCCCCCCACATACACACAAGTTTTGTAATTTCTGTCCTGTTCACAGATGAGGGCCAGCTTCAGGGAAGGTTTTAGTTGTGTGTCCTAGAATTGCAGGTAATTTGGTTGCATCAAAAACGTCCCTTAGGAAATTGTAAAGGCCTTCTTTACTTGCTTAAATGTCACTCTGAAACATAACTTACTCAGAACCTAGCTAAAAAGCAAAACGTATAAGCTGTAGAATATTTTATCTGAAGAAACATGCTAGGTGATGGTCAAAGATATGCAGAAAAACAGTTATGAGTAATGTCTCTAGAATACCTCTTCAGTCTTGGTCAGGTTTAAAGTTTCCTCTGAAGGCGCCACCTTGTGAAACATGCTGGGATAGAGGAATACAACCCCACACCAACTTCGGGGCACTGTGACTTTTACAACTGACTTCTGCCCCAACCCAACCCAACCCAACTCCAAACTGCCGTCCATCGCCACCATCTGAACTTGGACTTGCTGTCACAGAACTGTGGTAGACCCTTGGGGGGCGGGGCTACATTTATTCTCAGGTGGCTGGTTTTTTTTTTTGGAAGGGTCAGAGGACTAGAGCACAGAGGTGTGAATATCCTAGTAGAAGTCCACTCAGTTACCTAACTTGCTGAAAACCCTAGCAGAAAACATTAAAAAAACAAAACAAAACAAGAACAAAAAACCCCTAAATTTGGTACTTCATTAGAAAAAATTGAAAAAGCAAATTGAGAGAAAGAGTTAAAAATGGAATCCCTCTCTTTCAGAAGACAGGAGGTCAAAAAGAATAGTTTTGGTTTATTTCCTTAAACAAGAACAATACCAAAACCCAAACTGAGCTAGAAATGCTTGAGATATGCAATCCTAGCTTGAGGGAGGGGGGAGGCTGTAGGCGCCAGCCCCTCCTGGCCTGGATACCCTGACTGAGCCTGTGCCTAGGAAGGAAGCTGGTGGGAGGCAGGGGAAGGTGTTCCCATGTATTTGAGGGACCGCTATCACTCATCACCTTGCACCAGGCTTCAATAGCTTCCCCACCGTGGAGGATGAATGCACGGACAGCTTCCTAATGATGTACATGGATGTAGGTATGCACATGATAAAGAATTTATTTTGGGGGGGGGAAAGGTTTATACGTTGTCCATTCTCAGCTGCACGAGAGGCAAAGGCCTTTTAAGCTTTCTGTTTTCTTTTTTCTAGTGGATATTCTTAGGCATGTATATCCAGTGAGCAGAGCTTCCCATGGCTGCTGTCTTCCCATGAGATGAGAAGGCGTGCCCTCGATTCTGTGCATCCCCACAGAATTTGTGTATGTTGACATACCCAGTCCATAAGTGCTGAATGACTTATAATTCTTCTTAGAATATACTTTAAGGCACACGTATAATATTAAAAATGTATGTAAAATTTAAAATAACCTTAGAGTGTATACTGTTCCCACTATTTTTTGGGGGGGATTTTTAAAGATTCAGAAATTATACATGGTCCTTAATTTTGTGTCACAAGCATGTATTCTTCTGGTGGCTATCCTTACGTGTTGACACAAGCGTGATGGGGACTTTTAATGTTATTCATTCCCAGACTCTATCTACTATGTGACAAAAGTGTGCTTTAAGAAAATGTGAGCTTATCATAAAAAATAGTCAGCTGGCATGGTGGTGCACACCTTTAGTCCTAGGAGGCAAGATCTACATGAGTTGGAGGCCAACCTGGTCTACGAAGTGAGTTCCAGGATAGCCGGGGCTATACAGAGAAACCCCGTCTCAGGAAAAACGAAACAGAACAAGACAAAAAAAAAAAAAAAAAAAAAAGTCAGGTTTTCTCCAGAAGAGCTATTCTTTGGACAGAAGATTGAAATGACTGTGACATGTGAAAGTTGACATGATTTAACTCCCACAGTGACAACGGCTGTGACTTAGCTTTAGTAGTCACAGCTTTTAAGAAAGCAGCTACAGCTCCTTAAAAAGACAAGTTCAGGACATACTTTAGAATTCAAAATGTTTGCTCCTGACTTCTCAGACAAGTTGGCTAGCACCCGGAGCAGGGTGCACAGCTTTCCGTCAAAGGAAAGTATTGTCTTTGAGATAGCAGCACCCCGGGCATCCTGGGGTCTTCATTGTGGAGATCCTATTTTTAAGTGAGCTGTTAGAGTAAATCACTTGGGGGCTAAATTCAAGTCTCTTGGTCAGAGAGGGGGTCCTGAGAGAAAGGTCCTGAGAAGCTGGGGGCGGAAAGGCCCCAAGCTAACTGGACAGCTTCTCTCTCTTGCTTGACTGTCTTCTTTAAAGAGGGGCCAAGTAGGAGGCTGTGGGCCACTGGGTGACCCCAGGAGCTCAGCGACTGTGTTTCGAGGGCTGGCTGGCTAGGACTGCTCCCCTGTGCGGATAGGGGATCTAACTGGAGAACCCGCCACACCCCCTTTAAGAGGTTGTTGTAACTCCAGCCAGTCCTGTAGATGCTGGAGTCTCTGGAACCAAACCCTGAACATGCTCTTGCACTATTACTACTATAAGCTGTTTCCGGCGGAACCTCAGGGCAGCAGGGTCTAGACTCTCAGTGAGTCACTGGTTAGATTTGGACAAAGACTGCACACAGTAAGCTCTTCAGTTTACTCCATGTTCCCCTGTGCTGCTAAGGACCCTAATGGCAAGTCTCCTTGTGTGAAAACTGGGTTTCAGGGGTGTGAGCCTGACGTGGAGACATATGTCCAGAGCACCTATATGGACGAAGGGCTGGGGCAGAGCTGTGAGGTCCAGAGAGGCTGCGTGCCCTTTCTGCCCCATCCTGGCACAGTGTGCCCTGTTTCTAACACCAAAATGTTTATGATTTAAAAACACTACTCAAAGTTGGGGGTGGAGTGAGGGGGTAGCTCATGACTTCAGTACAAGCATACTTGAGACAGAGGCAAGTGGATCTCTGAGTTTTTGAGGCTAGCCTGGTCTACAGAGGCTACAAGTTCCAGGACAGCCAGGGCTACATAGAGAAACCCTGTCTAGAAAAAGCAAAACAAACAAACAACAACAAAAAACCCTAAACAACCAACCAATCAAACCCAAAAGCCAAACACATAAACACACGCATATACACAAAGCCAAGAAAACAAAATTAACCTCCCACTACCCCACCCCCATTACTTCGAAATAAGCCCAAGACAGCGGACAAAAATGAAGTTAAACTCTATACTTAAAAATTCTAAAGAAAATGGAAAGATTCCAGTTTAGGATAGCTGTATTTTTCTTGAGCAAAGCTAAGGAAAACAACTTTCTTTCTTTCTTCCTTCTTTCCTTCCTTCTTGTGCGAAAGCAAAACCCTCAAAATTATTTTCACTTTATCACATGGATGCTAATATAGAATGGATTAAGCCTCGATGAAGTGAATTTTATGGTCGATTTCTAGGCTCTGGAGAATGTTCAATGACAAGGCAGAACTCACTGTCCAAGTGAGATCTAGAGTAGCCAGCCCCCTTGTCCCAGAGGCTCTGGGCTGATTCTACCTCAAGCATTGACAATGTCGACAGCACAGCTGTAATGGTGAGTGCAGAATATTCCCACAGGCCAGCTTCTGTCTTTTAAAGCTTTGCTTTCGAAAAAGATATCCTTTCTTGAGATACTGAATCAAAAGAATGTAATGTAATGTTAAAAAAAAAAAAAGAATTCCCAACCTCCAAAGCTCTCAGGAAAGACATCTGATTCTTCTCCATACCAAACAACCACGTGCATTATTCAGCTACAGAGAATACGGTGAGGCTCCGCGGTGTATAAAGACCATCTGAAGCCTGCACTGCTGTGGGAAACGTTGGGCACTCTTCCAAAGTTCTGCAGTGACACATGAGCTAGCTTTGACTTAGATGCGCTCAAACTCGATTCCAACCTCAGCTGAACTTCCCCAAAGCTGCTTTCTACACCCTCTATGGAGTCGTGCCAGCTTAGCACTGAGCCATGGATATAAGGCAAAGGCGGCACAGGGTATAAAGGCGCGAGACAGAAGAGTAAGGTACAGTTGTTTATAATGCCCAGGCTATGCTGGCTCTGCAGCAAGCAGGGCTGAGCACGAGGCACCAGGAAAAAAAAAATCATCCCGGGCAATGGACAGAGAAAGATCACTTTAGAGAGTGAATAGTTACCTCTAAAAGAGAGGAAAACACATTCCCTCAATTATTATACAAACATACACTATAAAAATACCACGTGACAGTTGGTAGCAATCTATATGCTGCTCACACACAGAACAAGCGCTCTACACCGCCTAGGCGACCTCAGTGGTAGTGGGTGGGAAGACTATACTAAGAATACGCTGGGATGCTGCTAGGGTTGCAGAATTGCAGCGGTGCATCTGCAAAGCATTTGGTGAGAGACGGTAATCGGGCGAGCAGGTGTGGGATGGGGGCAGCTGGGCAGTCTGTCGTTAGCTAGGCAATGGCAGGAATGTGAATTACAAGTGCTGGGGGTGAGGGGTTGGCACTACGCAAGGCGGCACGTGGCAGATGTGCCACCATGGTAGGTGGAGAGACCTAAATGGTGTTCCCGAGCAGGAAATGATTCCCTAAAGCAAACAACAAAGTAACAAGAGGCGCAAAGGAAATGATAACATTTCAAACCAGAAAATATAGGCGCTCTCTATCTTTAAAACCTATCTGAGGTACACTCACTCCTTAAATCTACTGCAGGTAATAAGATACGTATAACATCTTTCCCCAAATAAACAATTAAGAACTTATTGTACTATACATAGGCCTTAGGACACATTAAGTTCAGCTTTCCAAAGAGTACATAGAAGACTGTATGCCTTAAAAAGTCTCTTAAAAGATATTGGGGTTCCCCCCATTTTTGTGGTGTCTAAACCTTTATTGTTTATTGCTAGCAAAAGCTTTTGGAAAGGAAGGCAACGTTGAGGACTTAGGCTCGCTTTCCCAACTGGACAAGAATCCATTGTGAATCACCTTTCACTGAGCAAGTCCTCGTTGCTATCAGTCACCTCTACTCTTTAAAAATTCAATTATTCTTGTTGTCTACAAAAAAAGATAACACTTGAGATCATCAGGGATCTTTCTTCTCCTGCCCCCTCTCTCTTACACACACACACACACACACACACACACCAAGTACCAAGGCAGGCCCAGCAGCTGCAGGCAAATTACATCATAACTCAGCCGGGCCTGGACACCTACTTTACACTGGCAGCATTCAAGGTTAGAAAACAAAAATGGCAGCACGACTGGTCAGCAGCTTCTTTTCCTCTGGAAGTTTTCCAGGTTCTTGAAACAAACAGACAAAACAAACAAGTGTACGGACATAAAGCTGCAGTCACTCTTGCGTTGATCTCTGAACAGTAAACTAGGTGGTTTCCTTGGCGAGGCAGAGCCCACCCAGAAGCTGGCAGCTAGAAGGCCCGCAGCCAGCAACCTTCAACTGCTCTGCGAGGCTTGCGGAGGGGACTCGCAGCCACCAATGCGTTCAGATGATGAGCTCACGGCATCCCCGGGGCGGGGGTGGGGGGACCTCAGGCTGTGTTCAGCTCGGAGGTGCTCTGGTTGGATGACAGGTGAGAGTGCAGGTTGTCCTTGTATCTCTCCAGATCTTGGAAGTATGGGTGATTCAGGGCACCATAGGCGGATATCCTTTTAGCCGGATTGAATGTCAGGCATTTCTGCAATAAAGACAACATCCGGTGTGAAACGTATCACGGCAAACACTGGACCTTGAGGGAAAGTCTTGGAAAAGGTGGCTAAAATTTTTCCACAGGTCTCTTTGAGGAGCAAAGTCACTAGCACGATAGTGAACTAAATAAAACACCCCGACAAGAAGTGCTGCTTCCGTAAAAATAATGAATTTGATTACCAGATACCTGACTTAAAGTTAGCTTCTAGAATTACAACTTATTCAAGGGTTGAATAAGTCAGCAGGCTGGGAGGAGCATTCTCACCTTTCTTCAAGCTGCCCTTGACCACATCACTGACCTAGGCCTCCAGGAGAAAAACCTGCCACTGGGCACTGCTGCCCCTCTGGCCCTGGCAGCAGGGTGAGTACACAGAGACCAGTGGGTTTTGATAGACCCACGGTCTGAATCGAGAGTACAGGCTCTCAGTTCACGAGGTCAATAACAGACTTATTCCTCATAGGTTTCTGACTCTAAGGACAGAGCAGTACGAAAGGCCTTCTGTGTCTGCAAGGAAGGACATTATATACCACAACAACGAGGAGGTTGAGTTTCAAAAATACAAAAGTGCTTATTAAAAGCATGTGTCTCCGTGTGTGGGAATGTGCACACGGACCCAGGCGCCTGTGGGGACAAGAGTGTCTCTGAGCTGGAGTTACAGGCTGCTATAAGCTGCTTGATACAGGTACTGGAAACAGAACTTGGGCCCTCTACAAAAATGATACAACTTCTTGAGAACAGAGACACCTTTCCAGCCCTAGAACTTGCTTTTAGTGGGATATCTTATATGTGAACGGCACACAAAATACTTATTCAATAAATTGAAAACGACAAGTATTGTTACTTGGTTCCTTTGGGGGAGAATTTATGCAAAGATTGTGACTAGCACATTGCTTCAAGCAGCATGAAACTTTAAGCGAAGAAATGCATTTTCTTGTCCAGAAGCCTATGCTCATGGAATCTAGAGTCTTATAAAGCTGCATCCAAATACACATTCAGGTGCTGAGAGCTGTGTTAGAAAGACACTGCAGAATCAAAAGCCACCAGCTGGAAACAGAATCCACAGAAAAGAGTACAGCCTCCCACGCCACGTGGTCGGGGGACATGTAATACTGTTTGTCATACAGTCTCAATGGGGCACGAGCCAACAGCATCCCGGGGAACTTACCAGAAGTAGGTCTTTGCCTAGTTCGTCGATATCTGTCACAAACTTCTCGATCGGTTGGGCAGATTTGGAATGAAAGGCCTGTCTGGGAAGGGCAACGTCCCTAGGCCAGTCTTCCTCTCCCGGGAGTCCAATGACGCTACAGAAGAACCAGATGGCAACGTAAACACTGGCGGTCATGCGGAGACCTTCCTTACCAAATGCTATGGGGCAGCCACGGGGAAACTCTCACCTCGAGACAGAAAGGGCTTCTCATTTACCAAACTCTGACGACACTGCAAACTTCACTGACAGATGGGAAGTAAGTGTCTGTCCCTGGCAGCAGACACTCAATGGAGGCGCGCACATGTGTGTGTGTGTGTGTGACAGCAGTGCGCCCCCTCGTGTAAGTCCTTGTGTGTGTGTGTGTGTGTGTGTGTGTGTGTGTGTGTGTGTGTGTGTGTGTGAGAGTGATGGCAGGGCGACCCCTGGTGTAAGTCCTGATGTAGTGATTGGGCAGGATCGGCTACTCCAAAGGAAACCCAGATGTAGAGTTTTCACCTACACCTGAAGCTTTGCTTTGTGTTCTGATACAACAGTTCTGTGAAGATGTGTTTTCATGGTGTGTGACACACATTGGCTGAGTCTTTTAAATTAAAGAGTAATTTTCTAAACCATTACATAAATTAGACTCAAAAATAAGGTTAAAAGGTATGTCAGGCTGGGCGGTGGTGGCGCATGTCTGTAATCCCAGCACTTGGGAGGCAGAGGCAGGCAGATTTCTGAGTTGAGGCCAACCTTGTCTACAAAGTGAGTTCCAGGACAGTCAAGGCTACACAGAGAAACCCTGTCTCGGAAAACCAAAAAACCAAAAACGACAACAACAAAAGGTAGTATGTCAGGCCTGTTTCCTGCAAGCGCCGTGTAACAGTACTCCAGAGTGAGAGTGAGAAACAGCTAATTAGAAAGGGTGTCATTTAGCTTTCCCCTGACTACCATTCTGGGATTAGAAATGTGGAGGAAACAGCAAGCTATAACAACAGCACAGGCTTTGGAAGTAGGCAGACTTGGCTTCAAATTCAGCACCTGCCCTTAATTGACAGGTAAGGACAAATTACGTGACAACTATGAGCCCTGGCGTCTTTATGTACGTGACAACGATAATTTATAGTTACAGTGAGGGTTGGCGGTAATTTAGTGAAACTGCATATTACAGTCCCTGGTACACAGTACCATTTGTTACTTATTAATGGTAAGCAGGTAAGACTATATAATTTATCTAGATGTAACATTATAGTTTATGGAGAGGTGCTAAGTTATTTGGACAGTGCAGACCCTCAGTAGCTTTGAACTAAAAAAGACAAAAATCACAGTTTAGTGGACAGGATATAGAGTAACCCAGATACTGATCTGAACTAGAAGTAGAATTAGAAATTAATTCTAATTAGAAATGGCACTGGCCTGAATTAAGATCCTGTTCTGTACTTCCTGAAGCACAGGCCTAGAAGAAGGTGTGTTCCTAAACATCTTTTAGGAAGGGAGGTGGTTGATGTCCCAGGATCTGGTCACAGGGCTTGGTCACAGTTCCCTCCCCTCACAGAGCCCAGGTCACAGACCGTCCTGGGAAGAGCAGCTTCGCCATCGCCAGTGCGCTTGCCCTTGGGTGTCAGGGCAAGACACAACTCTGCCCCACAGAACATCTGCAGAGTTACATTACTCAGGCATACAGAGACTCACGGACATGCTTCCTGGAACCAATGAGCAGAACCATGACATGGGCAACACATAAGGGTGCTCAACAGCCAGGGCCACAGTGGGTGATGAAGGGGTAAAAATATCATCATAACCACGAAAGGTAACACAGGGGTGGGCATGGGAAGAACGGGATGTGGCAGAGGAAGAAAAGAACACTTATTCCAGACAGTTTGAAATGTGTACCCTTTTCTTTTTGGATTTGGTTTTTTTGAGACAGGGTTTCTCTGTATAGCCCTGGCTGTCCTCAAACTCAGAAATCCGCCTGCCTCTGCCTCCCAGAGTGCTGGGATTACAGGAGTGTGCCACCACCACCTGGCTAATGTGTACTCTTTTATACAAGGACTTTAGTACATCCTCATTGTCAGCCACCTGGGGATGGATTATAATGATGCTTAGAATTTAAATCACTTTATTGACAGCACCTTTTCTTTTGAGATAAGTGTTTCACTAGGGTATCCCAGGCTGGTCTCAAACTGACAAGTCTCCTGCCTCAGCCTCCTGAGTGTTATTAGTAGCTTTGAACATAACTATCAATTTGAAATCTTATGAATACAGCAGTCAGAAGCCAAACACTTTTAGAGAAACAGTCTCTCTGTCTGTCTGATATGTAAATACGTATTAACTACACATAATGCATGGATACATACTACATAACATACACACATACAAATAAAACTAAGAGCCTATTGTCTTCTCCGTCTCCTGTAAAAAGCTGTGAGAGACACACAGGTCAGGTGTGCCACCTCACTGCAGAGATGGAAGACAAAACGAGGAAGGAGCCGCCTGCCCAGGTCACACCGCGTGGACAGCCTCTGTTCTTACTCCATGTTCAGCATCTTTTTACCTCTACTTAACTAAGACACTGCTCTGAGAAAACACTCTAAATGTCGTGGCCTAACACACCTGCTTTACTTCTGAAGTACTCGATGTTCTCTGAAAGTATAAATGTGTCTACCTTGTTAAGAATATGAGACCATGACTTTCCTCAAAAAAAAAAAAGTCAGCTTCCTGTCCAATAAGGACTGTTGAGACCCGTAAGGAGCACAATGAAATCATGACAGGTTCATTAGAAAAGGCTTGCATCATAATTCTCTATTTGGACAGTTGGACAGAAACTGTCAAAGTCCATTTGTTTACACCGGAAAGACTGACAGGGCCCAGAATCTATAAACGGCTGTGGTGGAAATAATTGTTTAAGTGGTTTCGCAGTGACACTAGGGTGCAGCATTGTCCTTTTTCTGTTGAGAGCAGCAGGCAGAGAAATGAAGCAAAGCCAGAAACCACGGAGTGTAATCTAAAGGCACCGAATCTACAAGGCTTTCCAGCTGCTTTTCTGCTAGCTACGTGGGAGTGCCAGGCCTTGGCCAAAAGTCAAGCAAGCTTTCCCATGGGATGAGCAAAATGTCCCTTCTGTCCTGCTGCACTGGCTTCAAGGTCTGAGGGTCCACGTCGTGTGTGTGCTGGAGGTGGCAAGGGGTCCCACCAGGTACAAGGAAGGGAAGTAGGTGATGGATTCCAGGGCGCGGCAGGCTCGCGCCACCAAGATCACCTTTCCTTTCAACAGGGGAATACTGGAACATTTATGTTCCCGGGCCCCTCTTGAAGATCACATACATACAGGGCACGTTCCACAGTCTCAGAGAAAAAAATACGAGTCCAGTAGTTAGTGACAGGAGCCTGCCATGCACCGGCAGGGTAACAAAAGAGTTTGGTGGAGAGAGTGTCTATTTTACAGGGTCGTCAGGACCTGGGAAGTCCCCCGATCAGACCAGTTCCTGAAAGAAACTCGGCTTTGGGGTGAATCCCAGGTTTGAGGCAATTATATTTAAACAGGTCAATCTGTAGGGGTGCTGTGTGGACGGGGTAGAGGCAAGGAGTCTTATAGATTTTAAATTCCATAAAAAGCACTTGCGATTGAGATTCATAAAAGTGTTACCAGTGGTGAATTTTTAGCCAGGACCCTGTCTCTTTCTGTTTTCCCTCTCTTGGGGTGGGACTCGGCTAAAGCACTCATCCACCAAGCACTCATCCACACAGCACTCATCCACACAGCACGCCTTGTGAGGAGGAAAGCCCTGGTTACATTCTAGTGACATGAAAGCACACGCATCGTCACATGCACAAACACGTATGCACGGATGAAGTTTGCAAATCACCGGAGAGCGAGGGAACAAACAATCGGAAGCGATGAGCGAGCCGGAGAACAGATGGCGAGGAGAAACTGGAGTCCCTTCCATCGCTCAGGTGGGAAAAGTTAAAGAGGAAAAGGGTTAAGTCAGTAGTTGTGAGCTGGGCGTGGTGCAGTAAACCCACTCTAGGGTGCTTCGTGTGAGTGTGACTTCCTCTCGTGTAGTCACTCAGCTATGGATTGGGATAGGAGCTCAGACTTCTCATTCCCTATTTTGGTGTTCTGGGGGCGGGGCGGGGTGGGGCGGGGATGTGACCAGCCAGCATTCTGTCCAGCATGCTGTGGAATGCAAAGCAAACCCAAGGGGGAAAGATCAGGGATTCTCAGTGGGAACAGGATGTCTGTTTGGACAGGCTGGGGTCCTAAGTAAGTCACCAAACTTACGAGAGGTAAGTTTGAGGTGACCACAAGCAGACATTGGAGCGGGCGCTCAGAGCTCAGCCAAACACGGTGAAACAGCAAAGACCCACCCAGGCAGCACGAAAAGCATTCAGGGCACAGCATCGAGGCTACGCGTCATGACCGGCCCCCGAGTGACACACACAGCTCTTCTACCTTGTCCCCACTTGTCACACAACCAGTCAGATTGCCTGCAGCAGCAGCTTGGAGCAAGAGAGATAAGAGGAGAGCATCAGAGGAAAGCCACTGCAAATGCTTCTTGTGACGGACGGGACTATAAAAGTAATACTTACTCCAAGATTTTCCCTAGTTGATCCACGTCCGAACTTCCACGAAAAAGAGGCCTGCAAGAATAAAGAGAACATCTTCAAGCCAGGCATTTCCTGAGAGTAGGCTCTGATTATATGCCATCAGCACTCTTCAGCAGAAAGTAAAATGTTCTTTACTGACGGCAGCAAGGAGCGTGCTCACCCCTCTCTGGTCAAGGGAGGCTTTCCACACCTGTCCCTCACAGCAGGGCCTCTCCTGCTTGCTGTGCTATCTCACGTTCAGTTCCATTCAGAACCTTGTATCCTGTTTGCAGCCCTCACAGTGACAAAGCTACCACACTCTGTCTGCAGGCCCAGGTTTTAGAGTTCAGCAAAACTTTGCAACAGGGTGGAGCCCATCTCAGTCTGAGCCTCCCACTAAAGGTTTGTGGGAGTCCCGAGGCTACCCTCAGCGTGCTTTTCCCACCCAGGGTACTTCCTTGAGAGCCTCTCTCTTGCCTGTCCTGGATCCCGGAGCCAGCAGCTGGCTGCTTCCTTTCCCTCAGTGCTATAGTTGCTAACTGTCACGTGTTCAGAGGCAAGTGTGCCCTCTTCTGAACTCAAAGCCTTCCTTATCTACAGCAACCTTTTCACTGGCAATGAAATAAGCTCCCTTTGTGACATTTCTGGTGTTTCCCCAAGTAGACCAAATAGTCCTTTGAGGGTGGGGGACATCTGTAGGCTTCCCTGCAAGTCTTGTCCTAATACTCTCCCCTAACTGACATAGTTATTATTATTTATTATCACTATTGTACATTTGTAGTACAATCTTTCTCAGCTCTGTTTGGTGAATGACATGAACAGCTGTTTTGTCTCCTTTTAATTTTTGTATATTTTTGAGTCAGAGTCACTCTCAAAAGCCCGCTCTTGACTGGAGTTCATTATGTGGACTCAAGGTAGCCTCAAAGGCACCATCCTCCTGCCTCAGAGTCCCTAGTGCTAAACCACTCTAACTGGCTCTATTAATATTAATCTACTTAAAATATTGATGACTATCATCAAGAATTATATTCCTTATTATATTATATACTACATTATATAAAGTGTTTATGTGTTGATGGCAACAAACCCCACATATAAGAACACATTAAGCCTGTACTCCATTACCAAGGCCTACCTTACTAGGCCTTAAACGGGACTCGAAAAATAAGCAAAGTGAAAAGTGAAGATGTGCTCTGAAGCCTGAGCCGAAAGTTATGTCGCAACATGTATTCTCCTTACAAATGTTCTTCTCTTAGCTCAGTTCTCTGCAGCTAAGCCACCGGGGAGAAGCAGCACGAGGCTCCGGGACGGGGTACTTCAGAGTCCTGGCGTTTCACAAGCTAGTGCTGTGGGAATCCTGTGATCAGACTGCTCTCTGAATGTCTACGAGCCTTTACATTCTTGTTCTACTCCAACAAGAAACAAAGCCGCCCACCAGCCAACCCTCACTGTGCACTCACCTGCAGCTGCTGTTGTTTGAGTATGGGTGTCAGGCAACCCTGGGAAGAGGTGGAGGGAATGGGGCTGGTGCTCTTCAGAGGAGGAAAGATGTGCCTGTCTTAGCTGAGCTCTAATGTGTGTGAGGGATCCGCCTCCTAATCTAATGGCCTATCGCGAAGGTTAAGATGTGTTCAATACGCAGGTTTTGGGGAGGACGGATCAGCACTGGTCATGAGTTTTTGACTGGCAAAGTTTTCCATGACATCTTAGAAAAACATGCCCATTTTACTGCTGGATGTTCCAGCAGAGGGCACCCAGGCCCGATATTCTACTATGGTGTTATCTCTACTCGGTGACTGGATTTGGTCTAGAGGATGAACAGTGCTCTGCCATCTTTGATTTAGCCCTTGCTTCCTTTAGTGACAAGTGCAGCAAGCAGGGCCTCCGTGACAGCTGCTGTTCTGCAAACACTCGGGGTGCTGTCCTTTGTGGAGACTGAAATCTCTCTGATGCAGCAATTCAGGGTACCAGAATGAATGAGTGTCATCACTTTGGAGAAATCTGGTGCACAGCGTGACCCTGAACTCTGTCATTTGGCTTTGCAGAAGATCTGGTTTGGCTGGAGTTACGCAGAGCCGCTGAGCTGTGAGTGTACGCAGTGAAATACAGATACACAGTCAACAGACATGGAAATGGGCACATGATGGGGGGGGGGGGGAAGAGGCTAAGAAGCTAGTTATAAATGTGAAGGAAATGTTAGAACAATCTAGTTTCTACAGGAGAAGTCTGAATAGTCCAGTAGCGAAGAGCTGGGTTCCGTCTACAGGAGGCCATCTGTGCACACGAGGACGGTGGCTAACAAGAGTAAGTAACTGCATCATGCTCGAATCTTGACGTGCGGCAGAGGGACATGGAGGGGGGAGGCAAGGGAGCTACAGGGCCTCAGGACATAGCCTCTCTTTGATGCTCTCAGATTTACAAAGATCTCAGAGGCCAGTCTGTGTATTGCCCTGTGAGACATCCTCAAATGACACGCTTCAGGTCAGGTTAAACATGTTCAAACGGCGTGTGTGTGTGTGTGTGTGTGTGTGTGTGCGCGTGCGCACGCTGAACTCAGCACCCGCTACTGGGCCCTCCACAACCACCTGTGTTAGGTCCAGTCCCAAGGACCTGAGACTTTAGAGTGTGTTTTTTTGGTTTAATGTCACCCCCTAGGTGACATTTTATCATTATGGAAATGCCTCAGCTGACTGACAGGGACGGGGTGGGGGTGAGGTGGGTGCGGGGAGAAATGAGCAGGCTTGGCTGGATCTTTATGTCAATTTAATGTGGATTCACAAGCTCTCCCCAGACCCCAGCACGGCCCTCCCAAAGTTCTTTAAGTCATGGCTTGATATGCACGGCCTCGACTCATGCCCACAGAACGGGGTCAAACTTTATTCTTTTCAATCCCACACACAGACAAGCTGCTGGAGAAACCCTCGTCTGCCATCTCTCATGAAAAGGGAGCGCAGCTGTTTCATGACTGCTAGCATAACTGAAACTAAAATAATATAAAAGTAATTCTGCTAGCCCGGAACTGTGTCATTCATCAGTTCCCTGTAACTCTCAGCTCTGTGCATATGTGGTTATATGTGTATAATCTACCTTATATTCATTTCTTGAGATGACTACACATTTTTTAAAAGTTGACTATGTATTTGCAAATATGCACGCACACACATACACATACAGATATGCACATAGTTATTACTTTCCTCATGATAAGGTCCAGATGTGAAAATTGTTACATTAAGATTTGGCAAATCAATAAGTGCTCAGTAAATGCAGAAAGAAGAACTACGTAATTAAAACAATAAATGCCACACACTGATACTCTGGAATATATAACAAAGGTAGACTTGACTACAGAAAACAGCACACTCCTTGTCTGTGCTGTACATGGCTGATGTACAGAAAAGGGCTGCTACAAACCCAAGAGGACAGGAGTTCAAACTCTCAGGACTCATGAGAAGCCAGGTGTGCCAATGTTGAAATGGAAGTCAGAGAAAGAGACTCCCCTAAAATCTGTGGGCCTGCTATCCTGTGTGGGCAGCAGCCGAGAGCACAAAGACCATGTCTTACAGGGTTGAAAGGCAAGGACCAATATGGAAGACGCCCTCTGACCTCCACAGGTATTCACCCCCCCTCCCCCCCCCCCCATGATCATTTATCTGCATGAATTCTTTCATTTACAGACACGGATTTTTTCCTGTTTTGAACTCTCACATGAACTAGGGCTTTGTCAGGTCACACTTTGATACCTACTTATCTGTCAATATTTGGATGTGTGTGGCTAATGCCTGGAAACTGAGTATTATTCATTTTAATGACTTTTATGAATAATAATTTTAGCTTATTTCCAAGTGTTTTTTATGTTAGATATTCCATTTTATACCTTACAACAGTTAATGTGGTGATACACCTATTATTTATTTATTTATTTATTTATTTATTTATTTATTTCTGATGTGTATACATGAGTGTCACAGTGGATGTGTGGAGGTCAGAGGTCAGCTTTTAGGTGACAGCCCTGTCCTTCCACTCTGCAGGTTCAGGAGACCATGCTGTCAGGTTTGGCAACAAGCATCTTTAATCACTAAGCCATCTTTGATAACCTTGAAATCCTTTATGAAAGAAATACATTTAATTTATACAGCTAAGCAGTTTTTTCCTACTACAGGAGGGTATTATAAAATCCAATGGCAAAACTGTGCTCAGTGCCATCTACGGCACTGCCAGGCAAACCAAGCACACCTTTTTGGTGTTTATTGGCAGGGATTTTCCTCAAGCCTCTTTTCTTCTCTACATGTCTTTCTTCTTGTTAACACACACACACACACACACACACACACACACACACACTTTTATTGGTGGTGCTGGGAATTAAACGCAAGGCCTCACAAGTGCTAGGCAAGCAATCTACCACTGTGCTATGCTCCCAGACTAATGTTTAAAGGGTGTTTGCTGACTGGAGAAAACACTGGTATGGACTGTTCTGGAAACACCCAACCCAACCATTTCTCTCCACATGACTTTAGGAAAGTCCCTTGGCTTGTTTTATTCTTAGGTGACTCATCTGTGAATGGAGATAACACACCTACCTCATAGGATCCACTAAGAGATACTTTATCATATACTACAACACCCAGCTTCCAAACGGATCTAGAAGTGGTACACACACACACACACACACACACACACACACACAGAGAGAGAGAGAGAGAGAGAGAGAGAGAGAGAGAGAGAGAGAGAGAGACAGAGACAGAGACAGAGAGACAGAGAGACAGAGAGAGAGAAACAGAGAGGAGGAGGGAGGGGCAGACACACACACTCCTCTTGCTCCTGGTCAATATTATATTGGATGATGAAGTGCTTTGGATCGTGAATATGCAGGGGAAAGGCTGGGTGCACACGCCTGCACCTCCAGCACTCAAGTTTGAGTGCCAGCCTGGTCTCCATTGTGAGTTCCAGGCCAGAGAAGGCCAGGCCAAGTAAGCTAGACCTGTTTCAAGAGCTAAAAAAATCAACCAAGAAATTAAAAAGACTTACATGTTACCACAGAGTGATATGACTCTCATAGCATATTTAAGACTACCAGTCCTTTATTTAGGTTACTATGCATTTATTACATATTAAAGATCTTATAACTAATCAAAAGAAAGCGGGAATTTTATCAGAGAGGAATGCTGATTTTTCTAAAGGGCGCTCACTATTCTGAACCGGAAAAAAAAATCATCTCCTCTCCTGCACACAGTTTTACAAAAACCTCCCATCTTCACATATTAAGTCTGCTGCTGTCAGCGAGTTCTTCAGGGTCAAATTACAAAGTGGCCAACTTTCAGATTAATGCCTTTTAAAACAAACAACTAAAAAGAACATACAGATCCGGAACCTTGGTGAACAGTGGGGTGTTTCCCAGTCCGTGAGTGTACACTGACGTGCCTGCTACAGAGAGGAAGTGAGTCATTCATAAAGGCAGATGAGAGATTTCATTTATAAATACTTTCATTGTACCAACAAGGCATGGAAGCCAGGGGCTCACCCTGTAGAGCGCATCTGTAACCTGCATGTGAACCGTGGCACACTTCAGCTATTGCCTTCCCTTGGTGGGCCGGATTTCCCACGCCTGTGTAGTGACCACTCAAGTGACATTCTCTTACTATTAATACTTACTCCACACTCCCTTCTAGAGTTGTTATCTACAGAAACGAACTTATCACTTTATAATTACCAGCTGTTCAAATCAATGGATTCAACAGAAAAGTGAATTAATTGATTTGCTTACTACACACTAATTGAGGGATCACCCACTTGGCATGTAAGGCACTAGCTGACAGGTGGATAGAAAAACCCTTGCTCTGAAAAAACCACAATATTTAAAACTATAGAGCACTACGTATGTTCTTCATATATAAAGCATTTAGAGGGACTGAGGATGTGGCTCAGTGGTACGCGCTGCTCTTGCAGAGGGCTTGGGTTTGGCTCCCATACATATATTAGGTGCTCACAATAACTTGTGAACTCTAGTTCCAGGGAATCTGATGTCCTTATTAGACGTCTATGGTTTCCTGCACATACATGGTGCACATATAAACACACACACACTCATAAATAAAAGTAAATTAAACAATAGCATTTGGAATCCAAGTAAGTTATCTGAATTTCACTGTTAATTTATACATATAACAAATTAATTTATACATATAACAAACATTTATCTATGAACACTCACATCTGCCACAAGGACCTTTGCTCCCACTGGGAAGAAGATAAAGAAATGCGTGATTACTCGGAGAAGTCTCGCTCACGTTACTGGTGAAGCCCCGCACTAGGCACAATCACTTAATATTTCCTAACTGTGTGGAGGTGGCCTGATTAGCCCTCTCTTCCCGATGGAAATGAAGGAACCCGAGGGAGCAGCTTAGGGACAGGGTAGGACACTGTCTGTGACGTCAACGGAAGGAGTGGCTTAGAGAGATTCAACTGGCCACGGTTTGCCAAGTGGGGATAAAACTAGGCTGAGGGATGGGACTGTCAGGTCTGTGCACGAGAGAGAGGAGAAGGGCCTGGGTGGGCGGGGCAAGGCAGTTTGAAGAGATGAGAGACACGCCTGGTGTAAAACGATCTGAAGAGAGACTGACTTGGGAGAAGCAGGAGGGTTGTACACTTGTAGTGTTTTTATTTATTTTTAAAAAAGATTTATTTTATTTATATGAGTACACTGTAGCTGACTTCAGACACCAGCAGAGGGCATCCCATTACAGATGGTTGTGAACCACCATGTGGTTGCTGGGATTTGAACTCAGGACTTCTGGAAGAGCAGTCAGTGCTCTTAACCGCTGAGCCATCTCTCTGCCCCTTGTAGTGTTTTTAAAACCACACAGAATGACAAAGGAGTGTGTGTGTGTGTGTGTGTGTGTGTGTGTATGCGTACGGCATCCTCTGTAGCTGGAATGACACTTGGTTGCAGCCCACCGGGTGGGGGTGCTGGGAACTGAACTCAGGTCCTTTGTCAGAGCAGTCCATGTTCTTAGCCACTGAATCATCTCTCTAGCCATTAGGAGAATTAACTCTAGGTGTATCTTAAATAATTAAAATGAACAGTTTACGAAAATTAAAGGAAGAGTATTGTGAAAAAGAAGAAGGCAGCATAGTTAGGCACATACCCTATAGAACTGAAAACACATGTCTGTATAAAGATTTGTGCATGAGTGGCCGGAGCACATCATTCCTAATAAGCACAAGTAGCAACCGTGTGACTGTTCACTATTTGATGACTACCAAAAGAACAGTGGACTATCATTTAGCCAGGCAGGTAAGCGATGAAGCTATTATGTTGGGTAAAAGCATCCAGTCAGTAACTAAAGAACAGATATAGTTAAGGGTCTATTTACATAGACACAGTTCTATAGAGCCACAAGATAGAGTCGAGGTTGTCTAGAACCGGGCATCACTGGCAGGTACTGGATCTGTCTCTGAAACGTTCATATGCTTAGATCCTACCTTCAAAGTGGTGGTCAGAAAGTAAGGCCTTGGGTGGTGAGCTGGACCATGAACAGTGCTCACTAGTGTCCTCAGAGAAGTCTTGTGAAAGCGCCGAGAAGGCAGTCCAGAAGGAAGCGGCCCTCACCAGCCAGGGGCTCTTCTGGACGCCCATCTTGTACTTCCTCCATCCCCCAATTATGAGAAATGGATTCTGGTGCTTATAACCCAATTCCTTACATTCAGTTCCGCCGGAGACAGACTATGAATGGGTATTGACCTTCTCTCTGGGTGATGGAAATGTTCTGAAATTCAGTGTGGGGATGGCTGAACACCCCGACGGATCTACTAAACACTATTGAGATGAGACAGTTTACACTAGTGAACTATTTAATGTGTAACATCAACCAGTTAAATAGTTAAGAATCTATACTTCTAAACACATATTACAGATTTAGGGCAGAAAATTACTTTTGGCCTAAACATAAGAGAAGCTCAAGCACATGGCAGTGAGCTAACAAGACACACATATTTTACCACAATCAAAGCACTCATCTGCTGATGAAAGTCCTGAATAGTGCAATAATATGGTGAATCTCTACCACTGGAAATACTACTCATTCAGGATTAAATAATAATAAAATGCTTCCTCAAAAAAATCACTTCTGCTCCCCGCCAAACACTGAGCTCCCTACTCTGTGCCTGCCCATCTCTGTATCACTTGTTGACTGTAGTTTTTACACCAGCCGCCCATCCGCGAGCCTTAGGGCCTATGTCTTACAGCATTTAACACACGGTTCCCTCTCTCCACAAATGAACTCACACAGAATGGCGGCTGCTCACCCCTTAAAGCTTTCCTTTCTCTTCCGTCAACTGCTGTTCCTTGTTTCGAACTCTGTTATCTTGTTTTGTTTTTTTTTCAAGTTTGCACATCCCAGTGTGAACATGTATACTTGCATAAGTATGTATATACCGACGGAAATCGCGCGGAGATACTTAAATCAATTTATGCCTGCACGAGGCACTAGATAACATCTGCCTGGAAATAATGAGTGTTTAAAAACCGGGGGCTCATTTGAAATTACTATCTGAGCTCAGAATTTTTGCCAGAGCTGCCAGAGCTGTAGCAGGAAGGCACGCAGGATGGAACTGTGCCTTGGTGCTGAGCTCACACAGGCCTGCAGGCAGGACCGGGTGCCCGGAAGACAAGGCGAGAGAAACTTGAAGTTGAAAAAGATACAGCAAAGGTGCAATGAAGACCAAAGGATTAGAGAGGGCGTGGAGGAGAAAGAGGCACCGAGGCAGAGCAGTCCAGAAAGGAAGAAAGCCTCCTAATAAAAAGAAAGGAAGGAGGCAGAGACGGGGTGGGGTGGGGGAATGCTCCAAAGGGAGGGAGATGCCCCTCACAGGGAGGCGTGGGCTGGCATCTCTGACTTAGGAGTTTGGTGATTGCCATAAAAACAAATGGCTGAATGAGAGTCTTCTCGGTACCAGATGTGGGTGACTTGTTCTGCGAAAGGCTCATATTTACTCGAGTATGTGTTAAGATGCTGTTGGGGCAGAGTGTGGATGAACAGGGGCACACTCAAGGAAGTGGGTACCCCGTTATTTCTAATTCCAAAGTTGAGAATCAAAATTAAACCAGAGATCACTAAACCACATGGTCTTTTTTATGCAGTGCAAACCCCTAGGATATCTACTAAGACAACTAACTATGCATACACACAGATAAAACGACTGAGTGACCATTAAGAGAACACGTCGTCGGCAATGACTCTCAAGGGCTTTCTATCCATAGAGGCCAAGAACTGAGCGCGACTGGGCAAAGACCACCTAGGGACAGGAGGTGTTCCCCTTCCAACTGACTTCAAAGGAATACACAAGTCTATCCCCTCAGTGAAGACATGCTAATCTGGTAAATGGAAGTGACATTATGGGAATGGGAAGAGAGCTTTTGAAACCACCTCTTGGTCTGGAGAGATGGCTTAGTGCCTTGCTGCCAAGCCTGACGATCCAAGTTCGATCCCTGGGTCCGACACGGTGGAAGGAGAGAGCCAAGTCCCCAGCAATGTCCTCTGACCCACGCACACACACAATTAAATAAGAGCAACGAGCCACTTCTTTTTCCTAATCTTTCAATCCAGGGGACTCATTCTTTAACAGTAGTTTTTTTTTCATTTGTTTGTTTTTGTTTTTGCCACAGCATGCCTCAGGAATTCGGCTGTGGGCGCGATCACTGCTGTACTCAAAACACAGTTCTTCTTGTGCAAAAACTGCATAGTGACCAGCAGCAGCAAATGACACGTTCCCAGAATTGAAGTGACTGTGAAGTGACTGTGAAGATAATCACTTGAAATTTCTGAAACGAAGGAGCTCGACAGCTGCTATTATTCTGAAGCATCACTTCATGGAACAGGAGCGATGGCTCAGTGAGAAAGGCACTTGCCACTAAGCCTGACAACCTCTGAGTCCCACACGGTGGAAGGAGAGAAATGGTCTTCTAATCTCCACACTACATTTATATTTTTAATGATGGGTGGATATGGTGAAGATCTTCCTCAAACGGCAGTGTAGTCAGAGTGGGACCTCAACCCTGGAGATGTCGTATTTGGCTTGAAAACTCGCTTCAGGAAGGTGGTTACAGTCCTAAGGAAGGGGTGACTGAAAGCCGGGGCAGCCTCCGTGAAGACAGGAATCAAGAACGTGTTCCCAGAGATATCAGGCCCACGCTCGCTGCCACTCCCTTAGGATCTGTAGTGTACGGCGAGGAACGTATTTTCCTTCTCCTTTGCAAGTGTGAAAACAGCTGGGATCCTGTGTGAACAGGTACTCGATCTATCAAGCTCAGTCTGGATGCGGGCCCAATACTGGACGATAACTCAACGATTCAGTTCAGGAAGCAAAGCCAACAGCATTCTTCAGAAATTTCACAGACTATCTAGATGCGATAGGTCCATTTGAATGCCACCCCCCCCCTCAGTAATGTCTGAAGAATGTAGTTTTTCATGGGTGGACACACTGGGTATGTGACAGATGCAAATCCAGATACGAACAAAACACAAACTGCATGATTCAGACTCTGTGCTGTGTGCTTCCCCAGATCTTATTCCAGCAGGGGTCAAAAAAGGAACGCGGGTGTTTGACAAGCGACTTGAGTCACAGAGGAAGTTCCTGGCGTTCGGATGTGCTTGTTGAAATAACGCTGGTGAACAAAGCCAGAACATCCCCCAACCCCCCACCAAAGACACTTCCCCCCATCCCTGTGGGCCAGTGAGGTTTTCATTTTAGGAAATGGAAGTGTCAATGTGGACAAACTGTCCTGAGGTATTTATAGCGGAGTGTGTCACTTTCTTAAAACTGCCTCTGAATGAGATATGTGAATGGAGAAGGGGTCTTAGCTTCTTCAGCTCTCTCCTGCCGTCGGAACAGAACTGCACTGACAAACGCACTCAACTCTCACACTCTGTGGCTCTCTGCTTGGTTTTTTGAGGCAGAGCCCTCTCACTCACAGACCGTTGTTCTGCCTGGGTCCTCCCGAATCCCAGGATGTTTTAAGTGGAGGGGCGGAGGCAGAAGGAAAAGGGAGGCTTGAGGACTTATAAACAGAGCCTGTTTTACATTCATGGTGAGGAAACTCTCCCAGGAAGGCTCTAAAGGTTAAAAACCACGCAGCCAAAACGAGGTAGTAAAACAGAACTAATGTTCGAATCAGCTCTCAGCGTGGTGATTCACCACACTGGCTCCTCCTTGGGAAACCACCTACTAAGCGGAATTTAGCAGTGAAGGTGTTATTTTTGGTGTATGATTTATAGTTCCCCCCGCCCCACCGGGGATTAAGTCTAGCTTTTAAAAACGCATGGAATTGGTGACCTCGGCAGCCGGGCTTTACCAGGTGGAAGCGCTGTCTCTAGAGGGGGCCAGGATTGCGGCCACCGCTCAGGACGACAGATGCTCTGAATCATGTGTAACGGAAAGCCATGCAAGCCAAGAGACAGATGACCCGGGCTCCCAACATCGCCTCTGTAACTGATTAACCAAGCACGGAGGGCAAGCGGGCACTTCACCTCTGCTCGTCTGTAAAAAACCCGTTGTCTCAGCTTCTAGCCGTGCCTCGGCACAGACCAGAGTACTATAAAATTAATAAACCACATGAACTAAGCAGTTAGCACCGTGGAAGGGCAGAAAAGCCTGCCCGGTGGAGGCAACACGGCCAAGCAGGTAGCAAAAGTAATAAAAACTCTCGCTCACTCCAAAACCTCTCATCCTCTGTTAATCTCACATCACCCCCTCCCTTCCCCCAGCTTCCCTGGTTTCATTATGACTAATTTTGCAAGGTTAATACTGACTGATATTTTGTGCCTTTCCCTGGTCCAAATCTCTCTAGGTTTAATTCCCCATGGTGCTCTCCTGTGCTGTTTACAAAGTTCACCAGAGAGCTTTAAAGCTGTTTTAGTCTGGAAAACGACACACACAGCTACAGGCATGTTCCCTGTTCTCTGCCTAAGGAGCACTGGCTGCCACACCCCCTGCCCCAACTCCATTTGAACACGATCTTCTCTCCTTATCCTGAGGGCCCAAGAGATTACGTAACTAACCGAAGGTCTGACATTACGGCCTTTTTTTTTTTTTTTAAATCTCTTCAGGGAACATTTACCGCATGTTCGAAATTCATCACTGAATTTTGTTTTGGATCCTGACAATATAGCTATAAATGCAACATAGTTATTTTCAGAGTATATGAATAGATTTTTGTTAGTGGATATGAACTTTTTATTTTTTAAATCCATGTTTATCAGTGGTAGAATTTCTCTGAATTTCTTTCTCAATTCGAAGCACTGACACTGAGCCCAGATAATCTGGCTTAGAGAAATGAGATGAAAACCATGAGTTATGTGTTATGGGCGGGGCGTGGGGGAGGGGGGATGGGTCAGCAGTTAAGAGTGAGAATAGGAGTTGAGATGCTCCAGACCTTCTTAAATGCAGGGTGGGTGTGGCAGCCGTAATTCCAGCCTGGGAGGGTGGAGACAGAGAAGGCAAAGAGCTAAGGTCAAGGACCTTAGAAAAGAATTTATCACCTCCACTTCACTAGACCAGAATGATTCTGACTACAGTCTGAATCTTATCCTTATATCCACAGACAGACGTGACCTCCACCCCTCAAAGAAGTCCTCTCTTCCCAGCAGATGGAGACCATCACAGAAAACAACTGGGCACAAGGCACGGATCAATGGATCCTGGGCATACATCTACACCACAGCTCCTGAGTCTGTGGCTCAGGAACATGGAGGAAGAAGGATGGAAGGAAACGTTTTAAGGGCTGGAATACCAAGACACCTGCACTGAAACAGCTTCTCCCGGGAATGGATGGACGGAGCAGACCAGAAAAACAGAAGTAGCAATAGTCATATTAATATGGACGGGGGAAATCCTACCCACCAAACAAAAAACCACTGGCAACGCATGGTTGTTGGGAGAAGGAGCATTAGCCTGTCCAGGGAATAACCCTTTATCAGCTGTCCAGTGCAGAGTGGCAGCCTCGGGGCTAAACAGAGGCAAACAACAACAACAACAACAACAACAACAACAACAACAGGGGTTCAGTAGGGTATATTTATAATATATTGCATATACATACACACATATATATTGTATGTGAATATAATAATAGCTGGAGAGGAGGGGTGTATGGGAGGGATGAGGGAGAAAGGGGGGAGTGATGTGATTCTATTACTATCTATCTATCTATCTATCTATGTATCTATCTATCTATCTATAATATATATATAAATGTTGTTACCTAAAAAGACATAGAGAACACCACCAGGTGTCAGTTACCAAGAATTTATTGCAGGAGTTTTTTTACATGAATTATTTAACTAATTCTCACTAACACACGCTGCTGGGTAAACATGATTCCTAATTTAGTGACAGGAATTGACGCTTTCAGTTAAAAAAAAAAATATCAGGCTGTAAAACTGTATGTAATAAGTAGCCAGTGCATTACCCAGTGGTATAGATACAAGCTGACTATGTATTTTTAGAAAATACATAAAAATCGAGACTCCAGATAAGTTTTCCTTTTTGAGATAGGGTTTCACGTATCCCAGGCTGCCCTCAAATTTGCTCGCAGCTGCTGCTGAACACCTGTCTGATCCCCCTGCATCTACCTATGTGCTGGGGTTACAGGCCGTGACTATGAACTTAGAACTGTGTATCAGGCCTCTTCATCTCAGCTAATTAATTAGAACTGCCTAAAAAGTGTTTAGCAGGCTATAAATAACGTTTTTAATCACATGACCATAGACACTGTATACACTGCACGTTAATGGGCACTTTCAATTATATTGCCTTTATGTGTTCAAAGTTTCCAAAGATATCTTACCTTTCTGCTTGTGTTGAGTGCCATCAGACACTCTTCTTTGTTAATTTGCCAAAATGGGGCAAAACCAAGTTAACTTCCAGGCGTCTTTGGTCACAGGGCATCAATACTATTTTTCGTGTAAATGATTTATTGTGAAAGGTAACCCTGGCACCAGAGAGCAAGACCTCTCTCAGGGAGGAGGCTGCAGGCCGACCCTGAGCACCGTTGTAAATGACGGCTCACCATGGATGGTCCGGCCGGCCCCACAGTTGAATGTTTCCCAGGCTCCTGCCTACAGACCCCTTATTTGAGGTGAACCTCCGGCTTACAACATCCAGATAGAAAGATGCTTCAGAGCAGACGTGGTGTCGGCCTCACTCAGAGGACAACCCCCAGGCTGGTCAGGAACCCCGTTCTGCTCTGCCCACAACTGGCTGCAATCTGTAAGCGGCATGCCAACTCTGAATGTCAACCCTTTCATGGACTCAAGGGTTCTGTGACTGCCCCAAAGTAACCTCACCGACACACTACATGTCCACAAATTAAATGTGTTTTCCTGACTAGTACTTGAAATGTCTTTCGCTGTTGAGTTAACCAGCCAGCCACTGGTGTGGATGGTACAATGCACTTTCATTTCTAAGCAGATCCACAGTATTTCACTGAAGTCAGGATGCTGCTAACTGATTGCAATTCAGGCCCGGACTTTAGAGGCAACGAGGATGCAGTAACATTTCAAGCGTCTTAGAAACAATGAGATGCAGCCGAAGGGCAGGTGAAAACAGCACTTTCCTGTTGTTGGCAGATGGAATGCTGTTCAAACCGTCCTCAGGGTTACTCTGGACCCTCCAGACCCAGGCAACTTTTCCATACTCTGCATACAGACCACTGAGAGGACTCTCCTCCTGGTCCCGAACTTCTTCATTCTTTTGGTATGCCCTAATGGAGAGATGCCCGTTTGAAACCCTCCAAAGAAAAGCACCACCCTTACAACAGGCATTCCTTCACGATTGCTACAAGGCAGCAGTATTACTGAGTGCTTTTTTTCTGGAGGATTCAGCATGAAGGGTGTTGTACAGGCACACCTGACTTCCAGGTAGCTTGATACTTCCATGTTTCAGAGGTCTTAGGGGAATGTTAGGAAACTGACAACACTCTCAAAGGCTGGTCATTGCTTTCCCCTCCAAGAGCAACTTTCATGCTCAGGGTATAGTGGACAGCATGGTTTGGTGCTTACAGACGTCCTTTGCTTACTGGACGACTGGAGTCACCGCCCAAGGCACCCCCACCGTGTCAGCCTCAGGAGCACATCTGTCTAGGCTTAGACCCGTTGCTCGCTTTCCTCTGCCTTCCCCTTTTCTGTAACATTTTTTTTTGGTCGTTGTTGCCTTGCTCTTATGGGTAGTGACAGTTACTGGGTTCTTTCTTTTATCAACGGTTTCCTTTACCACAGACGATTCCTCCCGCTGGAAGCCTGGCATGATGGGAAGCTGGAAATAAAACCACAACTGAATAGCCTGGCACTTGCTTTAACAGTCATTTCCAACCACAGATTAATACTGTTACTGGATTTGACTAACGGCTCTTAATCAGCCCAACTGTCATCACTTGAGAACGTTCAAGGCAGCTCGAGACGGGCGATGCGATGTGAGCAAATCCAAAGCCCGTGGCTTTACCAACTGCTCCTCCCCTCCCTCAAAAGGGGCCTCTCCCAATAGCCTGCTGCTGGTTCTCCTTAGTAACGGGTGAAACAAATGGATCAGGAAATTGGGTACCCCCCTGCCTCACCTGGCTGGAGGCTTAATGTGGCTGGCCAGGGTTACCATGGGCACCAGTTGGCATCCACCCGGCTGCATTGTCCAAGAAACGCGTGTATATCCTGCACCAAGCCCTGCCTATCTCGCCAGTGCTGATTACGAGGATATGAGTCCAAAGGGAAGAAGGGACTCTTGGAAACTTGGGGCTTAATGGAGGGGCCAATTCTCACCTACAGCAAACAAAACCGTGTTTCCCATTTCAGCGTCTCGTCTAACGTTATACACTAAAGGCCCAGGGCAGGTGACAGAACATTTAAAAAAAAAAAAGTTACAAAGATGACATAGGCTGGCTCAACCGAATTCAGGTTTTATCACAGTAGAGTTTTTT
Source organism: Apodemus sylvaticus (assembly GCF_947179515.1). NCBI lineage: Eukaryota > Metazoa > Chordata > Mammalia > Rodentia > Muridae > Apodemus > Apodemus sylvaticus. The sequence goes on from NC_067473.1 coordinate 24,290,216, forward strand.
ACAAAAATGGAATCTATCTCTCCATTTAGGAGAGTAGCGTTGGGAAACTATTAACTCCATCTCTGGGTGCTGCCAGAATCTAGCCATTACACAGAAGAACTTAATCCCACCCCCACCCTCACCTTCTTCCCTTCCCCCGCCTGACTTGTGGGGGCTTCTCTGATTTCCCAGGCTCATCTGGACTCCAGGATTTCTCTCAGAATGCAGGAACTCACTACCATGGCCCCTGCGATTATTTTTCTGATTGATAACTACTGAGTCTATGTGTGTGTGAAACACAAGTCTATACCTTGAAAATATGATGCTGTCCATTCAATATGTCCTTGAAGGAAGAAGAGAGTGAAAAATTTTCCCAGAGGGCAGTAGGTTTCAGATGTGGAAAGGCTTATGCTTTTGAGGCCGGGGAGATGGCTCAGTTTATAAAGTGTCTGTTTCACAAGAAAAAAGGCTTCAGGTCCCAGAGCCCCTGCTAAAAGACCAGAGTTCAGGTCCCAGTGCCACTGAGAAAGTCCTGAGAGAACTGTGTTGAGCACCTGAAATTCTGGTGCTAGGAAGGTGCACGCGGGAGATCCTCAGAGCTCAGGGCAGCGAGTCTGTTAAAATCAGTGACCCCCAGGTCCACTGACCTCCTTGGCTCTGACTCCATGCACACTCACACGCACAAAGCTTTATGATCACACGTTTACTCACTAACTCCAGTAATTGGTCCCGAGGGAATTGCAAGAAGGCAGAAAACCCTGGTTATCGGACACTGCATCTCGGCCTCCCTTAAATGTCATTTTGACAACTGCTTTACCTACACACAGAACAAACAGTCAGGAATATGTAAGTACCAATCAGATCATGATTTGTTTTTTTATAAAAGAGAAACAGATTACGGGTATTTCATGAGCTAAAGTGTTATGAGAAACACCCAATATACAACCAACGACAATCTCTTGGACAATAGTTTATGTTCATCTTTTTCTTTTTTCTTATTATAAAAGAGCTCTCACAAAAGACCTGCTTTGAGACTATGTCTGCCTCTCCATCTGCATCACATTTCAGTGCACAGATTCAGCATCGACTTATAATAATAATCAAATGTCCAACACCATCATCTCTTCTACCCTAATACAGAGACTTATCTTCCATTTCTTTACGTCAGTATAAACTCGATCTTATTTGGTGGCTTATAATCGCTTAATATAATTACATATTTTGATATTCAAAATACCTTAGAGTAGTGCACTTCACACCTTTAAGCTAAAAACTGTGACATCTGCAAAATTTTGTCTTTACTTTCTGGTACATATAAGAACACTCCAGGCTTATGCCGTCCTCCCTGCCTGTACCTTTAAAACATTCTACAATAACTACGCTGCCACTGTCACATGAGAGTATGCAGTGCATGTAATTAAAGTCAACCTCAGGGTGGAGAGATGACTCAGTCCTTAGGAGTGAGTGGTGCTAGCTGGGTGGTGGTGGCACACACCTGTAATCCCAGCACTCTGGGAGGCAGAGGCAGGCGGATTTCTGAGTTTGAGGCTAGCCTGGTCTACAGAGTGAGTTCCAGGACAGCCAGGGCTGCACAGAGAAACTCTGTCTGGAAAAAACCAAATCCAAAAAACCAAAAAACAAAAAAAAAAAAAGGGGGGGGGAGTGGTGCTCACAGATGTGAGATAAGATGCTCACAGTGAGATGCCACAGCGGGCAGCTCACAGAAGCCTTTAACTGCGGCACTGAGGGACCAGATGCCTCTGTCTTCTGTAGGTATCAGCCTTCAGGTGCACGCCTCTTTACACACACACACACACACACACACACACACACACACACACAATCAACCCTACGTAAAATAATACATCTAATATACATATTGTGAGGCTACTTTTAAAAGCTGCTACTGAGGCTAGATGTCATGTATCCTATGCTGCCCCCAAACAAGCTATCTAGCTGAGGATGGCACTAAACTTCTGATTCTACTGCTCCTGCGTCCACCCTCGGAGGGCTAAGATTACAGGCACACGTCGCCACACCCATCTTAGAAGGTTATTACTTTTTTAAGTGCAGCTTTCTGCACTTAAAAAAAAACATGCTTCAGAAATGTTAGGGTAAAAGGGGTTCTGCATGGAGTTCCATTTGAGACAGGAGAGGGCATAGCTGCCTCATAAATCAGTTTGGAAGGCAGTGTCTAGTGATGGCACACAGACCACCCTTGCTCTTTTCCTGACTGAGATCAGCCAGCCAGAGACACAGTTGCAGGCACGAGACGGTTCTAGGACATTTTGTGCTTCTTGGCCTCCTAGACAAACGTCTGCTTGCTCCCCTCTCAGAAGGCCGCGGAGAATGATAGGGACACAGTCATTTCCGTCGTGCTCAGAGTTTCTTCATGCTGACTATTTGGAGTTCCCCTCCTAGCCAGTGTGAGGCATTTCTTCCTGTGGCTCAGAACCAGAGTCTACAGTGGCCTTGGGGATTATGCTCTCGGTTCTGTGAAGTGCTTTGGCAATAGGGTTACAAAGGCAGAGGTCCCCAACACCTTGCCTGAGAGTCAGTGGGCCTCTGCCACAAACGGTCCCACCTGGTTTCTGAGTCTTATTAGATGGGTTTTTTCTGTCGCTAATCTGTGTACTCGGTGTCTTGTCAGATTCTAGGCTTGGCTCTGGCCTCTGCAGAAGCTGTGGCGGGGCAGAAGGGGCAGGAACAGAAAGAGCCAGAGAGACTAGGCATGACTTCGTGACTGAGTCACCCGGCAACACCGTTTAGTGTGCTGTGGCCCAAGTGTGAGTCTGATACCTAGGACTGGGGTGCTGCCTAGAATCTCAGAGCTGCAGGGCCTGGGACTTTTTGACTTTGAATTCTTCTCATTCCTGATGTTACCCCCTGATAATGCTATCCTCCTCTAGATGCTGCTGTAACAACACAGATAGCAGAATCATCCACACTGAGAAGATACAACCCAGAGGGGAGAGCCCAGCGCCGTGTGCGGACTGTTTCATTTAACCACTGTGTAGGATCTAAGCTTGAGTGCTCTCAAGCATACCTGACACAGAGGCTGAGGGGTGGTTGGTCACAGTCACCCGGCCAGGAAGTGATAAGAGTTGGAATTGGAGGCAGCATAGCTGGCGGCAGCCTGCCACCTCTTACATGCCGGTGGGGCGGCTGAATGCTTCGCAGGAAGCAAGCCTCTAGTCTCAGTGAGTGACTTCTATTAGCTGGACTCAGTCCCACAACCTCCCAGAACAGGTGGACCAGGTGAGAACCAAATGTTCAAACACACGCAACCACAGGGGGATGGTTCCCACTGAAACTGTAATAGAGCCTGAGCCTGAACAGAAAGAAAGTCCTCTCCTCTCTCAAGGAGAAACCAGTGAGTCAAACACCATCAATAAACACAGTCTAACGGCCAGGCGGCTCCCACTCGCTGGTTACAACAGGATAACGAGGAGCCTGCGTCTTCTGGTCTGCCGGGAAGCAGACCGTGTTGGTCACACAGTACTCAGCAGTTTCTTTATTTCTCCGCTCAGTACACTGCAGCGCCAGAATGTTCTTCATGGCGCTGACTTAAGGGAACCCAGCAGGGGAAGACTGATATGACGGCTGCCCTGCCAGGCTTACCAGGTAGGATAAAAGAAAGTCAGTTACTGAGCTGGAGAGATGGCTCAGCGGTGAAGAGACTGCTCTTCCAGAGGTCCTGAGTTCAATTCCCAGCAGCCACATGGTGGCTCAGAACCATCTGTAATGGGATTTGATGCCCTCTGGTGTGTCTGAAGAGAGTGACAGTGTACTCACGTTAAATAAATAAATCTTAAAAAAAGAAAAAATAGAACTCAGCTGTTAAAGATAAACATAATGAAGAAAACTCTGATGGCGTAACACAGAAGTCCACAACAGCAGCTGACAGGTGACCTTTAACCCAGAAGGCGGTGGAAGGAGGAGGCGGTGTGCCGAGGAGGCCTCTTCCCTTCGGTCTTACAGAGTACAGCTCGGGCTCCATGTCCTTGATAACGGGTGCTTCCCTTTACTTTGTATAAAACATCATAAATATAAATGAGATTTTTGCTCTTAAGGCTTGGACTTCCCCCATTCACTGCTTTTAAATACAGAAGGCGGGGGGGGGGGGAACCCAGTTCAGAATCAGGGATAAGAAAGGAAGGCATTGTGTTCGCCACGGAGTTCATCCAAGTGGGATCCTGGCTTCTTCCCCGTGGAATCGTCATATCAGCTTTAGGAAAGACGATGGAAAAATAGGCTGGGCCCAGAGGGTGCTAGAGAGGCTAAGGCCAAACGTGGTGCTCACACGGGCTCCGGAGTAAAACCAAGACAAACGCAAAGCCAAACATACAGGGGAGTCGGTCCGGGTCTTCCTATCGGTGGCCTGAGATCAGTTACAGCTGGGTGTGGCACTCACACTAAAATCAAAAGACATTTTCATTCAGCACTGGCCAGTCCAGATCTTCAGATTTCTTCCAAATGGCAGATTTACAACCTCACAGACAGAAGAGTGGAACAGTGTGGAACAGAGTCTCCTGCTGCTACAACCCAGTCGCATTCTGTCCTGTTTGAGGACAGAAGCTCTCCCGAGCTATGTGAGGGACCAGTGGCCATTTGCAGCTTAGGAAAGAAGACCATTAATACATACAATGTTGAAATTATGATTATTTTGAATGACTGCAACTTAAAAGACCCATTTAAAAAGACTGCAGTGGAATCGGTGTGGATCCCCTTCATGGAGGAAACTGACATCTCTCCTCCTCAGTTTCGAAAAATCAGCATTTCCCCCCATTTTTTTCCCATCAAGGTTATTTCCTCTAACTCCTGACTAACTAAACCTTTAATGACTGACCTAATCTTCTAGGAATGGACCTCATGAAATCTGCTCTTGATTCATGTACTAGATGCAGGACAGCTTAAGCAATGTGTGCAACCTGGAAAGGCCAGAATTCTTTTCGCCACCTGGGCCACCCTGCAAAGAACTTGGACTCATCTTGGAGCACCATTTTCTCGGTTCCCAGTCTCTAGCCTCAAAGTGTCTCTCAGCACGGAGCTGACACTGAGCAGCCTGGCTCCCCACAAGACTGCCTGTGGGGACACCTCACCAACCAGCCAAAGCCGTCCCCACCCCAGGCTGTCAGTGTCAGCCCTTAGACTGTAAGGCCACAGCCAGCAGCCAGCCAGATCTCTCTGTGTATAACCGCTTGACCACCTGTCTGCACGTGGTGACAAATCTCATTTCACGAGCCCTGGCGTGGAAACTAATGGTTCGCACCCCAAAGTCCAAGCACTCAAATAGCAAAAGGCGAAGTGTGAAGCTCAATTGTGAATCTAAACGAGCTCTCTTAGGGAAGGAGCCTTCTGGTGGCCTTGGCTGAGATCCTGCAGAGCTTCACACCCTCAGCCATGTAAGCCACAGCATTTACCATTCCCAGAGTGAATTCTCTGAACAGGGCAAAGCCATGCCAGAGAGCTAGCCCTGTCTTGCGTTTTCAAGGCAGTCAAAAGCATCACTGCACAGCATACCCACCCAGGACAAAAAGACGAGACTTATCTTGTTTTTAGGCTATTAAGTTACCAGCATTTCAATGGCAAAAGGAAGAAGATAAGTTAAGTGCTTGCAAAACATGGTCTGACCTGGGCTTCACCCAACATGCAATTTCTATCTGGCTGAGTGCGCATGGTACTAAGATCTCAAACTCTGCGTTAGAAACGGAGTTCTGTCCAGAAGTGTGCGTCCACGATTCCGGGAGGGATCCCAATGGCCTCACGACGAAGCCACCGTCACAAACAGGATTTCCTAAGGAGGTCTTAGGGCACAGGGCTTCCCTCTGTCTATGTTGGCTCTGCCATCTGGGCAGCTCCGGTGCTCCTCCCCTAAAGTCAAGAGGCCAACGGGGAGGGGGCCTGGGGAAGTCTGGTTCCTATTGTTCCTCATGCCCCTCACTCCGCTTTCACCTCTGGTAATCGCTGGACTTCACGAGGACACTGGATGACCTCCCAAGTCTTCTCTTTGGTTTATTTACTCCACAGAGACTCCTCACCAGGCCTCCGGCTTTGGCCTCCTGAGCTCCAGTTGTATCTGCCTTGAAGTTGTGTCTTCCTTTCTGCAAGCTGCATAACTAAAACGGGAAGGGCTCACCAGGGGCCGCTGCAGTACTTGAGCCTCTGTTTCTCACAGCTCACAGCCACCAGGCCTTGCTAATTAGACAACTTAACATCTCCAGAGTCTACCCAAGGACTAACTTCATGAAGTCTCTGTTGTTCTAGTGTAGTCTGGGAAACAATTTCTCCTATTTAAAAAAACCCCAAGTCGGGCGGTGGTGGCACACGCCTGTAATCCCAGCACTTGGGAGGCAGAGCCAGGCAGATTTATGAGTTCGAGGCCAGCCTGGTCTACAGAGTGAGTTCCAGGACAGCCAGGGCTACACAGAGAAACCCTGTCTGAAAAAAACCGAAAACCAAAAACAAAAAGCCCTCAACCATATAGCTCAGCATGCACATTCTCATGGTCTAACCTGCCCACTTTGCTGGTCTAACCTATGCACTTTGCTGTACCTGCTCATGTATTCTCATTCCTTAGTCATTCATCTATTGACTTACTTTCTCAGGGCCTAGAATAAAACATCTCATCAGATTTCCAAGGAACTGGAAACCATACTCACTGAGAGATAAAGGTAGTCTTGGCTATCGTTTCATTTCCTTATGAACGCTGGCTGAATATGTGAGTGTGAACATTAGAAGAATAATGAACACTGAATTAATGCTTAGATTATTTAGATTAATTTAGAATTTTTTGCATCATTTACTAATATGCTTTCTGGGAATGCAAACCTAAAGCGATTAAACTTTCACTATGTTCTTAGATTCAGTTTACTAGGATTTTATTGAAAAATTTGTGTTTGTTTATCAGAAATATTGGCCCATAATTCTCTTCTCTCCTCTCCTCTCCTCTCCTCTCTTCTCTCATAATTCAATTCTTTTCTTTCGGTTTGGTTCTGATATTAGGGTAATACTGACTTTTAAAAAAGAGTTTGGAAATGTTCCTTCCTTTTCTGGCTTGTGAAATAATGTGAGGAAGAATTGTATTGGTTCTTTGAATTCTGTGCTGAATCCATCTGGCTCTCGGGTATTGTTTTGGTTGGAAGGCTTTTAATGACTGCTTCTATCTCACTGAATGCAATCAGTCTATCTAAATTATCTACTTCCTGTTGATTTAATTTTGGTAGGCAATATATGTCTAGAAATTGATGCATTTCTTTTAGGTTTTCTAATTCAGTGGACTATAGATTTTGAGACACGGTTTCTCTGTGTAACCCTGGCTGGCCTCAAACTCAGAGAGACCTGCCTGCCTCTGCCTCCCAGGTACTGGGATTAAAGTTATGCATCACCACTACCTGGGTAAAATCGTCTGGCTAGAATATAGGTTTTTAAGGTGTGTTTTCATGATTCTCTGAGTTTCTGAGTGTCTGCTGTGTTGCCATAATTCCAGTACTATGTATTGAGTCTCACTAATCTCACTAATCTGAAATGAAAGTGTGGAGGAGAGAGAGGGTTGATTGGTGTCTGGATGTCCTGACTTGATTATTTTACATAGAATATTTAGATCATGTCTGCTTTTGGGATTTCTTGGGTCTAACAAGCCCAAGAGCCCCAGTTTCTGTAATATTTGCATGTTTCAGGGAAGAACAGAAGCTATACCTAATTTCAAACTTGGTATTTCAAGAAGAGTGTTTCTGCGTGGATTCTGCTGAATTCTTGTAACAATAAAGGGAACAGTAGTCATCAATTTTCACCAAGGGGAGAGGAGTGAGCACGGAACCCCTGTGTCACTGGTCTGTGGCTCCAAGGCCCAGAGGTGCAAGGGCTGGGATTTAAGCCCAGACAACCTGATCATGGCGTCGACCTGTGCTTAGCTACCTTTGGAGTCACAGTGTACATTAGCTTCTGTGTTGCTGAAGCGACTCACTGCGGAGTGATTCACTGCACCTTCATGTTGTGGTGCGGCCTTATGTAAGCCAGGAACCTTTACAGCTCAAGACACATGAGGTCATGGCCCTGTGCTAACACATGCTAGGAAAAAAAAAAACTCTACCCAAGTTTTACCCTCGCACCCTGAGAGATAAAACACAAACCAAGTAGCATGTGCCCACAAAACTATCTCCCCGTGGCGTAACTTCTTCCTCTCACCAATCTGTTACCACATACAATCCCAACTTTAAGTAAACAGACAAAAGGCAACAAACACATCACCCACACTCTTAATTACAGCCCTCTGCACGGCTCCTCTGTCCACACGGCTACTCCCTAATGTAGTCCCTACAAAAGAATACACATGGGCATATAGATTCCTGTCTCCCCCATGACCGATCTCTTCATCTACACTTCTGGCTGGGCGTGGAAACACGGGCTCCCTGGGAGCTTTCCGGGCCTCAGAACCGGGCTGCTCGTGGTGTAAACAATCCTCAGCCAGACATCAAGTGACAGCCTTTCTGCAGTTGCAGGATCTGAAATGTTTCCTGCTCGTCCCGCCACTGGGATGTGTGTTGATGACGCAACTTCCTGTGTTAGTTTAATGCCTTCCTATTGCTGCTGTTAACTACTCTACATTCAGCTGCTTAAAACAAGCCGAGTGCCTGTGTGGGTCAAAGCCCATGTCTGGCGTGGCTCCACTCATTCGCTGTCTAACGTCTGGTATCAAGGTTTCTGCAGAGCTAGGGGCCATTCTGCAAGCTGTAGGAGTAAAGTGCTTCCACTCTTGGTCTAGCTGTTGGCTAAAGTCAGTTCAGCATGCTTCTATAACTGACTGATTCTTGCTGGCTGCAAGCCAGGGCCATTCTTCACCCCCATCAGCCTCTGTCTAGTTCCTGGGGAGCCCACTGCACACATCTGAGCAGCCAGCTCTATGTAGCCTGCAAGGCTGCTGAGGCTCTCTGTTGCTTCCACCCCGGAAAGTTTCTATCCATCCATTTACCTATCTATGTATCCATCTGTGTTCTATCTATGTATCTATCTGTCTGTGCATCTGTGTGTATGTATGTCGGTATCTGTCTATCTATTTAGATATTTATCTATCTCCCTATCTCCCAATCTATCTATCTATCTATCTATCTATCTATCTATCTATCTATCTATCATATGTAAGTACACTGTAGCTGTCTTCAGACACACCAGAAGAAGGCATTGGATCCCATTACAGATGTTGTGAGCCACCATGTGGTTGCTGGGATTTGAACTCAGGACTTCCAGAAGAGCAGTCAGTGCTCTTAACGGCTGAGCCATCTTACCAGCACCCCCTCCCCCGTTGTCTTTATAATGTGTTCTCTCTTCGTTCCCCACCCTTTCTATTCCGTCTTTAGTTTTTCACTTGGACCTACTCTCCTCTTTAGAGAGAATGTTGCTTTTTTAAAAAAGTCACTGGCGGGCTAAAATGAGGCTTGACTTTAGTCATATTTAATTAGGCCTTTAAATCTGATGGTACGCTCTTGCCTGAGGGGCGATTTCTGAAGTCCAATTACAGGGTTATTCTCATAATAAGGACTAATAAGTCGTAATGAAATTATTTGCTTTTAAGCCTCATCCAGATGTTGTTTTAAAAAATATCCTCACCCAACCACATTCCTACAGGGTCATTAGTGTGACCAGTACAAACAGGTGAGGCCTGCTGCAGTCCTAGCTCCCCGAGAGCTTTGGTAGAGAGGTGAGCGATGGGTCAGGGGCAGTCTCATCTTGTCTCCATCATACAACACCATTCTACCCCCCAAGTTCTAGCCCCGTTAGCCCCTCCACTGGCTCACCAAGGTGTTCAGCGCACAATTGGAAGTTTTTACACTGACCTATTTACTCTGCGTGGGTTGGGGAGGGCACACACTTGGAGGTCAGAGGAAGGCTTTCTCCTTCCACCATGTAGGCCCCCGGGACTGAACTCAGGTCAACAGGCTTGGCAACGAGTGCGTTTACTGCCAGAGTCATCTCACCTTCCCTCCAGGGGAGACTTAATCAATTTACACACAATTATGGAATCCTCAAGTGTGTGACACTTCCTGCTGCAGTTCGAAAGTCTTTCAGCCACAGATTCTTCTCTTCCTCTCACAAAGACAGTTTTCTCTACTCTCAGTGGCTGCTTGTTCAACAGAAGAGGACTCAAGAGAAGCAGAAGACAGGCTAGCTTGGCCTCTTTAACTCTTTTCTTGTAAAACTCTGAGATGAGTTTACTTGATGCTTGTCAGCACGTTTTCTTGCTCCATGCAATTAAAACCTGTCCCCAGGATGTGCTGTGCTGGTCTGTGGAGTGGATTCCATAGGCTGTGGAGTTTGTGTTTATTTCCCTACTTTACCTTGTGTTCCTTAACCCACTGGACAGCCAACCCCCACGTCTCTGCCTCCGTCAGTGGCTCAAGGGCAGACGTAAGTCATGAGCAGTCCTGAGGGTGAACCTGAAGACTCCAGTGCAGACAGAAGAATGATTTCTTTATCCAGGCATCCTGGTGGGCAGATGTGAGTCTGGAAGGACCACACCCGCTGTGCTGTGAACCAGGACAGCTTTGAAGACATAGTCCAGCCCCAACCCAAAGCCTGCCCAGATCTGGAATCGTGAGTTCTGAAAGTCTAACTTCGAGTTGATCAAATCCAGTTTTCCACACTCAGGCGTGAACAAGTAGGGTCACTTCTCAGGGACAGTCCCCACACACTGAAGACGTTTCTTCAGGTTGGGAACGTGTTTCTTTGGTACCAGTTTGGAGTGTTCCTTCACGGCCACCGGCTTCTCAGATCAGGCGTCCACTTGCTGTCCTTCATATCTGCCACTTTGTCACTGCGTCCTGTGAGCCCATTTCCTGTCTGTGAGCCCACTCCCCGTCACTGTCTCAGTCTGAACCTGCTCTGCAACTGCACGTGGCTCCATTACGCTCCCACAGCGAGTTCAGCTCTCTTCCCAGCTCTGTCTGCACAGGTCTAGAAAGTGCGATCCACGAGGCTTTTGGGTCCGTCTCATGGAAGTGTTAGAGCAACGGCTCTGCTACTTGATCATCTTTTAGCAATTTTCTTTTGATTTTTTTTTTCTCCCAATCAATTACCATCTCCCGAATTTTATTTCTTCTGAATCTCTGGATAGTTTACTTTGTCATGCTCAGTATTCTTCTCAAAAGTTGTTACTTTTATCTTTTAGTTTCCTCCCTCTCATTCTAGAAGAAGCAACTGATCCGTGGAGCACACATGTGTAGTCAATACTCACACAGCTACTCTGCACTCACATTCACTGCTCTCTGAGTAGCTATTCTATTTCACAAATCTTACACCTTTGAGATAATGTTGCTCTCACGCCTGTCTTCACCTGCAAATACTCCATCACTTCCTCAGGAAGCCTGGCCTCTCTTCTTTTCAGGTGGTAGAGGTATGCTCACAGAACCTCGGAGCTCCCAATAGGAACAGGAACTCACGCACACAACAAATTCACGCCACCGTTTGTTCTCCCCTTTGTGTGTATGTTGTACTGATTCACACCTAAATAGTGAACAACTCGTAGTCCTTCTCACTAGGAAACTCAATATGTTTGAATTTGGGAAGCACGTATACACACAGACAGACAGACAGGCATACACACACACACACACACACACACACCTTCAGCACTGTGTACTATTAGAGGTGTGTAGGGCTATGTTGAATGCTCTGCATTTTGAATGGTTAAAATGAGATGAGAGAGGAGAAACCAAGAGAGCTGTGAAGTATAAGTTTCCGGTTGTGTCATGTGATGCAGACTCATGTGATGTTTGCTGAGGCAATCCCCATGAGAGGAGGACACCTGATGCTCGGAGAGAGTACACGTAGGACTCAATGGGGCACGTGCGTCGTCGTCGTCGTCGTCCTCCTCCTCCTCATCGTCCATCGCTAGCCCTGTAACACTTCGTTGATCTTGCCTCTTCGCTGTCGATCCTCGCCTCATTGAGAGAAGCATGGTGGGGAACTCCTGGTATCCGGGCGGATCGTCATTGCCCCAGTGACGGAGGCCTGGTGGTTTCTGCTGGATTGTGCTGTCGCTGCTGATATGTGTCTGGTGACACTTTTAAACAGGACTGTTGGTATCCTGACACTTCTGAACTGGACTGCTGGTACCCCGACAGAGATTAAAATCGATGCAAAGAACTACTTCTAAATAGGTCCACACCTTGTCCCATTTACTATCTTTTCTCCCCTACTTTTAGATGGCAGGCTTGAAGTGGGGGGCTGAAGTGTTTGGGAACCCTCATGAAGGAGGTTTTTAAAAAACATCTAAGCCTAGAAAGCTGGTGGGCAAGAAAGAGGGAAAGCGGGGCCGCAGAGAGGAAGATGAGTGATGTGGACGAGGAAAAACGGTGAAGTGGGGGAGAAACGGAAGCTCAGATTTTACAACTCTCAGTTAAATGGAGTCATTAAATACCAGCTCCCTCGGTCTAGGGCGAAGCCAGAGTGGAGGCAGCCTCTTGGCCTGGTACCCAGGGGAAGCCTTAGCTTAAAGCACAGGGCACAGACTACAACAGTTGTTGGAGGGGGGTCCAGACTGTCAGCCCCACTCATCTCTTCCATGTGCCATCATCTGTCACACTTTACCACTTGCTGTAAGTTTAGCACAGCGTGCAGGAAGCTATGGGGACACTGAAATGGCAGGACCTGAATATTCATCTGAAATAACTGTATTGGCTCCTATTTATTATCTTGTCTAGAAAATCTGCATGAATGTTATAAAATAACTAATACATCACGCTGGAGTTTCCGTGGCCAGACTCACTTGGATTGGAGGTTCAGGGTGCAGCTAATATTACTTGGGCCAGGCCTGGAAGTTTGTGTTTTCTATCCTTAGGAAGAACCTGTAAAGTGGGCGAGGAGATGTTTGTCATGAACTAAAGGGCTGATCGGCAAAACTGACTTTCATGCACCCAAAGTGTCCTCTCTCCGCAAGGATTTTACAATTAGAGTGGATGGCACCTTCCTTCAAATCAACTATTTTTATCCAACTCAGTGGTTGAAAGTCATGAGCAAGCAGACCTGAGATTTGAAACTGAGTCCCAGGATTTTCCAATCTAGAAGTGGCTGATAGAGAGGCCTAGAGAGGTTCCCCAGAGTCCAGATCTACAAAGCAAAACTGCAGGTAAGGATACATCATCTGGTGACCACCAAGGATTGGGGGGGGGGGGGGCGTCAAGAGAGGTGCCAGGTTCCATTCAAAGGGTAATCCCACACAATTCTCTAAGCACAGGCACGGCGGACACTCCAGAATTGTCTCCAGACTCTCCATGGACTGGGGGGGGGGGGGGGGGACCATCTGAGAATCTGCTTAGAACTTATCTACAAGTTTCTTATTCCTTTTTAACTGACAGAATGATTCTTTCCCTATCGCTACCCAACTGATTAAAAAAGGAAAGCCACAGTGAATTTTACAGTTGAACCAGCTCTCTCATGCATCAGCGAGCTTTAAAACAGCTTTATAAAAATGGCTACCGTATTCGCTTGTTTTCAGTTGGTCGGGTTTTGGGTAGATGGGGTAACCAAAGATTACAGAGTTCCTGTCTTGTTTCATTCTGCACAACCTATCATCTCCTTCTGGGGATTTGAGGACGGAACCAAGAGCCTCCCTCACAGCCATCGTGAATGCTAATCTTCTACCACTGAGCTACACTGCCGGCTCTCAGATAACCTGTTAATTTTCAGAAATCTCAATCCTAACCCATGAAATCACAGCAGACGTAAGTTCCAGCTCTTTGAGGGTAATTGGGTTTAGGTGGCAGAGGTCTGAAATATGTGTGTTATTTGACCTTCTAATTTTGCTTCTGGAATGCATCATACAGAAATACTTGGCTAAATGTTACATACAATTAAGGCTAAGGACTCAACAGAAGCATTGCTTATAACAGTGCCCAAAACAAAGAAACTTTAAATGTTTATCAAAAGGACACTATTGTTAAGTTATGAAATAAACAGACGGACGATTTGATGGCTTAGTGTGTAACCTTCTTTGTTTACTGAAATGTGTATATGAATTAATATCCATATACATACATCTGAGCTTATAATAAAGAAAAGATAGAGAAGTATGTTCAGGGGGTTAGCCTCGGATTTCTTGATGAGGGTACAAGAAAGAAGAAAACATTCTTACTTTGTACTTCAGTACCATTTTTCATTTTTACAATCAGGCTGTTCTTTAAGAGACACTGGTATCTAGAGCTCCTATCTCAACCCTTCCCTCGACACTTCTTGTTCCCTAAGGTGGTGTACAGACAAAGATCTCAGACACCGAGGTTCCCAGGTGCAATCAATGCTTGCACTGGGGGGAAATCACACTGGGGAAGATCTGCTGGGGTTGATATAGACCAACTTACAGATGTGACCAGATACCCAAGATGTAGTTCTACAGAGGCAAAGAGGGCAGTGTTAGAGTGGATTGTGGACATTCTCTGCTCTCTCAGCTTATCTCTAAAACTTCAGAAGCCCAGTACAGTAAAACAGGAAAGCAAATGACTTTGAACGTCGCAGACTGTACACGGGATGAGGCGGAGGCACGGTAAACTGTGGAGAAAGGCATAGGATGGAGGTGGATGACCGGTCCTCAGTCACAAAGCCAGAAGGGCTGGAACACACACCGGGAGCCTTGGTCCTACAAAAGAATTCTGTGCCATACACCCATTTCCTTACTGCAGCTGTGGTGGACAGCCTATGTACTCAGGAAGAGCACGGCAGAGAAAAGCTCAGTATGACGGATGCAGTCAGGATTGTGGGGCGAGAAGTAGACCGCAGCATATTTCTCCTGAGGGAGGCAGCTATTTGGTAACACCGCAGAAGATAGAAGGCTGGTAGGCACTGGGAACAGAAGGGGAAGAGTGCCTAGCTTTTAAATTTTTTTTTTAATGCATTTTATTTGCATGGGTGACTTACTTGCATGTATGTATATGTGTCATGTGTGTGCCTGGGGCCAGAAAAGGGAATAGGATACCCTGCTGCAGAAGTATGAACGGTTGTGAGCCATGTGGGTATTCAGAACGGCACCCATGTTCTCTCCAAGAGCTTTCCACCACTACATCATCTTTCCTACTCCAAAGGCAGAGTTCCTGGGAGGAAAGCCTTGAAACATTCTGTGGGGCCAAATAACGACATCTTGTCGAGGCCCGTGTGAAGTAAGAGCTTCTTCAAAAAGGTCTTGAGGCCTAATAACCCCACATTAGTTCAGCTAAGTTTTTGTGAAAGGGTGACTCTGTAATTCATGAATGAATTCATCATAAGACACAAAGCTGGAGAGAAGAAGCAGGGTTGGTAACGACGGGTAGCGTTGAAAAAAAAACGACCTCCATCAGGGTGACAGAAGTTGGTGCCGGAAGGGGCAGGGCCGGAGAGACCAGTGCAGACAATCCACAGGACTGGGGTGAAGAAAGATGAAGATGTATCTACGGAGACGGGGTCACCGAAGGAAAGGACCTTTGGGAGGGTGGTAGACGCAGTCCATCAGGGAACTCGGGATGCTGGAGCCCACTGAGGGTCAGCTTCTTCCTGTCTTAAATAAAACGTTCAGGAATGCAGCTTTGGGACTTGGGAGATGAAGAGAGGGTGACAAAGGAGGCAGAGGCGCCCAGAGATGTGCCTCATTACTGAGAGCCAGCTAGGCAGGGTTCACTGAATGAGAGCGTGCAGGTTCAGAGATGGCGCGGATACAGAGCGAGAAATCGAAGAAGGTCCGTGGATACGCGAGGCGAGCTGGATACGCGAGGCGAGCTTGGTCCACCTCTTGCGTGCCAGGGGGGCTTAGCTGTCGGTGCGCCCGGCTTCAGAGCCCCTTCTGGTCATGGAGGGGATAGGTCGTGGCGCTCTACACCACTCAGCCTCCGCAGGCCTCCGTTTTGTATCCGTAAAGCCGAGGTGGCAGCAGAATTTTGCCAGACACGCCCTATCATTTTTATCACCGGAAAGGACCAAGGGATGAGCCAGCCACGAAGTGGTGGCCACGCGCATGCGTATTCTTTAGAGACTTTTGGCCACAGAGTCGGAGAAAGCCTGGGGGCTTGGAAAGCTGAAGAAAGCATTTGTAGGACGAGAGAGAACGAGCAGGTGGTGACACCGCTGAATCGGAAGAGATCCCAGACGAAAAGTGAAGAGCACAACGGTTCTTAGAGATCCGCCCTGACAGGAGGGGCGGAGAAAAGGACGAGAGAAACAGGATTTCTTCACGGAAAGGAGAAGCTCACTGGATGGCTTCACCCGTCCCCAAACAAATCAGAGGTAAGGCAGAATGCAGGGCTGGG
Organism: Apodemus sylvaticus; assembly: GCF_947179515.1. NCBI lineage: Eukaryota > Metazoa > Chordata > Mammalia > Rodentia > Muridae > Apodemus > Apodemus sylvaticus. The sequence continues at coordinate 24,306,457 of NC_067473.1, forward strand.
AATGTGGTGGTCTACTGCGTCCTAAGGGCTACAAGTCTCAAGCGCAGGGAGTCCCAGCCCTGGACCGAGTCTGCCACGGGCAGGCCTACAGAGAGCCAGGCGCGGGCACTGAGCGAGCACAGGTGCCTAGATCTGTCTGTAAGCAGAGATTTAAAAACAAACAAACAAACAAACAAGCAAACCATAAACCATCATAGATCAGCAATTCTCAACATGTGGATGAAGACCCTTTGACAAACTTTATATCTACAAAATATTGGCATTAAGTTTCAGAACAGTAGCAAAATTACCAAGTAGCAACATAAAGTAGCAACAAAAGTAATTTTATGATTGTGTGTGTGTGTGTGTGTATGTGCTGGTCACCACAACATGAGGAACTGTATTAAAGGTGCACGGTCTTAGGAATGTTGAGAACTGCTGATTTAGGTGATGCTACTTCAGGGGTGTTTCTCTGGGAAATGAGTGTAAAACTGAAACTCATGCCAGGAGTCATGGAATCCTTACTGCTAGCCGGTGGAGACAGGGAATGTGTAAACTGGGTGACTCTGGGCTGAGCCAACTGGGGTCTTTACACTGTTCTGTCCCCCACTTTGTGGAACCAGCATGACAGGTGACATCCCTTCTTGCTCTGGTTCTAGTTGATGCAATTGAGAACTTGTAGTGTTGATGAGAAGGCACAGAGAGACAGGCAGAATCACTCCCCACAGCAGCAGCAGACAGGCAATAATGCCGCAATTCCTTTCTCAGAGAGGACAGTACAGAGATACGCACACTATACAGGGGAAGCTGACCTGACGAGGGTCACCATGAGAATAAGCCCGGGAGAGAGGGTGACTTGTTGTAGAAAAAGGGTTCCCAGACTCAAGAGTTTCTTAGAAAGAGCCAGAATGGAGCCGTTGGCTGCTGGGAAGACATGGGAACATGGGAAGAAAGGGAAAACACCATGACCACAGGGCAGTGGAAGACTGGAGAAGACAGTCCCATCTGTGGAGAAGATCAAAGACAGACAGACTCGGCTGTACTAGGCTGGAGAGCTCAGGAGCCTGTAGGGCAGGGAAGCCCTCTGACAGCCCACACCCAACAGCTTCACAGGGCAAGCACAGTTTTCAAATCCATGGAAAGCTTCACAGTAAGAGTTGAAAACTCAACACCCATTAGACTGTCAACGTGTCTGCTTGCTCTCTGACGGAACTATCCTGGGTATGTCTATCCTTCTACCAAGACTGGTCCTCTTTACCTGGGTACCATCTCGGGCACATCCTTACCCAAGAGAATGTTCCTTAGAGTTGTTCCTATTTGGCTGGTTCTTTAAATGAAGACCAAGAAGAGAGCAGTCCGAAAGCCTAGGTGCGTCAGCGTCCGAAGCTCTGCACAAGTGTTCTGACCTAGCCTGAGGTGACAGGTTTTCTCACCTCCGGGTACCAGGACATTTGGGACAGCCAGTCAGGCACTTTCTTTCCACTAGGAGAGTGTGCTATGGAGACCCACCAACCAACACAGCAAGAGATGGGGAAATTGGCAAGGCACTCAGTAACGTCTTAGACATTTGCTCACTGGCCTTCAAGCCACAGAGGACAGCTGTAAACTGTGAGCTTCTGCTACTGGGTATTTTTAATTCATAGAAATCAATGACGACAAGTCTAAAGAAGCCACCAGACAAGGGGCAACATGATCATGAAGTCTTGTTTGTTTCCTGGTAACAGTGGCTGTACTTGTTATAGTCTTCTTGGTGGCATTTGGCATTTTGCAGCTAAGGATCTGCAGGGCTTTCAACCCAGAATTTCTAAGAATTACTATCTGTTCACCACAATCTCCATATTCGAAGAATTTGTAGCATATTTTATTCGGTTTCAATGTACACTCTCTTTTTATATCTTTGCTTTAACCTGGAAAGCCCCATAACTTTCAGACCAGAAATTAACAGTTCTGGCCAAGACCACAAAGCAACTAATAGGTACCTGGAAGAGTTGAGATTACTAGTTTATTTTGCCGCAGAGTTAAATACAACTTTATTCCTGTCCCTCCTTTTCCCCCTAGCCCTCCATCATATTAACTATATGGCTACTGACCAAATCTCTGACTGTTTAGCACAATGTGAAGTTAAGATGGTTTACTTACAAAGAAGAGAAAAGGGAGATTAAAAAGAATGTAGCTCTAATCCGTTTTATCCACTTTGTAGAATGCTTCTGTGGGTCAGTGCGGGCAATTATTAAACTCAGATAATAGTGACAGATGGTATTTAACTCTCTGGCTATTTGGCAACCATCTGCTCTAAGACTCTCTTTATTGAGTTTGTATTTCCTAGGCATCAGTTTTAGAACAGAAAGCATGTAACTCTTGATAATGTGTCGGAGAATCAATCAGCCGTCTTAATGCTGGGGAGACTGGAAACCACGGTCATCAACTGCCTGATCTGCTTTCTCACCTCTAAAATGTCATCCTAGTTCTCTTGTAGTAATACATAAAATACTCTAGAAAAAAAAAAAAGCCTGTGTGTGTTTGGTGATGCCAAGAGCAAAAACAGGACAGAGGAGAGCAATCAGCAGGTATAGTGTCAGAAAGACTTGTCGACAAGCCTGGCTCTGCTGGTGTTGCTGAACAAGTTATTCACCCTACTTGTGGAAGATTCCACATCTCTACCCTCTGAACATGGCACGGTGAGGTAACTTGTGAAGGACACGGCCCTGGGCTAGTCAGAACACGAGTGTTTCTGGCTTCTTTGCTTCTCCCCAACTTATAAAGGACACCAAGTTTTGCTCATACAAAATTGATTATTCCTCAAAGATTTGATCTAGACAACTAGGATGCGACTGACGTCTGGGCTTTCAGTGAGAATTCTTTACTCCCCCGAACAGTCTTATGCCAACCCACAGCACCCATCCCTCATCAGCCGGTTCTGCTTAATGAACTAATCATGATTATTTCTCAGGAATGGCCCTCTCTTATTGTTGCAGGAAATATCAAAAAAGACTGCCTGCACATTCTCATGTGGACGGGTCCACAGGGCTCCTGCTGGCCCACCAATGGACACGCAAACTCTCCGCGGGTTAGGCCCACGATCTGTGATCCGCCGACCTGCCCACTTTCCAGCCTCTGCGGGGGTCCTGCCAGTTCATCGCGCTACCACGCAACGCCCCACACATCCCACAGTCTGCAAGCTCCCCTCCCCCAATTACCAGGTAGAAGCATGACTCTTAATGCTTAATTAGTTAGCCAATTAGATTTATGTATATTTAAAATCACAATTACAAGATGCCAATTCAGTAATTTAAGAGCCAATTGATAATGATTAAAGCTTTATCCCAATATTTCTAACCTCATAAAAACATAGCTATTTGTGGCTAGTAAATGCCACACAGGTCCATGTCCGAAGTCATCTCGGTTCTCCTCCCTTCTTCTCCTGCAACCTCTCTATCGCCCTCAACTCCTAGCCCCGCCTCCCTTTTCCTGTCCAATCACAGGCGCTCTACTGCCCTAAAGTGATTGGACATGGAAAATCCTGCAACATCATATAGCAACCATTCTTTAGGGAGTTGCATTTTAGGGTTTAGTTGAGTTTTAGACATACTCAGTTGGTGAGCTATTTTGGTGGATGGTCATGGACAGCTTCTTAATAATCTTGATATTTATATAGATTCTAATGTCTATCAGCTAAATAAGTAGCTGGTTTACCAAAGCTATGGCTTTATGTGTTCTTGTTTAGGGTGAGGCTACATTAAAAACTAAGCTGATTTAGGGTAGTGAAAAATCAGTAAGTAAGCAATATAAAGCTGCCGTAACAGCAAAAACTAGACAGGCATCAAATATTCCCCGAATTACAACTAGCTTTCAGCAATGAAAGGGCATGCTTTCGGGATCCTGGGCCTTTCAGTTCTCAACAGGCTCTCCATGGAAACAGGAGTCCAGCTAGATCCTGGAAATGCTGGAATACTGGGACACTTTTGGTTCAGTTAAGAACCATGCTATGTTCACACATCTGGGTGGTATCACAGGAATATCAATGTGACCTGAGCAGAAACAATCTATACCCACGTTCAAGGTCATAATTGTCAAACCTGCAGGACTAGGAAGGGACAGGGTATCCTAGGAAGGATGTGACTTGGCGGAGACAGTCTGCTTTAGCTTTAGGATCCAGTTTCTGACACTGCTTCGTCCTTTAGTCACTCAGACCTTGATCTACTCCTCTATGCAGGACCTTCTGGAGGAAGGGTTTCTATGCCCCCACTCTCTTACTCTCCCAGCAGGCAATGCAAGAGACAGTCATTATCACCACCAAAGCCTTTCCTTGAGCCTCCCCTCTCAGTCTTTTACAATGGGAAAATGTAATTTTCCCATTGTAAAAGGGCTTGATGAACTGGTAATAGAGTGTATCATATATTCTCCATGTTATTTAAGAGTCCTCAAGCTAGGCTGGGAACCTAATTATCAATCAGACCGATCACTTAGGTGGAAATGTGTTTAAGGCTCAAAAATGAAACTTGGGGTTGAACTGTTCCATAGATGAGTACCACTCAGACTTAAAATATTGCCAATGTCTTAATAGACAATGCTCACTTCTAATACCTCAAGTTTTATCTTTCTTTTAACATCTTTCAAAACTAGTTTTTTTTTTTAAATCATCAATCACAGCTAATCTAATTCATACTGTGGAAAAATAACTGACCTCCCCACCCCCAAAAGAGAGACTCTATCTTTACACAGAGGAAAATTCTAAACGCGTAATAGAATTCGAATGAACTCTTAGTATTACGGGTGTTATTCCAAATTGCCTAGAACAACCACTCTGAATTCCACCTTGCTCTCTCCACTTGTGGGTCTTAACCTCCTGTATGACTGTAAGGTTTCAACCTAAGGTGTTTCGCTCGTTAGATGAAAGAATTACTTGAAGCACCTTAAACAAAAAAACAAAACAAAACAAAACAAACAGAATTCCTGGCTCAACTAAATAATGCATCAGAACCTCAAGGGAGTGCCTGAGATGTGCACCATTAAGGACTGCCCATACCTGGCAACTCCATCATCCAATCTAGTAGTTCTTACCATATTAGGATCAAGCGGAGGCCTTGCCAAAACACAGGGAGACAGAACCTAGCTCCAGAACTAACTCAGACGCAAAGAATTCACATTTCTAAGAAGGCCCTGCTGCACAGGGACCACACTCAAAAATGACTTAAGGGCAGAAGAGACGGCTTAGCCGGTCAAGTGCCTGCCTTGTAGACCCAGGCACTGCAGATCCATCTCTGGCACCGACATAAGAATCTGGGCATGGTGGCATCCTGTGTCCTAGGGCTGGGGAGGTTCAGCAGCCAGCCCCAGGTCCCAGCGAGACATCCATGTCTCAATAAATGTGGAATGCACTGAGGTTGACTTCTGGGCTTCACGTGCACACATATAGACAAGACCCCCTTCCCTTCCTCAACAGTTCCAGGTTCTACTTATTCAGGCCGGTTAGTAGTCTCTGCTGATTCAGTAGATAGCTGATTTTTACGCCCCACCCCCTTAAAATTAGTACTACATTAGAAGATACTCGACGTCCTTTCAATTCAGACCCCGGCTAGTTTTTGGGGACCATTCAACCGCAGTACCCTGCTACATCAAGGATTAGAAAAACAAACACCACGCAGAAGCTCTGGCAATATACTCCACACAGAGTAGGGCAGTGCAAAGCTGTCTTTGTACGCTCGTGTCTCTCTGCCACAATCCCACCCTGCGAGTGACAGTGAGTTGTGCTGAGGTGTAGAAGCGGTTCACAGACGTCACTGCATGAACTTCCTCTGGTTAGAACGACCAGCAAGCCAGACTGGCTGCCGCTTCTCTCCTCAGAAAAGAAGCTGCGCAGAGACGAACACATTCGATAGGGATAGGCTTGGCTTCTCACTCACCTCTTCTGAGTCGAAACAACAAAATAGCAACGGAACCAAACATGATTAATGCCGTTGGCCTATTTTTTGGTGACCTAAAACTCAGGTGAACTACCACTTTTGCAAGTGGGGTGGCCCTCGGAGGTCATAGGGTCTGATCACCGCCCCATGAAACCTGCAGACACACCTCTGATGTGTGGGACACATGGACACTAAGTGAGAAGGCAGCAGCCTGATCTGATCATCAGATCCCCCTTCTAAGCAAATCTGCTTCTCAAGGATGTACTTTATTTTACCTTGTGTGCATACCACAGCATCCCTTTGAAGATCAGGGGACTTTAGAGAGTCTGTTTTCTCCATTGGCCATGTGGGTCCTGGGAATTACACTCAGGTCCTCAGGCCTGGTACCAAGTACCCACCAAGCTGTCTCAACGACCTGCAAGCCTCTACAGTGCCCAAATGCGCTGGATCCCTCCCCCATATGGCGGGGCTATATCAGGGCTTTAAGGCATCACTCAGGTCTCCCTTGCCTGCTACTTTTTAACCTGATACCCTGCACCAACAGTTTCCACCATCAGAATTTCTGTTAAAAACTCCATAGCTCACTGCAGGTAGGGGAAGTGCTGTGACAGGGATTTAAAATGCACGAGAAAAGAAAATAATAGAGGAAAAATAAAAACCAAAACAACAACGACAACATAGTCCTGATCCTCCCGTGGGTAAAGTCTACTCTGAGGTTCTTTCTTCACTAAAGAGATGCTTCAAGTTAACCATTTAGAACAACGGGGGAAATCACTCAAACAGTTCCCACAGGCCAGAAGCTCTGAGAACACAGATGTAGGACAGGAGCGTCTGATCACTACCCTCAGCAGAGACAGAAATGTCATGCGGGCACAAAAAAGACAGATAATTCAGAGAAAAAACGGAGTTCTTACTTTCGGCGAAACATTTCCGCAAAGATGCAGCCGACACTCCAGAGGTCCACGGGGGTGGCATAGCTGGACTGGAGCAGGACTTCTGGGGCTCGGTACCACAGTGTGACGACCTGCAACAGCAAAGGGACCGGAGCGTTACCGAGGAAGCCGGCTGTTGGGTGACAAACCCATCTCGTGTGGCCCAAGGACAAGATCTAGTTCATATAGAACTCCTATGCCTCGTGGTAAAGACACAAGGGAGGCAAGAAGCACACAAGACTCCCCGGGCCAGGAAATTGCATCATCGCTCACCCTGGGCTCCCATTTCAGACGGTCTTAACGGGACTGGGACGGTACATGACACAGGCTTCAGAGAGCAAAGAAAAAGAAAAAAACCAAAACAAAGCCAAAACGCTTATCAGAAAACTGCCCTCCCCTACTTATGAGACTTCAAAGCAACACATAGAAAACAATGCTGGCCCAACTCCCAAGAAAGCAAGGTGATGCCAGAGGCTGTTGGAGGATGACCCTGAAGTGTACACAGCATCCCAGGCCAAGTCAAAACTGCTCGTATAACATGACACTATGGGGAATCAAAATAAACTCCCCTTCCCTGGTGCTCTCAGCCAACAAAACAGAAGAAAACAAGACAGGATGCCTAACGCAAGTGTTTGCACTGTGTCTGACGATGTCCCACCGAGGAGGGTTGTAATGGTGAGAACCCATTTGACGTAGAGCAGACTGACTGAAGCACAACTCTAACGATTTCGTCCAGGCTGAAGGTTGAGGAAAAGACCAGGTCACGGTTTCAGATTCATGTGTGTGGGGGGGAAGCAGATGCCTGCCTCCCTGTTCTAGAGCGCAAAGGCAGAAGTTCTACAGACTCTTGAAGTAAGGGCATACTCCATATCTTCAGATACTCAGTCAATATCTTTTACATATTTTACACACACATTTTGCATTATCCAGATCCCGTTATCCTCACTGTTTTGTCTGTGCTGCTGTCTAGGGCGCCTTCAATCTGGTGTGCTTTGATCCTGTGTTGCTGGGGACACTGATAATCGGGGTAGCAGGTCTCTGAAAACGTCTTCTATCAGTCCTTCTCTCCATGTACGTCCACCGTGTTCTCTCACAGGACGGGATTTACTCAGCTTTCGCTGAGCTGCTTGACCTGCAGAACGTGGCAGTGATGTCTGAGGCTAGGGGCCCCTTCGAGTGCTTACTCTTGAGATGCTCCATCTAGGGACCCAGAAGTGACGCTGTGAGATGTTCACAAAGACACTCTGACAGCCCCTGCTAAATTCTCAGCTGAAAGCTATGCGAGCCACCAATATGGGACAAAGAAGGCCAGCTTGTCCCCCAGGCATCTAAAGATGGCTGGGATGAGTCCAGTCAACGTACAAGAGGATGCGAAAGAACAAAACAGTGGTTGTTAACTTTTGGGGATGAGTATACAGCAACCTCTCACAGTTCTCTCGTATCTTCCTCTCACATAATACGTTTTGCTTCAAATCCACCGAGGGGTCAATTTTAGTTAAGAGACATTTAGCTGACATCTAATGGAAGAGAGTGTATCAGACGTGGAGGCACATACCTAATCTTAGCATGTAGGAGGCTGAGGCAGGAGGATCATGGGTTTCAAAACCAGCCTAGACTATATAATGGATAACACCACCCCCAACGACAAAATTGAAGGTATTTTGTGGTAATGTAATAGAAATAAAAGAAAAATCTGACAATACTAAATGTTCTTTCGGTTGTCACCCAGCTCTACTCTATATTTGTCCGGCTTCTTCCTGGTAGTTCTATAAATGCTAGACTACATCCTTGTTTTCAACTCTGATAGGGAATGGAACCATCCATGGAACTTAAAACAAAGCAAACAACAACAACAACAAACCCTAAGCTACCTCACCAAGTTAGAGGGTCCTGAACTGTTTATTTTGCCCTTTCCTAATTTTCTTATTTTAACATTATCTAGAGAATGCTTTGCGAGATTTGAGCACTACTGGATTACCTAACACAGTTCCTACCACCACAGTTTGTCCATTCTGTTCTCTTTGCTGCAGTATCTATTATAATCATTAAAAAGTTTCAACATTAAAAATATGAACATATTGATTGATAGATTTAGGAATTTCCCTTCTACTCATTTTAAAATTTACTTAACACTCAAAAGTACACATAGAATTTTTATCTGATGCTTTTAAAATGTCTATTAAAAGTGACCATGTGATTGTTCTTTGTTTTCTAATGATGGACATGACATTAGACTTCCTAACACTAGACCAATCCTGCTTCCTTGGGACTCACCATTACTAATCATCACACACATTACATACACTTATCAACTATTTGCAAACATTTACTCAGGATATTAATATTTTTGTAAATGAGAGCAGCCTATGGGATCTTCTGTGTGTGTCTTTCCCATGTTTTGACATCAGAAATAAGCAATCAGTCCACTTTCTTCTTCATTTTGGAAGCATTAATGAAAAGAATCAGTGATCCTTTGACAGCTCCTAAGCTGTCTGATCCATGCCTTGGTTAGTTGGGTGTGTTTACAGCTGTTTGAGTCTCTTCTTGGTATCTGGTTCACTAAATGTTTGAACCTCTTCACGAGTCAGCTTTGATTATGACCAAGGACTTCTCTACTGACTCTTGAATTTCAATTTTAAACCATATTGGCTTGACGCAGCTGCCAGAATTCCCATTGCTTTGGTTCTGATGGCTTGCTCGGCTGTTCCAGTGGCCGTTCCAGTGACTGTTTCAGTGGCCGTTCCAGTGGCTGTTCCGGTGGTTGTTTTAGTGGCCTGCGCACGCAATCCGACTGTTTCTTTTCATATGTCCTTTAGTTCTTCTCTCTCCATATCTGTCAGGCGCTTAGTCACATTATTTTAAAAACTAACATGGAGTTTTATTTCCATCTTGGGCATATTACTCTTTTATTGGATAATCTAGCGATTTCCCTTTTTTTTATTCTACACAGTTTCCCGCATCATCTTTTGTTTTCTCTTGCACTTTTCTTAGTTGAAAAATTTTGGATTCCATTAATGGAATAATTATTTACATCCGAATTTTTATCAGTTCTGTTCAACCCCAGATGACTATTTATTGTTTCTTGTTTTTCCACCCTTGGGGATTGAACACAGAGCCTTGTACACATGAAGCAAGGGTTTTTCCACTGCATTACAGCCCCAGATCACAGCTCTCTTCCAACTGCTGTGTGTGTGTGTGTGTCCCTCCTTCCCCCTTACCTCTTTCCACCAGAGTGCAACCTATCCTACTTGGGCTTTGTTCTTGTTCCTGTACTGACAGCTCCCACTTGCTGCTGCTGTTCTATGGTGTGCATTCTCCATTTTGTACAGTCTGTATCACTGAGGTTGTGTGTCATGTAAGGCCTTGTATTTTGCTGTATTTGCCCAGTTCTGAGTCCCTCGCTCCCCTCCAGGCCCTCCCCCTAGAATTTCTCAAGGTCTATGTTTCATACACATACTGGCCTTATGTCTTTTGGCACCTAGCATTTATGATAATACCATGTTAGTACGATAACAAGAACTTAGATGGTACACACAGACTAATATACAAGTCCCAGTTAATTCTGGTGTAAAATGTAAAGAGTACATTCATTCAAATCAGGAATTAAAAATGTAAAATCTACACAAGGAAAAATGGCAATTCTGCCATTGAAGCACACAAAATGAAGGCTACATAAATGGCATGACGATGGTGTGGGAAAGCTGTATTAAATAGGTCATAGCAGGCTGGACAGATGGCTCAGCGGGTATGAGCACTGACTGCTCTTCCAGAGGTCCTGAGTTCAATTCCCAGCAATCACAAGGTAGCTCACAGGTGGGTCAATTAGAATTTAACCTCAGGTTGATTAAAGAACTTGTATCGATCAGTAAAAAAATAATATAACTGAAAAATGGCAACATTTATGAAAAAACAACCTATAAAACACACAAACCGCCCAAGTTTCTCCTCTCTCAGAGGGTGATCAGAAAGAGATGTCACTCTTTGTAATGGAACTGAACGGGAGGGCTGATCTGAAGAGATTGGCATAATGACATCCTTCCGACTTGCCTCTGTTAGGTAAAATTGTTTTAACCTGCAAATTGGCCCAACCCTTTTAGAGGATAGTCCACAAGTTCCCGATCCAGCAGAAATAGTTATGCTCCTAAACAAAGTTATTCCTAAGGATGTTTATGGCACTGTAATGAAGAACAGGGGAGCATTATCTATCCTTCAAACAAGAATGGGACTGTTCTCATCCTGTGCATCCTGCTGACGCAGAAAAGATGTCCGTGAAGGAATGGTCAACTATGAACTCTGTTGCAGTCTATTCTGATTTTTGTTTAAAAAGTTACATGTGGGTTTGAACAACACGGTCGCGGTGTGCCTGGAAAAGTGTCTGTAGGGACACGGCATGAAGCTTGTAGTAGACGTCCCTCATGCAGCCTGGAGACGCGGGGTGGCGAGTGAGAGCCAGCTGCTGTTAGTAAGCCGAGAACGGGGAATTCCACATGTTGGGTAGCCTGGCCCAAAGCACGAGGTCTCCTGAAAAATCTCACAGGGCCAAGCACCCACAAGCCCACAGGTAAAGGCAGACTGAAGTCATGCCACTAATGGGCAAGATTTTTAAATGTATTTTGAAATATCTTGAGCTTTTTAGGTGAGTCTGCAAGTGGTAGAAACTCAGCTGCCTTTTGGTTTCAACTTACTCCTTTGAAGAATGGCTTGAGAGAAAGGTTACTGTTGCTTTCCATCCCGGCCAGGACAGATGGCTAAGAGCTGAAAATCTTCTGTGCCTCTGTGAAGGCCCTGCTTGATCTCCATAAGCAAAACGGAGAGGAGTTAGACTACCTCCATACTCTATTTGAACTAACAACATTTATCTAAAGATGGCTTAATTTTGGTGAAATTCTTATGGAAAAGAAATTGAGTTAAGATTACCTTTCTATAGGAGTAAAAGGATTAAAAAAATACAAAAGCGGGGGGAAGAATTATATTTCTGTTGAATTCTCAAGTAGAATAATTCCCAAGAGTACCCAGGACCTACACTAAATAATAACATTATTTATGCTTTCTAAATTAACTTTCTAAAGTCATCCTCATTTATATATTATTTTTTATATATAAAGAAAGCTTTTCTAGCATCAATGTCTTATGAATATAAGAGTAATCCAGAGTCCTTCTATTCTCTTGTTAAGTTTCTATAGTTTTAAAAACCTGAAACTAGTCCTACTGTCTAATCCAGAGTCCTTCAATTTTCTTGTTAAGTTTTTGTAGTTTTAAAATCTGAAGCTCTGTATGATTTGAAACATTTTGTTACAACCAAATCTCATTTTAAGTCCTTGGGAACAAAGTATAACACATTTTCTTTTCCTGGCAGTGAAATACAAGTTTGCTTTCCTTTGGAATTATTATACTTCTGTGGAAATTTCTGACGGGAAAACTGTCCAATGCACAACTACTTTAAATGTGTGCAAAGTGGAAAGGTATTAATTACTAATATGAAAGTCTTCTAAAGTCTCAATGCACAAACATTATCATGGGAAAGCCCTGGGCGCAATGCGTATGAACCAGGGCTGAAGAATCTGTGACAAAGGTTGCTGCCAATGGTAACAATACAGTTGTCTAGTAAGCAAAGATAACAATAGGAACTATGGTCAGAGTCTGGCTCCAGCCAGCTGGAATCAAAGTGAATAGGGTGTTTATTACAATCATTACATATATTAACAGCCTCTAGAGGTGCTGAATGGGTCTGGTGGCAGGAGGGGGAGTGGGAGGAGGTGGGGGTTCAAGGATGTTTACAGAAGTCAATGGATCTTTTTAAAGAGCTTTCTTTGATCTCTAGTCACAATTGTTTTTTTAACCAGTTCAATACCACTAGAAGATAAAATCCAGCCAAGGCCAGTGCTGACTCAAAATACACCAGAGTCACTGTTCCCACTTAATATTCTACTTAGGAGTCTTGTGTTTCTGAGCACTTTCACCTGGATCGAGACGGCACTGTCAACGCCACTGGCTTCACACTAGGTGGTTACGGATGTTAGAATGCCCCGTTGAATGTCAGGCTCGGGTGGGAGTCCCCCTTCTGTCTAGATGATCTCTGCCTTGGAGGTGGCCCCATCTATCTGCCATATGCCTCCAGGTCCTTGTTGAGTTCGGCCACTGGGGAGTCTTGGCAGGAGTTGAGAGTGAAGGAGAGTAGAGGTCAGGCCCTCCTGTCTCACAATGCTGAAGTCCACCTCAGGCAGCAGGATCATTCCAGTGACAGGCCCTCCCCGTGCCCGTCCCTTCAGAGTCCCGGATTGGTTAGCGGTCTGACTGGCTCAAGATTCAAGCCCTGCACCTCTGTCAATCCTGCCTTAGTACACAGATCTGCCTGGAAACGACTCATCCTGACCCTGTCCCCGGTTTTCTGTCAGGAACCCAAGTATACATTAGTTTACAAAATACTGCAGATGGAATATTTCCCCCTGAGCCTGTTCAAAGAGGGCTTTTAGACACGGTGATCTGTGAGGTGCTCCGTTAATATTCTGAGAGACTCTAAAGAGTGAGGCAAGGGTAATTAAGACCAAACCCTAAGCTCTCCACCCTAGTCTTTCACTTTGGTCATCCGTACTCTTTTTCTGGGCCCACTTTAACATGCCTTAGCCCCGGACACAGACAAGTTAGGAGGAAGGTGAGCATCACCTTTGACAGACAACAGGAATCTTCCCAAACTGTTCCCACCCATTTATACAATCCACGCCAACACAAAAACCTTCTGACATGCATGCTTTCCTATGAAAGTTGGTATGGCTTGTGAAATGAAAATCAAAACTAGGAATAATTCTATTATTTTTCTCACAAAGAGTCTAAAAAACCTAGTTCTTTAACATGCACATCTGAACAGCGTGGTGCATTAGAAAGAATTGGAACTTGGGTCCTTGCAGACAGTCTTCTCATTATGTTACATGGAAACTATTAAAGAATTATATATCAGAAAAAAACAGAAGGAAAGAAAAGGAAACAGCAGCAGAAACAGTACTTTGTAACAAATGCAAAGGCTCCACCTCGCACTCACTCCTTTGTAAGCAGAGTCTAGAGGAAGTATCTTGACAGAGAAATTCTCCGGCATGGAGCATGGGAACACACGTGGTGGCTCTGCCATCCTCTCCTCATCCCTGTGCTGACATGTCCACTACCCCCTACCCCGGCGGGGTGTGCTTCAGCCCCATAGCATCCTGGCTCTCATGGGACCCACGGTTCCCATTAGATACAATCACTTCCTACCAACTGTCCTTGGCTTGTGTGGGACCCTCTTGACCCGGAACAGCAATTCTACAAGGGTGCCCTCTGCCCTCTGCCCAAGCCCTGACTTATTATTAGCCACCCAAGAGGATTTCACTACTGAGAGCAAACCTTACACCCAGTTTCAGTGGAGTTCGTCATGCGCTCGCTCCATAAAAGGCTTCATGTTAGCTGGACTTTGTGGCCACGAATTAGGAAAGCACACAGTCAAATGACTCGGCTGAAGGGTCCCCGGGAGCAGGAGGTGTTGTATGGTCTCCAGTGCAGAATACCAGGTTCAGAGCTCCCTCTGCTTTCTCTTTCTTGAGTGACTGCTCTTCCAGACAGTCATTCCACAAATCCATACCGTGCCCAGAACTCTGCAGAGGACCGCGTGCACAGTGTTAGCTGTTTCCTGGACATCATCATGTAGTTGTTCCATGAAAACTTCAAATTGCCCGCACTGCCTGTTGTCTGGCACTTGCTGCTCTTACATCCTTTTTCTTCACAGGCAAAATTATCCCTTACCCACGTGCGCTGGCGAGATTTATGTCAACGTATCATATACTAGAGTTATATGAAAGTTGAGAACCTTAATTGAGGAAATGCCTCTCTAAGAACAGGCTCTGGGCTAGCAGGTAGGGTGTTTCTTAGTCGATGATTGGGGGTGGTGTGGTCCCTGGGCAGGTGGTTTGTGTGTGTGTGGGGGGGTGGGGGGGTGCCTAGAAAAAGTAAGACTGAGCAAGCTATGAGGAGCAAGCCAATAAGCAGCACCCCCCCCCCCGCCCCCATGGCCTCTGTGTCAGCTCCTGCCTCCAGGTTCCTGCCCTGCTTGAGTTCCTGCCCTCACTGCTTTTCAAGATGAACTGTCGTATTGACATGTGAGTGAAATAAACCCTTTTCTCTCCATGTTGTTTTTGGCCATGGTGTTTCATCAAAGCAACAGCAACCCTAGCTAAGACGTTGAGCCCTCTGCTTAACTCCACAATCAGCTTACCCAGAAACTTTGAGGTTCTTCAAATATGCATGCTGCATCATGCCTTGTGGCCTTTAGATAATGCTTAGAGGTTTCCCTGGAGGCTCTGTCTCACAACTGCATTCTTGACTCCCGTGACCCTCATCACCTTACCTTGTCCATCCGGGAACATGAATGATCCAGGCTCTTATCACACCTAACTGCTTCAGTGTGTTCTCACAGTTTAATGGAGCCACAGCCAGTAACTTGACTTTACAAACCCAGCAGCACCCTGCAGAGCGATGTGGTGCACACAGCAGGCATTAAGTGCGTGCCTGTCCTAGCTAGTAGGTAGCAGAGAGCACAATGGAAGCTTCTGGGGTCATGAATGAGAAGCCAGGGCAGGACAGGAGAGTGTGGATCAGGGTTGTGTCCCCGGACACAGGTCAGGCATTGAGAGTCCACCAGCGGAATCTTTAATTATCAGACAACTCTTTAATGAAATGCCCCCAGGGCCACCGTATCCTTGTAAATTAAGCCCTAAAATGCCAGGGAGGTTCACGGTTTCCTTTGAGCTGCATTGTTTAGATTTCATGCCGAACTCGTGAAACTTCAGTCACAACTTGCGAAGTGTCGATTATGTCCCAAGCAATACGTTTATTTCTCTTTGCGAAAACTTAGTATAGCGCGGAGCCTTGGTTTTGACAATGAACAGCCGCCACTTGACTGCTCGCTGCCTTCACCGAAGAAGCTAAGCAAGTATTTGTAGACGTTCCTTCAACCTTCACAGATAAGTAGAAGTGAAAATGTCTCTGAGTACAGGGTATGGCGGGCTGGGGAGCTTGTTGCTTCCTTTTGAAAGCTGTTTTAACTCGTAAGGGAACCTGCATGGGTTGGGAGGCCACACAACGACTCAGATTTCAAAGAAAACTTTAAAACAGGATTTGCTTTTGTTAGGGAAACAAATGCCTGCCTCCGCAGCCTTCTTCAGTGTGTTCGTTTTTTTATACAAGCTGTGTGAAGACCAACTTCATGAGCTCCAGGAGGTGATGTGGCCAGTGGCAACTGCAAGCAGAGTTGTTAAACTAAGCCCACCCCCAGCAACCACTCCTCAGCCTCTTTGAACTCCATGGCACTGCCTTCCTTAAATGGGAAAGGGTTGGAGATCCTTGGCTGAAGGAGCCACCAAGGTGTAGCTCCTTGTACAGCGCTCACTTCCATATGGTCTCCCAGCTACAACGTGCAACAGGTGTACAAGGCACAAGAACGCCAGTCCTAAACTTTGCAGCCCGGCTGGGCTACCCAGAGCCAAACTCAAGCATAGAGGAGTCTGAGTGCTTTCTGTCAAATGTGAAAGGAAAGGGAGAAAGGAAAGCACGCTTTGAGATTAGGGTGTCTCACGCAAGATCATAAAACAGCAGACAGAGAAGGACTTAGATTTCAGCACTAGGAATCTGAGACACAAGTAACTATTTTCTGACAAGAACTGCTAAATATCAAGATGGGCCTCTGTGGGATTTTGCGACCTTCTCTGAAGCTTCTTTTTTTTTTTAAGTCTTATCTCGGGGTACAGGTGGGAGTTGGGAAGAAGGGCAGGAAAAGATTCCTGGAGCACGGCAGACGTAAAGTTCCATATTGGGCTAACCAGCTTGCGCTGTGTATAATCTCCAGTTTGATGTGGGCGAGCGCCACTGCCGGCTTCCAGCGACAGGGAAGGGCAGAGAGACGTCTGAGAGCAAGGGGCTGCTGGCCGGCAGTGCCAGGAACAGAAGCAGCGCTGAGACCTCTGGCTCAGGCTCATTCTCACTACGCAGCCGCTGATTTCAGATCTTCCTTCCCTTTGGGGAAAGGAGAAGGGTGCTGGGAACCGAACTCAGGCCCTCACACATGCTAGGCACATTTCCCACTAATTTCTATTCTCAGACCTATTTTGATTTTTTTCCCCTTTTCTTTTGGGATCTTGGGTACATAGCCCTGGTTAGCCTAGAACTTTCCATGTAGACCAGGCTGGACTGGAACTTGCAGTGATGCTTCTCTCCTGCCTCCAGAGTGCTGGGATTACTGGCACGTACCTTTCCAGCTTGCTTAGATGTTCTCTTTTAGGTCTTTTGTATAACTATCACTTTTAAACAATGTGTTTTCATTTGTTTGTTTGTTGTTTAGTTTTTAAGATCAAGATTTCTAGAGCACTGTATGTTTATACAAGAAGGTTGATGAGAACAATGGATTTTCCTACGGTAATTATAACTGAAAGGTTTTTCACTAAAGTGGTGTACAGATAGATGAGTAAGGCTCTGGGCCCTGGAGAGAGGGGAAGGAAGGACTGCCTACCCACAATGCTCTGCACGAGGCTGGCGGCCTGCTCTGGTAAGCATGCCTGTTACTGTACCACTATCCTTCCACCAACCTTGTTCCCCTTTTCCAGTCTTCTATCTCCGCAAATGAAATCACTAACCAGTCCCTCGAGTCAGGCTGTTCCTCAAGCTCACCCCTCACCCAGCTACAGACTTGACAACACGGCAGTAGAAACAAAGGAAAATACAGCGTGCGAACCTGATTTGAAAGATGCTGAAGACAAAAAAGGGCCTGTTGTGTTATCTGTATATCCTTAGACATTCAGGAAATACAGAAAGGAAAATTAAACTAACACCATTCTACCCTTAACATCTTTAATACATTTTTAGAATTTAATGGGGCTGCAACCCTTCTCTTGAAACTGGCTCGGTTTCTAGGAAGAACCACACGAATACCAAGGACTTTACAAAGTATTTCTAGGTACATCCGCTATCAGGAGAGAGGCATGTGTGAACATGAAAGGCAGCAGCAGGTTTCTCACCTAGGCTGGGGGCTCCGGGTGCAACGCGCTCAGGGCACTGTGGTTGCTGCATGCAAACTCTGCTGGAGAGGAAAAGCACCAGCCCAAGGCCATGCTCAGCTCAGCTTCGACCTCAGAATTCAAAGGAAAGGCCTTTCCATTTACAAACATTTCAGAGAATACTGCTGCTTTCTAGAAATCTGTGGCAAGTAGTTTCTTTATCCTTAATGCTGGTACGTGGAGACAGGGTCACAGCAGTATCCAAGGAAGCATGAAGACCATAGAGGGCATTGTTTATCCTCTAGGAGATGAAAAGTTCCTTTTGATGATCACCGTAGATATTTAATATACAGGCGACCCTCCTATGTGGCCAAAGCAGAAGTAGGGCCTCTTCTGTGATAACCTCTGTGAAAATCTTCTGGAACATTCTGAAAGAACTAACAGGACCCTGCCCTGAATCCCCACACTCCGCCTCCCTCAGCTGTTTCTCTGCTGTCTGGTGCAGATATCTACTTCCACCTCTTCCACCTCTGGATTGCCCCACAGCTCCTAACGCTATAATCATAGTGCTTACTTACTTTCAGATCCCCAATCTTTCTGTGTGCTTGGTTTTCTGTTACTGCAACACAGTAACTGAGATAATCAGGTTACAAGAGAAAAAGGTTTCTTTGGGCCTCCCAGCATCCACGGTAGGGCAGCCTGACTCAGCAGGAGCACGTGAAGCCGAAAACTGCCACACAGAACCGAGGAGCCAAAGGAACCTGAAGGCGGATGGGGTCCTGCCCTCATTCTCAAGGGCCTGCCCCCATCACCCTATGACCTCCCACCTGAGCCTACCTCCTAAAGGTCCCATAGCTTCCCACCTTGGGGTCACTCTACCTCTGGGGGGGACTGAGATTGCTATTGTATTTAGCATACAACAGCTACTAAAAAGCTGTCAGGTGTGTGATTTAGAAAAATATTTCTCTGAAAATGTTCCCTGACCCCAACAAATTCAAAATCAAACAGACAAAACCAAACAATAGCAGTCCCGGCGCCAGTGCCAGCGCCACTGGCGGTGTGGCGGCGGCGGCAGCGGCGGCAGCAGCGGCAGCAGCGGCAGCAGCGGCAGCAGCAACAGCAACAACAACAACAACACTAGAGAGGTCAGCAACACACCAAATCAGGGAACGAAGAGTAGTCTGTCTTGAGGTGTTTGTGAAGGTATGGAAGAAAATGTTCTAGAGTCACAAACATAGCCCCAAATCAATTTTATAATCTTAGCACAAGTCATCACTCTCTGCTCTCCGGAGGCAGAGGCAGGAGGATTTCTACAAGTCTGAACCTCCACTGGTCTACACAGTTGGATTTTGAGACCCTGCCTCAGAAAACTAAACCAATCAATCAAACAAAAGCCTCTTGTAAAGAAAAAAAATTTTTAAGCTTTTATCCATTATTAACATCAGTTCACGTATATATATCTGTATGTATAGTCATCTAAGGTATTAATTTCCTGAGTTATCTTTAGGCATACACAACTCTTCACGGGGACAAGATATTTTCATGTAAGGCTAAGCCTTTGGAACCAACTCCTAGAAGAAGGTATCTGGAATTTACATCACCGTAGAACTTCCTCCTGGGCCCTTCCTAGAACACTGATGGGACCCTTGTCCTCTTGGAATAAATTCTGCTTGACTGCCGTCTCAAGGACCATGTAATACAGGGACGCTTGCTCAACATGACATGTAACACCTGCTGCATTATGCATGTCAGCAGTCTTGTGTCAGTATGAGCATGAATATCCTTTGAGTCTTACAGTGTGTTTCCCTTGCTGGACACGAGCCCTCGCTTCTCTCGAGTACACATAAAAAGTAGACAAATGCTGAGTAAACATTACCAGGTTTGCTAGTGGTCAGATCTTCCGTAGGTTCCTTTCCTCCAGTGATGTGTGAGTTTCACTTTCTCTGTGTCTTGCTCCACCCAACATTTCCAGCCACCCATGTTAGTGTGGACTGTAACTGCCTGTGTTTATTATTAGCAGTCCGTTCAGGTGATATTAGTACTAACAATCTGTTAAGAATGTAAATCTCTAAAAAATGTTCTCTCTCTCTCTCTCTCTCTCTCTCTCTCTCTCTCTCTCTCTCTCTCTCTCTCTCTCTCTCTCTCTCCTCTCTCCCTCTCCCCCCTCTCTTCCCCTCACACCCCAGCTTCCCAAGTCACGGAGACCAAATGCAGTAATAGCACACCTCAAAATCTGACTATAACCAAACAAACAAAATTACAAAGAGAGTAATGCTGGAACATTACTCTTTGTAATGGTGGAACAGTGGTATCTACCATTTTGTTTACGCACAGTTATGAATGGTTCGAAGACAACCTAAAAGTGTTAGATTTCTCATTTCTGCCTTTCTAAATCTGACTTTTACCCATTCCCAACTCTTTTTTTTTCCCAACTCTTTAAAATATCGGCTTGAATAGAAAATGAAATGAAAAATTTTGTTTTGAAATGTTTGGTTGAATATCCGTAATTTAAAAGTTTTAAATGTTAAACAGTGGATTTTACTGGGTTCTTTCCACAGTCAAAGGATTCTGAAATATTCTAAACTAAAATACTAAACTGCATTATGTCAGAATACAGCCCTGAAGTTTAGTTAAAGGTCAAGCCTGAAGCTACTGACTCTTCCTGTCCTGTTTCTCTCTGCCTTTCTAATCGATCGTGAGCCTACATCCACAGTCACCCACGCATGGAATCTGAATCTGACGAACCGAGGCAGTCACCAAGGTGGGGCCTCAGGGATTGCGTCCTGTGTGTATGCGGTGCCATATCCCTGTGTTTATGAAAACAGAATGGCTATGATGGGGTCATTTAGTCACCGAGATGCTTCAAAGGGCCATTTTGTGCCCAGTATGACATTCTGTGTTAGTGAACATGACAGCATGACTCTTACTGTGGGGTTCAGAGAGTGACCGATCAGAAGAAAATGTTCAGCAAGAACGTGGAAGGGAAGCCATGAGCCAGGGCGCCTGCACTCTGAGGTAAGACTGTAAAGGCAGACCTGTTCGAAGCAGCCCTATCAGTATTATCAATGAAGACACTTCCAGTCACAGAGGAATTCTGGTGGTATTTGGAAAATGTACAGAGACCCATTTGGTGACCCTGTGATGTCTTGATTACGCACACTCTTGTTTCCTAAGATAGGTTAGCCACTGCTAGCCTAGAGAGTCTATGAAAAAAGTCTTAAATCAACAAATTTGGAGATGGAATCGCCCTCCTCCACATCCGCACTTCACACTGTCTACTCAAGGGCGTGTGCAGGGCTGGGCGTGTGAGGATGTCCCTACCCATACCACTTGACACTTCAAACCAATCTAGTCCAGACAAGTCAGACCAAATATACGTTTCCTTCTAAAAAAAATTAAGATGTGTGTGTGTGTGTGTGTGACAGCAACCACGCTGTGCTCCATATTAACTATTATTTCTGTTCTTGCAGAGACACTCACGTAAGTGTATTCAAGTCTTCATGATAAAGGTAGACTGGAGAAAACTGTAATTCCTGAAGCTTTCTACCCCTTGCACATCATCTGGAAGATACCTGTAATGCTGAAAGTCAATGACGTTCTCTGGGTAACCAGCCTGTCACAACAGGGACTGAACAAATCCTAGACCAGGCTCCTCGAGGAAGACTTCATAGCCCAGAGAATAATGCTGATGCAGTGAGGCTGGAGTTGTAAGCAGGCATCCAGGAAGTGCCAGGGAGACACAGACGACTCATTATGACTGACCTATTGCTCCTATAACCAGGTACCTATAACCTATGAATAGCAAAGGATGAATGCAGTCCAGAAAGTTCTATTTACTGAGCACCTGCTATATACACTCTAAATCTACACACCAGGCTCTTAATTCTCAACTCATCACTAATGTGAGAATTATATTATTGTTTTCTCTTGACTCCTTGGGCTTGGAGTTTAACTTTATACTTTGGAGAAACCTAACACAGAGGACTTAAGAAAAAAGTCCTCACCATCATCAGAGCTCAGGTCTGACATGCTCTCAATTCATGTTAAATTTCGAGCCAGCAGAGGGAGTAAACTGCTTCCAAGCCAAGCCTTGGTAGAGACAGAGGAAAGCAGGGTTTCCTATGTGGAGAAGAGCTTTGGCAGAAAGGACAACACGTGTACAGACACATGCTTCAAATATGGACACACAATTCATGTTGTAAAGATTTGTTACATAGATGCAGGACAGTATGGTATGATCCCCGATTAAATCAACGGATGCTTCAGTGACTTCTGTACAAAAACAGACCCTGGGAAGGAATTTAACTGGCATTGATTTGGGAAGGAACTTTAGTAGTACTAATTAGCCAGCGCTACCACCAAGAGCATGTTTGATGTCAAGGATAAGCCCATACATGCCAGTCACAGTGTATTTCTAAGATGAATGGACGCCATGACCTTGGAGTTCCAAATCTTATGACGGGTCCAAAACAAAACAAAACAACACAAAACAACAACACATCACTTTCAAATAGAGCTAAAAGGGCAAAGTCTTTGCGATTTCCTTCAAGAGAGGAAAGCCTTACTAATAAAAAAACAAGTATTTTGATCTGGTAGGTTAGTGATATGTTGTCACGATTGGTCTTTGCTGTACATAGATGCAGGTGCCATGGAGACCAGAGGACATCTCCAGGGGGCCTGGAGCTGGAGCGGCTATGAGCCACCTGATGTGGATGGCAGGACCTCTTAAAGAGCACCGCTTTCTGACCTGCTGAGCCACCATTCCAACCCTTTGACTGAACTTGTGCCCTTCTCAGCCAGCCTCCTCCTCCATCTCTTCTTCTTCCTCCTCTACTTCTTCTTCTATTCCTCTCTTCTCACTCTTCCTTCCTTCTCCCCATTTTTATTTTTGCCACATTTGATTCACCTACCAATCCATTAAACAATCAGGCACAGTACATGTCTCCTCAAACACACACTCCAGCACTTAGTTCCTAGATCTAGCACAAAGTTCGTGAGCCAACAGTGACTTAGAATGAATTGAAAGGTATAAATATTTATTTCGTATGATTCCAAGCTATCTTTTGTCCTTATCAGGTATATTTGTTTGCAAGTGAAACTACAACATATATAAAATAGACACACACATTTCTTTTTCTATTTGTTTGTTTATTTTCCCACTTAGTGGAAACAAGGGTGGGGGAAGGCTGAGCCTAGGGGTACTGTAGTTAGTATTTCCTCCTACCCCAGAGGTTGTTCTAAAAGCTCTACAACTTGTTTTGATGTGCCCCTAACCTCTGCTTTCTTCTGATCAGTTTTGCCAAAGGATTATTTTAGTTAGTCTTTGTGAGGGAACATGTCTTGGGCCTATTTTTCTGTATTCAAAATTTTTGTTCAATATATCTGTTTAAAACATTTCATGTCTAATAGTTTATGAAAGTATTTTAAATTTAACATGCATTTAATATATATATATATATATATATATATATACGCACACACACATTTCATTGGTCTTTGAGAACTGTTTAAATACCTGGTGTTTATTGGAAAGAATTCATTTTCTTCTGTGTCTTTTTGCACCAAGGGCTTTTATGTTTATACTCGGTCTCTGTCCTTCAGTCATAGAGGCCGTTAGTGCTATGAATTAGCCTCTGTGAGGAGCTTTGGTCATACTGTTACAGCTCTGAGTAGACTTTATTACTGCGATGCAAAGTGGTAGGTGGCATGAGAGAAGGTGTGGGATGCCAACAGTGACAACTTGCAATGCTGGTCCCCAGAGCCTGGGAGTGAGCCTTCTGTTCACACTCACTGTACGATCCCTACCTGCTGAGGTGCGTCCACCAGCCACTTAGTAATCTTATCTTTGGTCACTAGGGAACACCACACCATGTGAGGGAACAGCGATAGGCTTGCTGAGGGAGAAAGCGCTAGGCTGAGATGTAGACAACAGGGTTTCCCTTCTGTTTAAATCATTACTGTGGTGTGTGTGTGTGTGTGTTCAGGGTACTGAAGCCAGGTTAACCAGGCGTGTAGCAGTGCTGACAGGCGCTGAGCCACCTTTCTGGCCAGAGAACTGATTTTCTAGACACACCAGTGTCTATGTGTGTTATCAACAACTACTTCCATACCATTGGGCCACTGTTCTCTAAACTACACAATCATGAAGCCACAAACCTTTATTTCTCCAGTGCTTTAACAACAGAACCTATAGTTAAGAACAACATTTACAAGTGGAGGGAGGGCGACAGCAAACACCTTCAATTCCAGCCCTCGGGAGTCAGAGGCAGGACAATCGCTATGAGTTCGAGGCCTGACCGGTCTAAAGACAAGTTCTAGGACAGAACTACATTGAGAGACTCTGTCTCCATTTTTTTTTTAAACATGCTCACTGGCACCACCTGGACACTGTACTATGTACCAATACATGACACCAGCAATGTTCTCAGGAACCTGACGTTTAAACAGAACAAAAGAATATTGATCAATAGGACATTAATAGTTAATGTCCTGCCCAAGAAAATCTGTGATCCCACAAAACAAAGCTGTAATCCCAGAAAAGGCTGCAAAAAACCATTAGGTGCCATTTACACTGAGGGGTAAAGGCAGATCCGCACATCACACCCATTGCAGCTACACAGGAGAGAGCAGGCGTAGCTACACGGCTGAGCTATACAGTCAGGGGTAGTGGCCCATGCTGTTATTGCCACAACTGCTGGAAACATTATTTATAAAGGAATGTGTGTTGAGTGACAGAGTTCTTACAGGCCAACATCCAAATTTATTATAAAATATGCTCACAGAGGTCATTTCATAAAGACAAGACCTATGTTTGCCCCTAAAATACACACACACACACACACACACACACACACACCAGTAGCAAAACAGGATTACATGAGTGATAATATTCCTACTTGCTGTGATATGTGGGCCTATCAAAGTGATCATGTGTTCCTTGCCATCAGAATTCACGGAAGGGAGAAATATCATGTGAAATAACTCAAATTCCATCTAATTTCCAGGGAAATCAAATAATACTAAAACTCTTTACAACATTCTACACAGTTCAAGTGGGGGGTACTTAGCCACACATCTCTCTGGGGGTTCCAGCCTCTTCTAATCAGTCACAGCAATGATTAAACTGCAGACTGCGGACTCCCGATGCACACACTGGGGTCCTCGGTGCAGACTGCGGAATACTTGGTGCATCCTTGGTTCCTTTCCCCCAAATAACTATGATTCTAAGATGAAGGCAGCTTTATTTAAATTATGCACAGGGTGCCTTGCTCCTTTGCTGGTGTGTTGGTTAAAGAACGGAAGCCTCAAAAGCAAAGCTCAGGGCAGTAAGCACTTGGGAGCTAGCTGCCAGCTTTGTATTTGAGAGGCCTGGATTGAGCCAAAGGACAGAGATGTGGGCTGTATTGCTAGTTACTAACAAATGGCAGGTAACAGGTCCTGTGGAATGTGATGGGCCCTGTACACATTCTGAGAAAGTCAGACTACCAGCAGGAGCTGGGTTGCATGGGAATCGTCCCTTAACAGGCTGCACCTTCATCCTCTGCAGGGCAGGATTCCTCGGGTTGCCTGTCAGGAGACTGGGCTCGCAGCAGCACACCATGAAAGAGCGGAACCTTGAGTGCTGAGCTCGGAGAAGGTCTGTGCTGTGGCCAGGAGCCAATGTTTACAATCCCCTGGGTGGGGACGGCAGGCTTTAAAACTCTTTGCTCTTGCCGGCAGTGACCTTCAGTTGCTTTCAAAGCGGCTCACAGGTTAACCCCTTGGGTTCTGTGTGCACTGGATCCGCACACAGGAAATACCTTTGAAGGACACCTCACAGAAACATCGGTTTCTGATTTCAGCTGGAGCGCCACAGAAACGCTGGGTCAGAAAGAAAACATGTATTCATTCAAACCCACGGGCATGTCGGGGACCCCTGGATCTGGATTTCCATGTGTGCTGTCTACAAAGTGACAGTTTCCGGCGTCGAGCAATGGATCCAAGCTTACAAACCAGGGGATTGGGAAACATGAGCATATTTGGTCTCCAGGGAAGAAGGAAGCATCCAATTTATGCAGAAATGCCCTTTCCCCAGCTAGCCAATGGGAAGCCAGGCTAAGGCACCGGGGCTTCCTATTGGGATCTGACTAGAAGAACAGTGCTTAAAATTAAAGACAGGCTAAATTGTTAACAGCCCCGACTTAAAAAGCAGCCGAAGAGAAAATGTCAATTGTCGAAAAGGAAAGGCAGTTTTCCAGTTAAGCAAAGCTAACTACATCTGGCTTATTATAGTTGTTATTATTCTGGCGGAAAAGTACTAACTTTTATTCCTAATGCTAAGAAGAAAAGACCCCGAGAACAACACAAATATTCATTGTCTTAGCCTCTAATACATTTTTAAAAAGATATTTTTAAAGGAAGAGAAGATAACACGGATATCATTTGAGGACCCAAATGTTTCCATGAGGTAAGATTTACTTTTGGGAAAATAAAAAGTTGATCTGATATCTGGGGCTCATTCCTATTAAAGCGCATACTTTGTTTTGGATAAGGAATTCTGCGAATTTAAAGATGTTTGGGACCTAAGCACTTACCATCAATCAATACGGACACATCTTTAGTGAGGACCAAAAAGAACACAGTAGAAAATGTTACTGGCAAGTACAAGCCCTTAAAGGGGTCCTCTGGAAACTCACCTGATCTCAGATGAGACTGTGAGGGAGTGACACCGTGGCATCTGCCCCTCAAAAAGTAGCTGGAATTCCAGCTCACTGCTACTTGAGAAGCAGCATTCTGCAGACTTCCTGGACTAATAACTGCATCTTAAGCGCTGGAGAGATGATCAGTGGGTAAGGGGTCTTGACACTAAGCCTGAGTTCAATCTCGTAAGACCCACACTGTGGAAGGAGAGGGCAGACTCCCAAAGGCTGTTCTCTCGGCATACGCTTGTTCATGGCCCTAATACATACATACATACATACATACATACATACATACATACATACATACATATTAAAATCGTAGCTTCAAGGAATGTTTAACAGTAATAGCAGCAGCAGCAACAACAACAACAACAACAATGTTCCGGGCTATCATCACATACCACATAACCTTTCTCTTGCTTTCTGCTTTGGAATTTCAATGCTGAATAACACACTTTAGTAACCAGAGCAAGGTCCAAGCTGACTATATATCAGAGTCAGAATTCACAGCCCCCGGTCTGGCTACCATGCACTCTGATGGACCTCTACCACTGCCACCAAAGTTCCTGGGAAGCCCATGCATTGTCTTCCACCTTTGACACACACTACATCACCGCTGTCAGAGAGAAGGAAGGCTCCAGGCTTACCAACCTTTAGAGAGAGGATTGGGGTTACCCTGGGACTTTCCCCCGGCCTTACTGAATCAAAACAAAATCACAAAGCTGCCTGTGCTTACAATCCCAGAACTTGGGAGGCTGAGGCAGAAAGGTTTTCACAAGTCTGATGCCAGCTTGACCTGCACAAATTACATCTTGTAAAGAACACGACCCCCCAAAGCTCAAGCACCACATCTTTGCTAGTGACTATTTAAGTACTTTTAAAACCAAGTCCCAAAGCAGCCAGCTGGTGGGACACTCTCTATCACAGATGTTCATGGTACGAACTAGTTAAGGACATTTATTTATAGGCTAAAGAATGTGAATTATAATCGTTCTCAGGCTGGGCTCTCCACTCCTACCCGAAGCTTTTAAGGCACTGTCTCCTGCTTGTATAAATGATTATGATGCCTTTTAAAAAACAACTGTCGTGAAATCAAAGAAAATAATGGGCACCCTTTACAGTAATGGTGTACCACTTAAAAAACCATCCAGCTTATGGCTAGCTTGTGAAGCCACTTCTATGCAGCTAATACAGTTTTCCGTGAGCTTTAATTATTGCCACAGAATTATTAGGCCCAACCGGCTGGAACTGAGTTTCTCCACACAGTAAGAAAGTTAGTACTGTACAAATGAAGATAAAATATGCACAGCTAAAAAGAATGTAGGGAGGGTGGGGGGGCTCTCTCAGCAAACAAAGCAAGCTCAGTCTGGCTCCGTTTCCCTCACACTACCACATCCGCACATCGTTAGCTGAAAAATTCCTGATATATGCTGTAATTTTTGTGCCCCCTCCTTCCCCCAGTACACTCAGGGCTTTAATGTCCAGATGCCATTTTCTCCCATATCTGTCTCTGTTTGGGACTCTGCCAGCCATGGTCAACAATTAATACAGCCAAATTAAAAAATACAGTGCGTTCCCTGGCAACTGGTATAGCCTCGCAGGAAATACCAAATAAAAACTTGATTATGTATTGTTTAACCATTTTGTTTGCCCGTAGGCCACCCCATCGTCGGTGTAATTCAGACGAGCAGGCTTCATCGGACGGTCTGTGCGCAGGGCCATTGTTCCTGAAGTCTGTCCCGCACAATCACTGGCTTCAGCCGTGGCCCTCTAAGTGAAAGATTTGTGGCAGCCTTCCAGCCTACATTCCTTTTAATTAGTCAACTTGTGGCCCAGTGTTATAATAGATAAGTAACCTCTTAATATTCACGTCATTAATTAATTTTTTTCCTTATTCATGTATAAGCTTTTGCATGGGGCGGGAGAAAATGTGGGGTTTTTTTTTCCCCCTAGATGGGCTTTGGCTTATGAAATTAAGCATGCTGCTATTGCAAAGAACATCAGAGACTGTATTTTAGAGATTCTCTGCAGTGAGAGTTCCAGAGACCACTGGATGCCTAACACCTATTTTTGAAGCATTCCATTTTTGCATTTAAATAGCAACTGGAATCTTTCTTTTGTATACATTCAAGAGATGAATGATGGTCTTACCAGCTTCAACGTGGCTGGGAAACCTGCTTCTATCTGAACGCCGGACTGACTAGCTCACTCTCAGAGACACAGAGCTTTTACAGTCTTTTGGAGTCCATGTCAGCAAAGTAGGCTGACATGAAGAGCAGGTGGCAGTTCTCAAAGCACAAGGGAGTCTGTCTGCCCCATACATCGATCGAGTCAATGATTAAACTGCGAAGTCATTAGCGGTTACAACATACAATTCAAAGATAAGCTGGTTAAAACGATGCATTGATTTTTATAAAAATTACTACTGTCCGTTCCGATCAGCAAGAAGAATGGCACTTAAGCTCAGTAATTCGTTCTTTCATGGATGCGATGCTCAGACAGCTCGGATCTTCTCAGGGCAGCAGTAACACTTTTACATCCCCTGTGTCCCTACGCACAAGATAGACGACATTCAGACACACTTGTACTACATGTGATGGCTGCTCACGTAACTATGGTAACTTCAACCATTCATTTGCATACCAGGGTTTGTCTATGTAGGACAAGCACTGGATCCGCGTTGTGAGGATGACTGAAGACATCCTATCTTATAGGATATGTGCAGATTTGTATGATGTAAACAGCCTAAGGCATTTGCATCTGGTTCTATATATTGGAAATGTTGCAAAACAATCTTCTCAAATTTACAGGGTGTGGGATGGGCTTAGTGTTAAGGGCTGCAGGAGTACTGCAAGGTAGAACTGTCAAATGCAGCCACTTAAACAGAAATATGAAGATAATGGAACTGAATGGACCAGGTCACAAAGGCCCTTGGGGGCCAGGTGGTAGAGCCTGGAGTACTGAGGGTTTTATGCAAGGCACGAATGCCGGACTTAAGTATTCTGCCTTTTGATTCCAGCAACTACAGAGGCTAGAACTGAAGATGGTCCTGGAGGCAAGGAGCTCAATCAAAAGGCTGGACTGACCCAGAAAAACTGAGACAACCTAAAGAAACTATTGGGAGTGGAAGGGTTGTGAGTAAAAGGGAGGGGGGAGGCAGGAGGAATAGCAGAAGTGGCAGTCAGGAAGAGGGGGGGCAGTATCTAGGATGAAGCCCATGCTTCTGGTCTGGGCAATGAGATGGTCAGTAGGAAACATTGGGCAGGCCTGGAGCTTAAGAGGAAGGATACTTGAGATCCTGCTGAGCTACGAGCAAGCGGAGTTTCATGACTACAGGGTCACCTCCTGGAGGAGGCTGCTAGCCCAGAGAGGGCCCACAGACGAGCAAAGCTAGACAGGAAGAGCATCCATGAAACATGAGTGAACCAAGCAGTAGGGAGGAAAAGCAGGACACTGCGATGCCACAGAAACCACGCTGGAATCTTAAAAAATGCTCAACTTCATTAGTCATTAGGGAAATGCAAATCAAAACAACCCTGAGATTTCACCTTACACCAGTCAGAATGGCTAAGATTAAAAATTCAGGAGACAGCAGGTGTTGGCAAGGATGTGGAGAAAGAGGAACACTCCTCCACTGCTGGTGGGGTTGCAAATTGGTACAACCACTCTGGAAATCAGTCTGGCGGTTCCTCCGAAAACTGGGCGCCTCACTTCCAGAAGATCCTGCTATACCACTCCTGGGCATATACCCAGAGGATTCCCCACCATGTAATAAGGATACATGCTCCACTATGTTCATAGCAGCCCTATTTATAATTGCCAGAAGCTGGAAAGAACCCAGGTATCCCTCAACAGAAGAGTGGTTGCAAAAAATGTGGTATATCTACACAATGGAGTACCATTCAGCCATTAGAAACAATGAATTCGTGAAATTCTTAGGCAAATGGATGGAGCTGGAGAACATCATACTAAGTGAGGTAACACAGACTCAAAAGGTGAATCATGGTATGCACTCACTAATAAGTGGATATTAACCTAGAAAACTGGAATACCCAAAACACAATCCACACATCAAATGAGGTACACGAAGAAAGGAGGAGTGGCCCCTTGCTCTGGAAAGACTCAGTGAGGCAGTATAGGACAAAACCAGAACGGGGAAGTGGGAAGGGGTGGGTGGGAGGACAGGGGGAGAGAAGGGGGCTTATGGGATTTTCGGGGAGTGGGGAGCTAGAAAAGGGGAAATCATTTGAAATGTAAATAAAAAATATATCGAATAAAAAAAAAACCACGCTGGATATTTTTAAGAAGGAAAAGGCGGAACAGACAGACAGACAGAAGAAGACACCGAGCTAGATGAAGACCACAAGCTGGAATCCCAGGGTCAATGGCACCCTGAGTGAGGAGTCCTCCTCCTCAGAGTTACCACATCTTTTCTTCCTGACCTCTGTGGCCCAGAGTTGTGATGGCTTTCAGGCATAGTTGGAAGACAGGGGACGCAGCAGAGACATGATAGAGTCAAGATTTAGAGGGAATCAGAGCAGACAGCTGCATGCTCCTAGGTAGGGAGATTAGAAGATCCCTGAAGCGGGGAGAGGCTGTCTCTCAATCCATTGTGTTCCTGTGGATCTGGTTCTTCTGACTAGAGCTGCCTGGTCTGGCCTCAGTGAGAAAGGATGCAGTGACTTGTCCTGCAGTGACTTGATGTGCCAGAATGGGATGGTATGCAGGGGTCCTCCCCGTTCTCAGAGGAGAGCTGGGGGGTAAGATGGGAGGAGGGGCTATGTGAGGGTGAACTGGGAGGAGAAGAGGGGCTGTGATCATGATGTAAAGAGATTACATACATACACACATACATATATAGGAAGAAATAAATGGGTTTACTTTATTTATTATCTTACTATCATTCAGATGATGATTCCAAATACAGATCGACCCTTTGAATGTGTACAGCCTGAATTCATGTGAACACACCTTGTCCTGTAACTGTATACAGCTTGAACTCATGTGAGTTCATTTGCTCATATGACCTTGTTTAACTCTCAGAATATAAATTGTTTTGTTTCTCTGAATAAAGCTGGATATTGCATGAAAAAAAAAGAAGAAGATCCCTGTGTCTGAGGACACAGACAGGCACATGAGCCTAAACACAGAGAAACACAGACTAGCCCGTAAGTATATGTGGTAGAAAAGTGAGTTGAGGTAGCTTTATAGGCAAAGGTTTATGGACTTGGTATAAATATGAGCTGGTACTATCATGACCAGGAGTAGATACTCGGTTTCTTAAGCTTAAAAGCTTACGTACTTTAAAAATGTTATCTAACTCTACAAACACCACAAAACGCAGAAATGATGTGTTGTCTTTGGGGGTGGGGGGAGCCATATCCTATTTGCCTTCTATCTGATAAGTTCTGAAGCATTTTTATGGAGTGAACAGGAAGGTAATATGATCACAAGTATTTGCAATGAGAAACATGACGCAGAAACATGCCATTTCACATGTGTATTTACATTTGTGCTTTAGGTCTGCTCTCTCTCTCTCTCTCTCTCTCTCTGTGTGTGTGTGTGTGTGTGTGTGTGTCCTTGAGGATTGAATTCAGGGCTTTAAACATGGTAAGTGTACTACTGAGATAACATTCCAGTTCTTGGATTATTTTTTAAAATTTGTGTATGTGTGCATGCTGGCGTGGACACATGTTCCATCCACGGCCAGTGTGTGGAGGTGAGAAAGCATTGGGAGTCATTTCTTCTCCTGAGGAGCCTAAGATCAAACACTTCACGGGTTGGACGAACTCACTGACCCTCTTTGATTATCTTCACAAGGATGTGTCTAATAAATAGAGAAAAACCAAGGCTTTTAAAACTAGCCAAGTATGTTACTATGACCTAGTAATTATGAAAGAACTTCCATTCTGGCTAGGAACTGGTGAGAATCCTTTGCCTGTAACTCACATATACACATTTACCATCTCACAGATTTTCCCTGGAACTGGCTGGAGGCCCTGCATGTCTCAAACCTTGTTTCTCCTCTAATACCCACAGACTTCTGGTGCCAGATACTCACTGTGAGAGATGCTCTCGGAGCCCAGGTCAGTCAGCACAGGGGAGTGGGAGGAAATTCCTGGAAGCCATTCCTAGGAAGGGACCAGGGACTGACTAGTCACACTACAGCTAAATAGCTGCACTCTAAGGTCTGTTCTGTGCACTGTATGATATTTAACGGTATCAGGTCTGCCATCCACTAGATCCCATTCCACACCCCCCCCCACTCTGACAACCAAAAAATGATTCCAGACCAGTTCTATCTGTAAAACCATAAAACAGTAATGAATCCCTTCCTGAGGTTTATTCGAACCTATAGCTAGTCAATCTTTCCTCGGTGGTCTAGGGTTTTATCAGCCGCACCTGCAACAGCTTACTTCTAATGCCCATCTCGCTAATGCCTTTCCCAGAGCTTCCGTGCATGCTGGGGTGCTATGAGTAAGGGGCTCTAGGCTAAAGACATCAGGCACAGTAAATCCACTCTGAGCACGATAATTGAGGTGGGGGATTTCATTTAGTCATAAGCATTGGAAACACTGAAAAGATCCCTTTTATTCGGAATAATAACAACAATGCTACAACTTATTTTACACACACTGCACAATTCAGGATGGTGACAAAAAACATGTCAAATCCTCTTCCTCTTCCTCCCTCCCCCTCCTCCTCCTCAATTAAGTAAAAAAAGCATAGAGCAAATATTTTCATCTATGGATAAAAAGTCACACTTTTGAACAAGAGATACATCATTAAAAGTATGTGTATAGAAGGGGAGTGGAGAGAGAGGAGGGAAAACTTAGGTAATATTTAACATCTCTTTTATCTGATAAGACCAAGATTTGTATATAACTGACTTCCCAGCATTATGTATCTCTCTTTTAACTCTGACAATGACAAAACCTAATTTTGATTGTTGCATTCTGCCCTCAGTTCTGTTTTTCTTTTCTGTTTTCCAGCTTTCCCCCCCTAGCTTCTGCTTCTAATATGGGCCACAATCTTTCGTCAAAACCATCTGAAGCCTTCATATTTCAGGTCTCCTGTGGCAGACTGGATGGTCTACACCTGTGCCCTGGGCCATAACTACTTTCCTCCTGTTTGCTCTGCCCCAGCCGCAATCTGAGTTTCCTGATTTTCTTGGATTGGCCAAACGCAGCCTTGCTTTGAGACTCCTAAAATTCCTGTTCCTTCTGCCATACTGCTCTTCCCTGGACCTTCCCTTCTTGACAAGATGTCCTCTCCCTAAGTTAATGTTCTTAGGCTATAAAACAGGCTAGCCGGCCAGCTCCTGCGGCTCTTAGCAACACGATACAGGGACCTGTCTACTGGTTTATCATGTTTTTTCTCCCCAAGAACATGGAGAGATTTTTTTTTAATCTATCTCACCAACATCTTCACTCTCAGCCCAGTGCCTCGGCAGCAAATATCATATAGAAAAATCTTCAAAAACTGTAGAGAAATAAGTATCCTTCTCAAAGAGTCCAAAGAGGCAGGTATAAGGACTTAATGGTGTGGTAGCTATCTGGGCACACAAATCCACTCTATCTCCTTCTTTTAACACTTAACATGATTCCTTTATCTTTTCGCCCCTTTGCCTTCATGAACAACCGCTATTCTAAATCTTACGTTTCTTTTATCTGCTTTAACATTAGATGTGTCCTATAAATATAAACAATGCTTGTCTGTCTCACTTCATAGTATAAGAAAATGATTAATATCATCTTCACCCTATTGTTTCCGAGATTCATGCATATTATTGCTTATGCATAATATGTTAGAGTTTGTGTCAATTCTCACTTTTGTTTAATTCTATACGATGTTAACCAAAGTAAATTTTAGTATTTGATAAAGGTGAACCTTTGGGCTATTTGTAATTTATTTATTTATGTATTTTGGTTGTTGCTAACAGTGGGACTGTTAGTTTCTAATATGAATCCTAGTGCATACCTGCAGTCATTTTTCTGAAGCATGTAACCAGACATGGAGAGACAGGGTTTCCATAGTGCATATATGTAAAATAGCATGGGTTAATGCCCAAATCCCAAAGAACAGAATGATGTTACATCCCCCATTGGCAGACGCTCGGTCAAGAAAATGTACAGAGCTGGTTTTCAATAACATTTTTCAAATCTAATCTCATATTCTCTGCTTTATAAGCAGTGATATTTTCCATTTGTATTTATTGTGATTAATGACTTATTTATCCTATTATGTATGCACGACTCTTTCTTACATCTTAGGTGTTCCTTTTAGAATTATTTTCTTTGTTTTTGAAGTATTCCCAAAAGTAAAAAGCCTTGGCTGTAAGTTCCCTTGGCTTCTCTTTATAGGAAAACTTCATTATTTCATGAGCATATTCTGTTATATTCCCATATAACAATCACAGTCATCAGACCTTCTGACTAGCAGTGATGTTTCTTCTATAATGTCCTGTAGCACTAACAGAAGAAGAGTATGAGATGCTGTGAACAACAAGGAACTAGTTGTTTATCAGGCTTTGACTTCACACTAGAGGTTTTCAGGCTCGGGTGCTCAGGCTTAGCAACTCAGGCCAGAGCGCTTCCAATCTCAAGGAACTTTGGGCAGCATGAAAAAGAAAGACCCATGAAACTTGAGAACTAAGGCTGAATTAAAGACCCTAGGAGGTATGGTGGGAGTTCAGAGTAGGAAGTGTCCAAAGAAAGCCGGACCCCAGTCAGATTACATAATTTCTATATATACAGCACAGCTCATGTGGCCAAACCACACCTCTACTCTGAATCTAAGAAAAGCCAGAGAGCATGGCTTTGTTTCCAAAGATGGTACTACTGTGCTTTAATAGGAATACAGAACTGGGTACTAGGGAGGTAAGAGTACCACCGAGATAATGCTGTCAAAGGCTGAATGAGAGAAGCAGTTGTATGAAATGCCACACACGAGGACAGTTTTAAAACGGAGACCAAACGGGAGGTGTTGGTTTAGGTACCAACTTCTTTGTAGATGGGGCATTCCTGAGTGACTTAGTAAAGCTCTACAAGACAGTGCAGGTTATGTAAGGCTGGGCCGGGAGCCTCAGGAATTTCTTTCAACTATATTCTTTGCAGATCTAGTGGCTGGAAGAGTTCTTAGGCGACATATCTCAAGAAATCTATTATGCTATTTGTGACATTAATTCTTAATCCTTGGTATAGTGAGTCATTTATTCACCAGAGAAGCCACTAATCTATTTGGGAAACACACTTTTTTTCAATATTAACTACCACTTATTCCCAAGAGAACATGGTATCTAGAATACAAAGTGATTGCACATCGAAGATTAAAATGTTCATTTGGACTACAGAAAGGAACCCTTTTTTCCTGCATGTGTGTATATATGTGCATGTGTGTGCGTGCGCGCACAGGCCTGATTTTTGACTTTGGGTATCTTACTAGATGGCTTTCCATTTTAGTTACTGAGGCAGGGTGTCTCACAGAACCTAGAGGCTGACAGCTCTGACTAGTCTAGCTGCCCTGGAGACATGAGAGTAGCAACATGCCATCTCGCTAGTTTTATGTGGGTCCTGGGGGTTGAAATTTGGAAACTCCTCAAGCTCTGGAGGCCAGAGCTTTATCCACTGAGCCATCTCTCCAGTCCCTGCTTTAATAATTTACCAGTTGTTGCTGTCCAGTCGCCCATCCTCTACCTACCGAGACTAAGTAGGAAAATGACTGTCTTGAAAGAACTTGCTTTCTCTAGGTGGCCACCGGCTGTCATGCTGGAGCCCAAGCTCAATTTCCCACCACCAGCTTTAGCTGCTCGCCCAGCAGGCGAACGTAAGGTGTGAAGAGGGACAGACAGTGTAAAGTCACACTGTGTTTGAAATACAGTCTGATGGTTTGTTCAAAATATCACGCTCCTCTGTGCTTATTCATCTACTGGAAATCTCTAACTATCTGGATTTGAGTATCCAATTTCCTATGTAAGAGAAGATATAAGGTATTTAGAATTCATTCCGTTTTCAACGTAAACTTTAATACTGCTGAGATAATACAGATAATGGGAGATTCTTTCCATGTATGAATCCAGCCATTTTAGGAATACTAGCAAGTTCTCCCTTTGAGGAAGGATGATGATGATGATGGTGATGATGATGATGATGACTACGACGACGACGACGACGACGACAAAACAGTCTCTTTAAGATACCCTACCGATATTGTGTGTGGTCATCTAAGTAACAGGATGCTGGTAAGAAAACGGGCTGATTGCTTACGTCCATTTCCTTACCTGTCTTCTTGTGCGGGTACAAAGAGGAATATCATTGATACAGAGCTCAAAGACAGCACTCAATGGAGGACATTTTCTTTTCACAAACAGACTTGTTTAGCTCTCACTACAAACCCACTACCTCCATGCCTTTGGCATTCTCTCCACAGTAATGGAGGATAAATCTAGGGCACAGAGAAGCAAAAGCACTCACTTAAGGTCACTCAGCTTGTTGACCCGTTACGTGGCTGGTTCCTGATTGCACTGTACTGTACTGTACTATCTCTGTGACGAAGTAAGATTTTACACAATTACCTCTCTGCCTATAGCTGAAAATGGTCAGAGAGAAAAGGGAATATATTTCAGAACTAGTGGGCTCAATTGAGATGTCAAAAATAACACTATCAAGAAGGAAGAGAGAAACAAGGGAAGAAATTCCAAAACAGGATCAACAGAATCGCTGTGTCTTTCCCTGTTTATAGGCAGGAGCTGTAGAGGAACTTTTTTCATACCCCTGCACTGTGTACACAGATAAAGACATCTGTGTTATCAGATTAGTTAAATGGTAGGGTCGAATCTACCATAGACACTTGCATGTTGTAAGTTAGCCAGACAATACATAAAAGGCAGAATGATTAAAAAAAAAAAAGGCAAACCCAAAAAGAAAGGATCTTGGGATGGTGTGGCCTAATTCTTCACAGACACCTGATGAGATACAAAATCACACACATCCTCTACCCACAATGCACTGGGAAAGAACATCAAGTTTGTAGCATTTCAAATTCCAGTGTCTTCTCTGTCCTTCCTAACTTAACATCTGGTCTCAGAAGGTGGCAGTCACTAAATGCTTGATTTCACAGGCGCCAGGAGGCAGGGGTACAAACATTGAGGCCAGTTCTTCCGGCTTTTAAAACCTTCAAGCTAAACATACTTTTACAATCAGCATGTACACAATACCCACTTCCCTCCCTTGTACCACAGCACAACTGAAAGCCTCGTCTATGACAGACAAGCATTCTGCCCCTGGGCCACATTTCCAAACCCCAATGGGGAATTTTAAACCGGTTCCTCTAACGTTCAGTCAGGGAAGCAGCAAAAGATAGTGAAGCGAAGATACTGCTTATAAAGTGCTGAAAAAAAACCCAGGACCTTTCTTTACCTGTTCAGTCTTTCCCATCCTACTTTGAACTCCAGACTTGGAGCACTACAAACAAATCTAGGTTACTACTACAAAACTGAACGGAGGGGCTGTAGAGATGGCTCAGTGGTTAAGACACTGACTGCTCTTCCAGAGGTACTGAGTTAAATTCCCAGCCATCGCATGGTGGCTCACAACATCTATAATGGGACCTGATGCCCTCTTCTGATGTGTCTAAAGACAGTGACAGTGCATTCATATACACATCTTAATAAGTACATCTTTGAAAAGAATCTGAATGGGTGAGCTGAACCCAGAAAGACAGAGTGCGGTAAACCAAGGCCACATAAGCATGCCTTCGCGGAGTACACGCGCCACCTGTACGATGGCTCCGAACACCTGAGAAGTAACAACCTCACTACCCATTACTACTTGGTGGGCATAAAGCCTGCGTGTCCCTGCTCTTGCTGCAAGGAGCTTGTTGTCTAATGAAGAGTAAATTACGGGTCTTTTGTGGCTGTTTAGATTGTACTCACTCATTAGGGGTTAGTCATATAATGACCACATGTGAGGTCTATAATTTGTCAACTTTAGCAAAAACTGGATTATGGGGATTAAAAAAAAGAGAGAAACTGCAAGGTATCTAATTAAACACAACATAATCGTGTTACTTTAGGCCCAATAAATTAAAGTAACAGTTATTTAAGCCTTCAATCAGGGATGGGGTATATTTTGAAAAGGCTCTAAGCCCTTTCCCCTGAGATGGCTCTTAGTAGGTAGGGTACCTGCTGTTATGCCCAAAGGCCTGACTTTGACATCTGGGATGCACATGGTAGAAAGAAAAATGGCACTTCTTTACATTGTCCTCTGACCTCTGGAAGTCCCACCCCAACACTAAATAATTATTTTTAAAAATATTAAGGCTTTGTTTGCAAATGCAAAATTAATTTTTTGATAGTCCCTTTACTACTAAACCAGTAAAACAATTCTGAACTGTGCAACTAGTGAGAGACATTATACAGATTCTTGACCATAAAATAGCATTTCCATTTCAACAGAAATGCCGATTTATCAGGAGGGATTACAACGTGTGCTCAGTAGTGAAAACAGTAAAGATCATGTTTGTCTACTTGGTTTCCAGAACAGCATGATTTAAAGACAGTTAGGACCAAAGATGTTCACCTGACTTAAAGAGACATTTTTCATTTCCTCCCTCCTGAGCCCCTCTTTATTTTACTTTTAACTGTCTCCAGTTTCTTTCCCTTTCCCTCTCTCTCTCTGGAGACATCCCACCCTTTAACATAAATGTGTCCTAAAACAGCTTTCACATGAAGGTATAGCAGCACATGCCTTCAATTCCAGCACTTGGGAGGTAGGGACAGGCAGATCTCTATAAGTTTCAGGACAAGCTGGTCCATATATTGAGTTCCAGGCTGGCCAGGGCTGCAGTCATAGATAAGACCTTGTCTCAAAACAAAATCAATAGCAGAAAACAACAAACAAATAAAGCCAATGTTCATGCAAGTCTCCCTCCCAGCAATTAAAAAAACCTATTCTTTGGGATTTCCATACACCACACACATATACTATGAGATATGATCAGATCCACTTCCATTTCACCAGGGGCCTCCAGGTCCCCAGCAGCTTCTTCATACACACAAACTCTCCCTACCAACCCAGTCCTCACAGTGCACTGGAGTTTGGAAACAGCAATACAAACATGCAGTTCTGATCATCTTCTCCCTGGCTCCTTGCTCGGCAACCTGTACACCCGTGTTCTGTGTGCATACTTTGTACTTAGAGCACACCGTATCCCCACTTTGCCGTCCAATCTCCTCCTCATCCTTGAAGTGAGGGTGCAGAAATTAGCCCCACTGAGAAGCCTTCCTGCACGTTCTAAGACGAAACAGTACTTGCTTCTAGGTACACATGGATTTACTTGGTTGGCTAAGATATGCAGACGGCATATACATGCATGCTTCATATACGCAATTCATACTAATTTAAGGAATTGAGTCAACAATATAAGTTGCATGACTATTAATAAAATCCACTTAAAGTGTATTTCACAGAATCCAAAAAAAGAAAGAAGAAAGAAAGAAAGAAAGAAAGAAAGAAAGAAAGAAAGAAAGAAAGAAAGAAAGAAAGAACCCTCCTGCTACCTTACTGTTTTTTTAAAACCTGCCTTCAGTTTCTATGCATCAGGCTGAATTTCCATGTGAAGGCACCATCTGCAAGACACTCGTAAGATTTTTCAAGCTCAGCAAACATTTGCTGATTGCTACGGCTATTGAAGAATCTAAGGGAATCCGCTCTGGTTGAGTACGGTGCCTTCATCTTCAACCTAAGCTTTCAACATCTGTGAAACATTTACAGAATAAAGCAAACGATGTGTTATTAAAAAAAAAAAATCACTGAACAATCCATGTGCCTTGGAGAGGAAGCAGTAACAAAAGCTTCTACCACACAGAGGCACTGTGGACTCTGGGTGTCTCCCAGATCAGCGAAGGGCTGGTCACTGGTATGGACCCAGCAGCCACCTGCATTTCCAGGCTAGGATAATCTGACTTTATTCAGAAAACAATAAGAGTTTCTATAGTGTGACTGGGCTATGCAGAGGTATGTCCGTTCTGGGTGAGGGAACCCAAATGAAAGTCCGAAGTGCGTTTCCGGAAGACTATCTTTAGTGAACAAAGGTAGTGATATCCACTTAACCCTCCACCGTTTCAGATCCTGCTTAGAGCGCTGTAGTATGGAGATGCCATGACTGAAATTCCGCAGTCACTGGGAGGCTATAAGGGAAGACATAACCAATACACTGAGCTTGATAAAGAAGGCTTGGTTTTCTTCAGCATTTGATTATAATATCCAAGATGATGCCACTGACCCAGTTACTCCAGCTGTAGAATTACCTGCCTCCAGACTTCTTTTGCTATATGGAGAAGTTAATGCCCCTAATTAGGAAACATTTTATCTGTTACTCTGTACCTGTAATCATACATATGGTCATGCAAACACTATCTTAAAAGATCTGAGCATCTCAGGTTTGGTGATCACCAGTAATGGGGTCCAAGAAGGGAGCGTGCATGGGGATTGGCCAGCCAGAGTGGCCAGCCAGTGAGCTGGCGAGCCAGTGACACATGTGCTTCCGCTGCCAGGCATCTGAATGATGCAGGGATCTGAGGGGGTGAGTGGGAATGAGCGCGGAGGCTCAGGAGGAGCAGAGGGGATCGCGGGCAAGACAGACGATGTGGATGCCACTGCAGACAATTGCCAGCCGAGGCTGTAGATACGAGACCCACCGCTGTCAGAACATTTTGGATGTGATCTGAGTGGGGCAGACACAAAATGGCTGCACGAAGGAGGTGCCCAGAGACACCTGGAAGATCCGGAAACAGAGCTCACAGGCAGTCGGTTAAGGGAGAGGAGGGGCTCGAAGTGCAATCCGCCGGGAGAACACTCAGTTCTCAAATGGGCTCCAGCTTTATCCAATCTTGGTAATGCTAGGTTTATGGCTTCACCAAAATACTGAGGCCAGAGAACAAGTTCAAAGAAGTTTGCTGCAACAGAAAGAGGGAGAGGGAGAAGGGGAGGGGGAGGGGAGAGGAGAGGGAGAAGGGGAAAGGAGGGGGAAGGGAGAGGGGGAAGGGGGAAGGGGAAGGGAGGAGGAGGAGGAGGAGGAGAGGAATAGGTGGAGAGGGGAGGGAGAGAGGGCGAGGGGGGGAGATGACCAGGAGATGGGAAGGGGGAGAGGGAGAGAGGGGGAGGGGAAGAAAGGGAGAGGGGGAGAGGAAGAAGGGGAGAGGAGGGGGAGGGGGAGGAGAGGGGAAAGGGAGAAAGGAGGGGAGAGGAAGACGGGAGGGGAGAGAAAGGGGAGGGGGAGGGGAGAAGGGGAGGGGAGGGGAAGAGGGGAAGGGAGAGGAGGGAAGGGGGAGAGAAGGGGGAAGAGAGAGGAAGGAAGGGTGGGGAGGGGGAGGGGAAGGGAAGGAGAGGGGAAGGTGGGGAGGGGGAGAGGAGGGGAGGGGAGGGAGAAAATGCACTTTCAAATGCTCATCCCAAGAGACTAGGTAGCAGTGTTACAAACATTTGCACGGTGAAGGGAAGATAAAGAACAAGTAGACTGGATGCGAGGTGTGGAAAAATGGCTCAGATAAATCTAATGCAAAAAGGAAAGTAAGAGATGCTGAGGGGCAACCAAGTGGCCTGCATGCATATCATCAACCAAGTGGCCTGTGTGCATATCATCAACCAAGTGGCCTGCATGCATATCATCAACCAAGTGGCCTGCGTGCATATCGTCAACCAAGTGGCCTGTATGCATATCATCAACCAAGTGGCCTGTATGCATATCATCAACCAAGTGGCCTGCATGCATATCTTCAACCAAGTGGCCTGCGTGCATATCTTCAACCAAGTGGCCTGCGTGCATATCATCAACCAAGTGGCCTGTGTGCATATCATCAACCAAGTGGCCTGTGTGCATATTGTCAACCAAGTGGCCTGCGTGCATATCATCAACCAAGTGGCCTGTATGCATATCGTCAACCAAGTGGCCTGCGTGCATATCATCAACCAAGTGGCCTGTATGCATATCATCAACCAAGTGGCCTGTATGCATATCATCAACCAAGTGGCCTGTATGCATATTGTCAGCCAAGTGGCCTGTATGCATATCGTCAACCAAGTGGCCTGTATGCATATCATCAACCAAGTGGCCTGCATGCATATCATCAACCAAGTGGCCTGCATGCATATCTTCAACCAAGTGGCCTGCGTGCATATCTTCAACCAAGTGGCCTGTATGCATATCATCAACCAAGTGGCCTGTATGCATATCATCAACCAAGTGGCCTGTATGCATATTGTCAGCCAAGTGGCCTGTATGCATATCGTCAACCAAGTGGCCTGTATGCATATCATCAACCAAGTGGCCTGCATGCATATCATCAACCAAGTGGCCTGCATGCATATCTTCAACCAAGTGGCCTGTGTGCATATCATCAACCAAGTGGCCTGCGTGCATATCATCAACCAAGTGGCCTGCGTGCATATCATCAACCAAGTGGCCTGTGTGCATATTGTCAACCAAGTGGCCTGCGTGCATATCATCAACCAAGTGGGCCTGTATGCATATCATCAACCAAGTGGCCTGCGTGCACATCATCAACCAAGTGGCCTGTATGCATATTGTCAACCAAGTGGCCTGCGTGCATATCATCAACCAAGTGGCCTGTATGCATATCATCAACCAAGTGGCCTGTATGCATATCATCAACCAAGTGGCCTGTATGCATATTGTCAGCCAAGTGGCCTGTATGCATATCATCAACCAAGTGGCCTGTATGCATATCATCAACCAAGTGGCCTGTATGCATATCTTCAACCAAGTGGCCTGTATGCATATCGTCAGCCAAGTGGCCTGTATGCATATCATCAACCAAGTGGCCTGTATGCATATCATCAACCAAGTGGCCTGTATGCATATCGTCAGCCAAGTGGC
This sequence comes from Apodemus sylvaticus, assembly GCF_947179515.1. Lineage (NCBI taxonomy): Eukaryota > Metazoa > Chordata > Mammalia > Rodentia > Muridae > Apodemus > Apodemus sylvaticus. The sequence goes on from NC_067473.1 coordinate 24,349,860, forward strand.
CTGTATGCATATCATCAACCAAGTGGCCTGTATGCATATCTTCAACCAAGTGGCCTGCATGCATATCATCAACCAAGTGGGCCTGTATGCGTATCATCAACCAAGTGGCCTGTATGCATATCTTCAACCAAGTGGCCTGCATGCATATCATCAACCAAGTGGGCCTGTATGCGTATCATCAACCAAGTGGCCTGTATGCATATCTTCAACCAAGTGGCCTGTATGCATATCATCAACCAAGTGGCCTGCGTGCATATCTTCAACCAAGTGGCCTGTATGCATATCATCAACGCTCCTCGAGCCCCAACCCCACCGAGCTGTGCTGACAGAAACAGGTCTGAAAGTCCGCTCATCACACCGACAATGACCTGTCTGTTACACTGAAGTCTCAAGAGAATGCTACCAACTAAAAAAGGACGCACGTTAAAAATATTGATTAAAAGAATGCGAGAGTTCTAAAGTAGGAGCTGGCTCAGTGCCGTACAGCACGTGCCACCAAGCCCGAGGACCTGTTTGAGCCCTGAACATACAAACTGTCCTGACTTGACATATGCGCCATGTAATTTATAATCACAGAGGCTCAAGAAAATATGTTTCAGTTGTGGGTTCAGATGTGGGTGCTGGGAATTGAACCCCCATCCTCCAAAAGAGTAGCTAGTGCTCCTCAAACTGCTGAACCATCTGTCTAGCTCTTAAATTGAAGCCTACTGGTAAAATACTTAACTTTAAGTTCTGTGTTTGGGGGGGGGTGTGCTGGGTAGAATACTTGCCAAGCATGTGAAATTTGGGTTCCATCTTTAGGACTGGTCTGAGTGTGTGTTTGTGTCGCGCCTCACAATTTTTTATTAGATATTTTCTTTATTCACATTTCATATGTTATCCACTTTCCACGTTTTCCCTCTGAAAACCCCCCTCCCCTCGCCCCTCCCCCTGCTCACCAACCCACCCACTCTCACTGCTTCCCTGTCCTGGCATTCCCCTACATTGGGACATCGAGCCTTCGCAGGACCAAGGGCCTCTCCTCCCACTGATGTCCGACCACAGCCTTACAATTTTTAAAGTTTGTATTTACATTAGAACACAAGGTAAGATTAGGTCTCGGCTCTAACGCCATTAAAATGTCTCCCGACTTAAAACGATACTAATTTTTCATTTTGTGACAGAAGTGATTATAAGTAGTTTCCCTGTGATCTAAGTATGGCCCGTGACAATCCAACCAGACACGTATCAGGGTAATCAAGAAAACTGAAATTTTCTGTGACACAGCTTAAATCTAAACACTAGATTTTAGCAACAAGAGTCGACACAGCAAGCTGGGATCCTGATGCTACAGGCGAGAGGCGTGGGGTGCCTTTCAGGGAAGCGAGGGCGAGCAGGAACGTCTTTCCAAACCTCAGCCTCTTCCATCCGCTCTTCACATGAACCTATTTCATCACAGGCGTTCTGCTTCATCCCGCGCAACTGCCATGGGCCCGTGCACCACGCTGAGCGCTGCAATCTATTTCACAACACTAACGAATAGGGCGACAAGGGCCAAACAGATGGCATGCATTCCTGGAGGGCGAGCTACCTTACAGCAAAATCAAAGGCACGGGGGCCACACCCAGTGGTCCCGAGTCAGGCGGACTTCAGACAGGTGGGGATCAGTCTCCAAGACCAGTTCACTAGGCCAAGGAGGGGACAGCAATCTGCGGGAGGTGGGGTGTGTGTCTAATGGCTTGGGGACACAGATGGCACAGTGCTGGGATGGGCAGATCACAGGGTGCGTGGACGTGTTTGGGGAGAACTCAGGGGGCACAGACTTGTGGGCACTTCAGAGCCACTGGCAATTGGAGTTTGCTGTTTCCCCACAATGGTCCACACTGCGCGTCCGCTCCCACGGGTTTCCCTTCTGTAAGCCAGCCCTGTCTTTCCAGGAAAAAGAAAACCTGCTTTTCTGGCCAGCAGAGGTCCGATCTTCCACCCACTCTTCAGTAGTTGGGGAGTTTGCAGCCAGGTAAAGACAGTTTTGGGAGTGCAAGTGAGGACCATCAGTTTAGAAATCCCCTTTACATTCTTGATAGTAACTTTGTCTTTCCTTTACAAAGGTTCCAGTTGTGTCTCCCCCTACACCCGCCCCCGATCTGCTTTTTCTAAACTAGTAAAAGCTAGTTTTCTGGAACTAGATTACAGACAGACTTTGGCCCATTTAACAAGGTCAGACTGTTTATTCTTGACAGGATTCTTTCCCACTGCAAAAAGGTACTTTTAAATGCCACATTCCAGACCCAGTGCCAGTAAGCCACTGAGGCATATTTTCCCACAAGAACAGATACCATGTGCAGGCCCTACCTCCCTGAAATCACCCAGCCTTCACAAGGTGCAGACAGGATTTAATGCCACCATGAACTCGACCAACTGAAGTCGAGTTCCACCAAGTACTCGAAAAACATTTCCTCACACTGCAGAGCACGGGTAACCTTTACGATGCAATTAAGTGGGGGGGGGGGGGAGAGAGAAAAAGAAAAACAAGTTTTAAAAATGAAAAAAAAAATCAAACAGCAGAAGATAAATCTGGAATTTCATGCCGCCTAGAGGCCGTAGAGCTTCTAATTCCTTATTTTGGGATTTTTTTAATGGTTGAGCTGTTAAATTTACAGCCCCACTTTTAGACTCTGCCAAGCCTTTGGAATAAACACACGAGCAGTACTAAAGTAAATTCGCCTACACTTTCCCCTTCTTTCCTTTCCCCAAGACGAGAAGGCAGGCTATTCCTCCACAGCCAACTGTAAAGTCTCACCTTCATGGTTCCGAGAGATTTAAAAACCATCAACCATCGGCACCCTGCAGATGGCAGGCCCGACAGTACCACTCGCCCATCATGCATGTCAAACCCTAAAGAACAGAGAGCTGAAACCTGGGGTAAATGAGAGGGTGGGCTCAGCCCAGGATGTCACTGAGAAACAGCCTTGAGAAAATAGTGGTCGGCTCAGAGGTCAGCTAAAAATCCAGCATTACAGCATCATCATTTGGAAAATGGGCCTTAATTTTTGGAGAGACATGTAGAGACAGAGAGAAACAGTTCCTCCAACCCTCTTAGGTACCGTCATGGACCAAGCCAAGTGACCTACGATAAAGGAGGTATCATCAACCTTTTCTTGAGACATCACGGTTCCACTGGGGAGGCCTTGAGAAATCTTAATCTTTACATAAAGACTCAGCATATTAGGGTGGTGGGTTTGTGATCATGAGTGAGGAAGGACAAAATCAAAGGCTAACAGATACCCAGACAGACATTCGCAATAGAAGCGTTCCTCTGCTGGGGCTCAAGAGGCACACGTTATTATCAGAAGGGACAAAGTGGAGTGAGATGCTTTGATGAAATTGGTGTGTAGGTGTTCACCACCGGGTCCATGATGCAGCAGCCTGTGTAGGGAGAAGGGTTGGAAATGTACCCACCAATTTATCATGAAAATAGGGAGTTGGGAAGGAAGCTCAAAGGACAAAAGGACAATGAAACATTTTAGTGGTATTAGATAATTAGTCGCATAAACTGATATGTCCCGCTGGCGATGAAGAGAGAAAAGCAGGTAGGTAGGGGCCACCCTGTATACAAATGTACGAACAAGCCCCAAGCTGGGATCCATTACTTACATACTGGTGAATCAGGTCTATGGATTTACTCACCCTGTGTAAACCGTGAACTGAATGACTAGGAATGGTTAAGCCAAATATTAGAAATTTTTATTTAGCATATCTTGAGACACTATACTCACATACTATGAGATTATTTGAGTGCAGAGAAAAATGAAGATATGGCTATCTCCCCCTGCCTTACAGGGCAATTGTGACTGCGGCAAACCAGAAGAGGTTCACACAGCCGAAGAATTAAAGAGGACATAAAAATCCTAGTTACAGAAACATTGGTTTTACATTCCATTCCAAGGACCATGCTTCACAGTCTGGGTATGGACGTAACACCTTGGGTCAGGCAAGCTTACGAAGAGGAAGCTGTCTTATTCCATAGAGTTTCCGATCGTTTCCTTACACAGCACTGAACATTCCCATAGGAATGTTAAGGGTAAGAGACAGGGATATTCTGTCCACTTCTGGAGCCCCGGGGAACCATCGCTTACAAAGCTTTGTTAAAGCACCTGGTCTCTGCAACTTTAACATTTCAGTCTGATCTCAGGCTTCTGAGACCTAGTGACGCCATATACAACGTTTATGACAAGATAGATATGAAAAGTCAGGAGACCAGCAGTCTCTATGGACACCATTCCTAGATGGGATATGCTAGTCAAACTTGTTCAGAGGACTTGAAAGAAAGCCAATCCTTTCTCTCGAGTAAAATATTCCCCATGCAGGGGCAGTCTATTTTTGTCTATAACTAATTCACAATGGTCACCACTTATGAAGGAGCTGGCCTCAGGTGGCAAATGCACGCCTATCTTTTGTGGACAAGGAGAACTGTCATGGGTTCACCTCCTCAGTGGGGCTGGTGCACACATATGCGCACTGGCCTACGGACCTTTCCCGTACAGTGCAGAATTCATTCTCTTTTGCAGACGGGAGAAACTCATACAGTGGTCATTGACGGCTGCCGCCACTGTGAGCAGGGTCAGACTATCAGACGGCGACTCAGCCGTGTTTTATTACCACTGAGAAGGAGCAGCAGAGAGATCTGGACGAGTTCTCCTGTTTGTTTTGGCCCTGGCATTTTCCACGTACGCAGCCCTGGGAATCCTAAAGAAAAAAACCGTGTCCTGTTCCCAGCTCTGCACTGCCCCCATTGTGCTCCACTTCCCTCCCTGGTCAAAGTGAAAACGAAACCCTCACAAACACCCCATTGTTAGCTATGAAATATGTACTGGCAACTGCCGAGTATGAACAAAATAGTCCTGCTTGTGTCATGGCGAGATGTCGAGACCGGAGGGTGTTCCAGGAGCCTTTCCTGCTTCAGAGGTGTGTCCTGAACTTTCGCTGAGGTGCTGAGGCGACAGGACTTTGGGGTTTTTCCATGACACTCATGTAACGCTCAGGGTTTGATTCATTCAGTATGCACTGGCAGCCTCTGTAGGCTCCTGTGGGAGCTCCTCAGCTGCCGAGGCTGAGGCTCTAACCCTGCCAGGTCTCCATAGTAAACACAACATGCACGGAGAGGAAACAAACATAAAGAATTTGTTTTCTCGTGTAAAAGATGACATTGTTCTCCAACTTCTGGTCCTACTTCACGGCCACTTGAGCGTGCCAACTGGGTGTCATGCAAGGAGTTTATTCCAAGCACACACACAGAAAACAAGTGCAGATTATTCGATGCACACACATCCAGTAGACCTGAGTGCAGACAGGTTCTGGAAGGACGATGCTGTGACCCTTGCAAACATCCCACATCCTGGCACAGGTGACCAGCTGTGGGCTTCACTAGCTCAGCCTGGGTAGATCTGTGGGTCACGTGACTCTACAGAACTGGAAATTCTTCCTCAGTTGTATTTTCCCGTTTCTAAAGGTACATTCCTCCCTGTGCCTGTGATGTTCAGGTCTATTTCCCAACTCTGCTTGAAAGCCCTGAGAGCAGAGACCCTGTCTGCCTTACTTCAGCGTCACCTCTATGGTTCGTGGACAGAGAAAGCCTGGCACAGCGGAGGTGACTAGAAATTGTTGACTGAAAGCCAGAACTCCATTTCCTTTCCTTTCTTAAGCATATAAAAGTCTCTGTCTGAAAATGAATAGTTTCTTCAGTGTTTACCAAATGCTAACAACACAGAGACAGGAATACACACACATGCATGCACACACAAGCACAACACACATGTGCATGTGGGGGCACACACACATACACACACACACACCTATCACCCTGGCTTGAGGCAGTGTAAGCAATTTGAGTAGGGTCAGACTGGCAGTACTAAATCTTCAGAATCTTATTAGTGCCATTAAAAAATCGCCTTATTATATTTTTGTACTTTTTATGTCTCTTAAGAACAGCCTTAAAACTATGGCCTGTAACTTTCATATTTTTGCTCAGATTCCAGCCAAGGACTCAGTCAACACCATGATACAGAATGAGCTTGAGCATTTGAAGGTTTGACTTTAATACCAGCGAGGAGTTATGTGGAATACCGAAACCATTAAGTGTATAAGCAATCCTTTCCTGATTTTTCTAATGACTCAAAAGCATGTGTCTACATGTTGGTGTTTCTTAACTTATTCATTAAAAAGTATTTCTTAAATGCCCAGGAGAACATCCAGGTGGAACAAGACGGAGTATCTCACTTCAAATGACTCACCACTGCTTTACAAATAAAAGCCCCAAATAACTACCAACAAGATAAAAAATGTTATGAAAGCTGTTTCTCCAGGGGCTGGAACAGCGGTGGCTTGGAGGTTAATAGCAATTGCTGTGCAATTATGAGGACTGTCCCCACGTAACAAACCAGGCATCCCACAAATAACTCTCACTCTGAGGGAATGGACTTGACTGCCTCTTCTGGCCTCCTCATGCACACACGTTCATGCACCCTGCACAAGTTGACACACATTTACACACACACACACACACACACACACACACACACACACAGAGAGAGAGAGAGAGAGAGAGAGAGAGAGAGAGACTCTTTCACAATCAATCTTCTTCTTTTTAAGACATTAGGCCAGTGACACGCAGGAAAGAACCGGCAGGTTCTGAAGGGGTTTGCAGGAAAGGGCCTATGAACCAAGCCTTGGGAATGAGCAATATTCACATTTTTCCACAGCAGTTAAGATGGTGGTCTCAGGTCAGTTAACTTGCAAATCTCTTGCCAGTCTGCAAATTAAGTGGCTTTCCACTTCCTTGTGTGACATAACCTACTGTAAAATAGGTATTTCTAGGCGGTGGAGTGCAGCCTATTAAAGGAATATTAAAAATAACTTATCAGTTCAGCCTGAAAGACAGTGGTTCTGTTTTTATACATGCACGTAAAAAAAAAAAAATCAAAGCATGATTCTTATCAGGTGGATTCTTCCTGTGAGGAGAAAAAAAAATGCTAACAGTGGGAAATGTTTAAAATGCAGTAGCCTAAAGAAAACATACCTATTAATATTACCGTTAAATTTCCAAGCATCATTCTTTGGAATGAAGTCTTTCCCTTTATTGTGCTACTGTGGGAAATATAAAATAGACAATACAAACTAGACATCAAGTGGTAATAGATATGTTTGCCATTGCCCATTTCTTTGGATATGAAACCCTAAGCCTGTATTTTCCTGTTTAATCATGCCAGCTTTCAGCAGGAAGGGGGTGTTGACATGTTACTCACCAGCTGGGTTACCATTCTTCAAATTTAACAAGGGAAAAAAAATTAAGACTCAACTGGGTTTCCTGTTTTTATTTATAGTTATTATGGTCAATTTAGGGGGATAGAGATGACTCATCCTCTCCCCCACCATTAATATGCCCAAGGAGCAGCTCCCTCATCTGCTCCCTGAAGACCCTCTTACTCACAAAGCCTATTCAAGCTTCTCCCCAGGGCCCCCTAAAGCAGGCACAGTAACTTCCTAGGGAAGCGCAAAGCCTACCTCACCCTTCCCACTGGGGAAACACACAGACTCAAGTCCTTTCTGGTGTGGTTATGTAAAAGTCTTGCTTCATTCACTCCACCCGAAGCTGAGGTCTGTTCTTTCAATATCCACTTGGGCCTTGACTTCTGAGGCACTGGCAAACACCTAGCAAAGACTTAATCTTTCAAGAGCACAGCGCATTTCAGAGAATGCTTCAGAGCAATCTGATGCAGTGGTTAAGGATCCAGTGCCGGGAATCCTCCGTTTGGAGGCACTGGGATTTCTGAGCTTGGCACGGAGAGGAAAGAGGAGGAGGCAGAAGTAAGTTTTGCAAGTTGAATGTTCTTCCTGACCAAGTCTCCATTGTCTCCACTCTCGGACTTCACCTTCGCGGCTGACACTGCAGGACCCTGGGGAAGCTGTTTCTGTTGATTTTCTTTGTAGCATGTCAGCCTTCTTGGAGCCACGTGTCAAGAACGGAAGCAGTCAGCTCACTCCCTCACTACAATGGCTGACGGCACCACCTCACATTTCCCAACAACGCCCCTGTCTGGGCCAGGGTCTGGTTTCAGAGCCTCTTTGAGGCTGAAATTAGATTTTTTTTTTCCTCCTAAGTAAAACTTAGGAGACTCGCTATGTCTGAGGACAGCTTTCCTACCGCTGTTTTGATCTCCTGTATCCTGTCCACTAGTAACAGTGAAGTGTGATCACTTCTAGCTACTCACAAATTTACTACATGTAGCGCAGGTTATAAGAAAAGGATTATTATTAATTCTGACTACCAGGGTGCTCTTCTTAGATTCTGTAGATGTCTACCAGATGAGCTATAAAGAGAAGCTGGAGTTAATTAATGGTAAGGCCTATTATAGACCTGGATCTGAATGAGACAAAGAACAGGAGGGCTTAAGTTTTCTCTGCCAAAACAGGGCCTCGGGTCCTCTCTACTCTGGCCCATGATGCTTTCATCGGGCTGGGAAGTTGTTACTCATTCAGGTCATTCAGGTTCACTGTCAAGTTAATTAATTTCTCTAGTACCTGAAGCATCACAGCTAGAGAGGAGTGTGTTATCCCTCCTGGGCAGGTGGTGTGGCTATTGCTCAAGTCACACCGCTGAACACAGGTGGCTCTCCTTCTGCCTGCCCTCCCCTGACCCGAGCTGTACCTTCTACATTATGTATGCAACTTAAAAAAAAACACAGGTTATAGCAAAACGCATTTGGAAACGTGTAACTGCCTCCTCCCTAGTGGCTAAGGTGCCAACGGGCTATTTCTGCGATCGGTTCCCAACCGTAATGCATCCGAAGTCGTAGTAAGCAGAGCCCTTGCTTTCTTCTGAGCCACAGCTATTATTAAAAAAAAAAATGCATACAGACATTCAGCATACAGACTAAGTGTGGGCAGAAACAGCTGGAGGAGCATGAAGGGGGAGGTTTGTCAATTAAAACAGGAAAACTACGTTTAAGGACAGGACGGCGATCTCACTTACCACTGAGGTAAGGGCCATCTGAAAACTGTAGATGCGGGCAAGGCCAAAGTCAGCCAGCTTTATTTGTCCACTGCTGGTCACCAGGATGTTCTGCGGTTTCAGGTCGCGATGCACTACTCTGTGGGAATGAAGGAAGTCCAGACCTCGGAGAAGCTGGAACATCATATCCTGAGGGAAACAACAAACACACAACAGTCAGCAGATGCCCAAAGCAGTGTGCACAGAGCCACAGAATCCCCAGCAGCCGCCGGGAACAACACCAGTCTCCCCGCTCGTCAGGCTCCCCCAGGACACCGACTAACTCCCAGTGAGTATGTGATTAGGAAAGGACAGCGTAAGAATAGCTTCCCCAGGTGCAGATGTTCCGGAGGAGTCAACCTCGAACAAGTGCTGGTGGGACTGAATTTTACTTCACATGCTTTTATTCATTAAGTAATTTCAACCATCAGTATAAGGCAAATAAAATAATTTAGGTATTTTCAAAATGGTTATTTTTATAGTGCTTATTACCAAAGTGTCGCTTTCCTTAAAGTTTTCTGTTTAGCAACTTATTTAGCCTAAACCGCAACACTGAGATAAGTTGCCCTATTTTCAACGGTCAAGACACTAACATTCTGAAGTAAGCTAGGTACTGGTTCAAGGTCACAACACCAGGGCCTTGATTTAGTGAGGAGTATAAAACCAAAACAAAATACAAAACAATTTAAATCTCTGACCACAGCCTTTTATTAATTAAAGAAATACGGAAAGCAAGGCGAGCTACTTAGAGCCCCTGACTCGGTGGTTCACTATGACAGTTTCTCCGGCCTTCTCTACCCTGTACTTGAGCTGTTTCCTTCCCATGATAGATGGTGAGCGCCCGAGCTATGAGCCAAAATAAAGCTCCCCTCCCTCAAGCTGCTTCCAGACAGATACCCCGTCACTGCAAGCTAACAGTTACTAATATAAACCTGGTATGGGAAGAGAGACTGTTGCTGTGATAAACCCAGCCCTGTGGCTCACAAAAAGTTAGACGTGGTCTACATGGAGAGTCCGAGGATGCTGTAAGCAGAACTAACAGGAACATTCCAGTGAGAGTGTACAAGGCCAGAGGGGCAAAGTGGACAGCAGACAGCAATTGCGAGCTTTCAGATGCAACGAGAACTCGAGCAGGAATTGGACTGCAGATAACTGACAAGATAAATAAATATGAGGGAGGAGTTCTGCTGTACCCCTAATGCCTGAGTGAGACTCCATTTAAACCTAATGAGATCGTTAGGCAGAAGCGAGCCGGGCGTGGCGTGGTCACTGCTCATCGCATTTAGACAGCTTTGTAGTAGGGTTTCAAAACCAAAAAGTGGAACAAGGTAATGCAAAAATAAAAAGAAAGAAAAAAATCTGCAACTTGAGAGCACAGAGTGCCTTAGAGTCGCGGACAGGGATGGACAGCAATTACAGCTGTAAACGAGATTAATGGGTGCCAAGAAAGAGAAGCCGCACTCTCCATGAAGACAGCAAGCAAGGCTGGGATCCCACTCATAAGAAGAGGTCAGAGTAGAAAACTGGAAGCTCATTTCAAAATCTGGCATCTGAAATGTGAACCCCAGATTTAAAAACAATAATCCTGAACAAAGAATAGCGCCACACAGATCGCCTATTTCCAAGGGCTGCACAGGGAAACATTGCCCCTGGTTTGCTGTGCCGGTGCTGGGACGCCATTGCAGCCACACTTGTAGCTGGCTACACCCAGTCTCAAGCTGGTGTCAGAACTTATCACCCTGCTGTGGCCAGGCAAGTACAATGTAGCAGTTACAAAGTAAAGGATGCTCACCCCAGGTTCCAGAAAACAAGACAAAACAAACAAACAAACAAAAAATTCAATGTGTAGCAGGGAGAGGGTAGTTAGAAAGAAGATCTAGGAAGAAGCTGATGTGTGCAGCTGTGGCAGGGAGGGAGCCTACACATTATTGGAGATGCCAGGAAGGAGTTTCCATCACATCACGTTTTCCTTGCTATCATCCTGTTCTTCTTTGCAATCAAAAGGAGTGTCTACTCCACATTCCTAAAGTTGTAAGAATGTAACCTCTTTTCCGGCTTTCCGACTCTATAGGGGCTCACAGCTAAGAGTCGGTCCTGAATCTCAGGAGACTTTGGGTTTTTCAACAGTGTTTCACTTATTACCACTGGGGATTCTTGAAACTAGACTGAATAAAGTTTGTCTTAATTAGGAAGTTAGCATGAGCCTATGAGAGCCAGGAATGGCGCGCTAGGGTTTGAATATGAAATATTCCTCATAGGTCTGTGTGTTTGAACCAGAGGTTCCCCCAATAGGCCACATCTGCTGCAGCTGTGGAGCTTTGGGAAGTAGGGCTCGTTAGCTGCCTTAAGCCGGAAGAAAGGTCTTGGCTGTCTCATACTTTAGCTGCTATAGCTGTGACCTGCCACCGCCACTGTGCCTGCCTTCCTGTGACAGGCTATTCTAAACTGTGAGCCCACATTAACCTCTCTCCGACTGAGTTGCTTCAGTGCAATATTTGATTAGGGTAGCAGAAAAATAACTAAGAGAATGGCTAAATCAGTTTACTGAGAACAACACTGGTGGGGGGGGGGGTGTCATTTTCTAGAGTTTAGAATTCTGTCTTCTTTAAATCAAATCCTTAGCTTTTTCCACCTGTCACGTGGAGAAAACAGCATTTGCTTTTCCTATTAAGAGCTTCCAATCAAGCAGCATAATGCAACATTTAAGGACAGTCTCAGGCACACAGTAAGCATTTAGCAGATGGGGATTATTCGGAGGGGAATGGCAGTTTGCCTCCTGTTTCCTGGGAGGGCCAGAGTCACAAACAACTAAAGGAGCACACAGCCAACACTGTAAGGTCAGTGTCCGCACGGCGTGAAGAGGGCCCGGGCAATGATTCAGGAGTGTGTGGACATGGTTTCCGAGGTCCCCTCATGAGCGTTCTAGGCTGGCAGGAGCTACCTCCTAAGCTTCCAAATGTGGGTGGGTATCGTGGCATGGGCCTGCTCTGGTGAGGGGTGTCCTTGCAATACTTGGGAACGAACATCAGTCAACAGCAGTGTGAAAACCCGGTTAGCACAGGATGCCAAGCCGAGTTGTCTTTTGCAGAGGCAAATCCATCTTTATTGAGAACACATGCACACAGCTTGTAAGCACTGGGTTTTTAAAAAAGCATGACTAACTTCTAGTAACGCTGGTTCACCGTCCGAACTTCCTGTCCACTCAGCATCCTTCTCCTGACGTAGCACAGGGAGAGAATCTGATTGGTTCATGTTGTACTGTTCAAACAACGTAAGCAGACAATTTACAGCAGAAAAACTAAAACTTGGACTAACTCATTAACAAAGTCCACGTGAATGTATAAAGAGTAAAAAAAAAAAAGTATGCATTGCCTTTGTGTTTTAATATAGCCCATTATATAAAACTCGTAAATATAAACAACCTTAAGTTTAAAGAAGAACTGTATGCAGCTGAGGAAGGAAACCTAGTTATAATTTAACTACTGAGAACAGAGAAAATGTCACTGCCAAATAATCTTGGTGGATATTTCTGTTTCCTTTCTGACACAACACACATTATATTTACAGAAATAAAAATGTATTTAAATAATAGTTAATATGTATATGTTATTTTGTGTTAAACTGCAATTTATTGGATTGGACAAAAAGGTCACTGGGTAGAAGAAGTCCTTGCTGTACAAGCCTGATGGCGTCAGTTCAACTTCTGGAACCCACCGTGGAAGAAGAAAAGTGACTCCAAAAATGTGTCCCTAGACTTCACACACACATGTGCACACGCAGATGCACACATGCACGAAGAAAAACTATTGGAAGATGTTGTTGGATGCTTACTACTTTTATACAATGTAATTTTTAATGGTTATGTAGTCTTCTTTCCTTAGGTATGTCGTAAATATATTACTTAGTTTTCTTTGGTGTCATTTTGGCACCTACAGAAGAGGTGAAGCTCTTTGTTTAAAGCAATGGTTCTCAACCTGTGGACTGCAACTTCTTTGAAGATGGAAAGACCATAGAGCATAGAAAACACATTACAACTTATAACAGAAGCACAATTTTGATTATGAAGTAGGAAGGAAAATAATTTTATGGTTGGGCGTCACTACAATATAAAAAACTGTATCGCCAGACTGCCTAGACCCACCAGCTTCAAAAATGACAGAGAGACTTATATTTATTTATGAATGCTTAGCTAGGCTTGTCCCCAACTAGCACATATAACTTCATTAACTAGCTCATTCTAACCTATGTTCTGCCATGTGGCCTGTTCCCTCTGCTTCAGTCCTGATGCCTCTTCCTTACTCTGTGTCTAGCCGGCAAATCTCTAGCACCTGATTCCTTCCCAGAGTATCTATCTTTGCCTGGATGCCCCACCTTTCTTCTCTTGCCTCGGGTATAGGCCCTCAGCCCTTTATTCAACCAATCACAAAGTGATGGAGAAGAATGTTTATGAAACACCAAGACAGGTGATGTTTAATAAAAAACAGTACCAAGTCTGGACAGTGTTAAGCATTCCGCTGGCACAGAAATCAACATTTGAGTAATACAAAGGCAAGCTTTACACAAGTGTGCAAGAAGATTATCTCAACAAAAGGGTCGCGGCTTTAGGAAGGCTGAGAATCACTGATTCAAAGGCTAAGGTGACTTGCTAAAATCCGCACCTAATATCGATTAAGTAGTATGCATCCATGTCACCTCTTTCAGTCAGTCCATCCTAATGACACCTGGGGATGGTTATTCTGTGTAAGAATTTACCACTCAGAGCTGGGCATGGGGGTGCACGCCTTTAATCCCAGCAGAGAGAGAGGCAGAGGCAGGCAGGTCTCTGAGTTTGAGGTCAGCCTGGCCTACAGAGTGATTTCCAGGATAGTCAGGGCCACACAGAGAAACCCTGTCTGGAGGGCAGGAGGACATGCCAAACTTGGGCACCAAATTAAGACACAGTTCCAACTCCACAGGACAGTAATGACAACTCCAGTATCATTCAAGAATCTGCTCCAGTCACAAGAAGTGTTTTTTTTAAATAAAGAATTCAAAGGCTTATCTTTGTGCTTTAATCTCACATTAGTGTTATAAGCCATACTGTCAAGCAGCTCAAGATTTTAATATAATTTGTCCTATAGAAGTTCCGTCCCACATACCTCACAGTAGCCCAATTGACCCACATACCCGAGAGTAGCCCAATTGACCCACATACCCCACAGTAGCCCAATTGACCCACTTACCCCTCAGTAGCCCAATTGACCCACATACCCCACAGCAGCCCAACTGACCCACATACCCCACAGTAGCCCAACTGATCCACATACCCCACACTAGCCCAACTGAGACAGGGCAATGAGACCAGAGATCTACGAACCCAGGGGCACTCCCAACTTGACTCTTCAAGGAAAGCACACCTTCAGATGTTCCCCCTACAACAGCCTGACCATCTAGTTAGTCTCCTGCTGAGCCGTCACGTGGGGGCCCCACTCTCTCTTCCTAAGCCATGTGACAGGAAGCACATTGCCACAGGATTCTAGGGCAAATAGAGTCTGGCTCTGGGTGACAGTGGCTTGAGGGAGGTCAGCCCTCCACTGCTCCCTCGGAGACCCAGACCTCAGCCTCAATCCCAGGAATCTCCAAGACTGCCTAATGTTGCTCTCAGGGCCTCTAGAGCTTGAATCTGCTTACTGCTTTAAATAAAAAATAAGCAAACCAAAATTGACCCGAGTCTTATAATGGTTAAAAGCTTTATGACAGGGGCCTACTTTCCATCTACAGAGTCACAGGCTAATTTTTGAATGATACTGAAATAGTCAATGTAGACCATCTGACAAGTCTCATAAATGGCAACTTTAATATGAAAATGACTAGTAAAATGAATGAATGTATATGTTACATAATATATATATGTGTATATATATAATTGAGCTATTTGTTCATGTTCTCAAAGTTTATTCCTAAAAAGGTGCAAATGTTTACTCATTCAAAAATTAAAAATAAGACACAAAACAGCGTGGACCACTTATTTCTCTCCTTATAATACACAAACCATGCTTTTTGCAAAGATGTTATTACAGTTTCTTCAGAGCTGGGTGCCTTAGCAGCTACCTGTAATCTGAATACTCAGGATCCGGAGCTTGAGGCCAGTTTGGATTTCACAGGAAGAACTGGCCCTTCCAATAAGGCCCCAACCCCTACATATTCGTAATATCTGATTCCCAAAGAGTGTCTAGAGTCTGCAGTTTAAAATGTCACACGTAAAGCAGGGTTTGTCCTGCTAACCTGGTAGAAGCAGATTGAATGAAGGAGGGCATTATGGGTACTGGAGGTGTGCAGAGGCTATCTGAGCTAGGCTATGGTTAAGTCAGAGAGCAGACAACTTATAGAGTGAGGGCCAGTAGTCCCAGAATCATTTTTTTCTTATTACTAATATTGATACACACGTTCTTAGTTGTAGTATAGGACAGCGCTGATTTACTACCTTGTACCATTTTGACTTGAAGCTTAGTACTAAGCCATTCACATCACCTGGGAGCCAATCTGTATAACCATTTCACCTTCCAAACTTGAAACTCTGTAGACTCCACCACAACAACCCTCCCCCCCCCCACCCCACCCTCCACCTTCCGCAATTACCTTTCCTCTGGAAACCTCACGCATGTAATCACCATGTATCATTTCGGAATGGCCCACTATGCAATGTATTGGTTCATCTTTTTCCAGGCTGTATAGTATTTAACATATAAATTCCCACCCGTTCATCCACGATGAACACAGACCACCTCTGGGCGTTGGCTTCTGTGGAAACAGGCTGCTTGGAACGTGGGTGTGCAATTATCTTTGCAGCCTTCTTTTTCAATTCTTTTGGACACATTACTCAGGTGGGTGTGCTGAATCTACTCCTAGCACCGTGAAAATCTCGATTCTTCCACCAAATGGTGCAATACTGTCAAATACAGGACTAGACAGAGAACAGCACAGCCATGCTAAGGTCCTGTTCGGGGAGCAGGGTGGGTTCACTCACCCCTTGGGGGGGTTGTGCCCACTGCTTTCTGCACTCTGGGAACTCCTGTGAAGGGCAACTACATCGAGCTTACGCTTTTGGCTCAACTCAAAGCTCGACAGGCCCCTGCTCCTGTTGTGTTCTCTGATCATTTTCTAATGGTCATGACAACCTTCAGGGACACAGTCACGCACAGTCACGCACGGATAAGACCGACTTCTCGCATGGGTTCACAAGAGAATGTTGCCCTCAAAACCCACAAAGAGCAAAACGCTCTTCGGAAGCGAGAGCCAGCTTAAGGTAGAGTCTTTAAAACACTCAGTTCTATGAATGGTGAGTTTAAAGCGGGCAATTAACCAAAGCGTCACACATGAGCTCTGTTCCAAAGAAGAACACAGTTGGGCTGTGCCCCACCGGCTTCCTCTTTACTTTGTGCCTGTCACTGGGCACAAGAGAAATGACACAGACGAGCAAGGTGGCAAGCCACATCACAGCCCCTCACAGAAAAACAAAGGCCTCAGAAGTGCGTGCTCTCCACTGCGTCAGTCAAGTGGATAAAAGCATAGCCTATGTGGCTGTTTATTTGTTTGTTTGTTCAGTATTAATTTAATTCCCCAAATGGCAGTGTAAGAAGTCCACATTATTATTATTTTTCCTAGAGGCAGCGAAAATGCTGAGACTAAAGATTCTGCCTCAACTACATAGAAATGAGAAGACACTCATTTTCAGCAAAACTCAAAATGGCACTGGTGTTCAGGGGACAAAGCAATGACATAAATGGACAGTCTGGAGGAAGAAACCATTACCTCATCACAATGGCTATTATTAACCCACTGTAGAAAGTCATCAGGAAACGAAACTACAAGCGTGCAATGTAAATCATAACTTCTTCAGAGCAGGATATAAACCCCAGCACTGTAGAAACGAGAAGGTACGAAGCTGAAGTCCTCGGGTTGCTGGCTAGTGACCCAAATGATCCTGGATTTATACACATCATTCTGGGAAGCTTTCTTTAAAAACTGGACAGTCTGCTGGGCCTATTCCTCATTTCTGCACATATCCCAAATGAAATAACCCCATACTCTTCAACAGTTGTGCCTTTTCCTGTTCTCCTTCTCCATTCCTTCTTTTGAGAGTCTCTCCCCCACTCCCCCCGTTATTTTGTACTTCCCTCCTAAATGAGGTAATGTGTAACAGAAGTTGGTACCCATGGGTAAGGGGCACAACTGCCTGCCTTCTGCGCAGACGCTGTGGTGGACAGCCAGGAACGGATGGCCCACGGCCACCATGACAATTCTATTTCCATTCACAAGCATCCGATCCCGGGATGGACAGGCCTGTGCGGGCAAGCGGTCCGTCTGGGAAGCACACTTCTCCTTGGTAGGAGGAGCACAGCTGAGGCATCTCACCTTCCTTCCTCCATCAGCCTCTACTGATGTACAGAAAATGAACTGGATTCAGAGCTAAGAGTCTGGGTTATGAATTTGTGCTTACTAGTCATAGAAACTAAGGTAGGCCATTTGCATGTTTGCGAGTCTTTGTTCCTATGTCTACACAAAGGAAACTGCCTCAAAAGGGGGACATTTAACTAGGTAATAAATTATAATGTTATAATTATAATAATATGCTATATATAACATATTAAGTAGAATATTATATTCTAAAGTGTTTAATATATTGTAAACTACAATGACCAGCTACTATTTATTTAAGAAAATTATGAAGCACGTACAATGTGTAAGACATCGCGCTAGGCACTGTTAGACAGAAGCACACAGAGACTGAGGCCCAAGGGACTCTTACTTTAATGAGGCAGAGGCCAGAAGAGTTTCTGAGCCAACCTGAGCAGTGGGCTAGGTCTGTCTGGTGTTGGGAAGTGTCTGGCGTGTAAGAGAACACTAGTGGAGAGAAGTTTAAAGAGAGCATGATGCTTCAGAGTTAGGAGCCCAGCTGCAGCCTCACCAGACAGGACTCTGGAGAGGACACCCAAAGCAGACCCCACTACAGAAAGCTTTACTGTTGGGTCTTTAAAGTATCATATCTTACAGTTAGTGTGGATGAGGAATACAGATTAGGTGGTTATTATTCAAAGTTTAGCATATAGGATGAATAGAATGTTAAAAAAGAGGTTGTTAATCTACGAAGGGCACAAACTAGAATAATAAAAAGAGAGTAAGGAGAAATAGCAATCACGGGGACCAATGTGATCTTTCGTTTTCATGGGTTAAACGATACTGTGATGTCTTTTGAGAGCTTGACCACATCTCATCCACCAACATCTTCTTCAGGTTCCTTATCTTAAAGAATGGACAACACTTTCTCATAGAATGGTTGTAAGGAAACTCCCAGCGTGAGGAATGGGCCCAAAAGTGGTGTCATTAAATCACAGTCTCCACAGTTACCACTGGTGAGGGCATCTGGCACACATGGCCATCCTATTTTTTGCAAATGGGCACCCACAAGCTCCCATCTTCCCAAACGTTTGTTATGAGGATTAACAAACAAAACTGGGCGCGTACCAAAGGACAGAACCTTTAAACAGTTAGCATTTTAATTGAATCAAGTGTCATGTGGCCTGTCCTTAATTTGAAACTCCACAGACTGCTAGCCTTGGGTCTGGAAGGATCTTCAAAATTGAAGTTATTTTTCAGTGAGCAGAGGATCTGTCTCTTTTCATAAATAATACAACTTCCCCAGGTACATGTAAATTTTTCTCTAGCCTACTCTTAGAGAGACTTCTTCGGGGCACTCCGACAGATGAAGTTTCCTTCAAATTGTCTTTTGAGTGCTCTTGCATGTCAACACCTATATAACTCAAGAATATAATTTTAAATTTTCTTAGCTGTTGCACATACACTAGAGAGGAGGGGGCTTGGTAAGCTTTCTCATGCAATTAATTCATTGCTTTCTCAGCTTGACAAATAAGAACTAGATCGGTGACATTATTGACCTGTGTGAATTCCAGTGCCGAGAGGCAGGGTATGGGGGGAGGTATGTGGGGGTGTTGGGGGATGGGGGATGGAAACTGATGTTGAAAAGAACACTTAGCTTCATTTGGTCAAAAATGGCCTTTACAAGAGTTTTTATTATGAGTCATAAAAGACTGCTTACCACAATGTAACTCTTCACTTGAGAAAGAAGGGCCCTTGTACAGTGGTCAGAGGCTTAGAACAGCACAGGGAGCAAACTCAGTCCTCCTCCCATAAACACGTCTGCACACACTATCTGTGTTGGAGTAGAGCTGCCTGCACAGCTGTTTACGGGGACTCCAGTACTTCAATAGTCTCGTCTCCCCCCCCCACCCCCGCTACTGCAGATCTGAAGCCTCTTAAGAGAGAGGAGATCCACACACTCCTCACCAGCACTCCTCACCAGCACCTCTTGAATCTATAGGAAGAGGCTGCAGGTGGTCATGCGTGGTCAGGAAAAGTACCGAGGTCACGAATGGAAGGGATTTGAGAGCCAAATGGAGCCAAAGGGCTAATCACCAGGCCAACTCTGAGACCAGTGCGGACAAGTATGGCAATGTCCACGCAAGAGAGCCTTAGGAATGCCTCCTTGAAAATGAGGCTCCGAACCTCTTGTTTTCCTTAACACGCCTCTCTCTCTCTTTCAACATTCCTAGCTGCTCACCTAAAGCTCCCAGTCTGCATTTGTGCGTCTGGTTTTCTGGGTACCACAAACTGTTTTCCATTTCTTCCTACAGGTGTCATGAATCACCTGCCCTCCAAATCCCTACAATATCAACAAAGGCCCCACAGGGAAACTCTTAGCACCCCCCCCAACTCCCCTCCCAGCATTGAGTACTGTGTCCATGGTAAATTTCCTTTTCTATTGTCTACTATGGCTTCCACACTCAACATCTGTGCATTGAGCGCAGAGCTGAGTAGTGGAGGGGACCGCTAACCCAGAAGGTCAGGCCAGGGAAGGAGCCTAACTCTGAGAAACCCACTCTTCTAGAAGCCTGGGTGCTCCTGAACTTGTGCCTCGAGTGTACCTTGCCTTATGACTCCAATGCTAGGAAAAGATATCAATCAGTCTGTCCACGCATTAATACATATGCATGGGAATGAACAAAGTTCTAAAAATATGTTATGATTCAGTAATTCTATTTCTGGAAACTCACCCTACAGACCCAACAGCTCAAGTTTATAATAGGTCAAAACAGAAAGTCTTTGTGCTATTTCGCTTAAGACACTTAAAAGAACCCCCCAAAACAAACAAAAACCTGGGAAAATATCCCCAAATATTTACCAATGGTAAATAAATTCTATATCCACTAATTTCACTCTGACGTTTCGTAACAGCCCATATGTTCGAGATTTGGCCTTCTGTTTGACACAGAAGAGAAACTATAGGGAGAAACTAGAGACTTTAAGAGGTGGGGCCTGGGAGGATTTAGGTCACTGGGGAAATGCCCTCAAAACGCTCTCCGACTCCTTTAAGATTTACTCATTTTGATTTATGAATGTATGCCTATGTGAGGTTATGTGTACAGTGTGCACGCAGGGAGTTTGAGGAGGCAGAACAGAGCACTGGATCTCCTGAAACAGACATGATAGATGGCTATGAACTGGCTTGTGTGGCTGGGAAATGAAACCGTCCTCTGCAAGAGCAGAGAGTGCTCTCAACAACTGAGCCGTCTCTCCAGCACCGCTCTTCCCCTCTTTCTGGTATGTTACCAGATGTAGACAGCTAGCACCATCACTCTCTGCTGTCCCTTACACGCCCTAGCAACAGTCAATAGATTCATGGATGGGAACATCACACTAGGTCTGTTCTACTTAGACCCCAATCTCTCAGGTATTTCATTACAACACTGGAAACACCGTATCCTCAAAATATAAGAGGAAGCCATAGAACGATGGGCAACTGTAACATTTAAATTAAAGAATGACAAGGGAAAGCCTTACCGTGACACATCAACATCTTGATTTTAGTTTAATGAAGAAAAAGGTGAGAGGCAGCACTGTAAGGTCATGTGAGTCTGCTAGGTTATTCAGATACAATGTTAAAGGCAGAGAGAATTCTGAAGGACAAGCAAACAATGCATTTGGCTTATTTAAGTTATTGGTTTCTTTTATTTGAAAGTGTCAAGTAGTACACGCAGGCCTTCAACTCCTGTCTCTGCCTTTCATGTGTTCGGATCTCTGGTTTGTGTCACCCTGCCTGGCACAAACAATATTAAATTATGTGTCTGGTTGTTTTCTAGAACTTTTTTTTTTAAAGCAGTGTTTTGTGGATTTCAGTGTTTGTTTGCAAGCATAACATATGCACCTCGTGCATACCTTCTGTCTGCAGAGGCCAGACGAAAGTGGTGGATCGTCTAGAACTGAGGTTGTGAGCTGTGATATGGGTGCTAGAACCCTGTCCTTTGCATGAGAAGCAAGAGCTCTTACCCACTGAACAATCTTCCCAGCCCCATAAACTCTCTTCTTTGTTTCTTTCTTTCTTTGTCCTTCCTTCCTTCCTTCCTTCCTTCCTTCCTTCCTTCCTTCCTTCCTTCCTTCCTTCCTTCCTTGGAGACAGGGTTTATCTGTGGGGACCTGGTCACCTGGAACTCTGTGTAGACCAGGCAGGAACATAGAGATCCACAAGGCAATCACACACAGGCACTTTACATTCTGAACTGCTGCTGAAATGTTGGTATCGTAAACCCTCTTTTCTTTCCCTTTTAAAAGAATTCTCTCGTTTATTCCATCCCTACCGCAGTTTCCCTCCCCCTCTCATCCCAGTCCCCCACCTCCCTTCTCCCCAACATTTCTCTTCAGAAAAGAGCAGGCCTCCCAGGGGTATCAAGAAACATGGCATAGCCGGTTAAAACGGGACTAGGCACAAACCCTCATATCAGGGTGGATGAGTGACCCAGCAGGAGGAAAAGGGTGGCAAAATCTGGGAAAACAGTCAGAGGCACCCCTCCCTACTCCCAGTGTTAGGAGCCCTACAAAAACAACATACACAACGGTAAGGTATATGCAGAGGACCTAGCTCAAACTCATACGAGGTCCGAGTTTGTGGCTTCAATCTCTGGGAGCCCCTCTGAACCCCGCTTAGTGGATGCTGTGGATCGTGGCCTCACGGTGTCCTCAACTCCTCCGACTCATAATATCCTCACCCTCCATTTTTGAACCCTCTTTCCTTTTGGGCCAGTTCTATGGGAGATATTCCGTTACAGACTTTCTCTTCATTTCTTTGATGGTAGTGAGTTTGGAAATCATTGTATATGTATTAACACGGCTTTGTTTGGGTTATGTAATACTGGGGATTGAACTGGGGCTTCGGACGAGCTACGCAGGTGCTCTGCCACTGAGATGTAGCCTCCCCCAGCCCGATTTATTATTCTTCCATAGTTACGACCTCTTTATAACGAACACCAACTTTACTAGACTGAACTTTATAGGTCTATCTATGGCCTATCCTGAAAAGCATAACAATTCCCCTTTTCAGGATGTGGGTTCGCTCCTGGAGTCCAATTCCTCAAAAGGTTCTCAGAGCTAAGGCAGAGAGCACATACCCTTCATGCATAACTTTCCATTTTAGGCTGAATTCAACAAGACCAAATCACCGCTCTCTTCAAACAAGCTACTCTTAATCTCTAATTAGCTACATTTGCCTTTCCTCTAGACAAGGAATAACCAACCAGATCCTGTCAAGTCCCTCTTTATAATTCTCATTCCTGTGCTTGTTCAACAAAGACACATTTGTACTAACCCCCCACCTCTCCCATTCCCGATCAAATGGACCAGTTTCTTCTGCAAATCTATTGCTGAGCTTATTGCTACCTGACTACTCGGCTTACAATTCTACGCCGACAACTCCAGTGCCTCCCAGTCGCCTCTCGGCACCTCTACAATCCTGCATCTTCTTCATCTGTCTGGATGTGCCCAGGCTAGTGCTATCTTCCCCGAAGAGGAAACAGGCAAAACCAGACCATGGCTTCTAAGTCCTAGCCTGAACTGGCACACGCCACTCATGTCTCAAATTACTCTTCCATGTCCTTTAACACTGGCGCTTCCTTCACAAAGTTGGTGCCGTTCCCCAGTCTCTGATCCTGCAGCCTCTGTCATGCACAGCGCTCATACGGTGTCTGTGCGGTCTGGCTTATGTAGTACCCGTCTCTCCATGTGCTCTATTCTCTCTCTCTCAATGTCATACCATCTCCATATAAGGTGGGCTTACTTATGCAACATAAGCTCATCGTCTGGGGTAGGCAGTACCAACACTCTGTAGGAGGACTTACAGAACAAACTAGGTGGAAATCTAGAACGAACTTTACATGGTTCCCATTAAAACATGTTAATAAAAGCTGCTGCTTTAAAAAAAAAAAACGTCAAATTTTAGAGTACCTTAAAATGAGCATTTCTATTTGGTCTGGTGCCACATAGAAAACATAGTGACTAAAATTTGAGGGAAAGTGCACAGATGTTAAATAGACTGTGTCATACCCGGGGCTTTTACTTTTGAAGTGTTCCAGTGTGCAATGGAAAATTCTTAACATGAACTCCCTTAACTTACGACGGCATAGTGTGTGTTCTATATTTAGACACTTTATAATAAAATTTTATAGGATTGACCTTTCAGAGGGTCTGAAGACTTTTAATAGCAACTTAGACAACTCATATATCAGCAAGAAAGCGATAGAACAAAGAGCCAAACCAGGAGGAAAACAGGTTTTATGGACACCAAACAGATGAAGTCACACCAGGGAGCCACAAAGGCCTATTTGCAAACTCTACTAGATCTCACTTTAGCGGCATCCTGAGAGAGATCGCTAAGGTAGCGCTGTGACTCTCAAGGTCTTCTCATCTGAAACACTGGGAATAGCTACAAAATCCATGCTGCCTCCTGTGTCACTAGGGCAGTGGCTCGGACTTGACAAAACAGTGGCTCTGACGTGCACACCTTTGTAGCAGTTCTCCAGATAAAGAAACTGAAACTCAGGGAGCTTAAGGGACTTGCTCAGGCGAGTAACCAGGTGTCACGTTGCCAGGGACTTTCACCACATCAAACAGATAAATGAAATATGCAGACGTTGCCTTCTGGGTCTTTGGATTATGGGAGTATCAAACGGTGTTATGGTTTACTATAATCTGGTTGACAAGTTGCTTCCTGAAAAACCTACTGAGTCCTGTCATGGAGGTGTGACAGCGCCATCAGCCATCCCTCTCCAGGACCTATGGGGTTCAGGTCTCCCAAGACAAAAGCTGCAAGGTGATTCTGTAACTACAGATCAACGAAAAGTAGAGTGAAATAAAAGCCAGTGTCCAAAGCCAACCCTGAAATTCTGTGGGCTTTGCATGTGGGATTCTCACTCCCGTAGGGCCACCTGCCCTTTGGTCCTCTTGGCCCCTTTGGGATTGTCATGTGTTTTATAGGGAATGTCCACTCCTTTGCAACCCGTGCCATGATGTCTGTTCCGTTTTAATGAGTAGCATTTCTTGCTGACGTATTCTAGACTCGGTTCTGTGACTTGAATGAAAAGACAGAGCGCTCCCCTCATCTTCAATGCTCTCTAGTGCCTCGCTGGAAGGGTGTGCCACAGGAGGAAGATATTTAGCTAATGTTTGTGGAGTTCAATAAAAATCGCATGCTGATTCGACGTATATCTTTACCTGAAAAATGCACAAATGATTGGCTGGAAACTGCCAGGGCTGTAATTATATGAACTACACACGTTGGTAAGTACAGTCGGAGAGCAGCGCAACTCCTCACGGGCAAAGAGCAGTGCAGAGGCTCTTGTGGAACAGAAGACAGTGCTGAGAGGGAAGCTCCAGGGCCCAGAGAGATGGCTCAGCTGAGAAGAGCACTGGCTGCTCTTCCAGAGGTCCTGAGTTCAAAACCCAGCAACCACAAGGTGGCTCGTAACCATCTGTAATGGGATCCGATGAAGCCTCAGAACATGTGGGCGCTTACCCTGTCATGCCCCCACGTTATTGATTCTGATCTAGGTTAACAGAAGTAAGGTCAAGATTAACACTGCTTTTAGAGGAATGTGCAAGTAAGTATAAGGATTCATTCAAGTCAGTAACAAATCACACCGAGTACACATCTTTACTGTTGAAAACAAGCCGACGAAACGGGAACAAAGCAGCCTTTTAGGGTTTACGGAATGTCTGATGTTTAGAACAGATGACGATTTTAGAACTAACATGATGAATAACCATATGACTTCTAGTAGTTTACCAATGCCTTCAGGATTTACTTCCATAAATGTTATGTGAGGAGGCAGAAATATTCAAGTCCCAAGTTGTGTCCCCCCCCCCCGCCCCCCCCCCCCCCCCGCATGGACATTTTATAATTTCACTGACTTGTGCTTAGAGTATGCGTTCAAGCCTTAGGAAATGGCATCCAGGGGAGGCTGACAATGACCATCTCAGTTTGTTTAGTTTTCTAACGTTTTGGTTTCGATAGATAAACCGTGTCAATGTTTCCGGCTTGAGCTGGGACTGCGCAGTGTTCAGGGAACCACACAGATGGTGAAATGGGGACAGCTGCAGGCAGGGTCTCTCAGGAGCAAGGAACCAGGCCTGCTACAACAGACCTGGAATCTCAGCTCTTGGGAGCTTGGGAGGCAGAGGCAGGGGGCCCTGAGCTAGGCGACAGCCTTGGCTACACAGGAAGAATTTGGTCTTGTTTTAAAAATGTGTGTGACAGCCAAACATTGGAGTCTTCTTACAGAAGAGCTAGGGGAAGGATTGAAGGCCCTAAAGGGAATGGGAACCTCACAGATGGACCAATAGTGTCAACGACCTTGGATTTCTGGGAGCTCTCAGGGACTGAGCCACCAACCAAAGACCACACACGGGCGGGAACAAGGCACCCCTGGGCACATACATAGCAGATGTGCAGCTCAGTCTCCATGTGGATCCCCCCAACACCTGGAGCGAGGCACTCCCTAAAGCTGTAGCTGACTGTAGTATCTGTTCCCCAACAGGGCTGCCTCGTCTGGCCTCAGTGGGAGAGGATGCGCCTAATCTGGCAGAGACTTGAAGGACCCGGGTGGGAGGATACCCAGAGAGATGCCACCTTCTCAAAGAGGAGGAGAGGGGATGGATGGAGAGCATCTGGGAAGGGGGGCAGGCAGAGTTTGGGATGTAAACGAATAAATAAAAATTAAAAGAAGAAGAACGTGTGTGTGTGTGTGTGTGCGCGCGCGCGTGTGTATGTGTGTGTGTGCGCGCACGAGCGCCACGGGATTCCCATCCTCATGAGGCCATCCGTACTTGGATCTTTGGCCTTCTTTGGACCCTGTCAGGTCTCACAGGGAAGGAATGACATCTCTTAGAACAAGAAGCTTTTTCTGAAAAACACCAATTATTGAGCAGCTGTTATGCAGATCTGCGGAAGTAAGAAAATGCTTGCCCTAACTCCAGATAGAACCTCAGAGATATTAAGAAAAGAGACTGTATAAAGCAACAGTCAGCCAACAGCAAAGGAACAGCCTTTGTTGCAGAATCCTGTCACCAATACATAGGTATTAACGACAATAAAATTTACCACATCTCTCTTCATTTCATTTCTCACTTAGAGACATAATAATTACAATAATAAAAATAAAATTACTCTAACGGCCCAGAGGGTATGGAAATGCTAAAGCATTTATGTAAATGAGGCTTACTCATTAAAGAGCATTGACAAAAATATAAATTATATTTAATTCTACTATTGGGGCTGAGATGAAAACAGTCTAATAGATTGAGCAAGAGTCAAGTTTACCTCCTGGCTCTCTTAACTTGTGTGAACTTGGGCAAGTCATTAGTTAGTGATTAATGAGATGCCTCCATTTGTAAAGTTAACACTGTACGACAATCCAACTGCAGAAGAATCTCCGAGCCTGCGAGAGTGAGATTTCCTCAGAACTTAAAAAGCCAAATCCAGATACAAATGTACAGGAAACATTAATTTTACTTCAACTTGCAGACAAAACAAGTGTTCCGGTGGCATCAGGGGGGCTGATGTGTTCTGGTTTTCATAAATAGTCATGCGTATTGATTCTTGAGGCTTGTGTCCACACGAGAGAAAGCTCTGAGGGTAAACAGAGGGTAAGATCTGGGGGAAAGAATGCAGTGAGTCATCAGACCTTGAAGCGAAATGAAACACTGCATCAAATCCCTTCGAAACTTCGGGACTTAAAATGAGAAACCACCGTTTCCCATGAGAACTCGGCAATTATAAATGTAATGAATGCGAGAAGGGAGTCCTGAGCGGACTTGTTTGAGCACAAGTGTTTTCAATGAAATAAGCCATTCTGTGAAATGCAGTCACTATTAATTAATGCCAAAACCAGGAGAATCTTTATGGAGTTGCGTATGGACGCAGGACGAATGGAGCAGCTCACTGTGATTGATGGTATTATTCTGAATACCGCAGTTGTTAGTAATGTTTTGGGGGCCTTCCATGAAGTCCACGCCAGGGTGCTTTGTCTAATTGGCTCATCCTTGTTCCTCAGTGAGCATTTTCTCTCCTCCGGCCCTTTCCAAATAGCTGCTTCCTCTACAGTCCCCAGCCTGCAGGTGAGGGCTTCCTCTGCAGCTAGACAGTTTTGGACAGATCTTAACATCAGGTCTGAGCAAGAATTCTGAGAAAACCATCCTATTTAAACAGCAAGGACGTGTTACAAATTTATTTTCCATCTGTTTTCATATTTAACGGAAATAAGAATCCATTTGATGGTACTGAAACTCAGATTGTGACTTTTTTATTACTGTATTAAGCATCAGGCTTTAATAAGGCAAGTGCAGAGATCTCAGAGTCCACTACTGCTCATCTTCCTAAAATCAGAGTTTAATGACATGAGTAATAGAAAAATTGCATATAGTCTGTCCATCTACAGGACAGGAGGCCCCTTAATTAGGGACGGAGCATATATCTATGTAGGCTCATATATACATACATTTAATGATCTTTCTTTATGATTTCATGCTTAAGAGATTTTAAACAAACACCAAGGTTCTCCAAATTCACACGCTGACGTTAACATTAAGCCTAATATTTCATATCAAGATTATGTGTTATTTGATAAATGTAGACCGGACGATTGGTCTCTGAAACCAGTGGCTCTTATCCATAGAGGCACTACGTAAATGTACATCCTGACATCACAGGAGAAGTCGCTGCTGACTGACTGAGGAAGGCTGCATGTCTGTCCCGGGTCTGTGGGTCCTCCCTACATCCTGCTGTCAGTCTGCAGTGGCTTGGATTGGCCATCATGGGGATATACAGACTCAGCTGTGGAGACAGACGTACATATGGCCTTGAGTTCCTTCCTTACCTCCCTGGTTACTACTCTCTAGCCTATGAGGGTCTCAGACTAGATGAGGTCTCAGGATGAGACCAGCCTTGACACTCCTCTGATAGCACCCCAAGCTCTCACTGGTTGGTGATCACAGCGGTTCTTTTAAATAGAATTGAAGGAAATTGTTTCTGGTGTGTGTGCACACGTCTGTGCTGTGTACGCATGCCGTGGAGGTGCATGTGGAGGTCAGAGGACAGCACTGGGGAGTCCACTTTCTCCCTCCAATTTGTGGACACAGGGTGTCTTATTTCTGCGGACTCGTAGATCCCAGCTTGGCCAGCCTTCCAGGGGGAATTCTCTTCTCCTTACCTCCCACCCAGCACCCCGTCTTGGGGTTGGAGTGCTGAGATTAGAAATCTGTTTTGTTGTTCTTTTAAATAGTAGTTTTGATCAGGCCATTGGCTTGCTTGGCAAGTCAGATTTAAAAGACCCACATTTAGCCATTTTGCTGGTCCCTTAAAATTATTTTAAATGATGTCAAGTCATCTGCAATAAACATTAAAAACACAATGAAATTCAAGTTTGATGACTGCTCTCCAGTGTTTCACCTTGTAAGGCAATCATTCAAATAAACATCCTATGGATTTTCTTTTCTCTCTCTCTCTCTCTCTCTCTCTCTCTCTCTCTCTCTCTCTCTCTCTCTTTTTCTCTCTCAAAAGAACATCTCCCATTTGCATGCCTCAAGCAAATGGTATCTTTTCTGAAGAATAAGTTCTGAATTTATCACTACGAAGCCATCTCCTCGTGGAGTTAAAATATGGCAAGAAACCATTTTTACTCTTCTCTTTTTTTATTATAATTTTTTATTTTCTATATTCTTTGTTTACATTCCAAATGATTTTCCCTTTCCCGGTCCCCCCTCCCCATAAGTTCCCTAAGCCCTCTTCCCTCCGCCCATTCTCCTATCAACCCCCTCCTACTTCTCTGTCCTGGTACTCCCCTACAATGCTGGATCAAGCCTTTCCAGGACCAGGGACCTCTCCTTCCTTCTTCTTGGGAAGATACCACATATCACATTTGATATGTGAATTGTGTCTTAGGTATTGAGAGTTTCTGAGCTAATATCTACTTATCAGTGACTGTATCCCATGTATGTTCTTTTGTGACTGCGTTACTTCACTTTGGATGATATTTTCCAGTTCCAACTATTTGCCTAATAATTTCATGAATTCATTGTTTTTAATTGCTAAGTAATATTCCATTGTGTAAATATACCACATTTTCTGTATCCATTCCTTCATTGAGGAACATCTGGGTTCTTTCCAGCTTCTGGCTATTTTAAATAAGGCTGCTATGAACATAGTGGAGCATGTGTCCTTATTGTATGCCGGGGGAATCCTCTGGGTATATGCCCAGGAGAGGTATAGCAGGGTCCTCCTGAAGTGTCATGTCTAGTTTTCTGAGGAACCACCAGACTGATTTCCAGAGTGGTTGTACCAGCTTGCAACCCCACCAGCAGTGGAGGAGTGTTCCTCTTTCTCCACATCCTCACCAACACCTACTGTCTCCTGAGTTTTTAATCTTAGCCATTCTGACTGGTGTGAGGTGAAATCTCAGGGTTGTTTTGATTTGCATTTCCCTAATGACTATGATGTTGAACACTTTTTAAGGTGCTTCTCAGCCATTCGAAGTTCTTCAAGTGAAAATTCTTTGTTTAGCCTATTTTTTAATAGGGTTATTTGGCTCTCTGGAGTCTAACTTCTTGAGTTCTTTGTATATATTGGATATTAGCCCTCTGTCAGATGTAGGGTTGGTGAAGATCCTTTCCCAATTTGTTGGTTGCTGTTTTGTCCACTTGACAATGCAATCCACATCAAAATCCCAACTCAGTTCTTCATAGAGGTAGAAAGAGCAATTCTCAAGGACCTCCGCATAAAACCAGATACACTGAAACTAATAGAAAAATAACTGGGGAAGACCCTTGAAGACATGGGCACAGGGGAAAAGTTCCTGAATAGAACACCAATAGCTTATGCTCTCAGATCAAGAATTGACAAATGGGACCTCATAAAATTACAAAGTTTCTGTAAGGCAAAGGACACTGTCAAGCGGACAAAACGGCAACCCCCTTCTCCTCTTAAAGTTTCAATGGTCAGATCTAATGAGTGTGTTTCAACAGTTTCACACATCTTATTCATGTGTCCCTCTGTGCCAGGAATCAGACTTCTTCAGACTCATCCTCTCCAAGCTCAGGTAGATGCTTACAGAGAGGGTGGTCAGGACTTGATCCAGGTCCCAGCAGCTCAGTCATTTCACTCTTTAGAAAATACAGTAACCGTTTGCAGAAGCTTCTATTTATCCTATAGGAAGTCGTCTCTCATTAGCAATGGCTTTTCTCTTCAGAACCTCGTTCTCATTTCCTATAGCTCTCTTCTATGCCACCAGAGGTCCTGGTGAAGACAGACTGACAGTCAACAAGACAGATCTTTGTGGAGATGGAAGCTACCTGGAGCGCGCCAGTTTTAGCGATGCCAGCTTGAACTGCGGAAGGGTTTGCTGCTGAGTCCCCTCCCTTCCCACGTGGCAGTCAATTACCAACGATTAAAGAGCCCCCTTCCCTCACCCCGTGCCTCACTGCTTTCTCTGCTCCCAGCAAAAACATCAAAACCACCCCCAAAGACAGAACCTGCCACCGAGAGGGCAGCGCTGCGGTAATTTTCCAGGGCATTATGATCGATAATGATCAACAGAGCGTGGGATAATAGCTCCCCTCAATTTACTGGTTCCTTTGAAGGGTTAAAATATGACAGATGTTGACAGCTGACACTCTGTGCTAACAGGACAGACACATTGCTGTGGGGCCTGGTCTAGGCTTTCCCTTCCCTGCAGCTGTCTGTGTAGAACTAATTGTATCCACTTGTTTAACCTCGGGGACGTCTGGAGGGGACCCAGTGCCACAAGGGTACCTTTTTTTTTTTAACCGTCATTTCCTCTCTGGTGTAACTTGCATGACAGCATGTGACAAACAGAAATTAATGGGGACACTGCTGTGCCAATTCCTTCTGAATGGCTGATACTGGCTACAGGCTGCCTGTTTGCCACCCAGCCAAGACCTCACATGAAACATGGCGAGGGGCCCGCGGCTCTATTCACCGACAAGCCAGCTGGTCAGTGATGAGAGGAGCCCGGACAATGTGGTGCGTACAAACCAGGAAGAGAATGCTTTCTGAACCAATTCAAGCCGAAGAGGAGGCATTTGCTAGGAGTTAATATGACCATTTATTTCCCCGAGTGGTACATGGAAGGGCTCCGATTTCCAAAGTAATTCAAACGCACAAAGCAGATCTCGCATAAGGACTCCTAAGGCGTAGGCTTGGAGGGACCGTCACTCCATCACTCCGTCACGAAGGAGCCACGCAAGACTAGTCTCCAAAGAAGCCTCCTGTTAATAGGATGCTTCCAGAAGGGCCTGGGAGCTGCGGTGTCTCTCGCCTCCAGCTAACAACCACAGTGCTGGCTTAGAATTCTATGCATGGATATCTCTCTCTGTCTCCCCCACGTACAAGTGCACACGCAAGCACATACACACAAAAGAACCTTCAGTTCAAGCTCATTAACTGCCTGCGGCAGAGTCTGCAGGGTTGGGGAATATGCCTCAACTTTGGCAAGACGTACTTTCCCCTCTTCACACAATCACCTTGGCTTGTCATCACCACACTGGCTCTGCTATGGATCAGGGCTGGCTGACCTTATACATGCACATTCATTAAAAAACAAACAAACAAACAAACAAACAAAAAAACTTGAATAAAAGTCAGTTTTGGTCGCCCACACCTTTAGTCTAAGCATTTAGGCGGCAGAGGCAGGGGGAATCTCTGTGGGTTCTACGTCAGCCTAATGGACTCTTCAACTTCCTAGACAGCTTGGGTTATATAGTGTGTTTACAAGAGGAGGAGGAGGAGGAGGAGGAGGGAGGAAGGGGGAGGAGGAGGAAGGAGGAGAGGAAAGAGGAGGAGGAAGAGAAGAAGCGGAGGAAGAAGAAGTAGAAGAAGAAGAGGAGGAGGAGGAGGGGAGGGGAGGGGAAGAGGGAGGGGAGGGGGAGGGGAGGGGATAGGGGAGGGGAGGAGGCAGAGGGGAGGGGGAGGAGGGGGAGGGGGAGGAGGAGGAGGCACTAGGCAGATAAGTTACCTAATTATGAGCCTGAGTACAACCTAAAAGTCAGGCCTAAGAAGGAAAGATGGAAAAGCCTAACAGGAAAAAAAAAATTCACTCTGACAGAACCTCTCCACATTTAGGCAACTCTAAGGGCGTTTAAAAGGGCCTCCGTTTTGTGGCTGGGCATGACTTGATGGGGAATTCTGGTGCTCCGAAGTAATGTGTTTAACTCACTCCCCCCCCCCCCCCCCCCCCCCCCCCCCCCCCCCCCCCCGTTGAAGGACTTGAAGTGTAAACGTTGACAAGGACGTGTTAGGGAGCGTATGGGACCCTTGGCAACCTGGAATCTCCCAATGGGCAGGTGTGCGATCAGGCTAAAGGCGTCTGAAGCGAGGCAGGCCAGAGCACATAGCAAGCTAGCGCGGCCGGGACTCTTGGGAGAAAGATGTGTCTCAAGTTCTAAGAGGACTTCTCCAAGCCTGCGTTTGAGTGATGGCCTTGGGGTGGTCATTCTTTGGCCACAAAGAGTTCGTTTCAGGGACAGGGAGTCAGTCATTGTTCCACCAACGAAGGGAAACAACATTCTCCAAGTTACCCAGCCAAGACATGCAAGACAGGGGGTGAGGGTGGGCGTGGGGGTGGATGTGAGGGTGGGTGTGAGGGTGGGCGTGGGGTTGGGGAGACAGAATGGAGTCTGCTGGATAAAGGCACCAGGAATAACTGCAGTGGAGGGCTGTTATGTTTGTAAGTGAAACTTGTAAGATGTGTACTGCATTTAGGAACAATTGAAACATTCATAACTCAGAATGGAAGCACAGGGTTGGCGGGAGGGGGGAAAAGACAAAGGGAGAAGTCGAGGAAATGGAATCGTTAGTCTCTTAAACAAAAACATTTCTAAAATACACTCAATAATGCAAATGGAGCCTCTAAAAATGTTCACTGCCAATGCAGTCTTTAAGGATACCCTGCTTTCCCATAACAAAGTAACGCTTTCATGAAAATCCGAACAATCCAACCCAAATCACGCTCAGACTTTTTGCTCAACAACAAGTATGGAAACATGAAATAACAGAAAATCCACTCAACCTCAGTCATCCCCTGATGTCATAACCATCCATCCATCCATCTATCCATTCAAACATCCATCCATTCAAACATCCATCCCCTTCAGTCACAACCCCATGATCTGACTGTGCGCATCTCAGAATCCACTTCATAACCTTTAATAAAGACACTCACAAGCAGGGTCCTGAACGTCTCCTGACTTGCAGTGTGGTATTCCTGTGGCCTCCATAGTGACTCTGTAATTGGTTCCAGTTGCTACAAGGCCCACTGTGAGTGTAAGTGAGCATGAGGGCCACACTTGCAGGTCAGTTCCCTGGAGCCACGGGAAGGACTGGATTCCACCGTGTGGTCCAATGAAGGCTTTCCCCAAATGGATCCTTCCAACGTTGTGTTTCTCTAGTAAAAATACCGCTTGCATTTATGAGTTTACCAGCAGTTCATGTTCCTGACTATCTAAACTTTTCCAAATTATGGGCATCTAATTTTAAAATGCCAGTAGAAGTAAAATAATGTGGAGTTTCAGACACTTTTCATAAGTGTTAACTGCTTTTTCAACAAAATAGGATCTGCCTACTTAACATAAAATAGCTTTCTCTCAGTTCAGTGCCACAGTGCAGTAACCAAGAAGTCACGTGGCTTGTTAAAAGCAAGGTGATTGATTACTCCTAAGTTCAACCTGTGTGACAGGGAACCAGGAACGTCATTTGCAAAGATGATCCGTGAGCCGCTGGACATGGCACCGTTTCAGACTCGACAGTTTTAAGGCTTCCTCAGAACTCTTTTTTTTTAAATTCAATATATTCTTTATTTACATTTAAAGTAATTTTCTCTTTCCTGGATCCCCCCCTCCTCAGAACTCGTAACAGAACAAGAACAGAGATCTTTGACAAGACCTTCCCGGGGCAAGTCAAACAAAGCCAACAAGTCCATTTCCCCTGGCAACAGGCTCCCCGGTGTCCAGAAGCTGGGAACAGAGCGAGGGAAGGATGCTTGTCTCAGGCTGTGGAATTGGCCTTCCCTTCAGCAGATAATTAAGTGACTGTCTGGGCTTATGTGCATCGTAAGCACACTACCTTGATGGCTAGGAGCGCAAAGGTTACGCACACTTGTGCTGGGTAGAGGCAATTTTCCAAACGCAATTCAGAGACTGCAAAGCTATGATATTGCTAATTCTGTAAGTGACACACACCCAGGAGTTCTCACTAATTGTCAGTTCAAGACACCGTAATTGGAAATGACAATAGACTTTCAAATAAGGCTCTTCCTTCAAAACAAACAAACACCCCCAACACTTTAGAAATAATGCAAATGTATGTCATTGGCATGACTTTACCTATCACTGAGAATTAAAGTAGGCTGCTTTTGGGTACATGGTGGCACAGTAACAGATATGTCACTGTCTGGGCATACTGTACCTGTGGGTAGCACTGAGTGGTTTTTAAGCAGGCGCAGAATTACAAATACCTCTTCTTAAAAAGACTTCGCTCAAATACATAATATAATCACTATGAGCGCATGTTAACAGGAACTCTCAAAGCTGACTTCAAGTAAAAACTGAGACAATTAAAGAAACTATACATGAGCCTGAACTGTAATAGAAAGTAAGCTTATGACTTTATTCTGCAGGCAGGCACGCATTTAAGTTTCCTAATGCGTACTGATTGCTTCCAATTACAATTCAGTAAAATTCCTCCACAGACTGATTTTACTAATGTGTGGTACAATAGCAATAAGATTAAAGAAGACAGCCATATGAGTAGGTCTTGTCGGAAGGTCTTTAGTACAGCTGAGGTTCTCAAGTCTGCCATTGTACCAAGCTCATCATCCACGCCCATGCGCCCAATGCTTTAATGTACAGAGTCCCTGTTTTATAAGGTCTGTCCTCGTGGGCTCACCAAGAGAGGAAGTTATGGGGTGTTACTAGGTACAAAAAAAAGACGGGCACGTGAGAACATCTACTCTGTAACAGAAAACATCACTGCTAAATATGCATTAAAAAATCACTTAGCCGGATGATAAAAATGGGCTGTTGCTATGAATATCATCCAGTCTAATACAGCCGGAGACCACAAATCAAACAGCACAGCCCCTATCAACAGATGCACATTATTAGCATGTTGGTATACTTCTTTCTAGTTTTTAAAACACAAGCATTAGAAACATGTTTTCAAATTGAGAGTCTGTCACCTCCACAATTTGCATCTTTTTTTTTTTTCCTTTTTTGCTTTTTGAGACAGGGTTTCTCTCTATAGCCCTGGCTGTTCTGGAACTCACTCTGTAGACCAGACTGGCCTCAAACTCAGAAATTTGCCTGCCTCTGCCTCCCAAGTGCTGGGACTAAAGGCGTGCGCCACCACTGCCTGGCCACAATTTGTATCTTGTTCTTCCTTTAGACAATTATTCTTTGAAAGTGGGGTTCTTTGAGAAATCCTTCCGTGGTGATATTTTTGCTGTGTGCAGTTTTGTAATTCACATAATCATCCCTGACAGTTAGTACATGCTGGCTTTCAGCACGCAACCCAAACCTTGCTGCTGCTACTCTGTCAACATGTGGGTCTTGATGAAATGGTTGGCTTTCTTTTTTTAAAAATTAGTTTGTAAAAGCCTTTTTTACACTTGGGATATTAAACTTTTACTACACTTTGTATAAATAACTGTTTGCCCTTTAAGTTTACATGTATACTATACATTTAATATTTTTAGACTCTGTGAATAACGTGTGTGTGTGTGTGTGTGTGCGTGTGTTGTTTTGTTTTCTCAAGACAGGGTCTCACTATGTAACTCTGGCTGTCTTAGAACCCACTCTATAGATCAGGCTGGCCTTGAATTCACAGAAATCCACCCGCCTCTGCCTCACCAGTGCTGGGATCCCTATACCTGGCTTTTGTGATATATTCTTTACACTCAGCAACCTCCACACCAAAATCTGGTATTTGCTAAAATGTTCTGCACGTTAAAAAAAAAAAATTAACTGTGATCCAATAATTTTCACTCCTCTGTCCAAACTAGAAATACACGGATTTCTCCCAATCATCAATGAAGGTACTCGTTTCAAACACAACACTGAAAGAGCAGCCTTTAGCCTCCCAA
Source organism: Apodemus sylvaticus (assembly GCF_947179515.1). Classification (NCBI taxonomy): domain Eukaryota; kingdom Metazoa; phylum Chordata; class Mammalia; order Rodentia; family Muridae; genus Apodemus; species Apodemus sylvaticus. Next base: position 24,386,415 of record NC_067473.1, read on the forward strand.
GCAGCACTAGATGCTGGTCAAGGAGGCCTGCTTCTAGCAAAATTTACAAGCAAACTCAGCTGTCTATTTTCTAAGGAGCCCTTCCTGCCTTACAGGGCTACCTCCAAACAGTGTCCCCATTATTCTGCCTAGCACTCGCTCCTAATTTTCTGTTTTCTGGCAGCTGTTCCCTAACTTACAAATAATGTGTGTCTTTGTTTAGAGTTCCTTTAAAAAAAAAAAAAACCTGTATATCCTAAATGTGGAAGAAAGCTCAATTTATTTCACTTTGAAACCCGAGAAATCAATAACACAAACCATATGTTAATTACGAGACACGGCGATAAATTACACATGAAGTTCTGTGAAACCCTCGTGGCGAAAGCGACAGGCAAAGCACTCCTCTCAGGGTGTGACGGTCCCCCCACCCCCAGGAGGACACCGAAATGTGACCGTGTCTTAATTCATGCTGATGTAATGTGTATTTACTTCCTTTCAGGTTCCGAAGGGTTTTAATTAAGATCTTACAGCATGGATGAGAGGTGCCTATCATAGATCGTTAGTACAGTGGCAACATTCACAACAGATACAATCAAAGACAAAACCGCTACTTATGTGCTTGTGTGTGTCAGACTCATAGAGCTTTGCAGTGCACACATAACCCAGCCTGCCTTTAGCATCTGGCCAAAATACATATGAAAAGGCTTCAGATTTAGAAGATAAACTACTTCAACCCATGTAATAATTTTAATGGGAAGGATAAGAGTTATTAATAACAATGTTTCATGCATTTATGACCCCCGAATAATGGAATACTTTTTACAAAGCACCTTTGAGAGAAGGGTTACTGCTAGTCTATCTCCCTTTTAAGGAGACCCAATCAACTCAGTTTTCTTCTGCATCACCAACATATCTCTTGACTCTTTGTTCTTTTACCTTCCTGACCAGGATGATGTTTTCGGTGAACGGTGAGGGCAAAAAAAAAAAAACAAGGCCCGCATCTATGGCTTTGATAATGGCTTTCATTTCTGCAAACGCCAGACAGAGGTCCGTATAGGGAATTTTCCAGTCCAAGGTTTTAAGGCTGACACGTGATGTGTAAGTGTGAGGAGAAAGCCAGCAGGAGTGGTCATTGCACACTAACCATACTCAGAGTACTTTACACTGAGGGTAACCGTTTCCAGACCAATCTATACTGCATTAGGCATCGACTTGATATTCCCAAACGTAATTCACAGCAAAACCTCTCCAGGCCTACAATCCCCCACCTCTGCTAATGTTCTATTTTAGCTTTATAATCTGAAAGCATCTTGACTACACTTCAGGAGAATGATTAAAAAAAACACAAAGAAGAGCAAAACAAAAACACCTTTCTTTTTGTCCAAAAAAAGAAAAACTTTTAATATCTTCAGGGACAGATGTGAACAACAGTCAATATAAAATCAGTAAGGTTAACTACCGAGTCACATTTGTTAGAAGCCTTGAATCAAAATGAAGACAACCAGAGTCTGGGCACTCATGGTTCCTAGGATACCAGGTTCAAATGCACTCACTGTAGTTGCCCATACTGATGTCATCATTAAAACTTGTCACAATGGCTCAGTTAACATTTCACATGGGTTTGGTTCCTTACTATAGGAGGGGGATAGGGGAGGGGGAGGGATAAAAAATTCTGACCAATTATACTTGCAAGTCTGGTAATGGTTTCCTAATTCAAGACCACGGAACTGTGAAAACATTAGTCTACATGAAACAAAGTCTTTTTCAAAGGTTAAGTCATGATGTATGTATCTATCTATCTATCTATCTATCCATCCATCCATCCATCCATCCATCCATCCATCCATCCATCCATCCATCACAAAGCCTACTGTGAAAGGAAAGGCTCCCTAGTTGGTTGGGAATCTTTAGTTAGGGGCTGGGAGTGGCAGCACACACCTTTACTTCCATCACTTGTAAGGCAGAGGTTGAATTCTCTAGGAGTTCAAGGTCAGCCTGGTCTACAAAGTGAGTACCAGGACAGCCTGGGCTATACAGAGACCTGTCTCAAAATTACAATAGAAAAGAATCTTTCGTTTGGAGGTTCACACTTTTAAGCGTCCTTTAGTCTGTATCTCTTACTAATGAGTTAATTGCTTCCTAACAGAACAACTAGGGCTTCTAAACCAGCTCCCAGCACACAGGCAACTTCAATTAGAAGCCATGCAGGCTTCACCTTAAATCCTTCTCTTTTACTGATACTGACCAGGCCTTACTAAGCGGCCTATGCTGGTCCTGAGTTCACATCCCTGCCTCTTACCCCAGAGAATTATCTTTAGAATCACAAAGATAAGCCACCATGCAAGCAGAAGAGCTTTGTGATCAATCTGGAGCTCCTGCATCCAGGCCAAGCACGTATTAGCTCGGGGCAGAGTCGTCGCAGAACAAAGTGGAGATGCTTCCCCTCTAGGCTGCATCTTGTGACACACTGCCCTGTTCCCAAGAACACCAGAGGGCACTTCTCGGAAACTCCCTCCTGGGGACTCACATTTGGGAAGGGTGGGTCAGTTATCTTTTGTGACAGCCTACCAGGTAGAGGGTGAGGCACAGGTGATTCACAGGCCCACACTGGAGGAAGAAGCAGCCCAGTAAGGAACAGCTGGAGAAACAGACCCCACCCTTTCCCAGAGCACTCACCAACCCTGTATTGTAAGGTAGTGAGTGACTCCTCTTTGCAAAATCTGTTGGGCATCATGCACCCAAACCAAGCTAACTGCGGTAGGCTATGGTAGTTGACGGGGTTTCCAACAGCTGAAGAGTTCTGTGTGATTATTTCGAGCATTCAAGGGATTCTTTTTCACTCTTGAAGAATTCTAATGTCACAGTGGACGGATGCTTAGTGTGGAGTCCCTGATTGGAGTAAGAAGTCCAGATTCAATCAATCTGTTCTCATCAGAGGCACTTCTCTGTGGAACTAACCTTTCTGGAGATCTTTGCTCCAAGATCATGGTGCCAGTAGTTGTATGCTAGAGACTCTGATCCCCTAACTCTCGCAGAAGTGCTCTGACATACAATCTTTGGGAAGGAATATCTATTTACCAGGGTCCGGGTGGTGGTGGCGCATGCTTTTAGTCCAGCACTTGGGAGGCAGAAGGAGGCAGATTTCTGAGTTTGAAGCCAGCCTGATCTCTGGAATAAGTTCTGTGTAGCCAGGGCTACACAGAGAAACCCTGTCTCGATAAACCAAAACAAACCAAATTTTAAAAAACAAAACAAAACAAAAACAAACCATATATTTACTAGAACTAAAAGTTATTTTCTTAACTGAAAAAAAAAGGCTATTCCTTCTTATCCTGTTCAGAAATGAAGAATATGGTACTCTCTTAGACAAGGGGAGGGTGTGTGTTCTGGATGCCAGTCAATAACCAAAAATTTAGCAGGGCAAGAACATGGCAAGTTATTGGTAACTGCTCAACAGAGCGGCACCTTTCTTATTTCCTGGCTCCCTAATACAGAGAGCTACCTGAATATTAGGGGTAAAATTATAAATATACAAATGAATGTATAGCAAAACTTATTAAATTTATAAGAAATTTATCTCCGGGAAGGTCCTACTTTTTAAGGGAGAGACAGGCAGACCCTCCCCCTCACAATGCTTAACATAGAGAAAGCAACTGTTAATTTTAAAAATCCAAGCCAACCAAGCAAATTCTTAGCTCTGACTGATAATCCCAGGGGCTACACCTACCATAAAGCCCTCTGTGTGAGGGAGCAAGGCAGACAGTGAGAAGTTAAAAATCCTCCGGGCTTTTTAAATTATATTTTTTTTTTTAAAAAAATCTACCTACTGCAAAGCAGTTTCCTTACTTCTTAAAAAATAATTTTAACTCCTATTTTTATTATTTACCCAGACGTGTGTGTGTGTGTGTGTGTTTGTGTGTGTGTGTGTGTGGATGCTGGAAGAGGGAGAGGGATTCCCTATTCCCTACCTCCTGCTGCATTACAGCCAGAAGTGAGCCAGTCCCCTGACATGGCTGGTGGGACTTGAACTCAGGACCTCTGCAAGAGCAGCAAGTGCTCTTAACCACTGAGCCATCTCTCCAGCCCCCAGTTACCTCACTTGTATCATGGGGTTACCGCAGTATGCTTCTACAAAAGGACCTAGTAGAGTTGCAAACACACGATTTCTGGTTCTAGTAGGGATGCTGGTGAGGAGATGCAAAACCTTCCAAGCAGAATAGGCATTAAGTACACACACTCAGACATCCAATGTGACTGAAAGACAGTGAACAAGAGCAAGAGAGGAGTTACACGAGGCCCCAGATCAAACAGGGTTTTTGACGCAACTCTGTAGATCATGGGAAGTCACTTGGGGACAAGTTTTCAGTGGGAAGTCACAGAGCTTTGTGTGTGCTTTAAAGACAATGTCTGTGACTCCTGCACAGGGGTGGAAGTGAGATGCTGAGGCAGCCATCTTGTGTGATGGACCGAATGAAGACTGTGAAGGAAGGAGAGGCATGGAAGGACTCCCGGCAGGTCTGTGTGTGAAACGCAGGCTGCTGCTGGTGGTGCAGGTGCGTGCGTGTGTGTGTGTGTGTGTGTGTGTGTGTGTGTGAGAGAGAGAGAGAGAGAGAGAGAGAGAGAGAGAGAGAGAGAGCGCTAAAGGGCAATTCTGGGTGTTACTCCTGAGTAAGAGCCATCTACTCTTTCTTTTTTGAGACAGGGTCTCTTACCAGAACCTATTCACCAACTGTTGTAGGCTGACTGAAGAACAAGCCCCCCAGAAGCCGGAATCCTTGCCTCTTGCTTCTGAGACACCAGGATATCAAGTGTATGCCACCACACCCGATTTTCTGGGAGTGGACACTCAAAATGGGGGTACAGAAGATGACACTCCACTTTCTCATGTTGGTGCAGCAAACACTTTGCAGATGATTTCATCTGCCCAGCCCCTCTTGGCTAGGGTTCTGCTGATGTCAGTTCTGTACATCCAGAGCTGGTGGGAGAGGTCAGATTGGAGAATAAATACCTCAGCATTCCGAACTGCATGACATGATGGGAAATGAAGGTGTCACTAAGGAAGAAAGAGCTGAGGCTATCATGAAGCCTCACATGTGCCCACATTTAAAGGAGATCACCGAGGAACTTGGAAACAAGCAAATGTAGACAGGAATACCTCTCCTCTGTACAGATTTTGCAGTCGCCATGGTGACAATATAGCGGGTACATACTTCCTGTAACTTTTTAATGGGCTCTATCAACAGACTTGTTGCCTGCTGAAAGGAAGCATTCTCTCAAGAGTCCAATGTGCCAGCTGTTTGTTTAAAGTAAGTATCATTTGTCTAATGAGTCAGTCTTTATTTCAATGAGTCTTATATCTTTAGAACGGGACTATTTTTTTTTAATGAAATTTGTACTTCCTGCTTATAGTGGGATTAAACCACCAAAGAGCTGTGTTATGGTTTCTAACCAATGTTATATATTTGAATAATTCTGTTTTTGTTCCATCCATGTATTTTTAGCTACTACAAAGATGTGAAAATTTGCATGAACATTTGTTTCTGTGAGGATCCTCAAAATCTAGATTATCTAAAAATGCTCGCCTTGAAAAAGTTTCTGTGTCACTGAATGTTTTTGTTGGGGTTAAAGACAGTAGAAAATATGCTCTGGATGTTTCTGATGGAAGGAGCAGAAAAGGGAAACTTCCCAGTAGGAGGATGAAAGACATACTAATGGATTCATTTCTCTACATATCAGATACATACGTGCTTAGGGGTTTGGGAGGATCAGTGACCGTAGCTGGTAAAAGCTCTAGTTTCTTCTTGAACCCAGAGAACACGTAGTGCAGATTCACTACAACTGCAAGTGTCCCTGGTCTAACCATCGGCACAGCGCCAGAGGTGCTGTACTCAAAACCATTCTTCCTTAACACAGGTCACAGTCCTGATCAAAGTCAGGCGTGCCTCTTTTGTGATGCTAGGTGAGCTCTTGACTACTTAGGCTCATTTCCCCTCCCACGACCCCTGTTCTAAAAAAAATGCAGAATGTTTGTGCAACACAACAGCTAATAAACACACTATAATACATATAATTTTTATAAGGCATAATAAGGGTCGGGTGTATGTTAATAAATTAGACACAGCACAAAGGTAGCTAATTCCATCAAGTGCTACTTTCGTGTATACAGAGGGACATAGGAATTAAAGTGAGCTCCTTGGGATTCAAAATGGGAGGACAGTCTAAAGCTGGTGCCCATGAGGAAGTCGGACAGGGCTCTGCAGAGCCAGAGGCGACATATGCTGAGAGAGAACACAGGTTAGCTAGCAGTGGCACTGGTGGGAATAGTCACACCAGGAGAAAGGCTCAAACTGGACGCCGGGGAAGGGAAAAGGATGTAGGGTGCACAGTACATCAACACAGAAAGATAAACCGGAAAGTTACCGTGGCTTGGGATGCCCAGGCTTAATTACTGCTGTAATTATTGATTTATCCTTAGTGATAAATCAATTCTGAGAGTCAGAGACAAGACTGGCCTATGACATCCCTTAAACCAGAATGAATATTAATAAAATGTCATTAAAGGCCATTTACTGTACCAACCTGCAAGGCATCTTTCACATAGTAGTCATCCTCTCTTAAACATTTTAACTATAAAAGTGATTTGCATAAACAGGGGGAGGGGGGAGACAGCACTGTGCAGACACGCGTGCTAAAAATCATAGTCTAGGCAAATTAGTCTAACCATGATATCCAATTGAAAAAATAAAAAGTTTTTTCGGTCCAGATCTTTATAGAGGGAGTCTTTCTCCTAAGAATTTCTTGCCTAGTCTCTGGGGTCACTTATTATGCAACATCTGCTCTGAATTTCAAATGTGATAAACAGGGTGTGAGTGTTGGTGGCAGATGGCTAATGATCAGCAGGGACAGGGCATTCAAGCCTGCCCTGGTTTCTGAGGAGCGATATTTTCATGTTAATTTGTTCTGTGTCCTGCAAAGATGGGACAAATCACCTGCTGTAATTCGGGCAATTCGGGAGACCACCGGAGGGAGCGGGAGCGCCGAGGGGCCAGGGGTTGGTTCCTTTAAGAGCAGGAGAAGATCTGGGAGACTCTCTTTGCAGCACAGGGGACCAGTCACTTTGCATTATGTCAAGCAGAGAGGGGTGAGTCAGCCCCGGGCATTCCATCCGGACATCAGAGCCATGTTTACTGCAAGCAGATATTAGTCACGAAAAGCGGCAGAAAACAGGTGCTATCAAGAGTGTGGGCTGGTCTCCAGGGCCTGGGTTTTGTAAAATAAACCTAACAGTACATTTTATCTCTTACTGAAAATAGTCAAGCTAACATAGTCTCCGAGAAACGTTCAACTGAAGATAAAAAGAAATCTAATCCAGTGAAAAAATGACCCACACAGACATAAGCCCTGAGCTTTGGTTTTTGGCTCCACAGAACTCGTTTGCTACAGGGATGCATGGACATAAGTTTATCCCATGACTATGTGTGGCCACATAGTTTTGAGCTTAAGGAGCCCTGTCCTGTTGAGGAAAGGCTACTTACTCATCCGTGTGTCTTCTGAACTCATCCTCACTGAACGATAGTGCCCATCCCATTAAGTAGGCTGCACAGGCACAAGTGCCGAAGAATAACATCAGGTATGTTTTCAAAGACTTTCTAAGTCAGCGTAAATGCCGGCCAGATCCTAAGAAAGCCAACATGTAGTCAAGTGCCCTGGAAGTGGGAAGGCCTCACACAGGAGTCTGTCTGTCCTCGGCACTCGGCCATATGGCTTCTTTTACTGCAATGACTCAGGAATAGGGTGAACAAGCTTTTGGACACTCCCCGTGACCCCGTGTCATCTAGCGGCAGATGGACACATGAAGATGGAAAGTAAGGGCAGAACTGAACCCCACAACAAAACAGATTCAAGGATAACAGTCTGAACTAAAGAGAGGCGAGCCAGCCACGTCCACAAGGGCACGCCCGCCTGTTTGTTGGTTTCATGGAAGAGTGGTCCACAGGCTCTCCTATGCAAATGTCAACACAGGACGAGAACAGATGGACCTACAGAACACTGCGGCAAACCGTCAATTTGACCTAGAAATTTTTACTTAAAAACCACTGGAAAGAACAGCCTCTGAGTGTGGTTGTTATTATTGTTGTTGTTGTTGTTATTATTATTAGACCTTTTTTTTACAGCTTTTTAGAGATGATGTTCATTTCAGGCATAACCTGTGACTTATTTTATCAAGGCCTAAGAGGAGGCCCACGCATTAACGACAGTAGTGTCCTCCTCTACAAACTGACCTAAATATCGACCTGCACAACCACATAAGCCTTTGTGATGCAGAGGCCATTGAGGGATGTTACTGGCTTGCTTTCCCTGGCTTGCTCAGCCTGCTCTCTTATAGAACCAGCCCAGAGATGGCACCACCCACAAGTGTCCCTCCCCCCTTGATCACTAAATGATGAATCTCATGGAGGCATTTCCTCAACTGAAGCTCTTTCTCTGTGATGACTCCAAGCCGTGTGAGGTTGACACCCACACCAGCCAGTACATGTGTAGTTGTTGCTTCTTGGAAATATCCCCAAACTATTTAATAATCACTGAGAATGACTGTCATATGCTTTTGTGAGATCTCTCTCTCTCTCTCTCTCTCTCTCTCTCTGTCTCTCTCTCCCTCTCTCCCCGCCCCCACCCAGTTTTGTTTTTCAAGACAGGGTTTCTCTGTGCAGCCCTGTAGCTCCGGCCATCTTGGAACTAGCTCTGTAGACCAGGGTGGCTTTGAACTCAGAGATCCACCTGCCTCTGCTTCCCAGTGCTGGGATTACAGGTGGCACCGCCATGCAGGGTGCCTGTGTGCTTTCCCTGTGTCTGTCTCCCCTCTCTCTGTACACTTCATCTTTCATTTCACAGAAGTCACTGAGAGTAGGTTCCTTTTGTGTTTGCAAAATGTTCACCATGGAAACTCCCTAAATACAGTAAGCGCCGAGCAAATAGTGTCTCGGTATACTCTAAAAAACTCTTATTCCACATTACATTTTATAGAAGCCATTTTTGTCTTCCTAATAAATTGCGTAACACAGCAACATTCACTACCTCAAGGACAGACTGGGCATAAATACCTCTGTATGACAAAATATTTCTCTTCTAAGTTTCATGCTTGAAAACTTCTACCCACAGTGCAGTTAACCTGTAGTCTAATTCCTAAAACTAAATCAAACCTGTAACCTAAACTACCCACTGACGGTTGTGTGTGCTCCTAAACAATCATTCATGGTTTTAAACAATGGTTTTCTATCCATACCTTACAGAACACATTAAGGGAGGGAGGGTTTATTCTGTCTGGCTGTCTCCGAGGGTGCAGTCCATTATGAAGGGTGAGACACTATAGTGGATGCCAGAGGCACAGAGACAAGCAGCTTCACCGTGAATGTCAGACAGTTAGCTCACATCGCCCTGCTCAGGGAGTTAAGGAGTTTGGGCAGGAAGTAGGACTGAGCTGCCAGCCATAAGGCCTGCAGTCTAAAGATGCACTTCTTCCAGCTGGCCCCGGGCGGGCTACTACATGTTCTGCCCAGCTAGGGGAGGCGTGCTCACACACAGGAGCATGTAAGCATGTAGAGCTTACACTCGTATCATAACAGCCTTATTAAAGCACTACAATACTCAGTAGAACCACGGCAGCTGGAACTCATAGACAGACAGATGCATCCGTACACAATTACAAGGGTAGAGAATACAAGGAACTGGCGTGTGCAACAGTGCGTAAAAGGAGAATGAGCCGGGATCCCACTCGAGTGTGGCTCAAGCACAGCTGGCTGGGCTTTGAGATGGCAAACGGAACCTCCGAGAGAAGAAGGCCACTGAGCTGGGGAGTCCGACCGCATCTAGAACTGGGATCTGGCTCCTGGGAGGCAGGAGCAGCAGATCTGTAAGAGTTCAAGGCCAGCCTGGTACACAGAGATGGTACTAGGACAGCTGAGGTCGTTCATAGAGAACCTGTCTTGAAAAACCAACCCCGACCAGAGAGAGAGAGAGAGAGAGAGAGAGAGAGAGAGAGAGAGAGAGAGAGAGAGAGATCAAAACAAAACAAAACAACAAAAAAAGCCTGCCATCATTGTGCTCAGAAAACAGGGTGAGCAAAAAGGATGGACCCTGCTCTTTAGGCACAAGGGGAGTTTTTGGATTAAGTACATAAAGGAAAGAAATGGAGTCTCGGGAATGGAAGATGACGTCAGGGGACGAGAGTACAGAGTGGAGGAGCAAAAGCAGGTGATCAGACGTCTACACTTAGAGGGTCTTCATGTCACTGCACAAAAAGAAATGTGCTCATTTCAATCCGCCACTACATATCACATTCTTTAATGAGAAGGAGATGGGAGAAGAGAGAATTCTTACTAGCCTACACCTGAGTGGATAATCGTCTATTACATTGCAGTCTAAATGTATCAGTATCTGCAGACATCACCTAGCCCTCACTCAAGACGACATTTCTTACACTGTGGAGATGTGCGCGGATTTAACGGGTGACCTGGAGAGTGGAGTGAAGCAGTGTAACAGGCAAGCAGTGTAACAGGCAAGACCAGGAAAACTTTCTGAGGAGCTTTCCCCATTAGACTTAAAGGAAAAAAGTTAATTGTTTGTAGTCAATATACTCCCCAGCTTGCTGACCATGAAGGGCCAAATAATCTCTGTCCTAATCATCTTTGAATCCTAACAGTACAACCTGTCATTCAGACTAAAACAAACAACAAAGCAGAAAGGGCCAGATGATCATGCATATCTACATAATATGTATATATCCCAGAATCAGCATATAATTATAATGTACGTGTTTTTGAGTGACATTGAAAATTATATCTTTTAAAGACCAAGAACCATCAGGATAGACCGAGATATTATCTATTGCATTATACTTTATAAGATTAGGGCCAGATAATATAGAAATAAGAAGTATTAACGAATTTTAATGGCCATTTTTAATTGACCCTAAAATTAAACTTGACTACAACCCACTTTCTGAATATCCCACTTAGTACAGGGCTAGATTATTTCCCACTCTTTGAACATATTACTTAGATGACATTTTGAACTGTATTTTAAGTTTCAAAAACAGCAACTCTGCCAATTCCACCATGAAAGCAGGCTGGCGTTCAACAGGCTGTAACAGGCCAGTCTGACCAGGCATTCTAGAGGATTCTTGGTACCTTAATGGTTTCTGTGGGTACGCCGGGCTCTGGAACTTTATCCAAGTAAGTGGTCAAGTCTTGATCAACATGCTCAAACACTAGTGTAAGCTTGGTTTCTCTGTCTGTCCGTGACACTGTGCACACATCGAACAACCTAGAAGGGAAAACAAACAAAGGAAGAAACAAAAACAAAACAGAATGAGTAGGAGGAAATAAGCCCCATCCGAGTAACCCATGCCTCTTCCAGGAAGCCCTCCACTCCACTCCCTAGCCGGTTGCACACCTCCTGAGAATGGCTAATGGGATCTGCTATTTCCAAACCTGTATCAAAGTCCTGCAAAGGAGCAGCGTAAGCCGGACCATCCAAGAGCAGTCACCAAGCAGCATGAGTGGAGATCAAACCACGTCTGCCCGGAGTGTCTTAACTTTAAGTCTTTACACAGACCTTCTTAGTGAGCATAGCTTTAAAAACCTGCAATCCCGACAAAACAATCCTAACAATTCTTAGCTCGCAGACTGAGGATTACTAGAGGCCAGTTGAGCCGTCTTTGGAGATAGTAGACTCTGCAAAACAGGTTCCTAGAACAACCATAGCTATGAAAGCCTCTATGCCGGACAATGGAGAAACATTTCAAAGACAGACTGGTGGACCGGCGTATTGCCCTAGAAATGGCGTATATTCTTAGCTTTACCATTCAAAAATCTCACGTCAAATCAGCACTGTAAAATCACATTCTAAGGCTTCTTAAAAAGTTTTAGTTGACAGAAAATAACTGCATGCATTTAAAGGATATCCATGTGCGGTTTTGATATACTGGGGAAGTATTGTATAGAATAGTGAGTAGCTATAACAAATGCTGCTCTGGGCATGGATTCCAAATGCTTACAGCCTAAGGATATGAAGAGATGGGTCTGCTAAAGAGCTTGATTATCACTCAGACACTAAAATCTGAAAGGGGAATACACTGGAAACTGAATAAAAACCAGTATGACAGAACGAGCCTTTTGTGACCCAGGGTATCTGCAAGCCGAAGAACAGAAAGCATCTTAGTTCAGCACACTGTCACAGCATGGCTGTCTCCCCAGGCTGTCTGAAGCATTAAACAAACCGTCCATAGGTAAGCTTTAAGGAAACTTCTTTGAGATGAATGTAATATAAATAATAAGGACATATAAAAATGCTATTTGTATTATGTTTTCATTTAAGAATTTAAAAATCTCTTCCAAGAAATTGTGTGTACACACAGCCCCCTTGTAGAGCATGCGGTCACTGCTATGGCTCAGACCAGAGGCCACCTATTAAAACTTCAAGGCCTGCATGGTTTACAGGGCCATGTTACCTTATTTCTGACACAGCCTTCAAACATAGTACTTCTTCCTAACTCTACACCAAGTTTTAACAACCTATACAAAACACTGTAGCCAACCTTAATCTATAATGAACCGTGCAAAGGCTACAGTGCGGAAGGCTTGCTATCATGCACAGTTTAGCATGTGGAGGACTCTGTTCTTTGAACTTGCTGGTTTGACCCTTTGCACATAAGCTGCCTCGAGCAACCTTGTTACTATTAACATCTTTCAACTAGTTCTTCTCAAAGGAATGAAAAGAGTTGCAAATCAGAAAGCTTTTTTATATCTGATGCTTCTGTCTTTGCAATAAAACTACAATGAACCAGAAATGGGATGTGGTAAAATAAAAAATACTAAACACTGTACGTAGACCATTACACGCCCAGTACAGTTTAAAATGCTCCCATTGTAACTTATTCCTTAATGAAAAATATGTGTCAATTAATGAACAGCTCCTGTTTTTATTAAAGGGATGTGTGTGTGTGTGTGTGTGTGTGTTTGCTGTTACTAATTTTCAAAAGTAGAAAAAAACATGATGGGGACATAACACAGTTGAGCCAAAAGGTTACCACCGTTCCCTAACCGTTGTCTAAAATTACCTAACAGCTCTGGCAGTATGACTGTTGCTACATTTCAGTGAAACAGTCTCAAGACTCTTGTATGACCCAATTCATGAATGACATTTAACCACCCAAGCTGCTTCTCTTTATGTAATACCTTGCACTCTTCACAATATTAACACCTGCTAATGTCACCTAAGGTAACTGGGCTTCACAGGATGGGTGCAGAAGTTAGGAAGAGGTGAGCTTGACAAAGCCACTGCTGATTGTCTTTTTTTGTGGGGGGAGGGTTGAGACAGGGTTTCTCTGTGTACCCCTGGCTGTCCTGGAACTCACTCTGTAGACAAGGCTGGCCTCAAACTCAGAAATCCACCTGCCTCTGCCTCTCAGAGTGCTGGGATTACAGGCATGCACCACCACTGCCCGGCTACTGCTGATTGTCTTAAGTGTTAAGTCTGGGGGGGGGGGGATTTAAAAGTGGAATGAATGGAGACAGTGCATACAGCCAAATATTATTTTAGTTCATGTATGTAAGCGCTTTGCCTGCATGTGTGTGCATCATGTGTACACTTGGTGCCTTTGGAGGTAGAGAGCTTCGGATCACCTAGAACTTGAGTTACAGATGGCTGTGCCCCTGCATCTGGGTGCTAGGAACTGCACTCAGGTCCTCCGAAAGAGCTGCTCCTAACTGCTGAGCCAACCCTCCAGCCGCTATGGTGTAGGCTCTGATGCACGTGCTTACACACAGTCAGCTCTAAGAAATCAGGTGCTAGGCAGAAGTTACTCATTACAGGTTCAAGAGGAAACTACTTTTAAATTTTAGGTGTTACTACTGTTAATTTGCAAAGTGGGGGATAGCACAGTCTCCTTAGAAATTCACAATCCACATCAAGGAAATAAGCAATAGATTTCCTGCTCTGAAGCTTCAATGCCAGCTGTCAGGAGCCTGCACGTGGGCTACGTCAGAGACGGTTGAAATACTGCTCTTCACTGTAATATAAAGCTGCTTTGTTTAGTTATGTGTGTGTATATGTATATACACACATCTATACTGCATATAAACTATATGTATAATTATATATGCTATGTATAGTTGTATATATGTAATTATATACCATCTGTATATAACATTATACTGAAAGTTAATGGTTGCATTAATTGCAATGGATAGAAAATACATTAAGCCCACATTTGTGAATATTGATTTTGGAAATTCTAGAACCCAATACTTATATCTTTTTATCTATGGCTCCCTCGAAAATTACTCCAAACCAAACAGTAGTCATTTTGGTATGCAAAACACAATAAATATTTCAATACACTAAGTTCCATAGAACCCAATTAAAATAAACCAAGGTCTCAGTATTTGGCCGAATGTTAACAACCTGCACCTAGATTGATAGATAAGATAGATAGATAATTTATATGAATATTTATATTCTGTGGACTGGCAACAGAAAAGAGCAAGACAGATCTCAACATTATGAGATTATATTATTTTTAACATAAACACCGGGAAATAATTTCCGCTCTATGGCTTCTTGCGTTGGCTGACATTTTTGTCTTTCTAAAATATTCAGTAATATGGCAGACTGCATTGATTGCATGACTACATTTTCAGAGGAAGAACGGAACCATACTGCACTGACCGTCAGAGGGAAATCACAGACTCACACCATGTGATCTGAGTGAGCATCCATCCACGGGACACGCACGCACACACACACACACACACACACACACACACACACACACCTGCCTAACATCCCAGCTCCGGGAGATCTGACACCCTCTCATGGCCCGCAAGGGCCCCTGCACACACGTGGTACATATAAACTCATGTAGGCACACACACACACACACACAAGTGAGCACTACTTTTTAAAGAGTCAAAATGTGAAGTGGCTCTTAGTGTTTGTTGAGGTTACCCATCCATTTCAGCAGAGGTATCAGGTCATAGGGAAACCAGCCAACCCGAAACCGTTCCTTCCACCCAGTGAGCTACTTTGCTTGCTGTTTCTATTGTCGGGACTTCCAGCTGCTGATTGAGAACTGTGGCCCACAGAACTGCCCAGCTTTCCTGCTGTCCTGGTGTCCTCTAACAAAACAGTCCCTGAATTAACTCTGCATCCTCCCCATTGTAATTCTTAATGGCTGCTTCCTGTCCTCAGTCTCTGGACCGAGAGACCAGGCAAACTGCTAAAGGATGGGATTCCATTCCATTCCCTAGGTTTGGGATTTCCAAAGTTTACAATTTACAAATGTCTCCCAAACAACAAGCTTTGTAAACACGGCTGTTGCCTTTCTATTGTGGCTATACTAAAAGGGAAATCTGTATTATTGGCTAAGCAGGAAGTTTTAAGAGGACTTCTTTCCTGTCAGGATTCCCTGACCCCAGCCCACTCTTCATTGTTTGGATACCAAATAGTTCCAGAGCTGAGCGCTGTCTGGCCCAGCTGCCTGTGGGACATAACAAATCCTTATTTGAACCAGAGCCAGAACTTGAAATTGAGAAGGTATACACACACACACACACACACACACACACACACACACACACACTATCTAATCTTGAAAGTTCATGAAGCGCTTTTGGTGGGTACAACTTGTGCACCAAATCAATCTTCAACAATTCCACCAGCCCCACACTGCTGTGCAGCGGCTAGGTGTCTCTTTTTGCTCATGAAATACAGACTGTGTATGTAATGATTCGCCATCGACTGGAAGTGACAAACTCCAGAAGTGTTTAGCACCAACAGCAATGAGGGTAATCTAAAGGTAATCTCGATTTTGAACCATCTGCAAAACGTACATAAGTACCTCCTACATGCAGGTGCCCTTTTAAAGTTTCTGACCCATACAAGGCAGGTAAAACATGCGCAGTGTTGTGCAGTGACAACTATGGATCATGGATGGACGGAAGCTACAGAGCCGGTCCCCAGGAATTCCACTGCAGAGAGTAAAACTCTTTATATTAGCATTATGGGACTGGAGAGGCAAAAATGCCTGCACTTGCTAGTGACCAAGGACACCACCACTTTAGTCCACATACCAGAGAATGCATCGAGATTTTAGGGGAATCTTGTTTAAGTGCCTGAAGCCTCTTCTGACTGCTCTACTTTCTGAATTTAGAAAAGTTAGCTAAGTCGGTAAGTCACATTTCTGAATTTGAATCGAGATTTTTTTTTTTTATTTACAGCTCTAACCCCTGGCCAACCATGTATTACATTTACATACAGGGACTCACCCGGAAATAATGCACCATAAACAGTGCTAATGTCAGTAATGTCTAGAAACAGTCATAAGACATCTACAAATATTTTGAACTTACTGTCTTCAACACATCTGTATCTGACCTCAAATGCATCCTACAGCCAGTTATACGTACAGCTAAAACAGTGATTTAAGCTCACCCACGCTAGTAGCACTAGTATCCTGTAAGTCACAGATCCTGGCTCTGTTTGGGGCTAAGCAACTGAATATTAGGGTGGCAAAATATTTGACAACAGAAAAGGTTTCTGAGCACACAAGGACCAAAAATCAATGGGAAGTTAAAAAACATGAACTTTTCCAAGGAGTTTCTGGCCATGGCGAACTTGTGTTGCAGCAAGCATGCTTCCCACTGCACGCAGCATACGCCCCTCCCACTGCATACGCCCCTCCCCCCACTGCACGCACCACACGCCCCTCACACTGCCCGCAGCCTGGACCCTTCCCGCTGCACACAGTACACGCCCCTCACACTGCACCTGTTGTCACCAAGCAGCCCACCTTGGAACTGCTCAGCCCAGATTGGTATGCATTGCACCCACAATGCGGCCTGTTGTTGTAAAAATGTAGTGGTTTAATTATGGAAAACAAAGACAACACTTTCCTAGTGTCCCTTCTCGGCGTGTTAAGTATCAAATTAGGTGCTCTAAACTGCATTACAAAATGTTTCATTTTTAAAGTTGCCATTTTGAGCTGCTAATGGGCATCACCAGTCAAATAAATTCTAACTAGGGATTACGACAGAATCTCAAAATTTTTCTGAAGTAGCCTCATCTAAAAATGTTTTGTCATTTGGTGGTACGTATTTATCCAAAACAGTGTTCTCAACATTGACAACTAGAAAACGAAAATGTTGATCAACTCTGGAAAACATGGAATACTGTCTTTTATATCACACATTCAGCCAAGATTTAATTCTAAGAATTAACAAGCCCGTCCACCTCACTAAAATACAGTTTCGTCTTCAACAAATAGTAAAACTGCATGTATTTCAGAAAACTGTTTCAGAGTATAATTTTCCAGCTTGTTACTGGTACCTGTCTCACATATGTGTCTATTTTATATACTCATATACTTGGGGTGGCAGAATGTTTCTTGGGCAGAAAGGGTCCAGGAGTGGAAAAGGTCTAGGAATCATTGCTCTCCGTAACCAGACTTCTCTGACTTTATGGAAGACTATTGACTATGTGCTGCCTGTGATTGTCTCTTCCATTAGCTTGTGATCAGGGCAAAAGCACTGCACAGCAGCACACCTGAAGGATTATGACGTCTTTAAGAATTCCCATCAGAGGGGCCAGGGATGCAGTGCTTGCTTCTCCTGAGAGAAGCCTTGTGTGTGAGCCTCGGCATGCTACCAACAGAACAAGTTGGCACACATCACGCACCTCCCAGGGCAGGGGCAGGGGCAGGGGCAGGGAGGAACACTGGAAGGCCAAGGGCACCACCAGCTACCCAGGGAGTTCAGGGCCAACCTGGGACAGTTTCAGGGAACTAACTCATATGGGAGGTCTCCAACCTGACCAGAGCCGTGGTACGGATCAAAGGGACGCAAAGGTAGATGAGACAAGTCAGGCTCATCAGGGACGGAAATCTGGAACCTGGGACAGGAAAGGAAATGAGGGAGACAGAAGGACTTAAAAGTAATAGAAAGATACATAGCTCAATTAATTAAAGGTTGAGTCCAGTGCCTCGGGGCATGCATGTCTGAAACCCACAATTAAACAAACGCCTTCCCATCAGCTATTGGTGAAAAGTTGAAATACACCACACATCAAATTAACAGAAACCTCAGGTGAGGGAAAGCCCTTACATACATCTCATGGGGGAGGCCGGAAGTCCACATCCCGCGTCCGTCGCGCCTGCATCCCTCACCAGGGCACTCCTCCGGCTGGAGGGCCGGCCAGCAAGGCCACAATTCCCCTCCTTCCAGGGCCCTCAGGGTGGCAGGAGCTACTTTCAGCTTCTACTTACGCGCACCTGGCAACTGTGTGGTTCTGTTAGGGGTTTTTGTTTTGTTTTGTTTTTAAACCAAAAAAGTGTTTCAAGATGAACCGGGAATCCCCTAAACTGGGCAAGTTTACAAGATGTGACTCGCACCAGAGTAAATACTGAAAATTAAGCAAACAGTAAAACTTCTGTGTATGGAAACATTCCTGAACATGACCAATAACAACTGGTGTGACAACTAGATCACGAAGCTGCTGCTGAGGGTGGCTCCGCGGGAGATGGCATTCTGGGATGCCTTCATTTTGCTCTGCTCACATTGGCAACGAACCCTTCAAATGAACAGAGAACAGCAGAAGCCAGGCCTGTCCCAGGGCCCTGCGGCGAGCACTAGCTGACTTTCCCCAGTATTGAATGCAGTGCTTCAAGTCTGTCCTGCACCAGAGGTGGAAAAGAAATCAGGTTAGCTGTACGTTATTTTGTGGAGAAGGAAAATGATACTTTAAAGCAGAAACAAGAGAACTCCTAAAACCCCCTACGTTTAGCTTTGTAGGGAAAACAATAGTAACAGGACTGCAGGACTGAAATAAGCTCTGAGTTACCCTATGGATCTTTATGTCAGAGAGAGAGAGAGAGAGAGAGAGAGAGAACGCTCATAGCATATAAAGCAATGAGGACTTGGTAAGTTTTGCTGAGTCCAGAGCTAATAATGCTTACCCATTCTGAAAATTCAAAAGGAACATAAAGCCACTTCTGCCAACAGAAGAAACCTGCCTGCCAGCTGCAGTCCTTGGGTCTAGATTTGAATACAGAATACTTCACCAGCCACAGCTGCAGCTCATCACCTGATCTTCGCTTGAAGTCTCTATCAGATCCAGCAAACTCTTTAACTTACACAAGCCTCCTTAAAGGACAGTTAACTTCAACCACACAAAGCATCTGGGTCAACATTCAGAACCCCGAAGCCACACATCTGGGGAGGAGGGCACCCCAGTCCAAGGTATCTCAAGCAAGCGAGAGCACAGAGCGGCTAACTTTAAAAGCGGTGCTGACCCGGAAGCACCTGTCCTCTTGCCTTCCATAATCTCCACCGCACTCAGTGCGGACTCAGACACGTAATGAATACTCAGGAAATGGCTACTGAATGGATGGATGTTTCAAAATGATAGCACCGGAGATGGTCAGGAGCAAAGCCGAAGATAAGGTGCTTCGAGCTCTGAGCAAGCAGGCTGCTGTAACTGACACTGAAGCCAGAGGACCAGGCCTGCCTCGCTGCCATCATTATGAAATTATTCCGTGTCTGTTCCTGGCTTGCTAGCTAACTTCTACATATTCTGACGTGTTAGAGTTCACACGGCAGCAACTCTACGAGATGATTCTCGCTTTTGACTTGCACTACCATTCATAAGCAAAAGGCAAAACCAGGCAAAATGTCCATCAGCTAAAGGAGAAAGAAATGTGGCACGCCCATGCATGGAATCTTAGTTGGTAATAAATAGAAATATGGATGTGTGCTATGCTGGATAAACATCGAAAAAAATTCTACTAAATGAGAGAATCCGGGCGTGAAGGTTGCACAAGTCCATATGTATGAAGTGTAGAGAATTAGGCTGAACCAGAGTCAAAAAACAGACTGAACAATTAGTGGCCTAGGATTGGAGAACAGGGGCTGTTGGAAGAACAGGGAACAAATGCTTATGTCTACTTGGTTTCTTTCGAGGGGGATGAAAACATTCTAAACTTAGATCATGGAGATAGTTTCACAATCACGGTAAATGTACTGGAACGGTCACTAAAGTACATGCTTACACAGGTGAATTGTATGGTGTTCATACTGTATCTTAATAAAGATGTTTACATCAAGTCAAAACAAACAGGAGGAAAAGACCAGCCGAGAAAGAAAGGCTTTGTCCTTTCCTTAAAGCTCTGGGACAGAAAGCAGTGCTGGGAGCAGTTTTAAACTTCCGCTCTATTTCACAAAAAGTGGGGATCAGCAATGTAGATCTCCCTGTGCTGTCACCCCTGGTGTCTACACTCACACCACACACACTGCACATACACACCAGATACATACAGCACACCTCACACACCAGACACCACACAATACACACGTTTAACATATACACAAAGCACACATACATCAAAACAGACACCAAACATACACACCACATACACAGCAGACCACACATACATACCAGACACATACATACACATACAAACACACACACAAGACAACACACACACATATACAGACACAACACACTACACATACACAGCAGACACAACACACACAGCAGACTACACATCATACACATGCACTAAACATGTACACCAGACACAACACACACAAAAGACCACACATACACATCAGACACAACACATATATACACACCAGACATCACACACACACACCATACACACAGAACACATACAAACAGACACCAAACATACACACCAGACACAACACACTCAAAAGACCACACATACACATCAGACACAACTCACATACACACACCAGACCACACACACCAGACATCACACACACATACACACCAGACACAGCACACACAGCAGACCACAAATCATACACATACACTAAACATGTACACCAGACACAACACACACAAAAGACCACACATACACATCAGACACAACACACATAGACACACCAGACCACATACACCAGACATCACACACACACACACACCATACACACACAGAACACATACATCAAACAGATACCAAACATACACACCAGACACAACACACATACACACACCAGACATCACACACACACACACACATCAAACACACACAGGACATATATATCAAACAGACACCAAACATACACACCAGACCACACATACCACACACACCAGACTACACACACAGAGACACAAACCACACATCCATCATACACACACACACACACACACACACACACACCATACAAAGAAAACACACACCTCTCTCTTATACACATACATAACCCACACACCATACAAACAAAACACACATCTCTCTCTCTCTCTCTCTCTCTCTCTCTCTCTCTCACACACACACACACACACACACTCACACACACACACACACAGAGAAAATTGAAAACTAGAGACTACTGATCTCTTGCCCTCTTGTGCTTGTCCTTGGACTGGTTGAGAAATGACACACGGCAATTCACCAAAAAGGGCTTGAAAAAGATACTCTGAGTCCAAGAATAGAAGAGTTAAGAGGTATTTTTAAAACTGAACAGCTTTGGCTTGAGTCACATACAGTGCGGAACATTCTGGACGACGGTCAACATTCAGTTCTCGTTCCATTTCTGACCTGTAAAAGCCCCGATTTCCAGCTCGGGCCTCTCTTGAGGAAAAAACGGTAAGGCAGCCAAAACTGGGAATCCGAATGTGATGAAGACTACACAGTCTTAGGCGGAGATACAAGTCTGACCTATGCCATTCGCCAAAACTCTCCAGTACCACACCTGCAGAACATGAGTCACCTGACCCCAGCCAGCACTAATCTACTCAGGCACTTACAATTAGGTTCTCATCCAATAAAGCAACCCTACAAGTCCTTTCCTTTTAAGGAATCACAGATGACTATTAAGTTGTAACATTAAAGAAATAAACAAAACGTCTAGTAACACTAACAAAAAACAATCAGTGGTGCCCTATTCAAAGTTGTTCAAAGTGGCTCACATCCCTGGGAGATCACAAGGTTTCTTTTGCTCTAATGATAGAACCATACAGCATCTGCAAAGTGTTTTGAAAGTGTCCCCCATTATTCAGGAATGCAAACTGGTAAGGATCTTTCTGTGTGCCCCCCCTCCCCACCTCTATCTCTATGATACAGGTCTACATTTACTGGGCACAGAAGGCTTTCATGATGTCCTGCAGGCTTGGAAGAGTCTGTCCCGTGTGGCTCCGTGTATGTAAACGGAACAGCACAGGATAAGGCACGTTGCTGTTAGTGGTTATCTTTGGGTGACCAAATAATGAAATATTGTTTTCTGATATTCCTTCTCCATGCTGTCTACCAGGAGAGCGTACTTCATAAAACAATTTTTGAAGATTTATTTATTTTTATGTCTGTGGTTTGCCTTTACGTGTGAATGTTACCATGTGCATGCCTGGTATCCTCAGAGGTCAAAAAAACAGAGTTGGATATTCTGGAACTGGACTTAGAGACAGCTGTGAGGCACTAAGTAGATGCTGGGGATTCAAGTCCTCTGCAAGAATGTCTGTAGAACTTACTAACTTTTTAATAAGAAAAATAAGCACTGTTTTATAACAGAAATTACCAAAAAAATTGAAATTTCTCATGGTTTTTGAGCTAGGCGTGGTGGTGCACACCTTTAATCCCAGCATTTGGGAGGCAGAGGCAGATGGGTATCTTTAAATTCTAAGCTAGCCTGGTGTACAAAGCAAGTTCCAGGACATCTAAGGCTGCACAGTGAAATATTGTCTCTCAAAACAAAAACAAAAAACAAAAAACAGTTTTCTAAATGACTAAAATCAAGTGTTTTCTCACATCATTGACCTGCTCCTGAATTTATTAAAGATCCTAATCATTAATCCTAATTCTTAATTTTCCTCTCAGAGGGGAAAAATGCTTGTCATTCTTTAATCAATGATAACATACAATTTTCAAAACTCTACCCAATACAGAGCAGCTATCAAAAAGGTAAGTGAACTCAACAGCTGACAGCACTGGAAACTGAGAGACAGATTGGTGCCCCCCCCCCCCATGTTCGTCCTTCAGGTACCCAGAACTCAGGTACAAAGGCTGCGAGTGGGCTGCTAAGGGGAGGAGCCTGAAGGAGTGAAGGCAATTTGCTTTCTAGGCCCGAGGACTGGAGCACCTGAGTTCAGTCCTTGAGATTCACTTGGTGAGAACTGACCACCCACAGCTGTCACACGTTGTCCTGATTGCCACACAGGCACAGCTGTCCCTGCACATCTTCCAGCTCTGCACCCACAAAATAAAAAAAACTGTAACTTAAAAATGTTTTTGAAAGGCTGAGTATGGTAATGTGTGTTTGTAAACACACACACACACACACCACACCTTTGCTTTAGCAGAATTACCACGGAACAAAAGAAACAATGCTGGCTTATGGAATTTTTAAATAACTCTAAAACTCATTATGCAAGCCAAGGAAAAAATTCAGCAAAACTGGACTTTCCTAAGTAAGAAGGAGCTTTAGAGAGTACATGAGTCTACCGAGTATTTTGATGGATGAGAAAACAGGCAAACAGAGACCAGAATGGAAAAGCTAAAGACACACTGGACCAATAGGAAGAAACCGGCAAACAAAATGACTAAGATGCGGGTTTTAAAACAATACTTACAAAAATTACACTTAAAAATTAGGCCTGTCCTAGCAAAACTTCCAGGTGTTAAACTGTTAACAACTGAGATAAATTTTGTAACTCTGTATGGATACTGATGGAAAACTGTATTAAAAGGTCAGAAAGCAACAGTCAGAAACACTGAAAGAACTATCTCCTAACAGCTTAAGCATACAGACCTGAAACTGGGTGGTTTTGCAAGGTATAAAAACTTGTAAATTGTAAGGCATGATTTGCTCAAACTTACTTTTGAGTTTGACCTTGTTTCAGATAAGGGAAGTAGTCACATTAGCAGCAATAAAAAATTAGGAGAATGAGAAATTTGTCAGTGTAACTACAATCTAGATTTCTTTACAAACACTGGACACCTTTATTTGAAATGTATTAGGTAACTGGATATTCCACATAATTGGGTATTTTGAATATTGGATTCTTCCTTTCATAAGTTCCCACACTGAGTGTAGGGTGGTGTGTGTGTATGTGTGTGTGTGTGCGCGCGCGCGTGCATCTGTTGCTAAGGCTTCAATTCATGGTTTTCTTAAGGCTAAGCATACACTCTATGACTGACTTATACCTGAAAACCCCCCTCATACCATTTCTAGACATTATTGTTATCAATGGGATTTTGGTAATGTGCACTGAAGACTTTTTGGACATTTTAAACATGATATACTGATGATGGTCTACTGCCTCATGGAGACTTCTGTGCTTACACTCACTGCAGTCAGTAAGCCTTCTGCATTAGGCATATGATCACCACTTCACATAAATTAAGCAATAAATGTTTATTAAGTACTTGCTTTCTATGAATTGTACACAGTGCTGGTAGAAACATCATCAGACAAAAATAAATGATCATAAATGGTCCAGAGTCCAGCAGAGACAGAAGACATAAAAAAGATGAGGACCAACTACTTTATAAATGATTCAATGTGTGTGTCTGTGTTTTAAGATGCTGCACATATATAAACAAACGACGTTTTAAGAGAAGCAAAAGGTACATCCAATCACAAAATGTAGTAAAGGGTTCACAGAAGAAATGACCACAGAACTATCTTAGACTGAGAGTTTTGCAAACAACTGGGTAGAGAAAGGGCATTCGAACCCAAGAGAAAGGTGATCAACCAGAAAAAAGAAATCTTGTACAACACGACAAATGTACCCTCTAGAAAATGGCTATTCTCATCTTCAAATACCTCACTCTTGCAGTATGGGTAGAAGACCGGCAAGGAGGCCGAAAGGGGAGTCTTGCTGCAGTAGCATCAGGAAAATAAAGCAACCCTGTCCTGAGGCGCTAGCAGCAAGGACAGACGGAGAGGACAGATTCCAGAAATACTTAGGAGGTTGACTTGGCAGGACTCGCTGAGTGTCTGAGTGTGGCGGGGGTGGCAGGATGGGAAAGGAGGAGAAGCCAAGGATGACTCACAGGCTTTGACTCTGGGGACTTGGTGCCACCCCATGAGATAGATACAGCAGTGTTCCCAGACCTTGGGTTTCAGGGAACTGTAAACTTTCAACAACTTTAGCACTCTGATGGAAGCTGTCAAGTAGAAGCATAAACATACCCCATAATCTACCATCAGGACCTTTTTATGAACACACTTCAGCACCCCAAATATGAACTGATTTCAATTTTTTAAAAAAAAATTCACCACAGAGCCAGGCTTTCCTTTCTCTAACTGCATCACAAATGATGGAAAATTGGTACCAGGCCTCAGACCAACCCCAGAGAGTCCCGAGACGGGGATACAGAGATGGGTTCAGCAAAGAACAGGAGGTGAAGGCAAAATAGGTCACATGTGCTCTGACTCCCCAACACCTAGAGGGACACCTATCCCATCAATGCTCAGGGTGGAGGGGGCAAAGAGCTCAAATGTTGCTGAAGGCTCTGAAGATGAGACAGCCCACTGTGCCTACTGGGGAAGTGGCCGGGCAGCTGAATTTCAAAGGCTAACTTGGAATTTGCCAGATAAATAAAGGACACTTGGGACGCTCCCAGAAGGAACAGCATGTCCAAAGCTTTTTCAGGTATGCAAGAAAACTCTTCTTTGGGGGAATGGTGGATAGCTTGGTGCACGCTGGTGATTTTCTTGGAAAGGATCAGAGACGAGCTGGAAAAGTACACAGAAAAAAAAATTATAGTCTGCTCATCTAGGCTAAGTCTAGAAATGATCTTATGGTCAGTGGGAAAGACCCAAAGATCTTTACAGTGGGGAACGCTATGGGCGGCTGTGCTGCCTGGAAAGGCTCATCTGGCTGCACAGTGGAGGCCGGATTACCCTGGAGTGAAGCTGGAGCTGAGGAGACAGGAAGGGAATAAAGAACTAGCAGCCCAGAGACCAGGGGATCCAGCCACTCTGTCTTCAGCAGTATGCCGGGCCAAGAAAACACCATCCTGCAGATACTTTCTACTGCTGTTTGTGAAGCTAGAATCACATCCCACACAGTATTTTGTTACATAATGAAGTGAACAGCGTGCCAACAGCTTCTACAAACCTACCTCTGTCTTTTAAGTTGACCTTCGCTAAATTCCTCATTTAATTTTATTTTTATTTTTATTTTTTTTTGGTTTTTTGGATTTGGTTTTTTTAAGACAGGGTTTCTCTGTGTAGCCCTGGCTATCCTGGAACTCACTCTGTAGACCAGGCTGGCCTCCAACTCAGAAATCCGCCTGCCTCTGCCTCCCAGAGTGCTGGGATTACAGGCGTGCGCCACCACCTGCGCCGCCTGACTATTTAATTTATTAAACCATCTCCTTAGTCTTTCAATGGTGATGCACCATTTTCTTATAAATTCCCACTAAGTGGAGTTGAAAATCCCCAAGGGTAAATGTTTTTTTTTAAGTATGTATTTGTACTGGTGTGTGAGTCCATGCTTGTGTGTATACACGTGAGTGTGTGCACCTCGTGTGTGCGTACATACAGAAGTCAAGGGTCACCTTGGTTTGGAAGAGGGACTTTCATTGTGTCTGTAGCTCACCACAGGACAAGGATGGGTGGGGGTGTCTTCGCCAAACACATGGGATAACTGGTATAACACACAGAACAGTGAGGTTGGATGCTAGGCTCACAGAAAGAAAAAAAAAATCGGCATGCATGTAAAAGCACAAGTGACAGAAGAAAGAAGATAAACTGTATTTATCACAGCTAAAAATGTGCATTTTTAATGAAATACCCATGATAGGCAGATCTATTGAGATAAAAAGTAGTTTTTTTTCCTTTTAAAGTAGTTTTTAAGTTGCCCGAGGCGTGGAGTAAATACGGGATGGATTTTTTTTTTTTTTAGGGGAAGGGACAGTTTCTAAATTAGATTGTGACGATGTTTGCACAAGTTTATGAACAAACACACTGCAAACACCGCAATGGATATTTTCAATGGGTAAGCTGTCAGTCATAACTCAAAGCTTATCCACTGCATCCTGTCTTTTACGGTACATGGGGGGAAGGGCTCATCAACTAGGTACCAACCCCCACCACGCGCTCCACCCTCATCTTTCTACTAGACTCTATTCGTCCTGAAACATTTGCAGTTCCTGGGTTCTGAGCTGCCATCAACACAAACTCCAACTCTGCCTGGGAAGTTTTCTTCTATGTCATTCATCCACCAATGGAGGAGCATGACTCATGATCTACACCTGTCTTTGCCCCAGCGCCCACTTCCCAGGGTGGACTCCTGTGTTAGGACAGCATACCTGGCCCTGGACCGGAGGCACTCAGCCATGGCTTCTGGATGAATACATGGGGTTGTCCTGCACTCCTGGAAACAGCAGAGTCATCTGATACAGTAAGCGGGGGATCAGGCTGAGCAATATTCTTCCAGGTGTGATAATAAAGTAAAGATGTTGATTTGGGCCGGGCAGTGGTGGCGCACGCCCTTAATCCCAGCACTTGGGAGGCAGAGGCAGGTGGATTTCTGAGTTCAAGGCCAGCCTGGTCTACAGAGTGAAACCAGGGCTACACAGAGAGACCCTGTCTCAAACAACAACAACAACAACAACAACAACAACAACAACAACAAAAACAAATAGAAAAAAAAACTCCAAAACAAAAAAAGATGTTGATTTGGGGCCGGGGTTGGCTCATGAGAGTTCTGAAGATGATTCTAAAAAAGAGTGAAAATGTTTTGCTCGATCACAGTGCAGATAGAGTAACTGGATTGCCTAGCACGAGGCAGGATCATAAAAGGTCTACTTCAGTAGTATTCATTTGCCTCATTATTCTCAAGACATATGGAGTAAGACAATTGTCCTTTAATTAAACATATTCCATTTTCTAAGGGATAAAATTTGAACGAATTATCCCATTTCCCCCTCAATAACTGTCCTGACATGTTAGAGAAGCATTTTATTATCAAAAGCTGTTTCTTTTTTCTTCTTCGTTTCGTTCCCTTCTTTTTTTTTTTTTTTTTTTTTTTTTTTTGGTCTCTTTCCAAAGAAGGAAGCAATTTGCTACTCTTTAATTTAAACCTACCCTTAAATCCAAGGAATGTCTGGCTCATGAAAGGGAGAAGCAAGGTCCAGAATCTATTAACTTGTGACCCAGGGCCTTCAGAGCAATTTACATTCAGCATACATTTGAGTCCACTTAGCTGTGTGTCCTGCTGGGATACAAGTTTACCTCAACCCCAAACTGGGTCAGAAAATGTTTTTAGAACAACAACATAATTTACTCTTTAAACATTCTGAGAACTGTCTAAGGAACTACAAAAAGCTTCCAGAAAAGGATAAATCCATACCCTAAGCCTCAGCTCACACAGGTCCTGTCCTGGCTTTGATTTAGAACGCTATCAAAGCCACCCACATCTCAGCCACAGTGCTTCTTCCCAATCTCCAGGTCCTGATACGCTGAGCCTTCAAATGTCCTTCCAAGAGTATGCCCCATGGTCTAAAGACAAAGATCCGGTATTTTAACTGAGCTGATTTTTCTAATGGCAAAGTTTTACAGATCTTTGTATTAACGCATATGGAACTGGTGTGTGCAAACATTAGATTCAAGCATTAGATTCCTACATCTCGTTAACAACCTTTTGTTTCTCAGCTGTTAATAGGATACTGCTCAACCGAAAACCACGCTCTGCTGTTCCATAGAGGAATTACATGGTTTTGTGGTCACTGTACGTAGAATAACCTCTGAAACTAAGCTGGAAAACTGCACCCACAGAGAGCAAGGCTTCCCAAGAGCACAAGCAGCAGATGAAACTGATGCAAAAACTCTACACTCTCACTCTCTCTCTCTCTCTCTCTCTCTCTCTCTCTCTCTCAAAATAATCTAAGACCAGCAGTATAAGCGTATTCACACGTTTTCTGAGGTTACAGACATGCATGCGATTAACACCTGACTTGTATCAGAAGATAAAGCAAACTCGGTTGTTTGCCACACTTAGGTGATGTAGCTCTATGAAACCAGCCTTCACTGACTTGCTCTGAGATGAGAAGGTGATGATAAATTAGGCAGTTTTGTCTCTTATTGTCTTACTAATGATTCCCATAGAATCTGAGAAAACTGTAATAGCTGAATACAAAAATATTTAGTGTAAGCAAGATGACTTTGCTTACTTTCCCCTCTCTTTGTAGACAGAGTAAAGGAAAACCCAGGTCGAAGTATGTGTGTGTGTGTGTGTGTGTCTGTCTGTCTGTGTGTGTCTGTCTGTGTGTGTGTGTGTGTGTGTTTCCCCAGGATATATCCAAAGAAAATGATCTAATTAGAGACAGGGCCTCTCTAGGTGTCCTTGGTTAGCTTGGAACTCTCTATGTAGGCCAAGCTGGCCTTGAACTCCCAGAGATCTTCCGAGTGCCGGGAATTAAAGCAATAGGTGACCACACCCAGCCTTCTTTACCAAAAAGTTTAAGTTTCAGAAGCAATTTATATTTTTGAAGCTATTAATTATATTTCTTTCATCAAATAAAAGTAATAGGAAAACAAAACGCTCCCTTTTTAGAAGTTAAATGCATACCACTGTCAAAGGATGTGCCAGAAAGCTGTCTCTTGGAGGTTACTTTTTACATTTACAGGAAGTTATCTCAAGAAAGAGATACTAAAGCAGCCAGCAGCAGAACACGAGGCAGGTGACATGGCGGCTCTGGAACCAAAGGACAAAGTTTAATACTGAGGTAGGGAAAGGAGCGAGTGCGTGCTGAGGAAGTTCTGGTGAGCTGGAACCTGCAAGGTTACACTCCAGGACTCGGGGCCCACGGAGAACTGGGAAGCCAGTAAACAAAAGCAAGTTCTGGAAAGACACGTCGGCCACTGCGGCCAAGTCTTAACACAGCTGAAGGAGTCTGTATGACTAATTCAATGGCTGCACAAGGTGTTGAGGCTAATGGACACTGAAATTATCTATCTGTAACTCCCTCCCCCCCCAAGGGTTCCAGACTCTCAAAGCCACGGTCTCCCTGTCATATGACTTCCGCATCATCAGTATGAGTGGCTGGTAGATCCGAGCACATTTAAGAAGTTCAACTTTTACTGGAAAAGACTGCAGAAATGTTTTTGGTTCACGCCTCCGTTTTTTGTGAGCTTGGCAGGAATGTGCCATCCTGGCCTCTCAATCTCTCTAGGGATACTAGTAAATTTGAGCTGTTAGTTGTAAATGCCAGGCAGATCCCGGAACACGGCAAGGGCAGCAAGGAATCGGTGTGGCATCAGCAAGCAGCCATTCCACCGGCCTCCTGAAGGGTAAGAGCGGTTCCCTTGACCTCCGTGTACACACCGTCTCCATGCTGTAACAGACTATCTGGATTCTGACTTTTAATCCAGGAACTCTTAAGACTGTAAGAATAAAGACAATAAAGAATACCTCAGGATATGTTTGTCAGGATTATTAGAACTTCTGTCTCTAGGTAGCAGAGATGAACACCTTTTAAGAAAAGCTAATCTTTTTTTTTTTTTAAAGATTTATTTATCTGATGTATGTGAGTACACTGTCATTCTCTTCAGACACACCAGAAGAGAGCATCGGATCTCATTACAGATCAGTTGTGAGCTACCATGTGGTTTCTGGGAATCGAACTCAGGACCTCTGAAAGAGCAGCCAGTGCTCTTAATCACTGAGTCGTGGCTCCAGCCCCATACTAGTGTACACTGATTTGTTCTGGTAATAAAGTGTATCACATGACAGGAACTGATGCAAGGTAAGAACAGATACAGTAACACTCTTTCCACTGCAAGCCACTAGGCATGGGGGTCCCTTGACACCCTCCTGGGTAAACTGGAGGTACAATACCAAGGGAGCAGTGAAACTCTTTCTTACACTAGTTTTCAAGCCACTGTTCCAAGAAAGACACCATAACTGACCAGTCTGCTTCCTTTCTCAAGATAGCTGCAGGGAGAGGCAAGTTGGAAAAAAAATATGAAACTAAAAATAGAGCACTTCTCAATAATTCATAGCTGGATGATGTAAGTACTTTGGAGTGTCTTAATACCAAAATGCTACACTGGATCTTCTCTTTGGGATCTGAACTCTTAGCTAACATTTGGTGAAAAAGGAAACTTAAGTAAACTGATGTTTAAGGGGAGGTCTGTCCATCATTTAGTAAATAAAGATGATTTTTTAACAGCGCTCTTAATTTCTCTTAAAAAAAAAAAAGTTACCCAAGGTTCAGAGAACATCAAGGAAAGGGGGAGGAAAGATGGTAAGAGGCAGACCAGTCTGCTGGTGAGCACATCTAGATTTGACAGGGAAGCCACACCCACAGCCGGGCGGGAGTGGCGCACACCTTTAATCCCAACACTTGGGAGGCAGAGGCAAGTGGATTCCAGCCTGGTCTACAGAGTGAGTACCAGGACAGCCAGGGCTACACACAGAGAAACTCTGTCTCAGGGAAAACAAAACAAAACACAACAACAACAAAAAAAGGAAGCCACACCCACAAATCTCAGAATACAACTGCCTAACAAGACCTAAGACATGGTGACAGGCCAATTTGGATGAAGGAGAGCATACAGGGAGTTAGGGTTGAGGGGAGGCTGGGGTGTGGGGCTGCTGGCAATTAACAACCGCTAAGAAATGGATAAATGGTCATCCTCAGGGCCACCCTTAACTGGCCATCCAATATGAAGCGGTCAGCCCTAAAAACATCCATTATATAAGCAACATTAGTTGGATTTGGCAGTCCGTACTTATATATTTATTTCTATACACATGTGTGTGACAATACACGAGAATTACAGACAAGAAGAAAGCAAGGGTGGGGCATGGGTGATGCTGAAGGGAGAAGAGAGATGTAACGTAACTATATTTTAATTACAATTACTTTTTCTAAAAGTGTTTAAAAAAACAGAAAGGGATGTATGGAAGAGAAGACATGGAGGGGAAGTGTAAGGGGATTGTTTATTCTAGCTAGCCTAACACAAAGAAAAATATAATATTTTTATTTGCAATCTGCAACCTAGATCGGGCGAGTTCCATGCTTGCCTCACCCTCCGTGTGTCCCTTGTCATTAGCTGAGTCTGTCCTGCTGCTTCTGCTCCATCAGTCTGCCCTCAGGGTGCACGTGTCCTGGACACATACATGTTCATGATACATCAGGCTCTTCCCCATCACTCAATCCTCAAGTCCCGCCTTCCTTTCTCTACTGCGCAATCACAGGCTCTGGAATTTTACTAACCAATCGGCTTTAAATCGGGGAGCAAGGTTTTCACAACAAAAACCGGTGGGTCTGAGAATTCACTCCGGTAGCCGGCAACCAGATCTTGAGGTTAAGATTTTAACAATTTTACACATAGCAACAGACCCAACCCCTAACAACGAAGTGCAGATTAAAGGGGGCAGGAAAAGGGGAAATAATTATGTTTTAAAAAACAGAAAGTGAGAAACATAGAAGGGGAAAGCACTGATTAAAATGGGAAAGAGAAAGGAGAAGAAAATAGAGGCAGAGAGAAGGAAGGAAACAGAAAGCAAGGGAAAGACCAGGGGAGGAAACAGCTATGAGGGAGAGACAGAGGGGTAAGGAGAGCCGACCCTGTATGATTGTACAGATCTATTTAGGTCATTTTAGATCTAGGTTTGAAATAAAAATGCACCAGTTTCTGCAAAGAATGTCACGCAAAATTTTACAAGTATCGGCACCTCAGCGAATTAACCCATTCTTAGCACATAATATATATCAAGACTATGTTAGGTATGACGCTTCCCGGGACGGGCTCTCCTCAGAACTCCACGGAGTCTTCATTTATTGATGAATAAGGGAAGAGGCTCAGAGGAACCAAGGCAGCTGACTGTCAGATCTTCCACGTCTGGGCCCTCTTAGGACAGCCACTCCCTTCACTTCCTGTAGCCCTTGCTCAGGGCTCCCAAGTTTTCTTTCTCCACAAGCTTTTTCTTCCGGAAAAGCAAAGGCATCTATCCTTCCTGTGAATTTTCTATCCATCTCATGAATCATGGACCTGAGGGGAATGAAAATTCCAGAACCAACTCCCCAGTTTTTCTTCACACACACACACAAAGACATCAAAAAACCCACTTTCTCTTTAGAGGCTAAACCCCACTGATTTATATACTCAAACTACCATTTGGGGGCGGGGACTGGAGGGTGGGGGCAGGGGCAGGGGCGGGGCCAGGATGTAAAAGGAGAAAAAGGGAATGCTTTATTTTGCCCCAAATCCTGATCTGTATATACGAATAAAAGTAAATTAAAAACCTTCACAGGGAAACTTCCAAATGGGTTTTTCCTTTTTGAATCTGCAAATAGCTATCTTAAAATGAGATTGCGCGAAGTTTAGTATGAATATTGCTAAAACATTTTCTTTATCATAAATATAAAACAAGAAAATAAACAATATTTTCAAAATTTGTCAATGACAGTTGGAAACACATTACACATTTTATCAACTTTCTTTGCTGTGTCTTTACTTGTAACAGGAAGTCTTTCCTGTAAACACTGGAAGTAAAGCCCTTTATAGAAAGGGATGTTTTCTGAAGTTTGTAAAAAGGGAACTGGAATTATTATTACCCTCAAAGGCCCTTTTATAAACTGCTTTGTATAAATAAACTCTTTTGATTACTACCTGAAATTAAAAGGATGTAGAACTTCATAGCTCTGTTCCAGTTCCCTTCTCTATTGCTGTACTAGAAACACTGACCAGAAGTAATTTGAGGAGAGGGTTCCAATCACTGCGAGAAGTCAGGGCAGGAACCTGGAGGCGGAACTGAAGCAGAGGCCTGGGGAATGCTGCTTATTGGCTTGCTCTTGTGTCTTGTTCCGGCTTTTTTACACCACCTAGGACCACCAGTGTAGGGTGGCACCGTCCTCCCCTCCCCAATGGGCCGAGTGTTCCTACATCACTCTTTAAAATCACAACAGCCCACAGACTTGCCTGTAGGCCAATCTGTAAGGACAATCCCTCAATTAAGGTGTCTTCTTCTCAAATGATCCACTTGTGGTCAGTTGACAAAACAACAAAAATAAACCAACAAAACAAACAAAAACCTAATCGACACAGGCAAGCCTTGAATCTTTTAGAAAAGGTGGAAACCAGGGCCCGGAGCGGTTACGTTGGTGTGGCCTACCTAAGATCGCTCCATGAACTGATAGCTCCACTAGTCCACTCTGCCACTGAATGCCGCAAGAGCGTCTTCTAAAGCACAGTGTCCCTATCCTTTAAACGTTGTCAAGTATTCTTCAAAGGAACATTTCAAAGCATTCGGATGTGTGCTTCGGTATTCTAATAAAAATATCAATCTTATTGCAAGCATTCTATAGTTTATTAAAAATTTTAGCCGGGCGGTGGTGGTGCACGCCTGTAATCCCAGCACTCTGTGAGGCAGAGGCAGGCGGATTTCTGGGTTCGAGGCCAGCCTGGTCTACAGAGTGAGTTCCAGGATAGCCAGGGCTATACAGAGAAATCCTGTCTCGAAAAAACAAAAAAACAAAAACAAAAAACAAACAAACAACCCCCCCCAAAAAAAACAAAAGCAAAAAGCAAAAAACAAAAAACAAAAAACAAAAATTTTGATCTACAATTTCTATGCTTCAGGGTTCTCAAATGTCTTCCACTTTCTGAAATCACAGGGCATATCACTTCAAATGAACAGAACGCTATTTCTCCTCTAGTATTAGCAAAGGTTGGTCCAATCACAGAGTGCCTATTTATTACACAAGCAGCTATGTGTGCCTTTGTAACCATCTGACTTCATGTCTGGGCAGAGCTGCATTCCCCACCATTTCAGAGCTTATGGTGTGTACTCACTTGTGCTATAGGAAAGCACACTATGTTTTCACGTGTGCTCATCGCATTAGGTGGTGACGTATGGTAATGCGGATGCCCACACAGGTATAGAAGCAGGGTTTCTCAGCCGTGGCATGACTCACACCGAAAACTGGGTAACTCCGCTATGAGCGCTCCACTGTTCCTGGCACTCTGCTTAGCAACTGTCCTGCCTCTTGCTCACAAGTTAACAGGGATACCACCTCTATTTCAGACAATTTTTAAAAAAGCTCTTCAGGTATTTCCAAATGCCCCAGGAGCAATTTTACCTTAGCTTGTGCACTGGGACTGTGCAGTGTTATAAACCGTAACTGGTGTAAGTGTCCCTGCATACTGTAATTATTGTAGTATCTGCATATTATCTTTATGTATTTTTTTCAGCAAATAGACTATCTCACACAACCTACCACCCAAGGAGCACATTGGTTAGCAGCATGCAAATCATCACGAATGACAGAAGGTAAAAGGCTGGGGAGACGATTCAGCTGGTAAAGTATCCAGTGTGCAAACAGGAAGACCGGAGTTTGGATTACCAGCACCCACGTAAAACCCCAAAATGGTAGCAAACTCCTCAACCCCAGGAACTGGGGAGGCAGGCCAGCCTGCGTAGCCAATCAGTGAGCGCAGAGTTCGGGGGGGGGGGAGCCAGCCAGCGTAGCCAATCAGTGAGCTCTGAGTTCTGTGGGCAGCCAGCGTAGCCAATCAGTGAGCTCAGAGTTCTGGGTGTGGCGCAGGCCAGCGTAGCCAATCAGTGAGCTCAGAGTTCTGGGGGGGGTGGGGCAGCCAGCGTTGCCAATCAGTGAGCTCTGAGTTCAGTGGCTCTTCAGTTTCCACAACAAAGTAGAGACTGTGGCTTTCACTCGTGCACGCATGCACATGCTCCCCACACGGCAGAAGCTGTAGCCTTCCTGCAAGAAGCTCTCACTGTAGTGGAAGGAAGGGAACTGGCAGTAGTGATGAGCAAGAGAGGACAAGCTGCAACACAGAACACAGTGAGGCCAGAAGGACTTGTCAAGGCCGGAGGGCCTGACCATTGTCCGCACCGAAGGGTCCGGAAAACAGCCTCTATTTTTTAAGATTTACTTATTTATTTTATGTATAGAATACACTGTAAGTGTGTTCACACACAGCATAAGAGGGCATCAGATCCCACTACAGATGGCTGTGAGCCACCATGTGGTTGCTGGGAATTGAACTCAGGACCTCTGGAAGAACAGTCAGCGCTCTTAACTGCTGAGCCAAGCAGCCAAGTTTAACCTCTGAAGATGAGTGAAAAATCAATCAGGTAAGATGAAGAAAAGCAGGCAATTCTTAGAGGGATGCCACAATCAGGCCCGGCGAGAGAGCGAGGTGGGAGGGGGTGGGGGAGTGCAGGGGGCTGGCTAATGCACAACAGGCCCCAGTATATATGAAGAGTCCAGATTAGTGAGAAAATAATAAATTTGACAAAATGGGAGATACATTACATGGGAGAAAGGTATACCTTGAACTAACTACAAGACAGTTACTGCAAAAGAAAGCAAACAAACAAAAACACTGAAGAGTCAATCCAAATAGGAATAATGACAATAAATAGGGGTAATGGCACCGGGGCCCTGTAGAGGGCTACCTAGGAGACCTGGCTAATGTGATGGCACAGCATGTAAAGTAGAAGACAAATTCACTCCCAGGTATCATTCCTTTGTAACTTGATAAAAAGGACAGACACACACACACACACATACTGGGTATGTGTCTGTCTCTCAGGAGATAGTTCACTAGGACCCACCTAAAAGGATAAAGAGCTGGGTATGCAGTTGTAATCCCAGGCAAGCCCCACCAGAGAGCCAGCATAGCTGTACAGGTGAGCCTGAGACTGGGACACCCAACAGGGCGGAAGGTGCCTGGAGAACAGGGCTTCCACCCTCCGGGAGCACATGCACCCAAACATCAAGGGAAAGCACAACCTATGCTAACCATTCAAACAGCCGTAGGTTTCCAAATGGCTGACCTTAATTCCAAGAGTCACTTTTCAGTGACTGTCTTATTACCTCACACGGATTAATGCCATTTTACAAATGGCGGCATTAAAAACCACAAAAGAATAATCAATCCCTATGATCCATGAGGTGATAAAGAGTGATGTCAATCGGATTAACCTTAAAACAGCGGCAGCAGCAGCAGCAGCAAGGAAGAACCCCTGGTTTCCCAACAGTCCAAACATAAGAAACTCATGTCCAATGACGGGCAAAATAAGAAGCTCAACCATCCCTTGGCTTCTCACCTTCACATCCAAGGTTCCAGTTCCACACTCCTGGAACTTTCCAGTCCCTTTCTGTGGTTTTCCTCTTCTTCTCAGCCACTAATGAATGGTAAACACTAACACGGGAGTGCTGGTATTCTGGATATCAGAGTACTAACTGCTGTATATTTTCCACACTCTATACCACAGGCCCTTCAATACCTTTTACCTTCTAGACACTGATATTAAGCAGCTCCTTTGTAATACTTGGGACTTCCAATTTTTAAATTCTGTTTGTTGTAGATTGTCGTCTGTGACGATCTCTGTAGGTTATAGTACAAGTGTCTCTTCCCATTTGCGACGGGTAAAATAGGCCCGGAGACCATCACATATCCCCCCCCCCCCCCCAGGGAAAGTCACTCCTGATTCAATACAACTGCTGTAAGCAATACACACTTGGGAGAGATAAATTCATGATCGTACAATCTCAGATTTAAAGACTAAACAAGCAGAAGAATTAGATAAACAGTTAGCGACAGTTTATAACTTCTTCACCTTTAAGTACACATCGCCCTTTTCTTGTTACTCAGAGTGCTGAAGTCAATAGAAGATAACTAGTCACATAATTACTCTCCAAAAGTAGACCTGCTAGGGTGGCACAGACCAAGGAGGAGGCTGAAGTCATTCAACTATTCCAAGTAAGTTCTTACTTTCTATGGCCCAAGCCACCTACTATCAAACAGGTTATCACTTTGGAGTTTCTCATTTTATTCCACAA
Organism: Apodemus sylvaticus; assembly: GCF_947179515.1. Taxonomy (NCBI): domain Eukaryota; kingdom Metazoa; phylum Chordata; class Mammalia; order Rodentia; family Muridae; genus Apodemus; species Apodemus sylvaticus. The sequence goes on from NC_067473.1 coordinate 24,424,240, forward strand.
GTGAGTTAATTAAATGTAATGTGTTTTCCAGCCAAATACGTTCTGTTCAAAAGTTTAAAATAAAGATCCATTTCCACCACGACCTCTTACTTTTTCACATATTTTAAAAACCCACCAAAGTGCCGGGTGGGTGGTGGTGGCGCACGCCTGTAATCCCAGCACTCTGGGAGGCAGAGGCAGGCAGATTTCTGAGTTCGAGGCCAGCCTGGTCTACAGAGTGAGTTCCAGGACAGCTAGGGCTATACAGAGAAACCCTGTCTCAAAAAAAAACAAAAACCAAAAAAAAAAACAAAACAAACAAACAAAAACCCCACCAAAGCAAGTGACCTCAAGAAACCATCATGGCCCAGGACTGGTAACACTCATCCACAAGCAATTTAATCTTGTGATCTCCTGTGCTAAGCACCGCTGTAGTTAATATTGGAAAGGGTTTTATATGATTGAAATAAAAATCAAAGAACACACCCTTCTTTAAGGCTTGGAATGCAATTTTAAACCTGCTGACTAACACACAATGGCTCTGAAATGTAAACGTCAAAATGGCTTAAGACTTCTTCTGAAGCTTCGTCTTCATGACCCGTGCAGTGTTTTGTTTGTTACAGGCTAAGACCATGGCAACAAGCATCGAGTCGGTTGGCTCTCCTGTGGAAGCAAGGCTGAGGAGCAATGCTTCCTATGCCAGAGATGTTTCTGCACACCATTCCACCGATTCTGCAGTAAGAACTAACAGGGGCGAATGCATTCGTGTGGGACCCATACGGTAGTGCGTAAGACCACAACAGCCATGGGGAAAGAGAGGTTATAAAGGAGCCTGAGACAGGAAGACACACAGGAAGCATTAAGAGGAGGCAGGGCAGACGCAGAGAGAGGAAATCTCAGGGCAGCCCCTCAGTACCAGACAGCATGCACTCCCCAGAGATTCCTAGAGTCCCCAGTCTCTGTCCCAGAAGGCCGTAAGGATAAAAGTTCTCACAGCCTCATTTCCTTGCCAGGAGATCCCTCCTTCGGAAGTTATGGTAGGTCTTTATTACTTCCGGTCTGAAATCCACCTGCCAGGGCCTAGTGCACCACCACACCATTCTCTTGGCTGTAATACATCACTTAAATGTCTACCTTTTGGGGCTGTGACACAGCTCAGTGGGTAAGTGGTACTTGTGGCCGGCGGGATGACCTCATGCCTTCTTACCTCAGCAAGTGTGTTATTGCACATGCACTCAGGCGTGAACACACACACAGAGACACAGACACACACATACACAAATACATATTTAAATCCTCTCTTCTGGTGGAAAGAGGGGAAGTGGAAGGCTACTGCTTCCTGAGCACAAACTTTTCGTCTAGGATGATGGAAAATTAGAGATGAATAGCAATGTAGAGAGGGTAAGGGTTAGTGTTGGGTTTAGGGGAAAGGCAAGAGGAAGTGTAGGGGTAGGAGTAGGGTTTGGTGTTGGTGTTGGGTCTGGTGTTGGGGTTGAGGCTGTGTGGGGATAGGGAAACAGTATGTTTAGGGGTAAAAATACGATTTGGAGAAAATGTAAGTTAAGGGATAAGGATAAGAGTAAGGTTAAGGGTAATTTTGAGGACACAGGTAGGGGTAGAGGTAGGGCTAGGAGTAGGAGTACGGGTAAAGGCAGAATGACATTCACATACAATGATCGATGTTGCTGGATGAAAAAGGAAAACCAATCTATCTTTTTAAAAGAAGACTAAAATAAACTTGTCTATAGAAGCTCCAAAACTTCAAAATGAAGCAAATCTCAACAGCTGAGAGAGTTGCACTTAAAGAGAATGTATGTAGAAATCATGAACCAAATGCTTCCAGTATTCAGCGAAGAATACTGAAGGTGCACCTAGAACTATCTAAAATGCCCCTATTACAGCTCGGCGATTGCTGGCCCCAAAGCACCCTCGGTGGTCCCCAGGCATCCCTGAGTCTTAACTTCCCATCACTTTATTAACATCTCTATAAAAAGACAGCATTAAGTGCACAGTGGATTTGCATATGCATTCCCATAGGACAACCTGGGGGCAGAGAGATCTGAGGGGATATGAAGGAGAAATGAAGGCTGACTGCCAAGATGTATAAAGGAGTCAGTTTATATTTAAGTAGCTGACAATTGTGTCTGTGGAACCAGATAACGGGTGTGGTAAGCCTTGTTTGATAATGTTGGTGATATAATCAACAGAAACTTGACACGTGGATCGCAGCAGAAACTGTCAGCACACTAAGCCCAATGACACTGTCAAACTGCACCTTTTTTTCCTACTCCAAGGCTCAAAGCTTTATGCTTCCCCAAAAGAAACACGTAAAAAGAAGACAAGGAAATGCTTGCTTATTCAAGTTTTGAGCACTAGGTTAACAATTTTAAGATAAAACACACTATAGTTCTAAATTTTGCAACTCCCAGACCCAATATAATTTTCTTTCTGCATTATTATTCCCTTGTGCTTTAGGTCCCTGTCCCTCCTGCTGAGTCTAGAAGTTCTCGCCATACTAACTTTGTTTGAATCCATCTATATCCATTATATATCCAAATATAATGGAATTATATTTTAAAACTCCCAAGAATAGTTTGTCCTAAATTTTTCATATTTTTGGTTTTGCTTTTTTCTCTTTTTTATCTACTTTGTGATAAACTTGACTTTTGTTATTTTGGGGGCAGAGAATAGGGTTAAGAGGAAGGCCTGGAAGACCTCCAGAAAAGCCTTTACACAATTAGCATATGAAAATAAGCAGCTGACCCAGAGGAAGGCTGCAAGGACTTCCCCACACCCCACCCAGAGGCCCACAGTCCTCCCCTGGAGCAGAACAGAGGCACTGCAGCCTCTGAAGGGGCTCAAGGGATATTACATCCCGTGCAACTCACACTCGAGTGGGGTGGAGGCAAGGTATGTATGCATCTGCATGTGAGACTACGCTAATGAAGACAACAGGGGAGCCCAGACTGCATGACCAAAGCCCGAGTCCTCTGCTCAGCAGGCAGAGCAAGCTAATAAACTCTTCCCTCACAAGTTATCTCTCCCGAATGCACGGACCGCGCTCGATTCAGTTCTGGGACACACCCAGAACCCCTCTAGAGATGTCCACCTCTGACATGGCTATCTCAACCTCTTTAGCTTTTCTGTCCACAGATAGATTTAAACAGTGAGATATTATAACCCAAATCATAACTGGCTGTGTTTTCCCAACAGGCATAGCAGCCTTCTTCCACCTACCATGAGTAGAAAACTTCAGGTAGCCAAGTGAGAGTTTTATGTATTATGACTCACAACAGGCACCTCATTAAAACTGCCATTTTACTGGAATTCAGATAAAAATAAATCTACAAGTATCCTCTTCATGGTAAAAAAAAAAAAAGAAAGAAAAAGAAAAAGAAAAGAAACCAGTTAGGAGTTTTGGTCTTAGATTTTATTTTATTTAATTCTTGTTCTTTGATGACTTTTACCTTTTTAAGTGTCATTGTTTCTGTGATTAAGATGTTTTCTACTGTAGCTCAGCAAACGAAGACTCACCAAATCAGCATGCCGGAAAAAAAATTACTCCAAATGTCCATTTTTTGTGGCCTGGCCTCAGAAGAGTGTAGTTTTAGGTACACACTCCTGACTTTCAGATTCCTACAGCAGCCTCTCTGACAGCTCGAAAGGGACGGTTTTGTTTTGCATATATTGCACACTAACCTTATACCCTTTATGTCATTTGTGATGTCGCAGAGAGCTCTATTGGTAAGTTACAATTATCCAAACGATGGATGGTGGCAGCGTCACGGGCATGTCCGAAACACACAACTCTTGGTACCCTCTAGCAGGAAGGTGTGTGGCATGCTTTACTGTAAACTCAGCAGGTCTTCTGACAGCACAAACTGGTTGTATAAGTTGTTTGTCTTTGCCTACTGTTATATTTTAGTCAGCAGCAGAGTGAAATTCCATGCTCAATTTTGCACCAATGTCTTCACTTCTGTCAGTCCCTGGCTCTGGAATGAAGCTCTTCATGTAATTTCTCAAGTATTCTGAGATCGATTGGATGGTCGGATGAACAGCCAGAACATATTCCATTTCCAGCCAGTATGACCAGTCAGATAAATAAAAGTATGTTTCTGAGTGAAAGACACTCAAAGGACTACATATTTACTGCATATTTTCAGAATGATTATGTAACATGATTCTACCTCAATGCTACCTTTTCATTTGAATTCCGTGCTTTTCTGTAAGATCAGGGCTTTTCTGAAGGGATTTTGCTTTTGCTTATTAGCAAGTGGTTAAAGGACTAAGACATTCTTCTTTCTTATGAATCAGTATAAATGAAAACATAAATACATTTAATAGTACTCCTATATAGTCCTGTGTGTAGGACTCGCAGAGAGTAGGCGGAACACTACAAGCTTGCACTCACTTCTCTGAGCCCTCATTATGGATACGCTGGGAGCGACCTCTACAAGCTCCTGCCGCCTTGACTTCAGCACCAAGATGGACTGTACCTTGAACTGCGTGCAAGTTCTAATAAACTGACCCGTCCTTCCTTAAATTGCCTCTGTATTTTATCACAGCAACAGAAAAAAAAAATTAAGGTGGCCACAGTATTGCTATAATATCACTCCTCTCTTCATTGTCATCCACTAAGTATCCTCTTTAATAAAAAATGTATTTCCAAAGGAACAAAATATCCAGACACTTAAAATAGTTTTCGCATATTTTAAACAAATATCAACACAGAGAAACTGTCGGCAGTGTCCTGCAACTGATGAAAGGATGAACTGAGAAAAACAAATTCAAGGGAACCAGAGTTGGGGGGTTTTCTGTAAAAAACAACAACAACAACAAAATCTGTGCTCCCATTAACACGGGGTCTAGCTTTTTGTTTTGTTTTGTTTTGGCTAGTCTGAAGTACAAAGCTAAAGGGTAAAAGCCTCTGACTTCTCTCACAATAATGGGCCTACTCTGGACCAGCTGGAAAGTGACATGGGACAGCGAAGCAGACTCGCCATTTCCTGTCTGCTGTGTCACTAGTCCCTGAGCCTTTGATGAAGCTGAAGGAGCAAACACTGTAGATATTTGAGCTCCATTTCCTTCCGCTTTTGTCCATTATTAGTTTGCACAGAAACAATAAAGAGCAGATGAGCTAGAGGCCGGGCTGTCCCAAGAGGTCGAGATATGTTTACTCAGAGCCCAGGGCCAAGTCTCCTTCCTTAAGCCGAGAATTTAAGAACACACAGTAGCTGCTGCTGTGCTCAATAGAAGAGTTCATCCCAGTACCAATCAATCAAAAACAGAGAAAAGAAATAACCACACATCTCTTCATCTTTTTTTTTTTTTAATTTAAATTTGATTCTGAGAAGGCCTCAGTTTGGACCAAAGTCATCTGATGCCATTTTGCCAGCTTGGCTGGAAAGGGAAACCAGGAAGTGCTGACTCATCAAGAGCATGTACCACCCAACTGTCAGCACTTCTGATGCCAGAGTCAAAGGTGAGCCTCCTTCCTCTGCCCTGCCACAGCTTCTCCTTCTCCCTTACTGAGTGCACACTACAGAGCGCTGAAGGCAGGCACAGCAGCTTTAGAGAACCAGTTCCATCCAGAGATCGCCTATACACGTCTAACAAACCGTCTACAGAATACGCACGTACATAATCTCCGTGTATACACATGTATACCCAATTATTTTCCATAATCCGTACACACACACACATACATGCAGGAAGTTGATGCCAGTCCATAATCAACAGAATAAATACACTAAGGAGCACTCAGATCTTCTCGCTTTAAAACAGGTCTGCATGTGGGAGATAGCCGTTTGGCACTGGGTCTGGCACAGTCTGCAGGTTGTGACAAGAAGCCATTTTCTGCAGTGCAAGCGACACTGGGTTCCATTGCCAGCGCCAAAAACGTACGTCAAAAATAAATGGCAAGAATAATTTTGTCAACATTAAATTATTATCCCCCTAGTTTTCAGCAACAGACCATGAAACGTCGTCTGCCTCAAATACTTGGTGTACCTGTGTCAGTGGGCAAAATCCACATGATCTCTGCATGATTAAAATGCTTGCAACAGTAGACCTAACACCCTAGGGTTGACTTGTGTGTTCCAGTCATATAAATTCTGTCTTTAACTGCAAAATGAGGGTAATAATTCTAATCTAGCTTGCAATTTTGTTGCTATTAGAAAAGTACTGAAGTGGACAATAGTCGAGATAGAAATGCAATGAGGCATTTAGTAGGTGGGGGGCGGGTAGAGGGTATCTAACTGAATCTGATTCAAACTATGTAGCCTAGGCTAGTTCTGAATTCCAGATCTTCCTTCCTCCCCCAACCTCCCACAACGGTGCTCTAAGATTACAGGCTTTCATCACCATACCTGGCCTTTATTATATGTTTTTTATTATTATTATTGTTGTTGTTGTTATTGTTGTTGTTATTTTATTACACATATACAAACACACATGGGAGTTTGGCCTGCATGTATGCCCATCCAGCAAATGAAAGCCAAAATGGTTGAGCTTGGAATTGAACTTGGTTCCACTGGAAGGGTAGCCAGTGTTCTCAAGCACGGTCATGTCTCCAGCCCCATTATTATAAAACTTTTGAAAAAATAAAATGCATTTCATTAAAGACATTCAATAATTTTGATGGATTTGAATCGGTGTTGTCGCTTAGGCTACAAACAACACAGGAAAGATTTCGCTCCTACTGCACTATGCCAAAGTGCAATTCTTCATAAAAGCAGTTACACACAGTGGATAGAAACCTCCACCAGAACACTGCTGAGGGGAGCGAGCAGCAGCCACACGACTCCTTACTTGTGAAGTATAAAGCTTCGGAACCCAGAAACCTAACGTTTAATGTTTATCACATGACTACAGAGACCTAGTGTGTAGTCTCAAAAGTGAGTAATCTGGAGCTCCGAGAGAGAGAAGGCCCATAACGTGTGACAGTCGTGTGAGAACTGAACTCAGAATCCACACATCTGATCTCCACTCCTAGGCAATCAATACTATTTGGTGATCAAACAATAACATTATCTGTTATTGCCAGGGATCCGTATGTTCTCTCCAACCTTTTCATACATTTCCACACTCACGTTTATCAGCTGGGATGCCCTACACGGGAACACTGTTTTTATAAGAACAACTTGCTCAGGGTTTGCCTACAGACACTAACATCTCACTCAATTATTTTCCACCACGCATGCATACATATGAAGTTGACGCCACCCCATAATCAACAGGACAGATTCTGAACTATTATACTAATGATCCACCAGATTGTCTGCAGCTGGGAGAGAGGTATCCCACCAGAGCGCGCAGGGTGTTAGGCTGTGACAAGGGACAACTGTCTTCAATTTAAGCTACAACCAAACTCTCAGCTTGGATTTGTTACTCAAAATCTTTCCAGGCCTCCCCCAATGTGCAAAGAAGGCAAATGTGCTTCATAGTAAATTGGGATTTGGGGTCTTAGTACCATGTAAAAACGGAACAGACAGTGTCTATAAGGACTCCTAGTGGTAAACTGCTCTACAGTGGCAATGTATGCCTGCAAGAACCCACTTATTTATCAGAATCACTAAGTAAGCCATCATGCAAAGGAGAAGGAGGTCAGAGAATCAAGGATGTGTCAAGCTGGGAGAGGAGGAGAGAGAGAATCAATCCTACAACATCGCTTGTCTCAAAACACCAAATCACATCAAGGCTTCCTTCATTCAGGCCTTTGGTCCCGCTCCTCCCAGCTTCTCCTACTTATTATCTAAGCGCGCTGAGGACATTCCCGACTCTTCCTGCCAAGTTAAAATGAAAACGTTCTCAGTCTAGAAATGATTGAGGTGGTTTTTCTTTAATCAAATTAGAGCAGCCAAATGTTCCTTTCAAAGGTAACTGTCTACCCTGCAGCTGTATGCAAACTACCACATCAAATGTGTGTGTGTTGGGGGGGGGGGGGAAATAGCAATAGAATTGTGTCCTTCCAGTGCTTAGCTGAGCGGGCTGTGGAGACAGGAGACAAAGGCGTCACTGCTGCTCAGAAGTCCATTCCCAGAGAGCTTCCAGAAATGTACTGACTTCACAAACTCCGAACAAAGTACCGAAACTTCCAGTATAGAATTAGCTATTTTAGGGAGGCGAGAACATGGGGAGGGGGGAATTCCCCTTTAAAAACAGCTAGGCGGCAACAGATACCTTGAGTCATTTACCCTGGTGACCAAAGCCTAAATGAGAAATGTTGAAAGACTGGCTGAGACATCACTGAAAAAGAAAGGCCTAGCTTTTTCACTTCCCGTCTCCACCAAAAACTCAGCACAGTGAGTAAACCTGAGGACGCAGCAAGCTGCAGTTAGTTGAGTTGGTAATGACTCGTTTGCATGCAGAATTTATTCTCTTAAATCATCAGACATGGGAATTTCCTGCAGTGAATTAATTTATAGTTAATTACCATCTCTTAAGTTTTCTAGTTTGCTTCCCTTAGGAAAAAAATCGGTTGGCCAATGTCCCCAAGATGATGTCATGTTGTCCCTCACGTGTTACGGTTACCAGTTGTTGGCTTGGAGATAGTGCACTAATAGTGTGAGGCCTACCATATGACAAGGAATTCAGACAGCTAGGTGCAGCGGGCACAAAATAGGTAAGTCGAGTATTGAAGAAATAATTTTAGCCGTGAATACTTTTAATACTTCCCTTCATTTCGAAATCATTAATCGTATCTATTTTAATACGTAATATTGTACCTATAGGTATATCTTATAGGTCAGCAAATATCCGTGCCGTGCTCATATTTTTACTGGAAGGAGTCCAGTGTTCTAGAACATGCTGTGAGGGAGCCGCGAAGGAAGCAGGAAGTAGAGCAAGAAGAGCCCGGAGGTGCAATGGGGAAAAGGATCGAGGAGAGTGGCTCCCGGAGTCAGCTGCTGTCTGATCACAGAGCTGGTCAGGTCCCCACAGCCACCCTCATGCTCAGCACTGTGGAGGAAAGGACCTCAAGACAGGACTTGAATACTCCTGTGCATCTTTTTTGTTTGTTTGTTTGTTCTTTTGTTTTGTTTTTTTTCTTTTGTTTTGTTTTTTCGAGACAGGGTTTCTCTGTATAGCCCTGGCTGTCCTGGAACTCATTCTGTAGACCAGGCTGGCCTCAAACTCAGAAATCCGCCTGCCTCTGCCTCGCAAGTGCTGGGATTAAAGGCGTGCGCGTCCACCGCCCGGCCTCACTGACCTTAACACAAATTCTTCAAACCATATTCTCACCCCGAATTCCCTACTCTAGATAAGTTTCTCAGCAGCCAACATTAGCAGGGCGGAAAATCTCCATTTAGTAGCTGTATTAGCTCCTGAGGCTTTATTAAAATTTAATATAGAGTGTTAGGGAGGTGGCTCAGCAAGTCAATGTGTGAGTGTGAGGACCGGGAGTTCAGATTCCCAGGGGCCACATAAAAGCTGGACAGGCAAGACAATCGCCTGTTATCCTAGCATCCCCAGGTGAGTTGGCCTGCTAGGCTAGCCAGAATCGACTAGCTCTGGGTTGACTGAGGAAGTCTGTCTTAGAAGAGAACAGGGGAGAGCAACTGAAGGTACTGTCCCAAATCGACCTTATCCGCCCCCACACTTGCAATGTGTGCACCCCATACATATATGACATATAAACATATACACAAACATAAAGGAACACACACACCCAACATGTGCACAAAATACAGATATACATACGCGCGCGCGCACACACACACACACACACACACTTAAAGGAACACAGCAAAATTCAGCATTTTATCAATGTACCATCCACAATGTTTGACCTTCAGCATAAAAAGAGTTACACAGACATACAGGAAAATGCGGGCAGTAATTAAGAAGAAAAAAATCAATCCTTAAAGGTATATTCAGAAGTGACACCATTTATGGAAGAGCAAAGACATTAAAAAGATTGTTTTAAATAGTATAATCATACTCAAAAAACACAAAGGGACACACAATTAAAATGAGGCAAAAAATGATGAGCAGTCAAGTCAAACTATCTGGTCAACCAAACAGTTACTGAATATCAAATGAATTAAAATCATACAGAATATTTTCTAATTACAAAAGAATTTAAAATTAAAAACATTTATAAAATTCCTTCTCTGCTTAGTGATTTAAAAATCTGTATGTCAAAGAAAAAAGTTATAAAAATTTAAAATATCCTGAATCGAATAAAACAATGACATACTAAAAATTTGTAGGGAGCAAATAAAGTAGCATAAATGCCTACATTAAACTATTGCAATTTTAAGATAACAATAAAAGAGACAGCTAAGTATCAAAAGGAAGGCAGTAGCAAATAAATGCCAACTAGAGAAACAAGACAAATCAATGAAAGCAGAGACCTGTTAAAAGGAAAGAATTGACAATAAAAGAACAATGCCACTAACAACCACCCACAAAAGAACAGAAAAAGGAGAAAGCAGAAATTACTAACATCAGGAATGAAAGATGGGACCAAAGACAGCTAAGAGAAAAAGAATAAATACCACTGAGCTCAAATCCTAGATGGAATATACGTGTTACATAAACCCTTAGAGAACACATATTACAAGATATGATTCATCCGTATGGCAACTTACGGCCGTAGGCAAAGCTGACTTTCTAGTTCACAGCAAATACAGAATGACAATTAAAAAGACCCACGCTACCAATTTAAGGATGGAAACTTCACACATTGCCAAAAGAAATGATATAATCAGTTTGGAAAAGCTTAGCAAGTTTCTTAAAAAAAAAAAAAAAAAAAGCACACTTTTGTACTTTTGTTATGCCAATCAGGAACTCACTTCTAGATGTTTGTCCCAGAAACAAAAACATATGTATGCGTCCTATCTCTGTAAAGATCTATATATATACGTGAGGAGTCATAAAAGCATCCTTTGGACTAGCCCCATTGTGGGAACAACACAAATTCACAAATTGACCACTGACATGTGAATGAATAAACAATCTGTGGTAAAACCAAGTGATGTGAAAGAATGAACTACTGATGGAGTCAACAGCATGAATGAATCTTAAAAATACTGTCCGCAAAAGCAAAAATGCAAACGAAACCACACTGCTGACACCACTACAACACACACTCTCACACCCACACACACATACACATACACACACATACGCCTCCTTGATTCTATAGATGAGAAATTCAAGAAAGGGACGGGCAGACAACAACAGGAAAAAAAGTTTCCAGGAGTCCACGGAGGGGAGGCTACTACTGACTGCCAAGGCCCCGGAGGGGAGTATTTTAGATCTTGATTATTTTGGCATTCGCATCTCATGGGATGCTTAGCCAGTTCAATGAAATAAAACAGAATAAAGAGAGCACCACACCTAGGGTACCTGTGAAGGACATGGATTATGACAGGCAAAAAGAACAAGAAAAATACAAAGGCAATCATCAACTCCAGGAAAAAAAATGGTACAAGAAAGTCATCCCTTGGATCAAAAGTACACTAAAATAGGGCACAGTTTTAAACTCACGATGCAGAACAAGAACTGTCTAAAGGAAGGACTAATAAGGTCTTAACAAATTACAAAGTTTAACTCGTACAGAAGAAAACAGAAACACCCAGCTCTTTTGGCCCTGTGTCACACTCTCCATATAGTTTTAATTGGTGTGAGCATTTTACTGACATTCAGATCCCACTAGTCAACTTTACATGAAGCAGGCAAGAAGAGAACTTAAGTACTTAACTACCAACAAGCATCGTGTTGTCAAAGGAACTGCAGAGTAGACAGAAGTTAGGGAGAGTCTCTTCTTACTAAACCAGAGTGAGTGTACGTTAACAAACTTGACACTTTGGGATACTGTTCAAAATTATGTGAAATAAAAATATCAAAAATATTAAAAAGCATCAGTTGAAGGAAATTCAATTCTCATCTTTAGACTAGCATGCCCAAAGATAGTGTCTCAAGTTTAATATTAATAATATAGGACTATCATATTACCTAGATATATGGAGGAAGCGGCCGCCAGCACCACCATCACCGCTAACATGTGTGTGGAGGGCTGGGTGTATATTAGGGGCATGTTATTTTTAGTTTATTTGGAACCCTGGCAACACCTTCTTTCCTTTGCAAACCCTGTTATTTGAACTTGAGAAACATACTTGACAAATGATTGGGGATAGCAGTTTTGGGTTTTGTTTTGTTTTTCTACTGTCCTTCCTTCCTTACTTACTAAAAAAAAAAATGTCTATAGCTGATCATGACCAACTGACAGTCCACTAGCAAATCAGAAAAGGTGAATGTAATCCTAGCAGGAAAAGTACTCCTGGGACTGAGCACTTGAGCCTCAATACGGAAGAGAAGGGATACAGCCATTTATGCAAGGGTTTTAGAGCTTACATTAACCATAGGAGGACTATATCAGTCATTTTATAAAAGTTCTTACTCCAGACATATGAAACTGTCATGTTTCCACCAAAATATCTAAATCAAATCTGAAGGGAGGGGGATTCACTTACAGTAAATATCATTATCATCTACTATTATTGATACAACAAAGTTATGGTAGTGGGAAAATTCACAAGGGAAGTGTCTCAAGGCTTCATCTGTTTGACAATCATTACAACATTATTAAACAGCTCCTGCTTCCTAACACCAATTTATTGCCATGGACTCAACCACATATTATTATAATCATTGACTGACTCATCCTAAAGAAATGTAAAGCATTTGATAGAAAAATAAAAGGTCCACTGAAATTTGGTGTTGATTTTCATTTTATTATCAATGCTCCTATTATAAAAGGGTCAGAGTTCTTCCCAGTTTATCTACCCACTCACTTACTTCACAACTACTTAACAAAATACTTGCAGGACCCTGGCACTGCAGATAGGAAGTAATGCAGTGACAGACGGGAAGATCCTTGCCCTCTTGGAAATCCATGCTAATGGCAAGCCCGCAGTACACATTCTTACTCAGTGGGTAATGTCAACAATGTAACCATTTAACAACAGTTAAAATAAGGTCCTCAAGAAAAACAATCAGTGTGGTTTATTCCTATAGAATTCTGGGAAAGACACTCTTGACTTTATTCATTAATTATGCACTGGCTCCAGAACTTCAACATGGCAGAATATCCTACTCCTGCAGGATCCCATGCCTGAAGGGTATCACATCCGGGAACTTGAGATCTAGTTGCTAGCTCAGATTCTTTCCTTCCTCAACTAAACATGTACCTGTGTTTTCTATCGTCTCTCCTTTCAGTATGTGGATAGTTTTTTCTGACACATAGGTCCATCCTAGAAGTTTCCACTTGTCTAATGATGGATTCAGTTCTTTATTTTATCAACCCAAGTTAAAAAAAAAAATGTACCATTTTTCCATAAATGTGCTTCTCTTGATTCATCGCAAAAGACAGAAGCCAGCCCGCCTGCCCGCCAGCTTTCTTTCCACAGGGTCTCCTGAAGCTCAGGTCGGTCTCGAACTTGCTATGTAGCAGAGACTAGTTTTGAACTTCCAATGTCTTGCATCCACCTCTGTTAGGATTATAAGGTGTGTGCCACTGTGCCCTGATGGATGCTAGGCCTGGGATCTGTCCCAGTGTGGACTCAACTGCATAGAGATCTTGCTAAGATCACCTTCATCAGTCCAAACCAGGGCACCAGGAGTAGTTTAAAAATCCTGAAGTTCATTAAGTTAAATCCCCAAAGTTAAAATGATTTAGAATGACTAGTAGGATGTTACAATTTCTGTGAACTAGCATGTCAAAAATGTTATTTCAAAGTTCAGATAAGTCACATATTCTCCACTCACAATTAGCTCCAGAAGACCTTTTACCCAACCTTTCAAATATGTATGTCTTGGTTCTTAAAAACTCAACAAGAAAAGAAATCTAATTTTATCCTAAGTATTTTTCAAAAACAATTTTATAGGGTTGGGATAAATTAAAAAAAAAAAAATAACCTCGCCGGGCGGTGGTGGCACACGCCCATAATCCCAGCATTCTGGGAGGCAGAGACAGGAGGATTTCTGAGTTCGAGGCCAGCCTGGTCTACAGAGTGAGTTCCAAGACAGCCAGGGCTATACAGAGAAACCCTGTCTCGAAAAAACCAAATCCAAAAAACAAACAAAAAAACAAAAAAACAAATAAACAAAAACCCTCAACTTCCAAGTTAAGATTGCTAAGTCTCATAGTTTCCACTAATTTATTAAAGAATATAATAATGCTTGAGGCCAGCGAGATGGCTCAGGAGCTAAGAGTATCTGTTCTTCTTGCAGATGACTCCAGTACAATTCCCAGCACCTACACTGCAGCCCACACCCATCTGTAAATTCTAGTTCCAGGGGATCTAACACCCTCATGGCTTCCAGAGGCACCAGGCATGCACATGGTGCGCTGACATACACGTAAACATCTACATATATAAAATAAGTCTAAAAATTATAGTAAGTAAATAAAAATATATTTCTTAAACTCAGTACCCAAAGTTTAAACACCTATCCTTGAAATAGACTTTTCTTCTTTTTGTTCGGTGGCAAATTCGTGGTGACACCCCCATTTAATGCCTTGTAAAACCAAGAGCATGCTGGGAAAAGTGAAGGTTTTATACTAACCACTAGGAGCATTCACCACGAAGGTTAGAAGAATACTTAGCAATAAAGCGAGGGAGAAAGAAGAGACGCTTGCTGGAAACCTCTGTAGAAACCGTGTTCCTTGCTCGCCCTACTGACTTAAGTACAGCGCAGAACGACTGAGTGTCGGGAAGCAGCTCCTCCACAGACTCAGCAAACAAGCAGAGAGGCTCAAGTGTGTGACCCAAAATGAGCAAACCCGTTCCGGAATTTACGATTTGGAAGAGGTGGGTAGCAGGGCCCCGAGGATCTGTGTTCAGGTCCTGGAGCCCACATGGCAGAAGGGGAGAACCACATGTGTCTTCTACATGTGTCACACATACAGAGGAAAGTGTAAGTGAACACGTGTGAAAACGAACTAAACGTGAGCTCTCAAGCAGTGAGTCGAGGTGATCTCTTAGAGTTCTTCTAAAGCACAGATCACAAAAACCCTGTTTGTGAGATGTCAGGAGGGCCTGCAGACCCTCACATGGGAAAAGAAAAATATTTCACCAACAAACCGGATCATCCGGATGCAGCACCGAGTAAATTCAACATTAATTTCCAACACAGGTTAAAAATTATATTTTACCGTAACACTGAATCCATTCATGGTGTCACATGGGGCAGGAGAGTCATGAAAATACCTACTTGACGTTCATCTGTCTACACTGCACTTTCCTCCATGAAATTACATTTTTGTGCTTGAAGGCAAGAGTTGGCTTTGCTGATAATTCCCAATTTTTGTACGGTTTGACCTTTTAATGGTTTCATCCAAACATGTCAACGTACTAACGTCCCAAGTGTAGGAATAGCTTCCTTCTTTATCGCTGAGGCATGTCACCCAAGAGACATTATTAACTTATTCGAGCTCACACAGCTAGTAAGTCGAGGGGGACGGGAAAAGAATGGAAGTCCCCCACTCCCAGCCCGTGCGGGGCTACACTTCTTACTATCAGGAAAAAGTCTACGCACATCCAATCAAGAGCCACTGGTCACGACGACGACCGTTCAAAATGTCATTCGTCATCATCTGCCTGGTCTTCCTGCCTTTTTTGAAAGCAATTTTCTAACTTTGTTTACCGGGTGGAGCAGAGGGGAGACATTTCAACAGGGATGCTCGGTAAACACTTGCTTGGTGCTAGGAACCGTGCCTTCTTCTCTGACATCATCATCTATGGCTGAGCAAATATCAACCCCACTCCTTCATGTAACACTCTTTGGCAGGGTCTTTCCTTAACACCCCGTTTCCTATGACATCATTGAGTCACTATTCATTTTCTTGCCACTGGATATACATGATCACCAGACACTTTCTGCCGCAGGAAGCCCACAACTGGGATTAGTTGAGGAGGAGGAGTTGTGTTTTACATAACAGTTGATATAAGAGAATAAATACATTCTAACTGCCCTACCACAGGTCCAAAGTTGTCAAGGCACGCTTATTCCCAGGAAGAGGGATTATTAAAGAGTGCACCAATAAAGGAACGTGACCCCCTGGCCCTGAAACAGAGGGGGCATTGCGGGATGTATGCAGGGAGGGGCCCCAAGCCCACATTCTGAGGTGGACTCCAAGTCAAATCAAAGAAACAGACTTAAGAAGGGCATTTACAGGAACCGGAAAGGTCTGATTGTCCACAAATAGCAAGGGCACAGACGGCACATAGAAATAGCACAAAAGTCAGTATCGATAATGACGAGAAGTGTAGCCAAGGAACAGTTAAAATGTTATTGTGCAACTGAAGGTCTCAATAGACTTCATATATGCCTATAATAGAGTTAATACGTTCAATTCTTTCAATATCAATGTTAACACAAAATATTTGCAAGAACATGATTGTGCTTTCTAGTACTGTGGATTGGCGAGTATATGTTTCCTAAATAAATGAAATACAGTAGGTTAAGTCAGGCACCTCAAACACTGGCTATTCTTCCAGAGGACCCAGCTTTGATTACCCAGCAATCCACATTAAAGTTAACGAGCATCTGTAATGCCAGATTACAATAGGAAACTCCTTTTACAATAGGAAAATACTGTCTATTGGTTTATTTGTTCAAATGTGCAATAGGCTATTTATAAATAAATGGATCCCTAGTGACATGTATTAAAACAACTGTTATCAACTGAAATCTAAATGAAAAAAAATGAAGGCATATTTGATAATGTAAATTGAGAACAAACATTCTGGTATGAGAGATTCATTCCCTTTTGTCCCCAAAATACATGAACACCAAAATTATCCATAATACTAGTAAGGCAGGAATGTAAAAATTAAGGAAGCGAGAAAAGAATGTTTTCAAAAGGAAATCTTTGGAGATTGGTGTACTGCAAATGAGACCTTCTAACCACACTCCTGGTACACATAAATACTGCAACTGACAACTGCTCAAGATTGTTGGAGATCTAAACTGTGGGTCTGAAATTAACTAGAAGCATTATTTTTTAAAACAAGGATCTATCTCCACGGATACTCACTGTCCTGAGTCTCAAACAAGAATACCACAAGAATTATTCAGTTGTGTATGCTTCCTTTTCACAGACTTCACGTTTCCTTGACTCCACAGCAAGGTTCCACAACTTCCATGATGATATACTTACACACAAAGGAATATAACCACAGAGCTAAAACCTCAGCGTTACTAATTTCAACTACAGGAGAAGAGACAGCAGAATGGCACTCTGCAAAAATGTTTACTCAACAGCTCTGACGACTGCAACTTTTCAAGAACTCAGAGAAAGGAAAGAATACAACGTACTTTACACACTGAAGTTTAAATGGAGACCTGACCCTATTTTCACTGAAGCAAGCCTCCCCCCCAAACAGACTATTCACCCACAAAATAACATTTTTATTAATGAGGGTTCTCATGAATCAAGACCTCTGAAAACCTGGCTTTACAATTCATAATAAAATATAAATATATGATGTTCTTAAAAATCACATTTCTCGCCGGGCAGTGGTGGCACACGCCTGTAATCCCAGCACTTGGGAGGCAGAGGCAGGCGGATTTCTGAGTTCGAGGCCAGCCTGGTCTACAGAGTGAGTTCCAGGACAGCCAGGGATATACAGAGAAACCCTGTCTCGAAAAAACAAAAAAAACAAACACAAAAAATCACATTTCTCTCTCTCTCTCTCTTTTTTTTTGTTTTTTTTTTTTTTTGGTTTTTGGGTTTTTTTGGTTTTTTCGAGACAGGGTTCCTCTGTGTAGCCCTGGCTGTCCTGGAACTCACTCTGTAGACCAGGCTGGCCTCAAACTCAGAAATCTACCTGCCTCTGCCTCCCAGAGTGCTGGGATTACAGGCGTGCACCACCACTGCCTGGCAACACTTCTCTTTTTTTAATACTATGTACATGTTGCTGAGAACTTTAAGAAAACATTTCCTTAAATTATCACAGTGCTACAAATCTTATTCTTCTTTGCCTTTAAAACAGTTGACTAAATACTCTAATAATAATTTAATGTGTTCAAAACATTTATGAATTACCATCTTATCTTCTGACAGGCAATCTAATCACCTTGGCTTCCAGACCTAATCCTTTAATTTTAAGCATTTTTGTTGCTACTCTAACAAATGCATGTAGCACTTACCTATGAATTACAGCACGGAATAGGACCACATATCAGTTTTCTGTTGATCCTAATATTCCTTCACTGATAGCAGAATTGTCTGAATAGCCAACTGATGACCCAGGTATGTTTCCAACAGCTAGTTTTTAGAAAAGAGGTCTTTCTGAAACACTTGATGAAATAAATATAGCTCAAATGTTCACATGTTAATAGACATGTCAAGGCCTTTTTATAGAGGTCAACTTGTATGTTCCCGAGGGAAAACTGAGTAATTCTGATTAGTGTTTTGTGTATCTCATCTACCCGATCGGCAAATTCCTGCAGCTAAATTGTCACAAGTATCATCAGCTTTATGAAACTGGGCAGGTTAAGTGAGGGAAGCAATAACTGAAATAAAGAGCAGACGGTTCCCTGAAGCTCATGCAGGATTCGAACTTGCCAAGTGGCTGAAATGGCCCCGACCTTCTTCTGCCTTACTTCCAGAGTTCTGGTATTACAAGCATGCACTACTTGCCTTGTCCATGCCTTGCTTAGACACATACATTTAAAAAGAGCCGATTTTTAAAAAAGAAAGGAAAGAAGGAAGGTAGCAAGCTAGTCAGATATGGTAGCACACACCTTTAACCTTGGCACTTGGCAGCAGAGGCAGGCAGATTTCTGAGTTAGAGCCTTGTCTACAGACAGAGTTCCAGGACAGCCAGGAACAAAGAGTAACCTTGTCTCAGATGAAAACAAAACAACAACAAAAAATAAAAGAACAAAACAAAACAACAACAAAAACAAACAAAAAGCAAGAGAAAAGTTCAGAATCCTAGCAATTCCCTCTGACTCATTCACTTTCCTATCCTGTTTCTTTTTTCTGGAAGTTATCCAGCACATAGTAGGCTCTCAATATATACATGGTGCACAAACAGACTGCTGATAAAACAAGTTTTATTCCATCTCTGTGTCTTGGTTCAGGATGGCAAACAGAACTCACCTATGGAATGGAACCACTCTGGTCATACAGTCTTATTCTGACAAAGGCTCCAGAACTCAAGATTGTGAAGCCATTGTCTCATCAAGCCTGGGATATACCAGGTAAGAAAGAACGGAAAGTCAGTGGGTGCTGTACGGGGGTGGGGGGTGGGGGTGTGTGAGGGGTAGAGGCTTTCACACCAACAAAAACAAGTCTGCCTTTCTGGTAAATCCATCAAAATTCAGTCTTAAAACTTTGAAAAAACTAATATGTTTATTGTGCTCCCTCAAGCTTAGAGGTTTAACTACGGTGGGTAGGGACTATAATTACGATCAATTACTTAGGGCTTGAAGGCACTTAAAAAAGCATCTGCCCTTTTAAGCAATCTTTTAAAAACCCTTACCCCAGGAAAGATGACAAATTACAGGTTCAGGGGCTCAGTTTTGACATTCTCCCTTGGTAGGAAAAGAACTGTCACTTGCTCGTCCTTGACTTCCTAAGATTGTCCCTAAAAATACAAACCTCTAAAGTAAGAATTTCTAGTTTAGCCACATAGGTCGTTAGGGGTAGGGGTAGTGGAGAAGAAAACCAGGAAGAAACCCCAAAGTGATAGAGATGGTGGCTTGTGAGGATGATATTATTAGTTAAAACACGGGACATTTCACTAAGTTCATGGTATATAGCCAATCAATTGCCTTTGCTGACAAATTCAGGTTACCGGTGCCCAAGTAACTTCTTGGTCCCTATAGTGTCCTTCATGATTAAAGCATTCCATCCTACAGGAAGCTACTTAAGCAGGAAGGTAAACAATTCAGAATAGCTTCAGGAAGTCCCTGAAACCGACCAGATTCACCAGGCTCCTCCTTGCTATGTAAGCAAATAAGAGATGAGTGTCCCTCTCAGAAGAGCAGAGTCACATCTGCAAAAGACTCGGACCAGACCAGATTTCTACAAAATGCATTAAACCAGCCTAGCTGCCTGGAAGAGGCTAAAACCAGCTGAGGTTCCTGGAAGGGTCAATCTCCAATCCAGTGAGCTCACGGCAGGCTTTGCGAGTTGCCACCCATGCTGCGGTGGGCTTCGGTGGTACAGCTTTTCTGCCCCTGTACCTAAGCCTTCTCCCATATTTGTATAAATATCCCCATAAACATCACCAAGCTGGACTTGGGTAGTATTTGTTCTCTGATCTGTTGTGGGCTCCTTATCTGAGATGAGCATGTGTCTCCCCAGGAAATGTTATACATGTCTTGCTGTGTCTAAACAGGAATCTGACCTGTTCTGTAAAAATGTCAGAAAATGATGCCTTCCTAAGGACCTGTTCTAGGCCAAGAATCTGATAATCTCTGACATATCTAGTGCCTGAAGTGCCTTTAAATTCAGAGGATTTTCACCTATGCTCTTGTTTTATCCACACAACTCTAAGTAGGCAGGTGTTGTAAGAAGTAAAATAAATTTAGGAAGCATATTTTCCTTTTGCTTATAAGCAGATGCTCCTGAAATTTACAATTCGAAATCCCACTGTGGGGTCAACTAAAACTGTCTTGAGACACACCAGTCACAAGAGGATAAAACTGGAAAACAGGGTGAGCTAGCTTGCCAAAACTCTTGTTATAGGAACTTGAAATGAACTTTGTTCAATGAATAGGTTATACAAAGGCGTTTGCTTGGAAAAATGCTACTTTATTTACATGGGATAATTCCCTCTTATCTGGACACTCCAAAAGTAACAGAGAAATGAAATTTGGTATTAAATTCTAATGCTGAAATTCATCCTTAGGTACAGCTGCAGTGATCCTCTAGGGGAGTGACTCAGAGCCAGTATGCACCTTTCAGATTTCCCTGAAGAACAAGACACAGACAGACCGACAGACACACCCCCCATAACCCTCCCCCAGATGGTAATCCACTTTTAGTAAAACCTGACTTTCTAGAAGACTCATTTTTCCACATCTCATTACCTCGCTTTTCTGTCACACCCCATACCATGCTACCTAGCTAAAGTGTACACACAATGGGGTCCTTTATTTACATTGTCTTTTTACTTATTTATGTAGTATGATTCACTTCTGAGTCTGACTGTATTGGGAACAAAGTGCTAAAAAAAAAACACCCAAAAACAACAAAAAACCCCAAATAATTCCCACCCTCAAAAATCAAACACCCAGCCTAGTAGAGAAGTTAAAAGCTCTTTAACAGCTCCCACCCCCACCCCAGAAGATTGTGTAGACTGTGAGTCCATACAGGGCTTGGTATTTCAAAGGCCAGTCTTGGGTCTCTCCTTTTTGATGACTAATATTACATTGTTTATGACTTTCTACAAAAATATTTAGCTGTGCTGATTTACATTAATTTCATCCCCAGGCATACAGTAGGCACATATTTGTTGTAAGGAATCCCTACAGGAATGCGAAGACAGGATGAAGATCACCCTTCCTTAAAGAGCTGAGAATGGTGAACTCATCACCTAATGTGTAGAAAGGTCTGTGCATCCCCTTTTAGCTTCCAGCTATGCATCTGTTTAAAAAACAAAAGGATAAAAGGCACAATGGGGAAAGCCCAGCATCTTCAACAAAACACCATTATCTTCAATCACGGGAGGGTTGGTAAGAATGCCTCGCCACCCACCTGCACAACTCTTCCAGGGAAAACAGAGGCTATAGACTCTAAAGCGCGCGCAGACTCACATCTAACCCCTGAGAGAGAGAAGCAGTCTAAGTCAGACCTCACCAGTCCGCGGATACTAAATGATACAATGAGATAACAGTTTGAGACGCAATCGTCCTCCGCCTTCCTCCACCCACTCTCCCTCCCTTCCTTTTCTCAGTCTTTTGTAGCTCAGGCTGGTCTTGAACTCTGGATCTTCCTGGTTCAGTGTTCCCAGAACCCAGCTTTGAAAGACATTTTTAACACTAGGTGTCAGAGTCGAAACTTCTGAAGTTCTGAGACCACCAGAAGCCATTCTACAGTCATATATTTTTCAAAAAAGCCGCTACTGTGGGTGTGAGTAGTAAGTACATTCTTACACATTTCTGCATTTTCTTAAACTTTATGTACATTATGCTCCACCCTTAAAGTTTCCTTGTAATTACCACAAGCTGGATAACTATCTCACTCTGCCTCTCAAAAATTCCCCCACGGACGAGAAAAGTTAAGTGAAGACTGGAGGGACGTTTCTGGGGTTGTCTGGTTTTGTCCCTAAAAGACACCTAACGCCCCCGGATCCCTTGGGGCAAGCAGAGCCAAAGCTCTTCAGAATAGCTTGGCTGCTGGGAAGCCACCGCAGGTTTCTTTTTTTTCTGCCTTGTCTAGCAAGGTCACGGGTTTCATCTGAGGGAACTCAACTCTTACTCTAGCTGGGTCACCAGCCGCCCCTCGCCCAGCACCTTCCCAGACCCGATGGCCAGGGCTCCGGCTCACCTGACCACGTTGGGGTGCTCGAAGGTCTCCAGGTGCCTCAGCACCGCCACCTCGCGGATGGTGGAGAGTGGCATGCCCTCCTCGCCGGTCTGCACTCGCACGCGCTTCAGAGCCACGAAGCGGCCACCGTTCTTCAGGTCGCGGGCCTTGAACACCTTCCCGTAGGCGCCTTCCCCGATCTCCGCCACGCACTCATACTGCTGGTCGGCGCGGCTCAGGCTGTCCTTCTCCATGCTGGCTGGAGGCTGCGGGCGCGGCACAGTGAAACCGGGGTGCGCACTCGTTGACTTACACGCCGCGGGGACGCCTGGAGTGGGACTCGCGGCCGCCGGGCTGGACGGACCGACCTTCTCGGCCGCGGGCGCAAGCCGGGCGCAGCCGCCGCGAAACTCCGCCTAGCCGAGTCGCCGCGCCGCCGCCGCAGGAGAGCGCCGATCCCTCCTCTTCCCCCTCCGCAGCGATTACATAGTCTGCCCACAATCTCTGCACCTAGGAGGAGGAGACGGGAGGACAAGGAGAAAGTGTGATCAGACCGCCCGGGAGACTTCCACCCGGTTCCACCAGCTCCCCTCCTCCTCCCTTCCACTCGCCCCGGCTGCCTAATCCGGCCGGGTTTCTCGGAGAAAAACTAAGTTACTTTTCTATCCCCAGCAGGGCTCGTGCAGTCTTCGCGAGGAGAGGTTGCTGGGGCCCCTCGGGGATGAGCGCCGCGCGGGACGCAGCGGGACGAGAGGGGGCGTGCCGAGCAGCCCAGAGTGTGCCGGGAGCGCGGGGGAGGGGAGGCACCGGGCGCGTCAATGTCACGGCTCAATATTTATACCTATGCCGTTGTTCTCCGGCTGCCCTCCCTGACTCCGGGGGCCTGGACGTGCGGGATACGGGGCGATCTGGGCGAGTTCGGAAGCTGGCGTGAAAGCACCGGGGGAAGGGGGGGTTCACCCGTGTGGGGTCGCAGAACGGGGTTGGGGCTCCGAGGACCCTGTAACTCGACGCTGGGAATATGCGAGCAGGGGTGGTCAGACATCTGCTCGGAAATTGTTTCCTTTCTTTCTACTTTCAGTTTTTCTACCGGGAGACATTTAAAAGGGACTCGCTCACACAAATGGTCTTTGGGGTATGGCAAGCTTGGTGGGAGACGGAATTCTGCCTCCAACTCGGAGGACCTCCCTGGTGGAAACTCCGGGAGGACAGACCATCTGGTAGGGGAGGGTTGGGGCTATTAGAGGTGGGAGAGCGAGGGGCCCTGGAAGGGGAGAAGTGTCGTGCCCCCTCCCCCCCCCCGCGCGCACACACACACACACACACACACACACACACAAAGATCCCAAGGGTGTGAGAAAGGCAGGTCCGTCACACTTTCACCCGTCCTGTCCCGACAAAGTAACTTCGGGACTTATCTAGCTAACAGGGACTGGTCCTTAAGTTTTCAACCCGAGCAAAAGCAACCGCCCTTAAACGACGGTGGGGGTGGGGGGAGTAAACGTCGGTCTCCCGGGTGTGAGAGGGGGCTGCCCTCTTGTGTCGCGACTTCCGAACCTCAGCCCGGTATCCGGGGCGGCTGGAGGTCGGTAGCCGAGACGGTCCCTCTGTTCCCCAAAGGCTGGAGGCTAGGTCCCACGCGCGGTCGGGCGCCCCTCCCCGTTCAGTTGTTTAGGGATGACCGAGTGAGCCTTCCCGTCCCACGGCGGCCTTAGTCTGGGCTGGACCTTGTTCCACCATTGCCGCGTGTCCGGAGCCGTAGGCATGCGTTTACCTGCCCCGCACCCTTCCTCCCACCCCCACCCCCCACCCCCGCTCGCCCCTCTGCCTGGAGTTAAAGAACACATGGCGCGACCCCCAGTGGGGGCGAGCATAGCACCGCCCGGCCAAGGCAGAGCCTCTCCCGGCCCCTTTGAGAGCTTTCCTAAAAAGCTGAGGAAAGGACCCCCCAGCCCTCGCCCGGGGTCCGAGCCAGGTCGAGGGCCACACAGGTAGCGGGAGCAACGGCCTTGGCGCCCGCCCTCCCCCTCTGGCCGTGTCCAGCCCAGGCTCCGGGAGGGGGCAGCCGTCCCACCCCCGCGGGCCTACACCCCCAGGACCCGAGCGGCGGTGCCTAGCCCCCTCCCCTCCTCCACTTTTTTGTTTTTGTTGTTGCTTTCCCACGCTGGCTGAATGTGACTTGACCCCATTTCAAAAAAGTTTGACATAGTGCTTCAACATTTCCGCATTCCTCCGCGACTACAAAGGCTGCAGCCGCCTCCTTCTGCTTTCTGTCTCTGCTCTCTGTCTTCGCACTCAATGAAATCCTTCATGAGCCTCTCCCGAAGCCTTGCCAAACGCCGCAAGGGTCGCCACTGGCGCAGCGAGGGGAGGCCGCCCGCGGGACCGCGACCCGCGCGTGTGCGCAAACGCAGATGCGCCCGCGCAGATACGCCCACGTGCACAGGGTCGAGTGCGCCGCCGAGCCCCGGGCTGCTCTTGCCCAGGGTGTGTGCATTTGAACTGCAAAGCTTTAAATAAGAAAAGTAAACTTGGGGCGTGAAACAAGAGTGTATGCTTGCGGGGCTTCAACCCCGGTGGGCTGCGTGCACTGCTCTGTGCATAACGCGCCCGAGGGGTCGCCAGCAGGAAGCCTGGGCGAGCTAAGTTTTACTGCTTAGTTGGGAAGATGGGGCCCATACCCACACCCCTCGGGAGGCTACCGAGGGAACTTGCACTGGGGTAATAAACGTGGGGGCGCGGAAACACATTCTCCAGCATGGAATCCCACCCAGACGGTGCACGTTCAACTTTAAAAATGACTGTCCGAGCAGAGTCCGTTTGGGGAAGCTCGATGAGAAGTGAACGTATGGGCATTTTGCGCAGGAATCTGTTCAAGCTGGCATAGGACCCTGGTGTCCGGGTGTCCCCGGTGTGGGAGGTTCCTCTCCAGACCTCTAGCTCCCCCCCAGCTGGCCCCCATAACCCAGTCTCAACTCCTAAGGGGTTAACCCAAGCGGATTCCGAGGGGCCACACAACCCCTTACACCCCATTACCCTCACCCACTCCGATCCTCGCCAGGGACCCCCCCGCCCCTCAGCCCACCCACGCGAGCCCGTGGCCTCTTACCTGCGGTGTGTCTGTCAGCCCCCGCACGTGCTCGCCCCGCGGAGCAGGTAACTGACTACTGCGGCCCAGGCGAGCGGCGCTCTGCGGGCAGGGGGTGGGCACAGCGGCGGAGGGCGGAGGGACGGCGGAGGGCGCCGCCCGCGGGGCGGCCGGGGAGGCTCGGGGGCCTCGGGGCTCTGGCCGCGGTTGGGGGCCAGAGTGGAAGCGGCTGCGAGGCGGGGCGGGGGACCTGCGAGCCTCGGGGCCCGAGACCCACCCGGAGGCGAGAGTGCAAATTAAAGCCTTCCGGAGCGAGCGAGGCCCGGCCCCGGTTGTGCTCCCCAGCAATCCGCTCAGAACGGGGGGCCCGGAGGCCGGGGGAGAGTTAAATGAAAATTTCCGGTTCTCTCTGCAACCACTCTAGTGGGGGAATCTCGCGACTGAAAATAAGCCGCGTGAAAGGGATCCGGTGGGATGCGGCGTCGGGGGTCTATAGGGTTTCAACACCTAAAGTCTTCTCCAGAGTTGGGGTGTTGACAGGGTGAGGCGGGGTGGGGGGGTATCAGTCGGATGAGAACAGATGGAAACAAAACAACAGTAATCGTGGGGATGCCGTGGGGTGGTTGATAACACTTTCCTACACGCAAAAAATCGGACCTTATTAAGGAGTGGGGTGTGGGGGAAGAAGATTGGCAGATGCCTTGCAGAAAGAAAATACAAATCTGTCCAAGCGCTTTTCACTTTCAGCTTGAGCTACATTTGTTTTGTTTTCTCTCACTTCCTTTCGGCCTCACAAAGCCCTATCTTTTCCTTTTGGACAGAGGCTATGGTTTGGGAATTACCAAGCACGCTTGCGGTTAACTATCTATTTGAAGGGGCTGTCGGGGTCACAATTATTAAGTGGTTATAAACTGTTGAGGGCTCACCAAGGTATTTCTGGAGAGCTAAAAAGATTCGATTTCAGTATATATATATAAAAAAAAACCTACAAAATAATAGACACGTGCACACATAAAGAAGAGTGCTTAATTTAAGTGCTTTATTGGGGATTTTGAAATTCGAAACTTTGTAAGAATGTCTCTTTTACCTGAGGAAAAAAAATGGATGCAGTTTCTTCAGGTGAGAATTGAGATTTTTGGTGAAGGGAAGGAAAGGTCTACAAGCCTTTCTACAAGGAGTTTAAGAAAATAGCTGTCTCTGAAAACAATTCGATGTTTCCCCAAATCTGTATCAGTAGATCTTGAAACTTTTAAACATCTGAGAGAGAGGGAGAGAGAGAGAGAGAGAGAGAGAGAGAGAGAGAGAGCAGGAGGGGGAATTTCTGTACTTTGTAGAAAAATCAACAAAATTATGTTTAAATTGGAAGTATTTCTTGTAAGAATGTTCTATTTTTTATTAGACCATGTTACTAATTTCACCATAGGTTTTCCCCCCTTTTAAAATTAATTCTGTTACAATGTGAAGCAAGGTTAAAGGGATAAAAGTTGCTATAGAAAACTGCAAACAGTTTTTTTTTAACTACAGATGCATTGTAATAATAATTTTTTTAAATAATAAAAATGAGTACTGGTGTGCCTTTAAACTTAACCTATAAGACACATTTTGTGTTTTGAGTATATCTTCTAAAATAAAACCTAGTTTCTGAGCAGATTTCATTTATGGTTTCAGACATAACCATATATACAAAGCAAATTATTAGGTTTTGTAAGAGTATCACTACCAATCACTAGGCTCCCACCATCGCCCCCATTTTGATGACTGTTCACACTTAGCAGTGCTTTTTAAAACACTTTATTTGCTGGTAATTAATATGCTTATCTTATCCAAAAATAATAGTCAATAAATAACTGCAGGAATAAGCACATGGTATCATACATTTATTTAAGTAAATAATTTATTCAAAAATAGTACTAAATATCTTATAACAGAAGAGTGTTTATTCTATACTGTGTAGTAGTTTTAATTATGGTGTTAGGAAACAACTGTTACCAACTAGATGAGAAATGTCATGGTTTAGATTACAAGATCACTAGGGCAATGTAAAAAACAAACCCCCAAACCAATGAAACTAACTATACCAGATATTAACTCTCTCGGTGTCTTTTTTTCTTTCTGCTATAACTTATGTTTTATGTTAATTTTAGCATGATGTACTTTCCCCGGTTATGGTTCACGTTAAGTACCAGCTGGTTAAAAATTCAGACCCAAAGAAGAGTTACAGTGGCTTGCATTAAAATAATAAACTATAAGATTGTTTTTGTTTATGGATAATTTTCTCTGTGGGTAGCAGGCTATCATAACAAAATTTGTGCAAAGTTTACAAACTGAACCAAAGTCCGACTCCTTTGTTAAGTGTCCTTCACATGAAAACACAGCAGTCAAGACTCATGACTGGACCCAGTGTTTTTATACTTACACCGTCTGTCATATTCCACAGTTGCAAATCAAAATCATCTTTGTGAATTTCCTAGAATTCATGGATTTGTGTCTAAACTGTGAGTTTAGTGTTACATAAAGGATATGTGTCATGTGGGAGGAATTTTATGTCAAATTGTGTAACTTTTTGTTTTACCTGGAATAAAAATTAAAACTTAATAAGTTCTAATGTACAATTTTAAACTTGTTAAAGAAAATAGGAATTTTTGAAAGATAGAAGTAACAGACAGTGTAATTGTAAGCAATCCCTGGTTTATCACAGGCTTCAGAGTTGTAAACTATCTTTTCAGAAACTTGGAAATATGGTCTTGTGATTCATTTCACAATTATTTTAATTGAAACACCAGATAAATGTATTTTTGCCTATGAAATTCATCTATTTGCTATTTAAATAACAGCATTTCTGGTTTAATAACTTTGGAATGGGTTACTTTACTTTTTAGCCCAATTTGTATACACATGCAAAGGTTATCTATTTTTGTTAAATTATTACCAGGAAGAAGTTACTTTTTATTAGAAACAATATAATACAGCACATTTTAATGCATTCTTCTTCCTGCCTAGGATATTTCCAAGGTATCTTCTTAAGTTTTCCCTTCAAATGTAAAATTGAAACCTTACTAAATATTTTAGGAAGAATCAGTGAATTTACCAACTTCTTAAACTGAGAGATTCTGAACTTGAAATAATCTCAAAATTAAAGCTATTAACTAACTAAATACATTCCAGTTGATGGGGAAATTGCTTGGATTTTTTTCTCTTTTTGTTGTAACTCTTGATCCAGTGCACTGCATTTGAGCCTTGGAAAGATTTTCATATTTGCCAGGAAAAGGGGAAACCATAACAGGTAGTAGCTTATAAATTTTAAGGAAGAAAACCCCCAAACATTATTGTCTTTGGAAACATTCTGTTTTCATGGTTCTACAATTCTGTAATTATCTTCATGCAGCATGTCAGTGCTGCATTCAGTTTGTATAACTGACTCTTCTAATTTTCTTTTTGATAGGCACCAGTATGACCCCTTTCCTTCCTGTGTATGTACCTATCATATTGTTGGCATATTGTTAATATGTGCTCCAGACATGTTCCTAAGATCCTTTCACCGGCCATATTAAACTTCTGGGTGATCTGAAAAACAATTATGAAAATACACTTAGAAGACATGATGATCACACTGAAAACACATACATGTCATTCTCAGTTTACACTGACAGTCTTCACCAACTTAATTATCTGAAACTTGACTGAAAAAAAGAAAATGTGGCCTAATGATTGTGCCTCTATAGCTGCTTTTGGTTGACCTAAAAGGCGCGTAGCTCTGATGTAGCACATGCAGCGGAGAAGGGCCAGCTTAGCAGATACAGTATGATGAAGTGGGATCTGGAGAAACAAAGAAGCCACCCAGGAAGAAAGGTCTGTGAATGGCTTGGCAGCAGGGGCAGAGGAAGGAGGCACATGCTGAGGTTGTGGGGCCGAGACGCAGCCCTGGTGCTCTAGGTATGGTGTATCCAGGCAACCCCATTCTTTGGAAGTGAATGGAACTCTGTGCCTCTTCTATTCTGCAATTAAATCCGCCTTATTAAATAAGACTGCATAGAGTGTGTATCCATATTCATGCGACTTATTTTGTGTTGTCTTAGTTTGGATTTTTTTTTCCCTGAAAATAATATAGAATAGAATTTGTTGCAAAACTGTTGGAACGCCAGGCAGTCAGAACACAATAGCAGTTTGTGGCGCAAAGATTTTTTTTTAACACAGATAAAGGAGAGGATCTGGTTTTAAAAGATCAGCCTTTAATTATTTGTTTGAAACTAAGTGTGGCAGATGAATCAACCATCGTGAATAAAATGTGATAAACGGCAGTAACATACCCAGAGCCAACTATGGAGGGCTGGAGATCTCAGGTAAACATGGGGAGTTTTCAAGGCATCATGAGGCATTCCTACCTTTATTCTCTCTTCTTCAGGACAGCTTCTGTTTTCTCAGGGAAATATATGAGAAGAAAATAAATTAAATACCATGGAGGGCTTTAACAAAGTCTAAGGCGCATTGTGTTGATTTCAGGACCCCAGAAGCCTCTTCTGCCTGTGGTCCTTTCCTTTTAGACCTCTTCCCTGAGTCCTGTCATCCTTTCAAAGCTTAGCTCCTCCTGAAAATTTTTGACATTCCCTCACCTAGCCGATACCCTTTAGATCGAACCCCTTGAAGACATTTGCCTTCTATGCCACTAAAAACTTGACGCTCTGTGGTTTACCGCATAGACTCCTAGAGCGTCCACCTTGTCTTGACAAGCCTCTGCCTCCTGCTTTAGTCTTGACCCTCGTAGGTGGCCAATGGATGCAACCATGGTTCCTGTGAGCTGGTTACCAGATCATGCAGGCACAAAACAGGCTTGGATAGTTATGATGCATCTACAGTGATATTTGAAACATCAGGAAGCAACATTATACATTCTTACACAGAAAAAAAGAATCAGGTCCTCCTGCTATTTGAAGGTAATATTGATAAGTTTAAAAGTATTGGTCATCGCAACATTCTTGACTAAAAGGCAATGGTTTTAGATAAATGTCTCCATTCCCTGTCCCTCAAAATTACAACCAAACTACTTTAAAAAAAAAAAAAAGGTAATATTAAACCCTAAAGTGAATCAGGTACTGTATAGCTCAGAACCTGCAAATACTGCTGACTTTATTTGCCAATAACATGACTATAGA
Source organism: Apodemus sylvaticus (assembly GCF_947179515.1). Classification (NCBI taxonomy): domain Eukaryota; kingdom Metazoa; phylum Chordata; class Mammalia; order Rodentia; family Muridae; genus Apodemus; species Apodemus sylvaticus. Next base: position 24,454,952 of record NC_067473.1, read on the forward strand.
GAATCAAAAATATAGAATATTTGACTTGTAAGTCAGCAACCATCTGTTTTCGTTCCTAAATCTTCCTTCCTCAGTAATAGTCACTGTACCCCTAGGGACCAGTCGCTAACCTTGCTAGCCTCCATTGCTATCATCTACCCAGCCAGCTTTGCTAATCATTCAGGAAGATTACAATGAAAATAGTTGGGAGAGAGGAAACAAACATTTTTGAAGAGAAGGTGCAGAGATGTGGGGTAGGTCACTGTCTGGGTATCAGAAGACCTGAAATTAAATCTGGAGTTGACCACACGGATACCACCCAGCCTTCAGACCCTTGTTAATGAGAGATGACAGCCAGAAGGATTTCTTTAGTTAATGTAGCTTGAAAGCACTGTGTTCCTCTCCAGCGTGTCAACACATGACACGTCATTCCACACCTGTTTTTATAAATTCTCTAAAGACCAGTAACACCAGAGGATAAAGCTCTTGTGTCAGCAACCCAGAGAGGTGCCTGAGTTTCAAATGCAAATGATATTGTGTCCCCATTAACTTAACTGTCTGGATTGTAAAGACAAAACAGAAATCAAGACTTCTGGAAAAAGATTGGGGTGCTAGTGTTTTCACTGGTGATGTAGAAGGAAGAGGCGACCTTTAATCATTTGTCTAAAACTAAGTGTGATGAATGAACCAATTATCACTATTAACACTCGATAAAAGGCAACAGTACACCCAGAACCAGGGTCTGGAGGGTTAGAGCTCTCAAGGGAGCATGGGGAGTTTTCAAGGCATCATGAAGCACAATCTTGAGGGACATGACATCCTCAGATGATTAAAAGCACTGGTGGCCACCAGTTTTCAGAGCATCTGTGAGGTGGCAGGAGAGTTATGAATCTGACAAGCTTTTGTCATTCGTGTTACCAGGGGCTGTAGAAAATGCTGCTCAGAAGCTGCTTTCCTTTGTCAAGGAAGAAGCTACACCTCCGAGTCTGTCTTCCTGGTCTCCCATCCATCAGACCATGTGCCTGCTCTAAGGTCTTTTGTAGAGGAGGAGGGAAGGGAAATGAAGAACTTTAGAACTGAGAGTTGGAGACTGGGAGTCTAATTCCATAGTGTGACTACTCAGACCCCCAGTTCCCTCAGCCACTGAGGTAAACACACTCTCCTTGCCACGGTAATCTGGCCTGAGGATCAGGGAAGTACCCGCTGTGTGCATTTTGCATTTATCAAAGAGTTGATATGCCGTAGCATCAATCAATATCCCTGTCGAAAACTCTGTTACTGTTCATTTTTCCTTCTAGGGTCAGCTAACCATTTCATAGGCATTTGTTTGTTTGTTTGTTTGTTTGTTTGCTAGGTGGGAGCATCTGTTCACTGCAGGAGGAGCACCCCAGAACAAAACACACCTGAATTAACAGTCCCAGGACTCGACCAAACGTCCACAGTGTCTGGGCATGTGAGGATGGAGAAGAGAGCGATGATCACATGGAGATTTTATCTTCTTGTTCACGTTTCCCCCCAGGACTGCTCCATCTCTATAGCAGCCTCCTCTCCTTCTTACCCCTGCACTGTGCCAAGCTCGTTTTTCTGACTACGCTGAGGTGACCTGAGGACTACCCATCCTGACCTTTAATCTATATGCATTTTCTGAAGTTTGTCCTAAAACCACTCCATTTTACTGCCTCCGTGAGGGCCTCCCCCACAGGCACCACATCACCTCCCATTTTTCTTGTCTGAAGTTCGAATGTCTCAGTTTATCATTGTGTGAGTCTCCTTCCTAGCCTTTGTCCTATCTTCTTGGCCCAACTGAAAACACTATATTTCCTATTCCATACTCTCTCCTCAAAATGCTTGGTGGGGGCAGGGGCTGAGGGGGTTGGCTAGTCCATACCTGGTACTTTCCCGATTCCTTGGATTCTGTCTTTGGTGCTGAATTAGGGTTTCTATTGCTGTGGTGAAACACCATGCTATAAAAGCAAGTTGGGAAGGAAAGGCTTTATTTGCCTTTTGTTTCCACAGCGCTGTTCATCACTGTTCTTCACTGAGGTAAGTCAGGACAGGAACTCAAACAGGGCAGGAAACCAAAGACAGGAACTGATGATGATGTGATGGCCATGGAGCGGTGCTGCTCATTGGCCTGTTCCTCATGGCTTGGCCAGGCTGCTTTCCTACAGAACCCAGGACCACCAGGCCAGGGATGGGACCACTCACAATGGGCTGGACCCTCCCCGTCGATTCCTAGTTAAGAAAATGCCTTACAGTTGGATCTTACAGAGGCATTTTTCTCACGGAGCCCCTTTCTGTTCGGATAACTCTAGCATGTTTCAAGACATGGGTAGTCAGCACAGATGCTCTACGGCTCTTCATCAGCTGTGTCCTCATGGTACTCTTTCCCTGTCTCCGGGTACCACGTATCGTGGCTGAACAGTTCTGGGACATCTGTTCACAACTGAGAGGTACTGTAGCGCTTACAGTACTGTACACATCAGTATCCAAGATGGCAGGCTTTTTGTATATGAGTCCTGGAGACTTCAACTTTTATGGTTAAGTCTTAGCCTAGAATTAGTGAACAGCATGTCGATTTACTGGAAGATTTAATGTCAAAAGAAACATAGATGCTCTCAGATAATTTCTTCCTCAGAAGTGAGCTACCCTTCTGGGCCACACCTTCCTTTCCTGTCCTAGATTGCATGCTGCAGCAGGTAACTGAAAGGCTCCATTTTCTCGGTCCAACCCTATCATCTCCCACTTCTGAGTTGAACTACAGTGGCCTCCCTCACAAGGAGCATGAGAGGATGGTGAAGGGGCGTCCAGGAAGCTGACTCAGATTGACTCACATAACTTCACACTGGGTAAGAAGGATCCCTGAAGCCCAGAGAGCAAAGCTGGCTGACTATGGTGCCAATGCCATAACTGAATTAAGATTTAGGAAAGACTTGGTGGTCACAGATGGGATATCCAACGCCATCGTCAGGTCAGTCTGTCGGTCTCCGTGTTTCTGCACTTCCAGTGCAGCTCTGAGTTCTTTGCCCCACAGGATTCCACACCTAGCTGCCATTGACGCGTGATCTACATTACAAAGGTCCTGATGGTTTTTTGTCATGCGCTGCCAGCTTTTCCTTGTTGCCACTCCCAACATGGACACCCTTGGAAAGCTCAACAATCAGTAGTGGAATTGTCTTGCAAACTCATTTTCTTCCACAAAAAGACTCTCCCCTCTGTTAGTCACATATTAATAAGAATGGCTTTCCATTATCCTGATGGAATCCGTCTCCGCCCTAGCGTAGTGCTGACTGCTTTCCGGCTCCTTTCCCTACCTGTTCTTATTTTCCCACCTGCCGACTCTGTAAGTCTTTTGAAGGAATGTGTGACTTTTCTCACTCTGTTAACCTTCACTCCTGCCTTCTCTGCTCGACTTCCAGTTAGTCATAAGCGTTTGCCTGGTTCCGGTTGTTTCCGGTCACTGTTAGAAACAACGTTTTGGCAAACCAGCACTGTTGCCCGATCGATCATCCTGACCAAGTGCTGGAGGCTGATGCTCCCACAGCTGAGCTCTCGCCACTGTCAGACTAGGTTTAGAACTGACCCTAAGACTTCAAGCTTGCTGGGTCAGAATTCTACCATCAAGATAGCCCCACCCTTAACCTTTTTAGCTCTCCTGAGCCCCATCTATTGTTTGACACTGAAGCTGTGTGAGTCTGAAACTGAGTTTTGTATTTCAGAGCTACTCTACACAAAGGGAGCGCTGCTGTCTATGGGGGGGTTGGTTCTCTCTCCGGCTTTCTAGAAAACTCTTTTTTGTTGTTGTTGTTTTGTTTGTTTGTTGTTGTTTTTGTTTGTTTTCTGGGTTTTTTTTGTTTGTTTGCTTGTTTGGTTTTGGTTTTTTTGGTTTGTTTTTGTTGTTGTTGTTGTTTGAGACAGGGTTTCTCTGTATAACCCTGGCTGTCCTGAAACTCACTCTGTAGACCAGGCTGGCCTTGAGCTCAGAAATACGCCTGCCTCTGCCTCCTGAGTGCTGGGATGAAAGGCGTGCGCTACCACTGCCCGGCCATCTAAAAAACTCTTTAATACTCTCTCATTTCAAGTCTCCAGCTCCTGCCTCCCTCTTGATTGCCACAATGCTCTTTCCTTTTGAGAAAATAGAAGAGACAGTTACAGTAGCTCATGTCTCCAATCCCGGCATTTTGAGTCCAAGGACAGGCTAAGGGTCCTAGTTTGCCTTTTGTTACTATAATAAAACACTGACCGAAGACAACTTGGGGAGCAAAAAAGTTTTTTTTCCGCTTACAAGTTACAGTTTATCACCAAGGGAAGCCAGGGCAGGGACAGAGCAGAGACCATGGAGGAACGCTGCTGATTGGCTTGGTTCACTACCCTTCTCTACAGCCCAGGCCCACCTGCCCAGGGATGACACCACCCACGGTGGGCTTGGCTGTCCCACGTACATCGCAGTCGAGAAGATTTCCCACAGACAGGCTCACGCCGCAGTTTGATGGAGGCACAATTCTTCAACTGAGGTTCCCTCTTCCCAGGTGGTCCTAGTTTATGCCAAATTGATAGGAACTTATCAACACAGGTTCATAGCAAGTTGCAAATCACTTGGGTTACAGAATGAGTATTTTTTAAAAAAAGGCAATGTCAGATGAATTGTCCATCCATTCTCATGCCCTCTTAAGCACTCTGCCTCCCTTCCCTCATAACACCCTCCTCTCTCCTCATAAGTGACTCTTCCTCCTCTAGTCCCTCTTCTCACCCTCCTGTTTGACTCCTCTGGTTCTGCAGTTTTAATACTGTTCATATGCGAGCACTCCAAAATATATATGCTCAATTAAACAGACAGGACCAAGAGCTTACTCGATAGCTCTGCTTAAATAATACCCACCTCGAAGCGAACAGACCCAGAGTAACCTTTGTTCTCTCTCCAGTCTGCTTCCCTGGTTTCTCTGCATCTCGTGAAGTCAAAAACTGCATTCTTGCTTCCTTATTCCAAAACCTAGCAACCAAGTTTCCGTCCTGGTTGTCTAAGCCTGCCGCGTGCGTGCGTGCGTGCGTGCGTGCGTGCCATGCGTGCGTGCGTGCGTGCGGCTCCTCCCATTCTTTCTGTCTCCCTCCATGGATTAGCTGAATCTACAGTAGCCATCTTGCTGCCTGTCAAACCTGCCGAGCACTCCATGCCTCTGAGCCTTTGCACTCGCTGTCCCTTCAGGCTGAAGAACTCTTGACCTATATATACATCTGCAAAGCTTTTCTGTGGGCTTTACTCAGAAGAGAGATGGTGGACCAGGGATGGAGGACTGTGTCCGGTAGTTTCTTGACTCCTGAGCTGCATTCTCGGCAGCGCGTGCGCGTGCACACATGCAGGTGCCTGGTCCTCCTGTGCACACACACACAGTCATCGGAGGGATGTTCTCTGGCCACTGTACAAAAATTGCACCCATGCCATTTTACTTAATTTTATATTTGCCTTAGCACTTATCATTATCTGACACACTACAGGCTTGCATGTGTATTTGTCTCATATCTGCCCTCACCTCCTTTCTTTAGACTGAACTCCATCTCACAAGGCCTTTGCTGTAAATACTCTTATATCACCCAAAACAATTTCTGGTACATTGCAGGCTCTAGATAAATATTTGTTAAGTAAGTGAATAAATAACCCTCTTCCTGTTGAAAGTCTTTTAACTCGACTATCATTGACTGGGTAATAGTTGATTAAATATAAATAACTGTAATGTAAACCTTAGTTCAGTCCTCCTATAGTTAGATATTTTATGTCCAACAAATTTCCTTATAGTGCCTGCTGCTGGGATAGTTAAAATGTACTGCTTAAGGATACTTAGTTTCACCTTCTGGGGAGGAAATTAGATCTTAATGACTAAGACTATAAAGTCATAGATGACTCTGTTGATTGAAATTGGTGGTACACTGGAATGGGTGCAGAAGAAATGTAAATTTTGTTTAAATCCTCAACTCTCCTTATATAACGAATATAGCAAGTTTAGAAGCTAGAAGCGGTTAGACTCAGCTCACCATCTTATCATTCCAGGTCCTCATATGCTTCAAGAGAGCAAGACGTCAGAGGTTCAAACCCAGGCTCTGTCACTAGTTAGCTTTGTGTCCTTGGGTAAATTCCTTTAGCTTCTCTGTTTCTCTGTCTGAGTTGGGGATTCAGGAGGCTCCTGCCTGCTGCGGTTGCCCTGAGGATTTAACGAGCGGACCCACGTAAGGCATCTCCAGGACAGTACACAGAAAGCACATGGGAAGTGCAATCTCCAGGACAGTACACAGAAAGCACATGGGAAGTGCAATCATTACTCACCAGCTCTCGCCCCTGCCCCTGCCCCCACCCCCACCAGCTGCCAGTCTTAGCAATTTACTGTCTTTGCTCCAGGCACCTGGCCCAGGATTTACTGCACAGTACTCTGTGTCCAGCGGGCGCAGCCACCCCACCACACCTGCCTTCTGCACAGCGCTTGTTCTTTCCATTCCTTTCCTCCCCTGCCTCTCTGTCCCTCCCTCTTTCCCTCCCTCCCTTTGGTGGATTCTGCCTTTCCCCCTCTTCCTCTATGCCCTCTCTCCTTGGTGCAGCCTGTGGTCCACTGGCTTCCTACCCTTTCCTTCCCCTACCGCTTCTGCTCTCACGGACAAACTTCCAGAGGGATATGACCCGTTTTGCCACCGCAACTGTCAGAAGCAAGTCCTTAGCCACTCTCACTTCCTGGATAACAGTTTGCTCTTTCAAGTAGCCCCACTTGTGAGAGCTCAGAGGCCCTTCATCAAAACCTGCTTATCAAGGTAATCAGAAATGCCACCTCAGCACTTTGGGCCCATATGTGGGTTATATCAGCAGCAGCTGCTGCTTTAGGGAACTGCCTTGTCTTATCAACAATCAAGGGCTAACTGCAAAATCCGCCATAACCAATTGTCAGTCTTGCAGCTTCTAAGGGGCGTCCGTGAAATAACCCTATTGATACGCAAGCTCAATGATAATGAGAATGTAGGAGGGAATCAAAGACCTGCTCAGTGGAAATGTTTTCCCCCATTTTTTTCCCTAATATATCAGAACTTTCTTAATGGAGGAGCCATGCCTCTTTCTGATAACACATGCTCAGGAAGTCAATGCTCCCTGCAGCCTTTGCCTCCTAGGAATCAGACACAGTTAATGAGCACTGAAAACAGTAGTTTAAAGGTAGCGTCTTAATGAGATTGTCTTCAAGCAGTTGTGTGTGTGTGTGTGTGTGTGTGTGTGTGTGTGTGAACAGTGTGCATATCTATACACACACGTGTGAGGTCAGAGGCCGATCTCTCTGCTTTGTTTTATGATAGGGTCTCATTGACTCTGGAGCTCCCTTATTTGGCTAGGGTAGTTGGCTAGCAGGCTTCACCGTCCTCCTCTTTCCAACTTCTGAATGCTGGGATTACAGATGTGTGCCCCTGTGCCCAGGTTTTTAAAACGTGATTGCTCGGGATAGAACTGAGGTCTTGGTGCTTACATGACAAGCATACTGGAACTTTTCCTTATTCAGGCACTTTGTAAAATGTCGTTCCAGGCACTAATTCTTAATTAGTTCTTAATTCCTAATATAAATAGAATAATCATCACAAATATATATTGTGTGCATTTGTGACACCTCTCTGGTACCTTTCACTATAAATCATAAGCATAAGAAAATGCGTCAACACTTTCCTTGGGGAATTTACCCTTACCTCTGTACTATACATATTCTATATCTTTAATGCTATCTATTTACTGAATAAAAAAAATGAAGGCCCATTAATTAAACTGATGGCATATATATATGTGTGTGTGTGTGTGTGTTTGTGTGTGTGTGTGTATACATCTCTCTACATATGAATATATATTCATTCAGAATGTTTGAAGACATTTTATTAAGTAAAAATTACTTATTAGGTCTTATTAAGTAAAAGTTACTATCTGTGTAAGCTATGCAAATTGACACATTAGAAAATGTAATAAAACCAAATGGAAAGGTATACTGAACACAGGGTTATTATTTTACATAAAGGAAAATTTTAACTTCTTAAAGTAGTAAAACTAAAAGAAATGGACTGGTCTCCAAAGAGTAAACTTGTGTTTTTGTTTTTGTTTACCTATACTTTGCCATGCTTTTAAAATAAATGTATTTTCAAGTTCAATGTATTTGTACAGATTCTGAATAAAAGGCAGTCTTATGTTTGAGTAGGGAAGTTTTCAGACAGCTATATTAACTTGAGGAAGACACTATGACATTCATCTAAAGTGATAAAGATATTTTCTTTTTACTACACTTGTATCGCAATGCACAACATTTCTTGACAAAAGCAGCATACACTTCTCTGGGTTTTTTTGAGCAGGAGGAAATCATTAATGGGAAAAGTTATTGAAAATGGCCATGTTATATAATTCCCAGGGTAAACGGGCTGAGTAGCAAATGCTTCTGTTGTGAATTGTTTTATACTGCAGTGTGCACTATTAAACCCATTTGCTGAACACATTGAAAGATTGAATATCTTCCTAAACTGACACTGGAAAATATTTGTTTGTCATTCTGTTCCTTCCTCTACTCAGAGCTTGTTTGATACGGTTTCTGGGTTTCCTGGAATCCATTCAAGTTACATGGGGAGAAATCACAGATGAAGAAAAAAAAACAGAATTTACAGTGTATAAACATATTTTAAATAAGATCATAAGAAAATTTAAAACTGTACATATAATAGAAAACACATGGAAGGAAGCGTCTAGATCATTGCAGTAGGCGACTTTCTTCTTTCCATCATAGAAAGCCTGTCCAGCTGAAGAACACAAAAGCACACTAGGCTCTAAGGATGGGAATGGAAAGAGCGGTCGGAGGTAGCCATGTTCACCCCTTCTGATTCTGTCAGTCTGTAATGTGGACTCACAGTGTATTAAAGTAATAGACGTTTAACTACCGTTGGTTCCCTACTAGTCTGAGCTCTCTTGCTGGTACAAGTCTGGACTTTTAACATATCGAAAATAAGATCTCCAAAGGACCATAATTTCAGACGTTCCTGAAATGTGTGTCATCTGGCAACCATGCTTTGCCAGATTTATTCACACGAATGTGCATTTGTCACTATTTGTCTATTTTTCCACTATAATACTGTCTCTGATGAGAAAAGAAAACTGTCATTTTATATTCTGACTCAATTTCTTCCCAACGCTGTTTCAAGCATCCCTTCTTACTTCTCCAACCTTTAAAATCTCATCGGAGCAGGGGGGTAGGGCCTGGGCTGGGAGGGTTGGACAGATGATCCTGCTTGGGAAGTGCTTAAGGCTCATTTCAGAAATCCAGCACGCAGATGCTCTGGTGAGTGCCCGTAAGCCTAGTGCGAGGCAATAGGCAGAGGCAGGAGGATCCTCAGAGGTTCTCAGGCCAACTAGGCTGCTCTAAACAGTGGTGCACAACAAAGATACCCTGTGTTAAACAAGGCGGGAGGTAACAATGGATACGCACACGTGTTTTAACATTCATAGACTGACATTTATACATACACATCCACACACAGACCCATCATCCAAACATTCACACATGCACACACATGCAAGCACACGCACACACACACATATGCATGTATGAACACATGTGGACAGATGCACACATGTTCGCGCGCACACACACACAAACTAAAATGTTTTTAAAGTGTCACACAAAGGAATGATGTATTTTCCTAATATCTTACATTTAAAATTTTTTAACATATTTGTTAAAAAATGCCAAGAATGAGGTCTAGTTGCCAGAAGTACTGGAGAGTATGTTATTTTTTTTTAAAGGAATCATCTGTATTGCAAATAGTAATGTTCTAATAGTTTCTCCCCAAAGACTGTAGTTTGCTTAATTTAATACTACTCATATAATAATAGTCTTGGACGACTCTTTGAAACCATCATTACATGAAATATGTAAGCTATAATGGTCACAATTCATGAACTGCCTTTCGCATTAGGATGCGGAATATACACTTCTATGCTTTCCCTCACATCTGAATAATGGTTGGTTAGTTCATAGATACAGATATTCTGACTAGTGGAAAGCCAGTTCTTTTTCTTTTGTGACTGCCCATTTTAAGCCGTATGATAAAATACTATTTAAATCACAACATAATAAGCCTTTTCCATAGAAGGTTTGTTTTGTTGTTGTTTTTTTGGTTTTTGTTTTTTAGTGGAATAATACATGGCACTAGTGAAGACTGATGTTCACCCCTTTCCTTTACAGGTGTGCACCTGTGAAAAGGCATCATGGGACTTCTTTACAAGTCTCTCTGAAGGTTTCAGAGCTGCAGTGTCTTCTGCTCTATCACCAAGAGCCAACAAACGCTACTTGATATTTGGGTTGAATATATTATTTTTCAGTTCTTGTTTGAGTAAACCAAATCCATGAAATTTCAAAGTAAGATGTCACCGCTCCCGGCTTTCCTTCCACCGCCCTTGGGAAGATGATCTTCTTGCTGGATCCGGCTTTTTTCAGCCTGACTCTGCTTGATAGGAGATCAAAGAGCTTTTGTTTCTCTGTTTTCTGTATCAATTAGGCTGGCTGTCCTGTTTCAATGAGATTAAGTAGCCTCTGGAGGGGACAGGACCAGGGAGGAAGAGCGATGAACTGATGGTGACCATACAATATGGCTGTCTTAATTCTTTCTAAGTGAGAGTTTGTCTCATTGATGTCTTTCCTTTTATGACCGCGTCTGGCTCATTTGTTCAGGACATCCAGGCAGCACACGGCGGAGCACGTAATCAGTGGTTCCGATTTCTATCAAGGCTGGACAGACATGCGAGCTCTTCCCGTAGACTGTGCGAGTTTCATATGCTAGAAGAAAAAGCCTAGCGTGTTTCTATATGTCTAGTGGTTTTGTTTCACAAAAATCTTATCCCAAATAAATTCAAAATTCTATACCCAGGATTTACCCCAGGGCTGCTTAAAAGTTATCCTCAGGGGTTGTTGCATCCCAACAGCTGAGCAGCGCTTGCTATGTGAGTAGCTATCGGTTATGCTATACATAGCCTCTGTATCTAGACGTCTTTAGCCTGGGTTCTCCACTGCCATATTGAACTCACTTTTCTTGAGATAAGGCTTTTGTTATCACACTAGAGAGAGTGAAGCAAGGCTTTTAAAGGAGCAAAGGGGGTGGTGGTATTTATTAACCGCATTCTCTCAGCATACTTTTGCTCTTGTCTTTCAGGGATTTGTTGCTTGTTGTCTCTCAAAGGTCAGAAGGTATGACCTCCTCTGGGTTCACTGTCCCGGTCATCTCTGCATCAGCGAACTTAAACCTGTTCTCAGCAGGATCCTGTAGGAAAGATTTCTACTGTTTACTAAAACACACTATTTGTCCCCCAAAAGCTCTCACTTGCACAGCTGCCTCCTCTACACTCATGGTTTTTGATTTATCCTTTTGTTTCTGGCATTGCATGAATGGGAAACAACAAAAAAATTAAGAATGGTAACAGCTAAAAATAGCCATTTCTCCTTAGCTCAGAATCCTCTGTTGCTGGACTAATTAATAACTAATAGACTTACATATTTTGTTTGTTTTGCTTTGCTTTGTTTGAAACAGGTTTTCTGACTTTCCTGGAACTTGTTCTGTAGACTAGGCTTACATTGAACTCAGAGATCTGCTTACCGCTGCCTCCCAAGTGCTGGGACTAAAGGTGTGTGCCACCACATCTGCTTTCTGTCGCGTTCTTTAGTAGGATTTTAGATGATTTAGTCCTCTTTCTGTCTTCTGTTTGCTCTTCAGTCCACCCCCACCTGAGTTCTGCCACCTCACCTTGCTCTCTCTACAAGAAGCTTAGAATATTCTTTGGGCACCAACAGTGATTACCAGTCAGTTCTATTCCCCCTCCTTTCTCCATTTTTGCTAACGAGTATACCTATTTGTCCACCAGAAAAAGCATTTTCTTTGCTAAGTGTGGTTTTACTGCTCTCTCCTAGTCACCCTTTGTTTCATAGCAGCTTCCTCTGAGATTAAAGCATTCCATCCAGCAGGAAGCTCCTTGAGCAGGAAGGAAAACAACTCAAACTAGCTTCAGGAAGTCCCTGGAACTGACTAGATTCACTAGGCCCCTCCCTCCTGGCCATAAACACCAAAAGTCTCCCTCAGGCATAGCCAGAAGACTCTAAAACCAGCCCAGCTTCCTAAAAAAAAAAAAAAGCAGAAACCAGCCAAGCTTCCTAGAAAAGGTTTAGACCAACGGAAGGACACACTTCAATGTGTGGATCTTCCTGTAGGCAGCGGGATGTGTTTCAGATTCACTGTGAGCTGTCACTATGCTGGGCTGGGCTTTGATGATATATATATAGCTGTCTTTGAGTTCATTTCTGCTGCTCCTGTAAGTAACCCCTCACCCCATATTCCTACAAGTAACCCCAATAAAACTCATTGGTTCACCAAGTTGTCTTTCTGTGGCATCCATACTTTGGTCTGTCATGGTGTGACTCTTTGGGATGAGTAGACATGTGTTGCATCTCCCCAGAAAAAGTTTTGTCACACAGCACCCTTGTATCTGTTTTCTGTCTCTTCTAGTTGACTCCTTTCATCTGTCTCTCAGAAGTTAAGTTCTTAAGCATTCTCTCTCTCTCTTTCATTTTTTCTCCCCTTCCCTACCCTAGGTTAGCTTATACACTCCTGGGACTTGCACACCTGACTTTTTGTCTCCCACAGATCATAGTTAATTCTCCTGAGAGGAGCCACACTATTCAGCATACTTGAATACTCAGCACGACCCCTTCCTGTGGATTACTGCTACAAGTTCCTCTGTCTGTACTCCTGGCTCACTCAGAGCCCATCATCCTCTGAGATGTCCAGAAGGGGTGTGACCGTCTTACTTATTTCCTCTCAGTTCTGCCTCCTGAGAAGCTTCCTTGTGCCTTCTGTCCTTTCCACCATTTTTTAGTTTAGAATGAAGCTGCAGGACTCCAGCTCAGTTATCCTTCTGATCACACCACTTAGAGGATTAACAGCCTTCAGTCCCCCATGGCCTGCAAGGAACACCCTGGTCAAAATTCCTTAGTTAGCATATGATCCCCTTCATCCTATGGTCGAGCCTAGCTTTCTAATTACCTCTGGCCTCCCACCCATATATAGTTACTTACTTGAGAATGTTCCCCATTGTGCCTTCAAAGCTCACCTCAAGGTTCTCCCCTCCCTGGAATGCTCTGCTTTCTCCATCTCTATTTCTTTGCCCCAGCGAATTTTTATTCTCCCTTAATTGGAGCCCCAAGGTCACATGTTTTCTATTGCCCTCCTCTTCACAGAGGACAATCTCTCTCTACTCCCCACCTCCAAACCGTCAGTTGCTCTGCCTTTGATGTTTGCACAGTGTTTAGGTATGCTTTCTCTCAAGCCCTTGTCTCATTGTACCGTGGCTGAAAGGCCTCACTCAGTGGACTAAGAGCTCCTATAGAGAGCACTTCACCTTGTCTACTGTGGAAGTGTGGAAGCTTCAACTCTGTCCCCAAGATGAAAGAGAAAGCACTGGATACTGGCTTCGGGTGGAACTGGGGCTTTGCAGTGCCCTCACCCATCTAGAGTGAGAATAAATCAAAGGCACGGGGCTGGAGAGATGGCTCAGAGGTTAAGAGCACTGGCTGTTCTTCCAGAGGTTCTGAGCCACATGGTGGCTCACGACCATCTGTAATGAGATATGTAATAACATTTATAATAATCTTCTGGCCTGCAGACATGCATGCAGCCAAAATCAAAAGCATGGCTCTTCTAGGGCCATCCAGGGCCTCACAGGGCCACTCTTAAACAGAGGGGACCAAATAAATGTTAAATAACTGGTAATTTTTTAAGCCTCTCTTATTTGTATTTTAGTTATTTTCATCAGTTGGCTCATTTTTAGATATCAAATTGTGCCTGTGTTTTTGAATAGTTAAGTTCCGATATTTACTAAGCCCTCATAACTTTGCTGTGAACATTTCACTAACTATAGCTGCCACCTGCAAAGACGGCCAGGAAACTGCAATTGCCGGAGAAGATTATATTAAGTTGGCAATAAAAAGTCTTGCTTTGTGGGAAAGTGAATCTGAGAGAGTGAGGAATTACAAGGAAAAGACTGAGTGCAATGATGGCCCGTGCTCGCTCGCTCACTGCAGTGGAATGCCAATAAATGTGTAACATCACACACCCAGGAATTTGATATAATTATTAACTCCATTTATTAGAACAGAGAGGATCAGAAAAAAAAGACAACCAGAGTTGCCTAGCAAATATACTTTAAGAAGAAGAAGAAGAAGAAGAAGAAGAAGAAGAAGAAGAAGAAGAAGAAGAAGAAGAAGAAGAAGAAGAAGAAGAAGAAGAAGAAGAAAACAACATAAAAAAGCCTGCCAGTTCCAAGAACTACAGGGTCTTCTGTTGGTGGTTTCTTCATTACCAAGAAGTTATGGGACAATGGAAAACGTAAGAATTTCTATTAGCTGAGCAGGCTGGAGGGGGGCCTGGGGAATTGTGGGGGAAGATCAGAGCTCTTCCCTGGTGTGTTGAGGCATGTCTGTAATCTTAGCACGCAAGAAACTGAGGCAGGAGGACATGAAGTTGGAGGTTTGACCAGGCTTGATTTCACATAGAGACCCCGCCTCCAACAAAACAAGTGCCCAAAGAAGAACCATTGTTCTCTCTCTTCCTTTATCCTCGTTTGTTTGTGCAGATAATGCACCTTCAATGTAGAGAAGTCATCAATACAGGGAAGCCCCTGGGGTCTAAAGTGAAGTGCTGGTCTGAGTGAACTTGTCTCAGAGCCTCCACACTCTTTCATAATTTTTTTTAAAGTTTATTTTATGCGTATGGATGTTTTGTTTGCATATACATCTGTTTACCATGTGTGTGCCAGACCCACAGAGGCCAGAAAGGATATCCGATTCACTAGAACTGGAGTTCCAGATGGTTGAGAGATGACATTTAGGTACAGGGACTCGAACCTGTGTCTTCTGGAAGAGCAGCCAGTACTCATCTAGGCTGGCATAGCTCTCCAACTCCAGAGAGCTGAATTATTTTTGTGAGTTCTCCATTAGTAACACAAGTTAATGTTTGAATTTGTTGTTTTCTTGTTGCTGTGTAACCAAATATCTGACAAACATGACTTAGGGGAGGAAGGATTTAATGTGGCCAGTAATGTCTGCTGTTACTCAGGCCTAGAGATAGGTTCACAGATGCCATGGTGGGAATCTGCTCACAACGTGGCGAATTCAGAAGCAGAGGGGAGCGCTGTCTCATCCAGCTTTCTCCATTTTCTCTTTTTATTGGGTCCTTGACCCCCGCTTCTTGGGAGTGATGTCTCTCACATTTAGGGCAGTGCTTTCTCCACTACAGACACACCCAAAGGAGCGCCTCATTATTGTCCTAGGTGTTTTCTTAAACCAATCAAGTTGACAGTGGAGATTAATCATCACAGTAATTCTATGAAATACTCCTACTTTTAAAAAGGTGGCAAGCTGTCAAAACTGGGTTGCTTCAGGCAAGCAGATACAGCTATGACTGTTGTCCTCACTTCCTTCATTTGTGATCCTTCTGCCCTCCATTTTCTCTCTCTTCATCACGGGTCAAAGTACAAGCTGTGCTATGGGTATTTCCCAGTTACCAACCCTCCCCCACACACACACCCCTTCGTCCATACCCTGCTTCCTACACCTCTGAAAGCTTCTTATGTGAATCACTCAACATTTTACGTATTTCAGAAATTACACATCTCATTTTCAGCATTTAGAAGCCACTCTTATTTTAAGTATTTCTTTAATGATCCTGAGAAATGAACTCACCATTGCTCATCTCAACACGCATAATTCAAGTCTTCCTCCCCACCCCCTCCAGCTCATCTTTTTATTCCTTCCAGAACAGGGTGTGTTGGGAGGGCCTCTCCGACAGAGAGAAGGCACCTGACTGTGAAGGCATTTCACAGCTCATTAATTACCTATTGGGCATTTGCTCATTCTGAGAGTGTTGAGCAGATGAGGGGGTCAGGGTTGGAGGAACCAGCATAGAGAGAGAGCGATTTGTCTCCATCTTAGGTGGAGAGCCTCAGGCTCTGATGACCAGCTTCCTAGGAGATTTGGGCTTTTAACAGCTTTTGAGTGAGAGAAAGAGAGAGATTCCGGTAGAGCGAAGGAGAGGGTTGGTGTTGGACAGAAAGCCCCTGCCTTCTTTAGTCGAGTTGTCTTTGCTCTACATCACCGGTTCTGAACTGTCCTGATGCTGTGACCCTTTGATACTACAGTTCCTAATGTTGTGGTAACCCCCAACTATAAAATTATTTTCATTGACGCTTAATAAATGTAATTTTGCTACTTAATGTAAATTTTTTTTTTTTTTGGTTTTTTTGGATTTGGTTTTTTGAGGCAGGGTTTCTCTGTGTAGCCCTGGCTGTCCTGGAACTCACTCTGTAGACAAGGCTGGCCTCGAACTCAGAAATCCGCCTGCCTCTGCCTCTGAGCGCGCGCGCGCGCACACACACACACACACACACACACACACACGCGCGCGCGCGCGCGCGCGCGCTCCTTCCAGACTCACCTTCTGTTTTGAGGAACAAAAGGAGGTGAAGAAATCCCGTGCACAGCTAAGTTAGTGAAGTAATCTGGGGGGCTTCGTTAAGCATTCTGTAAAATCCTGAAATATAGGCCGAGAGTCACTTTCTGTGCACTCCTCGTGTATGAAATCCAGAAACAGTGCTTCAAGTTATGAAGGAAAATTCAGCCCCACCCAGCAAGAGGAATTCAGGCAGTTTATGTAGAGGTAGTTTAGGCTAAAATTACAAGAAGCTTCTTTGAAATGAATCCATAACTGATTATAGAGGACGGGATGTTTATAATTATGTAATACGTAATACATATAAACAAATACGGGCACGGCGAAGAAGACATATTTTGGTTGTGAATTGCGGTTAGCCACACCCTTCTGATGGGCATTGAGGATGCTCCTACTTTTTTGCTGTAGGAGTTTGGGTGTACTGTGAAGTAGCAGAAGGAATGTCATGCACATGTTTGGATGGAGAGGGCTGGGAGCCAAATTGATTTTTGTGCTTTGTTTTACTCTGTGACGTAGTGTCATGAGTAAATAAAAAGTTAGCTTGCAGAAAATCCATGAGGGGGCTGCAGACTGTTACTCCCTTAGGAACAGCTCTGTTCCATGGGACCATTGTGCAAAGCATCCCAAGTATTACCTGGAAGTGGGCACCTGTGACGGCAACCTTGAGTTATTGAAGACGACAACATCAATGGTGCGAAAAGAAAGAGTTACAAGAATCTGGCTCACGACTTCATTCAGCCCTCACTGGCCCAATCATTAGAAGCCATTGTAGTTTCTCAGAGACTCGTTTTCTTTCTCTATAGAGAGGGTATATAACCAACCAAGTGTAGTAGCAGAAGCATGTGGGTCTCTGTGCGTTCAAGGCAAGCCTGGTCTACGTAGTGAGTTCCAGGCCTTCCAGGTTACACACTGAGACCCTGACAACGAAACAAAAGAAAACAAAACAAAACCCCAAAGCACCAATTTCATATTTTGAGTAAGGTTCTTATATGTTATCATCACTGGAAACCTCTAAGAGCTAGTCTAATACCAGCCCAGGGCCCAGAATTTCTGATTCGGAGCGTTGGATTGAAGCTTAAGAATTTCCCTGTCAGGTAAAAGCCCACCAGCTGATCTCAGGAGCAGAACTTGGAGGCAGCCACTGCTGCTGTTTCTTTTGTCTGTGCTAGGGGAAGGCTCCGAGAGTAGAATGGTTGCTGTGCAAGTGTGAGGATCTGATTCTGATCCCTGGCACTCATAGAAGTCAGCCATGGGAACAGGTGCTGTGGTCCTAACACCAGGACATAAAGACACCAGGATCCTGGGGGCCCACGATCCGGGCAGTATAGGCTACTGGTGAGCTCTGGGCTCAGGGAGAGACCCTGCTTCACAAAACGAGGTGGAAATGATAGAGAAAAGGCGCCCTCTGGCCTCCACGTGCGTATGCACAGGCACATGCAAATACACGTGTATGCCACACACATACAGAAAGCTATCTCTGTACTTGTTATAATTATTCTTCAACAGAGACCCCTGCTTTTCCATATTCTGTTAAAGAAATTAAGGCGAGGTGACAATTACCTTTGAGATAAAGTAAAAATTCTGTGCCCAAGAGAGAACATAAGGATAGTCACAGGAATCTCTAAAGAAACTTAAGCTGCGGGGCTGGAGAGATGGCCCAGCGGTTAAGAGCACTGACAACTCTTCTGAAGGTCCTGAGTTCAAATCCCAGTAACCACCTGGTGGCTCACAACCATCTGTAATGAGATCGGATGCCCTCTTCTGGTGTGTCTGAAGACAGCTGCAGATACTTACATATAATAAGAAAGAGAGAGCTCACCAGTAGCCTAGACTGCCCGGCTCGTGGGCCCCCAGGACCCTGGTGTCTTTATGTCCCAGTGTTAGGACCACAGGCAGTCATAATGAATCCTCACCTCTACACTTTAGAATAATTAAAAATACACTTAATTGAACCTAGGCTGGGGACATGGGTCAGTGGCTAAAAGCACTGGCTGCTTTTACAGGGGACCTGGACTTCATTCCCAGCACCCACACGGTCACTCACAAACAGTCCTGCAGGATCCAACGTCCTCTTCCGGCCCCCTCAGACTGCGTAAAACTGGCGCATAGACACACAATCGGGCAAAACACGAACATACAGAAAGTAAAAGTAAAATAACAATTTCAAATTGAATCCAGCAGACACTAAATAAGTAATTGCCCACCCCTTAAGTTTATTCAAGTATCTGTGTACTCTAAAGCTGCTACTTGACGAGACTGGAGAGGAAGTGTAAGTACAGTCATTACCAATAGCCGCTCACTGGACACAGGAAGTCCTGGAAATCTTGCAAGACTGTCGGTTCCTTTAAGGTGTCTAGCCTAGTTAGACAAAGCACACGAGGTTAATGAATATCGGAGTTCAGCTGCTTTCGTTTTGCACGACTCTGGCATTCTAGCCCATGTGGTTGCTTTGAAAAAGTTTGATGTTTCAAGGAACACACATCTGAGCCCTGGTGATGTGTATAACCAGCTTTATAACAAAACATTTTATTGGACTGTTCAAACCTCAAAATACACATTTTTTTTAAAGAAGAGAAAAATGTAGGTGCCCGTAGGCCGTTCTCATTTGTCCACACAACACCTTTGCCTGAGAGTTCTGGTAGCAGAAATAGCTCATCTACAAAGATGTAAATGTTGTTCAGTATTGATATGTTGAGAGTAATTAAAACTATTCCCTTATTATTCCACATGTGTGTGAGATTGTAGGCATTCACCTTTTAGTACGGAACCTGTTTGGTCCTGTTTTTAAACCAGGTCTCACTCTTGTGAGGGTGGCCCAGAACTCATCATGTAGCCCAGGCTGACCTTAAACTCACAGCAATCCTCCTGCCTCAGCCTAGGACTACAGTTGTATGTCACTATTCTTGCTTGGGGAAGCAATATTTTTTTGAAAGTGCCCTCAAAGTTCTCCCTTGTTCATACCAATGAGATTAAACATTACACCTAGACTCACACACATACCACAATACACTTCCAAAATTCCAGGGGTATTTTTGTTTGTTTGTTTTATGTATATGAGGATACTATCACTCTCCTCAGACACACCAGAAGAGGGCGTATGATGTCATTACAAATGATTGTGAGCCACCATGTGGTTGCTGGGAATTGAACTCAGGACTGCTAGAGGAGCAGTCAGTGCTCTTAACTGCTGAGGCATCTCTCCAGCCCTCCAGGGAGGGGGTCGTACTTTTAAAGACTAATAGAAATGTGAGCAAGACATAAAAGCACTGTAGTGAATTCCTAGTTGTCTCGAGACAAGATGTTCAGACCTCAGCACAGTGAGATGTCTCTCTCAAGCACTGTTTTGGGAGGGTGACATCTTGCTGGTGAGTTTCCTTGCTTTCTCCCTCTCAAACTTTCTGCTTCACATTGCACAATGATTTCCTTTGTTACACAGAAACTCTCCCTTGTGGGCTCCTTTTCCACATTTCTTGATAAATATTTTAGTCTTTTTCCACTTTATTTTTCTGTTATAATAACGGCTGCCTAATCAAATCATTTATCTCTGCTCCCCTGCATGTGCGTGTGAGAAGTGTCTTTGGCAGTTCTCTCTTCTTGCTGAGTCTTTTCAATTATCGTTGGCTTTTCAAAGAGGAGGGAGCTATGAGTTAGTTCACTGGTAAAGTCATTTTACCTGAGGCCTGATGGCTAACCTGAATTCAATCCCCAAACCCACAGGTTAGGCAGAAAGACTAAACTCTTGCAAGTTGCCCTCTGACCTCCCCATGGCACCATGATACGGGCATAACTGTCAACTCCAGATTCAGGAAGCCAAGACAAGAGTGTTGTGCCTGGGAAAGTTAGGAGAATCCCAACTCAAAGAAACAAAAGAAACTGAAGCAAAACAACAAACATCAAAACAATAAGTAACCAAAACCAAAGGATCCGATCCAAACCAACAATCTAAAATAGGGGTGGAGGTTGGGGGGAGGCCAGTGACACAATTTAGTGGTAGAGCACTTGCACACTATTTCCAAGGCCTTTGTTTCAATCTCCAGGTACTAGGGGGAAAAGTATCTGTTTGTAGAGCTAAAAAGTCAAGGGCTAGAGCGGTGTCAGGTACCACTGCAGTCACAACTCAAATCATCTGATCAAGACTCTTGACCCTCCCCCTACTCTTTCTATTCCACCTCTCTCTCTCCTCCCCCACCAGTGACTCATTTAACAAGTGTCTACAAGTTGTGTCCACCATGCAACCAGTCTCTAGGAAATGAAATCTGTCTGTAGACCAAACAGACACAATTCCTGTCTCTACTGTGTCCAGTCGAGAAGGGACAAACCCCCCACCACCACCACCATGGGTTCATCAGAAGCCAGCAACCGGTATGTCTCAAACTTAGTACTTGTGAGCAGTTCAGACCCGCGCTACCAGGCAGCTGTGCTACTTCCACTCCCTCTGGTTGGGGGTCAACTCCCCTGGAAACAAAGTATCTGTGAAGAAACAGCCTTATAGAAATCAGCTTCTGGTAAAAGCAAAGCCATTCATTTTATTTTGTTTTGTTTTCAGGTTTGTGAAACCCAACACAGGTTCTGCCATAGATCCACAAGCCCCAGAAGTCCTGTCTCTTTGTGGAAGGCTTAATTCAACCACTGTACTTAGACTGGTGCCTTTTACTAAATAGTGTTAATTGTTTGAAGTTAAGTCATTTGTCCTTCACATAAAATGTTAAGATTACATATTTTCCTATGTTACCTTCCACATCTTGTATGCATTTAAAATACTCAGCTTTTACTTTATCTGGCCTTAGGTTTTTGATAATAAGTTTTAAATATTGGGTAAATACAAATAAAATAAAACAGATGAAGTTTCAGTTAAAAAAAAATAGCACTCGTTGGTGGGTCAGAACTGTCTCCAACTACAGTTTCAAGGGATCCGATTCCCTCTTCTGGCCTGGGAGGACACCAGGAACACAGAACATGATGTACAGACATACATGCAGGCAAAGCCACCTAACTACAATTAAAAAGTATTTTGGAGTCTGTTGGTGGTGGTAGACATCTTTAATCCCAACACTAAAGAGGCAGAGGCAGGCAGATCTCTGAGTTCTAAGTCAGCCTGGTCTACAGAGTGAGTTTCAGGACAGCCAGGGCTACACAGAGGAACTATGTCTCTAAAAACCAATCTACTCACCAACCTAAAAACAAACAAAAAAAGCAGACAAAACAAGGAAAACAAACTTTGGTAAAACAAAGTTTAGATTATGGTAAACTTCAAAAATAAAGATTTACTTTCTTAAGCAACCTCCTGCATTCTGTGTTACTGTTAACAAGTTCAGATAAAATAATTCTGTGTATTTGTATATATAGGTGATATGTTAAACAGAAAGCCATGCAGAGTCTACTGAACTGACAATGCTCACCCACAGTGACGCCTGATTTGGGTTCTGTGTACAGATTTGGACATACTCAGTGAGACAAAGCAGACAAATACACAGAAGCATTGGTTTTATCTAGTCACTATGATCATAAATCCCTTCCTCTCATAGACCTCCAAAACTGGCAAGGGAACAAAGCTTGAACTTCACAGTGTTGCTATTTTTAATCAGTCACATGTTCCAAACACATTAGTTGCATAGCAGCTCTTTAAGATACGTGTGCTTGGCTAAGAGACAGAACACTGTATATTTGAAATAAGACATCCTCTCAAATGCCTGCTTTTCATAAAGGCGATTCACAAGAAGCTTCTAATTACATGTGGATTGATGATTGATGCAGTACTGACTCCATTATGATCCTTTTCATACTACAGGCTATTTTCTTGGGAAGCTTCAGGTCTGTCTCCCAAATCAAGTAGTAGAGAGTAGGGTCAAGTTACCAGATTGGAATTTAAACACAGAGGGAATGTTTAGGAAAGATGGGGATTAGAAGCAGATTACCATATTTAAGCTAGTATTTAAAAACAAAGCGAAAGTGCTACCTCAAGATGAAGGACCTATAGCAATTAGCAAAGTAGGGGAATCACTTTGTGAAGGACAGATGGTTTGCTGTCTCTGTCTGCTCCCTACAGGGAGGATGGACCCCACTTGATCAAGTCATATGTTTGATCATATGACTTGACCCCATTTGATCAAGTCATATGTTTGGAAAATGCTGTTTTCCATGACAACAAGTAGCTCTCCTAGATAAGAAGACAGGATGCTCTCAAACCACCATGTAAGGGCATGTCTCTTGAGTAATTATCTCAAGAGTGATGGTAAATTTTGAAGGATCCAAAGTCTCCCTTTAGAACACTTTCAAGTCTTGGTGAGGTAACTGACTAGAAGTAATTATCAGTTTATAGTCAAGGTCATTGTACAGAACAAGGCCAGTTAGGGCTCAAAGTCTTGAGTCTGGTTTTAGCAACTTCTTTCTCTAACCTGTCAACTAATTTGCCACGAACAGATTGTGATCCAGCTTGTGCACATGCACTTTAAGAAAAGGATTTTTCTGATACGGTTAAATACAATTACAGCATTTAGTTATGTATCTGCATGTGCACGTAACCCCTGTGTGTGTGCACGTAACCCCTTAGCCACTTACCTGATGGTAGTTTCTCTCTCCATTCCTGGTTGGTCCTAACACACTAAGCTACAGCTTCCCTATGCAGGTAGCTACAGGAGAGACCCATGCCTCATCCTTTCTTATTCTTCACATTACAGCAGACAGCTGGCTGAGGCAAATCCACAGCATCAGGAAGTTTAGGGATGCTAATGGAAGCTTCTGGCTTAAATTACAACATTTAGATCTACCGGAGTTTCTTCCCATTGTCAAAAGGAAGAGTACACACAAGAAGACAAACAGAACATGGAAGCCTTGTGCTAACCTACTTCTGTACCCAATTTTCTTCTATGGTTTGTGTCCAAGAAGCACCTATTGTTTAGAAAACCTTGGTCCCCAAAATGTTCTTGTTCAGAAATGGTGGAGTCCTTGGGGGGTAAGGTCCTTAGGTCATTGAGAGTCTGAGGACTCGTTCATCGACCCCATTTGACAGTCCTTGAGTTGTCATAGAGCAAGCCTGACCATTCTCATTATTTCTCTCTTCTCCTGTCTGAGATAAGATCACTGTCTTGAACACTAGTGCAAACTTGTGGCAATCCTCCTGCCTCCCGAGGAAATACCCAGAACAGCACGGGACGAGGCTATGGCCTGGAATAGAGTTCCCTGACTTTCCCTTGTATTATTCTACAGCAACCTTCCTAACATGCTGAGCATGGCGTCACCACCGCCTCTTTGTAAATGACAATACTCAGGCACGCAGGACTTCATAACTATAGACAGCAGGCCTCAGTAGTATGAGAGAGACACAGCCGCCTTCAAAATATAACAAAGCTGAAATACTTTGGATTTGACAGACTCCATGTGCTGCTGCATATATTAGTGATTCCTAAATAACAAGCAAGAGATTTTTTTTCCTGATTCAAGGCAAGATGACACAATTGCAAATAATGTGCAATTTTATTTGGGGTGGTTTGAATATGCTTGGCCTAGCTGGTGCTATTATGAAGTATGGCCTTGTTGGAGGAAGTGTGTCACTGTGGGGTTGGGGTTTGAGACCCTCCTCCTGGCTGCCTGGGAGACAGTCTGCTTGTGGCTTCGGTTGCATGGAGATGTAGAACTTTCAGTTCTACAGTGACATGCCTGCCTGGATACCACCATGCTTTCCACTATGATGATAATGGACTGAACCTCGGAACTTCTGAACCTGTAAGCCAGCCCCAATTAAATGCTGTCCTTTATAAGAGTTGCCTTGGTCATGGTATCTCTTCACAGGAATGGAAACCATGACTAAGATATTACTGCATATGTTTTGATATATGGTGATGTTATTACCACAGTCAAGCAAAGTCACGTGTCTTTGGAATCTATCACCTTTCTTCTCTTGCTTTCTTGTTTGCTTCTCTTTCTCTCTTTGTGAGAAGTATCTCTGAAGAGACGTTCATACTTTTAATGTGATATGTTGTTTTATGCTAGTTAGGAATTAGGAACACAGTACTGAAATGTCACTTGATGTGGCAATCTTTTTGCTAGACTTGCCAAGGACTTGGTCAGAATGAGTTTATTCTGGAACACATTCTGGCTGTCAAGAGATGCTCTTGTTTAAGTGTTCCTAAAAAATGGTTACCTTAGAGACATCTGCACATCCAGGGACAGACCTGTTGGTAATGGGTTTCTGATGGTCTCTAATACAGTTAGGTTGGGCTTCATTCTTGTAGTCAGTTCTTAGGCAATCAAATGCAATTAACCTGTTATTTGAGATGAATTAAAATCCTCCTTTTGTGTCCCTTAGGTCACAAAAATCAATGACTCAATTGGTTGCAATCAAACCTTGAGAGTTCAGTGGTTACTCAGAAGTTGGTTGGTTATAACTCGGAAGACTAGGAGGAGTTCTGGAAGTACTAAAGCAAGTTCAGGATTGTTCTGTTCCCCTTTTGTAGCCAACTGACATTGTGAAAACCCTTCCAAGTACCTTCAGAGTTCACCCTACAGGACATTTAGCATACCAAAGCACATCCTCTTCGAGGGTGGGAGGGACTGGAATGTTTAAAGGAATTAGTGTAAGAACAAAACCATTAGCGTGGAGATGAAATGAAAAGATATTTGTTGAACACCAAACACGATTTTTTAAACAAAACCACGAAACAACGATCGTTACACGGGTGTACTAGCCGTGTGTTCACTTGACTAATTTGAAGTATGACGAAGCTTATAAAGAGGACATGAGTAGATGGTCAGCCTAGACACCAAACGGAAGAGTGTCTTTGCAATCACTTGACAAATCATTCGCAGATGGAGTTACAGATTTAGAGGCCAAGGTCAGTTCACAGACCTTATGGTGATCGACTTCTCCAGAACAAGTCAAGATTTTGAGAACTCTCATCACAGTCTGTAGCACATGTTGCTCTAACTAGTAATTGAATGTTATACTGTGTTTCATGTGCCAGATGAGATCTAAGACCAAGGATTATAGAAGACTTATTTCCAAGGAAAGCTGTAGAAATCTTTCTGAAGTATGTTAAGAAAAGGAAAACAAATTAAGCAGTAATAGAGCAGCGTGATCTAAAATCAAGATGTTCAGACTACTTACTGGTTATTTCCACCTTTGTCAATCAGCCACATTTTTTTTTTGTTGTTCTGTTTGAATCTGTTCCTTGGTAGAATAAACTAAAGAAAAGAAACAAAACAAAACAAAACAAAGCCCAGCTATTACTAAATAAAACCAGGGCCAACAATAGATTATTTTCTTAATAGTTTATCTTCAGGTCGAAAGTACAGGATAAAGAATGTCCAAAAATGTCTCAAACTACATCCTCAGGCCTGTTAGTCTCTGGAATCTAGTGCCTATTTTGGCATTGATTTGATTCCACTTTGTTTTTAGATAAGGATACACACACACACACACACACACACACACACACCACCATAATAATATAGCAAGAATTTTACATGAGTAGGCGGGAAAAACCCAAAACAAACAAAAAACTCAGTTAGAGGGCTTTGCAGACATTTCCTGCTCATTCTCCAGGCCCCGGATGGAGCAGTACTATTGTGGGGCTGGGGATGTCAATCAGTGGTAGAATGTTTGCCTTGTGTAGAGGAGGGTCTGAGTTTAATCCTCAGGAAACTTTCTTAGTGTCATCAAGAGAGTCAGTTCATCCCTCTGTCTGATAACACTTAGTCTGGACCTCTGCTGTAGCATCTGTAAGCTGTCAAGAGTAGACTTTGTCTTAGTGTAACCTCTAGCTTGGTATGTGATATATAGTATTCACACAGTTACAACTATTGCCTTGCTATCTTTTTCTAGTGGTCAGGGAAGAGGGAAACTTAGATTTAGTTTGTACCTAGAACTGTCGTTCAGAAGCTGCTGGTCTGAGCTTACTGTTTAACTTGTTGGATGCCTCTGTTCAAACCGGCTTCTTACCCCTGATTTTTAGGCATCTTATGATTTTATTTATTAGTCTTCCCAGATTCTCTAGAAATAGTTCAAAGTTCTGGCCATATGAACTTGTGTTATGTTCAGTTGCATTTGATGTTAGCAGGCTACAGGGGGAAATGATAAGTTTATACAGAGATACTTAGAGGGAGTAAGATCAGCAAGATGGTGGAGTAGGGGCCCCATCTCCCCACTGTAGAAAGTAAGCATCACATTCCCACACACATGGGATGAGAACACCTCTGTGAATACTTCCATCTTGAGAATGAACCCGAGAAACCTACATGGCCCACTCCTATAGAAGGGTAAGACAGATGTCTCAGATCACGTGACCTCTTCTCTGACCTCTGACCTCCCACCTCTCTCACACTGAGAGCTGGGAACCTACAATTTCCACATTAAGAAAAGAGCCCAGCAGACTAGCTAGCTTCCTTAGCATTCTGAGATGCTACCAGGAAGTGCATTCCTGCCTCTCCTCAAGTGAAACACTGTGGGTAATTGCTGGGTGAGGCCTCTGAGGTCAGGCAGAACTAAAGAACCTGAGGAACACAGAGGCACCTCTGTGCTGCTGACTGCACCAGTGCTCCGGTAGAGACACCGGCCAACAACATAGCCCACCCACAAAGCCAAGCTCATCACTTGCAGAAACACAAGATGAAAGGTCTACTAGTCTGGAGTCTGGGGTTCCACCCAGGTGAGGGGACAAGCCTCAACCATGAATTTTTATGCAGGGTAGCCTCTGGACCCACCCATTCCAAGCAGTGGTTCTACACAAACTCAAACCCTAGCTGGAAGTCTTAGTCAACTACAGAATGCTAATTGTTGTAAGGCCTGGCAGAGAAATCAGTCTGTGACCCTGAATGATAGCCTAGCTAGCAATCGTCTGACTTCACAGTGCACACATGGTATCCCTGGAGACCACAGCCCAGCCATTGGTTCCACTTGACTTTAGAGCCAAGGTCAAGTTTAGTTAGAGTACTTGATTGGATGCGTTCCCTGTCCATGGTCATGCTCAGCTGGCCATCCAGAAACTCAGACTAACCAGGGTAGAGCCATCTCTGAATAAAATACCTGTGAAGGCCAGGAGAAGAGTCTCTTTCTCGAGATACCCAGGCACCAATGCAAGATAGAAGAATGCAGATCTGTGGAATTGTAACAGGCAAGGGAAGAAATAGTCAAATAATGGTATCCAAAGAAATAGAGCCGTGTATGTATGGAACATGAAGGGAGGAAAAGGTATTTCAAACATTGACGTGTCATGGAGAGAGGCTGAGAGAGAGAACTGTAGTTGTGCTTTATATTGGTTAAATGGGCTCTAAGCCAAAGGCCATAAAAGCAGGGCTGAGAGGTAGGTGAGTTGTTAGAAACACTTGCTGCTCTTCCAGAGGATGGAGTTCAGCTCCCAGTACCCAAATAGGATTGTCATTTGATGGGTTCTGACACCCTCTAGTCTCTGCAAGAAGCTGTACACGTGGCATACACTTAAGCAGATGCACAATAAACATATTTAAAAACTGTAAAAATAGATAAGAAAGGTTGATATACAATGATAAGGAATGTGAATCAAGAAGCTAGTATATTATACATATACCCAACAGAGACGCAACTAAATATAAAAAGAATATTGCAGGATCTGGACATGTAGGTTGGAATACAACAGAGTTGGGGACTTCAAGTCTTCCATTCTCAACAATGGACAAATTATTTGGGTAGGAAGTTGGTGAAGAAACGTTGGATTAGAATCAGAATGTAGACAGAATTGCGAGACAGGAGAAAATCCCCTCAAGCAGGGACACAGAACTCATTCTTTTCCAGCATAGACTGAGCTTTAAAACAAGGCCTGAAACATTTAGGAGGGCTGAATCACATCAAGTATCATCTCCTCGGAATCATGTTGGGTACCATTCTCTGTCACCACGGAATTAAGGCAGAAAGCAACTGGAAGGCTGTCAGGAAGTAATAATACTTGGAGATTAAGCAATATGCTTTGTGAACATGAGCCTAAGAAGACATTGAAAGGGAAATCAGAAAATGTGCTTCCTGAGATGAACAGAAGTGGAGACACAGCATGCCACTCTCCATGAGGGAGGTTAATAGCAATAAATGCTTATTAAAACAAACAAACAAACAAGCAAACTTAAGTAGCCCCATCTCTCAAGAAAGTAGAAAATAGTAAACGAAACCCAAAAGGGTGAGCAGGAAAAAAATAGCAAAGATCAGAACAGAAATAATAAAGTATTGAAAATAATGGAGAAAGAAATCTAAATTTGATTTTCTTGAAAAGAGATAAAACTGGCAAACTTTTCCAGTTAGGTTCCCATTGCTGTGATAAAACACTGACCAAAATCAACTTAGGGATGAGGGTGTTATTTTTATTTGTTTGTTTGTTTGTTTGTTTGTTTTTGGATTTGGTTTTTTGGAGACAGGGTTTCTCTGTATAGCCCTGGCTGTCCTGGAACTCACTCTGTGGACCAGGCTGGCCTCGAATTCAGAAATCTGCCTGCCTCTGCTTCCCAAGTGCTTTAAAGGCGTGTGCCACCGCCACCACTGCCCGGCCAGTCTCACTGTTTTTAGCAGGATTTTTAAGCCATACTAAGACAAAGTGAGATTTGTCCCTCAGATACAAGGGCACATGGATTGTAATACATTTATAGTATTAAAATACGCATGTCATAAGTATTAGTTACATTTGCTTTTCTGTAACAAAAATGCCCGACAGAAACAAGGAAGAAGAGGTTTATTCTGGTTCACGGTTTCATGACTCTCAGTCCAGAGTTGCTTTGCCCCAGGAGCTGGAGACGATGGTATTGGTGGGAGCAGGTGGCAGAAGCATCTGCTTATATTGCCGTATGGCAGGAGAAAGACCAGGAGTGACAGAGGTCCTGCATCCCCAAGCATCTCCGTCCACTGAGCTGCTTCCTCCACCTAGGTCTTCACCTTCTAGACTTAGCACAGCATCCCCAAATAACGCCACCACCTGGGGACCAAGCCTTCAAAAGCCTGTGAGGGACACTTCAGATTCAAATTCTAACATTTTATTATTATTATGCAGGAGTAGTGTCAAAATTTAAGGCCCCTTTGCTTCAAACTGAACAAGTTAGGTCCAGAAGGACTGTACCTCAACTTGGGAAACATCTTCATGTCACACTCAGGGCTGTTGTGGCTCTCAAGAGTGAAACTTCTCCTCTGAGGACAGAAAGGGGACACGGGTTCCTACTCCCATGAGTTATTTTTGTAGTAAAAGTTTGCCAGTGCAACGTGGCAAGAGAAAGAATTCAAAAGCATCCTAACAGAAATGGAAAAAGTGAAATTGTTTCTACTGACAACAAAATTATAATTACCAAAAAGACTACACCAAGATACTGTAGGCCAGAAAATCAAGCCGTAAAAATCATCAACATTGGTGTATATGAACAGTGACGCATCCAATAAAAGAAATTAGGTGCATAATACCATTTAAGTGAAAAGTATATAACATCGAGTAAAGTACAATTAAGCGGGAACACACTCGTGTTAATGGATTGGAAGATAACCTGCATTAGAAGATTTTATGCTGTTTAGATGCCCGTAATGCTAAAAGTGGTCCCGAGGGAAGGCAGTCCCTTCAAATGTTTTCACAAAACAGAAAACAAAACAAGACAAAAATTAACAAATAAACAAACACTTGAATGGACCCACAAAATACATGGAACTGCCAAAATAATTTTAGTCTATATTAGAATATTTAGGATTTTTCTGTCAACATTATCACGCCACATATAAACTGCCCCCCTTTAAAAGTTTGAAGTATTTTATTAAGTAAAATCAAAACAAAAAAAACTTGACAACATTTTTATAAGTTTTTTTTTTTTTATTTCTTGCCTTTGAAACAACGTTCAAGCTTGTCTGAATTTCAAATTCTCCTGACTATTGTACTAAGTACCCAATATTCCAAATCCTAATCCTGGGACGCTCAGTAAGTACTAATTTTATGCAATTGCCTTTCCCCAGAAGAACGTTTGACCTTTCCTCTTATTCTTCATCTGAAGGTGTCTGGGAGGATTTTGACTTGCCTGCCACACCTTCTTCCCTGGTGAGTCAGGGGAGGATGAGGCCCACATAGTCTCCATCAGTAATGAATGTGTGTCTTATAGTTCTCAGAAAGAACACAATCCTCCCAAGTTGTTTCCCGTTTAGTACCGTTCCACAATCCTTTCTGACTTAAATCAGTTAAAGGCGGCATCAGAGATCAGATCAGTTTTGTACCCAGCAAAACACAATGTGAAAAATGCCCCCCCAATTCAGCCCCATATCTGCGTGCACCGACATCAGTCTCACACTTATAGGGGGCTTCACACGGCCATTACATCGAAGGAGTCAGAGCCATAACGTTCCTGCAAGACGGGCCTAGGTTCACAGGCGTTTGTTGCACTGAGCATACCTGGACTTCGGATGGAGAACTCACCCAGAGACTGACAGTTTCTAGGGAACAGCTGAAGGAGGGGCAGGATGTGGTCGTGATGATTCAGAAGTGCCCCTTCCTTGCTCCTCTGAGTCAGCCTGCAGCCTGCTGCATGGCCCCACATGGCACAGTTACGGTTCTTGGATGAGCTGTCCCAGCAAGCCCTGCCTGCCTGACTTCATTAAAGCACTCGGTGATTTTTTAGAAGCCAGGTCTGCCCTATGACTCCTCCCTAGATCATTCAAGCAACGCACTGACAAGTGGCATGCAGCCTGAAGGATTGTTGAGCGTGCTTGTGGTTGGCCTCATCTCATCCTTAGGCAGGCCGTCTCTGTGAGCTTGGAGGCAGCCTGCTGTAGTTCTTGATCATCTAAGTGTTGCCAACTAGGGCAGCTAGGCTCCGATTTCTTCTTGCCACCCTGGACTTGTGATTTTTGTAAGTGCATATTTACTGCCACTTTCTGTCTCCAGCATGGATCATGTGCCCATGACATAATTTGTACAGCAAGAACTGAACAGCACTGTGCTGTTGTCGCCGACTGCAAAAGTCATAGCAAGGCTACAGGATAGCTGTTTTGTATAGCTTTCATTTTGGTTAAGCTTCCCCCAACCCATCATTCCCCCAACCCCCACCTTGTCCATGTTTGAACCTAGGAAAGTAAATCTTGATATCAGGAGGGCTTCTTTATTTGTCCTTGGATTAGGAACAGTAGATTGGGCATCCTGGAAATTAGAGATCATCCTATCCTAGCCTCAGTATTCAAGTATGTTTTAGTGCAATGAATCGATCCAAGGCGACATAGGATTTTTTATGACTCTTGAACATAATTTATGCTTGTTTGCCTCAAGCAGGTCTGAGTCTTTTGTTTTACTTCATTTGAATTTAACATATGTATTGGAAAAGATACAATCTTAGGTTTACTGCTAATTACCCAACGGGAGGTACTGAACATGGCTGGCATCACAGAGTCGAAGCTCATGCTTCTGACAGTGTTGCTGCTTCCTCTGAAGGTGACCACTCCCTAGACTTTGTCACTGGAATTAAAGTTGACTTCTCAGTTCACAATAGGTCCAATCACTCTGAGAGACAATGTATTAGGACAAGGAAGCAAAGGGCACAAAGAAAGAGCGTCTCGTGTCCCTGGGGCCTTGTCTGTGGTTGTGGGTGTGCCCAGACCCATGGGTATTCTTTCTGAAGAATGGACGGTGTGCATCCTGTCCTGATTACTTAGTCTCCAGGTGGTGGGTTACAGATTCTGTAATTATGTAAGATTGCCACTTCATGGGGTTCTTCCTGTCACTTATGAGCTAGGTGACGTATAAGCTAGGGGCAGATGTCCACTCTGGGCCCTCTTGTTGATTGCCAGCCTCCTGGTAACAATGAACATATCCTTCCTCAGATATGAAACAACCCAATGCCGATTTCTTTCTCTTGCCATAAATTAGCATGGCCTCTTTGCGAATTTCATCAAAATGAAACAAGATGGTGTTTTTCTTGCTAAATGCTATCACCTGTCTCATTACACATAGAAATCATTATCTGTTTTGCTGCATGGTGTTCTATTTCATACGTACACCACACTCCACCCCTTTGCTGATGAACTTTATGGATTTTAAAAATATTCTAAGAATATTCTCTTAACTGTTGTGATACATACTTCTGCATTTCTGTTTGACTTGTAGAAATGGGTTGAACTGCTTAAACACAGACCAAGCAAAAATATTTCCAAATGATATTGGTAGTCCATTGAAATATCTCCTTCTTGAGGGAAGGAAGAGAAGAAGAGGCTCATAAGACTCAGGACATAAATGAAACTTACAAGGCTCAGGATGCTTATGAAGCTTACAGGATTCACAGCACCCCTTCCCAAGGTTAGACAAGTAGTAACTTTTGCTGAGGACAGACTTTGCAATGGAAACTCCAGGGATGCAGCTTTCTTGATTTGTCACTCAGGTTAGGCTTCTGGGTAATGCTGCCTTTGAGTTAACCATGCTTCTATAAACAACCTATCTGTAAACTCATCTGTGTTCCTATAAATAACCTCAGTATACTCACTGTTTCACTGAGATAGACTGGGATGGAATAATTTCTTTTTTTGGATTTTTTTTTTTTAGAAGGGGTTTCTCTGTGTAGCCCTGGCTGTCTTGGAACTCACTCTGTAGACCAGGCTGGCCTCAAACTCAGAAATCCACCTGCCTCTGCCTCCAGAGTGCTGGGATTATAGTCGTGCACCACCACCACGGAATAATTTCTATGATCTGTTGGTTGTGCCTTATCTGTGGTGAATAAACAATGTCTAGTTACGTAACAGTTTTTATTCCCACTGGCCTCTTGTGGCTTCTGTTGCTGTTCCTTTGTCAGCATTTGATGTTATCATCCGCCCCCCCCCATGTGTGTGTGTAGATTACCAATTGTGTTTCTAATTAGCATATTTTCTGGTAACTAATGATAGTGAATATTATTTATGTTTCTTGGCCATTTGGATTTGACAGTCTCTTTCGTGATAAATCTCTTCAAGTAAGGAGTCTGTCCTTCCTTATTAATTAGTTGTGGTTTGACTGAGAGTGCCCATCCCCCCCTAGGCTCATATATTTGAATACTTAGTCACCCAGGAACGAAACTGTTTGATAGGATTAGAAGGATTAGGAGGTCTGGCCTTGTTGGAGGAAGTGTGTCCCTGGGGGTGGGCTTTGAGGTTTCAAAAGCCCATGCCAGACTCAGTCTCTTGCTCTCTCTGCCTGTGAATTAAGATGAAGCTCTCAATTACTTCTCCAGTACCATACTTGCCTCTTTGCTCCATGTCATGATGATAATGGACTAAACCTCTGAAACTTTAAAACCCCAGTTAAATGGTTTGATTATGGTGTCTCTTCACAGCAACAGAACAGTGGCTAGGACAGAAGTCTACAGTTGAATTCTTTGCAATAATTTTTAAGTATGCCTGCTGTTTTCTCCCACTGTTCATTTTATTATTATTATTTTGTTTTGAGGCAGGGCTTCTCTGTGTAATCCCATCTGTCCTGAAGCTTGCCTCGAACTCAGAGATCTACCTTCTGCCTCCTGAGTGCTGGGATTAAAGCTGGGTGTTGCCATGTTTGTTCCCTAAAAGTTTTTATGGCATTGCTTTAGTTTGTGTGCGTGCACATGTAGAAGTCTGGAAATAGATACCTTTCTAGAGTCAGTCCTCTTCTTCCACCATGAGGATTCCAGGCATCGAGGGGTTAAATTCAGTGTCAGACTTGGTGGCCAGCACCTTCACCTCTGCGACATCTCACCGGACCCACTGTGTATTCTCAATAAATTGTGGTAGAAGTTCTAATTTTTTTAATTTCTTAACATCTTGATCACATCTTCCCCTCTGTCCTCTCCCACTCCCTCCCTCCCACCTACCCTTCCCCTATTCCCCTTTCTTTTCTCCTCAGAAAAGGGGAGGTCTTCCATGAATAAGAACCAGCCTTGGCATATCATATTGCGGTAAGTCTAGGTGCATCTTCTATTGTGTCTAGACAAGTCAGCCCAGGTAGGAGAAAGGCAGGCAACAGAGTCAGAGACAACCTGCTCTCACTTTAGGAAGTCCCGTATGAAGGTCTAGCTGCACAACTCTTAAATATGTGCAGGGGGCCTAGGTCTGTCCCATGCTGCACACTGGTTGGCCAGTGCAGTCTCTGTGAGTTTCCGGGTCGAGGGTTAGCGTGTAGCTTTTCTCTTCTTCTCCTTGACCTCTCTCGCTCCTTCAATCTCTCCTCCTCCTCTCCCCCAATTCCCCCAAGCTCCACTTAATGATTGGCTGTGGCTCTCCGCGTCAGTTTTCATTATTTGTGGAGTGAAGGCTCTCTCTCAGATGACAGTTAGGGTGGGCACCTGTCTGGTGTCTCTGGTCCAGGCAGGCCTCTGGGCAGAAGTTCTAAACTTTAATGAGGTTAGATGACCAGTATTACGATTGGTATCCCTTGTTTTAATTAATAATCTTTACTTGCTAAACAGTTTTAGGTTTATAGAAGAGGAGAAATAGATATCACATTTCCACGGACTTGCATCCTCCAGTTTCAGTTATCATTGACACCAAGTTTTGATGTGGTAGATTTGTTCTGATTGAGGAAACAGTATCAGTATGTTGTATTTTTTATTTTTTTTAAATTTATTTATGTATGTGAGTACACTGTCCCTCTCTTTAGACACACCAGAAGGGGGCATCAGATCCCATTATAGATATATGAGCCACAATGTGGGAGCTGGGAATTGAACTCAGAACCTGTGAAAGAACAGTCAGTGCTCTTAACCACTGAGCCATCTCTCCAGCTCCCTAGTATGTTGTATTAGCGGAAGTCTAAAGCTTGCATTAGGCTCATGTTTCATAAAATGTGTGATGCTATGTGTTCACCATCACAGCAGCACACAGTGGTTTGGTTGACCTAAAATTTCTCTGTGCTCTATTTATTCACTGCTATTTCGTAAGCCCCTATGTAACAGTTAACTTTACCTGTCTCGTTGATCAAGTTAAAGGAAACCCACACACCTGGTCCAACATTATTTCTGAGGGTTTTGATGTGGTGCTTTGAGGAAATGATTGGCATTTTAGTCAGTAGACTCAGCAATGAAGATCATCCTGATTGACATGAACTGCGTCAGCCAGTCTATGGGGGTTCCACACAGAAACAAAGGTGGAAACAAGAGCCAATTCTTCACTTTCTTTTTGGGCCAGGACATCAATTTTCTTTTGCCCTTCAATATTGGAATTCCTGATTTTAAGGGTGTCAAAACCCTGGGACTCCCACCCAGTAGCCATGGTGGTTCTTGGGCCTCACAGTTCACATC
Source organism: Apodemus sylvaticus (assembly GCF_947179515.1). Classification (NCBI taxonomy): domain Eukaryota; kingdom Metazoa; phylum Chordata; class Mammalia; order Rodentia; family Muridae; genus Apodemus; species Apodemus sylvaticus. Next base: position 24,490,676 of record NC_067473.1, read on the forward strand.
AAGGTATTCTATTGTCTTCTTTTGTTTTCTGGCTTGTAGGTAGTATATTAATTATAGCATGGGCTTTCTCAGTCTCCACAACTGTGTGAGCCCATTACCATAATGAATCTCTTGCATCTTACCCGTTCTTTCCTCTGGAAAGCTCTAATGTGACCTATCAACCTCTGATTTTTAGTCATACCTTCAGTTTTTCTTTCTTGTAAGGAGAATGACGGACTCTGCAATCTCTTCAGGCTGACTTCTTTCCTTTCTTAGGTCTGTCCCTCATCTATGTGTGGCTCATTTCTTCTTACTGTTACAGGATGCTCCATTTCCATTTGATAATACATTTTCCAAACTCACAAAGTGCCTCTCAGTTGGGTTGATTAGGAACCTAGCTGCTGTAAACGTTCATGGGTTGGCTTTCCTGAAGATGTAATCTTTTAGCTCATTTGGACAAACACCAGTGAATGTGATTTCTGAATCCTAGGGTAAGATAACGTTTAGCTTTGTGGTAAGAGTCTATCTGTTTTAAAAGTGGTAGTACCAACCACTCTGGAAATCAGTCTGGTGGTTCCTCAGAAAACTGGGCATCTCACTTCCAGAAGATCCTGCTATACCACTCCTGGGCATATACCCAGAGGATTCCCCACCATGTAATAAGGATACATGCTCTACTATGTTCATAGCAGCCCTATTTATAATTGCCAGATGCTGGAAAGAACCCAGGTATCCCTCAGCAGAAGAGTGGATGCAAAAAATGTGGTATATCTACACAATGGAGTACTATTCAGCCATTAGAAACAATGAATTCGTGAAATTCTTAGGCAAATGGATGGAGCTAGAGAATATCATACTAAGTGAGGTAACCCAGACTCAAAAGATGAATCATGGTATGCACTCACTAATAAGTGGATATTAACCTAGAAAACTGGAATACCCAAAACATAATCCACACATCAAATGAGGTACAAGAAGAAAGGAAGAGTGGCCCCTTGTTCTGAAAAGACTCAGTGAAGCAGTATTCCGCAAAACCAGAACAGGGAAGTGAGAAGGGTTGGGTGGGAGGACAGGGGGAGAGAAGGGGGCTTACGGGACTTTCAGGGAGTGGGGGGCCTAGAAAAGGGGAAATCATTTGAAATGTAAATAAAAAATATATCGAATAAAAAAATTTTTAAACAAACAAACAAAAAAAAGTGGTAGTACCATTCTGTGTTTCTACCAGCAATGAATGAGAAGGTTCATCATAGAGAAATCTGATCTGATTCATCCCATATAGAAAAATGTATCCCAGGGACTGGAGAGATGGCTCAGAGGTTAAGAACACTGACTGCTCTTCCTGAGGTCCTGAGTTCAATTCCCAGCAACCACATGGTGGCTCACAGCCATCTGTAATGAGATCTGATGCCCTCTTCTGAAGACAGCTACAGTGTACTTACATATAATAAATAAATAAATTTAAAAAAAAAGGAAAAAAAAAAGAAAAATGTATCCCAGATATAAAAAAGGGATATCAATGAAACATTCAGAAAAGAACATGGGGAGATACATTATTATTATGACATTTTTAAATAGAAGATTTATTTATTATATGTGCCTGAGTTTTTCTCACATGTATGTCTGTGTACCATGAGTGGGGCTGGTACCTGAGGAGGTCAGGAGAGAGCATTGGATCTCCTAGAACAGGAATTATGCCTGGTTGTGAACTGCCATGTAGGTGCTGGGAATAAAACCTGGTTTCTCTGCAAGAGCAACCAGTATTCTCAACCATCGAGTCATCTCGGCAGCCCCTATTTAAGACTTTTTGAAAAGCACTTTTAAAAAGTTTTTTTCTAAAAGAATGTAAAGTCAAGCCAGACTAGGAGAAAATATTTTCAAAACACATATTGAAAAGACATGAATCTTAAATATATGAAGAATGCTTTCAGTCCAATAAGAAAACAAACAGCCCAGTTACAAAGTCATTTAAACAGACACTTTATCAACAAGGATCTGTAGATGGAAAATAAAATATGAGATGCCCAGTGTTAGATGCCAGGAGAGAAGTGCAGTCCTATATTTACTAATTTATTTAATATGACTTGGGTGTTTTTTTATCCAAAATCCAAAGCACTGCCTATCTCAGATACTGACAAGCATGCAGAAAAATGCGGCAAAATTGACTGCAAAGGCCCTTCTCCCTGCTGCCACTGTGTTGCATCAGAGTCCGGTAACAGCACACCTGGGGTCCATTACTAGACTCTACTCTGGCCTCTTGTTCTGACTATTAAACTATAGTTTTAAATGCCATCTTGCTACTGATAACTCCTGCTCTTTTGAGTATTTTTAAAACAATTTTAACTTTATGTACATTTATGTTTTGGCTGCATGTATGTCTATGTGATGGTGCTATATTCTCTGGAACTGGAGTCACAGGCATGTGGAAAGTGCCACGAGCACTCTGGGACTTGAACCCTGGCTCTCTAAATCACTGAGTCATCTCTCCAGTCCCCCTTTGAGTGTAATCTTTACGTTTCTACTCAGTGTGAATCAATTGATCAATGTTTTCAAAATTCTAGTCATTAGACTTAAAAATACATTGAAAGTTTTTATTTGTGTGGCTCTCATGTACTAATATTTAGCATAATGGAATTGAAATGGATGAAATTATAAATATTAAATCACTGAAATACTAAAACTATTGTATGTTAAAATATAAAAGTAATATAGTTTAAGTAAAAAGCTATATTATTTAAAACAAAATAGTATAACAAAAATCTAACTCAGAAAACTGAGTTAGAAGAACAAGTGAGTATCCTGCCTGCCAGCAGAACTGTCCACTGCATAGACTCAATCCCCACAGATACATCTCGCCACTGCCCCATCACTACCTGCCCTGATGCCTTGTCTTTGCCTCCAAATCCTGAGACCTTTCACTGCTCAACTGCAGGTCATAATGGACAGAAGAACAGATGCAGGTAACAACAGAAGAACAAGAACAGAGACTCCCAGCTGCATCAACAACCAATCCATATACATATATATAAATTTCCTCCCATAAAACATCCCAGGATATCTGGGACACAATGAAAAGACCAAACCAAAGAATAATAGGAATAGAAGAAGGAGAAGAATCTCAGCTCAAAGACCCAAAATCATAGATGAAAAATTTTCTAACCTAAAGAAGGTCATGCTTATAAAGGTAAAAGAAGCTTACAGAACACGAAATAGATTGGACCAAAATAGAATGGACCGCATAATAATCAAAATAGTAAACATACAGAACAAAAAAAATATTAAAAGATACAAGGGAAAAAGGCCAAGACACATATAAAGGCAAACTTACTAGAATTATACGCTATTTCTCAACAGAGACTCTAAAGGCTAGAAAGGCCTGGACAATTGTTTTTCAGATTCTGAGATCATGATCATGATATCCAACAAACATTCCAATCACCATCGATGGAGAAAAACAAGATATTCCAAAACAATGTCAAATTTAAACAATATCTAGCCACAAATCCTACCCTTCAGAAGTTACTAGAAGGAGAACCCTAACTCAAAGAGGATATCTACACCCATGAAAGTAAAGGAAATAAATAATCTCACATCAGCAAGACCCAAAGAAAGAACACACACACACACACACACACACACACACACACACCCTATCACCATCACCACCAACCAAACAACCATTGGTCATTAATATCTCTCAATATCAATGGTCTCAATTCCCCAGTAAAAAGACACAGGCTAACAGAATGGATATGTAGATAGCATCCCTCCTATTTCCCTGCTGCATACAATAAACCTACCTTAACCTTAATGATAGAGATTACCTCAAAATAAAGGTTTGTAAAAGATTTTCCAAGAAAACAGATACAAGAAGCAAGCTGGTATAGCCATTCTAATACCTAACAAAGTAGACTTGAAACTAAAGTTAATCACATGTGATGGGGAAGAACATTTCATCAAAGAAAAAAATCCACCAATATGATGTTTCAATTCTTTTTTTGTAAAGAATTATTTATTATATTTTATGTATACGAGTATACTGTAGCTGTCTTCAGACACACCAGAAGAAGGCACTGGATCCCATTACAGATGGCTGTGAGACACCATGTGGTTGCTGAGACCTCTAGGAAGAGCAGTCAGTGCTATTAACCACTGAGCCATCGCTCCAGGCCAGATGTTTCAATTCTTAATAGCTATGCTTCAAATGCAAGAGCAACCACATTTGGTAAAGAAATATTACTGAAGCTTAAATCAAACATCGAAGTGCACACATTAGTAGTGGGAATGAATCTTCAATACCCAATTGGGTAAGTCAACCAGGCAAAAACTAAACAGAGAAATATTGAAACTAATAAGCATTATGAATCAACTGGACCTAACAGACATTTATAGAATATTTCACTTAAACATGAAAGAATATACCTTCTTCTCAGTACCTCATAGATCCTTCTCCAAAATTAACCATACAGTCTGTCATAACACAAGACTCAACAGATATAAGAAAACTGAAATCATGCCTTATACCTTATCAGACCACCATGGATGAAAGCTGGGCTTCAAGAACAGCAGAAATACCAGAAAGCCTGCACACTCGTGGAAACGGAACAACTGCCTACTGAGTGACTACTGAGTCAAGGCAGAAATAAGGGAATTAAAGAGGTCCTAGAACTTCATGAAAATGAAGGCTCAACATATTCAGATATATGAAACACAATGAAAGTGGTGTAAGGGGGAAAGTTCATACAACTAAGTGCCTTCTTAAAGAACTAGGAGAGATTTCATACTAGTAACTTAACAGCACACCTGAAATCTCTAGAACCAAAAGAAACTCCCAAGATCATACCCAAGAGGAGTAGATGGCAATAAATAATCAAACCGAGGGTTAAAAATAATACAGTATAATCAAAGGATCAATATAAAGAATCAATAAAGCAAAGAGTTAGTTCTTTGAGAAAATCAATAAGATAGACAAACATTTATCCAAAGTAACTAAGAGACAGAGGGACAATATCCAAATTAGCAAAATTAGAAATGAAAGGGAGGACTAGACAACTAAAAATATCCAAGGAATTATTAAGTCATGCTTGAAAAATTTGTATTCCACAAAATTGGAAATTTCAAAGAAATGAACAATTTTCTCAATAGATAACCACTTACCAAAGTTAAATCAAGATCAGATTAACAATTTAAACAGAACTGTAACCATAAGGAATTAGAAGCAGACATTAACAGTCTCCCAAACAAAAAAGGCTCAGGGCCAGATGGTTTTCACACAAAGTTCTACCAGACTTTCAAAGAAGAGGTAATACCAATATTGCTCAAATTATTTCACAAAGCAGAGACAGAAGAAATGTTGCCAAATCTATTTTATGAGGGCACAGTCACCCTAATACACAAACCACAAAGATATTCAGCAAAGAAAGAATTAGAGACCAATTTCCCTCAGCAATATTGATGCAAAAATGATCAATAAAATACTCACAAAGCAAATCCAAGACCACATCTGTATTTGTCCAGCAGCCATGGACGAACTGGGTTTACCTGAAAGGGGGGACTGGAAATGAAAAGGATGATAGGTGGGGGCGGTGGTAAGGGGCAAGCGAAGGATGAAGCCAAGACAAGGTTCTGATCAAGGCAGTCTATTCTCTTAATTTCCTGTAGGAAGTTGCATGTACGAGCAAGGCAGATGAGTCCACCTAGGTCGTTAAGTCCATTGTGGCAAGCACTCAAGGTCTGTTCAGCCTGCTCAAGTTGGGAAGGGTGCACACATCTAAAAGATCATCCACCATGATCAAGTAGACTTCATCCCAGCGAAGCAGGTGAAGTCAAAACTCAAGGGTTCTTTAGAAAGTCAGTTGTGCTGAATAGTGTTTGGCTGGGATATACACATGAAGGAGTGTTTTTCTGAAGCAGACACAGATGAAAAGCTAAGACAGACCCATGAAGGAATGTTTTGCTGAAGCAGACACAGGTGAAAGGATGTTATATTAAAGTAGACATGTGAAAGGACACATGATGAAGGATTTTTTTTGTTAAGGACACTCAAGTATTGGTCTGTCTTACATTGTGTAGTTGAGCTCCATTTGTCAGGACTCTATAGAAAGAAAAAACACCAAAAAACCCTTCTGGTGGTTTGTTGTGGCTTTCTTGTCGATTTTGTGGACATGGGCTGATTGACAGAGTGATGTCAGCTGAAACAGGCACACATGCTGAAGATGTGTGATGTTTGGAGGGAGTCTCAATAGGAATGGACAGACGATGGAGGAGGCTGAACTTTGGCTTGTTTACATTGCCAACTCTTGTTGGCCTCTTGTTGATCTCACATCTTCACAGATCTAACCTTCCTGAGAGAGGCACAGCCAGAGAACTTTTCCTGGCGTTCCTGTCCCTGTTGATTCTTGCCAAGGTTGAAGCCTGTGGCTCTGCTAGGTAGTTCTGCCACTGTTGATTCATGTTTGCTATCCTGACTCTACTCAACTGGACTACTGGTATATCTGTAAAGTGTTTGCAGCTGAACTGTGAACTGAACTGTCGATTTCCAGACAACACAGATGGGAGTTCTCCAAAGAACCATTTGTAAACAGGTCCATTTCCCCCATATTCTTTCTTTCTCATTACCTCTGGTGGGTGGTGGGCTAGAAGAGAGGTTAAAGCATCTAAGAACAATCATAAAAATAGGGTTTGAGGCTGGAGAGATTGGCTCAGCAGTTAAGAGCACTGACCGCTTTTCCAGAAGTCCTGAGTTCAATTCCCTGCAACCATATGGTGGCTCACAACCATCTGTAAAGGAATGAGACGCACTCTTCTAGTGTGTTTCTGAAGACAGCTGCAGTGTACTCATATCAATAAAATAAATAAATAAATAAATAAATAATAGGGTTTGAAAATTAAAGTTACATGCAGGAATGTTTCAGCATATGAAAATCTCTCTATGTACTCTACTATTCAAAAAAATCTGAAAGAGAAAAATCAAATGATCATCTCATTAGATGCTGAAAACACCTTCCACAAAATCCAACATCCTTTCATAAAAGTCTTGGAGAGACCAGGGGTAAAAAGGACATAATAAAAGTAATTTATAGCAAGCCTCAAATTAAATGGAGAGAAACTTAAAACAATTCTACTAAAGCCTGGGACAAGACAACGGTGCCCACTCTCTTCGTATCTTTTCAGTTTAGTACTTCAAGTTCTGGATAGAGCAATAAAACAACTAAAGGAAATCAAGGGGGACATAAATTGCAAAGGAAGAAGTCAGATTTGGCACTCATGGATAATATGATAGTATTATGTTTTTAGTCATCCCCAAAATTCTACCAGCTTATAAATGCCTTCAAGAAAGTGACTGGATTTAAATATTAATATTTAAACTAATCTTATATATGTTATAATATATAATTATACAAATATATAATACAAATGATATATTTTGTAATTTAAATTAATATTATATATGTCATATATAAAATTTAATATTAATTTGGTGACTTCATTAATATGAGGTCAAAAAGCCTTCACAATCAATAATCTTGAGAAATGTTTTTTCTGAGGAAGTTATAGCTTGTTTCACCTTATAGTTTACCTTGTTTAAAATTTTTGATTTATTTATTGATTTTATTTTATGCCTATTAGTGTTTTGTCAGCTTGTATATATGTGTACCACATACATGCCTGGTCTCCATAGACACAGAAGGCGGCACTGATGGGCGTGAGCCATCCTACGGGTGCTGCGAACTGATCCTGGGTCTCCTGTTACCTCAGTCACTTATATTTACAAACAAAAGTGTAACATCATGCAAGCGAGAAGAATGCTGGCCAATCACTTTCTATCGATTCTCTGATCACAACGATCAGTGTATACAGAAAGCAAGTTCAGGCATTCTGTAGATAGGGGCTGCCATCCTGAGGACGTGAAGAAAACCAGCTGAAAGTTGAGGCTATCACTTATAGGAAGACAGCTGAGAAAACAACAGCAACAACAACAGTAACAACAACAGCAACAACAGCAGCAACAACAACAGCAACCACAGTAAGGGGGGTGGAAGCTGTAGCCACTAATAATTCAGGATTACACAATCCTTATTGCTGAAGACAATTTGAATAGAATGCCTTGTTTCTGAGCAAAACAAAAGAACAACCCAAAACAAAAACAAAAAGCATCCTGTTAACTTCTGAGGCTGCACGTGGAACATCAGACAGATATACAGTTTCAGAGTCTGTCTTCGGAGAAGGATTTCCGATATAGACACAGTTCTGAGTCCAGTTGTCACGGTTTGGATCTTTATTACTGCCCCTCCCCCAGATCTCATGCTCGGTGTTAAAGACTTGGTCTCTAGTTGATTGTGCTGTTAGAAGCTGGTTGATATTTTGGGGGTGGGGTTTAGTAAGAAGTCAATGTGTGCTCTAAAGGGTCACACTGGGACAACCTTCAACATCCTCCTCCTCCACCTCTTCCTCCCCCTCCCTCCCGACCACCAGAGAGTCAATAGCAGCTTTACTTCATTCTGACCTCATCCCATGGTGTTCTGCCTCTTTGCAGGTTCAGAAATAAGTGCGTTGGTCCACCGTGGACCAGAACAGTCACAGCTCTGGGCCAGAATAAAATTTCCCTCCTTTATGTTGATTTTCCTTAGGTACTTTTGTCACAACAATGGAAAGCTGACAACGCGAGTGTGTGTACACAGTAGTCGATGATGCTCCGACAGCTTGGAAATAGCCCCTGGAGAGGGTGGCAGGAAAGTGCAGTGACATTTGAACTGGTTAAGGAGAGTGAGGTCACCGCAGCAGGAACCAATGCATGTGAGGTGTGAATTGGTGACCAGAAACCGTACAAACACCTCTCCACATTTGAGGCAGTTTTGTTACCTGATAAATGACGGGAATACCTCATGGGTTTGTTTTAAGGATTAAAAGGGGTAGGAAAAAAAGGACAAGGTATAAGAACTAAGATTTTGCCCTATAGGGGCTTGATAAGTAGTTTAGGGAATATTTTGATAATGGAAAGAGAGGGATTTTTGTTTGATTGCTTTACTCCTCTTAATCTGTCTAAAGAGGCTTAATGTGCTATATAAAGATTTATTTATTTTATTTATACAGGTGCACTGTAGCTATCTTTAGACACACCAGAAGAGGGCATCGGATCCCTTTACAGATGGTTGTGAGCCACCATCTGTAAAGGGTCCTGGGAATTGAACTTAGGGCCTCTGGAAGAGCAGTCAGTGCTCTTAACCATTGAGCTATCTGTCCAGTCCCCTGGAGTGCTATATAGAATCTAGAAGAGAGTATGCACATAGTACAAAAAGGAAAGCGAGCTAACAAAGATGCAATTAAGAATATTTAAGGGGACAGAGAGATTGCTCATTAGCTGCTCTTGTAGATTACCCAAGTTCAGTTCCTAGAACTCAAACCAGGTAGCTCGCAACCATCTGCCAATCCAATTCCAGGAGAACTGATGCTCCATTGCTTCTGAGGGCACCCACATGCACATGGTGCACATAAAGTCCCTGCAGATAGACACACACACACACACACACACACACAAACACACACACATTAAAAGAATGTATGATGTCTGGGTGTGATGGTACACACCTGTGGTCCCAGGAGAATGAAAGGTACATCACCTTGTCTACATTATCATGAGTTCAAGTTTGAGGCAAATTTAAGATACACAAGGCTTGAGTGAAAATGGCCACCATAGGCTCATATAGTTGAATATTTAGCCCCCAGTTAGTGAAACTTTTTGGGAGGGATTAGGAGATGTGGCCTTGTTGGAGGAGGTGTGGCCTTAATTGAGGAGGTGTGGCCTTGTTGGAGGAAGTGTGGCCTTGATTAAGAAGGTGCAACCTTACCCGGGTGGTGGTGGTACATGCCTTTAATCCCAGCACTCTGGGAGGCAGAGGCAGGCAGATTTCTGAGTTCGAGGCCAGCCTGGTCTACAGAGTGAGTTCCAGGGCAGCCAGGGCTATACAGAGAAACCCTGTCTCGAAAAAAACCAAATCCAAAAAACAAACAAACAAACAAACGAACAAAAAAGCCACCCCCCCCCCCAAAAAAAAGAAGGTGCAACCTTGTTGGAGAATGTGTGCTATGAGGGTGGGGGTGGGAGTGGGGGTGGGGCACAAGGGTGGGAGGGGGAGGGGCAAAGAGGGAGGGGGTGCCTCAGCGGGCCAATAGAATAGAGTTTATTCATGGCATGGGGAGGGGAGTTAAGAATGTGGTAGAGGCAGAGAGAGAGAGAGAGAGAGAGAGAGAGAGAGAAGCCTATCATGAGCATGTGGACAGAGAGGGGGGAAGGGAAGAGACCAAGAGATAGGGGTGGGGCAAGCAGCCCCTATGATTGGGTCAGGCCTACCTGGCTGTTGCCAGGTAACTGTGGGGTGGAGCTTAGACAGAATGCTAACAACTGACTGTAACTCCATCACTAGGGGATCTGATACCCAGTGGACTCCTGCATATATATATATGCACGTGACAAGGCTCACCAATATTTTACCTGATATCTTAAAGAAATCTTAAGGGGCGGGGAATGAGCTTCTGAAGCCTCAGACAGCAGCACATCATGACAAAACGTCGGCGGCAGCAGCAGAGGCAGGCAGCTTCTCAACTCCCTCCCTGTTACGCATTCATCTTTTCAGTCCACGAAGAGTGACATATTATTTTTACTTTTTTAAAAAAGATTTATTTATCTTTATATGTGAGTACACTGAAGCTGTCTCCAGACACACCAGAAGAGGGCATCAGGTCTCATTACAGATGGTTGTGAGCCACCGTGTGATAACTGGGATTTGAACTTAGGACAGTGCTCTTACCCACGGAGCCATCTCTCCAGCCCCGACATTATTTTTAAAGGCCACACTTGAGTATATGCCTACATGGCAATAAATGCAAGTCATTGCCTCGGTCAATTATCCAAGCCAATTGGTTCTGCAAACTCAGAAACCAATCCTGACAAAAACCTGAATACATATTGTTAACACAGATTTCTTATTTTCACAGTGTGCCTGGCGTTCTCAGATGAAATGTGTGGGTGTCAGTCGACGGAATGTTAAAAATTGTGCTCTGGAGGCACCTAGCTCAGTGGTTCATAAATTGCTTTTGAAAAATTTAATAGGTAAAATAGTTACTTACAACCTGTATTTTTTTTTATTTTGATACATTTTTTTCGAGGATAAATGTTTTGTGTATATGACTTAAAAAGAGGCATTCTAGAACATACCAAAGGCAAAGTACCTGAAAAAACTTGAGAAAATGGGCATAAAACCACCACTTCCCTTAAAGGTATGATGCAGCCCAAATGTGCAGAAATGTATGTACGTGTGTGTGTGTGTGTGTGTAAATACATTTATTTATTTAACTTAGGTCATATTTTACATGGGTTAAGAAAATTCACTTTTCAAAGAGCACGAGACAGTAGTAAGGAGTCTATTCTAATAGATTTAATATCAGCTCCTTCGGGAATGTTCTGTGAAAGCGTTCAAGAAAAGGAGATTGGATTAAAAAAATTAACATATGTGAGGCTCATGCTCATAAAACCTGAGGGTGAAATAATTCCCAATCACTCCGTTAATCCCCTGGGCATTCCTAGCTGAATTAAGTTTGTCCTTGCTAAAGAAATTATCTCCTTCCCTCCCTCAGGCATGCATGTAAAACAGTCCCTGTCTGGATGGACGTGTGCCTGCGGCCCGAAGTTCACTGGTCAATTACCTGCTGACTGGAGCGGCATATTTTCTTCTGACCCCTGCTCTCTCTTCCCCTCTCAGCCCTGAAAGCTGTTTGGCATAGGAAGGTCCTGACCTGAGGAAACGGTCTTGGGTAACCAGGGCAAGGAAGGGGAACATGCAACACCTAGGAGATTTCAGCAAACAGTAGAATCATGCCAACCTAATCTGTGTTAAAATGCTTGGAATGTGGGAGCCGCTGGTGATGTCTGTTGTCTGTGTGTCTCGCGGAATCCTTTCTTTTTTAAGCGCAGCAAAGCCAAGCCTGGGAACCAGGCCAAGCGCCTGCCACTTACCTTAAATTGATCAGCCACTTTGAGATTAAAACCCCTGAAAGCTGCCGCCCTGTGAAAGCAAGGCCTCCTTCACATTAAAGGCAAATTGCGACTTTGGGTTTGCTCTGATCTCTTTTTTCCCCCATTTTACCCAGTTTTTCACAGTGTGGATTTTTTTCCCCTCTCTCCTTTTCCATTTATGCTCCCATGTAGAAGCCGGTAGTTACAGCATCTTGGCCAAGCATTCATTAAGGTTTATAAGAACAAAATTTATGGTTATTTAGAAGTTGGCACAGAGACCGATTGTTGCTAGAAAAAAAAGAAAGAAACACAGGTGGGAAATACAACCCTAACAAAGGCCCGTACTATAGAGCAGTGTGCTAGGCCCCTCGCAGCGGTCTGAGGGGAAATGAAATACTATTAGAAAATACTTACTCCTCTGTACTGGAAGTTTTCGTTTATGGCTCTGTAGGTCTTGGGAACAAGTATTTGAAGAATCCAAGAGTTTTGTTTTTCCGTCTTGTGTAACTGCTGCTGATCTTAATATCTGAAGGTTGTAGAAATACTGTGCAGTCATTAGGGTGATACTCCCCTGGATAAGGTATAATTCATGTGTTCATGTGTCTTGTGAGCACATCTATATACACAAAGCATATGTATGATTAGACCCAGGGCTCACTCATGAAAAGTCTCAGTGTCTTCTCAAGTAGACCATACACAGTGGCAAGTTCTGTGCATCCCAAAATGTAGCATGCAAGAAACACAGTCCTTTGGTCTCTGAATTCAGGTAGTGATGTGAAACTGTGCTGTGGGCTGGAAGCCTACAGTTTTCCTCATGAATACTTAGGACTTTTCTAACTTCTTTCTGAAAAATGGTTACCCTGATGTCCTTCAGTAGGGGATTAAGAAGCTTCCTTGGGTTGTTTTTGACAATGTTTGTGAAACATTTTATGAGTATTTTTCATTTCTACTAATTGTTCAAGAGTAACTGGATTCACGGAGAGCTTTCTTGTTTCATGGAGTAAACAATTCTCAAAACATTATTCCTTTTGTTCAACCAAAAAGTCATTCTTGGGCTCAGGGCAATAATGTCTCTCTAGGTCCAGTCATCCACTTAGGACTAGTCACACCATACTTCATGATGATACGGCCTCCTTGTATAGGGAGACAGCTCTTGTTCCAGCCATCTTGTACACACTGGGGCATTTGTGCCTTTCTCCCCAGGGCATTAAGTTCAGCTCTTTTGCTAACCCAGTTCGGAAAACCTTTTACCTCGTTCTCTTTATTCTCTGAAATCTGCATCACCTCTGTATGGATGCAGGATTTGTGGACTAGCCTTCTCCACCTTTCGCTCTGGGAATGACCCATTGAAGCACCCCCCCACACCCCACTGCACGCACCTAAACTCTCCAAGAACAGAGGTCGTCCCTGCCACAGTTCCTACAACCTTCTGTTCTGAGGAGATGCTCATTAAGTGTGGAAAACTGAATACAAACAGAATCTGCCACATCCTTCCACAAAACGCCAAGCAAAGCTCTATTCGAAGACAGCGTCAAGCATTTCTTGAGGAGCCTGTGTAGAAGTTGTAAGAAGCCATTTCTCCATTTTGGTAGAGCCTTGGTAGAAGGAAACACACTCAGAGTTGGGGGTTTAATTGCTTCCGGTCTGTTTTTGCATTTTAAATCCAGTTGGCCTGGCAGCTTTGCGGCTTAAATTTCTGTCACATCGGATAGACTTTTATTTTGACTACTAATTTTATCTTAACCTCCAAGTCTTCATATTCTGTACTTCCTATTCTGGTTCTTTGATATTTTGTCAGTAATCAAGATTTCATGGAGGGCCTGGGGTGCACTTAATGTCACCCAAGGTTAACAGGAAATTCTCTCTATATCAAGAATGAGTCGGCAAGACAACGCGGAACAAACAACTGTCTGCAGAGGTTTACTTTGTATTCTGTTGTGTAGGCTAATGATCTGAGGGTACTCAAGAGAATCGTAACAGAGCACTATTTTATAATGAAACAGTCAGTGTATCAATTCAGGGTCTGCAGGGTCAAAGCAGTCACCGGCTCTACACCTGGGAGGGGACAGGAGAGGTTCTCTGAGGGAGGACAATGGTATGAATAAAGGCACAGAGGTGAGGATGAATGGACAGCCCTACAGACTGTACGATGTGCTGTAGGTGGAGAAGTGGTTGTGTGTGTGTGTGTGTATGTGTGTGTCTGTGTGTAATATAGTGAGAAGAGGCGACGGGTTGGGGGCAGACGATGAAGCAGTGCTCAACTTATGAGAAGTCCAAACAGCTGAACAGGAACTGAATCCTGCCCCCCCCCCCCCCCAAAAAAAAGTCCTATTCATGAGTCCAAGAAGGAAACATCGTAAGATAATTATCACTTTTGAGCCCAGGATCTGAAACAGGAAAACCGGGGCTCCAATCTTCTCTGCACCACTTTCAAGACGTGCGATCTTTGCGCTGGCTAGTGAGTCAGAGAGAGCCCTGATTCTCACGTTCATTAGATGAGGGCAGCAGTCTCCCAGACCTCGCACCATCAAGCTGCTACCGCAGTACTGGTGAGGGGAAAAGCGTGTGTAGGGTGGGGCTTAGGTAGGGGTGTGGAATGTGTGTGTGTGTGTGTGACAATGGCTCCCGAAAAATGGCTGGAAGAAGTAAACAACTGAGTTTCAAAGCATCTAGCATATTGTATATGTTAATATTTTTCTCTGAGGCTGCATCCCTGTATCTCTGCTTCACCGTGAAACAAGACTTATTGCTGTTTCTCTTTTACCACATCGCTTTTGCAAAAGAACAGAGTTTGTTCTTACAGAACCCCAGGAAGTGAAATGGAGGACTTAGAAGCCCTTGAAGCCTATCACTCTCCCCTGCCTGGCTCCCCTCTTAGGCCCCTTCTGTTGACAGCGCTTCATACTGGTGTGCTTTGGAAGAGGACCCGGAGCCTCTGTTGGCTTGGATGGGAAGAGTTTTGTTTCCCACTCAGAAGAATTCTTGAGAGTTTTATAGCAACAAAATGATGCAAATGCTTTGAGGAGGGTTTTTATTTATTTTTTTTGTTTTGTTTGTTTGTTTTTTGGATTTGGTTTTTTGAGACAGGATTTCTCTGTATAGCCCTGGCTGTCCTGGAACTCACCCTGTAGACCAGGCTGGCCTCGAACTCAGAAATCCGCTTGCCTCTGCCTCCTAGAGTGCTGGGATTACAGGCGTGCGCCACCAACGCCCAGCCCGAAGAGGGTTTTGTTTTTGTGTTTTTGTTTTTTTTTTAAACATTTAGTATGAGGTTGGCTGTCAGCTCTAGCCAAAGCAACTATACATGAAAGAGAAATAAAAGGTATGTAAGTCAGGAAAAAGAAACCAACACTTTGTTTCCAGGGGGCTGGAGGGATGGCTCAGTGGTTAGGTGTGCATACTGCTCTTCTGGAAGACAGGAGTTTGATTCTCAGTTATCCACATCAGAAAGCTCACAAACGCTGCTAACTCAGGCTCCAAACCTTCTCATCCACAAATGCTGCTAACGCAGGCTCCAAACCCCCTCATACCTGTGGTATGCACGCACACAGGCTTATAACTAAATAAATTAATAAAAAAAAGCCATTGCTTTTGATGACAATAATATTCTTACGGTTTGGGTCTGGAGTGTCTGCAAAGGTTCCTGTACTGAAGGTTTTGATCCCTCCATGAATCAGTGTTCAGACGCAGGGATGGGGGTAGGGGTGAGGGTGGGGTTGGTATGGAGTGGGGTGAGGCTTCTGGCCTTATGGGGTGACTTGGTGGATCCCTGGGAGGTGACAAGAGCTTGTGAGGAGGCCCTAGCTGCAGGAAGTGAGTACTTGGGAATGTGTCCTGGGGGGCGGGGCTACAGCTCTTCCCCAGAAGAGCTTCTTCCTCTGCCTTCTAATACCATGAGTGGCTTTCCTTATCACTCTCTCCTTGCTGTGATGTCCTGTGTCATCACAGGCCCATGGACACGCCTTGAAATGGGGTGCCCTGAAAATGGGAGCCAAAGTAAATCTTTATCTCTTTAACCATCTCCCCACAAGCATTTTGCTACAATAACGGGAAGCTAACACAAATACACACAGAGAGATACATACATACATACATACATACATACACATACATACACACACACACACACACACACACACACACCCCTTAAAGACTTTATCAAAACAGTTGGAATTGAAAAGCAAATTCAGTAAATTAAAGAATAGCAAAATCAACAAACAAAAGCTGAGCTTGGTGCTATGCACTTGGGATTCTGGTGCTGGGGAGGTGGGCAAGGGGATCCTTGCGGATTCTTGGCAGCCAGCCAGCCTAGCCTACTTGGTGAGATCTAGCCAAATGAAAGAACTTCATTTCAAAAAACAACGTGAATGGCTCCTGGGAAATACACCTGTGATCTACACACACACACACACACACACACACACACACACACACACAGACACAGACACACAGACACACACACAGAAAGACAGACACACAGACACACACAGACAAAGACACACACACACAGACACACAGAGCTCTTATATATACAGTCCCCTACACCTGCACTAGCATGCACAGCTGCAGGAAGCCATACCTCCCTCACACACAGAAAAATCAGCATTCAAAAGGCATTTTTATACACGAATGG